>NW_028270159.1:31468723-33968723 GCF_037043375.1 Chiloscyllium plagiosum | reverse complement strand
CCCAAAATTGTATTGGAAAATCAGCTTGGTTAAGATATTTTAGATTATAAGTTGACAGGATTCTGGGTAAGCCATCATGCAAGCCTTTTTTCCAAGGACACATTGGAACAGTGAGACAACTTGTCAGTGGTTAGTGGAAGACTATTTGATGAAATACACAATGTCTCAAGATTTATAATTTTCTGGGTTTTGTCCAATTTGGTGACGGGTAGAGGAATGGTTCATTTTATTGGTTAGTTCTTGAAACAAACTTCATTTTGGCAAAGCACATACTTCATTCAATTGATTACTTTTGTAGACGAAAATACTTGCTTCTAGTTTCATTAAGGAATTATACACAATTAGAAGCTTTTTGAAAACGTATTTGTTGGAGCCAAAGTGCCATAGACATGAATCTAACTCCAACAATAGGCAAAATGTGCTAAATTGTGTCATGGAAATGGTGGGATAGCGATATTGTCACCGGACGTTCAAAGGCCTAGGCTAATGCTCTGGGGACGTCAGGGAGTAAATTAATCGGAAGAAACCTTGCAAGTGGTGAATTCCCCTAAAATACTGATCATCTAGTAGGTCAAGTAGCGGATTCAAGAGCATCCAATGAAGAAGCCTTGCTGTTTTTGGACTAGCTAGCCATATGATCGGAGTATTCAATGGTAACTAAGTTTGCCAAGAATCTGGAATGGCACGCTGATTGCAAGTAATTTTAAAATGTCTTTAGTCTGACTGATAAATAGAGACACTTCTCTCGAACCAATATCAAAGTGATCAGCTGAACAGATCAAATGTATTCTTCTGCATGCCTGATGATCACTGGTCGACTACTTTAGTTTAATAAATTTCACATTTGGCAGAAATGTACCTTTAAAAATAGTTTTAAACTTGCTACAGCATCCAAATGAAAAAATCCTTTGCCATACATTTAAGTGCCATCATTCCATGTCTTGTTTGTGTCACTTTATCACATTCTTCATTAATATTTTACACAGACTTGTCATAAATTGAACTACTCTGTAATTAGGTAAAAACAATGACTGCAGATGCTGGAAACCAGATTCTGGAATAGTGGTGCTGGAAGAGCACAGCAGTTCAGGCAGCATCCGAGGAGCAGTAAAATCGATGTTTCGGGCAAAAGCCTTCATCAGGAATTACTCTGTAATTAGGCATTAATGTTGTTTTCATTAGTCTGTAAAGTAATGTAATCACATCAGTTTAAAATAAGCATTTGCACACTTTGCAAATCTATTACGAACTGTTTTTATTTATAACATTTCAGCAAGATTTGCATACAAATTCAGAACACTAATGGATCAAGCATAAATGCCCTTAAAACCATTAAAAATTATAATGAATGCAAACAGTAATGTCTCTGTAAAGTTCTTTAAGTACTTGCACAAAAAAAAACTGACCTGCACTAAAGGACCTTGAAAAAGTTTATGCAAAATGGTATTTTTAATGTCCAACCATCACGCATCAACAGCAGATGGTAAATTCATAGTGACAAACTTGTACTACTTTACTATTACTAATACTACTACATGTAAAAAAATTTACTTGAATTCATGTTAAAAACAGGTTGTTCCTTTATACAATCTTGAGGTGAGTTTTACTTGGGTGTAAACTCTCACAATAATCAGCACCATAACTGTTGGCCCTCACTATAACAAAAGTTCAATTTATTAAATGTCCTATTGTCAATATCTAGACAGACAATTCGCAGGAAGAATTTCATCAGTACAGCTGAGCTAGTGCTCAAGACTCTGTTCACACAAGCAGAGCTATTTCTCTCAATTCAGCTCAATGTGGTCCAGGTTGAATTAGCATGTCAAGAAACATTGGCAGATGTGGCTGAGCTGGTGTCTGGGAGTCCATTTTGTTGTGCTTCTAGTTGAGACACTGTAGCTTGTCGTTGAGCAATGGCAGCAGCTGAATGCTTGCACTTCTCTGAACCACACTGACAGGTGAAATATTTACTCTTGATGTCCCAGAACCTGTCTCCATAATCAAATCTAAGAAATAAATACAGTAAGCTATTAGGAATGCCCCTTAGAAAAGTGAATGGTTACTGTAAAGCAAGACACTTCTGCCTCTAAGTAGAGCAAACATTTTACTAACCAATGCCTATGGGATTAGGAGTATACCAGTTGATCAAATATTTCGATTAATCAATGTAAAAACACAGAGTAATAGGAATATAATGCAGGGGTATGCACATCATTGGTTTACCTTATTTACAGCATAAATTACTTAAATAATAACACAACTTTGCCTTAAATAAAACTTACTAGCAGAGAGCTTTCCCCATCCCATCCTCAACTGACTACTCAGACATCATAGAGATTGCGATAATACAGTCAACTTCTGCCCGCTCAGATAAAGATTTTTGTTGGTTTATTGGGAGCACCAGTTCAAACTAAGTTTGTTATTTTGTTTTCCAGACTAACTACAACATGATATTCATCACCAAACATATATTGAACACCACTTTTCTATTGCAGATGCCCATTTATCTGCATTTTGTTTACAGCAATATGATTGAAGGTAATAGAGAAGGATACAAATTGTTCCATTTTGAAAATGCAGCCTACCCAGTGAAACATTTTAAATAAATTACCCACAAAGTATCCCAAGAATGCCCCCTAACTTGATCCACAAACCTGAAATGAGGTAAGTTGGACTTCAGGTTATTTTTATAGATGCACCATAGAAAGCATCTTATCTAGATGCATCACAGCCTGGTGCAGCAACGCTCTGCCCAAGATGACAAAATATTAGAGAGTTGTGAATGCAGCCCAATCCCATCACAAAAACCAGCCTTTTTTCCACTGACACTGACTACACTTCCCGCTGCCTCAGGAAAGCAGCCAACAGAATCAAAGACCCCCTCCCACCCCAGTTATACTCTCTTCCACACACTTCCATCAGGCAGAAGATACATTTGTTTGAAAACACATGCCAACAGAGTTAAGAACAACCTCCCTCCCACTGTTATCAGACTTATAAAACGGACCTCCGTTTGCACCTTCTCTGCAGCTATAACCCTATATTCAGCATTCGCGGATTATCATGCAAAACAATACTTTCCACTTTATATTGGAACATGTGACAACAATAAATTAAATCAAAGCAAACTCCTATAATGCTTCACTATGACACTTCAAATTGAACCAAAATGTGCACTATCTGGCTTACAAAGAAAATCATTTCAAGACAGTTTAAGATGGAATTTATCCCTGAATTACAAAGGTCTTAATTTATGCTGCAGTGAAGAACTGCAGTTGGTTTCTAAGATATCCATTTTGTTGAAAATATTAAAACAAGCTCTTAGTTAAGAAAATCAATTTATTTAATATTTACCCCAGTTCCTCGCCAGATTTGATATCTCTGCTGCTGAAGAATGCAATTCTTGGGAAACGAAGATCTTGGTGTGACATGAAAACTCGCACAGGAATCAGATTTGGCTCACACAGATGGTTTATAAATCGGCTGACATTTCCATAGTAACGAGCATCAATGCAGTATACCTCCCCTTCCTAAAAATGAACCAAAAACCACATTATTGATTTGATTGCTTCTTCCCTCAAATCAAAAAGACTGGAAATATAATTACGCCATATTCAGAAAGATGATACTTAGAATGCACCATGTGAGATACTTCAGGGAATTGGGGAAATTCCCATGCATCTTAAATTCCAGAGGTTTCCTGAGGAGAAAATGTGTATGCAGTGAGTTGTATGTGATCTGAAATGCACTGCTTGAAAGGGTTGTTTAAGCAAATCTAATAGCAACTTTAAAAGAAAGAAATTAAATGCATAATTTAAAAGGAATAGATTTGCAGGCTATACAGAAGGAGCAAGGAAGTGGGAATAAACAAATACTTCTTCCAAAGAGCTGAAAAGATATAAAGCATTGAATAATTTGTTTATTGCTGTATGGTTCCTTGCGCTTACTTTCAATGGAAAGCTTGGTTTATCGATTTGGGTATTCCACTGTGAAGCACACCCCTCATTAAGACTAACTGAAGGTGCCAAAGTCACTATCAGGTTGTTATCCTGAAAGATGGATTTTTTGTAATCAAATGAAGAAATAATACATTTGAGTTGTCTCACAAATATAGAAGTGAATGATCAGAGCAAACAAAACAGAGAGTTGGATTTTTCAAGTAAGTTGAAAGCAAGGTTGGACGTGACTCTGGAATTATATTTTTAGCCACCTGTGGAAGAGGTTGGAACTGCAAACAGGAGAGAAATCAGGGTCAATTAAGGAGCTTACTGACACCACATCCTAACTGACAATGGGGGACTAGGGAAATCAGCCAGGACCCTGGTTAGGTGACCATGACAGGCTCACATTCTCTCTCTAAAGCTTATTTCCTTGTTTTCGTGAAAATCAATTGACTTCAACTTAGAATGGACGAATTCATGAGCACGCTTTGCGATTAGTTAAAAAATAACAGGATGACACTGAAGCTAAAACATCACTAATATGAAACCAAGATAAAACTATAGGGAAAAAAGAAATTATCAGCCAGAATTAAGTGTATTTATGCTTTAAACACACCTGCCATTCCTGACAAAAACTACAGGAAAGAAATACATCATCCAACATAACACAAGCTGCAAGGGACAGACATGGGCAACCGATTCATCTGATGGGTTCCTTTAGCAAAACGAGCAACTTCAGATCAGTGAGCTCAATTTGTAGAGATGTTTTAACATTTCAGTCTTACACTGCCTTGTATTCAAACCAACATTCAACCTATTTTTTAAAACACAACACAGATGCAGAAATAACGATTTCTTAGAAAACACTGGACAACTTTGATTTGCAGTGAACAGGACTATAAAATATTCAAAACATCAACTGTAACAATCAATCTTTACAACCATAAATTTTTAACTTTCAAAAAGAATCTGAATACCTGTAAAATTGTAGTTTTAGAAAGGTTATTGTTCAAATTTGAAATTGTCCTAGAGATACACTTATTTCCTTTTAGAATAATTTATTTTCGGGTCGATTTTAATTTGATGGTTGCTGAAAGTGTTAATCCCATTTGTAAAATTTCTCTTCAATTTCTTTCAATCTTTTATCTACAATAACATGTTTAGTGAACAAATTTTGAGTGTCGACGTTTTGGAAGCGGGGATGGAAGAAACCTTACATAATTCGCCCATCAGTATAATTTTTCTGGTTTCAGACAGTAGGGTTACTCATTATTCAATGGATCAACACATAAATTGCAAAAAGATTGCTTGATTTAAATGCATTTTATTAATTGGTTCTTTGCATTCTCATCAGAGTACCAGTAGCTACAAATTGGCACATCTACAAGGAATAACGAACACAACATTGGTCAACTTCAATTTAAATGCTAAGGTTTTAAATTTGAAAAAACGGTTGATTTCAATGCCATTTTGAGAATTTAAATTTTTAATGCTTTAAAACATTTGTCAACTGTTCAGCAAGCTTTAGAATGACGTCTCTCACACAGTCCTTTTTAGTAATAAACAGAAATGCACTTAACTTCCAAAATCATTCAGCACCACTCAAAAAATTAAATTGATATCACAGACATGAATGCCATATGGCTGATTAAATGCATTGTTTATTGTAACACACTTAACATAAATAAGCCAAAAGTTTGTCCACACCCTTTCCTTTTAATTGCTTGTATATTCCAAAACAAAGAAGTTCAAACAATCATAGCTACTACGCTTTCCCTTATCACGACAGAGGGAGGGGAGGAACAGACAGACAGAGGGAGGGACAGACAGACAGACAAACAAAGAGACAGACAGACAGACAGATTTATGGCATAGGGAGGCTATTCAGCTCATCAAGTCCATGCCAGGGCCCTAAAAAACTAATCCAGACAGTTCCACTGCCCTGCTTGATCGCTGTAGTCCTACAAGGGTATTCCTTCACATGGTCATTCAAATCCCTTTTGATATCATTGATTCTGCTCCATGGGTAGCAAGTTCCTGGTTATTACCACTTGCTGTTTAAAGATATGTCCTAAAATATTAAATCAGCAACACCCTGTAACTAGACCTCATACCTTGTCAAACAGGACCTTTCTGAGGAAGAGTCACCCGTCCCAAAACATTAACTTTGATTTCTCTTCACAGATGCTGACAGATCTGCTGAGTTTTTCCAGCATTTTTTGTTTTAGCCCCTATACCATCTGCTAATGGAAAGATTTTCTGAGTCTCCCTTATCTAAACCTGTCATACTCTTGTACACTTCTATCACATTTTTCCTTTCAATCATATTTGTTTCAAGGGGAACAAACCTAGCCTTTCCAACCTAATCTTGTAACTAACTAAAACCCCTACTTCACAAACATTCTGGCAAATCTCCTCTGTACTTT
Source organism: Chiloscyllium plagiosum (assembly GCF_037043375.1). Classification (NCBI taxonomy): domain Eukaryota; kingdom Metazoa; phylum Chordata; class Chondrichthyes; order Orectolobiformes; family Hemiscylliidae; genus Chiloscyllium; species Chiloscyllium plagiosum. Next base: position 33,962,356 of record NW_028270159.1, on the reverse strand, counting down.
CTCAAGGACTTCATATCTTTCCCGAAGTACAATGACCAGAAATGGCTGCAGTAGTTTAGTTGAGGCTTCACAGGAGCTTTAGAATGGTTCAGCATAACCTTTTTTTAAACTCAATGCTTCTATTTATGAAGCCCAAGATCCATCTGTCCTCTTAATTTAATGTATTTGTATAAAGTGTATGCACCTTGCTTTGTCGGTTAAGGAGTGCTGTTTCTGGCTATCTTACTGATCATCCTTGTTGATCCTACCTTGCCTATACTTGGAGTGTCTCTTCTTTAAAGGTCACTGATTGTCCTACCAGTTTCTCCTGTCATTTTCATTTGTTTTGTAACCACTCTTAATATGCTTTGCCACCTTCAATAATCTCGACAGAATTGTGCCATTAAATCTAAATTGCCTCTCACTAGCTGTCTATCAAAATACATCACTTCACACTTTTTTGTATTACAATTCCGTCTGCCATTTGTCTGCCCATTGTACTAGCCTAACTATATCCCATTGTTGGTATAGCCTCATAGTTACCATTATTTGCATTATCAGCAAATGTTGAAATTCCATATTCCCAGATCCAAGATATTTATATATATATATCAAAAAAATCACAGTGGTCCTAGCACTGATTCTCAGGGAACAATGTTGTCTATCACCCTTCAGTTCAAAAAAACAATCATCCACTGCTTTCTGCCCTTAAGCCAAATTTTTGTCCAATTTTACCCCAAATTTGTCTTAAATTTTTTTAAAAATCTTAAATGAGGAATCTTGTCAAATGCTTTCATAAAATCCAAATATATAACATCCATAATTTTTCTTCATTGATCTATTCTGTTATTTCATCAGACATAGCGATATTAAAAAGATTGAGATACTAATTTTGGTGATATTATTAGTAGACTTAGCACTTACAATTTCTTTTAAAATTGTGCAAACAAACTTGCACATCAAATAATAAAAAGATTCCTTAGACTTTGGAATGAATGCAACATGTTAGTTTGGAATTTGTTTATAAACTATCAGCAAAATGGATCAGGTCATGACTAAAAATGAATATAACCCACACTCCATTTACACTACTGAATTGTTCTATATTACTATGACAGTTTCCTTGTTCTTGCTAAAGGTGTTAACTTAGGTAATTACTACCATGCGTTGTTTTGCTACATCAAAAAATACATTAGAATATTACATGTCCAAATGTTATGGCCTGTTGTCACAACATTATGTCAACTGCATATCGTAATAATTTTCAATATCTATCATTTATCGAACTGCATAACATTGTGTTGACATTTGTAGGATGGGTCTACACAAGGCAATGGAACAATTTGATTAAATACATCTTTTTTTTCCCAGAAAATTTCTTCATCATTTATTTGACAGGATGGGTATTGCATTGTATCGTGAAAACACTCACGATTAAGTGACTGACAACAAATTTAAAAGCTTGTGTCTAAATACTACAGCCCTTTCAATATGGTAATTTCTGCACTAACATTTATTCTACAATGAATATTGCCAAAATTCTTCTATCCTTATTGTTACCATGAATTGATTTATACTTAGTACACAAATTTAGAACAAGTAATGACAATGCATCAGGCTAAAGTGAATTGCAATTATGCAGTTTTATCATCCAAATTATTTTTGCTCACTGTCTTGACTGAAAAATGGAAAACCTTCAAGATTTGGGAGTCAACTTTAAATAAACTGATTTGTTAACCATAATGCAATGCAGCTGTAACACAGAAATAATCACTGATCTGACACAGGTCTTCTGACAAAGTAATAAGTACCTTATTATCGAGGTCAAAAAGATAGGAGTCATCTTCTCGGACATCTGCCTCTGCATCAGTTATAAGTTCCCCAACATATCTGGACAAAGAAAAGGCATTGTTTCACAAAAAATGTTTTCACTGATAAACTAATACTGGTACTTTACTGTGAAACACAATTCAGGCAAAATGGTTAAAGGAATGTATAATCGCTTACAATATCTGGTCATCAATGCTGCTTCACATTCATTTCCTGATGGACTGATATCTCAGAAAAACAGTACTTTCAAATGAAGACCTTAAAAGACACATTGGTGATGGACACACCCGAGAATGTTCTCAAATGGATTCTACTTCTGACATTTGAAGAAAGATAATCTAGATTAATGAAATGCAACTCAAGGCAGGCTACGAAGTAATTAAACCAGGAGAAAGGGAGGAATGTTCCCAGCCCTGAACCACATAGGCAATGGTCAGTCACTTGGGAAAATAGTGAGACCTGCAGAAAAGCAATTCTCAATATTGAGAAAGCAATATCTGATTCTGTAACTAGTTTTTGAATAGCGAGATGAAAATTTCACTGGTGAGTGGCGAGAGCACTAATTGGGTGACCATCTGTGTGGAGTTTGCACATTCACTGTGTCTGCAAAGATTTCTTCCAGGTGCTCAGGTTACCTTCCACAGTCCAAAAACGTGTAGGTGAGATGGACTGGCCATGTTAAATTGTCCCTAGTGTCCAGGGGTATGTAAGTTAGGTGGATTGGCCATGGGAAAAATGCAGGGTTAGATGGATAGAATAGGTCTGGGTGGGATATTCTTCAGAAGGTCAGTGTGAACTTGATTAGCCGAAAGGCCTGTTTCCCAGCTGTAGAGATTCCATGCCTCTAATTGCATGTATTAGCTAGTCATTTGTACCTAATGTCATTAGTACTAATCTCAAATGTACATCACTGATAAATATTTTACTATTCTCCTATGCACCGAACAGAAACTATCAGGCAACAATGCCCCACACAGAAGTCATAACAGGTGAGTTTAACACAACATTTCCCTCTCCAAGCCTTAACCTTAGACTGTAGTCCACAATGTCTTGGGGTATTCTCCAAATGCTGCAGCCACCCACACTCCCAGTCCACAAAGGTTAACAGTGGACATGTAACGGCCTCTCTGCAGCCTCAGGTTTCAAATCTGACCCACTCTGAATGTAGGTTTGCACACTGAGCTAGAAGGTTCGTTTTCAGATGTTTCGTCACCATACTAAGTAGTAGCATCATCAGTCAGCCTCCGGATGAAATGTCTGAAAATGAACCTTCCAGCTCAGCGCGCAAACCTACATCAAGAACCTCAACCTGAGCTACAAATCTTCTCAAAACTTGCTGTCCCACTCTGTTTACCACTTCAAAACTGCACTTTGGAGTCCACACTTGTTTTTAAACATTGAAAAAATGCGTATTGAACATTTGTATGATAAATAAAATTATTATATAAACAACAAGAGCTTCTTCTTCCTCTATTACAATGACGAAAAACATGAACATAATAGTGAGTGAATAGCATAAATATATAATTTAAAATAACTAAACAGAAGCAATGGAATCAACTGAGCTTTCTCTGACAACATGTCGAAAGCATTATAATTTGCAAATCTCCAGATGTACAAATCATGAATATTCATTTTCTCAATATTTATTCTTGTAAAAACAAAACTGAACACAAACACTAATCCTCAAAGTTAAAAATCACACAATATTAGGTTATGGTCCAACAGGTTAAATTGGAAGCACACTAGCTTTCGGAGTGTCGCTCCTTCATCAGGTGATAGTGGAGCGACACTATAAATGGTATTAAACATTAACTTCTGTGTTATAAAGATTACTTTGAAAAGAGAGAAAAAAAGGTTGAAGGGACACATAAACAGGCTAAATATTGGTAATTTTAACTATTTGTAAGCATGAGGATAAATATCAAAACAGATTAATTGGACTTAATAGCCTGTTCCCATGTTCTAATTCCCATGTACACATATTACTTTCTTGTCACTTCAATACAAGTTTGTGCTACAAAATAAAGTTAAGTTTCAAAATACATTAGCATTTGAGTAAGTCTATCAGAAATTAGTGGCTCTAAAGAGATAACAAACGATTGGGATTTTCTGAACGATATTTGATTCCATAGGTCAAAATCATGTTATAAAAGGGGTACACAGAATGCACTTTACAGACCACTTTGAGATTTACAAAAACAAAATGGTTTTCAAACATAGCTATGTGCTTTAAGTATAATGGCAGCATCTTTTGTCCATGTTCCATAGAAATTTCCCAATAATTTCCCAATACTAAGAAAACGTGCAATGGAAAAATCAAACTTGAAAATTTTATTCATTCCTACTGACATCAATTAACTGGTCAATCAAGGTAAAAGTCTGACAACTCAAAGTAAATTTCTCCTCGGCTAGATACAACTACCCATTATTTTCCTCTCATCAATTTAAGTAATTCTAATGCGCAATGGAAATATTCTTATGAACTGTTGTTTTTTAAAAAAGGTTTGAAGTCTCAGCTTCATTAGTAATAAAATTAGTTCATATCACAAACTTTGTTTTATTCAAGAAATGTAGGCATTGCTCGTTGAGCTAATATTTATTGCTCATTCCCGATTGCCCTTCAGAAAGACGGCAATGAGCTACCTCCTTATTCCGCTGCACACCATTAAGTTTAAATACTCTTACAGTGCTGCTTGGGTAAGAGTTCCAGAATTTTGACCTAGTGACAGTGAAGGAATGGTCACTAGGCAAGTCACAATGGCAAATGGCTCAGAGGGGAACTTGTCAGTGGTGCTGGCGGTCCCATCCATCTGCTGCTATTATCCTTTTAGGTGGTAGTGGTTGTAGGTTTGGAAGGCACTGTTTAAGAACTCTGGTGAATACCTGCAGTGCATCTTGTAGATGATATACATTACTCCAACTGAGCATTGGTTGGGGAGAGAATGAGTGTTTGTGTATGTAGTCATGGATCAAGCAGACTGCTTTGTTCTGGATGGTGGCCAAGCTTCCTGAGCTTTGTTGGAGCTGCACTAATCCAGGAAAGTGGACAGTACTCCACCAAAACTCTTTTAAGATTTGCCAAATAAATGATTAGCAGCTCTTGGAGTCAGGAGGTGAATTAATCGCTACATGTTTCATAGCCTCTGACCAGCTCTTGTCACTACATTACTCACATGGTTAAGTCTAGTTCAGTTACTGATCAATGCTAGCCCTTAGGACATTGACAGTGGGGGAATTCAGTGATGGGAATGCCATTAAATTCAAAGGGACAATAGTTAGAATCTCGTGTTCAAAATTATTATTTGCTAGCACTTATGTGGCAAATATGTTACTTCCCACTTGTCAGCCCAAATGTGGATATTATCCAGGTATTATTGGATTTAGACTTGGGCAGTTTCAGTATGAGTCACCACAAGTGGTGCTAAACACTCTGCAATCATCAGCAAACATCCCACTTCCGTCCTCCTGATGGAGGGAAGGTCATTGATGAAACAACTGAAGGTGGTTGGGCCTAGGACATTACACTCAGATATCCTGCATCTGAGATGACTGACCGCTAATAACCAGAGCCATCTTCTTTTGTGCCAGTCTATCTCCAATCAATGGAGAGTTTTACTCGGGCTCCTTGATGCCACACACAATCAAATGCTGCTTGGATTTCAAGTGAACACACTCTCACTCGAGTAAAGGTGAGGGAAAGTTATTGAAAGTAAACGGCAGCAAACTTACTTACCATGCCAACAGTAGGGAACAAAGTCAAAGTCTGATTACACAAAAATGTACAAGATTGAAAACTGAACATCAAAAACACACAAGTAAATCATACAAATATAAGCACAGAAAGTAAAAGAGAAACAAGTTAGTGCTGAATGAATTTAAATGGCTGTTGCTACGTACAGGTCTTCCCTAATATAAACTCACAATAAGACTTCTATTACAGCTAACAAAAATATAAGGACAGTTTTGGTTAATTTTACTTGAACCTTGAGTGTCAGAAACTTAAAATGCAATCTTTAAAATGGTATTCTGGAGTTTTGGTAAATTAATCTAGGGTAAGACATGTTTCACAGCCTTACGTTTCTGCAAGTTATACCTATACCTTTCATTTCCTTCAGCACAGCGTAATTCAGGTACTGTTTTTTTTAAAAAAAGGACAATGCACCTGACCTATGGAAGAAGAGCTTCATGGACCAAACAACTATGCACCATTGTATACACTTTCTCATATTGTTTTGACTTAGGATGGCTAGAACATCACCTTCACCTAACATCAATGACTTCCACAGGTTAGTAGGTAAGTAAAAACAGTACAGATGTAGCATTTTGACGTAATAGCATTGAAATTATTTTCACTTAAACAGGAAAATTCACCAAAAATAAAGCATTCTTAATACGTAACAGCAACCAGAGACGTCCAATACTTACTCGCAGATAAAATGACCCTTGGGAATGTCCTGCAATGATCGAACACCCCATCCCATTCTGTTTGTACGATAGATCTGTAATCGAACTCTGAAAAAGAGGACAAAACAGAATAAGGAAAAATATTTGTAAACAATGTGCAATTTTAAGCAAAGTTTGGCAGAAAGATTTGAAAAGTTTCCATGTTTCAGATTAGCCAGCTATTTAACACAATGTTGTTTGTGAACTCCTGCTGTGTGCAAAATAGCTACTGCAGTTGCACATACAACAGGTCATGCATTTCAAAGTAATTTGTTTTTTGTGAAAGTAATAAGACACTAATAAATGTAAGACTTTTTGCAGTAAACAAAGGCCATCAATTTTACTCATTACATTTCAAAGGAAAACTTATTTTTCAGATGCTACACGAAGTGTGTAGTTTGAAAAGGGATATTTATGTGCTTGAATGTTTCATTACAATCCACGTTGAAACCAATTTCAACACGTAAAATTACTGTGAGAAATTAATCATAAAATGAGAAATAACTACAAAAAACAACTTATTTAAGCATGAGAATTTTATCAGAATCATGTATTACAGACGGATGTTAAAATTGCTGTTTTGATTGCAACTTCATGGAATGGGGAAATTGAGGAATCTTGGCAAAGCACAGCCAAATGTGAACACACTTGAAAGAAAAGCGAGCATTTTCTTTCCTGCCAGTCACAAAATGGGAAATTAATATTGTTTCGCAAATGCTGAAAAAGAATGTGGCTTGTTGCAGAGCACTTCAGATTGCATAATAGTAGTCACACCATACAGCTCAGTTCAATTTTATTATGACCAAAGTCATTGTAATTTTCTAAAAATGAGAGGCACTGGTTACAGAAGTGCTGCTTTGTACTGTTTAAACATAGGCTGATACATCTGTACAACTTGAAAAGTTAAACCATTGTTTCAACACAAAGTTGTCCTTACAGTTTAATTTAATAATCCATTTGATCTTAATGTGAATGAGCTCTTTGCTGAAGCGTGACTGCCTCACAAAGACATGCCACACATTTATGAATAACATAATCAGCTTTCCAGTATACACTGCAAATATTCAAACACAGAAGTAGGGATGCCTTTATATAATGGAGTTAAAAAATTCACAACACCAGGTTATAGTCCAACAGGTCTATTTGGAAGCACTAACTTTCGGAGCATTGCTCCTTCATCAGCTACCTGGTGTTGTGAAATTTTTAAGTTTGTCCACCCCAGTCCAACACCAGCACCTACACAACATTTCTATAACTGCACAGGACTTATGTTAAACCGATCCTAGGAAAATCGTTGTTTTCATCACCTTACATAAAAGACATACTTGCATTGGAAGCAGCTCAGAGAAGATTCACTGTGCTGATTCCTGTGATGAAAGGAGTTGTCTGATGAGGAAAGACTGGGCAGAATGACCCTATACTCACTGGAATTCAAAAGAATGAAAGGTAAGCTTGCTGAACGCACAAACTCTGAAAGGGTCTAACAGGTAAATGCGGAGAGGAGCTTTCCTCTCGTGGGGAAATCTCTGAGGGCACACCTTAAAAATATCAGATCCCCATGTAAGAGGGAGATGATGAGGAATTTCTCAGTCTATAAAACGGTCTTTCACAGAAAGCAGTGGGGGTTAGGTGATTGACTACATTCAAATCTGTGTTAAGACAGATCTTGAATCAACAAGGAAGATTTTGTGTAAATGAGGAAGAAAGTGGAGTTGAGGACACAATCAGAACAGGGGGACCAGGCTTGATGACTGACTGCCCTAGATCTATGATTTTATAATCTTCATGAATTTCAGTAAACCACAATAAATCCTGCCTGACCTGATTCCATTTTGCACCACACGATTTTTACATGTCCTCCAACATCCACAGGCGTGGTTACACTCAAAGATGAGTGGAGGTTCCAGCATGTTGAATTCTGGAAGAAGTCGTCCATCCTGAAAATACAAAGCATACTGCAGTGATATTTTCAACTTTGATGAGTGACTGACAAAGTGATTAACAGCTCAAACCATAATGCATTCCTTCCAACAGTTAACCTCTTCAACACAAGTTTAGCTTTGAGCAATTCTTCAGCTTAACAACATTAAACAAATGCCATCACTGATTATAGGATAGAAATGGAAACACACCTGAGGAATAACCAAGTTCTACAGTATCAAAACAACTTGAAGTGCGAAGAAAACAATTACAGTTTCCATAAAGGGATTTACAGCAAAAAAATTTTCTCAACTGAAACTATTTTGCTTACCTGGTCATACCAGCAACGTATACTTAGTTGGCCACACATGCAGTTACTAGAGGAGCAGTCATCCTCGCAAAAACAGTACTGCACAGAGATTAAAGAGACAAAATTACCTTTGGAGAGTCCACCAATGATAAGACATAAACAAAAATTAAATCTGTAACTAATTTTAAAATCAATTATGCTAAGGTGATACAGAATTAAAATAATTTGTCATTAAGACAATTAAGCTTTGGGTTAGTTAAAATAAATTTTGCACCATGGCATTTGATTGTACATTGAAATGAGGTACCATGCATTTGCTAAAAGACAACTGGGCTATTTATTTAAAAAAAACTTTATTTTCCCTCCTTTGAATTTGGCAAATTCACTGCTCACATTAAACTATGGAGTAATATTTAATGTCACAACAAATGATCACAAGCTCAATTAATCCTACATGATGCAAATCCACCTGCAAACCGGAGGAAGAATACCTCATCTTCTGCCTCGGAAGCGTACAACCACACAGCCTCAACACTGAGTTCACCAGTTTCCAAATCTCCCCAGCCCCCCACACCATCCAGGTCCAACCCTCCAACTTGGCACTGCCCATTTGCCCAGGCCTACTTGTTCATCTTCCTTCCCAGCTATCTGCTCCACCCTTCCCACCAACCTCACAATCACCTCCTACTTGCATTCACCTATCGCCATCCCACCTACCTTTCCCCAGCCCCACCCCTTCCCCCTATTTATTTCTCAGACCCCTTGCCCCTCCCCAATCCTGAAGAAGGGCCCTGCCCAAAATGTTGACTCTCCTGCTCCTCAGATGCTGCTTGACTTGCTGTGCTTTTCCCAGCACCACACTTCATCAACTCTGACTCTCCAGCATCTGCAGTCCTCACTATCTCCTGATGCAATTTAGCCAGGCATACTAAACATGATTCAAGTGCAGCATCAATACTTTAAAAATGCCCTTTTTGATGGCCAAAGTTTTCCTCATCATGAATAATTGTTACTTGGTAGAAAAACTGGACCAAATTCCTTAGGCCTCAGCTAATTTTGCTAAATAGTCAGTTTGCTAATTTCCGGATGGAATTCCTTGATCCTTTGTGAAAGAGTAAATAGATAATCTGAATCCTAAGCACAATCTAAGCACAGAATCTTGAAGGCTAGTCTCAAATTCACTAGAGAAGCAAATCAATTTATCTGGACATATTTGAATCTCCAAAGTTCCAAATCCTTCCCTGAAATCCAACCAGCCACTCAGCACTGGTTACAAGTTTTCTTTAAAAAACACAGCAAAAATAAATTCCATTGGCAGTCAGAATTAACTAGCTTTTAAAAAAGTAACACATTCCTGAAGACAGAACTGAGGATGGATATTCCTCCAGTACACTGATAACTATCATAAAAACAACCACATGTGCAAACTCCCTATTAATATCCACGCTTTCAATTTTTTCAGCAATATTGGCATTGAATATTCACCAGTTAGGTAGAAAATGTGAAACCACATTTTTAGTACGGTTCCCAGTGAAGGTATTTAAAAGCACAATTTCTGAAATAAGTCACTATTTGAAATTGTTATCAGGGCAATTATCAAAAATCACTTCCATTAATATCAGCCCGTGATAGAAGCATCAATAATCCATCCTCAGAAAAAGTTTACCATTTTTTTAACCATAATTTAACATCTCAATTTGGAGGTACTACTTCATCAGTTTGAAATTGCTCTAATAGACAAATGAATTTACACATACATTTTTACTTCTTCAAAAAAATGTTGGAACCTTTGTAAAATGATGTGTTACAAATGTCAATGAGTAAATGACTTACTTAAAAAGTTATCACATTGGGGGGTTGGGAGGGGAGAGGAGGCGGGGGTGGCAGCAGGTCCTATGGCAGAAAGAAAGGTCACACCACAGTTCCGGGGGCAAAAGCCTTCTGGAAAGATGTAATTGAGGATGCATGCAATAAGTTGGGAGTCAGTTTAATAGTTACCCAGAACTTGAGACAATTATCTATGTATCTTTTAATTATCTAACTTTTGTGACTATAAATTTACATAACTGCAGCAGAACCCTTTGAATTCCACCAAATAAGAATAGATACTTTCAGGGCAGTTCCAGGCATAGGGGATCGCCCATTGGAATCCTAAAATCTCCCAGGAAAATTCTTTGGAGGCTGCTGCATTGAAGATTCTGGGGGACCCCAATACACAACTCCAATCTATACTGTAGAATTAACTACTGGGCCATTGGAAAATCCAGACCATTTATGTATTCACAATATTTACTCAAGACTCATCACTGATGTTTGGCCCCAAAGAAAAATCAAAGAATGCAATACTGTGTGAAATAGTACATCAATCTGCAACTCAACCTGTTGTTCTAAGAACCTTGAAAACCTGTTAAGCAGTTCAGTGGATTAAATCCCAAAAAGAAAAATCTTTCATCCCTACTTAAGTGGCAGGAAAGATGCTTCAAACTGACCTTCATGCTTTACTCTCCTGTCATTTCATTCTTCCCTTTTGCTCTCCTCTGGCAGGTGATTTAGAAAACACAATCCCTCCAGTTTTCTAATGTTCCTCCAACAAATCTATGGAGGCACAAGAAAACATAGGATCACAGGAGTTCAGAACAGAAGTAGACCATTAAGCCCTTTGAGCCACCCTGCCACCTATTAAATAAGATCATGGTTGATCTGGTTGTAGCCTTAATTTAAAGTTCTCAGCAGCCTTCACAAACCTTTACTGCAACTTAAAAAGAATTGAGTTTTTACTGCTTTCCAGGAAAGAGAAATTCGGACTTATGACCTCTTAAGTAAAGAAAAAACTAATCTGTCTTCAAATGGAGGCATTTTATTCTTAAACTGGTTATCTAGTTCTAATCTCCCCCACAAGAGGAAATATCCAGTTGGTATCCACCCAATCAAGTCCCCTCAAGATCGTAGGTTTAAATACGATCATGTCTCATTCTCGTAAACTCTAATGGGTATAGATCTAAACTGTTCTATCCTTCTTCACAAGGTAAAAACTTCATCCCAGGAATGAGTCATGTGAACGTTTTTTTGAACTACTTGTAACACAATTATCATTTTTCTCAAAAAAAGGAGACCAAATCTGTACAGAATACAAAACATTGTACAGATAGAGCTTTATCAAGACACTATTTCAACGAGCTACATCCCACTGCAGCACCCAAGAACCACAAAAGGCAGAAGAAAAATATCTATACAATGTCTTCTAGAAAAACAGGTACCGAATAAACACAATCTGCCGATTCCTCAGAAACAAGCAGACACAACGCAACCAAAAACTACAGCCACATTACCTTACATCACAGACATATCAGAAATGACTTCCAGACTACTCCGACCCCTTGGCATCATGGGAGCCCACAAACCTGCCAACACACTTAAACAGCGACTAATGAACCTAATGGATCCATTAGATACCACCAGCAAAACTACAAGATACCATGCAAGAACTGTTAAAAAAAAAAACACTACAAACTAGCAAGAAATTTGCCACCAGGATACATGAATACGAACTAGCCTCCAAAAGACAGGATCCACTGTCACTAGTTTCCATACATATAGACAAAGAAGGACACCACTTTGGCTGGGACAACACACACATTCTAAGACAGGTGAAACAAAGACACGCATGAGAATTATTAGAGGCATGGCATTCTAACCAAACTCCATCAATAAACACATCGATTTAGATTCTATCTCCCTTTGAAAAAAAAAAGAGCCGGAAATGACATCACCCACTTGAAGAAACCAAGACCTATAAATAGAGAAGCGGGATAAAACCACCAGCACTTCACCAGAGACTCTCACTGATGATGTTATCTAGTATGGTGATGAAACGTCTGAAAACAAACCTTCAGGCTCAAGCGAGCTAACTTATGAACTTATCATCAACTTGAGCTACAAATCTTCTCAAAAATCGCTAAGAATTCTAGTCTCGACACTTACAAGGTGACGAAATTTCTTATCATCTCCTTCTTGACTGCTACAGACCATTTGCTGCAGGTTGATCCACAACACTATCAGGGAGAAATGTCCTGCATTTTGTACAAGCAACACCAAAGAAGTGGGAACATATTTTCAGTTCGGGATCATGTGCATCTTGAAGATGAAAGTGCAGGTGATGGTCTTCGTGTTTGTGTGTCACCCTTGAGCTTCTAGATGATTGTGTTGTGGGTTTCGAAGGTGCTGCCTAAACAGCTTTGCAATATTTCTGTAGTCCATCTTGTAAATGGTATACACTGCTGTTACTGAACTTCAGTCATGGAGGAAATAAATGTTAGCAGATGGAGTGTCAATCAAGCAGGCTGCTTTGTCCTGGATGGTTTCAAGTTTTCCGAATGCTGCTGGAGCTACACTTATCCCAACAGATGGGGAGCATTCTATCACTCTCCTGACTTGCATCTTGTAGATGGTGAACAGATTTTGGAGAGTCAGGAAGTGAGTTACTTGCTGCAGAAACCCTAGCCTCTGAGCTGCTTCTGTAGCCATAGTACTTAAATGGCTAGTCAAGTTCAGTTTCTGGTCAATGCTGACCCTCACAACGTTGACAGCGATTGCTATAAACTAACCTTTAACCTGTTTAAAGGAAAAGCTTGACTGCTGATCTACATTAGATTTGATTAGATTCCCTACGGTGTGGAAACAGGCCCTTCGACCCAACCAGTCCACACCCCCTTCCAAAGAGTAACCCACCTAGACCCATTTCCCTCTGACTAATGCACCTAACACTATGGGCAATTTAGCATGGCCAATTCACCTGACCTGCACATCTGTGGACTGTGGGAGGAAACCAGAGCACCTGCACAAACCCATGCAGACATGGGGAGAATGTGCAAACTCCACACAGACAGTCACCCAAGGCTGAAAGTGAACCTGGAACCCTGGTGCTGTGATGCAGCAGTGCTAGCCACTGAGCCACGATTGGTTTGAATCATACAAATTAAAAGTAAAATAAACAATTAATTAAGTTCACGACCATGCGGTGGACTCACCTGGTGATCTTGACAATGAAATAACGTTTGTGGGATATGAAACTGAAATTGCGTGAATGATCTGTGATTCCTATGCCATGGAAATTCTTATTAATCGTATGTATAGAATAAAAAGTGCTACACAATCGCATCATGTTAGCTTAGAGTGTACAACAATTAATTTGTACAAATTATAGACAGTATATTCAGTGTCAACCAATATATGAAAACTCTTGAATAGCCATTCTAGTTTTCACGTTTTTGACTGTTTGGGATATTGCAGCATTTCTTTGAAGTAATGACAATTCAGCAACTATGTGATAACTTTTATTAACAATATGAAGTTGCTTTAATGCAAGTTTAATCATAAGTTAAGAATTACAACTTCAAATAATAGCCAATAGCTCTTGACAAATGCATGGTAACAACCAACTTAGTTAAGCAGCAAAAATGATGGAAACCAAAACTGCAGATACATATCTTATTAACATATACATAAAAGGCAAAATTATATTAGGTGGCAGATCCATTATGTCACTTCTATTCTGTGAAATATTACTTCAAGGTTTAGTTAATCTTTTTGTGTACTGAAGTAGAATTTTAACACAAAACCATCTTCCTCTTTTTAGGCAAGAACGTTGCCAATTATTAATCCTAGTCCTATAATCCCCAGTTCTATTCTGTATTAATGGAAAGATAACACCGTTTCTATATTTAATCTTTTTCCAGTATAGGACAATCTCTACTTATGGGATAAGTGTACGGAAATTCACAATGTTGTGAAGGCTAACTGCCAAATATAGTTATGTATAATCAAGTACAATTGGAAAATTCATGTCAAGAATGTACTAAGAAAAATCTCAGAATGACTTTCAACATCCCTCATGCCATCAATATTTTTAAAATAGAAAATAGTCAAGATAACTTTTGTTTGCTACATGACACCTTCTAAAGTTCTGAGGTAGTACAACTGACATTAACCTCTTGAATGAAGTATTAAGAAAGAAAAGACACTGGCTCCTACTGCCTATTTTTTATTTTTGGATACTTAAGTTAAAGATTATGGTCAAGACTGCAGGATTTTGGATTAAAAGTTAACAACCAGGCTTTATATAAAATCAGCATTCAACGTTCACTTGCGAACCAACCAATCAGCACCCTCCTGTCACATATGTCGGTTCTCCCCCTTGAATGCATATTCTTGCAAAACGTCCTAATGAGTGCAAGGTAAAAATGTGCTAATGCTTCATCTCTTCCCGGATATAATTCTTCTAATGCAAGAACTGGAGTATATTAATTTTGGTAAGTTTTTTTCTGTAAAATTGTCAGTTGGGCTCAATTACAGTACAAATATTGCCCACAGTTTACAGCTGATTTATAGCTCTTCATTTTCCCAATTTAACTAAAGGTGGATTCATAATTTTGTTTTTTAAAATGTATATATGAAAGTTTGGAATGTGGATAACATTTGCAAGGTAGTATCTATCACCTATATCCAACCACTATAATGGCAATGAACCAATTGCAGTATTGAATGGGGTCAATGAGGGTCTTGGGGATACTTGGGTCAGTTGAGGAAGAGACAGCAGGCATATTTCCTAGAAGATCCTTAACAAATCACTTTTTTTAAAAATGACAACTCATACTTTCATTATGTTCTTTGCTGCTCAGATTTCTATTGAATTCAGTAATGCAAACTGCCTTTGAAGCGTTGAACTCATAACATACCTGCAAATGTGTGATGTTCCTATCAATGTTCATTGGAGATGTTACACAGTTTTGGGAAACATATTTATAGTCATTTGGACAAGGTTCTTCATCAACACCATTGACACATGGAATTGGCACACGTTCATAACCTCGACCAATATCTCTGTTAGGTGCATTTTGAAGAAAAGAACATTTTCTTGTTGAAGGCACATCAATGAGCAAAACAATTTTAACAAGTATACAACTAGAAAGGTTATAGTGAAGACAAAAAGACATATACAAACAAACTTGTTTTCAATTTCACAGTTTTGCAAAGTACTAATTGAACTGGTCTTAAAAAAATATTCAGGAATTTGTCTGACTGCAACAAGAATTTAGCTACATAGCGATGAAGATATATCACACAAATCATCATGGAATTTTGTTTCTAAATTGATAAAACTTGTTCAAATCAATTGCTGTCGAGTGTGTGGTGCTGGAAAAGCACAGCGGGTCAGGCAGCATCCAAGGAACAGGAGAATCGACATTTCGGGCAAAAGCGCAAATGCATCAGGAATGCATTCCTAATCAATGGCTTTTGCCTGAAAAGTCAACTCTCCTGTTCCTCAGATGCTGCCAGCACCATATTCTCAACTCGAAGCTCCAGCACCTGCAGTTCTCACTTTCGCCAAATCAATTGCTGCCTGTGTAACTTAACCAAAAAGTAACTTCTCATTTTTATCACTTAGATATTATGTATCACTTGTGCAAGAGAGAAGAAAAATCAGCAGGGTCAATGATGCGATAATGATGTTCCAGAACTTGTTTGATAATAGGTATGCTTAATAGTGGAGCATCCTTTGCATTCCTGCCTGATTTTTCTCTCTACACTGTTTAGGTGACATTCAATATCACAGTATGAAGAGGCAGGATGGTAGTAGTCAATTTCTAGCCCTGTCACAAGTACAGATCAAACAACAGTTTGGGGATAAGACCTATAACATTTTTTTCTATAGATGGCGCAGTTGATCATAGGACTCATTTACTAAACATACTAAAATTTTGATTTCTGTGCAGTTATACTTCTTCATCAAAGAAACTGAAACAACAGTTGACAAATCAAAAATTTTAAAACTTCAGTGAAAAAGCATCTATTACTGTTTGTATGTGAATACATATTCTACACTTGGTTATCCAAATGACTGCAATTTAAATTTGCTTCATTTACAGGAGCCTCTGATTCTGCTGCAAGTCTTAGTGTTAGTTACTGTCAGTGATAATGCAGTGCAAGATGAACAATAAAAAGGGTAAAGTACTTATCCCCTCACTCAGAATTATCTTAAAAGTACAGAGGAACCTCGATGATCCAAATGACAGAGGCATTAAGATAATCGAATGCCGGATAACACAGTTTAACCAAGTATCGGAACCTTGCGATCTTGTTCGGATAATCAGAAATTCAGATAATCGAATGCCAGATAATCGAGATTCCTCTGTACATCACATACTTTGAAGGGCAGAGACTATTGCTATGTAGATAAACAGAACAGTCAAATAAAACATGTTACAAATCAAAAATTTAAACCGCAACATTCGGCAGTGGATAAATAACATGGAAAAATAATCCAGTATGTATGCTGCCATTAAATGCTTAAGCACTATTTATAAATACATTCACAGATCAACAGTTAAATAGTAGCAGAAAACATGCAAGAAATCCATCCCCCAAAAAAGTCACATCTCCTCTCTGCATGTCTCTCCTCAACAAATTGGAACTGACAAGTAACTGCAGTACTAACGTTATCTTTAACAATTAAACAAAACATGACATGTAAGAGCATAGAAGAGAAAATTAAGTATCTAATGAAACTGAAAAGTTTGTTATTCTTTTGAAGAAAGAAATTACTTAACTACTTGGTGTAATTTTCAAATCAATCTTTCATATTAAATGCATTTCATGAAATCTGATTAACCAAATGCTGATACAGTTAACATCACCATTCAATCAGTATTATAGCTAACTCTGCTCCAAGGCCATTTCCAATGTGTGAATATGGTGATATGATAACAGCAAGAAAATTAGTTCTCACATTCAAAATGTAAAATACAAATGCACTCAAAATAAAATATTTTGCTCTGAAAACTGAAGCTGCAAGTCAGAATGTGCAATACTGTACCTGCCAACTATCTTCTCAACCTGGGTAATCTTATTAGCTGATGCTTGTTTAAGTTTTTTGTTCATCTGTAGTGCTACCCACACTTGAGAGTTCAGACTTGAACATTCGAGTGGTGTTTCGCCTTCCTTATTCTTAATGTTAACATCAGCCCCACGTGAAAGAAAAAGCCTAATGGTGCACAGATAACCAGTTTTAGTGCCAGAATATTAATATGGATGTTAAATGGCAATTATTTGAAGTTCATTTTCACTTGAAAGGTGAATCTTTCCTAACTTGTGTTAAACTACAACAGTTCATACTTCATTCTATGTTGTATTTTATAACATCATTCTCAATCTCAATTTATCTCTGCACATGTGTACTTCACTGAAGTACAAGAGGTGGATCTGTTCAATCAGTTTAAGCAAAATGATAAAAGAAATGCTGTGCAACATGTGATACACATACTGCTTTTGAAACCGGTGATTTTTCTACACTGCTCAATAATAATAATAAAGCAGTTGTTCTGGACCAGACCAAACCAAACCCCATCAAAATGTATTAAAAAGATAGCCTCGAACCTAACTTTTTCTTATTGTAAAGATAAGTGTAAGGCATTGCTTTCCACATACAATTCGATTGGTCAAATTCCTGGACTTTAAACAAAACACTATTATTACACTACAGTCAAACTACACAATAAAAATAAAAGAATTTATTTAATTGCAACTCTATAGACTTTATTACAGTGAAACCACCTGAGCTTTTTATTTAAACCCCATTTCTCTTTCCATCTCATGGGTTTCCTTTGTACCCTATGGTAAACTATCTTCACTATCTTCAATGAGGGCTCCTTTTCCCTGACCACTTGAGGCTTTCTTTTATCCCCCAACTTCTATCCCTCACAGATCATTTGTCATTTCCGCTGCTAACCTTGCAATCTTAACTCTCTGATCCTCCGTACAAGTTCTCACTACTTCAGGAAGAGTTTTTTTGAATTCCTCCAAAATAATCGTCTCGCTAAGAGCGACAGATGTTTGATCTATTTTTAATGACCTTATCAACCCACGAACATTACTTTGTTTGATACTTTCAAACACTATGTTCTTTTGACCAGGATCCCCCCTCAGATTACTAAAATGCCACCTTTAGGCTTCTGGTACTAGCTGATATGGAGTTAAGATGGCTTTTCACCTTCTCATACTCCCCACATACCTTCTAAAATAGTGATGCAAACACCCCTCTAGCTCTATCTACCAACTTTGTTTGGTTCAACAATACCCACATGGTCACTTCATTTGTTTACCAACTTTCTCAAATGAAATGAAAAAAGCTTCTACATCCTTCTCATTGAACTTAGGCAACACTTGGAAATGCATTCCCACAAGGCCTTTGGCTCAAATGAGATTGCTGTCAATCACTGTCCTAACCACTACTCCTACCTTTCACCTCTACTTCTGCCACTTTAAGTTGACTTTGAGCTTTCAGTTCTAACTTCCGAACTTCAAAAAACTCTCTCTTTCTCCCTTTCTTCTGTAAGTCGTCCTTTCCTTTTCTTTTTCCGGTGCTTTTAATTGTAATTCAAACTGTTTCATTTCCCCTTCTCTTTGTTCTGCCAGGTCTATCCTTCCCTTTTTGTTTCTTTCCCTTGCCATTGTCCCTAATTCAAGCTATTTAATTTGTAATTGAATTTTAGCAATCACCAATATTCCAACTGCATTCCTGGCAATTGTAAAAGTTATTATTCCCCCTTTCCACACAGACACAGGCAATTCCAACTTGCGTGCCAATTGCATGACTTGCTCATTTTCAGTAAAACACACAAAGTGACTTCTTTCACCCCCAGGAAACTCTTATCGACTGAAAGAGCCATTATTACCAAAGCGTGCCATGTTTAAACCAACTGAATGCAATATCTAAAATAAAATAAACCAACACAGTCACCAATCAGTGCCTTTGAGTCCAATAATCCTAAAGCCAATCAGGAATTAAGAGATTTTGATCCCAACAAGAGCCCCCAGTTTGTTATGGAACAGACCGAACCAAAACCCCTCAAAAATATATTAAGAAGATAGCCTAGACCCTAATGTTTTCTTATTTTAAAAGGTAAATGTAAAGCATTGCATTCCAGATGCAATTCAATTGGTCGAACTACTCGATTTTAAACAAAAAAAACACTATTTTTACACTACAGTTAAAACGCAGAATAAATAAAAACAAAATAATTAGCTTAACTGTGACTATTGAAATGCTTCGCAAATAGTAAATATATATTAACTACTACTAATAAACGGTTCCAATATAACAAGATGCCATAAACACACACTTGGCAAAGGCAAATTCAGCAAAATAGATTGTTCCACATGCAATTCTAGCAGCAGAAAGAGAACCTCAGCTTTTAGTTGTAACAGAGACAGGAATAAGAGCTTCCACATCCAACTTCAAGACCCCAGCAACTGCAGAAAGCTAAAACTAAAAACCCTGATTCTGTGGGAGCTTGACCTCACCCATTCAGGCTACTTCTATTGTTCCAACTTTTTTTAAAAAAAAAAACAAGGCCTCACAAGTGGTTTACTCTATAGACTGAGCAGACTACTCATCAGTTCTATCGCAACCTTTCTTCATAAATCAAAAGACCAAATACACCTCTTAAAGCCACAGTATCACCACATAGTAATTTGGTGATGGGGAGAAAAGATGCTTTTCTTCAAAAGAAAAACCTTTCTTCCTTACAATAGTGAAGGGCCAATATTCACAAGTACAATCAACCTCAGAAAACAACAGCTAAAAGGGAATAATTTTGCGATGAAATCAACAAGTAATTTTTCCTAAGAGAGTAAGGAAAGTAAAATTGAGGAACTTGAATATTACCATAAAGAGACAAGTTGAAATGTTTCATCTTGAACTTGTCAAGATTGGGATAAACAAAACCAAACTCTGAAAGTGGAAAACCATTTATACACCATAAGAAGTTGCTAATTTGTTGAAATGGAAATGCAGCAGGAAATGTTTATTGTTAATTATGATTAGCGGATGAACATCAGACCAGATACGCAAATCTCTGACTGGTCAGAGTATAGCTGTAGACAATGCACCAGAGATGGGTAGTAACCATAATCCTTTATCAAGAAAAAGGTGCAATGTATGCACAAACTACCTTTGCCTACACAGGACAGGGGCCAGTGCACAAACATACGTAATTTTTAGCACATGCAATAAAAACACTGTTTTCGAATTAGTTTCCAGTGCAACTTTAGCACGGTCTGGTTTACTTGGCTAATATTGTCCAACAGAAGAACCACGAAGTGTAATGTTCAAGTTCTGTCCTACAAAGCAATTATTTAAAATTAAGGAAGAAGTTTTGAAGTGTTAAGGAGGTTGCCCAGGACACCTACAGTCTCCAATTAAAGTTAAAACAGAAAATATTTTGAGATTTTAGATGAAAACTTTGAGATTTAATTTAAGAATACCATATATAAGATATGGATTATCGATTTTCAAATTCCATCGTCTGATAGGAATATCTGAGAATTTCATCAACTGAAATGGCTTTTAAAAAGGAAATACACTTAACCAAAATGGCCACAGCAATCACTAACCACACAGGTTAGCCACACTTAGTCAAACCAAAATCGAGGTGGCATCGTTGCTCAGTGGTTAACTCACCCAAGCCCCACCTCACTCCAGCACCGCCCTCATGACCTGTCCTACTTGCCGATCTTCCTTCCCACCTATCCGCTCCACCCTCCCCTCTGACCTATGACTTCCAGCCCCACTCTCATTCACCCATTGTACTCTTTGCTACCTTCCCCACCCTCCTCTCTGACCTATCACCTCCATCCCCACCCCCATTCACCTATTGTACTCAATGCTACTTTCTCTACACCCCCACCCCCGTGTCATTTATCTCTCCACCCTGCCTGTATTCCTGAAGGGCTTTTGCCCGAAACGTCGATTTTCCTGCTCCTTGGATGCTGCCTGACCTGCTGTGCTTTTCCAGCACCACTCTAATCTAGACTCTGGTTTCCAGCATCTGCAGTCCTTGTTTTTACCCAGTGGTTAACACTACTGCCTCACAGCGCCAGGGACCAGAGTTCAAATACACCTTCAGGCGACTGTACAAACTCCACATACGACATTCGCCCTGTGTCTGCATGGGTTTCCTCCAGGTTGCTCCAGTTTCCTCCCACAGTCCAAAATAAGTATAGGAATAGGAACAGTTTGACAAGATATGGGCCAGGAGCAGGCAGGTGGGACTAATTTAGTTTGGGATTATGCTTGGCATGAACTGACTGGAATAAACGGTCTGTTCCCATGCTGTATAACCATGACTCCATGCATAGGTTATGTGGATTGGCTATGCTAAATTTCTCATAATGACTAAGAACATGTTGGCTAGGCGGATTAGCAATGGAAAATGCACTGTTACAGGGACAGGGTATGAGGCAGATCTGGGTGGGATGCTCTTTGGAGGGATGGTGTGGACTTAGAGTCATTGAGATGTACAGCATGGAAAAAGACCCTCCGGTCCAACACGTCCAAGCCAAACAGATATCCCAACCCAATCAAGTCCCACCTACCAGCACTCGGCCCATATCCCTCCAAACCCTTCCTATTCATATACCCATCCAAATGCCTCTTACATGTTGTATCAGCCTCCACCACTTCCTCTGGCAGTTCATTCCATACATGTACCACCTTGGCCTGTTTCCACACACTAAGGATTCTATGATTCTAAAAATTGGACAAAATCATCTGTATGATAGATTTAACATAGGTGATTAAACAAATTAGTTGCAATATCAAAATACACAAACCAGTTTATATGTCAGGCTACTACTTTTGGCAGAGGAGATGAATTTCACCCTGCAAAACTGGAGAAAGCTTTCTACCTCTTGAAAGATGAAAACAGCCGATGATATACAAAATTGGAGATAAACATCTTGACAATTAGAATTTGAAGGGTTCTGCAATGCTTGCAACTGCTGGGGATACAAGATATCAATTAAAGAAACATAATCTCAGATTAAAACCTTTAAATGTGAAGGGCATGCTAAGGATTTAAATACTGTATATTCCTTCCATCTTCCTTTCATATTGAACACAATATCTTTACAACTTTGTATCTATGTGTATGTCCTTGACATCATATTTTTATTATTTATCAAGATTGTCAAGAAAACTCTGTAACTGGCTCCTTGCTGGAGATGTCATTTAATAAGAATCTAGTTATCCAGAGGTATGGCCTGAGGCTAATAACAACAGAAATCTTTACAGTGGTCAGGTGAAGAGGATGAAATGAGGAAAGCCGAAAGACCCCTCCTCATTGTTACTTAATTGATCTTGTAATTCTAAAGGAAGGGAGAGGAACAATGTAAAGAAACCTAACATTTGTCATAGCAAATCCAAAACAAAGCCAAAAGCAAACAATTTTTTTTTTTGATAAATGCCAAAAGGCAGTTAAGCTGAGCAGTCAGTTGACTAGCTGAATGTCCAAAGATCAATGTGAATTCAACAAAAATAACTATATTCTGTTCATGCATCATTAGTCAATCTCTTACAGCTTGCCTAAAGGAAATCATTTTTTCTTTCCAAATCTCAGGAATACCGGCTAGTTGAACTTATCATTTCAACTTGAAAAACTGCACCTTATTATATCATTATCGGAGAAGACATTGGAGGTGGAGGATAACGTTTCGAAGCCCAAAATTCTGGTTCAAATTCCTTGAGGGCCAAGAGGAAGGCACGTTTATGGCCAGTTCGGGTGAGTATTAATCTGCAAATCCTTCCCATATGCACCAATGGCAGGTATTAGGAGCACAAGACATATTCCTGGTTAGGCATGTGATAGTGAGAACAAATGAGGCCTCTACATCACTATTCACAGCTCCAGACTACAACATGCATGTAAAAGGGCATGCTGCCAGAACATGGACTCCGAGTGAATTATTACACACCATCACATTATCTATGACAGTTCAGGATATTCAGTAGTACTTACACTACACATTCATAATGATTTTCTCTTGATGCGATATGCAAAGGAGAGTCACCATGCATATTTACTGCAGTTAGATCAGACTTTGCATTTAAAAATATCTCAGCGATATCCACACACCCTGAGAAAGCTGCCCAGTGCAAACAGATATTCTCTTCCTGTGCAATAAAAATAGGGAAAGAGAACAACTTTTAATGTAGAACAATACAATGATAGAAAAATGAGGACACAAAATGAAGCCATTTGGCCTGTGTCCACACCAGCTATGAAACTTTAATTGTGCTTCAACATCAGAGAATTGTTAAAAATAACACTGTAGACTTTATTATTGTGATTTTTGATGAGAAATACAAAATGTTTTCTTCCAAAAGCCAATCTATAATTTAGAATTAAATAATGGATTTTTATCAATGATCTCACAGCAAAAATTATAATAACAGGATAAGTAAGGGACCAAGATACCAGTTGCATTGCTGAAAATAAAGTTACATCAAATTAAATCATCTTCAAAGAATAATTTTGTGAGACTTAGGTTTTCAGATACGAAAGACAAACAAAAGTTGATGCTTTTAGCGAAAACTGCTAAAGTACTTGTGATGACCTATGGGCTGCAAAAAGCCTGTATTTTCTTCTGAGCAATGTCCCACTAAAAACAAAATGTAATGAAGAGCACTTTGATAGATGGTTAATTAGGTCTGGGTATATGGAAAGCTAACTGCAGTGAATAGGCCTAGCTTTCTTTTCCATTTGGCTGCTCAGAATACTGGGATGTGTAAGAAAATAAGCAAGGCCCTGTCCAAATAGAATCATAGAATTTTAGAGTACAGAAGTAAGCCATTCAAACTATCATGTCTGTACCAGAGTGGAGGTTTTCAGTTTGGCAGTCTTTGAACATACCCTGATGCTTAAGCAGGTCTCTGAGATTAGATCAGGGAGACTGTATCACTGTGTGCTCTGTAGTTAGAAAGAGCTGAACACTGAAGAGAAAAGTGAGGAATCATGAATTGGACACAATGCTGAACTGGTGGTGCTAGTGCCCACCAGACCATTTAAAAGAGTCAGAAATGGGACTTTCTGGGGAATCTGTGCCATTGGGATCATCCTAATTCGAGAGAGAATCTGTGGACAAGCACTTTGTTGGTGATGACGACATCTGGGGACTTTGTTTAAAAAAAAACTTTTTGTGAATGTAGCTCAAGCCAAAACATAAAGAAATCCTACAAAATTGAGGCTGGTTTGGAAAGATTGTGTCATGGCACATAGCCCTATATTTGTGCAAGTAGTAACATGAATGCCTGTAACTTCAATAAGTATATCTTTCTTACATCAAATATTTAAAGTGAAGTTTACTTTTTTTATTAGAAATACGCTTAACCTGCTAAGTAATGTTTAAATTACGTTGATTTTAGTTGGCTTGTTACAGAAATAATCTCTAAAGGTGACAGCTGCTTTCTTTCATTTTGATGTTGGGGGATTCCTTACATTTTCAAACGTTCTAGGTTTCTGTAGGGATCATAACACGCTACATTTACCATATACTGTACCTCAAAAATTCAAGCTTGCTTTTTTGTTAAAGGAATTACTACCTGCTTAGTGTAGTTTTGACAATTACTTTTGAAGGGATGCAACTACAATGCAAAGCATGTTTCCTTGTTGCCCTTTATACTTTTGGAAAAGAAAATTGTTCTCTGCTTCTATAGGGTCCTTGCATTGCAGGTAGACAGGGACCATGTCAAAATGTAACCATCACGACACTTGAAATTGAAGAACCATCCTTAAACAATTATACATAGGCTGAGTACAGTATATGGACAAACTTAATTCAGTCGGAGTGATGTGTTAACATCTCAAACTGTAACTTGTGTTGGTGAATCTCACTCTTCAGGGGTACACTCTACAATTTAAAAAAATTGCAATTTGTTTACCTATCTGCTCATAAATGTCACTCAGAATATTTGTTAACATTGACAAGTCTGTTACACTCATTATCTCTGCCTGGACAAAATAATTTAAATGCTAATTGCTTTGGAATGCCACCCGGCAACAAGGAAAAGAAAGCTTCTCAGACAATGTGATACTTGACAGATACAGCTCAATCTGATCAGATGAAATATACGCATAATAAATCCTCTCTCATTCTATCCAAACAATATACCTAAGGGCTGCAGTTACAGCATCATTGTTTTCTTGCAGCAATTATGTTTGCTAGAAGTCAGACTGCCAAAGTAACAATAAACTGTGGTGTACAGCTGCATCAGCATGTAATAGGCTGAAACTGCCTCAACTTAATTTATACAAACCATTACAACCATAAAAGAACAAAGACTTCATTCCATCAACTAGTGCTAGATTTGAACCAAATCAAAGAGAAGAAATTAATACCTATTTGTTGGAAGGCAATCCCAAGCTCACCATTATATTTTTAAAATTTCCTTTCCCTCATTTGTGCAACGTTTAAATGCTTAAAACATAAATCTAGAAAGTAGTTGCATCAGAAACATTTTGTTCTTCCCAAATACAATTGTGGATACAGATTGACTATATAGGATTAGCCTCCTTTAAGCCCAGCTGTTTAACTCACATTGTCCCTAATGTTGATATCAGCTCCTTTTGACAGCAGCAGCTTTACAATATCTATATGTTTATATTCTGTGGCCCAAATCATAGACGTCCAACCACCATCATCCTGTTCAGAGAATAAAGAGAGAGCAAGTAAATTGGCAAATCAAGTAGAAACACGGGAACAGATGACGGCATTCAACCCATTAAGTCTGTTCTGCCATTCAATAAGGTTTATAGCTATTGAGTGATAGATCTTTGTTCTATACCCCTCAATATACTTGGTTGACCAGCAAAAATCTATCAATCCCAGATTTGACATATTAACTGAGGTAGCAACTTTTTTTCAAGAGTGTTCCACACTTTTGTCATCTTTTTTATATGAAGAATCATTTACTGCTCAAGGAACAGACACCCTGCCAAAACTTTTCATCTTACACTCACCAAGAATCACAGATTGGTTGGCAAGTGCAATTTGGTAGAGGCATTGCCACAAACTATGTAATAGGAACTGGTTAACTGCCGCTTTTGCTTAAAGTCAAACCACATAAACCATCTATGATTGCTCAAGGTATTACTATGGAGAAAGCACAAAGGAAAGTTGTTTCCCAAGCTTTTGTTCAGTTGAAAGAGGCACTACATATGAAAATGTTCTCGGTTTGCAAAAGACAATTAAATAGCAGGTGAAACTAGCTATTTCACATGGCTCCTATGTAGCTGCAACACAAGTAGCAAGTACCACTCCACTAATAAGATACTGCCATCAAGCCAGAAAGACCATCTGTGAGACATTCTACCACACAAATGAGCAAGTGGGACATGAATTTCAGTGCTAGGTGATGCCAGATACATTGGTCATAGATCCCTTATAATAAACAGCATATCCTTTTGATTATTCACAACAGACAGTATACTGACTGTATCAAACTACCCTTGCTTCCAAAACTTAGAATACTCTATACAATATTAGAGGTGATTCTTTTATTGGCCAACATCTATGAAACGATCCTGACTGAGCTAGGAATTGCACTAATTACCAATTTAAAATCGAGTTGGTTCACAGTTTGCCTCACTGACATGCTAGATATTCACATGCAGCAAGCCACACATATTCAAATGCAAGACCTTGTTCTTTGAAATCAAAAGGAAAAAATGCTTGGAAGTAAACTAGTGCATTCTCTATAATAACTTCTCTACCAATGATAGTTCACTTGCAAACTACTCAGCATCCTCTTCCAATATTTGCTTTGAGAATTGGTATCCTAACAATCCAATGAGTGCAAGACAAAAAGCTTTGAAAGCATATCCCTTTCTATTAAAACTCAAGTTTTGTACTATCAAGTGACTAAATATTTTTCTGCCACATTCTCTCCTGATTGGCCTCTCTGATTTTTTTTCTCCCCGCTGTAGAAAACGTTCCCATCTTAGCCCATTAGTTTCTTTAACATTATTAAAACCTTAATCAATACATCCATTCCCCTGCTCAACCTCTTATATTCCAGGGATTGCAAGCCTAGTTTATACCATTCTCTCTCATATTCTGCACCTTGGAGCCCTGGTAACATTCTTTCTAATGTGAGGTGCCTAGACCTGTACAGTATTCAAGATTTGGTTTAAATAGCTGTAAAAGTTTCCCCTTTATATTCTAGGTCTCTCGACATGCAAATAACATTCTATCAGCTTTTTGACCTGTTTTTCTAATAAACCTGTTCACAGATGTTATTACACACCTCTGAATTTTAGCTTTTTTAATTATGTTGTTGTTTTTAATGATACATTTCAGTGATCTGTATACATAGACCCTTTGACCTTTCTGGAATACCACTGTCCCTAACCTTGGACTATTTATAAAACAACTCATATGCATTGTTTTTTGGTCTAAAATGATTGCTCTCATACTTAATTGTAGTAAAATCCATTCACTGCAGTATTGTCCTTTCACTTAATATACTTTTGCTGTTTTATGCTCACATCCATACTACTACTTACACCACAAATTTTGTATATTCAGTGAACTTGGACTTATAGCTCTCTATTGATATCCAAGTCATTAATAAATATAATTAATAGTTGGGGCCTCTGCTCAGATCCTCGTTGAACATCACGAGTCAATTTCCTTCCTATGGGGTACATATCCATTTATCCTTACATTTTCTTTTTTCATTTAACCAATTTCCTAACTAGATCAATACTTTGGTTTTAATGACAAAGAACTTTAGTTTTAGATTCCAATCTCTGCTTTAACTACTTGCCTAGATAATGCCAACTACAACTCTAATTACTGTCACAAAAAGTAAATTAGCTTCATTTGAAATAACGAATTCAATATAAACCTTATTAGCTTAAATTTCTCCAAGCACTCTGTCACTGTTTTAAATGACAGATTCCAACAGCGTGACTGACAGATTTATGATTTCCTGATTTCTCGCTCACCTCTCAAATATAGAACATAGGACACTACAGCGCAGAACAGGCCCTTCGGCCCTCGATGTTGCGCCGACCTGTGAACTATTCTCAGCTCGTCCCCCTACACTATCCCAAAATCATCCATGTGCTTACCTAAGGATTGTTTAAATCTCCCTAATGTGGCTGAGTTGACTACATTACAGGAAAGGCATTCCACGCCCTTACCACTCTCTGCGTAAAGAATCTGCTTCTGACATTTGTCTTAAATCTATCACCCCTCAATTTGTAGTTATGCCCCCTCGTACATGCTGACATCATCATCCTAGGAAAAAGACTTTCACTGTCTACCCTATCTAATCCTCTGATCATCTTGTATGTCTCTATCAAATCCCCTCTTCGCCTTCTTCTTGCCAATGAGAACAGGTTCAAGTCTCTCAACCTTTCCTCATAAGACCTTCCCTCCAGACCAGACAACATCCTAGTAAATCTCTTCTGCACCTTTTCCAACGCTTCCACATCCTCTCCAAAATATAGGGACCAGAACTGTACACAATATTCCAAGGATGGCCGCACCAGTGTTTTGTATAGTTGCAGCATGATATTGCGGCTCCGAAACTCAATCCCTCTACGAATAAAACCTAACACACCGTATGCCTTCTTAACAGCACTATCCACCTGGGTGGAAACTTTCAGGAACCTATGTACATGGACTCCAAAATCCCTCTGCACATCCACATTACCAAGAATCTTTCCATCAACCCAGTACTCTGCCTTCCTGTTATTCTGCCCAAAGTGCACATCTCACATTTAGCTGCATTGAACTCCATTTGCCACCTCTCAGCCCAATTCTGCAGTTTATCCAAATCCCCCTGCAACCTGTAACATTCTTCCACACTGTCCACTACTCCACCGACTTTAGTGTCATCTGCAAATTTACTAATCCATCCACCTATGCCTGCGTCTAAGTCATTTATAAAAATGACAAACAGCAGTGGTCCCAAAACAGATCCTTGTGGCACACCACTAGTAACTGGACTCCAGGCTGAATATTTTCCATCAACCACCACTCGCTGCCTTCTTTCAGAAAGCCAGTTTCTAATCCAAACTGCTAGATCACCCTCAATTCCATGCCTCTGCATTTTCTCCAACAGCCTACCATGTGGAACCTTATCAAAGGCTTTGCTGAAGTCCATGTACACCAAGTCAACTGCCCTACCCTCATCTACATGCTTGGTCACCTTCTCAAAAACTCAATGAGGTTTGTGAGACACAACCTGCCCTTGACGAAACCATGTTGACTATCTGAAATCAAATTGTTGCTTGCTAAATGATTATAAATCTTATCTTTTATAATCCTTTCCAAAACCTTTCCTACAACAGAAGTAAGGCTCACGGGTCTATAATTACCTGGGTCATCTCTACTGCCCTTCTTGAACAAGGACACAACATTTGCAATCCTCCAGTCCTCTGGTACTAAACCTGTAGACAAGGATAACTCAAATATCAAAGCTAAAGGCTCTGCTATCTCCTCCCTAGCTTCCCAGAGAATCCTTGGATAAGTCCCCTGGGCCGGATGGGATTTGTCTACTTCTACTCCTTCTAGAATTGATAACACCTGTTCGTAACTAACCTCAATCCTTTCTAGTCTAATATCTCGTATCACATTCTTCTCCTCAACAATATTCTCCTTTTCCTGAGTGAAAACCGATGAGAAACGTTCGTTTAGTACCTCTCCGATCTCCACAGGGTCCACACTCAACTTCCCACTTCTTTCTTTGACAGGCCCCATTTCTACCCTAATCATCCTTTTATTCCTCACATATCTATAGAAAGCTTTAGGGTTCTCCTTTATTCTATTTGCTAAAGACTGCTTGTGTCCTCTCTTTGCTCCTCTTAACTCTCTCTTTAAATCCTTCCTAGCTGATCTGAAACTCTCCATCGCCTCGTCTGAACCATCTTGCCTCATCAACACATAAGCCTCCTGCTTATTATTATTAACAAGAGATGCAATTTCGGTTGTAAACCACGGTTCCCTTACCTTATCACTTCCTCCCTGCCTAACAGGGACATACCTATCCAGAACATGCAGTATCTGTTCCTTAAACCAGCTCCACATTTCCATTGTCTGCATCCCCTGCATTTTGCTACCTCATTCTATGCATCCTAATTCTTGCTTAATCACATTATAATTGCACTTGCCCCATCAATAACTCTTGACCTGTAGCATGTACCTATCCCTTCCCATTGCTAAACTAAACGTAATTGAATTATGGTCACTCTCTCCAAAGTGCTCACCTACAACTAAATCAAACACCTAGTCTGGTTCATTACCAAGCACCAGATCCAGTGTGGCCTCCCCTCTTATCAGCCCTTCAACATACGGTGTCAGGAAATCCTTCTTTACACATTTGACAAAAACGGATCCATCTGACGTACTGGAGTTAGAGCATTTCCAGTCAATGTTGGGGAAGTTAAAGTCCCCCATAATGACCATCCTGCTCCTTTCACTCCTACCCAGAATAATTTTGCTAATCCTCTCTTCCACCTCCCTGGAACTCTGCAGAGGCCTATAAAAAAAACTCCAAGCAGTGTGACCTCTCCTCTCCTGTTTCTAACCTCAGCCCACACTACCTCAGTACACGAGTCTTCATCAAAAGTTCTCCCAGCCACCGTTATACTATCCTTGACTAACAAGGCCACGCCTCCTCCTCTTTTACCACCTTGCCTGTTCTTAATGAAATATCTAAACCCTGGAACTTGCATTATCCATTCCTCACCCTGCTCTATCCATGTCTCCGAAATGGCCACAACATCGAAGTGCCAGGTACCTATCCATGCTGCAAGCTCACCTACATTATTTCGGATATTTCTGGCGTTGAAGTAAACACACATCAAACCACTTTGCTGTCTGCCAGCACATTCCATTGACCCTAAATCCTGTCCCTGTCCTTCCTACTCTCATCCTCCTGTGCACTACAACTACACCTCCGGTTCTCATCCCCCTGCTGAGCTAGTTTAAACCCACCCGAATAGCACCAGCAAATTTCCCACCCAAGAAACTTTTGAAACTTTAAAGACGACATGGTAGCTCAATGGTGCCTTACAGTGATGCCTTACAGTGCCAGGGACCAAGGTTCAATTCCATCCTTGAGCTGCTGTCTGAATGGAGTTCGCACATTCTCCCCTTGCCTGTATAGGTTTCCTCTGGATGCTCCGGTTTCTACCCACAGCCCAAAAATGTGCAAGTTAGATGGATTGGCCATGCTAAATAGCCCATAGTATCCAGGGATGTGCAGACTAGATGGATATGGGTGATGCAGGATTACAGGGATAGGATATGGGGTGATTCTGGGTCGGATGCGTTTTGCAGGGTGTGTGTGGACTCAACGGGCCGAATGGCCTGCTTCCACACTGTAGAGATTCTATGATTCTATATTTTGATTTAAACATGGACAATTCCTGAATTAAGTGTGTTTTGGAAGATTTTAGCTAAAGCATTTGTAGTTGCCTCAACTGCTTTGAATCTTTGGTAAAAATCATCCAGTCCTCAGAATTTACTCGTCGTCAGTGGCATTTCTGAGAGAGAAGTGCTTTCTTTCTCACATTAATTCAAGTAAGTTTTGGCTTATTATTAATTTCCCTACACAGGGTCAGCTAAACAAACCCTTTCCTGTACTGAGAAGACTGTTAGAATTTCAGGACATTTCATGTATTTTGGGTGACCATGTGTGCAGGAGGTTGCTCCAGCTCAAGCTCCAGATTTCAAATCTTAAGGGACAGCTGGAGTCACTGCGGAGCTTCAGCAAGAATGAGAGTTTCCGAGATTATATACACTCCTTGAGATGGTCAAGAGAAAGGCACTGAGTAAAGAAAGGAGGTGCGTGGCCACTAAGAGCAGTTGTAAAAGCCAGGTAACGCAGGTATTTTCTGGGTAAGTACCACTCAAACAGGTACTCAGTTTTAGAGAATGCTAGAAGTGACAATACCCTGAGGAATACAGCTAAGACTAGATCAACAATGAACAAGGGATTCGGCTGTTAAAATCAGACACTTCTGTAATTGCCATCATGAATCCCACTTGGTGGGTCATGTCTTGATAAATGAGGTATATCTTGGACTTTAAATAGCACAATCAGTTCATTATTATCCTAAATAACCTCTCTGGCCTGAAACACTAATATTTTAGTTGTGGAATATCAAACTGAAAAAATTAATTTTTCCAATTTTAAAAATATTTTACCTTTTCACTTATATACACTTTCAGTGTATATCCCAATCAATAATTTATTTTGCTCTCCATAAAAAGATATTTAAAAATGAAGCATGATCAGTGACTTTAGCTTGCTTGTTTGCTGTCAGAGTATTTTTCATTTATTTAGCTGCTTACTCTGCTTGATGAACCACTATTGCTGATGTCTGCAGGCTTGCTTGACATAGCGTTAAGGTTAGGAAAGGTGAAAGTTATGCCAGAGATTTGTGGACAGCTTTCTTTGAGATCAGTTGCAACTGCTGTCACAAAATCTGGGTCTTTATATTAGTTTCCACCTCTTTTATGGATGCTTTGACTACCAAGTAGAATTCCTGCTCCCTTAAGGTATTTAATGATTTGGTATTAACTATTAGATTTACATTTGACAATTTTCATATCTAAAATGCTTTTAACTTTGCAAATCAGTTACAAACTGTAGAAATACATTGCATACATAACGATGTTGTATTTGTGGTAGGAATGCCAAAACAAATTTACATTCAAAATTATAATTCGCAACAGTGTTTCTTGCCTTTTATACTAAATTCAGTAATACTTCTAAGTGTTAATAATTTTAACAATTATATTTGAATTTCCAATGTAGACGTAGGCATCATAATCTGCTAATACTTTGTAAAGATTTTCATAACATTCTAATTTTACAGTAGTCACAAAGCTATTCATGCTTTACTGGCCAAGTTACAATAAACTACATGAAGTGCACAGCCCTAAAGATATCTGAAAGTATATTTAAAACACATACCTCTATGTGAAAGAGACAGTGTTCCCATGGAAGCCATGAGTTTATATTGCAAAATATTTTTTAATTACATCCTAACTATTGCATTTAAACAGATTGACAATAAGTTTTACCATTTTTTTTTTAAAAACAGACTTTTTCTTCGGCTTTTACTTCTCCCACGAATTTTCAACCTTTTACACTTCAAAAATCACAACGTGAGCCATTACGTAGTGATATTAGTATCTCACCCCAATATCCATTCAGCTGATGTGCATCGACATTGAACATTGATCAAAGCAGAGGAGCCATCAAAGCCAAGAACAATGTTATGTTTATTTGACACTTAAATATGAGTACTCATAGTTTGGATCTCTGGATTTAGTTCCCCATTCCCTTATCCAGGAACATTAAGGAAACGTTTCGGTTTTAAATCAACAGAGGTTTGGATTACCAATCGTCCAGGAGTGTTTTGAAATCTAAAGAAAGTGACGATTAGCTGCAAGATACATTCTCAAGCAACTGAGGAGAAAAATCCGAAAGGTATTAAACCAAATTATGTTGTTTCTCAAATTCTTTGAACATTTCCAATAATTATAAAACTCGTGAAGATGGGGAGAGATGGCGACATTGTGAATAATCAGGAGTAACCAATTCTGGGAATAAAGTCATTTTCTTTGCATTTGGCTTGGGAAGGCAACATATTTGGAGGATTGACCAATATTAGGACTGGGTGATTCAAGGCTGGTGGATGATGTAGAGAATCCTCCAGGGCTATATCAATTAGATTTTATACCTCTAGTGGATGTTAGGGAACAAATATTTGATATCTAGTCTGTGGGACACACAAGTTATGACAATGTCACAAATATTTGTCTCACCTGACAGCTCACATCTATTAACCCCGTGGACAGAAGATGTACAACCACATCATAATGTCCCTTCTTGGCAGCCAGATGAAGGCAAGTTGAACCTTCAACATCCTGAGGAAAAAAGTTGGAATTGTGCTATTAAAAGTAAAATGTAGCATAAAAATATGTGCACAGATTAGTGTAATCTCAATCTTAGTCTAACAAATACCCAAGAGTGCTCAGCTACAGGCATTTCCAGCATCAACCAGTTTAGTTTTTTTAAGATAAGAAATACATCGACATATCACTGGGAGTGCATTCAGTTATTCATAAAATTTAAACCTGCCATGTATTTTCAAGTTACATTTATTTTCCAAAGCCAAAGAAATTAGATCCATATTACAGAGGAGGAAGTGCTAGATGTCTTGAAACACAAAGGTGGATAAATCACCAGGACCTGATCAAGTGTATCCGCGAGCTCTGTGGGAAGCTAGAGAAGTGATTGCTGGGCTCTTGCTGAGATATTTGTATCATTGATCGTCACAGGTGAGGTGCCGGAAGACTGGAGGTTGGCAAACGTGGTGCCACTCTTTACGACGGGTAGTAAGGACAAGCCAGGGAACTACAGACCAGTGAGCCTGACGTCGGTGATGGGCAAATTGTTGGAGGGAATCCTGAGGGACAGGATGTAAATAAATTTGGAAAGGCAAGGACTGATTAAGGATAGTCAACATGGCTTTGTGGGTGGGAAATCATGTCTCACAAACTTGACTGAGTTTTTTTTAAATAACAGAGAGGATTGATGAGGGCAGAGCAGTAGTTGCGATCCAAATGGACTTCAGTAAGGCATTCAACAAGGTTCCCCATGGGAGACTGGTTAGCAAGGTTAGATCTCACAGAATAAAGGGAGAACTAGCCAGTTGGATACAGAACTGGCTCAAAAGGTAGAAGACAGAGAGTGGTGGTGGTGGTGGAGGGTTGTTTTTCAGACTGGAGGCCTGTGACCAGTGGAGTGCCACAAGGATTTGGATGAGAGCAGAGGTACAGTTAGTAAGCTTGCAGATGACACCAAAATTGGAGGTGTAGTGGATAGATTACAACAGGATCTTGATCAGATGGGCCAATGGTCTGAGAAGTGGCAGATGGAGTTTAATTCAGATAAATGCAAGGTGCTGCATTTTGGGAAAGCAAATCTTAGCAGGACTTATACACTTCATGGTAAGGTCCTAGGGAGTGTTGCTGAACAAAGAGACCTTGGAGTGCAGGTTCATAGCTCCTTGAAAGTGGAGTTGCAGGTAGATAGGATAGTGAAGGTGGCATTTGGTAGGCTTTCTTTTATTGGTCAGAGTATTGAGTACAGGAGTTGGGACACCATGTTGCGGCTGTACAGGACATTGGTTAGGCCACTGTTGGAATATTGCATGCAATTTTGGTCTCCTTCCTATTGGAAGGATGTTGTGAAACTTGAAAGGGTTCAGAAAAGATTTACAAGGATGTTGCCAGGGTTAGACGATTTGAGCTATGGGGAGAGGCTGAACAGGCTTGGGCTGTTTTCCCTGAAGCGTCGGAGGCTGAGGGGTGACCTTTATAGAGGTCTATAAAATCATCAGGGGCATAGATAGGATAAATAGACAAAGTCTTTTCCCTGGGGTGGGGGAGTCCAGAACTAGAGGGCATAGGTTTAGGGTGAAAGGGGAAAGATACAAAAGAGACCTAAGGGGCAACGTTTTCACACAGAGGGTGGTACAAGTATGGAATGAGCTGCCAGTGGAAGTGGTGGAGGCTGGTACAATTGCAACATTTAAGAGGCATTTGGATGGATATATGAATAGGAAGGGTTTGAAGGGATATGGGCCAGGTGCTGGCAGGTGGGACTAGATTGGGTTGGGATATCTGATCGGCACGGACGGGTTGGACTGAAGGGTCTGTTTCCATGCTGTACATCTCTATGACTCTATCTGCAGGCTATGTAAGGCCAGTGAAGGCAAAAAGAGATTTGTTTAGTTACTGAAATAGGAGGTCAAGGGCCAATGACAAATGCAACCATTTTCAGTAAAGATTTGTAATTAAGTCGCATGGTATTGGTAAAATATTAATATATGCAGTTTTGAACAACAAATCATTTACACTTATTTCACAACATTCAACATCAATCCAGAGGTTATGCTTCCAATACAGTTTGTAGTTTTAAATTCAACCTCAACATTCAAAATAACAAATTATACTGTAAGTCAAAAAATTAAGTTGCATTGTGGATCCAAGCCATTTGTTAAAGGAAACAGGACTTAAGTCTAACTTCAACTGGCAGTATCAAAGTCTCCTACATCGGCTAATTCTGAGAATCTTGCTAATTAATGTTAGGTAGCTTCAAGTAGTTTTAGTGGACTTGAGCTGGCAGTTCAAAACCATCCCTAATTGTGATTCAGAGGCCACACAGACAGCCAAATGTTGCTGCTCATCTTCCTGAAATTGAAGCTCAGTACATCTCCCATACATCTGAAACAGGACTGCTCGATTCCGATACTAGTTGGTGGAAATGAAATCACTGATGTTAATAAATTCCAAATTGCATAGAAAAGTTAGGTCCAAAGCAACTCATCCTGAACTACATTTCCTAGTCAAGAAATAAAACTGAGTGATTCTCACCCCACACCTATGTGTGTCGGCCTCAAATTTATAGACTGTGAAATTAATTCACACAACACTGCTTCACTGGTCTACCTTGCTTCCCTGGAGTCAGACAGCACCATGCGTTTCGAACTCTAAGGCATCCCTCGTGTTTTAGCTTAACATTGGTGCATTCTTTGCATGCATACAAACATGATATGAAGAAAGAGTCGATAAGTTGGTGTTATTTTCCTAAGGCAAAGGGAGGAATGTGACTGAGGTGTACAAAGTTCTAAGGGCGCACTGATAGAGTTGGTTAGAAGAAAGCTTTCCCTTTTGTACAGTGTTAATAAACAGAAGGTATAGTTTTAAAGGTAAGTAGATGGAAGTCTTGCAGAGGATTCAGGGATTAGATTTTTCACTTAGCAGATTGTGGGAATCTGGGACTCACTGTCCAAAAGGGTGGTAGAGGTGGGAACCTTCAAGACATTTAAGAACTATTAAGAACATTTGAAATGCCACTGCAAACAAGGCTGAAGTAGAAGCACTGGAAATTGGGATTAGAATAGACGAATATTTGATGACCGGCCAAAGGGCCTCTTTTCATGCTGAACTGCTGCCATCTTGATATCATGCACCCCAATCTAATACATCCAATTTTGGTATCCTGGTGCAAATGCAAGTTCTATCACATCCTAAATTGTCTACTCCTAAAAGGAACCTAAAGGTGTAAGCTGGGCCCCATAACAGTGTTATTTAAAAGATCAGATACTTGAAGTAAAATTAATGGATTGTTTTCTATTGAGTAGTACCCAAATGTACTATTCCTGAAAGTGACAGCCTGCACCACAAGATGGCGTACTGGTAGTACTTTCTACTTAGTGTGCAATACTCACCAATAATTAGAAAACTAGAACTGCACAGTGGGGAGCAGGAATCTGCAGCGCAAATTATTCAGATGAGGCAGGTAGGTAGATTTTGTGTCTCAACCACTTTCAAATAAATGGGTGCAATAATATCATTGTAACTCATTAACCCTGCACTTTAAATAAGGGCAAATGAACCTACATCCCTTCCATCTTGCATTAACTGTAACATTATTTTCGGTGTACTAAACAGTTGCTTGTGCCTATTACTGTCACACTCTCAAACTCAACAGGCTTGGAGTGATGGCAAATAACATTTGTGCCACACAGCTGCCCATCAATGACCAATTCCCTAAGAGGAACTACCTTTGCTGAATCCCCTACTTGCAACGTCCTGGTAGATGCCACTGACCAGAAACTGAACCAGGCATATTAATACTTCAGCTACAAGAGCAAATTAAAGGCTAGGAATTGTGTGGGGAGTACCTCTGTTCTTCATTCTGCAAACCCTCCACAATGTATGAGTTAGGAAAATGATGGCGTACTCTTCACTTGCCTGGATTAATGCAGCTCCAAAAACACTCAAGCAGCTCAGCACAATCCAGAACAAAATACCCTCCTTGATCAACATCCCATGCACCACCTTAATACATTAATTTATACAGCACAGATGCAGAATGGCAACTGTGAAACACCCTATACATGATGCATTGCAGCAACTTGCAAAGACTCATTGTATCAGCCAAGAGAACCAAGGGTAACATCGGAAAACCACTAACTGCAACATCCTCTCCAAGCCACTCAACAGCTGAGTTGGAAGTATGTTGCCATTTCCTTCATCGTTGCTGGGTCAAAATCCTCAAAAATCATTTGCTAAGAGGACTGTGGATGCAACCATACATAACAGAATGAATGTAACTGCTTCATAGGCAGCTCAACATTACCCTCTTAAAGGCAATTACAAATTAGCAAAAAGATATTGGCCTACCTAGCAAAATATCTTTCCTCATCCCTGAAGAAGGGCTCATGCCCGAAATGTCGATTCTCCTGCTCCTTGGATGCTGCCTGACCTACTGTGCTTTTCCAGCAACACATTTTCAGCTAGCTAGCAAAACTCAATTCCCAATTTTTTTTTTTACATGGCATTACCAGAGGTCATATTCCAGCTTAGTTTTGTTGAGAATTGTCACTGGAATAATTTTCCTGTACTTTGGTCCCCTTACTTGAGAGGGATGTAGTTGCACTGGAGGTATTTCAGAGGAGGTTCATGAAATTAATTTCAAAGACGAGAGGTTTGTCTTATGGAGAGAGTTTGAGCAGATTAGGCCTGTACTCTCTGGAGTGTAGAAGAGCAAGGATATCTAATCCAAGTCTATAAGATGCTAAAAGGGATTAACAAAATAGACGTGGAAAGGAGGTTCCCTCATGTGCGGCAATTTAGAACGAGGGGTCACAGTCTTGGGATAAGGAGTTACAGATTTAAAACTGAGCTGAGGAGAAATTACTTCCCTCAAAGGGTCATGAATCCATGCAATTCAGTCTTCCAGAGTGCAGTGAATGCTAAGTCATTAAGTGATTTTAGGAGGAAACAGATTTTTAAAAATAATAGATTGAAGGCTTTTGAGAGCAGACAGGAAAGCGGAGCTGAGACCGAGATGAGATCAACACCCCACCATGGTCATTATCAAATGTTGGAGCATGTCCGAGTGGCTTAATTGCCTATTCCTGCTCCAAGTTCTTATATTAAAAAAGGACAGCAGATATCATACGCATTTTTAAACTTAATCAAACATCTACAAACCATCCCAAACATTAATCTTTTACTAGGTAATCATTATGCACCAAAACTATCAAAAGGAATTACAGGGCTCGTTGAAATAGCATGCCAATACAACAATGATTTGTCCCATAGGTTCACAGATTGTTTTTTGTTACCATGGTAGCTGTGAGAAGTCCTCAAGGTTGCTTGTCAGTGAATTATAACCATATCCATGTTCTGTCTGACAATTTCTTTAAACAGCTAAATAGAGATCCTGGAGATACAATGCATCTGCATTAGTAATGGATAACATGGGAGTGCTCATCAAGCCCATCGTGTCCAATAAGCCATAATGTAAAGCTTTTGAGTATGAAAGCATTCCGACTGTGTCTTGTATGAGATATGTGACATTGTAATTAAATATATTCTGATACTTCGCTTCCTCTTGGAAACAGACATATGTTCAAAGTTACCGTACTACTCACTGGCTCATGACATCTGACTATATGGTAACTGTCACACAAGACCAGTATATTTAATGATTGCTTAACTGAACAAAAACTAGTGTCAGTCTAAAAATGTCTGTCTACCATCAACAAGACGCATGTCAATGCTATCATAGAATGCTGTTCACTTGCCTGGTTAAGTACAGCTCCAACAAAACTCAAATATTCAACATAATCCAGGACACAGCAGCCTGCTTGACCGGCACTTCATCTAACACTTTCAAACTTGCATTTCCTTCCTCACTGACATTGTGTATCACCTAAAGATGCACAGCAGTAATTCACTAAGGCTCCTCCAAAAGCACATCCTTAACCCAAGAACTCTATCAATTAAAAAGCCAAAGGCAGCAAATACATAGGAACACCACCTGCAATTC
Source organism: Chiloscyllium plagiosum (assembly GCF_037043375.1). Classification (NCBI taxonomy): domain Eukaryota; kingdom Metazoa; phylum Chordata; class Chondrichthyes; order Orectolobiformes; family Hemiscylliidae; genus Chiloscyllium; species Chiloscyllium plagiosum. Next base: position 33,922,103 of record NW_028270159.1, on the reverse strand, counting down.
TGCTCAAGCCACATAAGATGCTGACTTGCCAACCCTTCACCATCACCAGATCAAAACCTTGGAACTCCTTTCCAAATAGTCATGTTGGTGTTCCTCAGCTGTAATAACTACAGCAGTTCACCATCACTTTCTGTTGGGGAATTAGAATTTTCAATAGCCAGAAAAGTCCACATCCCACAAAAGAATAAAAAAACCCAAGAAAGCACTTCTAATGGTCATCAGCAAGGAGTTAATAAGAATGCACAAACAGAAGACCAACAGTACTGAACAAGTCAGCAGATTCTCTTCTTTGGATTCTAGGTCTGAGATAAGCAGCCTTTCTTAAGTTTAGATATTTGGAGATATTTTCTAAAATTGGTGATGCTTAGCATTTATGGGAATTGGAATTTCTTTGGCAGTCTCTGCACAAAATATGGAAGTGAGGCCTCCAAATTCATTTAATTTGGGACCCAAGAACCACCAGAGACTTTAATCCATTAGTTTACATCCAAAAGCACGGTACTATAAACGGGTGCAACATTCAGGTTCAAGTTTAATTTACAAGGAAAATACAAGAAATTACTGAATACTGAAAGGTATCTTTCACTTTCAGCCTAACCTTGTGATCTGCTAGTGCACCTGCCTTCAAGAGGTATTTAACTGCTTCAAGTTGATTGTTCTCTGCTGCTTCCATCAGTGGGGTCCTCTGATCATCATCACAAGTATCGAGATTGGCACCAGCCTGCAAAAGAGGCCAACTTTATGATACAAATTGCAACAACGTTTCATTCTGAACAAAACTTTCAATTGTTATTAGTGAAAACAATAATCAGAATTACAACTAAGTTATTCAATGGATTCATCCCTCGCTCACTCAACTCTTTGCAACAATGTATTTTTACATTAAAATAGATGTAAAGAATAAATTAGAACAAGAATCACCACATTGATTGCAACGATTCAAGGTGAAATATCACCACCCTCTCATGAGCAAACCAGGAAGAACAATAAATGTTATCTTTGCTCACAAGATGAATAGTTCAGTATTTTTTTTTAAATTGAGAACATTAACAAATTGTTGGAGAAGCTCAGTAGGGGTATCAGCACCTGTACAGAGAAAACAGTTTAACTGCTCTCTCTACAAAGCTGCTGCCAGACCTGTTGAGTTTCTCCAGAAATTGTAGATTTTGTTTCAGATTTCCAGTATTCGCAGTTCTTTGCATTATTGTTTACAATATTATAGGCTTGGCTGTAATGCTGAATGGATATAGTAATGCTTAAAAGACATTTGGAAAGTTCATGAAGAAGAAATGGAGGGAAATGGGCCAAGCTCAGGCAGGTGGGACTAGTTTAGTTTGGGATTATGGTCAGCATGGACTGAAGGGTCTGTTTCCATGCTGTATGACTCTATGACTATGAATTTATGGAGGTGGTTTTTCCCTTTCTTTTATTGCAGAATTATCCAGGTGAAACACGTACAAGATATAAGGAAAAGGACAAGGATTGAAAATTAACAAAATAAAACCATTTTAACCTGTACGAGCATATGGCAAATTTCCACGTGGCCTATCTCAGCAGCTGCATGGAGAGGTGTCCGTTTATTCTGGTGCTCAGCTCTAAAGTTAGGATCAATCCCATCAACTAGAGAAAAGATGATCAGAAAAAAGTAAGTACTCAGATAAATTTCTGTGTTCCTATGGTCTCAATTTATGGCCATTTATAGATCAGTACATTATAAAAGTAAAGATATCAAGGTGATTGCTATTCCCAGCTATAAGTTGGAGATGTAAGAAAATAGAGCAGGAAATTGGCTTTTCAGCCGATAAATCCCACTTCTTTAGAGCTGATGTGCACAAGACCCTTCATTTTAAATGTGTTTCATTTTTATATCCCAAATTTAGTGACATGAAACTTACCCAGCATTAAAAGCACTTTCTGCATCTCTCCTTGCTTAGCAGATAAATATAACTGCTTTGGGTGAAAACGCAGCTTCTTGGGTCTATACGAACAAAAATTAAACTTCATTAAAAAAAATGCAGCATGATCAGCTATTCTTTCATGACGAGGAGTATGGACAATATGGCAGCCTATACTGTGAAACCCAACATACACTCGCAAAGTAGCAGAGGATACATTTTGGCCCAAATTTCCCAAAGTTGAGCTCCCAATCTTAAGCATAATCTAAGAAATATAAAAGAGAATTCAGAATCCACTGCTAGTCTGTTGCTTTATTTGTAGGTTTTTGTTATCCAACTTACAATCAGCTCCACAACCAAAAGTTGACAGCCTAAGGACATTATGACTAACAATGGTCCCCAATTTCTCACCATAAGAGCCATGCATCTAGCTAATAGGAAACCACAGATAAATAATATTTCCTTCATCCTTCCTCGATCAGTGACACTTCAAATGTTAGGATTCCAATCAGATTAATAAACTCAATAGAGCCATAAAATCAAATTCAGAGGTTTTCCTGCACGCTTAGTGCCATGTTGAGAACATTTATTCACTAAGCTAACAAAAGATGCATCAAAATGTTAGGCTATTAACATTATGGAAGAAGTCTGCATCTTGCAAGATACAATGACCAAAACCTTCAAGTCAACAGGAATGGAATGGCAATCTCCAATGTAGACTGTACTCGCATTTCTTTCCACAGAACATTGAGACTTCGTGTTCAGCGGACAGCACTGCCATCCATGAAGATACTTATGAGGGATGGTAATAATGTACACAATCGCCAAGACTTTTTATAGCCCTTTTGTCAGCAGCATCAAGCACGTTGCATAAGGTCCAACAGGCTTGTAGTATTATGGACAGGTTTTAAAGTCCTCAACTATATAAAAGCAGGGAGGTACTTCTGAGGCTCTATAAGGCTTTAGTCAGACCACTGGAGTATTGTGTGCAGTTTTGGGTCCCATATCTCAGGAAGTATGCACTGGCCCTGGACTATGTTCAGAGATGGTTCATGAGAATGGTCCCAGGATTGAAAATCTTAACATATGAGGATTGTTTGAGGACTCTGGGTCTATACTCTGACTTTAGAAGGTTGAGGAAAAATCTAATTGAAGCTTACGGAATACTAAATGGCCTGGACAAGTGGATGTTGGGAAAATATTTTCATTGGTAGGAGAGACTAAGACCCGAGGGCACAGTCTGAATAAAGTGAAGACCTGTTAGAATAGAGATAAGGACAAACTTCTTTAGCCAGAGAGTGGCTATTCTATGGATTTCATTGCCACAGAAGGCTGTGGAGGCCAGGTCATTGTATTTTAAGACTAAGAGAGATAGGTTCTTGATTGACAAGGGGATCAAGGATTACAAGGAGAATGGGATTGAGAAACGTATCAACCATGACTGAATGGCAGAGCAGACTCAATGGGTTGAATGGCCTAATTCCTGCCTTATGGTCTTTAATATTTTTAACTACTTTTAATCTTTCAAAACCTTTTAGGCTGCTTTTATGACTTTGCATAATCTTTAAATAAATGTGCAACATCTTGTCATGAATTTAAAAAACATACTTCAAATTAAATAAATGGTAAAGTGTATTAAATTAATTGCATTCTAAAATTATTTCTCTGCACAATAGATTGAAAGTAGACAGCAGCTGTTATCACATGCAATAGATCTCAGAGCACATTGATTTTGTTTGGCATTACTGAAGAGACTAGGCTTGCAACAAGGGCTAATTACGTGGTGATTGTTTCAGAGAGTGGGAAGTAGAGGTATGGCTGTGGCTGGGTGGCGTGGAGCTTGGGTGCTGAGTCAAGGGTTAAGGTGGGGGAATATGAGTGGAAGGATGGATGAAGGTTTGTTAATTGTTTAGCAAGTCTACTTCGAAATGAATTTTGAATCCCCTTACAAATACTGCTCTGCTCTTAATCACACTCAGGGTCCTACACCTATGAATAACAGCATGACATCCTGAAATAAATGTCTGGGCAAGTTAAAGCATTTATTTCAGGTATAAAGAGCAGGATCAGTGTTAGACAAAGCCATAGAAAGGTCTGAGCTTCCCAGCTTTGCCCATCAGAAGTCTCAGGTATTTACTGCACAACTTTGATGGTGCCATCATGCAACAGTGTTGAATACCTCAAAGTTCGCTACAATATTAATCTTAAGGTCTAAGTCAGTGCAACCTAACTTGAGAAATTGAGGATTATTTTTGCATTTATTGATTTTGTTTTAATGAGCAAACATATGGAAGTCAAACAATTGGTGCTTGTTGAAATAAATTAGAGGAACTCATCAGTTACCCCCAACTTGTAGGTTCCAGCTATGCCAAAAGAACAGGATCATGCCAGTTCCCTAGATGAAAGTACAGGATAGACATGCGAGAAGACATCGTATCAACCTGCAAATGCTTAGATTTTCAGTTAGCGTTGACAGTGCTCTGCCTGAAGGAATGGAGTCCACAGAAGGTTAAGAGAAAGCAAATATATTAACTCCAAAAATTCTGATGTGAAGTTAACTTTTTTCAAATTTTTATTTTTACTAATCCAATGGTTCAAAAAGAAATGGCTCTTAATTAATCCTTGTTATGTTGTAAACATTTACTTTTTAATGCTTACCTCTCTGTATCAAGTGCAATAAGAATGCTTTCCATGGTCTCTTTCCCAGGGCCAGTTGGCAGTCCTGTAGTTGACATGACTGCTCCCGATTTCAACGTAGTGGAAAGGCTAGAGGTATCTGAACTATCAGCTATTTTGGAGATAGCACTTTCAGGCTTGCTTTCCATTGACATTCTTATCCGAGCACTGCTACAAAGATTGTTTGAAAATTACATAAGCTGACAAAAGTTAATTCAGGTTCCAAAGATCATTCACTCATTAACTGAAACTTCTACCATTCAAGTTATGAATGAACTTAACGTTAAAGTGAATTAATTAGCTTATTCACACAAAAAAAACAAATTACTTTATGAATATGCCTCATATTACAAATAGACCTCAAGGTAAAACTTGATTTCTTTACTAAAGAAAGTATTTTTAATATAGACCTATCCACTAATTTTCAAGACAACCAAATACTCATCATTCTCCCACTATTATTTCCAGAAAGTGACAAATCAATTACAGCAAAACTAACTATGCATTACATTGAACAAGGCTCTCATTAAAACCTTGAAGTAGCAAGCCAAGTAATCTGCTGATAAAAGCGAGAAATTGATTAATTCAAAATTAATAGAATATCTAAGATACAGAAGACAAAATAACCCAAATTAATAGATCTTAATGGAGAAAAGCAAACCTAAACATCTCCCAGGTGCATAATAAACCATCATATTAAAATGGAAGTTACTAAAATTAAGTCTTGCAATAATGAGTGAATGGCACGCACATTGGTTTTATCCTCAATCCAGGAATGATACCAGAACAAAGGTTTGGATATGAACATGCTCCTCAATGACACAAGAGTCAATAATCTGCATTTAGATGTAGAAATATAGCAAGTAGGACTAGGGGTAGGCCATTTGGCCCAGCAAGCCTTCTTCACCATTCAACATGATCATGGCTGATCCTCTATCTGAATGTCACACTTGCATTCCCTCCCCATACTGATTGACACCTATGGCTTCTATAAATCTACTTTATTCATAAATATATTCAGAGACTTTGCCTCCACAGCCTTCTGTGGCACAGAACTCCACAGATTCACTATCTGAGTGAACAAATTTGTCCTCCTCTCAGTCCAAAATGGCTTATGACACCTCGTTCCCTTGGCCAAGGGAAACATGTCTTGCATTCAGTCTTTCTAGCCCTGTCAAAATTTTATAAGTTTGAATGAGATCCTTTCTCATTCCTATAAATTTCAGTAAATCCTCTTGGTATAGACCTGCCACCACAGTCTGGTGATTCTTCACTGCACTCCCTCTATGACAAACACATCTTCTATTAGGTAAGTAAAATAAAACTGCACATCATACTCCTAAGAACCCGTTCATATGTAGGAAGACTTCCTTGCTTCTGTACTCAACGCATGATGCAATGAAGGCCAACATAGCTGCATCTACATATTGGCTTTCAGTGACTGGTGTACAGGAAACCCAAGTCCTTTCGTACATCAATATTTCCAAACCTGTCACCAATTACTTTGCTACTCTGCTTTTCCAACTAAAGTGGAAAACTTCACATTTATCCAAATAAGGCATCAGCATGCATTTGCCCACTCAATTTAGATAAATCGTCTTTAAGCCTCTTTACATCTCCCTCACCATTCAAACTCCCACTCAAAAAGACCCATTTATATGTAGATCTATACCAGCATATTACCACCAATCCAACGTGCCCTGGATTTTGCATAATAAACTCTTCAATGTGACCTTATTAAAAACTTTGTGAAAATACACATCATCCATACATAATAATCATCTATTCTACTTCTACTGGTTATGATCTCAAAGATCTCCAGCAAGTTTATCAAAAACAGTATTCTTCTTTTAAAAAGTCCATGCTGATTTTGTATAAGCCCTTTGGTACTTTCTAAGTGACCTGTTATCACATTCTTTGGAGCAGACTTCAGCAATTTCCCCACTAATGATGGTTAGTTGGTGAGTAAACAAAAGTAAACACCATAGACTTTATTAAGAATTTTCAAATGAAATTTGTCTGTGTTCGAAGTCATAAACTGGAACTTGAGATTCTTTTAAAAATAAAAGTCAACAGTATTCATCAAGCTTTTCTCATCATCCAAATGTGCAAGATATAAATAGATCCCAAATGCTTGCAATTTGGTCAGTAAGAGCATTACCATCCAAGCAAAGATGGCCTACCTTGATGTAGTGGTATCTGCTTTTCCATTCACGACAACAATCTTCTCCTGTGCTGGGAGGGGTACCATAGAGGTAGTGTCTGCTTTTGCAATGGTAACTTCTTTTGCTTGAGTAGTATCTTCACCACAATGTGGACAGAAAGACAATCCATTCATATGAGATGCACAATTCTTGTGAAAGCGATGCGAGATGGTACTATCGGGCTGACATTCCATGAAGGTCCCCTGGAACAACCACAAATTTAATACATGCTTGTCATAACTAGTAAGCATTTAAAGTCAATTATTTCACACTATTCTGACCATTCATGATGCGAAATGAGTGAATGAGCTGACAGCGGTATGCTTATAGATCTCTTTATATACAAACAGAATGTTAAATGACAAAACTGGCTATCAATTACAAATGTTTGTAACTTCTCAATATGGGACACAACGTTCCCTAGTGCTTCTTTAACCAATTACAATTAAAGCAGAGAACTGATTAGACAAGAACTCAATTTTGAAATCAGGTTGCCCCAGTGATATTAAAATATCAACTTGACTTATTCTGCTGCACTGTTAGAGGATCACCTTCATAGTTTAAAAAAAAATCAAAATTCAATTATTTGTTTAAATGGAGCCTGAAGTATTGTAAACTGGTCAATAGACATAAGATAGTTTCACTTTAGTAATAAACGGATCCCTTCATATGAAAGGATGCAATTTAAGTATAGTTGAGATTGCAACCGTCCCACTCTCATCTGTGTTTCCAGGTAAATTAATATAATGTGAATTTTATGAGAAAGAAGATTCAAAATTTAATAAAAATAAAATAGCATTTCCTCCTCACTCATTCTCCCCCAAATATGAAGGAATTTGATTCCTATTAACGTATCTAAAGAACATAATCCAAAAATAATAAATATGCTGTATAAAAATGGATCTAACAGTTGAAGAGCAATAAATAGCTTTGCTATTTCTGCCACTGTACATCCAATTCACTCAAATCCATCCCTAAACCTCCATGCTATTGGCTGGGTAATTAACAAATTTCCAACATACAAGAATCCTCAAGCTAAATGTTGATTGATTGCAGTGTTCAAAAATGCAGAAGTTCTTTGTTTCTTAATTTGTGAGGGATACTAGTGCTCAAAGTGCTCTCAAAATTGCCTGAAAAAAAGCTCCAAGTTTTACACACTTTCTGGTTATGAATTATGAACCTACATTATCACAGTGACCTTTTGGCTCACAAGTTAGCCTGAAATTGGAAACAGATCAATTATCTCACATATTACAAAACACTTCTGCATCTTCGCCTGACGTTAGACACATGATCGAAATTTTATCAGGAGCTTGAACAATTTGAGCCTTGTTGAGAGGGCAGCACTGTGGCTCAGTGGTTAGCACTGCTGCCTCACAGCACCAGGGTTCCAGGTTCGATTCTAGCCTCGAGCGGCTGTCTGTGTGGAGTTTGCACATTCTCCCTGTGTCTGCGTGGGTTTCCTCCGGGTGCTCCGGTTTCTCCCACAGTCACAAAGATGTGCCAGTCGGGTGAATTGGCCATGCTAAATTGCCCATAGTGTTAGGTGCATTAGTCAGGGGTAAATATAGGTTAGGGGAATGGGTCTGGGAGGGTTGCTCTTCAGAGGGTCTTGTTGGACTAAATGAAGTGGTTGGGATGGTTAAGCACAAGTTAAGAGAAGACATAGCAGGCAATAGTGAGATTAGTACATCACGAGTCTCAGTGTAAAGTGGGTATAGTAGCAGCGGCAGAGTGACGGTCAGATATTGGAAAGACAAGTGAAGTTGTTCATTTTCTTCTTCCTACAATGCTGTGGATTCCTCCAGATGATAGACTGCACTAACCCAAATGATGACAACACAGACGAGGCTGACTCTGGTCTTCTAGCCTCCACTGCTGGTTCTGGGAGGAAAGGATGCCCCAACTCTGCAGCACCCCACCCAGAAGTGGAGTGCCAATTTTCCCTTCTCTACCGTATTCATAGTAAATATCAAGTACCGTGCACACAGAATCAGACTAACAATGCGTGACTAGGTGAACAGTGCCTTTTAAAGATAGTACCGACACCAGGGATACCACTCCACCCCAGGATATCCCAAAGATGGTAGATTGTTCCAGATATGGAGAGCAACAGAATCAAGCTAGAATCAGATAAGAGGGGCACCAGAGAGAGGTAGGTAGGTAGTAGATAATGAGCAAAGTTTGTTAAAGTGTGGCAAGAAAACCCACTAGACCTGGAAAAAAACCCTCCGCAAAACGCAGCAAAACTGACACTTAGCCAAAAGGCAAGATTCAGCCTATTATTTTAGTTTTACCGTCAAAAATCAAAGTATGCAATAAATATTTTGCATCTTAATAGTTGTATATATCTACTATAAGGAATGCTCTACACTTACAGCAGTGCAGAAGTATCCACAGCCTGGGCAACACTGATGTTTAACCATTCGGGATCTGTGGTCCTCACATAATACCATTAGCTGCACCTTATTGGAAGGTCGCATCATCTCTTCTTTAATCACGCTGTTAATACAGCTACTTAGCTGAAAGAAATATTTAGTCAAATTAGAGCTATTGATTTATAGATTTTGGACATCCATGAACTACGTTTTATCTTTCCCAAATTTTTACCATATTTTTACTCTGATTTGGATGCACAGTACCTGCATTCTATCAAATGGGAGTCCTGAAGGAATGCTGCACTTTTGCTTTAAACTGAGGAACTGACCTTCAGATGAAGAGATCAAATGGCAAATTTTGAAAAAGAAGAAGAATTTTCTCCAGTGTCCTGGTCAATACATCTCTCAACTACAACCACTAAAATAGATTGCCTGTTTTGGCATCTCGCTGATAATTCTGGGACCTTGCTGTGTGCATACTGACTGTTGTATTAATTATATTACAGCTTTAATTACACTTCTAAAGTACCTTAATGACTGCAGTACAATTTAGAACTTCTGGAATTTGTGCAAGGTGCTTTGTAAATGTGCGACTTTTATTTATTTTTCTTTTGTTCTGCTCAGTGGATTAAACTACAGGAACACAGGAATTAAGAGCGGGAGTAGGCAATTCAGCCCTTCAAGCTTGCTCTGCCATTTAACATGATCATGGCTGATCTTATCCACAACTCAACTCCACTTTCCTGCCTGCTCCCCACAGCCTTTGTCTCACTGTTTATCAGAAACATTAGTTTCCATCTCAAAGCGGTTGATTAATTCTGCCTCCAATGCACTCTGGGACAGTGAGTTCCACAGATTCACAACTCTGAGAAGTAGTTTCTCCTTATTTCAGTTCTGAACCTACCACCTCTCACTCGATATCCATGACCCCTTGTACGAGACTGAACAGATGTTCCCCCTTGTGGGACAATGTCCACCTTATCAATTCCTTTTGGCATTTTATATACCTCAATCAGATCCCCTTCATTCTTCTGAATGCCAGTAAGTACTAGTTCAAGCGAATCAACTGCTTGTTGTACAACAGCCCATTCATTTGAGAATTCAACTTGGTGAACCTCTTCTGAACCGCCTCCACTGCCACCACATCCACCCTCAAGTGAGACGACCAAAACTGAACACAAAATTCCATGTGTGGTCTCACCAACGTCTTGTATAATTGTAACAACGTTCTTTATTTTCATAGTTAATTCCTCTTGCAACAAATGCCAGGATTCCATATGCACTTACTATATACTACACCTACATATCCAATTTCTGCAATACATGCACAAAGATGCCTAGAACACTCTGCACTAATGTATTTTGAATTTGCTTCCCATTTAAGTCATAATTTGTCCTTACATTTTTCTGGTAAAAATAGACAACTTCACATTTATCCACATTAAACTCCATTCTCCTAGCCTATCAATATTCATCTGTAAGCTCTATCTCCTCATCACGGGCTGCTTTCTTACTTATTTTAGTATCACCCATAAATTTTGCTGTTATGCTCCATCTCTGCTTGCAGATCATTTATACAAACTGTAAACACTTGAAGTCCAAGAACTGAACCCTGCAACACCTCACTAGTTACTGTTTGCCACTCAGCAGCGAAGGACCCATTCACCTTGACCCTCTGCTTTCTATCAGTGAGCCAGTCCTCTATCCAAGCCAACAGTCTACCTTTAACCCTCTGGGATCTAACCTTCTGGATCAGTCTTTTATGCAGCACCTTGTCAAATGCCTTGTGGAAGTCTAAATATACCACATCCACTGGATCCCCAATATCCATCCTGGTGGTTACATCTTCTAAAATCTCCAACAAGTTTGTTAAACACAACTTGCCTTTCATCAAACTGTGCCAGCACTTGTGAATTGAGCTTTGTTGTTTTTAAAGTGTTCAGTTATCTCCTCTTGTATGATTGATTCCAGAAATGTCCCCCCTAGAGGTCAAACTGGCCCATAATTTTACATTTTTTGCCTATGTCATAAACCACCAAAGAGAGGCAAACACACAAGTTGAAACTTAATTCTGATAAATATCGATCAGTTAAAAGTACACAGGGCCAAAATGTTCTCTGCATGCCTAAAGTAACAAAACAAAAATCCTATTTATGATAGTTCCTTCAATCCTTTTTCTATTGTGCTACTTAAAAACCTGTTATTTTTGTTGGAGACACACTATGTACAAATTTGCTGTCTATAAATAAAAGCCTGCAAGTGAATGCATACTAAACTGCAATATTTTCCTAATCAAGTTTTGACATGAAACACTGAATTTGTAAACCAGTTCCACTCAAGTTAAATTTAATGTGCCACCTTAAATATTTTAAGTTCACTGTCCTTTGAGACTCAACATTAAAGGGGATTCAATCCAACAAGCCATTTAGATGAGCACACTTTGGAATGACTGAAAACAAGCACATGGATTTGATCAAAAATGCACCCAATCATTATCAAACCTGCTACAACACAGTGCACTTTTGTGTTTACAAAGACTACATGTGTAGGGAACATTCCAAAGAACAAACTGCAACAAATACTTATTTTTTTTTAAATTTCATATTAGGAGAATATGCAGATGTTAAAGATATGGCACTATACTTTACAAATCAATAACCGATATACAATCACACATTTCCTTTCATTAAATTTAAACCTTTAATGAGGCTCCAGAAATATGATCAAGTAAAATAAATACTTATTCTGTCAGGATACGTTTATATACTGTTTTGTAAACTATTAGATTTATAATTTTCGTTGCTATTTGCTTACTCGTTTCATGGAGCATAGGGGTTACCGTGTTCAAAAGTTATATTTGAATGCAATTCAGACATTATGAGAAGAACAAACATCCAGTGTATGTCCACCCATATGATCACTTTTCCAAACTTGTGCCAAATGCATCTTACATTTTTTTTAATTTCAAAAATATACTTTATTCATAATTTTTTTTATTATACACTAACTCAAAAGGAGCTCGGTCCTGCACACCTGCATATCAAGTCAAGTGCTTCTTACCTCTTCATCTATATTCTCAGTGGCCATACACTTATTGTTAGCCAGTTTAACAATCTCTTGGCTTTTTGGTGTTTCCATCCGACAACTACAAAGAGGTAACTCCTGTAGCTTATCTAGTTCCACTGAATCGGAACTTTGGGAAATGCCTGCAAAGAATTATAATATTAAAAAAGTTATACCAACACTTTTTTAGTTAGAATACACAGAAGCAAACACTGTTGATAACATTTATGCAAATCATGTAAAATGTGATTGGATTAAAGTCTCCAAGAATGTACATTGTGAAAATGCTTCCACCTGTCAAATTAAATTTCTGTATTCTGTGCTTAAGAAATAATTCCTATTTTACAAAACTTTTTAACACTTTAAAAATCTACAAAGCAACTTTACCTGTAGATTGTGAAGAGAACAGACCACCTGCAGGCAGATTCAATGAGCTAAGAGGCATCTCAGTATACTCATTATTATCTAACAGAGCTGCAGTCTCTGTTTCAGCACCTATAAATAATGAAGTTCACAGTCAGATGTTTATAAAGTACGTCAATCTTACGAAAGCCTGATTTTGGATGTGGTTCTACAAGATCTACATTTTATTATAATTAGACGTTTCTAAACATTTTGTCACCCAGAACATTTACTTTCTCCAAGTGCTGTTTTAACAGGTCTTTCAATTCTTAACATTTGAGTGAGGTCTGGAATTCAGGACTAATGATTAAAAAGCTTGAGATTGGTTTCTTATGTTTCAATTTTCTACTTTTTTTTACTGACATTATATTAGAACATACAGCTTATGACAGACACGTGGTTCTACCAACGTTAACTGCATTCATAATGAGATGTCAATCCATTCATAGTCAATAAGCATATTTTGTAAATGATAACACTTCATGAAGCAGGCAGATTTTTCAGACCTTCACTGAAATGTGGGCCTAACAGAAACTAAACCCAGGGAAAGGCAGCAATTCTGTATTATCACTGCTATGCTTGCAGCAAATGGTGCACGAGGAGTGTCGTTCAGGTATGTTGGTACAGAGCCAGCATGCTTGGTACTTAGTATCTGCATAGCACAAGCATTAGGCTGATAAAAAGATAAGTTTGGAGTAAACACCTCGAGTTCAGAGGTAATTTTCCAAACATTGTTCAATTCTGTGGGCATAAGAAGTCTCTAAACTTTAGTAACAATTTATTTTTATTTTAAAGCTAATCAAATACAGTGCCAAGATGGGAACAATGCCATCAATAAGACTAATGGGAACTTTCTGAATTCAGCCATGTCTGAAAGCCAATATTTAGAATCAAAAATCAAGCTAATTCATGAAGACCATTATTGCATAGGCATGCGTCACTACACTGTTTATGAGCTGCTGTTCATAAAGGCTGCTGCCATTGTTCTCGAAGTATAAGAGGCCTGTTAAGTCGTCTGATAGAGGAAATCATTTGCCAGCTTAACAAAAGGAGAATCTTGTCATTAACATTTCATTGCATGTTGGCAATTACTTACAGCTTACATTGATATGATAGTCAAAATTCCAGAGACTTTAAGGAGGGCCACATGTCAGGTCCAAATCCTTCAAGACCCTAAACTGTTATGCCCACAAATCCAAATTATGTCACCCTGGTGGGTACTGCTTATGGCATTCTTCATTATTAACTCTTTCAAAACCATGTATATCATCTCTGAAGTGTCACTGGACCTGAAATGTTGACTCTGCTTTCTCTTTACAGATGCTGCCCAGACCTACTTAGTTTCTTCAATAATTTGTTTTTGTTCCAGAATTCCAGCATCCACAGTTCTTTGTTTTTGGTACAGCTCTTCCCAAGCTTTTATTTTAATCATATATTTATATGTTGCTGACAGACATCTGTTTACTGCTACCATAATCTTCTCCTCACTCCATTGAATTTGTAAAGTCAATCTGGAAGTTTTACCATTTTCTTGAAAAATGATCTCTTTAGACTTGCAAGAGTGGTTGTCACTGAGTGGAAAACCGGTGTCTTTTGATTTTCTTTCTGATGACCTGAAGTCTGCAGGTCTCTTGTAAGATCATGTTCATCACTGGATTCATGCTAGTCAATCAATGATGGATGATTAACCTGCAGTGGGATAAGATCCCTGTGGTTCCTTCGTAGAACCCCTCTGGCAGTACGAGTAATATACAAACCTCATTGACTGAAGCTCCTTAGATGACTGTACCTTTTCTGTTCAGATCCCTGATACACATTTGTCTACCTGTCCCAAATATGACAACCACTTTGTAATACTTATTTTAGAGTGTGCCCTGCTGCATAGTGACCCACACAACTGGGTTACTGAAGTAGAAAATGCACAGCAGAAGAAAAGCCAAGTGTTTCTTTTGGCAAGCTAATATTTGTATCAATGGTCATCTCAAATTTTACCAGGGTGAATGGTACAATATTATCTCATAATGAGTCATGATAGTGTACAGAAGATAGTTAATAGTTGTCCTTACATTATTGTGATTTGGAGTCACAGGTAGACCATAACAGGTAAGGATGGCAGATTTCCCTTGCTAAAAGGACATTAGTGAACTAAGTGACTTTTACAACAATGATTTCATGATTATTCAATTACCTTTTTTTTCCAGATTTATTATTTGAATTAAATTTTCACCAACTCTTTAGCACAAGCTTGCCTCTTAATTACAAGACTAGTGACATTATCATGACATCACCAGCTCCCCTGCAACACTTCAATCATTTGGATCACTGAGGACATTCCTGGTTAAAGGAACTCTAAGTTCTGCTGTTTAACCTCTTCCATCTTTTGTATAAGACTGAAGCCAAAACATATCTTCCTACTCAAAGCTGAGAACTCATTTGTGAATCATGCATTGGTTTTGTAATATTTAGTATCTCCTATACATTGAGGAGTTGCTGAAATTTAGTCTGAAATACTATGCCGTCTGGACCACATATTTACGCTGTTGAGGGCTACAGTGTATCATGGCTCATTATCTGATAATCGGTTGTCACTTGTCACTATAAAATTTGAGAGATGATAGCTGATACAAATATCAGCTTGCCATAAGAACACTTTTTTTCTTCTATAAACTTTTCTGTTTCATTAACTCAATCAGGGTGGGTCATTATTCGATTACTTGTTTTTCTGAAACCATGTCCAACTTCTGAACATTTTCTCCCCACATTTACACTCCACCCTCCCTCCTCCCGCACCACCAAGAGTGGAAGAAAACCAACTATCAGAAAAGACAATCTGTCCCTCAAGCAAAAGCCTACACCCGAATGATTGCGACTGAATTGGGAATCTTCTACTGAGAACAATCAAAAGAACTCTGAGAAAGTCATCTCACTCCACTCTTATTGTTTGGACTCTTATCGACAGAATTTGTTCTTTCGTGCCAATATTTTACTCCCACGGTACTTCTGCAGAACAGTGTCTTATCTGACCTGTTTGTGAATGAACGTATTTGTTGGGATTTAAAATGGGCATTGCTGAAGTTTGCAGGTTATTAAATAACAATCCATTTTAACCACATGCTTAAGGATGAATTATTTATAATAAATACTTTGTTTTCTTGTTTATCGATGAAACTGAGTGTTTCACTTTGATCTTCAATAGTGGTCAAAGTTGGACAAATTAACTATTATAGTCACTAAATCAATTGTGTATTCTTTTGTGAAGACTTGTGAAATAGTGGAGCTTAACATCCACTACACATTTCCTATTAGGGTTGTAAAACTCCTCTGTCAAAGTTGATCTTCTGTTATGATTGATCTGTATTGCTTCTGGACTTATGTTTCACTCATCATTTGCCTGACTTTCTCTAGACTCAAGCCTATTTTGGACAGTTAAATCATTACAAAGTCTCATTAGTCTCATTCCTACAACAATTTTAATTCTGATGAATTCTAACGTAGAGTCACCATCAAAACTTTTTTTCATTAAAATGTACTGATCATTCATAAAATCATCTATGAATTGTCCTAAATGCTAAATTCACTTATAAAAACCTTGCTCTTTCAAGAATTTTGAGTTTAAAGGTTGAAGAATTACCAAGGGTTTTCATTGCCCCTTCTAAAGTACCCCAGTTGCTTCTTCTGCCACTTAATAACCTGTAACATCTTTAACTGTATTCCCAATTGTGTGTATAGAAAAAGCGTATTTACTTGACTTTCTAATTTAGTATCTTAATCGGAAGGTAAGCTATTTCAGAAATTATTTTCTTCAACATGTTCAATTCAATGCTCTAGTTGGCAATATTTTTGAGGCCATGTATTCCTTATGTAATTACATATTTTGGTTACTTAAAACAATTTTATTTCACATAAGAAACAGTTCTGCTGCTCTTTCCTGTCTGGAGGATTCACCTGCATTTTCCAGATCAAATGTGAGATTCCCATCTTCATGCAGCTGAAATGGAGGATTCTCTCCTCTTGTGGCAAAAATGAATATTAACTCCATACATGGCTAAACTAAGGCTCCCTTCACTCTGAATCCTGTCGTGTGTGGCCTTACTAAAAATATTCTTGCTCAAGTGAATGGGTCCTGGACCTCATAGTTTAAATGACTTCTGCTTTTAACCCTGTTCATGTGCAAGATTTCTCACCTTTTCCATGGCCTGAATAAACCCTTCCAGATGTAGACTTCTGATAGACCAAACTTGCTTAGACATCAAAATTGTCAATTTGGAATTGTGGGCACAGACTAAACACAGAATGGAATAATGCACTAACAATTTTGTTAAACTGTCTGCACCCAAGATTAAAATTCAGGTCTCCAATTTGTCATTTTTTAATGATAATAAAGATCAGTCGATAATAATACAAATGCGATATTCACTGGAGCTATATGAAAATTTCAAAGTATATAAAAATAATTGTCAGCAATTGAAACATCATTGAAATGAAACATCATTGAAATGAAACATCATTGAAATGAAACATCATTGAAATGAAACATCATTGAAATGAAACATCATTGAAATGAAACATCATTGAAATGAAACATATCCCAATTTCTTCACGAATTCAAACCTTTGTTAAGTTTCAAAACTCCAGCTGAGGAATTATACTCTCTTTCTTTCGTCATTCTAAGCTAGTAATGCAAACAAGTTTCAAAATGTTTTTGAGAGCTTCAAAATGTTTCTCAAGACAAGCAGAATTTATAAACTGAATGCACTGAACAAATACGGGGATAACAGCGCTGGATTAATGGCACTTAGTCAGTGAAGCTCAAAACACTACAACCAACCTTTAATGCAGAGTTTTAATACAGTTTACAATTCTCAATGGTTTAGAATTTATCTAAGGTGACTGACATTTAAAATAAGTTTTGAAATACAGAGGACAAGATAATCTCCATTTTAACCTAAAATAATCCAAATCATAGCATCAATTACAATAACAGCAGCACTTTCCTTTCCACTAAAAATATCACACACCAATTAATGCTATTACCTCTACTATCACTTTTTGGCCGGTTTTTTCGTCTTCTTTTCCTGGTTGGTTTTACCCATGGGCTGCCATTCTTCCCTTTCTTCTTCCATTTCCTTTTCAGACTTGACTCTGAACTCTGGATGGTCAAAAAAACAAACAAATTTATAACAAAGATTTGCTGAATTACCCTTTTGAAGAAGTAACTAAGAGGACTGATGGGGGCAGAGTGATAGACATAATCTATATGGACTTCAGTAAGGTGTTCAGCAAGGTATCTCATGGTAGACTAGTTAGCAAGGTTAGATCATACTGAATAGAGGGAGAACTAGCTATTTGGATACAGCACTGGCTCAAAGATAGAAGACACAGGGTGATGATGGAGGGCTGCTTCTCAGACTGAAGACCTGTGACCAGTGATGTGAACAAGGATCAATGCTGGGTCCAGTGCTCGTCATTTATAGAAAGGATTTGGAGGTGAACATAGACGGTATATTATTAAGTTTGCAGATGACACCAAAATTGGAGGTGTAATGAACAGCAAAGCAGGTTACCTCAGAGTACAATGGGGACTTGATCAGATGGGCCAATGAGCCAATGAGTGGCAAATGGACTTTAATTTAGATAAAGGTGAGATGCTGCATTTTGGAAACGCAAATCAGGGTTAGACTTATACATTTAATGTTAAGGTCCTGGGGAATGTTGCTGAATAAAGAGACCTTAGAGTGCAAGTTCATAATTCCTTGCAAGTGGAGTCACAGGTAGATAGGATAGTGAAGGCGGCATTTGGTATGCTTGTCTTTATTGGTCAGTGCATTGAGTATAGGAATTGGGAGGTCATGTTTCAGCTGTACTGGACATGGGTTAGGCCACTTTTGGAATACTGCATGCAACTCTGGTCTCCCTCCTATAGGAAGGATGTTGTGAAACTTGAAAAGAGTCCAGAAAGGATTTACAAGGACATTGCCAGGGTTGGAGGGTTTGAGCTATAGGGAGAAGCAGAATAGATTGGGGCTATTTTCAGTGGACTGTGAGAGGCTAAGGGGTGACCTTGTCGACCTTTATAAAATTATGAGGTGCATGGATAGGATAAATAGACCAGGTCTTTTCCCTGGGGCAGGTGAGTTCAAAACTAGAGGCCATAGGTTAAGTTGAGAGAGGAACAATTTAAAAGGGACCCAAGGAGCAACTTTTTCATGCAGGGGCTGGTGAGTATATGGAATGGGCTTCCAGAGGTTAGCACGATTGCAACATCTAAAAAGCATTGATGGGTATATGAATAGGAAGGGTTTAGAGGAATGTGGGCCAAATGCTGGCAAATGGGACTATGATTTATTTAGGGTATCTGGTCATCATGAACAACTTGGACCAAATGTTTCCATGCTGTACAGCTCTATGATTCTTATGACTCTTCATTTTGAATATTAGGCTAAAATAATTTCAAACATAATGACCTCAAGAATTATATCAAAAAAAATAGCGTATTTTGGTGACTTCTTTAAAGGTCACCAAAAGATGAAAGAAACTAAAATACACAATAAAAATGCACTCAATAAATTTGCTGAGTAAGTGGATGTATGTTTGCTAGCTGAGCTGGAAGGTTCATTTTCAGACGTTTCGTCACCATACTAGGTATCATCATCAGAGAGCCTCCGGTGAAGCACTGGTGTTAGTGACCCTCTTTCTATGTGTTTAGGTTTCCTTGGGTTGGTGATGTCATTTCCTGTGGTGAGTACATTTCTAATAGAAAAATATCACAAAGACCACACAAGGTCCCAGCTAATGTCAGAAAATTAAGAAAGCATCAGGGATGCAACTATATATGCCTATGACAACTCAATTTAACTACATTTGTTACAGAAAAATTCTTGTAAATGAATACAAAATAAAACAGTTACAAATTACATAGGAGTTAGATATTTTTGAAAGACTATGGTTCATTGGTCTTTCCCATAAATAGACATTACACCTTTTGTGAATTCCTGTTCAAAATCCAGTCATACAGTTGCATGACCGATGGAAGCTTGGTAATGATCTCCCTTGTTAAATGAGCTGTGGTTAACATCAAGCTGTCAAATATATTTCTCATATCGCAGGAAAGGCAGATGAACATTCAAGTTAAACAAGGCCTATTACAAGTCAATAGACTGATTTACTTTATAAAGAAAATGTGAACAAATAAACTACATTAAATTTCTTCATATTTCAATTTCAGAATGCTCCTTATAAGAAAATATATCATAACATCTCCACGAAGTTAGTTTCACTATTCTAAACAAGAATTTATCTGAAACTAGTTTCGCCTAAATTTGAAACCGACTATCTGGGCTTATCACTCTTCGTAAACTAAGCGAAGCTGTCCCAGGCCATACACTTTTTTGTTTCTATTTTCTTAAGGGAATAGGATTCCAAAACCTTGAATTTTGACATCTCACTGTTTGACGTCAGGGAGTGACCAGTTTAGCTGCCAATAAAATCTGCCATCACTCTTAAGGTGAAGATTCTCCAACTGCCTGCTACTTTTGGACTGCACTAAATGAAACCAATCCATGTGAACTGGCAATGTAAACATCAATTGTCTCACAGTCAAATTGTATACTCCGGATAATAGAAATGGGCAATAAATGTGGAATATCAATCTCACACACATCCAGGGAACAAGTTAAAGTTAGTACTAAGTGCTATATCTTCAAGTGCTTTTGCTAGTTGTAAAGAGTTCTGCCAGTGCATAATTATTCAATGGATATAATACCTTATGATCTAAATTTAACAAGACAATAACATCTTAATGCAATAACAGAAACCCATGTGAAAAAAAATCAATATTACAAATTTGACAACCATTAAAAAAAAACTTTAATTAGTGCACAGCATCACCACTATCCCCATATCCTAAAAACAGTTCAAAACCCATCCTTATTTTGAAGTTAAATTTCAGTCCATTATGTTCACCTGTTTGTAGGAGAGGACAAGCTATTCAATGCTTATGCAAGCACTTTTGAGATTTCTTTTAGATCTGTTAGATTGAAAGCTCTTTAGATGTTGAGACACATAGTTATGTTTTGTTATGCCAATATTCTGTTGAAAATTCTTTCTCAAATTTGCCTTGTTCAAATTAAATAGTCCACCTGGAGCTAAAACCCAAATTAGGTTGACCTTCAGGGAATGTCTAACTACTCTAAATCTACAAATATATCAGTACTTCTGCTAATTTATTAATTTACTATTTAATAAATCTAATTGGTAGCCCATGAACCAAGTTCTGTCTAGTAAAATTGTTTATTCCACTGCTGTCTGATGTAAAGGAACATAACATACAAGTTTATGAAAAGAACCAGGAAGTCAAAACGCAACGCTGAGACTTTTTTTTTAAGATTTCTGGATTTTGTAGCAAACTCTGATTATGGTCAAGGCATCTTCCAGGTTATATGTTACAAACATTCACATAGAAAAGTGATCTGAAATATGGGGGGAAAAGGAAACAGCAGAAATTTACAGCAATCACAACTCCAGGATAAATGACTCACCACATCAGATTCAAAGTCGTCATCATCATCATCATCTTCCAGATCAGAGTCTTGATCCTCTTCAGGATCATATTCTTCTTGCTGGTTAGCCTGTGTCATGAAAAATTTTAAAATCTATAGTGAACTGTAATGTCTGATAATTTTCCAGTGGTTTTAAAATGTTATATCACAACGAAAACAAATTGTAACCTTCAAAGCAGTTAAAAAAACCACAACAACATTCTTAAGTCGTCTCTGACATCACATGTCTATATAAACTTGACAATCAAATCTAGGAAAAACTTTGAGACATGGACAATCGCATGAATTTGACCAGCATATAAAAGTTACATTTATAAAAGAGAAAGCATTTGTTTTCAAATAGCATTTTCTACTTAACAGGAGCAAGTAGTGACTTGGTCACATATATTGAGAAGACCACATCAAAGGAAGAGTATTTTATTTCAATGGGCTTTCCTACATTTCCCCCAACTCGTAACTGATGAAATCTGGACAACTGAGATTGAAAATTCACATTGGAAAGGAAAATGAAAGGCTATTCACTCACAGGATACGACATCGCTGGCTAGGCCAACATTTATGTCTAAGAGAGTGGTGTTGGAAAAGCACAGCCAAACAGCCAGGATCTGAAGAGCAGAAGAATCGACTCTTCGAGCATAATCTTTCCTCAATGAAAAGCTATTGCTTGAAACATCGACTCTTCTGCTCCTCAGATGCTGCTTGGCCGGCTTTTCCAGCACCATACTCTTCAACTCTTATCTTCAGCATCTGCAGTCCTCACTTTCTTCCAGGCCAATATTTATGACCTATCCCGAACTACCCAGAGAAAAGTTATGGCCAGACCAGATAAGGACAACTGTTTCCTTCCCTAAAGAATATTTGTGAACCAGATGGATTTTTCTGACAGTGGACAATGATTTCATTTCATCTTTTCTCAATGAATACAAATTCCACCATCTGCAATGGTTGAATTCAAACCAGAGGCCCCAGAACAATACCTGGGTCTCTGAATTCATAGTCTAACGATAACACCACTAGGCTGTCACCTCCACATTCATTGATCATTTTAACATTTGCGCAATCTGGTTGGAAATGTAAAGTTTTAAATTATTTTGTTGAATGTCCTCAGATAAAGTAGTTTACAGAAGTGATTGATCCATAATAGAAGGAAACTACAGTACTGGAAAGAAATTTGAAAAGCCATTTAACAAATAAATTATTATGGCTGAAAAGAGAAAGTGCCAGATTGTTTGGAAGAGTCTGCCACATAACAAAACCAGATGAAGAGAGATGACCCAATAATAACATTTCCTGTGAGGCTTTAAACAAAGGCCCAAAAATTTGCCAAAACACTTTAGAAAATCCACTCTCCCCTATTTTGGAGCAGACAACATTCTATGCAAAATTCCAGGAACTAAGAGTACACACTGAATTTGGCACTGCATCTTTTACCTTAGAGTGGGAGGGGCAGTTTCTGACCTTATTCAGTGATTCTAAAATTATGGAATTGGTGTACACACATTAATTGAATGCAAAAGTGATACTACATGGAACTAAATGGAGACTTAAAAGTATGTGAAACTAACCATGAGCACTATACTGAAACAGTATTGAAATTTAAAGTATCACAAGCTCATCATGAATTCAAACTCTTGATAAAATGTCAAAATGTAGATAGGACTTAATTCCATTCTAAGCCAGTAATGCCATTGTCTGTAAAATGTTTCTCAAGCCAAGCAAAATTTATAAATTCAATGTACTGAACAAATACAGGGAAGGTAGCAATGGATTGGTGATATTTGATCATTCAACCTCAAAAGGCTCCTGTCTACCTTCAATGAGAGTTATGAAATGATTCATAATTCTTAATAGTTCTAACATGGTGTTAATGGCTAGAATTGTGAATACAGTATTCCCGATTCTGCCAACTCAAGTGTATAACTACTCATTTTTCCTGTCTGGTTATTGATTCCTTTTGGTTACACAATTATGATAAGGTCAAGAGTCCACAGAATGCCTCATAAAATCAGCGACTAAATTTAACAGCAAATAGTAAATTTGTATTTTGTATGCGTGCATACAAAATAGTCATAGAGTCAGAGATGTACAGCATGGAAACAGACCATTCGGTCCAACCTGTCCACGCCGACCAGACATTCCAACCCAATCTAGTCACCCGGCCCTCATCCCTCCAAACCCCTCCCACTCTCATACCCATCCAAAATCCTTTAAGTCGCCTGTACAAATAAGAGATATCTTTGATGTGTTTGTTGGAGAGCATCAAACTCCAACGTTTACTTGATTTCTTCATGTGCTATTTCACAGAACCAAACTCTACCTGTAACTATAAAGTTTCTTCAATGAATAAAGTATATTTTTGAAATTTAAAAAAGCACAAAATCTGTTTAGCAACAGATCATAATCCCAATATTTGAGGCTACATAAAATAAGTACTGACTGAAAAGTAAGGAGTTTATCCTGCATCAACATAATGCTGTGGTCAGGCCAAAAATTAGAATAGATGTTGTCATGATACTTGAAGAATGGTAGGGTCATTGATAGGGTCAGTTTGCAAAATTTAGGGTTTTTGTTTCAGAGCAGAGGTTGAGGGGAGATTACATATATACAACATTAACACAGGCCTAGCTAAGATAAACAAAAAAAACTGTTCCTGTTAGTTGATGTTTCCAGGACAAGGGAGCATAAATTTAATATTTCAAGGAAGTGGTGTAAGGATTTTATGTACCAGATGGTAATGATACATGCGCATGCAATATTCCTGTAAATGTGGAAATTAACTGACAAAGCATCAAAAACGTACTTTCTTGGACATTTCCATTTTACGAATATTGTCAGTGTCTCCCAAGTCTGTGGACAACTCTGAATCTGGATGGTCTACACCGCTGTATTTTTCGTCATCTTCTTCTTCTTCATCGTCATCTTCCTCTTCATCATCTTCAGACTCCATGTCTTGAGATAGGTCAGCAGTTTCTCCATTTATGTTCTGAGTCACACCATTAGAGGAATCTTTCTGTTCCTATAAAAGAGGAAAGAGGTAGAAATCATGGCAGCATTTAAATATATGGTGCAGTTAAAATACTTAAGTGTATTTCAAACTTTTGGTCATTTAAAACTCGAGCTTAGCCTTACCTAATTTGCTATGCATTCTCACTTATTCTGTTCTACCTTGAAACCTGTTAGAAGCCTTGGCCCTTCCCTTTGGAAATTAGTCAATTTTTTTTAATATGTATAAATTCCATGGAAGTTTGTGCGAAGATTTGTAGCTTGGGTGCTCGTTATTGTGGTTCTGTTCGCCGAGCTGGAAGTT
The DNA here is from genome assembly GCF_037043375.1 of Chiloscyllium plagiosum. NCBI lineage: Eukaryota > Metazoa > Chordata > Chondrichthyes > Orectolobiformes > Hemiscylliidae > Chiloscyllium > Chiloscyllium plagiosum. Next base: position 33,897,620 of record NW_028270159.1, on the reverse strand, counting down.
TTTGTTGCAAACGTTTCGTCCCCTGGCTAGGCTTGGGAGCCTCCTGCGAAGCGCTTCTTTGATGTTTCCTCCGGTGTTTATAGTGGTCTGTCCCTGCCGCTTCCGGTTGTCAGTTTCAGCTGTCCGCTGTAGTGGTTGGTATATTGGGTCCAGGTCGATGTGTTTGTTGATGGAGTTTGTGGATGAATGCCATGCCTCGAGGAATTCCCTGGCTGTTCTCTGTCTGGCTTGCCCTATGATAGTAGTGTTGTCCCAGTCGAATTCATGTTGCTTGTTGTCTGCGCGTGTGGCTACTAAAGATAGCTGGTCGTGTCGTTTCGTGGCTAGTTGATGTTCATGTATGCGGATAGTTAGCTGTCTTCCTGTTTGTCCTATATAGTGTTTTGTGCAGTCCTTGCATGGTATTTTGTACACTACATTAGTTTTGCTCATGTTGGGTATCGGGTCCTTCGTTCTGGTGAGTTGTTGTCTGAGGGTGGCTGTTGGTTTGTATGCCGTTACGAGTCCTAGGGGACGCAGTAGTCTGGCTGTCAGTTCCGAGATGCTCCTGATGTATGGTAGTGTGCCTAGTCCTTTTGGTTGTGGTATGTCCTCGTTCCGTGGTCTTTCTCTTAAGCATCTGTTGATGAAGTTGCGCGGGTATCCGTTTTTGGCGAATACCTTGTATAGGTGTTCCTCTTCTTCTTTTTGCAGTTCTGGTGTACTGCAGTGTGTTGTGGCCCTTTTGAATAGTGTCCTGATGCAGCTTCGTTTGTGTGTGTTGGGGTGGTTACTTTCATAGTTTAGGACTTGGTCTGTGTGTGTGGCTTTCCTGTATACCCTTGTAGTGAATTCTCCGTTCGGTGTTCTCTGTACCATCACGTCTAGGAATGGGAGTTGGCTATCCTTTTCTTCTTCTCTCGTGAATCTGATTCCTGTGAGTGTGGCGTTGATGATCCGGTGTTTTTTTTCTATTTCCGTGTTTTTAATGATTACGAACGTGTCATCGACATATCTGATCCAGAGTTTGGGTTGAATTTGTGGTAGGACTGTTTGTTCTAACCTTTGCATAACTGCCTCTGCTATGAGTCCCGAGATTGGTGATCCCATGGGTGTTCCTTTGATTTGTTCGTATATCTGGTTGTTGAATGTGAAGTGTGTTGTGAGGCACAAGTCCAGTAGTTTGAGTATGCCGTCTTTGTTGATAGGTTCAGCGTTCGGTTTTCTGTTCTGTATGTCCAGTAGGTTGGCTATTGTTTCTCTGGCTAGGGTTTTGTCAATCGAAGTGAACAGTGCAGTCACGTCGAATGATATCATGGTTTCTTCTTTGTCTATGTGTATATTTCTGATGATGTCCAAGAATTCCTGTGTTGATTGTATAGAGTGTTTGGATCCGCTGACCAGGTGTTTCAGTTTCTGTTGTAGTTCTTTGGCCAGTTTGTATGATGGTGTCCCTGGCAGTGACACTACTATCATAGGGCAAGCCAGACAGAGAACAGCCAGGGAATTCCTAGAGGCATGGCATTCATCCACAAACTCCATCAACAAACACATCGACCTGGACCCAATATACCAACCACTACAGCGGACAGCTGAAACTGACAACCAGAAGCGGCAGGGACAGACCACTATAATCACCGGAGGAAACATCAAAGAAGCGCTTCGCAGGAGGCTCCCAAGCACTGATGATGTCGCCTAGCCAGGGGACGAAACGTTTGCAACAAAAACTTCCAGCTCGGCGAACAGAACCACATCAAATTCCATGGAATTTCAAAGATGGCTTTGAATGACTTTCATACAAGGGACTTAAAATCTATTGCTTCACAGTGTAGCCGACAGACACTTTCAAACATAATCAGCATTCATTTTCTGTCGCACATCTCCTTCATGCTGCATTAGTGGCAAAGGCTGTGTTTGCCACTTATATAAACTACCTTAGGCTGCTTTTAACACAGAACTATATTTGTTAGATAGATGGTTTTATAATTTATCTAAAATGTTGCCCATACCATATTATTATTTTCTTCATTATGGAATCTTCTAACAACACAGCCATATCTGGTATATCAAATATCCCACAACAGTCATTGAAAAGAGATTCAAACTTGCTCAATTAGTAATTTTAAGTATTTTAAATCAATCTATTCATACTCGTTATGACACACTTCTGGAGCAGGAAGATCTTGAACCCAAGACTTTTGCCCAAGAGGTAGAGATACAGTATTGGACCACAAAAGCCCTATAATTAACAATTTTATACTAACCCAGAGCAAAACTGCCACAGGTCATTCCAACTAAGTGACTAATTAGAATTAAACCAAAGTAGCAGTTAGATCATTGTTAATCATCAAATAAAAGGCCTTTGTTATTATTTGCAACTGGGCCAATACACATTTTCAAAGAGAATTCTCCTCTTCATTTATGTCATTCTCATGATTTAAGGGAAACTTTCAAAGGTCATCCACTGCAGAACACTAAATATTTATTTTAAACAACATTTGTGGAATTCAGTCATTATTTGTCTGGGATGAGACCACATGCAATGGGTAGATTGAGAAAAGTAAAGCGTGATTCAACTATCTTGAGGACTGTTCTATGCTATGGCATTAGAGCAAATGGGATAAGAGGAAGAAAAATATTAGTTATGCAGGGAAAATTATTTCTTTAATTTCGCAATGGTAAGAAATTAAATGTATGACCAGTTAGCTAAACTGTTTAGATTACAGAAGAATGCAATGGCATGGTTTCAGTCCCCATACTTGCTGAGCTATTTCTCCTCTATTTACACCATTGTGACAACATAATAACATGCAAAAACTAATGAGATAAAGATCTGTGGAGAGCCATAGTGGTATCCTTCTTTGTCCAAGTGTTGCAGGAAGCAAAAGAGAAGAAATTCTAAAGCCAAGGTAGACAAAGGTTGTATTTTTGCTCAATTTTACTTACATCTCTGAGACGAGTGAATATACTGAATGAGTGATCGCTTTAAGAATTGCATTGATTTTCATGGTATTAATTTTTATTATTTCCAAACGATGTCCAAGTTTAATTTTCCACCTAAGATTCACAATTCTTGATTTCGTGTTATATATAAAATGGAGACATTGGTGCCAAAAATAAACTAAGCAAACAAATGTCAGGACCTAAACTTTTGCATTGATATGACAGAGTAATGAATACTTTGCTTGCAAATTGCACTAAGTAATGTAGTTTTTTAGAGCTATGTTCACTCTATTTTAATAAAATGTAACTATTTGAATGAGTGTTTTTAAGTAGAACATTCTATTTTCATCTAAAGCAACTTGCACCTCAATTTTAAGAAAAATTGGTTCTGCTAAAAAAATAAATGGGTGTGTCTTGGATCATCATCCATCATTATGAATCCTATAACTAACTAGGGTACAGCATGCACTTCAGAAAGGTAAAATTTAATTTCAGTTTTAGAAAGGATACAATCTCAGCAGAGTTTCTTTCAATATCATCCCTCATGGCATTGTGGATGTATCGACACCAAATGAACTGTGGAAGTTCAAGAAGGCAGTTCATCCCTATGTTCTCAATGGTAACAAGAATGAGCAATAAATGCTAGCCCAGATAGTGTAATCCACACCCAAGACTGAATAAACAAAATTGCAACACGCACTTGACAAAATCATCAAATCTTCACAATTAATAGTGGCTATTCTTTAAACTGAATTAAAGAATTGAGGGGAAAACCAATTTATACTCCGCTGTGATAATACATTTCCCTGACGTACAGACAGGAAAGTTCCTCTTATCATGTACTTGCACTTTTTCAACCCACCTGCATGCCAGCTGCAGACTGTGACATGTTCTGAAACATTTCAAGTACGGTGCGCTGTTTTAGCAGTTTGGTCTTCTTCTTAGGAGCCAGGCTATAGGTTCCCATTTTCCTCTTCTTCTTCCTAGCCACTGTCAAAGTTTTGATTATTTTGAACATTTAATATGTTGAAAAGCATGAATTTCCTTACTTTAAGTCATGGCTGTCTTTCAAATTGATCTGCTGCCTTGTCAATCAGAAATGCACGTAGTTGTACACAAACGGATATGTTGTAATGCACTACCTAAATATGTGTTATATGCTGCGCTATTCAGCCTTTAAATCAAAATAAACATGACAACAAAAATTCCATCTCCAACTACTTTAAAAATTAACATTTCTGCCATAGCACAATCCCTTTTATGCAGTAGTCAGGACATTTTAAATTTACAGCAAGAGATTTCATCCAGTAACTACGGTCCTTAAAATACTCATCCTTTTACACATAACAATGATGTCTATACATGTCCAATATTACACTGAGTGCACAATCAAATGAAAAGTTATCGCATTCCTGTTCAGTTTTTCTTATTACCTGATTGTGGTTTGCAAGTGGCAGTACTGTTCTGATTCTGAGGTAGTATCAGTTGCTGGGTTGGTGTTGGTTGTGGTGATGGAGGTGATGGTGGCTTTTTCCCACATTCTAGACTATTTACACTTTCTTCCTTTGGGTCTTTGTTTGGTGACTTTGAAAAGTAGAAGTACAAAATTAAAGCTTTTTAACACTGCAGTTTAAAAGTAACACTCTAATTATAACAGATATCAATGTCCTGATAAAGCATAATTGTAAATTTAATACGCATGAAATAAATTTAGTCAAAGCCAATTACTGTCAATTAATAAGACCTTAGTTGGTTCTTTAGTGAAATTAGTCCCTTTATACTGTGTACAATTGAACACAACACAATTAACTTCTCACAAGCTTTGTGATACAACACAAGTTTCTTTAAAACATCACTGGCCGGATAACAGTAGCAAAATCAACCGATTTCCTGAATTCTCTTAACCGCGATTGTAAAATCACAAATATATATTAAACAATCCTCAGTTGTCAAAAACCACAACTGAGACTTTATTCAAGCTTCTTTTTTTACATTGAGCAATATATTATTTCACTGGTACAGATTTTAATATTGTACCTATTTTCATTAGAACAGTGATTGGACAAATATGGTAACAATTATGATGGAATGGAACACAGTAAAGAGATAAAACAGTCTCATTGATTCTGCGCTCTATAACATTTAAAATCAATTGTCTAAAAATTAGCACAGATTGCATAAGGAACTTCTTTGCTGATGGCAAAGGCGCTGTGGAATTCATAGTATGTGTGATTAAGTATCAGTGTATGTCGTTAATCATTCATGGGATGTGGGTATCCAGCATCTGTTGTCCATTCCTAATTCACTTTGAATGTTGTCAACTTTTAAGAGATCAGATAATCAGTTGAAGGAGAGAGGTGAATGGGCATTGGAACATTAATTTAACTTAGTGTATTTGGAGGATGACACCAACCTGTCACTCAACTTGTTTCCCAGCTGTGTCAATAATTTGCCCTCAACTTGAAGGGCATCTACCTTAGTTAACAGTCTCTTATGAGAGATTTTATCAAATGCTTTCTGGAAGCCCACATAAATAACACCCACAGACAGTCCAAAGAGGTTCGTCAGACATGACCTACCTGCCAAGTATCCATGCTGGCTCTTCCTAATTAACTGAAAAATTTAAGGTGCTCAATTACCTTCTCCTTGATTATAGATTTCAATAATTTCCTCACCACAGGTGTTAGGCTAACTGGTCTTTAAATTCTTGGTTTTCCTCTTTCTCCCTTCCTAAAAAAAGTGACATATGCAATTTTCCAATCCAGAAGGACGACTCCTGTATCTATGAAACTCTGAAAGATTACATTTAGTACATTTATGCTGTAATGCACTTCCCTACTACTTTCCATACCCTCAACCAAAACTGTCAGATACTGAGGAGTTGTCATTATTTCATTCCTCATTTTCAATATTTTACTTCAAATAAGTTTATTCAATCCCTGTCCCTATTCCACTATTAATTCCCTGGGACTTTTAACAAGCTATCCTCCTTTTCTATTGTAAATAGTGAGACAATTATTCAAGGTGCCTGCATTTCACCATAGTCACTGACAATATCCTATTTTCAGTCCTAGTGGGACAACATTGCTCCTGACTTCCCACTTTCCCTTTAAGTAAATATTTCTTCACATTGATTTTTATGTCTATTACAAGATTCATTCACAATTCTTTTTAGTCGCTCTTACAACCTTCTTTGTGGCTTTTTACTGGTTTTTGTATCATTCCCAGTTGACAAGATCTGTGCTACTTTTTGCACTTTTGTCACCTTTTCTTTTAATCTTATGCTGTCCCCAGTTCAGTTGTCCATCGCTGTTTTTTCTACTAAGTGGAATTTGCCCTCTCAGGGATTTAAACTGGTTCTGTATTGCATTAAACGTTTCTTTCAACATCATTCACCATTCTTCATTTGTTTCACCCATTAGCAGATGTTCCCGGTTAAATGTGGACATGTCTTCATTGCATCTCCTTAAAGTCAGCGCAGCTGTTAAATGCTTTTTACTTTCAAATGCTACATTGAACCCAATCATTTTATGGTGACTATGACTGATTTCATTAATGCAAAACTATAAAGGGAGTGCTCAGCCCTCAAAAAGCCTAACAGGTAAACCTTGCTCCCTCTTTTCTCTCATTTCGTCAATGGCAGAGTCATAGATGTATACAGCACAGAAACAGACCCTTCGGTCCAAATCATCCATGCCGACCAGATATCCCAAACCAATCTAGTCCCACCTGCCAGCACCCGGCCCATATCCCTCCAAACCCTTCCTATTCATATACCCATCCAAATGCCTCTTAAATGTTGCTATTGTACTAGCCACCACCACTTCCTCTGGCAGTCCATTCCATACATGTACCACCCTCTGTACGAAAACGTTGACCCTCAGGTCTCTTTTATATCTTCCCCCCCCCTCAGCCTAAACTATGCCCTTTTGTTCTGGACTCCCCCACCTCAGGGAAAAGACTTTGTCTATTTATCCTATCCATGCCCCTCATGATTTTGTAAACCTCTATAAAGATCACCCCTCAGCCTCCGATGCTCCAGGAAAAACAGCCCTAGCCTATTCAACCTCTCCCTATACCTCAAATCCTTCAACCCTGGCAACATCCTTGGAAATCTTTTCTGAATCCTTTCAAGTTTCACAACATCCTTCCAATAGGAAGGAGACCAAAATTGCACAGAATATTCCAGTGGGCTAACCAATGTCCTGTATAGCTGCATCATGACCTCCCAACTCCTGTATTCAATACTCTGACCAATAAAGGAAAGCATACCAAATGCCTGCTTCACTATCCTATCTACCTGCGACTCTACTTTCAAGGAGCTATGAACCTGCACTCCAAGGTCTCTTTGTTCAGCTACACTCCCTAGGACCTTACCATTAAGCGTATAAGTCCTGCTAAGATTTGCTTTCCCAAAATGCAGCACCTCGCATTTATCTGAATTAAACTCCATCTGCCACTTCTCAGCCCATTCGCCCATCTGGTCCAGATCCCCTTGTAATCTGAGGTAACCTTTTTCACTTCCACTACACCTCCAACTTTGGTGTCATCTGCAAACTTACTAACTGTACTGGCTATGCTCACATCCAAATTGTTTACATTAATGACGAAAAGTAGTGGACCCAGCACCGATCCTTGTGGCACTCCACTGGGCACAGGCCTCCAGTCTGAAAAACAACCCTCCACCACCACCCTCTGCCTTCTACCTTTGAGCCAGTTCTGTATCCAAATGGCTAGTTCTCCCTGTATTCCGTGAAATCTAACCTTGCTAACCAGTCTCCCATGGGGAACCTTGTTGAACGCCTTACTGAAGTACACATAGACCACGTCTACCGCTCTGCCCTCACCAATCCTCTTTGTTACTTCTTCAAAAATCTCAATCAAGTTTGTGAGACATGATTACCCACATACAAAGCTATGTTGACTATCCTGAATCAGTCCTTGCCTTTCCAAATACATGTACATCCTGTCCCCCAGGTTTCCCTCCAACAACTTGCCCATCAGCAGGTTCACTGGTCTATAAATCCCTGCTTGTCCTTACCAATCTTCTTAAACAGCAGCACCACATTAGCCAACCTCCAGTCTTGCAGCACCTCATCTGTGACTATTGATGATACAAATATCTCAGCAAGAAGCCCAACAAGCACTTCCTTCGCTTCCCATAGAGATCTAGGGTTCACCTGATCAAGTCCTGGGGATTTATCCACTTTTATGCATTTCAAGATACCCAGCACATTCCCCTCTGTAATATGGACATTTTTCAAGATGGCACCATCTATTTCCCTACATCCTATATCTTCTGTGTCCTTTTCCACAGTAAACACTGAAGCAAAATACTCATTTAGTATCTCCCCCATCTCCTGCAGCTCCACACAAAGGCCGCCTATCTGATCTTTGAAGGGCCCTATTCCCTAGGAGAAAGTGAGGACTGCAGATGCTGGAGATCAGAGTCAAGAGTGTTGTGTTGGAAAAGCACAGCAGGTCAGGCAGCATCTGAGGAGCAGGAGAATTAATGTTTCGGACATATGTCCTTCATCGGGAATCTATTCTCTCTATTCAGGACCCTATTCTATCCCTGATTACCCTTTTGTCTTTCATGCATTTGTAAAAGCCCTTTAAATTCTCCTTAACTCTATTTGCCAAAGATATCTCATGCCCCCTTTTGTCCTCCTGATTTCCCTCTTAAGTATACTTCTACTCCCTGTATACTCTACTCGATCTATCTGGTCTATACCTGACATATGCTTCCTTCTTTTTCTTAATCAAACCCTCTATTTCTTTCATCATCCAGCATTCTCTATAGCTATCAGCCTTTCCCTTCACCTGAACAGGAATACACTTTCTCTGGACCTCTGGTATCTCATTTCTGAAGGCTTCCCATTTTCCAGCCATCCCTTTACCAGCAATCATCTGCCCCCAATCAGTTCTTGCCTTATCAAAAAAGGCCACTTCCCTATCCTCTCTTTCTGTCCTTCCTGTAGCATATGTATCCTGGAACATTAGCTGCCAGTCCTGTCCATCCCTGAGCCATGTTTCTATAATTGCTATGATATCCCAGGCCCATGTTCCTAAGCATGCCCTGAGTTCATCTGCCTTCCCCGTTAGGCCTCTTGCATTGAAATAAATGCAGATTAATTTATCAGTCCTACCTTGTTTTCTGCTTTGTCAGTGTCTGCCCTCACTTATTTTATCAACTGTACCAGTCTCAGATTGATCTCTTTCCTCGCTATCTCCCTGGCTCCCACTCCCCCACCTTAATAATTTAAATCCTCCTGAGCAGTTCTAGCAAATCTCCCTGCCCGTATATTAGTCCCCTTCCAATTTAGGTGCAATCTGTCCTTCTTGTACAGGTCACTTCTACCCCAGAAGAGATTCCAATGATCCAAAAATGTGAATCCTTCTCCCATACACCAGCTCCTCAGCCATGCATTCATCTGCTCTATCCTCCTATTCTTACTCTCACTAGCTTGCAGCACTGGGAGTAATTCAGATATTACCAGTCTCCAGAATCTCCTTTTTAAATTCCTGCCTAACTCTCTATTTTCTCCCTTCAGAATCTCATCCTTTTCCCTTCCAAGGTCATTGGTCCCAATGTGTACAATGACCTCCTGCTGGGCCCTCTCCCCCTTGAGAACATTCTGCACGTTCTCTGAGGCATCCTTCATCCTGGCACCAGAGAGGCAACATACCATTCTGATTTTTTGTTGCTGGCCACAGAAACGTCTGTCTGTGCCTCAGACTAGAGGGTCCCCTAACACAATCAATCTCTTGGAGCCCAACGCACTCCTCACTGCATTAGAGCCAGTCTCAATACTAGAAAGTTGGCTGTTCTTGCTACATTCCCCTGAAAAATCCATCATCCCCTACATTTTCCAAAACAGCATACTTGCTTGAAATTGGGATAGCCACAAAAGACTCCTGCATTATCTGCATACTTCTCATCTTTCCTGGAGTTATCCAATCTATGTGACTGTATCGGCAACTTTTCGCCCTTTCCTATAACTGCCATCCATCACATCCCACTTGCTTTGTAAATTCCACATTGCCTCTATCGGTGTCTCCAACCAATCCATTCGATCTGATAGGATTTGCAACCAATGGCATTTATTGCAGATATAATCCTCAGTAACACATAAACTCTCCCTAAACTCCCACATTCTACAAGAAGAACATATCACTCTACTAAAGTAATTTGGGCCTAATGATTATCTGACAAAATGTGCTGCCGGTCAGAGAGCTATTTGTTTTGATAACTGAGAATCAACTTTTAATCCCATTATTGCATCTGTCTGATCATTGTTGGTTTATTTTAATCCATTTATAGTATGTGGATATTGCTGACATTTATTGCTTAACTGCTGTGGAAAAGGTGATGAGTTGTCTTCTGGAACCAGTGCAGTCTACCTGGTGTAAGAATGCCAATACCTCTCTATTTGTGCCTTTAAGTGAAACTTGAATTTGACAGTGTTCCCATGTATCTGCTGCCTTTACCTTTGAGAGTGGTGAAGGTTGTAGGTTTGAAAAGTGTTATCTAAGCTTTGATGAGTTGTTGCAAGCATCTTGTACATGGTGGGTTAAATAGGATGCATTCAAGCAAACCTGCTTCTTCTGGAGGAAAGTCAATCAAGTGGGCTGCTTTGTCCTCAGATTCAGTTATAAAAACTGTTAAATTTTGTACATTTCCACTTCTATTGTTCAGGCACTTTCCTAGAAACATTATGGTTTTCCTGCAAACTTTTTAAAGAGATTGCTTTCCAAACCATTTTTCATAATATACTAAAATGCAGTTGAGTGGTCTTCGAGATTTCAATGGCAGGGATATAAATCTGGGAACAATCAATAACATCCTTTGCAATATCATTAAGCTATTATTTATGAGCACATTAGTTAAAACAACAGAGAGGGGCAATGGACCTACAGTGTGTTCGCTGATATGGCTGTTGCTAGAGTATATAGGGAATTTGGTGAGTAACAGAAATTTAAAGGTTAATTGTTTTCTAAAATTGAGTCACATTGTGCATTTATGACTCAACTTGAACCTTAACTTGCAGATTCTTGCAGGTTTAGTTGAATAGCCTGCCTTACATATGCAGATGCACAGTTCATTATTTGGCTAACAGGGACTGATTTTTCAGGACCGCAAGTCCTAATTCAGATTGCTAGTAAGATAATGGTGGCTTTTGTTAATGCACATAATACAGTTTGGTTAAATACTTCTTCAAAAGAATACTTAACTTGGGAATTTGGAGAGTGAGAGAATTCAGCACGGTGAGTAACTGGATGCTACCACTGTATTTGACAAGCCAGGTGTAGTTGGAGTAAGGTAATAGAAGACAACAACAACTCAAAGCTGAACTCCAAAATTATTAATTAGGCAACAAGGAAGGTAATTCACTCCTGAATTTTAAGGGTTCTCCTCTAAATTAAGGATGCAGTTTAAAACTGAGAGAATCTAAACATTTCACTCATTAAATTACTTGATCTAACTAATGAATCATTGAATAAAAAATTAACTAAATTGCTAATAAACTAAAGCTCATCTAAGACCAAGGTTCTATCTTGAATATACAACATGGAGTTTGTGGAATGTGAAATGGTCCCAAGCGTAAGATGTCTCAATCTTGAATCTCTCTAGCTCAGTCATTAAACTGGATGGAATGCAGTTGGCGAAAATCAGGGACAGAAGAGAGGGGGAGGGATAGTCACACCCCAGGGAAAAACATTTTGAGACAAAGCGAATGGGTGTGACTGCCAGACAGCTAGGCAGCAAGGATTTAGAGGTCGAGGAGGTTGTCTCTCTGACACTGGCTCTGTGACAACAAAGAGGACGACTGTAGGGAGAACAAGTAAAAAACACGGAAAAGCATTGTGGTGTAGATGGCCGTCTGGGATTTCCGGCACAAGGGGACAATGGAGAGACCCTATAATTTGTGTGATAGGTAACCCCTTTCGCAGCCAGAAATTCAGAATCCAGTGTCAGTGCAAGGGTTCTCTCACTAGATCTAGAAAAGAACTTGGAAGGAAAAGAGATAAATTCAACTGGGGTACATACTGGAACAAATGTCAAAGGTAGGATTTGGGAGATGGCTCTGCTGATGTACAAAGAATTCACTTCTAAATAAACAAAATATTAATTGAAATATTGCCATTATTACATGCAAATTGGAATTGAAGCAAATCAGGAAATTAAAGATATGGTTAAGGGACTGATGCACAACAAGGGATTCCTTCACACTGGCATCAATTCACAGACAAGAAGAAGCTGTACAGATAAAATAGGCAATAGTGGACCAGGATGGGACCAATGTCGGAGTGGAAAGGGTAAAGTGGAAGGTGGCAAAGGCTTCAAACTGGTAAGATACAGGGAGGGATCTTTAAGAAACATTAGTAATCTAGATATAAATGAAATTGTGAATGAGAACATAACAATAAAGTGAGGTGAACATTGATGGCGATGGAATAAATACAGTTGTGGAACAGTAACATCAGGTGATTAAACACAATTGAAAGAAAATCCTTTTAAAAATTAGTTAAAATATCTGTACAACAGTGTCCTTAATACAGCAGGAGGTGTGTTCAGAGGAACCTTACGATAGGAATTACTGAGACAAAGCAACAGAAAAATCAAGCAGGGAATTAGACATTGCAAGGTATATTACCTCATAAAGATAGGAAAAAGGTGAATGGAGTTGCTGTACTCGAAGGATAAAATAATGGCACTGAAGAATAGGGACGTAGCTATAAGAACGACAGAATTATTACCATATGGACGAGAGACACAAGATAATAAAGTCCGAATCATACTAATAGATGTAAGTCATTACGTGCATAATATTGGAATAGAGATGGGGAAAGAAATATGCAAACAAATTGGAATATAGAGTTTAAAAACAGAATAATAATCATTGGGATTTCAACTACCTCTACAGTAAATGGACACAAGACAGAAGTGGGTGAAAGGGATAACAGACTGGAGTTCCCACAATGGGTATAAATTCCTTTCTAACCTAGGAACAAGAAACAAGCAGCTGCCATTCAGCCTTTTCAGCCTTCTATGCCATTCTATGCCATTTTCAGCCTTCTATGCCATTCAGCAAGATCATGGTTGATCTTATTCTTAACTGAAAACTCTACATTCCTGAATATTTCTAATAATCTTTCACCCCTTGGTAATCAACCAAACTGATATGTAAAAATCCAAACAAGGCAAGATTCACAACTGGATCTAGCAATAGGGAATGGATCAGAGCAGATAAGAATTCAGAATACAAAAAATCCCAATTTCTTCATAGATCAGCAGAAAATGGCCTATTTCTGTCCCTTATATCCTGCGTTTAAATCATGTCCAGACTGATGAAATGAAAAACTCAAGAGGAACTTGCTTAAAGGGCTTGAATTGCTTGGATTGAATTCCCATTGAGATTCCAGTGATGTCACTAGCTGATCTCATTCATACCTTGTGTTAACATAGGATGTCCAAACTGTAACAGTAAGATGATTATCTTGATCAGCACAAATATTTTCCCTCTTGTATGTGCACAAGACAATGATAGAACATTTTTAAAAAAACATTAGTTATTGATTAAACATCTGGGGGTTAAATTTCAGCAAATCTTTGATGATTTCACCTCAATCATTAATAATTCACACTTTTTTTATTTGTTAATGGAATGTGGACATTACTAGCTAGACCAGCCTTTCTTGCCCATATGTAAATTACCCAAAGGATCAAACACATTGCTGTATAACTAGGTCTGGAATCACATTTATCCAAACCGGATAAGGATGGAAAATTTCCTTCCCTGAAGGACATTAGTGAACCAAATGGGTTTGTATTTAATGACAATTAACAGTGGTTACAGGAACATCATTAGACAAGCTTTTTATTCCAGATTTTTTTTTTAACTGAAATCATGTTTCACCATCTGCCACAGTGGGATTCAAACCCACGTCCTCAGGTCAGGAAAGTGTGTTTCTGGATTGCTGGTCAATGACATTAGCACTACAATACCACCTCCCAGTGCCTTTTAACCCAGAGATAGGGATGCTACCACTCTGTCATAAAGTCCCTCAGTTCCTCTTTATGGACTTTTGTCTGGGTTCTACATGATATTGAATACCTGTAACAAATCTCAAACTTCTCTACTAAGTCCAGCATCTCAAATTTATCTGCACAACACAAGTATCTCATCCTTGGAGTAATTCTAGAAAAACCACAAAGTTGGAAAATAAGCCTTTGATTCCTACACTTTGAATAAGAAAATGCCAAGTTTCAGAATTTGCACTGGAAAAAGATATTCAATGCTTAAAAATGTCAAAACACAAGAAATTGGGAATTAAAACAAAAAATTGCTGAAATAGTCAACTGGTCTCATAGCATGTGTGAAGAGAGAAACAGAGTTAAAATTGCAGGTCTGTGATTTTTCAATTCTGCTTTTCCAACAAGAAATTGTACTAAATCTCAACAAATGTTTCTTTTACTATCTCCCAATCTTCGAGACTTTTTTAAAACCCTGAATGTCAGACTGAATCTCAAAAGATTAAGCAGATGATAGCAATCTTTCCTCTGGTGTTGCGGAAACTGGGCAATTGTAAAAACAGAAATTGCAAAGACACAAAGAATGTGGCAAAAATTATTCTTAACTGAGTATTTCCTTCCATTGAGACTTTCAGGAACATCATTGAATCTATCCCATTTCCTATTTCTCTGATGTTTTCTTAGAAATCCTTGAACCTCATCTTCCACCTTGTAAACCTTTGCATCTTCTGCCATGAAAAAATATGAAGTGGTACAATTTCTCCTCACTCACAATATTCCAACAATTTCCTCCTCTGTTGAAACATGTAACATTTCTTTTCTTTTGCTGGCACCTTTCCTTATAACTAAAAGAGTTACAATACATGGCCCATTTACTCCTGGTGCAGCATCAAGCAATATCCCAGGTTCTCCTTCGCTATATGATACTATTGATTTACATGTCCTCCAGCCTAGTATATAGCTAGTGTATGTAACTTCAGACCTTTAAAACACTGATCAAGACATTACAGATTGGAAGGAACACAACTGAACAGGAGAAAATGTTTTTTAAAACCACATGCAAGAGAAGAAGCACCTGCAAAGTGCTTCAGCGAGGAATAGGCTTGTTTCTTTTCCACAAATGCAGTCAGAGCTGCTGAGTACTTATAGCTTTTTTAGTTTATGCTTGTAGATTTCTCCCATCAGCAGCATTTGTGTTTTGTTCACAAGCTCTCCATTAGTTCTGACTTAAAATTAATTCCAGCCACACACATTACAAATACTTGGAATTCAAGAAGACAGAATCTGCAATGATCTTTGTTGGACTACAAATGACTACATTACCCAGACATAACAAAGCTGATTCACTCCTATTGCTCACGTGTACATATACATAAAAGTCGGGACAAAATCAAACTTAGTTTTAACATCGCTCAGTTAATACACACGATTTACAATTTAGTAATAGATGAGTCAACCATCATTTGAATTGTAGGCCATCCAAAAGGCAAATCCCTCAAGGAAAGTGCATAATCACGATACAAAGAGAAAAGAATATCAAGAACCAACATTAGCACATTTTAATATTCACAAATATCGATTTCTACAATTCTCCATTCTGGACTAGTCTTCTTTTAAAAAAATCTCAGCGATCACAGGAAAGGATGCATTTATTGCTCTTCTCAATTTTACAGATGTTTTCTAATAAGTTAGGGACTCAGAAGGACATAAGCATCAACAATGATGCATGACATCTGAACTACATGCCAACAGTGCTCCTTTCCCTGAAGGACCATTGTAAAGTATGTGGTGTTATGATCTCAGCTGAAGTTATTACTGGACAGGTCACATCCCAGGCTGAAATATGGCTAAATAGAGTTTTTTTTTAGTTTGACAAAATGGTCTTTCACTGAATCACAAGCTTACACCGCTGCAGACGTGGTGTTAAAAATAAAATAGGAGTTTAATACACAAAAGAAATGAAGACAATTCAAATGAACCAAGCTACTGCCATACACCACATTTTGAAAGATTCTGAAACACAACTAAAATATTACATCTACCTCATCAGCATCGTCTAGACCAGACAGGATTCCCTTCCCTGTCACATCAATAAGTTTGACTTAGCTGTCGCTTTCAACTCCCAGTCCTGAGAGTCTGGCAGAGCATGAATACTCAAGGAAGAAGTGAGTTTAGACTTTTTTTAGTCAAATGGCATCTTCAGGCTTATAACCAAACAACCCTAGCCTAGGACTTTCAAACTTACATTGAGGCAACCTATTGCGAATTTTTCTGAATTAACTCTTTGCTCCAGGAAAATTATATTCTTACATGTAACTTCAACCAGGAATTCTATAAACTGAAAATAAAAGCTTTCCAAAATTATGGGAATTTCCCCCAAGCCAAAATACAAAATCAATGCTGATCCTTCTAACTGAAAGCGAGCAAATGCTCTTCAAATATTTATTCTGTTCACTTGTAAAACTTTCCCAATGCAAACAAATTCCTTTAGCACTCTAAGAACTATCCATCTTATGCTGGTTTCAAAAAAACATGACTCTGAAAACACTGATATGTGAATCATAAAACTCTGTCATGCACACAGACTAAAACTCAACTGATACCATATTTACTTCACATGCCCCCACACTATGCCCATCCGCAGTTATGACTAGTACCTGCTCCATGCCCCAGGCTCTAGAGTTTCATGTAGGTCAGACAGATTTCCTTGCCTGAAGGATATTAGTGAACCAAATAGGTTTTTCAGACAAACAGCATAATTAATAATTCATTAATTCAATTACTCTCTGGAGTTTTTGCTCTCCTCCAAATAACCCCGCTGCTACCACTAACCACTGGCAGCCACATACACAGCACCGGCTCCTGAAACTTCCCAACATACAAACCCACTTACAAGCAAACCCCTTAAGTTGACCAATCAAAACAGAGTGGACAGAAAAAAACCTAACTTTATTCTTAGGGCCGAAAGGGCTTTAACTACTCATCAATGCTATGCATAATTGAAGCTCTCTCCCTGTAATAATTTTTCTACAAAAGTAAATACTTCACAATTCTCAATGTTCTAATCCTTATTGAGGCATCTGGTCAAAAGTGGTTAATTCCAAAGTTGAGTTAATTGGCCAAAAAATGTTTGTAGCCAATACCAGTAGTTTTTTTTTGAAGGCCAAATTCTCACCTGATTTGAATTGAGTTTAGGCAGAGTCTTCCTGGCTCTGTGAATCTTGACCTCAGCATTAAGGCCTTGTGACAGTTTTTTAGCCTGAGATGTATTTTCTTCTGGGTTTTCTTCTCCTGATTTGGCTAATGCCATATTAAGCGGTTTCATGGCTTGATTTTGCAGAACTTCAACTGCATTAAAGTTTTTTACCTTGTTAACTCCTCCACCCTTGCTAGGAGATGAAGGAAGTGTTTTGGCAGCATGACCGATTAGAGGAGGACTCCCAGTCTGTACCTGAAGTAAAGGTTTACTATTTAAAACAAATCCATTACTTCCTGTCAAAGGCGTTAGTGTCAAATCATCTGAATTCATATGATTGCTTGTTTTAACAGTCTTATTGTCTTCTCCCAATATTCCATTTTCATTTATCTGCTTTAGTTCACTTAAATCCCATGATGCTGTTTTCACAGTGTCCTGAGTGTTTCTAACTGATGTTTGATGAATCTTTGTTGAAGATGCTTCCTCACTCTTTTCACAAGAACCATTGGTTTCACCATCTGCAAACATCTCACAAGCTTCCAGCGGCTTCTCTGTGGCACTCAAATTAGCAGCTGTAAGGTCACTTCCTGTAGTGTAAATCACAGATGTTGCATTATTTCTCTCCATAAAAACATTATGTGGATAAACTAAAGAAATAATTACAATCAATAGCGAAAATGTGAAATTCTTAATACATGCAGCAAGACTTTTTTAAATCTCAAAATGAAATAACTGTAACAAATCAACAGTTTTAGAAAATAATTTTAAACATTTAAATTTTGAGACTCACAAGAAGGTAAGTTTACAGTGGAAATACTCATTTTCAGACTCCTTCACTTGGAGAAAATTGTGAAATTTTACCTCTGCAGAAATAATAAAGGCACTAAAACTGGCTAGAAATAACCTTAAGCCTAAATTAATCAAAACGATCCAAGAGTTGGAATTCAGGAAGATCTGTCCCTGAAACCCATGATTATCACCAGGGGAGGACAACAGGGCTGGATTATAATTGCACATCCATGGTTCATGGGCACAACTGCATGTTAATTTTTATTAGTGGGTGTCCGGAACACAATTTGCGTGCTTCATATCTTTCTGGAGACAGTCCAAAGCTGCCATGAGTTCTTTCAAGAAACAGGGTACACTTTTTGGATAGGTCAAAGAACACCCTAAGACATAAGATGCTCTGTACATGTGGCTAAGTGTCCTTTGAGATTGTTAAAAGTAGAAACAAATATGCAAAAAGATAAATGTCTTGAAACTGGCAAGGAAACTGTCAAGCTGTCAAGGGAATGGTCAAGCGGAGGGTTGCTTTTGTAAAGCACTGGCATGGACAAGATGGGTCAATAACCTCTTTAGAATATAAGAACGAGGAGGAGAAGTGGACAATTCAGCCACTTGAGTTTGCACTGACATTTGATACAATAGTAGCTGATCTTAGCCGGCCTCAACTCCACTTTCGTGCCTGCTCTCCATAACACTTCAACCCATTATTAATTAAAAATCTGCCTGGCTCCTCCTTAAATTTACCCAATGTTCTAGTCTCCTCCAAGGTAGTGAATTTCCCCTTTATCATCTAAAATACCTCAATTAGATGCCCTCTCATTCTTCTAAAGTTCAGAGAGTATAGGCCTAAACTGCTCAATCCTGTTAAAACAAATCTCTCATCTGTTGGATCAATCTCGTGAACCTCCTCTGAACTACCTCCAATACAACTACGTCCCTCCTCAAGTAAGGGGACAAAAATTGTATGCAATAATCCAAATGCGATCTCACTAATACCTCAGAGTTGCAGCAACACTTCCCTACTCTTATACTCTATTCATTTATCAATAAGTGCCAAAATTCCACTTGCTTGACTACTTTCTGTACCTGCATGCTAGTTTTTGTAATTCATGCTAAAGGACACACAGAGCCATTTGCGCTGAAGTACTGAAGTTTTTCCTCCATTTAGATATTAAGTTGCCTTTCTATACCTCTGACAAAAATGGATATCCACGTTAAACTTCATTCGCCAAGTTCTGGCCCATTCACCTAACTTTCCAATATCCATTTGTAAATTTATTATTTCTTCATTGCAACTTACTTTCCCAACTATTTTAGTGTCATATGTAAATTTGGTCTTACAGGTATTTCTGGCATAATGCGATGGTTGCATTCCCATGCAACCTCGTGCTGTAGAAAATTACACATGCAGTAGAAAGTTTGCACGATCCAAGTGGTGTCCACTAGTCACCAAACGCAATATAGCCAATTCAAGTTGACAAAGCACACATTATGTCCGAAATACCTGCACTACTTTCTATCCCCACATCAAAGTCATTTCTGAACTCTGAACTGTTTGATTTTATGTTAACTGTCCAAAATTCCAGTCATGAATTCTAACATGTGAAGTCAATTTCCTAAGCATGCATTTCACAAGTTATCTTCAAAGAGCTAACACTCCTGTGAAAGTTTGCGCATTTCAAATTATGAATTTGTCCTTCTACTGAAAGCCTAACTAGTATCTTTTACCAAATACAATTGCTGTAATATTATGTTAAATGGCACTTCTAAATCAACTAAGACAAACTCTTCTATCCTACATGACTTACTTTAAATTCCATAGTCATGTATGAACTACATCAATTGACTATCATAATTGGAAATCAAAATCCATTTTTTTTATTAGATTCACAGGAATTACTTCCAAACGCTCCACGAACTAAAAGTCTTAGTGCTTTGTTTAGACAACATATTCAAAAAAATATTAATGGTATTTAGCTTTTGAGCTTGTGTCTTTATTTACCTTTGTCTTCAGTTGTGGATAGTTCCTTTACCACTTCCCGCTTCCGATCTTCTATAGCAGTATCTGCCCCAGTCATATCTGGAGACTGAAATCCAAAGAGAATTACTATCATTTATAGATGTATTGTACCTGCATGTAAATATACTTTGTTTTTAAATAGGTTGAATAGGTAGTTTATTTTTGTTGACTTCAGTTCTTCTTTCTTTATAATTCATGCA
Organism: Chiloscyllium plagiosum; assembly: GCF_037043375.1. NCBI lineage: Eukaryota > Metazoa > Chordata > Chondrichthyes > Orectolobiformes > Hemiscylliidae > Chiloscyllium > Chiloscyllium plagiosum. The sequence continues at coordinate 33,877,458 of NW_028270159.1, read as the reverse complement.
CATTTGGAGATTCAGTGACCAATGAAAGCCATTAAATGAATTTCCATCAAATGAGTTCAATTTCAGCGATCTATTGCCTTCTGAAATCATCCCTTTTCAATAAGATCAATTGCACTAGAATGCAGAAGGAAGCTAACCCTAGATTACTCTGACATTTTGTGATTTTCACGATGTTGTCAAGTTGCAAGGATTAGTTTGAACAAAAAAAACACTCAAGAACCCCAGTGGGTGAAGCACAACCCCTAAATTCTGCAAATCAGCAATGGTATACTGGCATAACTCAATAACATGCAATACATAATTTAACTTTAAAAAAACCATTTTCATTGTGCTGTGGCTGCGTAAAACAAGCAGAAAAATAATGAATTACAAAGTGCCAGGTTATATTCATCTTGTTCCAAGGAAACACACTGGGGTCCAGGCAGGGGCTTGAGTTCACTATACTAGATGGTTCTGTTCAAGGTCAGGTTAATGGGAGGCTATGGTTGCTATTTAATATTAACCAAAGGTGATATTTGACAGGCCAAAATATTTTTTCCTCCACAAAATACTAAAGTTCAAACATCCACTGTGGGCAAATGTTGCAAACTAATATTGAATATACATGGAGAATATTGAGGTGGTGAGAATTATAACTCAATTTTTTTCTCCAATTAATGAATTCCAACTTGTCTACGTATCTGGCTGGTCTCCACAACATTCTACAAGTCTTCTACAAGTTACCACCATTTGTTTAAATATTCTTTCACATGGTGGGTATCATTGGCTAGGCCAGAATTTGTCACCCTTCCCTGGTTGCTTTCTTGAACCACTGAAGTCCATGTGGCCAAGGTACATTCATAACACAATGAGCAAAACTGAAATGAAATCATCTCCTTTCTAATAAAGGTCAATTTCACAAGCATGCTGACAGAAAAAGTTTGATTTGCTGACCGTAGGGTTTTGACCCTGTAAGAGTGAAGTATTGGGAACATATTTCCAAATCAGAATGTTGTGTGCCAGGGAGGGGAACTTGCTAGTGGTGGTATTCTCATGCATCTACTGCCCTTGTACTTCTTAATAGTAAAAATTATGGGTCTAGACTTTATTGATAAAGGTGCTTTTGCCGAGTTGCTACAGTATACATTATAGATGGTAAACACTGCTGCCACTCTGTGTCGATGGGATAAATAGTTAATGAGGTGCAATTCAAATGAGTTGCTTTGTCCTGGATGGTATTCAGCTTCTTGAATGCAGTTGAATCTGCACTTAGTCAGGTAAGCTAAGCATATTCCATCACACTCCTGACCTGTATCTTGTAGATGGTGGACAGACTTTGAGTCAGGTGGTGAATTACTTCTTGCAGAAGTCCTAGTCTCTGACCTGATCCTACAGTTACAGTCTAGTTCATGGCTACTTCAATTACTTCTGGTAAATAGTAACCCCAGGATGTTGAGAATGGAAGATTCAGCAACAGTAATACAATTCAATGTCTTCCTGAGATGGTTAGATTCTTCTTATTGAAGATGGTCACTGCCTGGCACTTAATTGGTGCAAATCTTATTTACCATTTTTCAACCTACACCTAAAATATTGTGCATGTACCTAAATGGGCTGCCACATTTGCTATGTTACAAGGTTTACCACACTCCAAAATTAATTAAAGTGTGTTGGGATGTTCAGTGGTTGTGAAAGTTGCTACGTAAATGCAGCTTTTTAAAAAAAAATAATTTAGTAATTCATTCTGGATCCAACGTGCCCTCCAAGCTGCACAGTCATGCAGTTGTTCCGCAGTATCACTGAGCTTCTGCACACACTGATCAGCTTCTCAAAGCAATGACTTCCAGTTTTGGAAGTCAATGCTTTGCACAGACCTCAAAAGTCTGCACACTGAAAAATGAGATAAAGTATTACCTAGATCCCTCAACCATGCAAATAGCCTGCTTCAATCTGTTTTGCTTTTGAACATTTCAACATCATCTCCCTACATTAAACTTTTATTAATATTTAGAATAAAGTTAAGTTACATACGTAAAGTTTGCAATGAAGTTCTGAAACTGTAGTAAAAAAGCCAAGATAATAAATCGCAAGACTTCAAATGGAGAAATAAATTTGGTACTACGCATAAACAGATTTATAAAGACTGCAGATTGAAAGGTTATTAAAATGCAAATTAAATTCTAATACACATGTGCGTTGACATTCAAGCAAGTCAAAGTTATTGAATTTACACAAGGTATTGGGTAGGTCAGACTTGCTATTCAGCACATCAATTGTGCATCTGGTTTTATGGAGTTGTGGTAACAGACAGTGAAGCCTCACCAGAATGTTAGGAACTACACATTATACCTGTGGAGAAAGACGTTATTCCCCTGGAATAGAGAAGGTAAAAGACATTTTCAAAATTATGAAAGATTGAGAGAATTAAATGTTTCTTTCTCCTATGAAAATTGGTAATATGGAGGCATAAATTTTGACAGTTCACTGAAAAATCAAAAAAGGAAATTAAAATAATACAAGTTTGTTAGAATTTGAAATGCTTTCCCATAAGAAAGTTATTGAGACCAAGTTTGGCCTAATTTAAAATTGAACAATGTATTTGAGGGAAAGCCTAACAAATGGGATTAGATTAGACAGTTCCAATTGAAGAGCTAGCAGCAGCAATGACATGCCCAATGGTTTCCTTCTATGGTGCAAACTGCATGCATTCAAACACTTATGTGAATGTCAAGTGTAATCATTTGCAGCACGAGAGGAACTGCGACATTCAAGGTTAATTTTCAGTAGTAATTCTATATTCAAATGTATCATCTTGAGGGGGTTTAGTGATTTTTTTGATGTTTCTGGCATCAGCATAAGTAATGCACCAGGAGACTCTGATGACATTTGGGAAAACATACTGACTTTGTTCAGAATGAAACTGGACACTGGGAGGCAGCGCCTTATCATGAAAAGGGTTTCTCAGACTCAATCTATGGCAAAATATGACTGCCAGCTATTGTTTTTATAGCGCCAAGATCATTGGAATTGAAGTGAGTAAAGTCCAAAAGGGCTTTCACACAAGCACCAAAATACAGGAAGCTGTTGGGTCCTCTGTTCTTTTTTCTAACAGATCAAGATGTTTCGATCTGCCCATGTATTTCTATACATCCAGTTCAATAGAACAATCAAGGCTCAAAAAAGTTGCTCAGATATATAATTCCAATCAGAAAGAGAATTTAGAATTTTTTCAGAAAATAGGACAAAGGATTCACAAGTAGCAAAAGTCAATGTTTAGAAAAACAAATAGAGTAAGAGGCGTTATTCTCCAATTGCAGTTGTTCCAGACTGAGTTTCGTCTTACTAAGGTTAGATAGAATTCTAAAAAAAAGGTGTAGAGTGAAAACACACACACACAGAGTTAAGAACCTCTCCCACTCTCAGACTTAAACAGCACTCAGGCAATTCATGTTAACTGTGGGGAAATAGTACTGATGATTGCCTATAGGAGTCACTCTTACAGGCTAGAAGGAGCAATAGAAGTTGCGTAAACTCAACAAAAACTCTGAACGAAATTGTCATTTCCTAATAGGTTTGATGGAGTTGGCAATATAAAGACAGTAGTTTCAAGTGCCTTGAGTTTCAATTAACCTGTAATTAAATATATCAATTGTACCTTGAGGTAATACTAAAAGGCTATGGGTATTATTCAATTTTATTGGAATTAATGTAGACTGCTAAAATCAAGATATAGATTAATTTAAACAACATCACATTTTTGTCATGCCAGGTTAGAGCTATGCCTTTTATTTATTTCAACCTGTATTATTCGGGATGCGTTGGCCGCAGTCATCTTTTTCTTGCCACTCTATTACAAAAAAACGTAGGTTTAAATGGACTAACTTGCTACTTAATTTTTGAACTTGGTATTAAAATGCAGTTCTCACTTGCTGTTTCAAAACATTAAGTCTAATTCCAGAGCAAGGCCTTATCATTATCACCAAATACCGAGATGACAATGAGGGTTGTGCAACTCTGGAACTCTGCCTCAGAAGGCAGTACAATTGAGATCATTAAATATTTTTAAGGGAGGAGTAGAAAGATTCTTGATAGAAAAGGGAATAGAAGGTCATGGGGATGGGGTTTGATGGAAATGTGGAATCTGAAAAAACAAACAAATAAACGTGTTGGACTATAACCTCGTGTTGTATATTTTTAACTTTGTACATCCCAGTCCAACACTGGCATCTCGAAATAATGACAAATATTGAGAGCATGGCTAATACAAAATATGTATTTCAATAAGTCTGAGTCCCAAAATCTTAGGACTTCTGAGAAAATGCTTCCCATTTGAAAGTGCCCCATAATCACTCTGAAATTGAATGCGATAAGTGCAGAGAAAAAAGTAGAGGGGTTGCTCTTTGCTACTCGACTTGAATATGACAAGGAATGCAGGCTTCTATATACCATTATAAATCTCAGCAATTGAGTCTGTATGCTGTAATGAAATGTTACCGTTTTTATTCCAATTGTTGGTGCATGAGCAATAAGTTAATTCCCAATTACATGAACACTATATTAACTTTTAATTAATAGTATATTTGTTTGAGAATGTAGTAATGTTGACATTTTATAATACCATTATAATGCAAAGATACCTCAGATAAAAGTATTTCCCCTATTTAGCAAGTGAGGCTTTCGTGACACAAAGACTGTAAATTCAGGAAAAAAATGACACCAAAACACAATAGCCAAATCTTTTTCAAATTTCTGTTGGCTCCAACTACTAAATTATTTCCTTTTGACTGAATAATTAAATCTCAATGACGCTGAAAAACAGCACCCACTACTTACTCACCAACAGATGCTGTTAACTGGTGTTTCATATTAAAAGTTCCATTCAACTTTCTTTCTTTTTACACTCAGATTTATGTTATCTCAAGTCACATTTCATAAACTACTTAATTTCATGCTTTAAAACTGCAGTATTTCTGAAAAACTATTGTCGCAGTTACTAAAATGCTCCATATGCTATACTGGTTGTCAACAATGCGCATCATGAGCTACATGACAAAGAAGATCCCACTGAAGTGGGGAAAAAGAGGCTCTGAACACAATGAAATGTTTAAAGTAGCTCAACTGGATACCATAACTACAGCTAAATTGTCAATCCACTTAAAATATTTTAACTGTTCCAATAAATATGTGCAAGAGTACATAATACTCTCCAGAAAGAGATGGCAAAAAGCACTGTTTCAGAAGAATTGCAGCTAATGTAATGAACACCGTGCAACACATTTAGAAGATTCATGCAGCAAAGTTAATCCACAGGAAGCATTGCTCCATGAAGTAAGTTTACAAAAGCTCAAACACCAAATAGTTCCATGTATGCTTTTTGATGTTTGGAGCAAAGCAACACGCTTCTAGACTAAAACACATTTCAGATGCCCAACTGTTGGCAATAAATCTGCTCAAATCCATCACATAAAGGGTATGGAGGTAGACATTTATGCCACCATAAAACCATATTATAAATAGAAGTCTCTATATTGTTTTCACTAAAAAAACAATGTGTATTTTCCTACAGCCAACCAAATAAGTATCAAAGCTACTAATTTTCATTATAAGCCAAACATATTTCAGATCACCATACACTTAAGAAACATAGCAGACTCTAACTCTGCTCCTCTCTCCACACAGGTGTTGACAGACCTGCTGAGTTTATCCATTACTTTGTTTTTGTTAAACATTTAAAGTCTCCTTGACAATAAGACTAATGCCTAGAAACTAGAAAAATACAGAGGCACAAATAGAAGCACACATGAAGTCCTCAAGGTATCTGTTTTAAATATTTGATCGTTCTTGCCAGAAAATGCGACAGAAATTACCAACACATCTCACCAGTCATCTTTCAATAACCAAGAAAATACATTGTATTAAGAAACACACCACAGATTAACGCTGCACAGTTAACTACAGTTCTGAAAACTATACTGAATTTACATTTCCTTTCAGCTGAAAGTAGCATGTCCTCAAAGAGCGAGCATTATACGTTTGCTCAGTATAAGGTCCCTAAATCATGCAATTTCAGCTTTGAATGCCCAAAATACAACTAACTGACTGACATCCAATAACATTTGAAATCAGAATGTTAGCAATTTTACACCTCAAGTATGTATGATAAAATGGATGTATCTTGATCATTTAATGGGGCAGAAATTTATATACCAGCTTAAAAACATACTTGTAATTTGCCTTTTGCAGTTTTCTTGATAAACCCTTAACATCCTAGTGTGTCTGCTATCTTTCTTTAAGATAGTTAATCTTGAATGCACAATCATCATCCATATTACTTCAAATGAGAAGTATTACCTTCAACCTATTGGATAAACATTTCAGTTATCAATGCTGTAAGCTCATCAACCTATATAAAACAGTATTATTTGGAACATTAAAATCCAGTAATGTTTAAAGTTCCACAATCAAGTGGTTATCTTGCAGTTTTGCTCACATTGCTTAACAATTCCCTGTTATGAATCATTATTCTTTAAATTTAGGAGCATTATTTGGGGAATTTTATTTGGTCATAAACTATTCAGGAAGATTGGGATTTCATAACTATCAACAAAGTTGAGCCACAAGCAGCAAGTGAAAATTACCTTTTTAGAAAGCAAAGTCTCCAAAAATAAAGATCTACAAGTCACTTTGGTACCTTTTCATGGACAAAGACAAACAGTAGTAAATCCCAGTCCCTGCTGAAGACCGTTCCTGAGCTTCTACTCTTCATCTCCCCCTATGGACTACAATTCAATGACCTGAGCATGCTCAATACTGACAGCTGACTGCAGATTCAGCCATTTCATAACAGGAGTCCTAGCAGATAAAATTATCTGCCATTTTGAGGCTTATTTAGACAACATTCTTTGCTTTAAGCTCTTTAAAATTTCTTGAAATTTCAAGAAAATGTTCAGTTCAATTAGTATACATTTAATTCATTAAACAATGATCTGTGTCTTATAATTGTGAAAAGTAGGATCATGAAGATAGATAAACATCTCCCTCTTGGCGAGTCTTAACTGTTCATCATTTACCTAATTTGAAACAAAAATACTGAGCAATTTCACAGGTAGAAACAAGCACTAAATCTTGACAAGTGTAACATTTCATTGTCACATGCTTAATGCAGAATGTGTAGGACTATGAATAGAAATAACCTCAGTACAAAAATAAATAATGCCCCACTCTTTAAAAATCAGCTCTAGTTCAGACTTGGGTGTAACTTAGACAAATTAATTGCCAGAAATCTAACTTGACTAATCCATCTTTATTTATTGGAAAACTTTTTGAAGACTTATTGAGTGAATCACAAATTTCTAAAATGGTTCATCACGATATTATACCAAACTTAATGTAGTTCAATAAACTACTTGCAAAAAGGCTACAGTTCAACTAGAAGGACAACTATGGCATTTTGTGCTTTACTGAAAGTAGTCAAGCAGTCTAAAAATATAATACATAACACCAAGGTTACAGCGGTATATGAAAAAGCACTGTACAGGCAGCTTGACCCAAATTAAAAAAAGTTTTGTGAAACTGTCACCTCAGCTTAATCTCAATTGTTATTATACAGGTAGAAATTGTTTAAGTAACTTAGTGTTTCTTTATCCCAATGTAAATGAAGTACACTAAACTCAATTCCCTTTGAAGTAGACATGCACACTGGAAAAAAAGTAGAGTTTCAGTTGAGGGTACAGAAATTAATAAGCTTTAGCTTCAATATTAATCTATCAAATAACAGAATTGGAATACCAAAACAGCTTACACAAAATTTTGTGTATGTCAAAACACAACAAAAAGCAGAATTAAGCAACTTATAACGTTTGAAGCCAAAATAAACAAGAAAGAACCCAAGTTGATTGCCAAGGAAAATTTCATCTGTCACTACATTTTTAAACAAATGAGGCAAAATAACAAGAGAAAACATTATATTCTGAAGTACTGTTTCACATCACAACATATGCTCTATTACTTTCTAGAAAGACTCATCTTAAGACAATTGACATCACAGCTAAATTTGAAGGCCAAACTTTTACTTAAGGTGAAATCCTTTGAAGCTTCAACCATTTTATGCTTATATGGAGCAACCTCTTGAAAACTAATGCTATGAACAGTACTTTCTTCAAAAGTCTTACTATACATGAAAGGTTTTTCATCAAATCTGGACATGGAAGCAAAAAACATTAAATTTTTGATTTATTGAGGCAAACGCAAATCTAATCCTACCTCATGTGTCATTGATCAGTAGAACTCCAGACCACAAACCTATCTGGGCTGTGATTCTCAACTTATTACAATTAGTAACAGCCATAGCCACAGCTCGATATGACAAATGGCTTGAACACATGGAGACCAGGGACGATAAAATATATCATTCAAGGTTCCTGACGTCTCATGCAGATGCCCATAAAACTGGAATGTGGTTCGATTTTGAGCCTCTCAGTGTCAACAATCACAGCCCATACTCAAGTATCAAGATGCTACAGAGAGAGCACAACTGTGAGGGAAAAGCTAGTGCCTGTGCAGAGGAGAGAAAATAAGCTGTATTTGCAGTGCCGAAATCAGAGTGAACAATGACAGTCTAGTAAAGAGTGATTTTATCAATGAAAGATAGAAAGGAATTAACAGCCTATTGAACAGACAAGAGATTAGAAGTGGTTCATTGAAAATAATTCAAACGTTGTTTCACTGGAGCAACCTTCCTTCAAAAACCTCTTGCAGGTGACCATAAAACAAAAGGCATTTGGAAAATCAACTGTGCATACTGGATTTGTACTTGAGAATGCAAAAGGTTTAGTTGTGTGAAATAACGCATAAATAGCACATTTGCACTCAATTTTCAAAAGGGTACTTTTGTGTAGCAGATTTATGCTGAAAATGTGTTGCTGGAAAAGCGCAGCAGGTCAGGCAGCATCCAAGGAACAGGAGAATCGACGTTTCGGGCATAAACCCTTCTTCAGGAATGAGGAAAGTGTGTCCAGCAGGCTAAGATAAAAGGTAGGGAGGAGGGACTTGGGGGAGGGGCATTGGAATTGCGATAGGTGGAGGGAGGTCAAGGTGAGGGTGATAGGCCGGAGTGGGGTGGGGGGCGGAGAGGTCAGGAAGAAGATTGCAGGTTAGGAAGGCAATGCTGAGTTTGAGGGATTTGACTGAGACAAGGTGGGGGGAGGGGAAATGAGGAAACTAGAGAAATCGGAGTTCAGATTTCTCCAGTTTCCTCATTTCCCCTCCCCCCACCTTGTCTCAGTCAAATCCCTCGAACTCAGCACCGCCTTCCTAACCTGCAATCTTCTTCCTGACCTCTCCGCCCCCCACCCCACTCTGGCCTATCACCCTCACCTTGACCTCCCTCCACCTATCGCAATTCCAACGCCCCTCCCCCAAGTCCCTCCTCCCTACCTTTTATCTTAGCCTGCTGGACACATTTTCCTCATTCCTGAAGGGCTTATGCCCGAAACTTCGATTCTCCTGTTCCTTGGATGCTGCCTGACCTGCTGCGTTTTTCCAGCAACACATTTTCAGCTCTGATCTCCAGCATCTGCAGTCCTCACTTTCTCCTATAGCAGATTTATATCAACATTTGAATCACAAGAGCCATATATAGCATTACATTTACAAATACAACATTAAATGCACTAAAAGCATTAATCTCTTCTGGTTTTGGTTAAATCCTGGTCCCAGAGGCTGATCTGGACTGCTCCACTCAATTTACTTCAAAGAAAAAGATTTTAATTCATACTTAAAATATTCAATTGAAACATGATGCATAGACCCCAATCAGTTCTAAAATTATGGTTAATTAGCAGACAAAACTGATACTTCCTTCCTATGTCTACTACGGGCAAATTTTCACTTTATGTCAATAAACTTAACAGTTTGCTAACAGTATCCCCTATGGCTTCCCCAAATTCTACAATCTCATTGTAGCCAATATATCCACAAAGTCCCACATGGCTTAATTTCAATAATTAATAATAAACAAGTGAGATTAGGAATCTAAAAAAATCCCACAAAAACACCAAGGAAGTAATCCACAACCACTTAGGGAATAGCACAACTACCACTGGAGAGAATTGTTGAGGGAAATTTGGTGTCATTTTACATTCAATATATAAAGTACAGAACAACCACAAGCACCAACTATATGCATTTCAGTTTGCATATGCACATTAAAACAAAGGAAAAAGGATACAGCAAAAACATACTCCATCTTAGAATACCAAAACGCCATAATGCATCAATGTTGCAGACACTGCAAGCCAGACATAATTAAATTATTAATAATTGTGATGTAGCAGTTATCACTTATTGAAAATACTAAAGCAAGCTGAAAATTCATACATGCTTTTCCTTTGGTCTGAAATTCTTCGAGTTAAGATTTTTTTTTAAGTCACACTACTAACACAACCAACTATGGAAAATGCCAATTTATTAAATTCTTTTGACAACATATCAATCCTCATAAAAGCATCTTAAAGGAAGCAACAATAAATTGCTAGAATTCATGTTGCCAGATTTCATGCAATTCCTCCCAAATACTTACATCTATTCATTGCTTTTCAGAATTACAAAACTAAGTCGACAGTCAAATGCTAAATGATAGTTTAAGGTAATCAAAACATGCTATCTTGCATCCATGGATGCAAAGCATATACAAAAATCCCAAAACCAAGATTAAAAATTGCTCCCCAATGAAAGAATAAGTGCTAGTAGGCTACTGCAACATAAATTTACACAAAACTAACCAATAACATGGTATATTATTCAACCAATATCCAAGGCCTTTCCTAAAATTGCATTCATCAGATTCAAAGAATTGTGAGAAAATGCTGCAGCTTCCCAATAGGGTTCAATTCACTCAAGTGAGCATGCTCAAAGACGACCAGTTGGAGTACTGTATTTGAAAATCCAACTCTTTATAGATACTAGTTGCACGCAGACAAGGGCAATTATTTTTCATTGAAGTAGTTGTGACTGCACCTGAGGATTAAATTCAATTTTACACAAATTATAGTTTTGGTAAAGCACATATCAAGCAACATGTAAAATTCCAATTGTATTATAGTCGTATATTCAAGCATCTAATCAAAAGACTCTCGCTAGTACTCTGAGCATAGCTTTACACAAATATTTGGTACTTCCTACTTATTTTGTCAAACTGACATCAAGCAGTTTGGAATTGTGGGACTTATGCAAAATATTATAGTATGTGTTACGTCAGCATGAATTGAAAATATGCAAAATCCTGCATATCAGTATTTTGCAACCCAAAACAGAACTGAACACGATTACTTCAAAACGTATTTTAAATTCTCATTCTCTCGGTTGTGGAGGGATTTTATAATATGCAAGTATTAAAAAAAAGGGATACTATGGCAGATAGTCTACTTCATCAAAATCCAAATAGAAGAAGATTCCCTTAACATGCACTAGAATTTTTATGATCTATGAATCAATGATTTCAACCCAACTTTCAGTCTGAAAACAGTGGGTCAAGGATAAAATCGTGCTGTCGATCAAGTGTATTAAAACAAGGCATAACACACTGATTGAAATTTCATTTCAGTTTCACTAAAGTTGTAACTTATTACACTATTTGATCTGAATTTATTATCAATACAACAGTTTAAAAATTTTTGTATGAGACTTCATAAGTTCCTCAGGCATTGGAGACGGGAATCTGGGTAATTTTGCAAGTTTACTTCAAGAATGTAAGTGGCAATCTACAAAAGGAGTCAAAATGACAACCCAATTTCAATCCAATAATCAACCTTATAATGAGTAATAGGTGACAATGACTTACACAAATTTGCATCAAAATTATTTGGACCACAATTTCACTTTGCAACAAAACGTTGAGTACAACTCTCTTTTGTGAAATAATTTAATAGCTCATACTAAGAGCTCTTCCATTATGTCAAGAATGAAGACAGAACAGCAGCATATTTTGCACATTGCTTACAATTCTGGCCAGTGAGTTTAAAATTGCAATTAGAAGCTAGAATTGCAAAGAAAAATTGTTTGTTTTAGATTTTAATTCCATCATGAAAATTACATTTTAGAAGACTATCAAAGCCTGCCTGCAGTAGAATATACCCAAAAGTAGTACAAAATTAAAATTTAGTCTGAGCAACATTAAGTTTAGAATTCCAAACAATTAAAAATCACACAACACCAGGTTATAGTCCAACAGGTTTAATTGGAAGCATACTAGCTGTCAGAGCGCCGCTCCTTCATAAGGTGTTTAAAGGAGCAGCGCACTGAAAGCTAGTGCTTCCAATTAAACCTGTTGGACTATAACCTGGTGTTGTGATTTTTAACTTTGTACACCCCAGTCCAACACCTGCATCTCCAAATCAGAACAATTTATTGTATAGGTTCTAATTTGAAAACAAGTCTAGAGAAATTTTGTCAGATACTACTTTAAGTGTCAATGCAAAGTCAATTGTGAGCTTTTGATTATATGCATCTCACGATCTGACTCAAGGTAACTCAAGATGGGGCATATAATTAGAACAAAACAACCACATGCATTTGGGTGAGTAATACCACCAAGATTAATTTGCTCTCCAGGTGTCCATTGAGCAACAAAAATTCTTCTGAACAAGTATATCTGATGTACAACGTTTTACAAGGATTTATGGTTTCAATAAAATTGTCAGCACCGATTTAAAAAGTTAATGACCACATTATGGATATTTTCCAATACTTGTTTTCCTGTTCACTTCCATATATTTCCTCATATTTCAAGGATTTAGGAAAATAAAATAAATCCAAGATGTAATAGTCCCATTTCATGTCATCTTTCATTTTCATTAAGGGCTTAAAACAGACCAGACCCAAAAAGATCTGCCACCGCCATTTCACATTGGAAGCAAAGTTGGGCCCTCCAGACAATTTTCTCTTCAAGATGCACAGATTGTGGCAACAGCAATCCTGAAAAAAATTGAGCGCACTGCAGCACATATGTCATACACAACAAAAGCAATTTTTGGCAGAGTGGAGGAAAGAGAGAAGAAGAGTGATCACCAAAATAAGAATGATTTTCCCTCCTGCTCTCAAACCTTCAGTAACGCTATTTGTTTCTGCTACTGCAAAATGCCCCACCGTGTGCATATGCAATCACTCTGCCGGTCTTAAAGCTCAGACAACCGCAATGAACCATTATGATTGGGCCAAGACAAAATGCCAACGATTTAACATACTTCTAAGGTCAGATATCATCAAACTTCAACAAAACTGGAGTCCACGGAAATCAGGGAGAACATTTTCCACTGTTTGGAGTCATACATAGCACAAAAGAATAAAAATATTTTGTTGCAAGTCATCATCTCAGCATTCTTGGAGAGGTTCCTCACAGTAGTGCGTAAAGCTTGAGCTGTTTCATCAAATAGCCCTTTTTCCCCCATCAATAACATCAGGCTGCGAATGATCACTTATAATTGGATAAGGTTTGTCAACATTCCTAACTCCTCAGATAATGAAGTCCATGCCCATACACAGCAACACCTGGACAGCATTCCAGTTTGGGTTAATAAATGGCAAACAACATCCGTGCTATGCAAGGTAATGACCACTTCCAACAAGGAAGAATTGAACCATCAGCCTCCAACAGTCAATGGCATTACCATCACTATTTCACCCCCAATTCCTGAGAGTTACTATTGACCAGTAAGTGAACTGGATGAGTCAAATCAATACTGTGGCTACAAGAGTAAGCCTATGCAAACTGCAGCAAGTAACTCACTTTCTGACTCCTAAAATCCTATCCACCAACTACAAGCTCAAGTCAAAAAAGTGAGATGAAATAAATCCCCCAAACTTGCCTAAACGAATAAGCTCCAACAATATGCAAGATGTCTGACATCCTCCAGGACTATGCAACCCACCCGGATGGCACCCCCTTATATTCAACATTTTTTCCTCCAACATAGTACTACAACAACTCAGCAAGACTCCTTAAACAGCTCCTCCCAAACCTATAACCACTGCCATCTAGAAAGACAAAGGCAATAAAACGCATGGAAGTACCAACACTTGCAAGTTCGCCTCCAGGTCACACTCATCCTGTCTTGAGACCATATCAATGCTTCTTTATTGTCACCGGGTCAAAGTTCTGGAACTCCCTCCTTAATTCTCACCCCATTGTGGGTGTAGTATATCACATGGAGTGCAGACATTCAGGAAGACAGCTCATCATCACTTTCTCAACGGTAATCTAGGACGGCAATCAATGTTAACCTCGCCACTAACAGTATACACCATGAATCAATTTTAAAAATCACAGTTTCAACACAGTACTCATTTACAATTGAACAATTTTCAAAAGACAAAAGAGCATTGAAAGTCTATCCCAAAGATGTACCAGGAGTTTCATCGCCCATTCACGAGAAAACAAATGGAGATTTAACAGTGGAGATAAACTAGCATATATAGCCTCGGCGCAAATACTTTCAAACCAGTTTAAAATATTCTAATCACAAATGAACTAAATTTTCAAGTCAAAACCTCTGGCCTTAGTAACAGTGTGACAAAAAAGCAAGTTCAAACTTAAAAACACTATTCAATTTCACATCACTCAGCAACGATAGGATGTATTAATAATGGTCAACGTTTATAAAGATTTTCAGAGTTATTGGCCTTAAAGGCATTTTTTCTTGAATGACATACTCATTGCAGAGTGTTCAGTAACATGTATCACTCTTCAGACACTGAAGCGATCTGTGCTAGCAATTAACATTTGTGTCACAAATATGCCTGGTGTTAACAATCTCCAACAAGAATGAATCATTGGTCAACAGCATCACAATCACCGAATCATCCAATATCAACATCTTGATCCCAACTCCCACTGACCAGCAACTCAAATAAACCAGCCATATAAATAATGTGTCAACAAGAACAACTCTCAGCTTGGAAATTTTGCAGAAGGTAACCGAACTCTGAACCCCCAAATCCTCTCCACATAATAGAAGCCTTGAGTGTGATGGAATGCTCTGCAATAGTCTAGACGAGTGCAGCCTGAACACTCAACAATCTTAACATAGTTCAAGACAAAGCTGCCTCCTTGAAAGGCACCCTATTCACCACTTTAAATCTTCACTATTAGTGTATTGTAGCAGCAGTGAAGGTGAACTTGACAAGCCTCCTTACACAGTATCTTCCAAAGGCAAAACCTTCTTGGAAGAAAGACCAGCAGACACATGGAAAAAAACCCCACTATTTGCAGGTTTTCATCTTCACTTAGAGCTATACGGTCATTCCTTCACTGTTGGGTGAAACAACCTTCTGGACAACACCATCATTGTACCTCAAACCAGCTGAACTGCAATGGATCAACATTATTTTCTAAAGAGCATAAAGGGATAAGCAATAAACACTAACCTTGCCAGCAATACTCAAAACCTACAAGCAAATTATGTAGCAAAAAGCTGAAGATGAAAGAAATTCCTATTTCATTAAGCTAAGAATTTTGATTTAATCCATTATGCCATCCTCACTCATGCTTAGTGAGCATAAGAATCATTCAATTTTGCTATTCTGATGTGTGATGGAATAGTTACAGCTATGGCAGTAAGATAAGCGGCCTCACATTCTTAGGCTTGATAAAACAAACATTAATAATATCCCTGCACCTTTTATCTAATAATCCGTATTGGAAAGCATGTCTGAAGTCCACATATAAAAACGAACAAAAATGTTGCACAAAGAAGTCAACTAGTCCAATGGTGACTAGTGAATACGGTAGCTTAAACTGAGAAATGTACAAGTTAATCACAATTTCAATCAGAAGTAGCGTTTAGGGCCTTACAGAAGGAGAAGGGGAGAAGGTAAAATCCTTCAGAATGCTGCAAAGAAAGTGTACAGCAAGATGGGACTGGTTGGAGAATCACTGGATGTGCGGAAATGATGGGTGATCATCCATTGACTATCTAGGCTGGTAGGAAATTTGGGGGATGGTGCATTACTGAATGCCAAGACAAGTCATAGAGATGTACAGCACAGAAACAGACCCTTCGGTCCAACCCGTCCATGCCGACCAGATATCCCAACCCAATCTCGACCCACCTACCAACACCCGGCCCATATCCCTCCAAACCTTTCCTATTCATATACCCATCCAAATGCCTCTTAAATGTTGCAATTGTACCAGCCTCCACCACTTCCTCTGGCAGCTCATTCCATACACGTACCACCCTCTGCGTGAAAAAGTTTCCCCTTAGGTCATTTTATATCTTTCCCCTCTCACCCTAAACCTGTGCCCTCTAGTTCTGGACTCCCCCACCCCAAGGAAAAGACTTTGTCTATTTATCCTATCCATGCCCCTCATAATTTTGTAAACCTCTATAAGGTCATCCCTCAGCCTCCGACACTCCATTGAAAACAGCCCCAGTCTGTTCAGCCTCTCCCTACAGCTCAGGATCTTTTGTCAGAAATGGTTGTTTACTAGAAAATATAGCATAAATGTCAGTTGCCACATCAGTGAAGACACAGCGTCAGCCAGGGTTTTCTGTATAGGATGCAGACTGCTTCCTTAGTGGATATTTTGACAGATGTTTCACTAACGAAACAGAAGATAGATGGCTTAGATTGCTGGCTGAGTTAAATGATCTCCAACAACCTTTATTTCTAACAGGTATTAAACTCCAATTACCAGTATATATTGCATGTCGATCTTAGTGAATCACTTTTACTGCAGATACTTGATACTATCCTCAATTTAATGCTGCATTCACGTAAAGAACAATCACTCTGGCCTCATATCTTGATTCAGTTTGTGTCCATATTTGGACCCATTGTAATCAGGATTGATGTAATACGTTCCTGGCAGAACCCAGAATGACCAGTGATTACAAGATTATCAGGGAGTAAGTGCCACTTATTCCATACTCAACAGTTCAGAGGGGTCAGTAACTGGCCGGGATGGATTTATCCTGATTTTTGTGAATGGGATGTATGAAGGATTGATCATATTGGACTAATCTGATTAACCTATTTGAGTAAGACACCAACGTGAAAGACCGTGGAGTGACAGCTACAGGTAGTGAATATATGGAGTTCCGGATGGCATTTGTCTAAGGAGCTTTGATGAATTTCTGCAGTGCCTCTTGTAGATGGTCCACACAGCTCATTAAGAGTTTAAAATTTAAATTCCACCGGATACACTGATCTCCTGACCTCATTACAGCTTTTATTTAAACTTCGACAAATGAGCTGAACTCCAGAAGTGAGGTTAGTTTTTTTCTTGACATTGTGTGGGGTATCAAGGAGCCCTAACAAAGCTGAAGTCAATGGGAATAAGGTGGAAAACACTCTGCTGGTTTAAGCCAGAAAGGAAGATAGTTGCGGCTGTTGGAGGTCAGTCACCTCAGTTCCAGAACATCTCTGCAGTTGTTTCTTGAGGTAGTGTCCTGGGGCCGAACCATTTTCATCTGCTTCATTAACAATCTTCCATCCATCCATAAGGTCAGAAGTGAGGATGTCAACTGATGATTGCACAGTTCCTAAGATATCAAAGCAATCAATGCCCAAATGTATTAAGATATGGACGGCACGGGGGCTCAGTGGTTAGCACTGCTACCTCATAGCGATAGGGACCTGGGTTCAATTCCCACCTCGGGCAACTGTCTGTGTGGAGTTTGCACATTCTCCCAGTGTCTGCGCAGGTTTCCTCCAGGTGTTCTGGTTTCCTCCCACAGTCCAAAGGTGTTCAGGTTAGGTGAATTGGCCAAGCTAAATTGCTCATAGTGTTAGGGGTAAATGGAGGGGAATGTGTCTGGGTAGGTTGCTCTTCGGAGGGTCGGTGTGGACTTGTTGGGCCGAAGGGCCTGTTTCCACACTGAAGGGAATCTAATCTAATCTTTAAAAAAAACCTGTGCAATATCCAGGCTTGGGCTCAAAATTGGCAAGTAACTTACACTGCAGAAATTCACCCGACTCAAAATACCAGACATTCCCCTTGATATTAGATGGCATTACCATTGCTATATCCTCCAATCATCAACAGAGTGCTGATATTCAAGAGTTGAACCATAGGAGCGTCTTAAATATTATAGCAACAAGAGCAAGTCAGAGGCTAGGAATTCTGTGGTGAATAACTTGCCTCCTGACACCCTAGAGTGTGATGGAATTTTCACTCTCCTCTCCTAACCTCAAACTTGCCTGAATGATTACAACTCCAGCAACAAGCAGCTTGACAGCATCCAGCACAAAACAGCCTGCTTGACTGGCACTACATCTGCAAACATTCACTCCCTTCGCCACCAATACTTTTCTCCATGGTTAAATAAAAGCTGTAACAAGGTTAGGAGATCAGTGTACCTGGTGGAATCCAAACTTTAAACTCTTAGCAAGAGCTTCAATTTAAAAGATTATCTTGAATTTAAAATATATTGATGATCACAAAACCATTGCCAATTGTCAATAAAACCCATTTAGCTCACTCATGTCCTTTAGAGAAGGAAACCTGCCATCCTCACCTGGTATGGCCTTCATGAGACTCCAGAACTATATATCAATGTGGTTATGTCTCAACTGCCCACTGAAATGATCTAGCAAGCTACTCAGATCAAGGGAAGCTAGAGATGGGCAATAAATGTTAGCCAGCTAGTGGTACCCATGTCCAGTTGAATTTTTAAACAAAAAAATTCCTTTATTGGTCAGAGTATTGAGTACAGGAATTGAGAGCTGAAAATGTGTTGCTGGAAAAGCACAGCAGTTCAGGCAGCATCCAAGGAACAGGAGAATCGATGTTTCGGGCATAGGCCCTTCTTCAGGAACGAGGAAAGTGTGTCCAGCAGGCTAAGATAAAAGGTAGGGAGGAGGAACTTGGGGGAGGGGCTTTGGAAATGCGATAGGGGGAAGGAGGTCAGGGTGAGGATGATAGGCCGGAATGGGGTGTGGGCGGAGAGGTCAGGAAGATGGTTGCAGGTTAGGAAGGTGGTGCTGAGTTCGAGGGATTTGACTGAGACAAGGTGGGGGGAGGGGAAATGAGGAAACTGGAGAAATCTGAGTTCATGCCTTGTGGTTGGAGGGTTCCCAGGCAGAAGATGAGGCGCTCTTCCTCCAACTGTCTTGTTGCCATGGTCTGGCGATGGAGGAGTCCAAGGACCTGCATGTCCTTGGTGGAGTGGGAGGGGGAGTTAAAGTGTTGGGCTACAGGGTGGTTGGATTGGTTGGTCCGGGTGTCCCAGAGGTGTTCTCTGAAACATTCCGCAAGTAGGCGGCCTGTCTCCCCAATATAGAGGAGGTCACATCAGGTGCAGCGGATGCAATAGATGATGTGTGTGCAGGTGCAGGTGAATTTGTGGTGGATATGGAAGTGTCCCTTGGGGCCTTGGAGGGAAGTAAGGTAGGAGGTATGGGTGCAAGTTCTGCATTTCTTGCGGTTGCAGGGGAAGGTGCCGGAAGTGGAGGTTGGGTTGGTGTGGACCAGACGAGGGAGTCACGGAGGAAGTAGTCTTTTTGGAACGCTGATAGGGGAGGGGAGGGAAATATATCACTGGTGGTGGGGTCCGTTTGGAGGTGGCGGAAATGACAGCGGATGATACGTTGTACATGGAGTTTGGTGGGGTGGTAGGTGAGGACCAGAGGGGTTCTGTCCTGGTGGCAGTTGGAGGGGCGGGGCTCAAGGGCAGAGGAGCGGGAAGTGGAAGAGATGCGGTGGAGGGCATCGTCGACTACGTCTGTCGGGAAATTGCGGTCCTTGAAGAAGGAGGCCATCTGGGTTGTATGGTTTTGGAACTGGTCCTCCTGGGAGCAGATGCGGCGGAGACGAAGGAATTGGGAATATGGGATGGCGTTTTTACAGGGGGCAGGGTGGGAGGAGGTGTAGTCTAGGTAGCTGTGGGAGTCGGTCGGTTTATAGTAAATGTCTGTGTTGATTCGGTCACCCAAGATAGAAATGGAAAGGTCTAGGGGAAGGGGAGGGAGGAGTCTGAGACGGTCCAGGTGAATTTGAGGTCGGGGTGGAAGGTGTTGGTAAAATGGATGAACTGTTCAACCTCCTCGTGGGAGCACGAGGCAGCGCCGATACAGTCATCGATGTAGCGGAGGAAAAGGTGGGGGGTGGTGCCAGTGTAGCTGCGAAAGATGGACTGTTCCACATATCCTACGAAGAGGCAGGCATAGCTGGGGCCCATGCAGGTGCCCATGGCTACTCCTTTGGTTTGGAGGAAGTGGGAGGATTGGAAAGAGAAGTTGTTCAGGGTGAGGACCAGTTCAGTCAGTCGAAGAAGGGTGTCGGTGGAAGGGTACTGGTTGGTATGGCGGGAAAGGAAGAAGCGGAGGGCTTTAAGTCCTTCGTGTTGGGGGATCGAGGTGTATAGGGACTGGATGTCCATGGTGAAGATAAGGCGTTGGGGACCGGGGAAGCGAAAATCATGGAGGAGGTGGAGGGCGTGGGTGGTGTCCCGAAGGTAGGTGGGGAGTTCTTGGACTAAGGGGGACAGGACCGTGTCGAGGTATGCAGCGATGAGTTCGGTGGGGCAGGAGCAGGCTGAGACAATGGGTCAGCCGGGACAGTCAGGTTTGTGGATTTTGGGCAGGAGGTAGAAACGGGTGATGTGGGGTTGTGGGACTATGAGTTAGAGGCGGTGGATGGGAGATCCCCTGAGGTGATGAGATTATGGATGGTCTGGGAGATGATGGTTTGGTGGTGGGAGTGGGGTCATGGTCAAGGGGGCAGGAGGAGGAGGTGTCCGCGAGCTGGCGTTCAGCCTCAGCGGTGTAAAGGTCGGTGCACCAAACTACTACCGCGCCTCCCTTGTCTGCTGGTTTGATAGTGAGGTTGGGGTTGGAAGGGAGGGAGTGGAGGGCTGCACATTCCGAGGGTGAGAGGTTGGAGTGGGTGAGAGGGGTGGAGATGTTGAGGCGGTTAATGTCACGGCGGCAGTTAGCTATGAAGAGATCGAGGGCGGGTAAGAGGCCAGCACGGGGTGTCCAGGTGGATGGGGTGTGTTGGAGGCGGGAGAAGGGGTCGTCAGAGGGTGGGCGAAAATCTTGGTTGAAGAAGTAGGCGCGAAGGCGAAGGCGGCGGAAGAATTGTTCGATGTCACGCCGCATGTTGAACTCGTTGATCCAAGAGCGTAGGGGAATGAAGGTGAAGCCTCTGCTGAGGACTGATCTTTCATTCTCAGAGAGGGGTAGTTCTGGAGGGATGGTGAAAACATGGCAGGGCTGGGAGCTAGGACCTGGTGTGGGGCTGGAGCTGGGAGTGGGAGTGGGGGCGGGGTTAGACGCGACGGAGATCGACGTGGGGGCGGGGTTAGACGTGGTGACGGAGATCGGCGTTGGTGTGGAGTTAAGCGTGGTGACGGAGATCGGCGTGGGGGCGGAGACACATGCGGCGTTGTGGTCGTGCAGGTTAGTGATGTCACTGGGGGCGGAAGTGGCTGCGGCGGCGGCAACCCAGGGGGCAGAATTGGCTGTGGCGACGACCGAGACAGTGTTATTCCCGATAGCCGCGGGGGCCGCGAATCTGTCTGCGATGGTCTTCCTGGCGATCGTAGAGGCGGTTGTCTGGGCGGCGATCGGGGAGGCTGCGAGGTCAGTGGGGGCGGAAGTGACGTCTTGGTCCGCGGCAGCGGTTGTTGCCACAGGCGTTGTAGCAGACGCGTGGTTAATGGCGCCGGAACGACTTCGGAGGCCGATGGAAGATTCTTGAACAGTTGAGGAACCCAGCGTGTGAGGGTAAGTACATGAAAGATTTTGGTACTTACTGTCTTTAATTTCCGATATGGCTAGGAAGAACTGTCTGTTTAGTATATGGATTCCTCTGTGGATGAAGAACAGTAGAGGTCCTTTGCAGGTTCGTGAGAGTGTTGTCCTGAGCTGGGGTCGGTCTAATTGCAGGGAATGTAGGTAGCGGCGCATGGCTGCAAGTGTGGAGTGAAGGATCCGGAGGGAGGTCTTTTGCTGGAGGCTTCGGATTTGTTGTAGGTACTGGTTGTCCTGGTTGGGTCCAAATTTTGTTGGTCTGAGCGTAGTCCGGAGTCCGTGCAGGATCAGTCGGTTCCGTAGGCAGGTGCTGAGGAAGGAGATGTGGCTGTGGTAGCGAGTCTGTTTGAGAACGTGGCTGAAGAGCTTCTGTGCAGAGGAGATGACCTGGGGTGTGCAGTGAGAGAGGGACTTGGGGGAGGGGCTTTGGAAATGCGATAGGTGGAGGGAGGTCAAGGTGAGGGTGCTAGGCCGGAGTGGGGTGATTATCAAGTGTGGACCAATACAGCAGTAATTAGTTAGACTGGATTATCAAACCTTTTGTATAAAGGTCAATTTTCCACATTGTCAGTTAGATGTCAGTATCGCAAGCAAACTGAAACAGTTGGAATAGAGGTGTCGCAAATTCTGGACCACAAGTCTTTAGTGCTGTTGCTGAAATGTTGTCAGGGCTTATATAGTTTGCAGTTGCCAGTGTTTGCAGTTAAGAGTCTCTCTTTCAGCCGCACAGTTACACAGCAGGTCCAAGGTGTATGGATGTTGTACCCAGCACTGACTTCGCTTTAGGAAATCACTGCCAGCACAAGCCTCAGAGGTCCGTACAGAAAGGAAAAAAAAAGGAACAGAGCCTGCTAAACTGGCTTAAAGGCTGATACCTGTGATATTGGCAGTGCTTAGAGAGACCAAAATGCATTCAGCACTTTTGGTTGAGGATTATTGCAAAAGCCGTCAGTCTTATCTTTGCACTGATGTGCTGGGTTCCCTGTCATTGAGGAATGGGAATATTTGTGAAGCTTCCTCCTCCAATGAGTAGTTTAATTATCTACCAGCATTTACAGGTGAATGTCATTGTAGAGCTCAGACCTAACCCGATAGTTGGGAAATCCCTTACTCCACCTGATACTTGCTGTTTATGTGATTCCTGACATGACCTCCTGTATTCTTCACTGAATGAGGGTAGATCCCCTGGCTTGACTGTAATGGCAGAGTGGGGAATTTGCCAAACCATGAGGTTGTAGATTGCTTTGGACTACAAATCTGCTACTAATGATGGCCCACAGTGTCTCATTTCTGCCCAGATTTGAACTGCTGCATGAGTTCAAAATCAATCTCATTTAGCATGGTGGTAAATGCACACATCACAGAGGATATCTTCTATGTGAAGACAGGACTTAATATCAAAGGACTGTGCAGTGGTCATTCTACTGACACTT
Organism: Chiloscyllium plagiosum; assembly: GCF_037043375.1. Classification (NCBI taxonomy): domain Eukaryota; kingdom Metazoa; phylum Chordata; class Chondrichthyes; order Orectolobiformes; family Hemiscylliidae; genus Chiloscyllium; species Chiloscyllium plagiosum. The sequence goes on along the minus strand of NW_028270159.1, from coordinate 33,854,293 downwards.
ACATGGACAGATGCAACAGGGCAGGCAGATTGGTCAGCATAAGCACCAGTATGTTTTCCCTTTCATTGTTTTTCCCTTCAACCACTTGCCACAGATCACATCTAGCAGCTGCATTCTTTCAGACTCAACTAGCTCGGTCAGTGGTGGTGCTGCTGCTGCCAAGCTATTGTTGGTGATAGACAGCGATGTTCCCCACACAGGTATATTCTGCACCCATTCCACTCTTCAGTGCTTACTCCAAATGGTGTTCAAAATGGAGCAGAGGTGCAGTAGATGGTAATCAGCCAGAGGTTTCCATACCCAGGTTTGACTTTCAAGTCAAGGTTGAGGAATCGTAGGCCAAATTCCTCCTCACTATTTAAGCACAGTAACATCTGCTGGGTATGTCCTGCAGGTGAGACAGGACATTCCCAGGGATAAGGATGGTGTTATGTGGGGCATGAATGGTAAGATTTCAATGAGGGTATGACTAATAGCTCTCCCATTTTTGGGACTAGCCCCTAGATGATAGTAAGGAAGCCTTTACAGGGTACAGCAACTATATCACTGCGCTATCTCCTACCCAGATTTTTAGCTCTAGTTGGAGTGGAGAGCTGATCGGAACGTTGTCCTGAAATAAAATATACTTCAGTTCAACACAGCCTTCATCAGCTCGCAACTTGAGTGCTATATTCTGTTTCGGGCCTCGCCACAAGAGGCATTTTTTTTTGGAGGGAGTAACTTTCACACAGTGTATGCTTAAGGTCTGAAATGCAGTGCTAGAGAGTGAGGTGGAGACAGGCTTATTTGAAGCATTCTCAAATGAATTGGACTGTTATCTGCAAAGGAAGAACATGCAGGGTTATGGGGGAAACTGCCAGGGATTGGGTACTAAGTGAATTATGCAGTTGGGGAGTCAAATCTGACACAGCTGGCTGAATTATATCCTTCTGTATTTGGAATAGCAGCAATTTGATGATCAGAATTAGACCAGGACTGAAACGAAAGGAGGACTTGAGGCTAAAGTGGAAGAATGCTTGAAGACAAGGCAAAGGGAAAATACATAAGCAATTACATGAAAAGCCGTCAACTTGCTAGCCGAAGAAATTTGTGAAGTACTCACATTTGGTAGATAAGATGTGGGTGAAGAATGCAATGTGTGCTTGCAACCCAGGATTATTCATGTTTCCAGGAGGATCTTAAGAACATTAGACAGCAATAGAAACATAATCGCTTGATGAATTTCAACCAGATTTAGTGATGCTCATGAACTACAGCAGGTACATGCACAAAAGGAACATAAATCAACCAGTTTACCTGGTTATCAAGAGCATACAAGTACCAACATATGTAATATAAACAGAATAGCAGAAATGCAATGTATAAATTTAAATAGTGATTGTTGAAGTCTTAAAGTGATAACTTTAAATGGAAGATAGACACTTTTTCCCTTCAAACTAAGTAGGAAAACAATTTGAACTTTATCCTGGAAAACTGTTGATACCATGAGAGACTGTTATATGCAAGGAATGGAAGAAAACAAGAAACAATTTCTTTCTCAGGATATCATGACTCAAAATATTCAACCAAAATTGTTTAAACTTTGTCATCTGCAGAGTCAGAGAGTAATGCAGCATGCAAACAGTTTATTCAGCCCAAACTGGTCCATGCTGACCACTCAGCTAGTTCCAATTGCCTGCATTTAGTCCATATCCCTCTAAACCCTTCCCATCCATGTACCAATCCAAAATGGTTTTTTTAAATGTTGCTATTCTACCTGCCTCAACCACTTTCTCTGGCAGCCCATTCCATATATGCACTCTCTGCATGAAGAAGTTACCTCCTGGGTCCTCCTTAAATCATTCCCCTTTCATCTTAAACCTGTGCCCTCTAGTTTTCAACTCGCCATCCATGGAAAAAGACTATATGCATTCATCCTATCTACGCCCCTCATGATTTTATACACTTTATGCCTCTCAGGCCTATTAGTTCTGGCAACATCCTTGTAAATCTTCTTTGCACTCTTTCCAGTTTAACTATGTTCTTCCTCTAACATTGTGATAATAACAAACAATTATTATTGTGAGTAATCATTATTGCAAAGTATACATGGAACTTGCGTGTGGGATGAAGGAAGAAATTTATGAAAACCGGACATTATTTTAACTAAAAATGGAGAAACGGTTCTTGTAGATATTACTGTTCGCTTTGAAAATGAGAATAATTCGTTCAATTTCTGCCCTGGAACGAGAAAGTGCCACATACTTTCTGTACACAATACTTCAAGTGCAGCATCACCAATAACTTAGAGCTGTAACACTGTCTCAACTCTTATACTAAATGCCTCGACTGATGAAGGCCAGCATGCTAAATGCCTTCTTCACCACCCTGTCGACCTGTGATACTGCTTTCAAAGACCTATGTACTCACACACCTCGGTCCCTCTTTCCATACCACTCCTCAAGGCTTTCCCATTTACTGTATAAGTCCTACCTTGGACTAAATTTCCAAAGTGCAACACCTCACACTTATCTGCATTTGCCAATCCTAAGCCCAAATCCCCATTTGATCAAGATCCCTCTGTAATTTTTGATAACCTTCTTCGCTATCAACGATTCCCATCAATTTATCATCTGCAAGCTTACCAATCATGCCTTGAACATTCACATCCAGATCATTTGTGTAAACAACAAATAATAAAAAAGGTCCCAGCACCGACCCGTGACACATGACTAGTTACAGGCCTCCAGTCCAAGGAATAACCTTTACCCACCACCCTCTGCTTCGAGCCAATTTTGAATCCAAATAGCTAGCTCTCCCTGGATCCCATGCAACTTAGCCTCATAACTCACCTGCTATGCAGGACCTTGTCAAAGACTTTACTAAGTCCATATAGACAATATCCACTGCCCTACCCACATCTATTCTCTTGGTTACCACTTCAAAAAACTCAGATTTGTCAGGCATGACTTTCCATGCACAAATCCATGCTGACTCTTCCCAGTCAGCCTTTGACTATACAAATATTGGTTGATCCTGTCCCTCAGTATGCTCTCCAACAACTTGCAGACCACTGAATATCTGGCTTCTTTGCGATCTTTCTTAAACAACGGAATATTAGCCTTGAACATTTAGAGACCAAATATAAAATCCTCAGCATAAAATGGACTTTCAAAAACTCTTTGACCTGGTCACCAATTACAGGGAACAGAATACCATTAATCCACCAAATTTTACAGAAAATTTTTTAATTTGACCAGCACTTTTCTATTTTAAAAGCACAGGAGCTACATTGAAAAGGAGAAGTATGCATCATTTCTGATGTTATCTGGTACCTCTAAAGTTGGTGAACCTGAGGAAAATCTAATTTTGATATCTGGAAGTAAGTCACACAGTCAATTCAGATCCAAAATCAAACTTGCAACTAAGAGAAGAAAAACCAATCCTCAATCATTCTATTCCATATATAAATCAGTACTACTCCAAATCAGACCCATCCCAAGACAATTCCTAATTGTAGATGTATATCATTTTAAACTGGTAACAGTATTTCAAACCCACAGATTAATTACAAAAAGGAATTGTCAAACTCGCGAAAGGCAAAAAAAACTTTACCTGTTGTCTATGCATAATACTCTAACAAAATCTCAGCAGATGGGAGTTTAATTTAGATAAATGTGAGGTGATGCATTTTGGGAAAGCAAATCTAAGCAGGACTTATACACTTAATGGCAAGGTCCTAAGGAGTGTTGCCAAACAAAGAGACCTTGGAGTGCAAGTTCATAGCTCCTTGAAAGTGGAGTCGGAGGTAGATAGGGTAGTGAAGAAGGTGTATGGTATGCTTTCCTTTATTGGTCAGAGTATTGAGTACAGGAATTGAGAGGTCATGTTGTGGCTGTATCGGACATTGGTTAGGCCACTGTTGGAATATTGCGTGCAATTCTGATCTCCTTCCTATCAGAAGGATGTTGTGAAACTTGAAAGGGTTCAGAAAAGATTTACAAGGATGTTGCCAGGGTCAGAGAATTTGAGCTGTAGGAAGAGGTTGAATAGGCTGCCGACCAAATATCCCAAACCAATCTAGTCCCACTTGCCAGCACCTGGCTGATCTCCCTCCCAACTCTTCCTATTCATATACCCATGCAGATGCCTTTTAAATGTTGCAATCATACTAGTCTCCACCACTTCCTCTGGCAGTACATTCCATACACGTACCACTCTCTGCGTGAAAACGTTGCCGCTTAGGTTTCTTTTATATATTTTCCCTCCGTCTCTATGACTGCTTATGTTAAGGTGAAAATGCCTCAGAAAATATCACAGATTCCTGGTCATCCATCAACACCACTCATGCTTGACATCTCCCAGAGGTATGCAAAAAAAACTGAGAGGAGTTACACAAACCCAAAACAAACAGGATATAAATTCAAAAAAACTTTGTAATTCAGCTATGTATATCAAAAATCAAAAAGATTTTAAATACAACTATTTTCGGAATTCTTCTCTCCTTCCCATTCAATACTGATAGCTTAAAAAGGAAAAGAAACACAAAAAAGTGTATCAGGATATTCTACATTTTGGCATGAAAATACATATACTAAAAAAAACTCTCCTTATTCCACTTACAGGGGCCTTTGTTCAACCCAATCCTTCCCAAATTTCCATTTGTTTGTATTGGTAAACATGTATTTGTTGTCAGTAGGCATCACACTGCAGTAATTGTACAGCTGTCTTTGCTTTACTAATCAATTGTATTCCGATCTCCAAGAATCTTTGATAGTTTTGATTAATAAATAAACTCATGCTATGTGACCACCTTTTATATGAGAAAGTAAACAGAATATGCTTTCAAAACATTTGTACAAGTTGGATAAATTTGTGTTATTTTCTATTCTCTCAAGGGACCTGGGCATCACTGACCAGCATTTATTGCCTGTCCCTAGTTGCCCTTGAGAAGGTGGCCGTAGGTTGCCTTCTTCGCTGCAGTCATGTACTGTACGTAGACCATAATCTCATCAGGGAAAGACTTCCAGGATTTTGACCCTGCACCAGTAAAAGAACAGCGATATTTTGCCAAATCAGGATGGTGAGCGGCTTGGAGGGGAACATGTACATGGTGCTGCTCCAAAGTACCTGCTGCCCTTACCATTCTAGACAGAAATGGTCATAGGCTTGGAAAATGCTAATGATAAGAAAGTGAGGTGAATTTCTGCAGTGCATCTGGTAGATTCCATACGTGTGTCAGTGGTGGAGGGAGTGGATGCTTGTCGATTCATCTTAAGAGGATTTAACAAAATGAAATAGGAAGGAATAACAAACAAGTGAAGAGTCCTTTCACACAGGAAGTGCAAACTTGTCACTTCGAATGAAAGTTTACATCAGAACACAGCCTGGTCTTCATTTTTTAGAAGACAAATCTGCAGTGTTCCAAAAACTTTTGGTTTCTATTTCAAACCTACAGCATTTTAACATTTTTTTTCAAATCCTGATTCTGGATTATAACTTCTACACTTAATTTTTAATTTGAGAGGATATAAAAACTATAAACTGATAAACATTTCAACATTAATGTTAAGTTGTGCTGCATAGAAATGTTGAATTTTTTCCACTTGCTAAAATAAAATCTTTGGAAATCTGCAAGAAAATTACTCAATGGCCAAATCAAATGTTTTGGGGAGGGGGTGGGGGGGAAGGAATTCAGAATAAGTTCACTCAGTAAGACACAATTCTTCTGAGATCAAGTCTTTCCTTATGCCTGAAATTGCTAACCTACATAAATGATTAACTATTCAAATATGAAATGCACAAGGAGACTATGACATGCATTTAAATCCCTAATTCACCTTTTAAGGTCACTCCTTCATTGGTCAAGTGGTCAAGCAAGAGTCCTGACACCTTGAGTGCCTCATGCTCAATAGCCTTAGCCTTTGTGTACATTACAATATCAATTATACCAACGTAATGTGCAATAAAATTACCAGCACGGTATCATACTGCGAAAGCATGCAGCCAGTATGCCAACTTTTCCCAGATCATCAATGGTCATTCTTTCACTCAATTCTTTCACTATGGCTCCATACTTTGACAACTTAAAATTAGGTTATCAACTGGCGAAAATAAATGCAAACTGTAAAACAGTCAGTAGTTTGAAGGAAAGGCCTATAAATTTAATTTGTGCAAAGCTGTGTAAAATTAAGATGGTATACGTGGCATTACTGAGCTAGAGATTGTAAATTTGAAGGATCTAAACATTAAATTAGTACGCATTTTAGTAGTTCTCTACAATTCTGATAGCATAATCATTATGCAAACAAGTACCTCAGATCATTCGCAACCATGATTCTATGACAAGTTTCAAATGCAAAATATGCCAAACCAATCAATCGTGCTGGCTGTAGACAGAATTCAATCTGTTCAGAAAACTGGAGGACTAAATTCCATCAACACTCCAGAAAAATGATTTTCTTTCTTGAATAATTGTTTGTTTTGTTAATATTCTCCAAAATTACTATCAAATAAGTTTTTTTTAAACTAACTCCTTTGCAGACTGGAAATTTCATATTAATAAGCAAAAGCTGAAACTTCTTACTCATCCATGATTGTGCCACAAATATAAATCTCATTTAATTTTTAAAAGTAATGCCATGGTGAAAAATTATCAGCATTTTCAAAATAGTACTAGTTGTTCAATTTAGTTCAGATTTTTGAAAAGTTTTAAATAATATGTGCTTTTCCCTTACAGTAACCATTAAAAGAAAACATTAAGGATCTCAATTTTAAATCCAAAATAGCTACTGACTACAAGACAAAGAGATCTAGACACCCTGGATTGCTGCCATTTTTAAACGTTTAACATATGGAACAAGAAGTGATGACTGAAATGAATTAATCAGTACACTGACCAGTCTAGCACTGACATTGTACGTTACAGTTTTACCAGCAATTGAACAAAATGCAAGCACTCCCAGAATATAAACGTCAGGATAGAAATATTGCGATCAGCTGACTGACCGATTTGAATGTAATACGGGACCATAAAACCCTCAGGAACACAAAGCCAACTCAATGTTCTCCTTCAATCTCTGTCAATCTTGCAATATTTCTATACAATTTATTAATATGTCAGTCACTTCTTTGTCTCATGGAAACAATAAATAAATAATGTAAGAAATTTTGAAACTAACTCATTTCAAGTTGCTTACAATTAAAGTGAAAATGTCTATTTAACATCAGTGGAATTATTTAGGCAATGACATCATGGGAAAAGAGAATTTACAGCTTCAACATACAACGAGTGTGTGAGGAAAATTCAAACAATGATGATGCTCAAGTGATGCTAAATTCTGAACAGCAACCAATCTTTGTTCATTCTGTTTTTCTATAGAAAGATGCTGGCACATCCTGTTCACTTTAATGATAATCCATTTAAATATAAACTTTTGCTGAAGTAAATTTGCCAAAGTAGTGAATTATTTTCATTAAGATTTATTTTAAATATTGTGAATTTTCATATACGTCCCTTATTGTTTGGTAGCTTAATCTTTTTGAGAGCTTGGTAGAGGCATCTTATATATGTATCTTATATTTTTGAAACTATCTGAGATGAATCAAAAGCTCAACCTTTAATGTAAGAAAATGTAAATGGTGTTCCAAATGTTTTAAAAATATTCTTGGACAAATTTTTCTTCCTTAATGCCAATCAATCACAGTTCAGTAAAACTAGAAATGTTTGACTTACCATGTAATTGTACATCAGTCTTCTAGGCCTCAACTGCATTTTTATTACATCCTTTGTATCAAATGCTATATTTTTCTCTCAACATTTTACTGCAGGTAATGACAAATATGATACAAGTGACCAAAATCAGTTTAGACAATTTGGTACAGGATGTAAAGTCTCAATGACAAATCCTTACCTCACTGCTAGTCTTCTGTGGTGGGAATATAGAATTAATAAGAAATCAGGACAGAAACTTTCATTTACTGATCATATATCATCTCTCTGTGAAAGATTTTCAACAATAGTCCTGACAAAAATAAACACTAAAATAAATTTGATAATTATCACTCTCTACAGTGCGCTTTATAATAAACGTTTAGAACTATTACAATACGCAAATTTTAATATAAAATTTAAACACAAATAAAAGAATTATAGTAATGAAAACCAAAATTACCAACATTACCTCAACTAAAAAAGGTAAAGTCAATATTGGTGGAAAGCCACTTCACCTACTTTGCTGAGATCTAGTGCAAAATGCAAGAAATCTCTATCCACTGGCTCACCTGCAATTCAAATTGGTTAAGCAAGACTAGAATGACTTTCATATGGATATAGGATCACAGACTGCAATGTTTTAATGTTTAATGATGTAAAATATCTTCTGGAATGATGATTCTCATGCTCTATTCTTGTCCACAATAAAGCAGTATCCACAATGACATTTGCATTTACATTAGATCTCAGCATTAGTACAGTAGCTAGCAATCTGAATTCAGTCAGAACAATCTGTGTGCAAGCCCATTCACCTGACTGCAGCATAAAGCACCAAGTATGATGTGACACTGCAGAGCATTATCAAGATAATTCTGTATTGTAGGAGAAGCCATCCATTCAGATAAGACACTGAAGCTTGATCTGGTTCCTCACTTATTACAAACAAATTTGTTGAATGCATAAGTCATTAACAAGGCCAACATTTATTGTCCTTTCCTCATCACCTTGGAGATGCTGAGTTTACTTCTTGAACAGCAGGAAAGTTCTACTGGTGTTCTGGCCAACATTCATTTCTCAATCAATCCCTTAAATATGTTGTCCCAGATTTTGCTGCAGAAATAACAATGAGGTTATTGACACTTACCATGACTGAAGAGTTAATCACACATGTTCTGTTATACATGGAATGCAGAAAGCTGCTTTTCCTACTGTTGCCCATACTCTTCCAAAAGCATCACAATAATGGTATCTAGCCAAGAGACAACATTGAAGCAAATGGAAGGGCATGAAATAGGACCATACTTTTACTAAAATTGTCTTTTTTAAAAATTCCACCTCTCATAATCACTGAAAAGCAAACACTTCCACGAGTATGGAACTTGATTTCTTTACACCAATTACTTTTGAAGCTTTAATGTTTTTTAAAAAAATGTTTATCTGTCTTGTTTTTTTAAAAATGCTCTCAATTCAGACTTTCTATCCACCTCCTTATTTTGCTGCCTGTAAATGATTTGTCATTCAACTGTCCAAGGAGACGCAGTTTCTTGCCCTCTCCTCAGAGTTGCTGGGAGCCTTAGAGAGGTTGCTGCATTGTTTCAAAGTGCTAATAATTGTAAACTTCAGTGGAAAAGACCATAGAAAGTATATGGGCAAATGCAATAGTAATAACTGGATTGTGCTACTGGTTCACAAGAAACTGGAAAATCCTAGTTAGAAACTGCTAATTTATTTAGTATTGCTCTCTGTGGGATTTTGGTTCCCATGTTTACCACCACACAATTGGTTATAAACTGCTTTGTTGTATCCCAAAGTGGTGAAAAGCAGTTGGTAAATGCACTACTTCTTTATCTTAAGCCAACACATCAATACAAATGTTGTCAAAGTGGAGTTACCTCAGAATTCAAATTAACAGAATTTCCACATTTATATTTTCCACATTTTGAAACATCCTCCAATTGCTAATAAAAGAGTATATAATATTTGGTAGCTTTAAAAATATTTCAAAACAATTGAAAAAGTAGATACTCTGCTGCTAGTAAATATTAAGACAATTGTATTTATGCTCATTGTCAAAAACATGATTTGGAGATGCCGGTGTTGGACTGAGGTGTACAAAGTTAAAAACACCAGGTTATAGTCCAACAGGTTTAATTGGAAGCACGATAGCCTTCGGAACGACACTCCTTCATCAGGTGATAGTGGAGGGCTCAATCCTAACAGAAATTATAGCAAAAATTTACAGTGTGATGTAACTGAAATTATACATTGAAAAATTGATTGTCTGTTAAGCCTTTCATCTGTTAGAATGCAGTGATAGTTTCACTTCTTTCATGTGTAAATCACAAAACCTTTTTTATATAAAAAAGTTGCATTCTCAGATTAGCTGTTAACAATGGTGATAGATAGACAATATGTTGAAGGTGTTAGCCCCCTGTGTTCTCTGTCTATGCCATGATGTTTCAATTGATTCTAATCTTAAAAAGTGAGATAACGAAGTTTTACATAAATTCATGCATCTGTATTTATAACCACATCAGACAGCTAACCCTTTAATAAACTCTTCAAATTGTCAATCCAGTGACTTTATAGCGAGTTTTGAGAAGATTTGCAGCTCAAGTTGAGGTTCTGGATGTAGGTTTGCTCGCTGAGCTGGAAGGTTTGTTTTCAGACATTTCGTCATCATACCAGGTAAAATCTTCAATGAGCCTCTGAATGAAGCACAGGCGGTGTAGCCAGCTTTTTCTTTATGCTTTGGGTTTCCTAGGGTTGGTAATGGCATTTCCTGTGGTGACATCATTTCCTATGGTGATGTCATTTGCTGTTCTTTTACTCAGGGGGTGGTAAATGGGATCCAAGTCAATGTGTTTGTTGATAGAGTTCCAGTTGGAATGCCATGCTTCAAGGAATTCTCGTGCGTGTCCCTGTTTAGCCTGTCCTTGGATGGATGTTTTGTCCCATTCAAAATGGTGTCCTTCCTCATCCATACGCAAGGATACTAGTGAGGGTGGGTCATGTTGTTTTGTGGCTAGTTGATGTTCATTGTAACCTGGTGGCTAGTTTTCTGCCTGTTTGTCCAATGAAGTGTTTGTTACAGTTCTTGCAAGGTATTTTGTAAATGACATTAGTTTTACAAACAGAGACACATACGAGAATTCCTAGAAACAAACATAAATAGGAGGCAGGCTACAACACCAGTGCTTCATTCAGAGGCTCACTGAAGATGTTGCTAGTATGGTAATGAAACGTCTGAAAATGAACCTTCCAGCTCAGCGAGCAAACCTACATCCAGTGACTTTATAATTTACCAGTTGATATTGATGGGTTGCAAAAAAGTCAAGCATTAATAACGCACAAATAATAGCATTAAGGGTTATATCAATTAACTGCTATTGAAAGAAAATCTTTCCTGTCATTTTCAATTCCTATAAACATACGACAAGTTTTTTTTACGTTAAGGGTGAGAAATTTAAACAGCTTATCATTTAATATTTCTAACAATCTTAAATATCTTTAGAACATTAAGTCTACTGCAAAAAAAATGCAGTACACTGCAGGATAAGGCCCTTGCTCTAGAGAATATAGGAGAAAGTGAGGACTGCAGATGCTGGAGATCATAGTTGAATGTGGTGCTGGAAAAGCACTGCAAGTCAGACAGCATCCGAGGAACTGCCTGACCTGCTGTGTTTTTCCAGCACCACACACTCAACTCTAGGGAATATAGGCCCATGGCAGACCTTGTCAAAAGCTACACCAAAGTCCATGCTGAACTACATTAACTGCACTCTATCGCCATCTAGTAACCTTCTCAAAAAACTATTTCAAACATGCCACACCTGATCCCCTTTACACCCGACAGAGCTACGCTGCCTGTCCTTAATTAATCCTGGTCTTTCCAAGTGGAGATTAATTCTGCCCTTCTGAAGTTGTTTTTACAACAGATCCCTATCACCGATTTTAAACTCACTGGCCTGTACTTCCCTCGTTAAATCCCATCATGATTCTTCAATAACGAATCACATTAGCTGTACTCCAGGTCTCTGACATGTCTTTGTGTCCAGAGAGGGTGTGAAAATTAATGTCAAAGCCTCTGCAATCTCCTCTCTTGCCTCTCAAGGCAGCCTTGGATACATCTCAACAAGCCTAAGGTCTGAAGCAATTTTGAGCCCATTGAAACCATTAATACCTCTTCCCTCTCAATTGTAGTTTGCTGAAGCAGCTGACAGTCTTCTGTGCTGATTTAAACACCTACATCATTCTTCTCTGTCAGGAATACAAACGTAAATTAGTCCATTGCAACCTTACATCTTCCAGCTCTACTCATGGTTTGCCGCTTATGTCCCTAATGAGCCCCACTCTTTTCCCAGTTATTTTGCCCATAATTATACTCATATAATTTGGATTTTACTTTCTCCATCAATTTGTTTTTTCCATACACCCCTCTTTACTTTCACTATTTTTTCTAAAGAAACACCCTGCACTTTCCATATGTCTTTTGGGATTCTGGTGTCGAGCCCTTAGTATTCAGGATAAGCTTCACTTCTTTTTCCCCTGATCCAATCCTCTACACTTCTCAATATCTAAAATTCTCTGAAATTTTTGGTCCCTGTCTTCACCCCTACAAGAATATGTTTGACCTACACTTTCCCAATTTCTCTTTTGAAAGGCGGTCATTGCTCAGATGTAGATTCTCCTACAAGGAACTGCACCAGTCCACTTTGGCCAGATCCTGCTTTATCATATTAAAATCAGCCTTCCTTCATTTCAAAACCTTGAGTTCTGGTCCATCTTTGTCCAATACTGTGACTAATTTAAATCTTAGTGTGTTGTGCTCTCTCACTTGACACTTTCATTTACCTAACTCTGTGCCCTAAAAATATGTCCAGCACAGCCCAGTTTCTTCTAGGACCTCAGCAGTTCCACATATTTCAATAAGGACATAATACTTTAACTACTCTTCCTAAAATTCATTAGTTATAAATGCTTTTAAAAATAAAAGAGTCTCAAAACGGGAAGACAATGACATTCTCCACAAAGGAAAATTTCCTGTTCACCTGGGAAAATTCAAACCTTGGAAAATGTCATGAATTGTACTGTTAATAAATTAATGAGAAAAAAATATTGCCTGCCTTCAAGATCCATTTCTTCCCCGCTCACTTTTTAAGCAACGAGGAAATATTAGCTGACAGTCTTTGTGGCTGACGTCAGCATAACCAAGCACACCATGAGAACAATTTGGACCTTTAGGGAATATAAATAATTACTATGGCATGAAGGCAATTAGGAGGAAGTTTAAAAACTGGATAATACTATATCTGCTGAATACTTATGCACATCCAATGCCTCATCAATTGAAACTATTCATTTCTTGGCTAACTTTCAAAATACTCGTTGCCTGTGCTACTCTGCTATCAATAAGGAAAACTGTTTGAATGAACAGCAGAAGTCAAGACAGTTCACTCAAGTGAAACATTTATATTTATTCTTCTCACTCGCTTATACCAATGGTCCTTTGCAATCCATGACTGAAACAATAGAAAGGTAGGCCCAATTATTGTCACTTTTCTATCATGTCTAACCGTTGCTTTGCTAGACATCTTTCAAGAATTCTTTCCTCTTTGCTATTCTCTCGGCCTTCAAAATTTCTCTCTTATGTTGGTTCAATTGATAAAAGCTCCTTTTTCTTATTTGCACAAGATGATGTTTAGCATTAACCCTCTAAAAATCAGGACACTGAACATTATCTATATGTTAGGTGACTTATTTAAAACCCTGCTCACATTCTGGTGTAGGAAAGAAAGATAAATCACTCTCTCTCTCTCCCTCCCTCCCATTACAGTGTTAATAATTTTCACAGTATATTAAGCAGTAATTATAGAATAATCTCTGATTCTCAAAATATTACTACAAATATGGAGTGCCATGCCTCATAACACTTTATTTTCAAAATAACAAAAGTTAAACTTCTTTCTAAATATCACTGTCTTAATGTGTAATTTGAAAACTTATAATTGTTAAACTAACTTTTACTAACTGTTGTCTGATCAACCTAAAAACTGAGTTTTGCTGTAAGGTACCACAGATCCCTAACAGATTATGCAGAATTTGGAAGTCTTTTCAAGATAGGATAAATGGACTCTCCAATTCTTTGACAGCAGCTTTTCTGCAGTCAGTAGCAAGCACTAGTTATTTACCACTTACATAAAATATGGGTAATTCTGGCTAGGAATGTCAAAATCATAGAAACAAAACCAACCATTTTTCTTCCTTGGAATTTTCAAACTTTTAAGCATATGGAATACAGGATGAGCCAGCTATTTGAATATAAAATTGGATCAAAGGTAGGAGAGCAAGGGTGGTCGTGGACTGTTGCTTTTTGGACTGGAGACCTGGGACCAGCGGTCCTTGCCACAAGGATCGGTGGGTGCTGGGTCCACTATTTTTTGTCATTTATATAAATGATTTGGACGTGAATGTAGGATGTATTGATACTAAGTTTGCAGATGACACTAAAATTGGTAGTGTAGTGGACAGTAAAGGTTACCTCAAAGTACAAAAGATCCTAGATCAGATGGGCAAATGGGCTGAGTAGGGGCAGATGGAGTTTAATTTATATAAAATTTAGGTGTTACATTTTGATAAGGCAAATTAGGGCAGGATTTACACAACTAATGGTAAGGTCCTGGAAAGTATTGCCGATTAAAGAGACCTTGGGGTACAGGATCATAATTCATTGGAAGTGGAGTCATATTTAGACAGGATAGTGATGAAGGCGTTTGATATGCTTACCTTTCACAAGTTTTGAAAAGATTTGTAGCTCAGGTTGAGGTCCTGGATTGAGTTTGCTCGCTGAGCTGCAAGGTTCATTTTCAGACATTTTGTCACCATTCTACGTAACATCATCAGTGAGCCTCCGGTGAAGTGCTGGCGTTATGTCCTGCTTTCTATTTAAGTGTTTAGGTTCCGATGGGTTGGTGATGTTATTTCCTGCTTTGAGGATGTCATTTCCTGTTCTTTATCTCAGGAGATAGTAAATGGTGTCCAAGACAATGTGTTTGTTGATAGAGTTCCAGTCGGAATGCCATGCATGTCTCTGTTTGGCTTGTCCTAGGATAGATGTGTTGTCCCTGTCAAAGTGGTGCCCTTCCTCATCTGTATGTAAGGATACTAGTGACAATGGGTCATGTCTTTCTGTGGCTAGTCGATGTTCAGGTATCCTGGTGGCTAGTTTTCTGCCTGTCCAATGTATTGTTTATTACAGTGCTCACAAGGTATCTTGTAAATGATGTTCATTTTGCTTGTTGTCTGTATAGGGTCTTTCAAGTTCCTTAGCTGCTGTTTTAGTGTTTAAAGGTCTCCTTTGACGTAACAGCCCTGTTCATATCTATCAACATCAATCTGGCCCAGGAAACACTGGTTACACTATTAGAAGACCTAAAGATACATACACCAAACACCACCAACTTCATCAGCAAGAACATAGTCAAGCTAGTAGACCTATGTCTACGACCCACTTCACTGAATAACAAAGCCAACAGACAAACCAACAAAACACCCATGGGATCTCCGATATCAGGGTTCTTAGCAAAGGCAGTAATGCAGACACTCGAACAAACAGCTCTACCAATCATCCAACCCAAACTTTGGGTCCGCTACATCGATGACTTTTGTCATCACAAAACAAAACAAATTAGAGGAAACCTTCAAGACCATCAATAATATCCTTACTGGCATAAAATTCACAAAAGAGAAGGAAAACAACAACAACAAACTGCCATTCCTAGATGTCACAGTAGAGCAAAAAGTCAATGGAGAACTTCAAACCAGCATCAATAGGAAAACAAGACTTGTGCCTTTATGTGTGCAGTATTCACAATAAAGTGGATGAATTAGTCACACAAATAGATATGAATGGGTATGAGATTATTGGAATGAGAGAGACATGGCTGCAGGGTGACCAGGGATAGGAACTGAATATCCAGGGTGTTCAGATTTTATGACAGACAGATATGAATGAAAAGATGATGGAGCACGTTGCTGGCTAAAAAGGAAATTAACACAATACAGGAACAGGATATTAGCTATGGTGAAGTGAAATCAGTATGGAAAGAGCTTAGAAACACCAAGGGCAGAAAACAATAGTAGGGGTGGATATAGACCCAAACTGTAGGGGTAATGTTAGCAATGCCATTAAGCAGATGTAAGTAAAATTATGTAAGTAATAACAATATATCTGCAATTATGGACAACTTCAATCTGCATATACTTGGAGCAAATCAAATCAGACAATACTGCAGTGGAGGAATGTTCCAGGAGTGGGTATGGGATGGTTTTCTGGGTGAATACATTGAGAAACCAACAAGGGAATAGGCCATCCTAGACAGGGTCTTATGTATTGAGAAATAATTGGCAATTTAGTTGTGCAAGACCATTTGGGGAAGCGTGACCATAATATACGAATTCTTCATTAAGCTGCAGAGTGACATAGTTGATTCCGAGACTAGAGTCCTGAATCTAAATTAAGAAAACTACAATGGAATAAAGCTTGAACTGGCTATAATAAATTAGGGAACTTTACCTTAAAGGATGTCAACAGATAGGTAATGGCAAACATTTAAAGGGCATATGGAGAAAATACAACCATTGTACATTTCTGTTGGACCAACAATAAAATAGGAAAGGAGGTCCATTCACGGTTAACAAGGTAAAATAGGAATAGTATTATATTCATGGAAAGGGCATATAAATTGACAAAAAAAAAACAGACCTGAAAACTGGGAGTAATTTAGATTTCAGCTGAGAAGGGCAAATAAAGTATGGCAAGTTAGTTTACGGGGACATACAACCCAACTGTAAAAGCTTCCGTAGTTATGTGAAGAGAAAAAAGAGCATTAAAGACAAATGTAGGTCCCCTTACAGTTAGAAACAGGAAACACTGCAATTGGAAACAAACAGGTAGCAGGTCAATTAAACATAAGTTTGATTCTGTCTTCACAAAGCAGAATGTAAATAATGTCCCAAAAATGTTGGGGAACATAGGGCTTAATGAGTGCAAGGAACTTAAGAAAATCACTATTCATTAGCACAGGGTGTTGGGGAAATTGATGCAATTAAAGGCCAATAAACCCCCAAGGACCGACATCTCAAAGTACTTAAAGTACCCGAGAAAAACTAGATACATTGATCATCTTTCAAGTTTCTGCAGATTCTGGAACAATTTCTCCTCTAAAGGTAGTCTTACTGATTTAGTTGGCTCTATCTACATACAGATTAAAATACAGATTGGAGGGTAGCCATTGCAACCCCACTATTTAAAAAAAGTAAGAGAAAACAGGAATTATAGACTGGTTAGTCTGATAGGAGTAGTAGGGAAAATGCTAGCGTCCATTTTAAAAGATTTAATAGGAGAGCACTTGGGAAATAAAGACCGGATCAAACAAAGTCAGCATGAACTTGCGAAGGAGAAATTGTGCTCGATAAGTCTTATTGATAAGGGGAAGCCAGTGATGTTGTCTACTTGGACAGTTAGAAGGCTTTTGATAAGGTCTCACATAGGAAATTAACATGGAAAATTTAAGCACATGGGATGGGGGTAGGGTACTGACATGGATAGAGAACTGGTTGGCAGAGAGGAAACAATGAGGAGGAAGAAACAGATCTTTTTCTGAATGGCAGGCACTAGCTTGAACCCCCAGCCTTTCACAATATATATGAGTTACTTGAAAGAATTAAAGGCAATACCCCGCCAAATGTTCTGTCGACACAAAAGATAGGTGGATGGGTCAACTACGAGGAGGATGCAGAAACACTTCAACGTCACTTGGACAGGTCCAGCATGTAGGCAAATGCATGCACAGATGAAGTATAATGTGAATAAACATGAGGTACTCATTTTACTGGCAAAAACACAAAGGCCGAATACCTGAATGGTAAAGAGGGTGGTACAATGAGACTAGTTGGACATCAGTCGCTGGAAGTAAGCATGCAGACAATGAAGGTGACAGCTGGTATATTGACCTCAGTGAGAGGTTTCAGGTACAACAGCAATGATGATTGGCTGCAATTGCATAGGGCTTTGATGAGACCATATCTGGAGCATTGCAAGAGGTTTCAGTTTCCTTATCTGTGGAAGGAGGTTCTAGCTATGGAGGGAGTGCAATGAAGGCTAACCAGAACTGATTGGCAATGTTGGGGCAGCACATTGGCTCAGTGGTTAGCACTGCTGTCTCACAGCGCCAGGGGCCAAGATTCGATTTCACCCTCAGGCAACTGTGTGGAGTTTGCACATTTTCCCCGTTTCTACATGTGTTTCCTCAGAATGCTACAGTTTTCTCTCTCAGTCCAAAGATGTGCAGGTTAGGTGGATTGGCCATGCTAAATTGCCCATAGTGGCCAGGAAATGTACAGACTAGGTGGATTAGCCATGGGAAATGCAGTAAGACAGGGATAGGGTGGGGAGGCGTGTCTGGGTGGCATGCTCCTCAAAGCGTCAGCGTGGACTTGATGGGTTGAATCGCCTGCTTCTACACTGGCAAGATTCTATGACAGTACTATATATAAGGAGAGACTGAATCAGGTAGGACTATATCCACCAGAATTTAGAAGAGCTTGATTGTTGGGGGAAGAATCTCAGAAACCTATAAAATTCCAACAGGACTAAACAGAGTAAGCATAAGAAAGATGTTCCTGATGACTCAGAGTCCAGAGCCAAGGGTCACAGATTAAGGATTGGGGGTCAGCCATTTATGGCTGAGGCGAGGAAAATTTCTTCACCCAGAGAGTACAAAATCTGTGGAACTCTGCAAAAGAAAATGTTAGAGTCCGAAACATTGAATATTTGAGGAGGAATTAGATACAGTTCTTTGGACGAAAGAGACCAAAACCTATGGTGAGTAAATAAGAACAGGAGTTCAACATTTGGGTGAAGATTTGTAGCTCGGGTGCTCGTTGTTGTGGTTCTGTTCGCCGAGCTGGAAGTTTTTGTTGCAAACGTTTCGTCCCCTGTCTCGGTGACATCCTCAGTGCTTGGGAAAGCCACACACACAGACCAAGTCCTGAACTATGAAAGCAACCACCCCAACACACACAAACGAAGTTGCATCAAGACACTATTCAAAAGGGCCACAACACACTGCAGCACACCAGAACTGCAAAAAGTGGAAGAGGAACACCTGTACAAGGTATTCGCCAAAAACGGATACCCGCGCAATTTCATCAACAGATGCCTAAGAGAAAGACAACGGAATGAGGACATGCCATAACCTAAAGGACTAGCCACACTACCATACGTCAGGAGCATTTCAGAACTGACAGCCAGACTACTGCGACCACTAGGACTTATAACAGCACACAAACCAACAGCCACCCTCAGACAACAACTCACCAGAACGAAGGACCCGATACCCAGCATGAGCAAAACTAATGTAGTGTACAAAATACCATGCAAGGACTGCACAAAACACTATATAGGACAAACAGGAAGACAGCTAACGATCCGCATCCATGAACATCAACTAGCCACGAAACGCCACGACCAGCTATCCTGAGTAGCCACACATGCAGACGACAAGCAACATGAATTCGACTGGGACAACACTACCATTATAGGACAAGCCAAACAAAGAACAGCCAGGGAATTCCTGGAAGCATGGCACTCATCCACAAACTCCATCAACAAACACATCGACCTGGACCCAATATACCGGCCACTACAGCGGACAGCTGAAACTGACAACCGGAAGCGGCAGGGACAGGCCACTATAAATGCCGGAGGAAACACCACAGAAGCGCTTCACAGGAGGCTCCCAAGCACTGAGGATGTCACCTAGACAGGGGACGAAACGTTTGCAACAAAAATTTCCAGCTCGGCGAACAGAACCACAACAGGATATGGAGTTGGATGATCTGCCATGATCATATTGAATAGCAGAACAGGCTCAAATGGCCGAATAGCTTATGCCAGAGGACTGGATAAAGAACAAGGAAGTTGGAACAAACAGGAATGTGGAAGGAGAGAAAGAACACTGAAGGAACAAAATAAAAGAGATCCAACATACAAGTTAGATCACAATAGCAAAAGTACACAAGAGAAAATATAGAGAGGAGAATGATACAAAATGCACAAAAAGAGGAAACCTCACTAAAGAGACAGCGGGACTATAAACCAGGAGAGGGTATGTGGGTAGGGTAGGACCAAAGACAAAGATGAGACAGAAGCCCTTCCTGAAGAAGGGCTTATGCCCGAAACGTCGATTCTCCTGTTCCCTGGATGCTGCCTGACCTGCTGCGCTTTTCCAGCAACACATTTCCAGCTCTGATCTCCAGCATCTGCAGACCTCACTTTCTCCACAAAGATGAGACAGGCAGGTGGGTGAGGGATTCCAAACAGGATGCAGGCAGGTAAGTGAGTCATGCAGGAGAGAAAAACCACAAACAGAAACATGCAAGATGGTGCAAATATAAAAGAAAGAATACAATGAAAACAAATAATTAAGGACTGGTATGACTGCGCCATACAATTAATATTAATCTTTCCCCATTACCAAAAGGATAGGAGTTAAACGGTTCAAACAGAGCATGCCCGAAGCAGCAAATCTGCAGCTCAATGACAGAGGTTGATGGCTCTTGGTTCTGAACAGGAGATGAAGCAATTTGAACAGTTTTCTCAACATGTAGATTAGCTCCACGCCAGCAGAAAGAGAACTTAGGTAAAGTGAAAGATGGCAAAGAAGACAGATGGAGAAGAACAAAGCCTAGGTTAAGTATGGTTTGCATGCTGATTGGGTATGTGGTGGACCGTGTGAATATCACTGCTTACAAGCCTTCAGGCAGCAGGCAGAGAAGGTGACAGATTTCTGCTGGCAACCAAATTTGAGGAGGGCAATTCAAGGTCCCTCACGGTTGATGGATCAAAGACCTTTGAAAGGTCAAAGAAAGCCATTTTGAGTTGACTTATTTTGTTTGATTTATTATTGTCACGTACCTAAATACGAGTTAAACAGTTAGGGCAGGCAAGGACAAAGCAGAGAACTGATAGATTAAACTGCATTTATTTCAATGCAAGGGGCCTAACAGGGAAGGCAGATGAACTCAGGGCATGGATAGGAACATGGGACTGGTATCATACCAATTTCTGGATTAGTGGTGCTGGAAGAGCACAGCAGTTCAGGCAGCATCCAAGGAGCAGCGAAATCGACGTTTCAGGCAAAAGCCCTTCATCAGAAATAAAGGCGGAAAGCCTGAAGCGTGGGGACATAAGGTAAAGGGGGGTGGGGGTGGGGAGGAAGTAGCATAGAGTACAATAGGTGAATTACAGAAGCATGGCTTAGGAATGGACAGGACTGGCCGCTTCATGTTCCAGGATACAAATGCTACAGGAAGGATAGAAAGGGAGGCAAGAGAGGAGGGGGAAGTGGTGTTTTTGATAAGGGATAGCATCACAGTTGTACTGAGAGAGGATATTCCCAGAATTACATCCAGGGAAGTTATTTGGGTGGAACTGAGAAATAAGAAAGGGGTAATCACCTTATTGAAATTGCATTATAGATCACCTAATAGTCAGAGGGAAATTGAGAAACAGATTTGTAAGGAGATGTCATTTATCTAAGAATAATAGGGTGGTTAGGGCAGGGGATTTTAACTTTCCAAACATAGACTGGGACTGCCATAGTGTTAAGAATTTAGATGGAGAGGAATTTGTTAAGCACGTACAAGATAATTTTCTGATTCAGTATGTGGACGTACCTACTAGAGAAGGTGCAGAACTTTACTTACTCTTGAGAACTAAGCCTCTTGCTGAGATTTTTGTGTCATTGATAGTCACAGGTGAGGTGCCAGAAGGGCAGGTGACTGAGGTGTCAGTGGGTGAGTGACCATAGTCCTATTAGTTTTAAAGTTTTAAAATAGTGATGGAAACTGATAGACAGGATCAAAAAGATGAAGTTCTATATTGGAGAAAGGCCAATTGACGGTATTAGGAATGAATTTTCAAAAGCTGATTGGGGGAGATGTTCGAGGTTAAAAGGAATGGCTGGAAAGTGGAAAATCAGAAATGAGATAATGAGAGTCCAAGGACAGTAGATGCCTGTTAGGGTGAAAGGAAAGGCTGATAGGTATAGGGAATGCTGGATGACTAAAGAAATTGAGGTGAAAATGTGTTGCTGGAAAAGCGCAGCAGGTCAGGCAGCATCCAAGGAACAGGAGAATCGACGTTTCGGGCATAAGCCCTTCTTCAGGAATTTCTAAAGAAATTGAGGGTTTGGTTAAAAAGAACGAAGCATATGTCAGGTATAGACAGGGTAGATCATGTGACTCCTTAGAAGAGTTTAAAGAAGGAGTATACTCAAGAGGGAAATCAGGTCAATGAGGGGACATGAGATACCTTTGGCAAATACAGTTAAGGAAAACTCAAAGGGTTTTTACAAATATATTAAGGACAAAAGGGTAACTCGGAAGAATAGGGTCTTTCAAAGATCACCAAGGCGGCCTTTATGTGGAGCCGCAGAACATGGGGGAGATACTAAATGAGTATTTTGCATCAGTATTTACTTTGGAAAAGGATATGGAAGATATAGAATGCAGGGAAATAGATAATGACATCTTGAAAAATGTCTATATTACACAGGAGGAAGTGCTTGAAATGCATGAAAGTGGATAAATCACCAGGACCTGATCAGGTGTACCCTAGAGCTTTGTGGGAAGCTAGAGAAGTGATTGCTGGGCCTCTTGCTGAGATTTTTGTGTCATTGATAGTCACAGGTGAGGTGCCAGAAGACTGGAGGTTGGCTAATGTGGTGCCACTATTTAAAGAAAGGTGGTAAGGACAAGCCAGGGAACTATAGGCCAGTGAGCCTGACTTCACTGCTGGGCAAATTGTTGAAGAGAATCCTGAGGGACAGGATGTACATGTATTTGGAAAGGCAAGGACTGATTAGGGATAATCAGTGTGGCTGTGAGAGTGGGAAATCATGTCTCTCAAACTTGACTGAGTTTTTATGATGAAGTAAGAAAGAGGATTGATGAGGGCAGAACGGTAGACGTGGTCTATATGGACTTCAGTAAGGCGTTTGACAAGGTTCCCCATGGGAGACTAGTTAGCAAGGTTAGATCTCATGGAATATAGGGAGAACTAGCCATTTGAATACAGAACTAGCTCAAAAGGAGAAGACAGAGGACGGTGGTGGAGGATTGTTTTTCAGACTGGAGCCTGTGACCTGTGGAGTGCCACAAGGATTGGTGCTGGGTCCACTACTTTTTGTCATTTATATAAACGATTTGGACGTGAGCATAAAAGGTATAGTTAGTAAGTTTGCAGATGACACCAAAATTGGAGGTGTAGTGGACAGCGAAGGAGGTTACCTCAGATTACAAAGGGATCTTGATCACATGAGCCAATGGACTGAGGAGTGGCAGATGGAGTTTAATTCAGATAAATGCGAGGTGCTGTATTTTAGGAAAGCAAATCTTAGCAGGACTTATACACTTCATGGTAAGGTCCTAGGGAGTGTTGCTGAACAAAGAGACCTTGGAGTGCAGGTTCATAGCTCCTTGAAAGTAGAGTCGCAGGTAGATAGGATAGTGAAGGAGGCATTTGGTATGCTTTCCTTTATTGGTCAGAGTATTGAGTACATGAGTCGGGACATCATGTTGCGGTCGTACAGGACATTGGTTAGGCTACTTTTGGAAAATTGCGTGCAATTCTGATCTCCTCCCTATCAGAAAGATGTTGTGAAACTTGAAAGGGTTCAGAAAAGATTGACAAGGATGTTGCCAGGGTTGGAGGATTTGAGCTATAGGAAGAGATTGAATAGGCTAGGGCTGTTTTCCCTAGAGCGTCAGAGGCTGAGGGGTGACCTTACAGAGATTAATAAAATCATGAGAGGCATCGACAAGGTCTTTTCCCTGGGGTGGGGGGAGTCCAAAACTAGAGGGCATAGGTTTAGGATAAGAGGGGAAAAAATATAAAAGAGACCTAAGGGGCAAATTTTTCACGCAAAGGGTGGTGCTTGTGTAGAATGGGCTGCCAGAGGAAATGGTGGAGGCCAGTACAACTGCAACATTTAAACGGCATTTGGATGGGTATATGAATAGGAAGGGTTTGGAGGGATATAGGCCGGGTGCTGGCAGGCGAGACTAGATTAGGTTGGGATACCTGGTCGGCATGGACCGAAGGGTCTGTTTCCGTGCTGTACATCTCTATGACTCTATATTTGCATTGATTCAAACAGTACCAGATACCAAACTTTTCCATGCCTTTTCATACTTTTAAATTCCAGGGATGCCAAGTGCTTAAAATTATTCATGTAAACATGGGTAAACAGTAATAACCAAATAATTCCGCCAACTTGTGTACAATGAATTCTTGATGTATATGGTTAAGGTTATAAAGACAATGCTCCAAGTATAGCTCAGTTTTTTTTAAGAAATACGTATATAATCTATTCTGGTAAACAGTTATGTGGATTCTGATTTGACATATATATTCAGTTATAAAATTCAAGATCTCCTGCAATAAACTGTCCACACTGGATAAAAGGACAAACTTACACTAACTCAAGAGAAATTATTCAAAACTTCTCAGTTTATGATTCTAAAAATGTTTTGAATGATTTCTGTTTGCAGTGAGATTTTAAATGAAATTTTCCAAATGTTTTACTTTAAATTTTTGTTTTAGATCCAAATTTACTCAACTGCTAAATATGAAGGAAACCTTGTGCATGTTCAAGAGTCAACACTCATTGGACTGGAGATCGATTGTCTACGGGCTCTAAAATAGTTACAGCTGCCATTCCTGGTCATTCAGTTTCTAAATTAATTGAAACTAAAATCTCAGCTGTGTTTTTTTAAAAAAAAACAAATACTTACTCAAGATACTCCAAAAATTACAACACACAAATGAAATTGGTACTTTCTGCTGTGCCAACCACAGTTCATTGAATTATTTTCTACATTGTTTACAAAACTACTGATTCAGATCACTTGTCATATATATGAATGTTAATTTGTATAGGAGACTACAGAACAATTCTGAGCAGCCATAACCGACAAAATTTTCTTCATAGGATGAGTGATTTTTCTTTTCAGATCATATACAAAGTCAAATTCAGTGGTCCATGTAGTGCAATATATCCAACTGGAAATGCATCTTTCCATAAATAAATGTTGAAATCCAACACAATTTCAAAACCAAGATGATGCAAATGACCTCAAAGTGTAAATTCTTAATACACCAATTCATGGCACTGCTATAAATCCTGTTGGCAGATTACACAAAGTATTTGGGAATAAAGTTTCATTTTCAATCATAAGACCTTTCACCCTTGAGAGAAATGCATCTATGATCCTTGAATCAATACATGATCAGGTACACATTATTGCTTGAGATTTATTGTGCAATACCCCTCATCAGTTTTAAAAAGTCTGTGGTCATACTTTTTATAAACATTGCTAAAAATACATGCTGCACATCTGAAGGGTCCTGGAAAAGTGTGCTAAAGTTTATTTTAATTAGTCTTTGAAATTGAGTCTTTTTTAAAAAATACAGTACTGCACTGTATGCAGCTCAAATCTCAACTCCCCCTATTGGTCTCAGTTTGTGTTTTTGAGCATGCTTGTTGGAGATCATTTTTTCCACTGCAGATGCAGCCATTTTGTGGTCCAAACTTCTGGCAGGTATGTAAGGCTGCCATTTGCAGGCATAAGCATAGGGCTGTATGAGCTCTATCAATTTACAGTTAATTCCAAACAAAATGTTAATGAGCTGCAGCTCAGTTCTTGCATAATAAAAGGAACCAAAGCCTCAATACAGTACAAATTAATACCTAAATGCTACAAAAACTCCCAAGATGAAGGAAAGGTTGATTTACAGAAATGACTAAAGAGTAGCTTCTGGCATTATGGTCAGGTATCACATCAATCACTTTCAGGGATTTTATTCTTTGATTGCCAAAATGATTCAGGCGTGGTGTTAAAAGGGAGATATTAATTGAGAAACAGGCTCTCCACAATTAATTGCTGCACTACATACATGAACTATATTGAGTTGAATTTGAATGTACAATGATCTAAAAGAAAATATTACCCCTTTAATAAAATCTAGCAATGAACTGAAGGTAGACAACTTTAAAACATAGACTTAAGTATTTTAAGTGCTCTAAATTGGACATTTCTCCATTTAAGTTCCAACAAAAAAAATAAAAACAGTCATCAACATGTCATTGTAGTGCCAGATTTTTAATCATTCATCCAAGGCACATTCTATATTGCTTCATGTCTATGCTATGCTGTGACAAGGTTGCTTCAAGCCTGCCTTTTAAGTGTACTGGCAGCTTCTTAACCTGAGACAATACACAGACATGTTGAGTAAGAACGCAAGTACAACACCTTAAGTACTAAAGATTGCAATGAAATGCTATAAGAGATTCTATAGAATATAACTAGAAAGTATACCATGCAGGTATATTTGCAAATCAATAGCGGTCAAAGCACTGAGACAATAAAGCCACATTTCAACATAACCATATTTGGAAACTTCAGATGACCACAACCACAGTCAAGTTACTGTTGTAAAATAAAATTAACTGAAATCACGTGTCTTTTTTAACATTCACAAACCTTTCCCATATAATTTTTCAAATATGTTAAAGTAAGCATTAAAACAACAATTGACAAACGTATAGATTCGAGCAAAACATTTGCATCCAGCCAAAATTAACTCAAGCTCTGTAAATGGTCTTTTCTTTCTAAAAGATGTGACATGCTGTAAATTCACCCAACAATCTGTACAAAATACTTTCACCTCTGATTGTGTCATTTTACCAACAGTACTGTATAATACAAGAGATTATGGTCAAACTTGAATGTATTCCAAGTTGCACAACACAACTTGATCATTTAAAGAAAAACACAATGGAGTCTTTCATCAAGCTATAAATTCTGCCAATTTCACCCTTGCAGGTATATCTTTTGTATGTGTCATGTTGAAATTACATATTTCTTTGTATTTTCAGTTAGCTAGTATATCAATTCTTGAATATAGCAATGGTTGCAGTCCATCTCTGATCCAGCTCATACTCATTGCCAGCATTTAAAACAACATGTTGGCACAGAATATAATGAATCGTTACAATATTCCTAACTAAGAATACTTCCATGCTGTTTCTTCATCAGTCATTGAACAACACTCCAAGTTATAGACTATACATTCTTGAGAAAATAAATACTTACTTTACGCACTGTAATTATCAAGCTGTCAGTCAATATATCATTTTGGATCATGTCTTAATCCATTTCAATCTGATGCCACATTGTACAACGAATGTTCTACTGAACATTTCAGAGCTATTTTAGAACTATGAGTAAATTCATTTCAGCAACACAGGATAAACAATATTTATCTTAAAGAAATATATATTAGTAGAAAGAAAGAAACAGTTGACCAATGTTATTCCACAACTATGATCAACTCTGTTGTACTTACAACGCAAGTAAAATGCAAGATCCAAGCTGGTAAAAGACAACATAAAAATAACTAACATTATTGACCCACTACAGTAAACTGTGTTTATACTTGAAAAATTACACATGTTTCAGTAATCTGAAAAGCTCAAGAGTGTTATATGTTTAAATGGGACAACAGAATACACCATAAGACTTAATAGACTGTTCAATTAACAGGAGCAGACACAGAGGCTGGCATTGTCCCATTTTAGCACACTTCCAATAAGACACTAGATGAAGACATCAAAAACTCGCCAGAACATTACAACTACTGTAGGGTAAGACTTTAGACAGAAATACGTGCAAATTATGCATGTAATGAAGGAACTTCTATAGTTGTAAGCTTGATCACTTCCATCTCAATACTGTACAATAAACAAGTCAACTCATCTACCCCCCCTATAGGTTCAATTGCAAGTCTCTGAGCATGCTCATTGGATATAAATTCACTGCAGATTCAGCCATTTCATGGTCCAAGCTGCTGGCAGATATAAAGGCCTGCCATTTGGAGACTAATTCACTGTGCTACTATGAATCTAAAAAAAACAAATCTCTTCTTTTTTTTACAATATGAAACTTAAGATAAATTCAACTCTAAGTTACTGGAAATATATAGCTTCAAGATCTAAACATAGTCTTCCATTTTGTAAATTTCCACAACACCACTTACACAAAACAGAATTTGAAATACAACACCGTATGCAAATATCTAGCCCTACCTAACATTTGCAACATTAATTCACTGACAAGATTATCCAGCATCATGCACTAGTCTAATTTATTATGTTATGAAGAATGCAGCATCTGTTTTTGAGTACAGAATAGCTACTGGTAATATAAAGGCAGATTGGATGTAATCGACTATATACAAAATTGATGCAAATAGTGATGAATGCACAGACCTATCCTTTCTTTGCAACTTTACTACAGAGAAAGGTTAACCTTAACACAAGCATCAAGGCAAATCAGAACTAGGTTAGGCTACCAACTGTTCACTTCAATGTGACACTCAGGCAGGGTGGTTGGCATTGGGATAGCATAAAGTACTTACATAATTCCTAAAAGTCAATGAATGCTGGTTAAAGTCATTTAAAATACTTCAAAGCCACATTTACAAATGCAAAAAAACCTTATTTTGAACTCCCTTAACCCATTTTTCTGAATCTCAATCTCACAAGCTCAACTGAAAATAACAATTACCAATATTGAAAACAAAACAATGGTCACACCATTCTTAACTTGGTATATTTAAACAGGTTAAATAGAATCATAGAATCCCTACAGCATGGAAGTAGGCCACTCCTCCCATCGAGCCACACTGATCCTCCAAAGCGCATCTCACCCCCATCATCCCTGTAACCCTGCATGCCCTCTGGCCAATCCACCTCAACTGCACATCTTTTAGACTGTTGGAGGAAACTGACAGACACGGGCAAATGTGCAAATTTCATAGTCACTCAAGGGTGGAATTGAACTTGGGTCTCTGGCACTGTGAAGCAGCAGTGCTAACCATTGAACCACCATGCCACCAATACACTCAAAACAATTGTGTTTCTGTGCCAACAGGACAGACTAACATTAATCCTTTGATTAAAGGGCGGCACAGTGGTTAGCACTACTGCCTGACAGCGCCAGAGACCCGGGTTCAATTCCAGCCTAGGGCGACTGACTGCACATTCTCCCAGTGTCTGCGTGGGTTTCCTCCGGGTGCTCTGGTTTCCTCCCACAGTCCAAAAATGGCAGGTTAGGTGAATTGGCCATGCTAAATTGCCCGTAGAGTTAGGTGAAGGGGTAAATGTAGGGGAATGGGTATGGGTGGGTTGCTCTTCGGAGGGTCGGTGTGGACTTGTTGGGTCGAAGGGTCTGTTTCCACAATGTAAGTAATCTAATCTAAATTTGTGGTTAATTTTATCCATGCAAAAGCATATGAAACCATCATCAAAATCAACTGTAAATTCTGATTTCAAATATTCACAATAAGAATTGCAAGTGTCACCATATGCATTTGTAAGGCCCTGTTATATCAAGTGGAAAAGTCAACTCTAAATTCCCGCAAACAATTAAAAATAATTTCGCCATACTACTGACAGTAATCACACTACAAACAGACACAATGCACCACTGCTCCATGTCAAAACGTAAAAGTACATAAACAGAAGCTTCTGGGCAAAATAACACGTGATAAATCTGTGTGCATGGCCAAACTCTGTCAATGATCACTAAATTGCATATTTTAAATTAAACTACATAATGGAGCATGTTAAGCGACTTGGCTTTCATCATTAGCACCAATGCTGATGACAACTACATCAACAGTAACATACATCTTCCCTGGCTTGGGAATTACCATTTCCATCAGAGTCAACAGTCAAATACCAACAAAAATTGGAGATGCAACCACAGCTTCACTATGATTTTCAACTAATGTTAAAATTAAGACATTAAACTTTTTTCCAATAAGGTAGAACAACTTTTCATTGTAGTACTGGTAGTCAGAATGTATCTACCTCACATTGTAAAGAATTAAACATAGTGATTCAAAGAAGTTACAAAGATGTTAATAAAGATGAATAATCTTTCAAAGAAATTTAGAAGGGACCTTTAAGCAAGCAGTATCTTCTCTATTTTACACAGGCCTGTCCTGACCTGAATGAAGTGATTGGTCACTGTTTAAAGTGGAATCCCTGATCAAATATCAGTATGAAATACCATATAGCAAAGGCTTCTTACTTTTGCCTAATTAATGACAAGGGAAAATGAGATTTCAAAGCATACATTTTGGCACGCAAATCAGTAAATAAAGAAAGGATTAACAAGGCAAGGATTCAAATGTCCACCATTAAACCATGCAAATCTACCCTGTATAAGATAGCATACTATTGTAAATGTATGAACTGAGCAAGGTAATTTCATTTTAAAGAATGTCATAACATGCAGACAGAAATGTACTTTGACATTCACCTATAAAACAATGAGTTTGCTTTGCAGCTCTAGCAAAATTAAGAACTCGGTAATGCAGTTCACAATAAATCTTGAACCAATTTACTGTACCACTAATTATAAAACAACAAAATACTCAAGCCCAAAAGCATATCCCCATGATACAGCGCAAGACCAAGATGTCAATTGTTCATCCACAAGAAGTGGAAGCAGTTTTTTTCAAAAAAAATACTTTTTTCTTATCAATGTCAATATCAATGGTCACTGTACAAACAAAAGAATCTGCAAACATGCAAGAAGTGCAGAGATGTATATGCTATGCAAAAGACCACCTCTCCAACGTGTAAAAGCTCAACTTCCAAGAGGCTTCGGTTGACCATTGGGAAAGGTGTCCATCCATCCTCCATACTCTTATCTTCCCCCCTCCAAAAGCACTTTTATTTTGAACGCGCTGAGTGGCAACTGTCGAGTACAGACTCGCACGTTAAAAGGAAAACCACGCTGTTCTCATCAACCAGTGCCCGGATTGGGGAGGGAAGGGGGCGGGGGGGGGGTTGCTGGTGGCGAGGGAAAAGGGAAAAAAAGACTAACAATTAAAAAAAAAACTCTCTCTCTCTCCCTCCCTCCCACACACGCGCGTTTCCCAGCCGTTCGGCCAAACAAAAATCTTGTGGAGAATGGACTCGTCGTTGGAAGCCAGGCTTGCGTTCCGTCTGTTCGCCCCGGCGCCCGGGAACCAGCCTAACGGCTGCGCCTACGCTGGGGACGCACGGGCATCGCATCAGTTATACAGGGTGCGGGGCGGCAAGCTCCAGGGTTCCTCGGTCAGCAGGCCAAACTCCCGCCCACCCTTCATCCATCCATCCATCCCTCCCTCCCCCACACTGCCCTCTCCTCCTCCCGCAGCCCCTGTCTTTCTCTCTCTTACAACACAACGTCAAGCCTCCAACTTTTAATTTTTTAAAAAAGGACACAAGCTGTCGCCTGGTATTTGAAAAGCTGCAGGCGGCGCTCTGACTGGGGGGGGGGATGGAAGGTAGTCGGGTGAGAAGGAGATATTCCGTCCCCCTGCGGGCGGTGTCTGTGTGTGTGTGAGTTTTTTTCAGGTGGGTGATTATAATAGAGGGCGGAAGGAACAGTCGGGCTGGGGAGGGTGAAGTGTGAGAGAGAAAACTTGCTGCTTCTTTTTACCTCAGGATCCGGTGAAGCCATGGCTCAGGCTCAGCTCGAGTGACGAAGCGCCCGCCCGCGCGTGACGTCATCGCCGCCCGGAGCCACACTGTCTCAGCATGTATCTCACTGTGTGTGTGTATCTCACTGTCACTGTCTCAGGGTGTATCTCACTGTGTGTGTATCTCATTGTCACTGTCTCAGTGTGTATCTCACTGTCACTGTCTCAGTGTGTATCTCACTGTGTGTATCTCACTGTCACTGTCTCAGTGTGTATCTCACTGTGTGTGTGTATCTCACTGTCACTGTCTCAGTGTGTATCTCACTGTGTGTATCTCATTGTCACTATCTCAGTGTGTATCTCACTGTGTGTGTGTATCTCACTGTCACTGTCTCAGGGTGTATCTCACTGTGTGTGTATCTCATTGTCACTGTCTCAGTGTGTATCTCACTGTGTGTGTGTATCTCACTGTCACTGTCTCAGTGTGTATCTCACTGTGTGTATCTCACTGTGTGTATCTCACTGTGTGTATCTCACTGTCACTGTCTCAGTGTGTGTCTCAGTGTGTGTATCTCACTGTCACTGTCTCAGTGTGTATCTCACTGTGTGTGTGTATCTCACTGTCACTGTCTCAGTGTGTATCTCACTGTCTCTGTCTCAGTGTATATCTCATTGTGTGTGTATCTCACTGTCACTGTCTCAGTGTGTATCTCACTGTGTGTGTGTATCTCTGTCACTGTCTCAGTGTATATCTCACTGTATGTGTGTACCTCACTATGTGTGTGCCTCACTGTGTGTGTATATCTCATTGTCACTGTCTCACTGTGTATCTTACTGTGTGTGTGTATCTCACTGTCACTGTCTCAGTGTGTATCTCACTGTGTGTGTATCTCACTGTCTCAGTGTGTATCTCACTGTGTGTGTATCTCACTGTCACTGTCTCAGTGTGTATCTCACTGTGTGTGTAAATCTCACTGTCACTGTCTCAGTGTGTATCTCACTGTCACTATATCAGCGTGTATCTCATTGTCACTGTCTCAGTGTGTATCTCACTGTCTCAGTGTGTATCTCACTGTCACTGTCTCAGTGTGTATCTCACTGTCACTGTCTCAGTGTGTATCTCACTGTGTGTGTATCTCACTGTCACTGTCTCAGTGTGTGTCTCTCTGTGTGTGTGTGTATCTCTGTCACTGTCTCAGTGTATATCTCACTGTATGTGTGTACCTCACTATGTGTGTGCCTCACTGTGTGTATATCTCATTGTCACTGTCTCACTGTGTATCTCACTCTGTGTGTGTATCTCACTGTCTCTGTCTCAGTGTGTATCTCACTGTGTGTGTATCTCACTGTCTCAGTGTGTATCTCACTGTGTATGTATCTCACTGTCACTGTCTCAGTGTGTATCTCACTGTGTGTGTAAATCTCACTGTCACTGTCTCAGTGTGTAACTCACTGTATATGTGTATCTCACTGTATGTGTGTATCTCACTGTCACTGTCTCAGCGTGTATCTCACTGTCACTGTCTCAGCGTATATCTGAGACAGTGAGATACACGCTGAGATAGTGACAGTGAGATACACACACAATGAGATATAAACTGAGACAGTGATAGTGAGATACACACACACAGTATCTCACTGTCACTATCTCAGTGTGTATCTCACTGTGTGTATATCTCACTGTCACTGTCTCAGCGTGTATCTCTGTCACTGTCTTAGCGTGTATCTCACTGTGTGTGTATCTCATGTCACTGTCTCAGTGTGTATCTCACTGTCACTGTCTCAGTGTATATCTCATTGTGTGTGTATCTCACTGTCACTATCTCAGCGTGTATCTCACTGTATGTGTGTATGTCACTGTGTGTGTGTATCTCACTGTCACTGTCTCAGCGTATATCTCATTGTGTGTGTATGTCACTGTCTCAGTGTATCTCACTGTGTGTGTCTATCTCATTGTCACAGTCTCTGTGTGTATCTCACTGTGTGTGTATCTCACTGTCACTATCTCAGTGTGTATCTCACTGTCTCAGTGTGTATCTCACTGTCACTGTCTCACTGTATATCTCATTGTGTGTGTATCTCACTGTCACTGTCTCAGTGTGTATCTCACTGTGTGTGTGTATCTCTGTCATTGTCTCAGTGTGTACCTCACTGTGTGTGTACCTCACTGTGTGTGTGTATCTCACTGTGTGTGTGTATCTCACTGTCACTGTCTCAGTGTGTATCTCACTGTGTGTGTGTATCTCTGTCATTGTCTCAGTGTGTACCTCACTGTATGTGTGTACCTCACTGTATGTGTGTATCTCACTGTGTATGTATATCTCACTGTCGCTGTCTCAGTGTGTATCTCACTGTGTGTGTGTATCTCACTGTCACTGTCTCAGTGTGTATCTCACTGTGTGTGTATCTCGCTGTCACTGTCTCAGTGTGTATCTCACTGTGTATGTGTGTATCTCACTGTCACTGTCTCAGTGTGTATCTCACTGTGTGTGTCTGTATCTCACACTCACTGTCACCGTCTCAGTGTGTATCTCACTGTATATCTCACTGTCACTGTTTCAGTGTGTATCTCACTGTGTCTGTATTTCACTGTGACTGTCTCAGTGTGTATCTCACTGTGTCTGTATCTCACTGTCACTATGTCTCACTGTGTCTGTATCTCACTGTGACTGTCTCACTGTCTGTATCTCACTGTCTCAGTATGTATCTCACTGTGTCTGTATCTCACTGTCACTGTGTCAGTCTGCATCTCACTGTGTCTGTGTCTCACTGTTTCTGTGTCTGTATCTCACTATCACTGTGTCTATATCTCACTGTCTTACTGTCACTGTGTCTGTCTCTCACTGTCACATCTCACTATGACTGTCTCACTGTGTCTGTATCTCACTGTGTATCTCATTGTCAGTGTCTGTATCATGGTCTCTTTTATTGTGACTGTATCTCAGCCTCACTCTCACTGTGCCTGTCTGTATCTCACTGTCTCACTGTAGCTCTCTGTGTCATTGTGACTGTCTGTATTTCACTGTCTCAGTATCTCGCTGTCTCATATCTCACTGTGACTGTTTCTGTGTCTCACTGTAACTGTCAAACCCTGTGACTGTGTCTATCTCACTGTTTCACTATGACTGTCTGTATCTCACTGCGACTGCGTCTCACTGTGTCTGTATCTCACTATCTCACTGACTCAGTGTCTACATTTCACTGTCTCATTTTGTCTGTAACTCATTATGACGATATCTCACTGTCTCTGTCTGCATCTAACTGTGTCTGTGTCTCACCGTGTCTATATCTCACTGTCCTACTGTGTGTCTGTATCTCACTGTCTCTCTGACTATATCATTGTGCCTGTATCTCATTGTCTCGCTGTGTCTGTATGTCACTATCTCACTGTGACTGTATCTCAGTTTCACTGTGACTGTATCTCACTCTTTCTATGTCTCTCACTGTGACTATCTGTATCTCGATGTCTCACTGTGAGTAGATCTCACTGACTATATCTATCTCACTGTCTGTATCTGTGACTGTAGCAGTGTCTCACATTGTCTCACTGTGACTATACCTCACCGTCTCACTATGACTGTCTGTATCTCACTGTCTCACTCTGTGTCTCACTGTGTCTGTATATCTGTCTCACTGTGTCTGTATATCTGTCTCACTGTGTCTGAATCTCACTGTCTCATTGTGACTGTGTCTGAATCTCACTGCCTCATTGTGACTGTCTGTGTCTGGATGTCACTGTGACTGTGTTTGGGTCTCACTGTGTCATAACTGACTGTATTTCATAACGTCTGTAGCTGACCTTGTCTCATTGGCTATCTATGTCTGATTCTCTCATTGTGCCTGACTGTCTCATTTTGCCTGATTGTGTCTGTGTGTCATTGTGACATGGTGTATTTTTTATCTATATTGTATTGTGACTGACTGTCTCTGTCTCTGAATTTAGTGGAAGAAAGTGAGAACTGCAGATGCAGGCGATCAGTCAAAAAGTGTGGTGCTGTAAAAGCACAGCCAGTCAGGCAGTATCCAAGGAGCAAGAGGGTGGATGTTTCGAGCCTAAGCTGATGAAGAGCTTATGCTCGAAATGTCGATTCACCTGCTCCTCAGATGCTGCCTGACCGGCTGTGCTTTTCTAGCACCACACCTTTTGACTCTGTCTTTGAATTTAACCATGTCTCATTGTCTGACAGTAATTATGTCTCATTATTACTGTGTTTGACTGTGTGCCAGCTTCTCTGTCTAATTTTAACTATACCTGACTGTGACCTATTGTGACTGATAGTCTGCCTGTATCTGACTATCTCTGACTGATTCGTAGTTTCTGACTAATTTTCTGTATCTGACCATGTCTCATTGTGACTGTGTCTGACTATGTCTCTTTGTGATTGTGTTTGTATCTGACTGTGTCTCATTGTGATTGACTGTACCTGACTATCTCATTGTGGATCAGTGGTGCTGGAAGAGCACAGCAGTTCAGGCAGCATCCAACGAGCAGTGAAATCGAAGGTTCGGGCAAAAGCCCTTCATCAGGAATAAAGGCAGTGAGCCTGAAGCGTGGAGAGATAAGCTAGGGGAGGGTGGGGGTGGGGAGAGAGTAGCATAGAGTACAATGGGTGAGTGGGGGAGGAGATGAAGGTGATAGGTCAGGGAGGAGAGGGTGGAGTGGATAGGTGGAAAAGGAGCTAGGCAGGTCGGACAGGTCCGGACAAGTCATGGGGACAGTGCTGAGCTGGAAGTTTGAAACTAGGATGAGGTGGGGGGAGGGGAAATGAGGAAGCTATTGAAGTCCACACCGTTGATTTTATCTCATTGTGGCCAACAGTGCCTTCTTTCTGACTGTTTTAGACTGTGACTGGCTATAACTGTGTATCTGACTGTGCCTGAATGTATAACTGTCTCATTGTGTCTGACTGTATGGAACCATGCTTCATTGTGACTGATTGTATTAGACCGTGTATCATTATCACTGACAGTGTCTGACACGTCTCATTATGACTGTGTTGGAACTATCTCTTATTGTGATTGTCTGGGTCTGACTGTGTCTCATTGTGTAAAAACTGCTGGAAACCAGATCTGGAAACGTCGATTTTACTCCTCGTATGCTGCCTGAACTGCTGTGCTCTTCCAGCACCACTAATCCAGAATGTGTCTCATTGTGTGCCAGTCTCTGTGTCTCATATCTGACTGCATCCTATTTAGAGTCATAGAGATATACAGCACGGAAACAGACCCTTCCGTCCAACCCGTACATGCCGACCAGATATCCCAACCCAATCTAGTCCCACCTGCCAGCGCCCGGCCCATATCCCTCCAAACCCTTCCTATTCATATACCCATCCAAATGCCTCTTAAATGTTGCAATTGTACCAGCCTTCACCACTTCCACTGGCAGCTCATTCTATATATGTACCACCCTCTGTGTGAAAACGTTGCCCCTTAGGTCTCTTTTATATCTTTCCCCTCTCACCCTAAACCTATGCCCTCGAGTTCTGGACTTTGTCTATTTATCCTATCCATGCCCCTCATAATTTTGTAAACCTCTATAAGGTCACCCCTCAGCCTCCAACGCTCCAGGGAAAACAGCCCCAGCCTGTTCAGCCTCTCCCTATAGCTCAAATCCTCCAACCCTGGCAACATCCTTGTAAATCATTTCTGAACCCTTTCAAATTTCACAACATCTATCTGATTATGTCTGGCTCTGTGTTTCATGACTTCTGAAACTATGTCCTATTATGATTATCGATATCTGACTGTCTCATTGTGTTGGCTGTGAGTGTATCTCATTGATTGTGTGTCAGACTGTGACTGAGACAGTCAGATTTGGTTACAAACTGTGTCTGTGACTCCTTGTTTGTCTAACTCTGTCTGTCTGTTGTGAGTGACTCTGTGCCTTTATCCCTATGTGACTGATTTTCTGTGTCTCTATGTCTGGGTCTGGGTCTGTATGAGTGAGTGACTGTGACTGTCTATGTCTGTCTGACTGTATCTGTGTTTGACTTTATTACTGACTGTGAGAAAGTGAGGACTGCAGATGCTGGAGATCAGAGCTTAAAAATGTGTTGCTGGAAAAGCGCAGCAGGTCAGGCAGCATCCAAGGAGAAGGAGAATCGATGTTTCGGGTGTAAGCCCTTCAGGAATGAGGAAAGTGTGTCTAGCAGGCTAAGATAAAAGGTAGGGAGGAGGGACTTGGGGGAGGGGCTTTGGAAATGCGATAGGTGGAGGGAGGTCAAGGTGAGGGTGATAGGCCGGAGAGGGGATGGGGCGGAGAGGTCGGGAAGAAGATTGCAGGTCAAGAAGGCAGTGCTGAGTCTGAGGGTTGGGACTGAGAAAAGGTGGGGGGAGGGGAAATGAGAAAGCTGGAGAAATCTGCATTCATCCCTTGTGGTTGAAGGGTTCCTAGGCGGAAGATGAGGTGCTCTTCCTCCAGGTGTCGTGTTGCCATGGTCTGGCGATGGAGGAGGCCAAGGACCTGCATGTCCTTGGTGGAGTGGGAGGGGGAGTTAAAGCGTTCAGCCACGGGGGGGTTGGGTTGGTTGGTCCGGGTGTCCCAGAGGTGTTCTCTGAAACGTTCCGCAAGTAGGCGGCCTGTCTCCCCAATGTATAGGAGGCCACATTGGGTGCAGCGGATGCAGTAAATCCGCCCCCACTCCGACCATGCAGTCTCCGCGATCACTACCCAGACAACCGCCTCCATAATCGCAAGGAAGACCATCGCCGACAGATTCGCGGCCTCCGCGGGGTCCACAACCATCGGGAACAACACCGTTTCTGCATTCGCCGCAGCCACCTCCACCCCCGGAGTTGCCATCGCTGCATCTACTTCCGCCCCCAGTGACGTCACTCGCCTGCACAACGACCACGCCGCATGCATCTCTGCCCTAGCGCCGATCCCCGCCCCCACGTCTAACCCCACCCCCACTCCAAGCTCCAGTCCCACACCAGGTCCTAGCTCCCAGCCCTGCCGTATTTTTACCATCCCTCCAAACCTCCCCCTCTCTGAGGATGAAAGATCAGTCCTGAGCAGAGGCCTCACCTTCATCCCCCTACACTCCCGAATTAACGAGTTCTACACGCGGCGAGACATCGTGCACTTCTTCTGCCGCCTTCGCCTCCGCGCCTATTTCTTCAACCAGGACTCCCGCCCACCCTCTGACGACCCCTTCTCCTGCCTCCAACACACCCCATCCACCTGGACACCCCGTGCTGGCCTCTTACCCGCCCTCGATCTCTTCGTAGCCAACTGCCGCCGCGACATTTACCGCCTCAACCTGTCCACCCCTCTCACCCACTCCAACCTCTCAACCTCGCAATGTGCAGCCCTCCACTCCCTCCGCTCCAACCTCAACCTCACCATCAAACTGGCAGACAAGGGAGGCACGGTGGTAGTTTGGCGCACTGATCTTTATATTGCTGAGGCTAAACGCCAGCTTGCGGACACCTCCTCCTACTGCCCCCTTGACCATGACCCCACCTCTCACCACCAAAACCATCATCTCCCAGACCTTCCATAACCTCATCACCTCAAGGGATCTCCCATCCTTCGCTTCCAACCTCATAGTCCACAACCCCGCACCGCCCGTTTCTACCTCCTGCCCAAAATCCACAAACCTGACTGCCCCGGCCGACCCATTGTCTCAGCCTGCTCCTGCCCCACCGAACTCATTTCTGCATACCTTGACACGGTCCTGTCCCCCTTAGTCCAAGAACTCCCCACCTATGTTCGGGACACCACCCACACCCTCCACTTCCTCCATGATTTTCGCTTCCCCGGCCCCCAACGTCTTATCTTCACCATGGACATCCAGTCCCTATACACCTCCATCCCCCATCACGAAGGCCTCAAAGCCCTCCGCTTCTTCCTTTCCTGCCAAACCAACCAGTACCCTTCCACTGACACCTTCCTTCGACTGACTGAACTGGTCCTCACTCTGAACAACTTCTCTTTCCAATCCTCCCACTTCCTCCAAACCAAAAGAGTAGCCATGGGTACCCGCATGGGCCCCAGCTATGCCTGCCTCTTCGTTGGATATGTGGAACAGTCCATCTTGAGCAGCTACACTGGCACCACCCCCCACGTTTTCCTCCGCTACATCGATGACTGTATCGGCGCCACCTCGTGCTCCCACAAGGAGGTTGAACAGTTCATCCATTTTACCAACACCTTCCACCCCGACCTCAAATTTACCTGGACCGTCTCAGACTCCTCCCTCCCCTTCCTAGACCTCTCCGTTTCTATCTCAGACGACGGACTCAACACGGACGTTTACTATAAACCAACTGACTCCCACAGCTACCTAGATTACACCTCCTCCCACCCTGCCCCCTGTAAAAACGCCATCCCATTTTCCCAATTCCTTCGCCTTCGCCGCATCTGCTCCCAGGAGGATCAATTCCAATACCGAACAACCCATGGCCTCCTCCTTCAAAGACCACAATTTCCCCTCAGACATGGTTGACGATACTCTCCACCGCATCTCCTCCACTTCCCGCTCCTCCGTCCTTGAACCCCACCCCTCCAATCACCACCAGGACGGAACCCCACTGGTTTTCACCTATCACCCCACCAACCTCCTGATATATCGTATCATCCTTCATCATTTCCGCCACCTCCAAACAGACCCAACATCAAAGATATATTTCCCTCCCCACCCCTATCAGCGTTCTGGAAAGACCACTCCCTCCGCGACTCCCTCATCAGATCCACACCCCCCCACCAACCCAACCTCCACTCCCGGCACCTTCCCCTGCAACCGTAAGAAATGCAAAACTTGTGTCCACACCTCCCCCCTCACTTCCCTTCAAGGGATCGTGCCATATCAGTCAGAAGTTCACCTGCACCTCCACACACATCATTTACTGCATCCACTGCACCCGATGTGGCCTCCTATACATTGGGGAGACAGGCCGCCTACTTGCGGAATGTTTCACAGAACACCTCTGGGACACCCGCACCAACCAACCAACCCAACCACCCCGTTGCTGAACGCTTTAACCCCCCCTCCCACTCCGCCAAGGACATGCAGGTCCTTGGCCTCCTCCATCGCCAGACCATGGCAACACGACGCCTGGAGGAAGAGCGCCTCATCTTCTGCCTAGGAACCCTCCAACCACAAGGGATGAATGCAGATTTCTCCAGCTTTCTCATTTTCTCAGTCCCAACCCTCAGACTCAGCACTGCCTTCTTGACCTGCAATCTTTTTCCCGACCTCTCCATCCCCACCCCTCTCTGGCCTATCACCCTCACCTTAACCTCCTTCCACCTATCGTATTCCCAACGCCCCTCCCCCAAGTCCCTCCTCCCTACCTTTTATCTTAGCCTGCTTTATTACTGACTGTGTTTGTGTCTGACTCTATAATTCTCCATGTCTATCTGGCTCTGTGTATTTGATTTTGTGACTGTGATTGACTCTGTGCTGTCTGTATCGATTGATGCCTATAACTGACTCTTGTCTGATTCTGTGTGACTGACTTTTGTCTGATTCTGTGTGACTGACTCTTATCTGTTTGTTTGTGTTTATCTCTGTGTGTGTTTGTGACTGTGTTGACCGTATCACAGTCATTGTGTGTCTATGTCTTGACATTGTCTATGACTGTGTCTCTGTCTGTGACTGACTGTGTGCCTGCTGGAGCAGCTAAGTGAGAGTGTGGGTGTGTAAGCAAGTGACAGTTTGTATGGGATAGAGTGTGTGTGGATGCAAGTGTGGGCAAAACAGTATGGATGTTTTTCTGAATGTGTGTGTGGATGACTAAATGAGTGTTTGTGTGAGTGAGTAATTGTATGGGGCTGAACATGGGTGTGAGTGAGTTTGTGTGGTTGCAATTATAACCCATAGCAACCATCTTCCAACCCCTTTTCCCAACATTCACTTCCAAGACACACATTCCCCTTTTTACCTGTAAGACCTAATACCTGGTTTCCTTCCTATCGAAAATATGTTGTGAAACTTGAAAGGATTCAGGAAAGATTTAAAAGGATGTTGCCAGGGTAGGAGGATTTGAACTATGGGGAGAGGTTGAATACGCAAGGGCTGTTTTCCCCGGAGCGTCGGAAACTGAGGGGTGACCTTACAAAATCATGAAGGGCATGGATAAGATAAATAGACAAAGTCTTTTCCCTAAGGTGGGGGAATCCAGAACTAGAGGACATAGGTTTGGGGTGAGAGAGGAAAGATATAAAAGAGACATAAGGGGCAACTTTTTCACGGAAGGTGGTACATGTATGGAATAAGTTGGTGGAGGCTAGTACAATTGCAACATTTTTAAAGGCATCTAGATGGTTATATGAATAGAAAGGGTTTGGAGGGTTTTGGGCCATGTGCTGGCAGGTGGGTCTAGATTGGGTTGGGATATCTGGTTGGCATGAACGAGTTGGACTGAAGGGTCTATTTCCGTGCTGTACATCTCTATGACTCTGTGATCTCTCTTTCGTTCCTGATCATTACTATGCTTCAAATCAACATGGACTCCCCTAGCTCAGATACTGCACTACATTAGAACATGTGGACCATCCAAATCACTAAAGACGAGGATTAGTTTTCATTAAAAGCTTACAGCAGAGCAGATCTGAATGCGAGACTGCAAATCATTCATAGCAACTACTCCGCACCCCTTCCCCAACCTTCACTTTATTTTTCTTCACTAAAATCTCAGTCTCATTCCTAATCATTTATCAAACGAATATGGAATTCTTTACCATAGTTCAGATGCTGCAAAACAGTAGAACATAAGGATATTTAAAACTTCAAGAAATAATAACAGCAGTCTGGGGTATATGTGTGGCATAGGTTTTGTGGCTGCAACTCAATCACAGTAAAAATCCTCCATTCCCATCCCTTACTTACACCAATCCTGATCCTTATTCTGCTATTAAATTAACATGAATCCTCTCCCATAGCTCAAATACAACACCATGATACAACATAAAGTCAGTACAAACGACTGAAACTTTTAAGATTCACTTAAAAAAAATTGAGGATCCGTATGTATGTGTATGCGTGAGAGAAAAAGACACTACAAACCATACATTCATCCCAAACACAGCTATCATCCTTCACCCTTTTCCTAATACTCACTCCAAATACACCCCTTTTCGTCGCAAAAAAAGTCTTTCCGTTATGCTATTCATATCAATGTGGAATATTCTCTCTCGGCTGAAATTGAATAAGAGGATAATCAGGACACTAAGTGAAGATTCACTTTTATTTCCAAAGTTATCTGTTTCCATATCTTTAATTTTGCCCACCTATACAGAATACAAAATTACCTGACCTTTGACATCATTTTCCAAATGGCTCTGGGCTTCCAAAACTACAAAAAGACACATAAAACTACTAAGAATTGAAAAATCTTGAAAAAAAACACAGCTAAGCCTTGTTAGAATGAAGCCTGTAAAATAGAGAATACTTAATTCATCTTTGAGGTAAAAAGGGGTGGCATGGTGGCTCAGTGGTTAGCATTGCTGCCTCACAGCACCAGGGTCCCAGGTTCAATTTCAGCCTTTGGTGACTGTGTGGAGGTTGCACATTCTCCCCGTGTCTGCGTGGGTTTCCTCCGGGTGCTCCAGTTTCCTCCCACAGTCCAAAGATGTGCAGGTGAATTGGCCACACTAAATTGCTCGTAGTATTAGCTGCATTAGTAAGAGGGAAATGGGTCTGGGTGGATTACTCTTCGGAGGGTCGGTGTGGACTTGTTGGGCAGAAGGGCCTGTTTCCACATTGTAGGGAATCTAATTTAATCTAATCTAAATAAAAGCATGTTTCCCCAACATTAAAGCTGCCAACATTAAAGCTGTACTTAGAAAAGTGAATGACATGAAAATTCAAAGGTACTCCAGACATACTGTACATGATAATATATGAACCTATCTAGCTTGCCTGTGAACTGCAGCCTTAGTAGTTCAGGTGCAAAAGCTTCAATTCCATTTGTCAATGCAAACTTTTTGCATCTCAAATTGTTTAAGGATTGTTTGAATTATTCTTGATCTTAATACAACAGTAGTTATTCCAATAGAACTCCTTTGGATCACAATCAAGCCTATCACACAATATCCAACGAGTATTTAGTGCAGATTGGATAATAGAAAATTTACATGAACAACTCAACTAAAATTGTAAAAGCGGCTCTAAATCTCTTTCCTAATCAGTAGTTATAATTGCTTCAGACAAGATCTACCTAATTTCACAATTCACTATCTATAAGACAAGACTATGGGTTTAAAGGAGGAAACTAGTGAAGCAGTAACTGCAAAGTGAGTACTGTCCTGCAAAAGCATAATGGTCTATTCTTATAATACAAATATATTATATTCACTCTATATCAATATTTGTCATTAACATATTTAATATCCCTGCTTATAAAACAAATTCTGAGAATGTGAGCTTGTAGTTTTGCAGTCAAAATAAAAACAAATCTATAAACTCAGAAATCATAGCTACTTAATAAATTCTGAAAAAGGGTCTCTGGACTTGAAACATTAACTCTACTTTCTCTCCACAGATGCTACCAGACCTGCTGACTTTCTCCAAGAATTTCTAGGTTTTTTTTGCAGATTTCTAGCTCCTGCAGTTTTTTTTATTTTATTTCAATAAATTAAGCTTGAATTTTGAACAATATACCCAAGTTAAAATTGCCTTAGTTCAATTGGACT
Source organism: Chiloscyllium plagiosum (assembly GCF_037043375.1). Taxonomy (NCBI): domain Eukaryota; kingdom Metazoa; phylum Chordata; class Chondrichthyes; order Orectolobiformes; family Hemiscylliidae; genus Chiloscyllium; species Chiloscyllium plagiosum. The sequence continues at coordinate 33,810,352 of NW_028270159.1, read as the reverse complement.
ATTCTCTCATCAGAGACAACTTAACCTCAGGGTTACTAAGGAGAGGGGCGAGGTTGAGAAAAGTTGTTCTTTGTGGTAACCTCAGCCAGTGCAGGAATCGAACCCATGCCTTTAGTATCACTCTGCAATGCTAACCAGCCATCCCCTAATCGATCCTGAATTCTGAGTGTAGTGCCTTTCAGATCTTTGCATACGATTAATATGTACAGTGATAATACACTGAAATAACAATGAAGCAAACCTTAGAGATTTCTTTCAATTAATCTATTCTGGATTAAGTCTGATGAAGAGTCGTTAATGATTAATATCAAAATGAAACAGACACCAATACAAAATAGTAGTTGCAATGTAATGACAAAATTCACTAATGGTGGATCTTGTGCAGAAATGTAAAAAGACGTCTCGGATTCCTGGCCTGGCTGAGGGAGGAGGAAGAGAAACAAAAGGAATGCTGTCATCCGGGTTCTTTCTGCACAGAAACCCCAAACGATCTGAAAGCACATTCCACATTTTAATGTTGTACAGTTGCTGCGAGACTCTCAGCATTTTTGTGTGATTTCCAGTCAAATAGCCTGACAATAAAGGAAAATGGTACAATGACCGTTCAGGACAGGATCCCAGCACCTTTCCTCCACCTAAACTCTTCAAATAAAAGCAAAGCTGAACAGTTGCGCCCACATTCCTTCAGGATAATGGAGCTTTGCTTCAATTCTGATTTTCTTTAATCCTCTGCTGTCACCCTTTCTTCATTGCCTGTAGATCACATCCAATTATTGCTTTAGAAATGCTCCTCAGCAGCATTGAAGTGTTTTGAATAATATATATTTACAATGTATTCTTATTTCCTTCAGTAGAAATGGTCTGACTTTACATGCGTCCAAGATGTAATTAAACATCTACACATTTATTTAAAACACAATTGGTTGTGATAAAACAATAGATATTAAACTGAAGTCTGTATACATATTTGCTGTAAATCTTCTCATCAGACATACTATAGCAGTTGATTGATTTGTATGTGCTATTTTAAAGGTTCCAGACTGGCAAATAGATCGCCATCGTGTTTGAGAACAGGAATTGTTTCCTGAGACTTTTTCTCAAGTCACTGTCTCATTGAGAAGTTGGCTTTTTAATTGTAATTTTCGATGATTATTACACAAGTAAAAGAAAGGCATACTTATGGAACTATGAACAATATCCAAATAGAATTAGCATATTCATGACAGAGAAATGAATCTAGATCAGAAGACACTGATGCAGTTGACAAAGCCATTCAATGCAGCAGGCTAGATACTGACTGGTTAATAATTAATGAGCAAAGGCTGGCTATAATATGTATTCTCTATTCTCTGTCCATAGAAGCTGTTGTTGAAATAATCTGTATATGGAGTGAGAATGTTTTTAAAATAGCGTATTTCACTTTATTTCATTAAAGACTTGTTCCACATCAGGGGGAAGGAAGTTATAGTGAATGTAACAAGTTCAGCCAGGTGGACCTTATAAAATATGAGTTCCCAGCACTTAGAAGACTTGCACATAGCCCTTAGATGTTTCTCCAAGGTGGGCGTACACCTTAGAAGGGAAAAACGTGTGTTCCAGGTACACAAAGTGACCTACTTGGGCTATAGTGTTGACAAGACCAGGTTACACCCTTTGGAAGATAAGTGATAGCAATCAAAGGTGTCTCAGTTCCTATGTCTGTATTGGAGATGAGATCTTTCCTTAGATAGATGAATTATGACAGAAATTTCATACATAACTTAGCCCCCCTCCTGGCACCCTTAAATCTGCAAATGAAAAAGGGTCAGCCTTGGAAATGGTTGCAAAGCCAAGACATAGCTTTGAAGCAGTAATTTCCATCATCTAAGATGTTGACACACTATGATCCCAAGTGAGATATGGTGCTGACATGTGACGCCTCTTCGTATGGTATTAGGGTAGTGTTGGCTCTCAGCTGGCCCAACAGAGAGGAACGCCCAAAAGAATATGCTTCTGGACTTTGGCTGATGCAGAACGCAAATACGCCCAGATAGAGAAGGAAGATTTGGCAGTCATCTATGGTGTTAGAACGTTCCAATAATATTTTTACGGAGGTAAATTTGTAATAGTAATAGAGCACAAACCTTTGCTAGGGCTACTCAAAGAGGACAAGGCCAGGCCACCTATAGCTTCAGGTCAAAATCAGTGGCAGGCTCTCATTGTAAGTGTGTACAATTGCAAGTTGGAATACTGTTTAGGAGGCCAAGTAGTAAATGTGGATGCCTTGACTCACCTCCCACAGACAGATGCACCACCGGTGGTGCTGCTGCTAGATGAGTCCTTTCTGGGTTTTAAACTTTCTGGATACCCTTCCTGTCACCGCTGACAATATCAAACTGTGGACCCAAAAAGATTCAGTCCTGGCAAAACTAAAACAGTTGGTGGTGATGAGGGAAACAAAAGGGCCATCACAACTGGAATTAAAACTTTTCTGGACCCAGCAAGACCAGATCACCATAGCAGATGGCATTTTATCATGGGAGCAACATTGATTGTCCCGAAAAGGTCACCACCAGATACTGGCTGAACTTCACCAGGGTCATCCTGGCTGTCCAAAATGAAGATGTTAGCAAGAAGCTATGTCTGATGGCCAGGATTGGATTCTGACATAGTCGCATTGGTGGGGCAGTGCCCAGAGTACCAACAAGGACAGAAATTACTGCAGTAGCTCCACCACATTTGTGGGAATAGCCAGATAAACCCTGGATTCAGTTACACATTGACTGTGCTGCCCCTTTCACTTTCAGTCACTGGAGACTTAGTCAAAGTTGTTGGACGTGCATAGAATTCATTTGTCAAACACAGGATGACAATAGTAAAATTGCAAGCATCTTCTGCAATACACGGACTCACGGAAATGTTGGTCAAGACAATGGGTTATCATTTACCAGCAGGGAATTCAAGTATTTCCTAAAGTCAAATGGCATTCTGCATATAATAACAGCTCCATACCATCCAACGTACAATGGTTTGGCAGAAAGAGCAGACCCAAACTTTTAAGGCAGGTTTTAAGGAACAACCTAAAACTGCATTCATTATCAAACTGTATCAGTTCCTATTTGATTATCGAACCATCCCTCATGCAACTATAGGCTAGCTTCAGCAGAGTTGCTAATGGGGAGAAGATGCTGCACCAGACTGATCTGATCTGCCCTGACCCAGCATCAGAATGCCAATGCCGGACATAAAACTCCTCTAAGTGAGCAAGACAGTTTAGCTCTGGGAATGAGGTTTGGTGCCGAAATGACAGAAATGGTCCTGCATGGGTAAGAGGCATTGTCAGCATGAAGTCAGGTCCTGTGACGTACAAAGTTCGGATAGATGAGGCAGTCCTGATCGGGTATGTGGACCAAGTGAAAGCTGTAAGCCTGTGAATGATGCATGAGTAAAACATACCCAGCCCCTCAGAACAGCCATAAAGTTTGTCTGAACCCATAGGTTCTCTTTCTCCATCTAGCATCAAAGAAACCTTGGAGTTTGAGATGGATACGTCAGAGGTCTCAGGCTCAACGCCTTTACCACCAGAAAAAGAGAATATAATTTCTTCCAAGATGCTCTGTGAGCTAAAGGCAGGCTACGGACCAGTACACACTGCCTGTATACAAGGCTGAGTCAAAGGAACAGGACCTGGTGCAAAAACACCCCAGGAGATGCTACAAGAGAAATAACAGGCCCATGTCACAGGACTTAGAGGGGGAGGGATACAGTGATGATGACAAGGTCAGCCAGATGGATCTCATAGAATATGAGTTCACTGACTGGGGCTGTTAATCTCATCCAACCAGGAAGCCCTGGCTGACAGGTATAAGTAAGAATGTATGACTTCCCTCTCCAACTCTATTTTGATTTAGTCCCTGCCCTCCCCTTCACTGTTTTGATCACACGGCATTGCCCTTTGATGTGAAGGGCAGTGCTTGTCACTGGCCACTCGGGTGTTTTCCTATCTTCCTGGTGGTAGAAATTGAATAAAGATTCGTGCACTTTGTGTCTTTCACTGTGTCTCACACGTATACACACACACCATGGGTGCTGGGGAACAATAAGCACTACCGCACTTAGGTGGTAGTGTGGGGGTTAAATTTTAAAAAAGATAAACAGAAAAAATAAGAAAAAAGAAAAAAAAATAAACAGGAGATTGTAGCATTGTCCTTTGATGTGAAGGGCAGTGTTTGTCACCGGCCACTCGGGTGTTTGCAAAGAAAAGAAAAAAAAAAGTGAGAATGTATGACTTCCCTCTCCAACTCTATTTTGATTTAATCCCTGCCCTCCCCTTCACTGTTTGATCATGCAGCATTGCCCTTTGCTGTGAAGGGCACAGCTTGTCACTGGCCACCTGGATGTCTCCTTTCTTCCTGGTTGTAGAAATTGAATAAAGATTTGTACACCTGTTGTTTTTCACTGTGTCCTACACCTGCACACACACAACATGGATGCTAGGGAAAAATAAACACTATCGCAGTTGGTGTAAGTGTGGGGGTAAAAAAAGGAAAAAAAAAGACAAAATAAGATAAAAAGAAATAAATTAAAATGTCTAATTGGATTGTCTTGTATGTATATGTTTTGTGATAACTGAAAGTGGGATTTGAGGTTTGTCCTCATTCCCCTGAAAACTGGTTGAACGGTGGGGTTTGGGGTTTGGCCTTGCCGCTCCTCTCTCTTGTATATTGCTGTTTATCTGTATACGGCTGTTAATGTTAATTGTTTGTAAACTGTACTGTTTAATAAAATAAAAGTATTATTTTTAAAAAATGGGAATGTTAGGGATTCTGTTGATTCTGAGAGGTGGCTCTGAAGAAGCCAGACCAGTGTCAGGTACAATGCAAGTGTAAATAAAGGGTGACTTGTTGACAGGATACTGGCATGTATCAAGTTATATCCAAAGTGTAGATTGGGCAACCGAACACAATGTGAAACAGACGGCGAGAAGGCAACCATACTCAGCATAAATAATTTATAAACAACAAGGCAGTTAGAAGAAGGTTTCTGTTTGCATTAGCAAGAAGGACAAAAATTCAAAGTTGTCACCGTTTTGTCCTGTCATCTTTTACCTCAAGAAACAGCAACTTGCTCAGAGTGATTGCTCTAAGATTTAAAGTTGAAAATCACACAAGACCTGGTTATAGTCCAACAGGTTTATTTGGAAACTCTAGCTTTCGGAGTGCTGCTCCTTCATCAACCACCTGAAAGCTAGTGTGTCCAACTAAACCTGTTGGACTATAACCTGATGTTGTGTGATTTTCAACTTTGTACAACCCAGTCCAACACCAGCACCTCCAAATCCTGTTGAAGATTTAAGAAACTGTAAGTGAGTACAGCAGCAATAGATCCAACATCTGTTGTGTTTCAAAGAGTAATCCTTTCAGCATCAAGGAGCATTTTAAAGCATTTCAAAACATTTAGTCAAGCTATTCATTTCTGAGATATGAAAAGAGCATGTGTTTTTTTTAAAGTGAATATGTGCTTTTCCTTACAGACATATGGAAGGGGGTAGCACATTGGTGATGTCAGTGGACTGGTAATCCAGAACTGAAATATTCCAGTTCAAGAAAAAGTCATACCAGACTTGAAATTTAAAGTCTGTTTCTCTTTCCACAAATGCTGCCAGATTGGTTTGGTTTCTCTAGCATTCTCAACGTTTTGAAGACATAGGTTCAAATTACACCATGAAAGATGATGAAATTTGAATTAAATGAAAAATATGAACAAAGAAGAGCTATTCAATATAATGATGTGTGTAAAAAGCCACCTGCTTCACGAATGTCCTGTAGGGAAGGAAATCTGCCATCCTTACCTAGTCTTAATCCAGACTCTCAGCAATGTGGTACTACCCTCTGGGCAATTAAAAGTGTGCATTAATGCTGGCCTGACTAAAGATGCGCACATGCCATATATGAATGATGAAAAAGTATTCATTGTTATGATTTCTTAACATATAAATGTTAATCAAATCTTAATGATCCAAAAGACTATGTGCAGGGTATAGCCCCAGTAAAATCCGCAAACTCTGGCCCTTTTACTCTACAGTAACAATCAGATTTAAGTGCCAGTTAATGTTGATAAACCAATGTTCTTGTATCACCTATCAATCACCAACTGGTGATAGAGATTAAGTTAAGGAAAAGAAATGTATTTAAGTTGTATTGAAAATATCATTGAGAACTAAACTGAATACAAAAATTTCAGAAGGAAGATGAAAAGGCTAATCAAAGAAGCAAAAGAAGGAATATGAAAAAGACACTGACAGCTTAAAAAAAGGAAAATTCCAAAATCTTATATTGGTCCATAAACAGGAAAAAGAGGAGTAGGGCCAATTAAACACCAAAAGCAAAGCTTGCACTTGGAGACAGAAGACATAGCTGAGGTGATAAATTAATACTTTGAATCTGTCTTTACCTGCAAGGCAGATATTATCCAGGCCATGCTGACACAGGAGGAAACTAGAAGGGTTTTAAATTGATAAAGCCAAGGTATTGGATAAGCTGTCAATATTCACAAAGTTGGTAAGGTATCAGCACCAGACAAGATGCATCAAAGGATATTGAAAGAAATTGCAGAAGCACTGGCTATAATCATTCAATCTTCCCTCGGCTCAGGTGTGGTGCCAGAGGACTGGAGAATTGGAAACATCAAAAAAGTTTGTAAAACATAAGTCGAGCAATTACAGACAGGTTAGTAGCAAACCTGTAGGAACAATTAGTTAGGTTAAGATTAATAGTTACATGGAAAAATATGGGTTCACAAGGGAAAACCAGCATGGATTTGTAAATAGAAAGCTGTGTCCACCTAATTTGTTCTATATTTTTTGAAGAGATAACAAGCAAGTGCAATGAGGGGGTGATGTTGATGAGGTACACATGCACATACACCTTCAAAAGGTGTTTAATACAGTATCACGCAATGGACTTGGTGACAAAATTTATAGTTCATGAAATGGAGGATGGTAGCAATATAGATCTAAAATTAACTGTATAATAGGAAACTAAAAGCAATAGTTAATAGTTAATCAGCAATTTTTGGGTTGGACATATGTTTGTTATTGAGCTGCCAGAGGTCAGTATGGAGAACCTTACTTTTCCTAAGATGTTTATGTATCATTTAAATCTTAGTGTGCAAGTGAAAATTTTAAAGTTTGCATTTTTTTATTCATTCATGGGACGTGAGCGTCATTGGCTAAGCCAGCACTTAATTGCCTCTCCCCAGTTGTCCTTGAGTAGATACTGGTGAATTGTCTTCTTGATTGGCTGCAGTTCACATGCTAGTCAAAAGTGAGGACTGCAGATGCTGGAAATCAGGGTCTAGATTAGAGTGGTGCTGGAAAAGCACAGCATGTCTGGCAGCATCCAAGGAGCAGGAAAATCGACGTTTCGGGCAAAAGCCCTTCATCAGGAATGAAGGCAGGGAGCCTTCAGGGTGGAGGGATAAATGGTTGGTGTTGTAAAACCTGGGAGCATTGCAAATTGTGAGGAGAACAATGCAGAATGTTAAGAAGACAGTCCTGTTAAGATTTGCTTTCCCAAAATGCAGCACCTGACATTTATCTAAATTAAACTCCATCTGCCACTCCTCAGCCCATTGGCCCATCTGATCAAGATCCCATTGTAATCTGAGGTAACCTTCTTTGCTCTCCACTACACCTCCAATTTTGGTGTCATCTGCAAACTTACTAATTATACCTCTTATGCTCACATCCAAATTATTTGTATAAATGAGGAAAAGTAGTGGACCCAGGACCAATTCTTGAGGCACTCCACTGGTCACAGGCCTCCAGACTGAAAATAAACGTCCACCACCACCCTCTGTCTTCTACCTTTGAACCAGTTCAGTATCCAAATGGCTAGTTATCCCTGTATTCCATGGGATCTAACCTTGCTAACGAATCTCCCACTGTGAATCTTGTTGAACGCCTTACTGAAGTCCATATAGATCACGTCTACCACTCTGCCCACATCAATTCTCTTTGTTACTTCTTCAAAAAACTCAATCAAGTTTGTGAGACATGATTTCCCAAGCACAAAGTCATGTTGACGATCCCTAATCAGTCCTTGCCTTTCCAAATACATCTACATCCTGTCCCTCAGGATTCCCTTCAATAACTTGCCCACCACCGACATCAGGCTCACTGGTCTATAGTTCCCTGGTTTGTCCTTACCACTCTTCTTAAACAGTGACACCACGTTAGCCAACCTCCAGTCTTCCAGCACCTCACTTGTGCCTATCAAAGATACAAATATCTCAGCAAGAGGCCCAGCGATCATTTCCTTAACTTCCCACAGAGTTCTAGGGTACACCTGATCAGGTCCTGGGGATTGATCCACCTTTATGTGTTTCAAGAAATCTAGCACTTCCTCCTCTGTAACATGGACATTTTTCAAGATGTCACCATCTATTTCCCAACATTCTATATCTTCCATGTCCTTTTCCACAGTAAACACTATACAAAATACTTGTTTAGTATCTCCCCCGTCTCCTGCGGTCCACACAAAAGCCACCTTACTGATCTTTGAGGGACCCTATTCTCTCCCTTGTTACCCTTTTGTCCTTAATGTATTTGTAAAAACCCTTTGGATTCTCCTTAACTCTATTTGCCAAAGCTATCTTATGTCCCCTTTTTGTCCTCCTGATTTCCCCCTTAAGCATAGTCCTACTGCCTTTATACTCTTCTGAGGACTCATTCAATTTATCTTGTCTATACCTGACATATGCTTCCTTCATTTTCTTAACCAAACGTTCAATTTCACTTGTCATCCAGCTTTCCCTACACCTACCTTCTTTCCTTTCAACCTAACAGGAATATACTGTCTCCAGACCCTCGTTATCTCATTTCTGAATGATTCCCATTTTCCAGTCGTCCCTTTACCTGTAAACATCAGCCCCCAATCAGCTTTTGAAAGTTCTTGCCCAATTCCGTCAAAATGAGCCTTCCTTCAATTTAGAACTTCAGCTTTTAGATCTGGTCTATCCTTTTCCATCACTATTTTAAAACTAATAGAATTATTGTCACTGGCCCCAAAGTGCTCCCCCACTGACACCTCAGTCACCTGCCCTGCCTTATTTCCCAAGAGTAGGTCAAGTTTTGCACCTTCTATAATAGGAATACTCAATCAAACAATTTTCTTGTACACACTGAACAAATTCCTCTCCCTCTAAGCTCTTAACACAATGACAGTCCCAGTCTATGTTTAGAAAGTTAAAATCCCCTACCATAACCACCCTATTATTCTTACCGATAACTGACATCTCCTTACAAATCTGGCTCTCAATTTCCCTCTGATTATTAAGAGGTCTATAATACAATCCTAATAAGGTGATCATGCCTTTCTTATTTCTCAGTTCAACCCAAATAACCTCCCTGGATGTATTTCTGGGAATATCCTCCCTCATTACAGCTGTAATGCTATCCCTTACCAAAAACGCCACTCCCCCTCCTCTCTTGCCTCCCTTTCTGTCCTTCCTGTAGCATTTGTATCCTGAAACATTAAGTTGCCAGTCCTGACAATCCCTGAGCCATGTTTCTGTAATTGCTATGATATCCCAGTCCCATGTTCCTAACCATGCCCTGAGTTCATCTGCCTTCCCTGTTAGCCCCTAGGAAGTGTTGCTGAACAAAGAGACCTTGGAGTGCAGATTCATAGCTCCTTGAAAGTGGAGTCGCAGGTAGATAAGATATTGAAGAAGGCATTTGGTATGCTTTCCTTTATTGGTCAGAATACTGAGTACAGGAGTTGGGAGGTCATGTTGCAGCTGTATAGGACATTGGTTAGGCCACTGCTGGAATATTGTGTGCAATTATGGTCTCCTTCCTATTGGAAGGATGCTGTGAAACTTGAAAGGGTTCAGAAAAGATTTACAAGAATGTTGCCAGCATTGGAGGATTTGAGCTATAGGGAGAGGTTGAATAGGCTAGGCCTATTTTCCATGGAGCGCTGGAGGCTGAGGGGTGACCTTATAGAGGTTAATAAAATCATGAGGGGCATGGATAGGATAAATAGAAAAAGTCTCTTCCTTGGGGTGGTGGAGTCCAGAACTAGAGGGCATAGGTTTAGGGTGTGAGGGGAAAGATATAAAAGAGACCGCACGCAGAGGGTAGTACGTGTATGGAACGAGCTGCCGGAGGAAGTGGCGAAGGCCGGTACAATTGAAACATTTAAGAGGCATCTGGATGGGTATATGAATAGGAAGGGTTTGGAGGGATACGGGCCGGGTGCTGGCAGGTGGGACTAGATTGGGTTGGGATATCTGGTCGGCATGGACGGGTTGGACCAAAGGGTCTGATCCATGCTATATATCTCTATGACTCTAAGACATCAACAAGTTGATGGAGTAGGCAGATAGGTGACAGATATTTTGTTTCACTTACAGTTGACATTTAACAGAATCTGTTGTTTAAATTGTGTAGTTCCCAGCCTTATGCATTGTTTTAAAAAGTTCTCCAGTGGAAGAGTAGTCTGGCTTGATTAAGAAGTGACTAAAACTGTATCGTCATTAAATTATGTGAATCAGTTGGGTTTTTTGCCTTAGCTTATAAATTTGGCTGGTGAACCACTTGACTAAGAACTGAGTGCTTACAGTTGCTGTGTGAGAACGTCAAAATATATCTTGTATAAAAATTTAATTTTGCTTGCAGTTGGCATTTAACTGCAACTAGAGTTTAAATTCCGTAATTCCCAGACTCAAGCAGGGTTTTAACAAGGCCTTCAGTGGAGGACAGTTGAGTTTAATTAGAAAACAGCTGGAACTGACTTAGTAAGTGAATCAGTTATGCCCTCTGTCTTGGAACATATAAACTAGCTAACTTAGTGTGACTAAGTATTTACTGCAACTTGCAATAGTTTTCTGGAATTATTTGATTCAGGGAGTTAGGTGAAGGAAGCTAAAAAGGAGTTCCCTTGCTTTTCCTATTCCTGTTTGTTTTCATCCCCAGGAGCTGACTCTTCTTTTGCCACAGGAGGAGAGACTTGTTCAAAGTTTGAGCACATCTCAGGAGGCTTCATAGCATTGAGGATGTCACAAAGAAAGGTAGCGAAATATCAGCAAATAAGTTTCCTAGCTCGGTGAACATACCCACAACAACTGCAGAGGCTTGTTATTTGGTGAGTATCTGATTAACATTTCTCTTCCTATGGTTCAATATAATATAGCAGCTGGTGACAAGGTTAATAAAGTGCATAAACACATTAGTAAACATATAATTCAGTAAAATAATTAAGTAGTTCCTGTGAACAGATTACGGATTGAAGGACAGTTGATGAATCATAGCTGTGGCATGTCAGATTTCTTGGATGTCAGTTTGGCCCAAAGCAAACGTGGCTGCACCAATTATTTAAAGTTCCAGCAGCTTCAGCTCAGACTTCATGAGCTGGAGGCCGAACTACAGACATTGTGTACCGTGGAGAGGAAATGTTACCTGGATTCTTTCTACTGGGGATAGTCACACCTCTAAGGGTTGAGTCATCTGATTTGGTCAGTGTTCAGGGACCAGAAAGTGTGACTGCAACTGAAGCAATAAGTGGACCCAGAGTGCGTGGGCACTGGAGTCTAAGCCTTTGCAATTGTCCAAAACATTTGGGGTTATTTAATCTTGTATGGATGAGAGAGAAGGCTGTAGGGTAGATGAACATAACACTGTAGTAAATGAAGTTATTCAAGAAGGAGTAGTTTGAAAGATATAGTATTAGTAGGGACCTATGGTCAGTTGAATAGGCACTATTCTCTGCAGCAAAATACACAAGTCCAGGCACTTTGTTGTCAGCCCAGTGTCAAGGTTCAGGACATTTGCTGAGGGCTATAGAGGAACTTGTGGTGGGAGAGGGAAAATCCAATTGTCACGATCCAAGTAGGCACCAATGACATTGGCAGGGCAAAGGAGGAGTTATTGCATAGTCAGTATGAGGAGATAGGTACCCAATTCAGAAGCAGAACCTCAAAATCCTAATTTCTGGATTATTACCTGAGCCACACATAAATTGGCACAGGGCCAATCTGATCAGAGAGATGAATGCAGGGTTGAAAGACAGTTGTAGAAGAAGGGGATCATGATTTGTGAAACACTGGCAACAATAATGGAGAAGTAGGATCTGTACCAAAGGAACTGTCTCCACGTGAACAGTGCAGACGCTGGTGTTCTTGACAACTCTATAAGTAGGGTGGTAGAGAGCATTTTAAACTAAATAATGGGGACAAGAAATCAAATTGTGGAAGATGCAGTAAACTCAAGAGTGGAGTCAAGTCTATAGAAAAAGGTTTTTGGACAGGAAACGATAAACAGATCATGATGAGCAGGCACAGGATATAAAGCTAGGATACAACTAACAGATAAGTCTAGAGGTTTAAAAAGAGAAAAGGATAGAATTAAAGGCTCTGTATTTGAATGTATGTAACATTCAAAACAAAACAGATTAACTGAGAATGCAAACATAAGTTAATAGTTCTGATGAAGAGTCACTGGACTTAAAATTTTAGCTCTGCTTTCTTCCCACAGATGCTGCCAGATCTGCTGAGTTTCTTCAGCAATTTCTGTTTTTGCTTAAATTAATAAATTTGACCTGGTAGCCATTATACAGATATTACTGCAAGGTAACATGGATTGGGATCTGAATCATGAAGTGTGCAGGACATTTAGGAATGATAGGAAACCAGGAAAAGGTAGAAGCTGTGACTCTGTGAGTTAATAATGGTATAAGTGCAATAGAGAGGGATGACCATACAGGTTCAAGAAACTATAATTTGGAAACAGTTTAGGTCGGGATGAATAATGATAAAAGCAAGTCATCACTTGCAGGAGAGGTGTACAGGTCCTTAATAATAATCACATGACAGAATGGAGCAAAAGAAAAGAAATAATGAGAGCTTGTGGGAGATTTTAATACATATATCAACTGGGAAAATGAGATGGGCGAAAGTACTTTGATGAAGAATTCATAGAATATCTTCAGGATAGCTTCTTAGAGCAACAAGTCTCGAGCTGATCAGAGAGCAGACTATATTCAACTTGGTACTGTGAAATAAGATAGGATTAATTAGTGGTATCATAGTGAAGGGGTCATGAGGTAGCAGTGACATTCTATGATTGAAATTTACATTCAGTTTGAGGGAGAAAAAATTGGGTCCGAGACTATGGTTTTATTTCATTGAGGACGATCATAAGGGCATGAAAGCAGATGTGGCTAAAGTGAATTGGCAACTTAAGTTAAAGGATACATCAATAGAGATTCAGTGGCAGACATTTACGGGGATTATTCAGAACAAACAAGTAGATATATTTCTACATGTAAGAAAAATCCAAGTGATAGACCCACCATCATGGTTAACAAGAAATTTTAAGGATGGTATCAGACTGAGAGAGAAACTACATAATTATGTGAATGCAGTTCACATGTCAGAAAACTAGACAGAATATTAAGATAGAAAAGGAAGGCCAAAAATTCACAAAGAAGTAAAATAAATAGTGTGAAAGAAAGCAAGGTAGAACTAAAAAGAAGATGGTGAGAGATTCTAAAAACATATAAAGAAGAAACGAGTTAATAAGGTGAGTATTGGTCCTGTAAGACCAATGAGACTTGAGAATTAGTAATGGAAATGAAGGAAACTGCAGATGAATTGAACAGGTATTTTATGTCAGTCTTCACTATAAGGATACAAATAAGGTGGTTTGGTGGCTAATTTGCAATGCAGAGTGATTCTAACAGCATGGTTTGAAGTGTTGTTACAATTATCTAAGATTTTGATGAGACCACACCCAGAATATTGGACTCCTTACTTGAGGAAGGATGGAGACAGTTCAGAAGACATTCACTAGGTTGATTCCAAGGATAAAAAGGGTGTCGTACAAGGAGCGGATGTATAGTTTGGGCTTGTACTCGCTGGAGTTTGGAAGAATGAGTGGGGATCTGATTGAAGTATATAAAATCTTAAAGATGATTGATAAGATGGACATTGAATAGATGGTCCCCCTTTGTGAGACTGCCTCAAACAAGAAGTTGTGGATATAGAATGAGAGGAGGTAGGTTCAAAACTGAAATGAAGAGAAACTACTTCTCTCAGAGGGATGTGAATCTGTGGAACTCATTGTCCCAGAGTGCAATGGAGGCAGAATCAATCAACAAATTCAAGAAGGAAATAGATATGCTTCCGTTGAAAAGCAGGATAAAGAGCGATGGGGAGCAGGCAGCAAAGTGGAGTTGAGACCAGGGTAAGATCAGCCATGATCATGTTAAATGGCAGAGCAGGATCAAAGGGCTGAATTTCCTACTCCCATTCCTAATTCCTATGTTTCTATGATTTCAATTCCTGCACTGGCTGAAGTTACCACGAAGGACACACCTTCTTAAATTCTCCTTTCACCTGAGGCATGGTGATCTCAGGTTAAATCACCACGCGTCATCTCTATCTGATGAGCCAGCAGCCCTATGGTCTGGTAAGACTATGGTGACGTTGTCTTACTTTATATGCTGTGAATAGGAACAATGAATTTCTAGAAACCATTTCAAAGGTGCCACATCAAACGTTTTTGGAGAAAATAAAAGCTCATGATGTAGATGTCTTAAAAATCATAAAGTGCCTGGGTAGAGTAAATAGGAAGCAACTGTTCGCAATTGTAAGAACATTGGTAATGATATTTTGCAAAAGAAGCAAATGCATGTGCGGTGATAAAAATCTTTTTTTCATACAGTAAGTAGTACAATCTGAAATGCACCACTTGGAAGTGGGGTGGAAGCAAGTTCAATTGAGACATTCCAATCAGGTGAAATCTTCATTAAATGATGATTTTCATAGGATCCGTCAAGTTTATGGAAAAAAAGATAGGAGATTGGTACTAATTCAGATACAATGGGCTAAATGGTCCCAATCCTGGTCCTACCTACAATTTTATAGGTTTGTGCATTTGAAACAAATCCACAAAAATCCAGCTGTGGATATTGTTTTGGACTTTGCTTTGGGGTCTTTTCTTAGCTTGTGAGAGCATTTATTGTGGGACATGCTTTCTGGGAGTTTATTTTTTTGATGCCCACTTCATTAGAAGTGAGGTTCTAAGGTTTTATTGGCCATTTGTGCGACGCAACTTAGTGCGTGATTCTTGGCCATAATCAATCAACAGGCATTAAAACTTTTATTTCCAATCGATGTAAATATTAAATTAATAGAAAACTATGTCTCACTTTTGTTGTTCCATTCTGGCAAAAGTTGACATTAAACTGAAAAGTATAGTTAGTAATTCAATACTGATTAATTCTGTCAGGGCAGATTCATCACCAAAGCCTTTTATTTACTAAGTGGGCAAATTCTTTTGTTGAAGTGCAAAGAAAATTTCTTCCTCTGATATCTGTTACACTCAGTTCCTGAACTCAATCAGCTCTAAAAGTTGATGTCAAGAAAATACAAAACGACTCATTCAAGGATGGAAAGAAAATTTGAGGGCAACTCAACCAGCAGTTCACTCCTTTCAAGGTATGTTGTTCTTGCTGTCTTTCAGGGAATGATATTTCCCATTGTTATGGCATTTGCAATATGCAAATTTCCTCCATTTAACTGTAACTATGCTCCAAAGTGTTTCATTGCTTTGGAATTTCCTGAGTTCATGAAAGATGCTGCAAAATCAACTCTATTGAGTTACCTTATTAGATTGGAATGGTAACTGAAAAAATTGTTTGTAAGTTTGCTTGTGAATTTCTCATTTGATTAATTCACCCTCCATCCATGCTTCTACAATGCACATCACTCATTCCCGTCACTAAATGGTCTTACTTTCCTTCTGGTATCTCCTCTGTCCTTCTTCAATCTATTCTGTGATGGACCTTTCACAGTTTCGATGCAGAGGGGACAATTCAGCCCATTGTATCTGAATTAGTACCAATCTCCTACCTTTTTTCCCATAACCTTGATGGATCTTTTGGAAATCATCATCTAATACCTGATTGGAATGTCTCAATTGAACTTGCTTCCACCACACTTCCAAGTCGTGCATTCCAGGTTGTACTACTTACTGTATGAAAAAAAGATTTTTATCACCACGCATGCATTTGCTTCTTTTGCAAAATACTTTAAAGCCTGTTCCCAATGTTCTCACAAGTGGGAACAGTTGTTTCCTATTTACTCTGTCCAGACACGTTATGATTTTTAAGACATCTATCTGAACCTCTTAGCCTTCTCCTTTCCAATGACCACAGTCACAACTTCTCCAGTCTACATTCATAACTGAAGTTTCTCATCCTTGGAACAATTCTCATTAATTTCTTCTGCACTCAAACAGATACTGCTGGTGGAGAAGGGGAAGGGCATGAATCACACAGGGCGTGTGTTCAAACTCAGCAAGGCCATTTAAACTGAGGGCTGAGTTTCAAATAGACCCGAATTTTGCTGTTGTGAACACCTTAATTCATGTGGTAAAAGTGAAAAAGCAGTTAAATAGATGCAAACACACTTGCAAGTCTGTTTAACGATCTTGAACTGAAGTTTTTCTTCAATCCCCACTGCTTAAACATGAAAAAATATCAGATGGTATTTTCAGTGAAATTTAACTGAAACCCTATGCTGGGCTCCTTTGATTGACAGGCCAACTGGTATTGATTCGAAAGCAATTATAATCTGGTTGTGAAGTTTCAATTGACAATATTACCTCATTATGAATAATTTGTCAAGTTTCAAAAGCTCCAATTATTTCAGCAGGAGGCTCGACAATCATGGTTTGATTGACAGTTTCAATAGACCATTAAAGGATTAGCTATCTGTGGACTAGAAACTAAATGCAAGTTTGCTTGTTTTTATCAGAAATTAATTACAGAGATGGCTTGTTCAAAATTCTCACCAGGATTGGTTGTCCTGCGAGACTCTTCAGGATAGTTTGATCAGTCCACACAGACATGAAGGGTGTCGTTCAGTTTGATGGTTCTTCAGTCGCCTTCAGCGGTGTGAAGCAGGGCTGTGTGCTACCCCCCACCCTGTTCGGCAACTTCTTTGCAGTCATGCTGAAGCGCGCCTTTGGAACATCAACCGACAGTGTCTACCTCCACACCAGATTGGACAGGAGGCTGTTCAGTCTGTCCCGGCTGAGGGCAAAAACCAAGGTTCATGATGTACTCATCGGGGACATGTTTGCAGACGATGCAGCTCGGGCAAAACACTCGGAAGAGCAATTGCAATGCCTCATGGACAGCTTCTCAAGAGACTGCCAGGACTTCAGCTAGACCATCGCCCTGAAGAAGACCAAAGTTTTGGGTCAAGATGTTGAGCACCCCCATGCCATTACCATCAACAACTACGAACTGAAGGTAGTTCTCAAGTTTACATAGCTTGGCTCCACCTTCACGGACAGTCTTTCCCTATACTCTGGGATCAACAGGCGGATCGGACGAGCAGCCTCTACATTCGTCAGGCTGACGAAGTGACTCTGGGAGAATAGAAAGCTGACGACACACACCATGGTTGAAGTCTACAGGGCCTGCATCCTCAGCACACTGCTTTATGGCAGTGAGACCTGGAGCCTCTACTCCAGACAAGACCCGCGGGTTCTCAATGCCGTCCACCTTCGCAGCCTGCGACGCATCCTGGACATCAAGTGGACTGGCCGAATGACCAAGAAAGAAGTCCTGGCCGAGCCCAGATATCCAACCTCTTCATCCTGCTCCAACAACGCCACCTCCGCAGGCTGGGCCTGGCCTGCACCCAGATACCCAGCCTCTTCACCCTGCTCCAACAACACCAGCTCCGCAGGCTGGGACCAGCCTGCACCCAGCCTCTTCACCCTGCTCCAACAACACCGTCTCTGCTGGCTGGGCCACATACACCCACATGTCAGACAGGAGGATCCTGAAAGACCTGCTGTACGGGGAACTGACCTCCGGCAAGAGAGCACAAGGGCGGCCCCATCTTTGTTTCAAAGATATCTGCAAGAGAGACCTGAAGTCACTGAACATGAATGTCGAGAGGATATTGCAAGCGCTAGCTCTCACTGGAGGCTAGAAGTACAGACCTCTAAATCATGGAGAAGAGAAGCTGAGGCTTGCTGCTGAAGAAAAGCGCACCCGTTGATCAAACAGCACCAAGGCAACATCGGAGGACAGCAGCTTCAAGTGCAGTCGCTGCAGCAGAGACTGCCACTCCTATGTGTGCCTCTCCAGCTGCAACAGACGCTGCTCTACCAACAAAGATTGAAGCAAGACATCCCAAGCGCAGATCCATGGTCTTGGGAGACTAACGGATGCCACCACAATTACATTGAATGTAATTTTGTTTCATTATAAAAGATAGGTGATTGACAGCTTATTTGATAGTTAGAAGTTGTTTTTTAACCATCTCCTTATGGCTTCTGAGGTGTGTCCATTGTGGTTAAAGGCACGTGGCTATGGAGAGGGAAAGGGAGCCATAGGCTCCATGGGGGCATGGTGCATGTGGAAGCAGGGAAGGAGCTGGGGTCATGAAAGGGTCAAAGAGGGTGACAAGGGTAACTAAAAAGATATGAGAGATGATGAGCTTCTAAAACAGCTCAGACAAAGTCTCAGAGATTGAGGAGTTAATTTCGAACTAGCCTATCTTGATACTCACTTGAACCTTAGTCACGCAGGATCTGCTTCTGGACTAATGGGCCCAACCCAATCCCACTTTCCAAACAGAGAGAAAGTTAGATGTAATAAGACACTTTAAACTAAAGAAGGTTTTTCAGGTTGGGGAATTCTCTGACTCAAGTTATCAATGTCAATAGGGAAAATCTAGCCCAAAGTGTCAACTTGCCACTAAATGGCATATTTTGTTTCTAATTTACTCAATATGCAGTCTTTTCGCAATGATAGCCAAGTTGATGGATCTTGTGCTAGTGACTTACAATGTAGTTTTTTCAGGGATCTCAGTTTGATACAGAAGTTGGCATATTATTAAATAAATTAACCTTATAATCATTTTTGGAAATGTATTTGAAAGGAGTCAGGAACAGACCAAAATTGTAGAAGGCAGGAGGAGACTTTCTGGCAGATAAAAAATGAAAAATCTATAGAGGAATTATCATTTTTTTAAAAAATGAATCAATGTAACTCTGTTACCTGGTGGCAGCCATGAGCTTTCATCATTGATACATATTTGTCCTTCCTTTTAATTCAAAATTGTTTCATTCAAATTGTTTGGCAATTGAAACTGTGTCAGAAAAAAGCCATCTGTCACAAAAGTCACATTAAAGTAACTTAATTTTAACTACTGGAATTACTCAGCATTAAAGCATATATCAGGAAGAAATTCTATATTGAGAGAGTGTTTCATATTTAAAATGACCTTAAAGCTGAGATAAGAACATCAAAAACCTGAGGTACATTTAAGATATTTCAATTACCAAATAATGTCTTTTAAAGGACAACAGTTTCTTGCAATGCAAAGACTTATATCACTTTGAAAGTTAAAGGTATCAATGATATTTAATTATGGAGTGTAAGCAAATGTTCTGTTGAACCACAGATACTGTGATAATGGATTTGAGATGACTTGCTCTTGCTTGTTGCATGCTTTGAGTAAAGTTTTTGTTTGAAACATGTCCTTACTCATTCATTAAAAAAAATATTGTCAAGTATAGCCCACCATCGGTTGCCCTTAAAACATTATGGTATATCTTTTTTAGCCACCAATGTTCCTGCAGTTGTGTGAACCAGCTAATTCCAAAAGGATTTTGATGAATCTACTCCAAGAGAAGAAGACTATAGGTTGTGTGACTTGAAGGAGGATTTATCATTGAAAGTGTGCACATGTCCTTCTCAGTGAATCAAGAAATGATACAGTACAGGTGGTGTTAATTTGATCCATCATTCCCGTGCCAACGATTTGCAAGTGCAATTTAATAAACACTGTTCTTAAATACACAGCAGATTTCATAGTGTCTGTGGAAACAGATGCAGAGTTAAAATTTTGAATGGAATGTGACTGAAGATAATATAAATACTGCAGCTGACTGGCCTGTGCAGACATGAGCACAAAAAATTGGTAAAACTCTTAAGCAGGTTTCAAGAACCATTCATACCAAACTCACAACATTTAATAAGCCTAGAGGCAGTCGTAGAAGTTCCTCTAAACTTAACTGGCAGTCCAACACACATTTATTTTATGGACATCCATGTTGGTATCTTATTAGACTCTTGAGTCACGAGACGATCAACAGAAGACAATTAAATTATTTACAACTTGGACATACTCAAATAACAAGGGGTATACTATTACTAACTGAGCATGAATGAGCATGTCATTTCTTTTCCCTTTAACATTGCAAATGTTTTCCCGAGTATAATGCAGAAACGTCAAAATAATCTTTCTTACACAAATAACACAAACAGCCTTTGGTGAGCAAACTTAAATGTCATATAATTCACTATTTTCTCCAGCACGGAAGATCCTTTTTGTTTCAAGCTTTAGCTATTTAATTTTCACTTTGTCAAAAGTAGAAATTGGGTCACATTTGAAGCTAACTTTACCCATAAACAATAGTAGATTAAATTAGATTAGATTAGATTACTTACAGTGTGGAAATGTCCTGGTTATAGGTTTTTCATACATTTTCAGATTGTTGCTACCTCTGATACAAAAGCCAGCATTATGATTCTGAATATATGGTAGGATCTGTGTTATTGTCAGAGGATGGGTAGCTACTACCTGTGACTGAAATTTAGCTCACAGATGTCCAGTCGTGTACACAAATCTCTGATTACCATGGCTCTTCTTTAGGTAGCCTTAATGCAAAGATGAAAAACATTATTTTCTGTAGGTGAATATTCAGAATTCTCTAACACAGGGAATGGTCAAGGTTGGGTCACTGGATACATTCAAAGCTGAGATGGAGAGATTTTGAACCAAAGGGTTATGCAGAACAGGCAGAAAAGTGGAATTGTTGTCAATATCAAATCAGTCATGATTTCATTGAATGGCAAAGCAGGCTTGATGAGCAGCACAGCCAACAACTTTTCTTGTTCTTTTGCAAAGGGTTATAGGTAGATTAAGTGAGCAGGCATAAAATTGGCAGATGGAATATAATGTGGGAAAATGTGAACTTGCTCACATTGGGAAGAAAATAGAAAAACAGCATAATATTTTAAGTGGAGAGTCATCGCAAGCTCAGAAGCACTGATGGATTTGGATGTCCTGATAGTTGAATCACATAATCTTGGTATGTACATGCAGCAAATGATTAGAAAGATAACTAGAATGTTGTCATTTTTTTGCAAAGGGAATGCTTACTGAAGTCATGATGTTTTACTATGTTTGTACAGGGCATTGGAGAGGTCTATGTCTACTTTTGATGCCCTTTCTTTGAAGATATTAGTTTGCATGGAAGCGATCAGAGATTTCACACAACTGATTCCAGGGATGTCTTATGAGGAAAGATTGGATAGTTGGGCCTCTAGCCATTGGAGTTTAGAAGAATGAGAGTGTTCTTACTGAACCATAGAAGATCCTGAGGGGACCTGAAGGAATGGATGCTGAAAGGATGTTCCCCTTCTCGGGGAGGCTGGAACTGAGGGGACAGATTGAAAAATAATGAGTCTTCCATTTAAGGAAAGGAGAAATATTTTCTCAGTGGGTGGTCAGACTGTGCCATTCCCTTCTCTAGAAAGCAGAAGAGAGTGGGCTGTTGCAGTTAAGTATGTAGTTGGGATGCTTGCTGTTCCTTTAAGAGCTTGAGATAGGTGACTCGGAACAGGAACTTTGGGTCAGTCTAGGACTAGCTGTGTAACTGTATTGATGTGTATAAATTGTTCCCTAGTTCAAGTGTTACTGGCCTACCTCATGGTCTATTTATAAATTCACTGTAAAGTTAGTAATTACTTTTAGTTAAAAACATTCAGTGTTATATTCTTGTCTGACAGGAGAGTGAAAAGTGAGAGGGGGTAGACAGAAAGATAGAGGCCACAATCAGATCAGCCAAGGGACTGAATGATCTAAGCCTGCACCTAATTCTTATCTTCTCAACTTCAGTCAGCCTCACTACAACCCTTACAAGTAATTTGAATACAGTAGCTCACTGTTAAATGGGTCAGTGACCCTTAGTGTATACTAGACTATATATAACGAACAAATCCCCCAGCTGTTGTTTATGCTACATCATTGGTTATGCTGGTAACAAGGACAGGATCGTTACACATGGTGCAGACAATGTAATATTCTGAGAAGATGGGTAAAAGGATTTGCCTTTTAAGATTTTATTATCTTACTGCTGTAAACAGTGTTAAAGCACTAACTGGAAACCAATTGTTCTTGGGTCTTTACTAAGGTCAATTTACAATATTTTCATTTTTCTCTTGTTGGGGTACTTTGTCTGAACCTCACTATGTCTCAAGAAGACATAAGTTAGATAC
Source organism: Chiloscyllium plagiosum (assembly GCF_037043375.1). Taxonomy (NCBI): domain Eukaryota; kingdom Metazoa; phylum Chordata; class Chondrichthyes; order Orectolobiformes; family Hemiscylliidae; genus Chiloscyllium; species Chiloscyllium plagiosum. The sequence goes on along the minus strand of NW_028270159.1, from coordinate 33,787,997 downwards.
CAGTTTGCTGTTCAAAAACCTTTTGTGCTCCCCAGTATTGACGTGGACAGGTAGCTGTTGGCTGCAGTAGTTAAGTTCATCTACCGAGGGAGCATCAGGTCACGTCACGCGGTCCCTGACGATGAAGCAAACCACATATTATTTGTAGCCAGTGTGCTCTCAGAGGTTTCTGTGTACAGTTATGGAAAGAAGAACAACAAAATGGCAATGTTACTTAAGGATTCTGTACCAATAGCTGTAAACACTCTTACCCTATGTTTGTGAGAGCTGGAAAACTTACTTCTCACCGCATCAGGAAACAAGATCATTTCTACCCAAGTTGCCTTAGAAAGATCATGATTTGATTATGCATAAGACTCTGAATTCTGAGGAACCCAAAAGACCAAAAGGAATTGGCTCAGAGACAATTTTATTAAAAGGCATCACTAATAAATAAAAACAGAAAGTTCTGGGAAAACTCAGCAGGAGTGACAGCATCTGTGCAGAGGAAAAATAGGGTTAACATTTGGCATCTTCAGAACTTAGTCCAAATGCCTGATTCTCGAATAACTATGAAGGTTGGGTAATCCAAGATGGAGGACGGGAAAAATTTCTGGCTGTAACAGCTGCTCCTTTTTAAAGGTATTTTAGCTGCTGGAGGTGATTTCCATGAATTTTGGAGCCGCAATTACTGTTGCATTATTTTGGAACTTTGGGAAAAAAAGTCTAAACAACAGCAGTTTCAAAAGGGAGAGGAACAGACGAAGGAAGCACATGGTGAGGTCAGTGCAGGAGAGAGGGAGAGAGAGAGAACCTGACACCACAGTGAACCTGCACAGTTACTGCTTTTGCTGTTTGAATTCATGTATCGCTGGACATCGGAATACGTCCGGGAAAATTAACAAACAGTGAAATTCACAACTGATCTTGGAGGAACTTGTCTGGAAGAGGTCTCAGCACAAAAGCAGATAAGTGAATAGTAAGTGAGGCCTACAGAAAGTCTGCAGTAGTGAGTTGAGTGAGTTCTTTCTTGATTATATGATGTGTACGGAATGAGCTGCCAGAGGAAGTGGTGGAGGCTGGTACAATTGCAATATTATAAAGGCATTTGGATGGGTATATTGAATAGGAAGGGTTTGGAGGGATATGGGCTGGGTGCTGGCAGGTGGAACTAGATGGGTTGGCATAACTGGTCGGCATGGACTGGTTGGACCAAAGGGTCTGTTTCCATGCTGTACATCTCTATGACTCTATGACTCTATTCTAAAGTGAGGTGATTTATTTTGTTCATTCATGGGATGAAGATGTCAGTGGCAAGGTCAGCATTTATTGCCCATCCCTAATTGCCCAGAGGGCCGTTAAGAGTCAACCACATTGCTGTGGGTCTGGAGTCACATGTAGGCCAAACCAGGTAAGGATGGCAAATTTCTTTCCCTGAAATTAGTGAACCAGGTGGGTTTTTATAACAATTGACAATGGACTCATGGTTATCATTAGAGTTTTAATTCCAGATTTTTTTGTTGAATTCAAATTCCACCATCTGCCGAGGCATGATCCAAACCTAAGTCCTCAGAGCATGACCTGGGTCTCTGGATTGACAGTCCAGCGCTAATGCCATGAGGCCATCACCCCTCCCTTGATGTTTAATAAATATTCTTGTTGAGGTCAGTTCAAAGGACATAAAGATTGTCTAAAGAACAACATTTAAAACAAAAAAATGTGGCATTTCAGCTGGAAGCTTAGAGCACAATACTTATGACAATGAAAAGTGGCAAAAGTGGCTGACAAAGCTTGAACTAAATTGTATCTTGCTAACTGTGGAAAAGGAAGCCCAAAGGAAATCAAGAAATGATCAGTCCTCAGGTTAATCTGACATTCAATGTTCTGTATCTGGAAAAGAAGCATTCCTCATGAATTAGACTTTACAATCATGAGAGTGCACAATGTTGATTAAATTGATGATGAATCATAGGCTATCATCGAAATGCTGGACAAACTATTATTGTGCTGTCAAGTTCAATTTCATTGAACCATATTACTCAGTACTATAAGCCTTGCAAAAGATTTTTGAATATCAAAATTAATAAAAACCTTTTTTGTATTAAACCAAAAAGCATAATTAATATAATGCACACTGAATAATGCTACAATCCAGAAAAATAACCTGTCCCACACACTTTATTTTCTAAAGATGAAAAGCCATATGACAAAGCTCAACGCACAAAATGAAGATTTAATATTAGATGCCAACATAAAGCAGACTGCGAACTGCAGAAAATATGGATTATCAGAGAAAGGAAATGAATGCAGAGACAGAAGCTGAATAGGTGCAAGATTTTGTCTATATTTAGTATCACACACAAAATGAACCTCAAATTATGCTAATTTGATGTTTCAATTAACTTCAAATCCAAAAGCAGTCAATCATTCTAAAAGTGAATTTAGCTTTAATTGCTACATTTGATAATTTCCTCCTTGAGATGAACACTACTGCTACTAAGCTGCTGTTCTGCTATGATTTATTGCTCTATTTGCCTAAAATTAAATCTTGGCGCTGACATAGGTCTTTACAATCAGCCCTGGCATGTTTAGATTCACCTTTCATTCAGCTAGAGAGAAACTCACCCACAATGCTGAGAATTACTCTGAAATCTGCTGGTCTGAAAATCAAATGGAAAATCCCTGAAAGACTCAGCAGGTTTGACAACACCGAGAGAGGAAGGATCAAAGTTGAGATTTTGGGTCGATGAACCTTTGTCAGAACTTGTAGTAAGAGCATTGAGTTAACATTTCTGCTTGATGACCCTTCATCAGAAATGGAAGAACTACTGAGTATTTGTTTTAGTATTTTGTGCTTTCATTTCACATATAATAATATCCACAGCATTCTGCTCTGAAAGTCAAAACTTGGTTCTATTAAGTTAAACATATATACCCTGTCCTTGTTATTATAAACATAATTCCCAACATTTCCTGATTTCAGCAGCTTTGCCTCAATCTACTAATGCAAAAGCAAAATACTGTGGGAGCTGGAAATCTGAAACAAACTAGAAATTGCTGGAGAAACTCAACAGATCTGGCAGCACCTGTGAAAAGAGGAGAGTTAATGTCTGGTATGACTTTTCTTCAGAACTCCAAATAATAGCCATATCATACTCAAAACGTTAACTCTGTTTCTCTCTCCACAGCTAAAAATCACACAGCACCAGGTTATAGTCCATCAGGTTTAATTGGAATCACTAGCTTTCGACAACAGCCTGGTGTTGTATGATTTTTAGCTTTGTCCACCCCAGTCCAACACAGGCATCTCCACATCACCTCTCTCCATAGATAGAGTCATTGAGGTTGTAGCATGGAAATAGGCTCTTCGGACCTACTTGCCCATGCTACCCAGTTTTCATAATCAAACTAATTCCATTTACCTGCATTTGGTTCCATATCACTTCATATCTATCTCATCCATGTAACTGTCTAAATGTTTCTTAAGTGACAAAATTGTACTTGCTTCCACCACTACCTCTGGCAGCCCATTCCAGACACTCACCACCCTCTGTATTAAAACATTGCTCCTCTATACCCTTGTGTGTATCTCCCCTGTCACCTTGAATCTTCGCCCTCTAGTTTTAGACTCCCCTCCCATGGGGAAAAGCTGTTGGCTATCTACCTTATCTAATCCTGCCATGATTTTATGAACTCTATAAGGTCACCCTCAGTCTCCTACATTCCAGGGAAAAATGCCCCAACCTATCCAACCTCTTCTTATAACTCAAACCTGCTGCTGCCAGAGTTGTTGAGTTTCTCCGGGACTTTCTATGTTTGTCTCAATTGACTTTGTGAGAAAAAGAGCTGGGGGGTTTTCTGCTAATGGATTGGGTCGACACAAATTATCATGTCTCAAAGATTAGGATAGCTGATTACTAGAATGGTGATTTCATATTTTAAAAAATAAGAATAAATATCAGTTTAAGTGTTAGTCGACATTTGGGAATGACAGTAGATGATAAATGGGAGCAATTATCATTTCAAAAATCTAAAGACAAAGTATGAACGTGTCATGTTAATTCATGAAAAAAAATCATATAACAAAGATTTAATGCATTAAACATTGCAAGATCTTCTTAAATTTGTGATGACTTTAAGGTAAATGTATATTTTTAGTTCATTATTTTATCAGAACTTGCAAGTGTTTATTCATGAAACTAGTTTGTAAAGTTGTTTCTGTTCTGGGGATATTTGGAATTAATTCTCAGAGTATCAGACTATTCATTATCTGCTGACTTGCCATCATTCTTTATTAGAGTAAGAATATTGCAGCTGTTGTCTGTGTGTGTGTGTGTGTAAAGGTATTTTACCTGATTAAGAAATAGAATCATACTCAGCTGCAATGAAAATATGAAACTTGAACTGTAACATGTTGAACTCATAGTCCTTAACAACCTACCTTTAGAATATGCTTACTCTGACACCAGTTACTGTGACACCAGTTAAGAACAGATAACTAACAACATTTTATCTTCCTTTATTACTTTTACAAATGTTGTTGGAAAATGTAAGGACAAACATAAATGTATTATTAGCTGTTTACAACATATTGCTAAAGACTATGCTCAAGCACAAAATTGCCCTTAAGGTAAAGCTCTTTCCACTTACAATTGATGATTGATTCTACCAGGTCAAAGATCAATTACACCCAAATATGTCTGTCAGAAATCAGTTTCCCATACTTAATCTGCTTTCATGGTGTAGGCTTTGCGTCCAGCAGGGTATTTGTTCTTGTGGAAGCAATGCTTATGATAGCTCCCATAACATAAGGATTAGGCATGAGTAAGGAGTAATGAAAGAGTCAATGGGAGATTTTTACAATGTCTGGGTTGCTATTCAGCTAATTGGTTACAAGTAGTAGCATGCTTTCGTCAGTGTGTCATACCTAAGGGCCCTCAGTTAAGATGGAGTCCAAGACTTATATCTTCAGATCATATGCTACAGTTATGGTGATATTATGATGATATTTCAAGCAACTTGGTGGCTCAGTGGTTAGCTGAGTTCGATTCCGCCCTTGAGTGATTGTCTGTATCACTTGTGTGTATGTGGGTTTCCTCTCGCTGCTCCGGTTTCCTCCCACAATCCAAAAATATGCAGGTTAAGTGGATTAGCTATGATAAATGTGGGATTACAGGAGTAGGGTGAGGAAGAAGGTGCTGAGTCTGGATGACTCTTCCAAGGGTCGATTTGGACTTGACAGGTCAAATGGCCTCTTTCTGCACTGTAGAGATTCTATGAACATGTCTCATAAAGGTATACTGCATATTAATTGTGAGACATAACATGAGACTTACTAATATAATTCTTCATGATGATAATGAGAGAGATATATGCTCTCCTCCTCCCTGCTAAAATGGCGAATACAGCAATTTGGAGCTATGTCCATTGACTTCACTATGTTAATCCCTCTTGCGACATAGCACCTCCCCAACCCTGATGTCTGTGATCTCTTGTGGCCCCACAACCCATCAAGAACACTGTGTTCATAATTTACGATGCAATATTTATAATTTGGTAAAATAACTAAATGAGCTCAACACTGTGCAAATAATATTTATTAGCTTTTGCCAACCTTTGAAATTACAAATCAAACATTCATCTGGATTTTTGCAGACTGTTAATAGGCAGTTAAATGCCTCTAGTTACTGTATTTGAAACCCCAAAATCTAAAATTTTCCTTTATGAATGATTTGCAGCTTTTGATAATCATTCACTATTTACATGCTCCACAGACCAAAAAGTCACATTGGATTGTCATACAGCTGGATGTAATAAAGACAGACTACTGCCACCTCATGGGCTGATTACAAACACAGATACTGACTGCGTTATCGCAAAGCATTTCAATATAAAAGTCTTCCTTTACACGCTCAGTTTTGTACATGCATTTTAAAAGCTCGATTACTTACTTTGTTTTCAACCTTCCAATCCATTTTCCCTCAGAATAAATGCTTTGATTATCTCTGAACACAAAGACATCCTTATTGCGTGAGATAAGTCATTCTAATTAAGTGGTTTCCTGTCTAGTGCTTATGGAGCTGCAAGGCCCAGCTCGTTGGGTGTTGTTCAGCCATGGATCCCAGGCCAGAAAAATCAATGGCATCTTTCACTAGTAATTTCAAGATCTCTGCGATCCTCTCGATCACATTTATGAAAAGCACAAAGGGGAAGGTAGAGTTGGGAGTGGTTGTGGGGAAAGAGGGTTACTTATTTCAGATTTGACAATGAAAATAAATCTTGGGTTAATCTGTTGAGCTGCTTTGCAAAAAACTAAATATTTAATTCCACATATTCTGTCAGCCATAATGCTTTATCCTGAAATCCTTTTTGTCCCAGTATGTTGTATTCTAGAAATATTGCACAATATTTGTCAAGGTTGAACCAGCATGGAAATATTAAAACCTTGCATTTGAAATGCATTGACTGAGCAATATTGCTTTCAGCTATTTACACTGCATTATTCCTTAGAGGGTATGAATTTCTGAAAATTACATGGACAGGGCTTGCAACACAATGGTGTGGATAAAACTTGATGATTTCATGCCCACTGCTATTTTTGTGTCTTGCATTGTTGCATTTTAGTTCAAATAAGTGTACGTGATTATACTGCATTCAAAAGCTGCTCTCATACATACAACGGCCACATTTAAAGTTACATGCCTGATGAAATGGACTCAGGTTATCTGGACTTAGTTATTGGCAATATTGAAATTCAATGTCAGGCAAGAATGAAGGTAGGAACTGTTATTTTCTTATCATAGACCTCTAGTGACAGCATAATTATAAAATCACAAATACAGGAAGCTGACACAATTAATCGTTGTGATGGCACTAACAGATTACCATCATCAAAATGTCAGTTCAACATTACAGAATTCACAGATCAATTGTCAGGGCAGGAACCTGAATTTACCTGATTAATATTATAGAAAGTACAATAATGACATGATAAATTGTCCAGGTTACCAAAGAGATTGAGTTAACAAAGCTGGAAGCTACAACCATTTAGTCATATTTAAAGTGTGTAGTAACTATTTGAATCATTTATTTTGTTAGTCCAGAGAATATAAATGAAAATATTCCATTAAAACTTCTCATCTTAATGCAGGCCCATTGCAGAACCATAGCACAATGGCAGCAGCAATGAAGGAATTCATAATGGGTGCACCAAGTGAGAACTACAAAGAGAAAATTGATAAAGATCTAGAAGACTGTTATTGTCCCAAATGAAAGAGAATTTGGAATATAATGTGGGTGCAATTTTACCTTGAATTTGGTTAACTATTCATTCTTGTTATATCTTTTGATTTCAGAATCCTAAGAGAAAGTTATACATTTGTAGTAATAATTCACTGTCCTCAGTGGAAGCACTCTCATCTCTTGAGTTATAGATTTTCCATGACTCAAACTCCGAATTGAGGGTATGCCATACTGTTGGGAGTTGCTGAATTTCACATTGGACAATAAGCTTAGAACCCTGTCTGCATTGTCTGGTGGATGTAAAAAATTTCTGCATATAATTTGAAGAAAAGCAAGAGAGATGGCCTGGTGTCCAAGACAACAACTATCTCTTAATCAATGTCATTCAAAAACAACACTGTCTGGTTATCATCACATTGCTGTTTCTGGGAGTTACTGTGTGCAAGTTGGCAGCCTCATTATCTGCATTATCACAGTGATTACACTTCATTAGCTTAAATTATTTGAGATGTCCTGCAATCATGAAAGGCACTGAATAAATGCAATTCTTTCTCTTTTTAAACACATACGAGATAATTTACTCCTTTTTAGCTCATTAATCTAAAGAAGAAAAACTCATCATTTTATCGAGCTGAATGTTTATTTTAACCACTTTTTCAGCCTCAGACTGAGTATTGAGCCTAGTTCAGGGACAAGCATTTTAGAAAGGACACAAAGGCATTGGAGAAGTTGCAGAAGAGATTTACAAGAAAGATGCCAGGGATAAGGAACCTCAGTTATGGAGATAGATTAGAGAAGTTAGCATTGTTTTCCCTTGGAAGTTTTCTTGAAGAATTAGCAATAATAATATAAAAACTGCAGTGCAGAGAAGATTCACCAGTCTAATCCTGGGTATGGAGGCATTGTCCTATGAGGAGAGGTTGGACCTGTACTCGTAGGAATTTAAAAGACTCAGAAGTGAGGACTCAAGATGGCGGCAGTCTGAAATGTCTGCTGTGTTGGGCTCTGTGTCATACCCCAGGCAAGGTGGGCTCCTACTCACCCCCTCCACCCACCAATAGCCACCCCTGTGGAAACCTTTCAGTACAAAGCAGGCAGAGCACCTAGAACCCTTTAAATTTGGATTTAGAGACTCTGGAGTCGAAATGAAGACAACTAAAGGAAAGCGAGCTAGGAGAGTGGAACAGGCAGAGCACTCCCCTGCTGTGTCAGGCACACTGCAGCCACTGCTTTGACTCCCATGGTGGTGCCTTTAAGCTTGGTGAAGCAGCAGCATCTACTCAATGAGTTTGCAAAACCCGTGAAAAAAATCAAAACAGCGCTGGAACCGATTACTGCCGTGCTGAGCAGGAGATCCAGGCATTGGATCGACACATGAAAATGGTTGAGCAAAGGACCGCAATGGAGAACTTCGAGGGGGCGGATCCAAACCTTGGAAGGCCAGGTTCGGACCTTGCTGGGACAGGTTGATGACCTTGAAAATCGAGGTTGGAGAAAAAAACGTAGGTGTTGTCAGTCTTCTGGAGAGTGAGGAGGGCGAGAACCTGGCCGAGTTCCTTGAGAGGTGGCTCCCAGAGTTGCTGAGGCTGGAGAGCAAGTCGGGCCGGGTGAGTGTGGAACGGGCCCACTGGATTGTGATGCACAGGTCTGGGTTGGATCAGCGTCCCTGCCCCATCCTAGCACTATAAAGAAAAACATTTAATAATAGAAATGTCCAGAAGACTGGGAAGAGATCCACAGGCTCTGGTATATAAAGGTTTGAGGATAATGTATTTTCAAGACTTTTCTGTGGCCATAATTAAGAAAAGAAAGACTTTTGATAATGTTAAGAAAAAAATTAAGAAACTTAAATATTCAATATTCTCTGAAGTACCTATGTTTTAATTATGGGGGTTCTGTCTATAACTTCGATTCAGCAGAGAAAGCAAAATAATTTGTGAAATAATAAACTTGGACTGAGGGGGAAAGAGGAAAAGATGTGTACAGACAATGGCATAATATTTTTATCTTTTCTTTCTTTGTTCTTTTCCCTTTTGTGGTCTTAGGCCTTATAGGCTTGGTATTGTGTCGGTGTAAAATCTGGTTTGTTTCATATTATATCGGTTTGGTAGTTATCCGTTACATTATTTTGTTTTTTTGGGTGAGGGCTAGTTACTTCTTGGGTGTAAAGATGTGTGGGGTTGAGATGTGGAGGGGGAACGGAAGGGCATCTATTGTTAACATGCAAGAGTGTAAATAACATGTTTTTTTTCCATTGCCTGGGTTTAGGGTGCGGCCTTAACTGGAAGGTGCCAGGACTGCTGTAAGGTTGGGAGTGAATTCCCTTATGGGCGAGGGGAGAGATCTCTGGAGATTTGTGGTTTTTGTGTTTATTTGTTCAATTTAGGAGCAGTGGTTAGTTTCTTAGTTTTAGTAGTGTTTGCAGGAATAGTTTTTAGATTTGATAACATTTTTGTTTTTCCCACTCACCGCACATTGAATGGGCTTCTTCATCTCGGGGGACCACGGGCTGTAATGTGCAGTCATGGCTAGCGATCTGTTCAGGTGGTGCACCTGGAATATAAAGGTGAGCCATTCCCCCATTAAAAGGAAAAAGGCGCTTTCAAACCTTAAGAAGGAAAGGTTGACATTGCTCTGTTGCAAGAAACACATTTAACTGATGGGGAACATCTGAAGTCACAATAGGGGGGAATACAATAGGATAATCTTCTCCTCCTTCAACTCCAAAAGCAGAGACTGGTCTGAAGGAACCTCCCATTTCAGGTGATATCACACGTCAAGGATGAGTACGGATGGTTCATCGTTCTCTAGGCTCTGGTTCATGGAGAAAAGTGTGGCATCCTGAGTGTTTACTGTCCCCTGGCACATCCTCTAAAATTTTTAGTTGACACAGTCTCTAAATTAATGGCTATTGTGGTGTGCCGTATGATTATAGGAGGAGACTTTAATCATCTCGTGGACCCTGGGTTGACAGGATGCCAAGGGGTCTGTCGGGTACTCCTCTGCAGTCTAGACAGTTTGTGGACTTGTGTAAGGAGTTGGGGCTAGTGGATGTGTGGATGTGTCTCCACCATAAGGGGAGGGATTTTACCTTTTACTCCAATCCACTCAAGTGTCACACAAGAATTGATATGTTCTTTGTTCTGTTGGTTTGTTTGGACTTCGGGTTGGCCTGCAGTATTGGGGACATAACTATTTCAGACCATGCGGCTTTCTACTTGGATGTTAAGACCAAGGGTAGAGGAATAGGCACCACGGCACTGGTGCATGGATCCATTTCTGCTGAGGGATGGCAACTTTGTACAGTACATTACAAGGGAGTTCAGGGCTTTATGGGACATCAATTGGGATACGGCCAGTAATCCATCGGTGCTTTGGGAGACAACCAAGGCATATTTGATGGGTCTGATTATTTCATACTCAACAATGAGAAAAAGGCAGAGAGGGGAGCAGCAATGGATGCTTGAGGCCTGGCTGAAGGCAGTGGTGTCAGCATATTATAACAAACCTTCCGTGGTCAGGTTATAATGGGTCATGGCTCCCCAGGCTGCTCTGGACTCAGTGCTCACACAAGCAGCGAAGAGAGGGGTTTCCTTTGCAAAGGCTGTTTGAATATGGGGATAAGCCAGGTACTGGCTTACCTGGCTAGGAAGAAAAGTGCTCTGCAGTCCATTGTGCCTATTAGGGAGAGAACTGGCAACATCACTCACGAGCTGAAAAAGATTAATGTCAGGTTTCGGGAATTCTATGCAGAGTTATACCGGTCGGAGGGTTGTGGGGATAAAGTAGCAAGAATGGAATCCTTTTTTGAAAACCTGGACCTCCCTGGTATAAATGCAGATCAGGCCTCCCTTTGAAATGCACCTCTGACGATACAGGAGGTGCAAGAAGCGGTAAGGCAGCTCCAAGTTAGCAAGGCACCCGGTGCAGACGGGTTCCCGAGTGGGTTTTACAAGGAGTTTATATACATTAGCTGAACCACTCCTGGAGATGGTTCCACCCTCTCTTAGGGAGAGCAATATCTCCCTTATTTTAAAGAAAGGGAAGGACCCTGAGGTTTGCACATCATACAGACCCATCTCATTATTGAATGTAGACTTTAAAATTTTATCAAAGGTGCTGGCTCTGAGGTTGGAAAAGGTGTTGGCCGTTATTATAAAAGAGGACCAGACAGGTTTTCTCAAGGGCTGCACCTCTTCCAATAATATCAGGAGGGTATTGAATATAGTGCAAATGTGTCAGCAGAGATTGATTTTGGGCTTGGTGGTCTCCCTGAATGCAGAAAAGGTCATATCTCTTTGATGTTCCAAATCCTTTATCTGGTGCCGTAGGCACCTCCAATTAAATTTACCAACTTTTGCAGGATATGGGGGATTGTGGACGTCCCAGATCTGAAGAGATAACAAATAAGTGCCCTGCTGTCATATGTGGGTGACTGGGTGTGTAAGGACTCGAGGTCGCTATGGCTCGCAGGTGAGATGCCTCCTCATCAACTTACTGTTTACGGACAAGATGAGATCTGTGGCTGAGCACTGTGAGAGCCCAATTAACAAATATGGTGAAAACATGGAGGATAATGTGGCAGGGTGAGGGCAATTTGCTTTAAGACTTCGCTGTTCACCCCATTAGTGGGATCCCCTGGATTTAGACCGAGGTCAATGGACTCCGGCTTTCGAACATAGGAAGGTAAGAGAATATCCTTTTTGGGAAATTTATTTGAGGGAGAGGTCTTGTTGTCTTTCAACCAATTAAGTCAGAAGTACGAGATTCCTAATAGGGACCTTTTCCGATACTTCCAGGTTAAGGATTATATATAGAAGAAGACCACGCTCTTGGCTCAGCAGCACAAGTCAGATATAGAGACAAGAGTGCTCCGGTGTGGAGGCACTCTCCCGGTTAGTACCATATACCATCTGCAGAGAGGGAGTGCCTTAGGGGAAATGGAGAGACTCCATGGGATCTGGAATTAGGAGGTAGGGGAAGAGATCTCATCGGAAATATGGGAGGATAAATGGGGGAATGTAAAGAAAATTTCAAGATGCAATAAAGCACAAGCCAAGCAATTGAAGATCCTTCACATGGCCCATACAGCGCCAGAGAGGTTAGCAAAGTTTTAAGAAAGGATCTTCTCCAGGATGTCTCAAATGTAAACTCAGCATAGGCCCCCTGACACATTGCTTTTGGTCCTGCTACGAAATTCGTGGATATTGGGGTGCCATAGTGAATAAGCTGGAGATGATCCTGGGAATTGAAGTTAAGGAGGATCCGCTATCCCTTCTTTTGGGATTCCCAAATCTACCCTCTCTGGGCGAGCACAGGAAAAGGTTATTTAACATTCTTAAACACTGTGTGAGGAAGAACATTCTAATAAATTCAATATTAGAAAATCTTCCAGGTCTTGCAGGGTGGCGCAGACTTGTGATGGAGCACATCCCCCAAGATTATCTGACATGCGCCATGGAACGGAGCAATTCTATAAGACATGGCGGCCCTTTCTAAATTACATAGACACGGACCTTCGGCAGTACTGATTAGGGCCTTTATATAGCCACAAGGGCTGTATATGGTGGTCCAGGGACCCTGGGGGGGATGAGGCCTAGTAAATACGGGTATAATAAATATTGCTCCCCTGGATGGGAGTTTTGGTGGAGGTGTGGCGAGTGGAGTAATGTAATATAGTGTGATGTAATGGAATTTAATTTTACTGGATTGTAATTTAATTTAATACTATTTCATTTAATTTGCATTTATTTTAACTTGGGCTAAGCTAAGTAAATATGAGACGATTGTATTTCGAAGATTAGTAGGTAGTTTATTGTTAACATTACTGAAATATAATAATATGGTGTTATTTCTACTTTTCTGTATTTTTGAACTTTTATAACTTTTTGGGTTTTTTTTGAAAGAGTAAAAATCTTTCAACAAGTATGTATATAAAAAAGAATGAGAGGAGACCTTATTGAAACATGGAAGATTCTTACAGGACTTGACAAAGTAGATGCAGAGGTTGTTTCCTCTTGTGGTAGAGTGTAAGACCAGAGGGCTGAATCTCAGAATAAGGAGTTACACATTTAACTCAGAGACAAGGAGAAATGTCTTCTCTCAGAGGGTAGTGCTTAGAATATGTTACAACAGAGGGTTACTGAGTCTGGGTCATTAAATATATTCAAGGCTGAGAGAGACCGATTTTTAATCAGTAAAAGAATCAAGAGTCATGGGGATAGGGCAGGAAAGTGCAGTTGAGGATTATCATATCAATCATGATTTCATTGAATGGTGGAACAGATTTGATGGGCTGAATAGCCTACTTCTGCTTCTACGACTTACGGTCTTAAGATGAAGGGAGTTATTTGAAAGGTAACAGTGTACAGAATTATAGTGAGCAGGCAGGAGGACATTAAACAAAATTAGTGATTTTTGAGAAGATTTGTAGCTCAGGTGGATGATAAGTATGTAAGTTAGCTCGCTGAGCTTGAAACCTATATACTTATTAAACAGAATGCTTCATCAGAGAGTCAGTACAGACACAAAGGGTCAAATGGTATCCTTCAGAACTGGAATGATTCTGTGATTCTCAGGCAGTTTCCTCCACAAGGGACTGTATTCAAAATTTAAATTGTTCTTTCCCTGAAAATGGTCTTCGTGACCTCTGAACAAAATTATCCTTATGCCAGTTGTGATTTCTGCTTTCTTGTTACAGAGTCTTGACCTACCTGGAAGCTATGCTCTGGATTCACCTCATTTACGCCACTTAAAACACTGTAATAAGATTAAATGAGTCTGTTCCTGAATACTAAACAAAACACACTTCCTTTCCAAGTAACGCAAACAGTTCAATGCATTTCCAGAAGCTTTCTTTAAAGAGGGCGAGTTGTCTCTTTGCCAAGGTTGCCCATAAATAATGATACTATTCAAGCTGTTCAAAAATGGAACAAATTTGACGTGGATATTGTAACTCCTCTCAAATGTCCCAAGCCTCCCTACAACAGTTGTTTTCAGACTTCCCTAATTTAATTTAACAAATATCCAACCGATTCATAATTTAAACAGACCCTTATTGCTTGCATTGCCATGTTAAAAAAATGATCTGAAAGGACAAACAAAAGTTTAAAATTAATTTGGAATCCATGAAACTGGTTTCGAGTCAACAAGTCTTGTGAATTTTGTGAAGCTTATGAAAACATGTACCACAGACACCCTTTTACAAATATATTACAATCTATAAATGGTCAAAAAGGGCGACATTCACATTGATTTTCTTACTTTTGACCAATATCACACAATGTGAGCATTCACCAAATGGGGTATTTGATGATGATTAAATAAAATCTTTGTGTTATTTGGTAGGTAACTAATGCTTGGAGGAACCCTATTTGTTGACAGCAACACACTGAACATGTTTCTCAGCATATCTGGAAATCAAAAATCACACAACACCAGGTTATAATCCAATTGGTTTATTTGGAAGCACTAGCTTTCCAAGCACTGCTCCTTCATCAGGTGGTTGTGGAGTACAAGATCATAGGACGCAGAATTTATAGCAAAAGTTTACAGTATAATGTAACTGAAATTATATGTTAAAAAAGACCTGGATTTTTTGTTAAATCTCTCATCCTTAAGAATGGGCATGTTGGTTTCAGAATTCCAGAATTTTCTTAAAGGTACATTCTCAAGCAAACTTTCACAAAAGGTGCCATGCTGGCCCAGATAATGCATTGAAGGTGTGAGGTGCCCTGTGTGAGGCTGTGCCCCAATGTTCAGACTGATTCTAATCTAAAAAATCTTACATGGAGTCATGCAGTTTTTCAACAAAATGAAATGTAATTCTGCAAGTACAAATTCACCCCACAAACTTATATGTGGGTGTGCATGTGGGTGTGTGGGTGAGGGGTGGGTGGTGGGGGGGAATTGTATGAGTGTCTGTGAGAGAGTGTGTGCACATGTATGTGTATGAGTGTGAGTGTAAAGGAATATACGTCTGTGAAAGGGTGCGTGTGTGAGTGTGGGAAAGTATGTGTGAGCTTATGAGAGAGACCTTGTGTATGAGAGAGGGTCTGCGGAGTGTATAGGTCTTTAGGAGTGTGTGTGTATGTGTGTGCGCGTGCGCGTGGGTGTGTATGTGTGTTTGAGTAAGAGTGTCTGTCTTTGAATGTGTGTGTGTCTGTGTCTGTATTGCAGAGGGGTCACCTGTAATGTAACATGAACCCAAGGTCCCAGTTGAGGCCATCCCCCTGGGTACTGAACTTGGCTATCAGCCTCTGCTCAGCCACTTTGCATGTCCCGAAGTCCACCTTGGAGGATGGTCACCCAAAGGTCCAAGTCGAATGTCCCGGACCACTGAAGTGTTCTCCGACTGGGAGGGAACACTCCTGTCTATTGATTGTTATGCAGTGTCCATTCATCCGTTGCCATAGCCAAGCTTGGTCTCGCCATTCCTCAGGGCATCCTTGCCCACAGCTTATGAAATAGACAACGTTGGCCGAGTCACATGAGTACCTGCTGTGTACATGGTGGGAGGTGTCCCCATGTGTAATGGTGATATCCATGTCAACACTCTGACATGTCTTGCAGCATGTTGTATGGAGTTGTCTTGAAAGCCGGGCAGTTTGCTACGAACAATGATCTGTTTGAGGTTTGGTGGTTGTTTAAAGGCGAGAAGTGGAGATGTGGAGAAGGTCTTGGCAAGGTGCTCATCCTCATTGATAATGTGTTGCAGGCCGTGAAGAACATGGTGTAGTTTCTTGGCTCCTGGGAGGTCCTGGACAATGAAGGGTACCCTGTCGGTTGAAGCACATGTCTGTCTCCTAAGGACGTCATTACAATTTCTCACTGTGGCATGTCAGAACCGGCGGTCGATGAGTTGAACATCATGCCCCGTTCTTATGAGGGCATCCTTGAGTACTTCCAAGTGCCTGTCACATTCCTCCTCATCTGAACAGATCCGGTGTATGCGTAGGGCTTGTCCATGGGGATGGCTGTTTTAATATGTTTTGGGTGGAAGCTGGAGAAATGTAGCATCGTGAGGTTATCCGTGGGTTTGCGGTAGAGTGAGGTGCTTTGGTGTCCATTCATGATGGAGATGCATGTGTCCAAGAATGAGACAGATACTAGAGAGTAATCCATGGCAAGTTTGATGGTAGGATGAAACTCGTTGATATCACTGTGTCGTTGTTTCAGTGACTCCTCGCCATGGGTCCAGTGGAAGGAAATGTCATCAATATACCCAGTATATAGTGTTGGTTGGAGATCCTGCAGAAAGAAGAAGTCTTGTTCAAACCTGTGCATGAAGGTATTGGCATATTGGGGTGCAAATTTGATCCCCATGGCTGTTCCATGTGTCTGGATGAAGAACTAGTTGTCAAAGGTGAAAACGTTGTGGTCAAAGATAAAGCAGATGAGTTGTAGGACGCCCCTCGAAGATTGGCAGTTGTTTGAATTTGATGATTGGCAGTTGACAAGGAATGTTCCCAGTTCTACTGGTCCGTGGGTGCTGAGTTTCTATAAGAAATCTGTAGTGTCACGACAGAAGCTGGGGGTCCCCTCTGCAATGGATTTCAAGATGCCTTCGACATAGCCCAAGAGGTTCTCACACAGGGTCTCAATGCTTGATATGATGGGATGTCCTGGGGTGTTGGCTTTGTGTATCTTTGGAAGGCAGTAGAAGTCACCTACTCGATAAGTGTGTGGGATGAGGGTATGAAAGGAACTCTGAAGGACTGGATCCAAAGCCCAGATCAACATGTTTAGTTCATGGGTGTGCTTTTTGGTCGGATCTGCCTGTAGTGTTCTATTCTGACTGACGATGGCTCCTCCTTTATTTGCTGATTTGATGGCAATGTTGTGATTGGTTTTAAGAGAATGCATGGTGTTGCATTGTGATTGACCACAACATGTTCACCTTTGACAACCAGTTCTTCATCCAGACACATGGAACAGCCATGGGGACCAAGTTTGTAACCCAATATGCCAACATTTTCATGCACAGATTCGAACAAGACTTCTTCTCTACACAGGACCTCCAACCAGATTTAAGACATTTCCTTCCTCTGGACCCATGGTGAGGAGTCACTGAAAAACAACACAGTGATATCAACATGTTTCATCCCACATCAAACTCACCATGGACTACTGTCTAGTATCTGTCTCATTATTGGACACATGCATCTCCATCATGGATGGGCATCTCAGTACCTCACTCTACCGCAAACCCATGTATAACCTCACAATGCTATACTTCTTCAGCTACAGTAACGGATGAATGGACACTGCACAGCAATCAACAGACAGGAGTGTTCCCTCCCAGACAGAGAACACTTCAGCACTCCGGGACATTTGACTTTGGACCGTCGGGTGACCATCCTCCAAGGTGGACTTCGAGACAGGCAACAAAGGAAAGTGGCTGAGCAGAGGCTGATAGCCAAGTTCAGTACCCATGGGGGTGGCCTCAACTGGGACCTTGGGTTCATGTCACACTACGGGTGACCCCCATTGCACTATAAACACACACACATACACACACTCCGACAGACCTTTAGTTTTTAGTTTAGATTACAGTGTGGAAACAGGCCCTTCGGCCCAACAAGTCCACACCAACCCGCCGAAGCGCAACCCACCCATACCACTACATTTACCCCTTACCTAACACTACGGCCAATTCACCTAACCTGCACATCTTTGGACTGTGGGAGGAAACCAGAGCACCCGGAGGAAACCCACGCAGACACGGGGAGAACGTGCAAACTCCACACAGTCAGTCACCTGAGGCGGGAATGGAACCCGGGTCTCTGGTGCTGTGAGGCAGCAGTGCTAACCACTGTGCCACCATGCCGCCCATGTAACTTTAAGACCTATGTAACTTTAAGAAAGTTCTGGAATTTACATATGAAAGAAGTGAAACCAACATGCCCATTCCAAAAGATGAGAGACATTACAAAAAATCCAAGTCTTCTTCAATATATAATTTCAGTTACATCACACTGTAAACTTTTATAAATTCTGTGTCCTATGATCTCATACTCCACAAACATCTGATGAAGGAGCAGCACCCCAAAAGCTAGTGCTTCCAAATAAACCTGTTGAACTATAACCTGGTGTTGTGTGATTTTTAACCTTGTGCACCCCAGTCCAACACTGGTACCTCCAAACCATATCTGGAAGTTGACATGATGCCTTCAAAAAGTCAGCAACTGTTCCATTCCACAGGTCCAAACCTGTCAATTTGCTAACTAGCCAAGGGCAGAATAACTGACACTGTAATGTCAACTATACAACCTCCAACAGGAGTGAAACTCCCCCAGGTCTCACCCACAGCCATAGAGTCACAGAGATGAACAGCATGGAAACAGACCCTTCAGTCCAACCCATCCATGCCGACCAGATATCCCAACCCAATCTAGTCCCACCTGCCAGCAACCCAGCCCATATCCCTCCAAACCCTTTCTATTCATATACCCATCCAAATGCCTCTTAAATGTCACAATTGTATCAGCCACCACAACTTCCTCTGGCAGCTCATTCCATACACGTACTATTCTCTGTGAAAAGGTTGCCCCGTAGATCTCTTTTATATCTTTCCCCTCTCACCCTAAACCTATGCCCTCTAGTTCTGGACTCCCCAACACCAGGGAAAGACTTTGCCTATTTATCCTATCCATGCCCCTCATAATTTTGTAAACCTCTATAAGGTCACCCCTCAGCCTCCGACGCTCCAGGGAAAACAGCCCCAGCCTGTTCAGCCTCTCCCTGAAGCTCAGATCCTCCAACCCTGGCAACAACCTTGTCAATCTTTTCTGAACCCTTTCAAGTTTCACAACATTTTTCCAATAGGAAGGAGGCCAGAATTGCACACAATATTCCAACAGTGGCCTAACCAATGTCCTGTACAGCCGGAACATGACCTCCCAACTCCTGTACTCAATACTCTGACCAATAAAGGAAAGCATACCAAACGCCTTCTTCACTATCCTATCTACCTGCGACTCCACTTTCATGGAGCTATGAACCTGCACTCCAAGGTCTCTTTCTTCTGCAACACTCCCTGGGACCTTACCATTAAGCGTATAAGTCCTGCTAAGATTTGCTTTCCCAAAATGCAGCACCTCGCATTTATCTGAATTAAACTCAATCTGCTACTTCTCAGCCCATTGGCCCATCTGGTCAAGATCCTGTTATAATCTGAGGTAACCCTCTTCACTGTCCACTACAGCTCCAATTTTGGTGTCATCTGCAAACTTACTAACTGTACCTCTTATGCTCACATCCAAATCATTTATGTAAATTACAAAAGGTAGAGGACTCAGCACCGATCCTTGTGGCACTCCACTGGGCATAGGCCTCCAGTCTGAAAAACAATCCTCCACCACCGTCCTCTGTCTTCTCCTTTTGAGCCAGTTCTGTATCCAAATGGCTAGTTCTCCCTGTATTCCATGAGATCTAACCTTGCTAATCAGTCTCCCATGGGGAACCTTGTCGAACGCCTAACTGAAGTCCATATAGATCACGTCTACCGCTCTGCTCTCATCAATCCTCTTTGTTACTTCTTCAAAAAACTCAATCAAGTTTGTGAGACATGATTTCCCATGCACAAAGCCATGTTGACTATCCCTAATCAGTCCTTGCCTTTCCAAATACATGTACATCCTGTCCCTCAGGATTCCCTGCAACAACTTACCCACCACCAATGTCAGGCTCACTGGTCTATAGTTCCCTGGCTCATCCTTACCACCCTTCTTAAACAGTGGCACCACGTTTGCCAATCTCCAGTTTCTGGCACCTCACCTGTGACTATCGATGATACAAATATCTCAGCAAGAGACCCAACAATCACTTCTCCAGTTTCCCACAGAGCCCTAGAGTACACCTGATCAGGTCCTGGGGATTTATCCACCTTTACCTGTTTCAAGACATCCAGTACTTCCTCCTCCGTAATATGTACATTTTGCAAGATGTCACTATCGATTTCCCTACAGTCTATATCTCCCATATCCTTTTCCACAGTAAATACTGATGCAAAATACTCATTTAGTATCTCCCCCATGTTCTGTGGCTCCACACAAAGGCTGCCTTGCTGATCTTTGAGGGGCATTATTGTCTCTATGGTTACCCTTTTGTCCTTTATGTATTTGTAAAAACTCTTTGGATTCTCCTTAATTCTATTTGCTAAAGCTATCTCATGTCCCCTTTTTGTCCTCCTGATTTCCCTCTTAAGTATACTCCTACTTCCTTTGTACTCTTCTGAGGATTCACTCAATCTATCCTGTCTATACCTTACATATGCTTCCTTCTTTTTCTTAATTTCTTTAGTCATCCCTATACCTACCAGCCTTTCCTTTCACCCTAACAGGAGTATACTTTCTCTGGATTCTTGTTATCTCATTTCTGAAGGCTTCCCATTTTCCAACCGTTCCTTTACCTGCGAACATTTGCCCCCAATCAGCTTTCAAAAGTTCTTGCCTAAGTCACTCAAATTCTGTGAACTACTGATGTGATTGAATTGCAAGTAACACCAAATTTTCAATAACCTATAACCAGTGATCAAAGTGGGCACGTGTCATCTTCTTTCAAGCTTTAGACCTGGCTAATTCTTTGCCATTTTGTTGTGTTGCTCAACAATAATTGCAAGATTTTTGCAAAAGGTTCAGTCATCTAGGATAGATTCAGTGAACATTTCTGTCCTGAAAAAAAACCTGCTTTACTATTACAGAAGTAGAGTGTTGCTGAGAAAAGAGATGTATTGTCAAAACTTTTCATCCTGCACTCATCAGGACAGCCACAAGAATGCCAAACTTCACAGGGAATAATAATTTATTATTAAAGGCACTGATTGGTTTGCAAGTGGACTCTATTGTTCAGCTGTTGCCATATAGATTTCATCAGAGAACTACTTGGGGGGCATGTAGGAGCAGATGGACCTGGGTGTATGTGTACACGGATTATTTGAAGTGGCAGAACAGGTAGAAGAACAATGAGTAAATGCAGTATCCTTGGCTTTATTAATAGGGGTATAGAATACAAGAGCAAGAAGGTGATGTTGAACCTGTGAAAGACACATCTTAGACATCAACTGGAGTATTGTGTATCTGGGTGCCACATTATCGGAAGAATACAAACACCACTGGGGAGATTGCAGAGGCATTTTTAAGAATGGTTCCATGGATGAAGAACTTCAGTTATGAGGAGAGATTGAAGAGCACGGATATTATCGGACATTCAGAAAGGGTACGTGAACACGGTCATCGTTCCCAAGCTGTTCTAATGGTAGTAAGCATCAATAATGCTACACTGGAGCGGTGGGAGTATTTTAAGCCAGTAGAACAGAGGCATCTTCTGCATCAAAGCCACATAACTCGAGAAAGCAAAGGATTTTTCCACCTTGGTTATGCTTCAAGCTGTCAGTTAAAAAGTGTCTGTAAAATAGGAAGCAAGCACAGCAATTATCTTCCCTGTCACTGACAGGGCATGACTGGTGTACTTCTGGAACCTCTCCTGATCCAATTTACTGGTCAGAGGCTTTGCGGTTATGAAATTCAAGCTTGTTTTTTGGACTATGGAGCCAGGAGCAGAGCGAGCATCGGTCGAGTCCCATGGCTGGAGCATGGAGCGGGAGCAGAGCAAGCCTAGGTCGGGGTTGGGGGGTATGGAGACCTGGAGGTGAGTCCAGCATGAAGGCAGCAAGGCCTAGTGCACCCAGGGATAAAGGACTATAATTTGAGTAGTTTAAAGATAATTTTTATCATCATTTTGGACCTTTTAAACTCTGTATTCCCATGTTAGTCTATTTTTCTTTTACCATTTCAATTCTGTAACAACACTTAAAGTATCTAGACCTGGGTACCCTGTACCTAAGAAGTGACATTACAAACTTTTTACTGCACGCATTCAAGTGCACATGATAATATAGGCAATTCTATTCTATTCCTTTCTATGTTAAATGTATTTGTGATTAGAGGTGGTCTGCAGGAAAATAACTGAGTCTAGCTAATTAGAAATTGGGAATCTTGCTCAGAGAAGCCACAGGATTGCTGATACTTGGATGAAGAAATGGAAGGCTGTATTATCTAAGTTTTCAGATGACATAAGTTTTTGGGTTTCCTCCGGGTGCTTCGGTTTCCTCCCACGATCCAAAGATATGCAGGTTAAGTGAATTGGCCCTAAATTGCCCATAATGTTCAGGGATGTGTAGGTTAGGTGCATTAGTTAGGAGTAAATGTAGAGTAATAGGCGAGAGGGAATGGGTCTGGGTGGGATACTCTTTGGAGGGTCTGTGTGGGCTTGTTGGGCCAAATGGCTAGTTTCCACACTGTAGGGATTCTTTGACTCTTTGATAAAGTTAGAGGCACAGCAGGTAGTGTGAATGAGATCAAGATATTACAAAGTGAGTGAGTGGGCAATGTTATATTGGAATATATGCATTTGACTTGGATCCATAGAAGGCAAATTAGAATATTTGTTTAATAGTTAGAGACTAGGAGCTGTGGAAGAGCAAAGAGATTTACCTTTCCATGTGAATGCATCACTGGGAGCTGATGCACAGCTACAAAAAGCTACAATGAAAACAACAGTACAATGTTGGGTGAAGGATTGTGAATGAAAAAAAAGGAAGTTATGCTTCAGTTTTACAAATTTGTGGTCACATCCCATCTGGAACATTCTATTCAGCTTTTGGCACCACTTGATGAGATACAGCGGCCTTGCTGAAGGTACTGCATGCATTCACCAGATTGATGGAAGTGTTCAAAGGGTTAAAACAAGAATAGGTTGCATTAGCTTGGTAAGTACAAATTGAATAAAGAAGATTAGGATATTCAAAACACGCCAAGAATTTCAATTAAAAGTTTTGAAAGGGAAGTTAGAGAGTGATTTTTCATCTGCAGGGAATTCGGAATGCAGAAGTATAATGAAAGATTAGTGTGCAGCCATATTGGAATGAAATCAGAAATCACTGTTCCACATAAAGCATAACACAAATCTAGATTTCTCTCCATTTGCTTCTGTGGGCACTGGTTCTGATGAGATCAATAAATACTTGATCAATAGAGCGAATGTAGCAAGGGGCTATGGTACAAAGGCAGATAAATTAAGTACTGATCAATCATGAAACAATTGTATAGGAAAACAAGCTTGAAGGCTTATGTGAGAAATTAGAAAATGTCATATTGATGTAATGAAGTTGCTTTTCCCAAAACAGTGCCAAGACACATTTTCATCCAATGTATTAGAACATCTCTTCATCCCGTGACAGTTAAACGTTTTGTGTAAAAATATAGCCATCACTCGTTCTTAATTTATTTTATTGCAGGTGGGATAAATTCTGACATATATCTGTGATATAAAACATGCAGCTGCACAAATTTTAAATAAGAATGATCAACCAATAAAAAAAAGCATTTTGCTTGATTTCAGCTCCTGAAAGTGGGCCCAAACCAGTTCCTAGTGTTCATCCCCAGGGACAGCAGCTACACACTGCTGACTAATCTAGGCACACACCCATTCAAAGAGGTTTCCAGTCTTATCTCAGAAGCAAACAACACCCATTTTATTCCTTCATTCTTCAAGAAAATCAGAAATCTTCTAAAAATTCAGAAACTTAAATATTCACCTTCTAAACAGTTCCCATCTTAATAAGTATTCATGTAAACTTCACAGCTGCAAACATATGTTTTGAAAAAAATTCAGTTTTGAGCTCTTCATAATCAAAGAGACACTCAATTTCAAACTGCAGTTGTGTGAGATAAGTTGGTTCTTATTTCATTGAGTTTAGAGCATTTTTAATGTCCAAGAGATGAAAAACTCTTTTGTCAATGCAGTATTTTGAAGGCATTATTAGGGGAGTGCAAAAATACATTGATAGAGGCAGAAGCATATGAACTTATTAGAGTGATGAAATGCTGATTTTAAATCAAATTGTATTTTTATAAAATATCACAAGATATTCTTTTAATTCAGCCAGCCAGTAAGATAGTGCCATTTGGAATCTTTGGTTGGTCAGTGTCTTAAACATCTCCCATTTTCTTGCCTAGTGTTCTTGCAAATCATTCTTTTTTAAGCACAATGGTTCTCATCTTTAAATGGTTCAGAAAGGCCTCCCTCTTGTGCTTTAAAATAGATTTGCAGTGGCCAGCTGGATCAATAGCAAGGAGCATGATAATCATCTTGATTGCATCCATCAAATTCGCAGAAATTAAGTAGAAAACCTGACATTAGATATGTTAACCCTTTATATTTGGAAGCTTTGAGAGTAGTTCTTTTGGTATACCATTTTAAAATGAAGTCAGCGAGACAATTACTTGAACACACCTCAACTGGAATTCACTACATTCGTGGCAGCATGATGTATTCATTACAGCAAGTTGTTGAATCTCTCCCTCCCCCACCCCTTCAAGCTGCTTTGTGTATTGTGTGTTGTATTAAGCACTCTGCATTCCTATTTAACTGGCCAACTACATGATGTTGCAGAATTTGCATGGAGTGTAGGGAGCTAGAGATGGGCCAATAACTGTTTGCTCAGGGTTTTCGTATGTATACCTATGAAAAGGACTTCAAACTATCAGTGCAATTCTTTGATGGAAAACCTGCTTAATCTCATTCAAATCTTACTGGGGTGCGAGATTGTTGCAATGGTTTCTATCTGTCTTTTTACCTTGTGCCTAAAGATAACGGTTCAGGCTCACTAAATTTGATCTTAGCATTCAAAACTGTGACTGACCTTGGCCATGACAATAAAATGACTGTGGCAACAAAGTCTTACAAGCCAAATGTAGCCTCTTTACAAACCGTCCTCTTTAACATTGGAACAGGGCGGGATTTTACTGAAAATGTATTCAATGGAATAAGCTGCCAGAGAAAGTGTTGGAGGCTGGTACAATTACAACTTTAAAAGGCATCTGAATGGGTATATAAATAGGAAGAGTTTAGAGGGATATGGGCCAAGTGCTGACAAGTGGGACTAGGTTAATTTAGGATTTCAGATCGGCATGGACAAGTTGGACTGAAGGGTCTATTTCTGTACTATACATCTCAAAGACTCTATGACATATCTAATATGTGGAGTGGTGTGTGAAATACTGTTAGCTGTAGGTGCACAGATTATGATTACTCGCACTTTGTAGTTACCTTGTAACTTCAGAATGGAAATGTGGCTCTAGATTCAGACTCTTCAGGACTTAATTTCCTTTCTTCTTCATTTCAAATATCTTAGGTTACCTAAACTAAATCGTTTTTTCAAAAAGCTTGGCAGAATTTTCTGAATTCACAAAATTACATAATCTTGCTAAGAACTCTCAGATTGTGGCAAAGGGTTTATATGTCATGTCACACACTCCAGAGATCCCTGATGTGGTTTATTGTGTCAAACACCAGTGCCAGATATAGTCAGATTGTTGCCCCACGTGCTAGAGTCAAGATTAGAGTAGTTTTGGAAAAGCACAGCAGGTCAGGCAGCATCCAAGGACTAGAAAAATCGACGTTTTGGGCAAAAACCCTTCATCAGGAATGAGGCTGGGAGCCTCGGGGCTGGAGAGATAAATGGGAGGGGGTGGGGCGGGGGGGAAGATAGCTGAGAGTGTAATAGGTAGATGGAGGTGGGGATAAAGGTGATAGGTCGGAGAGGAGGGAGGAGTTTGTAGGTAGGAAGGAAGATTGACAGGTGGAACAGGTCATGGAGGCGGTGCTGAGCTGGAAAGTTGGAACTAGGGTAAGGTGGGGGGGCCCTACATGTTAGCTCAAGCAGGAGGCTGGACGAACACAGCAAGCCAGACAGCATCATGAGGTGGAGAAGTCAACATTTCGGATGTAACCCTTCAGGACTAGGGTGGGTGCAAGGAGCATTGCAGATAAAGGGAGGGTGTGGTTGGTGAGGCAGGAATAGATGAATACAGCTAGAGGGTATGACCTAGTTGATCGATAGAAGGAATCAATCCTGGAAGGAAAGGTTGATCAGAGGAATAGAAAGGAGAGGGCAGGGTTGGGAAGAGAGTCGAGGGATGGGAAGACAGGTTATTTGAAATTGGAGAACTCAATGTTGAATCCTCCGGGCTGTATGCTGCCCAGGCAGAAGATTCCTCCAATGTGCAGTCTGATTCGTTGTGTGAGAAACGAAGCTCACTCACTTCAATAATTTCAGTCCGAGACATGATCTGAATCAGTAGTGTCATTTATTTTGCCCTTGCAAGAGGGGTGTTGTGTCCACTGTCCACAAGGCAGACACACACACACACACACACTGAATTCAACTAGTACACAATATTTATGTAATTCGTTCATATTCTTTCATCCCATTGCTCCTCCCCTGTTTACATCTCCCACCTCTCTAACACCGGTGCCCATTACTCTTGTTCATCTCTTGCCTTATCCGGCCTTGTCTGTGACAAAATGTTTATTTCTGGCCTCACAAGGCCGTTTGGCCACATCCCGCCATGGTCCATTGTTAGGTATATCCTCCTTCACTGCCATCTGCTTCCCTCACTTGTTATGACCTTATGACCTCATGACTTCTTGATTGTGGTTTGTTCTTGTTTTTGCAGAAGCGGGAAACAGATGCTTATAACTACTGTTTGTACAGGCATATCTAGCTTAACCCCCTCCCCTCACAGCACCTTATCTGTGTGTCTGTAACATCTACCATTGTTTGCAGGCACATTTCATTCTTGCATGCACATTTTAGATAATACAAAAACAATTATGTATTTCCTTCACATAGTTTTCATTCTTGTTGACTCAACTCTTGGCTGAAACAATTATACACTGGTGTGAGTTCATTTACCTTGCATAAGTAATTATGATTGCAGAAGTAACACTACTTTAGCTATATTCCACAGTGGTGACAATGGAGGAGGCCAAGGATGGTCATGTCGGAAAGGGAGTGGGCAGGGGAATTAAAATGGACAATGACTGGGAGGTCAGGTTGACCCCTGCGGGCCTGGCTGAGATGCTTGATGAAATGTGCCCTGAGTTTATGTTTGGTCTCCCTGCCTCACATCTCCTATCTCTCTTCCCAGCCCCTGTCCCTCACTTCAATTTCTAGGATCGACCCTTCCTTCCAGCTACCAACCAGATTCATTCCTCACATACCCTACACTTGTGTTCACTCATACCCACCTCACCATCCTACACCCCCCTCCCCCACTCCCTCTTTATCTGCAGCTCCCCTTGCACCCACCCCAGTCCTGAAGAAGGGTTACACCTGAAATGTTGACTTCTGCACCTCCTGATGCTGCCCGGCTTGCTGTGTTCTTCCAGCTTCCTGCTTGTCTACCTGGGATTCCAGCATCTGCAGTTTTTTGTCTCTGTTTATTAACACATCCGGGGAACCAGTTATCTCAGTTTGCTAGATAGCAAGTCCTCAATGTGTTTTCAGTTCTGGTACCGCCTGACCTCACCAGGAAAGCCCTACCTTCTCAACCTTGCTGTTCACCTGGGATGGTCACCTTCAGAGTAAACTCACGAGTAGTCATTTTTCTGTAATGAGAGAGCCACCCTGTGGTTCTCTGGGAGTGTGACAACTTTCACTTGCATGTTAGTTCATGTAACATGTACCACAAAGATCAAGTTCTTGATGACACAGACGTTTGAAGTTTATTAGTACTAAACATTGACATTACCATAATATCAAAGATTTTCACATAGTCTGTAAGATTATTAGACAGAGGATAACAAGGAGAAGAGACGTGTTCAACAGCTCATTTCCTACAAAGATCTTAGAATGAGGCATTCGTGCATGCAGACCATTGTCAGACACAGTTTGATGAAGCGTGTGGAATATGGTGGTCAGTGTGTTAACAATGGTTGCACTTAGCAGTGTTTGATTTGTCACACAAAGGGGAACTTGGTGAAGTAGTCAGTTGCCAGAATGAAGTTGTGTCATCATGTATTTGGACGTGAAAAACACCAGGAACAGTCTTGTACCATTGCTCAGAATGAATCACTGATGGAAAAAGAAGTTCTGTCAATTGTTGAGGTTGATGGAATTGACATGTTTCACTTGACTTAATTAGTTAATTGATATCTTTATTGATGCCGGGATCAATTTATGGATTCATGTCCGTTTATTATGGTGTGCCACAAGGATCTGTTTTGGGAGCACTGCTGTTTGTCATTTTTAGAAATGACTTGGACGCAGGCATAGGTGGATGGATTAGTAAGTCTGCAGATGACACTAAAGTCGGTGGAGTGGTGGACAGTGTGGAAGAATATTGCAGGTTGCAGGGGGACCTGGAGAAACAGCAGAATTTGGCTGAGAGGTGGCAAATGGAGTTCAATGCAGCTAAATGTGAGGTGATTCACTTTACAAAGAATAACAGAAAGGCAGAATACTGGGTCAATGGAAAGAGTCTTGGTAATGTGGATGTGCAGAGTGATCTTGGAGTCCATGTAGATAGATCCCTGAAAGTTGCCACCCAGGTTGATAGTGTTGTTAAGAAAGCATACGGTGTGTTAGGTTTTATTGGTAGAGGGATTGAGTTTCAGAGCCGTAATGTCATGCTGCAACTATACAAAATGCTAGTACGGCTGCACTTGGAATATTGTGTACAGTTCTGGTCACCACCCCCCCCCCCCCCCCCCCCCCCCGCCCCATTACAGGAAGGATGTGGAAGCATTGGAAAAGATTCAGAGGAGATTTACCAAGATGTTGCCTGGACTGGAGAGAAGGTCTTATGAGGAAAGGCTGGAGACT
Source organism: Chiloscyllium plagiosum (assembly GCF_037043375.1). Lineage (NCBI taxonomy): Eukaryota > Metazoa > Chordata > Chondrichthyes > Orectolobiformes > Hemiscylliidae > Chiloscyllium > Chiloscyllium plagiosum. The sequence goes on along the minus strand of NW_028270159.1, from coordinate 33,759,106 downwards.
TGGGTCTGTTCTCATTGGAAAGAAGAAGGCAACGAAGGGAGTTGATAGAAATATACAAAATGATCAGAGGATTAGATAGGGTAGACAGTGAAAGTCTTTTTCCTAGGATGATGATGTCAGCTTGTACAAGGGGGCATAACTACAAATTGAGGGGTGATAGATTTAAGACAGATGTCAGAGGCATGTTCTTTACTCAGAGGGTAATAAGGGCATGGAATTAACTCAGCCACATTAGGGAGATTTAAACAATCCTTGGATAAGCACAGAGCTGATGATGGGATAGTGTAGGGGGATGGACTTAGATTAGTTCACACATCGGCGCAACATTGAGAGCCAAAGGGCCTGTTCTGGGCTGTATTGTTCTATCTGTCTATATGTGCCAGTCTCTTGGATTTTCCTGCACCCATGTCATGGAATCATAGAGATGTATGGTACGGATATAGTCCCTTTGGTCCAACTCATCCATGCCGACCAGGTATCCAAAATGAATCTAGTCCTATTTGCTCGCACGTATCTCTCTAAAGCATTCCTGTTCATATTCCCACCCAGATGCCTTTTAAATGTTGTAATTGTAGCAGCCTCAACCACATCCTCTGGCAGCTCATTCCATACACGTACCACCCTTTGTGTGAAAACATTGCCCCTTAAGTCTCTTTTATATCTTTCTCCTCTCACCTTAAATCTATGTCCTCTAGTTCTGCTCTCCCCCACCCCTCGGAAAAGTCCTTGTCTATTCACCCTATCCATGCCCCTCATGATTTTATAAACCTCTATAAGGTCAACCCTCAGCCTCCGACACTCCAGGGAAAACATGTGATCTACAGTGCATAGGCTTGCAAGAGTTGATATAGATCTTGTTTAATTACCATTTGTTTACCTTTAATTATTCCATTCTGAAAGAGTTCTAATTTGTCTCTGAATGGTCAGAATGAATGTTTTTGCATGGAGATCTGTTGGATACATTTAGGTCACTCAGTGAAGATGATCTTTTTGAAACCTTTGTATTTGGTCAATGTTTAACATGACTTGTTAAATCTACTCTGCTTGACTAACTGTAACCAAAATGAACTATCTTTGAAACCACAGTCAATAATATTCACACATAGGTTTAAAGGAATGTCCTTGTTCTTAGTAAAAACCGAAAGAACTGCAGATTCTATAAATCAGAAACAAAACAGATGTTGCTGGAAAAGCTCACCAGGTCTGGCAGCATCTGTGCAGAGAAATCAAAGTTGAAATTTCGGGTCCGGTGACCCTTCCTCAGAGGAAGGTGCTGAGGAAGGGTCATCGGACCCGAAATTTCAACTTTGACTTTTCTGCACAGATGCTACCAGACCTGCTGAGCTTTTCCAGCAACTTCTGTTTTTGTTCCTTTGTTTTTCGTGTTTGGAAACCAGCTAAGGGCATTCGATTGGAGATGCCGGTGTTGGACTGGGGTGTACAAAGTTACAAATCACACAACACCAGGTTATAGTCCAACAGGTTTAATTGGGAGCACTAGCTTTCGGAGTACCTTTCCTTCATCAACAACCACCTGATGAAGGAGCGGCGCTCCGAAAGCTAGTGCTCCCAATTAAACCTGTTGGACTATAACCTGGTGTTGTGTGTTTTGTAACTAAGGGCAGTAGTAATGTTGAAACCTGGTTTGTACAATGCTTTCACGTTGGACCCTTGGATTTTCTTAAATAGTTATTGAAGTCACAAAGGTGCAATTGTGAGAGATTTTTGACATTTCAGGAAATTGTCATTTCTAACAGTTTATGGGAATCAGTTTATCAGGATTGAAATGTTTGCTGAATTGATACGTCTGAAAATGTTGTACCCCAGAAACTATAGCAGGAGTGTCTCTTACAGTGCCGGAATAGTTAGCCTGAGCTGTAGTGAGTCCTTAGAACCAAATGCTTGTTGTCCTGTAATAGGCACATTCCAATGCTTTCCTGGGATGCATTTTCTTGCAATGTGGAAAGCTTTGAGATATCATAGCTGAAAATGTGTTGCTGGAAAAGCACAGCAAGTCAGGCAGCATCCAGGGAACAGGACAATCGACGTTTCGGGCACAAGCCCTTCTTCAGGAATGAGATCCATCTTATCCACGCCTCTCATAATTTTGTAATCTTCTACTAGATCGCATCCCCCCTATCCTTCAACATTCAAGTGAAACAAATTTGTCCACACTCTCCTCACAACTAATACTCTCCAAAACTTTTTTTTATTTCAAAAATATACTTTATTCATAAAATATTTTGATGATCTGTACAAATGGTCATGCCAAACATACGTGAACATTCCATTTCTTTGCATACAGAGATCCAGTAATCATTCATATATACAGGTCTGTACATTGACCATCCATATATTTAGCTGAGGCGTCAGCAGAGCCCATTTACTGTGTGGGCCCCCTGTTCATTGGCAGACAGACGTTACATGGTGGTCTTTCCCCACCGCACCTTGGCGGCAGCTGCCCCAAGCTTCAGTGCGTCCCTCAACACGTAGTCCTGGACCTTGGAATGTGCCAGTCTGCAGCACTCAGTCGGGGTCAACTCCTTCAGCTGGAAGATCAACAGGTTTTGGACAGACCAAAGAGCGTCTTTCACCGAGTTGATGATCCTCCAGGCACAGTTGATGTTCGTCTCGGTGTGTGTCCCGGGGAACAGACCGTAGAGCACGGAGTCCCACGTCACGGTGCTCGACAAACACCACTGCATTCCTCTCCAGACGTCTTCTGCATAGGCACATTACAGGAGGAGGTGTGTGACAGTCTCGCTCCCCGCCCCCGTAGCCGCTTCAAGGGCAGCGTGCGGTGCAGCAGAGAGTCCGGGCGTGCATAAAGGATCTCACAGGCAGAGCCCTTCTCACCACCAGTCAAGCCATGTCTTGGTGCTTGTTGGAAGGTTCTGGCAATGAGGCATTCTGCCAAATTACTTTGACAGTCTGCTCAGGGAACCGCTCAACAGGATTCACCCTCTCCTTTTCCCGAAGGGTCGCAAGGACACTACGTGCTGACCACTTCCTGATGGACTTGTGGTCAAAGGTGTTTTTCTTCATAAACGTCTCCATGAAGGACAAGTGATACGGAACGGTCCAACTACTTGGAGCGTTCCACGGCAGCGAGGCCAGGCCCATCCTTCACATCACCGGGGACAGGTAGAACCTCAGTACGTAGTGACACTTGGTGTTTGCGTACCAGGGATCCACGCACAGCTTGATGCAGTCACACACAAAGGTGGCCATCAGGGTGAGGGTGGCATTTGGTGTGCTTTTTCCCCCATTGCCCAGAGCTTTGTACATTGAGTCCCTTCGGACCCTGGCCATCTTTGATCTCCACATGAAGTGGAATATGGCCCAGGTGACTGCGATGGCACAGGTTCTGGGAATTGGCCAGACCTGTGCCACATATAACAACACTGACAGTGCCTCACACCTGATGACCAGGTTTTTACCCACGATGGAGAGCGACTGTCGCTTCCATCTGCCCAGTTTCTGCCTTACTTTCTTGATACGCTCCCCACAAGACTTGGCGCACGCCCCAGCCCCTCCAAACCAAATACCCAGCACCTTAAGGTGGTCAGTCCTGACGGTGAAGGGGATCGAGGATTGGTCGGCCCAGTTCCCGAAGACCATGGCTTTGCTCTTGCCTCGGTTGACCTTGGTCCCCGAGGCCCATTCGAACTGGTCACATATGCACATGAGTCTGTGCACGGACAGCGGATCCGAGCAGAAAACAGTGACATCTTCCATGTACAGGGAGGCCTTAACCTGCAGGCCCCCGCTGCCAGGAATAGTCACCCCTCTCAGGCTCACATCCTTCCTGATGGACTCGGCAAATGGCTCTATGCAGCACACAAACAAGGCAGGAGAGAGGGCAGCCCTACGTGACTCCAGATCTGACTGGGAAGCTATCTGATTCCCACCCATTGATTGAGACTGCACTGACAATGTTGGTATAGAGCAGTCTGATCCAATTGCAGATTCCCTCCCCAAAGCCCATTTTGGTGAGAACATCTCTCATATACGTATGTGATATCCTGTCAAAGGCTTTCTCCTGGTCTAGGCTGATGAGGCAGGTGTCCAGCTCCATGTCCTGCACGTAGGCGATCGTATCCCTGAGGATTGCAAGCATCTCAGCGATCTTCCTGCCCGGTACAACGCAGGACTAGTCAGGGTGGATCACCGATCCCAGAGCAGACCTGACCTGGTTGATGATGACCTGTGGCAACCTCCTGGTAACACAAACAGAAGTTGCTGGAAAATCTCAGCTCGTCTGGCAGCATCTGTGAAGAGAAATCAGTGTTAACATTTCAGGTCTGGTGACCCTTCCTCAGCACCTCCTGGTAAACTGTTTCTCCAAAGTCTCCATTTGTAGTGACTAGAACTGTACACAATATTCCAAATGTGGCCTAACTAAAGTTCTATACAGCTGCAATGTGACTTGCCAATTTTTATACTCTTTCCCCAGACCAATGAAGGCAAGCCATATGCCTTCTTCACCACTTTATCCACTTGTGTTGCTACTTTCAGGGAACTGAAGACCTGTGTGCCGAGATCCCTCTGTATGCAGCACTTATACAATTAATACTAGGGCCCTGGGCATTGTTTTAGGACAGAGACACCTCGGAGTTCACTTGTATAATTCCTTGAAATTTGCATCAGAGGCAGACAGGGTGGTTAGGAAGGCATTTAGCACACTTGCCTTCATTGCTTCGATCTTTGAGGAATTGTGACATTGTGTTGAGGTTGTACAGGATGCTGATGAGGTCTCTCCTGGAGTACTGTGTGCGTTTCTGGTCACCCTGTTGTAGGAAGGATATTATTAAACTGGAGAGGGGGTTTTCAGAACAGGTTTACCAGGATTTTGCCAGGAATGGAGGGTTTGAATTTTTAAAATAGGCTGGATAGATTGGGACCTTTCTTCACTGGACTATCGTTGGTTGAAGGGTCACCTTATTGAGATTGATAAAACCATGACGGGCATAGAAAAGTTGAATAGCAAGGGTCTTTTCACTAGGCTGGGGGAGTTTAAAACTAAGGGGCACATTTTTAAGGTTAGAGGAGAAAGCTTTAAAAAGGACATAAGGGGGCAACTTTTTATTCAGTAGTTTGTATGTGGAATGAACTGCCAGAAGAAGTGATTAATGCATATATAGTTACAATATTTAAAAGATTTTGGATAAGTACATGAATAGGAAAGGTTTGGAGGGATATGGGCCAAATGCAGGTAAGTGGGACTAGTTTAGTTTGGGAACATGGTTAGTGTGGACTGGTTGGACCAAAGGGTCTGTTTCATGCTGTATGACTCGATGACTCTATGGCTCCACTAAGGGTGCTGCAATTTACTGTATACTTCCCTCTTGTATTAGATTTTCTAAAACATATCACCTCGCATTTGTCCGAATAAACTCTGTCTGCCATTTCTCTGCCCAAGTCTCCAGCTTATCTATATACTGCTGTATCTTCTGGCAATCCTCCTCATTATCTGCAGCTCCCCAATCTTTGTATCATCCACAAACTTCTCCTCCAAATTGTTTATACGTATTACAATTTGTGCAAGTACTAATCACTGGAGACCATCACTGGTCACAGATCTCCAATCCAAAAAACATTTTTCTACTGCTACTCTATGAACTAAGCCAATTCCATCTCACCAGCTCACTGTGGATCCCATGTGACTTTCCACTTGAATTTTATTTGACTTATGATAAATTGACATTTTTAATTTGAGAAGCAAGTTCACATTTCTTCGCTGATGTCCTGAGCTTGTGGAGGCTTCAGTCAGGCTGTTGTTTAATTCACTAAGAATTGTGTTTGTCATCTGCGATATGGAGACAATCTGTATATTCTCAGTGATGTAAACCATAAGTTGTTGGGATATGTTCCCATCAATGGAGGATCCAAGAGGTAATCTGTGGAAACAGTATCAACTGAGAGATATTCTGAAAGTTGTCAGTTCCAAATGCTCTATGGCAAGATGTAAGGATCAATATTCATCTTGTCACCAATCTTACAAAAGTGTTTGGCACCTGAGGACATAGAGCATAGAACATAAAACATTATAGTGCAGTACAGGCCCTTCAGCCCTCAATGTTCCGCCGAACAGAGTTCTCGGGCACATCTATCTTACACTATATTTCCATGCATATGTTTATCCAATTACCATTTAATGCCCTTAAAGTTGGCGAGTCTGCTACAGTTGCAGGCAGGGCATTCCATGCCCCTACTACTCTCTGAGTAAGGAAACGACCTCTGACATCTGTCCTATATCTATCACCCCTCAATTTAAAGCTATGTCCACTCATGCTATCCATCACCATCTGCGGAAAAATACTCTCACTCTATCTAACACTCTGATTTCTTACACATCTCAATTAAGTCACCTCTCAACCTTCTTCTTTCTAATGAAAACAGCCTCAAGTCCCTCAGCCTTTCCTCATAAGACCTTCCCTCCATACCAGGCAACATCATAGTAAATCTCTCTGAATCCTTTCCAAAGCTCCCACATTCTTCCGATAATGTGGTGATCAGAACTGTTGCAATACTCCAAGTGCGGCTGCATCAGAGTTTTGTACAGCTGCAACATGATCGTATGGCTCCGTAACTCAATTCCTTTACCAATAAAAGCTAACACACTGTATGCCTTCTTAACAGCCCTATCAACCTGGGTGGTAACTCTCAGGAATCTATGTACATGGACACCAAGATCTCTCTGCTCATCTATCCTGCCAAGAATCTTATCATTAGCCCAGTACTCTTTATTCCTGATGCTCCTTCCAAACTGAATCACTTCACACTTCTCCACATCAAACTCCATTTGCCACGTCTCAGCCCAGGTCTGCAACTTATTTATGTCCCTCTGTAACCTGCAACATCCTTCAGCACTGTCCACAACTCCACCGACCTTAGTGTCAACCACAAATTTACTAACCCATTCTTCTGTGCCATCATCCAGGTCATTTATAAAAATGACAAGTAGCAGTGGACCCAAAACAGATTCTTGTGGTACACCACTAGTAACTGAAATTCAGGATGAACATTTCCCATCAACCACCACCCTCTGTCTTCTTTCAGCTAGCCAATTTCTGATCCAAACCTAAATGACCCTCAATCCCATGCCTCCATGTTTTGTGCAATAGCCTACCATGGGAAACCTTATGAAATGCCTTACTGAAATCCATATACACCACATCAACCACTTTACCCTCATCTACCTGTTTGGTCAACTTCTCAAAGAAATCAATAAGGTTTGTGAGGCATGACCTACCCTTCACAAAGCCATGATGACTATTTCTGATCAACTTATTCCTTCCTAGATGATTATAAATCCTATCTCTTATAACCTTTCCAACACTTTACCCACAACCAAAGTAAGGCTCACTGGTCTATAATTACCAGGGTTGGCTCTACTCCCCTTCTTGAACAAGGGGACAACATTTGCTATCCTCCAGTCTTCTGGCACTCTTCCTGGAAACAACAATGACATAAAGATCAAAGCCAAAGGTTCTGTAATCTCCTCCCTGGCTTCCCAGAGAATCCTAGGATAAATCTCATCCGGCCCAGGGGATTTATCTATTTTCACACTTTCCAGAATTGCTAACACCTCTTCTTTTTGAACCTCAATCCCATCTAGTCTAGTAACCTGTATCTCAGTATTTTCCTTGACAACATTGTGTTTTTCCAGTGTGAGTACTGACAAAAAATATTCATTTACTGCTTCTCCTACCTTCTTGGACTCCACACACAACTTCCCACTACTGTCCTTGATTAGCCCTAATCTTACTTGAGTCATTCTTTTATTCCTGATATACCTATACAAAGCTTCAGGGTTTTCCTTGGTCCTATCTGCCAAAAACTTCTCATGTCCCCTTCTGGCTCTTCTTACTTCTCTCTTTAGGTCTTTCCTGGCTAGCTTGTAACTCTTAAGCACCCTAACTGCGCCTTCATGTCTCATCCTAACATAAGCCTTCTTCTTCCTCTTGAGAAAAGACTCAACTTCCTTAGTAAACCACAGCTCTCTCACTCAACCACTTTCTCCCTGCCTGACAGGTACATACTTACCAAGGACACGCAGTAGCTGTTCCTCGTATAAGCTGCACATTTCAGTTGTGCCCATCCCCTGCAATTTTCTTCTTATGCATCCTAAATCATGCCCAAATGCATCAGAATTGCCTTTCCCCAGTTTAAACTCTTGCCCTGCAATATATACCTATCTCTTTCCATCACTAAAGTAAACATAACCAAATTGTGGTCACTATCACCAAAGTGCTTACCTACCTCCAAATCTAACACCTGTCCTGGTTCATTACCCAATACCAAATCCAATGTGGCCTCACACCTTGTTGGCTTGTCTACATCCTGAGTCAGGGTACCCTCCTGCACACATTGGACAAAACCTGACCTCATCTAAAGTACTCAAACGAAAGTATTTCCAGTCAATATTTGGATAGTTAAAATCCCCATAACAACTACCCTGTCACTCTCTCTCTTACCCAGAATCATCTTTGCAATCTTTTCCTCTACATCTCTGGAACTATTCAGAGGCCTATAGAAAATTCCCAACAGGGTGACCTCTCCTTTCCTGTTTCTAACATCAGCCCATACTACCTCAGTACATGTATAGTGCCTTCTTTCCAATCATACATGTATAGTGCCTTCTTTCTTCAGAACACAAGGCATGGAACTGCACCAATCAGTAAAGTGCTCAGCTTATGGGGTGATGTTGTTTTATCCAATGGAATCCAATTCACGTTGCAGCTTTTCTTGACTGTAAATGCTACATTTTTGGGGTGAGTTAATGCAGAGTTAAATTTGCTGATAACACTAAACTTGTCCGGATAAAAGTTAGGTGATGGATGAACTTAAATTTGCAGTCTGGAATCTTTGATGTTGCAAATGATGGATGTGTTACCTTGACGATAATAATATGTCGAGCCATGTATACTTGTGGATCAATAATAGAAAGTCTTGCCGTATCGACAATGTCAAATGCTTCAGATGACCATCCAAAGAAACAGTAATTGACATTGAAGATGAATTATGCGAGCGATTGAATTGTCAGACCCAATATAAGCAGTGAGCTCATCATGTGTGGGCTGCAAGACACTGTGTCAGTTTCCTGAGTGCATCATTTCTAAGATGCTTAAAGGAATGATATTTGCTCTTACACCCATGTCAATCATGGCATTTAGTATAGCCCTTTTGCGGCTTTTCACTTAGATGGACATAATGGCTTCAGCTTTTCTGAGACTATTTTTATGGGGTAGATCACATGACCTGAGTTTCAAGATGTGATATTGCAGATATCTCTGAGATTCCTTTAACAAGCTTGTATGCCATGGATGGAACTTCATAAAAGTGCTTAACATCATTCCTTAGATAACTCTTCTTCACATACTGCTGTAGAACATTGTGAGGCACTAATACTTCTATCCATTATGGCAATTTAAGTTAAGAGCAATGTTCTGTCTAAGCTTTGTACATGGTATCACAGATGCAGTGGTGTGTAGATTTAAAGTGATATGCAAAAAAAGCAAGGGTGATGTGAGAAAAAAACTTGTTAGGGTTTAAAATGCACCACCAGGAAATATGATGAAGACAGGTTCAATTGAGATATTCAAAAAGGTCTTGATGGTTTTTTTTGGAATGTAACAGTGTGCAGGGATTTAGCAAAAAGGCACGAGATTGGCACTAGATAATAGAGCTAGACTAGATAACTGAGCCAGTGTATTCATGATGGGTTGAATGGCCTTATTCTGCATGATAATAATTCTGTAATTCTGTGTTACAATTCTCTCATGAACACGCTCTTTTATATGAATATTGTAGTTTAGAGATATGGTTAGTGATGGGAGAGTCTGCAATGGCTGACTAGAAATCTCTCCTTCTCTTCCCACTGCTATTGATGTATGTGGGAAGAAATTGCAGCTTCACAGGCAATCTGTTTGGTTGCATTATGAACATGCCTTCCACAGCTATCAGGTCTTGGGGTGGGTCTTGAACCTAGAGATTTTAGTTCAAAGGCAGAGATGCTATCCACTGCACTACAAGATCCCAGACAGATATCATAGATAGATGAAGAAAATTGATGGGTTAGTAATAAATCAAAGGAAAATTGATAACTAATAGTATCAAAAACCAGAAGGGGAATGTGAGAGTGCACATTAATGAAAAGTTACTTGGTTAATATCCAGCACAGCCCATTCCCACCAAAAGGATTTACAAAGCTGTTGGTGATGACTCTGCTTCCTCATTTACAACTCACCGAGATCCATTTTCTGTTTCAAACATAGCACATGCGAAGAGAAAAACAGAGTGAACATTTCAAGCCCAGGGGCCCTTTATCAGAACTGAAAGAAGCTGTGAAATGATGGTGTTTATGCTGAAGATGGGAATGTGATTAGGGTGGGGGATGGTGTGGAATTGGCCAGATAAATGGAGATGGTGAGGGTAAACAGAAATAATGATGGTGAACAAGAAGAAAGAAATCCTGTCAGTGAAAGGAGCAGAACTTCTTCAAGGTTGGCATACCAAGAAGAGATGTGGCAGTGAATTAAATGCTAAAATAAAACAAAGAACCGGGTACGGTGGAGGGCTGAAAGAAAAACAGAAAGTGCTGGAGAAACACAGCAGTGTCTGTGATTTGTGCTATTGCTATCATCCTTTGCCTTCTCTCATAATTCTTTCTATTTTAGCTTTCCAGGCTTTGGCCTTATCATAGGCCTTCCTTATATTTTCTTCCGCAGTCCTCTTTTCCTGCCTCTGCACTTATTTAAAACCTCATACATTTCTAACCATTTTTATTTGTGACTAAATTCATTGACCTGAAATATTAATGCCCTTTCTTTCTTCATAAGTGCTGTCAGATCTGTTAAGTGTTCCAACACTTTCTGCTTTTATTCCTGCCTCAGCGATCTGCCTCAATGTTATTCTGTATAAATCCATTTGGCAGACAGCAGCCTTGATAAGTTGATAAATTAATGAGAGACCCAGGCTCTAGAACAAAAAGTTAATTGTTTAATGGCTGTCACAAGCTCATGCAAAAGTACTTAAAGCAGAGATCACATGAATACAGCAAGCCAGTCAGTATAATATGTACAAACACCCTCCTTTTCACAAAATAAACAAAAAAAATCAATCACTACCATCTGCAGTTACAGTTCTCCAAATTACCTAATATGTATGGTCAACAAAGAAAATTGGGGATCCAAGATGGCGGCGATCTAGAAAGATCCCATTACAGAGCTCTGCACTGCATTGCAAACGGAACGAAGTCCTAACCCGCCCTACCCAGACCATCGCGATATCCTGGGACTCTGGAAAGGTCCTGGAGTCCCAGGAAACGGTCAGAGAGCAACTTAACTCGCTTTTCGACATCCAGGGATGCTGAGGAAGGGAGCAGGTATGTCCGACGCCCAGCCTGCAGGATCCTCAGACTCAATTTCTTACCAGGTTCTGGTAAAGGAGCTCGAGAAAACTCACGAGATGTTGGGGAAGCAGGTGGAGGAGAAGCTGTCCCTGATCTCTATCATGCTGCAGAAGCATGAACAGCAGCTGAGAGACCTGGAGAAAAGGAAGGATGAGGTAGAACGCAGGGTCACAGTGGTGGAAACTGATACTAATTCCGCCAGGGATAGGATCCAGGCCCTGGAGATGTACATCCGTAATTTGCTTGACCAGGTTGATGACCTTGAGAACATGGTCAGGAGAAAGAGTATTCAGATCGTCAGTCTGCCAGAGGGTAAGGAAGGTGAGCGACAGGTGGAATTTATTGAGGACTGGTTGCCGAAATTCCTTAACTTGGAGACTAGCATGACAGGCTTGAAGATTGAGAGGACTCACCGGGTCACGGCACGGAGGTCAGGTCTTGGCCAACATCCTCGTCCTGTCTTGGTGAGGTTTCATCACTATAGAGATAAGGAGAGAATCGTGAAGCTTCCAGAATCCAGGGAAGGATCCGAAGGCCCTAGTTTACAAGAGCTGTAAGATCATGTTCTTCCAGGATTTCTCAGTGATGTGGAAAAGAAAATCCTATGACGGCATCACGAAAAGACTGAGGGAGGTTGGGATCCAGTGTTCTCTGAGGTATCTGGCGGTGCTTCAGATCACCTTAAATGGATCTGTACATCTCTTTGACACACCGGAGAAGGCAAGAGACTTTGTGGACAACTTCATCTGAACAATTTGGTATACACAAATAGTACATACTTTAAAAAGAAGAGGAAGTCCAGTCAGGTCTTTCTTTTCCTTTTTTTGTTGGTAACAATCTGCTAAACTATGCTCAGGAGCAGTTGGTATGTGTACTTTCAATTTCTACGTTGTTATACCAAAGGATGGGTAGGCTACTTGCTTTTTTTTTCATAATTTCTTTATTCACATTGCTATTCCATGGTGTATTTTCTTTCTTTTCTGTGGTGCGGCTCTAGCTGGGAGGAGGGAAAATGTTTGGGATGTCTAGATGCCTACGTATGGGTAGTATATGCCCGGTTCAGGTATTTAAATGCCCTGGCTACTATACTAGCAGCGAGATTGGAAGCTGGGTTTGGGATGTGTAGATACCCGCTTTGGGAAGGGGGTGAGTTCCACTATTCAGTGCCATTGGCGCTTTATATGTTAGTTTGTTTTTTGGTTTTTGTTGTATGTAGTCTTTGATAGTTTTGTAGGTTTGTTAACTGTACTGGTTTTAGTTTATGTGGTTTTTATGTTCGATGGATTTTGCAACACTAAGGCTTGGCAATTTGTAATTCGAGTTCCTCCTCTCTGGAATCTAAATGTTACTGCAGAAGGTTATGGCTAATGACTTGATTAAATGGTATACCTGGAACATCAAGGGGAGTCACTCACCAATTAAGAGGAAAAAGGTACTCTCGAGTCTTAGAAAGTAAAAGGTGGATATTGCTTTATTACAGGAGACACACTTGGATGATAGGAAGCATTTGAAACTACAACAGAATGGCTTTGATCAGGTTTACTTTTCATCTTTTAATACCAGAAATAGGAGAGTGGCTACATTGGTTAGGAGGAATCTCCCATTTAAATTATTAGAGTGTGTTAAAGACACACACAGGAGGTTTGTAATCTTCAAAGCCCTGATAAACAGGGAAGAATATCATATTTTAAATGTTTACTGCCCTCCAGCCCATCCCCTCAAATTTCTGGTGAAGTGTTCTCTAAATTGATCAGTCTCAAGTCCTAGCATATCATTATAGGGGGAGATTTTAATTGTCTTATGGATCCCACAGTAGACAGGTTGCCAAAAGGTCCCTCTGTACAAACTAAACAATTAGTGGATATTTGTGTGGAGCTAGGGTTGGTGGATGTCTGGAGGCGTTTCTACCCTACAGACAAGGATTTTAAGCTTTTTTCCAATCTACATAGATGTCACACCGGGATTGATTTGTTTTCTGACTGTCGTGGCAACCCTGTATTGGGTGGCATCTTGTACGATTGGTAATATTGGCATCTTTGATCATGCTCCACTGTACCTGTTGATTAAGATTAAGAACACTATAGTGGGCCCGAGCACTGGCGAATGGATCCCTTTATCCTCAAGGGTAATACGTTTGTGGAGTACTTCTCTAGAGAATTTTGGGCGTTCCTAGACATTAACTCAGGCTCAGTTAGTAGCCCATCTGTCCTTTGGGAAATTACCAAAGCCTATGCCAGGGGGTTAGTTATCACCTACTCTGCCAGTAGGAAGCAGCAGAAGGGCGAGCAGCAACGTCTGCTCAAAGCACGGTTGAAGGCTTACTCTGACAGGCCGTCATTGGTCAAGCTACAGAGGATTACAGCGCTGCGGTCTGCATTGAAAACCGTGCTCACGTAGACACAAAGAAGGAGCTTACTTTCACAAAACAAAGGTTAAATGAGCATGGTGACAAACTGGGCAAGTACCAAGCATATCTCGCCAGGAAAAGGAGTGCCCCTCAAGCCATTACGTCAATTAGGGAAGCATCTGGGAACTTAACATGTGATTCCAAAAAGATTAATGTGGCATTCCAGAGATTTTACTCTGAATTATACCAATCTGAGGGTTGTGAGGAGGGGTGGGCTAAGATGGAGTCCTTTTTCAAGGATATGGAGCTCCCGCCTGTGACCCCTGAACAAGAGTCTTTTCTCAATGCACCTTATCAGACCAAGAGGGGCAGGAGGCTGTGAAGCAACTTCAGAGTGGAAAGGCGCCCGATCCTGATGGACTTCCCAGCAAATTCTATAAGGAATTTACAAGCATGTTGTCAGGCCCAATGCTCAACATGTTCAATGACTCGTACAGTCAAGATCGTCTCCTGCCATCTCTAAGAGAGGCCAATATTTTGCTTCTTCTTTAAAAAGGGAAGGTCACGGAAGACTGTGCTTCTTACAGGCCCATCTTAAATGTTGACTTTAAAATCCTCTCCAAGACTCTTGCGTTGAGGCTGGAAACTGTATTACCTTCTATTGTTAAAGAGGACCAGATGGTTTCATAAAAGGGTTGCAGATCCAAATAATGTTTGGAGACTCTTAATGTAATTCAAGCATGTCAACAACAGTCAATACAGGGATTGGTGATTTCTCTAGATGCAGAGAAGGCATTTGACCGAGTTGAGTGGTGTTAAGACGGACCCGCGGGGTCCCGTCTTTACGTGTTCTTTCGGAAGGAGAGACTCACACTGGCAACTATGGTTAGACGCAGACAGCCGTTTATTCACAGAATCTTAACTGGTACAACGAATCTACAAGCATGCATTCGTTGGAGAAGGCGTTCTCCCTTCTCGTTCAAACTTGACACAATTATACTTCGCGCTGCCTGGAGTCCCCGGTCAGTTCGCCTTCCCCATTGGTCCATTCATCTGCTCGTGCTGGGGATCCGTCCTCCTATTGGCTGCATCGAAGTGCCTGTCCAGCTCCTGCTGTGCTTGACAATGGCTCAGCCATCCCCGGGAGCGGTTCCGATCCCGTATTCAATAGTTCATTGTTTCAAGGAATTACTATGCGTCTGACAGGCTAGCCATTTTCAATAGTTTCAGTTTAACTAAATTGACAATTACACTTATCAACTTTAGACTTAAATAGAGCCATTCAAACTTAACAGTTACAGGTTCCGATAGAGCAATTCACACTTGTCTAACAGTTACAGATTCCGATCGGTTTCTTTATTAATCCCGAGTTTCGATGGGGCAATTGATACTGGCTGGTATTTACAGGCTCCAAGATTTAATTAACATTATGCATATCCCTTACAAGCTCCAGCCAGGTAGTTATGCACTCGCCAGCAGCAGCTCGCTTGGCTGTTGTTAACCATTTCAGGGCTGGAACTAGAAGTGTCTGTTGCAGAACTAGTGTCACCCTCCCTAGCCCTACATTAAACACCCCAGTGAAATCTCCCCAACAGTGGCCATACCCTTTTTATACTCTTGAGCGGTTTGGCTTGGGTGAAGCCTTTATAAGATGGGTAAAGGTTCTCTACAGTGACCCTCTTGCTGCGGTCATCACCAATGGGATATGATCAAGCAATTTTAACATTTTTAGGAGCAGCTGACAGGGCTGTCCCCTTTCGCCATTGCTTACATTGGTGTTTGTGCGGATCTAAAATTTGAATTTAGGTTATTATTAGAAGCAACAAGTATATGTAGATTTTTACAATTTAAAAGAATACTATAAAGTGGCTGAGAATAGTGATTAAACTCTGTGAATTTGTACTGCTGATTTACAGAATTAAGCTGAAATTCAAAGAGGACAATAGAGTTTTCTTAAAATGAATACTGACACATTAATTGACCATTCGAACTAACCTTGAACTGCTACCATGGCATGACAATTTACGTAAATAAGATTTCTTTCCCAAGGAATACCATTGGATTAGCCTGTTGTCAATCATGTCACCATATTACAGTAGATTGGACTTTTCTTGTAATTAAGAACCCTTTCCCAGGAAATACCATTGGATTAATTTGCTGTAAATCATGTCACCTTATTATATGTGATTGATGTAATTAAGGTTGTACTATCTCTTAAAAAACATATAAATAATGTGTAATTTTCAAATGTAATTGCGTAACTTCACCATGGAACACAGAAGCTTTAACCTCTGTGTTGCTGGATAGAATTGCATCAAGGTATCTTAATTCAATAAACTAATGACCCTTACTTTTGAACAGACCGCATTCATTAATTCTTTTGACTGATCTTGAACCAAGAGGTCCCTCTTGAGGGGTTGTAAATCTTCAATTGAACTGTTGGCAGAGACTACTCATAGGGATCCCTATATATTGGCTCCAGAAGTGGGGTCAAAATTACATAAGATTTTGTTGTACGCAGACAATGTCCTCATTTCTTTGTCAAATCCAGCAGTTTTGGTGCCTCGCCTGATACAATGCATCAGTGCATTTGGCACCTTTTCAAGGTACAAGATTAATTTTGCAAAATCAGAGACTATGCCTACGGGTGGTCTTACGAAGATGCTAGGTCTTGAGAGCGAATCTCGATTCCCATTTAAGTGGTCACAGGGGGTTTATATATTTGGGCATATTCTACACTCCAGTTCTTGACTGGTTGTTTAAAGCTACTTTTGTTCAATTATTCGACAAAATCAAACAAGACCTTCACAGATGGGAGGCGCTTCCAGTCTCATAGTTAGGTCAGATAGCTCTTATTAGGATGAATATTCTCCCCTGTCTGTTAAACCCTATACAGATGCTCCCCCTGATTTTCGATAAGCAAACATTCAGGAGACTGAATGGCTGGTTTAGCTCTGTTATTTGGCATTGTAAGCGGCCCCTTATTAAATTAAATAAACCGCAATTGCCTCACAGACTGGAGGGAGTGGATCTCCTGGACATTAAAAAAGTTATCAACTAAGCTTGCTTTATCTTTAAAAATATTTTTATTAAAATATTTTTCAAATCTTTTACAAACAACTATACACATTTAATTGAATTGCATTGAATTTATTGTCACGTGCACCGAGGCACAGTGAAAAGCTTAATAAAAAACCAAAATACAAAAAGATAGAGGCAGTACAACAATGTCATATCACAGTACCTACTATTCTCCCAGAACAAGAGTATCTATTAAACTAAACTAAACTAAACTACAATCAAATTAAATAAAAACTAAGTTAAGCTAAATTCAAATGATCTAAATTAAATTATATCACATTACTTTATTCTATTTTACTCACCACACCTCCACTAAAGCTCCCATCCCTGGGAGCACCAATCATTGCACCCGTATTATTTTTTTTCCCCAGCTTCTCCCTCCCAGGGGTCTATGGGCACCCAGACTGATTCCCATGGCGATATCATGACCCTAATTAGTATTGCCGATAGGTCTGTATCAACATAATTTAGAAAGGGGTGCCGCATCTTGTAAAACTGCTCTGCTTTGTGGTGCACTATATTTGCGAGGTAGTCTTGGGAGAGATGCTCCATCACCAGTCTGCCCAACCCATAAGACCTGGGGTTTTTTCCAACATCCAATTCATTAAAATGTTCTTCCCTGCATAGTGGGTGAGAATGTTACACAGTCTCTTCCCGTGTTCCCCCAGAGAGGGCAAATTTGGCAAACCCAGAAGAAGAAATAGTGTGTCCACTTTGACTTCAATTCCCAGGATTTCCTTCAGCTCCCTTACTATGGCACTCCAGTATCTCCAGATCTTGCAACATGAACAAAAGCAGTGTGTACGAGTGCCTATACTAATTTTATATTTGGAACACTCTTGAACTTAGCTAACCTCTCTGGTGCCATATGACCCCTTTGTAAAATCTTCAATTACATGGCCTGCGCTTTGTTACATATTGAGATTTTCTTTACATTTTCCCATATATCTTCCCATGTTTCCAGTGAGATATCCTCTCCTAGTTCCTGATTCTAAGTTCTACAGAATCTCTCTACATCTCTGAAGGCACGCCCTTTCTGTAAATGATACAGGGTACTAAATGAAAGTGTACCTGTACACCAAACCAATCTTTTCTCCACATCTGACTTGTAAGGCTGAGCCAGGAGAGTGGTCTTCCTCTGTATATAATCCCTTATCTGAAAGTACCAGAAAAGGCCTCTATCAGACACTTCATTTTTCTGACTTAGCTGGCTAAATGACATCAAGACCTCCTCCTTGAGTAAATCGCCCAGACAGGAGAATCCCTTTTTCTCCCATGCCTTAAAGCCAGAGTCCATTGCCCCAGGTTTAATTAGTTGGGCTCACACCAATGGGTAAACGGTGGGGTCTTAAGCCAATTGCCCTCATCTTGCCTCATTATCCTCCAAGCTTTCACCATATTGAAAAGGATTGAGCTCTTACACTGCTTGATCACGGATTTCATCTTATCCATAGATAATAAACTAACTGGGGAACATCTTGACTGTGAGGCTTCAATGTCAAGCCAAATCGACTCTGGGTCCCCCTCCCCTTGCTTCCCCCCCCCCATACCCAGTCACCATTTATACTAACAGGGTGCTTATTTGATATCTCTTCAACTCCAAAAGGTGTACTCCCATCTCCCCCTCCCAACCCACAGGAGCTGCAATTTAGTAAATTTAATTAGAGGGCGCCTGCGATACCAAATGAAGGACCGTAACCAACCATTGAGCCTCCATAACATTCGTTCGGGTAGCAACAATGGGAGCATTCTCAGGGGTACAACAGGCGAGGAAGAACATTCATTTTAATCGGCACTACTTGGCCTAACCATGATAACAATAGTCCCTCCCACCGCTGCAAATCCTGTTTTTATCCTGTCCAGTAATTGTAGATGGAAGGAAGCGTAATAAAGATTCCCAAATATAAATAACCTTTAGACGACCATCTTCTTGTCAGATGTGGGAGTTTAGAGAAAGATTACATGTTACTGAGGATTATATTTGCAATAAATGCCTTTGGATGCGCATCCTTTCAGATCAAATGGAATGGTTAGAGCGACAGTTACAGGCAATAAAGAATTTACAAGAGCAAGGGGAGTGATGGATATCACTTATAGGAAGGGAAAAAAGTTGCAGACACAGTCACATAGATGGGTTAGTTCTAGGAAAGGTAAGAGAGATAGGTAGGTTGTGCAGGAGTCTTCTGTGGCTATACCCATTTCAAACAAGTATGCTGTTTTGGAAAATGTAGGGGGTGATGGATTCTCAGGGGAATCAGGAGAGCATGTTGGTGATAGTGACCACAACTGCCTCACATTCTACATAACTATGGAGAAGGAGAGGATTAGGCAAAATGGGAGGATATTTAATTGGGGAAGAGGAAACTATGATGCGATTAGACATGAGGTAGGAAGCATGGATTGGGAGCAATTGTTCCATGGTAAAGGCACTATAGACATGTGGAGACTGTTTAAGGAACATTTGTTGCAAGTGATGAATAAATATGTCTCTCTGAGACAGGCAAGAAGTGGTAAGATAAAGGAACCTTGGATGACGAGAGCGGTGGAGCTTCTCGTCAAAAGGAAGAAGATAGCTTACATAAGGTGGAGGAAGCTAGGGTCAAGCTCAGCTCTACAGGATTACAGGCAGGCGAGGAAGGAGCTTAAAAATGGTCTGAGGAGAGCCAGGAGGGGGCAAGAGAAAGGCTTGGCAGAACGGATTAGGGAGAACATAAAGGCATTTTACACTTATGTGAGGAATAAGAGAACGGTCAAAGAAAGAGTAGGGCCGATCAGGGATAGCATAGGGAATTTGTGTGTGGAGTCTGAGGAGGTAGGGGAAGCCCTAAATGAGTTTTTTGCTTCTGTCTTTACGAAAGAAACAAACTTTGTAGTGAATTAAACCTTTGAAGAGCAGGTGTGCATGCTGGAATGGATAGAGATAGAGGAAGCTGATGTGCTGAAAATTTTGTCAAACATTAAGATTGACAAGTCGCCAGGCCTGGACCAGATTTGTCCTCGGCTGCTTTGGGAAACGAGAAATGCAATTGCTTCACTACTTGCGAAGATCTTTTCATCCTTGCTCTCCACTGGAGTCGTACCTGAGGACTGGAGAGAGGCACATGTAATTCTTCTCTTCAAGAAAGGAAGTAGGGAAATCCCCAGCAATTACAGACCAGTAAGTCTCATGTCTGTCGTCTGCAAGGTGTTAGAAAGGATTCTGAGGGATAGGATTTATGACCATCTGGAAGAGCATGGCTTGATTAAATGCAGTCAACATGGCTTTGAGAGGGGCAGGTCATGCATCACAAACCTTATTGAGTTCTTTGAGGATGTGACTAGAAAAATTGATGAGGGTCGAGCTGTGGATGTGGTGTATATGGACGTCAGCAAGGCATTTGATAAGGTTCCCCATGGTAGGCTCATTCAGAAGGTCAGGAGGAATGGGATTCAGGGGAACATAGCTGTCTGGATACAGAATTGGCTGGCCAACAGAAGACAGCGAGTGGTAGTAGAAGGAAAATATCCTGCCTGGAAGTCTGTGGTGAGTGGTGTTCCACAGGGCTCTGTCCTTGGGCCTCTGTTGTTTGTAATTTTTATTAATGACTTGGATTTGGGGATTGAAGGATGGGTCAGCAAGTTTGCAGATGTCACAAAGGTTGGAGGTGTCGTTGACAGTATAGAGGGCTGTTGTAGGCTGCAGTGGGACATTGACAGGATGCAGAGATGGGCTGAGAGTTGGCAGATGGAGTTCAACCTGGATAAATGCGAGGTGATGCATTTTGGAAGGTCGAATTTGCAAGCTGAGTACAGGATTAAGGATAGGATTCTTGGTAGTGTGGAGGAACAGAGGGATCTTGGGGTGCAGGTATACAGATCCCTTAAAATGGCCACCCAAGTGGACAGGGTTGTTAAGAAAGCATATGGTGTTTTGGCTTTCATTAACAGGGGGATTGAGTTTAAGAGTAGTGAGATCTTGTTGCAACTCTATAAAACTTTGGTTAGACCGCACTTGGAATACTGCGTCCAGTTCTGGTCGCCCTATTATAAGAAAGATGTGGATGCTTTGAAGCGGGTTCAGAGGAGATTTACCAGGATGCTGCCTGGACTGGAGGGCTTATCTTATAAGGAGAGGTTGACTGAGCTCGAACGTTTTTCATTGGAGAAAAGGAGGAGAAGAGGGGACCAAATTGAGGTATAAAAGATAATGAGAGGCATAGATAGAGTCGATAGTCAGAAACTATTTCCCAGGGCAGAAATGACTAACACGAGGGGTCATAGTTTTAAGCTGATTGGAGGAAAGTATAGAGGGGATGTCAGAGGCGGGTTCTTTACACAGAGAGTTGTGAGAGCATGGAATGCGTTGCCAGCAGCAGTTGTGGAGGCAGGGTCATTGGGTCATTTAAGAGACTCCTCGACATGCATATGGTCACAGAAATTTGAGGGTGCATACATGAGGATCAGTAGTCGGCATAACATCATGGGCTGAAGGGCCTGTTCTGTGCTGTACTGTTCTATGTTCTATGAATGTAGCATGAACAGCCAGGTTTCTAGTATCGAGACTGGCTCTAATGCAATGAGGGGTACATCAAGTTCCAAGAGATCAATTGTTTTAGGGGACTCTCTTGTTTGAGGCAAAAACAGACATTTCTGTGGCCAGCAGCGAAAAATAAGAATACTGTGTTGCTTCACTGGTGCCAGGATCAAGGATGTCTCAGGGAGAGTGCAGAATGTTCTCAAGGGGAAGAGGGGCCAGCAGGAGGTCATTGTCCACATTGGAACTAATGACATAGGAAGGGAAAAGGTTGCGATTCTGAAGGGAAATACAGAGAGTTAGGCAGGAATTTAAAAAGGAGGTCCTCAAGAATGGTAATATCTGGATTATTCCTGGTGCTATGAGCAAATGAGGGTTGGAAGAGGAGGATACAGCAGATGAGGAACTGATTCATGGGAGAAAGATTCACATTTTAGGATCATTGGAATCTCTTCTGGGGTAGAAGTGACATGGACAGGAAGGACAGTTGGACCTAAATTGGAAGGGGACTAATATACTGGCAGGGAGATTTTCTAGAACTGCTCGGGAGAATTTAAACTAGTGAGGTGGGGGCAATGGACCCAAAGAGATCAAGCTGAGACTGGTACAGTTGAGAAAAGAAGCGAGTCAAACAGTCAGGGCAGGCAGGGACAAAGCAGACAACAAAGTAGGACTGATAAATTAAACTGCATTTATTTCAATGCAAGGGGCCTATCAGGGAAGGCAGATGAACTCAGGGCATGGTTAGAAACATGGGACTGGGGTATCATACCAATTACAGAAACATGGCTCAGGGATGGGACAGGACTGGTAGCTTAATGTTCCAGGATACAAATGCTACAGGAAGTACAGAAAGGGAGGCAGGAGAGGAGGGGGAGTGGCGTTTTTGATAAGGGATAGCATTACAGCTGTACTGAGGGAGGATATTCCTGGATATACGTTCAGGGAAGTTATTTTGGTGAAACTGAGAAATAAGAAAGGGGTAAATTGTATTATAGTTACCATAATAGTCAGAAGGAAATTGAGAAACCAATTTGTAAAGCGATCTCAGTTATTTGTAAGAATGATAGGATGGTTATGTTGGGGAGATTAACTTTGCAAACATAGACTGGGACTGCCATTGTGTTAAGGGTTTATATGGAGAGGAATTTGTTAAGCATGTATAAGAAAACTTTCTGATTCAGTATGTGGTTGTACTACTAAAGAAGGTACAAACCTGACCTACTCTTGAGAAATAAGGCAGGGCAGGTGACTGAGGTCTCAGTGGGGGAGGACTTTGGGGCCAGTGACTATAATTCTATTAGTTTTAAAATAGTGATGGAAAAGGATAGACCAGATCTAAAAGTTGAAGTCCTAAATTGGATAAAGGCCAATTTTGATGGTATTAGGCAAAAACGTTCAAAAGCTGATTGGAGGCAGATGTTTGCAGGTAAAGGGACGGCTGGAAAGTGGGAAGCCTTCAGAAATGAGATAACAAGAATCCAGAGAAAGTATATTCCTATCAGGGTGAAAGGGAAGGCTGGTAGGTATAGGGAATGCTGGATGACCAAAGAAATTGAGGGTTTGGTTAAGAAAAAGAAGGAAGCATATGTCAGGTATAGACAGGATAGATCGAGTGAATTCTTAGAAGAGTATAAAGAAAGTAGGAGTATACTTAAGAGAGAAATCAGGAGCGCAAAAAGGGGTTAAGAGATAGCTTTGGCAAATAGAATTAAGGAGAATCCAAAGGAGGTTTTACAAATATATAAAGGACAAAAGGGTAACTAGGGAGAGAATAGGGCCCCTCAAAGATCAGCAAGGTGGTCATTGTGTGGAGCCACGGAAAATGGGGGAGATACCAAATGAATATTTTGCAACAGTATTTACTGTGGAAAAGGACATGGAAGATATAGAATGTAGGGAAATAGATGGTAACATCTTGAAAAATGTCCATATTACGGAGGGGTAAGTGCTGGATGTCTTGAAACACATAAAAGTGGATCAATCTCCAGGACCTGAACAGGTGTACCCGAGAACTCTGTGGGATGCTAGAGAAGTGATTGCTGGGCCTCTTGCTGAGATATTTGTATCATCGATAGTCACAGGTGAGGTGCCGGAAGACTGGAGGTTGGCAAATGTGGTGCCACTGTTTAAGAAGGGTGGTAAAGACAAGCCAGGGAACTATAGACCAGTGAGCCTCACATCAGTGGTGGGCAAGTTGTTGGAGGGAATCCTGAGGGATAGGGTGTACATTTATTTGGAAAGGCAAGGACTGATTAGGGATAGTCAACATGGCTTTGTGCATGGGAAATCATGTCTCACAAACTTGATTGAGTTTTTTGAAGAAGTAACAAAGAGGATTGATGAGGGCAAAGCAGTAAATGTGATCTATATGGATTTCAGTAAGGCGTTCGACAAGGTTCCCCATGGGAGACTGATTAGCAAGGTTAGATCTCATGAAATAGAGGGAGAACTAGCCATTTGGATACAGAACTGGCTCAAAGGTAGAAGACAGAGAGTAGTGTGGAGGGTTGTTTTTCAGACTGGAGGCCTGTGACCAGTGGAGTGCCACAAGGATCGGTGCTGGGTCCTCTACTTTTTGTCATTTACATAAATGATTTGGATGCGAGCACAAGAGGTACAGTTAGTAAGTTTGCAGATGACACCAAAATTGGAGGTGTAGTGGACAACGAAGAAGGTTACCTCAGATTACAACAGGATCTGGACCAGATGGGCCAATGGGCTGAGAAATGGCAGATGGAGGTTAATTCAGATAAATGTGAGGTGCTGCATTTTGGGAAAGCAACTCTTAGCAGGACTTGTACACTTAATGGTAAGGTCCTAGGGAGTGTTGCTGAACAAAGAGACCTTGGAGTGCAGGTTCATAGCTCCTTGAAAGTGGAATCACAGGTAGATAAGATAGTGAAGAAGGCGTTTGGTATGCTTTTCTTTATTGGTCAGAGTATTGAGTACGGAGTTGGGAGGTCATGTATGGCTGTAGAGGACATTTGTTAGGCCACTGTTGGAATATTGCGTGCAATTCTGGTCTCCTTCCTGTCGGAAAGATGTTGTGAAACTTGAAAGGGTTCAGAAAAGATTTACAAGGATTTGGCCAGGGTTGGAGGATCTGAGCTACAGGGAGAGGCTGAACAGGCTGGGGCTGTTTTCCCTGGAGTGTCGGAGGCTGAGGGATGACCTTATACAGGTTTACAAAATTATGAGGGGCATGGATAGGATAAATAGACAAAGTCTTTTCCCTGGTGTCACGGAGTCCAGAAGTAGAGGGCATAGGTTTAGGGTGAGAGGGGAAAGATATAAAAGAGACCTAAGGGGCAACTTTTTCACGCAGAGGGTGGTATGTGTATGGAATGAGCTGCCAGAGGATCTGGTGGAAGATGGTACAATTGCAACATTTAAGAGGCATTTGGATGGGTATATGAATAGGAAGGGTTTGGAGGGATATGGGCCGGGTGCTGGCAGGTGGGACTAGATTGGGTTGGAATGTCTGGTCGGCATGGACGGGTTGGACCGAAGGGTCTGTTTCCATGCTGTACATCTCTATGACTCTATATGGACTTCAGTAAGGCGTTCAGCAAGGTTCCCCATGAGAGACTGGTTAGCAAGGTTCAATCTCTTGGAATACAGGGAGAACTAGCCATTTGGATACAGAACTGGCTCAAAGGTAGAAGACAGAGGGTGGCGGTGGAGT
The DNA here is from genome assembly GCF_037043375.1 of Chiloscyllium plagiosum. Classification (NCBI taxonomy): domain Eukaryota; kingdom Metazoa; phylum Chordata; class Chondrichthyes; order Orectolobiformes; family Hemiscylliidae; genus Chiloscyllium; species Chiloscyllium plagiosum. Next base: position 33,734,061 of record NW_028270159.1, on the reverse strand, counting down.
GTTGTTTTTCAGACTGGAGGCCTGTGACCAGTGAGTGCCACAAGGATCAGGGCCCTCTACTTTTTGTCATTTACATAAATGATTTGGATGCGAGCACAAGAGGTACAGTTAGTAAGTTTGCAGATGACACCAAAATTGGAGGTGTAGTGGACAGTGAAGAAGGTTACCTCAGGTTACAATGGGATCTTGATCAGATGAGCCAATGGGCTGAGGAGTGACAGATGGAGTTAAATTCAGATAAATACGACGTGCGGCATTTTGGGAAAGCAAATCTTAGTCGAACTTATACACTTAATGGTAAGGTCCTAGGGAGTGTTGCTGAACAAAGAGACCTTGAAGTGCAGGTTCATAGCTCCTTGAAAGTGGAGTCACAGGTAGATAAGATAGTGAAGAAGGCGTTTCCTTTATTGGTCAGAGTATTGAGTACAGGTGAGCGGGGAAAGTTATAAAACATATCTAAGGCACAATATTTTCATGTAGAGGGTGGTGCCTGTGTGGAATGGGCTGCCAGAGGAAGTGGTGGAGACTGGTACAATTGCAACATTTAAAACACATGCTGTACATCTCTATGACTCTATGTCTCTATGAATCATATTCAATTCATATATGATAAACCAAAGTCTGTTTGTCAACATAAACTGATAATCTTTAGCCATGGTCGTCCAGGGCAGCCCATGATTTCCCAAGAGGAGGAAGCTTATCTGAGGTGCGGCGAGCAACAAAGACATTAACTCTATAACGTCTAAAAACTCCTCCGATAAAAACGACTGCAACTAAAAAAACTCACCACTACATTTACCTTAAACAATAAACCCCAATTCACAAGAGATCTACCCCTTGCCTATAGGGGCAATCCTCCCAATCTTTGCTACATCCTGGCTCCTTCCAGCTGAGGCTGCGCCCTCATCCCAGGCAATGCACACATAAAGAAAACATGTTATTTACATTCTGAGAGTTAACACTGGACGCCCACCATCCCCCCTTGACAACTCTTCTTCATACATCTTAACAGGTATAGCCACCCCACAATCCAAAAAGAAAAGGAAGAACAGCAGCAAAAAAAACCCAAACAATAACCAACTGACCAAAATGATAAATAAATCAGGTTTTACATCATGACAGTACAAAAGCACTAAAACCGATAACCACAAGAAGGGGAGAGAGGAGAAAAAGAGAGGCAGAGAAAGTAAAGAAAAATTGTATCATTGTCTGTAATGGTGACCCCCCCAACTCCCAACCCAGGTCCTTCATTTCAATGTGTTCACAAAGTACTTTGGCTTTTCTGCTGAATCAAAATTATATACCATTCCTCCATGAGCGAAATGCAACACCGCCAGGTACCTCAACGAATATTGGGTATTCGGATCCTTTAATTTTCTCTTAACTTCATCAAATACCTTTCTCTTCTTAACTATGTCTCCTGAGAAGTCTTGAAAAAACATTATTCTTGAGCCTTTGTATGTTAAAGCCTGTGGATCTTTTCCTAGCCTTCTTGCTGTTTCAATCACTAACTGTTTCCCTTTGTAGTGCTGGAATCACACTAGGACTGGGAGGGGAGCGTGGGTCTGGTCTGGACCTGCTCATTGCGATCCGGTGGGCCCGCTCCACACTCACCAGGCCTGACTCCAACTCCAGCCCCAGGAAGTTCAGGAGCCACTTCTCCAGAAATCCAACGAGGTCCTCACCTTCCTCGCACTCCAGGAGACCCTCGAGCCGTAAGCTTTTCCTTCTGCTTTTGTTTTCCAGGTTGTTTCTGAAGGACCTGAACCTGGTCTTCCAGTGTTGGGATCCTTTCTCCTGACACCTTCACCATGCTGCGGTCCTCTGCTCCACTGTTTCTAATCTTTGGTTCAATGTTTGAATCTCCTGCTCATGCTTTCTCAGCATGGCAGGTATTGGCTCCATCGCCGTTTCAATCTTTTCTCCGAGCTTGGCAAACTCTGAGAGTAAATGCTGCTGCCCCATTAAATCCAATGGGGCCGCCCAAGGAATTTGAATAATGACTACGGGAACTCCTGACACACTAGGGGAGTGCCATGCCTGCTGTACTCCTTTCACCCCTTTTCCTTTATTCATCTTCATCCCGATCTTAGAGTTGTCAAACCACAATTTTAGCAGCTCCAGATGTTCAGTAGTTTTATATTATCGATTTTTCTCCTAAGGGTGGTTAACGAGGTGGGGGTAAAGGTTCACCTTGCCAGGGGGTATAGCACAGAGCCCAGCACAGCAGACCACTCAGATGAGCGCCATCTTGGATCTCCCAACTAAGCTCGCTTTTATCTTACGTGAATGATTGGGCTTGTGGGGACTCTTTTTCAATATGGTTAGATATCGAAACATCTTAGGCAAAGTGCCCTCTTACTAGTTTGCTATTTTTGGACAAAATGAGGACAGTTAAGAAATATTGCCATAACCCAATGGTTATCAATACTGCTAAAGCATGGAGGGCAATTCGGCAGAGGGAAGACAATATTGGTGAAACATCTTTTCTTACGCCAATAGTGGGTATGCTGGGTGTTCAACCGGGGATGATGGATTCAAGATTCAAAAGTTGGACAGCTAGGGGCGATTTATTTGAGGGAGCACAATGATGCCTTCTGATCAGTTAGCGGGGAAATACGAGCTACCTAGCAGGGACTCTTTTGTTTCTTTCAAGGTAGGGATTTTATTAAAAAATAAGCCACACTTTTGACTGATCGCTACAAATCCGACATACAGAGGAGGGTGCTCAGTGCTAACAGTACACTTTCTGTCAGCACTTTATATCCTCAACTGGGGGGCAGCCCCTCAGACGAGTTCGATCGACTCTGCAGGGTGTGGGAGAGAGAGCTTGGCGTTGAGGTCTCCTCAGATGCATGGGAAGATATTTTGGAAAACACAAAAAAGGAAGATGATTGCAGGTTAGGAAGGCGGTGCTGAGTTCGAGGGATTTGACTGAAACAAGGTGGGGGGAGGGGAAATGAGGAAACTGGAGAAATCTGAGTTCATCCCTTGTGGTTGGAGGGTTCCCAGGCAGAAGATGAGGCGCTCTTCCCCCAACCGTCGTGTTGCCATGATCTGGCGATGGAGTCGTCCAAGGACCTGTATGTCCTTGGTGGAGTGGGAGGGGGAGTTAAAGTGTTGGGCTACGGGGTGGTTGGTCCGGGTATCCCAGAGGTGTTCTCTGAAACGTTCCGCCTTGCGGAACACCCGGACCAACCAACCCAACCACCCCGTGCTCAACACTTCAACTCCCCTTCCCACTCCACCAAGGACATGCAGGTCCTTGGACTCCTCCATCGCCAGACCAGAGCAACACGACGGCTGGAGGAAGAGCGCCTCATCGTCCACCTAGGAACCCTCCAACCACAAGGGATGAACTCAGATTTCTCCAGTTTCCTCATTTCCCCTCCCCCCACCTTGTATCAGTCCCAACCCTCGAACTCAGCACCGCCTTCCTAACCTGCAATCTTCTTCCTGACCTCTCCACCCTCACCCCCACTCCGGCCTATCACCTTTTATCTTAGCCTGCTGGACACACTTTCCTCATTCCTGAAGAAGGGCTCATGCCCGAAACGAATCGATTCTCCTGCTCCTTGGATGCTGCCTGACCTGCTGCGCTTTTCCAGCAACACATTTTCAGCTCCAGATCATTTGTCAAAATTTAAACTCGAGGTATCTTCAACATGTCCCAAGTGTAAAGTTGGTATGGAAAATCTTACCCATTGGCTCTGGTCCTGCAGTGGGGCTTCAAACATACTGGAGCGCTGTGGCGGGTGCAATGAAGGGGATTTTGGGTGTAAGGGTGGAGAAAGACCCCATCTCTCTTCTTGTAGATTCACATAAGAAAAAACTTTCCAACATCCTAACTTTCTGCACAAGAAAGAATTTCTTGTTAGATTGGGTGTCCGAACATCCCCCAGACTGTCAGGTTGGCAGAAGATTCTTATGGAGCATATCCCCTTGGATTTTTTTACAAGTGTGGTACACCACAAAACTGAGAATTTCTATAAGACGTGGCTGCCCTTTTTGGAATACCTGGACACAGATTTGTCTGCCACACTAGTAAGGGCTTTTATATAGTAGTAATGATTGTGTTTTACATTCCAATGTCCGGAGGGGGGAACTGCAAACGTATGATTATATTTTTCTTTTACTTTTAGTAATATATTTTTATTAAGAAAAAATAGATTTTTAAATATTACAACAAATACAAAACAATGCAATTCAAAACAGTACAAAAATAGTACAAAACTAAACCCAAATAATAAAAAAAATCCCCAGTCTACCCTCCTATACGAATGTATAAACATAATAGAGAAGTATAAAATTTAAAAAAAATCTAAACTAGCTATTTAACTAACTAAATAAATACCTAACAACAAACAAATAAATAGTAATAACTCAGCCCAGCCAAACAAAACACTCATACATTCATAGTTCCTCCTCCCTGGATATTGGACTCATGAAACACAATCATTACGGCTATATAAAAGCCCTTGTTAGTGTGGCAGATAAATCTGTGTCCAGGTATTTCAAAAAGGGTTGCCATGTCTTGTAAAAATTCTGTTTTGTGGTGTACCATATTTGTGAGAAAATCCAGGGGAATATGCTCCATAACAATCTTCCGCCAACCCGACAGGCCTGGGGAGGGGCGGGGGGGTTCTGATATCCAACCTAGCAAGATATTCTTCCTTGCACAGAATGTAAGAATATTGAAAAGTTTTGCCTTATGTAAGTCTGCAGGAAATACAATGGGTAGGCCCAAAAGGAGAGAAATAGGGTCCTTCTCCACCCCTACACCTAAAATCCTCTCTATTGCACCCACCACAGCGCTCCAATATGTTTGAAGCCTGTCACAAGACCAAAGACAATGGGTAAGAGTGCCCGTACAGACCTTGCACTTGGGGCATGCTGAAGATTCCACTCGTTTAAATTTTGACAAATTGGTCTTGGGCTAAGTGGACCCTGAGGAGAATCTTCAACTGTAAAGCATGGGACCTATTGCAAATTGATATCTTCCTTGCATTCTCCCAAATATCATCCCATGCCTCTGAAGAAACTTCAACACCCAGCTCTCTTTCCCACATCTTGCAGAGTCGATCAGACTCATCTGAGGTGGCACCCCCCCCAATTGGTGATATTAAGTACTGACAGAGAGTGTACTCTTAGCCCTTAGTACCCCTCTTTCTATATCAGATTTGTAGCATCAGTCAAAAGTGTGGTCTTTTTTTGAATAAAATCCCTAACTTGAAAAAAACGAAAGAGGTCTCTATTAGGTAACTCGTACTTCTGTACTAACTGATCAAAGGACATAATTACATCTCCCTCAAATAAATCACCCATGCAAGATATACCCCTAACTGCCCAACGTTTAAATCCTGAATCTATCATACTGGCTGAAAACTCGACATACCCACTAAAGGTGTAAACAAAGATGTTTTGCCAATATTACCTTCCCTCTGCCAAATTGCCCTCCATGCTTCAACAGTATTGATGACTATTGGGTTATGGCAATATTCCCTAACTGTCCTCACCTTGTCCAAAAACAGCAAACTGGTAAGGGGGCACCTTGCCTGGGAGACTTCGATATCTGGCCATGTTGAAAGAGGGTCCCCACAAGCCCAATCACTTACGTAGGTCAAAAGTGAGCTTAATTGGTAATTTTTAATGTCCGGAAGGTCTACTCCCCCCAATCTGTGAGGCAACTGCAGTTTGGCTAATTTAATGAGGGGCCGTTTACGGTGCCAGATAAAGGAGCTGAACCAACTGTTCAGTCTCCTGAGTGTTTGTTTTTTGAAAATCAGGGGGAGCATCCGATAGGGTATAGCAAACGAGGGAAAATATTTATCTTAATAAGCGCTATCCGACCCAACCATGAGACTGGAAGTGCCTCCCATCTTTGGAGATCTTGTTTAATTTTTTCAAATAATTGAGTAAAATTGGCTTTGAACAGCCAATCCAGAACTGGAGTAATGAATATGCCCAAATACACAAACCTCCCCCCCCGTGACCACCTAGATGGGAATCTATAGTCACTCTCAAGGGCCAACTCTTTTGTAAGACCACACATAGGCATAGCCTCTGATTTAGCAAAATTAATCTTATACCCTGGAAAAGCGCCAAACGCATGAATGCATTGTATCAGGCAAGGCACTGAGACTGCTGGATTTGTCAAGAAAATTAGAACATCATCTGCATACAGCGAGATCTTATGTAATTTTGACCCCACTTCTGAAGCTGATATATTGGGATCCCCACGAATGGCCTCTGCCAACGGTTCAATCACCAACGTAAAAAGTAATGGTGAAAGGGGACAGCCCTGCTGGCTGCCCCTAGAAATATTAAAATTGCTTGATCGTACCCCATTGGTAATGACCGCAGCGAGAGGTACACTGTAGAGAACCTTTACCCATCTTGTGAAAGCTTCGCCCAGACCAAACTGGTCTAGAGTGTAGAAAAGGTACGGCCACTCAACTTGGTCAAATGCCTTCTCTGCATCTAAAGAAATCACCAATCCCTGTATTGACTGCTGTTGGCATGCTTGAATTACATTAAGCAGCCTCCTAACGTTATTGGAGGTTCTGCGAGCCTTTATGAAGCCCGTCTGATCCTCTTTAATAATAGAGGGTAACACAGTCTCCAGCCTTAACGCAAGAGCCTTAGAGAGGATCTTAAAGTCCACATTTAAGAGCGAGATGGGCCTGTATGAAGTACAGTCCTCCGGTTCCTTCCCTTTTTTAAGGATAAGTGAAATATTGGCCTCTCTCAGAGATGGTGGGAGACAAACATGACTGTATGAATCATTAAACATATTCAGCATCGGGCCTGACAGTATACTGATAAATTCCTTATAGAATTCACTGGGAAATCCATCAGGACCAGGCGTCTTTCCACTCTGAAGCTGCCTAACCATGTTAGGTTTCCAGACCTTTCCCTAATCGCTGTAATGGTTTGTGGGGCATGTCTCTTTCTGGCAAGGTATGCTAAGTATTTGCCTGGCTTGTCACCATGCTCGTATAACCTTTGCTTTGCAAAAGCCAGCTCCTTCTTTGCCGTCTGCATGAGCACGGAACTTAGTGCAGCCCGCAGTGCCGTAATCCTCTGTAGTTTGACCAGCGAGGGTCTGTCAAAATAGGCCTTCTCGGCTGCCTTCAACCGTGCTTCAAGAAGTCATTGCTGCTCACCCTTCTGCCACTTCCTACTTGTGGAATATGAAATAACTAACTCTCTGGCATAAGCTTTGGCAGTTTCCTATAGAACAGATGAGCTATCAACCGAGCCTTTGTTGATGTCTAGGAATCCCGAAATTCCTGAGAGAAATACTCCACAGACTTGCTGTCCATGAGAATAAAGGGATCCATTTGCCAGTACCTTGAACCCATTGTAACATCCTTAATTTTAACCATGAGGTACTCTGGAGCATGATCAGAGATGGCAATATTACCAATCATACAGGATTCCACCAGATCCAGGGTTACCGCAGGGGTCAGAAAAAAATCAATCCTCGTGTGACATCTATGCGGATTGGAGAAAAACGTGAAATCCCTACCTGTAGGGTGGAGACACCTCCAGACGTCCACCAACCCTAATTCCCCACACAAACCCAATAACTGTTTAGTTTGTGCAGAGGGTATCGAGGGACCTTTAGGCAACCTGTCTACTGTGGGGTCCATGAGGCAGTTCAAATCTCCCCGTATAATGACGTGCCGAGACTTGAGACTTATCAGTTTAGAAAAAGCATCTACCAAGAATTTAAGAGGATGAGCTGGGGGACAATAAATATTTAAAATGCCATATACTTCCCCATTTATCAAGGCTTTAAGAATTACCTCCCGTATGTGTCTTTAACACATTCCAACAATTTAAATGAGAGATTTTTCCTTACCAATATAGCCACTCCCTTACTTCTGGCATTAAATGATGAAAAATAAACTCGGTCAAAGCCATTCTGCTGTAATTTCAGATGCTCCTTGTCATTCAAATGTGTCAAATCCATCTTCTCCTTTCTAAGACTCAAGAGTACCTTCTTCCTCTTAATTGGTGAGTGACTTCCCTTGATATTCCATATACACCATTTAATCAAATCATTAGCCATAATCTTCTGCAGTTACATTTAAATTCCAGAGAGGAGGAACCCGAACCACAAATTGCTGAGCCTTAGTGTCGCATGGTCCACCAAATATCAAAACTACATAAACTAAAACCATTACATTTAACAAACATACAAAATTATATAAAGCGTCAATAGTGCTGAGTAGGGGAACTCAACCCCTGCCCGGAAGGGGCAACTACCCATCCCGAACTGCCCATAAATTGGCATCTAACCATCTCAACCACCTTCACTTCTCCCAGGTAGAGCCGCATCGCAAGCACAAGCTAAAAAGAATAAACACCCCATAGAATATCAATATGAATAAAAAAACATTCTTTAATAAAAAGAAAGGGGGAATAAATACCCCGCCCATCCTTTGGTATGTCCTAACTTAGAAATTTAAAATGTACATCTTAACCACCGCCAGACATAGTTTGAACCAAATTATTAGCAATAGAGGAAAAACAAAGCTCCAACCTGATTTCCACCATTTTTTTTACAGAACGATAAACGCATACCCAAGCAACAATATTTATACATACTACAATTGTTTAAATTAGGTTAGTTTGTCCACAAAGTCTCTTGCCTTCTCCGATGTGTCAAAAAGATGCATGGATCCATCTAAGGTGATCCGAAGCACTGCCGGGTATCTCGGGGAGTACTGAATCCCATCTCCTTCAGTCTTCTCTTGACACCATCATACGATTTTCGTTTCTGGATCACCGCCGCTGAAAAGTCCTGAAAAAACATGATCTTAGACCCCTCGTAAATTAGGGCCTTTGGATCCTTCCCCTGGAGTCTGGAAGCCTCCATGACTCTCTCCTTATCCTGGTAATAGTGGAACCGCACCAGGAAATGATGAGGGCATTGACCCAGGCCCGACCTCCATGCTGCGATCCGGTCAGCCATCTCTATCTTCAATCCTCTCATGCCAGTCTCCAAGTCAAGGAATTTTGGAAGCCAATCTTCAACAAATTCCACAGGCCGCTCACCTTCCTTACCATCAGGCAGACCGATGATCCGAATGTTTTTTCTCCTGCCCCTGTTTTCAAGATCGTCCACTTGGTCACGCAAATTACGAACCTGTGTCTTCAGGGCTTGGATCTCTTCCTTGAATGAACTGGCATCCGCTTCCAACACTGTGACCCTGTGCTCCACCTCATCCGTCCTCTTCTCCAGGTCTCCCAGCTGCTGCTCATGTTTCTGCAGCATGAGAGAGACTGGAGCCAGTTTCTCTTCAATCTGTTTCCCCAACATCTACGAGATTTCGAGAGCTGGTTCGAGAGCAGAGTAATCGGCTCCAAGGCTGAGTTGCAGGCCCGGCCTCAGATGCTCCTCCTCCCTTTTTAGGCATTTCTGGACAGCTGAAAATACAGGTAAGTCAATTTTTAAATGTTTCTTGGGGCTCCACAATCTTTCCAATGCCCCAAGAAATCCTGATGACCTGGGTTGGGTGGGTTAAAGGACCGTCCTGCTCCTGCTGCGATGCGAAGCTCTGCAGTGTGATCTTCTCAAATCGCCGCCATCTTAGATCCTCCTGGATGATTATGTTTTAATGCACTCCATATTCCGAGCGTTAGTGTTTTGTTTTGCTGAGCTGTATTATTATTTATTTATTAGTTTGTTGTTAGTTAATTATTTAGTTAAGTAGTTAGCTGGGGGGTTTTAAACTATTTTTATATATATTTATAAGGCGATTTGGGTTTTTAACATTTTGTTTGGTGTTCTTTCTTTGTATTGTTTTGTATTTGTTGTAATATTAAAATATTTCAATAAAAATTTACTTAGAAAAATAATGAAAATTATCATTCATTATTAAAACTGTGTGTTCATGCTAATTAGTCCTATGTTCATCAGTTTCTCCACACATAGACATTTGTTAGATTATAGAGGTCTTTTGATAGTAAACATTTGCATTGTTATTGATTGGTTGGCTGGTATTTGTTCATTCCTACGATGGTCTTCTCTAGTGAGCATTCGTCCAGTGGTGAATGCTGTTCCCATGATAACTCATTGTCGATTCATTCCCATTGTTGGGAACCGAGGACTCTGGGATTGATGGTCACTCTGTTCTCTGTGTGGATGGTGAAATCACATTTCCTGATACCTGCAATAATGTAAACATTTTAAAAAGTCTAGTTTTAAACACACATCCATGATTGTGCTAATACATTTGGTCATTCATCTTCACTGCATATAATTGAGGTGACCAATTCTTCTGCACAAGTCCCAAGTTGAAACATGGTTGCCTCTTGTTGAGAGTGCTAAATATTTGCACTCTGCAATACTCAGCTCTGGCAAAGATTGTATGGCATATGGTATTGGTTTTCCTAATCCTTTATGATGTGCCTAAATTCTTCACTCGTGAATTGTAGGCCATTGTCACTTGTCACAATGTTTAGAATATCATAAGCACCAAAGTACACTTTCAGGCATTCTGTAATTTCATTGATAGTCATTGACATCAGCTGATCCAGTAGTGAGAAAAGTAGTTGATAGTGACAAGGCGGAAGAGATGTTCACCATGAAGAGGATGCTGGCATCAAGTCAAGAAGATGTTTTGAGTATCACACAAATCAATAATATGATGTGTGAATGTCAGTGCAAGTATGAAACCAGTGCAGCTACAACCTGACAGTCATCTCAAACAGCATATCTCTATGCCTGTTTACGACAAGCAAGGTACTGACTGTACACAACCAACCTGTGCTTGAAAAATGTGCAACACAGTGTCCAATATTACATGCAATCCTGTAATTGGTCAACGCCTGCGAAATAATCCTCAGCTTGCAAATAATTACTCTGACAATCAATTTCGGATTGTCAGTTGGGCTTGCACATTTATATGTATATTAATACACAGGGCCCTGCTCTTTGCATATGTACTGTGTCTGCTTTAATAGAACAAAGTAGGTAACAGCTATGCAATGGTACATTTCCCAGGGCAATGCCCTGACCAATCTGAATGAACTTGCCTCATTTAAAATTTAAACAAAACCAAAGTCAGTTAACTGTTTATCATCAATAATTGGTACATTCTCTACTAATCTGTGTCCACTTGCCAATCAATCAGCACTCTCAGCTATGTGAAGGAAAAGTGTTTTCTTTTCTCCTTGACTTGGTATTCTTGCAAATTGTCCTGTTGAGTGCAAGATAGAGTCATAGAGATGTACATCATGGAATCAGACCCTTCAGTCCTACCCGTCCATGCCAAACAGATATCCCAACCCAATCAAGTCCCGCCTGCCAGCACCTAGCCCATATCCCTCCAAACCCTTCCTATTCATATACCCATCCAAATGCCTCTTAAATATTGCAATTGTACCAGCCTCCACCACATCCACTGGCAGCTCATTCCATACATATACCACCCTCTGCGTGAAAAAGTTGCCCTTTAGGTCTCTTTTATATCTTTCCTCTCTCACCCTAAGCCTATGCCCTCTCATTCTGGACTCCCCGACCCCAGGGAAAAGTCTTTGTCAATTTACCCTATCCATGCCCCTCATAGTTTTATAAACCTCTATAAGGTCACCCCTCAACCTCCGATGCTCCAGGGAAAACAGCCCCAGTCTGTTCAGCCTCTCCCTATGGCTCAAATCCTCCAACCCTGGCAACATCCTTGTAAATATTTTCTAAACCCTTTCAAGTTTCACAACATCTTTCTGACAGGAAGGAGACCAGAACAAACTAGGTCTATATTCTGCAAAGCTGACATGGAATAAGAACTAAAAATCAAAACATGTGCAGATGCTGTAAATCAGAAACAAAACCGGAAGTCACTGGAAAAGCTTGGCAGGTCTGGCCGCATTTGTGAAGAGAAAGCAGAGTTTACGTTTTGGGATGAGTTTCGGACCCTTTCTCTGAGGAAGTGTCAGGGACCCAAAACATTAACTCTGACTTCCCTTCGCAGATGCTGCCAGGCCTGCTAAGCTTTTACACCACCTTCTGTTTTGTTTTGAGTAAGATGTAATTCTGTCTGATGTTTTCTTTGATTTCCAGTGGGAAAATCATTGCCATTCTGATTTACTCAGTTCTTCAAAGTTATGGACTAGAGTTTTACTTCTTTCTTACTGTTTGTTTTTTACCGCAGCTGGAAAGCCACACAATTTCATTTGGATATCCCTGTCACCATGTTTCATATAATGTGGTTAATGGCTGCAACAAATTAAAATGAAAGAATTTTGCAGCAGAGACAATGTTTACATAACTGGTACAAGCCAGGCAGTACACCAAGTACATTTTTTTCCAATAGTTATGCTAAGAACTTGCAGAGTCTAAGACGTTTAGCATGAACACAAAGATCTGGGTAATCAAATCAATCTCGTAACAATGTTCTCATTGGCTGACTCTGACTGTACCTGGAAATAAAAACAGAAAATGTTGGAAAATACTCAACAGATTAGGCAACATCTGAGAATGACAAAGTTCACAACATTCCAACTCATTGACTTTTCATCCGAGCATGAAGATGTTAGAGATGAGCAGTGTTTAAGAAAAAATATAACAAGGGAAGCGGAATAGAAGAGTCACATGAAGGAAGTATGTGGCAGGGTGAAGGGCAAGACCAAACAAATGATGAAAGTGGTCGTCATGTAAGGGAAATGTGGCGGTATTTGGAGAAGATTCGGTTTGGTAACATCACAACTGCAGAGAGCACACTTCCTGCGCTGAAGCTGCAGAACCGTATCTGTCAGAGGCAGCTGCTCAACTCAAAACATGGTACAGACTGAACAAGCCAGGTGCAGGGGTGGGGGGAGGGGTGGTGGGTGAGGGAGGAGGGAAGGATGGGGGAGTGGGTGTGTGGGAAAGAGCACGCCTGCTGCACTAATGGCTGCCATGCCCCAAAGTGTGGAGTTTCTGTATTTGTTTCTTATTTGAACTTGGGTAGAAATAAGGTAAAGCTACTTTTCCACCAAATGCTCTATTTTACAGTTTTATGACTGGCTTATAGCAGAGGGAAAAAATAAATGTTAAACTGGAAACTGCAAACATTGTTGCATCAGTTTCTGTGTTAGAGAATGAGATGACGACTACCGCTGATAACTGGCAGGGAGGAAAGAAAACTTAGTGGCAAATATGGCCAGGAGGAGTAGATCTCCTTGGCTTGGAATGTGATGAAAATTGGACTTGCTTTCATTTATGAATTAATAGATAAAGCATAAGTGGCTTCCACTGCCTACTGGAATTCTCCCTTTCTAATGGCTCGCATTTCATCATAAGAATTTTGCTTGCATTTACCTTGAACATTCTTTCAACCATCACCACCACTCAATTGTAAGCAGTCCATTTGATTTTCAAAATTATTCAAATCTTTCTCTCACTGTGAAATTGTTTATGAGTAGATCTACTTTGAAGAAACCCAATACTTTCAGTGAATCTATCTCCAGCATTATTAAACATTATCAGTCAAGATTTTTAAGGGTTTCTCCCATTTGGAAGTGTAATCCTTTCTTTATACTAAACATTACGCAAGCCACCTGCTGTTTAACCACTGTGATAAAGGGTTAGTTCGGTGGGGGAATGAACTCGAGCAATGAGATAGCTATTCCTTTCTCCACCTTTGTATGGGTGTGCTCGCCCACTATGCTGAATAAGCTGCTGCTCATTAACAACATTGCTGCTACCATTCTCGTTAATGGAAGCAAACCACAAGTCTAGAAATAATTCCTGGTCTAATTACACATATCTCTTGCAATTAATAAGATATAATTTATTACATGTCATTGACTAGATACAAGATGTATTGATGTGATGGACATTACTACAGATACTTTGAGGAAGACTAGGTATTAGGTCTAGTTCCTTTGAGATTAGAAGGCATTCTATTTATAAGTCCATGTGACATCATCATACTGTGTACTGCTTATTGTACTTTTCAGTGTTTACCCTTACGGACCCATATATATTTCCCCAAAGCTTTTCTTTCCTCTGATTGCTGCTATTATACATTTGCCGATATAATTATACTTGTCACTACTTCATCTCTCTGCAAGTCTCCAACTTTACAAATTCAGATGATCTGGAGGTTGTACAATTCTCCCAGAAAGCGTTCTGATGAGATTTGGGAGACTGATAGTTTACTGAGTTGAAGACCATTGTCTTTTATTCTTTTTCTGACAGTCCGGGGCATGTAGACTCACTTAAACTGGAGGACATTTAAACCTGCAGATTTTCATCATGGAGGATATCAGGCAATGTCACCCTTCCAATATCCCGCATTATCGGACAATGGTCATCCTTTTTCAGGTGGGGTCGACTCCATGGAGTTGCATGTACCATATCTTCAATCTGTGTTAGCAGATTTTTATTCTCAATAGATTTGGGCTGCAGCACATAAACAATATGGAACTTCAACATATTGATTGGTTTGGACTCTGTCATTCATCATCAAAGAATGTATTATCGGAAAATCAACATATTCAGTTCCTCAGTTCTACTATTTGAGGATTGTTTCTGGTTTGGTGTGATCTCTGTCATAGTTACTGTGGACTTTACCTAGGGAGATAAGTCAAATAGTCTGCTTAAACTTGCCTCTTCTAAGTCACCTCAGCATCTAGCATCAGACTTGAATCTGTTACAGTCATTTATTCACCAAGCTGTGTTGCAATTACATGACTTGCCAATTGTCTCAAGTGAAGTATGCTGATCATTGAGTATCTGACTGCTTTGCTTTTCCTTGCAAACCTTGCTGGGTCTTGCAGTTTGAGCATTCTTGGGTGTTGATAGCAGTGTGGTCACAGGTTCCCATTTGGTTAATGGTAGGAAATGAACTTCTCATGCCAAGATATCTTAAGCGTTATAGCTCCTTGACAATATAGTCGCATGGCTGTCAACTTTATGCAGTATTTTCATTACCATAGGTTACTACCTAATAATATTACATTATTCACCTTGATGTCTAACTTGAAATTTGGGAGATGACCCAACTTAAATGTCAGAGCTTAAAAATGTGTTGCTGGAAAAGCGCAGCAGGTCAGGCAGCATCAAAGGAGAAGGAGACTCAATGTTTCGGGTATAAGTCCTTCTTCAGGAATGAGGAGGGTGTGCCAAGCAGGCTAAGATAAAAGGTAGGGAGGAGGGACTTGGGGGAGGGGCGTTGGGAATGCGAGAGGTGGAAGGAGGTTAAGGTGAGGGTGATAGGCCGGAGAGGGGGTGGGGGCGGAGAGGTCGGGAAGAAGATTGCAGGTCAAGAGGGCGGTACTGAGTCTGAGGGTTGGGACTGAGAAAAGGTGGGGGCAGAAGAAATGAGGAAGCTGGAGAAATCTGTATTCATCCCTTGTGGTTGGAGGGTTCCTAGGCGGAAGATGGGTCGCTCTTCCTCCAGGCGTCGTGTTGCCATGAACCCTCCAACCACAAGGGATGAATACAGATTTCTCCAGCTTCCTCATTTCCCTTCCCCCCACCTTTTCTCAGTCTCAACCCTCCGACTCAGCACCGCCTTCTTGACCTGCAATCTTCTTCCCGACCTCTCCGCCCCCACCCCCTCTCCGGCCTATCACCCTCACCTTAACCTCCTTCCACCTATCGCATTCCCAACGCCCCTCCCCCAAGTCCCTCCTCCCTACCTTTTATCTTAGCCTGCTTTGCACACTCTCCTCATTCCTGAAGAAGCGCTTATGCCCGAAACGTCGATTCTCCTTCTCCTTGGATGCTGCCTGACCTGCTGCGCTTTTCCAGCAACACATTTTTAAGCTCTGATCTCCAGCATCTGCAGTCCTCACTTTCTCCAACTTAAATGTCAGCATGGTAACATCTAAGATTCAGATCATCTAATACTCTGAGGTACATTTCTATGTTTTCTTTCCATTATACTTATGAATCACTTTATGTGGATAACTATTTGATGCCTATTGTACTGAAACTATATGCTAACTCAGGCCATTTGCAGAAAGTAAGCTATTGAGTGACAGATAAATCAATCATTTTTAATGGCTGGACACTGTTTATGCCTGTGAGGATTACACTGCATTGACAGGATCTTATAATATTTGGTACCTTCCTACTTGCTGTACTGTTCTTTCCTGTGTGCCAATTTCCCTGTTTGTTGCATTCACCTATATTTCTTGTGTTATACTTACCTTTTTGTAGTTAAATAAATGCAGGAATTCTTTTGCCATGAAACACCTGTCTACTATGTTCTTTATTCTTGAAATAAGTTCAGTGTCTAGAACCAGGAATCTGGGGGTAATTTGAACCACTTAAAAATCAGAAAATACCTGCTTGCAAACCAGAACCCTACAATCTCATGATGCCCTACCTGCTGTGGAGTTCCTAATTCTGCTTCTCCACAGAGTTGCTATCACTCCTATTGCTGTGTATCTCTTACCATTTTTTTAACTGCTCACTAGTATATTCTTCCTTGTTGAAGATTCCTGCAAAAGTTCCCTTTGTAGGGTTCTTAAATCTTCAGCTCTTCCCAGCTGCTGACTATGCTGTAGGAGAACTGAAAATGTGTTGCTGGAAAAGCGCAGCAGGTCAGGCAGCATCCAAGGAGCAGGAGAATCGATGTTTCGGGCATGAGCCCTTCTTCAGGAATTCAGCTCTGAACTCCAGCATCTGCAGTCCTCACTTTCTCCTATGCTGTAGGAGAAAGCAAGTTACGAACATAGCACATTGGAACAAGTGTAGGCCATTCAGCCTGTCAAGCCTGCCTGTTCATTCACTACAATCATTGGTGACCAGACACTTCAATGCCTTCTGCACACCTAATCCTCAAAATCCTGTGTCTCACTGGCAATCAGAGATCCATTATTATCTGCGTCAAACATACTCAAGGACACAGACCTCTATGATAGAGAACTTCAAAGATTCCACAATCCTCTGAATGAAATAAATTCTCCTCTTCCTGATGTAAGTGGTAATCTCCTTATCTTTACATTGTGCCTCTGGTTCTAAACTCCGCATTCAGGGGAACCACCTTACGTGCATCTACCTTATCTATCCCTTTAAATATTCTGATGTTTCAACAAGAAAGTCTCTTTTGAAAGTCTAGAGAATACTGGCCCATTTCGCCTAATTTCTGCTCATGGGACAGACCTGCTATCCCATGAATACATCTTGTTGAACATTTGTTGCACTCTGTCCATAGTGATAATATGAGATGGTCTGAGATCAGGAGATCAAAATGCATACAATATTCCAGGTGCAGTTTTACCAAGCTCTTATATAACTGAAGCAAGATTTCACTGCTCTGGTACTCAAATCCTCCTGCAATAAAGGCTAACATTCCATTACCATTCCTAACAACTTGCTGTATCTGCACACTAGTCTGTGGAAGGTTGTGGGGATTTCAAGCACAGCTCCAGAGACAGAGATGACACCAAGGTTTATTCAAGCATGTACAGGGAAGAATCTTCAACAAAAGGAAATGACTTGCAAATTTTATCACAGTTGATACTTGCACCGCAGATTCAGGAGGCAGGGTTCCCCATTTGGTCACATTTTGTGTCTCCTCATTTAATGATGCCTTGAGTGTCTTGCATAATCACATTCATCACATACACACAGATGACACATCCAGAGAGAGAGAAACAATTTAATGCTGTGAATTTTGGAAACACAGGGAGAAAATCAACTTTAACATGATGAACCCTGTTAACCCTTCCTTATCATAGCAGAGTTACAGAGACTATGCTGGAAATAGATGTATTAACATTTAACCTTACTAAAGCTGCCCAAGGCAAGAAGGTTACAAATTAACAATTGACAATTGTTATCTTCATAGCATTGCTTTGTAGAGGAATAAGACAATGCTATTTTCTGGGTCTGCAGATTGGAAAAAGCAAAAATAGTCTTTAGTGGAGTGATATGCTCTTCTTGTCAGATGTGGGAGTTTAGGGAGAGTTTACGGGTAACTGAGGATTATATCTGCAATAAATGCGTTGGTTGCAAATCCTATCAGATCGAATGGATTGGTTGGAGAGACAGTTAGAGGCAATGAGGAATTTACAAGAGCAAGGATGTGTGATGGATGGCAGTTATAGGAAGGGAGAAAAGTCACAGATACAGTCACATAGATGGGTTAACTCCAGAACAGGTAAGAGAGGTAGGCAGTTAGTGCAGAAGTCTTCTGTGGCTATCCCCATTTTAAACTAGTATACTGTTTTGGAAAACGTAGGTGGCGATGGATTCTCAAGGGAATGTAGCACGAACAGCCAAGTTTCTGGTATTGAGACTGGCCCTAATGCAATAAAGGGTATGCCAGGTTCCAAGTGATCAATTGTGTTATGGGACTCTCTAGTCCGAGACACAGACAGACATTTCTGTGGCCAGCAGCGAAAAATCTGAATGTTGTGTTGCCTTCCTGGTGCCAGGATCAAGGATGTCTCAGAGAGGGTGCAGAATGTTCTTAAGGGGCAGAGGGAAGGGAAAAGGATGAGATTCTGCAGGGAGATTACAGAGAGTTAGGCAGGAATTTAAAAAGGAGATCCTCAAGAGTAGTGATATCTGGATTACTCCCGATGCTACAAGCTAGTGAGAGCAGGAATAGGAGGATAGAGCAGATGAATGCATGGCTGAGGAGCTGGTGTATGGGAGAAGGATTCACATTTTTGGATCATTGGAATCTCTTCTGGGGTAGAAGTGACCTGTACAAGAGGAAGGATTGCACCTAAATTGGAAGGGAACTACTATACTGGTAGAGAAATTTGCTAGAACTGCTTGGGAGGACTTAAACTAGTAAGGTGGAGGGGGTGGGACCCAGGGAGATAGTGAGGAAAGAGATCAATCTGAGACTGGGAGAGTTGAGAACAGAAACATATCAAACAGTCAGGGACAAAGCAGAGAACAAGGTAGGACTGAAATTAAACTGTATTTATTTCAATGTAAAGGGCCTAACAGGGAGGACTGATGAACTCAGGGCATGGTTAGGAACATGGGGCTGGGATATCATAGCAATTACAGAAACATGGCTCAGGGATGGACAGGACTGGCAGCGTAATGTTCCAGGATACAAATACTACAGGACAGAAAGGGAGGCAAGAGAGTTTGGGGAAGTGGCGTTTTTGATAAGGGATAGCATTACGGCTGTACTAAGGGAGGATATTCCTGGAAATACATCCAGGGAAGTTATTTGGGTGGAACTAAGAAATAAAAAAGGGATGATCACCTTATTGGGATTGTATTATAGACCCCCAAATAGTCAGAGGGAAATTGAGAAACAACTTTGTAAGGAGATCTCAGTTATCTGTAAGAATAATAGGGTGGTTATGGTAGGGGATTTTAACTTTCCAAATATAGACAGGGATGGCCATAGTGTTAAGGGCTGAGATAGAGAGGAATTTGTTCAATGTGTGCAAGAAAATTTTCGATTCAGTATGTGGATGTACCTACTCACAAAAAAGGTGCAAAACTTGACCTTCTCTTGGGAAATAAGGCAGGGCAGGTGACTGAGGTGTCAGTCGGGGAGCACTTTGGGGCCAGCGAACATAATTCTATTAGTTTTCAAATAGTGATGGAAAAGGATAGACCAGATCTAAAAGTTGAAGTCCTAAATTGGAGGAAGGCTAATATTGACAGTGTTAGGCAAGAACTTTCAAAAGCTGATTGGGGGCAGATGTTCGCAGGTAAAGGGATGACTGGAAAATGGGAAACCTTCAGAAATGAGATAACGAGAGTCCAGAGAAAGTATATTCCTGTTCGGGTGAAAGGAAAGGCTGGTAAGTTGAGGGAATGCTGGATGAAAGAAATCGAGGGTTTGGTTAAGGATAAGAAGGAAGCAAATGTCAGGTAAAGACAGAATAGATCAAGTGAAGAGTATAAAGGCACTTAAGAGGGAACATGAGATAGCTTTGGCAAATAGAGTTGTGGAGAATCCAAAGGATTTTTACAAGTACATTAAGGACAAAAGGATAACTAAGGAGAGAATAGGGCCCCTAAAAGATCAGCAAGGCGGCCTTTGTGTGGAACAGCAGGAGATGGGGGAGATACTAAACGAGTATTTTGTATCATTGATTACTGTGGAAAAGGACATGGAAGATATAGAGTAGGGAAATAGATGGTGATATCTTGAAAAATGTTCATATTAAACAGGAGGAAGTGCCGCAGGAATTTAAACGCATAAAAGTGCATAAATCCCCAAGACCTGATCAGGTGTACCCTAGAACTCTGTGGGAAGCTAGAGAAGTGATTGCTGGGCCTCTTGCTGAGATACTTGTATCAGCAATAGTCACAGGTGAGTGGCCGGAAGACTGGCTAATGTGGTGCTACTGTTTAAGAAGGATAGCAAGGACAAGCCAGGGAACTATTGAATGGCGAGCCCGACATCGGTGGTGGGCAAGTTGTTGGAGAGAATCCCAAGGGGTAGGATATACATGTATTTCGAAAGGCAAGGACTAATTAGAGATAGTGAACATGGCTTTGTGTGTGGGAAATCATATCTCACAAACTTGATTGAGTTTTTTGAAGAAGTAATGAAGAGCATTGATGAGGGCAGAGTGGTGGATGTGATCTATACAAAGGCATGGACTATTTTCTAAATGGGGAGAAAATTCGGAAGTCTGAAGTGCAAAGGGACTTGGGAGTTGTTGCGCAGAATTCTCTCAAGGTAAACTTGCAGGTTGAGTCAGGAAAGCAAATGCAATGATGGCATTTATTTTGAGAGGACTTGATTTAAAAGCAGGGATGTACGTCTGAGGCTCTATAAGGTTCTGGTCAGTTATGGGCCCCATATCTCAGGATGTATTGGCCTTGGAGCGTGTTCAGAGGAGGCTCACAAGAATGGTCCAGGAATAAAAAGCTTAACATATAAAGGAACGTTTGAGGACTCTGGATTTATACTCAATGGAGTTTAGAAGGATGAGGGGGATTTAATTGAAACATACAGAATACTGAATGGACAGAGTAGATATCGGGAAGATGTTTCCATTGGTAAGAGATCTAGCACCCAAGGGTAAAGGAAAGAGCTTTTAGAACAGAGATAAGGAGAAACTTCTTCAACCAGAGTGTGATGAATCTATGGAATTCATTGCCACAGAATAAAGTGGAAGCCAGGTCTTTGCGTATATTTAAGAGTGAGATAGATTATATTAGATTAGATTAGATTAGATTACTTACAGTATGGAAACAGGCCCTTCGGCCCAACAAGTCCATACCGCCCCGCCGAAGCGCAACCCACCCATACCCCTACATTTACCCATTATCTGACACTACGGGCAATTTAGCATGGCCAATTCACCTGACCTGCACATCTTTGGACTGTGGGAGGAAACCGGAGCACCCGGAGGAAACCCACGCAGACACGGGGAGAACGTGCAAACTCCACACAGTCAGTCGCCTGAGGCAGGAATTGAACCCGGGTCTCTGGCGCTGTGAGGCAGCAGTGCTAACCACTGTGCCACCGTGCCGCCCACAGATAGCTAGGTTCTTGATTGTCAAGGGGATCAAGGGTTACAGGGAGAAAGCAGGAGAATGGCGTTGAGAAACATATCAGCTGTGATAGAATGGCAGAGCAGATTCAATGGGCTGAATGGCCTAATTTCTGTTCCTATGTCCTATTGTCTTATGATCTTATTCCCTGCCTTGCCCAAAACCCCTTTTTGTGAAGCAAATGAACAGTCAGGAGATCACATACTTTCCATACCCGTAGTGGTATTTGGAAGATCTGATTTTGATCATTACTGCTACCTGAAGTGTTTATACAGCAGCGAATAAAAATGCCTAATTTGTTTGCAGACCTCTCTGCAAGACTGATCTAGCCTGAGGTAGCTGTCTGAATTGAGGAAAAACAGCTCTACATATGATGTAAAAGGTACAACTACAGGGCACAGTTAACTCATGCATGTTTTGTTTTGAAACACAGAGCCAAGAGGAGTAGGTGTGCTCCTCCAGAGTCTATATCCAAGAAAAATTGCTTTCTGCCAATTATTGATTGTTCTACCCCAACTGTTCCAAGTATTTTAGTCTAAAAGAATCTCGTTTATTCTTAGCACCTATACTTTCATACAAATTCTTCAGGCAACTTGAAACTGGAATAATTGTGTCAGATTTACAATTTAGGAGAATAAAATTTAACTCAATTGCTGATGAGAAAATTCCTCCACAAGGTGGTGCTGTTGTAGAAGATTAGCACAATCTCACAAAGCTCAAAATTTTCCCTGACAAAATATTGGTAAGGCTAAGGCTATTAAACTGCAGATATTCCAGTGAAATTCAGACAAGGGTAAACACTCATTTAAACATATGAATTGGGAAATGGCTACTAGAGATAGTTCATCTGTTAGATTTACATAAATCAATCACTGCATTGAGTGAAGTTCCTGTAGTTCCACTATCAATATTAATCAACTCTCTAAATAATAGTGAGTAATTTTAGATTAAACATGATCAAACTGATAAGAATAAATTACTGCCATTCAATCTCTATGACATTAATAATTATTCAGTGTAGAGTTTTCTTTCAGGTTTGTCTGAATTTTTTGAATAAAATGTTTTCAAAATTATAACTCTCTCAAGTCAATCCTCATTTCCCACCATTTATTTCTCATTCTCGATCTGATTTCAGCATTCACACTTCCACTTCTCTCTTCAGAGGCTTCAAAAACTGATCACTTTAACAAATGATTTTAGATTAGTATGGAAACTGGCTATTTGGCCCAGCAAGTCCGCACTGACCCTCTGAAGAGTAACCCTCCCAGACCCATTCCCCTACCCTATATTTACCCCTGACTAATGCACCTAACCTACACATCCTGAACACTATGGGCAATTTAGCATGACCAATTCACCGAACCTGCACATTTTTGGACTGTAGGAGGAAACCAACACAGACATGGGAGAACCTGGGTCCCTGGCGCTATAAGGCAGCAGCACTAACCACTAAGCCAGTGTGTCACCCACATTTTTCTGATGTGTTATTGGATTGGCTCCATCTTCCAGCAACCAGCCACACAAACATCACAGCAATTAAATGAGCAAAGGCAATCTAACCAACAGCAGGCCTTACACGGTGGTCTGCTCTGGCAAACTTGGGCCATTGTCTCATGAAGCCCTGAGATGATACATATCAGCCACATTGTACTGATCGATAAGTTAGCAACAGGTGTGAGCTTGATTTGGGCGTGTGTGTTACTTAAAACCTGTTTACACTACTTCCTTTCAATAGTCAGTAAATGAGCTCTTGCCCAACAAATACATAACTTATCACTTTCAACTTAATGCTCCCAGCTGGGATCTGAATCATGGCATTTACTGATTTAACAATGATATCAGGTTCAGTTATGCAACCTTAGTTAAAATATGTTTACCTTATCAACATAGACCTATTCACTAACAATGTCTGATTGCATAGATAGGAGGTGCGTTGTTGACTTTCAAATACTAAGTTTGTCAGACCAGATTTCCACACAAGGCTGTAACTCCACAGTGTATTGTGATGCAAGATGTGTAATTTATATATTATCATTTGTTTTAGAGTTTGTATTTTGAACTAATGGCTTGTGGTCTTTAGTCTCTGTATATGAGAGGATTTAATGATAAACGTGCCAGTATTACATAAAACACAATTTTTTTGAAATGGGTGTGAGTCCCTGGTGTACAAATGGAAACTTATTTGCATTGGGCGTTTTTTTTTAAAAATGAGCAGTCTAAGTAAACAATGAAGAACATGAGCTTGCATTCAGATAGAACAATCAGAATTTTTGTTTTGCTTAGGGAAACACCCATAGCTGGTTTAGGTCTCTCTTAGAGAAAGAAGTAAAGTTAGAAAATAGGTTACCTCAATGTAACCATTTTGGTGTGCAAGTCCCAGACCATAAGTGTTTAGTTAGAACCAGAGAGGGGTTATTTAAAACTGTGAAAGTCCAAACTAAAATTTACAAATACTCAAGGAAGAGCCCATCGACTCTCAAGCCTGCGAATTGAAAGTAACAGTTAAGTCAAACCTATAGATGTGACAGAGAAGGGAATTCACACTGGGGTTTCAGTACTGTCAGGGATGCTGTTAAATAGATGGAATATTATAATTTTAACATGCACTTCCAATTTGTGTTATTTGAGAGTATCTTGGTTTCTTACATTTATCTTTTTCTTTGGATAATGAACTTGTGTTTTATTTTTTAACTAAAATAGATCTGTAGCTTTGAATTCCTGTATTTCAGTAAAATATCATTTTGCTAAATTATAAACAAAATATGGTATAGCAAGACAGAGTTCAGTTTGAATTCTGACTTGTCCATTTATAACATTAGCTGGGATCAGAACAGTATGGTTTGGCCCTTCCAGATTGTATGGCTGGAAGTTTGCCGAAAAGAGATTAACTTCCAATCAGACAAGGGACCAGAGAGGCTCATAGGACCAGGTATGGTTAATCCCAGACCCTGGGCAATGGAAGGCCTCAAACATAAGGAACTTGCAGGTCTGAGCAAAGGACTATACCCTTTCCTGAATCACAAGCAGTGCTGTTAAGACACTTAATTTCACCCCAAAGCAGTCTTAACCTCGTTTTCAGCTGCTAGGTTTGCTGAAGTTTCTATAAAAACGTATAAGCAGGGGCTTCCTGAGACGGAATTCACTGCTCGACCCTTTTCCAATTTCTGCCTGTTAAGGGTCTGGCTTGCTTCAAGTCCCTAAAATTTGAGCATCTGATCTGGAATCAAGCCTTCTAGTTTTGTGCGCTAAAATCTAGCCCAGAGATACTGGGGACAGAAACAGCCCATTTTGCCCAGCCCAGAGGTTTCTGCTCCAAATAGATATCAAATTTCTGGCTAATGCTGCCTTAAAATAGCCAAAGATGGAACAATCGCACCCTCTGTGGTGGAAAATTTCAAAGATTCGTTACAGTTTTAACAAAGAAATTGTCTTCATCTCAGCCCTGAGTGGTCATTCCTTTCTTCCAGAGATTGTGACCCTGTATTTCTCTCACTAACCCTAATGGAAAATGTTTGAGTCAACAGAGTCAGGCTCCCCCTTGCTCTAAATGCCAGAGAAAATGAATTTACTCACCTTTTTATCAGAGGGACCAATCAGCTGAACCTTTGCTGCACTGTCTCCAGTCTAAGTACATTCTCATTAAATGTGAGACCAAAGCTGCACAACTACTGGGTATGAATACATGGAACCTAATAGCTCTCAGCTTTACTTCACATCTTTTAAAGGTTCAGGCTTTAGTGATACAAAAACTGAATTGTGCAATTCTCGTTTTATGTTGCCATATGAACTTGCATTAATTTGGATTAAATGGGAAGTCCACTCCAGCATGAGGAATCTGTTAGTCATTCAATAGGAAAATATGAAACGACTATTGGTTCAAGAGATCTTATTAATGTGGTGATATGTTCTTCCCATGGGTCATTTAAATGGCAACAAAAGCAAGAAATAAATTCCTAGATGATCTATAATCCATCAGATTTGCCTCAAGGTTTTGACAACCCTGCTGATTACCTTGAGGTCTGATTGGAGGTTAAGTGCAGACTCAGCCAGAATGCCAAGCAACAGTAGACCTTTGTCTCAAGTACTAACACATTCCAGTCCACTTCATTTCATTGTGAAATTCCCCAGTAACTGTGCATCTGTCCCAGCCTCCTCAAAGTCCCCCTCTTTGACAAAGGTAAATTCCCTGTCTTAATCACCCCATGTGGCTCTTTTGTCTGATGTTGCTCCTGTGAAGCCTGATATTTTACAACATCAAAAGTGTTATATAAATGCAAGATGTTATGGCTGTTGTTAATATTATCACCTCAAGAACAGCTGTCTCTGAGGGAAAAGTCAGAAAAGTGAAGTGTCTTCCAGGCATCTGCCAGTCAACAAACACATTCGGAAAACAACAGATTTGGAAAACAATCTCTCAATTAGTGTGGCTGATTAAAACTTTGAGCCTGTCAGTTTCATTACTGAAGCTTCTTTCCCATTGAAGAAGCTTTTGTTGACCCTGGCAAATACTCACCAATCAGGAACAGGTTCGCAGGCATTTGTTAATCAGCTGCTTCAAAACCTCACCAGTTCCTTAATTATTGATCTAGATTTTCCCAGGGACTTCCCATTCATCATCAGTGCTGCTGAGTAAAATCAGGAGCGGGTGTGACCATGTTGGTGTCTTAAATGTTTTCTGACACTTGCCTACCACACTCACGTCCTGACCTCAACACCCACCCCCAACATAAATCTACTTCCAACAGGCGGTGAAAATTCTGTAGGTTTGGAGAATTTTAGGAAATTAATGCCAGAAAACGTATCTTTAAAACAAAAAGACTTGCACAAAAATTCAATGCTGAAGAATCCAGATGAAATAGGAAAATAAATGAGTCATATTGTTACAGAAAACCACAAAGAAACTCAAAAACAAAACTTTCAGCTGACACCATGACAATAACTGAAAAATTGTAATACTCAGTTGGCTGGTAAATTAATTTCATTTTAGTATTTACCATTGTGTGGGATCATATTACTTTGATTTTCTTCTACTCAAAAACATAATACCTGGAATAACAGTTTCAGGTTTTGTTGTTTGTGTCACATTACTGTTCACCTAAAAAAAAGAGTATTGATTCCTTACTGACATCCTGAGCAGACACTCAGGGCTGCTCTTCAGAAGTGAAACCTGATTATGATGTCAGCAGCTATTTGGTTGTG
The DNA here is from genome assembly GCF_037043375.1 of Chiloscyllium plagiosum. Classification (NCBI taxonomy): domain Eukaryota; kingdom Metazoa; phylum Chordata; class Chondrichthyes; order Orectolobiformes; family Hemiscylliidae; genus Chiloscyllium; species Chiloscyllium plagiosum. Next base: position 33,707,423 of record NW_028270159.1, on the reverse strand, counting down.
GTGCAGGGATTAACAAAATAATTGCTGATCTGTGGTCCTGTTCTTACTGGACACCTCCAACAGAGCACATCATGGAGCAGGAACCCTGGCCAATTCTCCTGTCCCCAACCGGAGGACACGAAGATCAATTGCAGCACTCCTCTTGCATCCAACTCAATACAGACTCGTAATTGAAGCAGGATATCCTCATCTTTTTCAGCTCAACTCATGAGTGGATGAATTTGCTGCCTTTCTTCATGAGGTCATGAAGGTTGGCCAATCTGCAATAAACTCTCTCTTCCTTTACCCCAATCCCAAAGGTAACTGAGAAAGAAAAGAAATCCTTCATTAACAATCTACATATTGGAACACCAGCAAATGCACTGGCACAACTCTAACTGACCTAAACAATATACAACTTACTACTCAGGCAGCTGTATCTGTATTCCCGATTGAATGCAAGTTTTCTTTCACTGGAACACCTTTCAAAGGGTTTTCACAGCCTCCATTGTATTTTGAACAAAAAAGACACATTTAGCTCTGAGACGATCTCATTGTTGCAGCCCTTACCCTTCGCTACAGGCAAGGTTTGTACTTACACCAGTTATACCGAACATTTGTAATTGAAACAAGCTCTTATGTATTAACCCTGCTGGTACGAACAAGCTGATTAAGGCAAAACAGTAACAGGAAATTGGTTAAAGTTGCATCATTTCAACTTGACACTTTTTAACTCATTTTTGCACTTCTGCTTCACAACATTGTGACTAACAGGATAATCATTTCCCACTTTAGGATTTAGCCGCATAATTTTGTTCATGATTTGGTTGGTGATTCGACACCTTTCAACCCATTTTTGCACTTTGCAGGAGTGGGATTTGAACTTAAGATTCTCTGTTGATATTGATATCGCTCAGTGCAGATCTGCCTCAGGAGCAGGGATGGTATTGTTATCATTGCCTGACAAATTCTCTACTAAGTCTACCAGCTACCATGGTGGGATCTGCATGGCATCAATGTAGGCATTTAGATTTTGAGTCCACTGGCATTACCACTATACAAACTCCACCTCTGAATATTTCAGATCAGTATCAACAGGATAATTATTTTTTAATAGTATTTTAAACTGAAAAATTAGGTTCTCTATATTTTGGTTGCCATAAAGTTGATTTGTCAAGCTAGCACTAAAATACATCAATGGTCACTAGGGCTGATTTCATGCAGGTTACAGAAAAAAAATCAGGTTCCTTCCAAGAGAAAGTGAATGGGAATCATGCTGAAGACTATTCATAGAGGCCAAAGCAGAACTTCATGAGTACTGTACCTAAGCAATTATATTACGAATTGTTGTGGTGTCAGTAGCAGCACTGGGATCATACGTGGGAGAGTCAGAAACCCCATATCTAATCAGATGAACAAAATTAAAAGACAATTAAAAAGAGTGAAGGAAATAATTGAAACATTAGTAAAGAGAACCCAGATTTGAATGGCAATGAACATTAAGAGATGTAGAGAAAACAACTATAAGCATACACAATGCTGGGAAGACAATTTTCAACTATATTCACAAAAGTTCACAGAAAGGTATTGGTCAGGGATTTTTGGATCTCAACAGATTAGTCAGAGATACATCATCTCTGGCACATTTACAAAATGTTCGGCAATACTGCCTAAATGCTTCTAATGTTAGAATGTCACGCAGCGTTGTTATCTAAATCTTATCCTCACTAACCGTCCATTTATCTGTGCAGAATTTTCAGAATCTCGGGGGGGGGGGGGGGGAGAGAAGAGAGAGAGAGAGAGATGGGGGGAAAAGAGAGAGGGAGGGAGAGGGAGAGGGGGGAAGAGAGGGAGAGGGAGAGGGGGAAGAGAGGGAGAGGGGGGAAGAGAGGGGGGGGGAAGAAAGAGAGACAGACACGGAGAGGGGGCGGAGGGCGTGTGGGGGAGGGGGAGAGGGGTGAGAGAGAGTGGAAGAGAGAGGGGGAGAGAGAGAGTGGAAGAGAGAGGGAGAGAGAGAGTGGAAGAGAGAGGGGGAGAGAGAGTGGGGGAGAGAAAGAATGGGCGGGTGGGGAGAGAAAGAATTGGGGGGTGGAGGGAGAGAGAGAGACGGGGAGTGGGGGGATGGAAGACAGCCGACTTAGGGGATGCGGGTAGAGCAAGGGGGCGAGGGAAGAACGAAAGGGCGAGGGCAGAGCGAGGGGGGCAGGACGGTTGAGGGGGGCGGGAAGGTTGAGGGTGCGCAAGGAGGGTGGGCGAGGGAAGAGTGGGATGGAAGGACGAGAGAAGGGGAGGTAAGGGGAAGGGAGGAAGAAGTGGGAGGAGAGAAAGAGATCGGGGAGAGAAAACGAGAAAGAGAGGGAGACAGATCACAAGTGGCACCAAGGTGTATGCCGAGATCACGAAGGTTGACAAGTTGCTAAGTGGGCAGTCTGATGGAGATATACAAGAACAAGTAGTGGCGCCATGAATGTTTAAATAAATAAGAGGGGTAGGAAAAGCAAACAGTTTAGAATGATTGGTAAGGTTTCAGTGTGTGTCTTGATGAAGACCACCACAAAATAATCCAGGCGAGGAAGATGACAAAACTTAGGGTGGCAAGAAGGGTGTGTAGTTGAGGGTGTGGTGCTGGAAAAGCACAGCAGGTCAGGCAGCATCTGAGGAGCAGGAGAACCGATGTTTCGTGCATAAGCCAAGGGCACACTCTTGACTCTGATCTCCAGAATGTGTAGCGCTCACTTTCTTGAGAAAGTATACGTACAGTTAGCCAGTCCACTCAACGTCAGGATGAATGTTAAAAAATACTGAATTCAAACTATTAGCTCAGAGAATCAGATATTCATTATTCAGATGGACAGTGATGCCCACATACCAAGGATTACTTTTTAAAAAATGATCATTGTTTGATATCCAGTTGCAATGTTACACTGAGAAGACCCATTATTTCCCACCTGGTAAGGTTCTGCATAGCTTTAATTTTAAATAAAATTGTTTGTAAGTGACATTGTTGAAAACCGGAAAACTAATCTTTTTAAGTAAATCAATGCACAGATACAGCTGGTTTTAAGTTCATTTGTTTGTTTTGTTAATTAATTGGCCCAGTGAGGTACAACTCTGACCACACGCGCAGGCATTCAAAATATCCTGCATTACTTTAGCTGCTTGAAAAGAACCATCAACAGCTCACATCAGTGCAGTGAAACGTCTGATTTCTTTCAAGTTCAAGATATATTTGACAAAATAACATGGGAAGGCTGGTGATATGATGAAAGACTAACAGCCATAGTATAGGCAAAGGCATCTGAAACCTCTTGTACATTAGCAGCCAGAAGGTAGTCACAAATTAATACCATTTTAATGAGGGAAGTAATTAACGTCGTGGGGGAATGGTTCATTGGCTCCGTTCTTAGATCTCTGCCATCATCCACATGGAATGTAGACGGGGGAATCGGGTGAATAGCCAAGTTCTTTTCCCCAAGGTGGGGAAATCTAAAACTAGAGAGCATAGGTTTAAGGTGAAAGGGGAAAGGTTTAAAAGGGACCTGAGAGGCACCTGTTTATACAGAGGGTTGTGTGTGTATGGAATGAGCTGCTGGAGGCTAGTACAATTACAACATTTAAAAGTCATCTGGATGGATATATGAATAGTAAGGGTTTAGAGAAGTATGGGCCAGATGCTGAAAAATGGGACTAGATTAACTTTGGATGTCTGGGCAACATGGACGAGTTGGACCAAAGGGTCTGTTGTTGTGCCGTACAACTCTAATGACTCTCAAAGTAACTCAAGACTTAAATTCCTATAATTAAAAACAAAGTACTGGAAAAACTCAGCCACTGTGAAGACAGAAATAGAGTTAATGTCTTGAAATCCAATATGATTCTTCTGAACTGAAGGGGCAAAAATAAAGTTAGGTTTTATGCCATTGGAACAAGTGGAAAAAACATAAAGTGTATCCAGAGCAAAAGACAAAACAGGTGCTACTGGCAGTACAGGAGCGATATACATTAAGACTAGAGTTATTAATAGAAAATAGGTCAGCTTTGCTGAGGGCAAACCCATACAAGATGTGAAGGCAGGCAAAGAGTACAAACAAAATGGAGGACAGTGCATGGTCTGAAGTTGTTGAAAACAACATTGAATCCTGAAGACAATAAAGTGCACAAGGGGATAATGAGGTACCTGCTCCTCCAAACAGCACTGGGCTTTGCTGGAACCAAGGAGCAGGCCAGTACAAAAACAGCAGCAAATTTGGTTCTTTGAAATCACAAGCAGGGGCAAAGCAAAGTAGCTCCTCAAAGTGGTCACCGAGCTTGGAGGAGGTAAAATGGCAAGTATTACACCTGCTGCAATTATACAGAAATGCGCTATTTTGGTGGGGAAGGCTTTAGGAGATGTTGGCTGAGACAGACAAGTTGACCAGGGTGACAAGGAGGGAACAGACCCTGTGGAAAGCTGACAAGGGAGGAAAGTGAGGGAAGATGAGATTGAATGTGGCATCTTGTATTTGAAAACAGTGAAAACAAAAACTAGTTAAATATAGTCTTTAGAAGAACCTCTGATCTGTGATAATGATTAGGAACGGTATGTAAGAGAAATAAATGCAGAGTCATGTGTGTTAGTGCAAAATTCATGAATGCTATTCACAAGATGACTGAATGTTAAACAGAGCGAGTGGGGAACCTGAAATAGGTCACAACTTTGAACAGAAATGTAGCTAAGAGAAAGTAAAAATGTGCAAAAATGTCAAATGTGGTGAATGTCATGCAATTATAGTAAAAGCTATAATGATGTACACAGTTTTGACGATGAAAACTCCAAGAGGAGAATAGAGATTCATTTTATATTTGATGACAGCGCTATTCTAAACATGATCCGTAGGCTTTTAAAATTATGTTGCAAGAGTTCAAAACATGTTCTGCTTAATTATCTTTAAGCTAACAAGGCTGCTCTAATTAGCTACACAAGTCCCAACCTAAAAAACAAAACTTTTTAAAATGTAATTAAAGGAGATTTATAAATCAACACTGGATGTTTGCTCAAAAACCAAGGCCATCCTCCAAAACACACCAATACTCCAATTCTAATCTATTCAAACTTCTAGAGCCACATCCTGTACACCCATTTATCCTGCTCACCTCTGACCTCCAAAGCTGTAGAACACTTAATATTCTTGTTGTCTCATATAGAAAGAGACCATTTGGACCATCAAGTTCACACCTCCAAAGAGCATCTAGCTCCCTATCCTATACCAATAACCCATATTTATCATGGCTAATCTACTTAGCCCTCATATACCTGGATACTACAGGACAATTTAGCATAGCCAATCCACCTAACCTGCACATCTTTGGACTTTGGGATGAAACCAGAGCACCTGGCAGAAATCCATACAGACATGAGAACATGCAAACTCTACACCAGGGGTGGGGAACCTGCGGCCTTCTAGGCCATTGCGTGTGGCCTTTTGAATGAATCCAAATTTTGCAGAACAAATCTTTTATTTTTTATGTTTTTTTCATCCTTTATTATTTTATTTTAATTTTAAAATGAATGTATTTAAAATACCAGAGTAAAAGAAGATTCAACTAAATCCTCACAGACTGACCGCCACAATTTTAAAAATTGGGAAGTCATAAGGGCTATTTCGACACCTGCTATGCTCATAATTTGGTTATAATGCGACTCTAGAACGTATGTTATCTTCCCCGTCTGACTGGTGCCACTACCGCCAGAGGCTGGTTGGCGCCAGTGTCCATCAACTTACGACAACAGTGCACGTGGCTTTCCATTTGAAGTGAACTAATAACTTGGAACCGATCACTGTAGCATCAAGATTTTCACAAATTATGCAAATTTTGAATATATAATTGAAGTTTCTTAGATGCGGCCTTATTAGATTACAACTAACAATGCGGCCTTCCAACATGAAAAGGTTCCCCACCTCTGCTCTACACAGTCACCTAAGGCTGGAATTGAACCAGAGTCTCTAGCACGGTGAGACAGCAGTGCCAATCAAAAGCTATCATGCACCATATATATTAGTCTAAATACTGGCCCTAACTTTGTTACAATTGATTCTTGCTGCATATGAATCTGAGGAATGTCCAGCTTGCAATTTACCATAGATAAAAAAAATTCTCAAGTCCAAGAATCGACAAACCTCTTGCGATTCGCAACCTCCAGTGTCTCCAAAACAATGTTGTTAACTCAAAAGGGAAAAAAAATCAAAGAAATCTAAAATAATACTAGTTTTCATTTGACACGTTTTGGTAATTTGAAAAACATTCAAGGTGGGGATAGAGGGAGAATGAAAAATCATTTGAGCCATTAACAGTCTTTTTGCTTTGCAATTGGTTTGGGAAGGATGCGTGCAGACATGTTAGGTACCCAATGGTAGAGGTAAAAGGATAACTCGTATGCTTAACAAAATATCCAATCAGAGATGGCAACCCTGAGGTTGGGGCAACACGGTGATTCAGTGGTTAGCACTGCTGCCTCAGCACCAGGGACCTGGGTTCGATTGCCATCTTGGACAACTGTGTGGAGTTTGCACATTCTCAGGTCCTCGTGGGTTTCCTACGGACGCTCTGGTTTCTTCCCACAGTCCAAAGATGTGCAGGTCAGGTGAATTGGCCATGTTAAATTGCCCATAGTGTTAGGTGCATTAGTCAGGGGTAAATATGGGGAATAGGTCTGGGAGGGTTACTCTTCGGAGGGTCGGTGTGGACTTGCAGAGCCAAAAGGCCTGTTTCCATACTGTAGAGAATCTCATCTAATCTAACCCCTGAAGATACACCTTATCTGGTTAGAGGGGGGGGAAGGAACAGGGAAATTCATGGGGAGAATTGTCCAGTGCTTGAATGAGATCATGACCAAGTGATTGTGATACTTTGTATTTGTGACAACAAAAAATCATGACAGAAGTGGGAGAAATAACTAACAATATGGAACCACTTCCATGAGAAAATACAGGTAGTAGAGTTCTCATTTTCAAAGATTAAAATGCTAAACTGTGTAAAATTTTTACCAGAAAAGTGAACAAGGAAAACCTGTAATTTGTTTGGCACTTTGTCTTGAATAAAAAATGCAATGAAACAAGACCAAACCTTTAAATAGGTGCAGGTGGCTTATCAAATTTAAATGTCAGGCAGAAACTGGTTCATCTAGATTTTTTAAATGGCTATCAAAAATGAACTGAACTCAACAGTTGTCACCTAACTTGCATGTATGCAAGAATATTGCACTTCAGCTGTCTTTGGATAAGAAATTGAAATAGTTTCTGATTTAACTTGGGTTACACGGTCTGAATGTGGAATTGAGCAGCAAGGCTCCACTTCTGACCCCAGTCCAAGCTCTCTCTGGTGTCATCCATTCTGCGAAGCACGTAGGAATGATTTTGCCGTTGGCAATGAAATAGTATTAAATATTTATTATGTTTGTACTTGACCATAGACAATTTGTGGATCTGTGGAGGAACAAAACGCAGTAATTGGCCCAGTCATTTCAGCACAATGCCCTTCAAAGGTAATCTAGAAGCCAAGGTGATGGATATCCATTCTGTAGGTCCTTAAATGCACTACACCATCTCCAACTTCTCCTTCCACCTGATAGGTGTTCACATTACTCCTTTTCCTGTGGGATATGTGCCCATGTGTCAAAGGATTTATCCTTTCAGCAATCACTTTTCCATCAGAATCTCCCACAAACTCCCTTGAACCAGTCCGCTACAGTACATCTATACTGGTGATGACCAGAATCTTGTATGGAAAGATGTTCAACTTACAGAATAGCTGGACAGTTCTTCCCTTGTCTTGCTGGCAAGATTCTAAGAAATTTAACCAAATTAACAAAGATGTCAACTGCAATCAGGTTTTCAAAATGTGAGGAGCTAAATAATTGAAAAATTGCCAGTGAGTAAAGGGGAATCATGACAGAAAACACCTGAAAGCAATGCAGTGATTTAACTTCAAAATTTATTTTCATTACTCCAGTATTTGATGAAAAGGAAGCATATTTATACAAACCATTTTATTAAGATCCTTCCTGTTTGGAAGACACAAACTTGAACCAATTTGAAGTGCAACCACCTAACCCATCCACTGTCTGACTTAAGATTTTGTTTTCATTTTATCTCAATTCTATTTTTTCCTTTCTTTCAACTGGTTTTCATGTTCTTTGACACAACTTTACATTGAATTAAATATTCAAACTTATATTTCTTGTTTTAAATTTTGCACATCTTGTTAGGATTTTTCAAGGTAATGAACACATGCTGTTGTTAGCCTATTCACACAGGTTCTCGATTATCTTTGAAGGGCATTGTGCTGAAATGACTGGGCCAATTACTGCGTTTTGTTCCTCCACAGATCCACAAATTGTCTATGGTCAAGTACAAACATAATAAATATTTAATACTATTTGTTCATTACCAACGACAAAATCATTCCGAGGTGCTTCGCAACAATCCAGTCAGTTCTTGCTTCCACAATTTGCTTTGGTCACATAAATTATGGAGGTGCACTCGTCAAAATCACAAGTATTAACCCATGTGAAAAAGCCAGTCCTCATCTCTCCAATACTTTCAACATTGTTGACTATTCCATGCTCCTGAGGTAACTCTTCTGCAATTTTCTCTCCTGATTCCTCTTAGAGCAGATATTACATAGCCTGTGCCTACATAGCCACCCCTGGCATTGTTCAGGGATTCAACCCTGGCCTTCTCTTTCCAACTCTGTGATACAATTTGGAATCAAAACCAACTTCCACACAAGTTAACTCTATTATTGCCTTCAATCTACAGAAAGTAAACTACATTAATTGAAAATTGATTGAACCTAACTTTGCTGCAGCTTAGTGTTAAAAATCAATTAGCCTTGATGCTTTCAAACTCCCCGACTGCCAATGCAGTTGGGAGATACTGAACTTTTATTCAGTTTTGCCTCCAACACCTGCTCTTTTACCGTTACTGTTTTGTTGCATTCTGCAAAGTTTATCGTATTTTAGACACTTCACTACTGAGGTAACAATTTCTCCATCGTTCTTCTAGCTAGCTTGCTTATTGCAACTATCCACCAGTCACTACTTTGAAAAACTGCAGAGCCCAATATCTTTACAGTCAAAGTTCTTCAATCACGCAGTTGCAGTCTCTCAATTCTCTATTGCATTGCCTTCCCAAACATAAATTTAAAAATGTTTCCTAGAAAACAAAGAACGTTAAAAAGAAATTTAAGCAATATTAGAAATAATGAGACATTATAGTTACAAATGCATACACTCAAACTATCAGGGCAAGGATGTGATTAAACAAAAGACAGCTCCATTTTCAACAGCCCAAGCAAACGTTGAAATGATGCTCAAAGTTTGTCCATACAGGCTCTTGGTTTGTCCCATGCCAATACCCAGAATGGAAGCCTGCGAGGTGCTTTCCAAATATACAAAGCAGTTCATCTCCAGGATAGAAAACAGTACCTTCTGAAAATTCCACCTACTTTCAGACTGTGGATGTCAAAGCACCATACAGAGTATTAGCATTGTAAGTCTTTTCATTTCATTGCTTCAAGTTACTTTAGTACAACGCACAGTCAAGGAACAAAATTGAAATTTTTAGCAAAATTAATAAATAGATCTTAGGAAGCAGATGATCAAATTTTATACCCAAACTCAAGAATAATGCTCCAAAAAGAAACTGAACTGTACGCTATTTCAGGAATTTAGGATTCTTATTAGATTTTAAAACAATAGAAATTTTAAAAATTTAATGAAATGAAAATAAGAGTTAATCGCCAAAAGATATCAAAGGATCTGACACAAAATGGAACTTAGTGGTGTTTCTCTGTGAAAGAACACAAAGGAAACATTTGCAAACATTAGTCAAATGTAGAAAAAATATTGGTAGGAATATCAACATGCAAGGTTTCATGTACCATCTGCCATTTGTAAATTATAAATATTTAAAAATGTACTTAAAAACTGCAAATACCAAATTTCTAAATTCTCTACTGTTGGGAATTAAAATTTAGGCCAAGAGAAGGGGTGCAGCCTCTTCTGTACTCCTGAGTTTATTGAGAGCAGGAAGCTCTAACCTAATTGCCAGAGAACCTAGCAAACGCCATGCTTATTTCAAATAGAGGTAAACTGAAAATTAATGCAAGGCATCTGCCTGGACTGTTGTTACTGTGGCCAAAGATTGTGTACTTGTGTAGGGGGAAATTACAATTACAGTACTATATAATAAAGCTATAACAAAAGCTCAGGTTCCAAATGATTTATTTGCATGTATAACAAACTTTTTATTACTTATCTATGGGACCAGAAGTGTGCAAGTTGTTTAAATAGTCTGGATAATCAAGAAGTCCACATAATGTAAAAACATGAACTAATAGAAACACAGGAGTACACACATTATTGTTATACTTTATCCACAGCATACATCTCAAATAAGTTAACTTCACCTCAAATAAAAAAAAAATTACCGGCAGAGTCAACTGACTAAACCGAAATTATGGAAATCACTATGGTTGACAAGAAATTAACGTGAAATTGAATGAACTGTTGATATTTAGCGTGGCCATTCAATTTAAGCATGTTTTTGTCGAGGTAAATAAATTGAAAAACTATAATGATTGGACAAACTAACAGTAGAGTTCAATGCATTTGAGATACATAATTATGCCGATTTATTGACAGCACCAGTTAAAACAAAGTTTGCTGTCAAAGGATAACTGTTTAGTTTCATTATTCTTCAAAGCCAGCAATTATTCTACTTGGATTTGAATATTAGTGTTGATCTTTGCCTGGTAATAGTTTGCCATCGACAAATTAAAAGTTTGAGCGAACAGAACCAAATGAAACTTCTGACAAGTAATTCTGTTCAGTTTTGCTTCTAGTGTTAAATTTAGTTAGTTAAACTTCAAGGAAGAGATTCTAGAACAAGTTTCTACAACATTATCATTCTTTAGAATACTGAAATATATACCATCTTTCAGTATGATCAAAGGGAAATAAACCAGAGGCTGGCATGATGAACCAAAATGTTAGTTTTGACTTCTGAACATTCCTGTGCTTTTATCCAAGTGTTAACACTACATTCTCTGTGCAAAATTTCACAAAAACAGCAACATTTCTTTCAAGGAAAGTTTTATTAATATGTTGCTTGACTACTCAATTTACATTTTCAAATAATTACATTAAAATGTGAAACAATAAGGTGCAACAATAAATCAAAGTTTATTACAAAAATATTTGGGAAATTAACTTCAATGTATTCTATGAAATATTCAGAAGAAGAGTAATTTCTATGTGAAAAATGTTAAAGTAGTCATAAAGCTACAAACCAATAGTCTGCATCTGTTTAAAACAATTTTCTGTCTAAATACAGCATAACTGTTATACATGTTTAATACAACTGAACTATTAAAATGCACAGTTGAAAAGATTAATTTTCAATATTTGTTTTCAGAACAAATAGTACTAAGCACTTAAGAGTACTGAGGGATTTATCACATTTTCCAAACAAGTTAAGCCTTGCCAGATGCTGCCCTACCTCTTAATACAGTGATTCATGAATTGTGAAAAATGAAATGCCTGGTTATCGTAGGATAGAAAGGAAGAGGAGAAAAATTCAATAAAATTTTATTGGATAACTAATGGAAAAATACAACGCTTTGGCAGCAAGCTGAAAGAGAGATGCAAATAACAATCCAATTCAGGTTTCGATACCTATGCTTATCCGAAGTGTGGAAGGACAGTATTTTTACATTAAAATGACAGGCAATGAAAAGGTTCTTATATACCAAGATTAGTGAAGTAATCAAAATTCTTTTTGATATGAAATTTGGTACTAAAATCCAAAATCCTCAGCATAGGATGCTCTTAAGGACCTTAAAGAACACCAAATCACAAAGCACAGAAAAACATAGGAAATGCAATTCTATACAAACCATAGCATGTTAAACAGTTTTAAAAATATAATTTTTGGTAATTTGATTCACACCAATACTTCGAAGCAATTTTCTGTCTCAAATGACTATCAGGATAATCGCCAATCAAAATACTGGTGCTGTTAATGAGGCACAAACATTTTTGGCATAACATTTTGTTTCTTCTATTTCCAAGGAAATGCACTTTTCCAAGCAAATGTCTATTTCAAAACCTAAATTCAGTACTAACTAACTTCGGAAAAGGCAAATGCTTGCTTATTTCAGTTAGATATATATCATAGGCTTGGTTAGTAACTACATGCTTTAAATGGAGTAGGGAAATAAAACAATTGCATGATTTAAGAAATGTGTAAGTAGAATCAGGCTACACTATATTGGTAAGGCAAGAAAACTTCCTCCAGTGCATAAGACAACAAATAATAAGACTTAATTAAATAAGTTTAAAATTCATGATTGAGGGTCCTCAAAGTTAATATTGTAACAGGAGTGAAGATACTGGACAAAGCAGAAATTCTCTCTAGTTCTAACAATGCCAAAAACGCAGAATAAGATGATATTTTTACAAGTTGTACATTAGAATTCTTACTGATTTGTAGTTGTTAATCAAGCAGCATGAGCACGAGGGGAATGCTCCTGTTAAATTGTAATATTAACTTTTAACGTCCCAAGTTCTACAAAAAGGCACAACATCAGTAATAAGTTACAACTTTAAACAATATTCTAAGATACTGGACAGCAGTAAAACATTGGAGTTACAGAATTCAACTTTCTCCCTTTTAAAATGGCTGGTGCAAATTTCAACAATCTTTTAGCACGACAAAGTGTCTTAGTCTTTCTAGCTGTGAAATTCATCATCCTCAGTTACTTCATTCCCATCCTTCATGTAGGATATTATTTTCAATTCAAAATATTGAGGGAGCTGGCAAGCTGAAGGCAATGGAATGAATGCACACACCATCCTGTAGCTGAAGATCATGCCAAAAGAGGAAAACAGTATTTATACAGTTAAGGACTATTTTCCACTTCAGTATGAGAGCACAATAGCTTTCCAGGACAGAACACCAAATTGCAAAACAGGCACACAGAATTACTTTCAATGGATGAAAGAGGATGATTAGCCATTCTCCAATTGAGGAAACGCCCCAACCTTGCTAAGATCTTATTTGGATCCTGAAAAGAATCTATTCTTTCACGCTGCAGAATCATCTCAACTTCTCTCACTCTTTGCTGCAATATATAATACTCAATGTATTTTGGACAATTATTTTAAATCCAATTGAACATACTTCATTACTTTGAAGATTAGTTCACATTTTGTCTCCATGTTCAATAATGACTAGATTGATGAGAAAAAGTCTAAGCACTAACATTTGAGTAACTTTGGTCTTCCGAGATAAATGCATTAATATTTCAATTTAAAATGACAAAGCTTTCAAAGTTAGCTTTATTTAGTAATGTGACATTTATTTTTCCTCGAGCCTTCAAACCACGTACTCAAACATATGCCTAGAATAGTTTAGTCATAGAAAGCATTTAGTTCCTTCAGCTAGATAAGAGCAGGGCAAGTGGAATTCTGCATATTTCATTTGCTATAGTTTACACTTAGATATTCAAGCCCTGAGATTTTCTAATAAAATATGCATTAAAAAAACTAAACCTACTGTTTTGCAATTCTATTAGATCAGCAGAGTAGAAAGTTACCAGACAACTATTGCTCCATCACAAAAATAAAACACACAACTGCATCCGTTAAATGGCCAACGACATTAGTTCATTAGATTCATACCAATACAGAGGAGAAAAAACCCTCCCTTTATTTCCTCATGGGTCTCTCACTGTGTGCACTATCCCAAATCAGATTCAGCCAAGTTGATGTTCATTCAAGCATCAGCCACTGTTGCTTGATATCTCGATGACAGAAAGTACATTAAACTTTGCTGCATAATCCACAGACAATAAGTTTTCCTTTCTTATGGAACATATGCTTGTGAGCTATTGCTCTAAATCACTTGAGCGCTCAAATGACATGGCGCACTGGAATACCTGTATATTCATTTGGATAATGCCCAAAAGAATGTTTGTTGTTTTAAATCAAGCTGTGATGCCCTTATCAGTGCAATATACAAGATGTGCTTAATAATTCACAAAATAGCAGTCGATGTATCTTGTGAAATACTGTCAAAGTCCTAAAGTATTTTAAAAAGCTGATCTTTAAAACATTAATTGATTTCATTAAATGTTGAGACCATTGTTAGTATATTAAAGGCTTTCACTATATATATTAGCTAATCACTGTGGAGATGCAGAATCGGTAGGTAAAATTGTTCTACAGATTTCAGTAATTTCCATGGAATTCAAAATGCTATGCAAACTTCCAAGTGATCCATGGAAAAATGTCTTTAGTCAGCTGGCACTCCGTGTTAGACTATTTTTCCATACAAGTTATTACTTATACATATAATGGAACAAAATATTTGAAATAACATGGTCAAGGTTGGAATTTATGGGCAGCACAATAAAAACTCAAAAATGACGATTCCCTTCATTCCTATACTGTTAGTACAAAATGTAAGCAAATTAATTTAAGTTTTGTTCCAGTCTCACTTTACCTTTCCAAATGAAAATATACTTCAATGAATAAACCTGTTTGAATAAAACTATTCCCATAATAAAATTAAAATTCCACACGAATAGCAGCAGTATAACAGCTAGCTTGACCACTAGCATCAAGAGTCAATTGGACATTAATAAAAAGCACAGTCTTGATGAATTTTGCCTCTTTTTTTTAAAAAAAGGACCTAGAGATGTAGTTAAACTGGATTTAAGCTAAAAGGGCAACAAGGTGGTGGACAATTAAATATTTCAGATTCAGTTCATTACCTACTTTTATCCACCTTTCCTGCAAAATAAGAGTGTGTTCAGAACTTCTAAAAGGCTTATCAGTTAAGCTTCATCCCTTGCGTATGCCACATCTATTCCCTCATAAATCAAAATGCTTTTGTAAACAAGTTATCCCGAGTACAGGTGGAAGTTCTTGCTCACAGCAAGAAAAACAGCCTGCAGCCAGCACTTCTGGCAGCATTGCAGCACATAGGCCCAGCAAGAATTTTGATAAGAGTTGCATTAATTTAGAGTTAACATGCAAAACCAGCCTTCATATCTTAACATGAAACATTTGTTAGTAGGATTCTCAGCCATATGTAATTTCAATTTTTTCAGTATTTAATACTTTAGACCACTGCAATTCCCGAGAAACCATCTACTTTCATTGTAAAACCCAATTAGTCTGTCATTCAAATATCCTCCCATACTAAACCTGTGCTTAGAGGTTAGGCAAAGTTATTCAGCACCTCTAAACTCTGCACATAAAACTTTAATCCTGAATGTTATTGAATACAGTAGTAGAAAATTGCATTATGTTTAGTGAGTAATTTGCTTTGACCTGATTTTAATAAGGCTCAAGTTGTAAATGTGAAATCATACAGGATTTCAAACTTGCCATTTTCATGTGCTAGCTCAAAGAGCATGCCACAACTTTCCAAAACATACTAACATTTATAAATACTGTATATATAGACATCTCTCTCATGAAACAAATTATAAGAAAGGTGTGCAAATCAAAGTGAAAGGATCCCTAAACCATTCTGCTTAGCATCAATTCTTTAAAAAGGTCAGCATACTCAAACCTGGCCTGTGATCCATGTAACGAATACACAGCTAAGTACAAAATGTACTGAAGTAGCCTCAACTTGATTACAATTGAGATTGACTTTCTACTGCAAAAAGACCACTTCAAATGGGACCTCTATCTGAGCAACCATTAAGGAATGTTATCACGACACCTTGGTTCTTAAGGCTCAAAAGTACTTTAAAGCTTGCAGCTTGCTCCACAGAAATGAGATTGCAGAAAGTCTTTCAATTCACAGTTTAAGGTGAAGCTGTTTAACAAGAGTAGACCTGCATTATTTATATGCACACAGCTGGAGGCATTAACATTTACATCCATGTCCTTCAGTATTCGGCGTCCCAAAAGCAAGGATCAATAAAAAGAGTAAACACAGATTTACAGTCCAGCATGGGCGCAGTAAATAGGTAGTTTGTGCAGAGCATTCCAAGCTGTAGAAGTATCTGTGGTCCTTGATAATGCATTTCGATAATGACTTTTCAGCTTCTTCAATCTCAGAACACATTTGCAGTGCTGCATTGCAAAGTTGTTTTCCAGTAAAATGTAACTAAAAGGCATTTCAGCACATCAACAGCACTATCTCTTCTGTAGCACATTACTGTCCTGCACTCATGCTGGAGTTAGCACTGCTGCAACTCTCTTCATATGTTGGGGGAGGATCTATTAAAAGACAAAACAACAGTCACAATGTGCAAACAGTTGCCATGTCTTTGCTGAGCAAAACTCTTTAATTGTTTTTTTTTCAAGTCATTAGAAACCTTGAAAATAAGATAGGAATGCAGGACATCCGTAGCCAGAGTTGCATTTACTACTAAGACATTGCTACTAGTTTAAATATAAAGGAAAAGATAAATCTTGAAAGAGCTCTATATTTTAGAACGAATAATAAAATCAGAAAACCTACCATATGGATATGCCCATGAACTATATTCAGGAGGTAAAATCAGAGGATTTTCACTAAGATCTGCAACAACAGGCCCATCTGCGTAGTAAGGGACTGTAGCACCAGTTGAAATACAAAGCATGGGACCAGGAAGCTGCTCACGAGTATTGCTTTCAAAGCCAGATGCTTGGCTGTAAGTATGAGGTGATAACGTCTGTTGCTGAGAGTGGCTTTTGGTTGGAAGAATTATATTATCCATGGGCTGATAACCAGTAGCCCCAATATCTTCAGCTGGAGGAGCTGTGGGGATTACTGTGGGTTGAACAGCTTGAGATTGCCTGGATGGAGTCAGCGGTGGACTGTTCACAGCAATATTTCCAATATAAATCGGTAAGCTGACTAAAATCTCTGGCGATCGGATAGAAACCTGTTAAACACAAAAAAAGTGCTCTCACTTTATTTCTGATTTTCCACAATCATTGCAAAGTTGAAAGTCTCATTGTATGATATTAGAATTCTAAAAGTAGTTAAACATCTAAAAGTCCCCTAGTCGGCAACATACTACTTCCTGATGTAAAACTAAGTTCGAGGCAATAAAATACTACATTTATTTCCTGGTTTGTGTTGAACAGGCAGTCAAATGAGACTCAGGGCCCATCACGATTAAGTCCAATAGTCACTGCATAGTTTTAGAAGTATTGAACTTAACAAAAAGCTGTGAATGTCTGCAGAACTGCATCAGAAGAGGAGGGAAAAACGAGAACTATGGAGCTTATGGTTTTGAAAGGAGTGGCATTCCAGACTGATATAATCTACTGTGAAGGTGCATACTAAACAATGCTGCCTCACTCAACAATGAGGTTAGACAAGTCAGGGTTTCTCTTATGTAAAGGTACTCCATCATTCATCATAATTGCTGGTTTTCATAACACTCTATTGAATGTTTTATGGCACCACAAAACTGGAGGATAAGCTGTTTAGGGGTGGAAGAATCAAGTTTATATTAATCTAGGAGACTGAATGGTCCTAGTTCAGACAGAGACTACTGACTAGCTTGAGTACAGGAGAACGGAAGGATAGGTAATAGCTGCTGACAGGACAAATGTAAGCACTTGGGGAACAGCTGTTAATGCTCAGAATGAGTAACACTTAATTGGGGAGAAAGTAATACTTGGAAAAAAGAACACGCATTGCACACAGTTCAAAGTCATAATTTAGAAGTTCTTCTCTTGATCCCTATAAGATGCAGTCCTCCTCTAATTGATTTCTATTGTAGCCCTCACCTTCACTTCAGACAAGCTGGCCTTGTCTTCAGCTGTTGTGACAGTGCTGCACCTTTAGCAAGGTTATGGTGTCCTTAGTTTCCCCCCCCCCCCCCCAAGAGGGATTGTAAAGGCAGAGGTTCCGATTAGTCTGAAAATTTCTACTTGAAAAGGCTTTTAAATTTTTGTTTAAAACACTCATACAATGAAAGGGAAGTGGCCAGTTCTCCCAGTTCAGGGTTCTTTTCTGGTTTGGTTTTAGCAAGCTGCTGGGGGAGAAGGTTCCCTGATTCAACAGAGGTTTTCTGGCCGATTCTCTCTCTGCAATCTCTCTATTGTAAGAACCTGTGTTTGAATTTACCTTTTTGCCAAGGGGTTTGTAATAGGATGTTGCAGGAAATCTGAACAGCTCTTGGTTAAGTTGTGATTTCATACCTGTTGAGTTTTCAAATAGTTATGTTATTCTACATTCAATTTTCTTTTGTTCGTGTGTAAATAAATTGTTTTGTTTAAAACAGTGGTTTGACCAGCTGTAACACTCCTGGATAATTCACCTTACATCAGCTTAAATCAACTTGAAAAGTTAGGACAGGGCTACCTTCTTAAAACGTTTTGAGGGGGTTTGGCCTAGTTCATAACATTATCTCGACTATAAGCTTCAATTTCCTCCCCAAAACTCACTGCTTCTTTACTTACCTGGCCCAAGTCACAGTTTAAAACCTTACTCTTTGATCAAGTATCTGTCCAATTGCTTCCCCCACTGGCGTGATGTCAATTTAGCCTGCTTCATTTTCATG
The DNA here is from genome assembly GCF_037043375.1 of Chiloscyllium plagiosum. NCBI lineage: Eukaryota > Metazoa > Chordata > Chondrichthyes > Orectolobiformes > Hemiscylliidae > Chiloscyllium > Chiloscyllium plagiosum. The sequence continues at coordinate 33,688,880 of NW_028270159.1, read as the reverse complement.
AAGTGCAATGAGATGTTTTACTACATTAAAGATGTCATGTAAACGTCAATTTTTGTAGCACGCCAAAGCTCGAACCCACCACAAGTTACAATATTGTGTTTCAGCAGCTATTGCCAAAGCCGACTGATAAACGTTTGAAGATTGCAATATTTTGTTTGCAGGCACAAAGGAAAAGCTCTTAGGTAGACAAACTTTTCCGTCCTATATCATTTTCTAATTTACAGATACTTAATTATCATTCTCACCTGAATGAAATAATCTATTTGTATTAAGTTGCAACCATGTAGAGATGACTGAGGTAAGGCTGGTACGATGATCTGCTCCTTCCATTCCGCATGTTTCCATGATTTTACCCCTGACCCTTCAACCTCTGCAATTGTCCGCAAGTCATAGATTAAACGCTTTGATTTATAGGTAACTTTCTGTAATAAAATGTCAAAACAATATTACAAACCCCTTAGAGATGGATCAACTTCTTAAAAAGTTGAATTGCCAATTGACAGCTGAAAGAGTGACAGATTTTCACATTTTTTACCTTTAAATGTAACCACCAGGCCAAAATAGTTATATGTTATTTTGTAGGTAACCTGTACTCCCAACTAAAAGATCAGAAATTTTTCTTTAGCTTTTAACGAAGGAAACTCACTTCTACAGTAGTGTTCTTCATACAGTCTCAAAATTTTCCTGGATCCACTCAAAGTGATTCTCAAATCCAGAAGGTTTATTTCGTCCCTTTTGTTTCACAGCCTGTTAACTTTCAACTGCAAAATGGTGATTCATTGAGGACTTTCCTGGCTATTCTCCCTTTAGCACAAGTTCAATGCATCCTCCATCTCAACTGAAATCCTCACAAATGTTGCCTTTTTAATCCAAGCTCCTGCAAATATTCTTGCCCCATCAACTGTGGAATTTTTACTTCTAACTGCTCCCTAATTATAGGTAGACTGTACCTGAAGTTTCAGGGCATCTTAGAAACACTTCCCCTCCAAGGTTATTCTCTAAGGCAACAAATCACATGGGCTTTGTATTCAGATTGAAATTATTTAACTATTCTTTAGATCACATTTCTATTCTATCTTGGAATGAAATGGACAGAGTAACTGCTTACAACCTGACATTCTCAATATTTTCCGGAAACTCTAGAGAATAACGGTCATTGCCTCCAAGTGTGAATATTTTACAACTTTTTCCAAGGTCTTCCTTAAAACTTGAACTGCCTCTTAACCAGACCTGTTGGCAGACAAACATCAGAACAGGACCAACAGAAATAAAGCAAAACTCAATTATGGTTGGGGCAGAGGAGCAGGAAAGAATGAATATTTTGATTAAGTGTACAAAGTTAAAAATCACACATCACCAGGGTTTTTTTTCCAACAGGTTTATTTGGAAGCACTAACTTTCAGAGCGCTGCTCCCTTCATCAGGTGATGGGGGAGTATAAGATCGTAAGACACAGAATTTATAGCAAAAGTTCACAGTGTGATGCAACTGAAATTATATATTGAAAAAGATTATTTGTTAAGCCTCTCATCTTTTGAAATGACCATGTTAACTTGAGTTCTTTCATAAAAAGTTCTGGGATTTACATATGAAAGAACTGAAACTAACAAGGTCATTCTAAAAGATGAGACACTTAATAAACAATCCAGGTCTTCTTCAATATAGCGTTGACACATGATTAAACAGCTATAAAACAATTATATTCATGAATAATAAACAACATAGTTTGTGACTTTAAATTCCAGATATTAGGCTTTTGCACAGAGCCATTTTTCATTAATGCAAGCAATCTCAAATGCATGGAGTAGTTGCGTTATTTTCAGTAGTGTTGCTTCAGCTTATCATGAGTGAAAATTCAACTTTGGAGAAGCTCATGCTGCATGTATATATCTAAACATTACCTGAATGAGACTGGCAACAACAGTACCCATATCCTTCCCAGACTTGTTCTGGATTGCTGTCGTAAGCTGTATGATCTGCCCTGAAGTGTATCCTTTAAGATTAGTGCTCACAGTTAAAGCCACGACTCCACTCTTGACAATCAGGTAGCTAAACTTCTTAGTCATGGATACCACATTTGGCTGCTGCAAAGACAATGAAGGACAAAAAATATTTTGAAAACCAATCGTTAAAAGAAATTGCAAAGCATTTCACTGCCAAGGGATCATTTGACTGCCTTTATTAAGATACGCTCATATAATCTTTGCTTGTTGTTTTTTAGATTAGATTACTTACATCGTGGAATTTACTAGATGGCAGAAATATCCTGGCTATCAAAATGAATGAGAACTATGTGGTACAGTGAGTCATTTCACAATTTTGAGATCAAATTTGACCATTCCTTAATTGTTTGTTCTCCAAATGCTTCCAGGTAAAAACGCCCCAGTGAAGCTGGTGTAGCTAGCTTCAACTTAAAAATAAAAATGTTGTTATGTAAATAGAATCAGCGTAGCATTGAGAATACAAACAAATACTGCTGGAAATACTCAGCAGGTCTGGCAGAAGTTGACCACAGAAGAATCAATGTGAGATGAGGTTTTATTGACATGAGCTCCAGCATTGTAATCAGCTAGACTTTAGCGTACTTTGTGTTAAAAGGCAACAATTTCAATTTACTCCAACAGTTCATTCAAACATAATTTTACATTTTATAACCATATGTACAAGCTCTGCTCATAAGGAAGCTTACAACTGTGCAAAAATTAATTACGAAAGCAAATCTACTTTAAGTTGATTGCAAGAGCAGTCTTACAGGACAGTAAAAGATCTGATCACTTGTCCCATCATGTCCCATGCTGGCTCTCTGTGAAAGTAACTCATCAAGTCATCAAAGAGTTACGATTGAATCTGCCTTCAACACATGCAGGTTAACGGATTCCAGATTTGAACCATTCATTGCAAGCAAACATTGTTCTTCAGGTCAGCATATGTTGTTATCATACGCAATAAACGCAATTCAATGTTGCAATTTATGTCAAAGCAAACAACTTACCTCAATATCACTGACATCATTCAGGTTCAGCAGATTAAGAATGTAAAACACCTTTTCAGTTTTATAGTCTTTCGAGAATCGTGCAGTTTCTAATGCAGCTTTGACACGATAGCTTATCTTCCCAAAAAGGCCTTCAAATGAGGTGGGAGCAGTTGCTTTGAAACAGAAAAATTTTACACAAGTTAAATAATCATATGCTTTGCATTCCTTTCCAAAGTAACTGCAATATGAAATTCCAGAAGTGTTTTTAAACACTGGTGCACCCACTGACACACAGAAATGGAACAGCAGCATTCATATCCTCCCCAGGAATTTCCTGGATGGTTACCTTCAATTCTCCATATGTTGCTGAGAAATTTGCTTACCCAAGGGAGAGAAGCAGAAAGCAAATTCTGCTATACCTTTTAGTTAAAATTCTGGAGGAAATCTGCCAAAAGTCAAGGAACAAACTAAACAGCTGACCTCTTGGGCACAGAAGAGAAAATGACACATTGGAATCGGAGAAGTCAATTCAGTTTCTTTTTAGTTTAACCCAATCCATGAAATCACGGCTGTTTGTAACCTATAATGATGTCATGGGATGCACGTATCATTGGCTGGACAGCATTTATTACCCATCCCTCATTGCTCTAGATGTGGTGGTGGTGAACTGCCGTAAGTCCATTTTGTGTAGCTGCATCCACAACGCTGTTAGGGAGTGCCAAAATTTTGATTCTGCAACACTGAAGGAACAGTGATATATTTCCAAGTCTGGCTGGTGAGTGGCTTGGAAGGAAACTTGCAAATGGTAGTATTTCCATATACCTGCCACCCATGTTCATCTAGATGGTTGTGGTCAAGCTGTTGTCTTGGTAAATTTGTGATGCATCTTGCAAATGGTACACAATGCCGCTACTGAGCATTGGTAGTGGAGGGAGCGAACGTTTGTAGATATAGTGTCAATCAAGTGGACTGCTAGAATCATTGGAGCTGCATTCATCTAAGGAAATGGGAAGTATTCCATCATAATTCTGGCTTGTGCTTTACAGATAGTGGATAGGCTTTGGAGTGTCAGGAGGCAAGTTACTTGTTCTAAGCTTCCTAACCTAGGATGTACTATAGATGATACTTATATGACTAATCCAGTTTCGTTTCTGATCAATGGTAACCCACAGATTGTTGATACTGGATGGATTCAGTTACTGTTAAGTTATTGAATGTCAAGGGGCAATCAGTAGATTGTACCCTGTTGGAGGTGGTCTCTGCCTGGCACTTAGGTGGCACAAATGTTATTTGTGACTTTTGAGTCAAAATCTGGATATAGTCCAGGTCTTTCTGCATTTGGGCACAGACTGTTTCAGTATCTGAGGGGTCACAAATGGTGAGTATTGTGCGGTCAACAGACAAATCCACTTCTGACCAAATGGTGCCATTTGTGATACAGTTGATGTTTGGGCTTAGGCCACTACCCTGAGGAACTCCTGCAGAGATATCTTAGAGCTGAGATAGCTGACCTCCAAACACCACAATCTTTGCGCCAGGTATGACTGCAACTAGTGAATAGTTTTACTGCAATTCCCATTGACTCTTGTTTTGCTAGAGCTCCTTGAAGCCACAGCTGCTCAAATACAACAATGTCAAGGCATTCACAGAATCCCAACATGGAAACAGGCCTCAAAAGAGGAAAAGATCAAAACAAAGGCACTTTTAAAAGAAGGGAGTCAGACGAAAGGTAGCAAAGACATGGCCAGTGAGGGAGAGAGAAAAAAATGTACACTGCTAACTGACACAGCAGTGAATCTATAGTTACTGCCTTTGCTGTTTGAGTTCATTTATCTCTGGACATCGGTGTGCATCTAGGAAAAATTAACAGCGAAATTCACAGCTGACCTTGGAGGAACCTGTGTGGGAGTGCTCACAGCAGAGGAGCAGAGCGTTTTTAAGTGCAAACTTGCTGTCTGTCTACAGTAGTAGGTAGAGTGGGCTCTTTCTTGATTATGTGTTATTGAGATCTGCTTCTTGATTAAGTTTTAAAAATATAAACCATAAGTTAGCCTGGAGCACTGTTCTTGAGAGCAAAACAATGGTGTTATTTTAGGTCTATAGATTGTGAAGGAGCAAAGATGGCCTTTAGTATAGTGATATGCTCTTCTTGTCGAATGTGAGAGTTTATGAGAGTTTCGATGTTACTGATTATTATGTCTGCAGGAAGCGTCTTTGCTGCGAATCCTATCATATCTCATGGATCAGTTGGAGGAGCAGTTACAGGCATTAAGGAATTTACAAGAGCTAGGGGCAGTGATGGATGGCAGTTATAGGATGGGAGAAAAGCCGCAGAAAGAGTCAGGTAGATGGGTAAACTCCAGGAAAGGTAGAAGGGATAGGTAGGTAGTGCAGGAGTCTATGGCTATCCCCATTTCAAACAAGTATGCTGCTTTGGAAAATGTAGGGGGGGGGCGATGGATTCTCAGGGGAATGTAGCACGAACAGCTAAGTTTCTGGTATCGAGACTGGCTCCAAAGCAATAAGAGGTACATTGAGTTCCAAGCAATCGATTGTGATAGGGGACTCTAGTCAGAGGTATAGACAGAAGTTTCTGCAGCCAGCAGTGAAAAATCAGAATGGTGTGTTGCCTCCCAGGATCAAGTATCTCTCATAGAGGGTGCGGAATGTTCAAAAGGGGAGGGGGACTAGCAGGTCGCGAAACACATTGGAACTAACAACACAGAAAGGTAAAAATCACAACACCAGGTTATAGTCCAACATGTTTAATTGGAAGCACACTAGCTTTCGGAGCGACGCTCCTTCATCAGGTGATTGTCAAAAACAAACAGTTCTTCCTGGCCATATCGGAAAAACAAACAGTTCTTCCTGGCCATATCGGAAAAACAAACAGTTCTTCCTGGCCATATCGGAAAAACAAACAGTTCTTCCTGGCCATATCGGAAAAACAAACAGTTCTTCCTGGCCATATCGGAAATCTCTTCGAAGATTTAAACTAGAAAGGTGTGGGAGTGGGACCCAGGGACAGTGAGTAAATAGATCTATCTGAGACTGGCACAATTGGGAAAAGGAGTGAGTCAAGCAGTCAGGGCAGGCAGGAACAAAGAACAAGGTAGGACTGATAAATTAAACTGCATTTACTTCAATGCAAGAGGCCTAACAAAGAAGGCTGATGAACTCAGGGCATGGTTAGGAACATGGGATTGGGATATCATAGCAATTACTGAAATGTGACTCAGAGACAGACAGGACTGGCAGTTTAATGATCCAGGATACACATGCTATAGACAAATTAGAAAATGGGGACAAGAAAGGAGGGGGGAGTGCTGTTTTTGATAAAAGGTAGCATTACTGCTGTGCTTAGGGAGGATCATCCTGGGAATACACCCAGGGAAGTTATTTGGGTGGAACTGAGAAATAAGACAGGGATGATCACCTTATGGGAAATTGACATGTATGCTCAAACAGTCAGGAAATATATAAATGCCAGATTCATTAGCCATACCTGCAAGGTTGAGCAAAACATCACCCAATCACAACACAAAGTCATCCAATCACAACACAAAGTCACCCAATCACAACACAAAGTCACCCAATCACAACACAAAGTCACCCAATCACAACACAAAGTCACCCAATCTCTCAAAACTAATCACAACATTATCAAACCAGTAGATAAAGGAGGAACCGTCGTCATTCAGAATAGAACAGATGACTGCAAGCGTACCGACAACTGAACAATCAGGAAGACTGCCGGCAACTATCAGCTGATCCGACCAAAGAGCACACCAGTGAACTAAACACATTCATCAGGATCTTGGATCCAGTCCTTCAGAGTTCCCTATGCACCCTCATCCCACATGCTTCTCGAGTAGGCAATTTCTACTGCCGTCCGAAGGTACACAAGGTCAACACACCATGACTTATCAGGCAACAGGACCCTGTGAGAGAACCTTTCTGACTATGTTGAAGGCATCTTGAAACCCAATGTACAGGGGACTCCCAGGGTCTGTCACGACACTACAGATTTCTTACAGAAACTCAGCACCCACGGACTAGTCGAACCGGGAACATTCCTCTTTACAATAGATGTTTCAGAACTCTACGCCAGCACATCCCACGATGACAGCAACAGCCTCAGTACTCAATATCAACAACTGCCAATCTCTGAGCACCAGCTTAGAACTCATCCACTTTATCCTCGACCACAACATTTTCACCTTTGACAAGCACTTCATCCAGGCACACGGAACAGCCACAGGGACCAAATTTGCACCCCAATATGCCAACATTTTCATGCACAGGTTTGAACAAGACTTCTCTACACAGGACCTCCAACCAACACTATACACCAGGTATAACTGACGACATTTTCTTCCTCTGGACCCATGACAAGGAATCACCGAAACAACTACACAGTGTTATCAACATGTTTCATCCTAGCATTAAACACACTATGGACTACTCTTCAGTAAATGTCTCATTCTTGGACACATACATCTCCATCAAGGACAGGCACCTCACTCTACTGCAAACCCACAGATAACTTTACTATGCTCCTGAATTTGCTATAACTTCCCAACTTCTCCAGCTTCCACCCGAAACATGTTAAAACAGCTACTTGGAACTCAAGGATGCCCCCTCAAGAATGGGGTACGACGCTCAACTCATCGACATACAGTTCCACAGCAAGAAACCGTAATGACCTCCTCAGGAGACAGACATGAGCTGCATCTGACAGGGGACCCTTCGTTGTCCAGTACTTCCCAGGAGCTGAAAGACCTCACCATGTTCTTCGCAGCCTGCAACACATTATCAATGAAGATGAGCACCTCACCAAGAGACTTCCCCAAATCTCCACCTCTTGCCTTTAAACCACCAAACCTCAAACAGATCACTGTTTGCAGCAAACTGCCCAGCCTTCAGGGCAACACCATACAACTCTCCATGCCACGTTGGGACACCACCCACCACGTATGTGGCAAGTACTCATGTTGTCTATCGGCCAACATTGTCTATCTCATATGCTGCAGGCATGGATGCCTTGAGGCATAGTACATTGGCAAGACAGAGCAGAGGCTACGGTAACTGACGAATAGACACTGCACAACAATCACCAGCCAGGAATGCTCCCTCCCAGTCGGGGACCACTTCAATCGTTTGGAACATTCGGCATCGGACCTTGGGTGACCATCCTCCAAAGCGGACTTCGGGACAGACAACAATGCAAAGTGGCTCAGCAGAGGCTGATAGCCAAGTTCGATACTCATGGGGACGGCCTCAACCGGCACCTTGGGTTCATGTCACACTACAGATGACCCCACTGCACGCACACTCACGCAGACACTCTCTCATAAGCTCACACATACACCCCCCAACACACACACACCTACATCCGCATGGCCATTCCCGTTTACATTCACACATATATACACATTCTCTCAGACACTCACCCCCCCACAAACTCACCTACAAAAGTTTGTGGGGTGAATTTGTACTTGCAGAATTATATTTTATTTTGCACAAGAACTGCATGAATCCATCCAAGATTCTGTAAACTCCTTTCTTAGAAATAGAACCAGTCTGAACATTGGGAGACAGACAGACTTTAACCTCACACCTTCAATGCATTATCTGAGCTGACACGGCACATATTGTTAAAGTTCACTTGAGAACGTAACTCTAAAGATAGTTTTGGGATTTACATAAAAAGACCTGAAACCAACAAGATCATTCTAAAAGATGAGAGACTTAAACAATCCATATCTTCAATATATCATTTCAGTTGCATAACACTAAACTTTTGCTATAAATTCTGTGTCTTATGATCTTATACTTGGCAAACACCTGAAGGAGAAAGTGAGGTCTGCAGATGCTAGAGATCAAAGTTGAAACTTTATTGCTGGAACAGCACAGCAGGTCAGGCAGCATCCAGGGAACAGGAGATTCGACGTTTCGGGCACAGGCCCTTCTTGCCCTGTGGCAAACACCTGAAGGAGCAGCACTTCAAAATCTTGTGCTTCCAAATAAATCTGTTCGACTATAACCCAGTGTTGATATTTTTAACTTTGGCACCTCCAAATCATTACATATAATTACACATTTACAGATTGTTATTTGGTAGAACTTGAGTATTTCTGAAAAAAGACTGCCAAAACTATTCATCTTGCAATCAGCAAGACAAATCACAATACCAAAGTGAAAGAAAAATCAGTTATTCTGTATGAGGGCAAGGTGGCAAATAAACTAATTGGCAGAGGCATTGTCATAGAGAATGCACCACTTAGTAATCGCTATCAATTAATTAACAAGTTTTGTTTAAATTTCGTACAAGCCTGGTTGACTCAGTTTGGTCAAGGCATTGCTCTAGAGAAAATGAACAAAAACAGATACCACCTATCTTGCTGCACTGAAACAGGTGCAATGTGCATACATGCTCTGCCTGCAAGGAACAGAGCCTGTATAGTCATATATGCAGCCTGTGGTGCACCTAAGTGCCTGACTAACAATCCTAAATTGGTTGAGAACCACAATTCTCTGCAAATGATTTAACAAATGTTGTTAATTTGCATAATTGATGGACTGAGTCTTGAGTTCTACAAGCCCAAAATAGAGTTAGGATATAATCAGCTATAGTCTTGTCTGTTTGATAGCTAGCTGGAGTATCATTTTGGCAGCGTCAACAGATATGAAGCTGCAAAACCACAGATCAGACAGCATCCAAGCAGGAAAGTTGATACTTCTGGCCGAAACCTGTCATCAGGACCTTTCCCGCTGTTCAGACGCTGTCTAACCTGCCGTGCTTTTCCATCTTCACATCTATCGACTCTGGTTTCCTGCACCTGCAGTCCTTACCTTGTCCATCTTTTTGGCAGCTTTCTACTAGTGATGAACACCATTTGGGCTGCTGCTTAGTAGAAGCGTGAAACAGTTCGCCTCACCCTTTTGTAGAACGCAGCAAAAACATACGAGAGCTGAGCTTACCAAAGATCCATTAGCAGCTCTATCAATTTGGACTTACATGGTGTCATTAAAACTGAACACTACGGAGAGAACTGCTAAATTCACAAGTTATGTGAATACTGATTCACACAATGGCAGTGGAATTAGATCACCACGGCACATAGGCAATTCTCTACCACTGTTGAACTGCAAACTGGCCTTCCCTGTTCAATATACAAGTTGGATTTCCTACAGCTCCATTCTCAAGATCAATCTTGTTGACAGCCTTGTAAATAGCTCCAGTCCTATCTATTCAAGTGTTAAATGCTATAACAGCATGCAAAGTCACCCTGCAGGATGATGGCTACCTTGAATAGATCTCTTACTGCATATCGCATAAAATCATGAAAAGCCTAATGTCATCAGTTTTGGTCCCAAGTTGACAACCCTGGAAGGGTAAGGTATCTCAAATGTGAGAACAGATAAAACTGGCTGTTTCAGACTGTTATTATAAAGGAGCAACACAAGTGGTGTTTGCACCCAATAGGAGCAGCAATGCAATATTCCCCATTAAAACATGCATTATCCACACCAATTTCTTCTGCATTAACTCGTTATGAATTATGATACAATCTTTCCTAGTTTAGGATGAAGGGGAAATTGAGAGAAATTAAATGAAATAATAAATATATGTAGTTCCAACCATTAATAAAAGCTTTCCAAAAAAAAAATTCAAGAATTGCAATTCTAAAGTCTATTGAGTTTAGTGCATATACATGCAATGTCAATTCAATTAGAAGGATTAAAGAGTATAAAAGGGAGCAATTACAATACGTCAGAGTAGCAATTGATAGTCTTGGGCAACATACACTGTCCACAAAGCTGGGAAGGCTAATACATCACATGAATAAATTTTAAAAACACAGGATTAGTCCTTAACAAGGAAATACACGCTGTTGAATGAAGATCGGATGATGAGGTATGTCTGTCATTGTGGTACGAAGAATTTGTCTCATTTCACAACAAATTTTATAAAAATCAATGAAAATTAGTGAACACTTTGCAGGAACAGTCCCACTTCAAAACAGAATTCTCACATTGTGCAAATTTATTTAGTCATAGGAACTACAGATATAGCTCAGTATCTGTAAAAACAGCTGAGTTTAAATACTTAATATTTACCAAATTAAAAGTCAACCATAAAAAAGGAATTGAAGAATACAAACATTAAAGGCAGCATATAAAAGATAGATGAATGGAATTTTGGTAGACAGTTCCAAAGCAGCAACAGCACGTACATATGAAGAACCAAATGTCCTTTACTACTGACACCTCACAATAAGGTTTTCACCATTTAGTCATTTAATTGCAAAAGATTTAAACATCTTCAAATACATAATTTTATACTTACCAGGAAGAAGAAATTGAAAGGGGTATGTATACTCTCCAGCTGCAAGGGATCCTGTAGAAATATAGGAAAGAGCTTTAAAATCTTAACTGAAGGCAGGTAGCTATCTTGTTTACAGCAATAATCTTAACAATATCAACACCTGAATGTAACAAGACTCTTAATTCAAAAAATTAAAGATTAAATATCATGTGCTCCATAATACCTTCAAAATCCAAAATGTTGCAAAATGTTTCTCAGGAATATTATCAGACAACATTTAACAACAAAATTGAGATATGAGGAGAGTTGACCAAAAACTCAGTTAAAAGTATGTTTTAACAAGTGTTTTCAAAGGAGGGAAGGATAGAGACAGATAGTTAGGCTACTTTTGGAATATTGTGTGCAATTCTGGTCTCATTTCTATTGGAAGGATATCTGGTTGGCATGGACGAGTTGGACCGAAAGGTCTGTTTCTGTGCTATACATCTCTGACTATGTTTAAAGGAGAAAATGCCAGAGTTCAGGGCCTAGGTACCAAATGCACTGATGCCAAGGATAGGACAATGAAAATCAGGAATATCCAAGAGGTCAGAATTGATGAGTTTTGGCGTATATATCTTGAGGGGGTTTCAGACTGAGGGAGAGAACAAAGAATGGAGAAGATGAACAATCATAAGAAATTAAAACAAAGATGCCTGTCAAATTAGGAACCAATGTAGTCAGTGATTGTAAGGCTTATGAGAGAATACTTCTATCTCAACTGACTTCCAGTCCCCATATCTTGACTAAGCTCAAGTTCACAGAGGGCAACGGTAAAAGGCTGACCAGGCAAGCATTCGCCAATTGAGATTAAAGGTAACAGAAGGATGATTGAAAATTTCAAGCAGATGGGCCGAGACAGAACAACGACCACTGATATTATAGACATGATCGGAGATGGTATGCATTTGAAACTTCAGTCCAGAATGCAGAAGTTGCACGCCATCTGGTTCTGCCTTAAACAATGGCATGGGATAAACAATGAGTCAATTACTTGGGAAGGCAATTCATGACAAGGACCAAAAACATCGATTTATTTAACTAGATGTTATTGCTTATTTCATAATATGCCAAATTGGAGGCCTCAGAGAATATGATTTGAAGGTTTCAGTGTTGGACCAGGGTGAACAAAGTTTAAAAATCACAACACCAGGTTATAATCCAACAGGCTTATTTGGAAACCCTAGCTTTCGGACAGGTGATTGTGGAGAATGTCAAGGGAGATAAAAGCATGGCAAAGCTGGGTGTTGTCAGCATACACAGAACTTAGTGTTTTTGTGGAAACAGTGAGTGTCCCTACCTATGCCTTAACAGATTGATTAAAATATGCTCAGTGTGGAATGCACAGAATCAGAATGTTTTGAACTATGCCAAGTGGCAGTACGTAGATGAGAAACAGACAGTGGTGAGGAGGAAAGAGAATATTAAAGACAATCTAGAATTGAAAAGAAAGTCCTTTGCAAGACATTCTCTGGTAATGGCTGCATCAGAATAGTAATGCAATCAGGAAAGGTATTTCCTCCCAAATAAATAAGTGGGATAATGGAAGAGATGATTTGGAAGTATCGGCGTTGGACTAGGGCATATAAGGTTAAAAATCACAACACCAGGATATAGTCCAACAGGTTTATTTGGAAGCACTAGCTTTTTGAGCGCTGCTCCTTCATCAGGTGGTTGCGGAGCATAGAAGAAAGGTCAGTGTGGTTAACAATCGTAGAAGGAGGTGTCAAAAGGTTGAGATTAAAGAAAGAGATAATATTCAGTGGTCAGTGAAGCTCACAAGAGCTTCATTATGTGAAACTCCATGTGCTTTAAAATTTTGGTTACTGCATTTGTGGTAACTAGGATGGTTACACTGTGCAACTGTGTATATTATGCGACACATCCTCCACTAGCAAATAATGTTGGAGGTATAACTTTGGAAAAATGAGACTTTTTGTCATTTCTCAGATATCTGCTCATTATGGGGACAACTTGTATTTCTCCTCAATACTTGAAGTTTGTAAATGTTTTAAATATTAGCAATCCATGAGCTGATCTGTTTATTTTCAGGCAGCATATATGGGAATTATCAGCACTCAGCATTACTGCAGGATATCCGATTATATATTCCACTTCTGACCACAGCTGTCAGCTCTCTTAAAACTACTTACAAAATGTTCTACCATTTCCTCCAATTAAGTATTAGGACCTCCAATTAAGTATTAGGAAGAATAAAGCCAACACCTGTGGCTCTTGCTACAACAGTCATTCACCTACCTACATGCTCAGTGGACTAAGTGCATACAACCTCAGTTTCAGTTCTGAACCCAATTATTCCATTACCAAGAATGCATGCTTTCATGACCATAACATCCGCCATCTAATTTGACTAAGTATGGCATCAGGAACTCTAGCAAAACTGGAGTAGATGGGAAATGGTGGGGGAAGACTTTCAACTGGTAGCAGCTATACCCAGCACAAAGAAAGATGATTCCGAACAAAAACAAATTCCTGGATAAAGTTCAGCAGGTTTGGCAGCACATTGGGTTGATGCTCCAGGTCCAATGGACCTGCATGGGACATGGTCCTAATCCTCATCCAATGAGGAATGCACAATGGGTTGGGCTATGCAGGGAATTTAAGTGTTATGCTGCACTATCCATGCTTTTGGAGTTCAACTAATAGGTTGCATTAGTCAAACCTACAATCAAGTTGCTTATTCTCTTAAGCTGGAAAAAATGTAAACAAAAAATGAAAACTAAAAGCAAGGAAAAGTTATTTCATCAGCACACACTGAGGCGTTACTGAATTAGTAGCTTGCGATCAAATTCAAGAGTATGCTGTTGCATATTAGTTTTGTTAACCATTTAAATCATATGCACATGCTTCACCAAACAAGGCAACCCACTATTTTAACTAACATTTCTATAAAATTCAATCATGGGAACATGCAAAGATTAATAATACTTATGCAGGAATATGGGAAAAATGTTCTTACTTCCAGACTTAGCATAGCAGAGAGTATGAATGCTGTTAAGAGGTGCAATGCTAGCCCTAAACTCAGTTGGTGCTTTCACACAGTCCATTCAGAGAAAATGAAAACAAATTCATTGCTGGAACATATAACTGCACATAAGGACTTAGGCTGAACAGAGTCTTCTAGCATTAAGCAGAGAACTGCAATCAGAACCAATGGACGACAACATCCATGCAATACTGAATTTACTTTGCAGTTCTGCCACAAACTTTCTACTGTTATCATAAATTTCTTCAGTTGGAGATTTTCTTTTAATCTGGCAATGTCAAATTATCACAGCTGAGAAAGTTAGTGACTTTTGCTGACAGCATTTAATCAAAACTATCAGAAATGCCTTCTACCGCAACAAGATATTGAGCCATGGTGGACCTAAAAGATCCCATGTCAATATTAGAATGAACTGCAGCAGCATTCACCCCATTGTCCTTGTCAATATTAATCCACCACCTCAGTACTGAAACACATCTCATCATGACCACAGTGCTATCTGTAGGAACTTGCTCAGCATGAATTTGTTTCCATGTTCCTAAAACAGTTTGTACACTTCAAACAATCCTAATTTGCACGCAATTATATGAAGGCAATTTTGCCAGTTTGGCAGACAGGCCCTAAATATAGATGAACTTAACATGTATCCCAATTTTAAATCAATACAAATCTTAAAAGACTTCAAAAGGTCATGCCAAGTTAGAATAAACTTCTATGGATTTCATTCAGAAATTATTGCAGGACGATAGGTCTACAAAGATTATTTATTGTAACAGTTTGTATTATATCATGCATGTTTTTATTTTTAACTAGACTAAGCATTGCTTTTTACTTTGTCAAAATAAAAGATCCATTTGAAGCCCCAAATTTCCAATCCTTCAGTACAGAGTTTGAATCACTGAAAGATACAGTGTATCACTAAATTGTTTTAAAAATCCATTTTCATCTAAGAAATTTGGCTTCATTTGGAGCTAAAATTAAGATAACCTGCCTGACTTGAAGCCTGTGTATTAGATTTTAGAGCCTACCCTTAAAATGATCCTTTATCAAGCAAAGGATAACTTCAAATTATTCAAAAATGAATCTCTCTTGGATAAGCATGGACGAGGCCTCTGCTTGGAATGAGATCAACACAATCCCCCAGCTAATTACTAGGTGTGCAGTAGGATGTGTTCTGCTGCGGGGGGGGGGGGGGGGGGGAAAGAGATGTTTAAATTAATTATTGGGGCAGCTTGCTTGTTAATATTATTCACAAACTAGTGTTTTGCTCTGGTTCAGTAAACTATTGCAATGCAATGCAATTCCTTATGCATTCACAAACAAAACAATGGTTGGAACAATATCTTTACTTCAAAAATATACTTTATTCAAAATTATTTTGATATCTATACAATTAGTGATGCCATACATACGCATACATTCCATTTCTTTACAGAGAGAGATCGGAATTAATCAGTTGGAACAATATCATCAGCAAGGGTAGTCAATGCTGAACTGCCCCCTCCGCCACCCCAGTAGCAGGTATGGTTATTATCTGGGGATATTCCACATTTAGATGCACGAAGCTAATTACCAGAATCTATGCAGTCTACATAAACAAATTTCCTCAAGGAACCCTGCATGAACAGTCTAATTGTAATTTGTGGCAGATTTTATAACACTATTTTGGCAATTGACTAGAGTTGACAACAGCTGCGGCCCCAAGAGTAAATATCACCAATCAGGTCCACAATCAAGTCAGCAGTGTCCCACAGCTATTTGCAGCTCCCTCAACTGTTGTTAAACCTGACAATAGGATTGTGAAATCAGGTGCAGACTCAACCCTACCACTGAAATTCAGTGCAATCTGAAGATACTGAAAGATCACATCGATAAATGCCAAAGTTCCTAACTTTAACATGAACAGAGATGAAACAATCACATCCTAAGAAACTGGTGCCCATAGAATACAATAGTAGAATGGCACTTCATTAAATATTAAACTGTAATTTCTATTTGCTACAGTGATGGGGATACAGTTGAAGATGAGAATTTGTAGGTACAAGTGAGGAAAATACTTTAAAACCACTTGTGAAATAGAACAGAATAAGTAGGTAGCAAAAACTTAAGTGCCCCAGAATTAACATTCCACTTTGGCTGTTTCAGGAATCTTGCTGGAATGACTCATTTTCATGTTGAAACTGTACATTGTTCCCAAAGACTCCTCTGAATTTTGTCTCAACATTCCTTGTTGTAATAGCTGTTTAAAATCACTCAATCTTAATTTCTTCTGTTATGCAGTTTCATTAACATATTTTGCATCCAACCTTCCTAAGACACAGTCAGATACACTTTGAATTCCCTTCTTCCCTTGCTCAAGTCTTTGCCCAGATTCTTCCACACCACCTTTTTCCCGATCCCGAGTGTACTAAATACTTTTCCGAAACCAAAGTCATTGCTTCCTCCTAAATTACAAAACATTTCTGAACTATTGTATTTTTTCCTGTTCTCAAAACAGAATTCAACACTAACACATGATCATCTGTAAAATCATACCACCAAGCAATGCAAGTCCACTGTCATATTGACTTGACCATGGGAGAGCAGTATCTAAGGTTTCTAATTTATCTTTCCCCACAACCAGCCAAATTAAGGCTCACCCCAAATCTAAGCTAAGCACCAAAATAAATATTTTCACATAAGCAATGTAAACAGAATGTAATCAGTTCCTCCTTAGATCATGCAATTAGAAACTCCAATCTGATTTCTACTAATTGATAATATAGAGCACAAATTTTTCAAACAATTTACTTTCAAGATACACATGAAACACCATTATACAGGCAGCTGTAATTTGGCTCTTATACTCAGATCTTAGCAGGTGGTTTCCGAAACTGCAGGTCAGAGAACTATATGCAGAGCTGTCCCAAGAATGCTGGGAAAACCCCCATCCTCACATCCTGCCCAGAGATTCTTCATGTGTTTCGAATTAAACATAGATTTCCTCTTCTGCTGCTATTGAGGCGTAGAGTAGGCTGGAGCTCAGGACTGGCTCAAATTCTGGAGAAGGGTCACTAGACTCAAAACATCCCTCCACAGATGCTACCAACCTGAGTTTCTCCAGCAATTTGCTTTGAGAACCTGTCATGTGCGATTCCTAACATGAAATTCCTAGAACTTCTAAAGTGTGCTCCTTTATTGAACTTATTGATTTGTTGAATGAATCGACGGATACCTTTCTCAGGAGGAGCAAAACAAGGTTTTGTCACAGTAGAGCAGGAAAGGGAAATCACTGGCAAAATCGGTGGGATAGTAGAATAATTTGATTTGGCACAAGAGGCTACAATAGTGACATTTCCACAATAGCAGAGGGCAACATAAACATTTAATATAGGATTTGCAATTTTAGCAACAATACACGATTTTGATCTAGCACATTAAACTATTGAAAAATTAGCAAACAGTAGCATTAGCATCTCAAAGAACTGTCCAAACTTTTATAAAATCTTCATAGGATCATGGAACTTGCAAATTTTTCAGCATATGAAATATATTTTTTCATATAGAAAAGGGGATAACTGCTCTGAGGAGAATTAAAGGTATGATCGAGAGATTATATAGAATGGATTGAGATCACTGAAATATAACCATCCATTTAGTCCACTATACAAGGTATTGCTTGACACAGTGTACATAATTAATTTCCAGGTGACATTTTTAATCATAGATGGATGTCATCTAAATACTTATGTTAGGGTTTCTCAAGAAAATAACTCCATTGTTTAAATTTTGAATGGGAATAACTGCAAAAAGCATTGGGAGCAATTTGCTAACTAGCAAAGCCTACATCAAAACAATGCAACACTATTTGACCACATTTCCCAGCTGCACCCCCTCCCCACCCCCGACATACAATAAGTAGTACTTTTACTTGTTTTTTAATAGAACAGAGGACTAGCAGGAACTCACTACTACAGAAGTAAAGGTTTACTAAGTCATTT
Source organism: Chiloscyllium plagiosum (assembly GCF_037043375.1). Lineage (NCBI taxonomy): Eukaryota > Metazoa > Chordata > Chondrichthyes > Orectolobiformes > Hemiscylliidae > Chiloscyllium > Chiloscyllium plagiosum. The sequence goes on along the minus strand of NW_028270159.1, from coordinate 33,670,549 downwards.
GACTTCCACATTCTGCTTATAGACAGCCATTTTTGGACTAATTGACTTTCTCAATGTGGTGCTTTGTTTTTCAGCTGTTGCTGCACAAATGGTACATACTTAACCTGACAATGCAAATGCATATTTTTTTAATTGCTACAACTGCAATCAATAAGTTTGAATTCTGCAAAGCAAAAAAAATACCTCACTGGATTAGCAATCTAGAAATTAAACCATACTATTCCCAGAATAATCAAAACAAAAATTTTATACAATTATGCAAAATTCTTCAATTTACCTGATCTTAAGACGATGGCCAAGAGAAACCATGGTAATTCTTGTTGAGGCCAGAACCTGATCTATTTATGGATTCTGGGTAATGTAAGATGGAGGACGGGAAAAATATCTGGCTGCAACAGCTGCTCCTTTGAGGTATTTTAGGTGTTGAGGTGATTTCCTCAAATTCCAGGAGCAGCAATTACCGTTTTATATGCTGTTGCATTGTTTTGGAACTTTGGAAGGAAAACAAAGTCAAAACAACAGTTTTAAAAGGGTGAGCAACAGACAACAGAAGCACATGGTGAGTCTGTGCAGGAGGGAGAGAGAGATAAAAGAAACTGACAGAGCAATGAACCTGCACAGTCACTGCCTTTGCTGTTTGAATTCATGTATCGCTAGACTTCGGAGTGCATCTGGGAAAATTAACAAAGTGAAATTCACAACTAATCTGGGAGGAACCTGTTTGGGAGAGATCAGAACACAAACCGAAGTGAATATTTAAGCGTGGCCTTACAGTAAGTCTACAGCAGTAAGTAGAGTGGGTTCTTTCTTGATTATATGTTTTATTGAGATATGACTCTTGATTAAACTTAAAATACAAGCTATACGTATTAATTTTACCTGGAGCAGTGTTTTATACAGGAATAAGACGGTGCTATTTCTGGGTCTGTAGATTGCGAAGGAGCGAAAATGGCCTTTAGTAGAGTGATATGTTCGTCAGTTTAGGGAGAGTTTATGGGTTACTGCAGATTATATCTGCAATAAATGCTGTTGGTTGTTAATCCAATCAGATCGAATGAATCGGTCAGAGAGACGGTTAGAGGCAATTAGGAATTTACAAGAGCAAGGGGATAGGACGGATGGCAGTTATAGGAAGGGGGAGAAGTCGCAGATACAGTCACATAAATCGGTTAACTCCAGGAAAGGAAAGAGGCAAGGCAGTTAGCCACAGAGGACTCCTGCGCTATCCCCATTTCAAACAAGTATGCTGTTTTGGAAAATGTAGGGGGTGATGGATTCTCACGGGAATGTAGCACAAACAGCCAAGTTTCTGGTATTGAGACTGGCTCTAATGCAATGAGGGGTAAATCGGGTTCCAAGAGATTAATTGTGTTAGGGGACTCTCGAGTCAGAGGCACAGACAGATGTTTCTGTGGCCAGCAGAGGGAAAAAAAAGGTTCTCTCTTTCCTGGTGCCAGGATCAAGTATGTCTCAGAGGGTGCAAAATGCTCTCAAGGGGAAAAGGGCACCGCAGGTCATTGCGCACATCGGAACCAACGACATAGAAAGGGAAAAGGTTGAGATTCTGAAGGGAGATTACAGAGTTAGGCAGGAATTTAAAAAGGAGATCCTCAAGAGTAGTAATTACTCCCAATGCTACGAGCTAGTGAGAGCAGGGATAGGAGGATAGAGCAGATGAACTGAGGAGCTGGTATATGGGAGAAGGATTCACATTTTTGGATCATTGGAACCTCTTCTGGGGTAGAAGTGACCTGTACAAGGAGGATGGATTGCACACAAATTGGAAGGAGACTAATATACGGGTAGGGAGATTTGCAAGAACTGCTCAGGAGGATTTAAACTAGTCAGGTGGAGGGGGAACCCAGGGAGATAGTGAGGAAAGATTTCAATCTGAGACTGGTACAGTTGAGAACAGAGTGAGTCAAACAGTCAGGGCAGGCAGGGACAAAGCAGAGAACAAGGTAGAACGGATAATAAATGCAGTTTAACTTTCGATGCAAGAGGCCTAACAGGGAAAGTGTATGAACTCAGGGCATGGTTAGGCACATGGGACTGGGATATCATAGCAATTACAGAAACATGGCTCAGGGATGTACAGGACTGGCAGCTTAATGTTCCAGGATACAAATGCTACAGGAAGGACAGAAGGGGACGCAAGAGAGGAGAGGAAGTGGTGTTTTTGATAAGGGATAGCATTACAGCTGTACTGAGGGAGGATATTCACAGAAATACATCCAGGGAAATCATTTGGGTGAAACTGAGAAATAAGGATGATCACCCTATTTGGGATGGTATTATAGACCCCCTAGTCAGTGGAAAATTGAGAAACAAATTTGTAGGGAGATTTCAGTTATCTGCAAGAATAATAGGGTATTATGATAGGGGATTTTATCTTTTCAAACATAGATTAGGACTGCCATGGTGTAAAGGATTTAGATGGAGCGGAATTTGTTAAGTGTTTACAAGAAAAATTTCTGATTCAGTATGTGGGTGTACCAACTCGAGAAGATGCAAAACTTGACCTACTCTTGGGAAATAAGGCAGGGCAGGTGACTGAGGTTTTCAGTGGGGGAGCACTTTGGAGCCAGCAACCATAATTCTATTAGTTTTAAAATAGTGATGGAAAAGGACAGATCAGATCTAAAAGTTGAAGTTCTAAATTGGAGGAAGGCCAATTTTGATGGCATTAGGTAAGAACTTTTAAAAGCTGATTGGGGGCAGATGTTCACAGGTAAAGGGACAGCTGGAAAAATGGGAAGCCTTCAGAAACGAGATTCCAGAAAAAGTATATTCCTGTCAGGTTTACCGAATGCTGGATGACTAAAGAAATTGAGGGTTTGGTTAAGAAAAGATGGAAGCATATGTCAGGTACAGACAGGACAGATTGAGTGAATCCTTAGAAGAGTATAAAGGCAGTAGGAGTATACTTGAGAGAAATCAGGAGGGCAAAAAGCAAACATGAGATAGCTTTGGCAAATAGAGTTGAAGAGAATCCAAAAGATTTTTACAAATACATTAAGGATAAAAGGGCAGGCAGGGACAAAGCAGAGAACAAGGTAGAACGGATAATAAATGCAGTTTAACTTTCGATGCTAGAGGCCTAACAGGGAAAGTGGATGAACTCAGGGCTGGATGAAAGGGTAACTAGAGAGAGAATAGGGCCTCTCAAAGATCAGCAAGGTGACCTGTGTGTGGAGCCACAGGAGATGGGGAAGATACTAAACTAGTATTTTGCATCAGTATTTACTGTGGAAAAGGACATGGTACTTATAGAATGGAGGGAAATGAATGGTGACATCTTGAAAAATGTCCATATTACAGAGAAGCAACTGCTGGATGTCTTGAAATGCATAAAGACCAGGACCTGATCAGGCGTACCCTAGAACTCTGTGGGAAGCTATAGAAGTGATTGCTGGGCCTCTTACTGAAATATTTGTATCATCGATAGTCACAGGTAAGGTGCCGATAGACTGGAGGTTGGCTAACGTGGTGCCATTGTTTAAGAAGGTTGGTAAGGAGAAGCCAGGGAACTATAGACCAGTGAGCCTGACGTCGGTGACGGACAAGTTGTTGGAGGGAATCCAGAGGGACACGATGTACATGTATTTGGAAGACAAGGACTGATTAGGGATAGTCAACATGGCTTTGTGCGTGGGAAATCATGTCTTACAAACTTGATTGAGATTTTTGAAGTAACAAAGAGGACTGATGAGGGCAGAGTGGTAAAAATGATCTATATAGACTTCAGTAAGGCATTCGACAAGGTTCCGCATGGGAGACTGGTTAGCAAGGTTCGATCTCACAGAATACAGGGAGAACTAGCTACCTGGATACAGAACTGGCTCAAAAGGTAGAAGAGGGTTGTTTTTCAGACTGGAGGCCTGTGACCAGTGGAGTGCCACAATGGTGCTGGGTCTACTTCTTTTCGTCACTTATATAAATGATTTGGATGTGTGCATAAGAGGTACAGTTAGTAAGTTTGCAGATGACACCAAAATTGGAGGTGTAGTGAACAGTGAAGGTGGTTACCTCAGATTACAACAGGATCTTGATCAGATGGGCTGAGAAGTGTGTTGGGGAGATTTCACTGGGGTGTTTAATGTCGGGCTAGGGAGGGTGACACTAGTTCTGCAACAGACACTTCTAGTTCCAGCCCTGAAATGGTTAACAACAGCCAAGCGAGCTGCTGCTGGCGACTGCATGACTACCTGGCTGGAGCTTGTAAGGGATATGCATAATGTTAATTAAATCTTGGAGCCTGTAAATACCAGCCAGTATCAATTGCCCCATCGAAACTCGGGATTAATAAAGAAACCGATCGGAATCTGTAACTGTTAGACAAGTGTGAATTGCTCTATCGGAACCTGTAACTGTTAAGTTTGAATGGCTCTATTTAAGTCTAAAGTTGATAAGTGTAATTGTCAATTTAGTTAAACTGAAACTATTGAAAATGGCTAGCCTGTCAGACGCATAGTAATTCCTTGAAACAATGAACTATTGAATACGGGATCGGAACCGCTCCCGGGGATGGCTGAGCCATTGTCAAGCACAGCAGGAGCTGGACAGGCACTTCGATGCAGCCAATAGGAGGACGGATCCCCAGCACGAGCAGATGAATGGACCAATGGGGAAGGCGAACTGACCGGGGACTCCAGGCAGCGCGAAGTATAATTGTGTCAAGTTTGAACGAGAAGAGAGAACGCCTTCTCCAACGAATGCATGCTTGTAGATTTGTTGTACCAGTTAAGATTCTGTGAATAAACGGCTGTCTGCGTCTAACCATAGTTGCCAGTGTGAGTCTCTCCTTCCGAAAGAACACGCAAAGACGGGACCCCGCGGGTCCGTCTTAACAAGTGGCAGATGGAGTTTAATTTAGATAAATGAAGGGTGCTGCATTTTGGGAAAGCAAATCTTAGCAGGACTTATACACTTAATGGTAAGGTCCTAGAGTGTTGCTGAACAGAGACACCTTGGAGTGCAGGTTCATAGCTCCTTCTAAGTAGTGTCGCAGGTAGAAAGATAGTGAAGGTGTTTGGTATGTTTTCCTTTATTGGTCAGAGTATTGATTACAGGGGTTGGGAAGTCAATAGACAATAGATGCAGGAGTAGGCCATTCAGCCCTTCGAGCCTGCACCGCCATTCAATATAATCATGGCTGATCATTCCTAATCAATATCCTGTTCCTGCCTTATCTCCATAACCCTTGATTCCACTATCTTTGAGAGCTCTATCCAACTCCTTCTTAAATGAATCCAGAGAGTGGGCCTCCACTGCCCTCTGGGGCAGAGCATCCCACACAGCCACCACTCTCTGGGTGAAGAAGTTTCTCCTGAGCTCTGTCCTAAATGGTCTACCCCGTATTTTTAAGCTGTGTACTCTGGTTCAGCACTCACCCATCAGTGGAAATGTTTCCTACTGCCAGAGTGTCCAATCCTTTCATAATCTTATACGTCTCAATCAGATCCCCTCTCAATCTTCGAAACTCAAGGGTATACAAGCCCAGTCGCTTCAGTCTTTCAGTGTAAGGTAATCCTGCCATTCCAGGAATTGACCTCGTGAACCTACGCTGCACTCCCTCAATAGCCAGAATGTCTTTTCTCAAATTTGGAGACCAGAACTGCACACAGTACTCCAGGTGTGGTCTCACCAGGGCCCTGTACAGCTGCAGAGACACCTCTTTGCTTCTATACTCAATTCCTCTTGTTATGAAGGCCAGCATGCTATTAGCCTTCTTCACTACCTGCTGCACCTGCACGCTTGCCCTCATTGACTGGTGTACAAGAACACCCAGATCTCTCTGTACTGCCCCTTTACATAAATTGATTCCATTGAGGTAGTAGTCTGCCTTCCTGTTCCTGCCACCAAAGTGGATAACCATACATTTATCCACATTAAACTGCATCTGCCATCTCACCTAACTTGTCCAGGTCACCCTGTAATCTCCTAACATCATCACTTTTCACCCTGCCACCCAGCTTTGTATCATCAGCAAATTTGCTAATGTTATTGCTGATACCATCTTCTACATCATTAACATATATTGTAAAAAGCTGTGGGTCCCAGCACGGATCCCTGCGGTACCCCACTGGTCACTGCCTGCCATTCCGAAATGGAGCCGTTTATCACTACCCTTTGTTTCCTATTAGCCAACCAATTTTCAATCCAATCTAGTACTTTGCCCCCAATACCATGCACCCTAATTTTACTCACTAACCTCCTGTGTGGGACTTTATCAAAAGCTTTCTGAAAGTCCAGGTACACTACATCTACTGGATTTCCCTCGTCCAACTTCATAGTTACATCCTCAAAAAATTCAAGAAGATTAGTCAAGCATGATTTCCCCTTCATAAATCCATGCTGACTCTGTCCTATCCTGTTACTACTATCCAGATGTGCAGTAATTTCATCCTTTATAATAGACTCCAGCATCTTTCCTACCACTGAGGTCAGACTAACTGGTCTATAATTACCTGCTTTCTCTCGCCCACCTTTCTTAAAAAGTGGTATAACATTAGCCACCCTCCAATCCTCAGGAACCGACCCCGAATCTATTGAACTCTGGAAAATAATCACCAACGCATCCACGATTTCCCGAGCCACCTCCTTCAGTACCCTGGGATGCAGACCATCAGGCCCCGGAGACTTACCAACCTTCAGACCTAACAGCCTCTCCAACACCAAATCCTGGCAAATATAAATTCCCTGAAGTTCAGGTCCTTCAGCCACTGTTACCTCAGGGAGATTGCTTGTGTCTTCCCAAGTGAACACAGATCTGAAGTACCCATTTAATTCCTCTGCCATTTCTTTGTTCCTAGTAATATATTCCCCTGTTTCTGTCTTCAAGGGCCCAATTTTTGTCCTAACCATTTTTTTGCCTTGCACATACCTAAAAAAGCTTTTACTATCCTCCTTAAGATTCTTGGCCAGTTTACCTTCGTACCTCATTTTTCCTCTGCGTATTTCCTTCTTAGTAATCCTCTGTTGCTCTTTAAAAGCTTCCCAGTCCTCAGTTTTCCCACTTATCTTAGCTATGTTATACTTTTTCTCTTTTAACTTTATATGTTTCTTAACTTTCCTCATCAGCCACCGCCCATGCCTCCTCCTGGGATCTTTCTTCCTTTTAGGAATGAACTGATCCTGCAACTTCTGCAAAATACACAGAAATATCCGCCATTGTTCCTCCACGGTCATCCCTGCTAAGGTATTGCACCATTGAACTTTGGCCAGCTCCTCCCTCATAGCTCCATAATTCCCTTTATTCAACAGAAGTACTGTCACTTCCGACTGTACCCTCTCCCTCTCAAATTGCAGAATGAAGCTTATTGTATTATGGTCACTACTTCCCAATGGCTCCTTCACTTCGAGGTCTTTGACCAATTCTGGTTTGTTACACAATACCAGATCCAGAATTGCCTTCTCCCTGGTCGGCTCCAGCACCAGCTGCTCTAAGAATCCATCTCTGAGGCACTCCACAAAGTCTCTTTCTTGTGGCCCAATACCATCCTGATTCTCCCAGTCTACCTGCATGTTAAAATCCCCCATAACAACTGTAGTGACATCTTTGCAACAGGCCAATTTCAGCTCCTGATTTAACTTAAGTCAGGTTGCAGCTGTACAGGACACTGATTAGGCCACTGTTGGAATATTGCATGCAATTGTGGTCTCGTTCCTATTGGAAAGATGTTACGAAGCTTGAAAGGGTTCAGAAAAGATTGACAAGGATGTTGCCAGGGTTGGAGGATTTGAGCTACAGGGAGAGGCTGAACATGGTGGAGCTGTTTTCCCTGGAGCGTCAGAGGCTGAGAGGTGACTTTATAGAGGTTTACAAAATCATGAGGGGCATGGATAGGATACAGGGGAACCTCTATTATCTGAACGTGATGGGTGGGCACTATTTTGTTCGGATAATCGATTATTCGATTAAATACCTTTCCTTTGGGGCTTAGAGTTTTTAAATGTCTGCTCCCTGTTCAGGAGACTGCAGCAGCACACGGCCCCCAACCCCGTCCAACACGTTTGTGCGCTGATCGGAACACTGTCTTCCTTCAATACTTTGCAGAAGAAAGGAGGTCCACATGTGTAAAATTTATTAGTTACAAATCATCGTTTACACCATCTGCTGAAAGAATAAATTGTTTCTCTTCAGACTTAAAGAATGTCCTTCTGCAAAGAATAGATACAGCTCCTGAGCTGGCACAGATCTGATGGCTTAAGAATCATAGAATCCCTAGAGTGTGGAAGCCAGCCATTCAGCCCATCAAGTTACCACTGACTCTCCAAAATACATCCCACACAGTCCCAATCATAGAACATAGAACAATACGGCACAGAACAGGCCCTTTGGCCCACGATGTTGTGCCGAACATTTGTCCTAGCTTAAGCACCCATCCATGTACCTATCCAATTGGCACTTAAAGTTCGCCAATGATTCTGACTCTGCCACTCCCACAAACAGCGCATTCCATGCCCCCACTACTCTCTGGGTAAAGAACCTACCCCTGACATCTCCCCTATACCTTCCACTCTTCACCTTAAATTTATGTCCCCTTGTAACACTCTGTTGTACCCGGGGAAAAAGTTTCTGATTGTCTACTCTATCTATTCCCCTGATCATCTTATACACCTCTATCAAGTCACCCCTCATCCTTCTCCGTTCCAATGAGAAAAGGCCTAGCACGCTCAACCTATCCTCGTACGACCTATTCTCCATTCCAGGCAACATCCTGGTAAATCTTCTCTGCACCCTCTCCAAATATTCCACATCTTTCCTAAAGTGAGGTGACCAGAACTGCACATAGTACTCCAAATGTGGCCTAACCAAAGTCCTGTACAGCTGTAACATCACTTCACGACTCTTGAATTCAATCCCTCTGCTAATGAACGCTAATACACCATAGGCCTTCTTACAAGCTCTATCCACCTGAGTGGCAACTTTCAAAGATCTATGAACATAGACCCCAAGATCCCTTTGCTCCTCCACCTTACTAAGAACCCTACCGTTAACCCTGTATTCCGCATTCTTATTTGTCCTTCCAAAATGGACAACCTCACAGGGTTGAACTCCACCTGCCACTCCTCAGCCCAGCTCTGCATCATATCTAAGTCCCTTTGCAGCCGACAACAGCCCCCCTCACTATCCACAACTCCACCAATCTTCGTATCATCTGCAAATTTACTGACCCACCCTTCGACTCCCTCTTCCAAGTCATTAATAAAAATTACAAATAGCAGAGGACCCAGAACTGATCCCTGCGGAACTCCACTTGTAACTGGGCTCCAGACTGAATATTTACCATCTACCACCACTCTCTGACTTCGATCGGTTAGCCAGTTTTCTATCCAACTGGTGAAATTTCCCACTATCCCATGCCTCCTGACTTTCCGCCTAAGCCTAACATGGGGAACCTTATCAAATGCCTTACTAAAATCCATGTATACTACATCCACTGCTCTACCCTCATCCACATGCTTGGTCACCTCCTCAAAGAATTCAATAAGACTTGTAAGGCAAGACCTACCCTTCACAAATCCGTGCTGGCTGTCCCTAATCAAGCAGTGTCTTTCCAGGTACTCAAATCCGATCCCTCAGAACCTTTTCCATTACTTTGCCTACCACCGAAGTAAGACTAACTGGCCTGTAATTCCCGGGGTTATCCCTATTCCCTTTTTTGAAAAGGGGCACAACATTCACCACTCTCCAGTCCCCTGGTACCACCCCCGTTTACCGTGAAGACGAAAAGATCATTGTCAACGGCTCTGCAATTTCCTCTCTTGCTTCCCACATAATCCTAGGATATATCCCGTCAGGCCCGGGGGACTTGTCTATCCTCAAGTTATTCAAAATGTCCAACACATCTTCCTTCCTAACAAGTATCTCCTCGAGCTTACCAGTCCATTTCACACTCTCCTCTTCAATAATACGGTCCCTCTCGTTTGTAAATACTGAAGAAAAGTACTCATTCAAGACCTCACTTATCTCTTCCGACTCAATACACAGTCTCCCACTACTGTCCTTGATCGGACCTACCCTCGTTCTCGTCATTCTCATGTTTCTCACATACGCATAAAATGCCTTGGGGTTATCCTTGATCCTATCCGCCAAAGACTTTTCATGCCCTCTCTTAGCTCTCCTAATCCCTTTCTTCAGCTCCCTTCTGGCAATCCTGTATCCCTCCAATGCTCTATCTGAACCTTGTTTCCTCAACCTTATGTAAGTCCCCTTCTTCCTCTTTACAAGACATTCAACCTCCCTCATCAACCAAGGTTCCCTCACACAACCATCTCTTTCCTGCCTGACAGGTACATACATATCAAGGACACGTCATATCTGTTCCTTGACAAAATTCCACATTTCCACAACATCCTTCCCTGACAGCCTATGCTCCCAACTTATGCTCCTCAGATCCTGTCTTACAGCATCGTATTTACCCTTCCCCCAATTGTAAAACCTACCCTGTTGCACGCACCTATCTCTCTCCATAACCAAAGTGAAAGTCACAGAATTGTGGTCACCATCACCAAAATGTTCACCCACTAACAAGCCCATCACTTGTCCCGGTTCGTTACCAAGTACCAAATCCAATATGGCCTCCCCTCTGGTCGGGCAATCTACATACTGAGTTAGAAAAGCTTCCTGTACACACTGCACAAACACCGCCCCATCCAATCTACTTGATCTAAAGAGCTTCCAATCAATGTTTGGGAAGTTGAAATCACCCATGACTACTACCCTGTGGCTTCTGCACCTTTCCAAAATCTGTTTCCCAATCTGTTTCTCCACATCTCTGCTGCTATTGGGGGGCCTATAGTAAACACCCAAGGTGACTGCACCTTTCCTATTTCTGACTTCAGCCCATACTACCTCCAAAGGCAGATCCCCCTCGAACTGCCTTTCTGCAGCCGTTATACCATTTCTAATTAGCAACGCCACCCCCCCTCCTTTTTTACCACCCTCCCTAATCTTACTGAAACATCTGTAACCAGGAACCTCCAACAACCATTCCTGTCCCTCTTCTATCCACGTTTCCGTGATGGCCCCTACCTTATCCCTGTAACCCAGCATTTCCCCTGACTAATCTACCTAGCCTGCACATCTGTAGACACTATGGGCTATTTCGCAATAGCTAATCCACCTATCATGCACATCTTTGTACCGTGGGAGGAAACTAGAAGACCAGGGGAAACGCTCGCAGACAAGGATGTGTAAACTCCACACAGTCAATTGCCTGAGGCTGGAATTGAACCAAGGTCCCCTGGAGCTGAGACAGCAGTACTAACCACGATGCCAGCATGCCTCCCCATCTTGTTCATAGCTTCAGACTGTTCAGCTACCTGGGAACCAATCACACATGTTGACAGTCAGAAGACTTTGGCCATCGATAACAGGTCACTAGTTCACAGACCAATCAGCTACTTACTGAACTTCTAATTGTACACACCCTTGGTTCCAGTTCATCTGTATCTTTTGTTACTACTGTTTGAACCAGCAGCTGCATAAACGGTAGTTACTATAAATGTCAAATTACTTGCTTTTAAAAATATGCTTTAATGCTGCAGCAATTCTTAGTTTTATACAAAATTTGCCCCACTTCAATCAAAAATACAGAAAAAACATCTTTAATGTCTTTAAAACAACTCCAATTTTTTGAACTAGACCTCGATAAACAAAAATTGTGTTTAGTTGCTTCCATTTAAAACTTGCGAAAAAAGTATACTTTTAAACTGCAGCCCTGTTGCAACTTCTTCACCAACACCTCTCTCAAGCTATACTTTCCAAAGACTCCTTTCATTTAATATCACTGATGGAGTAGCATTGTTTACCTTTTTTTAAGACCAGTTCATACATTCAAATCAAACATCAAGAACTGCAACAACCCTTGCCATTTCACATCCTCAGAAGAGTTGCTTGTGCTCAGTGCAGTCCAGTAAGAAAGCAACATGAATCACCTGCTTGGACACTATTCCCACACTTCATAGCATCAGTTCCTGAACGGCTTTGATGGACAAGGGATGTAATTTAAACTTGGTTCATTGATGGCTGGTCAGCATGGACAGATTGGACCGAAGGGTCTGTTTCCATGCTGAACATCTCTATTACTATGGCATGGAAAAAAAACAGTTCATCTGCAACTGCAATAGATATCCAAGATTTAGATTATTTCCTTTTGTTGAGCACAATGATGTATAAAGTGAAAGCAGGAAGATATGTTTTTGGCCAGGCCAAATTTGAGCATCACCTTGACCAATGCAGGGAAAAGCCACAGGAATAATTCCTGGTATTAGTGAATAGATTTATAAAACTTGAATGATTTAAGCTTTTCAGTGTTTGAAGGCATCTGTGAGGTAATTTTAAAGAGCTATGAGGCATAGTAGATTACAATATGTAGAAAGGTAAATCTAGAAAATTACTCTGAATGAAGTTTTAAGATTAAAACAAAGATTTAGCTGAAACTGTTAAATACATATTTAAGATTGTTATCAGGAGCTTCTCTGCACAGAACAGTTGATAATTATTCATCCAATAAATTCCAAGTAAGTGAAAACTTTGGAATAAATTATTTTTCAGGTAGGGTGAAAGGCATCAGTGGACCAGGGAGGAAAAGGAACAACAGTAAAGTTAAAATAATCTACCACTTGCTACAAATTATGAACATAAATGTCTTCATTTCTCTCCTATAACATAGTCTATGTATGGTCTGATGAGTCTGCAGTTTGAGATCTTGGAGATGCTCTGAAGCATTGAAGAAAATGAAATACTGTCCCAAAAACCATTTTTAAAAATCCAAACTACAGATCAATTATCTGAAGGTCTGTACATGAGTAAAACTGCAAGACCTTTTCAGAAGAATGTTAACAGTGTCACCAAGTGTATTAAACGTCATGTCAAAATCCTACTGAAATAGTTCTCGCAAAAATACTGAATAATTTGGTAAAAGCACTGAAAAGCTTTCAAAAGACATTGAACAAAGTTTGACTGAGGCATATAATGGTGAGTAGATAATAATTATCAAATATCCAATTGGAATTCCAACCAGCGTACGGTCACCTGGAGGAGAAAGGACTTATTGATGGGTCACCAACTATATATTCCCTTCCACATTACATAACACCTTGATTTGGAATCATATTGCAATTCCTTTACTGACGCTGGATCAAGATCCTGAAATTTCAACAAAATATTACTGTGGATGCACCTACACTAGGACAGCAATGGTTCAAGATGACTGTTCACAGTCACCTTTGGAATGAAAATTAGGAATGAGCAACATCACATCAGACAAGTAGATTAAAAAGACGGGAAAGTGACAACTATCAGTTGATAAACGATAAGGTCATTCTTTGAAGAATTCAGGTCTGCTCTACACACTACTTTTCGTTTCTGTGATAGAAATATTTGCAGCTGTTTTCCATGAAGTGCCCAAGTACGAGGAAAGCGTCTATATGCAAAAGTATCTGCACTAATTAAGAAACCAGACTGGAGAGAGAAATGATTTTAAAAGATGACAAAGGGAAGGTTCTACATGCTGTGGCAGGATATACGTAAACAATGAGAATGCTGCTTATTATTATTAGCAGCAAAAAAATAAGAAATTGATGGCAAAAAACACAATGAGCTCCCATATCATTAAAATGCAATCCAAGGAAAACAAACAGCTAGATTTTAATTTGGAAGAGGAAGGGGTCAATGATTTGCCATTTTATCTTTGGGAATCAGAACTCACTTATGAACACAGCCCCTCAGAAGATTCAAAACACTTCGGTAATATCACAATAAAAGAGGATTGAATAGAGATGTCAGAGCAAATGAGCACTCTGATTTACCTTGTTTTCACAGCACATTTTTCATCTTTCTTAGTGCCTTATTTTATCAATTATTTTGACACAAAATTCACAATTAGATTTCGCATAACCTTCAAAATGCGCCTTCAGCTTATAATTTCATAAATGGACACTGTGCTATTAACTTAAGAGTTTTTTCAAATGAGTGTGACAAAAAAAGGATAAAGCATAACCATTAAATGAACTGTTCTGATTGTTCACTGTAACAAATAATAACAAAGGACTAACTCTAGTTTCAGGATAAACAGACTAATTAACTTTCTCATGCAAACAAATTTCTTTATTACCAGAACATTTCAGATAATTATTCTCTCAAGATCTGATAGTGAAGGTAAGCAACTACCATCAAGAATTAAATCAATTGTTTGATATCAAAATCGATTTCCAGGAAAGGATTCCTACCTCCTCCTAATTTGACTGCCAATATGAGTTACAGAAAAATGGTCAGAGTCTGGAAAATCCTGACTCATTAAACATTAGCATAATTAAAACAATGCCGTACGAGACACTAAGTTTGGTACATTTATTCATGGTTTGCATCATCCAGAATGAATATCACTGAAAAATATCTTCTTGAAGCTTTTTGTGCTTCATTCATCAGTACATATGTAAGATTAACTTGGTTCAGGAGATCAGACTGCAGAATCAATTTGAAGGACATCAAGAAAGTAGGGAAAAGTCGCCACTATTGGGAATGATCTATAGGCCCCTGAATAATAACAATGGTGTAGGAAAAATATACAGTCATCAATTAGTCAGAATATAAACAATGGCACAGAATAACTTAGAGGTTATTATGGACAAATAAATTAGAACACAGAGGAAGCTAGCCAGAATTGTAAAAACAGATAACAAGAATTTGTATCAGTTTTTAACAAAAACGTGCAAATCAAGTGAGGGTTGGTCCTCGAGAGCGAGTGTGAAAAGGTAATAGGTAAAAAAAATGGCAGAGAAAGTAAGTAAGTTTTGTTTGTCTTAACTAGATTGATAGGAATATGGAATTTGTAATAAGAACAGATCAGCTACAATGTTATTGAACAGTAGTGCAGCTTGAGAGCCTGAATAACCTACTTCCGCAGAGGTGCTCATGTGTTCTTATCTTGAAAACCACGACAGGAAATCATTAACTTGTTGCCATTGGCAATCAATTGCCAATGAGTAACATTTCACCCAGAAAATTCCACATTACTAGTCACGAGTTTTTTTTTTTAAGGTCCTTGTGCGTCTAAGAACTCAATGCAAGAGCCATATCTCTGATCAACATTTGGCAGGTGTTTCTGGGAGATGGAATTGGTCTTTGGCCTTGAGATTGTTAGCATTCATTTCCCACACTTCTGTTGGGCATTCTCAAACATTGTGTCCCTTCACACAGGAGTTTCCTCCAAGTTAGTTTCTTCTGAACGAGGTCTCCCACGTGTTGACATCTATGTTGCATTTCTTATGAAAGCTTTCAGGGAATCTTTGAAATGCTTCCTTTATCCTCTGCTCATTTGAGTACCTTCCTTGTGCTGGGTGGAGAAGATTTCCTTTAGTAGTCAGAACTCAAGGATCCCAAGCATGTGGTTGACCCAGCAGAGTTGGTTAAATCATTAACTAGGCCAACATGAACAGTGGTAGAGTTGAAAAGTAACTAGATGAGGTATAATTAATTCCATCTCCCTCATCCTGCTAAACCACCCAGCCAAACATTTCACTATATCTTGAACTACCTAATATTTCTCATACTTTTTACTGCCAATACACTACCTAGGTTATTCACAATATTCCTTAAGCACAAAATTTCAGATTATCCAAAAAAAGTGTCAATTTGGGTAAGGTCAAAGAAACAAATGGTGATGTGGAATATTACTACTATAGCAACACAAGGAAATTAAGCACAACAGATTGCCAAACTTTCCCACATTACTCTCTATATTCATGATATTTTTCTAGACACAATCAGGTGAAGAATTTATTATGTGTAATTAACTGCCATAGTAGCATGTTAAATCACAGTAACAACTCAATCTACAAAAAACTTCGAATCTAAGAGTGGAACCCTGTCTTAAAACTGCATTCAAGACGTCAATCTGCTCAAATTGATTGCTGAATTCATTATTAGAAAAAAAATACGGCATATAGAATGTCATAGCCTTAATAATTTAAAATAATTAATTTCCATATTATACACTCATTGTTTTTAGTTTCTGTTGCTCTGCTGAGGAAAAGCAGAGCAGAGGGGCTAAGTAAAGAACTATGGGAAGAACAGTTCTCAAAAAGAGTAGTAACCTTATATTTGTAAACGTTCTAGAGGCCAGCTGTAATGGTCACATGATCAAATTGACTGCTGTTACCCTTCAGGGGCACGGCAAGTGTTTGATGACCCACATATAATTGTAAAGGACTATTCTGTGATTGAAATACATTCAATTTACAGCTGCAAATAGAAAGAAAATGACTTGCATTTAAAAACACATTTTTCAAACATGGCAAACTGCTTTAGATACAATGAATAGCTCTGAAGTACAAAGAAAGTTATTTGAGTCAGGGACTCACAAAGATCAACAATGAACGCAGGTCTGGCAGGCTTTTTTATGCCATTGGTTGAAGAAAGAATAAAGACAGAACACTCCTATTCATCTTTAAGCAGCTCATGCCCGCACCAGTCAAATACATCATACATTGTTTTGTAGAAAAATCTGTTATCAGCAAAATGTTTGGATGGAAGAAAAAGAATGAAGTGGCAACCTATTTTTTTGCCAGCACTTGTTGAGCTTACATTTTTACACAAAGGCATCTGTGACCTAGTTCTTTGAATTTACACAAAGAGAAACAGCTACTTTGAATCAGCAGCAAAATTCTCAGCTATGTCTTTCAGCTTACCAGTGGGATGATGTAGTTAGATTTATTCTTGTAAAAAAAATGAAGCCATTCAAAATGCAGAAAACCCACAATTCTAAATTTAGACTATACATGATATGTGCATGTGTCAAGATCATTTCTGAACAAGTATAACCAAGGCATCTTATAATTGCATCTTTCTCCAAGGAGTTTTCAAAGTGTTTCTTTCCAGCTGCTGACAATTGCAGTTCTCCCAACAAAAACAGGGGCTACTCCAAATAGGTAACAATGATTTCATGCTTCTTGCTCTACAATAAAATTACTCTTATCTCAAACAGTACACAATCCAGTAACTTGAAAAACTGATGAGTCAATAATTAGAGTTCTTTTACTAGAAGCTGCCAGTTGTGTACAGGAAATGGCAATATGAACTCTATAATTAAGCATGTGTTCCTTCATTTACAAAATCAGTTGGTACAGGTCAATTATGATGCACATCTTATAGGGTTCTTAAAGACTCAGATGAACATTGTGACATAAGCAAATGCAAGTTATCGGACAGATATTCAAAACAAACTAGGTAAAAGATGCAAATAGAAAATGCTAGTAGCATTCATCAGGTAAAGCTGCAGTAAACAGGAACAGAGTTACAGTGCTTCAAACCACTAATTCCCCCATCAAAACATTAACCTGAAATATTGACAACTTTTTTTATCCACAATGTTGCCTGATCTACTGAGTATTTGTGGCATTTTGTCCATATTCCAGTTCTACAGAATTTTTCATTTTCATAAACTAAACAGGAAAATGTGCAGTCTTACAAGTATATTTCTTAATGAGATTCAAGTTGTATCTTCAGGAAGCAAAGGACCAGGGTAATTTGCTGGACTAGAACGTCAAAACTCAAGCTTGAATTCCATGGAATTTGAATTAAATTGAAAAGTCCGCAATCAAAAGTCTAATGATGACTGAATCAATTAACATTAAGAACATATCCTCCTTTAGGCTAGTGCCAAAATTGGGAGAGCTGCATCACAGGCTAGTTCTTCAGTGTCACTAGTTCAAGATCTTCAAACTCTTCACTGAACATCGTTGTCATAGAGTCAGACTTTTACACAAGCCCTTCATCCCATCATGTCCGCAACAGTCATCAACCACCGAACTAGCCTTGTCCTGTTTTCCATTTAGGCCACTGCCTTTGAGAGTGTACCTACACCAAATGTACTGCAGCAGGTCAAGCAAGCAAGTCATCCCTATCTTCCAAAAGGTAACCATGGATGGACAAATGTTGACCCAGCAAGTATCACTCACATCCCATGAATGAATATAACCTTCCCTTGTAACATATGAAAACTTTAAAGAACTGAAAGATATACAAAGAATGCACCTGTCAATTCTAGAGAAGATGATTGTGTAGCATTCTAAATTCAGTACATACACTTAATTTTGAAAACAGATTTTAATTCTTGCAATTATTTATCCCAAATATTTTGAAATACTGGCATTCAAGTTTGCATCTCATAATATCTAATTTTTTTCATCCCAATTCTTAATGAAGGTGGACGTTAAAGTAAATACATACTTAACATTCTTAAGTAACTGAAAAACATTAATTGTACTGGGTTAATATGTGGCTTCACTTAACACTGCTCAAACAATTTGGAATATTAAAAAGCCAAAGATGATTGAAATTTTGGTATAAATCAATTCCCCATTAAATTTTCAGCAATGAATAAAACAATTATGTCAGGTTATGCAGAGATCCCATAGTATCAGAATAATATGAACTAGTATTGTTAGATGTTCAATCATACACAAATCAATAGCATAAACATGCTGTATGTCACCGTAAATGCTGAAAACACAATTTCAAATGTTTTACTGCAAACTAAGCAGGTACTTCTTACCTTTCTCTGCAACAACAAGTGTGCTACTGAAATACTGCTCCTCCATCTGCCAAGCTGTGTCATTTGCTTTGTTGGTAACACCACATGACCCAATGCAATTCACTTTTAAAGCTAGCAAGGAGAAAAAAAACACGAGAATTGGTAAGTCAAAGTAGTAGCTAGACCTAGGGAATGACAGAATACAAACTGAATTAAACAGGAGAAAGTAACCTCATTGAAAAATAAAATCATATTGCTGGTGTTAGATTTGCTACTGTCAGCTACTGATCCAAAAGTGTTAAAGCATGTGTACTTCAGAACTCCAACTCCAGAAGCATTCACACAAGCAAAAAAAAACAAAAACCTTGCTGCATGCTGCCAATTTCTCTTGGACAACAAATACAAAAGACTTCTTGACTCCTTTATCCTCCAATTCTCGTACAACAAACTTTGTCTCAAACTGGTTGCCTGGACAGCAAAGTCACAAAACTTGTCTTTATATTATAGTTTTAACATGACATCAGCAGGAAGGGTGGCTGGTTTACTCAATGTTAACAGCGCAGGAGGCAGCATTTTGGCCAGAGTCCATGCGAATTCTCTTATGAGCAAGCCAGTCCAAGTCTCTTGCTTTATCATCCCTTGAAATCATTGATCAACTCTGCTACTCTCTAATCTCATAGATAAACCCTTATCTTGCCTTCTCCAGAAATGGATGCAGTATTCCAACTGAGACCAAGTAAGAATGAAAAACAACAAACTTAATCAGCAGCTTACACACCTTCAATAGATTTTTTCTGAAGTCTAAATTGCAGAGATTCTGCAGGACATATTTAGGGACAAATTTGCAAATTAGGCTGCAAGTTCACTGCCTGACCATCACATGACCAGTCTGGAAGACTGAGACAGCCTGAGATAACTGCTTAATAAAACTGTAATACTGAGTAATATCAGTAGTAGTGATCCTAATTAAGGGAGCACAAATGTCAATTTGTCTTCAAAAACTTCTATAGATATAACCATTAACCACTAATTTGTTCAATTACAATTCTCATGGCTTTTGCAGTATGCAGAGAACACAGGTGCACTGAAGAAATGCATCTAAACTGAATTGGGTAATAGAAATTATACGAATTGCGGAAAATATACACCAAGATTATTTTAGAAATTTCAACATCAAATTACTAGTTTTCAAAATAAGTATTAAATCATACAGTCTCACTAATGTTCCTTGCATTCCTTTCTCATGATTCAAAAAAACTGAAGCAATTGTATTATTGACAATAGAAGAGATGGCCTAAATAATTAATACTTGCAGATTCTGGAAATACTTTAATTGTTGCAATGTGTAGCTGTGACAAAGCGATGTATTGAAGAGATGGTAATCCTTCCTGTAAACAAGTGACGTACTGTTGGCCTCTTCTGCTCTGCACAGAGCACCTCCTGGATTAAGTATGTGATTTCCCTGTTTCCTTGGATGCCCTGTAAAAGTTACCCAGGGTTTCCACCTCACCTTAACCAAGCTGCAGGGAAACTAAATCGTGGATGTCTGGATTTACAATATTGGTTTTTAGAAGGGTAAAGAAATTCACCAGAATCTAAGAATTACAAATGTTCAAATTGTCCATCAGAAATAACTCATTTGTGCAAAATAAATCTTTGTTTTGAACATGCATTTGTTTTCCCATTTACTGGCTATACACAATAAAAAAGCAACTCTTAACAAGAACTGCCTTGAAACACTGACGAGCTTTCAACATTTTTTTTTATAAAACTGCTCCCAACTTTTTACCAAGTAGAGCTTTAGTTCACCTTAAATACATTAAGGTCTCCACTTTGCAGCAGCGCCAGGGAGAACTAAAAGGGCATATTTGTGATACCAAAGTTGCCAATTTCCACTACATGGTAAGTGTTATTACGAACAGGATAAGAACCTGTTTAAATGAATAGATGGGAGAAATGAAGGAGATCTCAGACTTCACAACCTTCCAAAGTTGTGGCTTATAACTACACTGCAGAATTCTGGAACAAGTCCCTAGTCGCAGGTGTCCTTTCAACTCAAGCCTGGGTTCAAATCCACCTCAGACTGCTGTGATAGGAAACAATTTCTCCTCCTCCCAGTGCTGCAAGTGAAAGGAGTTTGGACAACTCTGACTCCATTTTTGTGGGTTTTGTACATAATTTATGAGCAACAATTTGAAAGACCACCAGACTAACTAGTGAGAGAAAATTAGAAGTCACAAACTCAATAGATAGTTATTGAATAAGCATGCTAAAAACTGGCACATGGACAGTACATTGTTTATTAAAGATGTAGCACTATGCTTAATTTCCATTTCTTCTTTTGAAGTACAGTGGTTCTTATTCCCCTATAAGTACAAAACTAAATTCAGAATACCCTAAAGCATACGTGACAAAGCTTGCTGTACAACTATCGTCCTGCAATTTTGGATCCCCTCACTATCAAAATAATATCTTAATTTTGGAACTTCGGCAATTTGGTTTCTTGAACTGAACGCTACAGACCAAAACATAAGGGTACATTGGATCTCTCAGAAGACTCAAAGTCCCTTAACAGGCAAACGAGCAGAAAATCAAACTCAAATAGAAATACAAAGATATAAAATATTTACAGGACTATTTAAATTTGAAAAAAATTATGTTGCTAGTTCTTTTGTTGGAGTAAATATCAGGCGGCACAGTGGTATAGTGGTTAGCACTGCTGCCTCTCAGCACCAGAGACCCAGATTCAATTCCCACCTCGGGCAACTGTGTGTGGAGTTTGCACATTCTCCCCATGTCTGCTTGGGTTTCCTCTGGGTGCTCCAGTTTCCTCCCACAGTCACAAAGATGTACAGGTTAGGTGAATTGGTCATGCTAAAATTGCCTGTAATGGGTCTGGGTGGGTTGCTCTTCGGAGGGTCGGTGTGGACTCGTTGGGCTGAAGGGCCTGTTTCCACACTAAGTAAGTAATCTAATCTAAAAAATCTCTACTTACCTGCATTGTTAATATCGCTCTAAAGAAATTTAAACTGTCAGTTTTTAAAAAAAGATTATAGAAGATTGATAGAAATACTGTAATGTCTGGTTATTATTTCATTTGAAACAGATTTAGCAAACTGTCCTAGACGTTTGAAACTTTTGAATTCGGAATGCAACATACAACATTAAATAACAAAATTTACAGTTAAAACCTAACAAGCAAACTGGGGTAAATAACATACACCTATGACATGAAAAGAAAGTATTAATTCACAATTTAAATTGAAGCCCATTTTCATTCCAGCAACTACACTAGGTCTGCAAAATGCTTTGTTCTATTGATACAAAAATTGGGAATTTTTATTAAATGACTCTTGTTTGCCAGGATGATCAGAGAATGGTTGGAAAATATTGCAAATTCAACTTAATGTAAACCTCAGCTTTGGGCAGCTGTAATGCCAGCAATTTTCCTTTAAATGGTCTGTTAAAGCAATGACTAGTAATAACTAAAGCAAAAACAAAAATGTCACTGCACTGCAAAGATAATAAATGTGCAGGTCATGTAAGAAATCAAGATTTTCACTCATCTCTTACACAAGTTATCACAGAGATAATTTAACTGCTATGCTTCGCAACCTGAAGGGACTAGATAATGTTGACTATGACAAGCTATTTCACATAGTCCAGAACAATGTACCAGAGTACAAAGTCTCTGCTTAAAATGACAGCGAGCTTGATTTTCTAGATAGGTTAATCTAAAGAGACAAGAGATGGTGGAATAAGCATTGAATTGGCTATATGCAAATGGAATGTATTTTTGTCACAAAGTAGTATTTTGGTACACAATGAATGAGTAATTTGAGATGTGAGACATGTATAGGGGTCTCATGCTTGACAGAGACAGTAACTTTGACCAAAGGTTCCCAAAGTTCACCATCTATCATTGGAGTTTTGCTTGTATCACATCTGAACCCGTTATTGACTATTTGAGGTTTTGATTTTCTGCTTGTTTACCTGTCAAATGGACTTTGAATCTCTCAGAAGACTCAGTGCACCCTTATGTTTTGGTCAGTTCAAGAAACCATTTTGTTGAAGTTCCGAAATTAAGATACTGTTTTGATAGTAAGAGGATTCAAAATCTCAGGACAATATTTTTTACAGCAAGCACTGTTGCATATGCTTTTTAGTATCATGAATTTTGGCTTGTACATATAGGGGAATAGGAACCACTTATGGCACAGTGGCTTAGTGGTTAGCATTGCTGCCTCACACCACCAAGGACCGGGTTCGATTCCGGCCTTGGGTGAATACGTGGAGCTTGCACATTCTCAGTGTCTGCAAGGGTTTCCTCTGGGTGTTCTGGTTCCCCCTCACAATCCAAAGATGTCAGGTTAGATGAACTGGCCATGTTAAATTGTCCACAGTGCTCAGGGATGTATAGGTTAAGTGCATTAGTCAGGGGAAATGTAGGGTAATGGGTCTGGGTGGGATACGCTTTGGAGGAGCGGTGCGGACTTGTTGGGCCAAAGGGCTTTGTATCTTTGTATTTCTATTTGAGTTTGATTTTCCACACTGTACGAATTCTAATTGACTTTTGTGATTTATCAACTTAGTTCAAGCAGCAGGAAGTTAAAAGGCAAACGTGAGAGGCTGCGGTCTTTTATTGGTCTACCAAATCTTTCATATCTAGTAAAATCAAGCAGCCAAACATTTGAGTCATTCTAATGCAGTGAAAGAATCATGAAACAACAACTTAGCTAGAGTTTGTCAAGTCACAAGGGAAAGAAATTATGTATCCCTGGTCATTGACCATAACAATCCCCTTGATTTGAATCAGGCTACAGATGGCTCTGCAAGGACTCAAGTCAAGAGTAGCTGCACTGTGACTTTCTTCAATTCCTTTCCCAAAGTAATTTCTAGTTTACACTTGGTACATTCTTGCACTTTATGGAACAGAGGAATGGAGTGTTTAATTTTTACTACAGTTCCTTGACAAGGAAGGAAAAGCAAATATTGAAATACTAGAAATAAATGTAGACAGAGGTTGTTCCCTCCAGCTTACACAGGGCAGGGTCTCAAGACAAAAAGCTGATCGGTTAGGAACAAGATGTGCGGAAATTTCTTCACCCAGTGTGGCTCAGTGGTTAGCTCTGCTGCCTTAGTGCCAAGGGCCTGGGTTCGATTATACTCTCAGGCAACTGTCTGCGTGGAGTTTTCACATGCCGGCGTGGGTTTCCTCCAGGTGCTCCAGTTTCCTCCCACAGCCCAAAGATGTGCAGGTTAGGTGGACTGGCCAGGCTAAATTGTCCTGTGGTGTGTAGGTCAGGTGTATAAGCCATGGGAAATGCAGGGTTTAGGTGGGATGCTTTTCAGATGGTCCATATGGACTCGATGGGTAAATGGCCTGCTTCCACACCAGGGATTCAATTAAAAGATTGTGAATGTTTGGAATGCTCGATCCCAGATAGTTATGCAAGTGTTACCTTTGAATATTTTTAAGGCTGAAACAGACAGGCAGCATATCCAGGTCTACAGATCACAGACACTGTGGTCAAAGATCAGTCATGATCGCCCAGAATAGCAGAGGAGGTTCAAGGGGCAGCATGGTCTACATTTGTTCTAATATTTTTATACAGGCAAACTCTGGGCTGAAAACTAATTCCATTCTTTAGTATGCTCGCAAGTCAATTTGCACACATGTTGGTGTACAATGTAGGGCCAAGTAAAACAGCCATTAGTACAAGAAAATGTTTATACATCATCTTTTAAATGAATATTGATACACCCCTGTATCGGTCAGCATAAGTACAAACATTCAAAAGTAGCATGCTCATAAACCTTCTGTGTAACAAACAATTGAGAATGTGGGATCTCTGCACCCATTGGTCATGGAAAGTTTTTAAATGTACCACTGTGTTCACTATGGGGTTGTATCAGTTGCTCCCTGAATGTATTGACACACTGAAAATTGGGTGAGTAGCTGTAATTTTGTAAAAGCAAAATACTAAATTAGAATTTAAAATACGAGATGCTCAATTAGCCATTCATTTACTATGTTTTGCCTGGACTGATATATTCAAAGCACCAGACATTTATTATTAATGAATCATGCCACCTGAATGAAGCTCTGGTTTAAGACAGCAAAACCTAACAATCAAGTCTATGTTTAAGCCTGCTCCATTCCCAGTTGTTGAACATGGGAAAGCACCTCGTCTCCAAGTGGAATTTGCCAAAATCTTTATGCTAAAAAAACTAGTATATCTGCAAAATTCAAATGCGTGCAATGAGAGGGTGGTTTGGGGAGGAGGGTGAGAACAGTGTAATGCAAGAGTCAAATAACAGAATGGGCGCAAGGTTAGGGAAGGTTAAATACGTAGAGTGGGGTCAAAGAATTTGCTGGTTTCATTTTAAGATGGAGAATTTAGTTTATGGTGGAACAGTTTGAATAGAGGTCACTTTTCAAAATATAGTAAATGAATGATTAAATGAGCATCTGGTGTACTCAAGTTTCAGTTTAGTACCTGGCTATTTCATATACAAAACTACAACTACATATAGTAGGGCGGGAGGAAATGGGGGTGGAAGTGGGAAGATCAAGTGGGCAATAAGGGAAAAGAGGAGGAAGAGAAGAGGCTGGGGAAGAGAGAAATATAATGTCAAAGGCAAATAACTCATTGGATGCAAGGTTAGGGACAATCAAATAGGTAGATTGGTTTAAAGAATTTACTGGTTACATTTTAAGGTAGGGAACTTCGTTTTGGATTGAAGAGTTTGAGCAGAGGTCTCTTTTCAACATGCCTATTGTTCTGTTGTGAACAACAAAACTCCATTGTATCTGTTTCGGTTCAAAACGGTCATGCGTTGCATATCACACGGAAAGCAAAATAATTCATATAATACTCAACACCATAAAATTCGCACATTCACACCAGTTAACCTTCTTAAGTAATGACCTTCTGTCAATTATAGGCAAATGGACAAGCATTCAATGAGCACTTTAGGATTTTCAGTTTGAGCAGACTTACATCATTATTTGTTAGCTACTTTAGGTGGCAATGCAAAAAGACAGCAATTGAAAAGCAAACAACTACTAATAAAGAAAGTTTAAAAAGTAACTCTCCAAACTTGCTCTGATAAGTTACATAGTACTTCTTTTAATCCTAAAGAGGAGAAGTTTATTTGATACACAAACTGAGTGGGCTGATCATTTGTTCCATTATGTTTGAATGAAAAAGTAAAGGGTCAGCAGAGGAAATTGTTCCATGAGTTTCAACAACTTTTCCTATTGAAGGAAACACCATGTGCTTGGATATTATTAAAAGAGTAAACAGAGTATTTTGGAAAAGTATTAACAGAATCATTTAATTTTAATTACCTTATTCAAACTCTTAAGCAAAAGACAACTGCACAGCCTACAAAGTTGCTACCAGTAATTCCCATCAGACTGAAAACATTTTAAGAATTAACTGCATAAAAGTTTCTATAATGGATAAGGTGAAACACTTCATTTGGAAATGGTGTATTTTAAGCAAATATGAATCGGGGCAGAAGTAGGCCATCTGGCCCCTATAGCCTGCTCTGTTATTCATGGTTTATCTGATTGTGGCCTCGAGTCCACATTCCTGCATACCTCATAACCCTTAATTCCCTTGCTAGTTAAAAATCTACCCACCTCTACCATAAGTATATTCAATAACAGTCTGCTCTTTTCTCAGAGCAGAGTATCAAGGATTCACAACTCTCAAAAAAAGTCCTCATTTCCATCTTAACTGAGAACCCCCTTATCTTAAAACTCTGCCTCCTGGTTTTACTCTGTCCCACAAGGGGAAACATTCTTGCAGCAGCACCCTGTCAAGTCCCCTCAGGATCCTTTTTCTATTCTTCTAAATTCCCTGTGCACCTTTCCTTAAGGCAAATTCCCATCCCAGCTATCAGTCAAGTGAAACTTTTCTGATAAGTTTGATTTATTTAATCCTTTCTTAATTAAGGACAGTAAAACAGTATTCCACATAAAGCTGTACTAACCTTGTGTTTAACTTATAACATCCCTGCTTTTACTTAAATTTCCCTAGAAACTATCATTCCGCTTGCCTTTAATTTGTTGTACCTGCATACTTCCATTCTGTAGATGGTTACATGAATCAAAATTACCCTGTACCTCAGAGTTCTCCACTTAAATAATATGCTCTTAGATTCTTCCTGCCTAAAAAGGAAGAGTTCATATTTTCCCACATTACACATCTGCCAAATCTTGGGCCTTTTTTAACCCATGACTCTTTGCAGGCATATGTTCTCTTCAAAACGTATTCTCCTTTATCTCTATTCTCATCAAGTTTAGCAGTCACAAAAATATTGTACAAAAATTGGCTACCATGTGGCACATGACTTGTTACATCATGCTAGCTGATAATTTCCCATTTACACTTATCCTTTGTTTCATATTAGCCAATCCATTATCCATGTTACTGCATTACCTTCATACACTCTGACATTACACTTTGTCAACAGCTTCTAGAAATCTAAGTGCAGTACATTGGTGGTGCCTCGATCTACAATGTCCATTTCCTGAAATAACTAACAAATTAGTCAAAAGAGATTTCTGGTGGTGGGCACGTTGTTGGAGGGAATCCTGAGAGACAGGATGTACATGTATTTGGAAAGGCAAGGACTGATTAGTGATAGTCAATATGGCTTTGTGCATGGGAAATCATGTCTCACGAACTTGATTGAGTTTTTTGAAGTTACAAAAAGGATTGATGAGGGCAGAGCGGTAGATGTGATCTATATGGACAAGGTTTCCCATGGGAGACTGATTAGCAAGGTTAGATCTCAGAATACAGGGAGAACTAGCCATTTGGATATAGAATTGGCTCAAAGGTAGAAGACAGAGGGTGGTGGTGGTGGAGGGTTGTTTTTCAGACTGGAGGCCTGTGACCAGTGGAGTGCCACAAGGATCGATGCTGGGTCCTCTACTTTTTATCATTTACATAAATGATTTGGATGCGAGCATAAGAGGTACAGTTAGTAAGTTTGCAGATGACACCAAAATTGGAGGTGCAGTGGACAGCGAAGAGGGTTACCTCAGATTACAACAGCATCTGGACCAGATGGGCCAATGGGCTGAGAAGTGGCAGATGGAGTTTAATTCAGATAAATGCAAGATGCTGCATTTTGGGAAAGCAAATCTTAGCAGGACTTTTACACTTAATGGTAAGATCCTAGGGAGTGTTGCTGGACAAAGAGACCTTGGAGTGCAGTTCATAGCTCCTTGAAAGTGAAGTCGCAGGTAGATAGGATAGTGAAGGAGGCGTATGGTATGCTTTCCTCTATTGGTCAGAGTATTGAGTACAGGAGTTGGGATGTTGCGGCTGTACAGGACATTGGTTAGCCCACTGTTGGAATATTGCATGCAATTCTGCTCTCCTTCCTATCGGAAAGATGTTGTGAAACTTGAAAGGGTTCAGAAAAGATTTACCCCACACAAAGCCACGTTGACAATCCCTAATCAGTCCTTGCCATTTCAAATACATGAGCTGAAAACGTGTTGCTGGAAAAGCGCAGCAGGTCAGACAGCATCCAAGGAGCAGGAGAATCGACGTTTCGGGCATGAGCCCTTCAGGAATTTCAAATGCATGTTTGGGATTAATAAGACTATGCCTTTTGTGTGCTTAAGGAATGCATTTGTGTTATTATAACAATTTGCTTTATTTTATCCTATTTAATGAACTATTTTAGTGTTAAAACAAAATCTGCAGCATTGTATAGTTATGTTTCAGTGAGAGACTACTTTGTTACAGCAGGGTGTTAGAAAATCCTAGTGCAAACAGGCAAAGTTAACATGGTTTAGAGTCATAGAGATGTATACAGCATGGAAACAGACCCTTCGGACCAACCCGTCCATGCCGACCAGATATCCGAACCCAATCTAGTCCCACCTGCCAGCACTTGGCCCATATCCCTCCAAACTCTTCCTATTCATATACCCATCCAAATGCCTCTTAAATGTTGCAATTGTACCAGCCTCCACCACTTCCTCTGGCAGCTCATTCCATACCCGTACCACCCTCAGTGAAAAAGTTGCCCCTTAGGTCTCTTTCATATCTTTCTCCTCTCGCCCTAAACCTATGCCCTCTAGTTCTGGACTCGCCGACCCCAGCGAAAAGACTTTGTTTATTTCTCCATCCATTCCCCTCATTATTTTTATAAACCTCTATAAGGTCACCCCTCAGCCTCCACTCCAAGGAAAACAGCCCCAGCCCTTTGATATTGACAAAGGGTCAGTTAGACTCAAAATGTCAGCTCTTTTCTCTCCTTACAGCTGCTGCCAGATCTGCTGAGATTTTCCAGCATTTTCTCTTTTGGTATCGCACTAACTTAACTGAATTATTTGAAGAGGTGATAAAGATTAATAAAGGCACATGAGTAGATATTATCAAACACTTTGCTGAAACACACGTAGACAAAGTTTTGCATGGTCGACCGAGTACTATGGTTACATCACGTGGAATCTGGGGGAGTTAGCCAATTGGATATAAAATTAGCTTGAAGGTAGAGACAGAGGGTGGTGGCAGAGGGTTGCTCTTTGGACTGGAAGCCTGTGACTAGTGGCGTGCCAAGGATCAGTGCTGGGTCCACTGCTTTGTCATTTATAGAAATGATTTGGATATAAATATACGAGACATGGTTAATAAGTTTGCAGATGACACCAAAATTGGTGTAGTGGACAGTAAAAAAAAATTAGCTCAAAGTACAATGGTATCTTGATCAGATGGGTCAATGGGCCAAGGAGTGGCAGATGGAGGTTAATTTAGATAAATGTGAGGTGTTGTACTTTGGGAAGGCCAAATCAGGGAAGGACCTTTACACTTATTGGTCGGGCCTTGGGGAGCATTTCTAAACAAAGAGATCTAGAAGTGCAGGTGCATAGTTCCTTGAAATTGGAGTCACAGGTAGACAGGGTGGAATAGGCAGAATTTTGTACACTTGCCTTCATTGGTCAGAACATTGAGTATAGGAGTTGGGACATCATGTTGCAGCTGCATAGGACATTGGTGAGTCTACTTTTAGAATACAGCATACAATTCTGGTCACCCTTCTTTAGAAAGGATATTATTAAACTTGATCTGGCACAGAAAACATTGACAATGCTGTTGCCGGATGAAGGATGAGAGTTATAGGGAGAGGCTGAATATGCTGGGGAATTTTTGTTTCCCTAGAGCATCTGGGGCTGAGGGGTTACCTTACAGAGATGTATACAATCATGAGAGGCATGGAGTGAATGGTCAGGTGGACAGCCAAGGTCTTTTTCCTAGGGTGGGGAAAGTCCAAAACTAGAGGGTATAGGTTTAAGTTGAGAGGGAAAAGATTTAGAAAGGACAAGAAGGGTAACTTTTTCATGCAGAGGGTGATGAATGTATGGAATGAGATGCCAGAAGTTGTAGTGAAGGCAGGGTACAGTTACAAATTTAAAAGGCATCTGGATAGGTACATTAATAAGGATTTAGACAGATAAGAGCCAAATGCTAGCAAATGGGACTGGGTCAAATTGGGATGTCTGGTCAGTGTGGACAAGTTGGACCAAAGGGTCTGTTTCTGTCCTGTATGATTAAGATCCTGTCACAAAAAAAATTCTTTTCTGCCCATCTTTATTTCAAGGTAGCCTTGAGATCCAGGTCTCTGTTTTTGCATTCTTATAGTATGTTTCTGTAATAGCAATCAGGTCATACACATTTATTTCTATTTGCGCTGTCAACTCATCTGTTATAAATGTCAAATGCATTGATATATAGAGTCAATAGTTCGGTCTTTCTACTACCTCTTAAAACTCTAACTCTATCCACTTTTAGATGTGTACACTACAAACAGGTGACTCTCAGCACTACACTGTCCATCTCCCTGACATAGCCAAGGTGCAACTCAAACATGCCTTTTTGAGTGTAAGACTCAACTACTCCAAAGTCTGCTGACTGCTCTCCATAACCTTCAGATCACCAGAAACTCTGATATCGATCCTGTCTACACCAAATTACAATCATCAATTTCCTTCTTTTGCAAACATATTCAACGCCACCAGTTTAAAGCTTAATGCATGTTTTAAACGCATTTAATGGTTCATCTTCCCGAAGAGAGAATTCCAAACTGCTTCACCAAATTACAACCCTAAAAAGTTTTATTTATGACTTTGGCATCTTAACTCTATGTATGTGGCCCTTGGAAGTGGTGCTTTTGAGAAAGTCTGTAGCCTTAAAACTTGTCTTTAAATATTTAAATTAAAATGAAATGCTGAATTGTAGAACACATTTACTGCACTAGAAAATAGACAGGAAGGCTCAGAAAAAGGAGGGCACTTAAAGAATGCAAAAGATAGGGACACCTGGGCTCACCAAGTGATAACAGGATGCTGTAAGACAATTAAGAACATTTGCCTTAGCATCAGTGAATGTGTGTGAACGGGACACCAAGTGATAACATTCACAGCCGTTCCCTGTGAAATTAATGAGTGTTTGATTCTGACCCGGAAATGAAACTCGGTACTATCAAAAACTTTATAATTAACGGTCAGATGCTGCCAATTATAATGGATTCTTATTTGCAAGTGGGGCAGACAGAGAGAAAAAAAATCTTTGCAGTTACAAAACCCTGACCTGAGAATTCAGGAGCGGGAGAATTTTAGTGCTGAGGCGGTTGAAGCCAGTAGAAAATTAACACTCAATGTTTATCTGCTATGGATTGAATTTAATTGCATTTTGGGACTTTGATGATATTGAATAGCCACTACCAGGTTATTAAATACAAACACTAAAAGGTAATATTGATGAAGCCTTAGCTTACTTGCTGTTCCTGCAGACCACTCTACAGACCTTACAGACTGCCCCACTGTCAATGAGAACTAATCATATCTTATGTCTTATTTGAATTTGAATAAAACTTGAAAAGACGACATGTTTAATGAGTCTAATTAATCATTTTAAATACTACCTTGCAGTGACATTTCAGCCTCAGGTATAGAATGGTTCTGTGCTTAAGATAAAAAGCAGGAATCTGCTCCCAGCTTATTGAAGAGATTCTGACACAATCTGTCAAGAAGCCATTTTATGGTCAAAAGTTTGCCCTCCTTGCTAAGAAGCCATTTCGTAAAACAATGTTATCAGATATGCGAGCTGTGCAAGGTTACCTTATGAAATTTCCCACTGGTACTTCTTTATAGGAACTTATCTCACCAGCAGACACCTAACCTGGCTGGATTTCTTTTTCCCACCTAATGGATAGCTCAAGGCCTGTAGGAGTGATCAGTCAAGTGCACACAAACCTGTCAATTAACTTTTCTTCTTTATGAATTATTGTCTTTCACTGTTATCTGTCTTATTAAGAACATGCAATAATTTGTGTAAACTTTTGTAAAAAGGAAGCCACTTCGTATCAGTACATCGGAGTTGCCTGCTGGGGCACTTGAAGAGCTGGTACTCTACTCTACTAGGTTATTAGAACTTAGTTTAGCTTATAGGTGTCAGTGTCATGTTTTAACATTGATGCTATTAGTGAATAAAGGGGACGACTAAAATTAAACTAAACTATCTGTAAGAGGTTTTTATTACATACTTCCAAAGAGTACAATCTCCGGGACGAACCGAGAGAGGCTTTACAGGTCTGAGTCCACAAGGGATTCCCTGGGCCGTCTCAAATCTGTACCATAACACTTTCAGACACTAAGACACTCACTCCTGAACTGCCTCATTGAGACTCCATTTATTCTCTCCTTCCCCACATTGAAACTTTCATCCACAAACTACTGGTCACATTTTCTATAATCTCCTTTGACAGCTCAACAATCATCTTTCTCCTACACCATGTTTGTGAAACACCATGGAACTTTATTTTACATAGGGGATGTGATATTGAAGCAAGTTGTGCTTGGGTACCATTGCCCTCAGGCTGAACGGAACAGGTAATTCTGACCAACAACCCCATTAAAGAATGAGCATAACTGCGCACCAGATGGAGTTTTATGTGGGAAAGGACCTAAAAAATAGGAATCAAAGTATTGTCTCAATGGAAAGAAGCTAGAAACTGTGAATAAGTACAGAAATTAAGGAAGTCCAGTGCAGTAATCACAAAGTTTGTGGACAAGTCCAAAAAAGCCTTAAAGATGAACGGAATGCTGACTTTTGTTCCAAAGGACGTGGAATTTATGTCAAGTTGTTAAACCCCATTTGGAGTTCCACACTCAAGACAGCTCAAAGGATACATGGAAATAAAGAACGCAAATTAGAAGACAAGTTATATAGATTATGCCTGTGCTCTCCAAAGCTAACAAGGGGGATCTGACCAAAGACTTTCAGCTGACGTAGAGATGTGATTGGGTTAGGGAACGTAGGGGTATAACAATCAGGCTGATGCAAGATGTACTTCTTCACACAAAGGAAACCTACCCTTTCCAACCCCAAAAAGCCTGAGAATAGCTCAACTGAAAATTTTAAAACCAAAGCGGATAGATTTTGTTAGGCAAAGATATTGTAGTCTCAGAGCCAAGATGTAGTTAAAGTACAGATTTACTAAGAATTAACTGAGGTCGTTGTCATTCAACAGGGTGAATGTTGACTTAGGAACTACACAAGACAGATAAGGTTATTCCCTCACAGTGTAAAGACTATAAATAACAAATAAAAAAGCTCACTAATTAAATAAGCGGGCACCCTATGGGTGTTTAAGCAATCATTTGCACAAACCAAATCACAGCAATTTATTTTAATCCCCAAATTCACTTTTAACAGTTTGCCACAGTGACTGTGAAGGAAAAAAAGCTTGGTCTCTAATCAGGTTATACATCCTAATTCAGAGTCTATTTCCTGCAGCCCTCAGCCTGCAACCAAGTGTTCCAAACTTAACAGGGCTTTCAGAATCCCACCAGCTTCACCTCAGCAAGGCAGAATAAGAACCTCATTTTAAACTCCCTTCCTAAGTCTCCAAATGCCATAAAAAACACTGTACTGACTACCCTTAACTCACCGCCTAACTCTTTACTTTATGGCGAGTGACCATTTTCCTTTCGTAATTGCTTCTGCAGGTGCTTCTTACATACGAGTTACTAAACAAAAATTATTCACTGCACAGGGCAAGTATGACTTCACCAAACCATTTTAATTCACGTAACATGTGAAATATTAAGCTGTGCCCAAATTACCATGTCTAACCAGTCTCAACATAATTAAATACAAAATTCAATAATCCTTGCATTATTTTAAAAAAACATTTGAAATCCTACATGTCCACTTAACTAACTCAAAATCAGATATAGATTTCAACTACATTAATATATTTTGACATGTGTTAACAGTTGAATCTTGGTACTCAAGTATCAAACATATCAAACTTTTCTCTTGCTGTTTATCTGATAAAAGCCCTGCACTGGATTACTCATAACCCATTATCACCATTTGTTAAACTCTACACACTGCATCATCTTATTTCCAGTCAGTAAGCGATTATTTTCCAATAAGTAACTGCTATTAGACAAGCCTATGACATTCATATTTTGGATACCAATAGTCCCGCGTCAAAAACAAAATTACATTACGGTTTAGGCATATTAAATGTACAGCTTCGATGTGTCAGTCCTCCGTTAGAATTTAAGAACAATCATACAACAAACATTACCAAGTGATTACTCTTAGTTGAAACGATGTAAAAGCTGGCTCTGAGAAGTACATAATTAATCCCTCTTAATACTTCCAAAAGCTTTAGACCACCGCAAATGAATCCTGACAGTTTCTCTTCAACCTTACCTTAACCCGACAAATAGAAAACAACCCTCAAGGCACCTCTCCAGGTTCGGGTTTCTGCATTTCCTCCTCGGACTTGAACGCTTTAAAAGCTTTGTGCCTTTTAACTCCCTGGCGGATTAAGTGCTGCAGTTTCTGCTCTCTCTCTCGCTCCCTCCCACTTGCCACCTGTAAAGCCCTCACTGTCACAGAGTACTCCTGTCCCTCCAACTTCCCTGGAGGGAACCTGCCTGACCCGGCAGCGGCGGCGGCAGCAGCTGCTCAGCGCGCGGACCCAACCGTCGCCTCCCGGGCTCAACTGAAAGTTGCAACACCCCCCCCCCCGCCGCCTCAACCCTCGACTCCTCGACTCGCTACCGGGGCGGGCGGACCGACCTTTGAAGTTGAGATGCGCGGACAGCTTGACCCTCACTTCGCCGGTGACGAACTCGCCGGGGCTGTAGACCACTTTGTTGTCCTTCAAGACGACGCTCAACTCCTGAACTTTCCCCATACTCCGAGACGCGAAGCTCGAGCCGCCGCCGGACTGAACCGGAAACCCAGCGCGCGACCGGCCGCGCGACACCCACAACGTCACGGGTCCGGCCCCGCCCCGCGACGTCAACAAACCCCACCCCCTCGCCGCCGGCCAGGAAAGGCCGCCCATCGACCGCACCGCGCACGCGCGCTGTCAACCCCCCCTCCGCCCATGTGCCTGACGTGTATCAAGTAATGTATCAAATCGTGACAAACCTATGAATAACAGATAAGGCTCAATCATACGGTATTCTGCTGTTCTGAGGAAGGGTCACTGCACTCGAAACGTTACTCTGTTTTCTGTTTTTTTAAAAATCACACAACACCAGATTACAGTCCAACAGGTTTATTTGAAAGTACAGTTGAAACTTTATTGCTGGAACAGCACAGCAGGTCAGGCAGCATCCAGGGAACAGGAGATTCGACGTTTCGGGCACAGGCCCTTCTTCAGGAATGAGCAAAGAATGTTCAGCAGGAGAAGATAAAAGGTAGGGAGGAGGGACTTGGAGGAGGGGCGTTGGAAATGTGATAGGTGGAAAGAGGTCAAGGTGAGGGTGATAGGTCGGAGTAGGATGGAGGCGGAGAGGTCAAGAAGAAGACTGCAGGTCAGGAAGGCGGTGCCGGGCTGGAGGGATTCGGCTGAGACAAGGTGGGGGGAGGGGGGATGAAGAAACTGGTGAAGTCCAAGTTCATCCCCTGTGGTTGGAGGGTTCCCAGTCGGAAGATAAGACGCTCCTCCTCCGACCGTCGCGTTGTTGTGGTTTGGCCGGTGTGGCCTCCTCTATATTGGGGAGACAGGCCGCCTACTTGCGGAGCGATTCAGAGAGCACCTCTGGGCCACCCGGACGAACCAACCCAACCACCCTGTAGCACAGCATTTCAACTCCCCCTCCCACTCCACCGAGGATATGCAGGTCATTGGACTCATCCACCGCCAAACCACAACAACGCGACGGTCGGAGGAGGAGCGTCTTATCTTCCGACTGGGAACCCTCCAACCGCAGGGGATGAACTTGGACTTCACCAGTTTCTTCATCCCCCCTCCCCCCACCTTGTCTCAGCCGAATGCCTCCAGCCCGGCACCGCCTTCCTGACCTGCAGTCTTCTTCTTGACCTCTCCGCCTCCATCCTACTCCGACCTATCACCCTCACCTTGACCTCTTTCCACCTATCACATTTCCAACGCCCCTCCTCCCTACCTTTTATCTTCTCCTGCTGAACACTCTCTGCTCATTCCTGAAGAAGGGCCTGTGCCCGAATCGTCGAATCTCCTGTTCCCTGGATGCTGCCTGACCTGCTGTGCTGTTCCAGCAATAAAGTTTCAACTTTGATCTCCAGCATCTGCAGACCTCACTTTCTCCTATTTGAAAGTACAAGCTTGTTAACAGATATTGCAAGACCTGCTGAGATCGTCCAGTGATTTCTATTTCTAAATGATGTTTTCTCTCTATACAGATGCTGCCAGACCTGCTGAGATTCTCCAGCAATTTCTGTTCTTGTTTCAGATTTCCAACATCCTCATTTCTTTATTTTATTAACCTACTCTACTCATTGGAGTTAAGAAGAATGAGAGGTGTTCTCATTGAAACATGTAGAATTTTAACAGGTGCAACAGCGTAACTGCTGACAGGATGTTTTTCCTCATGGGAGAGTCCAACATCAGAGGGCATAGTCTCAGACTAAAGGGGCTCCGACTTAAGATGGAGATAAGGAGGAATTTCATCTCTTTGAGAGTCTTTGGAGCTCCGTGCCACACAGAGTAGTGGGACCAGAATCTATGTATATGGTTTAAGGCTAAGATAGATTCTTGATCTGTAGTGGAATCAAGAGTAACTGGGAAAGGACGGGTGAGGCCCCTTGCTGAGATAATTGTATTGCCGATATAACAGGCAAGGTGACTAACGTGGTGTCACTATTTAAGGAAGGTGATAAGGAAAAACCAGGGAACTATAGACCAGTTAGCCTGACATTGGTGGTGGGCAAGTTGTTGGAGGGAATCCTGAGAGATTTGAAAAAGGAAAGGACTGATTATGGATAGTCAACATGGCTTTGTGCGGGGGAAATCATGTCTCACAAACTTGATTGAGTTTGTTGAAGACGGAACAATCGGATTGATGAGGACAGAACAATGGATATGATCTATATGGACTTCAGTAAGGCATTCGACAAGGTTCCTCATGATAGACTGGTTAGCAAAGTTAGCTCACATGGAATAAAGGCAGAACTAACTAATTGGATACAGAACTGGCTCAAAGGTAGAAGGCCTGTAACCAGCTGTGTGCCACAAGGATCAGTGTTGGGTCCATTGTTTTTAGTCATTTATATAAATGATTTGGATGTGAACACAACAGATACAGTTAGTAAGTTTGCACATGACACCAAAATTGGAGGTGTAGTAGGCAGTGAAATCAGATAACTCAGACTACAACGGGATCTTGATCAGGTGGGCCAATGGGCCGAGGATGGCAGATGGAGTTTACGTTAGATGAATATGAGATGCTGCATTTTGGAAAAGCAAATCAGGGCAACCCCTGTACACTTAATGTAAGGTAAGGTCCTGAGGAGTGTTGCTGAACAAAGAGATCTTGGAGTGTAGGTTCATACTTCCTTGAAAGTAAAGTCTCAGGTAGATAGGATCATGAAGAAGGCGTTTGCCTTTATTGATCAGTGCATTGAGTATAGGAGATGTGAGGTCATGTTGTGGCTGTACAGGATATTGTTTAGGCTACTATTGGAATACCGCATGCCGCTCTGGTCTCCCTGCTATATGAAGGCTGTTGTGAAACTTGAAAGAGTTCAGAAAAGATTTACAAGGTTGTTGCCAGGGTGGGAGGATTTGAGTTATAGGGAAAGGCTGAGTAGAGTGGGGTTATTTTCCTTGGAGTGTTGGAGGCTGAGAGGCGACTTTATAGAGGTTTATAAAATCATGAGGTATATGGTTAGATTGAATAATCAAGTCTTTTCCCAGGGTAGGGGAGTCCAAAACGAGAGGGCATAGGTTTAAGATAAGAGAGGAAAGATTTAAAAGGGGACAACCTTTTCACACAGAAGGTGGTGCATGTTTGGAACGGGCTGCCAGAGGAAGTGGTGGAGGCTGGTACAATTATGATATTTAAAAGGCACCTGGATGGGTTTATGAATAGGGAAGGTTTTGAGGGATATGAGCCAAATGCCAGCAAATGGGACTCAATGTATTAAAGATATCTGGTCGGCATGGACGAGTTGGATGGAAAAGTCTGTTTCCCTGCTATATATCTCTAAGTGAGGATTTTCAGAAGAGCCATGATCCTACAGAATAGCGGAGCAGGTTGAAGGGGCCAAATGGCCTACTCCTGTTCTTATCTCTTATTGTCTAACCTTCAGGACATAATATTGAGCTTGACAATTTCAGAGCCTAGAAAGGGTAAAGAGGAGATTCACCAGGGCAACACGGTGGCACAGTGGTTAGCACTGTTGCCTCACAGCGCCAGAGACCCGGGTTCAATTCCCGTCTCAGGCGACTGACTGTGGAGTTTGCACGTTCTCCCCGTGTCTCCGTGGGTTTCCTCCGGATGCTCCGGTTTCCTTCCACAGTCCAAAGATGTCCAGGTCAGGTGAATTGGCTATGATAAATTGCCCGTAGTGTTAGGTAAGGGGTAAATGTAGGGGTCTGGGTGGGTTGCGCTTCGGCGGGTCGGTGTGGACTTGTTGGACCGAAGGGCCTGTTTCCACACTGTAATGTAATCTAATCTAATCAGTATATTGCCTAAGCTGAGGTGATTTAGTGATTAAAAGAATCAAGATGCACTGGGGTTGTTTTCTTTGGAGCTGAGAAGGCTAACACAAAGTAATTGTTTGAGGTGTGCAAAGTTATATCGGGCATAGACAGGGTACTTAGGAAGAAAAGGTTCCTCTCAGCATAAGGCTCAATACCCAGGGGCACAGTATTAATATAAAGAGCAGATACTTTAATGGGGATTGAGGAAAAGTTTTTTTTCACCCAGAGGATTGTGGTTTTTAATAGGAAAGGTTTAGAGGGATATGGGCCAAATGTTGGCAAATGGGGCTAGATTAATTTAGGATATCTGGTCGGCATGGATGAGTTGGACTGAAGGGTCTGTTTCCACATTGTATAACTCTATGACTCCATATAACTCTTAAGTCGAGTATAACTCTTTTTCACATCTTTTTTGCTCTGGGCACCATCAACATGTGATCCATTCACCACTGACTATCCCCCGCAACTTCCCTTTGTGAACTGGATAAAAACCTCCATTTTCCAGTTCCTTCAGTTAAGAACAAGAGTCGTATTGAAATTGAAACATCAACATTGTTTCTTTTCTTCATAGATGCTGCTAGATGGGCAGAGTTTCTCCTGCACTCTTTCTTTTCATTTCTGAGAAGGAACAAAATCATTTTGAATTCCCTTGAAGAATTCATTTCATGCAATGCTTTAGATCCTCTCTACACATACTGGTGTGGTTGGGCTGTTGAGTTGTTTTTCACAGCCTTTATTTCCTTAATCACTTGCAATACCGCATGAGGCTAATTGCGTCAGACCTACACCAGTTTTCCGTGGTTAACTCTGCGACTGTTCATCAGGAGCAATATTGTATCAAGGAAATGTAGCCCAGTCCCCATCAATTAAATGTCACACGCTGTAGTTTATAATTTACTAGTCAGTACTTTGCCTTTGCCTGATGCAAAACTTGGTTCTGAAACAAACAAATTCCCACTCCCTCTGAACTGAAACATGACCTCGAGCAGTGAGTAATCTGAGATAACACACCCTGGTGAACAATGGAAGCGATTTATTGTTTCTGGATTTGTATGTGCGGTATAATTCCTGCCAGGCACCCACATTACATACGAGAAAGATTAAAACCAGCCACACTTTTTTGTAACAGCTTTATTGATGGTTAACATTTAAATTGCCTGTTGCTGGATATAATTCAACTTTCGGCCAAGAAAAGTTCAGCAGACAAACCAGTCGGTTCAGTCCTAATATATCCCAATTTGTAAATGGTAACCTGATCATTACTGGATACGGTGTTTGTACTAACTTGTTAATTCTGCCTAAGAAAAGGATTCTGCAAACCAGTCTTTTAAACAAATCAAATTCTAAGACAACCAAACAAATGTATTATCACATTTCTAGAAAACCAAGCCGAGACACTCAGCGAACAACTTAATCAAATTACTGTTGGTATCGAGTGAACACCAACTCTGAGTGAATAGGATTGGGTGTTGAGTGAATTCAACAACAACATAAATGCAAACCGAAAGAACTGCAAATGCTGGAAATCAGAAACAAAAATTGCTGGAAAGGCTCGGCAAGTCTGTGGAGAGAAATCAGAGTTAATGTTTCAGGATCAGTGACCCTTCCTCAGAACTGAATTTCTGTTTTTGTTACCAACTTAACCTCATTTATTAAAGGCCATAGTGATGTTCTGCAGTTCAGACGAAGGATCACTGGACTCAAATGTTAACTCTGTTTTCAGTCCATAGATGCTGCCAGACCTGCTAAGTTTCTCCTGCAATTTACACTTAACCTGACAGTGAACTTAGTCTCTCCACGATGGAATACCGATTTTCAATCAACTGGGGTATTGCCTTTAGAACTTTTGTCTTTCTGCACACAAATACTGAAATATTGGACTTATTAACTTCCGAACCATTACCCATGGCATGAGCAGGGTGTCTATGAACATCGATTTGCCTAGTTATCGAGGTGATGCATGCACAGTTTGGTCAATCTTGGGTGAGCTAGGTAGTATATGCCCAATTTCGTAAAGGTTTCTTTAAAAGTAACACTTGCCTACTGCATAAATTTCTATTATCTACTGATTGCTTGTTCAGATGTCATCCCCTCGTAAGATTGTCCCTATTCCTTATAGCTTAACCTATCACTTCATTTTAAAACTTACCACTAAAATAACAAAAACATGTTGTCATATCGTCTTTGCCCATTTGTTTCAAAACAGGGAAAATCATTTTTTTTCATGCTGTCATTTCTTCAAGAATGATACCATGAGGCCACTCACTCAGATTTTGCTTCATTGATACAAATGCCTCATGAAATAAACTACCTAAAATACCGAAAATATGTGTTTATTTTGGAAACCCACTTTTGATGTGTTTTTCAAGTCTCTATCTGTGAGTGTTTGGAATGAGCTACCTTAAAGTAAAGAATATAGTTGCAAGTTTGCTCATTACTCTATGACATAAAACAAAAACAGAAACATTTTTGCCAATAATTATTCATTAGTTATATGCTAATGCATAAAATCACAAAATAGGTAATACTTAAAAGGTATACAAAGTGTATACAAAATACAGCAAAATCAACAATATCTTAAAGGTGATATATCTTTATACATTCGAACAGTACATAATTTCAGTGATAAAGCTTTCGAAGAACTACAGTGCTCACAAAACTAATTACACACTGTTACAAAAGTTAACAAGAAATACATTTAGTAAAATTGTGATTATGTTTCCAAGTGAAACAGCACAAATGTTTTTTACTCCAAAACAGCTGTAATCTTTCTTTTCCTCTGCTGACAATGATAATGACTCAACAATGTGAAAGAATGTAGCCTGTCCATTCAGCCTTAACTGAGTTTGCCACTTTTAGCCTGTTTAAACCTGTGTAGCGCACTCCTCTATTAAGTGACAATTAACCGTCACATTATAGCAGAATAGATTAATTAATTAATATACACTGAGTTAAACTAAACTGATCATGAAACATTAATTTCCTGCCAATACTATTGTTAGTTCCCCTAGGAAGAAATGAAGTAGTCCATGCATATATTGTTCTTTGTGAGAGGTGTCTTCCATTACAGTATTAACCTGTTCTTCAAGGTTCTGTTCAAAGGCATGAATGTATGTATTGGATTGAGAATAATTTGATTTAGTGCTTGGTATGTTCTTCAGACTGCAGCACATGTTCAAGTGATGATGTCTTTTGCTATAGTGAATACACTGTTGGCGGAAGGCTGCGCAGTTTTGTCTTTGCTGATGTGCAGTTTTGGAATAATAACTGTGGCAAGATACTGTAACATTAGATCGCTTAGGATCTTGTGCTGATGTTGTCACATGTGGTATATTGTTCAAATGCGAAGTCTACCTCTTCTGAACAGTTTATTGTGGTTTAAGTAGTCAACATGCTCTGAAGAATACTCTGAATCAAATGGAACTTTTTCTGTTTAATATTTCTTGAACGTTTTTCTAGACTCTATATCCAATGTTATTTGGAATGCTTATACCATACTTAGCTCCTCTTTTTATAGAAGAGGTTCAGTGACTGAATTAATTAAGAGGTCAATGACAATTCTGTCACAAATGTGCTGTTTCATATCTGCATATTTTAGACAATACATACAGGTTACCTAAAGTCTTTCCTGTAAATTGATATCCACTGTTGAAAGATAATTTTGTCTGTGTTTTACTTGTATTTGAAGTAAAATATTAACCTAAACTTCTTATGAGGTTGTCAAATATAATTTGCTTCACTTTTACCTGCTGTCTGTGCAGCACGTGACTTGATGTTGTTCCCATGCATAAGAGAAGGGTACTAACTAATTCTGCATTTGATTTAGTATCTAATGGAGAAGCTATTTCAAATGTTAGGAATTATGCTTCCCATATCTGCCAATTTGCTTATTGGTCAAATGAATTTGAGAGCTTCAGTTGTTCACGTGGAAAGACTGATATAAGTAAATTATGTTGCATTGTTTGATTGTTGATGGGCACATGCAAACTGTTGATTATCTCCTAAATCTGTGTAATGATTATTAGGATTTTGATCTCTTTGTTCAGCATTATCATGTAGTATTTTTCATTTATTAAAGTTCATGTCAAATTTTTATTGTAAAGATTGTTGTTGTAGCACCAAACACAAAGCTGTGAAAGGTTGTGCTGTTATAAATGCTGTTTTAAATATAAAGTTTGTTATTCACTTATCATTATGGCTTTTTCATAGAATTTAAGATATTCTTTTTCCAAGGTGACTGAAGAATTTCCAAAGATGTGGAATTAGAAACTTTCTCAAAATGGTTTCACTTCAATGATGCTTTGACTGCATCAAAGATGTCTGCCGTGGCATCATTGATACTGGTTCTTTTCTGTGTCTGAGGTGGTTTTGGATTGAATTTGACAAAACATGATCAGATTTGCTCTCTTTGTTTAATGCTTTAACATAAAATCATAGAAAATTCTTATTTGTTGAATAAAGCTT
The DNA here is from genome assembly GCF_037043375.1 of Chiloscyllium plagiosum. Taxonomy (NCBI): domain Eukaryota; kingdom Metazoa; phylum Chordata; class Chondrichthyes; order Orectolobiformes; family Hemiscylliidae; genus Chiloscyllium; species Chiloscyllium plagiosum. Next base: position 33,627,509 of record NW_028270159.1, on the reverse strand, counting down.
GGTTTATTGCTGTACAATCTATCAAAATAATAAGTATTTCACTGTTAAGAATTTGATACTTTTAATTGTAATAATGATTTTATTCCCAATGTTTTTTATCCAATTCATTTTCTTTAAGCTTGCATCTGAAGAATTGTCTTAACATGGTTGTTATTTATTTCATTGACTAAATAGTTTTGAAATTTATTAGCTCGCTATTATAATTCTTAGCTGCACTCCTCTGTATAGTTTTTCAGATGACAGAAAATCTTTTATGTCATTTGCCTTAAGGGATTGAATTGAATTTTGGTGTCTGGTAATCGGCATCTTTACTCACCTCAGGTACACGTTTTGGATTTCTTCCCTTCACTGCTTATGTACTTTTAAGACTCTCATTGATTTTACTTTAATGGCTTGAGTCCCTTATAACTGCCTTTTAAATGCTTTGTGAGATTTACAATGTTTTGGTGATTGCTCTTGAAGTTTTTGTTCAAAGATATTTCCTTTACAGCTGTAGCTCATATCTTTGGCTTTTCTGGTTGCCAGCTGGTTTTGAAGTTGTAATGACCACTTTTTGAAGACTTTATTTTACTCTTCTCTTTTTTAAATGATCTTAGCTCTGTTTTTTGATCATCCCTCATGCCACAATTATTTAAGCAGAGAATTCCATAGCTGTCACCATCTTGTATTGTGTATTTTCATGCCACACTATGTGATTGGGGCAAAGGCAAAGTCAATTATTGTCTTCAGGCTTAAACTTCAAAGTGGCAATATTTATTACACATAATCATTATAGATATTCCAGGCTCTGAATTTTAGATACATCAGTTAAGTACTAATCTATCTAATTTGTATGTTCATGTCCATGTGCCCCTGTAATTTTACTTCCAGACTCTAGAGTTCTAGTGCAGTCAAGTATAGTTTATTCTAAAAAGTTCTACCTCTGCCCACACTGTGACATTTATATTCAGTGAATGCAGCTCCATAACATGATCACAAAGTCCTAAAACTTTTACATAGCACTTAGCACAATGAGTCTCAGTATCAGAAGTGAAAGTATGTTCCCTGTACAGTATTTGGATGCATTTTATCATTTTCAGTCCCTGATAAACTATCTGTTTGATGGTTTATAGCTACAGCCCAGAGCAGTATTTATTCTATCATTTTTCAAAGTCAATGAAAATTGTTCGATGGCATGTCTTACAGCCAGTAGTTGAAATATGGTAGCAATGCCAGATCCCTAGACATTGCAGGAAATAATTTGTGAACCCTGAGGAACTGGGTGTGCAATTTTGAACTGAAGAATATATAATCATGTTTTATTAGTCATCAACAGTTTAGATATAGGCCAAACAGAACCTGAAGGACACTTTTCAGCATCCATTTTCTGAAGCTAGTTCTCAATGGCGGCATAGTGGCTCAGTGGTTAGCACTGTTGCCTCACAGCACCAGGGACCCGGGTTCAATTCCCGCCTCGAGCAACTGTCTGTGTGGAGTTTGCACATTCTCCCCGTGTCTGTGTGGGTTTCCTCCGGGTGCTCCGGTTTCCTCCCACAATCCAAAGATGTGCAGGTTAGGTGAATTGGCCATGCTAAATTGCCCATAGTGTTAGGTGTAGGGGAATGGTCTGGGTGAGTTGCTCTTCGAAGGGTCGGTGTGGACTTGTTGTGCCGAAGGGCCTGTTTCCATACTGTAGGGAATCTAATCAAATAATCTCTATTTAATGTTACTTAATACAATACAAGGAAAGATCTATAAAAATGGACACAAATATTTAAAATTTGTCACACGTATTCAGAAAGGATTTTCAATTTATTAAAAATATTCAATCATTTACTTGTAACAAATTAATATTGATCAAAACACAGCCATCAATTAATCAGACTTTCAATTTGACTCAATTACAAAAACAAGGGAATAAGTGTGGTTGTTTGAGAGATGGAACCTAAAGTAAATGCTGCAAAATGAGAAAGCCAGTTGGTTAAAATATCACTCAGTAATTGCTATCAAGAGTGTGCTTTAGTTTTATTGCATTTAACTGTATATAGGTTTCTGCTGTTTTGTGGATGTTGTATTTGCTTCGTTTCAGTAAACTAGCATCATTAGTTAATATGGAATGTGAACCAAAATTAACTTTGAATCATTGTACAACTAAACTCTGGAACATTTCAGAGAGAAAGAAAATGTAGCAAGTCCTGCAGAGGTTTGCAGGAGTCAAAGATTACAAGGTATGATCATGAGTATAAAATTACAAGGTTACAGCTTCTGACATTGCTTAATTCAGCAATGGGGAGATCACTGCAGGAGTGAGCTGCTTACTAAAATTTCCAAAAATCAGGATCAATATCGACTCCATTATAGAGATGTGGACCTGAAATTAATACATTGTGAGAAATTCTTAACACATCAGCTTGACAATCCTTCTTCTGTAATTTTATCCAAGATCGGAGCCTGTTTAATATTAATCAATCAATATTTGTATTAAAATAGCAAAGCAAAGAATTTCTAATCAACATTAAATATGTATTCCTGCTGGTGTTGCTTCAGCGCCTGAATTGGGCAACTTAAATATCAGTGATTTATTATGTAGTGTTTTGGATGTTTCAAAATGCAAAGATACTGTATAAATCTAAGTTCTATTTAATAGAATAAACCTCCTATGCTGCTAGTAAATTGGAGGATCCTAAGATAGATTGGAGAAAACACTGCTTTATAAATTATCAGGCCTATATATCACTCCAGGCCTGCCCAATGAGGTTAACTATTAATTGCCCTCTGGGCAAAATTAGGGATGCGCAATAAATGCCAACCCACATCCTGTGAATGAATTTTAAATATTCCAGACAATCTCAAGAAGTAGCTAAATAATGACCGCTTGGTTGTTGATAGACTTCATCCTAGAGTCTTAAAAGTGGCAACAATATAGTTGATGTATTGATTTTATTTTCCAAACCTCCTTTGATTTGGGGATGATACTATGAGATTGGAAGATAACTGTTTTATTCAAAAAGAGAGAGAGAGAGACAGACAGACAGAAAAGCGGAAAGACAAGACTAGTTAGCTTAAAATATGTCTTAGGGAAAATGTTTGAAGCTGTTATAAAACAAAGTGCAACAGGGCGTTGCAACAAGTTCAAAATAATAAGGCAGAGTCAATATGGTATTGTAAAAAGGAAGTCATGTTTGACCAATCCATTCCAAAGATGTGCAGGTGAGCTGGATTGGCCATGCTAAATTGCGCACAGTGTCCAGGGATGTGCAGGCAAGGTGGATTAGCCCTGGGAAATGCAGGGTCACAGGGATAGGTAGGGGGTGGGTCTGGATGGAATGCTCTTCGGAAAGTCAGTATGGATTCGATGGGCCTAATGGCCTGCTTCCACACTGTAGGGATCCTATGATAAATACAGGAGAATTGCACAATGTAAAATACAGTTCTGCAATTGATCATCCATAGTAATATTAATAGAGGAAAGCAAATTGCTCTTTCTTGAACTGTTATATTCATTCTGCATGTTGACCATGTATTTTACTGTCTTCTATAATTTGCTCACTCACTTCGCAACACAATCCAAACCTCTCTTTGTTTCCGTTTATTTTCTCAGACTCATTTTGTTTAAATCTCCTTCTCCTTTACTTGCTCTTTTATTTAAAATTTATATGAAGCATTTACTCCAGAATTTCAGTTGTACCACTGTTACAGTAATTTTATGCATTTCTAAAGGATAATTGCCTGAACAAATACCATAACTTATCTTCTGTCCATTATTATTGCCTCATGTTTTATCTGAATAATATACATGTGAACAATACTGAGAAAAATTAATTGCTGTCAAATAGCATTAAAATCTAAAATGCCTCCAACGTGATACTTATTAATTTCAACTATGCTTTGTTTGTTTATCATTTATATCATTCTCAAATTTTGGATTGACTGGGAATAATTTTATCTTCAGACAATGGAGTGAAATGGGTGTTATTGAGTTTTCCATTGTTTGGAAGGGAAAAACCCATCCAGATAAATGTGGAACAACCTGAGACTCTGCCAAATACCCTGTTTCCTGTTGAGCTTTGCTGTCCACAGGATATAATTTGAGACTTGATACTTTAGATACTTGATCCTATTAATTCAGGAAACATGGGTACAGGTGAACCCAGGGGCACACTAAGAAATACATATTTTCCACTTCTGGGCTTTGTCAGGATTTCTACAAACCATTTGGTAAAGACGTACATTGCATCATCATTATAATTTCTCTCATGCAAACTTGCGAAAGATGTCACACATCAAGTGCAGCCTGTGACCAGGTGTAATGCCAGAAGTTTGTCGAGTTAGGGCGTGAATCTGAAGATTTAATCTCTTTATTAAAGGAAAAAGTTTTGCTTCCTGCAATTAGCACTAAATTGAAATTTACTGTTAAGTGTCTTTGAGACTTGGGCAGGGCTAAGCAAACTAGTGGGTGAAACTAGTTAAGGATGTAACCGGTCCAATCTGGTTTTTGTAACTACCTGGAAGCTCATCCATCTGAGTCTCTTAAGTATAAGTAGAAGAAATGGAAGGGCATCTTATGAGGAGTGTAGTTTGTGACAGAGTGTGAGATTAGGAGTCTGGTGACTAAGGAGATTGTTGAGGAGGGGGAGGTGGTATTCCTTTGTCTAACTGTATCAGCCTCCAGGGGAGCAGAATTTGAAAGGGTACCTGTGAGAGAACAGAAATTCAATGGGAGCTTGGCACTGTGAAACCCCAGTTATTAATCGGCCCTGGGATGTGGCTTCACAGCTCAGCCATGTCTTTCTGGGCGGTACTGGTCAAAGATTTGGAAGATGTTCTCTAAGGAGCTTTGGTGAATTTCTGCAATGCATCTTGTAAGTGGAAATAGCATAGTTAGAGTGGTAGATACATTTTTCTGCAGCCAAGACTGAGAGTCCAGATAATCATGCTGTCTGCTGGTGTCAGGATTTGGGACATCAACTCGGACTGTAGAGCAACCTACAGTGGGAGGGAAGGCTCCAGTAGATATGGTAGAAGGTACTAGCAACATAGATAGAACCAGGAAAGAGACCATGAGCAGTTAGTGGTTAAATTAAAGCACAGATTGCAAGGGTAATAATCTCCTCAGTGTTATTACCTGACCATGAGCCAATAGTCATTGGATAAGAAGATTAAAGAAATGAATGCATGAGAGTGGTGTAAGAAAATGGGTTTTGATCCTTAGGACACTGGCACCAATATGGTCAAAAGTGGAAACTGCACTGTTGGGATGGCCACCACTGAAATCTGTTGGGATCAGTGTTCAGGTGAATTGTGTAACTAGGATTGTAGAGAAAACTTTCACTCAAATATCAATGGGAAGAGCTTAAGTGAGTGGAGATGTTGTAAAAGAAAGTAACAGAGTAGAGCAGAGCAGCAACTTGAGAAATAATTATCAGTGTCAGAGGAAAGAGCAAAACAAAGAAGCATTAGAGTGGCGCAGTAGTGTGCAAAAACTGACTTAAAATAATTTAAAACTGTACATTCTACAACCAGCCAAGGAGCAGGCTTACCTCGACCTGGTAGGTTCAATAAAACTTGAGTGATCACTGATTTCATCACAAAGAACCTTATCGGTAACAGTGATCATAGCATAATGGAATTTTATGTTCAGTTAGAAAGAGAGAGTTTTGGGTCCATGACAAGTATTTTAAACTTAAATGAAAGTAACCATAACAATGTGAAGGTAGAGCTGTTAAGGTGAACTCAAGGAGGTTAGGGCAGTATAGTTGCAGTTGCAGATGTTTGAGATGATATTTAATAATTCTGAGCAAATATATGTCCCAATGAGAAAGAAAAGATCTTTGAGAAAGATGCACCATTTGTTAATAAATAAAAAAGTTAAGAATAGTATTACTTTGAAAGAAGTACTGAACAAATCTGCAAAGATTAGTGATAGCCAGAAGATTGGGTGGAGTTTAAGAATTGGCAACGAATGACCAAAATGGTAGCCAAGAGGCATACAGCAGAGTATGAAAGAAGCTGAGGTAGTAATAAAGGAGCAGATAGTAAAGTTTCTACAAGTATTTGACCAGAAACTGAGTACAAGTAGTTCTGGTATAACACATGTTTCGGCAGCGTAGGGAATGTTGGTAATAGCATGATTTCAGCAGGAATCAATTCACGCCATTCGTTCTGTACATGCACTGATGCGCACACTGAAATCTCCATGTTGTTTTGTGCATGCGTTGATCTTCTTGCTGTTTTGCACATACCGCCGTAGTATCCACGCATGTGTGATATCAGTACTGGTCTTTGTGCCGTTGTGCGTATGCACCAAAGTCTCTGTGCCATTCCACACATGCACGATGTCAACTGCCAATAAGAGCAGCTTTCTGTGAGAGGTACTGTATAGAGAGCAGCTTTCTTACTTTTTTTTAAAATGTACTGTGTTAAACTTACTTTTTTCTTTATAAATATGATTTCAACCTGCATTCAGGCTGTGCTATACTTTGCATTACACTTTTGGGTGATTTTTGAGTGATCATGATTTTTTTTTGCTGGTCTGCCCCTAAACCCCCTTTTCCCATTGGCCCCATTATTTGTTTTTACAGATTTTTCTGTTAAGTAAGGTCTTGCTGGAACACAACTATGGCATTACTGGAGAACTACTTATAACTAAAGCTAGTGTTGGTCCACTACAGAGTAAGGCGAGTGAATTGATAATTGAAAAGAGAGAAATGGCTGTGGCTTTGAACAGGCATTATGTGTCCATATTCAGACAGGAAACAAATAAAACTTCTCAAAAGATAATTGTTAAAGCTAATCTAATGTCTTAAAATAAATAATGATAAAGATAGGAACTGCATTATGATTTTCCAAAATTCTGGATTCTATAAAGACCCAAGAACACATAAAGAAAGATTTAACAACATCACATCATCATGATACATTTTCAACTTACTTACGATGAAGTTCACCACTTCAATTCTGTGCTTTGGAGCTCACTGAGAGCTTACATTGGAATGCTGCAGTTCAGCTGACTGGGAGCCGACCACATAGTTGTTGGCAGGGAGAAAAACTTTGTCACTCTGCAGATCGATTAGCTACTTGTTGCTGGCCAAACCTCCCATTATACACCCTCCATCCCCCAGCTCCAGTTCTTCTGCAATTAAAATTCCACCACTGGTTGAACAAACAAAGTTACAATCCCTTGGAAGCCTTCACAATATCTAATTCTTCCTCACTCAATCATGGCAAAGTTTCATTCCAGAATGGATGCTACGGGAAAGATAGATATTGTTCAGACAGGACTGGAACATCTTATCATATTAGGAATGGCCAGTCTCTTTACTTTCATTCTTGTAGCTGCAATTAAAATGACAGTTGCTCCGAGATCAGATGATGAGAGTGAACATATATTTTATAACATGATGATGCACTTCCAATCAAGTTTCAACCATGTGATCTATGGTGGCCTCAGAAGTTTTAATTTTGTTTCCCCTCCCACTACATCTTGGTGTAATCCTGGGATCTGCAGCTGGGTGGAAGGAGGAGGTGGAGCCTATTACCCTGAGAGGATTGGGCAGGAAATCCTAGCGGCATTTATGGCTAGAGGCGAGACATAGTGAGAGTATTCTGGGGCAGTTGCAAGCTCACTGTTCTTAACCTGAACTCCCACAGATTTGAGAACTTCAGGAAGAATGGAGGTTGAGGGGTTCGGCACCTCAACCACATGCTGAGAGGAGACTTCTGGGGCTCCTGTAAATGGTTTCTCCTCTAACTGTGCACCTATAGGCACCATCCTCTCTCCTTGTGAAGGAGGGGCATCAGGACTCAGGTCAAGATTCCTCATCCCCTTGTGCTCTGGCATTGGCACTAAGCAATTATGGCTACAATACTGGATTGCAGTTCTGTGCATGTGTCTGCCAGATATTTAGTGTGCAGAACCGGGGTCTCCATGGCAGCAGCTAACCTGTCCATTGGGACTGCAGGCCCATATATGTCAGCGGCAGTATGGTAGAGATAGTGTGATGCTCTCCGCCAGCCTTCAATCCAGTTTCTTCAGTGTCTTTGACAAGCCAGGAGAAAGTGAGGTCTGCAGATGCTGGAGATCAAAGTTGAAACTTTATTGCTGGAACAGCACAGCAGGTCAGGCAGCATCCAGGGCAGCATCTTTGACAAGCCAGCCTGCTTATGAATGTCAATGGACCCTGTCAGCAAATCGGGGTGCCAATGTGCCTCGATCAGCAATCTAGGGCAATTTGTCTCACACTGGAACTGTGAATGGCAATGTCAGGTTTGTAATGTTTGACCTGGTGCACAGTTGGATTTAATTATGGTGTCAGTGGTGAGAATCCTGGAAAGTCCCGTGATTACAGTGGCTCAATGATTAGCATTGCTGTCTCACAGTGCCAGAGACTCGAGTTTGATTCTAGCCTCTGGGAACTGTCTGTGTGGAGTTTGCATGTTCTCCCTTTGTCTGTGTGGGTTTCCTCCCATAGTCCAAAGATGTGCAGGTTAGGTGAATTGGCCATGCTAAATTGCCCATAGTGTTCAGGGTTGGTTAGGTGTGTTAGTCGGGGGAAATGTAGAGTAATAGGGTAGGGAAATTGGTCTAGGTGGGTCTCGGAGGGTTGGTGTGGACTTGTTGGGCCAAATGGCCTGCTTCCACACTGTAGGAATTCTATGATGATTTCTATGATTACTTATGTCACTGCTGAGTACTCAATTCCATGATTGTGACACTGTGACACTGTTGGGGCATAGTAAGTACATAATGAGGTGGGAAGCATGTGATTAAGTCAGATAAATTGCTGGAGCTCATGAGATGAGTCCGCAAAATTTGACCATTAATAAATTTATGGTCAAATTCGGCCAAAATGCTAATTCTTCAAGTTTACATGGTCTTCTAAAATTACCCATTTTCAGTTTGTCTTGAAGGCTGTGCAGTCACCAGCATGTACATTCTGAAGTGGCATGTTACCTGTCAAACAAGCTGCTCAGTGGAGCTAATCTTACCCATATTGAAAGCTAAATCCTTTTTTGCAGCAAGGCTTTGCCTGCCAGGTTGATGAAGAGGAATTGCAAGAGGACAATAGCTGAATTTAGAGTTGAATAAACATTTGCATTAGCTCTGTTATTGATTTACTTTCCATTGGCACAACAAGTTGGTGTGAACGTTTTTCTGGTACAGTATCTAAGCTGTAGAGTAAACATAACTAAATGGACCAATGTAACTGAATCAAAAATTAATACAAGGAGTAATATTTACATAGATGGTGAGCAACAACTCCAATTGTTAACCAGGATGAAGAGTTGTTATAAAGGGTGTTGTATTATTGCTCAGATTTCAGAAAGGCAGTCAGAATACCTTCAGACAGCTGGACAACATCACGACATATGACGCTGTAGTGTAAGAGGTCTACATCTTACTGTCTATACAGCCAGTCTGTTAGCTAGTCAGTTGGACAGAGAACAACTTAATCAGTCAGTTAGTTCTTGTCAGTTCTGAGGAAGGGTCACGTGACGTGAAACATTTAACTCTGATTTCCCTCCACAGATCCTGGCAGATCTGTTGAACTTTTCCAGCAATTTCTGTTTTTGTTTCTGATTTACAGCACCTGCAGTTCTTTAGTTAGGTCTTGTACAGTTCTGGTTGCCCTGCTATAGGAAGGATATTACTAAACTGGAGAGGGTTCAGAAAAGATATGCAAGAATGTTGCCTTGACTGGAGGGTTTGAGTTATAAGGAGAGATTAGATATCCTGGGACCTTTCCTACTGGAGTATAGGAGGTTGAGGAGTGACCTTATAGAGATTTATAAAATCATGAGGGGCATAGAAAAGGTGAATAGCAAATCTTTTCCCTAGGGTAGGGGGGTTCAACACTCATGGCCATATTTTTAGGGTGAGAGGAGAAAGATTTAAAAGGGACCTGAGGGGCAACATTTTCACACAGAGGTTCGAATGAACTACCAAAGGAAGTGGTAGATTCAGGTACAGTTAAAACATTTAAAAGACATTTGGACAAGTACATGAATAATAAAGGTTTAGAGGGACATGGGCCAAATGCAGGCAAGTGGGACTAATTTACTTTGGGAAACATGGTCAGCATGGACGCATTGGAATGCCAGTCCACTCCAAAGTGCAGCATGGAAGTGCAGAACCATTTTCGAAGGGGATCAGAGATGTGTCACAAGGCACCGAAGCTGATATCTGTCTGATGCCAATGTCTGAGGATTACAGAGGGCAGGCTGTCACTGCCTGTGGTCTCCTGAGATGTTGGTGGCTACTGTGCCAGAAACGCATGTAACCGTCAGGAAATCACTCTGACCTTTATGTCAGGAATTGTCATCATCTAGTTATCATCCAGCAGCTGGGAGAATGGGAAAGTACTTATTAATGAGGAGAGATTTGGTATTAATCACATGCTAATAACATGCAGATGGGTTCAAATTAACATCTCGTTCCTCTCTAGTGACTCTCTTGTCTTGCCATTCAACACATGGTTGGAGAATCATATTTTTTGGTCTTGTCATCGTGAATCTCATTACCACCAATTTCAATTTTCCCAACTATCTTACCACTGCCCATGCCATTCAGAGGCTGGGAACATTACACTTGTAATATTTATATAGAACATAGAACATAGAACAGTACAGCACAGAACAGGCCCTTCAGCCCACGATGGTGTGCTCTCCACTGATCCTCATGTTTGCACCTTCAAATTTCTGTGACCATATGCATGTCCAGTAGTCTCTTAAATGTCCCCAATGACCCTGCTTCCACAACTGCTGCTGGCAACGCATTCCATGCTCTCACAACTCTCTGTGTATCTGACAGATTGTGATAATCTGCACTTTAATGGCGGTTTGTAAAAGTAAAAAATAGTTCAACTCACTTAATTTCAATTCAACCAAATCATTTTAACCATTATTTTATGCTCCCATGACATCCTCTCCAAAACCTAGGCCGTTGTCTTTGGTTGAACAAGATTGTTCTTGGCCACATTCAGGCCACATGTGATCATGTAAATGTCACTGCATCAGTGAATTCATCAATGGTCCATTTAATTCACTGAATTATTAACTTCCACTTAATTTACAGGCAAAATGCAACTCAGCAGGATTACAACTAAGACCAAAAAGCAACACTAAATAGGTTCCATAACGTCAATAACAACCTTCCAACAAGGAACTGATGAGTAATATTATCAGTATACAGTTCCCCATAGTTAAACACATGCAGCATAAGTTTTAGAAATAAAGTTATATAGGAACTTACAGTGTGGCAAACAGAAATACTGAGAGTAAATAAAAAGGATTTAAATCAGAAGAAGTTTCAATGATATTTTAAAAAATTAACACTTTTTAAATTGAACAGTTAAATATACCACAATAATGGCACAAAACTTGGCATCTTGCTGTATGATTAAATTCTTAAATTCAGGTGCATACAATGCAAGATAGCATTAGCGTATCAATGATTACAATACTCAAAAGCTACTTATTTGAGTATAAATGAAGTTGTCTTAAAAAAACTTCCCCAATATAGCATGTGATTTTTACTAAGCTGATAAACCTGTTTGGATCATTACGTCAAACTCTACAATCTTTTGCCCTGGAGGCAACTGTGCTACAAACAAAATCTCAGATATAAATAAGAGTACGAAGAGATACAAAAGTCTTCAATTTGAAACATTTTTGTCACATTGCAACTATCACACTTTATTTCAGATACATTGACAGCATTAAAACAGATCATAAGTGAGGTCAGTTAGTGATCTACAACCTAAGACTGACAGACTTTCTTGATATCTCCAATTAATCCCATGCTGCATTTGCTCAGCAGCTAATAGACTTTTATTGTAGTCTGACAGAGACAAGGCCTACCTCATTGGGTATTGTACGCTTTAATAATTGTTTTGAAATAAATCCTTAGAAAACATTGCCTAGTATATTTAAGAAATGTCTATTGGTGCAATTCCATCAGTATAGCTGTAAGTAGATTTATCATAAAAATAAGCATTATCCTCAAAATTATTAAAGTACCAATCCACCACTTCCACATCCAATACCACCTCCCACCACGTGCCCCCCGCCCCCATTCACAGGGATGACATTTGGACAAGTATATTTCAAAAGGTGAATCTACAAATGGAAACATATTTTATAAAGAGAGTCAACTGGATAGGTTCCAACCATTCAAAAACTTGATGCATAAGGGTGTGCAGTAGAAGATAATAGACAATAAAAGCAATGTTTTAATAAGTACAGAGATGTCCTACTGGAAACATTGCTCCATAAAATAAAAAGTAAATTTGTCACATTTACCCTTATAAGGCTATCTCCTACACTGTAAGAACCTTTTTAAACTGTAATGATAATGAACACCAATGTGCAAACACTTTAGTGAGTACCATGGTAAATGATGCACATGCAGTGTACACCTTCTTGTCCAGAAAAAAGAGTACAGTAAGTTAGGAACACTTACTGCATTTTAAGTTTTAAAACTCTTTTTGGCTGTATTTTCACTTTTGACATTTTCTTTCATTTTTTTCTGAAAAATATGAATAAGTGAACATGGACTTGCAACGGGGAAACACTATACATAATGTTTTGTGCAAATAAGTGAATTCATAAAGATGTGAATGGTTGGACTTTAAAGGAACAGGAAAAATTGCATTTATATAACCCTTTACCTTGCAAGAGTTGCAATGCTAACCACTACCAGCTAGTAGCTGGGGTCTTTTCCTGATATTATCTTTTCTCCTTGACTAGATCTAAGGGCCTGATTGCTTTAGTAGTAACGGAAAATCACCAGTGAGTTTTAATGAGAAACGTTTCTTGTCTTAAACGAGATGTTTCTTACTGCATTATACTTATCAGATACAAGTTCCATTAATAAGTTAGCTAAAAATCACACAACACCAGGTTATAGTCCAACAGGTTTAACTGGAAGCACACTAGCTTTCGGAGCGATGCTCCGAAAGCTAGTGTGCTTCCAGTTAAACCTGTTGGACTATAACCTGGTGTTGTGTGATTTTTAACTTTGTACACCCCAGTCCAACACCGGCATCTCCAAATCATGATTAATAAATTAGGCATTGTCACTAAGACTTTTGGAGACCAGTGGATATAGATTTCACCTTACAAGATCCTTTCCCCACACAAACCCTAATGACATCATGAGATTGGGTGAAGTTTAACAGATTCCAATATTAGCCTTTTCAGAACCGTTACCTTACATGACATTTTCCACAGCTACTTGATGTTTTAAAGCAAAATACTGGCATTTCAGTCTAGTTTGAAGTGCAGTCACTGTCATAAGAAATGGGAAAGTCAAGTTGTCACAGAAAGCTGTTAGAAACATAAGGGATAATGAAGGGATAATCAAGAAATGAAAATTTCAATGAAAATCAAATTGACTCAATTATTCCTCATCGCAAACACAATGACCTTAGTAATCTTAAGCTAGAGAGAGTGCAAATTTGTGACACAGGATGTGTATCAGCCTAACATACCACCTATTTTGCAAAAAGAATTTTAGACCTGTAACAGATCACCTGCTGCAGTCAGAAACTATTTACAAGCCATTGTCCCAGCTGCAAAAACAACCACACTGCCAAGGTGCTGTATCTTGAGAGTGGGAATAGAAATATTCCCCCAACCGGTTCCAACTTCAAATTCACCTGAGAGGCCATCTCCTGATAATTCCACTGCAGAAAACCTTGCAGCCTACCATGAACCGTTTCCTCTTACAAGATCTACATTCCAGCTACATCATAAGTTCATCTAAGAAACTACAGGCCTGTTACAAATAAATGACTGAAATACATTAATGCCCCATCTTTTTCAGGGAAACCTCTGAAAATGCCGCAAGCAGCAAAAGTCACAAACCAAGAATTACCAGGAGATGAAAGTTGGTAGCACAGCTATTATTATTCATGCTGGTGAAGAGGTGCCGTGAGCAAGTGAGAAGACAGCATGTAGAGTTGGGGTGTGTTATGGGCCAGGCCAGACCCCCTCAAAACATTTCAAGAAAGTAGCCCAGACCCTAACTTTGCCTGTTGGTTTAAGCAGGTGTAACGGGGATATCCCAGGAGTGATGCAGCTGGCCCAACTGAATTTATTTGCAAGATTACTGAATGAAACATAAACAAAAGAGAACTGAATATAGAATAACTTAACCTATCCAAAAATACAATGGATTATCCCAACTTAATGATACTGTTCCAAATACTTGCAACAATCTCCATAAACACCCCTTGGCAAAAAAGGTAAAATCAAACACAGGGCCTTACAGGAGAGATTTCAGAGAGAGGGAGGATGAACATGGACCTGCTTCTTTGGGTCCAGCAACTTCACAACTGACTGCCTGCTAAAACCAAACCAAACCAGAGAAAAGCTGAGCTGGGAGAACCGGCCACTCACCTTTCATTGTCAAGTTTTTTAAAAAAATTGATAGCCTTTTTTCCGAGGCAGTATCTGTTAGCTATGATCAAATTGGTAAAACCCTTCAAACCTAGACCTCTCAGAACCTGGGTCTTTACAGCCACTCTGAAAAAAACCAAAGGACCACATAACCTTGTTAAAAGAGCAGCATCATCACAAGTGGATGAGAGTGAGTGGGGAAGATGTTGCAGGCAATGGTGAGAGTATTAGAGCATGGGTCTTGGTGAGATGTGGTACAGTAGCAGAGGTAGAGGGAGTGTGAGGCATTATGAATAGGTGGTGGAAAAGTGGAGAAAAACAGTGACCTTCCTGCGGTGCTGTACATTCACCCAGACATTGGAGACTGTTTCAACCTGGGTGGCAATCAGAGAGCAGGCGAGCAGATTCTGGTGTTGTGGCCTCTGTTGCTGCCCCTGGGGTAGCAGGAAGTCCCATGGTGACACCATTAAGTCCAGCACCACCTTCAAGTTCCTGCCAGCAAAGGGCAGCACCAATTTTCAGACTGACCGTGCTTGCCTGGATGCACAACAGGCTTTGAAAGATGGTGCAGGTACAAGGGATATTGGTGAAATCTGAGCTATACAGTGAGTGGCAAGTTGTAGTAAGAACGCGGTGTTGTAAGATGGGATGGAAACTGGATGTAAGAGACACCAAAGGGGCAGGCTATATAATCAACGGAGTGAGTTCTGTGAGTTATAATGAGAGACTTTGCTAAGCCTTGTGGTAACATGCTCTCCAAAAACCTCAATGCTACTTGAACTATCCCAAGATTCAGTCTGTTTTTTTTTAAGGAAGTGCTTTATTGGCTGTAAAATATTTTGGGGAATCCTAACGTCATGGATGGTGTTATGCAAACTGTAAGACTTTCTCACTGCCCTCACCAAGGTCTAATAGAACATAGAACAGTACAGCATAGTACAGGCCCTTCGGCCCACAATGTTGTGCCAAGCATTTATCTTAATCTAAGATCAACCTAACCTACACATCCCTCAAATTACCTCCATCCATGTGCTTGTCCAGCAGTCGCTTAAATGTCTCTAATGTCTCTGACTCTACTACCACTTCTGGCAGTGCATTCCACGCTCCCACCACTCTCTGCATAAAGAACCTACCTCTGACATCTTCCCTGAGTTAAAATCTCTTTCAATTTCTGGGAAATGTCCCCATTGGCGTCATTGTCACACATAACAGGAGAGCATGCCATTCTGGCCAGCTACTCAGCAGGAAATGAAAGAGAAAATTATAATGAGATCACGTCAGTAATGTTGGTACAGCATCCATGTATTCAGGCTGTCTGGAATTCCCCCTCATCTCTACTTCACTCCCTTTCCATAAATATTGAGACTATGATCTCTTAGTACTGTAGTTTGGCAAGGGGTAGCATGGTGGCTCAGTGATTAGCACTGTTGCCTCACAGTACCAGGAACCCAAGTTCATTCCACCCTCAGGCAACTGTATGGAGTTTGCACATTCTCCCCCTGTCTGTATGGCTTTCCTCTGGGTGCCGGTTTCCTTCCACAGTCCAAAGATGGGCAGGTTAGGTGGATTGGTCATACTAAAATTGTCCATAGTGACCAGGGATGTATAGGCTAGGTGGATTAGCCATGGAAAATGCAGGGTTACAACAATAGGGTATGGGTCTGGATGGGATTCTCTTTGGAGGGGCAGTGTGGACTCAATGGGCCAAATTACCTGCTTCCACACTATAGGGATTCTATGATAAACAAATACACTACAGCTTAGACATTTGATTATAATAAGTGCTTTCTGCTTCCAAATAACTCATTATGCCAAAGCTTGTTAATGCTTGCCGTGAGGTCTGTGGTCATTTCAGCAACTGCCCTTTCACCTTCACCTTTGGCCTTTGATAGTGCATATGATCTCTCAGTCAACATCTTCATTCACAGCACAGATGGTGTTATACACCACTCTTTCCCAACTTTTCTTAGAGTGAGCAATGGAATCTCACAAGAAGGCAGACAAGTGATAGAGCCCTATTCGAAAATAACTTTTGGTTCAATATCCTTTGCTGCCACCTCCCTTCATCCTTGTGGAAGTGCATGACCTCCACTTGACTTTGCTTATATCGGTGGGATTGAAATCAAGCAGATACATTTTCATTTCCATCTGGCTATGGATGCATGTTTTAAGTTGTGAAATGCCAAATGCAGAACCTATATCATTTTTGTATACTGATTCCACCAGTCATGAATGCTTCCTGTTTGAAACATACATCTGTCTCTGCTTATGTTGGATTTGCCAGTGTAGGAGGAAAATCACATTTCCTAAAGCCTGCACTTGAACAAACCAAATGAATGTGGCTTTCTTTTGTTGAGTGTCGGAGAAATTTGCCCAATGGTTTAGAGATCACAAAACACAGCTCGAAATGAAATTGACAAGTTTATTGCAAGCGATATCACTGGAGGAGAAACCGACCAGCTAACACAGAACTGACAGTCGGTATAGGTAGTCAGACTTTCTCTTCCCAGAGCTGAGGATGAGACCAGTTTTATAATAATGCTGCACAATGACACTGATTAAGAAATGGGAAAGTACAATGTATCTGGAAATTGATTTGGAGATGCAGATGTTGGACTGGGGTGTACAAAGTTAAAAATCACTTTGTACTTTTAACTTTGTACTATAGCCTGGTGTTGTGTGATTTTTAACTCTGGAAATGGAGTAATCTAGTTGCAAGGATGCTAAGTAGAAAACAAATATCGGATGAATGTCCTGTTCCTTCCCACAGTGCAACATCCTGACAGTATTGATGGTTCCAATCTTCTTCACAGGTAGGTGTTAATGTCTCCTCTGAAGTAGTGAGGGGCTTCCATTGTCCTGTTCCTGGAGCATGTCCTTGCTGGTGCCTCTCTGTCTGACCTGCTTTGAGATATCTGTGGTGCTCTGTCATTGTTAGTGGGAGCTTAAAGTGTATTTCCCTGTCTGCGTGCTGCTTGGGAATTCTCGGTGTTTTGGTACAGTTTGGCCAGTTTTGATTTTGTGGGCCTATCGTGGGTTAGCAAAGGTTTTCCCACATCGAGTTATGAAGAAATTCGTTAGGATGGCAAGAGATCGTGAATGAAGTGCAGCAACGTCCCTTAATGTTCGTCTGCAGCTTTTTCACAGCTGACCATTGTGGAAGTGCAAGATGTTCTCTCAGCCCAACAACCTGCGAGCAAGTTGTGTGAGTAGCAAGTCATACCCAGTATCCCTGAACACCAGGGGCCCATGCCTTTGAGGTGAGCTTTCTGAGTATTAGGAAAGAACATGGAAAATCTGAAAACCAGAATGGGAGCAGCCTCCTCCCATCGGTGATATAGAGACACAGGTAGAGTGACAGCTGCCTGAAAGGCCTAGCTCACCATGTTCAGTGCTCCAAGGCAGAGGGATATTACAATGTCCAGTGCTTATGAGAAGGACATGCATAATACTGAGGCACTACCTACCTAAGAAGCTGGAACAGGACAATGTCCCTTTATGTAACCAAGAGGCAATATCAGCGGAAGATTTGTCTGGCTGGACAGGTCGTGCTTGAGCTTTGCATCATTTTGTGAGAAGATCTCGGGCCAAGGAAAGACCAGGAGCATTGTACTCCCAGTGGCCTTGAAGGCGACCACAGGCTTCAATTTCTTTACAACCAGCTGTCTCCAAAGTTGTACATCTTCTGTGGCATCTTACTGTCCACAGAGCACAGCTGCATCCAGTACCTTTCTGTCAGGGTCAGGCACTTTATCTCCTTCATTACAGAGACTGCAGCACAGGCACAGAGGGTGATTGCATTTGCCTCAGTTTCACAATGCCTTTGGACACAGTTTCTAGCTGACTGCTGTAGATATTAATCTAAAATTTGCTGGGTTGAAATAAAATGAGGAAGGAAAATAAAATATGAAGCCTGATAATGACCTAATGACTAGGAAAGACATGGGTTTCAATGTGATTGTATTTTGCTGAAAGAATGTGTGTTTAAATCAAGCACGGTAAAGTCAGCAGTGATAACCAAACTGGCACAAAGTATCTGGCTGAAGTTCAGTTTAAAAACAGGCACATTGAATCAGATATGATAACATGGATGGTTATCAGCTGAATTTGTGATTGCTATAGAAGTGTGCTATGTAGGTATCATATGGTTTATTAAATGTCACAAAAGCTCCAAAGAAATAGCATATATGAACAGTCTAAACAAGTTGACCTGAAATTTAATAAAATCAAGAAAGAAGCCTCTTTCCACAAGCAAGTCTTAAAAAGCAATTAACCAAACTAGCCAGGGGTTGTTGTTAGTGGTCAAACTGACCATTTGTTGCAGACTAGATACTGTGGAGGTTTGTACACAGCCTTCTTTGTATGGAACAGTATAGAGAAAGCGTGACTCACAGCATAGTTAGCTTGCTCCGAACGGATCTTCTGAGCAGCGGCTGGAGGTTGGAACAGAGCAGACAGATCATCCATTCTGCTTTCACCTTCAGACAAGTACATATACACATGTGATTGTAAGCATTTCAGGGATAAGATTTTGCATTTTATTGTAATGTACTTTATTAAAGAACATCGGTTTTATTCCATTATTAGAACCTCCTTGAGTTATTAACATCCAGACAGACTCAGGGAAGTGGGAGTAAAAGCCTGCAATGCACATGTGTAGCACCAAGGGACCCTATGTGCTGACATTCCCTGAACATGGAATTCCTCTTCCCCCACTACACAAGATTTTTACCCATCTAAAACTCCTACCCTGACAAATACAATGATAATTCTCAGGCAGTCTGGCCTGGCACCTAGGTTTAAAGTTGCCCACGTGGTGCACAGCTGGGTTCTCTGGGATAGGACCACTCCTGCCTCAGACTTCTCCTCCAACACACTGGTGCTGTGAATCCAACCTATCGTGGTGCTAAAACCCACTGGAGTGCATGGAAATGTTGGATACTTCTGCCCTGTCCCTCAAACAACTGCCATCTCCTGCCTGAGGTTAATTATCTTTTGATGGGTGGCACTTCAGATGGACACATGAGAGAAAAAGAAGATGGTACTGCATACCACCTATCTTGACGTTAATCTGCTTTTCCAGCAACCTAACTTATGGTAAACCTTTGGTAATTATTCTTGCTGCCTAATTCTATGGTTTCCAAAGTACCTTTCATCTATCACTCCTTTGCAATTGAAAACATTCAGATGCACAGTTGTATGATACACAGCTATGTGCATGGTTGAGAGTGAATGCACTATCATTCACTATTGCCCTCTCTAAAATATTGAAGTCCTTTTGGTTTGAAGGCCTCACCCTCCTCATTTCCTTCACGGAGTGCTGTTTTGCTAAAAAAGATGGGGTGGGGTGAAGGCTGAGTAAGGTACAGTAGAAAAGCTGCTTCCATAGATCTCTCCATCAATTTCCTCAGTTCACATTGGCATAGTGATGATTTGCTCGCAATAGTCGTCATTGTGTTGGGGTAAGCATTTCTGGCATCATACCATTATTTGGCAAGTTTGACTCATTTAATCCTGCCATCAAAGACTAGGCCCAGTATGTGGAAAGAATGTGTTATATTTTCTGGGCAAATGACACTGGGGCAGACAACAAGCAATGAGTAATTCTCCTGAGAGGGTGTGGACCTGCAGCTTTTTTGGTTATTAGGAGCCTTACATTTCTGGAGGCACGAAGTATGAAAACCTTTCAAGAGTTGATGGATTCAGTTAAGGAATATTACGATCCCCAAGCCGCCTCTAATTCTAAGTTGCCATCTGTTTTACTTGGCATTTCCAGAATTTGCTGCCACACTAAAAGATGTCATGCAACATCTCATTTACCTTACTGTCATGAGATACTGACCACCACTGATCCATGCTGCTTTATTAAAGCTGGGATGTTGTCTGTGCAAGAGATGGAGCAGAATTTAAGTAGAGGCCAATCAGTACAAAATCCTGTCACCAAGAAATCCAACAGCAACCTCTTACAAAATAAAAGCAAGAATATGGAACTTCCCAGCAGTGGATGAAGCAAGCAGACCAACTATGTTATGTCCAGGGATGTTATGATATCTCTGGAGTGGGTGAGACTTGAACCTGGGCTTCCTGGAGAACAGTATTAACAATTGCAAGTTATTGGGCGATATGACGTGTTTGTCCTAAGTGATATCCAATAAAACAGCTAGGGAAAAAAAAATTAGCATCCTAATGGAATTGGCTTTTTAAATATCATAATAAGTCTTAAATGAAGCAAAATTACTGGATTTAAAAGTTTCTTTACAAAGAGAGCTACATTGAAAGATTGAAATTTTTAAGATATTTTTAAAAAATCATTTTCCCTCAATCTCATTCTCTCTAGATTTGTAGATTAGAATACGAATTCAGTCCCAAATTGTATATTTTCTTAATTTTAATGAAAACTAATTGGTTAAGGAGATTGCACATATTGCTAAATCATGTTCATACAGGTCTCAGTGTCCCTGCAGGGGGCACTGTGGCAACAGATTTCTCATGACAAATTCAGTACAAAAGCTGAGAGAAGTGGTTAAGAGCATAGCGATGTGATAAAACAAACCAAGTGATTTGGGAAAAGTTCTCCTGCTCAAAAGATCTTTATTCCAAACTGAAGTGATTGGAACGAGGTCAGCCAGGTGGATATAATAGAATATGAGTTCCCTGATTGGGGCTGTTAATCTGCTCCAATCAGGGAACCCTGGCTGATAGATATAAACAGCAATGTCAAGGGTTCTAGTCACTCTCGGAGCCAGCTCTGAGCTAGCTGGGTCAGTGTAATGTGGAAATAAAGGGTAACTTAGTGACTGGATACCAGCCTTCGTGGAGTTATTTCAGTTGCAATGAGAGGAAAACACATCCCTGAAGAAATTTGCTCGCAATAGTCATCTTTGAGTTGGGGTAAGCATTTCTGGCATCATTCTGTTATTTGGCAAGTTTGGCTCATTTGATCCTGCCAACGAAGACTGGGCCCAGTATGTGGAAATAATGTGTTATATTTTCCAGGCAAATGACATTGGGGCAGACAACAAGCAATGAGTAATTCTCCTGACAGTGTGTGGACCTGCAGCGTTTTTGGTTATTAGGAGCCTTACACTTCTGGAGGCATCAAGTATGAAAACCTTTCAAGAGTTGATGGAATCAGTTAAGGAATATTACAACCCCCAAGCCTCCTCTAATTCTGAGTTACCATCTGTTTTACTTGGCAATTCCAGAACCAGGGAATCTATCGGGATTTTTGATGTGGTTAAGATGACTGGCAGAGGAATGTGATTTGGTTTAACCCTGAGTGAGATGCTGAGAGACCATTTGGTAAGTGCGATTAATGATGTGACCATGCAGAAATGTCTACCAGCTGAAGCCCAACTGGACTTCAAACAAGGACTACAACTGGCTTTGTCATTAGAAAACGCGGCAAGTGAAGCTTATGAGTTACAGGGTTACAAATCACACAACACCAGGTTATAGTCCAATGGGCTTAATTGGAAGCACACTAGCTTTCGGAGCACCGCTCCTTCATCAGGTAGTTGTGACAAGCCTGTGCCCCACAGCTTAAACTGCTTTGGAATATGTGTTGTGGGTTTTTCAGGGAGGCACAATAATGGGCTCTGTACACACTACTACTGGATACCACCTGCCTCCACTCTTTCATCCACTGGCCGGACATGTCTTGGCATGCTCATTTACTGCCGAGTGAAATGGATCCCCAGTGGAGGACTCCCTATGCAGGACTCTTTCCTCTGGGACCTGAGGTGGAAAGTGTTGCACACAGCAGTCCCTTACAACTGCAGATTTCGGTGGTTCACAGAATTCCAGCCCAACTGCTTATTTTGAAGCTTTGTGGAGTCCATTGACCATGTATATATTAGGTGTGGGTGTTTACACTGCCTTTTAATGATCAGTTGAAAAATCTTCTGTTCTGCTTTTGGTTGCACTCCTGATCTTTGGGCACTTTGTGCAGAGGGTTTACAGGTAAGTCAGATGATCTCCTCATGGGGGCGGGCCAGGCTGGCTATAAACAGGCCATAGAGGGAGTCATCTCTACTGACTGACTGCCCGTCTTCTGTGGATACACTGGAGCCCAAGTGACCTTGGAAAGGTTGTGTCCACCAATACTCTCGCTAGGGAAGAGGTAGGCAGCACAGGTGATACAGATCGTTCTTTCCCCTTCTAAAAGTTAATTTCATTTAGTCTGCACCTGCTCTTCCAACCCCCCCACTTTTAGACATAAGTAAAGCCTAATTCAGGGCAATGCTTGTTAATTTGCACTAACTACATGATCTTTTTACAGGGGTTCTGTTCATTCTAGAAGCCAGCTCTGATCTAGTTGAGTCAGTGTCTGGCCTTTGTGACATTGTTACTTATACCCTGCCCTGTAGACCAAAAAAAAGAAAAATTTACTTGTCTTGTAGGACATTTGTCTTCCAATGAAATGGCCTCATGGAATGCCAATGCTAGCCATAAGACTCCTTCATATGGTAGGAACCTCAGAGGAAAAGGTGGACATGGCCAATGTTGTATCCTCTACACTACTACAACTGGATGAAGAATTTCTTACACCTAGTGCAGCTTGTAAGAGGCAGGCTAGAGTCCAGGACCTGCTGCCAGTATTCAAGGCGGACTCAGAGGAACCAAACATAATGTGAAAACACCCCAGGGGAAGCCACAGGAAAAAGAACAGCCCTATGTCCCTGGCCTAAGTAGGAGAGAGATAATTCTAAAGAGGTCAGCTGGTTGGACTAGGTTAAACTGACCCAGATATAAACAGGAGTGTCAGGGATTCTGCTTACCCTAGGAGCTGACTCTTAGGCCTTGACACTAACCTAGTTAGCTACGTAAATAAAAAAAGAGTGACTTGGGGAAGAGATAGTAGGCTCTGGATGATATTTCATGTACAAAGACAAAGACATAGAAACAGAGACAGAGACAATGTCAGAACAAAAAGATTATTCCACTTAAACTACAGTCAGTCATTTGCAACTTAACAGCTTCAACACAAGTTATAACAATCTCCCCTCCATATAATTAATATCGAAATGAAATTGAGCAGAGGATATTTAAACTTTTGTCTAATGTAAATTCATTTTTAAAAATTTAAGTGAATCTGATTTAATTAGTTGCATGCAATTCTAGCTCACCAAAATTTACCTCAGTCTCAAAACCTGAATATCCAAATATGTCCATTGAAGAATTAACCAAGAATATTTAGTGTGCTATACATACAAGTAAAAATTTAGTTTTCAAATAGAAATAGTGACCATCACCATTCGGGTAGTTAAAAGAATCATTTTGGTCAAGATAAAATACTACAACCACAGAAGATTCTGGTGCTCTCGTGCCAAATCTCAGTACAACATGGTAGCTAATTTTCATTTAGGACACAAGTCCTGACAAGGGCTTCAGTAACAGCGTAAGGGTCACAGTTTGCAGCTGGTCTTCTGTCCTCAAAGTAACCACAGTGATCTTGTCCAACTTGGCGAGGAATGCGAATGCTCGCTCCACGGTTCGCAACTCCAGCAGAGAAGTCATGGATATTTGAGGTTTCATGTTGTCCGGTTAGCCTTCTGGAATTATCCAGTCCTCCTTTTGGATCATACACATGGATGTGGTATGCATGCCTCTTACTCAGCTTTTCAATTGCTTCTTCAATATGCCTACAGCAAATATTTTGTGCACACAATTAACAAGAAGCTGTTTAGTCATGCTCGTCTTTGACTATTTCAACATAGACTCCCCTTTTAAAAAAAAAAAGACTGCGCACATTCCATACATGAGTGGGTGTAGGACATTCAGCCCATTAAGCTTTGTCTAAGATTGTGGTATTCACTTCAGTTCTAGCTGGTCCTCTATAACTCAATATCCTCAACCAACATGACTTGATCTTCATGGAATTCCCTTCAGTGCAAAGGACTAAAATGATCCTGGAAAATGTATTCCTTCTTATTGCTTGCTTAATTGGGCAATCCCATCCTTAAAAAAAAAGGAATGGGTCACCTGTCGAGATTTCTGCACAGGAAAGGAAACAATCCCAGGATTTGATAAGCCCCCATGATTCACTAAAATAATCTCATTCTAAATGTGAACAGATAGACCCAAGCTAATAAAAAACTTTTCTTACATGACAAGCTTCTTTGGAATCAGCCTAGTGACCTGTTCTATATATTTTTCATGACTTTAAGAAAAAAATGAACAGAATTCAGGATCACAAGTGTGGTCTCACCTATGCCCTTGAGTTTTCTAATTAATGTTTGGATATTTTATGACAGGACCAGAACAGATGGGACTTGAACCTAAACCTGCTGACCCTGAATTAGAGACATTACTATTATCCCACAAGTGCCCAACACAACTGTGGCAAGATTTGCAGTTTTATAGCCCAGTCTTCTTACAAAAGGCCAACATTCAATTTGTATTTTTATAGTTACTTGAACCTGCACACCAGTGTACAAGGACACCCAGATCTAACATGCACTGCAGCATTCTCCAGTAAACAATACCCTGCCTGCAATGCTTCTTCCCAAAAAAAGAGAACCTAATGTTTTCCCAGCCATATACAGTTATCAGAATTGTTTGCCTACTCAATTAACCCATCATCCCCTTTCAGAATTTGAAAACCACTCCCAGAAAGGTAGATAAGGAAGCAAGCTATGATCAATAACCTTGGCTGCAACAGGATTCATTACTTTAAGATGCATATGAATAATTTGAATTAAAAGTAGAGGCCAGCACTGATCCCCCTAGTTATATAGTTTGCACACTAAATTAGTCCATTCTTCCAGATGGTTTGACATTCAAGTCATGCTAATTCTCTACCCACCACAAACCCCTACCCCACAAACAAAACTTCATCTTAGATAGTAAAGTACATCTCCTTAAAAAGACCTTTCAGAAATACATTTATTGGTTCCCCTTTATCTACCCTGCATGCTAAATCCTCAGAATTTTAATACATTTATTAAACACTATCTTTTCACACAAGTATGTTGACTGTCAGATTTACTGCAATCTTCTAAAAAAGGTCCTCATATTACTTCCTTTGGGGGGAATCTTAGCAGCCTCTCAATGACAGATGTTAGGCCCAGTGGTCATGTCTCCAGCTCCCTGTCTGAATGGGGGCATTAGATTTGCAGTTTTCCCATCTGTTGGGATGTTTACAAAAATAGGCAAGGAATTGTGGAAGCATACAACCAATGTACAGTCATTGCAACCACCTCCTTGAGGATCCTAGATGGAACCTTTCAATTCCAGGCAACTCAGCTTTTTGTTCCATTAGTTTTAGTACAATTTTCACAGTTGACAATAAAATTAAAGTTCACTTTTTGGTCCTCCCTACCTTTTCTATAATTCTTACAACTGAGGGGGGTGAAAATGTCTGGGTCATGGGTTGCCTTCTACAGCAAATAGAATTTGTTCTGAATCTTTATCTTGCTTCTCCCATCTCAGCCTGAAGGAGTACATTATCACCATTTTCCTTCTCATACTTTTGGAAGTTTCTTCCCCAGTCTATTTTTGCATTTCTCTAGTTTTTAATCACAATTATTTTCACTCTTCATTGCTTTATCCTTTACTATTTCTGAAGTTTCCCCATTCTTCTGGCCTACCACTTAGCTTTGCTCCCTAGCCAGTAAAATACTATCCTTGACTTCTGGTCAAGAGATGGTGCATTCTTCTTAAAGT
Source organism: Chiloscyllium plagiosum (assembly GCF_037043375.1). Classification (NCBI taxonomy): domain Eukaryota; kingdom Metazoa; phylum Chordata; class Chondrichthyes; order Orectolobiformes; family Hemiscylliidae; genus Chiloscyllium; species Chiloscyllium plagiosum. Next base: position 33,601,463 of record NW_028270159.1, on the reverse strand, counting down.
GTAATTGGAAGAATTATTAAATAACACCTTTAAGTCTACCACTGCTTCTCCTATGGCTTTCCCTTTAAGAGGGAGTTTCCAGACCATTAAGCCACTATTGTCAGTATGGCTCTGTAATTACCTTTGAAGTTTTTATGGTTTCAGAATCAAATTTCCCACAAACAAAACAAAACTAAATATGTGAAATGGAGTCATATTGGGAGTAGAGATATCTCCAAGGGTTTGGGGGAAGGGGAAGAGATTTAAACAAACAGATAGGTAGATCGTGAAGATAACATTGGAGGTTTATCTTTGACTTCCAGATTAGTTCTGAGGTAGTGTTAGTTTCAGCAGATATTGAAACTCTATCAACCATTGTGGTCTGTCAATTTTTTTTTAAAACAACAAGGGCCATTGAACCAATTATGCCAATTTACATGCATGTTTGTAAATCCACATCTGAGGAGAAAAAGGAACTATGCCAAGACAATTTGTTCCCTATTGGAATAATTTTGTTTTGCAGTTGGGAATTAAAAGTTCCATTATAAAAAAAAATCACCGAAAAGCACTTCAAGGGAAAAAGGAGGACAGGTGGAACTTGTGCTTTTTCAGTGTATTAACCTACTTCAAGAAAGAAATACATTACCTTACATTTTCCTGACAGGATATTTTATGTCATGCAGTTTTAAAATTATTGAACCCACAATACTAGTTTCTCAAATTTTTCAGCACTGTTACAAATAATTTAAAATAGTCTTACTGAAGGCCTCCTTTCTTTCGCATAGCCTCTGTGCTAAAGTTAGCATGGCATCCAGCTCCATTCCAGTTTCCAGTCATTGGCTTTGGATCAAATGTAGCCACAACCCCAAAGTCTTCACAAATGCGATGAAGAATGTATCTGGAAATCCACAAGTGATCTCCCATTTCAATCCCTTCACATGGCCCCACTTGATATTCCCACTGGAAGAGATAGACAAGTTCATGGTTTAATAAAATTTCCAGTGAAAAGGAGAGTTAGGCATATGTGCAACCTCTCCCACACTTGATACCTGTGATGGCATGACTTCAGCGTTGGTGCCTGATATCTTCACTCCAGCATAGAGGCATGCTTTATAGTGGGCTTCCACTATATCTCTACCATTGACTTTATCTGCTCCAACTCCACAATAGTACGGTCCTATTATAGATAAGTTGATTAGGATGCAGCAATGCAAGTATGCAGAATCTACAGCATAATTTTGAGATTTCATCTCATTTAATTTTAATTCTGGTTTCCCCTTTGCCAGTTAATATTAGTCATTTTGCCTCCAAACTCCCAGGCAACTGAATACATCATTGACTCATTCTCTGGATGTAGAAGTGGGTCAAAGTAACAAAGGTCTAGAAAATTGGACGAAAGATGAAAATATTATACTGTTGTTGCAGGAATTTAACAAATACAAAGACTAGAGTTACAAATGGCAGTAGGGTAGGTGGGATTAATGTGACAAATTTGACAGGTGGGTTGGTGGAGTCATCTACAAGGGCAGGACATTCAAAAAAAAAAGTCAAGATTAGAGTGGTGCTGGAAAAGCATAGCAGGTCAGGCAGCATCTAAGGAGCAGGAAAAAAGAAAGAAGTTTTGGGCAAAAGCCCTTCATCAGGAAGGAGCCATTCCTGATGAAGGGCTTTTGACTGAAATGTCTGTTTTCTCCCCCCCCTGCTCCTGGATGAGAAATGAAAAGTGCAATTGCTTTGCCACTTGTGAAGATCTTTGCATGCTCGCTCTCCACTGGAGTCGTACCTGAGGACTGGAGAGAGGCAAATGTAATTCCTCTCTTCAAGAAAGGAAATAGGGAAATCCCCGGCAATTACAGACCAGTAAGTCTCACGTCTGTCATTTGCAAGGTGTTAGAAAGGATTCTGAGGGATAGAATTTAATGACCATCTGGAAGAGCATGGCTTGATTAAATGCAGTCAACACGGCTTTGTGAGGGGCAGGTCATGCATCACAAACCTTATTGAGTTCTTTGAGGATGTGACTAGAAAAGTTGATGAGGGTCGAGCTGTGGATGTGGTGTATATGGACGTCAGCAAGGCATTTGATAAGGTTCCCCATGGTAGGCTCATTCAGAAGGTCAGGAGGAATGGGATTCAGGGGAGCATAGCTGTCTGGATACAGAATTGGCTGGCCAACAGAAGTCAGCGAGTGGTAGAAGGAAAATATCCTGCCTGGAAGTCTATGGTGAGTGGTGTTCCACAGGGCTCTGTCCTTGGGCCGCTATTGTTTGTAATTTTTATTAATAACTTGGATGAGGGGATTGAAGGATGGGTCAGCACGTTTGCAGATGACACAAAGGTTGGAGGTGTCGTTGACAGTATAGAGGGCTGTTGTAGGCTGCAGCAGGACATTGAAAGGATGCAGAGATGGGCTGAGAGGTGGCAGATGGAGTTCACCTGGATAAGTGCGAGGTGATGCATTTTGGAAGGTCAAATTTGAAAGCTGAGTACAGGATTAAGGATAGGATCCTTGGTAGTGTGAAGGAACAGAGGGATCTTGGGTTGCAGGTACATAGATCCCTTAAAATGGCCACCCAAGTGGACAGGGCTGTTAAGAAAGCATATGGTGTTTTGGCTTTCATTAACAGGGGTATTGATTTTAAGAGTTGAGATCTTGTTGCAGCTCCATAAAACTTTGGTTAGACCTCACTTGGAATACTGCATCCAGTTTTGGTCACCCTATAAGATGTGGATGCTTTGGAGCGGGTTCAGAGGACATTTACCAGGATGCTGCCTGGACTGGAGGGCTTATCTTATAAGGAGAGGTTGACTGAGCTCGGACTTTTTTCATTGGAGAAAAGGAGGAGGAGAAGAGGGGACCTAATTGAGATATACAAGGTAATGAGAGGCATAGAGTCAATAGCCAGAGACAATTTTCCAGGGCAGAAATGACTAACACGAGGGGTCATAGTTTTAAGCTGGTTGGAGGAAAGTATAGAGGGATGTCAGAGGAGAGTTCTTTACACAGAGTTGTGAGAGCATGGAATGCGTTGCCAGCAGCAGTTGTGGAGGCAGGGTCATTGGGGACATTTAAGAGACTCCTCGACATCCATATGGTCACAGAAATTTGAGGGTGCATATATGAGGATCAGTGGTCAGCACAACATTGTGGGCTGAAGGACCTGTTCTGTACTGTTCTATGTTCTATGTCGAAATGACCTTTCTTCCTCCTTCAGTTAATGTAAACCCTAACTACAACCCTAGTTATTCTATTCAGTTAAATATTGATCCCAACTCATTTTTAAGAGGCCGGCTTAACAGCAGCTTCTACTTTCCTTCATTGAGGTGACAATAGGCTTTCCTACCACACAGTCTATGAACTTTGTACTCAACCATTATCATATTGAACTAATGAAAAAAATTTGCTCAGACTATAATTCTGAAGTCTTTGCAGTACAGGCTTTATGGAGGTCAGTTCGCAAGTATGGGCATTCGCAACCCGGGGAAAGCCTATTACTTTACAAATAAAAAACCACAAGTTAGATACATGGTTCGTACTGACGAATGGGCTGACTACTTTGCAAAACACTGCCGTGCTGTACTTACATTCCTGTATTATTCTATTTAACCCAAGGGTATATTTTACCCAAGGAGAAAGTGAGGACTGCAGATGCTGGAGATCAGAGCTGAAAAATGTGTTGCTGGAAAAGCGCAGCAGGTCAGGCAGCATCCAAGGAGCAGGAGAATTGACGTTTCGGGCATAAGCCCTTCCTCAGGAATGAGGAAGGTATGCCAAGCAGGCTAAGATAAAAGGTAGGGAGGGGGGACTTGGGGGAGGGGTGTTGGGAATGCGATAGGTGGAAGGAGGTTAAGGTGAGGGTGATAAGCCGGAGAGGGGATGGGGGCGGAGAGGTCAGGAAGAAGATTGCAGATCAAGAAGGCGGTGCTGAGTCTGAGGGTTGGGACTAAGGTTGGGGCAGGGGGGGGGGGGGGGGGGAAAATGAGGAAGCTGGAGAAATCTGCATTCATCCCTTGTGGTTGGAGGGTTCCTAGGCGCAAGATGAGGCGCTCTTCCTCCAGGCATCGTGTTGCCATGGTCTGGCAATGGAGGAGGCCAAGGACATGTCCTTGGCGGAGTGGGAAGGGGGAGTTAAAGTATTCTGCCATGGGGCAGTTGGGTTGGTTGGTGCGGGTATCCCAGAGGTGTTCTCTGAAATGTTCCGCAAGTAGACGGCCTGTCTCCCCAACATAGAGGAGGCCACATCGGTTGTAGCAGATGCAGTAAATAATGTGTGTGGAGGTGCAGGTGAATTTGTGATGGATATGGAAGGATCCCTTGGGGCCTTGAAGGGAAGTGAGGGGGTGGGGGGGGGGGGGGGGGGGGGGGGGGGGTGTGGGGAGAAAGAGGTGTGGGCGCAAGTTTTGCATTTCTTGCGGTTGCAGGGGAAGGTGCCAGGAGTGGAGGTTGGGTTGGGGGGGGGGTGGACCTGACGAGGGAGTCGCGGACAGAGTGGTCTTTCCGGAACGCTGATAGGGGAGGGGAGGGAAAAAAATCCTTGGTGGTGGGGTCTGTTTGGAGCTGGCGGAAATGACAAAGGATGATACGATGTATCTGGAGGTTGGTGGGATGGTAGGTGAGGACGAGTGGGGTTCTGTCCTGGTGGTGATTGGAGGGATGGGGTTCAAGGGTGGAGGAGCGGGAAGTGGAGGAGATGCGGTGGAGAGCATCGTCAACCACGTCTGAGGGGAAATTGTGGTCTTTGAAGAAGGAGGCCATCTGGGTTGTTCGGTATTGGAATTGGTCCTCCTGGGAGCAGATGCGGCGGAGGCGAAGGAATTGGGAATATGGGATGGCGTTTTTACAGGGGGCAGGGTGAGAGGTGGGTAATCTAGGTAGCTGTGGGCGTCGGTTGGTTTATAGTAAATGTCCGTGTTGAGTCGGTCGCCCGAGATAGAAATGGAGAGGTCTAGGAAGGGGAGGAAGGAGTCTGAGACGGTCCAGGTAAATTTGAGGTCAGGGTGGAAGGTGTTAGTAAAGTGGATGAACTGTTCAACCTCCTCATGGGAGCACGAGGTAGCGCTGATACAGTCATCGATGTAGCAGTGGAAAAGGTGGGGGAGGGGGAGGAGGTGCCAGTGTAGCTGCGGAAGATGGACTGTTCCACATATCCCTCCTCCCTACCTTTTATCTTAGCCTGCTTGGCACACCTTCCTCATTCCTGAAGAAGGGCTCATGCCCGAAACATCAATTCTCCAGCTCATTTGATGCTACCTGACCTGCTGCGCTTTTCCAGCAAAAACATTTTTCAGCTCTATATTTTACCTAAGACAAACTTAGGACTAATTGATGCTAAATGTGAACCGTATGTAACTGTTTTGACTTATGGACAGACTTAAAAATGGAATCATTTTTAACCCCGGGACTTCCTATACAACTTTTTTTAAAAAAAGCATGTACTCCTTCTACACAATCTTGGTCATTACCATGTTCGTTATACTGACAGGTCAGGATGTTAACAGACTCCTATCTCAACCACTCTTTCCAGACTTGAAGTGAGGAAGCCATCGAGTACTCAACTTGTAACTGCAGAGAATAGTAACCAATAGTAACTTCCCAATCGAGATCTCTTACTAAAGATTTTTACTTCCCACAAGCTGAACACTGCACCCCACCCACCCCAAATTCTTGATCACAGTGACAAGAAATAGATGGTCTAGTGGACAGTGAAGATGATAATGTCAGTGTGAAATGGGACCTTGATCAGAAGGGCCAATGAGTGGCAGATGGAATTTAAATTTAGATGAATGAGGTGCTGCATTTTAACAACGCAAATCTGGGCAGAACTTACATACTTCATGTAGGGTCCTGGGCAGTGTTTCAAACAAAAATAGACCCAAGGGTGCAGGTGCAAAGATCCTTGAAAGTGGAGTCACAGGTTGTGAAAACAGCATTTGGCATGTTTACTTTCATTAGTCAGAACATTATGTATGGAGTTGGAACATCATATCGTAGTTGTACAGGACATTGAGGCTGCTTTTAGAATGACACGTACAATCATGCTTACCCTTCTATAAAAGGAGGATGTTGTTAAACTTGAGGATACAAAAGAGATTTACAAGGATGATGATGGAATTGGAGGGTTTGAGCTCTAGGGAGAGACTGAATAGGCTAGGGCTATTTCCTTTGGAGTAGGAGAGAGTGAATGAATCTATACAGTCTTAAAATCATCTATGGGCATGGATGGGCTGAATAGCCAAAATCTTTTTCCTCCGGTAAGGAGTCAAAATTAGAGGGCATAGATTTGAGGGGAAAGATTTTAAAAAGAAAAGAATCGAGGAGTAATCTTTTCAGAGGGTGGTGGGTACATAGAATAAGCTGCCAGAGGAATACTGGTAGCTGGTACAACTACAATGTTCAAAAAAGGCATTTGGATGGGTATGTGAATAGGAAGAATTAAGCACAACATGCACCAAATGCTGGTAAATGGGACAGCTCAAACTGGGATATCTGATTGGCATGGACAAGTTGAACTGAAGGGTCTGCTTCCATGTTGTACGAATCAGAATCCCGTAAAGAGTGGAAACAGGCCATTTGGCCCAACAAGTCTACCTCAACTCAAAAGAATGTCCCACCCAGACTTACACCCTACCCTATTCCCTGTAACCATGCATTTCCCATGGCTAATCCACCTAACCTATATATCCCTGGACACAATGGACAATTTAACATGATCAATCCAGCTAACTGCATATCTTTGGATTGTGGGAGGAAACTGCACCACACTGAGGAAACCCACGCAGACATGGGAAGAATGTGCGCAAACTCTACAGACAGTCACCTAAGGTTGGAATTGAGCCTGGGTCCCTGGTGCTGTGAGGCAGCAGTGCTAACCACTCAGCCACCATGCTGCCCGGTGACAAAATTCTGTTGGACAAGGATGAGGGTGCCTCCAGTTCTCTTCTGGATCCCCATACCTGTCTCACTTGAAGTCATACCCTCAACATGGACATCAAGAATGAACTGAAACAACGCCCAGGTACCCATCTCACTCAATATATTGCAGAGTCCAAAGCTCAACACTGAGCCAGAGTTCTTTATCTGCAGATGCAATGTCCTCCTTCCATTATAAAGGTCTGTGGGGACATTGCAGTTTTTGAGGAGTTCCAAAAGACATAGCAGCATTAAATACAAAACAAGACCTAGACAGGTTATTGGTAAGTGACATTGATAGTTGTGCAGTGTCATAAGCACCTTCAGCCAATGGCAGAATAGGTCTCTTAAGCCAGGGGTCAACCGCTCCATCTTTTTTAAAATATCCCTCCCCACCACCTTTCTTCTCAGCAAGATCCTGAACTCAGCATGGACTCTGACTCTTGGCCTCTGCCTAGACCCGGTGTGGCAATCTCTTGGCTCAGCCTTCTCCTAGCATGCACTTCAGGCCTCAAAATGATTAGAGCAATCTCCCAACTGAGGTGAAGCCTGGAGTGATCTGAAGTCGAAGCCTGGCACAGACTAGAGACTAAGTGCTGGGTTGAGAGGACTGTTGTTCTGAAATGGATTTAACATTTTTGTTTTCAACACCATCCCACTCAAGAATTTGTACTTAAATCGGTACTAGATGTCCAATAGCTAAGATGGTGCCGTAAGTGGTAACCTATAAAAGTTTTCATTGTGTTTACTTGAAGACGTGTGCTAATAAAGCAAATTCAAATTCCAACAAGGTAATGTAACTACCTCCCCTTTTAGTTCAATGGCATTACCATTATGGAATACTCAGTTACCATGGGGGACATTGTGGGAAGACAGTTTAACTATCAAATCAAAATCAGCTAGGAACCCTGCAGCAAATAACTTCCTTCCAGTCTCCCTAATGTCTGCCCATCCATGAAATAGTCAGTAATGCAATGAATTACTCTTCACTTACTCGATGGGACTCCTACACCTACGAAACTTGATATCAACCATGTTCGAGCAATATACTCTACCTGATTGGCACCAAATTCACCACCTTAAATGGAGGGGTCACTGGACCCAAAATACTAACTTGGATCTCTCTCCACAGATGCTGCCAGACCTGCTGAGCTTATCCAGCTATTTGTTTTTGTTCACCCAATCCTATATTGTTGACTGTCTACATTTTTGCTATAGTATCTGCAACAAATTTAACCTCATCTGTTATGAGCTCTTTACTTTTGGACAGCTTTAAGGCAGTTACAAAAATTTACAAATTCACTCTGGCTTTACCTTGTGGTCCCGGAAATCCATTTTGAGGCCAGCCATAAGGATGCCCATTGATTCCCAGCAGAGTATACTCTTGCTCCAAACCAAACCAGGGATGAGTGTCCTTCGCTTTCTCCATCACTTCATTACAGGTGTGCCTCAAGTTGGTCTCTACAACATACATATTTGGAAGTCAGCTTTCCAAAAACAAAGTAATAATACCATACACTGAACTGCAGAGAGCACAGCACATGCATTCATCAGCAAGAGTCCTGCAAACAGCAGGACAGAAAAAACAACACTTTAAAAAGCATTTAACACAAAAAGTACTTTGAAGTTTTCAGGACATTAAAAAGGAAGGTTTCAAACAGGATTTAATCAAACTTGAGTACAGGTTTCTATTAAAACAAAAAAAAGTGGAAGAAACTCAGCAGGTCTGGTAGAATTTATGGGTAGACGAACGTACCTGTTGAGTTTCACCAGCATTTTGCGTCCTTTTGTAAGTTTCGTATTGCCAGTATCTGCAGAATTTACTTTTTACCTGCACACGGTTTCACGAACTCACCTGCCGGTGTCCGATTGTATTTCAGAACCTCACAAAGCACCAGTTTGTTCGGATCCAGGATGAAGGGATCCCGAAAGATGCGGACCGGAATCAGAAACATGTCGCTGTTAGAGCCTTCCGCCTGATAGGTACTGGATCCATCAAAATTCCACTCGGGAATATCTGCAAATGTTTTTTTTTGGGGGGGGGGGGGGGGGGAGGGGGGAGCCAAACAAATCAGCAGAGTTAAACGGTTATTAGAAAAACAAAGTTTATGAAGGTGGTAATTTTAAATTGAAACCAGACCTTCAATGGTTTGAGGTTCCGAGTCCAGGGTTTTGGTTTTACAACGAAGACCTTCTCCAGTGCCATCGATCCATACGTAGGTAACCTGTACCTTCCTCTCCTGAGGCAGTTTCAGGTACTGCTCCCTCACTGTCTTGTTCAACTTGGAACTTACAGCCACTGACATCTCGACTTCTGAAGAACATAAGCAACGGAGTGATGGTCATTTACAGACATACACGCTCTCATAAAAAGCAAGGATATTCATCACTTACCTATCTCGCCTTAGAAGGCGAAATTGATCACAAGAAAAACAACCTCTTCAACTAACTCAGCAGTGCAGAACTTTTGCCTCAGTTTAATATTCGTCCCTCCCAATTGTCGAGTGAGAATCATTGGGTGACGCGTGGCGGAGGTGGGGTTTTATTCGAATTGGTTCAACAGGTGATTGATTGTAATGAGCTGGGGGTTAGGACAACGTGTCCAGGGCGTAGCTACAACTCTTTTTATTAAAAGCAATGCGGGCAAATGGAGTCGAAACATAGGTTAAAGTTTAAGATTTTCGTCTTTTTTTTTAAATATAAATGAACCTGTTCAAAGAAGTCACTGCATACCACTGGAGCAGGTGGGACTGGAACCCAGGCTGCCTGGCTCTGAGCTAGGGATATTATCATTGCACCACTAAAGATCCTTACAACTAGGCTACTTACTCTTGTGGTATTAACCAGTTTCTCTGTGACGAAGTCACTAAGTTTGATCAGTAAGTATAATGTTCAGTTTGACGACTGTAGGCACAGGTGAGGCTGTGTACGACTGCAGGAACCAACAGGCCATTTTCATGCTAGTAGCAAGTGCAAGAGGGTTTACAGAAGAGATGAGAGAGAACACAAGATCAGATGACATAGAAGCAGAAATTAGGCCATCAGCCCACTGAATCTGTTTCACCATTCAATCATGGCTGATAAGTTTCTCAACCCCGTTCTCCCGCTTTCTCCCTGTAACCTTTGATCCCCTTGATACTCAAGAACCCATCTATCTCAGTCTTAAATGTACTCAATGACCTGGCCTCCACAGCCTATTGTGGCAATTAATTCCATAGATTCACCACTCTCTGGCTGAAGACATTTCTCCTTATCTCCGTTTTAGAAGGTATTCCCTTTAATCTAAGGCTATGCCCTCAGGTCCTAGTCTCTCCTACCAACGGGAACATCTTCCCAACATCTACTCTGAGCAGGGCATTCAGTATTTTGTATGTATCAATTATATTCCCCCCTCATCTTTCTAAACTCCATCAAATATAAACCCTGAGTCCTCATATTTTAAGAAGGTAAAAACAATGACTGCAGATGCTGGAAACCAGATTCTGGATTAGTGGTGCTAGAAGAGCACAGCAGTTCAGGCTGATGAAGGGCTTTTGCCCGAAACGTCGATTTCGAAGCTCCTTGGATGCTGCTTGAACTGCTGTGCTCTTCCAGCACCACCAATCCAGAATCCTCATATGTTAAGCTTTTCCTTCCTGGGACCATTCTCATGAACCTCCTCTGAACATGATCCAAGGCCAATGCATTCTTTCTGAGATATGGGGCCCAAAACTGTGTACAGTACTCCAAATGTAGTCTGACCAGAGCCTTATCGATCCTCAGGAGTACATCCCTGTTTTTATATTTAAGTCCTCGCAAAATAAATGTCATCATTACATTTGCCTTCCTAACTACTGACTCAACCTGCAAGTTTACCTTGAGAGAATCCTGGAATAGAACTCCCAAGTCTCTTTGCACTTCAGACTTCAGAATTTTCTCCCCATTTAGAAAACAGTCCATGCCTCTATTCTTCTTACCAAAGAGTATGACCTCACACATTCCCATGTTGTACTCCATCTGCCACTTTTTTGCTTAGTCACCTAACCTATCCAAGTCCTTCTGCAACCTCCCTGTCACCTCAATGCTATCTGTCCCTCTACCTATCTTTGTATCATCTGCAAACTTAGCCAGAATGCCCTCTGTTTCTTCATCTACATTGTTAATTTATAAAGTGAAAAGTTGTGATTCCAACACTGAGCTGTGTGCAATGCCACTTGTCACCGGCAGCCATCCTGAGAAGGACACTTTTATCTCCACTCTCTGCTTTCTGTCAGACAGTCAAGCTTCTCTCCATCTTGCCTCTATCACCATGGGTCCTTATCTTACTCAGCAGCACCTTGTCAAAGGCCTTCTTGAAGTCCAGGTAGATAACATCTATTGGTTTTCCTTGGTCCAACCTGCTCCTTACTTCCTCAATGAATTCTAGAAGATTCATCAGGCATGATCTCCCCTTGATGAAACCATGCTGACTTTGCCCTATTTTACTATACACTTCCAAGTATTCAGAAATCTCATCCTTCACAATGGATTCTAGGAACTTATTCAAAACTGAGGTTAGACTAATTGGTCTGTAACTTTCTGCCTTTTCCCTTACTCCCTTTTTAAACAGGGGTGTAACATTAGCAATATTCCCATCTTCTGGGAGCCTCCCTGGTTCTAGTGATTCCTGAAAGTTCACCACTAATACCTCCACTATTGATTAAGCTATCTGCTTAGAACTGTGGGGTATAGTCCACCTTTGGTCCAGGTGATTTATCCACGTTCAGGCCATTCAGTTTTTCTAGCACCTTCTCCTTCGTGATGGCCATCATATTCACCTCTGCCCCCTCATTCTCTTCTACTTTTGGGATATTACTCGTGTCTTCCACCCTGAGGACTGACACAAAGTAATTGAAATAAAATAAATCGCTCTGTCACCTTAGTGGGATGTTGTAATCTATCCTAAGATTCCTGCAATTTCTAAACACCAGTCCCTCCACTGGTGTTTAAAAATTGCAGGAATCTTAGGATAGATTACATCATCTCACTAAGTTGACAGAGCGATTTATTTTATTTCAATTTAGTCTATTCACTATTCACAATGTGGCTGCCTTTTCATTGGAGCACCAAGCACAAATTAGATAGCAGTTTTGTAAAATATCTGGTCATTTGCAAACATGACTCCGAGTTCCAGTTAGTTACCACTTGATTCCTTTGCAATGGTCTCACCCTTTAAATACAGATATGTTTGGTTCTGTGGGGCTTATCAACTAAGGTAACAGGAGGGTTGGACACCTTTTGAGGAGCTTGTCCTTTATTTATTTTTGAAATTACTTCTGACAGGCAGTAGCTCAACACTGTTTGAATCATTGACCATATTGTAATCAATTCCTGTGCTACAAAGACACAGGACTGATTTTTTTCCTTTTGTTTGGAATGGTAATACATAAAGCTGAAAAGGATGTGACATGTTTGATTTATTGCCTAGTGTTGACAGTTTGGATAAAAGCAAACCACTGTGGATGCTGGAAGTCTGAAATAAGTGCTGGAGAAACTCAGTAGGTCCAGTAGCATCTATGGAAAGAGAAACTACATTCTGAAGAAAATTCAAGTTGGACAATAAACATTAATTCTGTTTCTCTCTTCACAAATGATGCTAAACATGTTGAATTTTGTTACAATTTTTAATTGACAGTCATGAATGCTGGTTCATCAGAATGGAACATCTGTGGGTTTGAGTAACTAAAGTTTGAGGGAGAGTGAGAAAATAACAATTTTAAATTAAATACTTTTCATAATCTTGGGACACACCAGAGCACTTTTCATCGAAAGTATAATTATTGTATGAAGAGGGAATATACACAAAAATTTAATGACTCTCTGACAGGGAAAATTATCGAATAAATCAGTTCAAATGATTTCTGAAAACATGAGGTTGATACAAGAGCATTTCGCAGTTTGTCTGTACCTTAAAATTAGACTAGTGAGGTGCTATTCCTTGGTACCTGTTATCTTCTACTGTGTTATAATACTTAACTGTGAATTTTTAATTGTATACATTGTGTGACAATAGCAGCTGCCAAGAACTGACTCAAAATGTTGCTGCATTGCATGCTATCGATACCTGATGACATATGATCCACGCGATTAAATATTTAATGCTATAATTGCAGATAACCTCACAAAATAATAAATATTAATTTCTAAATTCTATAGAAAACATATATTGGCTAGGAACAAAATCAGAAATTGCTAGGACAGCTTAGTAAGTCTGGCAGCATCAGTTGAGAGAAAGCAGGGTTAGTGTTTCAGGTCCAGTGACCCTCCTTCAGAACTCAGGTATTATCTAGGAGTGTACTGCAAGGCTTGATGCTTGCAGATTTTACAAAATCATTGCAACCCTTAGAAGGCATTAAACTCGACTGTCTGTTGTTGCTGTTCATTATAATGCATTTTTGTGGTTATAAAGAGACCAGAAGCTGTCCACTGGACTTGTATTGAACCATGGATGGTTCAAACTTCTTCATTTACATGTTGGATCCTTTCATCATGCTATCTCACCACTGGAATATTGTACAATGTCACTTTTATCCATGAAGTTGCCATACAATTTTGTATTTCTCAAATTGAGGCAGAGTAACACGTTTGGAGAGAGCTCCAAATGTGACTGCAGTGTATGATACTTAACAGCAGATGCATAGATAAAAAATGAATTTACCAGTCTGGAGCTTCATGAGTGCTACAAATTCATTTAGTTTAGCAAGAAAACAAACTCAAAAGTTGGACTGAAGGGTCTGTTTCTGTGCTGTCTGACTTTATGACTCTAATATATATGTCATTCCGTCTATTGGAAAAGAACAGCTAGGCTTTGTCTTAAATATAAGCTTGGAGAACATCCTTGATCAGTGCAATGTAAATGTCATCTATGAGCAACTCCAGCATCTTCCTTTTATCAGTGAAGGGCTAATGTAGTTTGCTTTTGATCAGGTTAATGAGATTGAGGCTGTAAATTGTCAGAGTTCTGAAGTCTCTTGATTGTAAATATAGAAATATGTTGACAGTCACATCCATCACAAATCTGTTTATACCATTGTGGCATTGGTGCAATTGCGCTTAGATTTTCCTTTGATTTATACAACATGTTCCCAGCCAATGAGAGTGTTGAGGGGGAATGGGAGGACCATGGAGCAAAGGGTACATGTTGGGGGTCAGCACACTCACCAAATACATGGCTGCCTGCTGGGCATGATCATGATGCTGAAAGTGTACAAACACTGAAAGCCCGGACTTGAACCTTTATTATTATTATTTTTTCTGGGAATATAGACCATAAAATATAAGAGCAGAATAAGGCCTTTGGCCTATTGAGTTTGCTCTGCCACTCAATCATGGCTGATATGTTTCTCAACCCCATTCTCCTGCCTTTTCCCCATAACCCTTGATTCCCTTACTAATCAAGAACCGATCAATCTCTGTCTTAAATAAAACTCGAAGACTTTGCCTCCACATACCCCGTGACAATGAGTTCCACAGATTCACTATCCACTGCATGAAGAAATTCCTCTTAATCTTAGTTTTAAAGGGTCTCCTCTTCACTCTGAGACTGTGTCTTCAGGGACTAGTCTGTCCTACTTGTGGAAACATCTTCTCCATGTCCATTCTATCCAGGTCTTTCAGTGTTCAATATGTTTCAATGAGATCCCTTCTCAACGTTCTAAAATCCATTAAGTACAGATCTAATGCTAATATGACAAATGCTTCATTCCCAAGATCTTTCTTGTGAACCTCCTCTGGACCTTTTACAATGCTAGCCCATCCTTCCTTAGATATGGGGTCCAAACTACTCACAATATTCCAAATAACCAGAGCCTTAACAACCTCATACAGCCTTATACAGACTCAGCAGTACGTCTCTATTGTAGTATTCCAGCCCTCTTGAACATTACATTTGCCTTCCTAACTGCCAACTGGACCAGCATGTTAACCTTAAGAGAATCCTAAACCAGGACCCCAAGTCCCTTTGTGCTTCAGATTTCCAAAGCCTTTTCTCCATTTAGAATACAGTCAAGGCATCTATTCTTCTTATCAAAGTGCATAACTTCACACTTTCCCACATTGTATTCCACCTCCCACTTTTTTGCCCGGTCTCCCAGCCTGTCCAAGTCCTTCTGCAGCCTCTCCACTTCTTCAACACTACCTGCCCCTCTACCTATCTATGTGTCATCTGCAAACCTAGCAACAATGCCACCAGTTCCTTCATCCAGATCGTCAATATTGTTGTGGTCCCAATACTGATCTGTACGGAACTCCACGAGTCACCATTTGCCATTCTGAAAAGTATCCCTGCTCTCTGCCTTCTGCCAGTCAGCCAATCCTTTATCAATGCCAATACCTTGCCCATATACCATGGGCTCTTATCTTATTTCACAGCCTCCTGTCCAGCACCTTGCCAAAGGCCTTCTGGAAATCCAAATAGATCACATCCACTGGATCTCCTCTGTATAACTTACTCATTATTTCCTCAAAGAATTCTAACAGATTTGTCAGGCGTGACCTTGACAAGGCCACACTTACTCAGCCCTATTTTACCATGCACTTCCAGGTACTCCATAATCTCACCCTTAATAATGGATTCTAAAATCTTACCAATGATGGAGATCAGGCTAATAGGTCCATAGTTTCCTGTCTTCTGCCTCCCTCCTTTGTTAAACAGAGTATTACATTGGCCATTTTCCAGTCCTCTAGGATTCTCCCTGACACTCCAATGATTCCTGAAAGATCAGCGCTGTTGATGACCAGTTTATTGAATGACTTATATTGTCACATGCATTTTACAGCAAGAATACAATAAAACACTGTGAAAAGCTTTCATTTGTTGCCACGATTCGGTGCCATGTTGAATAACTTAAGAATAAGGGAAAGTAAAAAAATGTATAATGTTGCCAGTGTTGGAGAATTTGAGTTATAGGGAGAGGCTGAATAGGCTGAGGCTGTTTTCCCTGGGAGTGTCGGAGGCTGAGGGGTGACCTTATAGAAGTTTATAAACTCATGAGGGGCATGGATACGATAAATAGACAAGGTCTTTTCCTTGGGGTAGGGGAGTCCATAACTAGAGGACATAGGCTTAGGGTGAGAGGGGAAAAATTTAATAGGGACCTAGAGGGTAACTTTTTCATGTAGAGGGTAGTGCATGTATGGAATGAGTTGCCAGAGGAAGTGATGGAGGCTGGTACAATTACAATATTTATAAGGCATCTGGATGGGCATATGAATAGGAAGGGTTTCGAGGAATATGGGCCAAGTGCTGGCAAATGGGAGTAATTTGAGATATCTGTTCGGCATGGATGAGTTGGACTGAAGGGTGTGTTTACGTGATGTGCATCTCTATGACTCTATATAAAGAGTCCATCAGCCCTGAGCCAGCTCACAATCAATGATGCCTGTGCCGCCATCCATCCTCCTGTGCCTCGCTGCTGCCTACACTAGACCCAACCAATGTTGAAATCATCAATCCTCAGGAGCCATCTTTCATCACTGGGTCAATTCTCTTCCTTCTCACTGCTGCCTGTGCCAGACCAACCAACATCAGTGTCGTGTCTCTATTCATTGGGCCGAGCTCACTGATGTTGCATTGATACCCTTCCACCTTCTGTCATCACTTCACCGCCACCAGCGCCAGACCCAACCAATGACAAAGTTATCGATTCTCAGGTACCATCTTCCATCGCTGGGCTGACCTCACTAACATCACCTCCACTGATGCAACAGCCACTGATTCCAATGCAAATTCCTGTGGTGACTCTAGAAAAACCAGTATTGCCTCTACAATCATCTCTCCTTCAGAAACAAGGTTGTAGTCCATCTGGTCTGAGTGATTTATTCACCTTTTGACTTTTCAGGTTCATCAGTGCCTTCTCCTTATTGATGGCCACTACACTCACCTCTGTCTCTGAATCTTTTGAAGTTTTGGTATGCTGCTGGTGTCTTCCACTGTGAAAACTGATCAAAATCACCTATTCAGTTCCTCCACCATTTCTTTGTTGCCCCATTACTACTTCTCCAGCCTCATTTTCCAGCAGTCCAATGTTCACTCTTGCCTCTCTTTTACCATTTAGATATCTACAAAAACTCTTGCAATCTTCTTTTATATTACTAAATAGCTTCCTCTCATATTTCATCTTGTCCATAATTATTACTTTTTAGCTATCCTCTGCTGGCTTTTAAAGACTTTCAAATCCACTATTATTCACCACTTTGAATGCTTACTTCCCTTGTCAGTCACTATTTATTGATTTGAGATTTGATTTGATTTATTATTGTCACATGTACTGAAGTGCGTGATAAGTTTAGTTTTGTGTGCAGTACAGACAGATCATATCATACAAAGATCATAGGATGATAGAACAGAGCAAGGAATACAAAGTTACAGCTGCACAGAAGGTGTACAAAAAAGCAAGATGAACATTATTTGAAATTTGAGAGGTCCATTCAGAAGTCTAATAACAGCAGAGAAGAAACTGTTCTTGAACCTGTTGGTACGTAAATTTAATCTTTTGTATCTTCTGCCCGATAGAGGTTGGAAGAGATTATAAACCAGGGTGAGAGGAGTCTTTGATGATGTTGGCTGCCTTTCCAAGGCAGCAAGAAATATAGATGAAGTCAATGGATGGACGGTTGGCTTGTGTGATGGACTGGGCTGTGTTCACAACTCTCTTTAGTTTCTTATGGTCTGGGCAGAATAGTTGTTATACTAAGCCATGATGCATCCAAATAGAATGTTTTCTATGGTGCATCTATAGACATTGGTGAGAGTTCTTCTGGACGTGCTGAATTTCCTCAGCCTCCTGAGGAAGGAGAGGTGTTGTTGTGCCTTCTTGACCATCGCATCAATGTGGGTGGTCCAGGACAGATTGTTGGTGATCACACCTAGGAACTTGATGAATTAGAATCCCTACAGTGTGGAAACAGGCCTTTTAGCCCAACAAGTCCACAGTGACCCCCGAAGAGTATCTCACCCAGACCCATTCCCCTACACCTATTACCCTATGTTTCCCCGAACTAATGCGCCTGGTTTACACACCCCTGAACACTATGGGCAATTTAGCATGACCAATTCACCTAACCTGCATGTCTTTGGATTATGGGAGGAAACCAAAGTACCCGGAGGAAATCCATGCAGACACGAGGAGAATGTGCAAACTCCACACACACACACACACAGTCACCTAAGGCTTGAATCGAACCTGGGACCCTGGTGCTGTGAGGCAGCAGTGCTAACCACTGAGCCACCATGCCACCCATGGTGCTCTCGACCATCTCTACCTCAACTCCATTGAAGTAGATAGGGGCGTGCTCTCCTCCTTACTTTGTGAAGTCAATAATCAGCTCTTTAGCTTTGCTGGCATAGAGAGAGAGATTGTTATCTTTACATCACGCCACCAATCACTCCATCTGTTTCCTGTATTCTGTATCACCATTGTTTGATCCCCAGCCTATAACTGTGCTGTCATCAGCAAACTTGTAGATGGAGTTCAGACAAAATTTGGCCACAGAGTCATGAAAGTACAGGAAGTACAGTAAAGTACTGAGTACACAACCTTGTGGGGCACCAGTGTTAAAGATTGTCATGGAGGAGGTGTTGTTGTCTATCCTCACTGATTGTGGTCTGAGGGAAGAGCAGAGACCTAGGTCTCAGAGCTTGGAGATTAGTTTGGTTGGGATTATAGTGTTGAAGGTGGAGCGGTAGTCAATAAGTAGAAACCTGATGTAAATATCCTTATTATCCAGACGTTCCAGGAATGAGTGTAGGGCTAGGGAGATGGTGTCTGCCATGGAACTGTAGAATCGGTAGGCAAATTTCAAGGGATCAAGGCTAGCTGGGAGCTACAGTTGATATGAGGAAAGACTAACCTCTCAAATTACAGTCCCTCTTACCCTTGAGAAGGTGGCGGTGGCCTTTCTTATTGAACCACTGTAGTTTATACGGTAGACGTGCCCTAACAATGCTTAGGTAGGCTGTCCAAGCTGGTAATAATGGTAGAATGGCAATATATGTCCAAGTGAATGATAGTATGTTATTTGGACGTACTGTAGATCGTGGCAACATGCCACACAGCCTATAAGAAGACCCCATTATTTTGATGCCCAAAAATCATACTTTTGCATATAATCATTTTATAGGTTGACATACCTATTCAGCTGTGAAATGCCTGCATTATACATTAAAATGTAAGATATACAAATGCATTAGTGGTCAGCCTCAAATTTTAATCCCTCAATATTTCACTTGGCTTCTACTTCTTCAGGTATGGGATTGTGCGGTTAATATTAGATTATCTACAGAGTGGAAGCAGGCCCTTCGGCCCAACCAGTCCACACTGACCCTCCGAAGAGTCATCCGCCCAGACCCATTTCCCTCTGACTAATGCAATTTAGCATGGCCAATTCACCTGCACATCTTTGGACTGTGGGAGGAAACTGGAGTACCCAGAGGAAACCCACGCAGACATGGGGAAAATGTGCAAACTCCATACAGACAGTCACCCGAGGCTGGAATCGAACCTGGGATCCTGCTGCTGTGAGGCTGCAGTGCTAACCACTGAGCCACTGTGCCTCTCCTAAATATGACTCTATTGAGAAGATAATGTTGACACACACCCACAAGGAGCTTTCAAATAATCTGCTCTTGCCACATGTCGAGTGATGAACAGAAATGAGTCATCTAGCAAAAACAAATCTGGTATGTAGTTAGTTTCAAGCTGCAAGTCATAACCTTTGTTATCTGACCTCTAACAACAATGAGGGAATTTAGAGTCATAGAGTCATAGAGATGTACAGCATGGAAACAGACCCTTCGGTCCACCCCGTTCATGCCGACCAGATATCCCAACCCAATCTAGTCCCACCTGCCAGCACCCGGCCCATATCCCTCCAAACCCTTTCTATTTATATACCCATCCAAATGCCTCTTAAATTTTGCAATTGTACCAGCCTCTGGCAGCTCATTCCATACACGTACCACCCTCTGCGTGAAACAATTGCCCCTTAGGTCTCTTTTATATCTTTCCCCTCTCACCCTAAATCTATGCCCTCTAGTTCTGGACTCCCCGACCCTAGGGAAAAGACTTTGTCTATTTATCCTATCCATGCCCCTCATAATTTTGTAAACCTCTATAAGGTCACCCCTCAGCCTCCGACGCTCCAGGGAAAACAGCCCCAGCCTGTTCAGCCTCTCCCTGTAGCTCAGATCCTCCAACCCTGGCCAAATCCTTGTAAATCTTTTCTGAACCCTTTCAAGTTTCACAACATCTTTCCGACAGGAAGGAGACCAGAATTGCACGCAATATTCCAACAGTGGCCTAACCAATGTCCTGTACAGCCGCAACATGACCTCCCAATTCTTGTACTCAATACTCTGACCAATAAAGGAAAGCATACCAAACGCCTTCTTCACTATCCTATATACCTGCGACTCCACTTTCAAGGAGCTATGAACTCGCACTCCAAGGTCCCTTTGTTCAGCAACACTCCCTAGGACCTTACCATTAAATGTATAAGTCCTACTAAGATTTGCTTTCCCAAAATGCAGCACCTCACATTTATCATAATTAATCTCCATCTGCCACTTCTCAGCCCATTGGCCCATCTGGTCCAGATCCCTTTGTAATCTGAGGTAACCCTCTTCGCTGTCCATTACACCTCCAATTTTGGTGTCATCTGCAAACTTACTAACTGTACCTCTTATGCTCACATCCAAATCATTTATGTAAATGACAAAAAGTAGAGGGCCCAGCACCGATCCTTGTGGCACTCCACTGATCACAGGCCTCCAGTCTGAAAATCAACCCTCCACCACCACCCTCTGTCTTCTACTTTTGAGCCAGTTCTGTATCCAAATGACTAGTTCTCCCTGTATTCCATGAGATCTAACCTTGCTAAGCAGTCTTCCATGGGGAACATTGTCGAACGCCTTACTGAAGTCCATATAGATCACATCTACTGCTCTGCCCTCATCAATCTTGTTTGTTACTTCTTCAAAAACCTCAATCAAGTTTATAAGATATGAGTTCCCACGCACAAAGCCATGTTCACTATCCTGAATCAGTCCTTGCTTTTCCAAATACATGTGCATCCTGTCCCTCAGGATTCCCTCCAACAGCTTGCCCACCACCGAGGTCAGGCTCACCGGTCTATAGTTCCCTGGCTTGTCTTTACCGCCCTTCTTAAACAGTGGCACCGCATTTGCCAACCTCCAGTCTTCCGGCACCTCACCTGTGACGATCGATGATGCAAATATCTCAGCAAGAGGCCCAGCAATTACTTCTCTAGCTTCCCACAGAGTTCTCGGTACACCTGATCAGGTCCTGGGGATTTATCCACCTTTAACCATTTCAAGACATCCAGCACTTCCTCCTCTGTAATCTGGACATTTTGCAAGATGTCACCATCTATTTCCCTACAGTCTATATCTTCCATATCCTTTTCCACAGTAAATACGGATGCAAATATTGATTTAGTATCTCCCCCATTTTTTGTGGCTCCACACAAAGGCCGCCATGCTGATCGTTGAGGGGCCCTATTCTCTCCCTAGTTACCCTTTTGTCCTTAAAATATTTGTAAAAACCCTTTGGATTCTCCTTAATTCTATTTGCCAAAGCTATCTCATGTCCCCTTTTTGCCCTCCTGATTTCTCTCTTAAGTGTACTCCTATTTTCTTTATACTCTTCTAAGGATTCACTTGATCTATCCTGTCTATACCTGACATATGCTTCCTTCTTTTTCTTAACCAAACCCTCAATTTCTTTAGTCATCCAGCATTCCCTATACCTACAAACCTTTCCTTTCACCCTGACAGGAATATACTTTCTCTGGATTCTTGTTATCTCATTTCTGAAGGCTTCCCATTTTCCAGCTGTCCCTTTACCTGCAAACATCTGCCTCCAATCAGCGTTTGAAAGTTCTTGCCTAATACCGTCAAAATTGGCCTTTCTCCAATTTAGAACTTCAATATTTAGATCTGGTCTATCCTTTTCCATCACTATTTTAAAACGAATAGAATTATGGTCGCTGGCCCCAAAGTGCTCCCCCACTGACACTTTGGTCACCTGCCCTGCCTTATTTCCCAAGAGTAGATCAAGTTTTGTACCTTCTCTAATCGGTATATCCACATACTGAATCAGAAAATTGTCTTGTATACACTTAAGAAATTCCTCTCCATCTAAACCTTTAACATTATGGCAGTCCCGGTTGATGATTTTGATGTTAGTTTAAAAAAAAAAGACCAAATGCATCATTAAGAAAGCATTCAAACACTGAACTTGAAAAGTATGCGTCAGATAAAGTCCTCAATTCATTGGAATGGTTACATTCTTATCAAAAATGCACTTCTTATGTACAAACCCCGAGTTCAGCAAAAATTTCAGAGTGACAGTGAATTAGTACAGCTGGAGTTTCAACTATTTTCTTTATCAAATTGTGGATTCTATTAATGGGTGAAGTGTCATTGAAACAATCAAAAATGCTGAATATCCAATTCAGATGGAGAAGATGTTTTGTGCTTGACAAATGATTTTTAAAGAGAAGGCAATGACCTAGTGGTATTATTGCTGGACTGTTAATCCAGAGACCCAGGTAATGTTCTGGGGACCCTCATTCAAATCCTGCCATGACAGATAGTGGAATTTGAATTCCACAAAAATCTCGAATTAAGGGTCTAATGATGACCATGAATCCATTGTCAATTGTTGGAAAAAACAATCTGCTTCACTAATATCCTTCAGGAAAGGAAACTACCATCCTTACCTGGTCTGATCTACATGTGACTCCAGACCTAGAGGCATGTGGTTGACTCCTAACTGCCCTCTGGGCAATAAATGCTGGCCTAGCCAGTGACGTCCTCATCCCATGAATGAATAAAGAAAAAGCTGATCCAGAGTGGGATCCTTCCAATGATGCCGTCGCCAGAATGAATTCAGTGAACTCTTTGTGTCAGATGCTGAAGGCAAGGAATTTAATTGTTTTTAAAACTCTTTCATCGTGGTTAAGGGTATCTTTGTGCATTTAATTCATTTAACGTGCTACTGAAATTATTGTGAATTATCAAATATTATTTTTTCCTTTATGTTTCAAAATAGCAACCACCTGTTTCAGACATACTTCACATCTTATACTTAGTGTATAAGCTGCCCCTTTTTCATGGGGACTTTTGCAGGTTTCTAAGCTCGTCGTATTTTACATGATCGATGGTAGCGGTCTTCTCTTGTCCTCTCAGGTGGTTCAGTGCTAATTCTGGGGGTGAGGAAGGTGGGGATCGTTTTAGCTGAAGATCTGGAGCTGTGTGTACTCAGGCCTTACTCATTGCTCACTGTTACTCTGTTTTTTTAGGAACACCGAGGAATAGGATTGATAGAGGACAGAATTGCCTCTTTTGGATTTGATTTATTATTTCCTGGCTGAGTAGGGAATGTCTGAATCAAAATCACAAGCTGTATGGGATCAGCCAGATGGATTTTCCTGCCTAACTTGTACACCTGGTTGCAAAACAGGGCTAATCAGAAGTCATCTTTTGACCTGGATAACCTGAACTGAGATACGTGTATAACAACAAACTGCTTTGGTCTGGAGAAAACTAACTTGATTTATGTCTAATGGAGATACATTGAAACATAATGTTTGGACAAACAATTATGATTTACTATTATATATCAGTTACTGAATCTGGTTTTTTGCCTCATCAAGACATTAACAGCATTTCTTTATTTTGCTCCTTCATCACATAATATAATCGCCATTCAAGAAATAAAAATTTTGCTTTAATACTGCACTTTGTCATTGTCTCAGAATATCCCCATCCCTTCAAAAGAAATAAATTACTTTTGACCTGTGATCACTGTTGTTATGTAGGCATACTTAATAGCGAATATACACGGGCCAAAATCCTCCAAACAAACTGTCAAATGACTAGACACTCTGTTAGAATGCTGTCATAATATCAGGAAGGTTGACTGATTTCTTTGAATAGTATTTACAGTTTTTTTTAATATCAAAACAAACAAGTACACATACTCTGAGTTGCTTTATTTAATTTCTGATATGACGTAGTAGGAGTAAAATTTGGATGAACTTTATCTTTTGTTCTTTTCTTTGTGATGTTTATTATAAAGACTGTCATTTTCACAACAGATAATTTTCTGTATTTCTGTTGTTCTTGGTGTTTTGCATCTGTAAAATTTAAAAAATGTCCCGGTAGTTCAGATTCCCTTGTGGTTATATCAGTGATTGTATCATATCTTACAGACTGGAATATCCCAATTTGATTCCTAGTCTGCGCTAGATTATCTGATCTAAAATAAATCAGTAAATTGTCTGCTCACATTGCAGCAACATTGCTAGGCTGGGTTAGAGAAATAAGAGTCAGCATTAAGAAAATACTCTTCTTTCTATTAATGAACCACAGAACATGCTGGGGAAACCTATAGGTTTGGCAGGATCTGTAGAGATAGAAAGACAGTTCATATTTCCAATTCAATATGACACTTCTTCAGAACTTTATTCATTGTTCATTCCGTTTAAAAATCTTTTTGGATACAAAACTCTCTCTCCACTATGCTGTTGAGATTCTCTATCACTTTGACTTTACTTCAGATCTTCAGATTTTATTTTGCTGTTTGCTGTTAAGCCTTGCTCAAGTGTACATTGAATATAGAGGAAATGCATATTAGACAATTAGTAAGCATGTGATTGGCTCTGATCTTATGGTCTGCAATAATATTATTATGGCATGAATATAACTGCTTGAATTAAAGTACAGCTTGAGACCTGTACCGCAGAGAAAGAAAGAAGTTGCATTTATTTTGTGGGGTGGTTACCACCCTTGTGATGTCGCAAAGCATTTTACAACCGAATATGTTTTGAAGTCTACTACTGTTGTAAAATAGAAAACACAGCTGTCCAATTATGCACTTCGACAGCCCATAAGCACCAACGTAATAACGACAGGATGATTTTAACGATGTTGGTTAAGCAATACATATTAGCCAGGATATGACCAAATATTTATCTCTTTCAAGTAATGCTGAGCAATTTGGAACATTCATCTGAAAGAACATACAGAGCCACTGTTTAATAATTCATCCAATAGCTGATGACTCTAACTGTGCAGCACTATCTCAGTAATCTGCTAACCTAACCTACAGACTAATGCCTATGGAGTGCAGCTGGAAGCAAGAGTGTTACTCACTGAGCAATGGTTCACAGTCTGAGCTACATATCCCCAGTTGTTAGGAGAGAGAGGAAGAAAGCAAGTTTGTATGCTTGAAACCAGGACAGTGAATGCTTTAAACTGCTTAGAGAAAAAGGAAGCTGTTTTAAATGTAATATGCCCTTAGTTGAACAATTTCTAGAGAATGGTTATTTTAGCCTTCACAGTTTGATTTAAGAATTCTGCACCTAATGGCTGTGATTCAATTACTCCTGCCAAATGGAAATATTTTCATCTGCCTTTGAAGCTAGTGAACAGGTAAATGACCTTAAGGCAGAACACTTGTAACCAAGCACGTGAGAATCATAGAATCATCGATGAGAATCAGAAAGGTTACAGCACAGAAGGAGTTTTCTTGTCTGTTTGAGCTCTCTGCGAGAGTAGCTCACTTAATGCCACACCCTGCCCTTTGTACCAAATGTTTTCTTCCCAAATTTGATCCAGTCCTTCCTTAAATGCCACCATCTCCACCAGGCAGCCAGCAGCTAATTCCAGATCTTAACTGCTTTCTGCAAAACACCTTCTCCTCATGTTGCCACAGCTTCCTTTGTTGTACTCCTTAAATTGAGGCCCTCTGAGAATTGATCCTTCCATGAAGGGGAACAGCTTCTGTACAGATTCCTTATGATTTTGAACATGCCTATCAAAATTCCACTCAGCCTTGGGTTTATTTTATATTCTTTCATGGGATGTAGGTATTGCTGACTGGATCAGCACTTATTTACCTATCACCTTGAGAACGTGGTGGTGAGCTGCCTTCTTGAACCGCTGCAGTCTGTTTGCTGCAGGTAGACCCAGTGACACTGAAGAAATGATGAAATGTTTCCAAATCTGGATAGTGTGCAGCTGGGACAGAAACTTGTAGGGGATGGTGTTCCCATGCATCTACTGCCTTGTCCTTCTAGATGATAATGGTCATTGACTGGGAAGATGTTGTCTAAGGGCTTCAGTGAATTTCTGCAAGGCATCGTGTAGATCGTACACAATGCTGCTATTCTGCATCAATAGTGGAGGGAGTAGATGCTTGTGGATATGGTATCAATCAAACTGGCTGCTTTGACGTGATGACGAGAAGCCTCTTGAGTGTTGTTAAAGTTGAACTTATCCGGACAAGTGGAGGATATTATGTCACAATCCCAAGGACCAAACAGGCCCATGTAATCGATGATGGCCCATTGAATGCGTAAAACAAAACATAACTTTGTACCTGAACTGGTCCAGGTTAGGTCAGTGTGATAAACTACCTTGATCCCAGAGATTTGCCAATCAGCATTCGGTTATATTCACTGTCCAGGAGGGAAACCAGTGGAGTGCAGAATGTGCAAGGGGAAACTTAAAAAGGAAATTTGGACACCAAAAAGGAGGCATGAAAGAATAATGGCAGGTAAAATAAAGGAAAATTTAAAGTTATTTTTTAAGTACATTAAGGATAAAAGGATAACTAAGGAAAGCATAGGGTCCATTAAGGACCACAGAGGTAATTTGTGTATAGGGTTCTAAATGAATACTTTATGCTGGTGTTCATTAGTGATCGGGGTGATGTGGGTATAGCAATTAGGGAAAAGGTCTGTAATATATTTAAAGAAGTTAGCATAGATAGAGAGGATGTTCTGAGTTGTCTGTTAGGCTTAAAAATAGATAAATCTCCAGGGTCAGATGAAATATATCCCAGGCTGGGTAATGAAGTGGCAAATAGGGAGAACAATGTTAAATGACAAGAGGACAGAGATGGGCTGATCAGTGGTGAAAGGAATTCAATCCAGATAGGCGTGAGCAGATGCACTTGGGCAGGTTAAGACAAGGCAACATGATGAACATGAACAGTAAGACCTTGTGAAGCACCCGAGGATCAGAGGAAACTTGGTGTGCATGTCCATCAGTCCCTTAAAAGGGACAGGCTAACCCAAAGATACCCAAACATATAAATAGAAAGCAGGAATTTTCAGCATTGCTTCACCTGAGACCCACTGAAGATGTTACCTAGTAGGGTAACAAAACATCTGGAAATGAACTTTCCAGCTCAGCGAGCAAACCCACATCCAGTAATCTCTCCATTATCCTTAGACACTGAAACAGCTCGTGTCCAAATGCTATAAGATCTGGACAATATCCAGGCTTGGGCTGACAAGTGGCAAGTAACATTCACACTACAGTACACAAATGGCAGGCTATAACCATCACCAACAAGAGACCATTTAACCATCACCCCTTGATATCCAATGGTGTTACTATCACTGAATCCCCCACTATCAACATCGTGGAAGTTATCATTGATCAGAAACTCAACTGAACTCATCACATAAATGCAGTGGCCTCAAGAGCAGGTCAGAAGATTGGAATATTTTGATGAGTAACTCATCTCACGCCTCCCCAAAGCCTGTCCATCATCTACTAGACATAAGTCAGGAGTGTGACGGAATACTCCTCACTTGCCTGGATGGGTGCAACCCCAACATCACTCAGGAATGTTGACACCATCCAGGACAAAGCAACCTGCTTGATTGATACCGCATCCACAAGCATCCATACCACTCTACCACCGTGCACAGTAGCAGCAGTGTGTATTATCCACAAGGTGCACTACGCAAGTTCACCAAGATCCTCAGATCTTCCAACCTTCCAAACCCACAACCACTTCCATCTAGAAGGACTAGGGCAGCAGATACACCCACTTCAAGTTTCCATCCAAGTCACTTATCATTCTGACTTGGAATTATATTGCAGATCCTTCACTGTCGCTGGGTCAAAATTGTGGCATCCATCCCTAATGGCTTTATGGGTCTACCTACAGCAATTGAACTGCAGCGGTTCAAGGAGAAAGCTCACCACCCTTTCTGGAGGGCAACAAGGAATGGGCAATAAATGCTAGCCCAGACAGGGATCCCCACATCCCACAAAATGAATGAAAAAATTAAGAAAAAGAATATCTGACACAAAGATCAAATGAAGGGGGGAAGGGAGGGGAGACTGTCAGTGAATTGCAGGTTCACTGAATCTTCCAGCTGCATGAGATATACTGGTGAAGGCTGGGAGAACTCAATAGGCTGCTACCACAAGATGAATGTGCCAAGATAAATAAACAAACGGCCAAGACTGCTCATAAAGTTTTGATCACAAGTAGAGAGAGGGTGGCAATCAAACGATCAGTTCCCAAAGTGAGGAATCTTACTCCCATCGCGATAAGTCAGTCACTGTGCCTTGGTAACATTATAACTTCTTTTTGGAGATTAACATTCCAATTTCCCCTTTTGAACTTCTGCCTATTGTATCATGGGAGAGCTACTGCGTGCTGAAGGGAGACACCTTTTTAAATGCCATTGCATGAGAATTCTGGATGTTTGAGCATTGGGCAACAGAGTCTTTATTGCTATAATAGTGTACTTAATTAATACATTGGTAATGCAGAACATGCCAGAGCTAAACAGGAAGTTAAAGGTGAACAGAAACACATTTGTTTACTTTAATCATTTCTGTAGAAAGGTAATTTAGCATGTGGGAATGATCATTGCTGACAATTCTGACTGAATGTATTTTAAGAGGCAGTTTATTTTCGGATTAAACTTTTGATGTGATCTCCTAAATCATTTTGTCAATTCTAAAATTCTATTATAAAATCTCAAATAGAAAATAAAGAATAGAGATGACTTTTTATGAAGAATAATGTACATCATATGGGAATGAAGTATAATTTACATGTAAGGAGCCATATTACATCTTGTTTTAGAGAACTTTATAATGTGCAAGACCAACCCAGATCTTCTGAAAGGGCTCTACTAAAAATGTTAACTCTTCCATATCCTCTGTAACGTCAACATATTCAATCCACTTTTCCGACATGACAAGCTTTTCTGAATATCTAACAAAGTCAAAGAATGAATTAAAATAATTTTGATCAGGTCAGTGTTTCTGGTGGGAATCCACACATGGTGAAATGGAGTTTTGGTTTGTAAGGAAAAAATTACGAATGGAAATCATTGGGCTTGTGATCTCAAAATTCACTTGGAAAAATGCAAGTCTGCTGTTACTTCAAACTTCTTGCACATTGGTCAGT
The DNA here is from genome assembly GCF_037043375.1 of Chiloscyllium plagiosum. Lineage (NCBI taxonomy): Eukaryota > Metazoa > Chordata > Chondrichthyes > Orectolobiformes > Hemiscylliidae > Chiloscyllium > Chiloscyllium plagiosum. The sequence goes on along the minus strand of NW_028270159.1, from coordinate 33,572,306 downwards.
AAAACAGTAGGATGAAAAGCAGCGTGTGCACAAGTATTTGATCATTGTGTACAATTGGCTTCCTTGGTTACTATTAAGGCCAGCGTTATTAAGTAAATTTGCATATGCAAAGTATATTCACTTTTGTTCTTCAAGCTGCACTATGTTTCCTACTGTTTGTTTTAGCCACAGGAATTAACTATGTCACCACAGCCACATTGTCAACAATTTTCAGCTTTGTTTGGGATAGATTGGATTTAAAATCAGATTGCACAACACAGGAATGGACAGATAAACCTAATTTGTGACATTCATACAACATAGAACATAGAACAGTATCGCACAGTACAGACTTTTCAGCCCTCATTGTTGTGCCGGCCTTTTATCCGACTCTAAGATCAGACTAACCTACATACCCTTCATTGTACTATCTTCCCTGTGCCTATTCAAGAGTCGCTTAAATGTCCCTAATGTATCTGACTCTGCTACCACTGCTGGCAGTGCATTCCATGCACCCACCACTCTCTGAGTAAAGAACCTACCTCTGACATGTCCCCTAAACCTTCCTCCCATCACCTTAAAATTATGCCTCCTCATGATAGACATTTCCGCCATGGGAAAACATCTCTGGCTATCCACTCTATCTATGCCTCATCATCAAGTCACCTCTCATCCTTCTTCACTTCAATGAGAAAAGCCTTAGCTCCCTCAATCTTTCTTCATAAGCCATGCCCTTCAATCCAGGCAGCATCCTGGTAAGTGTCCTCTGAACCCTCTCTAAAGCTTCCACATCTTTCCCATAATTAGGCGAGCAGAACTGAACACAATATTCCAAGAGTGATCTAACCAGGGCTCGAAAGAGCTACAGTATAACCTTGTAGCTCTTAAATTAAATCCCCCTACTAATGAAAGCCAACACACCATATGTCTTCTTAACACTATCAACTTGGGTGGAACTTTAAGGGATCTATGGATGGACCCCAAGATCCTTCTGTTCCTCCACATTACCAAGAATTCTGTCTTTAACCCTGTATTCTGTATTCATATTCGACCTTCCAAAGTGAACGACTGCACACTTTTCCAGGTTGAACTCCACCTGCCAATTCTCAGCCCAATTCTGCATCCTGTCAATGTCTCGTTGCAACCTACAACAACCCTCCATGCTATCCACAACAACACCAACCTCATGTCATCAGCAAACTTACTAACTACCCTTCCACTTCCTCATCCAAGTCATTTATAAAAATCACAAAAAGCAGAGGTCCCAGAACTGATCCCTGTGGAACGCCACTGGTCACCGAGCTCCAGGCTGAATTCTTTCCATCTATCATCACCTTCTATGGGCAAGCCAATTCTGTATCCAAACAGACAGATTTCCCTATTTCCCATGCCTCCTTATTTTCTGAATGACCCTACCATGGGGAGCTTTAACTAATGCCTTGCTAAAATACATGAAGACCACATCCACTACTCTACCTTCGCATCCTCAAAGAATTCAGTAAGTATGTGAGGCATGACCTGCCCCTCACAAAGCCCTGTTGACTATCTCCAATCAAACTATGGTTTCCAAAGTAATCATAAATCCTGTCTGTCAGAATCCTCTCCAATACTTTGCACACAACAGACATAAGACTGACAGGTCTGTAATTCCCAAGATTGTCCATATTCCCTTTCTTGAACAAGAAAATAACATTTGCCACCCTCCAATCATTCTGACACTACTCCAGTGGACAGTGGGGATGCAAACATCACTGCCAAAAGTGCAGCAATCGCTACTCTCACGATGTTGCCAGGGTCAGAGGATTTGAGCTACAGGGAGAGGCTGAACAGGCTGGGCCTTTTTTCCCTGGAGCGCGGAGGCTGAGAGGTGACCTTATAGAGGTTTATAAAATTATGAGGGGCATGGGTGGAATAAATAGACAAAGTCTTTTCCCTGGGGTTGGGGAGTCCAGAACTAGGGGGCATAGGTTTAGAGTGAGAAGGGAAAGATATAAAAGAGACCTAAGGGGCAACTTTTTCACACAGAGGGTGGTACGTGTATGGAATGAGCTGCCAGAGGAAGTGGTGGAGGCTGGTACAATTACGACATTTAAAAGGCATTTGGATGGGTATATGAATAGGAAGGGTTTGGAGAAATATCGGCCGGGTGCTGGCAGGTGGGACAAGATTGGGTTGGGATATCTGGTCGGCATGGACGAGTTGGACCGAAGGCTCTGTTTCCATGCTGTACTTCTCTATGACTCTATGACTCTATATCCCATCTGGCCCAGGGGGTTTAACTATCCTTAAGTTTTTCAAAAATTTCAGCACATCCTCCTTCCTGTTCTAGCATATCAGTCTGTTTCACATTGTCCTCAGAAATATCAAGGTCCCTCTCAGTAGTGAATACTGAAGCAAAGTGTTCATTAAGGACCTCCCTTACTTCCTCCGACTCCAGGCGCAAGTTCCCTCCACTATCCCTGATCGACCCTGTCTTCACTCTGCCCATCCTCTTGTTCCTCACATAAATGAAGAACGCCTTAGGGTTTTCCTTAATCCTACATATGAAAACTTTTTCATACCCCCTTCCAGCTCTCTTAATTCCATTCTTCAGTTCCTTCCTGGTTACCTTTTAACCGTTTAGTCTGTTAGGATCTCGCATAACTGAATGAATATAACTTTCCAGTGGTGAGTATACTCCAATTGAGATCAGACGCTTAAGTGTGCATCGACCCAAGTCTTAAATTTTCTGATAATCTGCCTTCAAATAATCTTTTATATTTGAACATTATAAATCTGGCCTACAGTAGCTCAATTAGTTTAGTTAATGAATATTTGAGCGTCGTCCAACACCTATTGGAGTACCAACCACTGGTTGAGGGCTGCCCCCAATCCTGCTATCTAAATATTAGATATTTTTAATGAACCTGTTCAGAAATATGACACAATTCTGGAGCAAGTCGGACGTGAGCCGAGCCCTTCTGGTTCAGAGGTAGGGACACTACCATTGCACCACAAGAGCCCCTCTTTCCTAACAAACTAACAAATCCAGCTTTCTACACTGAGTCTAAGCACCTTCTGATTAGCGGTAGTAGAGAATAGCCACTGTAGTGTTCTGTACAGCAAGAGTCACTTGTTTAATGCAGCATGATCTACTCTATTGCATAATAGCAAGAGACACAAGTTGCATTGACTAGTTAGCTCTAATTGCAAAGGTGATCAGGAGGCAGAGTTAACATATTTGTCTCCATGAGGACTTTGATGTTAGATAGCTTTTTCTCCAGGCAAATACATACAATCACATTGAGGACAGCTTCAACATTAACTCTTTCAGGTCCATTACTTTTGACAACACTATCAACCAGGAAAGTTCCAGGTATAACAGCAGGCTTATGAAGTATGTTAACAGAGGTAATAATATTGACACAGCCAGTTTCAGTGTACCCATGATGAACATCAGCCAAGGTTCTCTCACTCTTCATTGCTAGCATTCACCCAGAGAGTGGTGGGTATATGGAATACTCTGCCCCAGAAGGCTGTGGAGGCCAAGTCTCTGGATACTTTGAAGAAAGAGTTGGATAGAACTCTTAAGGATAGTGGAATCAAGGGTTATGGGGATAAGGCAGGAACAGGATACTGATTGAGGATGATCAGCCATGATCATAATGAATGGTGGTGCTGGCTCGAAGGGCAGAATGGCCCACTCCTGTACCTATTGTCTATTGTCTATTGTATCACTGTTATGCAATGAACTTGGGCTGCCCTTAGTGGTGCAGTTTCTGGAAACAACTAACTTGCTCCATTATCCAAGACAGTTCTGATACTCTGAGATGTGACATCCAAACTGTAGATTAGACTCAAGAAATTCTTACTTCATTAACCTATCAACAACTACATTTTATATTTTGCATGAAATCATGTGTGTCACTGAGCAAACTTAGAAACTAGAGGTACTGTGCCTATTATTCATAATCACAAGCTGTTCTTAAAGTAAATAAAAAAAAGACATAAAGCACTTGGGGCAGTGCAGAAAAGAGCCACAGGGCTGACCACCTGCATCTGGGCTGTGCAGTATGGGGAAAGACTGGAGAAAGCTGAGTTCTTCAGCTGTGATAAAGTAAAGACTGGGAGCTATATAAGATTGTCAAAGGTTAACTTAAAGCAAGACCTTGAATTGGTCTGTGGTCGTAGAATTTGAGACATATATATAGAGTCATAGAGTCATAGAGATGTACAGCACAGAAACAAACCCTTTGGTCCAACTCGTCCATGCCGACCAGATATCCCATCCCAATCTAGTCCCACCTGCCAGCACCTGGCCCATATCCCTCCAAACCCTTCCTAATCATTCACCCATGCAGATGCCTTTTAAATGTTGAATTATACTAGCCTCCACCACTTCCTCTGGCAGCTCATTCCATTCACGTACCATGGATAGGGACATCAACTGTGCTATCAGTGGCACTTGTTCAGCAATAACCTACTCACTGACACTTGGCTTGGGTTTCACCAGGGCCACTCAGCTACTGAATTCACTGCAGCCTTGAAACGAGCAATATATCTTTTTAGATTTGGTAACTTGAAATTGTTCTTTATAACAAGAGTGATCAATTCAAAGAAAATACTCCTTTCAAATAGAATAGAAATCTTTTAAGGAACAATTGGATGCCACAATGGGGAAGAAGGAAGATGGACAAAATAGGATCCTGGCATCAGGGAGACAATACACCATTTCTGATTTTGCGCTGCTGGCCACAGAAACGTCTGTATGTACCTCGGACCAGAGAGTCCCTTAACAGAATCAATCTCTTGGAACCCAAAATACCCTTCATTGCATTAGAGCCAGTCACAATAACAATGTGTTGGCTGTTCGTGCTATGTTCCCCTGAGAATCCATCACTCCCTACATTTTCCAAAATAGCATACTTGTTTGAAATGGGGATAGCCACAGAAGGCTCCTGCACTAACTGCCTACCTCTCTTACCTGTCCTGGAGTTAACCCATCTATGTGACTGTGTCTGCAACTTCCCCCCACCCCGCTTCCTATAACTGCCATCCATCATATCCTCTTGCTCTTGTAAATTCCTCATTGCCTCTAACTGTCTCTCCAACCAATCCATTCGATGTGATAGGATTCACAACTAACGGCATTTATTGCAGATATAATCCTCAGTAACGTGTAAACTTTCCCTAAACTCCCACATTCGACAAGAAGAGCATATCACTCTACTAAAGGCCATTTTTGCTTCTTTTAATCTGCAGACCCAAAAAATAGCCCTGTCTTATTCCTCTACAAAACACTGCTCCAGGTTAAATTAATACTTATGGCTTATAGTTTTAAGTTTAATCAAGAGTCATAGCTCAATAAAACATATAATCAGGAAAGAACCCACTCTACTCACTACTGCAGACTTACTGTAAGGCCATGCTTAAAATATCCACTTATCTGTTTCTGTGCTGTTACCTCTGCCAAAAAGATTCCTTCAAGATCAGTTGTGAATTTTACTGTTTGTTAATTTTCCCAGATGCACTCCGATGTCCAACGATACATGAATCAAACCGCAAAGGCAGTAACTGTGCAGGTTCACTGCTCTCTCAGTTAGCAATGTGGGTTTCTCTCCCTCTCTCTCCTCCCTCTCTCCTCCCTCTCTCCTCCCTCTCTCCTCCCTCTCTCTCTCTCTCTCTCTCTCTCTCTCGCTCGCTCGCTCACTCTCTCTCTCTCTCTCTCTCTCTGTCTCCTGCACAGACCTCCCATGTGCTTCCTTTGTCTGTTCCTCTCCCTGTTAATAGTGCTGTTGTTTTGACTTTTTTTCTCCAAAGTTCCAAAACAATGCAACAGCATATAAAACAGTAATTGCTTCTCCTGGAATTCGAGGAAATCATCTCCAACACCTAAAATACCTCAAAAAAGGAGCAGCCAGAAATTCTTCCCATCCTCCATCTTGGATTACCCAGAATCCACCTTATAGGAGTTTATAAAATCATGAGGGGGATAGATCAGGTTAATGGTAGGTGTCCTTTCCTCAGGATGGAGAATTTCAAGACTAGGGGGTACATTTTTAAGGTGAGAGGAGAGAGATTTAAAAAGACATGAGGTACTACTTTTTTTTACACAGAAGGTGGTTCACATGTGGAACAATTGTCCTGTGGAAGTGATGGATGTGGGCACAGCTACAATATTTAAAAGACACTTAGGTAAGTACACAAATAGGAATGGTTTGGAGGGATATGAGGCTGCAGCTGGCAGGTGGGGCTAATTTAGCTCGGCATGGACTTGTTGGACTAAATAGTCTGGTTTTGTGCTGTATGATTCTATGAAAGACACAATGATACAAACAGATTCAGTGCAGCCTTTGCAAAGGAAAACCTATTCAGGTGGGCAACAAAAATTTCATGGCCATGTAACTGGACGAAAAATCAGTCAAACTTGGAAATAATGGAACTGTTGAGAGAACTGTTTATTTTCCTTAATACAGGATGCCGTTTTAAATGAGAACCATCATTTTCAAGTTTTGCCACTTTTTCCTTCTGTGGTGTCTGGCTAATGCTTATCTTTCCAATAACATGAGCAAAATAGATTAATCAACATCCCATTGCTCTCTGTGTACATTTGTAGCTGCTCAATTACAACAGTAATGATCCCTCAAATGTTAATAACTAGTCATGAAACAGGTTTGAACACCCTGATAGTGTGCATGACCATTTGTTTCTTTTAGGCTATTTTTATCCAATGGTGTTATATTCCAGTGAAACAAAGCAGGCACAACAACACATCGTGTTAAAACTTGTCTTAAATCTATCCTTCTCAGTTCAAATTCACTGTAGGGTTGTGGTTTTCAAATTCCTTGTTCGTGCTACATATATTTGAATGAAACTTTTATGCTGCATCCTTTTTCTGTTTAATACCTGAGCCAGTTAGTGTAAATCAGAATCAAACCATGATCATTCTTGGTTGCCTTTGACATGTTGACTCCAGACACACAGCCAATAAATTACTCTAATTCGGTCAAGGCTTGATCAACATAATTTAAAATGCATATCAGTAGCTTTGTGTGGATACAAAGATATTAGCAAGCGACTGATCAAAACAGCCACAAAATAACTGTTCACAAGATTTGCATTGTCTGAATTAAGAAGCGGAACTTTAGTGATGATGTCACAGGATCAGAAGATAATAGTGGATTCCAAAGATTAGAATCAAACTGTATATTTGGATCTTTGAAGCTGGATTTATATGACACACCCTGAAAACATGCTATCGATGAACGATTACCTAGGAAATAGAATTAAATATGGAAGCATGAAGTATATAGTTTGATATTATAGTTAAAAGAAACACGTTAAGGACTTCTACAATGAACTCGATACACATATATTTTAACAAAGGCTAATTAATAATAACCTTCCAGCTAAGTGAGCAAACCTACATCCAGAACTTCAGCCTGAGATACAAATCTTCTCAAAACTCGCTAAGGCTAACTAATGCTTTCCCAGAATGGCTACAATTTAAGATTAATAACCCTTATTAGAAATTAGTACAGCTTCAGCATTTGATATCACAGCACCCCTCTGTGACTGATTAGTTTTACTGCAAGTTATCATAACCCTACTCTGAGATTCACTTTGGCAAATTCACAAAATACGCATAAATGCAGAAGCCAGTACAATCAGAAGTCATGGTGGCAATCCTGCTTCAATGACAGTGATCCATATTATATTCGGAGACAGGGCTTTGTTAGAAACAAAATTCAATAAAATTTAGACGAGACCACCAAAGCTGGAAACAAGACAATTTATTCTACGATCTTGCAAGAAAGGACCCCAATTGCAGAGAGCAATTGAAGTGATGATTATTCAAACTACTACACAGTTATACTTTTGAGCTGCTTGAGGTCACCTCTCCCGACTCCTGCATTACCCAATCTCTCTTAGTATTTTGCCTCTGCCCATCTATGCTCCACGCCCATTGCCCCCTTCCCCAGGTTGACAACCTTCCTCCCTGTAAGTGCTGACACACACATTATTTTGTTGACAGTACATCAAGATCTGGTTTAACATTTTGTATCAATTCTGCTGAGACATTCCATCCTCAGACATTTCATTAACTTGTATCATTTTGTATAGCCCAAGCATTTCGGTTATCTCAGCTTTTTGCTGAAAACATAATTTTTAAAAAGAACTTATTTGCTATAATAATTACACACCAAAGTTAGTATTTAATTAACCACAATTATACACTGAAAAGTAGAGATACTCTTCCCTAAATACCTGCAGAGTTAATAGTTCTCTTGCTGTACCCCTCTTCTGTATGCTTTTTCTATATCTGCAAAAACAACACTTTTCCCCATTTCTAACAACTCCCCCATTTCTTTTCTTTTACCATTTGTTGTTTTTGCAATTTTATTTTCTGCCCTCTTTTCACTCTACGGTGCAGAGGTTCACAATCTTGCTATTTTTGTCCTTCTAAGTCTGTCTTTTTCAAACTCCAGGAGTAATCTGCTACTCTCTCTTTCTTGCGCTTGTATTGTTGTCCTCCCAAAGACATTACCAGCTTAGTCATTATCCATTTTAACACATTGAATCCTATCAGTAAACCTACAATTATTAGTAATACATGTATGCCTAAATTAGCTAACCATTTTCCCCAACCGGTCAGTCTCCAGTCATCCCATCCCCATCTTTCATCTTTTCGGAGTTCATCCGCAATTTCTCTTATATTGCTTATCTTTTTCTTTACTATTTCTGCCTTATCTTCCACTATGGAAGAGGTGTCTGGGATGAAGGTGCAGCATTCCTTACCAATCAGCGCACAAGTTCCCCCTTTTTCGGCCAAGAGATCGTCTAAAGCCATTTGATTCTGTGAAGCTGTTAGTCTTGTTGCTATCATTTCGGTGGTTATGGCTGATTTCTGGGATTGAGTTTCTCCCATTGCGCCGGTGGTATCATTAATTAAATTTTTAAGGGCAGCCGACAGTTTCTGTATTTCCACCCCTGCCCTTGTAGTACCGTAGTTTTGGAGTAGTGTCCACAGCAGACGGTCTCCTTCAGGGACCTCTTGGGTCTTACGTCTTATCCCCCCCCCATCCTTTCTTAGGTTGGGCTCATGGTTTTCTATTCGGAGGTGAGGGACTACATAAGCAAGGTAACAGCAACCACTCTAGCCTTTCTTGTTTTAAGGCAATGCTTCATCAATTTCAGTACATGCATTTATTTCCACACATTCGATGACACGAATGTATTTTCCCCCGGGAATAAATGGATAGGCCTTCAGACCACATACCCAATATGTCCCATTCAATACTTGGGGAGTGTTCGTGGCAGTGGCTTGGTTGGTATGGATGCAAGATGATTTTCCTAATTGGAAGGGTGCGGCGTCATTCTGATCATAGAAACAGGTGGTATTCACTGCTCCTTTGGGTGGGGAAATTCTAAGGCTATCGATAACACCCTGGGTTTTCAGGGCTGGCCTTGGGAACCATCCCGCAAAGTTATATTTGCTCCTTTCAGATTCCCACTTTGTATTATTTAAGCCCGAGTCAAATTGTTGTGCATCGTATATTTCTCTTTTGGTGAGCGGTATTACCGAGGTGGGGATCCCAGATTCGCCATGGTGTGGGATCTCTGCACAGACCCAAAAGTTGGCAAGTCCCTCTTGTTTGGTATAATTTTGGCATAGTGTAGTGAAGTGATTTTTCCCGCTTCCTCGAACAGTTAGTACTACTAACGTCATAATACTATACCAGTACCCACCCATCTCTGAACGCTGCCTATCACCCTATCTTAATCTTTTAGGCGCCAGGGAGAAGTGGGTCCACGCAACCCTTACAATCAATACAATATATATCATCAAACATTAAAAGAGTCTTTTATCTTAGTTCATTCTCTCTTTCTCAGCTTAACTTTCAGAGGGTTGTCTGTAGGATGAACATGCCACTTCGCCAATGGGGCGTTCACAGGACCTTTGACGCGAGTGTGATGACTCCACCCTTTCTCAGCAGTCCGGATAGCTGTCTCAGTAGTCAGGAGGGTTAGGAATGGTCTCTCCCAGCTCGGGTGGAGTTTGGTATCTTTCCAGGTCTTGATCAGGACCCAGTCACCCGGTTGTCAAACTCAAGTGGAGGTATCTGGGTCAAAAGACCCTTCTTTCTAAGGACAGACAAAGAAGAGCCGAGCACCACAACATAGTTCTTTAAAAAACTTATCATTGAACTCTATAGTTGGTAATTCCCCTCTTCCACCCAAGAAAGGTAATCCAAACATCATCTTATAACGAGAGAGGCCTATATCATGTCTAGAAACAGTCCTAATGAGTAGCAATGCGATAGGTAAACATTTTGTCCATGGTAATCGAGTCTCTAGGACTAGCTCAGATAATTGCTTCTTTAAGATTTGATTCATTCGTTCCACCCGCCCAGAGGAGGGTGAGTGCCAAGGGGGTGTGGAATTCTTGCCATTACTTCTTGTAGAATCTTGGAAGTAAAATGGCTACCTTGGTCTGAATCTATACTTTTCACTATCCCATATCGTGGGATGATATGTTCAAGGAGGGTTTTCACCACTCCTTTTGAAGTGGCTAATGACATTGGGAAAGCTTCCACCCCCCGGTTAAGTGCTCTGCTAAGGCCAACAGGTACTTCTGTTCTCCCACTGGGGGTAGTTCGGTGTAATCCACCTATATACTTTGGAAGGGTCTCACTCCTGGGTTCCTTCCTCCTTTGAGCCCTTCCCTTATTATTTTATACATACTTAGAATCAGTGTAAATTATCCCATCCCGATTCTCTAAGTGTTTTAAAGCTTGATTTTAATGCGTACAATTCATAGGTCTGGACTGACCATGTGTTTGGCAGCCGGTCTGCCTCCACTGTTTGGTTTTTGTTACCATCCACTACTGCATATCCATTGTGTCTTTTTCCTTCCACTACTCTCGATGATCCATCTATAAACAATCTATAGATCTCTCAGGTCCTGTCTAATTTTGGTTTGATACTCTATGATACCTAAACAGTCATGTTCTAATTCTCGTTTGTCTAGGGTTCTCCCTTCCAGAAGAAGGTAGCTGGGTTTAGACAGGTATCTGTTGCTAACACTAGGTCATCTTCTTCCATCAGGATGGCCTCATCAACCATCTCCCTGCCTTTTGGTTTAACACAGTTCTGACTTGATGGGAGGTACTAACTACTATAAGGCTGCTCCATCTGCTGTCTTTGCAGCTCCTAAATCTTTTGGTCCCTTTTCCCCCTTTGCAGTAAACAACAGGGCACCCTGAAGATCTGAAATTGTAAGTATTAGGGAATATATCACTGCTCCTTGTGGATTCAGGGTCGTTTCTTTAGCTACCTTATCGACCAGTCTATTTCCTCTTACTTCCGGTTCATTCCCCTTCTGATGTCCGTTTATATGAACCGTCGCTATTTCTCTGGGGAGTAATAGGGCTTCCAGCACTTGTTTTATCAATTCCTCATGTGTTAGTTCTTTTCCTCTGCTATTTATCAGTCCTCTTTCTTGCCAAATTTTTTTTTTGAAGGTATGTGCACTCCAAACGCATATTTGGAGTTTGTACATATTGTTCCTTTTTGTTTTCTAAGGTTCTGAGAGCTCTTTCTAGGGCATAGAGTTCACAAGTTTGGGCTGACCAACCATTAGGCAGTCTTTCAGCCTCGATAATGCTTCCCTCTATCCCATCTACTACAGCATATCCATTATGCCTTTTACCCTCAATCATCCGGGAGGATCCGTAGATAAACAACCGAGCTCCCGCATGCAACGGTATGTCTCTTAAGTTCATTCGCAATTTAGTCTGATATTCAGTAATATCAAGGCAGTCATGTTCTGGATTGCCAAGGGCCACCCCCCTCTCTCTGCCACAGAAATGCAGCTGGATTCAAGTAACTGTCTGTGACTAACACAAGGTCATCCTGTTCTATTAAGATTGTCTCATATTCCAAGATCCGAGAGTCTGTGAGCCATTGTCCTGCTTTCTGATTTAATATGGTCCATACCTGATGTGGGGTGCTGACTATTAAGACTCCCTCAAAAGTAGGTTTCCGACTCTCCTCCACCAATAAGACTGTTGCTGCCACTGCCCGCACACACTCTGGTCAGTAATGCAACTTTCCATTCTTTAATTAACAATGAATTAATGCAGTTCATGTTTTAAATTAACCATGAATCAATATGACAGGTCACTGAAAATGTGTGAAGGAATCCTGCCAATTGACATTGATTCAGGCTAACACAATTGATTTATTATAAATATTAATTATTAATTTTATATATATATTATATAATTCAGGGTGGAAACGCAACAAGTGACTAAAACATTTTAAAAACTGTAATCGCGCAGTTCTGTTTGTTTACCAGTCACTTGCGACTTCTCACTCTGTTTCTGTAATTGTTTTTGCTCGAGCACATTCATTTTTAAGAACCTCAACAGATTCCATAGCACCGTTTGCAGAAACTGTCACCATAATCCAATTAACTTTTTCGTTCCCACTCCCTTTGGCTTAAACTTTAAGGGTGACCTTGCTGCCCCCGTATCGACTAGGAAAACTACGTCCTCTTTGTAAGGTCCCACCTTTAAATTTATCAAGGGTTCCTGGTGGGTCCCCGGGGGCAGGAACTCCTGACACCCCTATTTTTCATCAAGGTTCATAAACGGCACTGCCTTTACTTCCTTTTTCGGATCAGGACACTCTCATATAGTGACCTGTCTTTCCACAGTAATAACATCCCGCCTGTGGGGGTTTCCACTTTGATCCTTGTTCGTGTCTACCAGACCCTTTAACATCTCCTCCCTTTATTTTCAACATGCTGCCCGCCACCATTCCGGTTTCCTTCTCTTTTTAGTTTTGTCCTTTTCTTTATTACCCAATGTTTTGTTTAATACTTGATTTTTAAAGAAATATTGCAATATTTCTTGCTCCCTGTAATCTCAAATATAATTTATCAATTTATGATTGTCTAACTTTAAAGCCTGATCCTAAATATACATTTAGGAATCTTATTTGTATATATATATATAAATATTTATATATTATAAATTCATTTATTCAGTATTTCATATTTAAAATGTAAAAAGTAGACAGTTCCCAACTTTGAAATCCACTATACTTACTCGGTTTTAGTCCCTTGATGCAAAATTAGTTTTCTTAAGTAGTCCTAACCAGTCATTGCTCAATTACAATGCTATAGGTCATTTAAAAAATTTCTAATGCATGAATAATGGCCGAATCCAAGGTAACCGATTTTAACCATAGGATTTTCTTTTTTTTGATTTATTACAATCTAATGTTGAACTGAGACTTCAACTGTCCTCCACAAATTGCTTTTATGTAAGGATAAAAGAGATTAGTTAGAAACTAATAGTAAAGTAGTGATGACCTGTAAAAAGAGCAGGAGTTAATATTTTATTTCATAATCTTGAAAAATCCTTAACCTTAAAAGCAATCATGTTAAAATTTCCATAATAGAAATCAGATTCAAAACAGTTCTGACTCTCAAGCTCCAGGGAACATTCAATCACTAACAAACAAATGTGCATTCAGACTGAATCACAAAGGGTTAAACTTTCTACTAGCTGTACAGCTCTTCTCTCTCTCTCTCTCTCTCTCCCACACACGCACACACACTTTGAGCTTCCGCAATGACTCCTCTAGATTTTGAATATTTTTCTGGATGTCTGGCTATAAATTAGTTACGAAGTGTACCTCCAGTAGCCCTTCAGCTACTAGCCCTTCTGACACGAAGCATAATCTGATTCCTCCTGACTGCAAGGCTGTTTTCAATTGACATTTTATCTTTTTTTTATCATTTCCTTGCGTCTGAGGATTGTACTTCCAATCTCTTAACATTTTTCCTAAAGGACTGTCCGTTGGGATGTGGCCCATGGACGTCCCTCTCAAGTCTCCTTCGACACTTAAACAACTAATACTCGGCCGTTCCTTTATGTAATTTAGTTAACCTTACTGAGATCCGGTGTCACCTTCTTCCACACCCACTTCAGGGTCCTGACCTTCATGTGGGGGATTTCCCCTCTTAACAATCGGTCTAAGGCTGGGTGGTCGAATCAGATAGACACCTCACTCATCAGATTAATTTAGCCAATTAAATACCTTAATTTATGTGTTACCAATTCCCCGTACTTCTCGTACGTGCCCGACCACCAAGGCAATACTTAAAGGTCCATTTTCATACCTTGGTCTGTGCACAAGAGTTACTTGGTCAAATGTGCCCAGTCCCGCGGCAATACCTGGCAGCAACCACCCCATTGCTTGCCCTAGACAACTATCACTACCTATCCCGGCTGCCCGGATACCCGGGTCTTGTATACAGAAGAGTTGATCTGACCAAGCCGCCACGTTTCAGCGTGCCCTGTCCCACGGCAGTGGTGGCAGCAACAACCGTTGCTTGCCTTGGTCGCCCGGAGATATACAGATATATCTTACCCGGGTCTTCCATTCACAAAAGTTACCTGATCAAATCCGCCGAATGCCAGCCCACGGCAATGGCAGCAACAACCGTTGCTTGCCCTGGCCGCCCGGATATATGTATATCTTACCCGGGTTTTGTGTATAAAAGAGTTACCCGACCAAACCCGCCACGTGTCAGCGCGCTCCGCCCCGCAGTGATGGCAGCAAATACCATTGCCTACCCCGGTCGCCCGGATAACACTTATTCAAGACCTTTTTCTTACCCGGGTCCTGTGCACAGGAGTTACCCGACCGAACCCGCCGCGTCTCAACCCGTCTTGTTTCCAGGGTCTCTCAGTCCGGATCTTGCTCGCCCAAGCCGCTGCGGCAAAGAGGGAAACTAAAGACCGCCAAAATCAGTGAGGTGCACCTTCTCCGTTTTCCCAACAATTGGCAAGCGACCGGAGCTTGGGATCCTGGACGAGCCCCCAAATCTGTTAGAAACAAAATTCAATAAAATTTAGACGAGACCACCAAAGCTGGAAACAAGACAATTTATTCTACGATCTTGCAAGAAAGGACCCCAATTGCAGAGAGCAATTGAAGTGATGATTATTCAAACTACTACACAGTTATACTTTTGAGCTGCTTGAGGTCACCTCTCCCGACTCCTGCATTACCCAATCTCTCTTAGTATTTTGCCTCTGCCCATCTATGCTCCACGCCCATTGCCTCCTTCCCCAGGTTGACAACCTTCCTCCCTGTAAGTGCTGACACACACATTATTTTGTTGACAGTACATCAAGATCTGGTTTAACATTTTGTATCAATTCTGCTGGGACATTCCATCCTCAGACATTTCATTAACTTGTATCATTTTGTATAGCCCAAGCATTTCGGTTATCTCAGCTTTTTGCTGAAAAGATAATTTTTAAAAAGAACTTATTTGCTATAATAATTACACACCAAAGTTAGTATTTAATTAACCACAATTATACACTGAAAAGTAGAGATACTCTTCCCTAAATACCTGCAGAGTTAATAGTTCTCTTGTTGTACCCCTTTTCTGTATGGATTTTCTATATCTGCAAAAACAATACTTGTCCCCTTTTCTAACAACTTTAATACATTGCTTTTAAAGAGACATTAAATATCTCATCAAATTAAGTTGAAAATGCTCTTGCAACCCAACTAGATAATAGCAGGGACACAGAAATTAGCTTATTTACAGAATCAGTGGCAGAACCTTGTTGAGGGTCTCGCTTGCTGGTAAAATGACAGTGGACATCCAGCCAGAGACTGGTGGCTGTCAAAATCAGCAGTACTACTCAGGAGGCTGTAAAGGACAGGTTATGAATCTCAGGATCACAGAGCAACCCATTCACAGGTAAGTCATATACTGGTTGGGTATTTGTGACATGGCAGTCGAGGGAGAAGAGGGCAAGGATGCCAGCAGCAAGAGCAAGGGAGGTTCTCAGCATTGAAGTAGGTCATTTGGCCCATTGAGTATGTGCTGGGTTTTTCAAGTGCAATCTAATTAGTCCCACTCTTCTGCTCTCTTGCATACTGTCGGTAACTTTTTTGGACCACAACCTGTTACTTAATCCATTTTTCTGTCGTTTTTCCATGCCACTCATTCTCATACCACTCTCCTGATTTATGATTTATCTGTTTTTTCATTTAGTTTGGTACCGAAACAGTATTGTTGCCCCTTGAGAAGGTAGTAGTGAGTTGTCTCCTTGAACCATAGCAGTCCATTTGCCTCAGGTAGACCTAGAAAGGCATTAGGCAGGAAGTTTCAGGATTTTGACCCAGTGAGATTGAAAGAAGGCTCCAAGTCAAGATGGTGAACGGCTTAGAGGGGAACTAGCAGGTGGTAGTATTCATGTGTATTTGCTGTCCTTGTCCTTCTAGATGGTAGTAATTCCATGGGTAGTTTATATAAAACAGTAAAACATGTTACAAGTTATGAAGCAGACATTACAGCAGACATTTTGTGAGTGTACAGCTTGCAGACCCACAGAGGCTTAACAGCACTGTATACACAGAACACATGGAGTCCTTCAAGGTTAATTCTTTTAAAGACAAGGCACACTAATCACTGAGCTAGGAATCCAGCACTTCAGATAATGATTAGGAAATTCGGATTCAAATGCCACTATGGCAGATTTTATTGTCCATCACTGATGGAGGCTAGTAATTAGCTTGGTTGGATTTGTCCTGCTTTTTGTCCACATCATGTATCCTTCACGGCGTTGGCTAGATGCTAATGTTATAGCTGTACTTGGAACAACTTGGCAAGTTCTTGAGCACACACCTTCAGTACTATTGCGAAAATATTGTCAGGGGCCATTGCCTTCACAGTATCCAATGCCTGCAGCTATTCCTTGCTATCACGTTGAGGATAATGGAATTGCCTGAATCTGTGATGCTGAGATTTTTTTAAAATGTCATTAAATAACTTTATATGCATGCATAATCACCTGAACAGTTTGGTTCTGTTCAGTAGCATATTAAGAAACAAAACACACATTGGAGTTTGATTGTATCTAGCAAACAAACCCAAGACATTTCTGACTGAGATGAGATTAGATTTACATGCACAAGGAGGGTCCGATAACTGAACAAGCCCACGTTATGCTTTGACAGAAAGACCTCAGACAGTGGTCTTTACCCACTGCAACTTGGAAGCAGCTGCCCCAAGCTTCAGTGCGTCCCTCAGCACGTAGTCCTGGACCTTGGAATGTGCCAGTCTGCAACACTCAGTCAGAGTCAACTCCTTCAACTAGAAGACCGGAAGATTCAGGCAGACCAAAGAGCATCTGTCACCAAGTTCATGATCCTCCAGGCGCAGTCAATGTTTGTCTTGGTGTGATTCCCAGGGAACAGACCTTAGAGCACAGAATCCTGTGTCATGGAGCTGCTTGGGATGAATCTTGACAAAAACTATTGCATCTTTCTCCAAACTGGCTTTGCAAAGGCACAGTCCACAGGAGATGTCTGACAGTCTCTAACCTCGGGAAGCTGCTTAAGAGGGCAGTGTGGGGTGGTGCAGACTGACTGGGTGTACGTGAAGGATCTCCCAGGCACAGCCCTTCTCCCACCAGCCAAATGGTGTCCTAGTGCTTGTCAGAAAGTTCTGGTGAAGAGGCATTCCGCCAAATGACTGTGACAGTCTGCTCAGGGAACCACCCAATAGGATGCACCCTCTCCTTTTCCCACAGTGCTGACCACTTCCTGATTGACTTGTGGTCCAAAAATGTTTCTCTTTGCAAATTTCTCCATGAAGCACAGATGATAGAGAATGATCCAATTACTTGGAGCGTTCCATGGCAACAAGGCCAGTCCCATCCTTCACTACACCTGGGACAGATCAAATCTCAGTACACTTGCTGTACAGCTTGATGCAGCCACAAACAAAGGTGGCCATCAGGATAAGGAGGGCACTGGGTATATTCCTCACCTCCCCATCCAGAGTTTTGTATTAGGTGTCCCTGCCAACCTGGTCCACCTTACCCTCCAGGTGAAGTGGAATTTAGCTCAGGTGACAGCAACAGCACAGGTTTGAGTAATGGGCCAGCCCTGTGCCATGTACAATAACAGAGAGAGTGCCTCACACCTGATGGCCAGATTTTTACTTGAAATAGAGAGGAAGTGGAGAAGCCAAACACTCAGTTTCTACCACACCTTGGCAATATGCTCCTCCCAAGTTTCTTCGCATGTTCCAGCGCCTCAAAACCATATTCTTAGCACCTTCAGGTGATCTGTGCTGACAGTAAGGGGAATGAAGGATCGGTGGGCCCAGTTCCCAAAGAACAAGACTTACTCTTGCTTTGGTTTCCCTTGGCTCCTGAGGCCAGTTTGAACTGGTTGTAGATGCCCGGTAGTCTGCACACTGACAGCGGATCTGAGCAGAAAACAACAATGTCATCCATGTACAGGGAGGCTTTGACCTGCAGGCCTCTGCTACCTGGAGTAGTCACCCCTCTCAGGCTCACATCCTTTCTGATGGACTCAGCAAAAGGCTGTTTACAAGACAGTTGGATCATCCACTTCGCACCTATTTCTGAAGATTGTTACAAATGCTTCAGCCTTGTCTTTTGCATGATGTGCTGGGCTCCCTCATCATTGACATGGTGGTATTTATTGACCCTGCTTCCCTGGTGAGTTGTTTAATTGTCCACAACCGGATATAGGTCTGCAAAGCTTAGATCTGAATTCATTGGTTGTGGAATTGCCTAAGCCTGTCTATCACTTACAGCTTCTGCTGTTTGGCATGCATGTAGTTCTGACTTGCAGCTTAAACAAATGCCTATCTGTTCCTAAAATTATAGGATCTCCTGTGATTACTGCTTTGTCATGACCATCCTGTAGAGCAGAATCACTTGCAGTACCTTGGATTTGGACCTGCCTATCATTGTGCTATTGAAGAAATCCCAGGTGTTTTGTATATGTAAAAGGAGTTGTAGTTCCTTAGCTTTCTCAGTCCTCTGCTGGTGTTTGATTTCCTTAGTTCTTCTTTGTAACTCCACCTTTGCTATTTAATGAGTCCTTCTCTTTACCTTAATGATGATGTTTTGCCAGGCATGGAGAGTTTTCCTCATTTTGTCACTGAGGTATTGAATGAGGGAGAATTGAATTCCTCTGAGCAGATGCGTTGTGTGGGACAGCCTTTAAAGTGGGAATGCCATTGCATATCAGCAGTCACACAGACTTTGATAGAAGATAGATCCACTACCAGTGGTGACTGGCGACTGGCGACTGGCGACTGGCGATCGCCCTGCAACTGCAGTCTTCACCCATCATCGCAGCTGTCGATATCACATGAGTATTTTTTGCATGGATCACCGTTGGGTCCTCATTTTGGATTGTGCTTTGTCTGGTCCCTCCTCTCCAATCTTACTGTCATTAGTAGCCCTGCAGGAATTGAGACCTTTTTGGGCATCGCTCTCAGGATCAACAGAATACTTCAGCCTCTTCACCACACTGAGGTGGCAATCCAGGCAATGGCAAGGACCAACTTATACTCCCCAAAGGAGCCATTGTTCTTAGCAGAGATGAGAATTCAATACTGGTTAGAGAGCAAGGAGTACTCAGGAAACTCTTGCACTCCCTGCGTGGTCCTTTTTTATTGTATGATACAAAGCTATTCTCTCTCTGTCAGTGACTTCTTAATCTATGGGGTTGCCATAACCAGAACTGTGTTGACCCGGTGGCTCTCAACCATATGGATGCATTACACCAATGCCACTTGCTGCTCAAGTTACAAACGCTGAAGCATGTGTTACTGTAAGCTGCCAACACTTTCTGCACATATAACTCCTAAATGGTGCACAGTGTACATTCTACAGGATGCAAGTGCCTTGGCATACCTCTAATCACAAATTAATTAAACATTAATAGAAGCAAACTAAAAGGTAATTTATAAAAAAAACTGAAACAGCTGCTCACTGATCAACGATTTCTCTTGTCAGTTTTAATTTTTAAAAATTTTGGTCTCTATCTCTCCTATCTTCTCCAGCTGCTGAGCCATGTCTCATTCGGGTCTTCATCATCACCAGATTCTCTGAACTTCTTAAGGAAAGAAATTAATGACTTTCTGTTTACTGACCTGCATACTTGTGATGACATCCATTTAGAATGAGGAAGTGGTGTACTGGTAAGTGTACTAATAATTCAGTTTGGTTCAAGCTAAAGTTAAAGATATGAGGACATGGATTCACATTCCAGTGGCTAATTGTCAGCTATCAATTCAATTAATATATCTAGACTTTAGAGAAGATAATTTCAGTAATCATGGATTTATATTTTGGCCCAACAGATCCACACTGACCCTCCAAAGAGTGTCCCACCCAGACCCATTCTCCTACCTTATTACTCTACATTTCCTCTGTCTAATGCACAGACTTACACATCCCTGAACACTATGGGCAATTTAGTGTGGCCAATTCACCTAACCCACACATCTTTGGATTATGGGAGGAAACCTGCAGGAAGCCCATGCAGGGAGAATGAAGGGCTTTTGCCCAAAACATCGATTTTCCTGCTTCTCAGATGCTGCCTGACCTGCTATGCTTTTCTAATCTAGACTCTGGTTTCCAGTATCTGCAGTCCTTGTTTTTACCATGGGGACAATGTGCAAACTTTGCACAGATAGTCGCCTGAGGCTGGAATTGGTAATGTTGGCCATGAAATTAGATTAGATTAGATTACATTAGATTACATTAGATTAGATTAGATTAGATTATTAGATTAGATTACATTACAGTGTGGAAACAGGCCCTTCGGCCCAACAAGTCCACACCGACCCACCGAAGCGAAACCCACCCATACCCCTACATTTACCCCTTACCTAACACTACGGGCAATTTAGCATGGCCAATTCACCTGACCCTGCACATCTTTGGACTGTGGGAGGAAACTGGAGCACCCGGAGGAAACCCACGCAAACACGGGGAGAACGTGCAAACTCCACACAGTCAGTCGCCTGAGGCGGGAATCGAACCCGGGTCTCAGGCGCTGTGAGGCAGCAGTGCTAACCACTGTGCCACCGTGCCGCCCATAATTACTGTTGCAAATTCTTAGCTGGTCTCACTCATGTAATTTAGGGAAGAAAATCTGCCATCCTTACCTTACATGTTACTCCAGACCCACAGAAATGACACTTAACTGCTTTCTGACTTGGCCTAGTCAAAGATAGTTAGGGATGGGCAATTAGTGCTGGCCTTGCCAGTGATATCATTCTATGAAAGAATAATTCATTTTAAAAAAACTATTTGATTCTGATTTATTCTATCCAGCATCTCTTTCAGTATTCAGCATTGAAGTGGAGACTCTAATTCACTTCTGCTCCTTATTAAACTGGTTAGTCTTCTATCTCAGTGATCAGAGTCAAAAGGTGTGGTGCTGGAAAAGCACAGCAGGTTAGGCAGCATCCGAGGTGCAGGAGTGTCGATGGTTTGGTCATAAGCCTTCATCCGGAATGTGATCAGCACCTCCCAGAATAATAAGCGAAGGTAAATAAATGCAGCCATGCCAGCGTTACCAAATATAAATAAAACCTAGGAATAACTAAAGAATAATATAATCATCATCTATTTTAATACACTCTTTCCAGATGTAAATCTTAAAAATATTCATTTCATCACAAATTATCAATTAAGCCCCTGAACCATAGATTACAAATTACGTGCTCTGGAACATTTATTGTTTTCAGCCCCAGAGTTTCTTCACAAGCTGTTTTGTCATTGTTAACGAGCCTTAGAGTTTTCACTTTTAGTTAATTTGACAACATTGCAGCTTGTTGAATATTCTGACAGATGATCAAATCTGTTTTTCTAGTTACTTGATAATCGCCAAACCAATTAGATGGCCCTTCTTGAAATTAGTTGGGATTTGCTTCTGTAGTATTGCTTTGTAGTGGCACTTTCATATCATGATCTCTTGTTTAGGCAGTCCCTTGGGATCAAAGATGATTTGCCTCCAGTTTGATTCATTCTATGATGGTCGATAGGTCCAATAGGTGACACTACCACACGCGGAGCAGTGCTCCTTTTAAGGATTGGGTAGTTGGTTTGTTTGGACATTTGCATGCTTCCTCAGACTCTTCAATGTTGCGCAAGGTTTGTGAAGGTTTGTAGCTCAGGTTGAGGTTTAGGGTGGAGGTTTGCTCGCTGAGCTGTAGGTTTGATATCCAGAAATTTCATTACCTGGCTGAGTAACATCATTAGTGGCGACCTCCAAGTGAAGCGAAGCTGTTGTCTCCTGCTTTCTATTTATATGTTTGTCCTGGATGGGGTTCCTGGGGTTTGTGACGATGTCATTTCCTGTTCGTTTTCTGAGGGGTTGACAGATGGTATTTAGATCTATGTGTTTGTTTGTGGCATTGTGGTTGGAGTGCCAGGCCTCTAGGAATTCTCTGGCATGTCTTTGCTTAGCCTGTCCCAGGATAGATGTTTTGTCCCAGTCGAAATGTTGCCTCTGCAGATTCCTGACAAAGTCATTTGATGTATATGGTGCCTTCCCAGAAGAGTCTTCTGCATGCTGGTTGGGCACAAACCAATGAATTGCAAGAGTCGGCAGGTATATTGATCTCTTCTGAGATTCTTTGAGGATAACTCTAAACCATTTCAACTGCTTGGAAGTGTTTTCTTGCAACTCCACTAAACAACATGTGTACCTAAGTGATTACGTGCTCAAAACATCTTAGTAATCATGAATCAATTAGTAACACAAGATATTTTTCATCACTTCGCGATTGTATTCCATTTAAAGAAATGTATCAAAAGAAATGAATATAAGGAAATAAGTGAGAGAAACAAGATTGGAGAGTTTTAATATTGACATAGCTTTCTGATTTTGTCATAAGCTATATATTTACTATTGGCTCATAGAAACTATGACAAAAATTCCAATATGACTGTTTAACTCAGTGGTTATCATTGTGTAATTCTGAGTGAAGAGTTTCAATTAATGATTTGAAACCTTCTGTCTTTCATGTTGGACACAAAACACGAAATGTTAATATTCCTCTAAAAAACCTTTTCACCAATGTTTGCAACATTGTAAGAGATAGGCAACTGAGATTGTTCCAGGACCTCACTCGAGAGCAAGATTTTCTTTTATTTTGCGTTGACTGGAAATGTACAGACATGACCAAGTCTAGATGAGAGTGGTGCTGGAAAAGCACAGCATGTCAGGCAGCATCCGAGGAGCAGGAAAATTGACATTTTGGGCAAAAGCCCTTAGGACTGATGAAGGGCTTTTGCCCAAAACGTCGATTTTCCTGCTCCTCAGATGCTGCCTGACCAGCTGTGCTTTTCCAGCATCACTCTAATCTAGACTCTGATTTCCAGCATCTGCAGTCCTCACTTTTGCCCAGAAATGATCCAAGAACCACCTATAAATACCTGTCATCATTTTGTTTGAAATTCACTCCTAAATAGATGTCGAAAGGCCGAGGCAGGATAGGTATAACCGGTAATTAGATTGGAATAGAATTATTTTAAAAAGATGTTTCAAATATTTACTGATGTTGAAATCTTCATAGTCCATTGTGTCTGACTGTGTTGCATAAAAAATCAAATTGTAATACTCAGAAAAGCTGATGAGCAACTTAAAAACAATTACAAGTCAAATTAAATTACAACTGAAACACAATAGCAGGTTGTGACCAAACCTACAGCTTTAAGGCAACTGAGCAGGTATTTTGTTCGTGAATTAGGATCATGTTATAGAGTCATAGAGTCATAGAGTCAGAGAGTCATAGAGTCATAGAGACGTACAGCATGGAAACAGACCCTTCGGTCCAACCCATCCATGCCGACCAGATATCCCAACCCAATCTAGTCCCGCCTGCCAGCACCCGGCCCATATCCCTCCAAACCCTTCCTATTCATATACCTATCCAAATGCCTCTTAAATGTTGCAATTGTATCAGCCTCCACCACATCCGCTGGCAGCTCATTCCATACACGTACCACCCTCTGCATGAAACAGTTGCCCCTTAGGTCTCTATTATATCTTTCCCCTCTCAGCCTAAACCTATGCCTACTAGTTCTGGACTCCCCGACCCCAGGGAAAAGACTTTGTCTATTTATCCTATCTATGCCCTTCATAATTTTGTAAACCTGTATAAGGTCACCCCTCAGCCTCCAACACTCCAGGGAAAACAGCCCCAGCCTGTTCAGCCTCTCCCTGTAGCTCAAATTCTCCAACCCTGGCAACATCATTGTGAATCTTTTCCGAATCCTTTCAAATTTCACATCATCTTTCCGATAGGAAGGAGACCAGAATTGCACGCAATATTTCAACAGTGGCCGAACCAATGTTCTGTACAGCCACAACATGACCTCCCAACTCCTGTACTCAATACTCTGACCAATAAAGGAAAGCATACCAAATGCCTTCTTCACTATCCTATCGACCTGCAACTCCACTTTCAAGGAGCTATGAACCTGCACTCCAAGGTCTCTTTGTTCAGCAACACTCCCTAGGACCCTACCATTAAGTGTATAAGTCCTGCTAAGACTTGCTTTCCCAAAATGCAGCACCTCCCATTTATCTGAATTAAACTTCATCTGCCACTTCTCAGCCCATTGGTCCATCTGGTCCAGATCCCTTTGTAATCTGAGGTAACCCTCTTCGCTGTCCACTACACCTCCAATTTTGGTGTCATCTACAAACTTACTAACTGTACCTCTTATGCTCGCATCCAAATCATTTATGTAAATGACAAAAAGTAGAGCACCTAGCACCAATCCTTGTGGTACTCCACTGGTCACAGGCCTCCATCTGAAAAACAACCCTCCACCACCACCCTCTGTCTTCTATCTTTGAGCCAGTTCTGTATCCAAATGGCTAGTTCTCCCTGTATTCCATGAGATCTAACCTTGCTCATCAGTCTCCCATGGGGGACCTTGTCCAACACCTTACTGAAGTCCATATAGATCACATCTACTGCTCTGCCCTCATCAATCTTCTTTGTTACTTCTTCAAAAAACACAATCAAGTTTGTGAGACATGATTTCCCACGCACAAAGTCATGTTGACTATCTCTAATCAGTCCTTGCCTTTCCAAATACATATACAACCTGTCCCTCAGGATTCCCTCCAACAACTTGCCCACCACTGAGGTCAGGCTCACCGGTCTATAGTTCCCTGGCTTGTCTTTACCGCCCTTCTTAAACAGTGGCACCACATTTGCCAACCTCCAGTCTTCCGCACCTCACCTGTGATGATCGATGATACAAATATCTCAGCAAGAGGCCCAGCAGTCACTTCTCTAGCTTCCCACAGAGTTCTCGGGTACACCTGATCAGGTCCTGGGGATTTATCCACCTTTAACCGTTTCAAGACATCCAGTATTTCCTCCTCTGTAATCTGGACATTTTGCAAGATGTCACCATCTATTTCCCTACAGTCTATATCTTCCATATCCTTTTCCACAATAAATACTGATGCAAAATATTCTTTTAATAGCTCCCCCATTTTCTGTGGCTCCACACAAAGGCCGCCATGCTGATCTTTGAGGGGCCCTATTCTCTCCCTAGTTACCCTTTTGTCCTTAATATATTTGTAAAAACCCTTTGGATTCTCCTTAATTCTATTTGCCAAAGCTATCCCATGTCCCCGTTTTGCCTTCCTGATTTCCCTCTTAAGTATACTCCTACTTTCTTTATACTCTTCTAAGGATTCGCTCGATCTATTCTGTCTATACCTGACATATGCTTCCTTCTTTTTCTTAACCAAACCCTCCATTTGTTTAGTCATCCAGCATTCCCTATACCTACCAACCTTCCCTTTCACCCTGACAGGAATATACTTTCTCTGGATTCTTTTAATCTCATTTCTGAAGGCTTCCCATTTTCTAGCCGTCCCTTTACCTGCAAACATCTGCCTTCAATTAACTTTTGAAAGTTTTTGCCTAATACCGTCAAAATTGGCATTTCCCCAATTTAGAACTTCAACTTTTAGTTCTGGTCTATCCTTTTCCATCACTATTTTAAAACGAATAGAATTATGGTCGCTGGCCCCAAAGTGCTCCCTCACTGACATCTCAGTCACCTGCCCTGCCTTATTTCCCAAGAATAGGTCAAGATTTGTACCTTCTCTAGTAGATACATCCACATGCTAAATCAGAAAATTGTCTTGTACACAATTAAGAAATTCCTCTCCATCTAAACATTTAACACTATGTCAGTCCCAGACGATGTTTGGAAAGTTAAAATCCCCTACCATAACTACCCTATTATTCTTACAGGTAGCTGAGATCTCCTTACAAGTTTGTTTCTCAATTTCCCTCTGACTATTAGGGGCTCTATAATACAATCCCAATAAGATTATCTTTCTTATTTCTCAGTTCCACCCAAATAACTTCCCTGGATGTATTTCTGGGAATATCCTCCCTCAGCACAGCTATAATGCTATCCCTTATCAAAAATGCCACTCCCCCTCCACTCTTGCCTCCCTTTCTATCCTTCCTGTAGCATTTGTATCCTGGAACATTAAGCTGCCAGTCCTGCCCATCCCTGAGCCATGTTTCTGTAATTGCTATGATATTCCAGTCCCATGTTCCTAACCATGCCCTAAGTTCATCTGTCTTCCCTTTTAGGCCCCTTGCATTGAAATAAATGCAGTTTAATTTATTAGTCCTACCTTGTCCCTGCCTGCCCTGACTTTTTAACTCACTTCTGGTCTCAGATCGATCTTTTCATCATGATCTCCCTGGGACCCCCCCACCTTACTAGTTTAAATCCTCCCAAGCAGTTCTAGCAAATTTCCCTGCCAGTATATTAGTCCCCTTCCAATTTAGGTGCAACCATCCTTCTTGTACAGGTCACTTCTACCCCAAAAGAGATTCCAATGATCCAAAAATGTGAATCCTCCTCCCATACACCAGTTCCTCAGCCATGCATTCATCTGCTCTATCCTCCTATTCTTGAGGTAAAAACAATGACTGCAGATGCTGGAAACCAGATTCTGGATCAGTGGTGCTGGAAGAGCACAGCAATTCAGGCAGCATCCGAGGACAGGCAAAATCGACGTTTCGGGCAAAAGCCCTTCATCAGGAATAAAGGCAGTGAGCCTGAAGCGTGAAGAGACTCCCTGAGATTCTTGTAGAGAGAGGAGGAAAATTTCTTCAAGGCAGGCATCCTTGCAAGAGGATTCGCAGTAGGGTTAAAATCAACGAGGTAAAAACAATGACTGCAGATGCTGGAAACCAGATTCTGGATCAGTGGTGCTGGAAGAGCACAGCAATTCAGGCAGCATCCGAGGACAGGCAAAATCAACGTTTCGGGCAAAAGCCCTTCATCAGGAATAAAGGCAGTGAGCCTGAAGCGTGAAGAGACTTCCTGAGATTCTTGTAGAGAGAGGAGGAAAACTTCTTCAAGGCAGGCATCCTTGCAAGAGGATTCGCAGTAGGGTTAAAATCAACGAGGTAAAAACAATGACTGCAGATGCTGGAAACCAGATTCTGGATCAGTGGTGCTGGAAGAGCACAGCAATTCAGGCAGCATCCGAGGACAGGCAAAATCAACGTTCGGGCAAAAGCCCTTCATCAGGAATAAAGGCAGTGAGCCTGAAGCGTGAAGAGACTCCCTGAGATTCTTGTAGAGAGAGGAGGAATTCTTGCCCTCACTAGCTCGTAGCACTAGGAGTAATCCAGATATTACTACCTTTGAGGACCTCCTTTTTAAATTTCTACCTAACTCTCTGTAATCTCCCTTCAGAATCTCAACATTTACCCTTCCTATGCCATTGGTTCCAATGTGGACAATGATCTCCTGCAGGTCCCTCTCCCCCGTGAGAACATTCTGCACCCTCTCTGAGACATCCTTGATCCTGGCACCAGGGAAACAACACACCTTTCTGCTTTTTCTCTGCTGGCCACAGAAACGTCTGTCTGTACCTCTGACTACAGAATCCCCTAGCACAATTGATCTCTTGGAAGCCGACGTACCCCCTTGTTGCATTAGAGCCAGTCTCGATACCAGAAACTTGGCTGTTCGTGCTACGTTCCCCTGAGAATCCGTCACCCCCAGTTTTCCAAAACTGCATACCTGTTTGAAATGGGTATATCCACAAAAGACTCCTGCACTAGCTGCCTACCTCCCTTATCCTTCCTGGAGTTAACCCATCTATGTGAATGTATCTGAGACGTTCCCCCCTTCCGATAACTGTCATCCATCATATACTGTTGCTGTTGCAAATTCCTCATCGCTTCTATCTGTCTCTCCAACCGATCCACTCGATCTGATAAGATTTGTATTTATGGCAGCTATAATCCGCAGTAACCCTTAAACTCTCTTTAAATTCCCACATCTGACAAGAAGTACATATTGCATAATGTATTTTTTTTCTAAAACTTCAAAACCTTACATTTGATATAAATAGTTACATGAGGGAGAGGAAAACTATGCTGTTGTCATAGTGAAAGCTGCGGATGTTTGTAATATTCCACTAGTTGAGAGAAGGGGAAGCAGATATTTTGAAATGATCGGTTTAGAAATTTTGAAAGGGGAAGTGAGAAACTTCTGAGCCTAGTAAGTTTGCTAGAATTTGGAAGCTTACTGCCATACCACGATTGAAAACAGGATGATGTGTATGATAGTTGCAAATATAAATAGTTGATAAAAATCACAACTTACCGTTCACATCCTCAAAATATGCCATGTCCATTGAAACATGTTTAAAATATTGTTAATGGGTAATGCAACCACTTCTTGTGTAGAGCCAGGATCCCCACACAACAATGAGTAAATGATCACTTAACCTGCTTTAATAGTGGTAGTTGAAGGATAATAATGACCAGGACATTCAAGTGAATCCTGTGGCACTCTTCATATAGTGCCATGTGAGTTTTGACATCAATAGAAAGAACGACAAGGCTTGGTTTTCATGTATCACCAGAAAGACAATATCTCCACAAGTGACCAATCCATCAGTACTGTGCTGAAATCTGAGTGTGGATTATGTACTCAAGCCTCCAGAATGGTTAGAATAAATTAATAAATATTAACATAAAAGTTGAATTGATTTGAGTTTTGTGCTTTCAGAAAGCAAAATCGTGTACCACATCTCTGTGGGTGGTACCGTCATTTGCTGAATTATAGGAGACGATTGTCTTATATCTGCCTTTTTGACTGAAATAATCACTATACACTCACTGGGTTTCTTCCTTAATCAGTGGTGCTGCATTCAAGTAAGAAAGAGGTTATACTGTTGCAAAGTTGGAAACTAAGGGCATGTTGACTCACTTAATCCTCTACTTGACCATGTATTGATCTGGTCCTGTGTGGAGAAGGTTCTAAATGAAATGTGTTGACTTAAGAAATTTAGGCCATAAACACAAAAAGGAACTGAGGTACTGAAGCTATAGTATGTACATGCTGAGTATGTGCAGAATGAGCTGGAACAATGGATGACATTGAAGAGTGTAAGTCCTTACAGTGTAAGGACTCTTCAAATGTTTATCATCCTTCTTAAAACACTATAATGAAAAGCTGTAAAAGAAGACGAAGATGAAATTTGATGGTGGTATTCAAAATTATTGTTCCAGATGATAGGTAGAGAGAAACCTTTCCCACAAATGAAGGGACTAATAATGAGAAGGAACAGGTTCAACCTAATTGGCAAACAAAGACAAAACAACATGAGGAAAAACATCTTGATTGCAGCGAGTGGTGAAGGTTGGGAATGCACTGCCAGATGGAGACAGGTTCAGTTGATGTATTTGAAAATAATTAATTGATATTTTAAAAGGAAGAATAGGCAGGGTCACAGTGAGAAGGGTTGGGAACTGCACTAAGTGGTTTTCTTCATTCGGAGAGGCAGTGTGGACATGAGGGCTGAATGGCCTCTTTCTGTGCTGTGACCACCCATTGATGCACCCTCCAATTTGAACAAAGTGAGGTGACTGAATACCTGCTTGGCATTTCAATCAAACACATCAAATATGAAGAAAGGCCTAATGTCAGATTTGAAGCAATATATTGAACTATTAATTGCAGGTATTTTCATTGCTTCACATTTGTGAAACTATTCAGAAGAAATATGAATCTGAGACTGTAGATCAATATAGCTTGCAGCCAGACTAGGAGGTAGTGAGGACTGCAGAAGCTGGAGAGTCAGAGTCGATAAGTGCTGCACTGGAAAAAGCACAGCAGGCCAGGCAGCATCCGAGGAGCAAGAGAGTCAATGTTTCGGGCTTATAATGAAGGGTCACACCTGAAACGTCGACTCTCTTGCTCCTCAGATGCTGCCTGACCTGCTGTGCTTTTTGGAGAAAGTGAGGTCTGCAGATGCTGGAGATCAGAGCTGAAAATGTGTTGCTGGAAAAGCACAGCAGGTCAGGCAGCATCCAGGGAACAGGAGAATCGATGTTTCGGGCATAAGCCCTTCTTCAGGATTCCTGAAGAAGGGCTTATGCCCGAAACATCGATTCTCCTGTTCCCTGGATGCTGCCTGACCTGCTGCGCTTTTCCAGCAACACATTTTCAGTGCTGTGCTTTTTCCAGTGCCACACTTTATCTAATCATCATGCTAAGCTACAGGCTAAGAGAGTACAGTCAAAACCTCAGATCCCAAGA
Source organism: Chiloscyllium plagiosum (assembly GCF_037043375.1). NCBI lineage: Eukaryota > Metazoa > Chordata > Chondrichthyes > Orectolobiformes > Hemiscylliidae > Chiloscyllium > Chiloscyllium plagiosum. Next base: position 33,541,848 of record NW_028270159.1, on the reverse strand, counting down.
ACTTAAAAAGACGACTCTTGAGTGCAAGGGCCTGCTCCATCAGAAGGCTAGAGTAGAACTCCTTGTCTCTACCCACAGACAGTGTGTAGAATGGATGGAGTCAATGTTACATGAAGATTGAGCCTTTCAAAACTATTCCCCTTTAACAATACAGATCTGCCTACAATAAACTACCAGAGCTAAAGGAGTTAAATATGAGGGAGGGTTACAAGTTTGTCTTGGTAAAAGATTAAAGCGTTATCCAATGGAAGTTTTTAAAGCATGTAAAGGAGTTGATAGGTTTGAAAAAGGGGAAACTATTCTCTTTAGTAAGAGAATGGAGAACAATAGACAGAAGTATTTTTAAATCAACCTGTTTGACACATTCCCACAGAGCTCTGAAGCAGGTGGGATTTGAGCGCAGGTCTTCTGGCCCAGAGATACTGACATTACCACAACACAACAAAAGCCATTAACAAAGGATGTGACCTTAAAGTTAGAGTGTAGGATGATAGTTAGGGGTGATATCAGGAATTAATTATTCACATGAAGGGTTGTGGAGGTCTAGTATACCCATGACAAACGAGAGGCTAGGTCAGTTATAATTTTCCTCACTGAGATTGATAGATATATTTTAGTCGTAGTTATTAAGTTACACTGCATGAAGGCAGTAGCTGTACGAAGATAGAGATCAAGCTTGATTTGATTGAATAACAGAACAGGCGCAAGGGGCTGTTAGGCAGTTAATTGTTTTAATGCTCCTTTTTTTCTCACTTAGGTTATTTTTCATTCTGCCCAGATCTCCAAATCTCTTTGATTTCAGATGTGACTTGCAGGATGGATCTTCACAGTGTAAGCCAGCTTTATGGTCTGAATTTTTTTTTACCTCTGCTTTTTGCTTTTGGTTTAAGCAGCTGGCAGCATGAAGGACTCTATTCTCTCTGGTCGGTTCCCGAGATAAACATCAACTGCACCTGGAGGACCATCAACTCAGTGATGGGTGTTCTTTGGTCTGCCCAAAACTTGTTGGTCTTCCAGAGCAGAGGGTCGACATTGACCAAGTGTTGCAGAGTGGCACATTCCAAGGTCCAGGGCTACGTGCTGAGGGTTGCACTAAAGCCCGGGGCAGCTGCTGCCAAGGCAGAGTGGGGAAGGATCACCATCTGAGGTCTTTCTGCCAAAGTTTAACAAGAGTCTGTTCAATTATTGGACCCTCCTATTGCATCAATGTATGTAAATAGTGTCTTGCATGAGTCAGAAATGCCTTTTGGTTTTTGCAACTGCTGGGAATGTCAAACCTCAATGTTTATTTTTCTAGATACGTAAAGGTTGCACAGAACTGCTTTAGTGCCTGTGAATGTCGATAAAGATTTTTTGTTTAAAAAATAAAGTATGTTTTTGCAAAAAAAAGCAGGATATTCATGGGATACTTCTGTCTAAACTGACTGTTATTTCATATTCTGCCCCTCCCCAGTGTCTTTTGTTCACTTGATTGCCAGATTTCATTTTCCAGTGCTGAAGCAAAGGCATGCTGCAAAACATTCCCTCCAAGGTGTAAGTCTGCCATTCCGGTTTCTGTTCCTGACTTAACAGGTTTTGTATTGTTTTGTTTTTCATTTGTGAGGCAAGTGGAAGAATGCTTGCTCTGTAATGTCTTACTTTGATGCAGAGAGCTATTTATGTTCCACGTCAATAATGTGCTTCAGTGCATTTGAACTATCGAAATACATTTCATATGATGATGTTTACATGCAACATGCAGAATTATAGATCATAGAATTGCTACAGTATGAAAGCAGACCATTTGGCCCATTAAGCTCACAGTGACCCTCTCAAAAGCACTCCTAACCAGACCCAAAGACCATACCCTATCCATTCCTGCTTTTCCCACAGCTAATCCATCCAGTCTGCATATCCCTGAAGACTATGGGCATTTTAGCATGTCCATACCACCTGAAAATCCTGATGAAGGGCTTTTGCCCGAAATGTCTATCAACTCCTTTACATGCCTTAAAAACTTCCATTGGATAACGCTTTAATCATTTACCAAGACAAAGTTGTAACCCTCCAATATTTAACTTCTTTAGCTCTGGTAGTTTATTGTAGGCAGATCTGTATTGTTAAAGGGGAATAGTTTTGAAGGACTCAATCTTCTTGTAACATTGACTCCATCCATTCTACACACTGTCTGTGGGTAGAGACAAGGAGTTCCACTCTAGCCTTCTAATGGAGCAGGCCCTTGCACTCAAGAGTCGTCTTTTTAAGTTCTTGGGATCTGAGGCACAGCAGATCAGGCAGCTTAACCTACTCTTGGGAAATAAGGCAGGGCAGTGGCTGAGGTGTCAGTGAGGGAGCACTTTGGGGCCAGCGACCATAGTTCAATTAGTTTTAAAATAGTGATGGAAAAGAATAGACCAGATCTAAAAGTTGAAATTCTAAATTAGAGAAAGGCCAAATTTGACGGTATTAGGCAAGAACTTTCAAAAGCTGATTGGGGGCAGATATTCACAGGTAAAGGAACGGTTGGAAAATGGGAAGCCTTCAGAAATGAGATAACGAGAGTCCAGAGAAAGTATATTCCTGTTAGGGTGAAAGGAAAGGCTGATAGGTATATGGAATGCTGGATGATTAAAGAAATTGAGGGTTTGGTTAAGAAAATGAAGGAAGTGTATGTCAGGTATAGACAGGATAGATTGAGTGAATCCTTGAAAGAGTATAAAGGTAATAGGAGTATACTTAAGAGGGAAAAGGGGACATAAGATAGCTTTGGCAAGTAGAGATAAGGAGAATCCAAAAGGTTTTTACAAGTACATTAAGGACAAAAGGGTAACTAGGGACAGAATAGGGCCCCTCAAAGAACAGGAAGACGACTTTTGAGTGGAGCCGCAGGAGATGGGGGAGATACTAACTGAGTATTTTGCGTCAATATTTACTGTAGAAAAGAACATAGAAGATATAGAATGTAGGGAAATAGATGGTGACATCTTGAAAAATGTTCATATTACAGAGGAGGAAGTGCTGAATGTCTTGAAATGCATAAAAGTGAATAAATCCCCAGGACCTGATCAAGTGTACGATAGAACCCTGTGGGAAGCTAGGGAAGTGATTGCTGAGCCTCTTACTGAGATATTTGTATCATCAATAGTCACAGGTGAGGTGCTGGAAAACTGGAGGTTGGCAAACGTGGTGCCACTGTTTAGGAAAGTTGGTAAGGACAAGCCAAGGAACCATAGACCAGTGAGCCTGATGTTGGTGGTGGGCAAGTTATTGGAGGGAATCCTGAGGGACAGGATGAACATGTATTTGGAAAGGTAAGGACTGATTTGGGATAGTCAACATGGCTTTGTGCGTGAGAAATCCTGTCTCACAAATTTGATTGTATTTTTTGAAAAAGTAACAAGGATTGATGAGGGCAGAGCAGTAGAAGTGATCTATATGGACTTCAGTAAGGCATTCAACGAGGTTCTCCATGGGAGACTGGTGAGCAAGGTTAGATCTCATGGAATACAGGGAGAACTAGCCATTTGGATACAGAACTGGCTCAAAGGCAGAAGACAGAAGGTGGTGGTGGAGGATGGCCTTTCAGACTGGAGGCCTGTGACCAGTGGAGTGCCACAAGGATTGGTGCTGGGTCCACTACTTTTCATCATTTACATAAATGTTTTGGATGCGAGCATAAGAAGTATAGTTAGTAAGTTTGCAGATGGCACCAAAATTGGAGGTGTAGTGGACAGCGGAGAAGGTTACCTCAGATTACAACGGGACCTTGATTAGATGGACCAATGGGCTGAGAAGTGGCAGATAAATGTGAGGTGCTGCATTTTGGGAAAGTAAATCTTAGCAGGGCTTATACACTTAATGGTAAGGTCCTAGGGAGTGTTACTGAACAAAGAGACCTTGGAGTGCGGGTTCATAGTTCCTTGAAAGTGGAGTCGCAGGTAGATAGGATAGTGAAGAAGGCGTTTGTATGCTTTCCTTTATTGGTCAGAGCATTGAGTACAGGAATTGGGAGGTCATGTTTCGGCTGTACAGGACATTGGTTCGGCCACTGTTAGAATATTGCGTGAAGTTCTGGTCTCCTTCCAACCAGAAGGATGTTGTGAAACTTGAAAGGATTCAGAAAAGATTTACAAGGATGTTGCCAGGGTTAGAGGATTTGAGCTATAGGGAGAGGTTGAATAGGCTGGGGCTGTTTTCCCTGGAGCGTCGGAGGCTGAGGGGTGACCTTATAGAGGTTTATAAAATCATGAGGGGCATGGATAGGATAAATGGACAAAGTATTTTCCCTGAAGTGGGGGAGTCCAGAACTAGAAGGCATAGGTTAAGAGTGAGAGGGGAAAGATATAAAAGGGACAACCTAAGGAACAGCCTTTTCACGCAGAGGGTGGTATGTTTGTGGACTGAGCTGCCAGAAGAAGTGGTGGAGGCTGGTACAATTGCAACATTTAAAAGGCATCTGGATGGGTATATGAATAGGAAGGGTTTGGAGGGATATGGGCCGGGTGCTGGCAGGTGGGACTAGATTGGGTCAGGATATCTGGTCAGCAGGGATGAGTTGGACCAAAGGGTCTGTTTCCATGCTGTATATCTCTATGACTCTATGACTGTGATGCTTTTTTGCTTCTTTTTTAACCTTTTCGACTCCCAGCCGCTAACGACAACTCCCAGCCTCCAATGACCTTTGGAGAGGAGCAACAATTCCCAGCATCCAACAAAGATTCCTGACCTCTGGCGACGACTCCCAGCCTGGCACAGTGGCCGTTTCCCATTGGGGTCTCCTACATGGAAGAACATGGTGACCTTCTAGTCTCCTGCAGTGGCCTCCTCATATGGGCCTCTCAGTGTGGCATGGCCACTTCCGGGTCTGGCGCAGTGGCATCCTGCAGTGGCCTCCTGGTGTGGGCATGGCGACCTACTAGTCTCCTGCAGTGGCCTCCTGGTGGTGACATGGCGACTTACCAGTCTCCTGCGATGGGCTGCCAGTGTTGGCATGGCGACCTACCTGCCTCCTGTGGTAGCCTCCTGCCATAGCATGTCACTGGCGCAGTGTGGATCCAGAGTCTGGTGTGGACTGGGGGCCAAGTGTCAGTATGGTCCGCTGCTCTGAACTCTTTTCTGTCATGCTGGACATTTTATTTCTGATTTTTTTGCCTAAAATCTTGTATAAAAAGAAGCTGTGCTTTAGTATTCTTGTATCTAAGTTGGCACTGTAGAGTCACAGAGTCATAGAGATGCACACCATGGAAACAGACCCTTCGATCTAACTTGTCCATGCCAACCAGATATCCTAACCCAATCTAGTCCCATTTGCCAGCACCTTGCCCATATCCCTTTAAACACTTCCTATTCATTTACCCATCCAGATGCCTTTTAAATGCTGTAATTGTACCAGCCTCAATCACTTCCTCTCATTCCATACGTGTACCACCCTCTGCATGAAAAAGTATCTTAGGTATCTTTTTCACCTTTCTCTTCTCACACTAAACCTATGCCATCTAGTTCTGGACTCCCCAACCCTAGAAAAAAAAACCTTGTCTATTTATCCTATCCATGCCCCTCATGATTTTATAAACTTCTATAAGGTCACCCTTCAGCCTCTGACTCTCGAAGGAAAACAATTCCAGCCTATTTAGCCTCTCCCTGTAGTCCAAACCCTCCAACCCTGGCAACTTCCCTGTAAATCCTCTCTGAACCCTTTACTCTGAGTAGTCCAAGATGGAGGATGGGAAAAACATTGTGGCTATAACAGCTGCTCCTTTTTTGAAGTATTTTAGGTGTTAGCGATGATTTCCTCAAATTCCAGGAGCAGCAATTACTGTTTTATATGCTGTTGCACTGTTTTGCCAAACTTTTCACTCATTGAGTATACATGACACTAAAGACTATTCTAAATCTGTGCCTCCCAAGTGCTGGCAGCAAGAGAGAGGGTCAACTCTTTGCAAAGGGCACCTAATAATGGGTTGTGAAATGTTTCCAGTTCTTCACAGGATCATTCTCAATGCCCTCATTAACCTGTCACATGGCAATATGGATGTTGCTGGATAATAGGATCAAAGATGGGAGAGTGAGTAACAAATGCATTGCCCACTGGACATTGTTGCTCTTCGGAATGAACTTGGGGCTGGGAACGTTGGCTGTAATGAAAGGAGCTCCAAATCTGATCTGTGCAGGGATGGGATATAGATGTGAGGTTCCAGAGAAACACATGACACAGAGAGGGGCATATAGGTGGATGGGTCCAGTTCAATAATGAATGGAGACCATAGCATGGGGCAGAATGGAGAAAGCTTTAAAGATCCCCATCATCATGAAGTACACAGCAAGCCCAGCTGGTTACACAGCCGATGTAGTTACATATCTGCCCCCTCCCTCAAAATTCTCGACTCCCATTTGGGATATACTGGATTTAATGCTCACATCCAATGCCTGTACAGAATATTGAACTAGGTGAGGATTCAAGTCTGCAGATGGCAAGTCATTGCCAACAACTCAGCTGCTAAAAATTATACTGAGTGTCACGGACAACAATGGAGATTATTATATCCAGAAGGTGGAAGTGCATTCAAAGGTATAATCCAAGTGGGTGGGCTAGAAGGAATGTTTTGGAATCCAGACCCATCAGGACAGATTACTGCCATACTGGAAAAGAGGATACACCAAAAGACCAACCTGCCCCTGGATCTGATTCCAAGTGCAAATGCAACATGTAGTCCTGAAGGCAATAATGAAGTTAAATGAAGATGTGGAGTCAGTTGATGATTCTTTTGAAGTGGCTGATGTAATGGTTAAGAAGCAATGTTGTTTAAGAGGGAAATATGGACAATGCCAGGAGGAATTGATATCATTAGCCCACGTGGACCTATGAGTTGGACATCCAATGCTAGAGATACCTAAGGGTGAGTAAAGGAGGCTGGTTGGTGGCCTTATCTCAGGGAAGAGGAAGAGGAACAGAAACACTGTGACAGTGCACTACAATAAATGAGATCCCCATTGCAGGAAGGTTCCACTGGGATACACAAGAAGAGTGGAAAGGCTTTAGAGATCCATGCAGATAGATTTCATCGAGTCATGCCTATCACTAGGGAGAAGGTGTGGCATGGCAGTGGCAGATATTTTCTCTAAATGGGTGGAAGCCAACTCTTGCAGAAAGCTACAGGAGGTGATCAGGACAATCCTACTGAAATTCCAGATCCCCCTTAAGCCTTTCAATACTTTGAGCTGGACTTAGTGAAAGGGATGTTGCCAAATAAGCACTAGCAGTCTATTATACAATACATGTTTAGGATGGAATAGTTCAAAACTAGGGGGCATATTTTTAAGGTGAGAGGAGGAAGGTTTAAAAGGGACCTGAGGGGCAACTTTTTCACACAGAGGGTCATTTGTAGGTGAAATGAACTGCCCGAGGAAGTGGTAGATGCAGGTGTAATTACAGTGCAGCACGGTGGCTCAGTGATTGGCACTGCTGCCTCACAGTGTCAGGGACCAGGGTTTAATTCCAGCCTTGGGCAACTGTCTGTGTGGAGTTTGAACATTCTCCCCGTGTCTATGTGGGTTTCCTCCAGCTGCTCTGATTTCTTCCTACAGTCCAAAGATGTGTCAGTTAGGTGGATTGACCATGCTAAATTGCTCATAGTGTCCAGAGATGTGCAGATGAGGTGAATTTGCCATAGGAAATGCAGGGATGAGGTGACTCTGGGTGGGATGCCCTTTGGAGGATCAGGATGGGCCGAACGGTCTGCTTCCAGGTCACTGTAGGGATTATATGAAAAGACATTTGGACAGATACATGAATAGAAAAGGTTTAGAGGGATATGGCCCAAATGCAGGCAAGTGGGACTAGTTTAGTGTGGAAAACTTGGTTTGCATGGATGTGTTGGACCAAAGGTTCTGTTTCCAAGCTATGACTCTAAAACAGCCATGGCATTGGTCACCACTAAGATCCTGGCTAAGGCACGTACTCCCCTGAGAGTACTGCTTCGGCTCGTTGGGTAGGATCAAGGGCTCATGGCCATGGGACAGGATGATGAAGGTTACTCTGAGGAATTAATGAGAAATAGCATGTAGCTCCCAACCCTGAATCATCAGGTATAATAGAGACAATGAACCAGGCTCCAAAGAAAGGGCTCCAGAAGGAATTTGGGGAGATGGGACAAGGTCCAATCTCTAGAAGCACAGGGCACTGGAGATGTCAGTTGGGAGAGATTTGTAAAGGATGTTTATAGACCCATGAGGGCAATTCATTGGGAGGCAGTTAATAACACAGGGATCAAATACCAGAAAGCAAAACAGGGTAGCAGAGTGGTAATGCCCCTACCCCTGGATGACCCTTGTAACACAGTGGTAATGTCACTACCTGTGGACCAAGAGGCCCAGGTTCAAGCCCTCTCTGTTCCAGAGGTGTGTAATAACATGCCTGAACAGGTTAATTAGAAAAATAGGTTAAACAATAATAAAACAAAATACTATTGGAGCTATAGGAATAAAAAGTAGAACAGGTTTGGTGAGGAATTTTGCCCAGGCCTTCGAGTCACTGTGTCTAGGGCCTGTACAGTATTGTGGAGCAGGCAAGCCTGTATTTGGTCCAACTGCCGAATCAGACAAAATGGTTTCATGTTTGCAGCTATGAGCTGGAGAAGAAGTTGACACAAACCAGAGCCCAAAGGATGGCCATGAGCCTGATGAATGATGTCCTTTTTCCTCTGGTTTAGAATGATTTCAAGGTAAGGAGGAGCAGCGGGACTTACTGTCCTCAGGGGGACATATCTCTCTGCACCCATTCCATGCTGCTGAACTCTCCACCCTGGAAGACAGGAAGGGGAAATGTGGTAATTAGAACACCGAGTGTAAATTTATATAAAACTGAAGACTAATCTGTGAAGGGAACACAGCTCCTGTAGAGCAATCTATATTGAATAACTTAAACTTGTACATAACCACATTCTGACCTGTGGGCCCTCTCACAGAGAAGTGCTGTTTCCTTCCTGTAGCAGAAAATCAGATCCAAGCACCCAGGATGGGATATAGATATTTTCATAATCAGAGCCTTGGAGCAGGCAGGACTCCTCGCTCTGTGGTAGGAGTATTACCACTACACCTCAAGAACATCAGCATACTGCACTTGGTATTCCCATGGGCTCCTTTCCAGATGCTTCTGGCCGTAGACAAATACCTTGGTGAGATTTGAACCCAAGTCTCCAGAACATTATCCTTGCCTCTGGATTATGAATAGCACTCCTAGGCCATTGTCTCTGAGATGGGACATATCCTGTTGCTGACAGGGGTGATCATCCTGGTTAGAAGCAGATGACAGAGAGCTGCGAATTATTTGCAGTGTGTGAAAACAGCTCAATCCACAATAACATGGGCCATGCACAACACCAAGCACTGACAGAATAGTGTCACATTCACATGAGGCAAAATAGCTGGGCTGGTTCAAATAACATTACACCAAATATTTCAAAAACATGAGCTACAAATTTGGGGAAGTATCAGTCTCCTGCCCAAAATTAAATTTCACGGCCAGCGTGGTACACATCAAAGAGTTTGTCTTGAAAGCCGAGGGAACAGCTCCTTGTGCTGGTGGTGGTGACAGAAGACAAGCCAGATTGAGAGTGAAAAATCCATGAACTGGGGAACAAATCACACAGTTATATCATGGGAAATGAGGAGCAAACAAAATTGCTATGGGACAATTGGGTGAAGAGAGACACAAGGTGTTTATATGTGGGTCAGGGGAAAATGGCAAAAAGAGCCAACCAGTGTTTTTAAAATACTGTATAAATTTGGAATCATCTAATCTTGGAATTTTGACTCTTACATGGTTCCAGATCCTCAAATTGCCATAACTGCTGCAAAACCAGTAGGAAAGAGAAGGCACCCCCTAACAAAAGCCCCAGAGTCCTGAATTGGAGGAATTAAGTATTCCTTAATGGCACCCAGATCTAGGGATGGATTGATGCTGATTCCAACAGAGAAAATGGTGTGTCCATAATACGTTCTGTATAATAACATCCTTTGACCTCAATGTGGTGGTGGTGTGACTGCCCTTGTGGTGCCCAGTAGAGATAGAGTAATTACAAGAGAAATTATGAAAGGAAATGTTCTGATTATACTGAGTACTGCACTATGGGGACAAAAGTTGGGAGGATTTGGATAAGGAACAAGGGACAAGGAATAATACAGCACAGGAACAGGTTCTTCGGCACTCCAAGTCTATGTCAACATATTTTGCCCTCCCATAATAAAACTGGGAGGTAACGGGTAAACTGGTTCAGAAAGGGGAAACAGAAACCTGATCAAATACACAGCCACAGTTCTGAACAAGCATCACTGGACCCAAAGTGTTAACTCTGCTTTCGCTCTGCAGATGTCGCCAGATCTCCTGAGTTTTTGCAGAAATTTCTGTTTTTGTTTCTGGTTTATAGCATGCATGATTCTTTGTTTTTTTCTTGTTTACTGGAAAGCATCAGACCAGGCCACCCTGAATGATACACATTTACGTATGGTGCATGGTTGCTGAATTCAAAACTGGGTTGTTTGTCCTCATGGGTCAACAATAGCTCTCAAATAGGCCATAAGCACACAGGATATCCTTATGAACCTGTGCCAGCCGCAATTGACCTCTGAGGAATACCCAGTGCCAATGGGCTGTGGGTGTATAACCACACTGTAATGGGGGTGGGATTCAGGATGCCATTGATGGGGCATCGACAATACCTGGTACCAACCTACCAGGTGGAGAATATTGGGATCATCCAAAATGGAATATATACAGAGGAACCTCGATTATCCAAATGTGATGGTCAGGCACTATTTTGTTTGGATAATTGATTAGTCAGAGTTAATTGATTCTATGCCTCTCCTCTGGAGCTCGGAGTTTGCTGATGTTTCAGGGAAATAGCCTTCCCGCTCTGGGGAGATATTGCTTCTAATATTGAAATCCCTTCCTGGATTTCAATTGTGTCATATGTACTAACATAGTTATAAATATTTATGGTATTGTATTTGTTAAAAGAATTTTTCAAATAGAAATGAAAAACCATAAGATAGAAAATAAGAAATGGTGTAGAAGAACGAGTAATGGATTCTAATGTTTGAACAGGAACCTGGCGGAGAGTTGGAGATTCCACCATGCAGTAGAAGATGTTTATTGAAGGTAATACCTTTCATGTTTGAGATATTAAAGAGGGGGATGTGGGATGAGAATCACTTACAACTATACTTTATCAAGAAATGATAAAATATGATGGAAAATATCCTAAATTCCAAAGACACCAGTACCAGGCAGCTAATCTCAGGCATTCCAAATAACAACAGAATGGATATTATAAAAATGACTATAAAAATTCTACTATCACGTCATCTCATTAAGACCAGCTTTGGAGCATTGTTTTGGGATGCATTGTTTTGAGTTGTGGAAATAACATCAGCACTGAACTGGTTTGTATGGGACAAACTTGAAGAAACAAAAAGTTGTGAAGCACTGAGCTTGGAGCACAATAACCTTGGGAAATGTGTTTCTGATATTTTGATAAGATTCATTCTAAAAAAGGACTAGCATGAAGGGCTTGGCACGACAGTTACGAAGGAGGGTCACAAACAGTCAATCTGGTTTGTGAACTTACAGATCCTACCAAATGAACCAGCAACATGGAGGATTATAAGTAATCAAATCTGAGGGGTACAAGGGCTAGAAGGTTAAAGTAACAGCCAAACTCAGGGGATATGGGTCTGAATTAAGTAGCGTGTGGGCAGAAATATGGTCGAGTGGGGTAGGAGTTATCTTTCAGATGAAAGCTTTGTTAACTAATAAGTCATGGTGACCTTGAGTTTGGGGGTGGAGTGGACGGGGTGAGGGGAAGAGCTGAGATTAAATCATGGAAGGATTCCAGTCAGACAAACCAATTGACGTGTTATTTTATTTTGATCAGCCTCAAGGAAATTCTTGAAGGAGTGTCGGTAGGTTTTGTTTCAATAAGTAACAAGCTTGTGCTTGAACGAAACTCTGCCTGTGTGCAATTTGTTAATCCTGGTGCTGAAGAACCATTGTAAGCGGGGAATGGAAATCACTAACATCAGTGCATTGGCACAATTATTTATTGGTAGAGATCAGTAATCGTGGAAATGGTGGAAGAAATTATATCTTAAAAGTTATGTATCCAATCTTTAAATTAAGTCCTTTATTTATCTCAAATAAATATTTAGAAAATTGCCCGAATTATAGCCTATATTGTAAATGTGCATTTTAATTTCATACATTTCAATTCAAAATGGACTACAAGCACAGTGTCTGAGAGTAGCATCTACTATTTACTAGTATCATTTAAAAGCAGAGGTGGTTGCTAAGTTCTTGTGGATTGGTTTGTCTTCATTCCAAGTCTAGTGAGGATGTAGGGAGCATGCTAGGAAGTAGTACCAAGGCAAACCCAGATACACCAAAACAATGAACAGAAGATTCATAACAATGTGAGAATTCAGATCTAAGTTTAAGAAGAGAAACTAGTGGTTGTAACTGGTTCTATTTCTATCTTTCAAATCTGTTATGAGAGTTGATGAATACTTAAAGAAAGTTTGAGTTGGAGTTATTATTAGTGAAAATACACCCTGACCATGTACACATCAGATTGTAATCAAACACCTCTGAGTGAATATTTAAGGCATCTTAACCAAATTTTAATCTTTTGTAATTTTAATCGACATTTTTAAGTTAATTTGCTAATTAAGATATTTAAAATGTGATTGAATATTATTTGCAAAAGATGGTTGGAAATGAATCATTATATTTATATATATATAAATATATATCACAATGCACATTCTGTCTGAGTTTTCAATTTAGGCTTGTCTCTTCATAGAAAGTCATAGCTTATGTTATTTTTGAAGTTAAGGAACAGAATACAATTGTACACAGCAATGATCAGTATGTGAGTAATGTCATGTTAAAAGTAGTTATCACATATTGTTATTTCCTGCCTGTCATACTTCTTCTTATGTACTTTCTCAGAAAGAACAAAATGACTCTATGTCATGTAAGTGTAGAGACTGAAGTGTAAAATGCAAACATTTCATGTATTACTTCTCCAGTAATCTTTCAAAAACAACACACACATGAGCTAATTTTGACTTTGAGTAACAGTATAAATGGAACAATATCAGGTCAGTTATAGCAGTTCACTGCTATAGAGTGAAGTAAATGGAAATTAAAATTAAGAGAGATGAGTCCAATGGTAGCTGGAAGATATCACTTTATTTAACACATGCATTGACACCAAACGCATGATTTAAACAAGAACATTGCCATCTCTAGTCACATTTAATTACCTAAAGTACTGCAAAATCTTTTTTTCCAGAAACTAGTTTTGTCAGTTATTTTTAAATGAGAATTACAAGTGTAAAAGCTTTATAAAATTAAATGGAAGAGACAGTAGAGGGTGTAGTTTAAATTCCCCAGACTGGATGTATCAAAATCAAGTGAGAAGTGCAAATGTCAACAAGTTTTAAACGAGAACCCAAAGTATTTTGAAGCCACCTACTTAGTTTTGATGACGGCTGAGTGGAGGTAATTGCAATCAGGAGGGGCTGGGATATCATTGAACACACTTACATTGATTACATTCCTCCATTTGAAGAGTATTTCCATCTATTACTCATCAGATTTCCTGTATCTTGAGAGATTTTGCTGATCTTTGAGGGGCCCTATTCTCTCCTTAGTTACCCTTTTGTCCTTAATATATTTGTAAAAACCCTTTGGATTCTCCTTAATTCTATTTGCCAAATCTATCTCATGTCCCCGTTTTGCCCTCCTGATTTCCCTCTTAAGTATACTCCTACTTTTGTGGGCGGCACGGTGGCACAGTGGTTAGCACTGTTGCCTCACAGCGCCAGAGACCCGGGTTCAATTCCCGCCTTAGGCGACTGAACTGTGTGGAGATTGCACGTTCCCCCCGTGTCCGCGTGGGTTTCCTCCAGGTGCTCCGGGTTCCTCCCACAGTCCAAAGATGTACAGGTCAGGTGAATTGACCGTGCTAAATTGCCCGTAGTGTTAGGTAAGGGGTAAATGTAAGGATATGGGTGGGTTGCGCTTCGGCGGGTCGGTGTGGACTTGTTGGGCTGAAGGGCCTGTTTCCACACTGTAAGTAATCTAATCTACTTCCTTTATGCTCTTCCAAGGATTCACTCGATCTATCCTGTCTATACCTGACATATGCTTCCTTCTTTTTCTTAACCAAGCCCTCAATTTCTTTAGTCATCCAGCATTCCCTATACCTACCAGCCTTTCCTTTCACCCTGACAGGAATATACTTTCCCTGGATTCTTGTTACCTCATTTCTGAAGGCTTCCCATTTTACAGCCATTCCTTTACCTGCAAACATCTGCCTCCAATCAGCTTTCGAAAGTTCTTGCCTAATACCGTCAAAATTGGCCTTTCTCCAATTTAGAACTTCAACATTTAGATCTGGTCTACCCTATTCCATCACTATTTTAAAACTAATAGAATTATAGTCGCTGGCCCCAAAGTGCTCCCCCGCTGACACCTCGGTCACCTGCCCTGCCTTATTTCCCAAGAGTAGGTCAAGTTTTGTACCTTTTCTAGTAGGTACATCCACATACTGAATCAGAAAATTGTCTTGTACGCTCTTAACAAATTCCTCTCCATCTAAACCTTTAACACTATGGCACTCCCAGTCTATGTTTGGAAAGTTAAAATCCCCTACCATAACTACCCTATTATTCTTACAGGTAGCTGAGATCTCCTTACAAGTTTGTTTCTCAATTTCCCTCTGACTATTAGGGGGTCTATAATACGATCCCAATTAGGGAGAGAATAGAGCCTCTCAAAGATCAGCAAGGTGGCCTTTGTGTGGAGCCACAGAAAATGGGGGAGATACTAAATGAATATTTTGCATCAGTATTTACTGTGGAAAAAGATATGGAAGATATAGACTGTAGGGAACTAGATGGTGACATCTTGCAAAATATCCAGATTACAGAGGAGGAAGTGCTGGATGTCTTGAAACGGTTAAAAGTGGATAAATCCCCAGGACCTGATCAGGTGTACCCGAGAACTCTGTGGGAAACTAGAGAAGTGATTGCTGGGCCTCTTGCTGAGATATTTTGTATCATCGATAGTCACAGGTGAGGTGCCGGAAGACTGCAGGTTGGCAAATGTGGTGCCACTGTTTAAGAAGGGCAGTAAAGACAAGCCAGGAATCTATAGACCGGTGAGCCTGGCATCAGTGGTGGGCCAGGGAACTATAGACCAGTGAGCCTGACATCAGTGGTGGGCACGTTGTTGGAGGGAATCCTGAGGGACCCAGGATGCACATGTATTTGGAAAGGCAAGGACTGATTCGGGATAGTCAACATGGCTTTGTGCATGGGAAATCATGTCTCACAAACTTGATTGAGCTTGTTGAAGAAGTAACAAAGTGGATTGATGAGGGCAGAGCAATAGATGTGATCTATATGGACTTCAGTAAGACATGCGACAAGGTTCCCCATGGGAGACTGGTGAGCAAGGTTAGATCTCATGGAATACAGGGAAAAGTAGCCATTTGGATGCAGAACTGGCTCAAAGGTAGAAGAGAGAGGGTCATGGTGGAGGGTTGTTTTTCAGACTGGAGGTCTGTGACCAGTAGAGTGCCACAAGGATCGGTGCTGCGTCCTCTACTTTTTGTCATCTACATAAATGATTTGGATGCGAGCTTTAGAGGTAAAGTTAGTCAGTTTGTAGATGACACCAAAATTGGAGGTGTAGTGGACAGCGAAGAGGGTTACTTCAGATTACAACATGATCTTGACCAGATGGGCCAATGGGCTGAGAAGTGGGAGATGGAGTTTAATTCAGATAAATGCGAGGTGCAGTGTTGCTGAACAAAGAGACCTTGGAGTGCAGGTTCATGGTTCCTTGAAAGTGGAGTCGCAGGTAGATAGGATAGTGAAGAAGGCGATTGGTATGCTTTCCTTTATTGGTCAGAGTATTGAGTCAGAGTATCGGAAGGATGTTGTGAAACTTGAAAGGATTCAGAAAAGATTTACAAGGATGTTGCCAGTGTTGGAGGATTTGAGCTATAGAGAGAGGCTGAACAGGCTGGGTCTGTTTTCCCTGGAGCATCGGAAGCTGAGGGGTGACCTAATAGAGGTTTACAAAATTATGATAGGCATGGACAGGGTAGATAGGCAAAGTCTTTTCCCTGGGGTAGGGGAGACCAGAACGAGAGGGCATAGGTTTAGGGTGAGAGGGGAAAGATACAAAAGAGAACTAAGGGGCAACCTTTTCAATCAGAGGGTGGTATGTGTATGGATTGAGCTGCCAGAGGAAGTGGTGGCGGCTGGTACAATTGCAACATTCAAAAGGCTTCTGGATGGTTCAATGAACAGGAAGAGTTTGGAGGGACATGGGCAGGGTGCTGGCAGGTGGGACTACATTGGGTTGGGATATCTGGTCGGCATGGACGTGAAGGGTCTGTTTCCATGCTGTACATCTCTATGACTCTATGACTATTTGCTAACTGAAGAGAGTCAACCGGGATGCAATCATCAGAGAAGTGGCTTTCATAACCAGTAGGCCAGCAGAGGTAGCATTAATCCCTCCTATATCAACAGCTTAACCCTGTAAAGTCTTTCCTTCACCTCAGTGACAACCATTGATGTTCCATCCATTTGCTACCCATCACCCACGCAATCTTCTCATAGTCTTTCAGTTTATCACCCAACACCCCTTCTCTCCCCCCCCCTGCCCCCCCCAATCCACCAACAATCTTCCGTGATTTGACAGCCTAACCGAGGCCCCAACATCCATCCTGGAACTTACTGATCTTCCTTGTCCCCAACCAGTTCTACCCATCCAATCTCTAGCTTCATCGCCAATAAAATACAAACTCGTGATTATATGTTTTATCGTGATCTGTCTCTTGATCAAATTTTATAGGATAAATAGACAAGGTCTTTTCCCTGGGCTGGGGGAGTCTAGTACTAGAGGACATAGGTTTAGGGTGAGAGGGGAAAGATATAAAAGGGACCTAAGGGGCAACTTTTTCATGCAGAGGGTGGTGCGTGTATGGAATGAGCTGCCAGTGGAAGTGGTGGAGGCTGGTACAATTGCAACATTTAAAAGTCATCTAGATGGGTATATGAATCGGAAGGATTTAGAGGGATATGGGGCCAAGTGCTGGCACATGGGACTAGATTACGTTAGGATATCTGATTGACATGGACAAGTTGTAATGAAAGGTCTGATTCTGTGCTGTACATCTCCACGACTCTATGACTCCTCGATGCTGCTTCCATTCCTGAGAAGCAGCCAGGCTTGTCAATCAGGCTGCCTTTCAGGACATAATCTTAATGTGGATGGATGAAACACTCTGTAGAATTAAAAGTCAACGGTGTTCTGGTAAACCTACAATTTTGGATTTGTCAACTATGGTTTCTACACGGTTTTGTAACTTTGCTCCTGTAAATATCTGTTTTCAGATTATCTTGCAATTGCATGCTGGTATTCAGTTTAGGGAATTGTATTTGTGATAAATTGTTTTTTGAGTTTCCTGTGAAGCAACAGAACTCTGAGCTCATTTCAACTTTAACTGTGTTTGCATCGAGAAATGACTCTCAAAGAACCAGTTACACAAAGCATTGTTTCTGCTTTCCAGTATTTGAGACCTCCTGACATTGACACCTTTTCATTGAGCAAAATTCTGACCCAGAACCCAGTGAAGCATGCAATCCTTTTATGCACAACCCATTGAAACAGTTTCTGAATCAAACACCTGAAAGTAAAGTTTCTTGTTGCTTTGCTGCATCTATTATTACCAATATCTGGCAAAGCTGCTTTTTTTTCTTTCTCCGTATTGGAATAGTATCACTGAAAATATATTATTTTACATTTAGAACGTTTTCAGTAGAAAGTGGAGCCAGGAAATGTTTGCTGGTTGTTGGCATTTCATTTGACAAAATACTTTTAATGTTGACCAAAAAAACTTGGCATTCATACAGCATTGTTCACCTGTCAAGACACTTCAACACAACCATAGCCAATGAAACATCTGTATTTTTGGAGGTAATAATTAAAATGTGACATCTTGCAGTTCTCTAGTTGTAATTGATTCACTAAAATGTGCTCAACTGCGTTCACGTATAAGATAATTATAAGTACAATGAAGGGTCATTGATATTAAACTCTGTCAAAACATTTAATTGTCTAATCAATGGGTCTTGCTGCTGTAGATGAGTTTTCTGTGTTGAAGCTACTTTGATTCGGCTCTTTACAAAGACATCTGAATGCACTTAGAGTACTTTTGAAAGCTTCTTGGAATTTTCTGCTGGAAAACCAATAGAGTAGAGGATCCAGACAACAGTTCACATTGGCAAGCACAATAGACGTGTAATAAATATCTTCGATCTTGTACAGCAACCTGCAATTCTCAGGGTGGAACTGTTTCACTGTAACAGCAACTAAACGTGACACCTGTACTGGCAGACAGCAAACAACGAATGTAACTAGAGACACAGCAATCATCCCCATTGATTTCACTTTCATTGCCTTTCCACTTGCAAGGGTGGTGTCCATTTTGACTATATAAGATCCAAGCAGGATATAGCAAGTGATGGAAACGCCAAATGGAATGATGAACCCAGGAAATAAAATGACCATGCTCCATGTAAAATAGACAGTTGACAATTCAGTTTGGTGTATACGCAAGCATTGGGTAATGTTGTACCCTTCAGACGTCTTGAGGACAAAAAAGAATGGCAATGCACTTATAAAGAGGAAAATCCATATGCCTATGCAAGCTGACTTCACAAATCTTTGGTTCTTAAAAATATTGTGTTTAGTTAAACGTACAACTGTGATATACCTATGCACACTCACCAAAGTGAGAAAGTAGATACTGCCATACATATGTATGAATAACAAGAACACTTTAAACTGGCACAGGAACTGTCCAAATGGCCAATGATTCGCCATGGAGAAGGAGCTGATCATAAATGGTGCTGCCGGCAGGATTGTCATATCTGATAAAGCCAGATTGAACTGGATGATCATCCCCGTTTTCCATTTCTTGAAGCGAAACCAAAAGGTATAAATGCTCAAAACACTCAGGACACAACCAATTAGAAAAATCACACTTAGTAAAATAGGGATGAAAATAACTAGCTCTTGAGGTTTACAGTCTAAGTTACTGATTGAAGTATTGTAGGTCATTGCATCAAGGGCAGCAGAACGGGCAGATTAACCAGAGTCCTCTTGGTTTACCTAGAGAAATAAGCAAATGTGCATAATTAAACAATGATACAAGATGATAAGAATTTCATAGTTTACAATATGCATTGAAGATGGAATTAGCATTGTTAGAAGAGCACAGGGACAACTTCTTAGTTGTTGGGAAAATGCTGTAGGTTTTCTTAGCTAAAACAATTGTTCCAAAATTCTGTGTGGATAACACCATTGAACTGAAACCATCCTATGGTTGGCACAGATTTCCAAATCACAAATGGGTCCAAGGCCAACATAAAGAAAAGGAAAGCTGCGAAAATGAAACATAGACCACACAGGAGTCTCATATTACATCAAGTTTGAATAACACTCAGGTGTGAAATCCAAACAAAGAATATCTTCCAGCTGAATGGGAATCTTAGATTTGGGAATCTGAACTAACTTGTATCCTTAATGCAATGGCTTACTGAGTTCAAGATAGGTCATTTCAATTGTAACTGTGCCTACCAGAAATGCTAATCTCAACAAACCTGCTCCATGAAGAGCTATTTCTAAGTAAAAAATCACACAGCACCAGGTTATAGTCCAGCAGGTTTATCTGGAAGTACAAACTTTCGGAACACTGCTCCTTCATCAGTTAGCTAGTGGGGCATGATAGATAAAAACAATGACTGCAGATGCTGGAAATCAGAGTCTAGATTAGAGTGGTGCTGGAAAAGCACAGCAGTTCAGGCAGCATCCGAGGAGAAGTAAAATCGACGTTTCGGGCAAAAGCCCTTCATCAGGAATACAGGAATATTCCTGATGAAGGGCTTTTGCCTGAAACATCGATTTTACTGCTCCTCGGATGGTGCCTGAACTGCTGTGCTTTTCCAGCACCACTCTAATCTAGTGGGGCATGATCACAGGACACATACTGATACAGATCTTTTACTGTAAATTCTGTGTTCTGTGATCCTGTCTCACTAGCCACCTGATGAAGGAGCAGCGTTCCAAAAGCTTGTACTTCCAGATAAACCTGTTGGACTATAACCTGGTGTTGTGTGATTTTTAACTTTGTTCACCCCAGTCCAACACTGGCAATGGTGTTATTTCTACTTCAGACATTTGAGACCTCCCCAGAAACAAACCTCTTTTTTGAAGGAAAAACGACTGGCTGTTATAGAATGCTTTTCATTTCCTTGGAGTTAGGAGTACAGCCATTTTTAAAAGGTAGGAAACACAGCAGCCAATTTGCTCACAGATAATCTATTTTGCTGATGCTGATTGAGGATAAATTTTGGCCAAGTCTCTAGGGGTGAACCTTCTTTGAAATAGTGACACTCAATTTTTCCTATTCACCTGAGAACACAGAGGGATCCTTGTTTAAATCCAAACGATGGCTCAACTTGCTTCCAATTTTATTTTTTATTGCTTCTGATTTATACATTGGCTATTTTCACCAGCCTTGTTCACTTAATTTTATGTAAATCTGGAACTGTCGGAGTCAGAGAACAAAAGATTACACGATTAACTTAGATCAGTGCATTGGTTAACTTTCTTAGAGTCATAGAGATGTACAGCACAGAAACAGACCCTTCAGTCCATCTTGTCCATGCTGACCAGATATTCTAAATTAATCTGGTCCCATTTGCCAGTCTTGGCCCAGTCCTCACTTTGTGCATATCCCTCTGAACACTTCTGATTCATATACCCATCCAGATGCCTTCTAAATGTTGTAATTGTACCAGCCTCCACCACTTCCTCTGACAGCTCAATCCATACACGTACCACTCTCTGTGTGAAGAAGTTGCCCCTTAGGTCCTATTTAAATCTTTCCCCTCTCACCCTAAACATATGCTCTCCAGTTCTGGACTCCCCAGGGAAAAGAACTTGTCTATTTGCCCCTCATGATTTTATAAACCTCTATAAAGTCACCTCTTAGCCTCCAATGATCCAGGAAGATAGCCCCAGACTATTCAGCCTCTCTCCATAGCTCAAACCTTCCAACCCTGGCAACATCCTTGCAAATCTTTCTGAACCGTTTCAGGTTTCACAACATCCTTCCTATAGGAGTATATCCGATTTTGGATGATCTCAATATTCACCACCCGGTAGGCTGGTATCAGCCATTGTCGCTGCCCAATCACTGGCATCCTGAATCCCACTCCCATTACAGTCTGATTATACACCCACAGTCCGTTGGCACTGGGTATTACTCAGAGGTCAATTGCAGTTGGCACAGGTTCATGAGGATATCCTGTGTGCTTATGGCCTATTTGAAAGCTATTGTTGACCATGAGCACAAACAACCAAGTTTTGAATTCTCCAAATGAGCAACCATGTACGATACATAAACGTGTATCATTCAGGGCGGCCAGGTCTGATGTTTTAGATTAGATTAGATTAGATTACATTACAGTGTGGAAACAGGTCCTTCGGCCCAACAAGTCCACACCGACCCGCCGAAGCGCAACCCACCCATACATTTACCCCTTACCTAACACTACGGGCAATTTAGCATGGCCAATTCACCTTACCTGCACATCTTTGGACTGTGGGAGGAAACCGGAGCACCCGGAGGAAACCCACGCAGACACGGGGAGAATGTGCAAACTCCACACAGTCAGTCGCCTGAGGCGGGAATTGAACCTGGGTCTCTGGTGCTGTGAGGCAGCAGTGCTAACCACTGTGCCACCGTGCTGCCCACCCTGTTTTCTAGTAAACAAGAAAAAAGCAAAGAGTTGTGCATGCTAGACATCAGAAACAAAAACAGAAGTTTCTGGGCAGCACGGTGGTACAGTGGTTAGCACTGTTACCTCATAGCGCCAGAGACCTGGATTCAATTCCCGTCTCAGGCGACTAACTGTGTGGAGTTTGCACATTCTCCCCGTGTCTGCGGGGGTTTCCTCCTGTTTCCTCCCACAGTCCCAAGATGTGCAGGTCAGGTGAATTGGCCATGCTAAATTACCCACTAGTGTTAGGTGAAGGGGTAAATGTAGGGGAATGGGTCTGGGTGGGTTGCTCTTCGGAGGGTCGGTGTGGACTTGTTGGGCTGAAGGGCCTGTTTCCACACTGTAAGTAATCTAATCATAAAGGTCTGGCAACATCTGCAGAGCGAAAGCAGAGTTAACACTTTGGGTCCAGTGATGCTTATTCAGAATTGTGCCTGTGTAATTGATCAGGTTTCTGTTTCCCTTCCTGAGCCAGTGTACCTGTTACCTTCCAGTTTATACAAATCTTTTCCACCTTTGTTCCCATAGTGCAGTACTGTACAAAGCAGAGTCAGAATATTTCCTTTAATAATTTCTTCTATAATTATTTCATTTCTACTTGGCACCACAAGGGTAGTCAAACCACCATCAAATTGAGGACAATAGATTCTATGATACAGAACACATCATGATACACAATTTTCCCAGTTGGAATCAGCACCAATCCATCCCTTGATCGGAGTGTGCTATTAAGGGGCACTTAATTCCTTCAACTCAGGATTCTGGGACTTTTGCTAGGGGCTGCCTTCTGTTTCGTAATGGTTTACCAGAGGTTATGGTGTTTAAAGGATGTGGAACATGTAAAAATCAAAATTCGAAGTCTAGACCATTTCAAATCTGTACTTTACTATTTTAGAAGCTCCCTTTGACATTTATACCCTGACCCACACGTAAACACCTTGTGCCTCTTTCCACCAATTGTTCCATAACAATTTTGTTTGCTCCTCAGTTGCCACAATATACCTGTGTGATTTGTTTCCCAATTCATGGATTTTTCACCTTAAATTTAGTTTGTCTTCTATCAGCACTACGTCTGACACTCCAGGGAAAACAGCCCAGCCTATTCAGCCATTCCCTATAGCTCAAACCCTCTAACCCTGGCAATATCCTTGTAAATCTTCTCTGAACTCTTTCAAGTTTCACAACATCCTTCCTCGAGGAGGGAGACCAGAATTGCACACAATAATCCAAAAGTGGCCTAACCAACGTCCTCTACAGCTGCAACATGACCTCCCAACTCCTAAACTCAATGCTCTGACCAATCAGGGAATGCATACCAAACACCCTCTTCACCATCCTATCCACCTGCGACTCCATTTTGAAGCAACTATGAACCTGCACTCCAAGGTCTCGTTGTTCAGCAACACTCCCCAGGAACTTACCATTAAATGTAAAAGTCCTGCCCTGATTTGCCTTTCCAAAATGCAACACCTCATATTTATTTAAATCAAACTCCATCGGCCAATCCTTGTCCCGTTGGCCCATCATGATCAAGATCCCATTGCACTCTGAAGTAATTTTCTTCACTGTTGACTAGAACCTCCAATTTTGGTGTCATTTGCAAACTTACTGACCATACCTCCCATGTTCACATCCAAATCATTCATATAAATGACGAAAAGCAGTGAAACAACTTCGAAACCTAATGCTGATATTCTGCCTTGACAAATCAAGCGGCTAGTTTCTGAAATGATTCCATGTATAATTGCCACTGCGTAAACACACACTGTCCGTGTGGGAAAGTGGCAGTGCCTAAACAGTTTGTTAACTGGACCATGGCCTGCATGGGCTCATTAATCAAGCACAAACAATACGATTCCTTTCCAGTGTCTTGTTGCATGGTCCTGCATTGTGGTATCAGATATATAAATTTAACAATGCCAATAATTTGTACCAAATAAAAACCAAGAGATCTGCAGATGCTGTAAATCAGAAACAAAAACAGAAATTACTGGAAAAACTCAGCAGATCTGGCAGCATCTGTAGAGAGAAATCAAAGTTAACATTTCAGGTCAAATGACCCTTCCTCAGAACTGCTCTACTTCTGAGGAAGGGTCACTCGACCCAAAGCGTTAACTTTGATTTCTCTCCACAGATGCTGCCATAATTGCTGAGCTTTTCCAGCAATTTCTGTTTTTGTTTCCAACAAATTGTACATTCAATGTAAGTAAAAGACAGGAAAGATATAAAATATCTTTGGATCCAAATCAATGCTTAAAGTCAAGATCGATCTCAGTGGTAAATGCAATAAATTGCAAGTAAATTTTCAGTCCATGGGGGAGCATTGCGGTAGTTACAATGGCGAGTAAAGAGACAATACTGCAATGTGTGTTGTTGAGTATCAGAAAGGGGCAAATCATTAAAGGTGATTATAAATGTATAAACCAAATAATTAAAATGGAGCAGTTAAAGTCAGGATGTGTTTATAAGGTAACAGTTCTGAATGGGTTAAAGTTCACATTACATTGGCTCCTCCCTTCCTACTGATGTCATACATTGTCTGTGAATGGAAGTAAGGAGTTCTTCTCCTCTTTTTGAAGGGAGCAGATGTGTCCGTACCAGCCACCTAAGGTCCTCAGAATGATACTTGACCAAATACAGTTGTATTTATTGCTGTTATGCAGTAAACCTTCTTGTTAAGAACAGTCCCTCTCTAGGGTGGTGTATTCTCTATAATTAATCACAAGATAAACTAAAGCAAAAGTAGAAGAATTGGTGGGAGTGACTAACTTAATCCAGCTTTTCCCAGTGCCACATATTGGAGAGGTAGCAGAAAAGTAGCAGCAGCGATCATCTGGAAAACTGCCACAGAAGGATCCACAGGAGGTAATGATGTGACACCACTGACTTAATTTTATTTATCAGCAACCTGGTGTAGGAGCAACTTGGTTCCTCTTATGTTTGGAGAAATACTGGTGAACTTGTAAATAGTGTTTGTAAATCTTTGAGAAGTGAAGTTGTGTAGTGGGCAACAGATTATAGACACAGAACATCAAAATTAGGAGCAAGAGTAGGCAGTTGGCCTTTCGATAGCTGATTATTTGACTGAGTAGTCTGTTCCAGCTTTCTCTCCCTCCCCTTTAATGCCTTTAGCCTTTGGAACTATATCTAACTGCTGTTTGAAAATATACAATGTTTTGGCATCAACTACATTCTGTGGCAGAGACTCCCACAGGCTGGATGAAGAAATTTCTCCTCATCTCAGGCCTGAATGGCCTACCCTGTATCCTTAAACTGTGACCCTTGGTTCTTGGCCCCACCCTCTGGTCATTGTGAATATCCTTCCTGTGATTAGCCTGTCTAGTCCTGTTAGAATTTTACATCTTCCTATGAGATTCTCCACCTGTTCTTCTAAGCTACAATGAGTATACTTCTAACTCACCCAGTCTCTCTTCATACTTCATCCTGCCATCCCAGAATCAGTCTGTTAAACCTGCGTTTCATTCTCTCCATGGTCAGAACATCCTTCCACAGATAAGGAGGCCAAAACTGCACACAGTACTCCAGATGTGATCTCACCAAGGCTCTGTGCAATTGCAGCAAGGTATCCCTGCTCCTGGACTCGAACCCTTTCACGATGAAGGCCAACATATCAGTTGTTTGCTTCACCACCTGCTGCACCTGCATGGTTACTTTCAGTGATTGCTGTACGAGGATACCCAGGTTTTATTACACCTCACCATTTCCCAATCCTTCACCGTTCAGATAATAACCCACCTTCCTGTTTTTTATAACTAAAATGGATAATTTCACATTCATTCACATTATATTTCACTTGTCATGCACCAGCTCACTCACTCAACTTGATAAAAACACACTGAAGCATCGTTGCATTCTCCTTACAGTTCATTCTCCCACCCAGAGTTTGCACTCAGTTGACTGCAAACTTGAAGGGGTATTGCATTTAATTGCCTCTTTTCAATGATTAAAAATATTGTGAAGCACTGGAGTCCAAGCACTGATGCCTGCAGTATCCCACGAGACAGATTCTGCCATTCAGAAAACAAGAAGGGTCACTTGGCCCAAAACATTAACTCTGATTTCTCTCTACAGATCCTGCCAGACCTCCTGAACTTTCCCAGCAATTTCTGTTTTTAACTCAGAAAAAGAACGTTGACTCTCCTGCTCCTCGGATGCTGCCTGATCTGCTGTGCTTTTCCATGCTTTTTGACTACGTTTAACCAACACAACAGTTTGAAAAGCTCAATTGTGCAGATATTTTAGATCAACTGAGAGGCATGTGCACATTATTTAGCAATATTCAGTGATTTTTACAGGGCAATAGCCAATTTGAAAATGAGAAAGTACTTAATTGGCAGACACTCCAACTAAATGAATGACTGAACAAATTTAAAGCTAATGCAGTCATAAAATTATTCAACTATTCCAATCCAGTTTGGAATTCACTCAGGTTTGATAGTTTCAGTTGAAAAGTTAACAAACAAGAATAGCATTCATGAAGGACTTCACTGTTTTGAAATGACATTCAGATCAAAAATGAAATGCGACACTGGCTTTTACATAACCAGTTTTGCAAGAGTAAGTCGCAGAGAAACTAATCATGAACAAAAATAATTGGCTCTGTGTTACTTTCTTAGCATCAGTAAGTAATGTTAAAGTGTTTCAAATGAGGTATTTAATGTCTGTACGTTAAAGAATGAATAAAATACAAGCTAAGATTTCCATTACACTTGGCTGTAATCCAGTGTGAGAATCATTGGTTAAGAATCACATTCTGTTTCTATTCATTTCCTCTTTTTTTAACCAAAGATAATAATATACTTCTCATCCAAATACATTAAAATTGCAAAACAGATTGGACCATTTAGCTCAACCCATCATGTTGGTGATAAGCTTCTGACAGTAGTCCTTATCCCAAAATCCCAAACCACTAGTCTATCTTTAAAGGTTGATATTATGGTCTATACTTCAACAATTAATGCAGTCTCAAAATCCTGTGCGTAAAGAAAACAGTTTTGCCTCTTCTCTCACAAAATCTCTAATTTTTAAAAATCTATTGCCCTCTGCTTTTCTCTGAGTCACAAGGTAATGGGCTCAAGTCCCTTGCAGGGCTTGAGTTAAAATATCCATGCTGACACTCAAGTATAGCATTGAGAGAGCACTGCATTGTCAGAACAGCCAGCTTTCTGATGAGATGTTAAACCTTTTTTCCTGCATGGTGCTGTCTTAAAGAGGAACAGGGAAGTGATCCCCTGTGTCCTGGTCAATATTTGACTCTCAAGAAGCTTCATAAAAACAGATTATTGAGTCATTGCCTTTTGTGAGAGTTTCCTGAATGTAAATTGACTGCTGCATTTCCAATATTACAACAGTCACTGCTCTTCAAAAGTTCGTTCTTATGAGCTGTAGACACTTTGAGACCTTTGAGACAGAGTTAACAGCCCTAGTCTGGTGAACCATTGAACTCAAAACATTACCTCTGTTTTATCTCTCCATAGATTCTGCCAGATCCGTTGAGGTTATTCAGTGCAATTTCTGCTTTTGATTGTTTCAGTATTTCAAATGTAGCACAAGGAAGCTTTTCAAAACAATCGTCTCTGCCGTTCCCATAAGAGACGATGAATTGCCTTTCGCAGTAATGTCAGTGTAAAAATTCTTGTACAGTTTATTATATTTCAATAGAACGTTGTTTTAAAAACTACACAAGCTGACATAGTGAAAGAGAAAAAGAAGCATATTGAATCTGAAAACATTGGAGCCATCCACAAAGCCTGTATTCACGATATTTACAGACACACAAGTAAGCATTAAATGCACATTTCAATATATCTTTATGCTGTAATTGTATTTTGTCCCAATTTACTAAATTGATGTTAGGTAAATGGAAGGACTCAATTGCATTGTTCTCGTCTAAACTATAATTAATCCCTTCAGAAGTATAACCATTCTAATTTCACCTTACAACTTATTCATGCCAGGCAGAACAATACCGGCAGAATGATGAGCTACTATACACATAACATTTAATCTATTTTGTAGTTTACCATAATATTAAATGTCTACGTTCAACATCTATCTAATACAAATCACTACCTGGTAATAGTTGGGTTAATTGCTTTTAAAGCAAAAACAGCAGTATCAAAATACCTTGCTTGGTTTGAATCTTCACAAGTGACCGAGCAGTCATTTACGATCTGTAACCAAATGCAAGTGTAAACTGTGGTATTGCCTGCTGGTCTTACATATAAAAGTGGTGTGTGTGTGAGGCCTTGAAATAGCACAAGTGATGAAACTTTGACTCAGTTATAGTCAGTTAAAAGAGTGGCTCCAAAAATATAAAGCTCATTTGCAAATATCTGCACAAAGTGTGTGCTGAAGTTCACTTCTACTTCCATCATCATCAAATTTGGTTCTATTTATACTTTAAATGTAGTTTAAGACCTATACAAGTGAGACCTCCCAAGTGTTCTATTACATTCATATTTCCTATCATGTTTCTCCATGAACATGTTCAGGAAGCAGCTTTGAGGTTGTCTTCAGAGAGAGTCTCCACACGGTGTTGATACCACGGAAAGGGTGTTAATCCAACACAGTTAGCAGAAACATGTTTACTGGTGTTACAAGCAACTGAATTGTCAACAGGATCCTTCTTCAAATATACAGATGGGGGTCTGTTGCCAAGCCTGTCCCACAGCCTCCGATTTTAACTCTGGTCTGAGCAAGGAAGTCACTGCAGTTTGGCCATCGGGTGAAGGCCATTCAGAAGCAGAACAAAAGCAAAATAATGTCGTTCAACTAACGCCTTTTATAAATCAGTCCTTTCCTTGGTGCGGCCAAGAGATGCAAGGCTGTCAAATAGCCCACATAGCATTCTTCAAAACAGCTCCAAGTTACTTCATTTGAATTTTGAAAGTAAAGGGTCAGATTTGGTATCAGTCAAACCTATTTACTGACTCAGACTTAAAGGTAGGGCACAGTATGGTCACAGGAGAATAGGGTTGGTTATGAATCTGAAGGTATCAAGTAGTTTGCAGACCATTGAGATACAACTAACTAGTGCCATCAAACTATTGTTAAAACAAAGTATATAAACTGGAGTAGGATTTCTATGTGTTTGCAATATTGTAATGAACTGGGAACGTGGTTCTCCATTCATTATTTTTAGTAAAAGCTCTAAGTCCTCTAAAACAACAGATTGATGTATTTTCCAGAAATCACAAACACTGGACACTATTCCTTTAAGATATATGATATCTCAATCATTTAACACAACTGAGGAAAACCTCTCCTAGATTCTTTCTTTTATTCTTATCAACAACGTTACAGCATTATTGTGGATACTGAAACTTGACTAAATTATAAAGGATAGGGATTGCTAAAATTAGAACCCTACACAATCTTTAACAAACATCGGTACCTGCCACAGAAAATCTTAACTTCCAAGTTGCTGACTGCCATAGTGGAGAATCATTATCTTTACTGTAATTGTATGATGAAGTTATAACCTGGAATTTAAAACAACAGTGTCCCTGCAGCACAACAGAAATAAAAGTGTTCTTGCAGCACAGTTATTTTTGCAGTGAACTGTTATTCTGATAGGTCAGCAAGACTATAATAAAAACCTCAGGAAGTGCAGTTACTGATTATTCATTCAACGGTGCATGCAAGCACAAACTAAAACAGTTAATTGGTACCATTTGATTTGAAATGTTCCTCATACCAGTACAACAGCGAAGAAACTACTGCCTTCTTCAGAAAAAAAGTGAACATGTCTGCCAGTCAGAAGCCCCTCTGAATATTTTCTCCGATTGCCTCTGGAAGTTAGAAAGGTTCTGTGATCATCTCTTGTGAACAAGCCAGGCAGAACTGAAAAAAAAGCTATCAGGGTGTAACTGGGTTTTTCCTAGTTCTGTTCTTAACACTCTCGCAGGACTGCAGTGGAACACAGAGATTAATCTCTTTGGAGATAAAGCGCAAGCTTTGTTGTACTTTGAACAGCAGTAGCTGTATCAATTCTGTCCCTTAAAAGACATCCCAAGGTATTTTTCTGGTGTGTGCTCAGCATCCTTGCACCCTAGTCTGCTAATTATTGAGTTTTTACTGGTTCATCGTATTTAGATTCTGTAATATTGCCTTTCTTATTATTTAATGCTTTAAATCGCAAAATACAAATCATTAAATGTTTAACTTGCAGATCTAATCGATGAAATATTTAATATTTCAGTGGGTCCAGCAGAATATCCAGTAGATGAGGGCTAATATTATTTAAAGTTTTAAAACAATGCACCAACAGAATAACTGTGCTACCATTGTGAAGGATACAATCCTAGAATGCAATAAATATGAGCTTTTGATATTACAATTTGCCACTTCTGTATTACTTAAACCATTGCTAAAATATTTACCTGGATACAATTCCTATAAAGATTCAACTTGCTTTTTCATCTTTCTAAACAAGCACAACGTTTAATTTAATCTGACATGTCACACTTTTGCAACACTTACCTTTAACGCAGAAATCCAAAACGTATCTGCATTCAATTTATACAACTGTGGAGATGATTTGATTGAAGCATGAATATGTAACTAATGTAAAAAGGGAAGTGTCATTCATGTGATTAAGAGATGTATATGAAAGGAAATGAAATGATATATGCCGATTTAACAGTAGCTGCAAAGCAATTTTGCTCATTGAGTATAAATCACGTGTTTGATGTTATATGAATAGATGTTTTTCCCCTCTTAGTTTCACATTGTGGTTTCAAATTTAGCTGTGGTGATTGTTATGACTTATGTGAGGAGGAGGAATTAGCTCCCTCCTTTTTAATGTGGAATTATAATCACATGCCAATTAAAGATGAAATTAACTAGATCTAAATAAATGGGCTAAACTAAACTAAATAGAATAAACTAAACTAAATGAAATAAATCCAAGGTTTTCTTGAGTGAAAGAAAGAAGAATTTCTTACATATTAATCCCCAAGATTAACATAATAAAACACAGCATCAAACATATACAGACACAAACACAGGTAATAGGTTTAAACGAGAATGTGGTGTGGACTGGTAACAAATAAGTCTATGCAGTTTAAAAGACCTCAGAGTTGCTCACGTCTTAAATTTTAAACTTGAGGCCAGTGCATAGCATCCATAGCATTAATAGAATATATTGATCATTTTATGTTCTCGATAAATGGTTGTTATCACACGTTGCATTGTCACCAGATGCTTTATTTCAAAATGATGGAAGTAACAGGCAGAAAGAGAAAGGGGGAGAGAGGGGTCTGAATCTTACCATATTTTTCAGAAGTGCCAATTCTATTGTGTTTCATAGATGGTTTTTCTCCATGAGGTCTAGTGAGCATTTCTAGCATGATCATCCCAAACTCACCTCATTAACTTCCTACAGTTCCCCTATAGCGACCTATTTGTCCAGTGCTAGCCCAGTTCTCCCACCCACCGTAGAAGCACTTGCCACTGCTGGTGTATTCCAGCTTTTACCAGCATTCACTGCCCTGCTGCCATCTTGGAGCCCCAGCCATCTATCTGGTAAGTGTTGGCAATTCAATGTTGTCCTTCACCACCAATGTAGTACCACAGAATCTACAAGCCAACTCACCTCACGCACATAGGTGACCCTTCCTTAAATATACAACTGTCCAATCATACACCTATGACTGTGTAAGTGCTGGTCCACATACCTCACTGGTCCTTAGCTGCATCTCACTTTACAAGCCTCTGGATGTCACTGCTATGCTTTCCTGAATGCCCCCCAAAGCTCAGCATCTTCTCCATGATGAACGTGGGCCTGTCACATGCAGGAAAGCCTCCAAAATGTTGCAAGGATTAGCCTTGATTTACACCAACTAAAATTGAACAGGTATGAAAGAAACAGAAGCTACATTTTCCTCTCAGAACTTAACTTCTTGCATGTCATGTATGAACAATTTTACAGTCAATGATTAATCACTGCACATTCATCTATAGGAAGTGGAGGTCAAGAAAAATCTGTCTGGGTTATCGTGCCTGATACAACTGAGCTTTATGGTAAAGCAGGTGACATTTGTCCTGCCCAGTATTCTCCTCTTCAGGAGACTGCTGCCACTCTCCCAGGTCTTCTGTATTCATCACAGTCTCTTGTTCTTTGCTATAGTTGTCCAGGGAGCAGCATGCTGGGATTATGCAGCACACTCTGTCCAAGGTATAGTGCAAATGCCTATCTGAACAGTTCAAGTATTGGAAACAGATCTTCAGGAGGCCAGTCAGCTGCTCCATGATGCCTGTGGTTGAAGAATAGGCTACACATTTTATCTACACTTCACCTCTGTCAGAGGGTTGCATGATGGAGTCATCAGTTGTGGATGCAAAGGGCAGCCTTTGTCTCCCAGTAACCATCCTTGTAAGGCATAAGTCCATAAGATGTAGGAGTGGAAATAGGCCATTCAGCCCATCAAGTATATAGCTCCATTCAATGAGACCATTGGTGATTTGCTAATCCTCCACTCCACTTTTCTGCTGAGCCTCTGGAACTCCTTACCAAATGGAGGTGCGTGGGGAGGTTCCAGTGTCTATTTAAGGCTGAGATAGATAGATTCTTGATCAGGCGGGGAATTGAGTATTACAGGGAACGGCTGGGAAAATGGACCTGAGGAATGGAGGATCAGGCACGATCCGATTGAATGGTGGATTAGGCTTGAGGGGCTGAATAGCTTACTCTTATTTTCCTGTTACTTTTGGTCTGATAGCATGGTGCTGAACATGTCACTGATGGCTGCTGACAACTATTAAAAGCTGCCTGGCTAAACTGTGAGGTATGACGGTGAGAATCTCATTTCAATGTATAGAACTTAGTTGGAAAATGCAATTCGTTCCTTCCAACGTCAAGACTGGCCTTACGTGACTTCTTGTGGAATTCTCCCACATTTCTCACCACTGCCCACATCTTTCAGAGCCTGGGAAGAATCCACTCTGAGTCTTCCAGTTCTTGCTGACAAATCTATTTTCATTCTCTCCGCTCTGCTGGACTTATATACTTAATGGTAAGGTCCTAAGGAATGTTGCTGAGCAAAGAGACCTTGGAATGCAGGTTCATAGTTCCTTGTAAGTGGAGTCACATGTAGATAGGATAATTAAGGCGGCGTTGGGATGCTTTCCTTTATTGGTCAGAGTATTGAGTACAGGAGTTGGGAGGTCGAGTTGTGGCTGTACAGGACATTGTTCAGGCCACTGTTGGAATATTGCGTGTAATTCTGGTCTCCATCCTATCAGAAAGATGTTGTGAAACCTGAAAGGATTCAGAAAAGATTTATAAGGATGTTGCCAGGCTTGGAGGATTGGAGCTATAGGGAAAGGTTGAATAGGCTAGGGCTGTTTTCCCTAGAGCATCAGAGGCTGAGGGGTGACCTTATAGAGGTTTATAAAATCATGAGAGACATGGATAGGATAAATAGACAAAGTCTTTTCCCTAAGATGGGGGAGTCCAGAAGTAGCGGGCATAGGTTTAGGGTGAGAGGGGAAAGATATAAATGAGACCTACGGGGCAACTTTTTCACACAGAGGGTGGTACGTGTATGGAATGAGCTGCCCAGAGAAAGCGGTGGAGGCTAGTACAATTGCATTTAAAAGGCATTTGGATGGGTATATGAATAGGAAGGGTTTGAAGGGATATGGGCCAGATGCTGGCAGGTGGGACTAGATTGGTTTCGGATATCTGGTCGGCATGGACAAGTTGGACCAAAAGGTCTGTTTCCATGCTGTACATCTCTATGACTCTATGCTGTTCAAAGGCACCTGGTGTACCATAGCTCAGTATTAATTCTAAAGTCTAGCTCCATTGTCTTTCCAAGCTAGCTAACTGGCAGGTGAGTCGTACATTTCCCTAGCTGTAGAATTACAATCAAGTGTGAATGAAACAGGAGATGTGAATTTCTTGATGCCAACTCAATTGCCTGCTTTCAGCAACTTTAGATAAAATAGTTATCTCCACACAGATGTGTATATCAGTCTGAAATCAATTGACTACTGCAGTTTCCTTAGAGTCTATGTTTCTTTTTTTAAAAAAGTATTTTAGTCCCTGAAAGATCTCTGTATATCAGGTGATGATTTTATAATCCATATGGTTCATATTTTTTACTATTATAGCATCCCCCCCCCCCCCCCCCCACCATGAAAAATGAACACAAACAATATTTCAATTTTTTGTTTCCAGTGAATGTTCTATTACTAGGTCAACATGAAATAACAGCTGTGCAGTCCCATCTTTTTACTTTTCTTTTGGTATTGTGGACAAAAATGGGATTTGACTTTCAATTTGGATCAGTTGTGTATCTCAGGATCATTAACATGGCAAGACTCTGATTAGCTCCTGGGCAGATTATGAACTTGTGTGTAATCATTACAGAGGCAGCTTGTGTGTGAACATTACAGAGGCAGAAGGTCTCAGACTGCAAGACAGAGCATCTTTCTTTTCCTCTCTGTGTAGTAAAGGAACCAAGAATTGAAAGATAGTCATCATTCCTTATAAGCTGTTGTCACAAACCAATGACTGAAAACCTGGACAATTAATGTATTGACTGCCCTGTGTTTTCAGCAAAGAACTGAAAGAATCTGGATACAAAGATCGGAGAGCAGAAGGACTTGGAAGAAGCAAAAGGACCATCTCGTTGACTCCTGCGGACTGGTGCTATTGAGCCTGAGCTTCAACAGCATTTTTGCTTTCACTATAACATCTACATTGGTGTATCTTTCTGTATCTGTCTGTGTGTGTAGGGCCTTATGATGGGGATTAAGATGAGTTATAAATTGATAATTCATGTTTTGTTTTCCTGTGGTTAGGACTTATTTGTTTGTAATGAATGGTAGTTCTAGCTGGTGTAAGTGTAGAAACCTGGTTAGTTAGTTTTCTGTTGATCTGAGCATTATGTTTTGTGATGATCCTGAGATTAGTTGGAAGTTGACTCACTTCCAAAGATTGGAATGACAGCATACCCATTCTGCACCCAGTCCCTTGTCCTAAATCGGATTCAAAATGTGCTTTGGACTAGCAGTTGCGTTGGTTCCGTCTGCCTAAGTTTTAACCATTTCCCTTTACTGCTCAGTTCCAGATTCAGGCACTTTTACAGTTTTGGCCTCTAGAAAATTAAATGGTGGTAATCTAAGTTTTACTTCCTGGATGGTGCCTGCACCTCACTTTCATTTAAATTTATTCCAACCTGATTTGATTGGTTGTGTTGCTTGGATCCTGTCATGAGTGAGGCTGTGTTTTACTCACTGTGTGCTCTTGCTTGCCACAAGCAGTAGTGTCTGATGTGAGGAAATGTTCCCCTCCCTTTGTTTTTGGGATTGGGCTTTTCCATTACCTTATCCATTTTCCCTGGAACACTACCACCATCAGGTGAATGTTCAGTGTCAGCTGTGCTCCCCTGTGACTCTTCCAGTGAGGCTTCACCTTCACTTTCCCCTGGCCTGTCTGGAGGCTCCTTTAATCCTCCATTAAATTTGACATGAAGTTATCTGTTTGCCAGATCTCTGCCTCTGGCCCTGTTGTATTTTCCTCACCTGCTCTGCTGTTTTTTGTTTTGGCCTCCTTCTACAGCTATAGGCCTGTCTTCTTTATATACAACTCAGACCTTCTCGGATACTGCTGACCTGTCTTCAGCCCTGTTTAATTCAAATGATTCTTCCATCGCCACCCCAAACCTCAAGGGTTTTCCTATCCCAGAGGGGCCCCTGATCCTTTCATGGTTCCTGGCCTGTGTGCCACCTCCAGTTCATTTGATCAAAGTAAATCTTCTTGAGCTACTCCTAAACTCATTGGTTTTACTGGACCCTGTGGGCTTTCCAATGTTTTTTGGTTCCTGGTCTTGCTGCCACTTGTTGCTAGTCTTTTTCTAGTTATTCAATCCCTTCTACACCTCCCTTTCCTATCTGAGGGCTTACAACCAAATAATTCCCAGTAAAAAATCTCTCCCCATCATTGGAAAGCTTGGGACAACACCCATTGTTACAAGATGTATAATAAGTTTACTGTACAAGTAAACTTTAACTGGGACACTTGTAACACACTTCCCCATGAGCTCTTTTACCAGCACATTGGAATTTTGTTTGCCTCAAGGTGGGAAATCTTTTATTTGTCTGATGAGCTAGATCTGCAAGCACCCAGTGTCTTCACGTGTGCTATATAGGGCACATTTTTAGGGTGCCACAGGGTGTTCAAGAACAAATGATCTTCTGTCTCTGTGCTTGTGTGGTATTCCTGTTTGAAAAGGGTGCCCTGGAACCTGAGAAGAACTCCTAAGGGGATCATGGCCAAACAAAACAGTTGCAAACCACTAGACAATGCTGATTTCTCTCTTTAGTTGTTTAAATGACATTTTTCAACGCTGGAGTCATTAGGCCAGACCAATTAACAACAGCGGATTTATTTTTCCCTAAAAGGGATTAAGGAACTAATTGGGTTTGTATGATAATCTGGTAACTGTTTATTGTTTTTTCAGTTCCAGCTTTTTAAAATTGAACAGAGATTTTCAAATTGTCATGTTTTCTGGATTATT
This sequence comes from Chiloscyllium plagiosum, assembly GCF_037043375.1. Taxonomy (NCBI): domain Eukaryota; kingdom Metazoa; phylum Chordata; class Chondrichthyes; order Orectolobiformes; family Hemiscylliidae; genus Chiloscyllium; species Chiloscyllium plagiosum. Next base: position 33,505,390 of record NW_028270159.1, on the reverse strand, counting down.
AGATTACTAGACCAGTGTCCTAATTATTCCATCATATACTTCCCAGAGAAATGGAATCAGTTTTCACATTCATGTTGATGTCACCCAGATCCAGCAGTTCTCTCCATTCCCTGCAATGCTATCGTGTTACTTCTCCAATATCCTGGGTCATATAATCTGATCTGGAGGTAAATGTGAAAGTGGATGTGCTGGTGTTGGACTGAGGTGGATAGTCTGAAGTCACGTGACATCAGGTTATAGTCCAACTGGTTTATTTGAAATCACAAGCTTTCGCAGTGCAGCCCCTTTGTCAGGTGAAGTGAGAGAGAAGAGCACACAGCCACAGAGTTTAATGGCAGAGAGATCAAAAGATCAGTGCCAGATAATACGTCTCTGCAGGTGACCAAATGAGTCAGAGAGATAATTTCAAAATTGAGCATCAGGTGGTGCTGCAGATGGACTAACTGACTGGAATAACATGATAGGCGTAAGAGTTGCATGCCAAGGGTCTAACCAAAGTAATAAGTAATTTAAAACTGACAAACTAATTAAGACAGAGAGATTATAATAATTTATTAAGGTGATGCCACCAAAACAGGACAGTAAGGAACTGCATATGTGACCCGACAGCACTGTTCTGTATCTGTAAAATCTTCCTTACTGACCTGTTTTGACACCATCAACTTGATAAATTGTTGTGATCTCACTACCTCAATTAGCTTGTACTGTTTTGAATTACTTACTACTTTGGTTAAACCCTTGGCATATGACTCTTATACCTATCATGTTATTCCAGTAATTTGATTTGACTCCAGCACCACGTTATCTTAATTTTCTTTTGTCATTGACTCTCTGCCTCACTTAATCAGATTATAGATTATCCCTTCACTGGTTATTCAGCTGTTGACACTTTATTCACCGTCTAAAACTCTTGGTCACCTGCAGAGACGTGTCATCCAACACTCCTCTGACTTTCAGATTCAGTCTGTGGATGTACCTACTAGAGAAGGACCAAAACTTGACCTACTCTTGGGAAATAAGGCAGGGCAGGTGACTGAGGTGTCAGTGGGGGAGCACTTTAGGGCCAGCAACCATAATTCTATTAGTTTTAAAATAGTGATGGAAAACGATAGAACAGATCCAAAAGTTGAAGTTCTAAATCGGAGAAAGGCCAATTTAGATGGTATTAGGCAAGAAATGTTAAAAGCTGATTGGGGCAGATGTTCGCAGGTAAAGGGAAGGCTGGAAAATGGGAAGCTTTCAGAAATGAGATAATGAGATAATGAGAATCCAGAGAAAGTATAGTCCTGTCAGGGTGAAAGGAAAGTCTGGAAGATATAGGGAATGCTGGATGACTAAAGAAATTGAGGGTTTGGTTCAGAAAAAGAGGGAAACATAAATCAGGTATAGACAGGATAGATCAAGTGAATCCTTAGAAGAGTATAAAGGCAGTAGGAGTATACTTAAGAGGGAAATCAGGAGGGCAAAAAGGGGACATGAGATAGCTTTGGCAAATAGTTAAGGAGAAACCAAAGGGTTTTTATAAATATATTAAGGACAAAAGGGTAACTAGTGAGAGGGTAGGGCCCCTCAAAGATCAGCAAGGCGGCCTTTGTGTGGAGCCGCAGGAGATGGGGGAGGTACTAAATGAGTATCTTGCATCAGTATTTACTGTGGAAAACGACATGGAAGATATAGAATATAGATGGTGACATTTTGAAAAATGTCCATATTACATAGGAGGAAGTGCTGGATGTCTTGAAATGCGTAAAAGTGAATAAATCCCAGGACCTGATCAGGTGTAGCCTAGAACTCTGTGGGAAGCTAGGGACGTGAGGAAGCCCCTTGCTGAGATACTTGTATCATCGATAGTCACAGGTGAGGTGCCTGACGACTGGAGGTTGGCAAACATGGTGCCACTGTTTAAGAAAGGTGGTAAGGACAAGCCAGGGAACTATAACCAGTGAGTCTGATATTGGTGGTGGGCAAGTTGTTGGAGAGAATCCTTAGGGACAGGATGAACATATATTTGGAAAGAAAGGACTGATTAGGGATAGTCAACATGGCTTTGTGCATGGGAAATCATGTCTCACAAACTTGATTGAGTTTTTTGAAGAAGTAACAAAGATAAGGGCAGAGCAATAGACATGATCTATATGGACCTCAGTAAGGATTTGACAAGGTTCCCCATGAGAGACTGGTTAGCAGGGTTAGTTCTCATAGAATACAGGGAGAACTAGCCATTTGGATACAGAACTGGCTCAAAGGTAGAAGACAGAGTAAGGTGGTGGAGGTTTATTTTTCAGACTGGAGGCCTGTGACCAGTGGAGTGCCACAAGGATCGGTGCTGAGTCCACTGCTTTTCATCATTTATATAAATGATTTGGATGTGAGCATAAGAGGTATAGTTAGTAAGTTTGCAAATCACTTCAAAATTAGAGGTGTAGTGGACAGCGAAGAAGGTTACTTCAGGTTACAACGGTATCTTGACCAGATGGGCCAATGGGCTGAGAAGTGGCAGATGGAGTTTAATTTAGATAAATGTGAGATGCTGCATATTGGGAAAGCAAATCTTAGCAGGACTTATACACTTAATGGTAAGGTCCTAGGGAGTGTGGCTGAACAAAGAGACCTTGGAGTGCAGGTTCATAGCTCCTTGAAAGTGGAGTCGCAGGTAGATAGGATAGTGAAGAAGGTGTTTGGTATGCTTTCCTTTATTGGTCAGAGTATTGAATACAGGGGTTGGGAGGTCATGTTGCAGTTGTACAGGACATTGGTTAGGCCACTGTTGGAATATTGCCTGCAATTCTGGTCTCCGTCCTATCAGAAAGATGTTGTAAAACATGAAAGGGTTCAGAAAGGGTTTACAAGGACGTTGCCAGGGTTGGAGGATTTGAGCTTTAGGGAGAGGCTGTTTTCCCTGGAGCATCAGAGACTGAGGGACGACTTTATAGTGGTTTATAAAATCATGAGGGGCATGGATAGGATAAATGGACAAAGTCTTTTCCCTGGGGTGGGGGAGTTCAGAACTAGAGGGCATAGGTTTAGGCTGAGAGGGGAAAGATATAAAAGAGACCTAAGGGGCAAGTGGTAAGGAGGAAGTGGTGGAGGCTAATACAATTGCAACTTTCAAAAGGCATCTGGATGGGTCAATGAACAGGAAGGGTTTGGAAGATTTTGGGCCGGGTGCTGATAGATGGAACTAGATTGGGTTGGAATATCTGGTTGGCATGGACAAGTTCGACCGAAGGGTCTGTTTTTGTGCTGTACACCTCTACGACTATGACTCTACTGCTCCCACCATAAGCCTTCCATCTTTGTCATCAACTCCATTTCTTTTCCTGGCCATCATCTCAGGCTGAAACAGGCCATTCAACATCGTCTCGAACCTTCTTGTGAACGTTTGAAGAGGTGTGGTTACATTTGCCGTGTGCGTCACTGCAGGAAGTGGTGCAATTGAGAATTCAGTCTCAATTTCTATTTTTTCTGAGGAGGCTACACATTCAGATATATCTGCAAGTTCTGCAATTGTGTAAACCTGCTACCAATTTCTCAAATCCTTACTGATTAAAATTAAGTATTTTTATGTTAAATGCTCCCCGTGTGGTAGATGTCTTGATATAAGTTTATTAATCCACTCTAACAAGCCATAAAGCAAAACAATTCTGAGGTGTATTTCCAAACTCGTTCCATCACAAAGACTCCTTGCTTTCAGCTCCATAATGCACCCTGCCTTCAATCCATTTACCTCTGAAACACTCTCCATGTCTTTGTTTTTCAGACACAGATATTCTTTAGGATGCATTATTCAATCTCCATAAAATTCAGGTCATTCGAAACCCTGCTGTTAGCATTGTATCTTATATCAAATTCTGATCATCTCATCACTTCAGTCCTTCCTAAAAAAAAAGTCACCTTGTGAATTCTATTCAAAATTCACATATTTTTTCTGTTCCAATCTATTCATAGTGTTGATCTTCCTCAGCTCTGTTGCTGCCCCTTCCCTTCCTCTATTCCACTAACTCTCCTTCCTCCTGTGCCTTCCCTTGTTTATCATTCCCAAATTTCTGGTTGTGCCTCCACCCACTGAGTTTGCATTGAGTGGACAAACTCTTGCGTCTCAGTGGTTGAGTCTATATTCAGGACTGGAATCCTCAGATTTAGCTCGCACCTCAGGACTTGATGCTGACAGAGGGTGTGTCATGACATGACCAAACAGGTTGATCACCATTCTGTAAAATCATCTTAATCTGCTAATGGTGGACGATTAGAGCAGGAGAGATTCCTGGTCAGCAACAGTCTCCCCAAGTCAAAAGCCTCCACTTGCCATAACCACGTGCCATTCCTGTTCAGGAACAAAACAGAGTGCAGGCCCAGGGAAAATGAGGAAACTCGTGAAACCTACATTGATCCGGTGTGGTTGGCTGGTCCCAAGGAGGAAGATGAGGCGTTCTTCCTCCAGGCGTCGGGTCGCCTCTTCTTCCACCTTGGGACCCTCCAACCACATGGGATCAATGTGGACTTCTCCAGTTTCTTCATTTTCCCTTCCCCCACCTTATCCCAGAACCAACCTTCCAACTTGGCATCACCTTCTTGAACTGTCTTACCTTTCCATCTACCTTCCCCCCTATCCAGTCCACCCTCCTCTCCAACCTATCACCATCAGTCCCCACCTCCATCTACCTATTGTATTCCCAGTTACCCCCACCCCACCTCCATCTACCTATTGTATTCCCAGTTACCCCCACCCCACCTCCATCTACCTATTGTATTCCCAGTTACCTCCCCCGCAGCCTCACATCCCTCCCATTTATCTCTCAGCCCCCTTGGGCCACCCCCACATTCCTAATGAAGAGCTGATGCTTGAAACATTGACTCTCCTGCTCCTGGGATGCTGCCTGACTGGTTGTGCTTTTCCAGCACCACATGTTTCATTTCTGATCTCCAGCATCTGCAGTACTCACTTTCTGCAAGAGTGCAGGCTCTGACACTCACTCACGGGTTCTTTGGATTTTCCTCCTTTTCTTCACTCATTCCCTTTTTGTGACCTTCTGCTTAAAAGCTAATTCTTTAACCAAGATTTGGAGATGCCGGTGTTCGACTGGGGTGTACAAAGTTAAAAGGCACACAACACCAGATTATAGTCCTACAGGTTTGATTGGAAGCACACTAGCTTTTGGAGCGACGCTCCTTCATCAGGTGATAGTGGAGGGCTCATCCTAACAGAATTTATAGCAAAAATTTACAATGTGATGTAACTGATTGAGCCCTCCACTATCACTTGATGAAGGAGCGTCGCTCCGAAAGCTAGTGTGCTTCCAATTAAACATGTTGGACTATAACCTGATGTTGTGTGACTTTTATTTTTAACCAAGCTATTTGTCACCTCTCTGTGACATTCAATAAAGATACTGTTAAAATGTGTATGGTTCCTGTGCCATTCATTAGTGGTGACCATATAGAAAACTATCTTAGCTCCCTCTGCTGGAACTAACTCAAATTACATGGATCTGCAAAGTAACCATGAAGACATTCTGAGGGTATTAATCAATAGCTACGGAAAACCTCGAACAGAAGATGACTGGCTGGTCTATTTATTTACCATGCAGCAGCCTATCTGACCTTGGATATTATCTAATTCATTCAATGACTTGAATTAAAGTGTCACTGAGCCAATTGAAAATAAATCAAACTAACTGCCCCAAAATTTCATTATTAATCAGATTAGATTCCCAACAAATCCACACTGGCCCTCCGAAGAGTAGCCTACCCAGACCCATTTCCCTCTGACTAATGCACTTAACATGGCCAATTCACCTGACCTGCAAATCTTTGGACTGTGGAGGAAACCAGAGCACTCAGAGGAAACCCACACAGACCCGGGGAGAATGTGCAAACTCCACACAGATAGTTGCCAGAGGCGGGAATTGAGCCCGGGTCCCTGGGACTGTGGGGCAGCAGTGAAAACCACTGAGCCACCGTGCCGTCCAGTGTACCCAGTTTCATCCGAGAATAATTACTTTCTGTGGTCACATGTTGCTTTTGCAATTGTCATTTTCACTGTTGGGTTCTGCCCTTTACTTGGCCTCTAAACTCAGACACATGGGAACTTCAGATTTGAATTGACTTGCTGCATTAGTTCACCCACAGGAAATATATATTGACCTAAAACTCAACTTGGATTCAGGGGAATCAAAGATGGCCAAAACTACTGTTATCAGGGCATATCCATCTCCCTAGTGACTGTATGAAACTGAACCAGAATGAACTTCCTTTTTTTGATGTCAAAAATATACTTTATCATGAAAATACATTTATATACACACATAATTACTGAAGCAGTTCGGTTCTGTACAGTAGGATATGAAAAAAACAAAGCAAATATAGGAGTTTGACTATAGCCCTATATTTGCATGTTTTGAGGCACCAGGAGGGTCTGATAACTGAACAGGCCCCCCAATTAACTTCAGCAGAAAGACCTCAGACAATGGTCTCTCCCCACCGAGCCTTGCCAGCAGCTGCCCCAAGCTTTACTATGCCCCTCAGCATGTAGTCCTGGACCTTGGAATGTGCCAGTCTGCAACACTCTATCAATGTCACCTCCTTGTTCTGGAAGACCAACAAGTTTCAGGCAGATCAAAGAGCATCTTTCACCGAGTCGATGGTCCTCCAGGTGGAGTCAATGTTACTGTTTTTGTGCGTCCCAGGGAACAGACTCTAGAGCAACATCCTGTATCATGCAGCTGCTCGGGATGAACTTTGCCAAAAAAACCACTGCATCTTTCTCCAGACTGGCTTTGCAAAGGCACAGTCCAGCAGGAGATGTCTGACAGTCTCTAATCTCAGGAAGCTGCTACGAGGGCAGCGTGTGGTGTCGCAGACTGACCGGGTGTATGTGAAGGATCTTCCTGCCACAGCCCTTCTCACCACCAGCCAAACGATGACCTGGTGTTTGTTGGAAAGCTCTGGTGAAGAGGCATTCTGCCAAATGACTGTGACAGTCTGCTCAGGGAACCACCCAATAGGATCTGCTCTCTCTTTTTCCCACAGGGTCTTGAGGACACTATGTGCTGACCACTTCCTGATGAGCTTATGGCCAACAGTAGTTTTCTTTGCAAATTTCTCCATAAAAGACAGATGATACGGGACAGACCAACTACTTCAAGCATTCCATGACAACGAGGCCAGGCCCATCCTCCACAACATCAGGGACAGGTAGAACCTCAGAATGAAGTGACTCTTGGTATTTGCGTATCAAGGGTCTACAGCTTGATGCAGCTGCACACTAAGGTGGCCATTAGGATGAGGGGGGCTCTGGGTACATTCCTCCCCTCATCCAGAGTTTTGCACTTGGTGTCCATGCTGACCTGGCCCATCCTGGCCCTCCAAGTGAAGTGAACTTTGGCTCAGGTGACAGCAACGGCACAGGTTTGGGTAATGAGCCAGCCCTGTGCCACGTGCAATAACAGAGGGAATGCCTCACACCTGACGACTAGGTTTTTAATGGCATTAGAGGGGGACCGGTGCTCCCATCTGCCCAGTTTCTGTGTCACCTTGGGGATATGTTCCTCCCAAGTTTTGGCATATGCCCCGGCCCCTCCAAACCATATTCAGGTAATCTGCCCTGACAGTGAGGTGAATGAAGGATTGGTGGGCCCAGTTCCCAAAGAACACGGCCTCACTCTTGTCTTAATTTCCCTTGGCTCCCATGACCAGTTTGAACTGCTTTTAGATGCTCGGAAGTCTGTATACTGACAGTGGATCCGAGCAGAAAACGGCGATACATCCGTGGACAGGGAGGTTTTGACCTACAGGCCTCTGCTGCCTGGAGTAGTCAGCCCTCTCAGGCTCACATCCTTTCTGATGGACTCAGCAATACGCTCTATACAACACACAAACAAGGCAGGAGAGAGTGGGCAGCCCTACCTGACTCCGGATCCGACTGGGAAGCTTTCCGATTCCCACTGAGATTGCACTAATGCTGTTGGTGTAGAGCAGTCGGATCCAACTACAGATTCCCTCCCCAAAGCCCAGTTTGGAGAGCACATCCCACATGTAGGTGTGCAATATCCTGTCAAAGGCCATCTCCTGGTCCAGGCTGATAAGGCAGGCATCCACCTCCCTGCCCTGCACGTGGGCAATCATATCCCTGAGAAGCACGAGACTGTCAGAGGTCATCCTGTCTGGTACAGCACAGGTTTGGTCGGGGAGAATCACTGATCCCAGAGCAGACCTGACCTGGTTACCGATGACCTTCTACAGGATTTTGTGATCTGCGTCCAACAGTGAACATGGTCACCAATTTCTAATTTCCTCCCGCTCCCCATTCTGCTTGTAGATGAGGGTGATGATACCTTTCCTCATGGATTCACATATGTTGTACATCTCCAGCAGGTCCTGGCCAATCAAGTCCCACAGAGCCGAATACAAATCGGTTAGTAAGCCGTCACTTCTGGGAGTCCTATTCTTTTCTAAGGACTCGAGGGGCATGGTCAACTCATCCAGAGATAGCAGCTGGTCCAGCCAGTCCTGCGTGCTGTCATCTCAGGCCTCCATGATAGAGCTCAGGATTGACTGGGAGGTCGCACTGTCTGTGCGCTTCCTGTCATACAGTGTCATGTAAAAGGATTGGCTGATGCTCAGGATGTCAGACTGAGCTGTCGTTACCAAGCCATCTTTCTCCCTCAGTTTGCTGAGCACAGAATGAGGGAACCGTGGTTTATTAAAGAAATTGAATCTCTTGTCAAGAGGAAGAAGGAGGCTTTTGTAAATATGGGATGTGAAGGCTCAGTTAGGGCACTTGAGAGTTACAAGTTAGCCAGGAAGGACCTAAAGAGAGAGCTAAGAAGAGCCACAAGGGGAGAAGTCTTTGGCGGGTAGGATCAAGAAAAACCCTAAAACTTTCTATAGGTATGTCAGGAATAAAAGAATGACTCGGGTAAGATTAGGGCCAATCAAGGACAGTAGTGGGAAGTTGTGTGTGGAGTCTGAAGAGATAGAAGAGGCGCTAAATGAATATTTTTTTGTCAGTATTCAGACAGGAAAAAGAAAATGTCGAGGAGAATACTGAGATACAGGCTATTAGACTAGATGGGATTGAGGTTCTTAAGGAGGAGGTGTTAGCAATTCTGGAACGTGTGAAAATAAATCAATCCCCTGGGCCAGATGGGATTTATCTGAGGATTCTCTGGGAAGCCAGGGAGGAGATTGAAGAGCCTTTGGCTTTGATCTTTATGTCGTCATTGTCTACAGGAATAGTGCTAGAAGACTGCAGGATAGTAAATGTTGGTCCTTTGTTCGAGTAGGGGAGTAGAGCCAACCCTGGGAATTACAGACCAGTGAGCCTTACTTCGGGTGTGGGTAAAGTGTTGGAAAGGATTATAAGAGATAGGATTTATAATCATCTAGAAAGGAATAAGTTTATTAGGGATACTCAACACAGTTTGGTGAAGGGTAGGTCGTGCCTCTCTAACCTTATTGAGTTCTTTGAGAAGGTCACCAAACAGGTGGATAAGGGTAAAGCAGTTGATGTGGTGTATATGTATTTCAGTAAAGCTTTTAATAAGGTTTCCCAATGGTAGGCTATTGCAGGCAGTACAGAGGCATGGGATTGAGGGTGATTTAGTGGTTTGGACTAGAAATTGGCTAGCTGTAAGAAGACAGAGGATGGTGGTTGATGGGATATGTTCATCCTGGAGTTCAGTTGCTAGTGGTGCACTGCAAGGATCTGTTTTGGGTCCACTGTTGTTTGTCACTTTTATATATGACCTGGATATGGACATAGAAGGACAGATTAGTAAATTTGCAGACGACACTAAAGTCAGTAGAGTTGTGAACAGTGCTGAAGGATATTGCAGGTGACAGAGGGACATAGATAAGCTGCAGAGCTGGGCTGAGAGGTGCAAATGGAGTTTAATGTGGAAAAATGTGAGGTGATTTACTTTGTAAGGAGGAACAGGAATACAGAGTACTGGGCTAATGGTAAGATTCTTGGTAGTGTAGATGAGCAGAGAGATCTTGGTGTCCATGTGCATAGATCCCTGAAAGTTGCCACCCAGATTGATAGGGTTATTAAGAAGGTGTACAGTGTGTTAGCTTTCATTTGTAGAAGGATTGAGTTTCAGAGCCACGAGGTCATGTTGCAGCTGTACAAAACTCTGGTGTGGCACTTGGAGTATTGCGTACAGTTCTGATCATCACTTACAGGAAGGATATGGAAGCTTTGGAAAGGGTGCAAAGGAGATTTACTCAGATGTTGCCTGGTATGGAGGGAAGGTCTTATGAGGAAAGGCTGAGGGACTTGAGGCTGTTTTCATTAGAGAGAAGGTTGAGAGGTGACTTAATTGAGGGTTAAAGATAATCAGAGGGTTAGATAGGGTGGACAGTGAGAGCCTTTTTTCTCAGATGGTGATGGCTAGCATGAGGAGACATGGCTTTAAACTGAGGGGTGATAGATATAGGACAGATGTCAGGTGGGTTCTTTACTCAGAGAGTAGTAAGGGCATGGAATGCCCTGCCTGTTGCAGTAGTGGACTTGCCAACTGTAAGGGCATTTAAATGGTCATTGGATAAACATATGGATGATAATGGAATAGTGTAGGTTAGATGGGCTTTAGATTGGTCTCGCAGGTTGGTGCAACATCAAGGGCCGAAGGGCCTGTACTGCGCTGTAATATTCTATGTTCTATGAGCTGTCCTTGTGCACCTTCTGGAAGGAGAATCATGAGCATGTCTCATCCTGCTCCATAGTGCAGACCCTGGACTGGGAGATTATCTTGGAAGCCTCCGAGACAAAGAGCAAGGCTTACTGGTTATTTACCACCTGGAAATCCTTCGTGACATCAACCACCATTATTCACAGCAGGAGCAGGTTTTGCATGCTTTTCTGGAGTTTGGACAGTTTTCCCCATCTCTCTCTTGCTGTCTAAACACCTTTGAGGATAAAGAACTTCTTGATGTTCCCCTTGACTGTTTTTCACCAGTCCGATGGAGACTCAAAGAGGGGCTTCATGGTTCTCCAAACTGTGTCATTGTGTTTGAGCTCCTCAGTGTTTTTTGGGGTCAACAGTTTCACGTTCAGCTTCCACATTCCTTTGCCAGCATCCTGCAGGTGGCAGTTGACCAGCAGGAGGCAGTGGTCAGAGAAGAACACCAGCTTGACGTTGGTGCATCTGACTGAAAACGTGGGATGAAAACAGGAAATCTATCCTTGAGCGGATAGACCCATCTGGCTGTGACCAGGTGTATCTACACTGTGCTCTGTCTGCAGGGATGCTGAAAGTGTCATGCAGCTTGACTAAGTTGAGCTTCCAAACATATATCCAGGCCATCATTAAGTGTCCTCTTTCACAGTTGCCCTGCTTCAGTTTATCAGCTGCTGGAGCCATCATCTATGTCTTTACACTTGACTATCCTAACCCAATCGTGGCTGGTCTCACATGTCGTATCCTGTGATAACCTGAAGCCATCCAACACTGTGTTGCACACTTCCTGTACTCACTGACCTATATCGGCTCCAGGTTAAGCAACTCTTTGAGTTTAAAATTCTTTCTTTTCACAAATTTCTCCATGATGTCACTCTTTCCTATTTTTAATCTCCTCCAACCTCTTCCAGACACCTGTATACCTTTAATTCTAGGCTCTCGAACATCCCCAATTTTAATTTCTCCAACATTAATATCTGTGCTTTCAGTTATCTGAATCCCACACTCTGAAATTGTCTCCTAAACCTCTGTGCTCCATTTTCTTCCAATAAGACTGTCGTTCCATCCAACATACCTCTTAAAATCAAGTTTCTGGCCACCTGCCTAGTATCTCCTGATCTGACTCACTGCATCCCTTTTTTTTATAATGGCCCTGTCATAGCTTTGAAAAGTTCAATTATATTAAAAGCATTAGGAATATGTTATTGTCAAGGATATTAGAGAAACAAATGGGTTTTTAATGACAGTCCATTAGTTTCAGGGTCACTGTTACTGTTAGTGACTTTTTATTCCAGTTTCATTTAATTAGTTGAATTTAACTCCCCAAACTCAGCAGTGGGGGTTGAATTCATATTGCCGGTCCATTAGTCCTGGAAGTAAAAAGAAATAAACACACTGACTTGGTAGCCTCGGAACCAGGTTTTCACCAGACCAGGGAATTTCCCAGGTCCCAGGAGAACACTGGAGTTTTTACACTATTCCATTCTCGACCTACAAACCTCTTTACAATGGCTCAAGTTTGAATGCTGCCAAGTCAAAGGAGTGGCTATGAGCACCCATATGGGTCCCAGCTATGCTGGCCTCTTTATGGGGAATGTTGAACAATTCTTCCTCCACTCCTACACTGCCCCCTATCCTAATTCATTTATCGCTACATCAACAACTGCTTCAGTGCTACCTCATGCTCCCGCCAGGATCTTCAAAAATTCATTCAACTGGCCTTCAATTTCCATCCCTCTATAACTTTTACATTGTCCATTTCTGACACTTCTCTTCCTTTCCTTAACCTCTCTGTCTCCATTTCTGGAAATAAACTGTCCACTACATCCACTACAAACTCACTGACTTCACTACAGCTCTTCACACCCTACATTCTTTAAGGCTTCCATCCCATTTAACCAGTTCCTTCACCTACATTGTATCTGTTCAGATGATGCCACCTTCCAAAACAGTGCTGCTGACATGGCTTGTTTCTCCCATGACCGTGGTTTCCCACCTGCTCTGGTTGTCGGAGTCCTCAACCATGTCCGATCTATCACCCTTGTTTCTGCCCTTGCCCCTTCCCATTACTTAACAGCGTGATTGGGTCCTTTCATCCCACCAGCTTCCGCATTCAAAGGATCATTCTCCGCCATTTCAGACAACTCCAGCAGAACACCACCACCAAACACATCTCCCCCTCACTCCCCCTGTCTGCATTTCACAGGGATCATTCCCTGTGGGACACCCTAGTCATTCTTTGACCACCAACATCCTCCCTTTGCAGGACACCTCCGGCCCTAAGTGCAAGTATGACCCTGACCCTCCCATAGCTGGTCATTGTAACGCAGCGTCCTGCTTTCATGTCCGCTTGTCTATCCTCAGCATGCTGCAATGTGTCAGGGCGCAAACTGAAGGAGCGACATCTCATCTTCAGACTAGGCACTTTACAACCTTTACAACCTCCAGTTTAGACTGACTTTACAACATTTAAATATCTGGAAATCTCCCTTCCACACAGTAAAATGCCATAAGATTGCTGGATAAGAGCTATGTCGGGTTAAGGAATTACAACCTTTTTCCCTTTATCCCCACTGTTCTGATGAAAGGTCATGAACCTGAAATGTTAACTCTGTTTCACTCCACAGACACTACCTGCCAGTTGGGTATATCTAACAGTTTTTGCTTTTATTTCTCAGTTCTGTTTCTTATTCCAACATTTTATAGAACTTAGAAAATTTCTTATTGATTCCTTGAATTTCTTTGAAGAAAAAAAGTACAGCAAAGGATCCAGGCAACAATTTAAGCTTGACAGTGCTAAACATTTGTAATAAATAAGCTCAATAATGCCCAGTGTTTGACACTGATCAAGATAAAAGAACTTTAGTGAAATTCCAAATGTTCGGGATACATGTACAGGCAGAAAGCAGATTATAAAAATTGTTAGGGACACTAAAATCATTTGCATGGATTTCACTTTCATATGTTTGCTCTTAAGTTGATTGGGGTTCAATTTTACAATGAAGCTGGCAAGTAAACCATAGCAAATGATGGAGACAAAAAATGGAATGATGTACCCAGTGCATAAAATTACTGTGTTCCACACAAAGTACAAAACTATCAGGTCGTCCTGATGCATGTTCAAACACTGAGTGGCATTGTACATTTCAGTGGTTTTAAGGACAAAAAAGAATGGAAACCCTTGAGCAAATAGAAGGACCCAGACTCCTGTACAAACAATCTTTATAAACTTCTCTTCCTTCAGGATAGTTTTCTTTGTACAGTGCACAACAGAAATGTACCGGTGGATGCTAATCAGGGTGAGAAAATAGATACTGCCGTACATGTTGGTGCTCAATAAGAAAACCTTCAGTTGACAGAGAAATTGTCCAAAGGGCCAGTGTGAAAGTGAGAAGTAGGCAATCATGAATGGTGCTGCAGGCGTTATAATGGCATCTGCTAAAGCCAGGTTGAACTGCAGGATCATTCCACCACTCCATCTCTTGATTCCAAACCAAAAGATCCATAGGCTGATGCTGTTCAGAATGAAACCCACTGAAAAGACCACACTCAGAAAAATTGGAATGAATGTGCCAAGCTCCTCAGGTTTACAGGGATGACTCGCCATCGTGTTATTGGATTCCCCTTCCCAGTGGGCAGCAGCGAAGGTCGTATTATCCATCTTGAGCACCTGAGTCTGGAGAAAATTGAAATGTTGTCTTCAATAAAAATGGCATTCATTAACGTGCGTGATGTTCCCTGTTAGAAAATATGCAGCGTCTGTGGCTGTGTGTCATGTTGCCAAGTTGTACTCTGATTTGTGAATGTGCAAAAAGAGAAGAGACAATCAAAAATTCACTGGTAATAAATAAAACCAAAATACTACATAGGCTGCAAATCTCAAACACCAACAGAAAATGCTGGAGGCATTTGAATTATAGAGTCATAAAGTTATAACAGAAACAGATCCTTCAGTCCAATTTGTCCATGCTGACCAAGTTTCCCAAATGAAACTTGTCCCATTTGCCTGCATTTGGTCCATATCCATCTAAATCTTTCCTACTCATGCACCTTTTCAAATGTCTTTTAAATGTTGTAACTGTACTTGCACCTATCACTTCCTGTGGCATTTCATTCCACATACAAACCACGCTTTGTGTGAAAAGTTGCCCCTGAGTTCCCTTTTCCCTCTCGCCTTAACGTTATGCCCTCTAGTTATGAATTCCCCAACCGCGGGGAAAAGACCTTTTGCTATTCACTTTATCTATACCCCTCATGATTTTATAAATCTCTACAAGGTCACCCCTCAATCTCCTTCACTCCAGTGAAAAAGGTCCCAGCTTATCCAGCCTCTGATTATAATTCAAATCTTCCATTTCCTCATGAATCTTTTCTGCATCCTTTCTAATTTAATCATATCTTCCTTTAGCAGGATGGCCAGAACTGTACAAAATACTCCAAAAGTGCCAACACAATGTCCTGTACAACCACAACATGATGCCCCAACTCCTTTACTCACTGGTCTGAGCAATGAAGGCAAGTGTGCTAAACACCTTCTCAATGACTCTGCCTATCTGTGATGCAACTTTCAATGAAGTATGTACTTGCACCCCTACGTCTGTCTGTTCTACAACACTACCCAAGGACCTCCCATTGAATGTATAAGTCTTGCTCTTGTTCATCTTACCAAAATACAACTCCTCGCATTTATCAAATTAAACTCCATCTGCCACTCTTCAGCCCATTGGCCCAATTAATCTAGATCCGTTTGCACTCTTTGATAGCTTTCTTCATTATCCACCATACCAACAATTTTAGTGTCATCTGCACAATTACTAACCATGCCTCCTATATTCTCATCCAAATCATTTATATAAATGACGAGTAACAGTGGATCCAGCACCAATCCCTACAGAACATTGCTGGTCACAGAAACAACCTGTCCAATCTGACAGGACAACACTCCTGTCCAAGAAAAACCCTTTACCACAATAAGAAGGCCCCAAATGTAAACTCTGTTTTCTTTCTCCACAGCTGTTAAGTCATTAAACTGGAATGGGTGCAAAAAAGATTTACAAGGATGTCATTGAGATTGGAAGGTTTGAGTTATAAAGAAAGGCTGGACAGAGACTTTTGCCTGGAGCATAGGAAACTGGGGGGGGTGACCTTATAGAGATTTATAAAATCATGATGGGAATAGATAAAATTAATTGCCAAGGTTTTTTCCTCAGGATAGGGGAGGTCAAAACTAGAGGGCATAGGTTTTAAGGTGAATGGAGAAAGATTTAAAAGGGATCTGAGGGGCAACATTTTCATACAAAGAGTGGTGTGTGTATGGAATGAGCTGCCAGAGGAAGTGGAAGAAGGTGCAATTACAACATTTCAAAGACATTTGGACAAGTACTTGGACTGGAAAGGTTTAGAGGGATATGGGCCAAACACAGGCAAGTTGACTATTTCAGTTTAGGAAAGCTGATTGCATGGGCAAGTTGGGTCTGTTTCAGTTTGGAATGACTCTACGACTCTATGATATTTCCTGATATGGGAACTTCCTATGAGGAACTAATGCATTTGACAGTAAACTCTTAGTTGACCCTATACCATTGCAGAAGATGGAAAGAAGTTATTCAACATGAAAACAATGTCCAAATTAAGGCAAGAAAGTTCTCCTTTCTTAACAAGGGCACATGACATACTTAGCAAATTTACACTTGAATGTTCCTTAATTTTCATACGATGAATCAAATATTCACAAATACATAATAATATTTGCCATGCCTAAGTTATAAAATCACACTATCTTGCAAAACCAGAATTGCATGAGAAAACATACCACTTGGGAAATCAAGTCTCAATGAAAGGGATTTATCATTGAAACTCTGGGGTTTATTTAAGATGCCAGTTTCTCTAATGCTGTTGCCATCAAAAATCAAGTTGCTTTTGAACCTTTTCTCTCCATTGATCTGGTACCTAATGCAACACTTTCATGTGCTTCTAAACTCATACAGATGAGAGTTCACTAGAATTTCAAATGGTTGACTTGCAGAATATTGAACCTGTCCGTGGAAATCAGCCTTCTGATCAGTGTGACTGAATATCCTGATGGTATATAAATGTCTGATGCAAAGAAAATAGCCAAATGGACAAATATATAAAACTCTAAACTTACTGAGGGAGTGGTCTCCAATCAGGGTTCTATGGACAATCATAACAACATTTAAATGTAACATTGGGTCATGTTACTACTGAGAATTTCACTTTGAAAGGGCTGCTTTACTGATTATTTCTGCCAAGGCTATGGAACTAAAGTTCATTTAGTACAAACTGAAATTGTTTTAGCACAGCAAGAGTCACACTTAGAACTAACAGAGATGTAACAGATTATATTTTTCCTGTTCTCACCCTAGAGGGGGTGAGATATATTTGGATTCTAAGAATAATCTTAAATGATTGGTTACAGAGGTTGTCCTGGCTGATATGAGTGAGATTAACAAAGCAGAGGATTGATCCTGACCTTCCTGGTTTATACGTCAAACTGCATTTACCCAGAACATTATAGAAGCTGCACCAGTCAAAATTTGTTGATGTGCCGTGAAACAGCCAAAAATGAACCATTCAAAACATTATTACACTGCCTGGAGATAGAACAAAATGTCATGATTATTTTCTGACTAAAAAGGTTCTCAAGCAATAATTGGTCACCATTCTCCTTCCACCTAATAAGTAGTCAGCAACAGATGTACCAATGGTGTTGCTATTGGTAACATCTACATTGTCCTTGGAGCAACATTAAAATGATCATAATATGTGCTAAGCACAGTTTCTTCAGTTACATCTAAGCTGGTTATTATGCATATTTAGAGGATCATTTTACCTTCATCCTCGTTTGAGTATTTATTACATAAGTAGACTTTGAACACACTAAAGATCTACCTAAAATGTAGTTAATTGTAAGAGCCTTTTCAATCTCACTACTTTCTGGTCTTTAAGTCTCCATTTCACCATGATTCTGCTATCAGCAATCTCTCCCATTCCAGTCAACACTCTGATTTAGCTCTCATCCTCACTTCCTTGGGTCCACGTGATGCAGATTTCAACTTTTTGATGAACAATTATTTCATTTTGTGTTCCAGGCATAGAGAGGTTCAGGGTAATTGTTGCTCTGTCATCTGATGCTACATTTAATAATTTGCCACAGGTTGGAATTTGAACCTGAGACCCCAGTTCCCCACACAACCTTCCTGGACCACTTAGAGATTTTAAACCTTATTTCCAGATTTATGTGTTTAACTGGTTCCAGGTTTTCACCAACATTGTAAAGTTTTTGTTGACAATAAACCATTCCAAAGGTTCATCAAAACTAATAGTGAAGTCACTAAAAATGCAGTACATAATGCATAACTAATTTATGTGAATAAAACTTTTTAGATTGTCTTCTTCAACACAATGCTCCTTTTCTTGCTTTTTGTGGATGCTTTCCATGTGCAGCTGTTTTTTCAGGGGAAACATTTGCCGCTAGGGTTATTTATTCTCTTTCAAATTATGAACTAACCATCTTCAACCAGATCCATCACAGCTTCTTCCTCTAGTGATCTCCAACATCACAGAAGCTAGTTTTCAGCCCATTAATTCAGTCCACACAGTATCAATAAACAACTGAGTACACTAGATACTGAGGAGAAAGTGAGGTCTGCAGATGCTGGAGATCAGAGCTGAAAATGTGTTGCTGGAAAAGCGCAGCAGGTCAGGCAGCATCCAGGGAACAGAAGAATCGACGTTTCGGGCATAAACCCTTCTTCAGGAATTCCTGAAGAAGGGCTTATGCCCGAAACGTCGATTCTCCTGTTCCCTGGATGCTGCCTGACCTGCTGCGCTTTTCCAGCAATACATTTTCAGCTTCTACACTAGATTCTGCAAAGGCTACAGACAGTAATGTTGAAGAATTTGGAACCAGAACTAGTTGCCTCCCCAGCCATGCTGCTCCAGTCTGTCTGCCACACCAGAATTTACCTGAAGAAGCTGTAAAGTTCTCTAGATATTTCCTGTCCATAAAATAAGGAAGAATAATTCCAATCTAATCAATTATAATCAATTTGGGCAGCATGGTGGCTCAGTGGTTCACACTGTTGCCTCACAGTGCCAGGGACCAAGGCTCGATTCCAGCCTCAGGTGACTGTCTGTGTGGAGTTTGCACATTCTCCCCGTGTCTGTGTGGATTTCCTCCGGGTGCTCCAGTTTCCTCCCACAGTCCAAATATGTGCAGGTTAGGTGAGTTGACCATGCTAAATTGCCCATAGTGTTCAGGGACATGTAGATTATGTGTGTTAGTCAGGGGAAATGTACAGTGACAGGATAGGGGAATGGGCTACGAGTGGGTTACTCTTCAAAGGGTCAGTATGGACTTGCTGGGCAAAGTGGCCTGTTTCCACATTGTCGGGATTCTGTGATTGTACCCCATCATTTTACTCTTCATCATCAATAAAATGGTAGGTGTCATCAGTGGTGCTATCAGGCAGCACTTATACAGAAATAACCCACTCACTGATGCTTATTTTGGGTTTTACTCGGACCACTTGTGTACTGACCTCATTGAAGCCTTGCTCAAACCACAGACAAATTAGTTCTAATGGCTGACATTGATATCATTGCAGTGTTTACTGAATATGTCAGCAAGAAGCCCAATGAAGCTGAAGTCAATGGGAGGTGGGGAAAAGTAGATTAAAGCCGAGCAGAAACAAGGAAGTTGTTCTAGCTGTGAAGTTCAATTCTCTCAGCATGAATAGTTTACTAGACCCAGATCCAACCATCTTTAACTTCTTCATCACTGACTGACCTCAGGTGTTTGCTGATGATTGCACAGTATTTGATACCACTTGTCGTAATAGCAAAGCAGTCCATGCCCACACAAAGTAAAACTTTGATAAAAGTTGACATGATAAATGGCAAGGGAATGGGAATGTACAAAGGAATGTTAGTATTTCACCTTGACATTGCTAAATTCCTCACCATCAACATCCTGAAGGTTACCACTGAGCAGAAATAAATTATGTGGTTACAAGCAGAGGTCAGAGACTGGGAATTCTAGGATGAGTAACTCATCTTGTGATTCTGTAAATGCTGTTCGTCATGTACAAGACAGTCAGGGGCAATATTCGTGCTATGCTATGCTGATGCATCATTGCACAGCAGCTGAAACGTTCTTGTTCTGTGTTACATAACGCTGTGTAAAAAATAAATAAAGGGGACTACACACTGAAAAATCTGGTTGTGTATAGCAACTAAACTTTAAAGGGAGAAATAGTCAGGAATACGATGTAATACTCCCCACATGCCTGGAATAGTTTGGTTCAAGCAACATTTAGGAAGCTTGCTATCAGCTTGGACAAAGCACGTTGCTTGACTGGATCACCACGCACCAGCTTAAACATTTACCATATCCTCTCCATCACCAACGTCCAGTGATAGCAGTGTGTACCATTCACAAGATGCACTGTATTAACTCAAAAAGTCCTCTTTAACAAAACCTTTAAAACCCAGGACCTCTATCAACAAGAAAGACAAGGGCTTTTTGTGCATCAGACATCAGGTGCAAGTTTTCCTAAATCATCCTTGCCTGGAAATATATTGTTATTCTTTCACAATCACTGAGTTGAAATCTTGGAACTCCCACTTTAACAGTTTTGTGTGTGTGCCTCGACTAGAGCAGTTCAAGAAGACATCCGACCATTATCTGTTTAAGGGAAAATAGGGTCAACAAATATTGGTTTTGCTAGTGACATGCAGTTCACATGAAGAAATCAGAAAAATGTCTTCAAAATGTATACACCTTTTTATATTCAATAGAGTGGCCAGTACATTGAAGTACTTTATGAATCACATGACATTAATTTTAATAATTAAAAAATAATCACGGTTATCATAAACAATCGGCAATTTGGTACAAGAGCTTAAGCTGAATTTTATCCTACCTTCTGTCTCATCGGTGCAACTAATTGTAGGAAACAAGAAGTGCTTGGAATAAGTTATGAATCATTACATTTTAGCAGAAATGAAAGCAGAAGTCTGCATTTTGAGTGAGTGGGTAGCTTTCAAAAATGCATTCAAAAGACATTGCGATAATAGTTTACAAAGAAGGAAGAACAAATCCTAGTAAGATCAGAGCCATTACATTCAGACACTTCATAGGGCCATTAACAAACTAAATTTATGCCTAAGTCACACAAAGGGGTATTTGAGTACGTGGAAAGTGATAATATTAAAAAGATATCTTTGAAAAGGATAGAGGTGTAGAGAGGGGGAGGGTATAGGGAGGAAATTCCATAGGTTTGAGTCCAAACAAATGGTGCAATTATAACAACAGATGTACCCAAAGCCAGTGATGGAGGAAAGCAGTTATCTCAGAGTGGGTCTGGGAGAGGGTACAGGAACAAGACATTAATTAGATTAGTTAGTTACTTATGTACACTCACAATGTTGGTAGGGAAAATAGTTCCAGGATTTGACCCAGTGACGTTGAAGAAGCAACAATATAGTTCCAAGTCAGAATAAGGGCCTCCAGGTGATAGTGTTCAGTAGAATCTGTAGCCCTTGACCTTTTAGCTGGTGGAGGTTATGGGTTTAAAAATGCCTTCAAAGAAGCTCTGGTGAGTTATTAGAGTGCATCCTGAAAGTGTTACAAACCATTGCTCTTGCATATTAGTTGGGGAAAGAGTGAATGTTTGTAGACGTGCTACCAATCAAGCAGGCTACTTTGTCTGGGATGGTGTCAAGCAGCTGTTGGGTACTGTTGAAGCTGTACCCATCCAAATAAGCAGGGAGTATTTCATCACACTCCTGACATGTGCCTTGTAAGATGGTGGAAAGGTTTGGCAGTGAGTGAGGTGAGTTGCAGAAACATGAGCCTTTGATCTGCTTTTTAGCTGTGGTGGTTATATAATTAGTCCAGTTCAGCATCTGATCACTGTTCACTCTCAGGATATTGATGATGGGGACTTCAGTGATAATAATATGATTAAATTTCAAGGGGAAGTGGTTAGATTTGCTTGTTTGAGACAGATATTGCCTGTCAGATATGAGGGGTTAATGTTACTCGCCAGTTACCAGCCCAAGCCTGGATGCTATCCAGGTCTTGTTGCATTTGGATATGGACTGCCACAGTATTGGTGTGGCACTACAGAACACACCAGATGGCCTCCTTCTTTAGAGACCGCAATTTCCCTTCCCACGTGGTTGAAGATGCCCTCCAACGCATCTCGTCCACATCCTGCACCCCACCCCTCCAACCGTAACAAGGACAGAACCCCCCTGGTCCTCACTTTCCACTCTACCAACCTTCGCATTAACCATATCGTCCGCCACCTCCAAACGGACCCCATCACCAGGGATATATTTCCCTCCCAAACCCTTTCCGCCTTCCGCAAAGACCATTCCCTATGTCAGGTCCACTGTCCCCAACAACCCACCCTCCCATCCTGGCACTCTCCCCTGCCACTGCAGGAATTGCAAAACCTGCGCCCCCACTTCCTCCCTCACCTCCATCAAAGGTCCCAAAGGAGCCTTCCACATCCATCAAAGTTTCACCTGCACCAATATCATTTATTATATCCGTTGCTCCCGATGCGGTCTCTTCTACATTGGAGAGACTGTACGCCTCCTAGCAGAGCGCTTTAGGGAACATCTCTGGGACACCCGCACCAATCAACCCCACCGCCCCGTGGCCCAACATTTCAACTCCCCTTCCCACTCTGCCAAGGACATGCAGGTCCTGGGCCTCCTCCACCACTGTTCCCTCACCACAGACGTCTGGAGGAAGAACGGCTCATCTTCTGCCTCGGAACACTTCAACCCCAGGGAATTAATGTGGACCTCACCAGTTTCCTCATTTGCCCTCCCCCCACTTTACCCCAGTTCCAACCTTCCAGCTCAGCACCATTCTCATAACCTGTCCCACCTGCCAATGTCCCTTCCCATCTATCCGCTCCACCCTCCCCTCTGACCTATCACCTCCAGCCCCACCCCCATTCGCCCATTGTACTATTTTCTACCTTCTCGCCAGCCCCACCCCACCCCACCCCATTTATCTCTCCACCCTGGAGGCTTCCTGCCTCTATTCCTGATGAAGGGCTTTTGCCCGAAGCGTCGATTTTCCTGCTTCTCGGATGCTGCCTGACCTGATGTGCTTGTCCAGCACCACTCTGATCTAAACCACAGTATTGGTGAAGTCCAGAATGGCTGAACATTGCGCAATGAACTGTGAATATCACACTTCTGATCCTGTGATGAAGAAAGATCATCAATAAGGCAGCTGAAGATGGCTGGGCATAGAATACTGAGAACACATGCAGCAATATCATTTGATTAGATTGGATTAGATTAGATTACAGTGTGGAAACAGGCCCTTCGGCCCAACAAGTCCACACCGACCCGCCGAAGCGCAACCCACCCATACTCCTACATTTACCCCTTACCTAACACTACGGGCAATTTAGTATGGCCAATTCACCTCATCCTGCACGTCTTTGGACTGTGGGAGGAAACCGGAGCACCCGGAGGAAACCCACGCAGACACGGGGAGAACGTGCAAACTCCACACAGTCAGTCGCCTGAGGCAGGAATTGAACCCGGGTCTCAGGCGCTGTGAGGCAGCAGTGCTAACCACTGTGCCACCGTGCCGCCCACTAATTTGGCTGAGATGATTTGACCTTCAACAACCTTAACCGCATTAGGTTTCACTCCAACTAACAAAGAGCTTTGCTCTGATTCTCAATGAGTCGAATTTTGCTCAAGCTCCTTCATGCCATATTGGTCAAATGCTGTTTTAAGGTCAAAGGCAGTCACTGATCAAAGTCCAAATCTCTGAACTTCAGTTCTTTTGTTCATGTTTCAACCAAGCCTATAAAAAGGTCAGGAGCTGAATGACCTGAGCATTAATGAGCAGATTATTAGTGGACTATTGATGATTCCATGCATCACTTGCCCTGATGGTTAAGAGTGGATTGATGCAACAGGGACCAAAACAGAAATTGCTGGAGAAATTCAACAGCTCTGGCAGCAACTGTGAAGAGAAAGCAGAGTTAACATTTCAATTCCATTGTCCCTTCTTCAGAACTAGTTTCTTTCTCTCCACAAATGCTGCCAGACCTGCTGAGTTTCTCCAGCAATTTCTATTTTTTGTTTCTGATTTCCAGCACCATGGTTATTTGTTTCAGAACATAGAGCATAGAACAATACAGCGCAGAACAGGCCCTTCGGCTCTCAATGTTGCGCCGACCTGTGAACTAAACTAAGCCCATCTTCCTACACTATCCCATCATCATCCATATGCTGAGCCAAGGATTGTTTAAATCTCCCTAATGTGGCTGAATTAATTATATTGACAAGCAGGGCATTCCACACCCATGTTTAATTTTGCTGAGGCAGGGATTGGTTACATTGGATTTGTCTTTCTTTTTGTGGACATATCTGGACAATTTTCTTAAATCTCAGTGAGATATCAGTGTTGGAATTGTACTGGAACAGCCTGGGTAGGGGGGGTCTACCAGTTCAGGAGCATAAGTCTTCAATACTATTGTTATGGTGTTGTCAGGTCTATAGTCTTTGCAGTACCCAAGATCCTAATATGTGCCACCCACATGTTCACATGGCATTATTGTAATAGGGAGCACCTCTAGCACTTTTTAGTGTTCCTACTTTCATACTCTTTCCATCTTATATATAACATTTAGTGCCAACACAAAGGTGATTGTACAATTGCATGCTCAGAGATTCAACCTGTTTTCTGGACCATTTCAGTGCCACTCGAAGTGTTTAGAGTATAACTCTATTTAGTCTCCCAAAGTAATGCTGCTGAAGTCTATGGAACTTGCTGCAACAATTTGCTTAGTCTATATAGAATCATAGAATTCCTACAGTGTAGAAAGAGACTATTTGGCCCATCAAGTCTAAGGAGAAAGTGAGGTCTGCAGATGCTGGAGATCAGAGCTGAAAATGTGTTGCTAGAAAAGCGCAGCAGGTCAGGCAGCATCCAGGGAACAGGAGCATCGACGTTTCGGGCATAAGCCCTTCTTCAGGAATGGTCTGAACCATCAAGTCTGAACCAACCCACCAAAGAGCATCCCATCCAGACCCACCCAGATCTGTAGCCCTCCATTTCCCATGGCTAACCCACCTAGCCTGCACATCCCTGGAATCTATGGGCAATTTAGCATGGTCAATCCGCCTAACCTGCACAGCTTTGGACTATAGGAAGAAGCCAGAGCACCCAACAAAACCCACGGCACGAACGTGGAAACTCCGCACAGACAATCACCCAAAGCTGGAATCAAACCTGGGTCCCTGAGGTTGTGAGGCAGCAGTGCTAACCAGTGAGTCACCATACCTAGACCTTCTGCTCCTTTACAGTTTATTCTGCTGAATCATGTGCCGGAGGGAGAAATGGAGATCTGTGTTAAGGTTTGACCAGGTCATCTCCAGATGTGATTGAGAGCAAGTGAAGCCAATTGCTTTTCTCTGCCTCCCTCATCTTTACCCATGATGGTATTGCATATGGTGTATCATAATTCCTGAAGAAGGGCTTATGCCCGAAATGTCGATTCTCCTGCTCCTTGGATGCTGCCTGACCTGCTGCACTTTTCCAGCAACACATTTTTCAGCTCTGATCTCCAGCAACTGCAGTCCTCACTTTCTCTTATGGTGTATCATAGGTAATTAGGTGGTGGAAAGAAAGCCATCCAGTTTGTGCAAGGCGACCTCTTAAAGTACTGTTGGCTTCAGTGCCAGGCTTTGACTCTGACCAGTTACGTTGGTATCAGTGAATGCAATGAAACTTTGAACCATTGGTATCTCCTCACCTTCCCCAACTACCATTCAAATGTTTTTAAAATCTTTTGTGGTGCAGTGATAGATCCCTACCTCTAGGCTGGGAGGTCTAGATTCAAGTCCCATTTGCTCCAGAGGTGTGTAATAATATCTCTGAACAGGCTGATGACGAAGTAGATTTGGCAATGAAGAAAGGAATATAGAGGGGGGGGGGGAAACAATAGAGTTGCATTTATTCTGGACTTATGGCACCGTGGTACTGTCCTGACTTTTTGGCAAGAAGATCTGAGTTCAAGGCCCACCTGCCCTGGGTGCGTGTTACAGTACGTGTAAATGGCTTGGTGAAAATCACTAGGAGCTGAGTTCCTGTCCATCTGTACCCTTGAAGCTTTCAGATGGAGGTGGTGGCTGGGGTGCATTATTTCCCCACCAACACTATTTTGATTTCATCCCATCCCTCGTTTTCTCTCACCTTCTCGATTTTTCTTTGTTATCGTGACACTACTCATTGATCTGGTGGTCGAATTAAATAAACAGAGCCAGGTTTCTGTCCACCTCATAGTATGCAGATGACACAAAGATGGATGGAGGGACGGATAGTGTTGAGGAAGTGGGGAGGCTGCAGAAGGACTTGGGCAGGCCAGAGAGTGAGCAAAGAAATGGAAGATGGAATACAATGTGGGAAAGTGTGAGTTATGTACTTTGGTGGGAAGAATAGAGGCATAGACTATTTTCTAAATCAGGAAAGGCTTCACAAATCTGAAGCACCATCAGTCTTAGGAGTCCTAGTTCAGGATTCTCTTAAGATTAACATGCAGGTTCAGTTGGCAGTTAGGAAGGCAAATGCAATGTTGCATTCATTTCAAGAGCAGTAAAATACAAGAGCAGAGATATACTGCTGAGGCTGTATAATGCTCTGGTCAGACTGCATTTAGTATTGTGAGCAGGTTTGGACCCTGTATCGAAGGAAAGAGATGGTGGCATTGGAAGGTTCCACTGGAGGTTTACAAAGTTGATCTCTGGGATGAAGGGCTTGACCTGCGAGTACTTGAGGACTCTGAGTCTGTACTCAATGGACTTTAGAAGATGAGGGAGATCTCATTGAAACCTTCAGAAAATGGAGTGTCCTGCATAGAGTGGACATGGAGAAGATGTTGCCACTGGTAAGATAGACTAGGACTTGAAGGCACAGCCTCAGAGTGAAGGGATGAAATAAGTCCTATTTCAGCCAAGGACTGGTGAATCGGTGGAACTTATTGTTCAGAGGCCTGTAGAGGTCAGGTCATTAAGTGTCTTTAAGACAGAGATGGATAGGTTTTTGATTACTAAGGAGTTCAGGATTATGAGAAGAAGGCAGAAGAATGGGGTTTGAGAAACGTATCAGCCAGGATTAAATAGCAGATCAGATTTGATGAGCAAATGGCCTAATTCTGCTCCTATTTCTTATAGTATTACCTTAACCTTTTGGAGGGAGGTCAACATTGTGGAGGTAGTATTTGTAGTAATTTGTTGGTTGGGTGTTTTGTTTAATTTGGGGTGAGTTTCTAAAATGAAACAAAGAGCTAAGTTTTTTCTTGGTAAGATGTTGGCTTCATGACAAGAAAAGGGTCTGTGAAGGAAAAGTGGAAACTGACATTTATACCACGCTATAGATTTACAATAAAATCTTTGTAAGTATCTGAAAGTCTTTTGCTGCCCAATTCAACGGATGTCTATTTGGCTACTAATCATCATGTTTTTCTAACATCATCATTGCAACATTGTAAATCATTATTATAAATATTCAGACGTTAATCTCATTACATTAAATCTTCCCTCTATGTTTTGCTCCCCATTACATATTATATATCATTTGTCCTAAAAATCTCAGTTTTGATGGAATAAAGCTCTGGGGTGTATTTTGTTCCAATCAAGGCCCAGGAAAGGTTCCCCCAAGGTAGGACAATTCCATTGGCTCCCCCAAAGTAGGATACCCCAAATTGCTAAACACCTGGATAAGGAGCGAGAACTCACTCCCGTTATTTATTCACCAACCCCTCAACCGGCCACGACAGAGTTAATTTTAAAAGGATCCCTTTCCTTGTGGATCTCTCTCTCTTTTAGATCAAATGAATGAATGTATTAATAAGAACCAACATAACCAGGTTTTCTTGAGACAAGCAAAGAGTTCATCAGATGCTAAGGTGAGAAGAAATGATAACACACTGATTAGAAATAAAAGGAGCGTCCAAACAAAAACCTGATAGAAGTTAAAAACAATATACAGATCAGTGTCTGGGTTCTGTGAAGCGAAGACATTGGGATGTTGCAGACATTATGTTGGATGATACTCAAAGTACAGATATTGGTCAGTGAATAGATGATTTTGAGATACTTGACTTTGCTGTTTAGCTAAAATTATTTAATCCTGCTTCCTTTCAGTAGTGGCTGGCCTGTAGCACTTAGGTAAAGGAACACTTTTTAATTTCACCTGTAATGCAAGGGTGTTTACAGGTTGTCCTCAAACTATAATTTTCACAGCACACTAGTCAACTAAAGATTTGGAGTTGGTTTTCACCTCTGTTTTATATTCACCTGTAAAGGCGAAATCTTTCAATTCATTCCCCCATTCTGGAATATAAACCACAGGGGATGTTTTCTGTTGAGGAGATGTAATTAAATTGAATTTCCTTGGCACCCTGCAAGGTGCAGCATCCTAGGAGTTCACAAAGGGAAACTTTTGGAACTTGATGAATTCCATGTTTAGAAGTTATCTGATCAACTAGGCTTGGTTTGCTGACTTTATTAAAAAAACAGGTCTGGTCTAGAAGTTCATCCTCTCTGTAAGCAATTCAAGATTGTGAACCATTGTCATGACAATTGCTTATCTGATTTAGTTCTGGTTTTGTTTTTAGATCTAAACTGTTTTATGCTTATTGTCTTTCAACATGAGTGTTCCTCTCCAATGTAAAAATAAAATTTTTGTTCCTCTTGCTCCGAGAAGGGCTTCCATATTTCTATTAGTTTCTTGTCCAATGATATCAATGCATTATTATTTCTCCTCAAAATCCCACAATCTGTTTCAATACTGTATGATCTCTACTGTTGTGTTTTACATGTGGCCATTCCTTCTCTCAGTTGATCTCTTATCCTCACTCTCTCTCTCTAAGCTATACAGATAACCCTTCAGCTCTGTATCTTTTATTGAAGTTGCAAGAGTGGTTGTCTCTTTCCTCCTCATCACATAATTTTGCTACATTATGGACATTCTCAGGCTGTAACTTCTGAATTAGAGAAGTTCTCAATCTCCTGTCCATCAATAATGTTGATGTTGCTCAGTCATTCTGTTACAGTGTTGGTTAATCACCAATTCGTATTGATTGTCCTTCGGTTTGATGACTGATCCCAGTTTGCTTTCTTAAATATTGGCAGCAGGTTTTTAGTAGTTCTCAATCTACCCAACCTATAACCCTGGGTCTGCTGTTGACATGGCTTCTGGAAGATTGTAATCACATCAGACGATAAGATATAGGAGCAAAAATAGGCTATTCAGCCCATCAGGGAGAAAGTGAGGACTGCAAATGCTGGAGATCAGAGCTGAAAAATGTGTTGCTGGAAAAGCGCAGCAGGTCAGGCAGCATCCAAGGAGCAGGAGAATCGACGTTTCAGGCATAAGCCCTTCCTCAGGAATGAGGAAAGTATGCCAAACAGGCTAAGATAAAAGGTAGGGAGGAGGGACTTGGGAGAGGGGTGTTGGGATTGCGATAGGTGGAAGGAGGTTAAGGTGAGGGTGATAGGCCAGAGAGGGGGTGGGGGCGGAGAGGTCAGGAAGAAGATTGCAGGTCAAGAAGGTGGTGCTAAGTCCGAGGGTTGGGACTGAGATAAGGTGGGGGGAGGGGAAATGAGGAAACTGGAGAAATCTGCATTCATCCCTTGTGTTTGGAGGGTTCCTAGGTGGAAGATGAGGCGCTCTTCCTCCAGGTGTCGTGTTGCCATGGTCTGGTGATGGAGGAGGCCAAGGATCTGCATGGGGCCCATGCGGGTGCCCATGGCTACTCCTTTGGCTTGGAGGAGGTGGGAGGATTGGAAAGAGAAGTTGTTCAGAGTGAGGACCAGTTCAGTCAGTCGAAGGAGGGTGTCAGTGGAAGGGTACTGGTTGGGTCGGCGGGAAAGGAAGAAGCGGAGGGCTTTGAGTCCTTCGTGATGGGGATGGAGGTGTATAGGGAGTGGATGTCAATGGTGAAGATAAGGCGTTGGGGGCTGGGGAAGCGAAAATCATGGAGGAGGTGGAGGGCGTGGGTGGTGTCCCGAACGTAGGTGGGGAGTTCTTGGACTAAGGGGGACAAGACAGTGTCAAGGTATGCAGAGATGAGTTCTTAGAAATTCTTCTTCATCTTCTTCATCTCAGTTCTAAAAGGCCATGCCTTCACTCGGAGACTAGGCCTTTGCATCCTCGTCTCTCCTACTCATGGAAACATGTTCTCTGTGTGCATGCTTTCCAAGCCTCCGAGGATTCTATAAGTTTGAATAAGATAACCCCTCATCCTTCTAAACTCCATTGAGTACAGGCCCAAAGTCCTCAAGCACTCCTCGTATGACAAGCATTTCATTCCCAAGATCATTCTTATGATCTTCCTCTTGACCCCCTTCAAGACCTGCATGTTCTTCCTTAAACGAGGGAAGTGTATCACCTCACAGTTCCCCACATTGTATTCCATCTGCCATTTCTTTGCCCACTCCAAGCCTGTCCAAGTCCTTCTGCAGCCTTCCTGCTTTCTTAACACTACCTATCCCTCTACCTACCTTTGTGTCATCTGCAAACTTAGCAACAGTGCCCTCAGTTTCTTCATTCAGATTGCTAATGAATAATGTGAATAGTTGTGGTCCTAACACTGAACTCTGTGGAACTCCACTTGTCACCAGCTGCGATCGTGAAAAAGGCTCCTTTATCTGCTGTCTGCCAGTCAGCCAAACCTCTATCCATGCCAGTACCTTGCCCCTAACACTATGGGCTTTTATTTTATTTGATTCATTTCCAATAGTCTGGTGTTAACTCCTAATTTTCAAGGTTGAGCAACATTCCACCAGTGATCTCTTGGTCCCGAATCATTCCAACATTAACAGATCTATTGCTGAATGTCAACTGTAGTTATTTAGTGACTTACACACTTTAATTGGCAGTCTCATTGTAGTTAAATTATGTACTGTCAAGTATTCAGCCTTCAAACAGTTGGAAGCCAGTTTTGTTTAGCTCAATCACTTCATTCTGTTGCTCAGAGACAGTTGTGGGTGGTGACACTTGATCGCTCACTTTCACGGAGAATAACCTCATATAAAACCTAAGACTTCAGAGAGAATAAAATGAACAACAATTTCTGTGCCCTGACAAAGAGTAACTGAAAAATAAAGAAGGAAGGAGAAAAGTGCAGGACAAAAAAAAGGGAGATTTTAAAATATGAGGCTGCAGTTACATTGCCGAGTGTGATGCTGGAAAAGCACAACAGGTCAGGCAGCATCTGAGTTACATTGCAAATATATATTTTGACTTTTTCTTCTTGGCATGTGAGCGTTGTTGGCAGGATCTGCATTTATTGTCTGATTTCCCTGAGTAGTTGATAGTATAAACTAACTGCTGTCATGTACCGGTACAGTTTTTGTTCTTATTGTTTTTCTATATGATAATATAAAAAGATTTGCTACATAGTGGGCTACATAGTGGGCAGCACGGTGGCACAGTGGTTAGCACTGCTACCTCACAGCGCTAGAGACCCGGGTTCAATTCCCGCCTCAGGCGACTGACCGTGTGGAGTTTGCACATTCTCCCCGTGTCTGCGTGGGTTTCCTCCGGGTGCTTTGGTTTCCTCCCACAGTCCAAAAATGTGTGCAGGTCAGATGAATTAGCCATGCTAAATTGCCCGTAGTGTTAGGTAAGGGGTAAATGTAAGGGTAAATGTGGGTTGTGCTTCGGTGGGTCGGTGTGGACTTGTTGGGCCGAAGGGCATGTTTCCACACTGTAAGTAATCTAATCTAATAAGAGGCCACTTTGTCCATCATACTCATGCTGCAAGGGAAGTAATTTGATACAACTATTAACTATTGTTCGGCTGTATAAGCCAAAGCAGGAAGGATGCTAGATTTCCCTCCCTAAAGGAGATCAGTCTCTTAGTCTGAAAACTTCATGATATCAGCATTTTTCCAGAGATCATGAATTAATCAGGTTGAATATAGAGTTGAGAAAAAAATTGGCGATTTCAGGTTAACCACTATAAATTTAATAGGAAGATCAGGAAATTTAGGAGGAATCCAATGACCTTGCAACCTGGAATGAAAATATGGAGAAACAAGTGACAGTTTACAGCCAGGAATATAAGAAGCCCTCAAATGTTTGCTAGGGAATAATTCATTATGGCAAAATAAAACCCATCTAGGGTACTGAGGGATGAAATAGCAATAAAAGGGAAAGACACGATTGAACCTACAAATAATCTTTCCCTACAAATATTTGCAAAAGCTCTTTGCAGATACTAAACAGAGAAGAGGATTCATCAAACTTACCAAAGTTGTTTTTGTTATAATCTCTCTGAAGTCTTAGGTTTTACATGGAGCTACTCTCCATGAAAGTGACCAATCAAGTGACACCACCCAAAACTGTCTCTGAGCAAAAGAATGAAGTGACTGAGCTAAACAAAACTAACATCCATCTGTTTGAAGGCTGTTTATTTGACAGTACATCTTCTGATACATAGCTTTTATAGTCATTCTATTTAACAATAAACCCACATTCAAGGTTAATGGGCCGAGGATTTTTTTGCAATTGCGTCATTTAATCTTTAAGATTTGCCGTTAATGTTACATTTACAATGCATTGAATATAAAGCTGGAGGTTTTCTGCCCCTGTACACATGTATTTCAAAAATACCAGAGTCACCTCCAACCAAGAACATATGAAAAAGCCTGTACTAAATCGGATCTTATTCACTAATGAGTTTGTTGGCTGGACTCTTTCATTAGATCTCTCACTGGTTACTAAGAGGCAGTATTTGGGAGCAACCATCTGGTGCACTTCATCATTACTGTACACAGAGTGGAAAAATTGACACATTAATCAGCTTATATTCACAGACAGCAGCAATAATTCTGAAATGGAGACATAAAGGGTTTCAAAAAAATGTAATAAATAGGAGCAGGAGAAGGCGTGTTGAGTCTTTTCATCATTCAACATGGTCTTAGCTTATCTTCAACTTCACCTCTACTTTCCAGATTGCTTCTCATATTCCCTGATTCTCAAGGAGACCAAAAACCTACCTCTCCCAACCTTAACTATATCCAATGAATGTGCATGCACAACCCACTGGGCTAGTATACTTCCAAGTTTCACAACCCTTTGAGTGAAGAAATTTCTCCCCGTTTGAATCCTAAATGATTGGTCTCTTAACTTGAAAATGTTCCCTTTCTTCTGTGTTACAGCCCATAAGAGACCATTCAGACTGTCGTATATGTGCAAGCTTTTTGCAAGAGCAACTCATGTAGTCCCACTTTCTAAACCCTTACAAAACCTTTTCTCCTCAGGTGTTTATACAACCCTCTTTTGCAAGTCAAGATTAAACTTCACATCATACTCTCTGAGTGGGCAAAATCTTGGGATAAAATTGTAAAATATAAGCTTATACATTTTAGCAGGAAAACTAGAGGAGCTGAATATCATTTAATTGTGGAAAGACTGCAGGAAGCTGCAGAACAGAGAAATTTGGGAGCCGTCATGAATAAATTACAAAAAGTTAGCATTTAGGTTCAGCAGGTAATAGGGAAGGCAAGTGGAATGTTGATCTTATTTTGTAGGGAATGGAGTATAAATATACAAAGATCTTGCTAATAATATACAAAGCACTAGTTGGACCAAACCTAGAATATTGCAAACTGTTTTGGTCCCCTGATATAAAGAAAGATATATTGGCGTTGGAAACAATCCAGAGAAGGTTCATTAGATTGATCCTGGGTATAGAGAGATTTTCTTATGAGAACAGTTTGAGTAGTTTGGACCAACTCATTGGAGTTTTGAAGATGAGAGGCAACCCTATTGCAATGTACAAGCTTCTTAGGGGCTTTGCCAGGGTGGATGTGGAGAGATTGTTTCCTCTGGTGGGAGAGCCTAGGACCAGAGGGTATATTCTCAGAGTAAGGAGTCACATGATTACGACAGAAATGGGGACAAATTTCTTTTCTCAGAGTGTAGTGAATCTGTGGAATTCTTTATCATGGGGTCTGCAGGTGCTGAATAAGTTACATATATTTAAGGCTGAGATATCCAGATATCAGACCATTGGGTTGCTCTCTCATTAGAAACAACTGGTGGTAGTTTTACCTGAAGGTCACCATGCTTCCGGTGAGAGGAGAGGTTGAAAGGAGACTCTTCATGATAACCTCAGCCAATGCAAACCGTGTGTTATGAAAAATCTAGTTCTGATAATATTAGCCAGTCACAAGGTGGAGAGCGAGATTTGACCACATCTTTGGAGAAACTATAAACATCTTTGATAGGGAAGGTTCCCAATTCACAGCATTTCACAGGAGCAGTACATTTATGTAATGTACAAGTAAGTGCAATAGAAAAAGAGAAGTACATCTTTAAAGAATGGCTTCTGCAAATTCTAATACCAGTAATATGTTAGCTCCTGTCGACCACAATGTAGGATATAATGGCTACAATCAACCATGGAGATTTCTTTCAGGTTTTTATTTCCTTCTTTGAAAATATAGTTGGTACAATAGGATGAATCTATGTGCGGAAGCAACGCACAGGTTAAGAGAGGGAGGTGGCATGACAGAATCAAGCATGGGGAAGTCTGTCAAAAATCAGGAACCACAGTTCTCTGGATTCTGGGTATGTGAAATAAAAATAGAAAATTCTGCACTTAAACAACATGTCTGGAGAGAGAACCAGAGTTCATTGACCTGACTGTTCAATCTTGTTTCTCTTCTACAGAGGTAGTCTGACCGGCTGAGTACTTCAAAATTTTCTGTTTCTCGTTCATCGGAAACTATTTGTGTTCCACGATGAGTCAATGGTAATTTTCTTGTCTTCAGAATATTCACAGAATGTGTGAGACTGTGGGCTGACAGTTTGAGCTTCATGGGTTATGGAGGAACCAGAGGAGCTGACTGCTTTCATTTGTTATAATAAAAGATCAGATTCCATTAAGGTCATTTTCCAGCTTTTGGCCCATAGTCCTGGAAGATACTGCAATGTAAGTAAAAATCTAAATGCTGCTTAAATATTACGAGAATTTCTAACTCAACCACTCTTTCAGATAGTTGGTTTCAGACTCCTTCAAATCTCTGAGTGAAAACATTTCTCCTCAACTATCCTCAGTCTTTTAACTCTTACCTTAAATCTATGCCCCTGTAATTGACCCCTTTATTTAAGGAAAAAGTAGCTTTCTATACCGTATCTATACCCCTCACCAACTTATGCACTTCTACAAGGACCCCTCTCAACCTTTGCTGTTGCAAGGAAAACAACCCCAGCCTATCTAATATTTCCTCATAGCTTGGAGCCCATTCAGCATCCAGGTAAATCTCCCATCACATCTCTCTTGTGCAATCACATCATTTTGATAATGTGCTGATCAAAACTCAAGTTGCGGCCAAACCAGTGTTTTATACAGTTATAGAGCCATAGAGTTATACAGCACAGAAACAAACCCTTTGGTCCAACCAGTCCATGCTGACTATAATCTCTAAACTAAGCTAGTAATTGCCTGCTCCTGACCCAAATCCCTCCAAGCCTTTCCTATTTAGTTACTTATCCAAACATTTTTTAAACGTTGTAATTGTACCCACATCCACCACTGCCTCTGGAAGTTCATTCCACATGTGAACGTCCCTCTGTATAAAAAAGATTTGCCCCTCATGTCCTTTTAAAATTTCTCTCCTCTCACCTTAAAAATGACCCCCTAGTCTTGAAGTTCCCCATCTTCGGGAAACTCCAACTACCATTAACTCTATCTATACCTCTCATTATTTTATAAACTTCTATAAGGTCACGTCTTAACCTCTTACTTTAGATTAGATTAGTTACAGTGTGGAAACAGGCCCTTCGGCCCAACAAGTCCACACCGACCCGCCGAAGCGCAAACCACCCAGACCCCCATTCCCCTACATATACCCCTTCACCTAACCTGCATATTTTTGGACTGTGGGAGGAAACCGGAGCACCCGGAGGAAACCCACGCAGACATGGGGAGAATGTGCAAACTCCACACAGTCAGTCGCCTGAGGTGGGAATTGAACCCAGGTCTCTGGCGCTGTGAGGCAGCAGTGCTAACCACTGCACCACTGTGCCGCACACTTTCCAGTGAAAAAAATCACAGCCTATCCAGACTTTTTTTATGACTCAAACCTTCTGTACCTGGCAACATCCTGTCCAGCATAATCTCCATATTTTGTATTCCATGCCTTGGCTAATAAAGACAAGCATTCCACATGCCTTCTTAACCATCTTACCTACTTAGTCTGCTGCCTTCAGAGATCAATGTACATGCTCACTGAGGTCTCTCTCATCTTCAGTACTTTCCAGAATCCTATCATTCATCGTGTAATCTCTTGCTTTGTCTCACAGTTCTCCGGATTGAATTCCACTTGCTCAAACCAGTTGATAAAAGCAAATTACTGTGGATGCTGGAATCTGAAACCAAAAGAGAAAATGCTGTAAAATCTCAGCAGGTCTGGCAGCATCTGTAAGGAGAGAAAAGATCTGACGTTTCGAGTCTAACTGACCCTTTGTCAGCTTTGTCAAAGGGTCAGTTAGACTCAAAATGTCAGCTCTTTTCTCTCCTTACAGATGCTGCCAGACCTGCTGAGATTTTACAGCATTTTCTCTTTTGCTCTAACCAGTCGTTTGACTTCTTCCTGCAGTTTACAGCTGTCTTCCTCACTATTTACAAACCTACTAATTTTCATGTTATTCCCAAACCTCTTGATTACACCAGCTCCACTTAAGTACAAGTCATTCACGTATACCACAAAAGGCAAGGGCCCAGTACCAGGTCCCATGAGATCTCACTGGAAACAGACTGTCACAGAAACAGCCCTTTACCATCACACTTTGCTTCCTACCTCTCAACTAAATTTGGATCCAATGTGCCACTTTCTCTTGTATTCCATGGGCTCTGACTTCCTTGACCAATCTGGCATGAGGGATCTTATTAAAAGCCTCGTTGAAGTCTTTGTAGACAATCAAATGCATTCCCCTCATCAACACTGCTGGCTATTGCCTCAAAAAAGTTGATCAAATTTGTCAAAGACAGCCTCCTTTTAACAAATCTGTGTAGATTATCCCTGATTAATCAGAATATCTTCAAGTGCAGGTGTATGCTGTCACTGAGAATTCTCTCTAATAATTTCCCCACCACTGAGTTTAGACTGACTGGCTCAATCCCTTATAGATTAGATTAGATTACCTACAGCCAACAACTCCACACTGACCCTCCGCAGAGTAACCCAGCCAGACCCTTTTCCCTCTGACTAATGCACCTAACCAATGGGCAATTTAGCATGGCCAATTCACCTGACCTGCACATCTTTGGACTGTGGGAGGAAACTGGAGCACCCGGAGGAAATCCATGCAGACACAGTGAGAATGCGTAAACTCCACACAGACAGTCACCCAAGGCTGGAATCGAACCTGGGACCCTGGTGCTGTGAGGCAGTAGTATATTGGGGAGACAGGCCGGCTACTTGCGGAACGTTTCAGAGAACACCTCTGGGACACCCGGACCAACCAACCCAACCACCCTGTGGCTCAACACTTCAACTCCCCCTCCCACTCCACCCAGGATATGCAGGTCTTTGGACTCCTCCATCGCCAGACCACAACAACACGACGGTTGGAGGAAGAGCGCCTCATCTTCCGCCTGGGAACCCTCCAACCACAAGGGATGAACTCGGATTTCACCAGTTTCCTCATTTCCCCTCCCCCCACCTTGTCTCAGTCAAATCCATCGAATTCAGCACCGCCTTCCTAACCTGCAATCTTCTTCCTGACCTCTCCGCCCCCACCCCAGTCTGACCTATCACCCTCACCTTGACCTCTTTCCACCTATCACATTTCCGACGCCTCTCCCCCAAGTCCCTCCTCCCGACCTTTTATCTTAGCCTGCTGGACAAACTTTCCTCATTCCTGAAGAAGGGCTTATGCCCGAAACGTCGATTCTCCTGTTCCCTGGATGCTGCCTGACCTGCTGCGCTTTTCCAGCAACACATTTTCAGCTCTAACCACTGAACCACCGTGCCGTCCCATACTCCCTTACTCCCTGTTTTTTTTTAATAATGGGACAACGTCAGCAGTTCTCCAGTCGCCTGGTACTCCAAAGAGGATTTGAAAATTTCTTGAAATTCCTGATATCGATATCTGCATTGTCCTTTTCTATTATGAAAACCAATGCAAAGTATACATTGCGGTGCTGCATGTCTCAGTCTGTACAAGATTTCGTCTGTGGACCCTACGTTTCCCCTGGTTAATCGTTTGGACTTACATTACATTTTTAAAAATCCATTGGATTGTTCTTTATTAGAATTAGATTCCCTACAGTATTGAAACTGGCCCGTCAGCCCAATAGGTCCACACCAACCCTCCGAAGAACAACCCACCCAGACCCATTCTCCTATCCTATATTTATCCCTGACTAATGCACCTAACACTATGGGCAATTTAGAATGGCCAATTCACCTAACCGACACATCTTTGGACTGTGGGAGGAAACCAGAGAACTCAGAGGAGCACACGGGGAGAATGTGCGAACTCCACACAGACAGTCACCTGAGACAGAAATTGAACCCGGGTCCCTGGTGCTGTGAGGCAGCAGTGCGAACCACTGAGCCACTGTGCTGCCCAATGACTACCCACCAATTTTACCCACCAATGCAGTAACATGCATTCTCATTGCTTTCCTAATTTCTTTTTTAAGACCCTCTCACTTGGCATTTTTTATATTCCTCCAAGGACTCTGCAGTATTGAACCTTCGCTGTCTGCCTTAAAACTTTTCATTTTTTCTTCATCCTAACCTTTGTACCCCTTGTCATCCATGGCTGTCCAATCGTGGTATCGCCTTTTGACTTTAGAAGAACATCTTTCATCTCTACTCTTGCTCTTTCCTCCTTGAATGTCTCCCATTGTTTTGACAGTTTCCTCACTGCCTGGTTGCCTTCTCAGCCAGCACTTCCTTAAACTAGAGGATGACCATGGTTTGAAACGAGCTAGCTACGAAGCATTCAGCCTTCTGAACGCCCTGCTGATGCTCACGCTGTGAAACCCAGAGCTGGATTTGCTCCATCTGGAGACACCTCCTGAAACCATAGTCGTTGAGATTGCCAGCAGCATCCAGGATGTCTCACATTGTGCAGAGTGTGTAAACCACAGGTCACAGCTTCTCAGATATACTTTAGCAAAATAGCGCATGGATCCTTTACTCTTATTTTACCCTTGCTCCTACATAAATATGGACTAGAGAAATCTTGTTCTTGTTTATGAACAAAGTCCCTCCGCCACTGGTTTATCCACTTCTCTGTGAGGGTCCATGCCTCACTCGCTCCTCGCAATGACGCTGTTTAATTACAGGGCCGTTAGCTTTCCTGCTCCCCTCAACGATGCTGCCTGCCTCAAGTCCTCACCTGATTTGCTCCTCTCCTGGTTGAAATTAGTATCTTGTACAACATTCCCAAGCTGATGGCAATGCACTTTTGTTTGCCTGTTGATATCTAATACAGGTCTTGAACAGATTGCCTACTGCCCAGCTGAAAAGTCGTTGGATTTATCAAATGGTTTAGCTGAGAATATCAGAACTCACACTGTCCAACCAATGATAAAATGCAGCCTTTGATTGTATTCTAAATCATTGTTCTTCTCTGGAGTTCTATCAACTAGTCTAAATATTATATTGTTCTTGAGTATCAAATGAATTGCATGGCAGAGCCTTTATTCAAGGGTGGGCCCAATGGGGTGTAATTCTTGGTCCCAACCCCACTGTATGGCAATCAATTTTACATGAGCAAGCCCGTTTGTGGTCAGGGAATGTGTTGAACACTCAATCGTGTGCATCAATGACAAGGAGTCAATTTATCAAGGAGGCAACTGCCATTATTGTACTGACAGTTTAAGAGGGGTTCGAAGATGGAGAAGCTCAAGGGCACTGTGTATTGAGCCATGGCCTAAGCCTAGAGCATTGCATTGTAACCTGGCCTTAAGAGAGTGGTGGGAAAGGTGGAGGCTGAAAAAGGGGTGAAGGAGAGGAAGAGATTGCAAGGGGAAGAGGGAGCAGAAAGCAATAAGGGGGAAGAAAAGGAAGGAGGTTATAAGGGGCTAGGGAGAGACGGGAGCCACAAAAGACAGAGAAAGATTTAAAGTTGTCAACAAAGATCCAGGAAAACCTGAAATCACTGAATTGAGGAAATCTTTGCAAATGAATGTAGAATCTCTAGCTAAAGGCTGCTTAAATTTGTAATTACTAAATGCATAAAATTAAGTAATGAGCAATGTGTCAATTGTTAAATTTAAATCTAGAATTGAGATCTAAGGTGAGAATAGTGACTATCTGGTTAAAACATTTTAGCTGTGGGATTACGCAAAGGAAACACATAAGCTGTGACCTCAATAGTCTATGAATGGGGTGTTTAGTGATTTTTTTGTGTGTAAGCCATTTATTTTGTGGAAACCGTTGCTAACTTATGCCTCCATCTTGTGCCAAATACTGAGATTATCTCGGAAATTGATGTTTTCCTCGTGCATTGTAGTTTTGGAGGGTTGATAATTCTTCTCTGCAAGTCCAAACACACCTTTACTCAACTCCAATATAGAAGTTATTGATGCTACTTGACTGCATCAGCTAATAAACACATGCTGCATTCCTCTGTTCTATAGAGTCTCAAGTACATAGAAAAGACACTCAACAGTAGCTGTTGAGGAATTAAGAGTGAGGGCAAGTTTGGGTATAAGGGGCCTGGAAGCACCATGGCCCGTGATTTCTATCTCTGGTCCTGCTTATGGCAAACCCAAGCTAGGACAGCAGAAGCACATCTTGAAACGTTTAATGCTATGCTCAGTGGAGGAAGCAGTTGTAACATCTTCATACCTGTATTAAGGATTGTGTCTATACATCAGCACCCACGTCTTCACCAGATAAGCTTTGCACCTTGCAATCATCACTCCTCTTCATTGTCACAAGCTTTATGAACAACTGTGGGACCTGTAATTGTATCCATAATGGGACATAGCTGCAGGAATCTCATCTGGTGGTTGCATACTAGTTGAACATTGATGAGTTGCATCACTTCCAGTCCACAAATGATCATGGTGGCCACTTGGTGACCTGGACAACACCATGCACCTGAGGGAGTCCAGTGATGGAGGCAAATCTCAGTGGCTCACTGGCGGTGAATTCAGGATAATCCCTCTGAATGTAGATGCATCCTCTGAACCAGGGCATCCACCACCTCCCAAATGCTGTGATAAACCGCTGACTGTGAGATACCAGGGAGTTCAGCTGCTTTTCAGAAGCAAAGATGTTCGGTGCCCTGAGCCATTTCCATTTAATGTTATTGTACTAAAAGGATCCACTTCATGACTAGACATCCACTGATCCCTATGCCTACAATCGAAAAAAGCTTCCCACCCTTTCACTAGATAATAAGTTTCTCACTTACAGGCTAACGTTCTGACCTTATACATTTTTATATCCTGCCAGCATACAAATCCCAATGCCTCTTCAAATCACTGGGAGGCAGGACTTGCTGTTTTGGATCTAATTATCTGGGTCAAGAGTGTGGCGCTGGAAAAGTACAGCAGGTCAGGCAGCATCCGAGGAGCAGGAAAATTGATGTTTCAGGCAAAAGCCCTTCATCAGGAATGGCTAATTATCTGGATCCATTTACCTCCAACCAAGGACTGAAAATGTACTCAATGAATAGTGAAATATAAATTGGCCAAATATATTGTGCACTAAATCCATATAAATTAGAATAGACATTGAACTCTAGATCATTGAACACAGATCTTTAATAATTACATGAATACACATCCAGAATCAAAGGTATATATTGGAAAGTAGAAGTTTGGATGCTTTTTTTGTGACATTTTCACAAATCATGCAAGACTCTGCTGACATAGCATTTTTCATCTTTAAAAAGCACTGAAGTCATTGGAATCTTGCATTGTTTGGCAACATTTTTCAAATAAATTATTGACTAAATAATTTGATGTTTAGTCCAGTGCTACTGTGAATTTCTCTGCCTCATTAGATTTCTATGTTTTAATATTCACTATTGTAAATTAAAGAAAACATTTTTGCACATTTTACAACAGAAACAACATGCATTTATTAAAAACAATAAATAGTATTTGAATATGTATTCAGAACTAAAGGTTCGACATTTTCTAATAGTAGGTTTGTGACCGGAAGGTTACCTTCAGTGGTTCTTTAAGACTAGTTGACATGTATTCCAGTAACAGGAAACATGTTTGATGTGAATCTTAATGTATGCTACATATTTATGGATGTCAATCACCCTTGCTTAAAGACATATGAGTAAAATAGAATTCCAATCATAGGCAGAGACTTTGTTTCTTCCTCTGCATTTGAATACTGATTTGGCATGGCAGCATATAAACTGAATTTAAGCTTTCAACTGTGGACTACCAATGTGTGAAATGGGAGGTCAGCAGTCCCTTAAGAGTTTTATTTCAAATTTGTCATTCCTATGTGTCCTTAGGCTTTGATATTTCTCTTACCCTTTTCCAGTGTTGCACATGTTCAAACGGGATGCTCCAAATTAACACAATGCTGGAAATATCGTGTGCTGAGAACACAAGGCTTCCTGACAGAAAGTGGTAAGAAGCACTGTTGTTTAACAATGGCAAGGAAAAATCACACTACTGATAATGGCCCCAACTCTGTCATATGTAATAATATATTAACGTATCACAGCATACAGAATTACAATAAATAATACAAAGTTGTTGATTTCTTGTGCAAAAAAGGTACACATTAACATTCCTATTGTTATCACATGATGTGTTTCCTTTGTAGAGACGACATGACACTGTAAGGTTGTTAGATAGCATCAACACACCAAGGCAGATATTGGCAGCTCCTTGGAATCACTTAGTCACACACACATTCAGAACATGATAGACTCCCAGGTTGATAATCAGTTCTGATTTGCATTTTGTGTTCAGGCTTTTCTGACTATGCGTCCAGACTTCTTCCAATCGCGGAATTTCTCACGTTTTGTATAACGATTCAGAGATCTGGAGTGTGTTAAACTTCCAGATTTCACATGACTAAAACAAGACAGATGAACAACATAGCAAAGTCAGGCTCAAATGCTTCACATTAGAAATTAGAAAATGAAG
The DNA here is from genome assembly GCF_037043375.1 of Chiloscyllium plagiosum. Classification (NCBI taxonomy): domain Eukaryota; kingdom Metazoa; phylum Chordata; class Chondrichthyes; order Orectolobiformes; family Hemiscylliidae; genus Chiloscyllium; species Chiloscyllium plagiosum. The sequence goes on along the minus strand of NW_028270159.1, from coordinate 33,462,528 downwards.
TGTGGTGATTCTAAAGTTGGCAATTACAATGTTATCGCTTAAAGAAACATTAACATCATTGCCTTTCCGTTTGGTCTGTCAAAATTCCTGTACCACAGCTCAAAGCTAAATGTTCAAATTCAATTAATTAATACCTTATTCAAATTTACACAATAGAGGATAATGACTTCCTTCTGTGTGGTATGTTTATGTACTAGGGAATATTCTTAATTAGACAATGTGGTAAATTAGTAATTTTAATCATAATTGAAAGTGAAATTAACTTTCAGTGACCATTATTAGTATGTCCCAAGAGAATTGGGCACCACAGCAGTTTCCAGTTATGACAAAATTAGAGAAGAGTTCTATAAGAACAGGAGTGTATATTTGCTGATGAAAGTACAAAACCCTTACACCTAACTCAGTCCAGATTGAGGAAAATGACAATTATTAAAGACAAAGTTAATTTAATTATTAAAGACATGTTGCTTATCGGTGTACTCCAATCGTCTCAATGCTTGAATCATTCATTCTGCAGGAATGTTGATGTGTTTTTACAGGGCTTTCATATAAAGCAAAGACAAAACAGTAATCTAGGCAGAATTGGTTTAAATAGTGTTCTGAAAGTCTGCTATTTCTGACAGTGGCACTGATAAAATTGGGGCAAGGTGGATTTCAGCACTGAAGACATGTTGCTGAAAAAGAAAGGCATTATGGATTATCAAATAAATACGTTAGCTCGCTAATTTTGAGCTTAGAGCATTGTTAGGGTTGAGACACAAAGACTTTTGAAAAGAGGAGCTTTTTTTATCATGGCAATGAAATAATATGGCATGCAAAATTCAGTTTCCCTAGTTTTTGAACCTCCAAAAGGATATTAGGAGGAAAGCAAGGACATAACTTCATAGAATTCCTACAGTGTGGAAACAGGCCATTTTGGTGCAATAAGTCCACACTGACCCTCCAAACAGTGTCCCTCCAGACCCATTCCCCTACCCCTATTACTCTACGATTTCCCTGACTAATGCACCAAGCTAATGCACCCCAGAAGACTATGAGCAATTTAGCATGGCCAATTCACCTAAACTGTACATCTTTGCACTGTGGGAAGAAACTGGAGCACCCAGAAGAAACCCACACAGACACAGGGAGAACGTGCAAAGTCCATACAGACAGTCGCCTGAGGCTGGAATTGAATCCGGATCCCTGGCACTGTGAGGCAGCAGTGCTAACCTCTAAAACACCGTGCCTTGACAATTCCTTTAAAACAGCTCACAAAGACCTGTTCCCTAAGAGGTCTCAATAATAAATATGGTACAGCTTTAGGAAGTTGTCAGTCAGTGTACAATACAGACCACAATACATTCATTAACTTGCATTCTCCCATGCCAGCAATAATGAGCAGAGCCAGTAAATGGCAATCTGCAAGGCATAATATAATCAACACAGCAAGGACGTAATAAAAGGGAAGTGCTGATCTGAGCAGCACCCATTTTATAAAGTTATTAAGCACCTGGACATTGTTCAGACATTGTCAATACTTTCATCCTGACATAGTAAACACATTCCAGACAGTGGGATTATACCTAATTTGCTTCAGTAATAGAGATAATTTATATTTATTAGTGACTGCAAAGATAATTTATAATTCCCTCAAAGCATTTTCCTATTCCAGAAAGATCTTCTCTGATCTAAAGAATGAAATGCTAGTTGCAGGAATTAGCATTAGCTGCTTTTCTAGGTCTCCAGTGCTCTACTTAACCATTTTTACAGGTCACTGCAGCAGGCAGAACTCGGTGGAGAAGATCTTTATCAGACCTTCACCATCATCAAAAGACATTGTTTAAAGATTCTCAGAAATTACTCAATTCTGAAACATATTGTTATTCTCTAGTCAAGCAATAGCTATGTTTTGGATATTTTTTAATCAATCTGTTCAGAGACACACCTCTGGAGCAGGGCTTGAACCAGGGCTCCTGGCTCAGAGATAGGGACACTACTACTGTGCCACAAGACCCCTTAGGCTGTGTTTATATTTAACATTCTTCTGCTGATTTTTGTTGCTCTTATGTAATTTAAGTTATTGCACTCAGTTGTGTTTTCACCCTACGATCTGATGGCACTGCGATTTGTGAGTAAATGAGAGATCAAAAGGATGTTGCAGGCATATGTTTTGTGATGTGTAACATATGCTTACAGGCATGTGTATTATCAAAGGGGTATATTGTAGAAGTTGTGACACACCACTCCTCCTTTATTTGTTAATTTAGCGTAAATAAATTATGAGAGCCAAGAAGTGGCCTCCTGATATGTCGAGTCAAAGATAGATCGCTCACCACTTAATCTGTAGAGGGGTCACTCCTCAGTAATGTGCAACATTTCTGGTGTTTCTCCACCAGCGCATCAGGACTTGTACTAAGATCCCAGCTGTGGAGATTAGCTGCACAGGGTCTTGGCGTGTCCTAAACTTGTTCAAGGACCACTCTCCCTGTGGTCATTCAAATTTGTTAGTGACTTCTATTGTTTCCCATTGTTTGACCCCAAGTGTGTCTGCTGGTAGATCTTGTTCACTGAGTTATTGGTTTTATATCATGGGGAATACAAGCTTACTTATAGAAATGATACCATTTGTGACCATGAATAAAAAGAGCTGTGGTAGAGCTCAAATTGTTACCTTGTGGATGAGGAAGGATATTTATCCATCCAAGTTCATTCAGCTTAAAAAGAAACATTTCTGATAGCATTCTAATGGTTTTGCTTCCAATGCTGACCAAATGCTAACCATCTTTTGGTTACAAACACAGACGCATTTTAAATGTGCCTTTCAATAATTTGAATTTGTGGTTCTTGTTCTATTGTCACATTCTAGGTAAAACTAGTCTTGCATTGTTTTATTTTCAGTGTCGACTCTAACATGGGTTGCTATATATATATGTATATGGAGTTAATAAACCTCAAATGACAGAGAGTATTTCATGAACACTTCACTGCATTAGTTTTAATGAATAAGCCTGGCAGCTGTTGGGTTCATGGTGGGTACTTCAATAGAGATTTATTTCACGAATGCCTATAAAGGTCTTAATAATAACACAGCAATTATCCAGTCTGTCAGTTACAAAATAGCCCAACCACTGAGACTGTCACCATGTAAGGTGAAACATGTAATTGAACATACTTTGGGAGGATACTAGATTTTATAAGCACAAGATATGAATATTTAGTTCGAGGGCATTGGCTGCACAAAGAGGTCTGAAAAACAATTTCTTTCAATTTTCTGGTAAACCACTATTTATTTATTATCTGATAGCATTAATATTAGAAATTATTTAGTATACAAAATAGTTTAGTTGCATTGAATGACACCAGAAATCACTTTGCTCTAGGTTCTTTGTGCAACAATGATCACATTGACTATTTGAGCTGAGCATTGCATCCTACTATTAACAGACTGTTTCTTTTCATCCTCCGAAAACCTATGGCTATTTGTGTCTTTGCCTCTGTCATGTGCCTGTTGTTGCTGAAACTCTTATCATCTTCATCACCTCCAAACACTTCATACCAGCCTCCCAAACAATATCCTGTATAAACTACCAACCAAGATTTATTTCTCAATTTGTCCTGTTTTCTCCTCACCCTTCTCCTATTTGCACAATTTTCTCCAAAAACATAAGAAGTAGGATTTAGAAAATAGGCTATAAGGATTATTGAGCATGTGTTTTCATTCAATAAAATCATGGTTTAACTTGTATGTCATCTCCATAACCCTTGATTCCCTTTGTGCCCACAAACCCATCCATCTCAGTCTTCAAATTACTTTATGATCAAATATTTATAATACACCAGAATTGAGAATTCTAAGTGTTCACAACTTTCTGAGTGAAATGTCACCTCATCTCAGCTTAAACAGTCACAGGCACCCCTCCCTTACTTGAAAGCATTACCTCTAGTTCTGGCCTCTTCAGCCAGGGAAACAATCTCTCAGCATCTATCTTGTTAATGTCTTAAAACATTTTTACTTTTCAAAGAAATTGATTTTCATTATTCTAAACATTGAAGAACTACTCATTTTCTACTCATTGGGTAGCCTTCTTTTCTCAGGAATCAATCTAATGAACATTTGTAAGTCGTGTATGTTCTTTCCCTGGATATGAAGACCAGAATTGTACACAGTACTTCAAGTGTGGTCTCACAAAGGTTCTATGTAACTGCAGCAAGGCTTTCTTGTATTCTTCAATTTCCTAGTAATGATGGCTAATAAACCTTATTTATTGATTGTTCGACTTGTGTGTTCACTTTCCTTTTTGCTTCTTTAACTCGATCCTGTTCACTGATGGGTGTTGACTTTGTAGCTGTCCCAGAACTAGATTGCAGAGCACTTTCCCGAAAAACATATTCCTTGCTACATCAGTTGAAAACATGACACCTATTTCTTCATGTACCTGACCCTATAACACAAGCACCTTTCTCAATCCTGTCACTGTCTTGCAATTGTCAGACTGCTTGCTCCGTAGTGGATGAGCAGAAATTTCCTCTGATTAAGTATTGGGAAGGTTGAAGCGATTGTCTTTGGTCCCTGCTACAACCTTCTCTCTCTCTATCACCAGTATATCTTCCCCTCTCCTGCACCTACCTGAATCAGACTGTTTGAAGTCTCAGTGTATTGCTTGACCTTGAGATAGGCTTTCAGCTGCACATCTGCACCATCACCAGGATCTCTTGTTTCTGCCTTTGTAATGTCACCTGATTCTACTCAGCCTCTGTTGAAACCTTCATCCAGGTTTTTGTTACTTCTGTCAGAGTCTGGGAAAGGGGGCACCATGACTGGACAGGATGCACCTATTGGGGCTGCTGTACTCAGGTTGGGAGGGGGGCTCTGTCTCTCAGTCAGGAACAACACCCAGATTTTCCCTCCTTGACCCTGTGTCTTCAGGTTATTGAATAATCTGATCCTGATCCATGTTACTCTATGTAAACTTGGGGTCATCCGAATTTTTTGCCAGCCCTATCCTAATGAGCACCAGATCTTATTCATCAATCCTTGCCTGATATAAATATGAAAACATGTTGAGAGTTTGAGGCTTTTACATGAGCTATATAAAATGTAAGTCCTTTCCTAAAACATAAACAATTGTCAGCTGGCGCCATACAATTCTACTGTCAGAACGATTCTGCATCTTCAGTGATCTTCAATAATCTGAATATTTCGAGTAAACATTTAGAGTTTGATTTAACTCAAGACAGATGTTTAGTTGAGGAAACAACATACTTGCTGATAGAGACTCACCTGGAAGACCAGACGGGACGGGCTTGTTTCTTGGGTTTGGACGCTTGCCTTTGATATTCCATCCAGCCACAAACCAGTTCGTGAATGATCATCACGTAGAGCAGGAAGATGAGAACTCCCGGCTCCATCCTGGGATGCTGAACATTCGCTGCATTTGACAGGGGAGGCATGGAGTCAGGCTGGGGGTGCCGGTACGGGCGGGTGCCTGGGAGGTTGCGATTGCCCTGATTCACACGCTGAGCTGAGAGAGAAAGGAGAGCAAGCTTGGCAAAACCTCCCTGAGAAAACCAGAGAAGCGCCGCCGGCTGTCACACAACACTGTCCAAACACCCTGCCGCACAGTTCCACTGGGAAAGCAGGTTCCAATGGAAGCGCTCGACCTGAACAATTCCTTCAATAAGGACATTTCATTCCCGCAGAAGTTGCTGGAGAAACCGTATGTTCAATGCTGTGCGGGTTGTCTAACAGTTAAAGACAGGGAAGAGTTGCTGGGGAAATAAACAATAGGGTCAGCTGTTTAAATATTACCTATCCCTCTGTAACTCTGAAGTGAAAGGGAACTTGTAGATTGTGTCAGTTCTACATATACAGTGTGCTGTAAACCATTGTGTTTGTATTTAAACTTTGACGATAATCTGCTAATCCATAATTTGTTTCGCTGCATGGGCCAGTAAATGAACTTGCCTATTGGTGAATATAAACATGAACGGCGTTTAATTGATGGCAGAAAATGTTCATGGAGAGATGTATATACGCTGCTCTGTGCGTGACTGTATTTGTGTGGACGCTTTGTATCTATCTGACAGCTGGGCCTGTGGATGTATGAGTGTCTAAATGCATGTGCTCATATCTGTATGGCGTTTGTGTATAGGGAGTGAGTGTATGTATGGTTGTCTATATGTCTAAGAGCTGGGTCTATGGATGTGTTTGTGTGTAAATGTATGTGCACATATCTGTACGGTCTATCTGCATAGAGAGTGTGTGTGTGTATCCCAGTGGAGGGCAGTATTAAGAATTGCCTGCGCCACTGGATTGCTGGTGAGTTTGGGAACCTTGTTTGCTGATTCATGTTGTGATCCTTGAGGTGGGATGAAAGGCTCATGTCGTCGCCATGGAAACAGCTGGAATTGCTGAGCCGCGGTACATGCTTGAACTGGCTTTAATTAAATCGAGGGAGAGGTGAACTGAACCTCAAACTGCTGCTGCTGCTGCTGTCGCTGTCAATTTCTGACAGAGCTTATGGAAAAACAAACTTCAATCCCAATCAGCCACCAGGACTGAAATGAGCGTTCATTCTGTGTACAGATTCAAGCACCACGGAAACGGGCCATTGCCCGGAATGTTCTGCTTATGTGCTGCAGCTCTGCAACATTGCGGGTCCCAGCATTACTGGGAACCACCATCTACCTCCTGGTGCCACAGGAGGACAGAGCCACAGTACCCAATGATCTGAGTTGAGTGCATTAACCCCCCAAAGTGCCAACATGAGGATTTTTATTTTCAATGCCCTAATTGCTGTTAAGATATTGAATATTGGCATAAAAGAACATTCAATATAAATTCAGTCCGATAAATGCATAATGTTCCACTCCAATCTTGCGCCTCGTTCCTCATTTAATTCTGTCATGATTTTATGTGATTTTCCCGTGTATTTATCTTAGAGACTCTTGGGCGGGGTGGAAGGTGGAGAATAAACATAGATTAAGTCTGTTACGAAACAGGTCGCTCCACAGGAGGGACTTAGCTGATTGAGAGACTCTCCTACTCTTACTGCCTGCCATAGATATCTAAGATTTACAAGGTGAAAATCAGCCCGCTGTTTGAATGTACCTTCCACAGCCATCAAATTGTGGAACAGACTCAAACCTGGAACTTCCGGCTTGAAGCCGTGATATTACTCTCTGCACCACAAAGCCTCTATGTTCATAGCTAGCTTCCGCTTAAATACATCTAACACTGTACCACTTCCCACACGCGGTGGGCGGTCTCCTTCCCCTACCCTATGCCTGTGGTATGGTTATCCTCAAGCTATATAAAACCAATTGTCTCTCAATCTCTCTCCAATGGCGAGAGATGCCTGTGGTCCTTTAGGTTCATACTATGCACTACAGCCAGTCTCTCTGTGGCAGGACAACAGGTTCCACATTTTGGCCACTCTCTGGCTAAAGGAGTACTTCCTGGTTTCGCTGTTAGATCTCTTGGTGACTCCTGTACTGTTGGCCTTTAATTCTCCCTGAAGTGGAAGCATGCTGTGTGTCTAATCTATCAAAAACTTTCATCTTTCTAAAGATCTTGATTAAATCACATCTCAACCACTTTTTCTCAATAACATATTCTTACCAAACAGGCTAACCTCAGTTCCAGTGTCATCCAAGTGCACCTTATTGCACACCCTCCTCACTATCTCCTTGAGAGATGATGATTAGAGTTGCATGGTTCTCCAACTGTGGCCTAACCAAGGGTCTCCTTAACGTTAGCCTCACTTTCTTACTTTACAATCCCCCCCCCGCCCCTCTGGAAATGAACCCACTTCTGGGCTCCCTTTCTCATGGTCCCGTTAAGCTGTGCCACTGTTTTAGTGATATAGATATTCGTATCCCTTTGCTCCTCTACCCACTTTTGATTGTTATTTTCAAGGTGATCTGCAATCGCACCAAATAGCACATTTCACTTTGATCTGTCTTGAATTTCACAAGCAGGACGTCGAGATCTTTAGTCAACAAGTCCAGACAGGTTATGTCACACCTTGGATCAAGTGGGACTTCAATCCTGGCCTTTGGGCCCAGAGGTAGTGACAATACCACTGTACAAGAGCCCTCAATTTGCAAATTATATTCTCATACTTCCAGGCTATCGGCAGGTACAGAGATGTAATTCAGATTGAAATACTCTGGAAGAAATTATGATTTATGAGCTATCAATGTAATAGCATTTTGTTTCACTTTGACTAAACATGAGGCGGGGCTTCAGTCCAAATGGTTGTTCTCAATTGCTGCTTGTGAAAATGAAGATGATTAGATTGGATTCCCTACGGTGTGGGAACAGGCCCTTTGGCTGGCCCACACCGACCCTCCGAAGAGCAACCTACCCACACCCCTACATTTACACCTAACACATCTTTGGAGAGGAAAACCTCAGTTGTTAACTAAGCCACGCCAGACACAGACAGACTGAGGTCGGAATTGAACCCGGGTCTCCGGCGCTGTGAGGTAGCAGTGCTCGCCACTGAGCCACCGTCCCCCTACTAGCCTGGGAGGGAATGCACATTATTTCGCTGAAGTTAAACCATTTTACATCCATTCCTCAAGTACAAATCGGTACAGTGGAGCCGGTGTGAATGAAATACCTCGCGGAAACTTCTTAATTTGGTTAAACCATTCCAAATGAATATTGTGCTGGTTCAGTTGTTAACTAAGCCAACACATATAAAGCGCAGCGTCAGAGCAGAACTAATCAATTACTGATCGCTGTCTTAAACACGGCCAGACAAATGATGTGCAGGCTGACAGAAATCCTATTTGCCGTCGAGGTACTGCCTCCACTTTCGATTATTGGCTGAAATTAGTATTTAAAAAAAAACGTTTAGGAGGCGAGTTGCCAGCACTTCATTACACACGGAATTATTCTGTATTATAAAAGGACATTCATATACACGGACACTTTCCCCTGTGTTCTACCATAAACCCTGAATGCAGTATGAAACGCCCCTTCATTCCGGCCCGGTAATGTTGCCAGAGTGGGGTGGGGGAACACACTAGCTGGGTCGGGGATGGGGGAGCTCCAAAGACAGCAGAGCCAGCTGCCCCCCTCCCATGTGCTACAGCGAGAGACAGTCAGACACTGGTAACAGCTTCTGAGACTGCAGCACCTCACCCTTGCAGCAGCCCGGCGCCCCTGGGAAAGCTCTCGTTTCTTGTCCCCAACCCTCACGCACAATGACAGGGGACACTCACACATCTCCCCGGGAAATACAATACAAACCATGCTCTGACCCGCTGTGTGTGGGTTATACCGCACCAGATAAGAAGCGGCGGCTGGGATCCTGGAAGTTCCGAAGCCTCTGGAGAAGGTGGAGAGAGATGGCCACTATAATTACAGCGCCCACTCAGTGAGGGATAGACCGTGCGAAGCGGAAAGGTGAGATGCTGCAGTCTCGGAGTTGCAATCGAGAGTGAGTATCCTGTTAAAACAATGCCGGGAGGGCGGTGGATTGTCTCGGATGTTGCTGCTGGCTCAGGACTGAGGTTGAGACACTATTATGTGTCTCGCTGCATTTCTGTGCATCATTAGCACAATTCGTTCGCCCATCTAAGTAAGTGTAGCACCTTGTGGTTCGTAGCCAGATCTTTCAGTCAAACTCTAAGCAAACATTTTTATCAGTAGATCAACCTTTGCTATTGCAAAATACTTGTTAAGTACGAAAAACAATTAAAATAAAACAACAGGAGCCTCGGGATATTAAACCACATTTGCAAGACTGTTTTCTTTCTGATAATGCTCTCGGTATTTATTTTACTCTTGAAGGTTTAAATGCTTGTTTTCTTCAGGCTGGTCACCATGGCAACTGGGAGCACAACTGGGCGGCATTTTAAGCTTCAAGAACTGGGGAGATGGGATTAAAAATGAGAAAGGGTCAGGGAGGGGTAGCAGCAGACACACACAATTCCCTCAGCCCACAGGCTCCTGGGGGTGAACTCTCGGCCTCAGATTGAGATGTATTCACCCCGTGGCATCTGATCAGCCAGGACCTACAGGACTTCCAGAAGACATTGGAGAAAGTCCCACATAAAAAAACTAAGATAGAAATCCACAGAATTGAGGGCAAATTATTGACACAGCTGGGAAATCAGTTGGAAGGCAGGTGAGAGAAAGTTGGCAGGGAGGTACTCGAGTTGGCAGGATGTGATCAGTGGTGTCCCAATGCACGAGGCAAGGCATCCTCACCTCATTTGCAAGCAGGAGGCAGAAGAGGGAAGACATTCAAAACTGACAACCCATCTCACTGCCGGATATGGAGTATAACATTCTGACCTAGGCCTCTGGTCAATGGGTCAAGCTACTGTGGAGTTGGTGATTCATCCTGACCAGACCTGTGCTGCACTCAACCAGAGGATCTCAGACAGCTTCATGCTACTCAGGTATATGACCAATGCGGTGAGATATGTTGGACACCTACCTCATCAGCCTGGACCAGGAGAAGGCCTTTGACAGTACACAGTAAACCTGCAGGATGGGTGTGCTCTCTGGAAACAGGATCTGCAACTGGATACACCTCAAGTTCTCTTCTTGAAAGCTGATCTGACCCATGGTGCCTTACAAGTAAACATGTAAACACTGAAGAATATTCTACCCCCTTTTGCAAAAAAAAGTGAACATAGACAGAGTAGCACAGAATAAGCACAGGAGCAGGCCCTTTTTCCCACTATGTCTGTGCTGACCACAATACTAATCTAAACTAATCCCACCTGTTTGCACATGCTCTGTATCCCTCTATTCCCTGAATGTTTATCTGTCGAAAGAACTCAAACTTTGCTCACATTTCTGCTTCTAACACCTCCCCTAGCAGTGCATTTCTGGTACCTACCATGCTCTGTGTAAAACAAAACTTTGCTTGCACATCTCTTGCACATCTCTTTTAAAGTTTTCTCCTCTCACTGTAACCCTATGCCTCCTACCATTTGATCTTTCCACTCTGGAAAGAGACTCCAAATATCCACCCTATCCATGCCACTCAGCATTTTATGTACTTCAAACAGGTTACCCCTCAGCCTCTGACACTCCACTGAAAAGAATCAAAGCTTGTCCAACTGCTCCTTATAGCTGATACACTGCAATCCAGGCAACATCCTGGTAAACCTCCTCTGCATGCTCTCCAAAGCCTCCATAACCTCCCTACAGTATGGTGTCCAGAACTGTACACAATACTCCAAATGTAACCTGACTAAATGCAGTTGCAACATGACTTGCCAACTTTTCTATTTAATGCCTTGACCGATGAAAACAAGCATATTGTATTGCCTTCTTTACTACCTAATCCACTTGTGTGCAATTTTCAGACAGCTGTGACTTGGACCCCAAGATCTCTCTATATGTCAATGCTCCTAATGTTAATTTTCGTCTTGCATTTGACCTCCCAAAATGCATCATCTCACACTTGTCTGGATTAAACCATTTCTCCCCCAACTTTCCAGTTGATCAATATGCTGCTACACCTTTGATAACCTTCCTCATTATCAACACTTACAAAACCCAATTTACCAAATCAACTGAGAGATAGCTCATACATAAACAGGCATGATAGTACTCATCTACTTGTAATAACATACACTAACATAGATTTTATGTACATCTGTACATATGTCTGTATGTTTAATGTTGCTAACATTGGTACACAATTTTTAGTTAAAGTGAATAGCAAAACGCTGAAAATTCTTGAGAATAAAATGGCACTAAAGAAAATCAAAAAAATTCATATTTTGGAGTAAGCCAAAATCAAAGAATTTTAAAGGATCAGATACATCCACTTACACCCACTTGACAATTCTCAAAGATTAAGGTGCTCATTCTCCTCCTCTTGTCCGATACACATTTAAACACTTCTTTTATAAGTATTCATTTTTCTATTTAAAATTATTATGATTGTTGCTTCCATTACTGTTTTGGGCAGTTTCTTCTTTCATGCCATTTGTGATGAATTAGTACTATATTGCCATGCCTTCACTGTTATTGGGTCAAAGTCTTCAAACATTCTTCAAATAGCACTTTGGGTGTCTCTTCACCCTGGAACTGCAGCAAGTTAAAAATGCAGCTCACCACCATTCTCAAAGACAATTAGGCAATGTTTACTGCTAAGCCCGGGACACCCGGGCAATAATTGTAAACATTGTAAAACTAACATTGTCTGCTTAAAAACCAGTCAAACCAGACCATTTCTGATTTACCTTATTAGGGGTCGGCATATGAATAATGTCACAACTATAGACCAGCGGGCCTGACGTCAGTGATGGGCAAGTTGTTGGAGGGAATCCTGAGGGACAGGATGACATGTATTTGGAAAGGCAAGGACTGATTAGGGATAGTCAACATGGCTTTGTGCATGGGAAATCATGTCTTACAAACTTGATTGAGTTTTTTGAAGAAGTAACAAAGAAGATTGATGAGGGCAGAGTAGTAGACGTGATCTATATGGACTTCAGTAAGGCGTTCGACAAGTTCCCCATGGGAGACTGATGAGCAAGGTTAGGTCTCATGGAATACAGGGAGAACTCATCATTTGGATCCAGAACTGGCTCAAATGTAAAAGTCAGAAGGTGGTGATGGGGAGGGTTGTTTTTCAGACAGGAGGCCTGTGACCAGGGGAGTGCCACAAGGATCAGCGCTGGGCCCATTACTTTTCATCATTTATATAAATGATTTGGATGTGAGCATAAGAGGTATAGTTAGTAAGTTTGCAGATGACACCAAAATTGGAGGTGTAGTGGATAGCGAAGGAGGTTACCTCAGTTTACAATGGGATTGTGATCAGATGGGCCAATGAACTGATGAGTGGCTGATGGAGTTTAATTTCAAAGTTTGTGCGAAGATTAATTTAGATAAATATGAGGTAATGCATGTTGGGAAAATAAATCTTAGCAGGACTTAGACACTTAATGGTAAGGTCCTAGGGAGTGTTGCTGAACAAAGAGACCTTGGAGTGAAGGTTCATAGCTCCTTGAAAGTCGAGTTGCAGGTAGATAGGATCATGAAGAAGGCGTTTGGTATGCTTTCCTTTATTGGTCAGTGTATGGAGTACAGGAGTTGGGAGGTCATGTTGCGGCTGTACAGGACATTGGTTAGGCCAATGTTGGAATATTGCATGCAATTCTGGTCTCCTTCTTATAGGAAAGATGTTGTGAAACTTGAAAGTGTTCAGAAAAGATTTGCAAGGATGTTGCCAGGGTTGGAGGATTTGAGCTATAGTTGAATAGGCTATGGCTGTTTTCCCTGGAGCATCGGAGGCTGAGGGATGACCTTATAGAGGTTTATAAAATCATGAGGGGCATGGATAGGATAAATAGACAAAGTCTTTTCTGTGGGGTGGGGGAGTCCAGAACTAGAGGGCACAGGTTTAAGGTGAGAGGAGAAAGATATAAAAGAGACCTAAGGGGCAACTTTTTCACGCAGAGGGTGGTATGTGTATGGAATGAGCTGCCAGAGGAAGTGGTGGAGACTAGTACAATTGCAATATTTAAGAGGCATTTGGATGGGTATATGAATATGAAGAGTTTGGAGGGATTTGGGCCAAGTGCTGGCAGGTGGGACTAGATTGGGTTGGGATATCTGGTCGCCATGGACGAGTTGGACCAAAGGGTCTGTTTCTGTGCTGTACATCTCAATGACTCTATATAAAACGTGGACTATCATACTAGTTTTTTTAAGTTAACAATCACACAACACCAGGTTATAGTCCAACAGGTTTAATTGGAAGCACACTAGCTTTCGGAACGACGCTCCTTCATCAGGTGATAGTGGATGAAGGAGCTATCACCTGATGAAGGAGCGTCGCTCCGAAAGCTAGTGTGCTTCCAATTAAACCTGTTGGACTATAACCTGGTGTTGTGTGATTTTTAACTTTGTACACCCCAGTCCAACACCGGCATCTCCAAATCATAGTTTTGTTAAAAAGGGGCCAAAACACAAACAAAATGGTGACACCTTTTCAAATCAACTGACCCACTTAAGTTGGCCAATGTTCGTGAATCCAATGTAGTTCAGAAAAACTAATTGAAGCGACTATTTTATAGAAAGGCAATAAAACAAGTCTGCCTGCAGAAGGCCCAAAAAGATCCTTGTTTCCACTATGATTTACACCATATTGAAGATCTTCACATGTTTGAGGTGCAATTATCAAATGTGGAAAAAGTAAAGACCTATCAAATAGAGAATATTGAAACAAACTCCTATTTCAAGGAAGTCTTTCTTTGGCAGAAGGAGAAGAGATGGATGTTAGATTGCAGAACTGAAGCAGGGAGAAAGAGAGGACTGCAGATGCTGGAGAGTCAGAGTGGAAAAGTGTGGTGCTGGAAAAAGCACAGCTGGGTCAGGCAGCATCCAAGGAGCAGGAGCGTTGACATTTCAAGCATAAGCTCAACTCTCCTGCTCCTCGGATGCTGCTTGACTGGCTGTGTTCTTTCCAGCACCACACCTTTTGACTCCGATCTTCAGTCTGTAGTCCTCATTTTCTCTTAGAGAAGGAAAATGTCGAGGTAGGACAAGTCAAGAGGGCAGTGCCAAGTTGGAGGGTTGGATCTAGGATGAGGTGGGGGGGGGGGGGGGTGAGAGAGATTTGGAAACTAGTGAAGTCGAAGTTGATGCTGTGTGGTTGAAGGGTCCCAATGTGAAAGATGAGGCGCTCTTCCTCCGGGCATTGAGTGGCTTGGATTTTGCAGTGGAGGCGGCACAGGACTTGCATGTCCTTGGTGGAGTGGGAGAGGGAATTGAAGTGGTCAGCCACAGGACAGTGGGGTTGTTGCATGCATGTGTCCCAGAGATGTTCCCTGAAACACTCCGTGAGTTGGTGTTCTGCCTCCTCAATGTAGAGACTACATCGAGAGCAATAAACACAGTAGATGAGGTTGAAACAGGTTGGAGAAATCACTCTCTCTCCTGAGAAGAAAAAGGTGACAATTATTGCTTGAAAGAAACATTAGGAAATAAAGATCTAAAACATAACTAAAATATTCAATGAACTCAACTACTCAAATGTGGTGTCAGGTTTAACCCTTGTAACTTTAACCTATATATTATGATTTGCTTTAGTACTTGACGCTATCCTCCATTAACTCTGTTTGTGTGTGTGTGTGTGTGTGTGTGTGTTCACATGCACATGAGCCCAAGTGATGTCACATCTTCATGCATTTCCTGGGTTTAGCATGGAATAAAACTGCAATTTCTTTTGCACAAGTCAACCATGCTACCGACACTTTATTGCCTACAGTGAAGATAGTCAACAACAATTTAACTGGACAGAAGTACAGCCATGAACGAAAAAGAACTTAAACCTGTCTAGCAATCAACCGGGTTTGGTTTAAAAGAAAGAAAGAGCTGAATCACATAATGAGACAAAATTCCAAGGTATGGGGCATTAATGGTTTTGAGTTTTCATTATATTACAAGGAAGACACCAAAGCAGGAGAGGGTAATCAGACTTCAGGTTTGATCCACAAAAAGATGATGGCTGATCGCGTTGTGTTTTGACCATATTCCTATGTACTCTCACTCACCGTAAGACAGAAGCAGAAATTAGGCCATTCAGCCCATTGAGTCTGCTCCACCATTCAATCATGGCTGATAGGTTTCTCAACCCCATTCTCCCGCTTTTTTCCTGTAACCCTTAATCCACTTGACACACAAGAACTTATCGATCTCAGTCTTAAATGTACTCAATGACTTGGCTTCCACAGCCTTCAGTGACAATGAATTCCATAATTTCCCCACTCTCTGGCTGAAGACGTATCTCCTTATCTTCATTCTAAAAGGTCTTCCCTTTACTCTAAGGCTATGCCCTTGGGTCAGAGTCTCTCCTACCAATGGAAACATCTTCTCAACATCCACTTTGTCCAGACCATTCAGTACTCTGTATGTTTCAATTAGGTCCCCCCACATCCTTCTAAACTCCATCAGGTATAGGTCCAGAGTCCTCAAACATTCCTCATATGTTAAGCTTTTTGTTCCTGGAATGATTCTCATGAACCTCTTCTGAACACGCTCCAAGGCCAGTACATCCTTCCTGAGATTTGGGGCCCAAAACTGCACACAATACTCCAAAGATGGTCTGACCAGAGCCTTATAGAGCCTCAGAAGTACATTCCTGTTTTTATATTCAAATCCTCTTAGAATAAATGTCTTCATTATATTTGCCGTCCCAACTATTGACTCAACCTGCAAGTTTATCTTGAGAGAATCCTGGAATAGAACTCCCAAGTCTCTTTGCACCTCAGACTTCTGAATTTCCTCCCCATTTAGAAAAATAGTCTATGCCTCTATTCTTCCTACTAAAGTGGATGACCTCCCACATTGTACTCCATCTACAACTTCTTTGTCCACTCTCCTAACCTGTCCAAATCCTTCTGCAGCCTCCCCACCTCCTAAGTGCTACCTGTCCCTCTACCTATCTTCTTATAATCTGTAAACTTAGCCAGAATACCCTCTGTTCTTCATCTGGATCATTAATATATAAAGTGAAATGTTGTGGTCCTAACACTGAGCCTTGCGGAACACCACTTGTCACCAGCTGCCATCCTGAGAAGGACCCTTCTATCCCCACTCTCTGCTTTCTGCCAGACAGCCAAGCTTCTCTCCCAGCTAGCACCTTGCCTCTGACACCATGGGCCCTTAACTTACTCAGTAGCCTCCTGTGTGACACCTTGTCAAAGGCCTTCTTGAAGTCCAGGTAGATAACATCCATAACCTGCTTGTTGCTTCCTCAAAGAATTCTAGCAGATTTGTCAGGCATGACCTCTCTTGATGAAACCATGTTGAGTTTGCCGTATTTGACCACATACTTCCAATTATTCAGAAATCTCATCCTTCCCAATGGATTCCAAGATCTTACTCAAAACTGAGGTTAGACATCGGTCTGTAACTTTGCATCTTTTCCCTTACTCCCATTTTAAACAGGGGTGCCATGCTAGTGATTTTCACGTCCTCTGGTGCCCTCCCTGATTCTACTGATTTCTGAAACCTCACCACTAATGCCTCTACTACCTCTCCAGTATCTCCCTCAGAATTCTGGGGTATAGTCCATTGAGTCCAGGTGATTTACCCACCTTCAGGCCATTCAGCTTTTCTAGCACCTTCTCCTTGCTAATGGCCAACATACTTACCTCTGCCCCCTCACTCTCTTGAGTGTTTGGAAATTACTCATGTCTACTCTCCACTCACTCCCACTCAGCTCCATTCCTGAAGTGCCTTAGACTTTTGTCAGTCAATAGAATCAATCTACGTCCATCTTAAAAATATTCAATGACCCCACCTTCACCATCTTCTAAGGCAAAGGGATGCAAAATTTACAACACTCAGGCAAAAAAAAAAAAATCTCTTAATGTTTGTCCTAAATTTGTCAATCTAATTTTAAAAACATGGACTCATCCACAATAGAAAACAATTTCCATACCCACTTTGTCAAGAAAGGTGTTGTGAAACTTGAAAGGGTTCAGAAAAGATTTACAAGGATGTTGCCAGGGTTGGAGGATCTGAGCTACAGGAAGAGGCTGAACAGGCTGGGGCTGTTTTCCCTGGAGCATCGGAGGCTGACGGGTGACCTTATAGAGGTTTACAAAATTATGAGGGGCATGGATAGGATAAATAGACAAAGTCTTTTCCCTGGGATAGGGGAGTCCAGAACTAGAGGGCATAGGTTTCGGGTGAGAGGGGAAAGATATAAAAGAGACTTAAGGGGCAACTTTTTCACACAGCGGGTGGTACGTGTATGGAAAGAGCTGCCAGAGGATGTGGTAAAGGCTGGTACAATTGCAACATTTAAGAGGCATTTGGATGGGTATATGAATAGGAAGGGTTTGGAGGGATATGGGCCAGGTGCTGGAGGGTGGGACTAGATTGGGTTGGGATAGCTGGTCGGCATGGGCAGGTTGGACCAAAGGGTCAGTTTCCATGCTGTACATCTCTATGACTATTCAGGACCTTATATATTGCAATCACGTCACCCCTAGTCCTTTCAAACTCCAATGGAAATGAGCCTAGTTTGTCCAAGTATTCCTTATAAGGTAAACCACTCATTCCAGGTATCAATCTGGGAAATCTTCTCTGAACTGCCTCCAAAGCACTTACACCCTTTCGTAAATTAGACCAAGTACAAGAGATGTGGTCTCACCAAAGCCCTATAGAACTGAAACAATTTCAATGTTCAATTTCTCCTGTAAGAATGATAGCATTGCATTAATTTTTGTATCTGCATGTTAGCTTTTTGCAACACATACACCATACCACTTAGATTCCTCTGCACCTCAGAATTTTGCAACTGTTTTCTGTTTAGGAAATACTCTGCTCTTTAAAATTCTTCCTGCCAGAGTAAACAACTTCACATTTTTTTCCAGATTATATTCATCTGCCATTTTTCTCACACTCACTTGACCTATCCATATACATAGAACAGAGAGACCTAGGGGTTCAGGTACATAATTCTTTGAAGTTTACATCCCAGATAGATAGGGTGGTGAAGAAGGCATTTAGCACATTTGCCTTCATTACTCAGATCTTTGAGTATAGGAGTTGGTACACTATGTTGAAGTTGTACAGGATGTTGGTGAAGCCTGTTCTGGAGTTGTGTGTCCAGTTTTGGTCATTCTACTATAGGAAGGATATTATTAAGCTCGTGTGCGTTCAGAAAAGATTTATCAGGATGTTTCCATGAATGGAGGTTTTGCGTTATGAGGAGAGGCTGGATAGGCTGGGACTTTTTTCACTGGAGCATAGGAGGTTGAGAGGTGACTTTATTGAGGTTTCTAAAATCAAAAGGGGTACAGAGAAGGTGAACGACAGGTGTCTTTTCCCTAGGAAGGGAGATTTCAAGACTACAGGGCATATTTTTAAGATGAAAGGAGAAAGATTAAAAAACAAATATGGGGATTTTTTTTTATTAAACATAGCGAGTGGTTCGTGTATGGAATGAACATTTAGAGGAAGTGGTGGTTGTGGGTACAGTAACAACGTTTAAAAGATATTTAGACGTTCATTAATAAGAAATGTTTGGAGGGATATGGGCCAGCGCAGGCAGGTAAAACAAGTTTAAATTTGGGATTATGATCAGCATGAAAATGTGTTGCTGGAAAAGTACAGCAGGTCAGGCAACATCCAAGGAGCAGGAGAATCGATGTTTCGGGCATGAGCCCTTCTTCAGGAAGGATTCTTGAAGAAGGGCTCAATTCTCCTGCTCCTTGGATGCTGCCTGACCTGCTGAGCTTTTCCAGCAACACATTTCAGCTCTGATCTCCAGCATCTGCAGTTCTCACTTTCTCCTATTATGATCAGCATGGACTGGTAGGACTGAAGGGTCTGATTCCATGCTGTATGACTCGAAGACTCCATATCAGTCCACAATCTCATGTCCTCTTCATAACATCTTATCTGCCAAAGTTTCAACGGGCTATCCAACTACTAGCTGACATCAAGTACCTCAGTTACAGTTAATTTGCTCACACTAGGCAAGAAAATTGAGAGTGTTACCTGTCATGATACTTAAGATCCTTAAAGGCAGTGACAGATAAAATCCTCAGAAGCTTTACTATACCTTCCTGCAAATAAGCAAGCTGCTAGAAGTCCTGGATCACAATCTAATTATGTTGCTTTTGCTTTCCAAAGTATCAGAACTGCTGTTAGAAAGCATAATGACCCAGTTTTTTTTGTGTGTGAATGATTAATGTGTTGCATTATTGGGCCAAGATTCAGTAAATATAACATAGCAAATGATTTATTAATGCAATTGTAACTGGCTTAGTTTTATTGCAGCCACCACCATCTTTCGACACTGGGGGTGTATTGCTGTGAATGGATGGAGAGAATTATTCCATCATATTTTCTATAGCTGTCCTAAGCACAGGAGTTTAGACTGACTCCAGGCCCACAATTGCACACTTCAACTATGGACTGCTCCCTGAGGAAATCTGTTGAGCCCTTGAACTCCTGAAAGATTAGTCTGGCTCAATTACACAGGACGATTAATCAACAGAATAGGTTGGCAGCCTCTTGATGGATAATCTTCACTTGGAGGGCAGCACACTTTTCACATCAGCTGCATTTTGTAGTCACAGTTCTTGTACTGACTGCAAAGAAATCCATCACAAAGATTTAGTAAGCTTTGGGGACACTAGTTCCCCTTTCCCAATACAAATTTGTTTCCAGCACCAAGTCAAAGAAATCTCCATGTACTGGGCAACAATGATGTCACTGAGCAGGATAATAAGCCTATTACTTGGAATTTTTCTCACAAACACTAACTGCCTTCCGTTTTGATTTTATATTTCTTTTACAAGAGATAGTTATTTTGGTGAAGTACCCATATCAAACTTCAAAAAAAGTGAAAATATGATGAATGTAATATTCAACCAATCCAAAACTATTCTTTCAGAGTCAGTGACGATGTTTAGCTGTAATGATGAAATTTAATATACCAACATTTAGAGATAAAATCTCTTTCAATATGATACAAGCTTTTCGACAGTTTATAAACAGCAAGACTAAATTATAAGGATGGAAGATCTCACCAGCTCAGATTTCCTATTGGCTGCAATCTAGTGGCTTCTGAAAGAGCATAGCATCACTGACAACAATTTCGGGATTTAACTACAGACTCCAGAATTTGCTGTCAGTTTCAGAGGAGTAAGGACATCAAATGTTGATCCTCTCAATCCAAACACATGATCTGGGGCCCATGTTATTATCCTTCTTACTATACCTTCTTATGACTTGCTAAAGGGAAATGTCGATAGGTGTATTTAACAATAGCTAAATACAACATGCGGATAAAAGAATCAAGAGCATTTGCTACAAGGTAGCTGACAATAAATAAAGTGTGATGGGATTCACCTCAACTAAAGCTTTGTAAATTTTAGAATGGTGCATTATCAATCAGTTTCAGAATAATCAGGGTGTATGTCACTAGCTCCAAGTTGTTGCTATAGGGGTGTTGTTTTATGGCTGTTTTCGGCTTACATTTTGCGTTGCTTTCATTTAAAAGAAAAATTCAATAAAGTTGTGCAGAAGCTGATTGAACCAAGTCAGCATATTTATTGTACCTGCTATGTTTTCAGGTTTTACCTTTTTGCTATTTTCAGTGCATTGGATATATTCTGCACCACTCCTTCATTGTGACAATTGACAAAGGAGTGCAGTCTATGAGTGAGAACTAATTTAAAGCAAAACGTCTTTTATTTGGAAATTGAAACTATTTACAATTATTTTTGCTTTAAATAGTCAGTACAATTAACAGGTGGGATTGTCTTAGTGATTGAAGGCTGAAAATTGCCATAATTTTAACAGGTAGAGTAGGTATAAAGCTCAAAAATATCTACTTAAGGAGGTAAACTAAGTTCAAGAAATACATTAATTTAGTGGTACTTTATCATTTACCCCGATGCACAATTTTGCTGAGTTAAAATCTGGCTGTGCCATATACCAAAGCAGGTAAGAGTATATATATATATATATATATATATATATATACACACAAATTATATACATGTTGGAGTTTAGTCTTGGCACCAAATAAAAGGGTTGTGGAATGTCAAGTGTATTTGATTTAAAATGGTATACACAAAGAAAAATGTCAATTGGACAAAAACTGTGCTTAAACATGTAACAGAGAACATTGTTAAATATGTTGGACCCATTCAGCATACTGAAATTTAAATTTGAGATTTTGCCCAGCAAATAATGTCAACAATTATATGATAAATCACTATAATTTTATTAAAGTCATCTATCTTCATGGAGGGTTTATTGTTTTACATAAATCTACTTAAAAATGTTTCATTGGGTCATAAAAAAATTACCTTGGCCTTTCTCATTTTTTTTGCCAGATGACTTTTTTTCTTAGTAAGATTATTTAAATGGAAATGAAGTGATTGGTTAAGTAACTTACTTCTGTTGAAATTGACTGACCATCATTAGAATCTATGATTAAATTATCTTCTTTGTCTCTGTTCATGTTAATATTCAGTGTCATGGGAGTAGAAGAAGGCCATTCAACAAATTGAGTTTTCTCTGTCATTCAATGAGATCATGGCTGATCTGATAATCCTCAACTTCACTTTCCTGTCTTTTCACCATAACACTTGATTCCCTAACTGATTAAAAATCTGTCTATCTTAGCCTTGAATACACTTAATGTCCCTCAATAACCCTCTGTGGTAAAGAATTCCACTGATTCACTAATCTCTGAGAGAAGGAATTCCACCTCATCTGTCTTAAATAGGTGTCCCCTTATTTTAAGATTATACCCTCTGGTCCTAAACTCTCCCATAGGAGGATACAACGTTTGCACATCCAACCAGTCTTGTATGTTATAATAAGGTCACCTCTTATTCTTGTAAACTCCAATGAGTACAGGCCCAACCAACTCCTCATAAGATAATCTCCTCCTCTGGATTGCCTGCTGCAACATTAGGCCCCAGCCTTGGTTCTGAGAGAGCAATTGGGCTCTTCAGGCAGAAGGTGGAGAGTTCAAACTGCCCTCAAGACTTGAACACATCATGTACGTTAACATTCCAGTACAGCACTGACGTCTGTGCTGTTAGAGATGCCATCTTTTGAATGAGCTGTTAAAATTGTTTTCTCAACTAGCACCATTTAAAGAAGATCAGGTGAGTTAATTTGCATTAAATGTCACTAATGCTGATGATTTAGTCATTATCTCATTGGTGTTTGAGAGAACTGGTTCTACAGAAGTTGGCTACCATGTCCTCTAAATTACATCAAAAGTAATTAATTGATTATAAAATATTTGTGAAAAACACAGGCAGATGCATGTTCTTCATATTAATCTGTTTTAAAGGATCATGTAATTATGATGCGTAATGTTGTAGAAATGTCTTGCATGTTTGCTCGCATTTAGCTATCAAGACTTGGATGGGTTGAATGGTCTATTTCTACACATACCTTCTGGTACAAATAAAATATATTTTTGAAAAAAAAACTCGTGGTCACTGGATATTAACACAGAGATGAAGAAGATAGTTAATTTATAGATTCTATTAATGTTCAGTCCTTTTTAACAGAAAAGCCACTTGAATAATCTCATTAAAACAAATTAGATGGTGATCAACGTAAAGACACCAAACTCAGATCTGATTCTGTTCTGAACTAACCCATTGTTTTTGCTCATCTACCTCCAATTAAGAAGCACAAACTTGAATTCATATCCCTCCAACACTGGACCAAAACTATATCATTTTCACCAGCTTTGAAGTACTTCCATTGTCCTTCAGTCCCATGAACCTGGATGTCTTTTTTCTTTGCTGTATCATTTATGCAAATCCTCAGTATTCAATCTTTCAAGGTGCTTCAAGCATATCACTCAAAATTGTACATTCACATTCAAAACCTATGATTATCACTTGCTTTCTGTTGGAGTGTGTTCTTTCAGTGCATTTATCTCTGTAAACCATTTTGGAACATTATTTAGATAATGTGTTATTGAGTTTAATGATAAACATTTTGAGTCCCTGTTTGTATCAGGTTCCTAGGTTACACAAGGAGCTGCAAAATTGTGCTGCATGTATATTTTTATACATAGAAAAATACAGCGCAGCACAGGCCCTTTGGCCCTCGATGTTGCGCCGATCCAAGCCCACCTAACCTACACTAGGCCACTATCCTCCATATGCCTATCCAATGCCCGTTTAAATGCCCATAAAGAGGGAGAGTCCACCACTGCTACTGGCAGGGCATTCCATGAACTCACGACTCGCTGTGTAAAGAATCTACCCCTAACATCTGTCCTATACCTACCACCCCTTAATTTAAAGCTATGCCCCCTCATAATAGCTGACTCCATACGTGGAAAAAGGTTCTCATGGTCAACCCTATCTAAACCCCTAATCATCTTGTACACCTCTATCAAGTCACCTCTAAACCTTTTTTTCTCCAATGAAAACAGCCCCAAGTGACTCAGCCTTTCCTCATACGATTTTCCTACCATACCAGGCAACATCCTGGTAAACCTCCTCTGCACCCGTTCCAGTGCCTCCACATCCTTCCTATAGTATGGCGACCAAAACTGCACACAATACTCCAGATGCGGCCACACCAGAGTCTTATACAACTGCAACATGACCTCAGGACTCCGGAACTCAATTCCTCTTCCAATAAAAGCCAGTACGCCAAATGCCTTCTTCACCCCACTATTTACCTGGGTGGCAACTTTCAGAGATCTGTGTACATGGACACCAAGATCTCTCTGCTCATCCACACTACCAAGTATCCGACCATTAGCCCAGTACCCCATCTTTTTGTTACTCTTACCAAAGTGAATCACCTCACACTTACCTACATTGAACTCCATTTGCCACCTTTCTGCCCAGCTCTGCAGCTTATCTATATCCCGCTGTAACCTGACACATCCTTCCTCACTGTCTACAACTCCACCGACTTTCGTATCATCCGCAAACTTGCTCACCCAACCTTCTAACCCCTCCTCCAGGTCATTTATAAAAATGACAAACAGCAATGGTCCCAAAACAGATCCTTGCGGAACACCGCTAGTAACTGCACTCCAAGATGAACCTCTACCATCAACTACTACCCTCTGTCTTCTTCCAGCCAGCCAATTCCTAATCCAAACCTCCAACTCACCCTCAATGCCATACCTCCGTATTTTTTGCAGTAGCCTACCATGGGGAACCTTATCAACTGCCTTACTAAAGTCCATATACACCACATCTACTGCTTTACCCTCATCTACCTCCTTAGTCACCTTCTCAAAGAATTCAATAAGGTTTGTGAGGCAGGACCTGCTCTTCACAAAACCATGCTGACTATCCTTGATCACATTATTCCTATCTAGATGTTCATAAATACTATCCCTTACAATTCTCTCTAAGACTTTGCCCACAACAGAAGTGAGACTCACCGGCCTATAGTTACTAGGGTTATCCCTACTCCCCTTCTTGAACAAGGGAACCACATTTGCTATCCTCCAGTCTTCTGGCACTAATCCTGTAGACGAGGACATAAAAATCAAGGCCAATGGCTCTGCAATCTCCTCCCTTGCTTCCCAGAGAATCCTGGGATAAATGCCATCAGGCCCAGCGGACTTATCTATTTTCACCCTTTCCAGAATTTCCAACACCTCTTCCCTACATACCTCAAAGCTGTCCATTCTAATTAATTGTGACTCAGTATTCACATCGGCAACAATGTCCTGTTCCTGAGTGAATACTGACAAAAAGTATTCATTCAGTGTCTCCCCAATCTCTTCAGCCTCCACACGCAACTTCCCACTACTATCCTTGACTGGACCTATTCCTACCCTAGTCATTCTTTTATTCCTGACATACCTATAGAAAGCCTTTGGGTTTTCCCTAATCCTACCAACTAAGGACTTTTCATGTCCCCTCCTTGCTGCTCTTAGCTCTCTCTTCAGATCCTTCCTGGCTACCTTATAACTCTCAATCGCCCCAATTGAACCTTCAGGCCTCATCTTTACATAGGCCGCCCTCTTCCCTTTAACAAGGGATTCCAATTCCTTATTAAACCACGGCTCCCTCACACGACCCTTTCCTCCCTGCCTGACAGGTACATACTTATCAAGGACACTCAATAGTTGCTCCTTGAACAAGCTCCACATATCAATTGCGCCCTTCCCTTGAAGCCTACTATTCAAAGCCATGCATCCTAAGTCGTGCCTCACCGCATCATAATTTCCCTGCCCCCAGCTATAACTCTTGCCCTGCAGTGCACACTTATCCCTCTCCATCACTAGAGTAAAAGTCACCGAATTGTGGTCACTGTCCCCAAAGTGCTCACCTACTTTCAATTCTAACACCTGGCCTGGTTCGTTACCCAGAACTAAATCCAGTATGGCCTCACCTCTTGTTGGCCTGTCTACATATTGTGTCAGGAAACCCTCCTGCACACATTGGACAAACACCGACCCATCTAACGAACTTGAGCTATAGCTTTCCCAGTCAATATCTGGGAAGTTAAAGTCCCCCATAACAACCATCCTATTACTTTCACTCTTCTCCTGAATCATCCTCGCAACCCTCACTCTTCTCCTGAATCATCCTCGCAATCCTACAAATCTGAGCTCTTCATTTGGACTGATCCTTGAAGGAAACTGGTGTCAACCCCAATAGACATGCAAGGATATCATAGCATTTGTAATTTTCAATAGGTCATTCTGCCCAACCTGTCTATGTTGGCGTTGCTGCTCTATAAGCCTTTGACCGCTTGCTTCATCTTTCACCATCAGAATACAATCCTGTATCTTTCTTTCTCAAGTACTGAAATAACTTTGTGTTAGATGCATTCTTGATGCATTAAAGAAATGAAGCAATCCCTTTACAGACTATGCATGAAACTTAATCAACTTCAATTCAGCAAATGCTATTCAGCAGGTTATTACTTGGCTTCTGGGATGTGCATTCACTAAATAAATAAGTGTGTACAGTGCATGTACATATTTAATTGGACCAAGTGCTGCTTAACTCTGCCAGATGTTTTACTGTTCTTAAACGTTTCATTAGGAAAATACAAGACTTGTCAATCTGTGTAAAAGAACTGATAGGTTTGATTGTTTTTATTGATTGGGATTATTGCAGATTATGTGATACAGCAGAATAAATCTTTTGGCAGCAAAACCTGTATATAGAAAATGCAGCCATATAATAATGATTTTATTGAATATTCTCTTCAATGGTGTGCTCACTGACACGAAACCCCATGAAATGCATTTCATTTTTAATTAGTTTCTGTGAACTTCTTTTCAAAGCTGTTAGCCTCTAAAGTTATGCTAGATGTCATTCATTTATTCAACAGATTTACATTCGGCTTAGTTTTTAGTATAATATCAGAATTCAACCCCATAAAATACCTCTCATTTGAATTCAGTGTTTACCAACAAAAGCAAGGATCCATTGCAAGGACAAACACAAAGTTCCAAATTAAAATGATACCCATATGCTAGATATTCTCATCATAGAAATACACTGAATTTGGTTAATCTATTCAGTGGCTATTGTCAGATTAAAAGCAGGAGTTACACATAGTGGTTTGTATCCAGTTTAGTTATTTGTGACCAGTTATAATGCAAGGTAAAGCAGCAGGATCTCCATGAAGAATAATTGTTTAACAGAAACATACAGGTACTTTATAGTATTAAAAGATTACAATCCCAACATAATTGGTTAATTTTTAAATATTTTACTTCTGACAGAAGCTTGCTTCCTTTGAAATGATTTTTTTTCTTATTTGTTTCCAGGGTACTCTATGACAAGAGAGTCATTTGATACTACCCGTCATATTATTTTTTGAACGTGAATTATTAACGTCATAGAGTCATAGAGATATACAGCATGGAAACAGACCCTTCGGCCCACCCATCCATGCCGACCACATATCCCTACCCAATCTAGTCCCACCTGCCAGCACCCGGCCCATATCCCTCCAAACCATTCCTAATCATATACCCATCCAAATGCCTCTTAAATGTTGCAATTTTACCAGCCTCCATCAATTCCTCTGGCAGCTCATTCCATACCACCCTCTGCGTGAAAATGTTGCCCCTTAGGTCACCTTAAGCCTGTGCCCTCTAGTTCTGGACTCCCCGACCCCAGGGAAAAGACATTGCCTATTTATCCTATCCATGCCTCTCATAATTTTGTAAACCGCTATAACATCACCCCTCAGCCTCCGACGCTCCAGGGAAAACAGCCCCAGCCTATTCAACCTCTCCCTATAGCTCAAATCCTCCAACCCTGGCAACATCCTTGTAAATCTTTTCTGAACCCTTTCAAGTTTCACAACATCTTTCCGACAGGAAGATCAGAATTGCATGCAATATTCCAACAGTGGCCTAACCAATATCCTGTACAGCCACAACATCACCTCTCAACTCCTACACTCCAGTGACCAATAAAAGAATGCATACCAAACGCCTTCTTCACTATCCTATCTACCTGCGACTCCACTTTCAAGGAGCTATGAACTTGCACTCCAAGGTCTCTTTGTTCAGCAACACTCCCTCCATGAAGTGTATAGGTCCTGCTAAGATTTGCTTTCCCAAAATGCAGCACCTCACATTTATCTGAATTAAACTCCATCTGCCACTTCTCAGCCCATTGGCCCATCTGGTCAAGATCCTGTTGTAATCTGAGGTAACCCTCTTCACTGTCCACTACACCTCCAATTTTGGTGTCATCTGCAAACTTACTAACTGTACCTCTTATGCTCGCATCCAAATCATTTATGTAAATGAAGAAAATAGAGGACCCAGCACCAATCCTTGTGGCACTCCACTGGTCACAGGCCTCCAGTCTGAAAAACAACCCTCCACCAACACCTTCTGTCTTCTACCTTTGAGCCAGTACTGTATCCAAATGGCTAGTTCTCCCTGTATTCCATGAGATCTAATCTTGCTAATCAGTCTCCCATGGGGAACCTTGTCGAACGCCTTACTGAAGTCCATATAGATCACATCTACTGCTCAGCCCTCATCAATCCTCTTTTTTACTTCTTCAAAAACCTCAATCAAGTTTAAGCGACATGAGTTCCCACGTACAAAGCCATGTTGACTATCCCAAATCAGTCCTTGCCATTCTAAATACACGTACATCCTGTCCCTCAGGATTCCCTCCAACAACTTGACCACCACTGACGTTGGGCTCACCGGTCTATAGTTCTCTGGCTTGTCTTTACCGCCCTTCTTAAACGTTTGCCAACCTCCAGTCTTCCGGCAACTCACCTGTGACTATCGATGATACAAATATCTCAGCAAGAGGCCCAGCAATCAGTTCTCTGGCTTCCCACAGAGTTCTCGGGTACACCTGATCAGGTCCTGGGGATGTATCACAAGACACTTGTTAAAGCAGAAACAGTTTGTAATATGCCCTGGCCAACATTTATCTCTCCAGCAGCACCACCAGTCATTTATCTTATTGGCTCAGAATTCAATGGAAGGCACATCTTGCAATGAGTATTGTGAGTGAGTACTTCTTACCTCATCCTTCAAACAGCATTAATTTTGAGCTGAAAATTAAATACAGTGCAATAGGTCAATTATGCATTTGGGACCACTTGACTGTTGGGCCCAACTTTCCATATCCCCAAAACAAATCTAATGTATTGAGTGTTCCAGAGTTCAAAGGTTTAAGATGTTATGCCACAACAGTATAAAACAAGGAGTTAGAAAAAAAGAAAGGGCACAGCTATCCAAAAGGGTGAAAAAGAACCCTAATGGATAGCAGAAATCATATCATAAAACTGAATCCGGTGTAAAAGCTGGTTTATTTTCTCCAGCACCATAAGTTGCTTTCTCTTTAACCATGACATGCTACATTTGCTGACTTACAGTCAGCAACTACTGCGTGTAAGTGACTTGCTGAACAAGATAAAAGTTGCTGGTTCTGAGAAAGAAAAATTGACAATTTTGTCAACCATTGACAGAAATTAATTATTCACATGTACAGGGCATTGGATGAGGCCTCTTCTGGAATAGTGTGAGCAATTCTGGATGCCCTGCCAAAAAAAGGATATTATTGAATTGGAGAACGTTCTGAAAAGATTTAATGGGACGCTGCCAAATCTGGAAAGTTTGAGCTATAAAAATAGGCTGGATGTGGCTGGGGCGTAGGGAAGTTGAGGTGATCTTATACAAGTTTATAAAATCATGACAGGCAGAGATAAGGCGAATAATGAGGGCCTTCAAAACTAGGGTGCATATATTTACAGTTAGAGGAGAAAGATTTAAAAAGGACAGGAGGAGCAACTTCCTTTATAGAGACAGTGGTTCATGTGTGGAATGAACTGTCAGAGGAAGTGGTGGATGCAAATACAGTTACAACATTTAAATCACCTGAATAGGAAAGGGTTTGGAAGATATGGGCCAAACACAGGCAAGTGGGACTGGTTTAGTTTGGGAACATGGTTGGCATGGATTAGTTGGACCAAAGGGTCTGTTTCCATGCTGTATGACTCTAACATGCCCTACGGCATCCAAACACAGAACAAATATTCCTTCAGCCTCTAGATTTTGTTCATTAATAAAATACTTACATTTGAATATCAACAAAGAACCCTCCACTACACTAGTGTAATGACACTGGGCTATATTTCGATCTTTGTAGAATTCTCAAATATGACTGAGTCTTACTTCATTTGTCAGTGGTATCATATCGTAATTTTTTTCCTAATGCCTACCTCCATATCTACAGTAGAATCCAAATATAACCAGAAACCAATTTGGGCAATCGTGCCGATTTGAAAAAGAAATTGTACTGTACTTCATAACTTTAACTGACAAATACAGTAATTAATTAAAACAGATTAATTAACACCTGGTGAATTATTCCAAACTGGCTTAAGTTTCCAATGGTAACTGCACTTAAAGTAGTTAACTGCCCTTAACACACACTGGGACATCCCAATGTCACAAAAAAATGCTAAACAAATGCCAATTCCTTTAATATGAAATGAAGTAAAAAGGGAATTCATCTTCAAATTAATAACACTGCAGAACATTTTTGTTATTTCTAAAACAGGACAGAAAGCAATAGCCCAAGCTGAAAAACAAAAAAGTCACGAAATAAATCAATTTTCAGCTTATTTTAATAATGTAGTTTTGCGAAGGCATGTTATCTGAAATATGCATGGGACTAATTGTGACACCTGATTTGCAGGTTGATAAATAGTATTAAATCAAGGCAGTCCAGAAAAAAGTTGATCACAGTTGATTCATCAGTTACAATAGAACAAATGAGGTTACTCAAATTTTGCTGTAGTTCTAAATCTTTAACACACTTAAAAATTGCTTGCAACTAGTAAAATCTTAATTTCTTCTTCAACAAGCTCAATTCAGTTGTGATTGTCATCGGTGTTTCTCTTCTTTATTTCAAGATGCAAACAACTTGGAAAATCCTGTTTACTTCCCATCCAGAACAGCTGATTGTTCCAAAAAAGATACTGAATTCTGCTTATTTCAAGAACATCAGGACTTAAACAGCTCTCCTTATTGTGGAGTTCTACAAATGTAGGTTACTCTACTCATTGGCAACCGAACGTAGTTTTCACAGGTATTAAACCAAATCTCAATATAATGTATTGTGAAAATCTGTTAAACATAATAAACACCTCAATAATAAAAACTGTATTCAAATAACATCTTTAGTGGAGGGCAATGATTATACATCAAAATAAATTGCCAATCCAGCAAAAGGTTTGCCAGTGAAGTAAATTTTACAGAGGACAGAGAGTAAGGCAAGGAATTTTAGGAAGGAATTTCAGAATTCAGAGCAAAGATAAAATACAGACTTCTTTATTTAGACATCTATCTAATCCTGTAAACATTATTCGTTACCAGGCCAAAACTGATAAATATCCCTCAATTGCTAACAGATATTAAAAATAGCATTATCATGTAGTAGAGAAAGAGCCAGTGGCTCCACATCCAGTCTTAGCAGCACACAACTCACCTGCCTGTCCTTCTGTGTAAAGGCCGATGGTGTGCTAACAATAAGTAAACCTGCAGGGGTTAAGGTGTAATTAACTGCATAATGTTGACGAAGGTTTTTTCCAGACAATGTGCATACAAAAATAGAATGTCAATATTTTAACTTTATTTTTTTAAAAAGTGATACAAAGTCTTTAGCACTTAACTTTTGCTGCTTAGTTAAATAAGAAATGAACTTTTATACCTTTTTCCATTATTCATGTTGAAATATACACATGTATAATTATATATTCAACATTCCACTGTTGCTGAAGTATTAAGTCAATGTACTGCAGTACAATACACACCGTTTTTGCTTTATCAGCATTCTGAAAGTGATTCCTGTCACTAGTACACTTAACAAATAATCACCTTTATAAAAACAAAAGAACAATACTTTAAAAGATCAAGATCCAGAATCTATATATTTACTGATATCTAAGAATCAGTAAATGAACTATTCTTCCAGACTGTTAACACTAAACCACCTATTCTTCCTAAGTATGAGGAAGTACTAGCAACAGAAATAGCTGAAAAATGCCTCCAAAGAGAACTGCAGTAATAATGATCTTCAGTAATTTGATTACAGCTCTTGGAAGTTTATCATTTAGACTTTTAAAAAGCATTGATCCATTGGTGGTAGTCTAATTATTAACAGTGAGCTTCTTGAAAACATGGATCACAGAACCATCTATCTAACATGTCATGTCGCAGCACAGACGGAAAAGTTCATTTGATTTAATTTCATCTTGTGGTAATTGGGACCAACATAAATTTTAGCAATTTGGTGTACTTCTCAGGGCTGCACTCTTCTGAACATGCAAAAAAGATGACACAAATCATAGATAACCCAGTAGCTCTGCTTCACGATTCACCTTAAAATAACAGGCAGATCCAGTCAATCACGAATGCACAACAATGTGTCAATCCAAGATGTAAAGTGAATCTGTCAGATGGCAGGAGGTGTAGAGACAGTCCTCAAAGGCAGCTCCAGTGGCGGAGTCTCTACTGTTTGCACAGGGCTCTGTTTAAGACTTTCTATCTTTTCGGTAAGTTGAGTATACAAGTCCTTCACTGCTTCAGCACTCTGCATGCAAAATTAAAATGCAATAATCTTATAAATGTTAAGGCACGACAAACATTTTTTAAAAAAAACTCAAAGCCTTCCTGATTCACATCCCTGGTACCACAGGAGCATCCAACTGCAATTTAAATACACAAATGCTTTTGATTCTACTGCCTGAATAGGTAAATAATTCCAAATATTTATCAGTCGGACTGAAGACACTTCTACTAATTAATCAAAATTAAAATTCTCTTTCAAAACCCACAAACCCACTTGTGACAAAGTTGTGAAGTAAAATACCTGTGGCTGCCTTATGGTCTGAAAATAATATTCTTACACTACCAACTCTTACAATCTGAACAATATCTGTCCCAAAGTTAAACCCAGCCAAGCTTAGTCTTGCAGGAGTACAATCAGGTTTTAAAATAGCTTGAATATATTGCTCATACTCAGATATTAACGCACCTCAAGAATGGAAAAAAATATTGTTTATTCATAATCCTGATCTTCATCTTGATACCCTTGCCTCCAATACATCGTCCTTATATCACATTTCATATCTTTATACAAACAGATACCTGTTTGGTAGGTTCCAGTGCCTTTTGCAATGAAGCCATTTTTGAAGGTACCACTTTATGGTGAAGATGTAGCAGCAGTCTCAGGATATGTCTGTGTACATTTTCTTTACTGTAATCAAACATGAGTGAGGACATTCTGGTCATTATACAGAAGTGATAAATGAAAATTGCAGTTCCAATTTCAAGAAGCAGATGCCCTCATAACATTACATCTGATACAACTGTAATATGGGGAAATGTGTAACTACACTTCAGAAAAAACTGAGTTGACCATAAGGTAATCTGGGTAGTCTAGAATTGTATAAACCACTATACTAGTATGAGATTGCATAAAACAGTTCAGTTATTTGGACATCATTTTCTGGAACAAAAGAACTTCAAAAAATACTGCTGCTTTCCTTTTTTGAAATCCAAGCTACTGTCCTAAAAGATTCAGAAGCAAAACATGTCTACTGTCACGTGAGTACCCTGGAGTTGCATCACGACATTTTGTGTATATATTTTTAAAACTCACTGTTCAGATATGTTATGACAACCATCAGGTAAGTGGGTCTTGAACCTGAGCCTGAGACAATATGACAATATGACAGCACCACAATTGCCACTGACCAAAATTTGACTATACCATTAGCCTTTTTTTTCAACTTTATCAGATCATTCATTTGACTCGCTGATCAGAATTCAAAGTTGATAAAAATCATGTGATCCTAGTTCTTCATTTGCTTTGGTACAGATATGGGCCAGATAGAGGCACTCTCTGAGTTATGAAAGATGTAAGGTTTTTAATTGGAATCACTAGTGATGCTGGACAAAGGAAAATTCATATGTGCTCTTCCTGGAAACTCAGTCTTAGTTCATTGTTAGGTGATGCTGCACACTGAGCAGTTGCCCTGGGAGATTTTGTTAGTGGTAGCTTGCCATTGCATTCACTCTGAATGACAGAGTTGGAAGGCAGGTCCCAAGTCTACCTCAGCTGCAACAGGAATCAATTCTATGGTGTTTGTCATTATTCTAAACCACATGCCATCCAGCCAAGTGAGCTAATCAGCAGCTTTTGCCCCACCCCAGGAAAATAATGGTGTAAAAAGCCAAAAGTTCAAAATACGGTTAGGTTATTAAGAACAAGTATGAATCTGGTTGACAAGAAAAGAACACATTAACAAATGTCAGAAGCTTACTTTCTGACAAAAGGCCACATTTGACCAAATAATACCTACATCACTGGAAGATAAAAATTGCTGTCACAAAAATGTACTCCCATAGTCTTAAATCTCAAGGCTTGAGTGTTTCTGTAATCCCACTGCTCTGGTCCATCATTAGTCAAATAAAACTGACTTAAAAATCAGACAAGATGTTAATGTTATTAGATGGGCAGTGACACACGAGGGTTGGATGTCTTGACTTTCTGTCACTAGATTGCTTTCAAAGACTATTAATACCAAGATTGTCAAGAAAATCTGGTTCAGAATTTGGAGCCACCCATACATTTTTCAATGCATTTCTGGAATCAACTTCTAGAAATTACAAATTGAAGAACAAATTTGTGCTAACCGCTGACCCAGATTGGCCTCAGCATGTGGTAGATACAGATCTTCTTGCAACACAATCTGTGAAAGTAATGTCACGTACAATTTTGGTTTTCATACCTGGAGAATGTTGTAAGGATGAAGCCATCAAATAGTGCAGTACAGAATTCTTCTGTAGCAAATTCCTCCATCAATAATGTTAAATGGCTGGTAAATAGGTGCAAGAAAATATCACTAAATGCCATGTCATTATAGGTTTCCACTGAAATGAAATACAAAGAATATTTAGCTATTCAATTCACACAGAAATTTAAAATTAAACTGCAGTCCTTTCACACCTTCAGGATGAAACACAAATCTGCATTATACAAAATACTAAAAACTGCAATTTTTGTTTTGTAAAGTTAAAAAAAGTTCTCAATATAATGATTCTATGTGCTCTGATGTAAACCTAGATAATCACACCAGAGATTTCTTTGTCCACCACAAAAGAAACCACCTTCCTTCTTGTTTCTAATGGAAGTAGTCATAACAATACTTGTGCTGGTTTGGCAGAACTACAAGTCCTGTGCTTTCCACACATTTCAATTGTGAATGCAAGTTATCTAACATATTCAAACAGTGAAGTGAGAACCCTCTTTTCACAGATGTGCCCTCTTTCTGTCGATGTATTCACGATGCTGTAAAGACCGCATCTTCATATCTTCTGTATTTTGATTGTGGAGTGTAATTGGAAAAGAACTGTTTGAAAACTAAAGGACTGTGGAAGGGAATAGTCCTTTAAAAGCACTTTTTAAAAGCAAGTTACCCAATCACTTATTGCAAGTGTTGGTCATGCTGTTGTTTGTTCCACAGTGGGGAATGTTTAATTACAGTCCAACTGGCATCAGAGAGTGCGTACAAAATGAGACTTGGCCAGCAATGAGCAGCGAGTTGTCTGGTGGAGTGATGACCAGTTGTCGATGACAAAGACCTTCTGCCTGCCGGACTATGGTTCTCAGGTAGATGAGTAATTTGTGGGAATGAACAAGAAGCCTTCTGACCTCCAAAATGGAA
Organism: Chiloscyllium plagiosum; assembly: GCF_037043375.1. Taxonomy (NCBI): domain Eukaryota; kingdom Metazoa; phylum Chordata; class Chondrichthyes; order Orectolobiformes; family Hemiscylliidae; genus Chiloscyllium; species Chiloscyllium plagiosum. Next base: position 33,426,839 of record NW_028270159.1, on the reverse strand, counting down.
GTGCCGTCCATTTTTCTGCCATGAAGAATACCTAACGTGTGAAGAAAGCTTGCTTACTTTCCCTCCCCAGTTGCTGCAAGCTGTCGCTTTTCAGCTACAAGTCAGAGCGTTTTTAAGGTGTGAACCAATCTTTATTTCTCCTGCAAGCTAGTGAAAATACTCAAAGAGAGATCATGGAGCAGCAAGGCAAAAGGATCTCAGCAAATCCTATGGACAGAAATCATTGTACTGCCTTACTCTCCACCCATATATAAAGGAACCTCGATTATCCGGCATTCAACTATCTGAATTTTGGATTATAAAACAAGATGGCAAGGTCCTGGTGCTTGGCTAAACTGGATTATCTGGCATTCGATTATCCAACAAAATACTCTGCCGTATCGCTCGGATAATCGAGGTTCTTTTTTTTTTGTGTCTGGGTGTGTCTGTGTCTCTAGGGTAGAATTTGATATAATTTTATACATTTTAATCAGTAGAGTTGTATGTTGATAATTCATAGCTGTTTACCCATAGCTAGATTCTACTTATTTGTAATAAATAGTAATTCTCAATTACAGAAACCTTTTCTATGCTCTGTTAGCGTATGTCTAAAAGACAGGTAAACTGGGGAATTTTACATACATTGATAAAATCTTTAACTTTTGTGATGACTCCAAGAATAGCAGGGCTCGATTTCCAGCGTGTGAGCCTGGTGAGGTGTGACAATGATCAGACTGAGACCTAATCCTGTTAATACTTGAAAATAAGGATGGTATCAACATTTATTTCCTAAAGACGTTTACCAAGTTAAGGCTTGCAAATTTTGAAAACAATTTCAGGTCATGCAGTGGTAAAGGCACTACTCAACGTCACACTAAACCATGAGTCCTGGAAGATAACTGGTTCAGTTTCTAGTCCGTGCTAAATTAGTTAATCTCTTAACCAATAATTGGGCTGATAAAATTGAGTCCTGAAGAAGAGTTATCGGACTAGAAATATTAACTCTCTCCACAAATGCTGCCAGACCGGATGAATTTCTCCTGCACTTTCCATTTGGATTTTTGATGCGACCAAGGATAAGGTTTGGAGCCAAAAAATGCCAAGTTATCAATTTTGAGTTATGTCCAGTTGTTCACCTTCAAAAAAACGGATAAGTATAAATGCCAACCAAGTGGAGGTCAAGGCTTAGCTGTGATGCCATTGATGGTTCAATAGCCTAAGATTTACTTTCGAAGCTCATTCATGAAAACCCAAAACTGGTAAATGTACTTAGTTGTTACTTTTGTCTCAACATTGAATCCACGGACTTAAAGTGGACATTGAATTCTATCACTGAACACTTAAACATCACTAATACATCTGCTGTGGCTTTGACGATAGAAAAATTAGTTGGTGTCGAGAATGTGGAGCTGGAAAAGCACCAACCAAGGAGCTGGAGAATCGACGTTTCGGACAAAAGCCGTTCATCAGGAAATGAATCATCTGAATATTGATGCTTTGGTAAAGCTATGGGAATCTGCTGGTTCTGAAATTTGGAAAGCTCTATGTAATTGCTGACATGACTGCAATACAGAACACCCAAATAATGCAGGTGCCTCACACACTGAAGTGTATTACAGATAATTTGTTTTGGTATCTGTAGGAATAAGTCTTTTTAAGTATAGCCATTAAGACAGACAGTAATTTAATTAGGACTCTGGAGACATGAACAAAGTCAGAGACAGTGCTTAGAGACTGTGAAATCTATAGCACCCAAAAACATTTGGAAGATGGTCTGCAGTTGCTCAGAACAATTACATGTCCCTGGAGTTCTGTGTGGTTCTACTGCAAAGAGCAACGTATAAAGATATAGTTTCTTAATAATGAACTAAACTTGAACGTTTCACACAATTGGAATCTTTTCCCTTTTAATGTCATGAGATATTAGTACAGTATTCGTGGATTTTAAAAGTTTATTTTATTAAAACTACCTGCAACCATACAGTTTACAGAGAACAGCAGATAGCAGTTGCCATTAATCTCACGTTGTTGCCAACATCATACAGCAGAAAAAAAAGCTTGCTTTTTGTGATGGTATTAATTTATCTCAAGTATCCCCCAATCAGTGATGGATTGATTCTTCAAGCCAGCATTAATCAACTGAAAATAACCATTTCATGTACCTATCTTCCCCTTCTTCCCCTCGCTCTCAGAACAGTTTTTGCTGCTACCTCTCCCTAAATCTGTCTTCACATTTAATGGATCATCTTCCAAGCGGAACACATTTCCCGCTTCACTTCCCGTTTAGCATTTGAAAGTGACCATTCCTTCCACAACTTAGGTCCACACTTGAGGGCGTAGATTTGCTCGCTGAGCTGTAGGTTTGATATCCAAACGTTTCATTACCTGGCTAGGTTACATCATCAGTGGCGACTTCCAAGTGAAGCGAAGCTGTTGTCTCCTGCTTTCTATTTATATGTTTGTCCCGGATGGGGTTCCTGGGGTTTGTGGTGATGTCATTTCCTGTTCATTTTCTGAGGGGTTAATAAATGGTATCTAAATCTGTGTGTTTGTTTATGGCGTTGTGGTTGGAGTGCCAGGCCTCTAGGAATTCTCTGGCATGTCTTTTGCTTAGCCTGTCCCAGGATAGATGTGTTGTCCCAGTCTCTGTAAACTGTATGGTTGCAGGTAGTTTTAATAAAATAAACTTTTAAAATCCACACTTTCCCTACTGAAAACACTTGCACCCCTCCCTACACCAAATCTTTTGCGAGCACAGGAGATGGAACACCTGCCTGTTTATCTCCTCGATGCTCATGGTTGAGGGTTCCAAACATTATAGGGCAGTGATTTAGTCATAGAGATGTACAACATGGAAACAGACCCTTCGGTCCAACTCATCCATGCCGACAAGATATATCAACCCAATCTAGTCCCACCTGCCAGCACCTGGCCTATATCCCTCTAAACTCTTCTTATTCATATACCCATCCAGATGCCTTTTAAATGTTGCAATTGTACCAGCCTCCACCACTTCCTCTGGCAGCCTATTTCAAACACGCATCACACTCTGCAAGAAAATGTTACCTCTTAAGTCTCTTTTCTATCTTTCCCCTCTCACCCGAAACCTATGCCCTCTAGTTCTGGACTCCCCCACCCCAGGGAACTGACCTTGTCTATTTACACTATCCATACCCCTCGTAATTTTATAAACCTATAAAAGGTCACCACTCAGCCTCCGATGCTCCAGGGAAAACAGCCCTAGCCTATTCAACCTCTCCCTGTAGCTCAAATCCTCCAAGCTTCGCAACATCCTTGTAAATCTTTTCTGAACCCTACAAGTTTCACAACATCCTTCTGATAGGAAGGAGGTCAGAATTGCATGCGATATTCCAAAAGTGGCCTAACCAATGTCCTGTACAGCTGCAACATGACCTCCCAACTCCTGTACTCAATACTCTGACCAATAAAGGAAAGCATACCAAATGCCTTCTTCATGATTCTATCGAGCCGCAACTCTACTTTCAAGGAGCTATGAACCTGCACTCCAATGTCTCTTTGTTCAGCAACACTCCCTAGGACCTTACCATTAAGTGTATAAGTTCTGCTAAGATTTGCTTTCCCAAAATGTAGCACCTCGCATTTATCTAAATGAAACTCCATCTGCCACTCCTCAGCCCATTGACCCATCTGATCAAGATCCCATTGTAATCTGAGATAACCCTCTTCACTGTCCACTACACCTCCAATTTTGGTGTCATCTGCAAACTTACTAACTATACCCCTTAAGCTCACATCCAAATCATTTATATAAATGACGAAACGTAGTGGACCCAGCACCAATCCTCATGGCACTCCACTGGTCACAGGCATCCAATTTGAAAAACAACTCCAACACCACCCTCTGTCTTCTACCTTTGAGCCAGTTCTGTATCCAAACGTCTAGTCCTCCCTGTATTCAATGAGATCTAACCTTGCAAATCACTCTCCCATGAGGAACCTTGTCGAGCACCTTACTTAAGTCCATATAGATCACATCTACTGCTCTGCCCTCATCAATCCTCTTTGTTACTTCATCAAAAAACTCAATCAAGTTTGTGAGACATGATTTCCCACACACAAAGCCATGTTGACTATTCCGAATCAGTCCTTGCCTTTCCAAAGACATGTACACCCTGTCCCTCAGGATTCCCTCCAACAACTTGACCACCACCGACGTCAGCTCACTGGTCTATAGTTCCCTGGCTTGTCCTTACCACCCTTCTTAAACAGTGGCACCATGTCAGCTAACCTCCAGTCTTCCGGCATCTCACCTGTGACTATTGATGATACAAATATCTCAGCAAGAGGCTCAGCAATCACTTCACTAGCTTCCCTCAAAGTTCTAGGGTACACCTGATCAGGTCCTGGGGATTTATCCACTTTTATGCATTTCAAGAAATACAGCACTTCCTCCTCTGTAATATGGACATTTTATAAGATGTCACCGTCTATTTCCCTACATTCTATATCTTCCATTTCATTTTCCACAGTAAATACTGATGCAAGATACTGGTTTAGTATCTCCCCCGTCTCCTGCGGTCCACACAAAGGCCGCTTTACTGATCTTTGAGGGGCCCTATTCTCTCCCTTGTTACCCTTTTGTCCTTAATGTATATTTGTAAAAACTCTTTGGATTCTCCTTAACTCTATTTGCCAAAGCTATCTCATGTCCCCTTTTTGCCCTCCTGATTTCCTTCATAAGTATACTCCTACTGCCTTTATACTCTTCTAAGGATTCACTCGATCTATGCTATCTATACCTGATATATGGTTCCTTCTTTTTCTTAACCAAACTCTCAATTTTTTTAGTCATCCAGCATTCCCTAAACCTACCAGCCTTTCCTTTCACCATAACAGGAATATACTTTCTCTGGATTCTTGTTATCTCATTTCTGAAGGCTTCCCACTTTCCAGCCGTCCCTTTATCTGCGAACATCTGTCCCCATTCAGCTTTTGAAAGTTCTTGCTTAATACCATCAAAATTGACCTTTCACCCAATTGAGAACTTCAACTTTTAGACCTGGTCTATCCTTTTCCATCACTATTTAAAAACTAATAGAATTATGGTCGCTGGCCCCAAAGTGCTCCCACACTGACACCTCAGTCACCTGCCCTGCCTTATTTCCCAAGAGTAGGTCAAGTTTTGCACCTTCTCTAGTAGGTACATCCACATACTGAATCAGAAAATTTTCTTGCACACATTTTAAAAATTCCTCTCCATCTAAATCCTTAACACTATAGCAGTCCCAGTCTATGTTTGGAAAGTTAAAATCCCCTACCATAACCACCTTATTATTCTTACAGATAACTGACATCTCCTTACAAATTTGTTTCTCAATTTCTCTCGTCTACAATACAATTCTAATGAGGTGATCAGCCCTTTCTTATTTCTCAGTTCCATCCATAAAACTTCCCTGGATGTATTTCTGGGAATATCCTCCCTCAGTACAGCTGTAATGCTATCCCGAATCAAAAACGCCACTCCCCCTCCTCTCTTGCCTCCCTTTCTATCCTTCCTGTAGCATTTGCATTCTCGAACATTAAGCTGCCAGTCCTGTCCATCCCTGAGCCATGCTTCTGATATCCCAGTCACATGTGCCTAACCATGCCCTGAGTTCATCTGTCTTCCCTGTTCGGCCCCTTGCATTGAAATAATGCAGTTTAATTTATCAGTCCTACCTTGTTCTCCGCTTTGTCTGCTCCTGTTGTTCAGATGGCAGTTATGATGCTGCCATTGACATCTTCCACAAGCCTATCTTTATTTATATGTTCAACTGTCATCCCTTCGGATTTGTAATCAAGTTCCTTTTATCACTTAATCATTCTTGCCTCCCACCTTATTTTAGGCTCTTTCTCTTTCTTCCTCTGCTACTGCATTTATGAAGATATTGTTAAATCACCAACTTCTTCCAGTTTTGATAAAAAGCCATTGATTGATAATTTTAACTGTTTCTCGCTCTACAGATGCTGAGTACCTCCAGCAATCTCTCTTTTTATTACAAGTATTTTCTACAGGCACATTGAAAATTTGAAAGGACCACATCTATTTTACTATTATTATGATGATTTTCCATAGTCGGCATGAGCATACTACAAAGATGTCACCCACTCGCCATTATACTTTATTGGAACCTTTGCAAGGTTTACAAACATAAGCATTTACAACTTATCTAAACTACTAAACCCTGAACATTACAGCAGTCAGTAACAGTAAATATTTAGCTATAAAATGGATACTTAGAAACTAAGATGTCACTCGGTTCTTTTCATCCTGAATCACAGTATATACACCACGTATGCATTTGGCAAATCAGAATCCATATGCCAAGGATCCAATTTTCTACATGTTAATTTGATGTATGATTTGTAGAGCTGCTGAATAGAGGTGGTAAAATATTTATGAAGGAATTTTTAAACAGAAACCTAAAATAATTGCAAGTACTCACCTAATGAAGGTAGTAAGCGGAGAATGGCATTCTTGTTCCTCTGTTTTGTAATATGTAGCACATAGTACAGTGCAATTTCACAAGCGACACGATTTTCCAGAACGAACCTGGTAATGGAAGAAGTCTTAGCATTTTGTTTTGCCACAAGTTAATTTGATTGAAATACAACATGTATGAGGTGCAACATTTTTCTTTCTGTACATCTTTTAAGTCTAATTTATATTTTCTTGTTTATACTTCCTGATTTGGATTCTATACAGCTCATGGAGGGAACTTCATTCTAACCGGAAGAACTGTGCTGTTACTTGCCCTGTTCACAGATACCAAATTTCTCTGTGGAAGGAAGAGCACTTGAAAAGATGCTGGATTGGGTGAAACCTTCATTGACAAACCTGCATCAAATCTGTAGGCAGACATCATCAAATCCTGCATTTTGCCATTGCTTCACAAATGTTTTTCTCAGAAAGATATTAATTACACTGTGCTCACAATGTTCCCTTTTCTTTCAAGATAAATATTCATGTTTGAGGTTTTCTTATTCTTCATTATACAGTTAGCTCAACTTGCTGATGGTTATAATGTGTTGGAAATAATGCCAATAGCACAGGTTCAGCTCTCATACTGTGCCTGTCTCCTTGCCATCCCCCACCCTTGATATGAATAGGTGTCCTTCAAGCTACATCAATGTCACAGTTGAATAGAGAGAAATGCTTATAGTCTTTCGTGAACTACAGTTAATTCTCTTGCCTTCAATATTCACAAGTGGGACAATTCTACCAGTGATCTCAATCCCACTGATGAAACCAATTAGACTGAGAATTAATCCAAGTTTAACTTTGGACTTCTTAACTTGTCACTCAGAATCAAGAAACAAATTGCAAATCTTTTACAATATTCTACCTAAACCCTTTGTGACAGTATTGACATCAAGTAATATGGTCATGAATTGTTCTCAGACGTAACATGTCGAAAATTAGATCCTTGGGCGGCACGGTGGCACTGTGGTTAGCACTGCTGCCTCACGGCACCAGAGACCCAGGTTCAATTCCCGCCTCAGGCAACTGACTGTGTGGAGTTTGCACATTCTCTCCATGTCTGCGTGGGTTTCCTCCGGGTGCTCCGGTTTCCTGCCATCAGTCCAAAAATGTGCAGGTTCGGTGAATTGGCCATGCTAAATTGCCCGTAGTTTTAGGTGAAGGGGTAAATGTAGGGGAATGGGGCTGGGTGGGTTGCTCTTCAGAGAGTCTGTGGGGACTTGTTAGGCCGAAGGGTCTGTTTCCACACTGTAAAGTAATTATTCTAATCATTTCATCTGCATTTTTAAAATAAATGTCAGATTGACAGTTGGACAATGACATACTTGATAAAAGATTCTGGGAGGGTGGTGGGATACATGCTTGCAGCCTTCTCCTCAGTCGGCAGTTTTTGGTCCACATTGAAACTGTGATCATCCACGACGAATGCCATCAGATTGGGTAAGAACTTTGTAATCAGTTCTATCTCCTAAAGAAGGGCCATAAACTGAAAGTGGATTATATATGCAAAATAATGTAGTTTTTCGACACAAACACAATTTGACATTTGTCTATCCATCCATCTAGAAACCAAATATGATGATTATCAAGTCTATTGTGCTGCTGACATAGAGTCATAGAGATGTACAGCATGGAAACAGACCCTTCGGTCCAATCCATCCATGCCGACCAGATATCCCAACCCAATCTAGTCCCACCTGCCAGCACCCGGCCCATATCCCTCCATACCCTTCCTATTCATATACCATTCCAAATATCTTTTAAATGTTGCAATTGTACCAGCCTCCACCACTTCCTCTGGCAGCTCATTCCACACACGTACCACCCTCTGCGTGAAAAGGTTGCCCCTTAGGTCTCTTTTATAACTTTCCCCTCTCACCTTAAACCTATGCCCTCTAGTTCTGGACTCCACAACTCCAGGGAAAAGACTTTGCCTATTTATCCTATCCATGCCCCTCATAATTTTGTAAACCTCTATAAGGTCACCACTCAGCCTCTGACACTCCAGGGAAAACAGCCCCAGCCTGTTCAGCCTCTCCCTATAGCTCAGATCCTCCAACCCTGGCAACATCCTTGTAAATCTTTTCTGAACCCTTTCAAGTTTCACAACATCTTTCTGATAGGAAGGAGGCCAGAATTGCACACAATATTCCAACAGTGGCCTAACGAATGTCCTGTACACCCGCAACATGACATCCCAACTCCTGTACTCAGTACTCAGACCAATAAAGGAAAGCATACCAAACGCCTTCTTCACTATCCTAACTACCTGCGACTCCACTTTCAAGGAGCTATGAACCTGCACTCCAAGGTCTCTTTGTTCAGCAACACTTCCTAGGACCTTACCATTAAGTGTATAAGTCCTGCTAAGATTTGCTTTCCCAAAATGCAGCACCTCACATTTATCTGAATTAAACTCCATCTGCCACTTCTCAGCCCATTGGCCCATCTGGTCAAGATCCTGTTGGAATCGGAGGTAACCCTTTCTCTGTCCACTACACCTCCAATTTTGGTGTCATCTGCAAACTTACTAACTGTACCTCTTATGCTCGCATCACCAGTCTCATACTGTCACTAAGGCTTTGTGGCATATATGTTGACTGAGACAGAAGGTATGTAGCATTTTATTGTCACAGTATATGGGTGAAAACGTTCACTGTGATAAATCAAAAAGTAAATACATTAAATGGTTACAAATTCATACACCACCAGCTTGGAAATGTGGAAACTCCACAATGACCCATAACCAAATTATAACCAGGTAAATATATCATTCGTTTAGACTAAATCAGGAAAACCTGTTGGAAGTACACGTGAACACTGGAAAGTCAGGTTTGGTGTACAGTTTCCAAGGCCAACAATCACAGTGAGCAGTCATCAAGATGTAACACTGCAGCTCTCCTGTAAAACTGTCCCTTCTGGTTCAGTTAGAGGAAGACTGCAAAGAAAACAGCGAATTTATTATGGAAGCCCAGTGAAATCTGTGACAGATTTTGCTTCTTATTCATGGTAAGTGCGCTTTGCTGGCTGGGTCAGCATTCATTGCGTCCTTAGTTGCCGTTGAGAATATGCTAGTGATCTGTCATCTTGGTCTGCTGTAATCCATTTGGCGTTAAGTATACCTACAAAGCCATTGGGGAAGGTGTTCCAGGAAGTGTATCTCATAGCACTGAAGGAACAGTGATCTATTTCCAAGTCAGGATGGGTGAGTTTGAAGGAGAACTTTGTAGATGTTGATGTATCCGTACATAAGTGCTGCCTTTGACCTTCTAGATGGTAGTAATTGTAGGGTTGGAAGGCGCTGTCTTAGGAGTTCTGGTAAAAATTGTTGTTGTGCAACTTGTAGATGATATACACTGCCGTTGCAGTGCATCTGGCAGAGAGAATGAATACTATGGATGTGGTGTCAATCAAGCAGATTGCTTTATCTTCACTGGTACCAAGCTACTTGAGTGTAGTTGGAGCTGCACTCATTGAGGCAAGTGGGCTGTACTTCACCTTCCCTGTTTGTGCCTTGTAGAAGGTCATGCTTTGGGGAGTTGGGGGCATATTACTCACTGCAAGATTCTTAGCCTTTGACTTGCTCTTGTAGCCACATTATTTATATGGCTAGTCCAGTTCAGTCGATCAATGGTAACCCCAAGGATGCTGTTGAAGGGGAATTCTGTCATGGTCATATCACTGAATGTCAAAGGGTGATGGTTAGAATGTCTTATTGCAGGTGGTCATTGTTCGGACTTTATGGCATGAATATTCCTTGCCACATTTCAGCCCAAGGCTGGCCCTTTCCTACTTTTTTCTACATTTGGATAGGAATTGCTTCAGTATCTGAGGAGACATTAACATTCCTATATCTCACCTTATGATGAAGGGAAGATCACTGATGAAACAGCTGAAGATGTTTGAGCCTAAGACACTACTCTTTTGATCGATGGAAATGTATTTATATACAATAAAAGTGTTATAAATGCATTAATATTAGGGTCTTGTCACATTGATATACTGTACCAAAGAGTTTTACAGATCTGTTCTGCAAATACCATATGAAAGGTATGCATCATCCTGGCTTTGTGCTTTCACACATAGGGTGGTGAGTGCCTGGAACTCGCTGCCAGAGGTGGTGATGGAAGCAAACACAACAGCAGCATTCAAGAAGCATTTGGACGAATACATGAACAGGAAAGGATGGGAAGGATACAGATCCTGTGAGGACACTTTTAGTATGGAAGGGCAAAATATGTCGGCACAGACTTTGAGAGCCAAACGGTCTGTTCCTATGCTGTACTGTTCTTCTTTGACACACCATCAGATCAAATGCAAGCCTTTTGGTTACCTTTTTAGAATCTTACCTCTGTTAAAGTTTAATGCTTTTATTTTTCAAAATAATACAAAGTGGTCTAAGCTCTCAATTAGTGGATCTATTGATGACAATGCTGTGTAACATTTCTCCCCCTTCATACATGATAACAAACCAATAAATCATAAATGTTACCCAGATGAGGCATCTGATTGCTAACTGCTTGTTTCACTTAAATACTTCATTTGATATTATTGAAATATGTAAGATCCTGAGGGGACTCAACAGTATGGATGCTTAAAGGATGTCTCCTCCATAAAGAAAAACAATTTAAAAAGAAAGGATCTCCCACTTAAGACAGAGATGAAGATACTTTTTTCTCTCGGGGTCAGTAAGTCATCAAGCTCTCTCCCTCAGGCAGCAGGGGAGGCAGGGTCATTGAATATTTCCAAGTCAGATTTGGTCAAAAATCAGCTTAACTATCAAAGCAGTCAATCTGTTTAAGTAGTAAACTGAATTTGAGGCCACAATCAGATCAGCCACGAGTTTATTAAATGGTGAAGTTGGCATGAGGGACCAAATGACCTCACCCTGCTTCTGATGTGTAGTTTGGAAATATCAACATAGGTAGTTATATTTTTACATAATAAGCTTTCATTTCACCAAGTCAAAGGACAACTAAATAAATAATATTGCAGTGATCCTCCCAAATTGATAATTTGTTTGTTATGCAGTACATCATTCCATTTTATGTTTTGATTAACTGATAGCATATTCCATTATGAATGCTAAAGGACCCTCAGCACATTAACTTCAAATCTTGTAGAGGTACCGAAGATGTTAAGCATTAAAGATAAATATATTTTGTACAATTCAACAAATTAAATAGAAATTGGAGTTATCTCATGATAAATGCATCATTTCAGACAATGAATCACAAAGGAATTCAATGACGTCACTGTGTAGATTGCTAACAAACAACACTATAAAGTAATGGATTAGTTTCCTAACTTACCATTTTTGGCTCTTTGAACACCTGACTGTCAATCATATCCCAGGCCCCTTGACCAAGCGACAGCATGCGCAACAAGAGGAGAAGGTCGGGACTGTCCTGTTGAATCCCACAATTATTCATCTTCAGTTATCCAATAATCTCAAAGCAACTTGATTTAAGAAAAACTAGGTTTTTGAGCACTGTTATCTTGCTCTTTAAAGATAATACTTAAACAAATCATACTAAATATTATAATTATTGTATTGATGAAAGAGAGAAGCAGGTGAAGCCTTTTTTGCATTTCCCTCATCAGGACAGATGCAAGAACACCAAATTTTAAAAGAAGCAACATTTTATATGACATAAGGATGTTGACTGGTCGTCAAGACAACTCTGATTGTTCAAGACATTGCCATGAAGAATGCTGCAAGAACCAATCTTGAAAAATTAGCACATGAGTACTTACTCTGGGCAATGCATCTTGGCTGACCAACTCCTGCAGATTTTTCACCGTACTCAGAGCCAGTGTATTTATTGCAAAGGGGTCACAAAGGATCATCGAGAGGTCACTGGAAAGTGAAAGTATTATTGTTAGCAATTCAAAAGATGGCTTTTTTCTAAAGAATGATTTTTATTCAATGAGAGATCACTCACCCTAACACTTGTTCCTGTCCCTTCTTAACTCCATCCAAAAAACCCTGCAATTCTCGAGCTCTCTTTGCATCTACAAATCTCTCTCTAATGCAAGCATCAAGGCACCAGGTAAACTGTTAATAGAGAAACTTATTTTTAAATACTTTCAATTTATGGTTTTTATGATGGTTGTTCAAATTGCAAAACCAAAATAAATGCAGATGCTGAAAATCTTAAAAACAGAAAATGCTGGAAATGCTTACAGGATCTAACAGGAACTGTGGACAGAAAAACAGAGTTCATGTTTCAGATCAACGACTGTGCCTTTCAAAGTAGCATGGTCAGAATAATGCTGAAATTTCTAACAGGGCAACAGGAAGGTAAGATCCTGGAAAAATTAGGCGTATTACAACCCAAGACATTTCTGGACCAAGATCTCTCTACATGAGGGAATTTAGATTCTGGACTTGAAATTGACTGAAATAACTGGCTTAGATACAGGCAAAAAGCTTTCCCAAGTTACACTGCTAGCTATTTCTGAGTCATCAGTTCTCAGTTTAAAACAATGTTTCAGTAAAAAGGATGAGAGATCAAATTTCAGCTGAAGTACACGCATGCAATGGATCTTCCAAACCCTCACCGTACCTTGTGACAAGGATCCACAGAACATATTTCACTGATATCTAGATCATGCAAAGACATCAATAGTTCTGCGCGCAGGGTGCAGTAATGGACATTTCTTGTCCTCAGGAACAAAGTGCGTAGAAATTGGAGAACCATGTCATAGAGCTTTACATTTTTCCCAATCATGTTGGTTAATTTCTGAACAACCTAGACATATAAAAGAAATAGAATCATGAAAATATTAGAAACAAAGAAAGTTTATCTTTAAACAAGCTACAAAACTTTGTAAGCTACTTAACTACTAGCTTAACCAGGTAAATTATATGTCATAAAAGCAGAAATTGCTGGAAAGGCTTAGCAGGTCTGACAGCATCTGTGGAGAGAAATCAGAGTTAACATTTCCAGTTAACTGACCCTTCCTCAGAACTTGAAGAACCGTTCTCAGGAAGGGTCACTTGACCTAAAACGTTAACTCTGATTTCTCTCCACAGAAGCTGCCAGACCTGCTGAGCTTATCCAGCAATTTCTGTTTTTATTTCTGATTTACAGCATCCGCAGTTCTTTCAGTTTTTATTAAGTTACATGCTTGTTTATCTGTAGGTGTAATCTATTTATTCACAATACATAGTAATTCTTGCTAGGTATAGAAGCCTGATGCATGATTTCTGTCACCTGGGTGTAACAGACAGGTAAATTGGGAATTTTGCATATTTGTATAAAATCTTTCACTGCTGAGACAACTCCAGGAATAGTGGGTCATGATTTCCAATGTGCTACTCTGGTGAGATGTACGAATTATCATGGCACTCCCATTTCCCCATAACTATAGCATAGATTTTCAAAGGGAGATGGGAGGAGAGACCTCAGGTAACTGTCAGATCTTCAGATTTCCATCAGGAAGTAATCATTAAATTTCTTTACGTGCTGACTTGTTACTATGTGACTTTTGCCATATCCCAATGAAGCATGTTATCTGGAAAACTGATCATTTCAAATATGAACAGGAAGATGCAGGAACTTGTAGGAGTCGCTGGAAATGAGAATTCCAGAGTACCAGAGAGCAGTGGTTTTCAAATACTTATGGACTCAAATAATAAAGAAAAACACAGCAACTATATTGTATAAACATGCTTAACTGCCAAGGGTATTAAAAGTTTGAGAGAAATTAAAAGATTTTATGGGAGAAACATGCAAGGATGTGTTTGAACAAAATATCAGACAGAGGTGAACATTGGTGAAACACTCTCTCTACACTTCCACTAACAAGCCATCCTGTCCTGTACCTCTCCTTGACGTCTGGTTTTGGGGGATGCTGAGAAGAAGTTGTGCAGGACTGACAGCTCACTGCTGAAGAGGGCATTTTCTTTCTCAACAATATACTGTTTCAACAATGGGGAGACCTCATCTCCAAACAGCGCCTGGTTATCCTGCCAGATCTGGCGTTTCACTTCTGTCGCACAGATTTTGTACAGCTCTTTATCTGCCATCACCAGTTTTAATTTCTCTTCTGGTACCTGTGAAAAAAATACACAATTCGGGGTCCATTATGATAACACAAGGTAAAGATTAGGTGAGCTACAGATAACAGAAGCAAAAATATTGTATTTAATCAGCATGATGCAACTCAAACATTTTAGTATTAACTTGGAAGCTTTGTCATAATTTTTATCAAATGATGAAAGAAATTCTTCAGCTCAGATTTGATACTTTTCCAACATTGCGCGACTGACCTTCGGCAAGTGTTTCATCACGCACATTACTACAGGTTGTATTGATGGAACTTTGACTAGTGGAAAACATTTTTCCAAGAGATCTTCTAACTTGTTATACCTAAAGAAAAATGTTGACAAAAATAATCAAATGGCAGCAGTGACATACACAGAAGAATGATGCCGAACAGGAGACTTCATCCGGAGGCTTACTGATGATGTTACCTAGTATGGTGAAAATGAACTTTCCAGCTCAGTGAGCAAACTTACATCCAGAGGAGGAACTACTCATCAAAAGACATCCTGTTATAATTTAGGTTACTTCTTTAGGAGTTTCAGCTTGCCACAGCATTCTTAGTGCTTTCCAGTCAACATTAAACATCTTTCACCATTAAAATATTATTAACTATGATTTAGTAAGAAGACAATAGGTTTATACTTAAATACACTAAACTCACTCAGAATTGGACAATATCATGGAAAGTATAATTGCAAAATATTAAGATTAGAGTGGTGCTGGAAAAGCACAGGTCAGGCAGCATTCGAGGAGCAGTAAAATTTACGTTTCGGGCAAAAACCCTTCATCAGGAATGAGGCTGAAACGTCGATTTTCCTGCTCCTCAGATGCTGCCTAACCTGCTGTGCTTTTCCAGCATCTCTCTAATCTTGACTCTGATCTGCAGTCTTCACTTTCACCTGCAAAATATTAAGGTGGTTCCTCATTATAAAGGACATGGATGAGGGGAAAAAAATCTCTCCGAGAGTTTTTGGAAATCCCTTACTCAAAAGGCAGAGACCAAAAACCTTTAAATCCTTTCAAGGCAGAGGATGATAGATTCTTGATTACCAAGGGAATGAAAGATTATTTGGGTTTGCAGTAATGTGGAGTTAAAATCAGATGAAGCAAGATCTTATTGAATGGCAAAGGAGGTTTAAATGATCAACTGGCTTACTCTTGTTCCTCACTCAAAAAATTTTTTAAAATGAAACCATTTGGTAAAACAAACAGTCCATTACAGACAGAGACATGAGAATTGATCATATAAAGAAATGGTAGAGAAGCTAAATAAGTACTTTGTGTCTGTCTTCAAAAAGAAAGACACATGAGGTTTCTCTGAATTATTTAAGATCTAGTTGGATTTCGGAATTGAAAAAAAATTAGTATTACAGGGAATTCTTCTATAATGCGCACTTAGTCAGCATGAATTGGATATAAATTTTGATGAATTGTGGACGTTGTTTGCATAATGTCAACTTTCTGCTGAATGGGTCCAGCGCAATCTTCTACACGGCGATTTCTATAGCGTGAGGTTGCAGAGGAACACAACTGTCGTGTTATAGCAGAACGAACTGTAGCTTAAAAGATAGCTTAATTGGAGAAATGAACAGGACCAAAAACTGACACAGGAGAAAGTGAGGTCTGCAGATGCTGGAGATCAAAGTTGAAACTTTATTGCTGGAACAGCACAGCAGGTCAGGCAGCATCCAGGGAACAGGAGATTCGACGTTTCGGGCACAGGAAGAAGGGCCTGTGCCCGAAACGTCGAATCTCCTGTTCCCTGGATGCTGCCTGACCTGCTGTGCTGTTCCAGCAATAAAGTTTCAACAAAAACTGACACATCAATGAGGCTCAATTATTTTTATCCAAGAGTGTTGAAAACGATGGCAACAGATAGTGGGATGCTTTGGAGATCAGCTTTCAAAATCCTATTTATTCTGGCATGTTATTTGCAGATTGTAATGTTGCAGAGTTTCAATAATTTAAAAAATCACAAAGGAAAACAATTAATTTAGCTAAGTGTCATAATATCGTATATGTTAAGCAACTCTACCTGTTTCCATCTTTTCCCTCCGATGCTATGGTGGCAACTTTATCCAGCAGTTTTTCCCGTAGTTCATCAAATACAGACTGGTGGAACTCCAGCCTGGGAATGCTGTGCAGGTCCAAGAAAGGTAACGCTGACTGCAGGGATGGCAGTAAAATTCCATTTTCAATCTGAATTCATTAGAAAAATAAAACAAGTGAAATAATATCCAAAAGAACACATTGCAGAATACAATGAATGGATCAATCATGTTCCCATCCTGCTCTTGGTGGAAATGAGATGCTGGCCTTTTGAACACACTCATCATCTCTCTGAAGCCCCCACAAGAAATCAGATGTAAATCAGTTGACCAAATTTGCATGAAAATTATAACCATTGTCCTGATTTATCATCAATGCCATTTACTGTACATTACTATGTGACTTCCCAATTTCGAAGACAGGGTTTTGGCGGAGTGCCATGAGCGCAATTTGCCCCAGCTCTCGATCCAGGAACCTTTCCTTCTTTCATCTAAGGCTAAACTGCTTCAGATTTAGCAAATTCATGGCGGATCAGATTCGATATGGTCAACAAATTGGGCAAGACTTTTCCCTGCAACATCACTAGTCAGGGCATGTAGAGATATTGGGAAAGAAATGGGGAAGGCAGACAGAGAGAGAGATACGGGGTGTTGGGGGGGGGGGGGCAGAGAGATACGGGGTGTTGGGGGGGGTTAGAGAGACAAGGGGGGGGGGTCAGAGAGACACGGGGGGAGTCGGGGGGGGGGTCAGAGAGATACGGGGGGAGTCGGGGGGGGGGGTGTCAGAGAGATACGGGGGGTCGGGGGGGTTAGAGAGACAAGGGGGGTCGGAGAGACACGGGGGGAGTCGGGGGGGCAGAGAGATACGGGGGGTCGGGTCAGAGAGACTCGGGGGGGGGGGGGTCAGAGAGACTCGGGGGGGGGGGTCAGAGAGACTCGGGGGGGGGGGGGGGGTCAGAGAGATACGGGGGAGTCGGGGGTGGGGGCGAGAGTAGAGCTGCTCTGTAAAGGTGGGCCATCCCTCCCCCCGGGACTGGGGCTGGGGCCGGGAGGTGGGTGTGAGGATGTGCCCGGCTCCGCTCACCTGGAATTGGTCGATGGCCTTCAGCGGCTCCGTGCAGTTGGTTAAAGTTTCCTTCAGATCGTCTCCGCTCGCGATGCCGAGTTCCTGCAAACCCGAGAACATGGCGCCAGGAGCCGGGGGAACCGCTCCGCCGGACACCGCTCCGTCCCGGAAAGAGCTCCGGTCGGAAACAGCTCCCCCCCAGAGTCGGATTCCCGCTACGGCCCCCGGGGGAAAGCATTAGGTTTCTGTCCCTCTCCCTCTCTCTCGTTTAATTGTTTCATGCACCGCAACGCATCACTATCAGCAAGCACTGGAAGGCATGTATTATCCATTGCAGTTACAAGTTACTCAACAAATTATCTATTTTGTGTTGAAAACAACAAATGCTGGAGATCACAGCAAGTCAGATAGCATCCATAAGAGAGAGACCAAGCTAACATTTTGAGTATGGATGACTCTTCGTCAGAGCTCTGAGGTTGAAACAGTAACTTGCGCTCTCTCTCTCTCTATGGATGCTGTCTGACCTGCTGTGATCTCCAGCATTGATTGTTTTCAGTACAGATTTCAGTTTCTACATTAATTTGCTCCTACATCTATTTTGTGTTCTGTCATCAGTTCCATTTTCAGCAGTCTCTGCCATTGGATGACATATAATATTTCAATCATGCAGGTCTCTTAACACATTACCACTGGCTATTCTTTGGATATCCAATTGTTCTTTCTCAAGGAAGTGTCATTTCTTGTTTTTATTCGTGGTCTAGGTAGTGACACCCAAATGACAAAAAAAAAACTGACTTCTTCATTCATTATTACTCATCACAATACCTGAAATGCTTTCATAATGATCGAAGTGTGCTACAAACATACTTTCCTAATCAACCTGAGCAGGTGGGACTTAAACCCAGTCCAGGTTAGGGACTGTACTACTGTGCCACAAGAGGGCCCTCATGTATTCTACAAACTCACTGGGAATCATCGACATCAGCTACTCTAACTTCCATTAAACAGGGGAGTAGTTAACAGTAAAAGGGCAGTGGTAATATCCTTACCTTTGATCCAGGAGATCCGGTTTCATGTCCTACCTGCTCTAGAAGTGTGCAATAACATCTCTGATTAGAAAATAGGTGGGGGAAAAAAATAGTTACTGGTGCCAAGATTAGTTCTGAGAGAGTGAAGAAGTCTACTTTACATTTTGTCCATCGTGTGTTTGGGAAGTCACATTCATAAGCAGCTCTTATCTGCTTGGTTTGCTTTTTGCTACAAGCACTGTATTGGTTAATATCCTTAATCTCATTGCTCATGTTCTGCCAGTAGAACACTTGTCTTCCTCAGATTAGTCTCAACGAAGGCATGGATGAACTTAGTCATAAAGTCATACAGCACAGAGACAGGCCCTCTGGCCCTAATTGGTCCACGCTGACCAAACTGTCCATCAGTGCCAACCCTATTTCCCTACACTTGGCCCATATCCTTCTAAACCTTTCCTATCCATGTATTTGTCCTAATGCCTTTTAAATGTTGTTAATGTACCTGCCTCACAATCACTTCCACAGGAAGTGTACTACCCTATGTGTAAAAACATTGTCCCTCAGGTTCTTTTATTGTTTCTCCTCTAATCTTAAGCTGATGCCATAGAGTCCTTGATTTCCCAACTCCAAGAAAAAGACAGAGCATTCACCCTATCCATGCATCTCATGATCTCATAGACTTCTATAAGATCCCCCCTCAGTCTCCTATACGCTAAAGAAAAAATTTGCAGCTTGTTCAACCTCTCCCTATAACTCAGACTGAGGAGTCCTGGCAACATGCTTGTAAATTTCTTCTGCACTCTTCAGCATCTCTTTTCTCATCTCATGAGAGATGATGAGTCTATTTTATTTGTAAACAGACATTCTTGGACTATAGGTTCATCTCAGAGTCATACATCATGGCAACAGACCCTTCAGTCCAATTTGTTCATGCCGACCAAGTTTTCCAAACTAAACTAGTCCCATTTGCTTGTGTTTGTTGGAGAGCTGTATCTTGTTTGCTTGGTTTGCGTGATTTGAGCAAGACACTGGTCTTTCAGATTCAATGTCTTTGCTAGGTTACTGATTTGCAGAACACAATGAGCTGTTGCTTTATGTTGAGTCTAGAAGATTTCACGCTCTGTCTTAGCATCCACACTTTGTTCATGGAGGTACTGCTCTCAACAACATGTTAGCAAAGTACATTTGTCTCCCTTGCTTCCAATGATATCTCTTGAAATGGAGTATTTGTGGATCCTTTGGAGCAGAGAGATGCAGTTTGAGAAAAATGTTTTCAAGTAGCTCATGGTCAGACACCATTGTCACTTTGTCTCTCTTGATTAAAATGCTCACAGGCAAAGACAATACCCAGGCACTCTGTCTCTGTCTGAGCATAGCAGTGTTCAGTTTATATTAATGCCTCAGTTGGCTTTGGTATTGAAGATTGCTCAAAGTCTTGTCTTGTTGGCACCACACTGCACTGAAAGGGGACTTCTTCATTGACACTGCAGTATCTCAGCACTGGCATTATCAGCAGTTATTTGATCCTAGTGAAAAGTGCTTCTCTATGCCTCCTGAGCAGTGAGTTTGTGTAGGAGGCTCACACTCTGATGACCAATTAAAGAATGACTCTCAGAATATAGTTAGAAAATGCTACTTTTCATTCAGTATAACTTGCCAATAATCATCGTTCACATTGAGGGTAGTCAAAATGGTTCGCAAAGTTTCAATAGTTTACTTGAGGGTAGTGGGATTTGTCACTTTCTTGATTATTCCCTTTTTTCTTAGCTCATCTGTTTTGTTTTTCAGGCTGATTTAAGGCATTAGAAAATCTCAGTAGATGATATATTGACTTCACACTGTCATCTACTTCATGTTGCTATTTACCAGGAAGACATTGGTCAAACAATGGTTTAGTGGTTGGAAAATGCTGCAAGTCTCTTTTGGCATGCTTAAGTAATATTAATCTGAGCTTCAACCACTGAATGGATTTGCCTTAACATCTACCAATGTTAAACTCCAGCTGTTCATTCTTCCCTTTGTATTGAGCTATCAGCTGAAGCTGTCCTGTGGACTTGAGTATTGTTCCATCATGTAGCTTCAACCTTACTTTTCAGCAGCTTCATTATTGTGTCACCATCTTGTGCCATTTCACACAAGTCTGCAAAACACATTATGTTACATGAAACACTGGTATCATCTTTACACAATGCTCTCTTCTGCAGTCATCATTGGAGCAGTCACAAACCATTTAACACCTTTAGAATTGGTGGCACAAATCTGTTGAATGGTGTGAAGTGATTCATCAGAATCAGCAGCTGACATCCCTCAAGCAGAAACCTAACAGGATAGGCTTGTTCAGTTCTTTTCTGCTAAACCCTTGAAATATAGTAATTCAGCTTCATGCAGTCAGAGCAGTACTCCTCGAACACTGCTACAAATCTTGCCAAAACCCACCTTGTTCAGGGCCCCAAGATTCTGCCCCATGTTTAAAGTGGTCTGTGTATATGCACTGCACACACATTCATAGCACAAGTAGAGGTCACAGGCCTACAGCAAACCATCCAGGACACTAAAGGGACAATTGCATTTCTCCAGACAATCAGATCATTATTTTTTCAAATGACCTTGGAAATAAGATTAGGGGAAGCCATAAGTACAGTTGAATCAAATGTAAATAAACTGACGTTTTAGCGAAAATCAATTGGTCTGTTTAACAGTGGTCACTGCTCCTTTCCATAGAAAGGCCCAAAAACTATGCTGATCCAGTTCTACTGAACAGATACTGACCACAATTAACACTCATACACTTGTCATGCAGCTTATATTTCTCGAGAATGCCAGAACTAACAAATTTCCATGTTTCTCAGTGGAAGCATCCAGGGAGGTTTTTCCACAATTTCCCATCCAATTCCTCCCTATCAGAGATCGTTTGGTTTTTTTCTTCAAGCTTGTCTATCGTATACTTACCTCACCCATAGTTCTCTCTCTGGTCTGTGACAACATCCAGGTCTCAGCTTCCCTGAATTTACGAGAGTCTGTTAATTCAGTCATCAGTCACCGTTCTTTACCACATATGGCTATCAAGGCTGCATCATTAACTAATGTCAAGGCAGAGATTAAGATGTTTAATCAGGAAGGGAACAAAACATTTTGGGCATAAGCCAAGAAAATGGAGATGAGAATTATCTCAGTCATGATCTCATTGGCTAGTGGAGCAGACCCAATTGCCTGGTTCTTCTTCTAAGTCTTATGTCAAATGGTCTAAGTGGGGGTAAAACAGAAGGTGCAAATTTCTTGGTGTCTCACTGAGTATCAGTGTTTCTTGTTGAGGGGCAGTCGGTTTTGAATATAGTGTGTGGGTTGTCTGGGCTTGTTATTTTAGGTCAGCACAGGTCTTTAAGACAGTATTAGTCCCATGAAAGCTGAATATGGATTGTCTATTTTTCATTCCAAAGATAGCACTATTGTTTACAATCATCCAGGACACAATACTATAGTCATTTTATTAGCATTTTAACATTTTTTGAGCTGTTGCCTTTGTTTTAAAAACTATCATTTTTGGTATTTCTGGTTTATGTTTCAAAGCAAAGCCTTATTTTTATATAAGGTAATTCAGCTCATCGACCCTGTGCAAGATCTCTGAAAGTGTAATTTACCTTGTGTGACTCCTCTGCTTTCTCTCATTTCTTGGCACCACTTCATATTCCTCCTTTCGAGATATTATTTTGAGAGTTTTGTGTTTTGATTTTTGGTCAAAAAAAAAGTCAGGAAACATCATTGCCAGCTCATGTTGCTGTTATTTTTCCTGGATAGTAAGCCCAAACCACATGAATATACAAAACAGTTTCTAACTTTCACCCAAACAAAAGCAAAAAAATTCAAAAACTTATCTTCAAGTATCAATCCTTGGGATGTGAACAAAGTGGTTATACACTGCACAATGGGACACAGTTGTTGATATCAACAACCTTCCTTTGCTATATTGAAGAAAATAAACCTGAAAAGAAGTATCAAGGGAGATGTAAGTGTTGACAAGAAAGATAGATTTCCAATGAAGAACTGAAATCAGTCGTGATCATAGGGTTTAGAACATAAAATTTTAACAGTTCTGTTCAGTTTTAATTGAACAGCAGTTCTGAAGGAGGGTCACTGGGCTCAAAATATTAACTGTTTTCTCTCTACAGATGCTGCCAGATTTGTTGAATTTTTGCAACAATTTATGCCTTTTCAATTTCAGATTTCCAGCATCCAGTTCATTTTGTTTGAATTTTAACACTTCATTCCATGAAGTTCACAATATCAGTGTCTACATGAAACCTGGTTTTGACATTTCTAAAAATAAAAAAAACCTGTATTATTGAAAACTATATTCCATGGATCACTTTACCATTATTTGAAGGAATTTGTTGTCCTTGCCTAGTCTAGTGGACGTGTGACTCCACATCCTCAGTAATCCATCAATCCATCACCCAGAAACCTTCACCATTCAGAGTTCTCTATCACCTAGAGAATGAGGGACACAGATACATGGGAGTGCTGTCACCGGTAGGTGTCCCAAGTCACTCACCATGTTGACTTGGAATACATTGGTCTACTGATGCTGGATCAAAATCCTGAAATTCCCTTTCCTAACTTCACTCAGAAATTCCTCAATACATTACTCCCAACTGTCAAAAGCATTCTCAACAAACTCCTTCACCACGATTTTTGTCCAATATTTACTCAAATTCCAATTACACAGATGGCGATTTACTAGAATGGTATGTGGGATGAAAGGATTCTGCAATGTGAAGAGATTAGAGGAATTGGGGTGCTCCTTTTAAAACACAGGTTATAGTGAGATTTCAGACAGTGAATAAGGAGACTGCTTTTTTCCATTAGAGTCAAATTAGCCAATGTGAGACATGAGACTTTATATTTTCTTATACACGGCTGGTATCCTTTGAAAGACCGATAGTAGCTTATTCAAATATGACTGAAAACTACTAATTGACTATGGACCAGGAACCGAACATGGAACCAGCTGTTCAGTACAATAGTGTATAACATTAAGCCATCAAGTTAGTTAAGTTTCAGATTTATTGTTTGCAACACTGTTCTGAAATGTGACCTGCTTCAAATCAAAAGATAAAGTTACATGAAGCTTGATTAAAGGAGCTAACATTTTTGAAGTATTTAGCACACATACTAAAATATCATACTAATCCAGTGTTACTTGCATGGAATAAAAACAAAGACACATACGTAGGTTTCCATGGTAAATTTGTATTGGGCCAGCCAAGCTTATACTGCACAATTATAAATAGAGTGTAGACACATTAAATTTGTCCATCATTAATAGGCAACTTAATGCTATCTTTAAAGCACAATTCTAAAAACAGCATTTAAAGAGCATGAGATTTATAAAATACATCTGATTATTAAAGTAATGAGGCAGTATTGAATTGCGTGCACACTATCCTGGTTGCTGTAAGAGATAAATTTCAAAACATCTGTAAGTCTTCATTTTTTGCTTTTGCCTATACTTCAAAAGATGCCTGGATATTTTGTTTAAACACAAGATATATTACATAACATCCATATTCACATTATTCTTAAACACTGTATCTTAGATAAGTTTCAAAAACATTTTGGATTTCAATTACAGTCCATGATGGTCAATGTGCTAGAATGCCTTTTTTTTTTTATTTTGCTTCTCACTAATCAAAGTAGAAAGACCCAAAATGAGGTACAATTTAAAGTGTAAACCAACAATATTACTTTATCTTTTACAATGTTATAAACTTTTTTTTTTGCAATTAAACAATTCTGTCCTGAGGTGGTGATCGTGTCAAAACTGATATAATACTGACAAGTTCTTCTCAGTAACTGCTCTCTATGTTACATGAACATCTTCCAATTTAAAAATACCTCGAATTGTAGAGTGACTGGATGTTATTTAGTATTACACATTTCACTTAACACCTAAACTGTAAAGGCAGAGTGTTTATAAAGTTAATCATTTGTGCTCACTTTTGATTTTCAACATACCCCGATCAATATTAAAATTACCGTGACACACCTTATATAGATTAAAGCATTCATAGACTCATTAGACCATTGAAATATGATTCAACTTCTCTGAAAATGTACATTGAAATTTTGTATAAAAACAAATAGCTTTCTTTACACCGTTCAACCACAATTGTACGAATTGCAGTAGTAAATAACTAATTTAATATAATACCTCGGGAAAAATTTTCCTTTTCTTTTCCTCTGTGCGTTAGGGGGCAACTAACAGCCTACCTCTACTGATAAGAAAAAGCAAGGGATTGCTCACCAATCAGTTTGTGATGTGCTGACGGATGGGAAGGGGCAAGTACCTCACTCTATCTCAGGCCTGGATGCTGGCAACACAGATCACTAGAAACTGCAAGCCAGTCAAGTGACTTCTGGTCCTAAATAAAAGTGTGCCAGTTGAGGCCTACTACTTGTGGGAATCTAGTGACAAAAAGTCTCTTTTTCTTCCTCATGGGTTAAAGGAAATCAGGGAGATAGGAGGCAAGGGCAAGAATGTTAGCTTTCAAATACCACTCCCTTACTTCCCCACATATCCTCCGATTGCCACAAATTAGGACGATATTAGAACGCCTCTCCTCTAACCTGGCAGATCGTCCTGGTTCCCTACCTTTGTCAGATGCCAGAGACACAAATGATTGAGGAGTTGGTGAGTAGAGGACCTTGAGTGGCTGTTCATTGGCCACTTAAGGGCCTCAATTGCTGCTGAGTCAAGAAAGTCGCTAGATGACCTTGTTGACCAGAACTTAATTGTTGTGGTGGCAGGAAGGGGGTGAATTTTTCTTCAGGGCCAATTCATCCCATTATTTACCCATAACATCTCCAAAGGACAGGAAAATCACACCCTACATCTAACAGTTGTACCCAGTAACCACTTTATCACTTTGTTCACATTCAGATTTTTAAAAATTAATGACTGTACCCGGGTTATTTCTTAATTTTTTTTAAGCTAAATTGTTAGTGGCTAATTTTCTTGTCAATTTTCTATGGATATGCAAAAAGAATATCCAGTTTTATTGAAATCATTAAGGCATGTAGCAGTAGTATGTTTATTTTACTGATCATGCAGTAATAACAAAACCTGTCTAGAAAGCAGACTTCAAGACCATTCCAGAGAATTAAATTCTCACAATCCTCAGGCACAATTTGAGATTGAAAATCTTTAAAAAAAAAATGTAGGGGCAGCAAAGAAAGGCAACAAGAAATGGAAAGGTGATAAACTGACTTGTCAAATTAGTTTTAGAATCAAATGAATGTGGTTACATACAAATAGGACGCAATACATGGCAAAATGTTTCACAAATAGTCATTTAAACTAAATTGTAACTGATGAAAGGGTGCGGAATTGATCACCAAAATGAGACTGTTCAAAAGCATAACATTTTCCTGGACTTGTATCGATCTTCAAACTTTAGCAAGACAAAAGCAATTTCTATTGTACATTTCTACACTGAAAAGTGAATACAATGATCTCAGAATGGCATTCCTTTAATTTATGCTTGAAACAGCATTGGCGTTGCAAGATCTGAAGTGAAGTATTTCATCCACTTAACTGTATTTACAATATGATGATTTTGTAACACTAAAATATATTAACCATTTTGACTTTACAGTTAATCTCCTTGACTACAAAAGGCACTCAACATCCCTTCCACATTCCCCAGCATTCAAATCCTCTTAGCTAATGGAAAAGATGCTCGAATAGGTATTTAGTGTTTCTAATACTGTCAAACAGCATAATTCCTACACCAAACTGATTTAATATATAAATTCTCAAAACATTAAAATATTGCGAATACCAAATGTGAGCTTGACTCAGTTAAAACTATCAGATATAAAACTTACCTTTGAAATTGCACTGGGAAATGTGCAACAATGGCATTTTCTGACTACTCCAGTCTCAGATTTACTAGAGCCATGCTCCACCTGGAGCAGACATTTTTATAGCAAGTCACTAATGCCCAAACATTCAAAAAGCAGTTCATTTACTTTACAAATATGCTAAATCATGGCAATATAAATAAAGTTTTCTGATCAGTACGTTCAGACCAAACTCGTATTTATCTCTTACTCACCTACAGGTTTACTGCTTTTGCTAAGCTGGCCAAGATATCACTAAATTAATTACAAGATTCAGATGTCATCTAAAGCTCAGTGATCATGCGCTCACCTTAAGAGTGGGAAAATAGGCCCAGAAACCTTAGGGTGTGATTGAATGATTGAGACAGGTTTGATGGTGTGGATGTGAATAATAGCACTATTTAAACAGCACAGTACTTCTTCCTCAAAAAGTAATAAAATAATTATCTAGTCCTTTATTTCACTTGGTCAAAATCCTGCAACTCTCTACCCAACAGATAGACTGCACCATTTCAAAAGGGAGGGGTGATGGGAGCTCGCCACCTCCTCCTCCTTGGGTTAACTCGGGATGAGCAATAATGCTGGTTTGGCCAACGAAAGCCACATCTTAAGAATGCATTAGGAAGAAATTTGCTTTGCTGTTTGTGGAACATCATTGTTTATGAAGTAGCTTTTGTGTTTCCTACATTGCAACAACTACTATATTTCAATAAAATACTTAATTCTCTTCGATGTAAATTTCTCTTGGAATGAACCTTCTAACTTACATCCAGAACCTCAACCTGAGCTAGAAATCTTCTCAAAACTCGCTAACTTAATTCTCTAGATTCAGCCTTGGGGCATGCTGAGGTCATAAAAGGATCTTTACAAAAGGAACAGCTTTATTTTCTTTAAGAATAAATCTATTAGTCAAGTAAAGTTGACCAGAAGTTATCATAAACAAAAACAATAACAGCATTTTCACAAGTCAATTCATTTTGACATTCGTTACAGCTTTTATCTTAATTACATAGACAGCAAAAAACCCAATACATTTAGAAATAACATTTTAAATGATTTTCTGTCCACTTTATTGTTTAAAAAAAGTAGGCTTTCAAAATTCTATCAAGCGCAGTTGAAAATGCTGAAGTGCAGAAATAATATCGCTTTTTGAGAACAACCAACAATCCCTTTGGTCCTAAATTAAAAGCTCTACGTAGATTATTAACGTAATCTTTCTACTTAATTTTCATGTGTACAAGATAGATAGATAGACACCCTAGTAAACTTTCATTCTGCAAGGTGTAAGTGTACTCATTATATCTAAATGAATCTTGATGTGCATATTAGCTTGTAACCCTCAAATTGTACTGCCTAATATATACCTTTTAATTCCAAATACTGAACACCATCAAACTTTGTTTAAGCATGATACAGTGGTAAGCTATAAGTGACAGGCCTGTACTAGGTATCAATAACTGAAGAATTAAATGGCATCAAAATCTCCCTTTACTCCTCGATAGATTAGAAGAATAGTTCACTGTATATTCTAAGGAATATATTTTTGTATCAGTAACAAATATAGTTGAATGGAATTCATTGCCACAGAGTGCAGTGGAGGCTGTGACGCTAAATGGCGGAGTGGACTCGATGGGCCGAATGGCCTTACTTCCGCTCCTATGTCTTATGGCCTTATGGACAATGAACATTTTAAGCTGACGGACAATAAAATAAACCATTAACAAGAGTCAACAAAATACTAATTGTCTAAAATAAACCAAATACATTAAAATTAAAGATTATGGTTTCAACTGCTTTATGACAACTGTCTGGAACTGCATGCTATAAAACAATTGATAACAACATCAGAGTTTTATTTTTCTGTTAATGCTAAATAAGGACTATGACTACAAGAATAAAAATAAATTGCACCGAAGCAGATATGTACATTAACCAAAATCATCAAGGGACTACCTACCTTCCCCCTTTCTACTCCAGCTCCTCTTTACTAGGCAGACAGGAATTACTATAGGAAAAGATGCACCGCTAACAAGAAATAATATGTTAATTCTCCCACTTGAAAACATAAATATCTTTTTTAAGTTTAAGAACATTACTGAATATAACATTAAAAAATTTAAATTATTCAGAAGTCTGATTTTGAATGTGAAATAGGTTTTGCATATGCATTTTTAAAATAAAAATTGGATTAGGACATGTCATTCACAACATGCACAGGAAGAAACCTTAGGGTGTGATTGAATGATTGAGGCAGGTTTGATGGTGTAAAACATTTAAATCAGACAGGAGGTTGGCAAGTGTAGACCCTGCTGCCTCTGGCATTTGCCCCTATTAAATCCATGGTAGGAAGGCGTAAGAATGGCTATCCCAGCCCACCATCAATTGAGACCCCCAGTGTAGGCATTAAGGCTCTTAGTCTGCTGCTGGTGACTAGTGGAGTGCTGGGGATTTGCCATGTGGGAAGCCAGAAAAGCAAATCTTACTGGGGTTTCTTGAGAGCTTCCAGGGAGAGGGGCTTCTCTTTTTGTACAAAGGCATTCTGTGTCTGATGGGGGTACCTAGCGTAGGGGAGAGAAGGTGCACGGAGAACCACTTCCAGCTCTTGTTGCCGCCCCTTACTTGCAATACCCCTCATGTCATGACTGGCATCTGTCACCACATCTTCAGAGGCACTGATCAGAAATGAAGAACTGCTGACCAATTATCAAACATTCACTGGATGCTAGCATTAAATGCTTCTTCCATCTCTCCTGAACTCACTTCTGGCATTTGGAAAAAAATTTTTTTAAGCTGCCCTTAACACCTTTTCAAAATTAACTGTTTGACAGATATTTAAGATCAGGTTTTATACAAGCTGTTTGGAGGTAGCTTATTCCTTGGCGAATAATGGTCTGATCTATTAAAATGTGAATGAGATTTTTGACAGCTTGTACATTTTTGGCCTTTTGTTGCTAAATTCGGCAATGCGTCAATCAACATTTAACATTGTATTGATGCTCGCAGAGTTTGCTCAGTTATACAATTCAAAAGAAAACCTCCTTCTATTCCATCAACCCAAACAAATAGATATTTATGTTCAAATCCAACAGATATTACAATATTTCTTCAGTCATATCAAACATCCAATTTTAATAAACTTCAGTATTGGAACATCACTGAATTTGCTTTCCCATTGTAAAAGAATCATTTGTATCCAATGGGGGAGGGGGGGGGGACAAAAATTTAATACTCAATAATCAAATTTTCTTCAAAGTCCCTGAT
This sequence comes from Chiloscyllium plagiosum, assembly GCF_037043375.1. Taxonomy (NCBI): domain Eukaryota; kingdom Metazoa; phylum Chordata; class Chondrichthyes; order Orectolobiformes; family Hemiscylliidae; genus Chiloscyllium; species Chiloscyllium plagiosum. The sequence goes on along the minus strand of NW_028270159.1, from coordinate 33,397,002 downwards.
AAATGAATCCCGAGTTTAACAGTTTAACCCTGCCGTGGCTGGATGAACATGTTAATATAAAAGATTTGCAGTGTGTTTGAAGCAATATTTATATACTAACTACATGGTCACTAATTTCAATTTTTATAAATTTCTACTGGTAGAAATGACTGACTAAATATTTATTGCTCATCTGAAAATCTAGTTTAGCGTTATGCTATATTAGTGTTACAGAGACTGTACATAGACTCAAAAGGTTTTCATTGATGCAGCTGCCACTGTTGAGAAAAGATGGTTTGCTGAAGTAAATCAATTTTGATGGGTACATCTCAAACCTGAATCTAAGTCATTCTTAAAAATGTGGTCCACTCTCCATTTTGATACTCATGTAAATGACCAGTGGATATAAAATGGATAGCAGCAACAACAAAGTTATTTTAAATAGCTGGTTTCTTTCGCACCGTGAAAGACGATTCCTTTGAATAAAATTTATGGCATTGCGATAGAGTAATCAATTTACAAAATACTCACTTCAATGAGCTCTGTTTGATTAAACACAATAGTCCCCAATGTTACAGCAGAACATCCAAAATTCCAGGTCCCTAATAATACAGCTCTGCCTTTCAATATTGAAACTTCCCCCCAGAAAATGGGCAACTTGCCACTTTCAAAATAAATTAAAAGCATATATACATCCGTTAAGGCAATGTAATTTCCTATTCAAATTCATACCTCACTATTTACAACCCCGTCCAGAAAACTGGTAACAAATGGTGGAATTCTCAATTTAATATAAGCAGCTTGGTTTTGAGAAATCTAAGATTGCACGATCCCTCTGAAGTTAAATAGAGTTGTACAAGAAGAAATTTCACTTTTGGAAGTAGTATTTACAACTCATCCTCATCGGTTCCTTCAAAAGTTTCCACTTCTTCCTTCTGGTCCAATGCTTCCGATGAATGGCCTTCACTCTCTTCTTTTTCTGCATCAGGTGAATGCTCAACAATTTCCTGACTTTGGGTTTGAAGTCCATCTGGGTTTGAGTGCTTTGCTGACTCCGGCCCTGGACAGCTCGGAGAGCTAATGCCAAGTTCTAGCTGAGCAACCTGTGTGTCCAGAGAGTCAATTTGGATATGGATTGTGATCTCTCCTGTAGTTTTCTCCTCGTGTCTGCTTTCTGGAATAAATTTGATAATGAAATGACTGCCCTAAATAGTAACAATTACATAACTGTATTTCAGTCAGTGAATAAGTTATCAAAAATAAATCAACAAAATCCAGTAGGAAATATATCAAGCATTTGTATTTGCAACTTCAGCACGACCACTTAATTCTATAACAAGTCTACTTCTTTCTGACCAAACCTGTTCCATTGTTTTTGGTTACCTTGAAGATCAAGGCAATAATAAAACTCCACCATCCTATTACACATCAGCTCTTGCCATTTCCTTCTCCCTAGCTCTCAATCCATGATTAAAATCTTCAAGCTTTTTTCTCTCAACTATTTTGTTTCCAAAATAGGAATCAACTGATTGTTGTCTCTGTATCCTCCATCATCCCCACTTTCCTCCTCCTCTTAATTCATTACCATATTTAATGATTTCTCCACCTAGGCAACCTGCATTCTGTCCCACAAAGTAGTCTTCGGAACCAGCTTGTCACAATCTAACATCCCCATCTTGGCCTTGTACTTGCCTACTTTAGCAAACACCCTTTACTTCTGAAAATATTGAATGATCCTGAAGGCTAAAGCAGTTGGATATTTGGAGAATATCTGCATGACTAATTTCAACTCTTAAGGTGAAACATAGTAAAGGAATTGGGGGTAACATTAGCAAAATATCTAAAAATGTAACTGGATAATTAATTTGTTCCTTCAATTACTAAGGGTAACAGGATAAGCGATGGCTACAGTTGCAGCAAATTGAGAGTTCCTGGATGTCAGTATGGTTGAGAGTAAACATACATGTAGAAAGTCCTTAAAGATCAGGCAGTTTTGGCTAATAGTTTATAAACTGGAAGCTGAATTACAGACACTGACACACTGGGGACAAAAGAGAGAAGAGGGAGTGGAAGGTCTGGACTTTTTGTACTAGGAGGCAGTTATACCTCTTAGGGTTGTATCACCTAATTTGTTCACTATTCAAGGACAGAAGAATATGAATGAGTGAGGCAGGTAAGAGAACCCAGAGGGCAGGAGCCAAAGGATATGTAATTTTCCAACAAGTCTGAGGGATGCAGGATGGATGTGCTAACTGACCATGGTACTGGATGCCATTCAAGACAGGTAAGAAAGAAGAAATGGAGTGGCATAAGAGGCCCAGATAGTGACAGGGATTAACACCATTTTCTGCAGCAAAGAGTCTGGGTCCAGACAACGGTGTTGCCTGCGGATGCTAAGATTTGGGACAACTGGATTAGGAACTTGTAGTGGAAAGGGAGGATCCAGTCATCTTGATGCGTGTAGGAAAACAAGGAAATGGAAGATGAATAAAACAGGCATTTCACATTAGTCTTCAGTACAGAGGATCCAAGTTACATCACAGAAGCAGGAATAAGTTAGAAATGGAAGAGAGAAGGAACTCAGGAAAAATCACAATAACCAGTGAAATGGCTTGAGATAAATTGTTAGAGCTATGGGTTCTGATGGCTTCGGGTCTTGAGAAGTTACAGGTGAGATACTCAATATGTAGGTTTTAATTTTAAAATCCTTGATTTGGAGCCAGTCCTATTGCATTAGAAGAAATCGAATGTAACTCCTTTGTTCAAAAAGGAAGGCAGAAAGCAGTAAACTACAGGCCAATTAACATCTGTCACAGGGAAAAGTTTAGAAGCTATTAAAAGAAGTTACAGCACTTTGATTCATTCAAGATAAGTAGGCAGAGTCAACATGGTTTTGTGAAAGGTGAACCACGTTTGACTAATCTATTGGAGGTAACAGTATTATGGATGATGCAATTCTCTATAGTCTCACCACATCACAGGGCTGCTTTCTCATTAGAGAGAGATGACTAGTGGTGGTATAACCCGAGGGTCACATTGCCTTAGGTGATGGTGAAGTTGAGAGGGAGAATCCTTCATGGTAATCTCAGCCAATGCAGGAACCAAATCCATGTTATTGGTGTCACTCTGCATTGCAAACCAGTTACCCAACCTAAATGAGCCAGAGGAACCAGTGGGGACTTCTGAGGAAATATTGCACATGCTCAACTTGTATCTGCTGGAGTCTAAAGAGGTGACTGGATTGAAACAGATCCTTAGGGATCTGGATGTATCACTTATGGGAGAAACTAGGAGTCACTGTTTAAAAAAAAAATCAGGGTTTGCCCATTTGAAACAGAGATGAGGTAGGTGTTTTCCTTGGAGAGGGTAGTGAGTCTATCCAACTCTTCCTGAAAAAGGCGACTTAAGCAGAGTTAGTGAATATTTTTAAGGGAGCAGTAGATAGATTCTTGTTAAGTAAGGGAGTGTGAAAGGTTATCGAAGATGGATGGAAATGCAGTTTGAAGTTATCAGATCAGCCATGATCTCAATGAATGGCAGAGCAGGCTCAGGGGATAATGGCCTTTTCCTGTTCTTATTTCATGTTTGTGGGCGGCACAGTGGCACAGTGGTCAGCACTGCTGCCTCACAGCGCCAGAGACCCGGGTTCAATTCCCGCCTCAGGCGAATGACTGTGTGGAGTTTGCACGTTCTCCCAGTGTCTGCGTGGGTTTCCTCCGGGTGCTCCGGTTTCCTCCCACAGTCCAAAGATGTGCAGGTCAGGTGAATTGGCCATGCTAAATTGCCCATTGTGTTAGGTAAGGGGTAAATATAGGGGTATGGGTGGGTTACGCTTCGGCGAGTTGGTGTGGACTTGTTGGGCCGAAGGGCCTGTTTCCACACTGTAATGTAATGTAAAATGTAATAATGTTTGTATGATTGTCCTATTTTATGAAACTATCCCAATTTCTAATAGTTCCTCCCTATATGTGTTACCCTGTTCATCCTGACAATGCACCCAAAGCTATCTTGCATGACTGTGACGAAGGGCCTTTCATGTTGATATCAAGCCACGGAAACAGATCCTTTGGTCCAACCAGTCCATGCTGAACATAATCCCAAACTAAACTGGTCCCACCTATCTGCTCCTGGCCTATATCCCTCCAAACCTTTCCTATCCATGCACTTATCCAAATGTCTTATAAAGTTTTAATTGTCCGCAAATCCACCACTTCCTCAGGAAGTTCATTCCACATTTGAATCACCCTCTGAAAATAAATCGCCTCTCATTCCTTTTAAAAAAAACTCTCTCCTCTCACCTTAAAAATATGCCCCCTAGTCTTGTATTTGTTCTAGGATGAGGGATTTTAACTACCATTAACCCTATAAGTACCCCTCATTATTTTATAAATTTCTATAAGGCTGCCGCTCAACCTCCTATGCTCCAATGAAAAAGTTCCAGCGTTTCTTTATAATTCAAAGCCTTCCATACCCAGCAACATCCTGGTAAATCTACACTGAACCCTCTCGAGCTTAATACTATTCTTCCTATAACTGGGTGACCAGAACTGGACACAGTATTCCACAGAGACCTCATCAATGTCTTTTACCACCTCAACATGACTTCGCAACTCCTATACTCAAAGGACTAAGACATGTTCAACAGGTTAACTACTGATTCCTGATGAAGGTCTTCTGTCCGAAATGTCGATTCTCCTGTTCCTCGGGTTCTGCCTGACCTGCTGTGCTTTTCCACTCTCGACTCGGAGTTCCAGCATCTGCAGTCCTCACTTTCTCCAGGTTAACTACTGTACAAGTACACTTTTTTAAAACTGACTCCAGGGTTCTTAAGAACACAAAAACAAAATCTCACCATAACTAAGCAAAAAAATAAAATTACCAACCCTGTCCTAGCTGCTTGGCTTTATCGATTAACAGCACATCCACATTCTGGTTTGCATTCAGAGCATCCAGTAGGATTGAGCCTTCTTTGTGGAAGAGGAAAAGGAGGGGTATGGTAATATCACTAGCATTATCTCCATCACCAGCCATCTGGAATACAGGGGAGGAATCACTGCTACTGCCTTCTACATTATCTGAAAAAATGATAGTAAGAAAATCAAATAATTGAGTTACAGACAAAAATGAACTACTTTGACAAACAGAAGACAATTCAGCACTATCCTTCTAGTTTTTTAAACCTATTCACACTTCAAAGTTATTTTGGTGAATTAATTTTATAGCAACACTGTGCATCCAAACTCAGCGAAATGACAATTCAGCACAATTTGATCCATTCTGACAGGAAAAGGTACCTAAATTCTGCTGACTATGAGGCTTTATTCGAGATAACAATGTTAGTGTGAAGTCAGTCCTGATAAAGACACATTTTACCCAATTAAAAATAAATTATTCAAGCTAGTCAAAAAAAAATAATACTCACCAATAATGACAGCTCCAATGGCCCCAGCCCTTTGCAAATTCCTTGCCTTATTTGCAAACATACAATCTCCACGTTGTGCTAGGACAATTTTACCACGGACCTGCTCTGAGTTAGTTACATCCAAGCATGCAGTGTATGGAATGGCTTTCATCAGGGTTCCTTTAACCTACAAAAAGACAAAACAGCTCCTGAAGTAACAGCTTAACATTTCCAAAATAACACTGAACAGGAAAATAAAGTGACAGTGGGAACAATGTGACAATGTTTGCAGCCCTAATCAGCAAGTGATGAGGTCTGAAACTTGGCTAGCCTCTGCATGGAAGCACTAAGAAGAAACTAAGCACTTAGTCCAAGGAGGAATGTAAGCAAAATAAGGGCAAGAAATACTGTGGGGACCTCTGGAGCTGCACCAGTTGGTTTATTGGAACAGGTGACTTGCCTACTTGAGGATGTACCTTACCCCTAGTAAAACCAAAAATGTAATCATTATGTCAGTTGTTACAAAAAGGATGACGAAAAGTCAGCTCCCAAATCAAATATAAATAATCGGAAAAGGCTTAAGCCACCGAAAGAATGAAACTTACTGTATCGGAAATCATAGACACTGTCAAAGCAGACTATTCAGCGTAACACTTTGACACTCAATTGTCAAGAAAAGAAATATTACTCAATCACATTTAGACAATCAAAATAGAACAAATAATTGCAATGCTGGAGGTCCGGAAAAAAGAAGTGCTGGAAGATTCAGCAGGATTAGCAGCATCTGTGGACGAAAAAACCAGCAGTTTCAAGTCCACTGTCCCTTCGAAGGCAGGTGCTACCAGACTTGCTGAGTTTATCCAGAATTTTGTTTTTGTTACATTCAGACAAATCTAGCTAAGTGTTAAAATGTTATTCCCACAAATTACACTATACTTCATTCGCCCTCCTCAAACAATTCCACTAGCAGTGCTTCCACATAACCACTTTAACATTTAAATACAAAAAGAAATGTAACTCACCCCATGTTCCTGTTTACTGAGGTCCATTCCAAAATGAGCTGGACCTGCAGCTAAAACCACTTGTCCCAAAAATGGGGGAGATATAATCTGTACAGCAAATGATGTCATCTCTCCTCTCGCCTGCGCTTGAGCCAGTTCAATGATTTCTGCAATGAACTTTAGGCCATGCTGACCACTTTGTGAACTTGCAGCCTGAGAAAAGAAATTCTGCATGTCAATAAACCAAACAAAGCAGGAATCCGTTTTTCATTTTTAATATACAGTTTGTTTTGTGAAGTTTTAGGATCGTTCGACACATTCTGGAACTGATGCATTATCAGTTCTGCTTCTAACCAATATCAAAGTACAAAGGAAAGCAACGCCAACCTTATCAGATTGCATTTCTTGAATATTTGCAGTGGAAGCATGTTATTTTGTCTACATGTATCCTTAGAAAATAAATGAGGTAAGTCAGAAGATGAAAGAGATGATGGGGGTGAAAAGCAGGCTGAGAACAACTCCAAAAACATATCAAGCTGAATTGGCAGCTTAATGCAGCCCCTAATCAGTTCCAGAAGACAGTCGGCAGGTGAACGACTCAAAACAGAGTCTGTTCCGCACCGATATCATATTGCATAAACAGAGGGAGACTCTACCCCTCAGTCGGCGGAAGTTCTGCTTTTGAGATCAGCTGATCAATCCAATTCCCCAGCAGCTCTATAGTCACTGGAACTGCAAGTACGTCCCAGGTGAAGACAGCCATGTGCCTGGACGCATAGATATCCAGTGTTTTGGAAGGAAAAGGTTTGGAGAACCCAGGGAAAGGGAATGAGGTGATGGATTTTGGAGACTACTCACAAAGGGACAAAGAGGCATTGAGTAAGCTTTTGGTGGAAAGGTTGGGGGAAAAGGGTTACCATTTGCACCCAAAACATCACCAAATGCTGTGTCATTTTCAATGTCAGCCACTTAAAACAGCCACTCTAAATGCAAGTCCCAACACTTAAAAGTCAACCAGCTATTTAGAGTGAAGGACAAGTTTGGTGTGCCTTCTCAGTAAAGCAAAATGACACTGCTCCTCCAGGTTATTGTACTGTTTTCATGAAAAACAGACTTGTCAGCTTGCTCATAGATTAGCGGACAGATTTTAGGAAGAAAATGTGTTTTATGGGCGTGATCTATATGGACTGCAGTAAAGCATTCGACAGCGTTCCCCATAGTAAACTGTTTATCAATGTTAGATCTCATGAAATACAGGGAGGACTAGCCATTTGGATACAGAACAGGCTCAAAGGTAGAAGACAGAGGGTGTTGGTGGAGGTTTGCTTTTCAGACTGGAGGCCTGCGACCAGTGGAGTGTCACAAGGATCAATGCGGGGTCCACTGCTTTTCGTCATTTATATAAATAATTTGGATGTGAACATAGGAGGTATCGTTAGTAAGTTTGCAGAGGTGTAGTGGATAGTGAAGAAGGTTACCTCAGAGTACAAAGGGATCTTGATCAAATGGGCCAGTGGGCTGAGGAGTGGCAGATGGAGTTTAATTTAGATAAATGTGAGGAGCTGCATTTTGGAAAAGCAAATCAGAGCAGGACTTATACATTTAAAGGCAAGGTCCTGGGGAGAGTTGCTGAACAAAGACCTTGGAGTGCAGGTTCATAGTTCCTTGAAAGTAGAGTCACAGGTAGATAAGATAGTGAAGAACGCATTTGGTATGTTTTCCTTTATTGGTCAGAGTATTGAGTACAGGAGTTGGGAGGTCATGTTGCAGCTGTACAGGACATTGGTTAGGCCACTGTTGGAACATTGCATGCATTTCTGTTCTCCTTCCTATCGGAAGGATGTTGTGAAATTTGAGAGGCTGAATAGCGTGTTTTGAGAAGATTTGTAGCTCAGGTTGAGGTTCTGGAAGTCCGTTTGCTTACTGAGCTGGAAGGTTCATTTCCAGACATTTTGTCAGCCTACTAGGTAACATCTTCAGTGGGCTAATTCCTGCTTTCTATTTATATGTTTGGATTTCTTTGGGTTGGTTTATTTCTTTGGGTTATTTCATCCTCTTCTATCTTAGTGTCTTTGATGGTCTTCAGGAACTCAGGGGTGGAATGGATGGAGTGGTGTGAGTCTTCTACTAAGTGTTTTAGTCTTTGGTATAGTTCCTTGGCCAGTCTGTAAGTTGGTGTTCCAGGTAGCAAGACTATGGGTCTGAGGGATGCTCATGGCTTGTGAATTTTGAGTAATCTGTAGAAGCGTGGCATGTTGGATTTGTCTGGTTTCATTTTTTGAAGTCAGTCTTATTTATTTTTTTAGATTTCTGAAGGTTCTTTGAGTAGGGCTGTGATTTGGTTCTCTAGTTGTGGGGTCAAGTCTATCACTACTTGTTAGTAAGTGTTGGAATCTGTAAGTAGTGCATTCACTTTTTCAATGTAATCTCTTGATTTAGAACTGTCAAATGTCCTTTGTCTGCCGGTAGGATAACAATGTTTTTATCTTTTTTTTAGTCTTTTCAGTGCTTTTCTTTCTTGTGTATTGAGTGTGTTTCCTTCTTTTTTCTGCTTAATGTTGGTGCGACTACCTATCTGATAGTTTGCTGGGTTTCTTCTGAGCGTTGGTTGTCTTTTAGTGTTGTTTCTAATGCTGCTAAGAAAGCTTTCTTGTCCGCACCCTGGCAGTTCTAATTTAATCCTCTTACTAAGACAGCTTTTTTGGTGTCTGTTAAGGGTTGGTTGGTAACCACAGCAAATGACATCACCACAGGAAATGACATAAAACCAAAGAAACCCAAACTTATAAATAGAAAGCAGGAATCAGCAGCAGTGCTTCACCCGGAGGCCCACTGAAAATGTTACCTAGTAGGCTGACGAAACGTCTAGAAATGAACCTTCCAGCTCAGCGAACAAATCTACATCCCGAGGCTGAATAGGTTAGGGCTATTTTCCCTGGAGCATGGGAGGCTGAGGGGTGACCTTATAGAGATTTATAAAATCATTAGGGGCATGGATAGGATAAATAGACAAAGTCTTTGCCCTGGGGTACGACAGTCTAGAACTAGAGGGCAAAGGTTTAGGAGGAGAGGGGAAACATACAAAAGGGATGCAAGGGGCAACCTATTCATGCAGAGGGTTGGGTGTGTATGGAATGAGCTGTCAGAGGAAGTAGTGGAGGCTGGTACAATTGCAGCATTTAAAAGGCATCTGGATGGGTAGATAAATAGGAATGGTTTAGAGGTATATGGACCAAGTGCTGGCAAATGGGACTGGATTAGGTTAAGCTATCTGGTCGGCATGGATGAGTTGGATCGAAAGGTCTGTTTCTGTGCTGTACATCTCTCTGATTCTATGAAATGGCGATGACACAAGGGAAGTCAGGGTGGGCGGTTGAGGGATGGGGTGGGGAATAATGTAGTACTAATTCACTGCACTAGTAATACAAAGGCCCAGGTGAATATTGAGGACATGGGTGCAAATCCCAACACAGTAGCTGCTGGAATTTTACATTCAATTAATAAAATCTGGAATTGAAAGTTACTGCTGTTGGTAATGCCTTTCATGAAATTTTCATGGATTCTTGTAAAGACCCATTTGGCTCACTAGAGAAGGGGTCTGCCATTCTTATTTGGTCTGGCTAACATTTGACTCCAGCTCCACAATACAGTGGTTGACTCTTAACTGCTCTCTGAAGTGGCCTTTCAAGCCATTCATTTCCAGAGAAGTTAGAGATGGGCAAAAACTATTGGTCTTTCCAGAAATGCCCCCATCAAATAAACTGACCAAACAAAACAAAGTTACAGAACAATGTAAAACTGACCTGCACTCTTAATTAGCCTTGCTTTTACAAGGCTAACAGTTATCATTGCTCTCCCTTTGTCCACCTTCGACCCAGCTACTGACCTGATCAGGTGTATGTGTCAGCTGGATACGTCCATCATTGGTTGAAACTATAGAGAACCCCATTTGCTTCAGGATTTCCAAATGATCCATGCCACTAGCAACAAAATCCTTCGTTTGAAGTGTTGGGAACACTTTAGACTGTGGTGGTTCCATACACTTTTCTCTGTAATCGTGTAAAATCAAATGCGAAGGTAAAAAAATTTCCATATACGCTCGAGGTCTATTTTTCAGGACTTTGAGGTCACTGAAAATTTCTAATCAATGATTCTATTTGTGATATTTAAGATACATTTTACCGTTGAATAGTCGTAGCAATACGACTACTAATGACTGATAAAAGAAAATCAATCAATTTTGTAACTAAAATGTTAAGACAATTGAGAAAATGTTAATTTATACAGCACTTTGAGAGATTATTGGAACATCTCAAAAGCACTTTACAGCAAATGAAGCACTTTTTGAAATTTAGTCACTGACAAAGTAAAAGATACAGCAACTAGTTTACAATCAGCAAACTCCCCCAAATATTCATGTGACGATGTTTGCCTCCCTCAGAACTGAACTGGAATTATCAGCGTTAACGTTTCTGCTCCAGTTCCTGGATGGAACTTGAACCTAAAATTTGCGATTCAGAGGTGAATATGATACCACTGAGACTGAGTTGATACCGACACATAAGGAGGTGTTGTCATAAGGCACAGTTTTAGCTGCTTAAACTTCAACAGCACCCCTGCAATTGTGTAGAGATGTTGAGTGCTGACAATTTGTTAAGATTTGCAATCCAATAGGGTCCGTCTGTGTATTTCATATTTGACAAACTGTCCATATCAACAGGGAGCATTGGTTAGGAAGTGTTAAACTAGTCAAACTATTAAAACTAGTTTTTCAACTCCAGTTATTGTTCTTATACCAACAAAAAACAGGCAAGGTGGTAAAAGAGGAGGAGTCGTGGCCTGGTTAGTCAAAGACAGTATAACGGTGGCTGCGAGAATTTTTGATGAGGACTCGTCTACTGAGGTAATGTGGGCTGAAGTTAGAAACAGGAGAGGAGGTCACACTGCTTGGAGCTTCTTTTTATAGGCCGCCGCAGAGTTCCAGGGAGGTGGAAGCGAGGATTAGCAAAATTATTCTGAGTAGGAGTGAAAGGAACAGGGTGGTCATTATGGGGGACTTTAACTTCCCCAACATTAACTGAAAATGTTATAGCTCATACGTCGGATGGATTAGTTTTTGTCCAATGTGTACAGGAGGGTTTCCTGACACAGTATGTCAAAGGGCCAACAAGAGAGGGGAGGCCACACTGCATCTGGTGTTTGGTAATGAACCAGACCAGGTGTTTGATTTAGTTGTAGGTGAGCACTTTGGAGAGAGTGACCATAATTCAGTTATGTTTAGTTTAGCGATGGAAAGGGATAGGTACATGCCACAGGTCAAGAGTTATCAATGGGGCAAGGGCAATTATAATGCGATTAGGCAAGAATTAGGATGCATAGAATGGGGTAGCAAAATGCAGGGGATGCAGACAATGGAAATTTGGAGGTGGTTTAAGGAACAGATACTGCGTGTCCTTGATAGGTATGTCCCTGTCAGGCAGGGAGGAAGTGATAAGGTAAAGGAACCGTGGTTTACCACAGAAATTGCATCTCTTGTTACGTGTTGATGAGGCAAGGTGGTTCAGATGAAGCGATGGAGAGTTACAGATCAGCTAGGAAGGATTTAAAGAGAAGTTAAGAAGAGCAAAGAGAGGACACGAGCAGTCTTTAGCAAACAGAATAAAGGAGAACCCTAAAGCTTTCTATAGGAATATGAGGAATAAAAGGATGATGATTAGGGTAGGGATAGGGCCAGTCAAAGACAGAAGTGGGAAGTTGAGTGTGGACCCTGTAGAGATCAGAGAGATGCTAAATGAACATTTCTCATTGATGTTCACTCAGAAAAAGGAGAATATTGTAGAGGAGAAGAATGAGGTATGAGATATTAGACTAGAAAGGATCGAGGTTAGTTGTGAACAGGTGTTATCAATTCTAGAAGGAGTGAAAGTAGACAAGTCCCCTGGATCGGATGGGATTTATCCGAGGATTCTCTGGGAAGCTAGGGAGGAGATAGCAGAGCCTTTGGCTTTGATATTTCAGTCATCATTGGTACTAAACCTGTAGACAGAGGACTGGAAGATTGCAAATGTTGTGCCCTTATTCAAGAAGGGCAGCAGAGATGATGCAGGTAATTATAGACCAGTGAGCCTTACTTCTGTTGTAGGAAAGGTTTTGGAAAGGATAAGAGATAAGATTTATAATCATCTAGCAAGCAACAATTTGATTTCAGATAGTCAACATGGTTTCGTCAAGGGCAGGTCGTGTCTCACAAACCTCATTGAGTTTTTTGAGAGGGTGATCAAGCATGTAGATGAGGGTAGGGCAGTTGATGTGGTAAGGTTCCACATGGTAGGCTGATGGAGAAAATGCAAAGGCATGGAATTGAGGGTGATTTAGCAGTTTGGATTAGAAACTGGCTTTCTGAAAAAAGACGACGAGTGGTGGTTGATGAAAAATATTCAATCTGGAGTCCGGTTACTAGTGATGTGCCATAAGGATCTGTTTTGGGACCCACTGCTGTTTGTCATTTTTATAAATGACTTAGACGCAGGTACAGGTGGATGGATTAGTAAATTTGCAGATGACACTAAAGTCGGTGGAGTAGTGGACAGTTTGGAAGAATGTTACAGGTTGCAGGGGGACTTGGATAAACTGCAGAATTGGGCTGAGAGGTGGCAAATGGAGTTCAATGCAGCAAAATGTGAGGTGATGCACTTTGGGAAGAATAACAGGAAGGCAGAGTACTGGGTCAATGGAAAGATTCTTGGTAGTGTTGATGTGCAGAGGGATCTTGGAGTCCATGTGCATAGATCTCTGAAAGTTGCCACCCAGGTGGTTACTGCTGTTAAGAAGGCATACGGTGTGTTAGGTTTCATTGGTAGAGGGATTGAGTTCTGGAATGGCAATATCATGCTGCAACTATGTAAAATGCTGGTGCGGCCACCCTTGGAATATTGTGTACAGTTCTGGTTGCCCCATTACAGGAAGGATGTGGAAGCACTGGAAAAGGTGCAGAGGAGATTTACCAGGACGTTGCCTGGTCTGGAGGGAAGGTCTTATGAGGAAAGGCTGAGAGACTTGGGTCTGTTCTCATTGGAAAGAAGAAGGCTAAGAGGGGATTTGATAGAGACATACAAGATGATCAGAGAATTAAATAGGGTAGACAGTGAAAGACTTTGTCTTAGGATGATGACGTCAGCGTGTACGAGGGGGCGTAACTACAAATTGAGGGGTGATAGATTTAAGACAGCTGTCAGAGACAGGTTCTTTACGCAGAGAGTGGTAAGGGCGTGGAATGCCCTATCTGCTAATGTAGTCAGCTCAGCCACATTAGGGAGATTTAAACAATCCTTAGATAAGCACATGAATGATTTTGGGATAGTGTAGGGGGACGAGCTGAGAATAGTTCACAGGTCGGCGCAACAAGGGCCGAAGGGCCTGTTCTGTGCTGTATTGTTCTATGTCCTATGTTCTAAAGTATTCTGGGTGAGACCAAGAGCTTCTTCAGTTTTCACTAGATTTCAAAATGGTCCATATAATTTCATGGGTTTTGAACCTATCAATATTTTTAAGAAAACAATTCTAGGAAATTGATGCATATTTAATATTACTAAAAGCATAATGTCTTGTCCTATCCCTTTGAGAATTATGAATAGAAAGAGCAACCAACTTCCCAAGTCTCCATTCATGTTACTTTGCAATTAGACACTGGGAGCTTTGGTGCAGCTGTTCCAGTTCAAGAGTTTTAAATGGGGAAACTATCAGAGTGACTCACTGGATGGTGATTCTGAAACGGGTCATATTATAATCATTAACATGCTACACCCTGTAAATCTTAGCGACACAGCAAGCTGTCTTCACTCTCAGTAATGCTCAGAATTTTTCTTATTGGAACAAATGTAAAACACAATTGTTTTAGAAAAGCAAAAATTTGGGAATAAAATTCAAGCAGACTGAAAAAATTACTTCGATCTTTTCTTCAACCGAGACTTGATTGATGAAAGATAACCATTACAGTTTCATGTGAAAGGTTAGACTAGCCTTCATGCATACACGTTTCTTAATCTCAAAAGGCAGGTTGATTGATGAAATTGATTTTAAAATCATTCACTAATTGTTTTGATCCAATCAGGGATGTCTTTGTTCAAATTCATTCGCTTAATTCCAAGCTTATTCTGTGGCTTAGTGGGTAGTCCAAATCCATTAGGGAGTCATTCTTCTGGAAGTGCTGCAGTAAACTGTTGTTGATATTACAAAAGAAAAGGTTGCTTTCCAATGCTATTCTGTGCTTGAATTTGAAACAGAGTGATGCAGCTCCCAAATTGAATATTTGTACAATGCAGACCAAAACTACCTCTGCTTCTAGCAAATTTGGAAGCACAAATGTCAAACCCATAGTCACTGTCACATACGCTGCGGTAAATCCGATGGCCATGGTGATGGTCCCATCATTTGGGAAACTGGAGACAATGCTATGGCTGTTCCCTGGAGCCCAGATGGTCTTTAATGGCAGTTCAGGGTCCTTGTGCATTTAAATGGCGTGAGGAGTGGGAGCAGTAATCACAGCTTGGACTGCAGCACCCTAGACTCGAAGTATCACTACAGGTCTTCAAGGAGGTGACTGTGCTGGGGTTGACGGGGCCAGCTGTTGGTATGGAGGAAAGGAGGGGCTCCTACATGGATGTAGTCCTTGTGCCACCAGGCTCCTTCCAGCAGTGGCAGGATTAACTGGCCACTTAAGGCCCTTGATTGTTCAACCCGCATAAAAATAGCAAAGCTAACCTTTACCTCTCTCACTTTGACTTGAATCAGTATTGTGCTTGTGCTGTAACTTCCCAAATAATATAGTACAGCAATACACCGCCACCCAGTCTGTTCTTGTGTGCAGGTGCAAGCACGTGAGAGAGCGCGAGAGCGTGAAAGTGAGTGTGCGCGAGCTAGAGCGAGAGCAAGAGACAGCCACATCAAATTCAATTTGTATGTTTCTATCTTCTACTTAAGGGTGGTCTTTTTTACCTCCTTACTTATACAGTATACTTCCTACATCCAGGAATAAACTTTTTAAAAAAAATCAAAGAATCAAAATATGGAAGAGGCCTTTCAGCATTTTAAAAATATTTTTGAAAAATTCTGTGAGATATAATATTTAAAATGACAAAGCTGTCACATGAATTTATTACGAGATGCTCTGAATATTACTGCACAAACTCTTTTCACATACTTGCAAAATCCCTTTGTGCTATTTCAGTAAAATCTTTTCTAAAAGTTATGTGATGTCACATTATTAGATTGCAAAACCTGGCAAAAGAACATACCTTTCTGCAGATGTCCGTGCACTTGCATCTGGAACGATATCTCTGTAGGTCTCCCTTATTTTCCGTGCATAGGATGGGTTATTAGGGAACAATGTTTGAGCACTTGGGCACGTATGGGAAAGGACACCAGCAACTTTACTTTCCAATTGCACACTCTGGCAAATGGGGGAAAAAAAAGGATGAATTAACTGAAATTGATGTAAAATACTTTGCATTATAAGTTCTTCTGTTTCTAAAACTGATTCACTTAGATGGAAAACACAAGAAACAATAGTCACAATGTGAACAACAAAATCACATTTGTATCGAATGGCTCAAAAAGTATACATGTTGAGTCACATTTGGCCAAATCCATTTCTTGCCACCAAATGGACTGAAAGTAACTTGTAAAAAGTAACTTTATCTGTAAGGAAGGTTCATACGTGCTGTCCACTTCCATTCATGATTGGAAACATTCACAGGCTTGTCAGAATTCTTGTTTCACGAGGCTTGCCAAATCCAAATAGCTGATTTGCCAGACTGATATTTCCCACCCTTTGGTGAACGTTATTGCTTCCCAAATACATTTCCCAAGGTTCCCCCAGTTGGCAACTCCAAACTCCACCTTGCAACACTAGCGTTTGGATGCTTTGAAACATTTATTTTATAAACTCATCATAACTAAACAACCAGTTATATGGGTGAATGTCATCCATTGTAATTCTACGCATCGTACACAGTGATAGAATCATATACTTTTTACAGAGTAGAAAGTCGAGAGTGTGGTGCTGGAAAAGCACAGCAGGTCAGGCAGCATCCAAGGAGCAGGAGAACCGACGTTTTGGGCATAAGCCCTTCATCAGAAATGATCCTACATTGATCCCATTGACAGAAGCCTTTTGGGACCCTGCAACCACACGGGATCAATGTGGTTTTCACCAGTTTCCTCATTTCCCCTCCACCAACCTTATCCCAGTCCCAAGCCTCCAACTCAGCACTGCCCTCTTGACCGGTCCTACCTGTCCATCCTCCTTCCTTTCCACCCTCCCCTCCGACCTAACACTTCCACCAGCACCTTCAAATACCTGTCACATTCCCAGCTACCTTCCTCCCTGTCCCACCCCTCTCCCATTTATCTCCGAGCCCACAAGCCTCATTCCTGATGAAGGGCTTATGCCCAAAATGTCTGCTCCTCGGATGCTGTCCCACGTGTACTTTTCTAGCACCACGCTCTCGACTCTGATCTTGAGCACCTCCAGTCCTCACTTTCTCCTACACTGTAGAGGGGGGCCATTTGGCTCATCGAGTACATACTGACCCTCTGAAGACTATCCTATCTAGACCCAGCTATTCCCTTGTTAATCCACCTAGCCAGCACTTCCATAGACACATGGCCAATCCTCCTAATCTGAATATCTTTGGACTGTGGGAGGAAACCCACACAGACATGGAGAGAACATGCAAACTCCACACAGACAGTCACCCGAGGATGGAATTGAACAAGTTCCCTAGTGCTGAGAGGCAGAAGTGTTAACCACTGAACCACCTGATGCACTTGAGTAGGATTTGTTTTCCTCAGATTTCACTTCAAGTTAAACACGGCCTCATTTTCAATTTCCTCACCCCATGATATGAGCAGTAAGAGGAAATGGACGCCAGGTTTGCTTCTTAGCTGTGAAACCAATTTAGGGATCAAAAGAATGACATAGGGCAGGACTTTGCTGGCCTACACAAGGCAGGATCATGGTTTGCGATGGATTGGTAGGTAGAAGATTGGCTGGGTTGAGAGGTATAATCCTGGGGAGCACTGGCAGATTGCTCCACACCTATTGCCTCAATAGCTGAGCTACCCTTAGAGATGTTTTCTGCTACAGGAAATAAATTAAACATTGAAATGGTCCGTACTGGCCAGCCAATCAGGCCATCAGCATTTTATTAAACCGATTCCCACTGAGACTGGGGCAAGAACAAATGAATGCAGGTGGCCTCTCAACCAACTGCTGAGGTGATTTAGGGATTAAGAGTACTTTCCCACTCAGAGCAAACTGCTGGGCAGGAAGGACGGTCTCTGTGATTAGCAGACTCATCTCAGTAGACGTGAGGGCATATCAACCCGTCAATTTAGCTGCCTTTTGGCAACAACTGGCACCTGCAGTTCATTGGCACAAAACTAAACAGGGCTGTACAATCTGCTGCCTCATGCAGCAAATGCAAGGTGAAGGGATCCAATTAAATCAGGTGGGGTCTAATTTATCAGCCAAAGTCTTAATCATTTAATTAAAGTATTAAGCTGCAAAACTATATGAGATGGAGTGCAAAAGTGGCAAATATCATAGTGACCTACCGTTATATTCTTACTACAGGTGTGACAAACTGTGGCTAGTGTAAGAGGCAGTAAGTGAGCCTCTGTGGTGAAAATATAGTCATCAAGGTTAAAGGGCAGCTCATTGTCATCAGCAAACAGCAAATAGAGGTACTTGAACATCTCAGCCAAAAAGAATGAATCCATCCTTGGGGAAAAAAAAAATACTAATTTAGTATACAGTGCAGTAATTCACACTGTCCTATAACTTTAAGATCAGATATTCAACATTCCCATTTAAAAGGAAACAAAATACTAGATTTTAAATCAATAATTAACTACTTCTAAACACAAATATTACATTTGTATGGCCGAGATTATGATTTGATTTTGTCTAGAACTAGCATGGCCCGAACAGAGTACACATTTTATTAGTTCAGCTGCCAAAAAGGATGCATTAAGTTTGCCAAAATTAAATACATCTAGTTGGTAAGTGCAACAGACAAATGCCAATATTTAACTTTACCACAAGCATCTGCACTGGGGCCAAAATATGGAAGGTACAAACAGAAGGATTGTATATTTATTTGAAGAATATAGCACGGAAAATAAAAGAGAAAGGATGTGAAGCCTTTGAAAGATTATCCATATTCACATTGTTATACTTTCATAACCTTTTTGTTTTCTGAGATATTAACAACAGCATTCTATAAACATCTCAAACATTTGCCAAGATTTGATGGCAGTTAATATAAACAATAAATTTAAGGTAAACAACATGTACAAAAAAAAACAATGCTTACTTTCTTTAAAATTCCGTGTCCAAAAAGATCACTGAAATGTTTGACTGAAGCATGCATTTTAAGAAAAAAAACACATGCTTTCAATAATAAAATAATTATTATGGGAGGAGAAAAGACACTCACATTTTCATTAAAGATTGCACCCTCTACCACGGCCAACACGAACCCTTGTAAAATATTAAGGGGTGAGCTTTCCTCTCCCTTCAAAGACATTTCTTTCTTGAATGAATTGATTTTTATGCTTCGCTTGGTTCAAGAGTAAAGGATTTAATTTGTTTTAAGATTATAGGATGATATTTTTCTGCTGGCCACTTTAATTTAAAAAGTGAACTAAAACAGATATTAATCTTATTCTTTGAACATTCACCCAGCAACAGGATCAGACTGTTCTGACCTCAAAAAGGTGAATGACTCAGCGAATGTTTGGACTGGTTTTTGCAAGTTATACTGAACTCCTGGTGCAAATGTACCTGTCCTCATGATTGCCAGTTCGGACATCTTGCACAGCAGCAAAGCCACAAGGTACACGAGCATGCTGATTCAAGCTATCCACAACAGATTTACCAACCTGTAGATAATAAGGGTCTTTGGTGGCCTGTTTGAAAAGACAAAAGCAGAAAAGCAGATTAGATGTGGTGATAGAAGTCAGAGCTGGGAAACAACATTTTCTACTTTAAAGACTGGAGGTTCTTTCCACTGGCAGAAATAATTGGCAATTATTTATTACATAAAAAGATGCGCAACGACATTATTATTAAATAAATGCTACCGAGAAGTCACGTTTAAGCAGCCACATTATCAGTTTTTCTGATTAGCTGGAATTCTGGCACTTGATATGGAGGTAAGAATGGACATTGGTCTGTTGGAAAATGAGACTGGAGAAATAGTAATGGAGAAACAAAGAAATAGCAGAGGAACTCAATAGGTACTTTGCAGTCTTCACATTGGAAGACACAGCCGCATACCAGAATTTCAAGAGAGGTGGTGGGTGAATGTGGTGGCTATCATGAAAGAGATGATGGTGCTGGACAAGCTGAAAAGTCTGAAGTGAATAAATCACCTGGACTAAATGAACTACACCAGAGAGTCCTGAGGAGATAGCTGAGAAGATTGTGGAGGGATTGATGATCTTTCAGGAATCATTGGAGTCAGGTAGGCTTGAAGAGGACTGGAAAATGGCTAATATAACACCCCTGTGTTACAAGAGCACAGATGTACTGCTGGGGCTGTATCAGGCCTCATTCAAAGTATTGAGAGCAGTTTTAGGCCTCGTTTCTAAGGGAGGATGTGGTGGCATTGGAGGCAGTCCAGAGAAGGTTCAGACAAATGATAATAGGAATGAAGAACTTATCATGTAGAGGAGCGGTTGAGGATTCTTGGGTCCTTACTCAATGGAATTTTGAAGGAAGTGGGGAGAACTTCATTGAAACTTTCAGAACACTGAGAGGACTGGATAGAGTGGACATGGGGAGGTTTCCATTAATAGGAGAGTGAAGGGACCACCATTAGAATTAAGCTGAAGAGGAAACTTTTCAATCAGAGGGTGAATCTCGAATCTGTGCTACAGAATGCTGTGTAGGTTAAGCCATTCACTGTCTTTAAGACAGCAATACACAAGTTCTTGATTAGAAAGAGGATCAAGGGTTCCTGGAGAAGGGGGTTGAGAAACATATCAACCAATTGGGCTCAGTGATTAGTACTGCTGCCTCACATCACCAGGGACCTGGGTTCGAATCCAGCCTTGGGCAACTGTCTGTGTGGAATTTGCACATTCTCCCTGTGCCTGCATGGATTTCCTCTGGGTTCTCCAGTTTTCTTTCACAATCGAAAGTTGTGCACGGCAGGTGAATTGGCCATGCTAAATTGCCCATAGTGTTAGGTGCATTAGTCAGGGGTAAAGACAGGGTAGGGGAATGGGTCTGGGTAGATTACTCTGTGGAGGCTCGGTGTGGACTTGTTGGGCCGAAGGGCCTGTTTCCATACTGTAGACATTCTAAAAAATTCTAAACAATGATTGCATGGCCTAATTATGCTTGTTTATCTTATGGCTATGTTTATTTTGCAGTATCCTCTACTCTGCAGGCTTTATTTCAGACAGGAACGGAAAAGTATACAGCTGTTATAAATCTTAAACAAAGATAACTGACTACAAATAGCACCAAATAATAAATCTGACAGGATGTAGAATTTCTACTTCTTTTGAGCTGAAGAATGTTTAACTAATTTTAAACATTGCACAGAAAGATTTAGTGGTTTCATGGAACATACTAACCTTATAAAGGAAATAAGTACTTTCAATAAATTCGGGTCTTAAAGGATGTTGAGCCCAATGAACCGCAAAGTCAGTGGTAAAAGCCTTTGAAAATACAAATCAGTCAAATTTAAATCATAAGTGACACTAATGGGAGGCAAAATAAACTTTTACATTTGAGAGTTCAACTTTCCACCAAATTTCATATCTACTTTGGAGGTATGATACCAGTCTGTTTAATATTAGGGCATGGGTGAGCAAGAATTGGTTGTGATTTATCAGGAACATCAGAATGTTTAATTTTAACCATTGGTAAAAGATACATATCTTTGCTGCCACTTTCTCCTACATTCTGGATTACTATTCAGCTGGCATATAATCTCAGGTGTCAGCCAACGCATTGATTTCTCGATGGTACTGGAGCAGGATGTGGGTTCCCAGGAGTCAGACTGCGATCTTAAATCAGTAAATGAGGGGCAGTCTCAGATTTAACCTCCTAGTTTTACAATGAATATGAAAGATTTCCCTGGAACAAAGTGAGGAAAGCTTCAAAAATCATTAGTCATGGGACAGGTGGTGAGAGAGAGTGCTTTGCTCAGTTCCCCAAATCCCTTGACTCCAGAGTCAAGTCTTGGATGCCTCCTTCTGTTGTTGGAGATTGGACCCTGCACATCCACTTACACACATGCTTCCAGGGTCAGAATTGAACCGACTTGCTCCTCAAGGACTTTCCACCTATCTAGAAGCCAAGCCTGTCAATCCAATTGACTTCTGACAAGAAATCTGTCAGGCCAGAAGGCAGAATGTCCAACTGAGGAAGCCTCGACTTTCCCTATCCTCATGAACATGCAGTTCCACTCAAAATTAATTTGAAATGTTGACTAACTATTATGGTGAATTGGAATTTCATGAAAATGCATAAGACATAGCTGACTAACTTATCGAAATATGAAAGTAAGCATAAACCTCAATTCCAAATAAACTGCTGACTTTAAACAGCTCATTTAAAAATTTGCAACAATAACTAATTGAACAGAGAGAGAGAGAGAGAGTCTGGAATCTACTTGTAAATAATTTTACTTTACATTGTCTTTCAAGTTTTGTACGCTAAAGACTACTTGCCACTTAAAAAAGGACACTGCAGTCACAACTTCAAAATGCACCATCAGGAAAATATTTTCCAAACAAGTAGCGATTTAACAAAGCATTTTAATTTAAATGCAAAGCCAAAAGAGTAAGTCATAAATGAAAATAGATCGGAAAAATATTACAAGAGAATTGACCTGGTTGGCAGTGTCCTGAAACTGTTGGAAGGCAACAAGCAGAGAGAGAAAGGGAGTGATTTTAAGGCAATCAGGAATTAAATTCCTGAAATAAGCTGTAGGTTTTATTAAAATCTACTTTTGCAATGAACTTCACAATCTTCTTACCTCTGGGAGAAATTTGTGTCGCTGTATAACCTGATACAACATTTCATGAGTTTCTATTGCAGGTTGCAAGTCCCCTTTTAGTACCTAAAAGCAAAAAAATATTCTGGAAACTTAGTGTCATCATTAGATAAATTAATCTAGAGGCATAATCAGACCAAATGGAAAAATTTTCTTCAAGCTGTTTGTTTCCATTTAGAAATTCTTCACCAAGAATTAAAATTTTGAACAGACTAAGAAAACTAATCATCAACGCCATAATTTCAAGTTTGTTGTATTTTAGTTGAAAATGTGTTGCTGGAAAAGCGCAGCAGGTCAGGCAGCATCCAAGGAACAGGAGAATCGACGTTTCGGGCATTAGCCCTTCTTCAGGAATCCTGAAGAAGGATTCCTGAAGAAGGGCTTATGCCCGAAACGTCGATTCTCCTGTTCCTTGGATGCTGCCTGACATGCTGCGCTTTTCCAGCAACACATTTTCAGCTCTGATCTCCAGCATCTGCAGTCCTCACTTTCTCCTCGTATTTTGGTTGAATAAAGTCAAAAAGAAATAAGAGTGAAACAGGGAATTGTATATAAAACACAACACCACAATCAAGGGTTTCAGGTTTCTTCTTATAAGCACCAGAAATCCTTTATGTTCTGTGATCTGTACAAACAGAACTTCTGGTTCCTCTTCAACACTGAACAGTTCAAACTGCCTTCATGTTCTGTTACACAAGATCTGAGCATATTTAGAAATGGAGAAAAAAGTACAAAGAGTACAAGGCAAGTAAAATATTTAAAAATAAGTGGTGCGTATGGTCCAGCCATTAATATTACCACTGGAGAAAAGAAGAATGTACGCATCCAAACAAAAATTAAGAATGAGCTTAAATATGAAAAAGGCCAACTAATAGGATAACCATACATGTGATGAAAAATATGTATAAGCATGTTCCTACTTCTAATTAAATCTTTATCCCTAACCACTTGCTGTAAATAATTCCATGTTGTAACAACTTTCAAGTTAGTGAATGCTGAAGAATTAAATAAAGTTGGAGAGCAATACTTCTTGCATCGTTCTAGAAAAGAGACAGCACAGATTCGGACCCAATTCATTTTGGAATTCCCTAGAAAATGTTAACTTCTGATGACAATTCCACTGCTTGTTGGGACCCCGACCACTACTGCACAAAAGTCTCTAACTCCACTCGGAGCTGATATTTCCATAATCCGTACCTGAATATTTATGCAGGAAACATTTGACAGCAAAAAGCCGAGACTAATTCATGGCAATGTACAGAATAGACCTCACGATTATTTGCATTGACCCCCCAATTCCACAAGACCATCCAACTTCCCCAATCAATCCATAATACTGCACCTACCTACCACCTAATCCACTTCATGTCCTATCCACCTTCCACTTCCATGAACACTCCACCTCCTACCCCAACCACCTGCATCCTACCACTATTTGTATGGCTTACTCCATAAAGAGAGAATTCCACTTTTTGCTCTCCAGCATTGTCACGGAGATACTGAATTTCTTTCTGAATTTCTGGCAAAGCCAGTTTGGAGGATCCCAGAAGAAATGTGGAGCAGTATTGGATGGTCAAAGGATTTGACAGATTGGCAATCTGATGATAATTGATACTTCATGGAGAATATGGGCCATCATAATCTGACGGAGCTTCTGCACTCTAAACCTATGGATACTGTAATGTAACTCAGCTCTAGGATAAACTTTCAGGTGAGTCTGAGGTATCAATCATAATCTAGTAAAATGATAAAGTTGTTCTAAAACACATGAGTAGCTCCATTTTGTATACAAGGAAATGAGAATGGATGCAAATGGATGGCAGGTCTTCATGGAACTGACTTCAGAAGACTAAAACCTTCTTCATTTTTTTTGTCATCTGTGCTTTCTAATGAAAGCTAGCCTAAAATTGTTCAAGTGAATTAAATCCTTTAAATTGGAACCACCGACAAAATGAGATACTGCATTTTTACAGTGTCATCTCAAATGTCCATTCTATTGTGGGACTGTCTCTCACATTAGGATTATCAACATGTTTGGAAATTAAAATTAGCATAACATTCAAATATTTTCAAATGTATTGGTGATCCTAACGTGAGACACTGTTCCATGATTGAATGGATGTTTATGTAAATTGAGATTGAAAACATTGATGACAGGGTTACTAATTTATGCCATATCCTACATTGTGCTTGGTCTGAAGTGTGCAAATTGCTTTCATATATTGGTTTTCATCAAGTCATAATTAATTCCATGCATGCTAATTATCTCAATCAAAACAAAAACGTATTGCCTACCTGTAAGCCTGGAAAAAATGCAAGAAGTGAATCCATCCATTTTCTGGCATTAATTGTAGGGTTATGCATATGAACATCGAGAAGCAGAGGAGGCTGACTAATGTACTTCATAATGGCTGCATAGTGCTAGATTAAAACAAATAAAAGTTGAAATGGACATTTTATGATATATCCTCATTTATTTGTCTCGTTCACAGAAACACAGCAAAATCAAAGAGCCTTTTAACACAATGCATTCATATTAACAACTCATATTAGATCACTTTTCATTCGGAAGAGTCCAGACAGAAGTCTAGCTCATACTTCTTATCACATGGCTCAAATTTGAGACACAGAATTTGGTCATGTTTTGGAGGTGCTCATGTCTTTGCAATAATAGTCAGATACATTCAATCCAAAAGATGTGCAGGTTAGGTGAACTGGCCATGCCAAATTGCCCATAGTGTTCAGAGATGTGTAGTTTAGGTGCATTAGTCAGGGGTAAATACAGAGTAGGGGGAAATGGGCCTAGGTGGCTTACTCTTCGGAGGGTCAGTGTGGACTTGTGGGGCCGAAGGGTCTGTTTCCACACGGTAGGAATTCTAATTCTAATTCAAATAACATTTTCCCCCACCACCACCCTCATTCACACAACATAGCGGTTTTCTAAATCTCCATATTTATATCTGACATTGTGGAACAAAGTACAAACAGATGATATAGGAACTTGTCTGAATAAACATATCTTTCATATGAAAATTTTTTTTCTAAAATTCTAGGAACCTAATTAATCTAAAATAGTTTATTTTGAAGTCTGAGAAAATCTCTCTTTTAGGGTTTTCAAATTGAATCTGCTTCATTGTTTAATTAAATTCTAAGTCATCTCTTAACTTAAACAGAACCACTATTTTAATACATCAGGAAGGAGCTAAGAGGACTTCTTAGGTTTTGTGTTTTTCAAATTAAAAGCCACATACAAACTAAACCAAATATTAGCACTGTATTAGTTTGAATCATCTCTCAGTCAGTTGAAAATATAAAATGATAGTGTATTAAGTGAATTAGTGCAAAATAAACTGTATCGAGTTAGCATTAAAAAGTAATGCACAGAATAGAAATTACAATATCCATTTCTAATGGTAATTACATTAGAATTACCATTACGGTTAATGATAAATAAATCAATTAGTGCTGATTGCACCACGTAAGAGGAATATTCAATAACAGAATGTTGTTCCAGGGCTACATTTTTCTAGGTACAAGCTGTCTCAGCTATTTTAAAAACTAAGGTCTTCACTACCTAATGCAATGATTAGAGGTACAATTGTCAGATTAATGAATATAGCCAAAGGATTAGAATCAAGTAGACAGGTTTCCATCAATCAAGGAATGATATCTGAATTTTTCCCATAATAAGATAAGGAAAGATATTAGAAAAACATCTGTCAAGTTAAATTTCAGTTGTTCACTTAATTACTTTTAATATTTGTTAGTGTTTTTTTGCATTACGAATGCATTTAACAGGAAGCTCCCCAAGTGCTTGACAAAGAAATAAAAAGACAATATTGATAGGATGGGATAAAGTCAAACACACAAAACAGCATAAGTCACGGCCATAGAACATTGCAGCACTGCACTGCTGTTTCTGGAGTCACCCAAGGATCTATTTTTGACAACCTTATTCAACCCGAATTTTCTTTTACGCCCATGTGGATGTTGTTGGTTATGCCCACATTTATTGCCCATCCCTAAGTTGCCCAGAGTTAAGAGTCATTCATTTGTAGGCCAGACCAGGTAAAGATAGACTGTCTAAGGGTGGTAAGGACAAGCCAAAGAACTATAGACCAGTGAACCTGACCTCGGTGGTGGTCAAGTTGTTGGAGGGAATCCTGAGGGACAGAATGTACATGTATTTGGAAAGGCAAGGACTGATTCGGGATAGTCAACATGGCTTTGTGCATGGGAAATCATGTCTCACAAACTTGATTGAATTTTTTGATGAAGTAACAAAGACGATTGATGAGGGCAGAGCAGTAGATGTAATCTATATGGACTTCAGTAAGGCGTTCGACAAGGTTCCCCATGTGAGACTGATTAGCAAGGTTAGATCTCATGGAATACAGGGAAAACTAGCCATTTGGATACAGAACTGGCTCAAAGGTAGAAGACAGAGGGTGGTGGTGGAGGGTTGTTTTTCAGACTGGAGGCCTGTGACCAGTTGAGTGCAACAAGGATCGGGGCTGGGTCCTCTACTTTTTGTCATTTACATAAATGATTTGGATGCGAGCATAAGAGGTACAGTTAGTAAGTTTGCAGATGACACCAAAATTGGAGGTGTAGTGGACAGCGAAGAGAGTTACCTCCGATTACAACAGGATCTTGACCAGATGGGCCAATGGGCTGAGAAGTGGGAGATGGAGTTTAATTCAGATAAATGCGAGGTGCTGCATTTTGGGAAAGCAAATCTTAGCAGGACTTATACACTTAATGGTAAGGTCCTAGGGAGTGTTGCTGAACAAAGAGACCTTGGAGTGCAGGTTCATAGCTCCTTGAAAGTGGAGTTGCCGGTAGATAGGATAGTGAAGAAGGCGTTTGGTATGCTTTCCTTTATTGGTCAGAGTATTGAGTACAGGAGTTGGGAGGTCACGTTGCGGTTGTACAGGACATTGGTTAGGCCACTGTTGGAATATTGTGTGCAATTCTGGTCTTGTTCCTATCAGAAAGATGTTGTGAAACTTGAAAGGGTTCAGAAAAGATTTACAAGGATGTTGCTAGGGTTGGAGGATTTGAGCTATAGGGAGAGGCTGAACAGGCTGGGGCTGTTTTCCCTGGAGCGTCGGAGGCTGACGGGTGACCTTATAGTGATTTACAAAATTATGAGGGGCATGGATATGATAAATAGACAAATTCTTTTCCCTGGGGGTCGGGGAGTCCAGAACTAGAGGGCATAGGTTTAGGGTTAGAGGGGAAAGATATAAGAGAGACCTGAGGGGCAACTTTTTCACGCAGAGGGTGGTACGTGCATGGAATGAGCTGCCAGAGGATGTGGTAGAGGCTGGTACAATTGCAACATTTAAGAGGCATTTGGATGGGTATATGAATAGGAAGGGTTTGGAGGGATATGGGCCAGGTGCTGGCAGGTGGGACTAGATTGGGTTCGGATATCTGGTCAGCATGGACGGGTTAGACCGAAGGGTCTGTTTCCATGCTGTACATCTCTATTGACTCTATGACTCTATAATATAATTCCATAAAGGGGCATAAATGAACCAGATAGGTTTTTCTGACGATTGACAATGATCATCACTAGACTCTTAATTATAGACTTATACTGGATTCATATTCCACCATCTGCTGTGGTAGGATCTGAACCTGGGTCCCCAGAGCATTATTTGGGTCTCGGGATTAACAGTCTAGTAATAATACCACAAGGTCAAAACCTCTACAGTTTGCTATACAATGTTATCTGCAAATGAGACATTCGTTTCCATATCTACACTATTAACATTCAGCTCTCCCTGTCCACTGCTGACCCTTTCATTGTCCAAGTGCTGTCATCATCTCAGGCTGAACTAAACCGTTCATGACCTTGTTGTCCTAGATGGCAGTGCTTGCACCTCTGACTCGGAAGACTGTAGGTTTAAATCTCACCCCAAATCTTGAGCACAAAGCAAAGGCTGAAATTCCAGTGCAGTACTGAAAGAGCACTGTGGAGATGTTGTCTTTCAAAGGAGATATCAAACATCAGCAGCATCTGACCACACAGATGTACACAAATAATCTCATAGGACTGTTTTGAAGAAGAGTAATTGAGTAATCCCCGTGGACATACTGGTTAGACGGAATCTGCTCAAATGGTAAGGGAACAATCAAAAAGAGAAAAGCCTACTTAATCTTATTCTCACTAGTTTATTTGTCAAAGATGTATCTGTCCATGATAGTATTAGTAAGAGTGAACAGTGTGTGAGCCCTTGTGTGAGATGAAGTCCAGTTTTCACATTCTGGATACCTGCCGCTGAGTTATGTGGCACTATTACTATACTAAGTGGGATAGATTTCAAACAGATTTAACAACTTCAAACTGGACATCCATCAGGTGTTGTGAGACATCAGAAGAATTAAATTTAGCCAGAGACATAACTTCATTGCTGACATATCAATTAAATGAGGTAAAATACAGTAAGTCTACAACACAGAAGTGCTTGCATGCTGAATAGTGGAAGCAATGCAACAGGCAGGGTTCAGAGAGCTTACAACCAATGGATCAGTTGAAAGCTCTAAATAGTTAAAAACTATTTATTCAGTTGTGAACAGTGATGAATAATTAAACAACTAAACAGGAAGAAACAGCTCCATAAACAACACTCATCAGTTATGATGTGGGAACCTATCACAGAATAACAGAAAAGATCAGCTTGAAGCATTTTCAATCATCATTGGCTAGAAACATCAAGCAATTGATCCATCCTAGCCTCCTCATGATGTCCTCTGCATTACAAATGCCAGCCTTCAGCCTATTTCCCTCACTCCACAGAATATCAAGTAGTAGTTGAAGGCACTCAAATCTGAAAAAGCTATAGGCTCAGACAACAGTCCAGCAATAGTACTGATGACATATGCTCTAGAATTAGCCACACCTTCAGCCGAGCTCTTCCAGTTCAGCTACAACATTGGCAATTACCCAGCGATGTAGAAAATTGCCCAGATACATCTGCCCACAAAAAGCAGGACTAATTCAAATCGGCCACTCACTGTGCAATCAATCTACTCTCAACCCATAGTGAAGTGATGGAGGGGGTTGTCAACAGTGCTAGCAGGCAACACTTAGAAAAACCTGCTGATTGATGCTCAATTTGGACTCCATCAGGATTTCGCGGCTCCTGACATCATTACATCTTAAACCAACATGGGAAAAAAATAGAGCTGAACTCGAAATAAGGCAAGAGTGACTACCCTGACATCAAGGCTG
This sequence comes from Chiloscyllium plagiosum, assembly GCF_037043375.1. NCBI lineage: Eukaryota > Metazoa > Chordata > Chondrichthyes > Orectolobiformes > Hemiscylliidae > Chiloscyllium > Chiloscyllium plagiosum. The sequence goes on along the minus strand of NW_028270159.1, from coordinate 33,367,302 downwards.
CATTTGACTGATTATTTTTTGAAGGAGTTCTCGCTAACTAAAATCAAGAGGAATCATGAGAAAACTCTCCATTGGTTGGAGTCATACCTGACACAAAATAAGATAGTAGAAACTATTGGAGGTCAACCATCTCAGCCCAGAGGGCATTGTTGCAGAAATGTTGGCATTTTTAAAATCAACCTATTCAGAGGTGTTATTACACATCTGAAGCAAATAGGACTTGAAATCCGGGCTCCTGGCTCAGAGGTAGGGACATTACCAATCATGCCTGGAAGTACCAGGCAATGACCATTTCCAATGGGACAGAATCTAACCATCGCCTCGGATTTCAAATAGCGTTACCACTACTGAAACCATCAACAACCAGAGGGTAACCATTGACCAGAAGCTGAAGTAGATCAGCCATACAAATACTCAAGAAAAGCAGATCAAAAGTTAGGAATTCTGGAATAAGTAATTCATGTACAGACTACCCAGTGGTTGTCTCCCATTTACAAGGCACAAGTATGTCCAAAAAACACACAAGACGCTTGTCTCCATCCAGAACAAAGCAGTCTGTTTGTCTACCAGCTTCAACACTCATATTGTGATGTCATTGTGTACGATGCACTATGGTATTGGACTAAGCTCTTTCATTAGCACTTTCCAAACCTGTGACCTCTACCCTCTCGAAGAACAAGGACAGTAGATAAACAAGTTCCCCTCCAAGTCTCACACCATTATGATTTGAAACTCTATCAATTCCTTTACTGTTGTGGGTTCAAAATCCTGAGGTCCTTATTAAAGCATAGTGGGTATCTCTAAACCCAAAGGACTGCAACTGTTCAGGAAGGCAACACACTACCAGCTTCATTAGGGAAATTAGGGCATGGAAAGAAATGCTGACTCGACAATAACGCTCACAGGAATGAGTAAAATCAAATATTACGGGTGTGCAACAAATGCTGGCTTGACCAGCAATGCCAAAATTCCATAAATGAATTTTTTTTAAAAAAAAAACTATCTTTTAATTAACATCACTAAAACAGGTTAACTGGTTATCATACTTCTGTTTGGAGGAACTTGCTGTGCACAATTTAGCTTCTATATTTCCCAAATCATTACAATAACTATGTTTCAAAACTATTTAATTGGCTGTGAAGACCTTTGAAATAGCCTATGGCAATGAAATGCAGGATGTAGATGCAACTCATTCTTTATTATATTATTATGAGGCAAATGAATTGACATTTGGGTTGCCAACTTATTGCAACATATCATACATTCAGACTTGTTATTTCCTGCGAAATAAAGGATGCTTTAATTTTGTTAATTCTTTTGAAAAGTTCTCTTTTATTTAGATTAATTTGCTCTTCTGCTGAGTAATAGCCACTTTGTCTCTATCTGAAAGTGTCAACGTGTTTGGATTTGATATTGGGTATGTTTCTGAAGGTCGTTGCATTAACTGAATTCTTAATATATTAGTCAGTCAAGTTTGTGGAAGCTGATTGCTTTACAGCAATTCTGTTTACTGATGATTTTCTTTCATGGCACATTTTGGAGGTAGCTCATTATCAGATGGCACCTGGTTTCATTTAGTCTTTTGGGGGGTGAATCCAAGGTCCTCTTCTTTTAGTGTAATGGAAAAACTGCTCTGTATTACACTGAAGTCATGTTATCAAAAACTTTAATTTCATTAAAATGTTACATTTATTAGCTGCTACCTTCACTTCCTTATAAATCTGGAGATGTCCCTTGGACCAACTGCCAATTCCAATAAGTATTGGCAGAAGTACAACTTTATTTGCAGTAATAAATTTACAATAAGTCTATTCTACTAAATGGCAATCCAAATTGATAATCCATTAAATAGTTTTGGGGACATCCTACAAAATGTTAATTGCAATAATGGTTTGTTCTAGTAGATTGCATTATTACCATTGTCACTTGAAGGATGAACAGTCATTAGCATACATTTTCTACATATAGTATAACATGATGCTTTACACGTAGTGTTCATCACTGACATTAGAATTGATTACTTTTGTTGGTAGGTCACCTTTCTACTTATTATGTGATTTGCATATAGTAAGTATTTTGTACCAGCGCCATACTTACATTCTGCAACACTTACCATTATATACTTCCAACACAATCAAGGGAGTTTTGCTACATTGTAACATTTTCCAATCCCTTTTGGGTGCCAATGTAACATAGCCAGAGGAGAGACAAATTGATCCACTTGAAGGCCTTTAGTCAATGCCTTACAGTTACCAGTGTTCCAATTGTCTGTGCAGTGTGCAGTGTCCAGTGTCTGGCCTCTGCTCAATCAGCAAATATCCAGTTGATTTGGGGTCAGCACAGGAGCCCAAGTCTTTTATCTGACGCATCACATGCTACACTAACTCTCCATTTCTGTCGGCCACACAGTAACAGATTTTTCCTTTAGTATTTCAAGATCTTACGACTGAATACCTTTAAAAAAAGAGAAAAAAACACAAGACTTACTGTATTAAATCTCTCCAAATACACATCATCTCCCAGCAGGATATAGGCCTTCAACAAATATTCGTAGTAGGAGTCAATTCCAGCACCCACTCCACTGTCTTAGAATACAATGGAATCTGTTAGTAGGATCTCAGTGATTGGAAACATAACAATCAATGATGCAAGTTGATGATAAGTACATTAATATTACAAAAGACGTGACTACAACGTGACAAGGAGCTGTTCATGTAAAATGTCGGCTGCTAATTTACAACACTGGACAGCATGTGGTTTCTCCCACATGAATATATTGAAAAACAGATTTATAAGATCACAGCTCTGAAAAAAAAATCTCCTAGAGAGACAGCTTGCATGCTTCTCAGAAGTAAGGCTGTCAAGTTATGCAGTACTTGATATTTCGAGCACACATATAAACAGAAACATTAGGAGAATTAGGCCATTCAACCCTAAAATGCCCCATCATTTAGTAAAGATTATGGCTAATGTTTGTTTTCAATTTCACATTTCCATCCACAAAAAGTGCTTTCAAATTTGCTTTCAAATCATAATCTTCAGCATTTTGTTATTGGTAAAGTTATACTTTTATTTTTTTTAAACCACATTATCCTTAAATTTACATTAATTAAGGTAAATTAAAACCTTAATTTTGCACTGGACGGTAATAGCTAACACAATGTATCTGTAAAGTATTTTAGATATCAAGAAACGTTTGCTCAAAATGAGGCAAAATTAGGTAAACCTAAGTGAGAACTATAAAATGTTTGAGGACATAAACTGGTGGAATGAACGTATGCAAACGCAGAAAGAAAAATGTTTTAAAAATGCCTGCTGCATTAAATTTCATTAAAAGGAAGACGGATTTAAGTCATGCTAAACTGGGGTGAAGTGTACAGCAAAGAAGGTTACCTCAGATTACAAAGGGATCTTGATCAGATGGGCCAATGGGCTGAGAGGTGGCAAATGAAGTTTAATTTAGATAAATGCGAGGTGCTGCATTTTTGGAAAGCAAATCTTAGCAGGGCTTATACACTTAATGGTAAGGTCCTAGGGGGTGTTGCTGAACAGAGACCTTGGAGTGCAGGTTCATAGCTCCTTGAAAGTGGAGTCACAGGTAGATAGGATAGCGAAGAAGGCATTTGGTATGCTTTCTTATATTGGTCAGAGTATTGAGTACAGGAGTTGGGAGGTCATGTTGCGTTTGTACAAGACATTGGTTAGGTTGCTTTTGGAATTTTGCGTGCAATTCTAGTCTCCTTCCTATCGAAAGGATGTTGTGAAACTTGAAAGGGTTCAGAAAAGATTTACAAGGATGTTGTCAGGGTTGAGGATTTGAGCTATAGGGAGAGGTTAAATAGGCTGGGGCCATTTTCCCTGGAGCATTGGAGGCTGAGGGTGACCTTATAGAGGTTTATAAAATCATGAGGAGCATAGATAGGATAAATAGACAAAGTCTTTTCCCTGGGATAGGGGAGTCCAGAACTAGAGGGCATAGATCTAGGGTGAGAGGGGAAAGATATAAAAAAGACCTAAGGGGCAACATTTTTACGCAGAGGGTGGTGCGTGTATGGAGTGAGCTGCCAGAGGAAGTGGTGGAGGCTAATATAATTGCAACATTTAAAAGGCATCTGGATAGGTATATGAGTAGGAAGGGTTTAGTAGGAAATGGCCGGATGCTGGCAGGTGGGACTAGATTGGGTTGGGATATCTGGTCGGCATGGACAAGTTGGACCAAAGGGTCTCCTTCTGTGCTATACATCTCTATGACTTGATGGTAATATAATTGCAGGTAACCTAGTGTCCGTTAAGCAAACACATGACATACATATCTACACAATTTCCTTCTAACCAGTTTACTGGAGGACAAAAATTTAGTTTTCTAATAGGTAATATAATAACCTTTCTGCAAACAGTTGTGCACATATTAACCTTTGCCTGTTTACTTAGCAAATGTCATATTGACATGGTCATTGATTTAGAGACCAACACGAATAATTGGAGAACACAAGATTAAGGAGGAATGACATGTCATGTGGCCCTTCAACCCTACTTTACCATTCAATGAAATTATCGTTCATCTGACAGTTGCCCTTACTCTATTTTCCTCCTGCCCCAAAACCCTTATTTCCCCTGGCAATCCACAATTTGTCAAACTGCATGGATTCAATGGCAACTTTAACTTCTTTTTCTCTATAAAGGTTAGGACATTTAAATGTCTTGACAACTTGAATGAGTTTCTCCATTTTAAATGCACTTAAATGTTTAAGTATACTTTTAACGATTGCAAAGGACATCTGACCTCTCTCATTGCTGCCCCCAGAGTGTTCCAAAAAGTTGTTCTACTTCTCCAAAGGTTACCCAACCCCTCTGAAGAACTCTGGTCATCTTTTACTTTCTGCTGAAAGTTCTATAGCCTACAAGTAATGTTTTAATATCCAACCAGGGAAAACCGAATCTAATTGAAGGCAACTACACTTAACACATACTGTTGCCCCTATGAACCAGGGATGTGCAAAATACAAGCTGGACTCATTTCCTCTCAGTAAAAATGGCAGCTGCTGGGTTTGGGGATAGGACTTCCAGAAACAGGGTTCTGTTGCTATTTTACCCAAGCTATTGACTCTGTATCTTTAAGAAAGTTCAAGCCGTGTCTACTAGTTCCTCTCTATGTGTCAAGCTTATCACAGAGTCATAGAGATGTACAGCATGGAAACAGACCCTTCGGTCCAACCCATCCATGCCGACCCATATCCCTCCAAACCCTTCCTATTCATATACCCATCCAAATGCTTCTTAAAATGTTGCAATTGTACCAGCCTCCACCACATCCTCTGGCAGCTCATTCCATACATGTACCACCCTCTGCGTGAAAACGTTGCCCCTCAGGTCTCTTATCTTTCCCCTCTCACCCTAAACCTATGCCCTCTAGTTCTGGACTCCCCAACCCCAGGGAAAAGACTTTGCCTATTTACCCTATCCATGTCCCTCATAATTTTGTAAACCTCTAAGAGATCACCCCTCAGCCTCCGACAGTCCAGGGAAAACAGCCCCAGCCTGTTCAGTCTCTCCCTATAGCTCAAATCCTCCAACCTTGGCAACATTCTTGTAAATCTTTTCTGAACCCTTTCAAGTTTCACAACATCTTTCCGATAGGAAAGGGAACAGAATTGCATGCAATATTCGAACAGTGGCCTAACCAATGTCCTGTACAGCCGCAACATGACCTCCCAACTCCTGTACTCAATACTCTGACCAATAAAGGAAAGCATACCAAATGCCCTCTTCACTATACTATCTACCTGCAACTCCACTTTCAAGGAACTATGAACCTGCACTCCAAGGTCTCTTTGTTCAGGACTTCCCATTCACAAAACCATGTCAATACTGCTTGCTTTGTATTATAGTTCTTGAAGTGGCCTGCTGCCACCTCTTTAATAATGGAATCTATCAATTTCTCAATGACGGGCATTAGGTTAACTGCCCTATAGTTTCCTGCTTTCTCACTTCTATTCATGGACAGACAAACTCTGTATGCAGTTTGCCAATGTATTGGAACTTTCCCAGAATCTAGGTCATTTTGGAAGTTTGCAACCAATGCCTCAACCATCTCTGCAGCCACAACTTATAAGACCACATATGAGATGTGCGACCTGGTGGTGTTGCACTGGAAGCCCTATCCATCAGGTTTTTTGTACAATTTCTCTAGTGATCATTCAATTCCTCCTCTTTTTATGCTTATTTTCTACTGCTCTTGGGATACTTTTCTCTTTTTGTTCATACCCTCTGCTGTTTCCTCTTTTCATGTTATAATTTTTTCAGTTTCATCCTGAGGGAGCTGATGCTCACTTTAGCTCGTCTTTTCCTTCTTATATTCTCATGAAAGCTTTTATTATTGGTTTCATATTTCTTGCTAATTTTCTCTCCTACTCTAATTTCATCTTTTTTAAAATTGTTTTGACATCCTTCACTTGTTTCTCAATCTTTCCAACATTGTACGTATTTTCTTTTAATATGATGCCAACCTTAGGTTCTTTGCTTAGTCATGAGTCGTGTGTTATTCCATTAGAGTTTTATTCAATTAAATACATTCTTAACAATAACAAAATATATCTCTTCAAATCTTTACCACTGCTTCTCTGAGCCTTTAACTTTTCTAACCATTAAACCTAGTCCAGTTTGACCAATCTTGTAACTGCCAAGTTTAAAACATAGTTACAGGCCCACATTTTCTCCCTGTAAAATGAATATGAAATCATATCATGTTATGATCACTCTTACCTGGAGAACCCTTTATTATACAGGTCTTTAATTTATCCTGTACTGCTACACATTACCAGGGATGTCCATCTAAAGGACTGCAATTAACTATGGTACATTTCTGTCATATTTAAATCCTTAAAGCCAGGGAGGAAATTAAACGGATACGAGGCTGCAGAACTTATTACAGCAAGTCCAGATATTTTTGGTTGGTGTCTACTAACACTCAGGTAAACTTGAAGAGTCAGGGACAGGTTGGAGAACAGGTTACAGAAATGTAATATTTGAAAAATAGAAAGGGTTGAAAGGTGTATGGATTTGAGTACTTGTGTACTGCAAGTATGCACTCCACATTTCCATGAGGTTTACACAGTGCTGAAGAATTTAAGTGCAATTTGCATCAGTAACTTTGAGACATATTAGATAAAGGTGCTATGCTCACCCCGCCTGATCCAGTCACCATTGTGGATGTTGATCACTGTCCCCACAAGATCACTGCTTCTCTGTCTTTTCTCCCATAGAAAATCCATTGCTCTCCGTGCATATTCCTACAGGATAAAAAATAATTTGCCATGAATCATGAAATAGAAAATAAGTGTTAAAAAATGTATAACTAGCTCTTGCACAAATCCAATTATTTTCAAACATACATGTTAGACAATTTGTTATTTAAATGTGTAAAATGAAAAATATTGACTTAATACAGGATACAAACTAATACATCTAAAATTTCAAAATCTGCCCTAGGTGTACCAAACAGAGACTGGTATAATGAAAAGATACCACCATAAATCAAACTAGATATTCCAATGGGGTCACATCATCATAATCTTCTAACATCCAAACAAAGGCAGCATGTTCAATTTAGACTTTAAATTCTGTTCTCCCTGGAGAACCTAAATAATTGCTGAACAAAGCAAAGACTCTCTGTCCAATTGGGAATGACAGGAAGGTTCTCTAGAGAGAAAAAAAACCTGCAAATGCTGGAATCCAAAATAGACAAGCAGGAGGCTGGAAGAACACAGCAATCCAAGCAGCAACAGGAGGTAGAGAAGTCAACGTTTTGAGTGTAACCCTTCTTCCGGATTGGGGGTGGGTATGGGGGAAACTTCAGATAAAGCGGGGTGGCCAGAGCAGGGTAGTGAAGCAGGGATAGGTGAAGACAGGTAGAGGTTACGACCTGATTGGTCAATGGGAGGAATGAATTCTGTAGGTGGTAGGGAGCAGTGAAAGGGATGAGGAGGGGCTGGGAAGGGAGTCAGGGGTTAGGAAGGGAGATTATTTAAAATTGGAGAACTCAAAGTTGAGTCCTCCGTGCTGTAGGTTGCCCACGTGGAAGAGGAGGTGCTGTTCCTCCAACTTGCAGTGTGGTTCATTGTGGCAATGGAGGAGGCCAAGGATGGTCATGTTGGAATGGGAGTGGTTAGGGGAATTGAAGTGGGTGGTGACTGGGAGGTCTGGTCAGCCCCGCGGGCCCAGCTCCAATTGCTTGGTGAACTGTTCCTTAAGTTTATGTTTGGTCTCCCCGATGTAGAGAAGACAACATTGGGAGCACGTGATGCAGCAAATTAGGTTGGAAGAGAGGCAGCTGAAGTTCTGCCTCAACTGGAAGTTGCTGAAGAGATGGAGGGTGTGGTTGGTATTACAGATGTAGGTGGGAGGTGCCTGAACTAAGGGGAAGAGGATGGAGTTGAAGTAGGACGAGGGGGGTTCAGTGGGGCAGGAGCATGCCGAGACGATAGGTCGGCTTGGGCCCATGGCCTGATTGCCTCCAGTGATCTCCCCTCCAAACTCATAGACCCCAGCTGTGTACTGCACGCTTCTACTTGCTTCCCAAGACCCACAAGCCCAACTACCCGGCCAACATATCGTCTCGGCATGCTCCTGCCCCACCGAGCTCATCTCGTCTTACCTCGACTCCATTCTCGCCCCCCACAGTTCGTGCACTACCCATTTACATCAGTGATACCAACCATGCCCTCCATCTCTTCAGCCACTTACAACTCCCTGGTCCCCAGCGCTTTATCTTCACAATGGACGTGCAGTCCTTATACACGTCCATACCTCAAGGATGGCCTCCAAGCTCTCCACTTCTTCTCCAACAGACCCATCCAGTTCCCCCCCTCTCAGTAACCTCCTCCACCTCGTCAAACTAGTCCTCACCCTCAATAACTTTTTAACTCCTCCCATTTCCTCCAAATCAAGGAGGTCGCCGTGGGCACCCAGTTGGGATCCAGCTATGCCTGCATCTTTGTTCCCCTTCAGTGCCCACACAGGCACTGTACCCCAACACTTCTGCCGAGACATCAATGACTGCACTGGTACAGCATCATGCACCCAGACTGAACTGGAGCAGTTCATTGAATTCACCCACAACTTCCACCCTGCCCTCAAATTCACTTGGTCCATTTCAGACACCTCCTTCTTCTTTCTTGACCTCACCATTTCCATCTCCGGTGACAGTCTCCAGACAGACGTTTACTACAAACCTACAGAATCCCATAACTACATAGACTACACCTCCTCCCACCCAATATCCTACAAGATGTCCATCCCATTCTCCCAATTCTTCCGCCTCCACCGGATCTGCTCAGACAAGGAGACATTCCACTGCGAGCATCCTGTATGTCCACCTATTTTGAACAACGTGCTTTTCCTCACTATGTCATCCAGACAGCCCTCCGCTGTACCACCTCCATTCCTCGTTCCACTACTCTAAACTCCCCCAATGGAATAAAGACAGAGACTCCCTTGTCCTCACCTACCACTCCACCAGTCTCCGCATCAAACACATCATCCTTAAACACTTCCGCCAACTCCAACTAGATCCCATCACCAAGAATATCTGCCCCTCCCCACTCCTCTCTGCCTCCCACAAGGACCATTCCTTTAGACAATCTTGGGTTTGCACCACTCTCCCCACCGATGCCTCCAAACCCCCAGGTACCTTTCCCTGTACTGGAAAAGATGCAAAACCTGCCGGTACACCACCCCCCTCACTAGCATCTAGGGCTCCAAACAGTCTTTCCAGGTGAAACAGAGGTTCACCTGCCTCTCTGCCAAACTAGTTTACTGCATCAGGTCCTGCCTATGTGGTCTTCTCTACATTGGGGAGACCAAACGTAAACTTAGGGAACAGCTGGGCGTGGGGCCTACCTGACCTCCCAGCCACCGCCCATTTCAATTCCCCTAACCACTCCTTTCCAACACGACCATCCTTGGCTTCCTCCATTGCCACAACAAACCACAGCACAAATTGGAAGAGCAACACCTCATCTTCCGCCTGGGCAGCCTACAGCCCAAAGGACTCAACATTGAGTTCTCCAATATCAAATAACCTCCCTTCCCATCCTCTGACTCCCTTCTCTGCCCCTCCCTTCCACTGCTCCCTGCCACCTACCCGATTCATTCCTCCCATTCACCAACCAGGTCGTACCCTCTACCTGACTTCACCTATCCCTACTTCACTAAACTGCCCTGGCTACCCCCTTTATCTGCAGCTCCCCCCATATGCACCCCCAGTCCTGAAGAAAGGAAGGTTCTCTAAGCTGGAAGGCCAATCACAGGATTTCCAGCCTGAAAGCAGCAGGCTTCAAAACAGAAATAATGTCCCTTCAACCTTTTCAAAACTTTAGACAACTAAAATGGCTTTTGCTACAAGGCCACCATCATCCATTAAGGGTGGTGTGGAGCAAACCTCCTCTCAAGGAAAGTCAACAGTTACATCCAGGCAAGAATGTAGGCTCTCCATACTGACATCAGGAGGCAGTCTCCAGGCAGCTAATCTGTCCCCAGCTCCCTACAGACAGCTGGAGGCATTAGGCTGTCAATTATCAGCTCCCAGCCCTTGCCTAACCCACTTCCCACTCCAGAGGTATAGCTGGGGTTAGGATGGAAATTGTTCTCATGTATTTGCTACTTTGTCCTCCCAGGTGGAAGCAGTTGTGGAGTTGGAAGATACTGTCTAAGGATCTTGGGTGAATTTCTGCAGTGTGTCTTGTGGACAACACACGATGCTTCTACTCAGCAGCAGTAGCAGAGGCCATTGCACGTGGTGCCAATTAAGCAGGCTCTCTCCTGGATAGTGTTACGTTTCTTGAGTGTTGTTGGAGTTGCACCCATGCAGGCAAGTGGTGAGCATTCCATCACACTCCTGACTTGCGCTTTGTAGATGGTGGATAGACTTTGGAGAGTCTGGAGGTGAGTTAATCCTAGCCTCTAACCTGTTCTTGCAGCCACTGTATTTAAACTACAAGTACCAGTTCAGTTTCTCATCCATGGTAAGGATGTTGATATTAGAGGATTCAGTGACAGTAATGCCATTGCATATCAGGGGGCAGTGGTTAGATAGTCTCTTATTGGAGATGGCAATTCCTGGCATTTGTGTGGTGCGAATCACCCAAAGTCTGGACAGTGTCCAGATCTTGTATTTGAACATGGACTGCTTCACTATCTAAGGAGTCACGAATGGTGTTGAATAATGCACAATCAGTGAACATCCCTACTTCTGAACTTATATGGAGGGTAGGTCATTGATGAAGCAGGTGAAAATGCAAACAGACAAGTTTCAAGTGTCTGTACCCAGTTTCAGCTGCTCATAGCTTTGACTCTCTTGTTTATTAAAACGTCAAAATCTGTATTGAATAAATTAATGATGCAGTCTTCACTGCTTGTTGGGGAAAAGAATTTCACATTGTGACAACCCACAAGGAAGACAAAATCTCATCTTTCTCCAAAAAAGGAGACCTTCCCCTCTCTCAGCTCTGTTCTTCCCCAGCAACTCCAACCCCCATGCCTCCACCCCCAAGAGTAACCATTTCTCACTTATCCACCGTATAAAGTATTCTCAGGTTCTTACATGTTTCAATAAAGTCATCTGTCATTCTTCTAAACTCCAATGGGTAGAAATCAAATCAATTATATTAACCCTCTTTTAATTGCTTCCAATACAATTTTTCTTTGCAAATAATGAAACCAAACTATATTCAATACTCAAGATGAGGTTTCAGCAAGCTCTGCACAGCAGCAGCAATTTAGATGAGATTACTTAGTGTGGAAACAGGCCCTTCGGCCCAACAAGTCCACACCGACCCGCCGAAGCGCAACCCACCCAGACCCATTCCCTTACATTTACCCCTTCACCTAACACTACGGGCAATTTAGCATGGCCAATTCACCTAACCTGCACATCTTTGGATTGTGGGAGGAAACCGGAGCGCCCGGAGGAAACCCACGCAGACACGGGGAGAATGTGCAAACTCCACACAGTTGCCTGAGGTGGGAATTGAACCCGGGTCTGTGGCGCTGTGAGGCAGCAGTGCTAACCACTCTGCCACCGTGCTGCCCACTATGGATGCTTCCTCTGAAAATCTGAGGGCTTTATTTCAATCAAGTGGTTACCTTCTGGTAGAATACTGTAAGCCTCCGTGGGTTAATTGAAAGATATTTATAGTGTCGGGTTTATGACAGATAGGGTAAGCATTGAAGGCCATTAGCTTTGTTTAGAGTTTAGCAGAATCTAGGATTGAAGCAACATTTTTTGTACCAGTTCAGGGAACACCAGGCTTGAGTTCAGATATCTGTTTAATTTCTCCCCTTGGAGGAGATCAAGATAGTCCAGAGAATGGTTCTGCTTTTGAAACTTCCAAACCAGAGAGTTGGATAAAAATTTGCAGGTTCTTTGAACTGAAAAATGTTTAAGATCTCAGATTTGTGAGAAGCCCATGCCAGCAGACTTGGAAAGTACTCAATGAATTGTCTCCATAATCCAATGGAAAGATCCTGGAAGGACTTAGTAGAATTCTAAAGAATTAAGATTGGCGTACAATGTTTTCTGAACCTTAGTCAGGAGGTAGGCTGAAAGTTTGAATTCATGTGTTATAAGCTCATTCAAATTGTCTTCCATATTTAGATAGCTTTATTTGTTTTCTTTTATTCCTGTTCTGATAAAGAAAATCTGCAGCTTTACGTGAATATGCTCAGTGATTATCCACCATTCTGTGCAGTAAGCTTTGATTACCAAAAGCATTTTGGATATTCAACTGCAAAACACTTACAGGTTCCCTTTATCCACCTTGCTAGTTACCTCTGCAAAAGACTTCCATAAATTAAGCAAATACAACGCCATGTTCACTCAACCCAATCACACTATATTTTTCAGAATATCCTGCTATGGATAATGGATTCCAGCAATTTTCCCAGATGACACGTCAGGCGAGGTGGGCAATAGTTTCTAGCTTTCTGTCTCTCCCCTCATGGTCCAATGATGATTTTGGGGGTTAGTTTGGAGAGTGGGAGAAAAAAAAACAATTCCAAACATAATTTGAAGATCATTCAATGCAAATTTAAAACAAAAATTTAAATTTTGCTTTACCTCAAAAATAGTTTCACCCGTCAGGCGACTGAGAGCTGCAAATTCCAGAATCATGGTTCCAGCACAGGCTGTACAAGTGTCTGACTCTGTGCCCGTTCGGGACAGAGGGCTCAAGATTCCATACTTCAGATTTACCTACAATAAAATAAAAGCTTTGAAACTTCTCAATAACCTTTATAACTGCTGCTCCACAAATAGTTTAGAAGTACTGTATAAATGTATTTACAGTGATATCAGTGGACTACTATAATTCAGTTTGTCAAAGGATACAGACAATGAAAAGTAAGACAACTTGCTTTGTCGTACTTTTTGCTTTACGAGCTTTGGTACACATCATGACTAAAATTCATTGTAGTTACATTTGGGAGTTTTTATTTAACAATATATTAAGATTGAAACTCTCACTCCAAGATCATTATTGTCCTAATTCCTATGTACTTACTCTTGGATACGGTAGACCACTGGTAGTGTTAAAAGCAGGCAGGAGTCGATATCCTATGTCTCTAGCCATATATAGAAGCTCATCTTTATACCAACGAATCTTGGACCCATGGTTCTTCAACATGGTTGCCATCACATGACCTCCTAACAACCCACTGCAGCAAAAATAAATATTCTTAATAACAAGTATCATAGAAATAGAGTTGTAGTATTATAATAAATGAGTTCTTGTTCAATAACATTTCCAGCCATACTGAGCAGAACCACAGCTTCCTTTAAAAAGTCCCATAATACTAACTAATTTTTAAACTAGCAGTTGTGAGTACACTTCATTGTGACCTCTGGGACATGTCCTACTTAATTATGTTTGAATTCTACAGCCAGGATTTTCCATTGCCATGCTCACCATCTTGTGATTCTCCCCCTCCCATTTATAAAAGTGAACGATTATTAGTTGGTATGCAGTGCAAAACCCAAATTTACAGACTAGAGAGATGCAAATTTAAAACAAAGACATGAATCACAAAAATATTATGAAAACAAACAATGCCATCCACCTATATTACAGAAGCAAGTTTGTTGAATAATTTCTCTGCTTTAACTCTAAAAGAATGTTGGCATTATTGGAAAAACAAAGATTTTGTTAGTGGCTTACTAGGCATTTTAGAAGGTGCTCAAAAGGACAGTGAACCAATTGTCATTTTCATGACAATACATGATAAAATCATTATGACTATTACTTGGATTACTCAGACAGACCTCAATTCCAGAATGCTAAATTTTAATTCCACCAACTGCCACAGCGTAACTTGAACCCAAGTCTTTGGATCACTAGTCCAGTGACATTACCATTATGGCACCAATTCTCTCGCAATGTTTGCTCAACCAGAAATTTACTGGAAGTAGGAACTGTCAAGTCAAATATTGTGAAACCACATTGTAATACTTTATACAACGTACCATGAAAGGGCATCAATGTGCCTTGTCAAATAACCATTTGATTCCAGTTAAAAAAAAGTTGCACTGGCATTCTGCAAGGACTGTTATTCAGTAATTCAGAAAATTGCTGTTGAAGGTTATATTTCTCCATTCCAATTAAATCAACAGACTGCAAGATTTTTCTCCCATCCTTTTTGAAAAGTTGAAACACAAAGTGAGAGGTAGTGTATTCACAGATTCCAGATAACACTCACTTTGATCTGGCTAAAAAGGTGAGTATTAACAGTTTAAAATGATCTGTTCACAATTTTTTTCTCCCTCCCAATGCTAAGATTGGAAACCCACACACCGATTATTTCTGAGCACTCTGTGGCAATGTTCAGTTTCCATGTAGTCTTACAAAAAGAAGCTGAAAAATGGACTAAATTAAATATGGCACAAGATCAAGTAATTTGTTCCAATGCTGCGACTGCCTAGTTCTGCAAATTCAGAAAGACACCGTAATCTACACAGAGCTTTACTCACCCTAATACACGGATGTTTGTTTCAAACACTGAGACTACAACGTCATTATCGAATTGGACATGTAGTATTACTTTTCGCACTGCATCTTCAAACTCATCTAGTTTGTTTAGTACCTTTGAAGTAGAATATAATAGTATTTTATTCAGTTTAAGAACTGAAATGACAACTTGGGCAAAGTAATATGGCAAAATAAGACTCAGTCAGGACTTGTAGGGATAAAAATAGAAAATACAAATTAGATAGGTGGTCATCTATAGTTACTATTGCTATCCAACTGGGAGAAATAATTGCACAAATTGAGGCCTGAAAGTGGGTCAGCTGCTCTTTTGACTGCAATATAGCTGGACAGCAAAGAAAAAGGGAAGTTATCACAAAATTAAGACTATTCTCTTCCTAAACACTGTTCATTTCCCCCAGAAATGAAGTGGAACACCGAGCTTCCATTCATAGAGTTCAACATGAGGTTCAGCATGGAAGGGGACCTTGGAATTTAAGGTAACAATTTTTCCAAGGACACATAATAAATGCATCCATTTATTTATAGATTTATTCTGCACAATTGAATTATTCCGAGGTTTAATCTAAATACACCCGTGAGAAATGTTAAGAAAGGATTTATTGCAATAAATCATGTTGTTTCTCCCACAATTTCTTCCTGAAATTAAAGAAAGGATAATTGTGAAGATCTTCAAAAGAACACAGATTTATATTCCTAGTTTATCATCTAGCGGTACAAGTTCTATCAAGTTGAGGTTAGATAAAACTCACCACAAAAATGTGCTTCATGTCTAAAATTTGTGCATTCTGCGTCAACATTAATTTATAGATTTGGCTATTTGTTTACACTGAACTCAAATAAACCAGCAGCCCACTCATTTCTAACATGATCGGATAAAAATAGAGAAACCCACTTTTCTTAATAACCCCTCCACCCTCTTGAAATCACAAGTTACAATACTTACAACTAGCGTATCTAATGTATCAATAAGAGTGAGTGAAAACCTGGAAATGAAAACATAATTCAAATTATGAAGGTGACAAAAAAGTCAATATGCAAAAAAGTTTCCAATTACATTTTAAACTTGAGATTTTTTTCCCTCTGCTGCGTGAGCAGTTTTATATATATTTTGACAAACAGCTATAAACTATTATCATTCCATACATTAACCCAAGGCTCTGTTTTAATCAACATAACTATTTTAAGGCAGGAGATCTCACTTGGGGTAGAGTACCAATTGGAATACGACCTAAAGTTTTAAATCTTTCAGTGCAGTCGATACATACATTCATAGAGATATTCAAAGGCTCTAACAAAGGTGTATTTAAGAAGCACTTAAAATATTAAGTAAACTGCATTAGATAAGGGAAGGCCTTGCCAAATTACTCTAAATCATCACTAAGTTTGAATGTAGACTGTATGTCTGAGTACAAACTTTACATTGCTCAAGGACTACAAAGTCAACTTCAGCAATTTGCAGTTGCAACATGCATATTCAAAAGACTGAAGTTGCATCTTTCTGAAGCCATTTCAATAGAACCCAAATTTTCAAAATTTCCATGAAAAAGATATTTTTGGTTGCAGTAATTCATTAGTGGAAGAGCTACTCTTCAAGAGAAGCAGGACATTTTTATGTGTAGACTAAGGATGATATAAAGCCTTCCATAAAATCAACCATTAATTAACCATCTAAGTACTCTAAGTCTCTACTTAAAAAACAATGTAATTCATTGCCATATGTGATTCAAACCAAACTCAATGCAGAAAAAAGAAGGATTTGAAAGAAAATGTGAAAATTCTGACTACTTGGTGCAGTGGTTGATATAACAAGCATTTGAAGGGTCTGTTTCCGTGCTGTATGACTCTATAACTCTCTATGACTGCTATTTTTCATTATGTGCTGAAAGTAACTAAGATAGAATTACTTAAAAGGAGCTTTGATGAGACAAAATCCCAGTGATGACCAAAGTTTGAAGATTGGAAATTCACCATATGGTCTACAGATATTATTTTGGCTCAAAGACAAATGTCCCTTTTAAAATCAGCAAATTACATTTGCTTTGGTATCAGCAAGAATTAAGTTACTTTCTTTCAGTTTTCACAAACTGTATCCTTTTGCCTGAAACTAAGCATTTTATTTACAATATTCAGCAGCAGCACCCCATTTGTTAAAAATCCGCCAAATAAAGAGAAATAGCAATTCATAAATCTCTCCTGTTGGATCATATGTAGTCTTTGTAAACTAAATCTGGATTTTGGATTGTCAGAATTTGCTTTTGAAAGCAGATCACTGACAGAAACATTTAAGTCCAAAAGACAAAAATAAGATGGCCATCACATTGTTGCTTACAAACAAATATTGACAAAGAGAAAATGAATTATCTAAAATTTAAAATGTTAAACAATGAGCTTTCAAAGACATGAATGATTATTAGTTGCCACTTTTATTCAATTATTAACGTACGTTGCTTTAAAAACAAATGGTACGGCGTTGTTATTTTTGCCTCAGGTTTTTCAGTACAGCCCATTGTGGACAGAAAGGCCAGCAGAACTCAAATCATGGCAAAGCTTTATGTCAGTCTCTCCTTGGCAGTAAAGCCTTCCCAAATTATGTTGGAGAGTGGAAGGGGCTAATACAGGATTCTCAGCTGGTGACTATGGGGCTCATTAATGACACAAATATTTCCAAGCAAACTACAATGCAATGGTGACTCAGATATTAAACAGCATCAGCATGACTTTCCCAATCCTCTAGGCCACCTGAGTAAATTATGTCAGACCTCCAGGAGACCAGTTGTAAGGCTCCCTGTACCTGACTGAGGAATCAGGCATGGGGAAGGTGGGCTACGAAAAACTGACCCCCAGCCCTTTCTGCTACCAACCCTGCCCCACCTCTTGCATCATCCAACTTGAGGTCCTAGTCCACTCTCATTTACCTTTGGCCTGGGTTCCCACAACAATCCTGGGCCTCCAGTGTTGTGCAGCTGTCACCACTCTTTGTAGTGCTGACACGTAATGGAGAGCTGCTGGTCTCTGATTGGCTGGCAGGACTCCTGCCAATCAGATCTCAAATCTCATGAAAGGCCAGATGAGACAATACCATTGGGATTCCCCGCACCCCAGATGTTTCCCACAAGGGTGACTAAGGCCTGTATTCCTGACGAAGGGCTTTTGTCCAAAACGTTGATTTTACTGCTCCTCGGATGCTGCCTGAACTGCTGTGCTTCTCCAGTATCACTCTAATCTAGACTCTGGTTTCCAGCATCTGCGGTCATTGTTTTTAACCTACAAGGCTGACTAAATCCAGGGACCCCAATCACAAATCATTGAATTGATGAGAATTTAGAATCATCTGCATAGTCTCACTGTTAAACCTCTTGAAAAAATAATGCATTGTTTGTTGAGTTGTAACTGGGATTTTACTGATGTATTAAAATCATACTTACTGTTAAGCTGCCTTGCTGGCCCTGAGAAGCCAATGTTCTATTTGTGATACAAACGTTCCCATTTTTATTTTTAAAAACTTTCTCTTTAAGTTATTTTATCTTTAGTTTAAGACCTAGCATGATCCAACAGTAAACAGTTATTTTGCTAATTGAGAGTTAATAGTGAGAGTGTTATTACATACTTTTGACTTACTAGTTTGACATGCATAAATATTTCAATGAGATTGATAGTCCCAAGTTTGCTGGCATCACAGCTGCTCACACCATCTCTCGCCTTGGTGTCATTAAGAAATGGGAAATCCATTCCACAGCAGTCAATGAATTTTTGTGGCACTTTATTTCCACATAGTCAATGATAAGATAATTGGCAAAGTACATAATCAGAACAAAGTTCCTATGGGAGTTTGTACAGCTTTATGCTTTCTCCTAGCAGCTTAAATTCTTTACAAAACTTACAATTGTATATTGCTCTTTGCAAGTCAAGATATATAGAAATGATCAGAAGCCAATGATTTACTTTAGACACAAATAGCAATGAAACAAATGATCAGATGATCCGATTTAGTGATGTTGGTTGAGGGATTGTTGTTTGCCAGGGCATTTGAAGAACTCCACTGCTCACGTTTCAATGCTTTTTTGGGAATGATTTCATTTGATTGTTTTTTGGTTCTGGTCACCACACTACAGGAAGGAAGTGATTGCACTTAAGGTGCACAGGAGATTCGCCAAGATGAGAAATTCCACTATTAAGGGAGGTTAGATAGACTGGGGTTATTTTCCTTAAAGCAGATAAGGCAGAAGGGGAACACCACTCAAATATAGGAAGTTATGTGGGGTATACAGATAGGTAGAGAGGAAAAGCCTTTCCCTCATGTGGAGAGGTTGATAACCAGAGGGCACAGTTTTAAGGCAAGGAGCAGGAGATTTAAAGGGGATATGAGGAGAAATATTTTCACTCAGACAGTTGTGGGGATCTGGAACTCTCTGCCTAAAAGGGTAATAGAAGTGGGAACTCTTAAGACATTTGACAAGTATGTAGACCAACACTTGAAACACCAAAGTATACTGGAAAATGGGATTGGAAAAGATAGATGCTTAAATATTGGCATGGACACAAGGGGTGAAAAAGGTCTTTTTGCTGTGCTGTAAAAGTCTGTGCGTGAAAAAGCAGAGGGTGCCTCAATTTAAAATACAGTCAAACAGCACCTGTAACAGCACAGCACTCCCTCAGTACCAAATGTGTTGGACTAAGTGATGTCTAGGTGTTTTGGCATGTGGCTTCAACCTGTGGTATTTTGACTTGGAGAATTTACCGCTGAAGCATGATGGATCTCATTAGAACAGCTACTTTGAGCAGCGCTGTTATTTACAGGATATCCTAAGTTAGGTTTTCGCAAAATATTGTTTGTAGTTACTCCACAGATTTGGGAACCAGCACCAAAGCCTATAAATATAAAATGTATTTCTACATAAATTATGAAAACTTATTTCAGATTGTTCCAAATGCCCAAAAAAAACAAAGATTTTTTT
This sequence comes from Chiloscyllium plagiosum, assembly GCF_037043375.1. Classification (NCBI taxonomy): domain Eukaryota; kingdom Metazoa; phylum Chordata; class Chondrichthyes; order Orectolobiformes; family Hemiscylliidae; genus Chiloscyllium; species Chiloscyllium plagiosum. Next base: position 33,347,309 of record NW_028270159.1, on the reverse strand, counting down.
CTACTTGCCACATTTATCAGATGTACTTAACGCACAATTTATCCTTTACTTAAAATTCATTGTTCTTAAACTGTTCTCCACTTCATGATTACAAATGACAGTATTTCTGAACGTTCAAATCTAGAACGTACTTTCCTAAGGCATCATCAACATCACCACGACTTGGCTCTAATCCACGAATTCTTCCACGACAGCTCAAGGGCATCAACTCATCAGCAGGGTATGCATGTTCCTAATGAGACAGATGAAGGCAACAAATAAAGCCTAAATATCAGAACGTCATTTTTAACTGGTTTCAGAAATGGCATGCAGTACCACTAGGCTTACAGTGGCTTGATAATATATTCATAAGTGATAGCATATAATTTTGAATGAAACAGATAGCATAGGATGCCCGAATCAACCTCAGATCAACCACCACAGAATCATATGTCAAGTGAAGCTCCATTGACTTTCTCCCAATATGTTACATCACTGTGAATATCCCTCTTCCTCGACCATTCACATAATCTCAATCTCTGTAACTGGGAATGCCAAGTGATTTGTGCCCAATTTTATGCTTATGGCCTCAATCCCGCCTCAGGCGACTGACTGTGTGGAGTTTGCACGTTCTCCCCGTGTCTGCGTGGGTTTCCTCCGGGTGCTCCGGTTTCCTCCCACAGTCCAAAAGATGTGCAGGGTCAGGTGAATTGGCCATGCTAAATTGCCTGTAGTGTTAGGTAAGGGGTAAATGTAGGGGTATGGGTGGGTTTCGCTTCGGCGGGTCGGTGTGGACTTGTTGGGCCGAAGGGTCTGTTTCCACACTGTAATGTAATCTAATCTAATCATTGAGGCCTGGGCTGATATTAGTTACTTTCACTGAATATAGCATCCTTCCAACTACCTAAACCTTTAACCCTGCTGCAGTTGAATGCAAGCCCCAGAATTTAAAGCATAACAATACTAAGCCCTGCTCCACGCTGTCCTGCTCCCAGCCCCTTTCTTGAAATCTTTACCATGTATTGCAATATTTTCAATGATTTCCCATGCTCTTGAAAAAGTAAACTTGTCAGCTGCATAATGCTATGCTGAGGAAATAATACTAACAGCAAAGTGAGTTACTTCATAAAAGTGCATCATAGTTAAACTTAATCAAGGGAATACAACCAGTCAAATACTTTTAACAACTTCAGTACACTTTCAGCTAACCAAGCTATCTTCATGTCGGAATAACTTGTGCAATTACAAAAAAGTCATTCACAATTTTCAAGTGAACTCTGTAAGATAAATGCTGTGATTCCTAATATATTTGATGTGAATATTAGAAATAGCTCCTTTGATAAAATCAATTTAAACATGCTTCATGCAGTGTAGTATCAAAAAAATTGAACTAATCATCTTTTTGCAACTTCAGTTTTAAGCAACCACAGGCATGTAAAGCCGTATACTATATTTACATGCAAGTGCATACATATAAAGCAGTATACTATATTTACATGCAAGCGCAAGCATGTAAAGCCATATACTATATTTACATACAAGCGCATACATGTAAAGCAGTATACTATATTTACATGCAAGCGCATGCATGTAAAGTGGTATACTATATTTACAAGCAAGTTAAAAAGCTATTTGTAATCACAGCAAAAAATTGCTTTTCTTTTCTGAGCATAATGAAAACAGAAAATGAGCTAAAAAATATTTTGCTCTGAATTAACGAATTGTACACAGAGAGAATCAGCAATAGTGTTTAACTAAAAGATGCTGAAAAATGTGTTGCTGGAAAAGTGCAGCAGGTCAGGCAGCATCCAAGGAGCAGTCGATTCTCCTGCTCCTTGGATGCTGCCTGACCTGCTGCGCTTTTTCAGCAACACATTTTTCAGCTCTGATCTCCAGCATCTGCAGTCCTCACTTTCTCAGAGTTGATTTTAACTAAAAGATGCAAGATACAGGAAAGGATTGGCTCAGATTTTGTGATAGAAATAACTGAGACTAACACCGCTCATCTTCATCTAAAAGGGTAAATCTGAAACTTAAGCATTAGAAATGTGGGCACATATTCCCCTAAAATTTTAATTCTAGTTGTAGAGTTCAAAATAAAAATGCTTTCCTTGCACTTTGTTTTTAAATCTTGCTGCCCATTTTGCTTTTTCTGCATACTTGGGCATTGGATTAGCTATTCTGGTTTGCATTCCCTGGTTCAGACTCTGCCTGCCTCAAAGATTCTGCAAACTGACTGATTAAGCAGATGTACAATTTATTGATTTATTCAAAAAGGTCCCAGATCCCAGGTCCCAAAGCTCAGAAAGTCCATGGTGGGCAACCTGCAAATGCAACAAAGAGATGACAGAGCTTGATTGCTGCTAACTGCAAAACCCAGCCATAAGATCAGAAATTGGAATGTTGGTTGTACTGGCATACTTGTTATGCGCTTAAAAACAAAGGGTAGCCAGCAGCATTCAGTAATTCCTTTCCCTACTTCAAAATGTGATGAAACGCCTTTTTTTGAATATGCACGTTAAATGTTTGAAGACAAGGAATTGTCTCCAGAACATTCTATTTCTGTGCATTGGTAGCAAGTCCTTTAGTCTCTGGTGATAATGTGTGATGGACATGATCAAAAGTAGTCAGGAAATGCCTACAAACAATATTGGCAAAATTAATGACTGAACTGCCAACGGAGTGCCTTGGCAGCCAGCATTGAACTTTCAGAATTCAGTTTTATGTAGGCCATGAAATTTTGACCAGTGCGAATGGAAAATTGTATGCTACACATGCCTATTGACTGGCAAAGGAGCAGTACAAATTTGCAAAATCATCCTACATATGGTTAATTTCCAATTAGAATTTCAAGGAATTTTCTTCGTGTTTTTGTATAAATCTGAAGAAATATTTGTCTCATCGAATGGAATTTACTGACTTCGATGGGATATGAAAAAGGTATGGAACAAATTCTGATAATGTTTGATATTAGTTGGGATCAACAAAAAAAACTCAAAAGTGGGGCTCATAAACTCCATGTCAGACAGCAATACCTGCAAGATACAGTAGAAAACTGGACTCTAACATTTAACAAAAACTGGAGACATTTTGCTGCGGTCCTCATTGGAGCACAGCAACAAGGAAATTGCTACTTTTTTAAAAATTATTCACACAGCTTGCGGGTGTCACTGGCAAGGCAGCATTTATTGTCCATCCCTAATTGCCTACAGGGCAGTTAAGAGTCAACCAGATTGTTGTGGGTTTGGAGTCACATGTAGGCCAAATCAGGTCGGGACAACAGATTTCGTTCCCTAAAGGGCATTGGTGAACCAGATGGATTGTTTCCCCCCAACAATGGTTTCCTGGTCATCATTAGACTCTTCATTCCAGATTTAGTATGGAATTCAAATTTCACCATATGCAAAGGCCGGATTTAAAGCCAATTCCTAAGAACACGAACTGACTTTCTGGAGTGGTAGTTAACAGTAATACCACCAGCCAATGCCTCCCCTATACATCCAAATAGTTTGGATTTCCATTTGTCCTGGATGGCTTGAATGAAAACACTGCACAAAGGCAACTGAATAAAAATGAAACACTTACCATATAGTTGTTATATGCATGCTCAAACATTTCAACAACTTCGTTCCTGCAAAGAAAAAAAAACAAGAGATAGTTAAATCAAAGAGCAGTCTCAAAGTATTTCTCCAGCAGACATAACCAAACAAAAATATTACCTTACCAAAACTGACCTTTGGGATTGCAGGCCTGATGTACGGAGAGAATGTAACGGTTAGGATTCTATTCACTGGAGTTTAGAAGAATTTGGAGGGAAAGAAATCTCAGAAACCTAAAAGATTCTAAAAAGACTAGACAGGCTTAAAGGCAGGAAGACGGGGAGTCCAAAACGAGGAGCCACAATCTAAGGGGCAGGCCATGTAGGACTGAGATAAGGAGAAATAAGGACTAGAGAGTCCTTATTCCAGGTGAGCCTCTGGAATTCTCTGCCACAGAAAGCAGTTGTGGCCAAAGCATTGAATGTTTTCAAGCAGGAGACAGATATAGTTCTTAGGTCTAAAGAGATCAAAAGATATGGGGCAATGATGGGAACAAAATACCGAGTTGGATGATTGCCATTTACAGAGATCATGGCTAATCGGCTCAAAAGGGCCAAGTGGCCTACTTGTGCTTTTACTTTCTATGTTTCTATGTAAAAGGATATGAGCTAAGTGGCATCACGCCACATCTGATTTATGACAACTCTTTTGCAGCGATATAATACATATGAACATTCAGTGACCAAGCATGTGTCATGTGATTTGTAATAAGTTTATTATTTTTTGTAATAAAAAGGGATTTTGCAAAGCACAGTATATAATGAAAACTATGCGGTCTTACAATTACTCTGAAGAATTTCAGAAGCTAAAAGTAGTGAACAGTTATGGAATATGTAGCATTACTTACTAGCACAGCAAGCTAATTCAGTTTGCCAGAGGAAAAAAAAGCAAAACATTTGAACTTAAAGCCTTTCTGCTGGTAAAAGGCTACTGGAATTCAGTTTTCAATCATAGAACTGATTCATTTTTATCAAGTAAAGGTTCCTTGAGACAAGTCACAGTAATTGTTATCATTTAACACAAAGTTTTGTGTTTACCATATTGACATTTAAGCCTCAACATAACTAGTTCCATTCAAGTGGAAATTTAAACGCAGATGTTAGACCACTGCAAATTAGATGGCCAAAAATAAGATTGTAAAGATAAATATACTGAGCATGTTGATGTAAATTAGTTAACTGGAATTAAATGTTGGGAATGGCGGCATCTTCTGATCATGGTGGCCGCCTTAATCTTTGCCAATCATCACCGTCATTAAACAACCTGGACGAGGGAATGAAGTGGTAAAATTTACCTCGCACATATATTAACACAAGCACCACTACGATCACGGTTTGAAACACCTCACGTTCTCCTATTTTCTCCATAGAATGAACAAATAACACACAAAGGCCAAATGTCTCAAGTTTCTTGGGTAGGATAAAATGAAGTGAAAGAGGCATAAATAGATTTCAGTGATTAAAGTGCGTCATACAACTTTCCAGTATCTCAAATAAATAATAAAAGACAAAAACACTGCATTCTTTGCAGTATATTTATAGGATCGTGGAAACATTTGATTGCTACACAGTACTAAGTTGTCAAACTATGCATTTCAGATGAACTTTGTACATAGTGGCAATGATGGGAAAATTGTCAGTGCTCACCACTGTTACCCCACTGAACCTGGCAGCAGTCCAACAGTCAGTGTAGTTGATCTTATGTTCCTCCACAATATGCACCATTCAGGTTCTCCCAGCAATGTCCCTCAAGAGTGCACATACGTGGTAACTCAGCAATCTAGTACGTGTCACACATTGAAATAAAGAGGCTGCTCATGAGGAGGAGGAGGAGGAAGAAGGAGGAGGAGGAGGAAGAAGGAGGAGGAGGAGGAAGAAGGAGGAGGAGGAGGAGGAGGAAGAAGGAGGAGGAGGAAGAAGGAGGAGGAGGAAGAAGGAGGAGGAGGAGGAGGAAGAAGGAGGAGGAGGAAGAAGGAGGAGGAGGAAGAAGGAGGAGGAGGAAGAAGGAGGAGGAGGAAGAAGGAGGAGGAGGAAGAAGGAGGAGGAGGAAGAAGGAGGAGGAGGAAGAAGGAGGAGGAGGAAGAAGGAGGAGGAGGAAGAAGGAGGAGGAGGAAGAAGGAGGAGGAGGAAGAAGGAGGAGGAGGAAGAAGGAGGAGGAGGAAGAAGGAGGAGGAGGAAGAAGGAGGAGGAGGAGGAGGAAGAAGGAGGAGGAGGAGGAAGAAGGAGGAGGAGGAGGAAGAAGGAGGAGGAGGAGGAAGAAGGAGGAGGAGGAGGAAGAAGGAGGAGGAGGAGGAAGAAGGAGGAGGAGGAGGAAGAAGGAGGAGGAGGAGGAAGAAGGAGGAGGAGGAGGAAGAAGGAGGAGGAGGAGGAAGAAGGAGGAGGAGGAGGAAGAAGGAGGAGGAGGAGGAAGAAGGAGGAGGAGGAGGAAGAAGGAGGAGGAGGAGGAAGAAGGAGGAGGAGGAGGAAGAAGGAGGAGGAGGAGGAAGAAGGAGGAGGAGGAGGAAGAAGGAGGAGGAGGAGGAGGAAGAAGGAGGAGGAAGGAAGGAGGAAGGAGGAAGGAGGGAGGAAGGAGGAAGGAGGAAGGAGGAAGGAGGAAGGAGGAAGGAGGAAGGAGGAAGGAGGAAGGAGGAAGGAGGAAGGAGGAAGGAGGAAGGAGGAGGGAGGAAGGAGGAAGGAGGGAGGAGGGAGGAAGGAGGAGGGAGGAGGGAGGAGGGAGGAGGGAGGAGGGAGGAGGGAGGAGGGAGGAGGAGGGAGGAGGGAGGAGGAGGGAGGAGGAGGGAGGAGGAGGGAGGAGGAGGGAGGAGGAGGGAGGAGGAGGGAGGAGGAGGGAGGAGGAGGGAGGAGGAGGAGGAGGAGGAGGGAGGAGGAGGGAGGAGGAGGGAGGAGGGAGGGAGGAGGAGGGAGGAGGAGGGAGGAGGAGGGAGGAGGAGGGAGGAGGAGGGAGGAGGAGGGAGGAGGAGGGAGGAGGAGGGAGGAGGAGGGAGGAGGAGGGAGGAGGAAGGAGGAGGAAGGAGGAGGAGGAAGGAGGAGGAAGGAGGAGGAAGGAGGAGGAAGGAGGAGGAAGAGGGTGGGGAGGGGGAGAGGGGGTGGGGAGGATTGTGGGAATTTGTAAAAAGAGGAACAGCAAGAGTGGGAATCTGTAACTGGAGAACAGTAAGCATGATGAGACAGTTAAGTGGGAAAGGGTAGGTGCCTCGACATCCGAGAAGTACATCAAATGAGGGCAGAACACCGGGGGGTGGGGAGTTGGCAAGGCCTAGGAGAGGTCCAGGTTCAAACAATGGCAGCACTCCATCATGAATTGGCCAAGAACTGTAGGACTTGGGAATCTCGCCCATTAGCTAGTGGGGCTGAGAGAGAGAGAGAGAGAGAGAGAGATTTGAGCTGGATGAAAGTGATGGCACTTAAGTGTGTCTGGCTTCTAGCCCGATAAAAAAGGGAGACTCAAGAGTACTGTCAAGTCAGCTACTCTTGATGGCCAAGAGCTAAATAACCCTCACTCACAATGGGTGAGGCAAATGGTCACCAGTGCACTGATATTAACCTTATTGACCAGAATAAAACCACAGCTTGGGAGAAAGTTGCAATATGGAGTTAGTTTCAATGAGCACGTAAATGTTTCATGACAAATAGATTTATGATGCAAATTCAGATATTGATCGCAAATGAAGACCATGGTCAATGAACTCCCTCCCTTGGTATTGACACATACCAGCCTGGAAACTGCAGGTTGGTTGAAGATGACTAGCATAACTGATGAGTGAAAGTTTAATGTGGGGAGATGAATAGATCTCAGGTTGTTTATGATCCATGACCAAGCTTTCAAGCTACAGACCCAATCCTCATGTATGAGGAAAGGTGGAATGGAATGTGTAAGATTAGAAATATAAATTGACCATTTGAGGGAAGATGGATTGGGATCAGTGAAAATTGTAGGTGGGAAAGGACCTCTGGGGAGTGGGCAAATAGACCACATGAAAGAAAACCACTTTTTTCACTAAGTTGTGCATGCACAGTAATGTGGAATGTATCACACACTGAAATAAACAGCTAACACACAACTTCATCAAAGGTCTATGATGTTCCAAACCTTGTACCTTTAAAATAACCCAAGTAAGGAAATAATACTTTGAGGGTTACGTGATATAAAAATACACATTTTTAAAAAGAATAAACATGTTTTAAGTTTACGAACACTTGGAGAATCTTTTGATTTGCAGCATATTTAATCTGCCATTGGGAAAGAAGGGAAAACTATGTCACAGAGACTGCTGCAGCTCAGCAAGTACCATTAAATCCCACCTTATATTTTACCCCTTTTCCTATCTGCTTGAAATGAGACTAAAATGTCAGCTGCATTTCTATCAGTTCATCTCTCATTGATTCTCAATTTGTCCAGTTCCCATGAATTAAAACTTTAATCCTGTTTAGATGCCTAAGCAACCTTAGCTCCTCACACGTAACATTCTTCAGCCCTATATTTCCTAGCAACACCTCCTAAGACTTGCCCTTTTACACCATATAGGTGGTAGTTCCTTTTGCCATGAAGATTGTGGAAATGCATTGCTAATCCTGTTCAAATCCTTCATTTCCTAAAAACCCCTCTCTATGACAAAGCTTTTGGTACTCCTTCAAAAACCTCTTTCTCTATTACAACATCCAGATTCTCCTGCATAGATAAATGTATTAAAGTATTTGTCATGGCTATGTTTACTCATCATAACTGAAAGGGGCACACTGAAAGCCCTTACAATCCCAGTCCCTTTGACGTTACTACCAGCAACAATATAGGACATTTGTAATAGGTTCAACAGAGCAGCCTGCTGGCCACACTACAAATTAGAGAATGGTTGACCCAGAGTGTGCTCAGAAAGAGCAGTTGGTGGCTCATTTGCTGTCTCACCCACTCCCCATCAGCCTGAGGCATGAATCAAGGTGGGTAGTTGGGGTGGTGGCCAGCATCAAGGAGCTCAGCCAACACAACAGCCAGTGTTAAGGCAAGGGAGAGGCAACAATTTGGGGTGCACTACTTCCAGTCCTGGTTCCAGTGCAGCGTGAACATACAATGACGAAATTCAATGACACCAACTTCCTGCTCAAGTACTTTGGCTGGCAATACACCAAATTTTCAATTGCATGAAAATACAAACAAAAAGATTCTGGATTAGTGGTGCTGGAAGAGCACAGCAGTTCAGGCAGCAACCAAGGAGCAGTAAAATCAACGTTTCGGACAAAAACCCTTCATCAGGAATAAAGGCAGTGAGCCTGAAGCGTGGAGAGATAAGCTAGAGGAGGGTGGGGGTGGGGAGAAAGTAGCATAGAGCCATCATGGCCACTCCCACAGCTACTTCCACCCCTCACATCATCGCTGGTGTCACACACTCAGTGACTTCCGCCACCCCTACTGCCGTGTCTGCCACCACTTCCGCCCCCACCAACGCCACTCACCTGCATTCTGCTGACACGCCCCCCACAGATCCCACTGTCACCATTCCCGGCCCCCAGAACCGTGAGGGGAACACCACTCCTGCTCATGACTCCATCCCCATTCCTGAAGAAGGGCTCATGCCCGAAACGTCGATTCTCCTGTTCCTTGGATGCTGCCTGACCTGCTGTGCTTTTCCAGCAACACATTTTCAGCTCCACCCCATTCCCCCCACCATCACACCCACTCCAGTTACAGGCTCTGCCCCCACTCTCAGCTCCACACCCACACCAGATCCCAGCTCCCAGCCCTGCCGAGTTTTCACCATCCCTCCAGACCTTCCCTTCACTGAGGACGAACGATCAGTCCTCAGCAAAGGACTCATCTTCATCCCCCTCTGTCCACGCATCAATGAATTTAATACACGCCGTGACGCCGAACACTTCTTCCGCCGCCTCCGAGCTTACTTTTACAATCAGGACTCCCGTCCACCTTCCGAGGACCCCTTCGCCCACCTCCAACACACTGCATCCACCTGGACACCCCGTGCTGGCCTATTACCTGACCTCGACCTCTTCATTTCCAACTGCCACCAGGACATTAACCGCCTCAACCTGTCTACCCCCTCCCCCACTCCAGCCTCTCATCCTCACAACGCGCAGCCCTCCAATCCCAACCTCATCATCAAGCCAGCAGATAAAAGGGGCGCAGTGGTAGTCTGGCGCACTGACGTCTACATCGCTGAAGCCAAACACCAACTTGAGGACACCTCTTCCAACCGCCCCCTCGACCATGACCCCACCACCCATCACCAAACCATCATCTCCCAGACCATACAGAACCTCATCACCTCAGGAAATCTCCCACCCACAGCTTCCAACCTCATAGTCCGGAAACCCCGCACTGCCCGGTTCTACCTCCTTCCCAAGATCCACAAGCCTGACCACCCTGGCTGACCCATTGTCTCAGCATGCTCCTGCCCCACTGAACTTATCTCTACCTACCTTGACACTGTCCTATCCCCCTAGTCCAGGAACTCCCCACATACATTCGAGACACCACCCACGCCCTCCACCTCCTCCAAGACTTCTGTTTCCCCAGCCCCCAACGCCTCATCTTCACCATGGATATCCAATCCCTCCACACCTCCATCCGCCATGACCGGGGCCTCCAAGCCCTCTGTTTTTTCCTGTCCCGATGTCCCCAACAGTACCCTTCCACTGATACTCTCATTCGTTTGGCCGAATTGGTTCCAATTTCTCCTTTGAATCCTCCCACTTCCTTCAGACCAAAGGGGTAGCCATGGGCACACGTATGGGCCCCAGCTATGCCTGTCTCTTTGTTGGCTACGTAGAACAGTCGGTCTTCCGTAATTACACCGGCACCACTCACCACCTCTTCCTCCGCTACATTGATGACTGCATTGGCGCCACCTCGTGCTCCCGTGAGGTGGTTGAGCAATTCGTCAACTCACCAACACATTCCACCCTGACCTTAAATTTACCTGGACCATCTCTGACACCTCCCTCCCCTTCCTGGACCTCTCCATCTCCATTAATGACAACCGACTTGACACTGACATTTTTTACAAACCCACCGACTCCCACAGTTACCTGGATTACACCTCTTCCCACCCTACCTCTTGCAAAAATGCCATCCCATATTCCCAATCCCTCCGCCTCTGCCGTATCTGCTCCAAGGAGGACCAGTTCCACCACAGAACACACCAGATGGCCTCCTTCTTTAGAGACCGCAATTTCTCTTCCTACGTGATTAAGGATGCCCTCCAACGCATCTCGTCCACATCTCGCACCTCCGCCCTCAGGCCTCACCCCTCCAACCATAACAAGGACAGAACGCCCCTGGTGATCACCTTCCACCCTACCAACCTTCGCATAAACCAAATCATCGGCGACATTTCCGCCACCTCCAAAAAGACCCCACCACCAGGGATATATTTCCCTCCCCACCCCTTTCCGCCTTCCGCAAAGACTGTTCCCTCAGTGACCACCTGGTCAGGTCCAAGCCCCTCTACAACCCACCCATCCATCTGACACCTTCCCCTGCCACCGCAGGAACTGCAAAACCTGTGCCCACACCTCCTCCCTCACCTCCATCCAAGGCCCTAAAGGAGCCTTCCACATCCAAAGTTTTACCTGCACCTCCACTAATATCATTTATTGTATCCATTGCTCCCGATGCGGTCTCCTCTACATTGGGGAGACTGGACGCCTCCTAGCAGAGCGCTATAGGGAACATCTCTGAGACACCCGCACCAATCAACCACACCGCCCTGTGGCCCAACATTTCAACTCCCCCTCCCACTCTGCCAAGGACATGGAGGTCCTGGGCCTCCTTCACCGCCACTCCCTCACCACCAGACACCTGGAGGAAGAATGCCTCAACTTCCACCTCGGAACACTTCAACCCCAGGGCATCAATGTGGACTTCAACAGTTTCATTTCCCCTTCCCCCACTTCACCCTAGTTCCAAACTTCCAGCTCAGCACTGTCCCCATGACTTGTCCTACCTGCCTATCTTCTTTTCCACCTATCCACTCCACCCTCTCCCCATCCTATCACCTTCATCCCCTTCCCCCACTCACCCATTGTACTCTATGCTACTTTCTCCCACCCCCACCCTCCTCTAGCTTCTCCTCTAGCTTCTCTCTCCACGCTTCAGGCTCTCTGCCTTTATTCCTGATGAAGGGCTTTTGCCCAAAATGTCGATTTTACTGCTCCTCGGATGCTGTCTGAACTGCTATGCTCTTCCAGCACCACTCTAATCTAGACTCTGGTTTCCAGCATCTGCAGTCATTTTGTTTGTAGGTAAAAACAAAGATGTCTGGGGGCTTATGCACATACTAATTACACATTCATTCACCATCAGAAACAGAAAAGCGAGCAAGGGGAAAGTAAAACAAAGTGCTAAAATCATGAAGGAATGTAATAAATCAGCACAAAGTTCACAGAGAAATGCACAAGCACACTTTATGACAGTTGGTGGAGCACGAAAACTTTATTACACTAGCACTGAGAAAACTTCACCATAGTTAGTTTCAAGCTATTTTTAGTGTCAATAACAGTTATAATTTGCTTCAAAACCAAACACCCGATTATCAAACTATGACAGCTGGGACACAGGAGTGGTCCAAAGTGCTGCGTACAGAGGAGGCCCGGGTGACACCAGTGTTTGAACCCTTACCTGATTGCGCCTTTTTCCTGCTCTGTCATCGCCAGCAGCAGATGGAGGCAGAGGCAGCTGAAGGTGAAGCCTGCCAACAGCAGCCTGAGTGTGAAGCCCATGTTGCTCAAGTTCAGGAGCAGGCTTCCAGTCTGTGTCCCACTGACCATCAGCTACGCTGCAGAAACTGCCCCATTTTGTAACCAGAACTTTTTAAATTTTTAAATAAAACCCCTCCCCCCCCCCGGGACAAATCTGAACGCAACTGGCTGTTACTCCGCGCCCATGGTCCGGGAGATGGTGTTGGAAGGCTTTGACAAGTCCTTTCCTCAGAGCCTGCTCCAGCCTCTCGCTCCTCTGCTCGGCCACATCCTGTCCATGTAAACACGGCCTCCTTCCTCAACGCGGGCGGCTCTAAGGTGGGCCCCCACCGGCGACCGTCTCCGGATTCATTTCAGTCAACGCGATTTCCCGGTAACTTCTCCACCCCGGCGGAATTCGCCGAAACACCGAGGCAGCCAGACGCCGAAGCCGAAGCCGAAGCCAGCTGGCGCAGTCGCTGCCGGGAAGGCTGGACTCCAACTACCGGCAGGCATCGCGCGGCCGCGTTGCGTGTTTTCTCCCCCCCCCCGGCGGAAGTGAGCGCACAAAGCATGATGGGATTGTAGTCTTTCCTATCAAGCACTCAGGCCCAGCCACTGCTGTCAGTTGCATTTGCCCAATAGCCCTCCTACTTTCATTGAACCCTCTGGCTCCCATTCCAGGTTTGTTTTGTTGCTGTGATTCACACATCTGAATATTTCCTGAAAGGACACGTGGCACATTGTATCTCATTAGAATGAACAATCTTCCAAACAGTATCTTATCAATGGATATTTGATGCTTGAGGTTTTTTTAATATAGTAGAATCAGATCAGGAGTCTTTTAGTTAAAAGGTTTAAGTACATGAGTGCTTATAGGACCTCAGTGATGAGATATTTATATACTTCTTCGTCTTCATTTCTTGCCACCAACCAATATCTCAAGACTTGCCCAAATAATATATTTACACTTGTCTCTACCTACTGTCTTCTATTTCTTAAATTAACCATTTCCTCACATCTGTTTTGATGATGGCACCTTTCATACCAACATTTCAAACACGTCTTTTCCACAACCAAGTATTCCCTATCTCTGCAGCACCCTACAGAGGGAAGAATCAGTAATACTTGTTAGTGAATATATTGGTAATACTGAACTTACATTCTGAACTATGCAAGACAAGTCATCGGGGTATGTCTCATTTGTCAGTTTAACTGGCTTTTCCTTTTGGTGTCTACAATGGTTGACAGTGTTCATTCTTTTCCATCTCATTTCCTGCACTTTTGGTTTCACCCATTCCTAAACCCTGCCTGATTTTGCATCACTTTTCACCCCATCAACATCCACATTAAAGAAACCATTCTCTGCCATTTCTGTCACTGCCAACATGATACTTCCATTAAGCAAACCTTCTTATCTCCTTTCTGAAGAAATTCTTCCTTTTGCAAAATGCTGTTCCACTCCTCAGTCACCCTCAGATCTTCCCACAGCACCTTTCTGAAATAACTCCACTACGGCCAGTATCCTGTTATCAAGTCATCTTTTATTTACATGTGCATCGTACATGAGATGGAGCCAGCTCTCAGAGTGAACAAATCCCCTGACACTCCTATTTATTTCTTTTTTTTAAAAAAAGAAACGAGATGTACAAATCTTTATTCAATTTCCACCACCAGGAAGATAGGAAAACACCAGAGTGGCCAGTGACTAGCACTGCCCATCACATCAAAGGGCAGTGCTGTATGATCAAACAGTGAAGGGGAGGGTAGGGACTAAATCAAAATAGAGTTGGAGGGGGAAATAATGCACTCCACTCCCTGCGGCGCCCATCTCTCCCTGACCAAATCCAGGGTGTTGGTGAACACCGCATGCTCCTTCTCCAAGGACACCTGGGCTCTAACGTAACCGCGGAAGAGGGGCAGGGAGTCGGCCCTAACGACCCCCTCCACAGCCCGCTGCCTGGACCTGTTGATGGCCAGTTTGGCCAGGCCCAGGAGCAGATCCACGAGGAGGTCTTCAGACCTGCCCTCCCTCCTCAGTACCACAGAACTCTGCGAGCATCCTCGCTGGACGGATCCAGAGAGAACAGAGCCATGTAATAGTTTCGGACGTGGGCTCTGATGCCCTCCGGATCCGAGACGAGGGACCCGTCGTCGGCCAGCAGCACAAGGAGCTGCTGACGGGTGCCATGCCTTTTTTCCAGCGAGTAGAAGAAGGGGGAGCCACGGTCCAGGTCCTGGAGGAGCTGGATCCGCGACCTCACATACGCGCCCCGAGCTTCGACGAGCTGCAGGTCCCGGAGCGCGGCCTTCTTCTCTTCGTACACCCCACGCAGGGCTGGGTCCGCATCTGGCTGACCGAGGCGTGACTCCAGGTCGAGCATCTCCCTCTCCAACTCCCCTATCCTGGATTTCCGCCTCTTTGTCGACCCCCTCGCGTACTCCTGACAGAAGACGCGGACGTGAGCCTTGTCCACGTCCCACCATAGCCTCAGGAAGGGGAAGCTTCCCCGCTTCCTTCTCCAGCCGGCCCAGAAATGACGAAACGAGTCCCGGAACCGCTCGTCCTCCAGCAGCAGGTTGTTAAAGTGCCAGTATGCGGAGCCGAGCCTTGCGCCGAACGGAAAGAGTTCCGCCCACACCAGGTGATGGTCCGTGCACGACACCTGCCGCGTGGAGGCCTTCGGAAAACAGGAGGCGTACGCCCGCGAAACGTACAGGCGGTCGAGTCTAGACGCTCCAACCCCAGGCCTCACGAAGGTGAAGGCGATGGAGTCGGGACGGAGATTCCGCCAGAGGTCCACCAGGTCGAAGGACTTGACCAAGTCCCCCAACCTCCTCCCCGATGCCCAGCCAGTGCGGGCACCGCCGTGGTCCCTGCCCTCGAGGACACAGTTAAAATCTCCCCAGAGCACGACGCAATGGTTCTCGTCGATGGAAGCAAGATGAGTGGACACTTCTTCAAAGAAGCTCGCTTGCCTCGGCCCGGCCAGGGGAGCGTAGACGTTCACCAAGTGAAGCACCGCGCCCCCCAGCCGAACCGTCAGGTGAAGCAAACGGCCTGGCACGGGCTCCCTGACCCCCAAAATCTCGGGCTGAAAATGCGGGGCCAACAGGATAAACCCTGCCAGATCTGCGGGTGAGGTGACTCATGTGGACCCCCCCTCGCCACTCCAGGAGCCAGATGGCTTCGTCTCCCGGGGTAGTGTGGGTTTCTTGCAGGAAGCACACCGCATACCTCCCGTCCCGGAGGACCGAGAGGGTCTGGAATCTGCGCTGTGACTCCCTGCTGCCGTTGATGTTGAGGCTGGCTATAGTTGTCTTCATGTCGGAAGCGTTGTGCAACCACCACCAGTACAGTTAAAAACCTATATACACATTTACAGGGAGGACAAGGGAGGGGCACAGAAGTCCTTCGCCCTCACCAGTAGTGCCCCCAGGAAGTTCCTGACTCGCTTTCGCTCATTGACATCGAGCCCAGGCGCCTGGCGAGCAGCGTGGGCCGACCAGTAAACTCTTTCAAAGGAGCTCCAGCGGTCGAGCACCAGTTGGACTCTATCCCGGCGACACTGAGTTTCCTCGACAAATTCCCGGAGCTCCTCAAGGGGGATGAGGGGAAAGATCGGTGGGGGGCACCTGGGATTCAAAAATGTCACTGCAGACAGAGTCCGCGTCGTCCCCGGTGTCCGCCACCGATCCCGAACCCTCCTCCAGGAGGTCGCCCTCGGTCACCGACCCCTCCCCCACCGACCCCTCCCCCACCGAGGATGGGGGCTGGTCCGGCGCCGCCAACTGGCCTCAAACCCCCGGCGACCCCACCCCCAGGGTCACCGGCGGTACCTTCCTCAGCGCACCCCTTCCCGGAACGCCCCGAGATCGGGTCGTCGAGCGGCAGAGGCTCGGAGCCCCGCTCCTCTCCCGACACCGGGACGCCCGGCTCCTCAGGGAAAAGGTCCTCCCCCAGGGCCAAGGCCCCCAGAAAAACAGTCTGGGAGGGAGGAGCGAGGATAACACCTTCCTCCCCTCCACCGCTCGCGACCCAGCAGAGGGTCCTCCGTTGTCGCCCGCACCACGGCCCTTGTGGTTGTTAAAGTCCTCCCCAGGGGCCAGAGGAGTTGAGGCAGCAGGAGGCCCTGCTGTAGCCCCTGGGGATTTGGGTAGGTCAGGCCACGGTGCGGGACAGTCAAGAGGCGTGGCCAGGGTGGGGAGGGTCAGCTGTGTCACTTCCTGCCCCACCCCTGGTTTATCAGGTGACGGTGGGGTGGGGCCCAGAGACACGGTCGGTGCAGGAGGTGGGGTAGTGGTGGTTCCCCCCAGGTTAGTGCCAGGGTGTGGCTGGGTGGGGCGGGGCTCAGGGGCCCCCGGACCAGGTGTTACAGCGCCAGGGGTGGGTGTTGATGCCCCAGGGGTTTCTCTAACGGGGTGAGGGGTGGATGTGGGGTCAGTGGGGCCAGGGTCAGGTACGGGTTTGGGGGTCAGGGTTCCCACGCCGGGACGATGCTGGCACGGCCACAGGGGCATTGTCGTGCCGGGGCGGGGCAGGTCGTGGGCTATGTGTCAGGGAAGGGGATAGGATGGTCTCCCTGTGGGCGGGCCTGACGCATCTCGTCGTCTTCAGCGCCTTCTGGCCAGTCGGACGCTCACCCCCCTCCCTGCCAGAGGCTGGAGCATCAGAAGCCTCCAGCTTTGCCTCCGGTGCCGGGGCTTGTGGTGTTGACTTCGGGGGAGGGAGAGTGGGTGCGGCGGCACCACCATCATCCGTTGGCGTGGGCTGGGCAGCCTTCTGGGTGGGGCAGTTTTTTCTAATGTGCCCCACCTCGCGGCACAGGTGGCACTGCACACCATCTGCCGTCCAGAAGGTGCGGTAGGCCACGCCCTCATGGAGGACGGTGAAATTGCCCTCGGTGACCTCCTCCCGGGCCAGACAAATGAACACCTGCCGTCGGAAGGAGTATATGTGTCGGAGGGCAGGATCCTTAAGACCGAGCAGGAGCAGTTGGACCCCTGACCGGATCTCCCCCAAGGTGGTGAGGTGGGGGAGAAGGAGCTCGCTGGCAATGAAGGGCGGGACGTTGGAGATCACGACCCTCTGGGCCGTAACCTCCAGAGGGTCGACAGGCAAATGTATCCCGCCCACAGTGAGCCCCCTCTCCACGGCCAGGTGGACCGCCTGCTCAGTCTTAAGGAAAACGACGGCCTTCCTGTACATCCGGGCCGCAGCAACGATGGCCAGTGGGACGACCACACTAGCCATGGCCTTGCCGCAGGCCTCGATGGACAT
This sequence comes from Chiloscyllium plagiosum, assembly GCF_037043375.1. Lineage (NCBI taxonomy): Eukaryota > Metazoa > Chordata > Chondrichthyes > Orectolobiformes > Hemiscylliidae > Chiloscyllium > Chiloscyllium plagiosum. Next base: position 33,329,763 of record NW_028270159.1, on the reverse strand, counting down.
GTTGGGGTGGGGATAGGCCTTTACCCCCAGGCGTTTAGTCAGGTGCCCGAAGGAGGTTGCGGTTGCGGCCGGTGTTGGGACAGCCAAGCCTAAGGCAGCGGCTACCCCGGCGTAGGTGCGGCTGGGCCCCACGACCTTCGGTGGAAGTGGGCCTCTGGCAGCAGCAGTGGTGGAGGTTGTGGGGTGGGGCCCAAGGCAAGTCACCCAAGGCGAGTCCCAGGCAATGACGGTGGAGACCGGCCTCAGACAACAACAGTGGTGGAGGCAGGCCTCAGGCGAGTCCCAGGTAGGCCCTTGGTCGCCGCCGTGGGGGGCAGACCTGTTGGGGAGGGTCCCCAAGGCAAGTCCCAGGCAGCAGCAGTGGAGGTGGGCCTCTAACAACAGCAGCAGTGGTGGAGGTCCTGGGAGGGGCCCCAAGGCAAGTCCCAGGCAGCAGCAGTGAGGCAGGTCTGGGCAGGGTCCCAGAGACCAGCAGTGGGAGTGGGCCCCCAGGTCAGCAGCAACACTCCCTTGACCTGGGTGAGGCCCAGGCTGCAGCTCCAAAAGTAGGCCCCAGACTCAAAATCTCTCAACTCCTTCTGCTTCTGCCTCCTCCTATTCTTCTTCTTCTTTCCTTCCTCTCTCTCGATGCAGGGCAGCTAGTCCAGGGATAGTCCCCTTCAAGGAAGAGAGTCCTTGCATGGGTGCACACACACTGATCCAACTCTCAAGATAGGCAAACACCCGAGTGGCCAGTGACAAGCATTGCCCTTCACATCAAAAGGGAATGCTGTGTGATCAAACAGTGAAGGGGAGAGCAGGGATTAAATCAAACACTCTTATTTATTTATTTTTTTTCTTTTTAGGCAAACACCTGGGTGGCCAGTGACAAGCACTGCCCAACACTCCTGTATATTGTTTTCAACTCTCAAAAGGGAAAACACCCGAGTGGCCAGTGACCTTCACAAAAAGGCAGTGCTACACTCTTGTTGTTTTTTTGTTCGTTTTTTTCTTTCTTTCTTTAGTGCCCTAACCCTTTTTTTTTTACCCCCACACTACCACCTAAGTGCAGTACTGCTTATTTTTTCCCCAGCACCCATGGTGTGTGTGTATAGGTGTGAGACACAGTGAAAGACACAAAGTGCACGAATCTTTATTCAATTTCCACCACCAGGAAGATAGGAAAACACACGAGTGGCCAGTGACAAGCAGTGCCCTTCACATCGAAGGGCAATGCTGTGTGATCAAAACAGTGGGGGGGAGGGGAGGGACTAAATCAAACACTCTTATTTATCTTTTTTTTTCTTTTTTAGCAGTCTATATATATATTGTTTTTTCTTCCCACACTACTGCCTAACTGCGGTAGTGCTTATCTTTTCCCCAGCACCCTTGGTCTGTGTGTGTGTAGGTGTGAGACACAGTGAGAGACACAAGGTGCACGAATCTTTATTCAATTGCCACCACCAGGAAGATGGCCCTGGTGGAGTTCAGCCAGTATCTGGTGGCAACCTTTGCTCAGGAAAATCACCCTTGCTCCCCATAATAATATGCTATCTTCAACTTTGATCTGGTCTTGCCACATCCAGAAAGGTTTCAATTCTGGTTGTGATGGCCCCTTTGTTTCCCTCAGCACCACCAGCCAGGATGGATCTTTTTGTGTCCACTGTTGGATATTGTCAGCGGTGACCATAAGGGTGTCCAGAAAATTTAAAACTTGTGGTTGTATCCGATAGTGGGAGGCAGCTCAAGATATCTGCATTTTATGTCCCAGATGGTGTTCCAATTTATGCAGTTATGCACTCAGAATAAGGGTCCACCGCTGAATTCAACCTGAAACTATGGCATGGCTCTGTCCTCTTTACGTAGCCCTAGCAGGAGTTTGATACTATAATAAATTTAGATCCGCAAAGGTATTAGATTACTTACAGTGTGGAAACAGGCCCTTCGGCCCAACAAGTCCACACCGACCCGCCACCCACCCAGACCCATTCCTCTACATTTACCTCTTCACCTAACACTATGGGCAACTTAGCATGGCCAATTCACCTAACCTGCACATTTTTGGATTGTGGGAGGAAACCGGAGCACCCGCGCAGACACGGGGAGAATGTGCAAACTCCACACAGAGAGTCGCCTGAGACAGGAATTGAACCCAGGTCTCTGGCGCTGTGAGGCAGCAGTGCTAACCACTGTACCACCGTGCCGCCCCCATTGGTGGAACTTTCTCACATAAAAGGTGACCCCCAAACTCTCCTTCTCTATCCGGGAGTATTTGCATTTGGCATCAGGCAAAATTCAGGAAACATACACTACCGGGCATTTCCCTTTGCTGGGCCACTTGTGAGCCAACACTACCCTGGTATCATACTGGGAGGTGTCACATGTCAGCACCACATCTCGTTTGGGATCACCTTATATGACGATAGCTTTTTCTTCACTTCCCTGAAGGCTATACCTTGTCTAAGAGACCATTTCCAAGGCTGACCCTGCAAATGTAAGGGGGCCAGGATGGACGCCAGGTTACGTATGAATTTTCTGTAATAATTCAGCAACCCAAGGAAAGATCTAAGCTCCAGTATAGGTATATGAACCGGGGCACCTCTGATTGCTCTGACTTTATCTTCCAATGGTGTAACCCCGTCTTGATAACTCTGTAGCCCAAGTAGGTCACTTGGGGTGCTTGGAATACACATTTTTCCCTCCCAAAGCATAACCCCCAACTTGGAGAAATGTTTTATCAATATGTCCAAGTTCTCTAAATGCTCTTTATTGTTCTTCCTGGTTTTTAGTACAATATCCAGATCAATGGCGACCTGGGATAGATCTTGTACAATGTTCTCTATCATCCACTGGAAAATGAAACAAGCTGATGATATCCCAAAAGGCATCCTCATCTAGTTGCAAATGCAGGTATACATGCCTCATGTCCAACTTCGCGAAGGACAGACTCCCCCCACAATGTTTATGTGTAAGTCCTCTGTCTGAGGGATGGGTTATTTATTGAGCTGCGAGAAGCAGTTCACTGTTTGTTTGAAATCGCACAAAGGCAAACTGACCTCTTGGGCTATACAATCGGAACAACCACTCTGAAAACTTACTGGTTTGATTATTCCTTCGCTTTCCAGCCTCCTGATTTCTGCCTCTGTTTGTACAAAGGGCAAATGCCACTGGGCAGGCCTTGCAGAATTGTGGGATTGCTTCTTGGTCAACGTGTAAAGTGGCCTTAGCCCCTTTTATAGTCCCCAGACCTCCATGAAAAACATCCGGGTATTTAATTAGGACTTCACTAATGGGAAAATGTTGAGCCAATCAAGTTAAACATTTCTCAACCAATTTCACCTCATCAAGCTTGGGCCAGAGCCTTTCATTACAATCAGGGGTAACTGAATCAGTTGCTTCACATAACAGAATCAGAACCAAAGATGTACCCTTAATCTGTAGGGGTTTCCCGGTATAGGCTCTCAGCCTGGCTGAGGTCTTATGCAAACATAAGGTTTGCAGTTCAGAGTAGATTTTGTTATAGACTGGTTCTGCAATCATTGATACAATGGCAGTGATCTCCATTAGAACAGAATGACCATTTAACCAGGTATTTATTTTGATTTGTTCTGATTCTGCTAAGAAATTTAATTGTTCCAAACCAGCTGTACGTGGACTTCTCAGAGTGTGCACCCTCCTGGATACTGGCCTCTGAGTTCTCTTACTCAGTTCAGGCCCAATGGGACTCTTTTTCTGTCTCGAATCCTGCATACTGGAAACTACAAAGGCCTGCTCTCATGGATCCTCGAGAATACGTTACCCATTTGTCTGAGGCTTGGCTTGGTTTTGGGGCTTTGCTATGGGCTGACTTAGAATCTCTCTGTTCAGGATATGTCCTGAGTGAGGTTATGCAATTACTTTCATTCAGGTGATTTCCCCCAAGCTCAATTGGACTGGCAAAGTTGTCCACTTCCATTGGCATACCCTATTACTCATAAGTTCTACTTGTTGCATTTTCTAATGACAAAGCAGTTGTACTGCCAGTTTGAAGTCCAACTAGGCTTCAGCTAGTAAACACTTTTGTATTGGAACATCATTAATCCCACATATGAAATGCTCTCTCATTATCTCACTGGATAAAACCAAAATTACATGCCTCTACCTAACATCCTAACCTCGTCAAAAATCCCGATACAGATTCTCCTGGTTCTCAAAATGTCGAGAAAACTAACAGCATTTCAGAATTTGAGGAGACGTCTAGTTGTAATATGTCTTAGCTAAATCTGTAAACTCTTGAAAGCTTTTGGTATCTGGTACCTCTGGGAAAATTAGGCTCTTAATAACTCGCAAAAGCTGCAAGTCCACACACTGTCAGAAGAATTATTTGTTGCTTTTTATTTGCCCCAATGTCATTTGCCCAGAAAAAATAATGCATTCTTTCCATATACAGGGCCCAGTCTTTGTTGGCAGGATTGAATGAGTCAAGCTTCCCAAATAATGGCATGATGCCAGAAATGCTTACCCCCAACTCAAAGACGACTGTCATGAGCGAATCTCTTCTGGGGCGTGTTTTTCTCTCAGCGCCACTGAAATAACTCCATGAAGGCCGGTATCCTGTCACAAAGTTACCCTTTATTTACAAACGCCTAGTACATGACACTTACCCAGCTAGCACAGAGCCAGCTCCTAGACTGAACAGAACCCCTGACACTCCTGCTTATATCTGTCAGCCAAGGCTCCCTCGTTGAACCAGGTTAACTGCCCCAATCAGGGAACTCCTATTCTATGAGATACACCTTGCTGATCTCGTTCCAATCACTACACTTCCATTCCAGTAGTGGTGATGCAACATCTGCTGTTTTATCCCATTTCCTGTGTTCCATCACTCAAACGGTTCCTTTCAGGTGCAACAGTATATTTCAATGCATTTCTGTTAATTTAGAAAAGTGAATTTTTTTCTGACTATTTGTAGTCTCGTGTGCAATGGGGAGCCATAAGCATAGCAGGTGATTACTTTACAGAACACCACCATCCATTAAATAAACCTGATCCCAAGGTTCTGGTCAGTCATTTTAATTTTCCATTCTATGCCAGCTCTGTCCTTTCTGGCTTTAAAGTCTTACTATTACAATGAAGCTCAGCTTGAGCTCAGGGATCAGTAGGTCATCTTTCAATTAGACACATCACAGCATTCTGGAGTCAACATGGAGTTTAAAAATATATCACAACCCTAGTGGGAATATTGGGCAGCAGACACAATGGAACATCCACCACCAGCTACAAGTTTCCCTCCAAGTCACACACCATCCTGACTTAGAATTATACCAATGTTCTTTCACTGTTGCTGGGTTAATATTCTGGAACTCCCTTGCTAATGGGTCCGTAGACGTAGCTACACCCTAAGGATTGCAGTGGTTTAAAAGGGGCTCACCATTACCAACTCAATGAGAACAAAAGATGGCCAATAAATGCTGCCCTAACCAGTGATGTCCACATCCCACAAACAAATAAAACAAAACTGAGACTTTAACTCTGTTTCTCTCCATAGGTGCTGCAAAACTTGCTCAGTGCACCCATCATTTCCTGTTTTTATTTCACACAATTATCTTCACTGCTGTTGATGTGGGAAAAGTTCATTTTCCAAGAAGTTTATAAATATCTAGCTTCAAATTAGTAGAAACCAATCTGTTTTTGAAAAATACTTTTGACAATTTGACGTGAGATGGACATTAGTCAACTTTTTCCAGGAGCCTCCATTTTGCTTTTGTAGCATTGCAGGTTCAGTCATGCATTTTACACTTCCTTTTTCCCCCCAAGATCTGCTTAATAAAAGCTATCAAAATTTCAGGCTGTTTTTCTATACATTGTGGAAGCATTAGTTGAGATTCCAAATAAAGTGCCAAGTTTGATAAACTTGTCACGAATTTCCAGACCAATCACCTTTGCAAAATTTGATTTTCAATTTGATAACTGTTTTGAAGTCACAGGATGAATACTCTGTTATGGAGAACTTGCATTTTTATAAAGTTAACACCTAGTCCTTTAGATAAATCCTGATGGCCAAACTCTGTCATTTGAAAAAAGATTTGGAAAGATAAATTTAATGAGCAGTAGAACTTGTAGTTCATGGAACAATGATGTAGCCATGATAATGTGCAGGAAAAGAGCATGTGCAAAAGAACTTCAGATTGTACATCAGATTTATATTGAAGAAAATTAAGTATTAAAATTCTAAGCTACATCCAATTCACATCAGCATATATTACAAATGTATAGGACACTCATTTTCTTTCCTCCAAATTAATTAATTTCACTAAAAAAAATCTGCAGATAGAGTCATAGAGATGTACAGCATGGAAACACATCCTTTGGTCCAACCCGTCCATGCCGACCAGATATCCCAACCCAATCTAGTCCCACCTGCCAGCACCTGGCCCATATCCCTTCCTATTCAGAGACCGATCCAAATGCCTCTTAAATGTTGCAATTGTACCAGCCTCCACCACATCCTCTGGCAGCTCATTCCATATACGTACCACCCTCTGTGTGAAAAGGTTGCCCTGTAGATCTCTTTTATATCTTTCCCCCCTCACCCTAAACCTATGCCCTCTAGTTCTGGACTCCCCGACCCCAGGGAAAAGACTTTGCCTATCTACCCTATACATGCCCCTCATAATTTTGTAAACCTCTATAAGCCTCCGACGCTCCAGGGAAAACAGCCCCAGTCTGTTCAGCCTCTCCCTATAGCTCAAATCCTCCAACCCTGGCAACATCCTTGTAAATCTTTTCTGAATGCTAGAAATCTGAAATAAAAGCAGAAAATGCTAGAGAGAAACAGGATTAATGTTGAGTCTGATAAGACTTTCCTTCAGAACAATTGTTTACTAACTTTGCTAATTGTTTACAAGATATGAAATTTCTTCTGATTTAAAACAAGTTTTCTTTCAGGGAATGTGGGCTTCACTGGCTGGGTCAGCATTCTTTGCCATCCATAGTTGTCCTTGAGAAGGTGGTGGTAAGCTGCCTTCTTGAACTGTTGAATTTCATATGGTTTAAGGACACCCATAATGATGTTAGGGAGAGAGTTCCAGCATTTTAACATAGTGACATTGAATGAACAGTGATATATTTCAAGGTCAGGATTGTGAATGGCTTCGAGAAGAACTTGCAGATCATGGTGTAATTGTTGCCCATATTCGTCTAGATGATAGTGGTCTTGCATTTGGAAGATGCTGTCTCAGGAGACTTGGTGCATCTCTGCAGTGTGTTGACTAAATAGAACACATTCTACTATTAAGCATCAGTGGTCGACAGAATGGATGCTTATGGATGATGTCAAGCTTCATGAGTGGTGTTGGAGCTGCACTCATCCAAACAAGTGAGAAGTAGTTCATCACACTCCTGACATGTCCCTTGTAGATGAGAAGAAGACTTTGGGGAATCATGGATGATTTAATCACTGCAGGATTCCTCATCTCTGACCTGCTTTTGTAGCCACTGTGTTTATGTGGCTAGTCCAGTTCATTTTCTGGTCAATGGCAACCCCCAGGATGTTAATAGTAGGAATTCAATGATGGTTATGTAATTAAATGTCAAGAGATGATGGTTAGATTCTCTCTTTTTAGAGATGATCATTGCCTGATACTTGTGTGGTATGAACGATAATTCTCACTTGTAAGTCCAAGTCTGGATATTGTCCAGATATTGCTACATTTGGGCAGAGACTGCCTCAGCATCTAAGGAGTCCTGGATGTTGCTGAACATGGTGCAATTGTTAGTGAATATTTGCACTTCTGACCTTATGATAAAAGGAATGTCATTGATGAAGCAGCAGAAGTTGTTTGGGCCTAGGACACTACACCCTTACAAAATATAAACTGTAAAACTGTCACTGGAAACCTCTATGAAAAAATCTACAATAATACAAGCCAAGCACATTGATGTTCAGTAATTTAACATAGCTGTTAATCTAGTAATTAAACAGCCTTAAACCTCTACTATAATTGGCTGCTATCTCTTGACTTTGGTCTTAGAATGAATTGTCAAAGCTATAATAATAATGCAGGATTAAAGAATACTTCACTGTAGTAATAAATGATCAAATGGTCATATGATCTGTTGAAGATGTTCACCTGTGTTGCCTTGAACTGATGACATATGCCATCTTGTGCTGTTAGAACCAGAATCTTGTGTATTTCCTTGGGATTACACAAGGTCCATTCAGTTTCATCATTTGGGACTTTTCATATTTGAGATGAGGAGTGCTGTTCTATAGTAATGTCTGCTCAACATTCATCATATTCTATTTACATCTGGCACTAATTTATAGTTTGGTCAAAATCAAAAGTAGATGGTTGGACTCAGAGTAATGCTATAACTTCTCTCTTAAATTAAACCCTTGTCTTCCAAGGACGGCAAATATGATCAAGCACATGTTGAATCAATATAATTATTAGGAATAAACAGAGATAAATCAATTTATGGCTCAAAGCCGGTCATAACTATTCACTCAACCTAATTAAAAATGAGTTATTAAAGCACTTTTAAATGGATTATTCATGTACACAGCTCAATTGATCAAATAACACATCTCGAGAGAATGGCAGGGCTGAACCAGTTTGCAGAATCACAGAACACTCAATCCACTGTGCCTGGTCTGTCTCACCAATGAATGTCTCACTTACTGCCATCCCTCTGCCTTCTCCTGGTAACCCTGCACATTTCTCCTTTACATATAATTACATACCTTTTGAATACCTCCATTCAACCTCTCTCCACTACACCCTCAGGCAGTACAATCCAATGCAAACTAATTGATTGGCATATGGTTGATAGATCATTCTACATGACATGGCTGACCTTGGCATCTGCATAAGTCCCGTATTAAATAAAAATGACATAAATAACAGGGAATCTGAGGTCTAAGCCTTTTCTTGAGGGAAGGGATCATAGTGGGCCAGGGGAGACAATGAAACTAGATGTTCTGGTTTCCACCTTTTCCTTTGGAGGTTGGGGAAAGGAAAAAAATCTGTAAAATGTCCTCCGTTTTAGTCCAAACATTAATCACATAGCATTGAATTGGATATAGCAGACCAGTGCCCCTCCATCCAACTTCCTCTTGACATCTCTAAAGAAGTTGCTAGTCCTACCAATGACAATGGTTAAACAATCCACAGGATATAATTGCCAACTCTGGTTGGACATGTTTGGGTAGATGTCACCTCATTGCACCCCCCCCCCCCCCCCCTCCCACAGAACCTATTTTCCATGGATCAAAATGTCAATCATCACAGAGCCATGCCTTCCCATGACTTGCCATTGTTTTGACTTTTGACAGTCTGGCTGAAACAATTTTACAATGGCTTAATCATTGGGTTGAGGCTTTATCAAATTGGTAAATGACAGTGGCTAACACAACCCGTCTTTATGTGTACTAACTCTTCACCTCATCTTGCCTAGGATGCTGATCGGTACCCACATTTCACCGTCCCCTAACCGTAAACTTTGCAGAAACAAAAATAGCGATTGCTGGAAAAGCTCAGCAGGTCTGGCAGTATCTGTGGAGAGAAAGCAAGAGTTAACATTTCGGGTCGAGTGACCCTTCCTCTGAACTTCCTCAAATTTTGCATTTTGCAAAACGGGTTGGTGCTATTAGAAACTTTGAATTCGATTTCTGTCAGGGTAGTGAATTGTTCGCTAATGCGGCTACACTAACTTTCACAGTTTTCTTTGAAACTGTGCTTCGGTAAAGGTAAGACATTGGAATTTGCTTTGGTGGTGTCATGCAACGTAATCGTACAGTATGCGCCTCTGGATTTGATGAACTACAACTCCCAGCCTGCAGTTCCGAGCTGATCCAGAGGGGGAGTCTCACATGGTTAGTCAGTTTCATGTGACAGATCGCGAGTCCCAGCCCAATTAGCAGAAAGGGTGACTGGACGAGCAAGTTTTAATATGCAACTCGGAACTGACATGTATGCAAAGCACCGCTTGTTCTTTATTTCCCGCACACTTCAAGAAAGTACCCTCTTCTGCAAAATCATTGAAAAGACACCAAAGCAAGCATGATGCCTGTAAGTATCAGAGTCAAATCAGAAGATGTGAAAATGACAGGTTTCTTCAAGTCGGTGGATGTAGAATTAAAATGTTTACCCAATTTGCCAAACAACAGTACAAAAAAATGAGAAGCACCCAATGTGACTGACACGGGACTGCAGTAATTCTGTTATTTGGAGCGGTGTGACTTAGCGATTATAGAACTACTTTTGGTAATTCGACAGAACAGACGCAATCAAGATTTTTGGGATTGTATGTTTTGTTGGGGATACAATGTTGCGAATTTATCGGATAAGTTGATCAGAATTATTGCCTTTCGTTGTTGACACTGTAATGATCATCCACCTTTTCTCCAGCAGTACTACACCAAGGGAATAGGAACAGAATTCAATTCGACACAGGCTACAACTTAGTTCTCGAGGGATTCAATATGTGAAACAATCCTCCAGAACATTTTGTTTTTAGACCGGGTTTGAAATACAATTCACAGTTTCTCCCTTTAAAAGTTTGATACTTGTAACAACTTAGACTTCACAATGATTTGTTTTGAAATCTAGAGCTAGTGTGTTATTGTAAGGGTGTAATATCAAACTCACTATCACTGACAGCTGTTGACGTCACCATTACGGAGAATAGCTTCATTTTACAAAAAAGCCTGAACCTTTTAATTGACCTTAAATTCCACTAGCTGTCAGTGAGATTTGAACCAATGGCCACAAAGCATTCACCTGAAAGAAAGTGAAGGGGGGAAAAAATAAGCACTACCGCACTTAGGTGGTAGTGTGGGGATAAAAAAGAGAAGGGAAAAAAAAATAAACACAGTCGCCCTTTGATGGGAAGGGCACTGCTTGTCACAGGCCACTTGGGTGTTTGCGCAAGGACTCTCCTTGAAGGTGACTATCCCTAGACAAAGAAAAAAAAAGAAAGTGAAGGGGTCACTGGCCACCCGGGTGAAAAAGAAGAAAAAAAGAAAAAAAGAAAAAAAAAGAAAGTGAAGGGGAATACTGGCCTCTGTGGAGTTATTTCAGTGAGGTAGTTATTTTTTACTAGCACAGGTGCAATGTGTTAAATGACCTTTTCTCTGTGCTGTAGATCTCTATAAAAAGAAGAGAAAGACGAGGTGAGACAGATGGCTGGGGTGAGCAATGTAGGCTTGACTAAGTTACTTCAGCCGAGAGCTGGCATGGATGAAACGGGCTGAATGGTTACCTTCCAAACCGTAGCTATTCTATGATTCCATGGGATAGGGGTGTGGGACTGGTATTGGTTGTTTAAAGTATTCAGAACCAGTTTTATCCTTTCTATAAACAAAGTTAAATTCTATTCGTCCAGCATGACATTTCAACCATGCTTTTAAAACCTTAAAATAAACTTGAGCAACATTTGTGATTAACCAGTGAACGGTCTCTGGTTGTCACTAATATTTGCTTTCAGCCTTGTTGGAGATTGTCATGTTTGCAACACTCAGTGCAAGCTCTTAGCCTGAAGAACTGGCTCCAAGGGGACTGGTTAACAATGGGTTACGCCCTGGCAGACACCACTAGTGATATCCCAAGTTCCAGTTTCAGCTTCTGTCCAGAAAAGGTCAGGTAATAATGATTTACTGATACAGTGGTACAGATATTAGGGGAAGAAGGAGAGTTTGTTCAATCTTGATACCAATTTGTTTATAAGAACTTCAGCCCCAATTTCTAAAGGCCTGTTGTCTAATTCTTATCACTGGAGAGGGTTGCTTGGAAAGTGACATGTGGTCAATCGTTATTAACATTAATGTCTTGGTCTGGTCAATACTAGTACATATAACTCCCAGTGGAATGGCTATGATTGCAGCCACTACTGTAAACAGAGAAAAACTGAAATAGTGGCACAGATGCTAGTATGTTGTCACACAAGTCAGTCTCTATTTACATGTGCACAGCTGTGACCAGCTGGTTTAGAGTCAGTCCTGAAGCTAAGAGACTCTCTGAATCCCATGTTTATATCTGTCAGTCAGGGCTTCTTGATTAGCCCAGATTAACAACACCAACCAAGGATCTCATAGACAATAAGATCCACCTCATTCCAATCACTACAAAAACCAAGACTATTTGGCCAATTCTAGTGACCTTGCCCTTCCTGTGCCTTAAAACAGTGAAGTCTGTGCCTTAAGCTAAAATCTCCTCTTTGTAACAATCTTCATTTATCTGAATGATAATTTATCCAAAACGGTATCGTCACAAGTTTGACCCATCTTTGGCTGTAGATCTGAATTTCATGAAAGATCATCTTAAAGGGTCAAAGAACAGTGCAGGGACAGAGGATCTCACAGAAAAAATTCCAAGGAGCAGCAGGGGGTGTGTCTTAGTCACATAAAGGGCCACTTGGTTCTTTGGTTTCCTACGACTTGGAATCAATAAATAAATTATAGAATAGAGGTCAAATATTACTCACAACATCCTAAGATATCTGAAATGCTGCTTCAGGATGTCAATAATAAGCAAGGGTGTCAGTAGCCTGTGAAGACAATAGCTTTGATCAATGGGTCATACAAAATGTGTAAATAATTTGGAAAGTTGTGGATTTCCACATTTAGAGATATTTATAGCAGAATTGCAACTAAAGTGGTATTGCATGATCAGTGCAATAACATGCATTAATGGCAATGGGCCATTGGATTTCAACTGCACAGGTCGGGCAGAAAGCCAAAAACTGAAGAACCTTCAGCATACTCACAGTTCCTAAGAATATGGGAACCAATGCTTTGACAGATTTCATGGCTCTCATATTTGATACAAATTCAGTACAAATTGGTATTCTACATGATAAAGTTTAATAAAATGTTTAAAGTTAGTAATACATCATGCCATTTTACTGTTGTCACTTCCTTTACGATGTATTATCCATGACTGAGATGAAGAGCAGAGGACCTGCTTCCTGGCTCCCATTATTGTTTCTGCAAGGAATGAGAGAGAGTAGGTGTGTCTTGCTGCATATATCCTGTTTACTCCTCAGATTCAATGGAATAACCTTTGGCCAAATGGTAGTTCCTTCTCGAAGCAACTACTTGAATATCAGCTGCAATGCTGAACACTGTCTGAAATTTTGCAAAGTATTTCCCCTGCCAAGTTCCATTTATTAACTCTCAACCTGCCAGAGTTCCAGAGGAGGACATGAAGATGCAACAAATAGAGAAAATTACACTTTGAATGGGATATAAAGAGGCTACAAGGAGATATCAATTGAATAAGTGAGTGTGCAAAGGTTTGGCAATTGGATTATTGTGGGAGAATGTGAAATTGTCCAATTTGGTAGGAATACTATTAAGAAGAGCACATTATGTAAATGGTGAAAGAGTGCACAATGCTGAGATACAGAGGGATTTGGGTGCGCTAATGCATGAACTGCAAAAGGTTAGTGAACAGGTACAGCAGGTAATTAGGAAAGCTAACAATGGATATTAAATACAGAAGAACCAAGGTTATGATTCAGTTATAAAGGGCATAAGGAGAATCACATTTTGAATAGTATGTCATAGTATTGGTCTCCTTAGTCAAAGGACTAAGTATGTAAGTGTGTTGGAAGCAGATCGGGAATGTTTATTAGACTAAAACCTAGAATGGATAGGTTGTTTTATAAGAAAGGTTTGGACAGGTTAGGCTTATGTGCATTGGAATTTAAGGTGACTTGATTGAAATATAAGATCCAAAGGGATCTTAATAAGGGAGATGTGTAAAATATATTTCCTCTTTAGAGGAATCTCTTCCTCTAATGTTTACTGTTTAAAAATAAGACAACTTGCATTTCTCCAGCTCTCAGGGTCATGAGTCTTCAGAATTCTCTTTCTCAATAATGTGGTGTGAGCAGGGTCTTTGAATGCCTTCAAGGCAATGGTGGATAGATTCTTGTTAAGCAAGTGGTTGAAAAGTGATCAGGTATACAAGAATGTGTAGCTATGTTGATCTTATAACCTTTTTGAATGGCAGAGCAGAATTGAGAAGCCAAGTGGACCATTCCTGTTCCCAATTTTTGTTCATATATGTGTAGTTACTACAAAAACACTTGGAAGCCTTGTTTGATTTGTGGTAGTGTTGTCTTACAGAATCAAAGAGCTGAGAGTTGACAATTGTCACACAAAGGCCAGTGGCAGAAACCTGTTACTTAAGGAGACATCATCCAATGATCAAAGGACAACTAATGACGACAGCCAAAGATCAACTCAATACCTCCTTATTGGCAGGAAAAAGATTCTTCAAGTTGTTTTTCACTATCCTTGGAATCTTTATTTCAAATTTCTAGCCTTAGGAATCAAGATTATGAACATAAACTGTTGGAATGGTTGTTTCTGTGGCATTATCACTGTGCCAGGCTGCCAGTTGACATATAGTAATTCGGTATAATACTTTCTGCATGGAAAGCATCTCATTTAATTGAGTAAATATGCAATACCTCTCTAAAATTAAAATATATAGACTAATCAATCCAACATCTGAATATAATGAGTTCACAGTGCAGAATTATTCCTGTTACTTTATTAAATTTTGGATACGTTTAATTTTCCATGTTTGTTTAATACTTCCTAATTATGATTTTTTTTCTCTCTGGGGAGGTGACAATGTCCTTATGACTAACAATTTGTTTTTACTTCTACGTTACATGAATAAAGCAAACTCAAGAGAAATCTGTGGGGAAGCTACTTTGTTCCTCTATTATAAGTTACAATATTAAGTATTAAATGGTCACATTTTATCAAAGTCAGTTCCACTGTACTGAGCTATGGCTGTCTTTACGTCATTATGATAAATGGCCATCCTTCTGTCACTCTCATGCTAACTGATAATCTTAATAAATCTCTTTCTGCACGGGTCATCGTCTCCTTCAAAGCTACTATCAATACTTCGCCCTCACAAAAACATTGATCCACTACATTGCACACAATTGCCAAATCACCAACCTCCCTTTCATTTCCATATTTGTTACATCACAAATTTAAGAACACTTAAAGACAGATGTAAGTGGATGGGAAGCAGTTCAGAAACATTTATTAGGCTAATGCTTGAAATAGACCTTTGAGGAAAGTTTAGATAGTCTAAACTCGTGTTCACTGGAGTTTAGACTAGTAAGGGGTGACTTGTTTAGAAACATACAAGATCCTAAGCTCTTGATGGTGCATGTGGAAAGGATGTGTCCTCTTGTGGGAAAATTCAAAAACCACAGTTTCCACATGAATGGTGATGCCATTCAGTTCTAGCTCACTGCAATCATTTTTAACCCTTCACTATGTATGATTATCAGGCTGCTTATCTGAAATCTAGCACTTGAGTTGAAATTTCTTGCAACAAGGTATTGAGAAGATTGAATCTGTTGTTGTGTTGGTTTCAGTACAGAAACTCTACTCCCTAGTCATTGATTCATCTTGTTTCCTGGCACCTGAGTTTGAACCAAGCAGTTCATAACCTTGGTGGCATAGATGACTTTCCCATCCAATATACACAGGAACACTTAACACCACCTATTTCTATTGCCATAACATAATCTAACTCCACTCCTGAGTCCCGGTTAATCTGTTACTCGGTTTGTATATTTTCATTATTTATTTCAAATAGCTCCATGGTCTTGACCCTTTCCACTTCTAATCTGCTCTAGCCCCCCCAAAACCTCTGAGATATCTCCACTCCCCTAATCCTCTGGTTTCTTGAGCATCTGATTTCAATCATCCTCATTGCTGGTCGAGCCTTTGTGTGTGGGTTAGTTGAAGTATGAAATGATCTAGTGTTGATGAGGATAACCATCAAGTCAGGTTTAACAAGAAACATCTTGACAAGTAAACAGTAATTTTGCTTCATTGGTGCAATTATTTACAAGTAAAATGAACACACCCTATATCAATAGACACTATTGGGAAAACAGTCACTGCTGGTTGATGCCCTACAAGCTACTTTAAACTAAGTCTCCACTAAATTATCATCATAAGGCACCTCTTAACAACCATGACTATGTCCCTTTGTCCTAGGGATAACCCCAAACAGTGGAGCATTTCCCACTCATTACCATTGGATCTCATGTGCTCAGGCTCCTTGAAGCCATTCTCCATAAAATGTGGGACTGATGTTTAGGGTAGTTACTCTCACCTACCCTTTGGAGTACATCTCTTTGCCCATATTTGATGCAAAGTTATGAGGTCAAGAGCTGACTGGCCATGGCAGAGCCCCAACTGAGTGTCAGGGTGTAGGTTAATATCAAGCAAGTGCTGCTTGATGACACTGTTAATGAGTCCTTTCATCACTTTAGTGAGGATTAAGAGTGGACTGATGTGGTAATTGGATGAACAGGATTTGTCTCGCTTTGTGTACACAGGACATGCTTGGGCAATTTTCCTCATTGTTAGGTAGAAACCAGTGTTGTAAACATATAGGCAAATCCTTACTCATTACAAAGCAAATTCTGGAGCCCAAATCTTTACTTATATTTCTGGGATATACTCAGGTCTGCTATCCTTTACTGATTTTTTTTCAGCCACTTTTTTGATATCATGTGGAGTGAATGAAATTGGCTGAAGACTGGCATCAGTGATGCTGGGGAGCACTGGAGGAGGTGGAGATGACTCATCGACTTGGCCATTCTGGCTGAAGGTCACTGCAAATGCTTTAGCCTTCCCTTTTACACTGATGTGCTGGGCACTGCCATCATTGGGGATGGGGATGGGGATATTTGTGGAGTCATTTTCTCCAGTAAGCTGTTTAATTATCCACCACCATTTATAACTTGACTTGGCCAACTCTATTTTGATTTAACCCCTGCCCTCCCCTTCACTTTTTCATTCACGTAGGCATTGCCCTTGAAGAAAAGGTTACTGCTTATCACTGGCCACTCGGGTGTTTTCTCTTCCTGATGGTGGAGTACAAATAAAGTTTCTGCACTCTGTTTCGTCACTGTGACCTACGCCTGCATACACATGGCATGGGTGCTGGGGAGATAAAAAGAAACTCGACATAGCAATGCTGCAGAGCTTAGATTAGATCTAGTAGTTGTAGTATTGCTGGGCCCCATCTATCACGATCTAACCTGCAGCTTTTGTTATTTGATGTGCCTATAGTGGTGTTTTATAGCTTTAGGAGGTTGACACCTCGTCATTACCTATATTTGACTGTATGCCTGGCATGCCCTCCCCCATATTCTGGGCCAGGGATGATCCTTTAGCTTGATGGTAGTGGTAGAGAAGGGAATGGACCAGGCCATGAGATTGCAGATTGGAGTAGAGTGTAATTCTGCTCCAGCTGATACCCACAGCACTTTATGGATGCTCAGTCTTGGACTGCTAGATCTTATGGAATTTATTAGATTTAGTGTGGCGATTATGCCACAGAGTATAATGGAGGATATTGTCAAATGTGAAGTGAGACTCCATCTCCACAAGGTGGTGATTACTGACACTGTCGACATCTGTAGTAAGCTAATCAGTTAGGATGAGGTCAGGATGCTTTTCCCCTTGGTCAGTTCCTTCAGCACCTGCAGCTTTTTTTTGTTAGATTTGACCAGTTCAGCCAATATTGGTGCTGCTGTGCCACTCTTGGTGATGGACATGGATGTTCCCATCAAGGGTACACTGTACACCTTTACTAGCTACAGTTCTTTCTTCAATTATTGTACAAAATGGAGCAGTACTGATCAGCTTGGTGGTAGGGGTAGGATGCAAGTGTGGGATAGTGGCATGTGGTAAACAGCAGGTTTCCTTTATCATATTTGATGTGCTATCCGGGCACTTCATCATGGTACTGAGTCAATGTTGAGCAGTTCTGGGGAAATTCCCTCCTATAGACTACTATGCCCACCACCTCTGCTGCAGTGGTCAGGACATACTCAGCGATGGCAGTAGTGTTGTCTGGGATGCAGTCATACTGCATACAATATCAGGGTGTTTCTTGACTCCTCAGAGAGAACTTGTAATTTTGGCAGAAGTTAGGAAGCAATTGTTTTCAGCATTGGGGTTGGTGCCAGGTTTCCTTCCTATTTTTGAGACTGAGTGACTTTCTAGGTCATTTCAGAGGACAGTTAAGAGTCAAACCCACCGCCGTGGGCCAGGAGTCACACATAGGCCTGTCCAAGAAAGGATGGCAGATTTCCTTTCCTGGAAGATGATATGGCAATTGACAATGGTTCATTAGACTTTAAATTCAAATTTCACCATCCGCTATCGTGAAAGTTAGATCTCTGGATTTATCACCCGGTGCCAATCCCCAACACAATCACTTACTCTGTAACTATTTTATCATCCTCATTCCTGAAGGGCTTTTGCCCGAAACGTCGACTATCCTGCTCCTCGGATGCTGCCGGACCTGCTTTTCCAGCCCATACTCTCGACTCTAATCTCCAGCATCTGCAGTCCTCACTTTCGCATATCCAAGCCTAAAGTCTGGAATTCCTTCCATAAATCTCCATACTTTTCTTGCTCACTTTCCTCCCAATAAGATGCTACCTTGGCTTATGTTTTGCTCATCTGCTTCAGTACCTCCTTCCAGCGCTGTCATTATTGATGTGTAATGTTGCCATGAAGTGCCATGGGACATTTTATTGTATTAAAGGTGCAACAAGCTGCAATTGTTTTAGAAACATTATTTTTTTTGTGATGTTATTAAATAAATTCAAGTTTAATTTCATTGTTAAAATTTTAATCTTGAAGACTGCCAAATACCAACTTATTTCCAGAAAAAAATATTGTTGGTGTTGGAAGCCTAAGGTAACTGCTGTAAATATTCAGCAAACTAGATAGATCAGAGAAAGAAATAGTATTAATATTTTCGATCCATGATCTTTCACCAGAGCTTGAAGATGTTAGAGAAAGTTCTGGGATGGCTAATTCAAGCTAACCATGCAAAAGCATGGTCATTTTGCAACTGATTTGACACATTCATTGGTCATTTGGCTTTGCCCAGCGTATGGGAAGGAGTGTGGGCTTAAACAATCAAAGGTACTATGCCAAAGACTTTGAAAGAAATGAAATTTGGTCAATGCCTTTAAATTTAGTTGCCATCTTACCAAGTATATTTTGTTTTCTGGCTAATTTTTTTTGTTTTAACTATTTTTGCCTTGAATTAGTTTGCTCTTTCCATAATATACAAATCCCATTAGAGGAAATAATCACACAGATGCATATGCTTACAGGCATTGAATAGGCACCTAGCTATTTGAAGGACAAATAGCACATATGTTCCTTCAGCTCTACGGTAGACAGTTTCTAATTAACTTGTTCAGTAATATTATTACATGCCTCCAGTGCATGTGGGACTTGAAACCCAGGCCTTCTGGCACAAAGGTACACCATTCCCACAGCACAAAAAAAGCCCAATGGTATGCTGGGAAGGTGAGTACCAGTCATGTTGAATACCATTTCAAGAGAATTGGTCAGGTGTAGGAGTATATCAGGGAAACAAATATCGCACAAACAGCCATGTCTCTCCATCTCTCTGACATTAGTAGTTTGAAAGCCTGGTGCATAGCATGGAATTAGTTCTGTACAGACTTCATTCAGAACTGTCTTTCACATTTTAGTTAGTGCAATTTGGGCCCTCTGATGTGATGTCTGTGAAAATATACACATCACATAAAATTTACTTTTAGTTTTACAAATTGAGTTTCACCTTTTCTTATGCATTGCAGATGTATTTCTTCGCATCTGATCAGGTGGTACTATTATTTGACTTCTGGAATATTCACTCTGTAGCAGGTACTGAATTTACTCATTGCAAAAAGGCAGTATTTGAACATAAACTATTTGTTTTACCTCCATGTTCTGCAAGTTTTTTATTGTACATTTTATGGATTTGCATTGGTATTATATGCTTCATTAAAGAAACATAGTGCATATTATTGCAGCCTTCATGACTTGAGTGTCCCAAAGTGCTTCAGAGTCAATGAAATCCTTTTCAAATGTAAGCACTGATATAATGTAGAAAACATGATAGCCAATCTACACATAGCTAAACTCCAGAAATAGTAATCTGATAATGACCAGATGATCTTTCAAAAATAGTATCATGGAATGATTTATGTCTAAATGGGAGGGAGACAGGACCTTATTTTAAGGGTTTTGTGCCCAATAGTGTGTTACTCCCTCTTACTGGAAAGCATATTTTGTTCTCTGTCCTGGGACTTGAGCCAACAACATTCTGACTCAGAAGGGAGTGTACTATTGAGCCATGGTTAACACCTGGCACACCCCACTCCTTTATTTTCTCTTCTGAGAAGTCAGTGGCACTTCATCATTTGCAAATATTGTTCTGTAGTTACAATATTATCTTATGCCTTGTGGGATATTCCATTCAACATCAATTCCACCCTGATACTAATTGTCTGGCCCATAAACCATAGGGAAAAAGACTTGTATTTTCAATGGCTAAATAAAGTTAAACAATTGGCGGACGAGAAAGTGTCTGCTTTCACCTTGAAGCACCAAGTTATTTATGCATGGTATAGGCATTGCAATTTGTGCACAGAGGGAAAAGGCATTAAGAAAACTAATTTTAGTAATTGAAATTTTACCATTGGATATGCTAGATGCTTAAAATTTTCTATGCAACATCAATGTTGTTCTTAACCATACTCATTTCTGTACAGTCATTTCCAGTGTGACTCCTGCTTTGACTTTTGTGGTCTGGTTATATTTGTAAATGGACAGATTTGAGAAGGTTACACTATTTGCACTATTTTCCTGAGAAAGCCAGAAATGTAATAGAATTGAAGAGAAGAAACGAAGGCAATATGGTGACATTAAATTCACTAATTGTGGAAAAGAGAGACAAAAAGTGTAATTTCATAATTTGCAGCTGACTTAATGGAAGTAGCAACTTCATTTAATGACATGCAGGTAATTCATTATTATCAAGTATGTTTGCTTTATCATGCAGTACTGAATTAACTTCATAACGTGTTAGTAATTCAAACAAATTCTGTGTTAATTCAATTAGGTGGCTAGTTATAACTCACCACACCCCAGCTGCAAACATATCCAATTGGGATAGCCATAAAACTAAGAGAATGTTTCAAGTCAACGCACTTGCATTTACATAGCATCTTCAATGTAGAAGATACTCCAAGATGCTTCTTGAAAAGGTCAAACAACATTTAACATTGAGCACCATATGGCAGAGATAAAACTAAAGACTAAAAACTTGTCAAAGATTTGGGTTTGAAGGAGTGTCTCAAAGGAGGGTATGATGTGGAGGTGCCAGTGTTGGACTGGGGTGAACAAAGTCAAAAATCACATGACACCTGGTTTAATCCAACAGGTTTTTATTTCAAATAACTTTGACTTAAAGGAGGATGCTAGTTAGAGAGAAAAAAGTGCAGTCTCGGGCTTTGGTAGCTGAAAGCAAACAGTCAATGGTAGAGCAATTAGCTGATGTAGAACAAGTCAACATCGATGGAATAGGGACCTCTAAAGGTTTTTGGCTGCATATCAATCACTAACCTATCTACTGAGTTACTAATGGATTTCATTCTTGAGTACATTTGTAAGTTGATTCATATGCAGTTCAGAACACAATATAGCGCAAAATAGCTATTCTTAAGTACAAGCGACTTTTTGCAGGTCAGATCTTAAATAAATATTAATTCTCGCCTGTATGGGATCGTGTTTGTCAGTTGGATATTCCCAAGTCAGCGACTGCCTGTACTATGAAAATTTATTTTTAAGTCTTAATTGGAGTGTTTCTCTTAATTAGACCCAATTGTATACAGTAATCACAATTCTGCTTTTAGCTCAGTAATTCCTTTGTGTCTTGTTTTGAACTTGGCACCGAAAATTCATTGTGTCATTGACTAAACCTTTCCTTTTACTTGAAGGAATGGTGCTGACAGTGGTGATTGTTCTGCTTATGACAGTCTTATATGAAATGCTAAAAGTGGAAACAGTGAAACTGGACAAGAAAATATTGGATCTGATGGCATCACCACCTAACCCTCAAGATGAAACAGCAGAGACGCTACCTATAAATCCAAACTCTCAGAAAACCTCCTGTAAAAGGTGATTGGTTATTCTTTGATCTATTTCTTTATTATTATTAGTTCTGTTGGCATTTTAGATGCAAGCTGACACCCATGGTAATTTCTACCTTTTATTTTGTGAGGTGATTCATGTTCTTCTCTCGGTTTAATTGTAATGACAGACTCTTTGTTGCGAAATCATTCTTCACATGGTAAATACATGAACAAAATTAAACTCAGAAATGCTAGGAACAATATGACACCCAACAAGTTCAATACTTCTGTATAGAATCGCAGAAAATTGGCACCCCAGGAGGCCATTTGGCCCATCGTACTCAAGTTGGCTGAAAGAGTTCTCCACACTAATCGCACTTTTCAGTTTTTAGGCTGTTCAGCTCTTGGGTGAGCATTGAAAGTACTAAAACCGAAGTAGTTTTAATACATGATGAGAGCTTCTTGTTCTATTAAAAACTCTCCTTACCCTTGATCTGAAAAATTATCCTTTCTAATCCCGTCTAATCCTTCTGCCAACTATTCTAAATCTCTTCCCCTTATCATTGAGCTCTTTGCTAACTGAAATAGTTCCTTTTAATACACTGGAATCAAGCAGCTCCATTTTAAAAATGTCAGTTAAATCTTCCTTCAGTTTATTCTGTTACAAATAAATGAGCCCTAGACTATCCAATCTTGCCTTCAAGATGACATTTTCCATTTCTAGCAACATTCTTGAAAATCTTTGTACCCGCTCCAGTGAAGAGATGATTCTTCTAATTTAGTTACCTGAACCGAACAATCAGCTTGCTGTGGCAAAGCAAGTGTTTTACTCTGTTTGAGGATAAGCTGTATGCTCTTATATTCTATGGGTTAGATAGTAAAGGAAAGCATCAAATAGGTCTTCTTAACCACCTTAAATATCTGTCCTGATACCTTCAGGAAACTGTGGTTATGCACTTCAAGGTGTCTGTTACTCAGCACTTGTCAGTGCATCATTGCATAGCCCTAGACAGATTTACCCTTCCCTAAATGCATTACACCTCAGTTTGTAGATTGAATTCCATTTGCCACCCATTTCTCCACTAGACCATTCATTTGATTTCTTCCTGAACTCATATTTCTCACCCTGTACAAATAATTTTTATGTCATCTGCAAACTTAATTGGGTGCCCAACCCCATTTAAATCTACATCACTGACACAGATCATAGAATCAAGCATCTTAGTGAAGGGCCCTGTGGAACTCAATTGGAAATAGCCTTCTAACTACAAAAGACTCATTGACCATTACCTTTTCCTTCCTGCTACTGAATCAACTTTGGTTCCAGCTGGTGGCTTTTTTGAGGGATACCATGAAGTTTTCTGATTGGTTTGCGTTATGGGACTTTGTTAAAAGCCTTACTAAAATCCATTTAGAATAAATCAAATGCACTGTAGAAATGTTTCAAGCTCCATCTGCCCTGGAGCCTTGGCAAATCATGTCAGGGCAGGTTAATTAAGAACCTATATTTCCATCTTACAATTGTATTTATGTAGCACCTGTCAAATAGTCAACATGCTAAGGTGTCTCTCAGGACTATTAGAAATTATTCTCAAATATTTTTTTTTAAGACAGCACATTAAAAAGGCAGTTTTGCCTCTGGAATCAACTATTGCAAAGCAGTTAGTATCAGCTTTTAATTTTCCACTGTCCAAAACTCTGCACTGCACATCCTAACTGTGACAAGGTTCCTTCGCCGTTCTATCCTCTCTGACTACATCAACTCCTGGTTAATGCAGTGATTTTAAAACTCTTGCCTGGTTTATAATTCCCTCTGAGCTAAATCCTTCCTATTGCAATAACTTCCTCCATCTCTGTCAAATGACATGATATCTTTGATTGTGGCCCCTTAAACACATTCCCCCATTGGCAGCCAAAGTGTTGAGTTCCAAAGCTCTGGCAGTCCCTCCTTAACCTTTTTTTCGCTTTTGTCTAACATGGTTTTTCTTTTATTAAAAAAAATCCTCACAACAACCCAGCTACTTATTCATATTTCTGGTCATCCTTTCTAATAACTATAAAACTTCATATACTAGTGCTTGAGTAAATTTCCATTGCATTTAAAGGTGTTGTATAAATACAAGTTGTTCTTGTTGTGAGACAGCAAATGACAACCAGATGGGTTTAGGATGAGAAAGGAAGACTTGCATTATTAGTGGATTTGATAACCTCAGAATGTGCAAAAACATGTTACCTTCTGCAATATGGTTGATATTTTAATACAGGACATGCAACAATTTATGCACAGCAAATTTCTCACAAACTGCATTATAGAATTCACCAAATCATCTCATATAGTGATTGAGGGATAAATATCAATTAGGACACCGGAGATAACTCAACATGAATATTATCAGTAGAAGGATAAAAATTGAGCATGTAAGAGGCATGATTTAAAAGAGCGAAATGCTTGAGTGAGTGGGAAAGAGCAAGGGAAGGAGAAAAGACAAAAAAAATCAAGTAGAGGTGTTGTTGGACCAGGAGCCAATGACTGTCAGTGAACATAGTGAACGGGCTGGGGTATAGGTTGGGGGGTTACTGGAACTTAGCGTGAGCTAGGTGTTCAAAAATGTTTTTTGATGAGGTCACATCTATAGAGATGTGGATGGTTGGGCAAGAGAGAAAAATAAACCTATCCTTGAATGATGACAATATCTTGATAACCCAAGGTCACCAATATATAAAAGAAAACAAGCAATATTCTTTCACCTCTTGTGGGTGATTAGTACTGTTGTCTCACATCATCAGGTTCCACATTCTCCCAAGGTCTGTATGGGTTTCTGCTAGATGCACTGGTTTCCACAGTCCAAGGATTTACAGAGTAGGTGGATTAGCAAGGCTAAATTGCATGGTGAGCTGAAAATGTGTTGCTGGAAAAGCGCAGCAGGTCAGGCAGCATCCAAGGAACAGGAGAATCGACGTTTCGGGCATAAGCCCTTCAGGGATGTGTAAGGTAGGTGCAGTAGCCATGGGAAATGCAGGGTTAACAAAGATATTTTTAGATTACATTACAGTGTGGAAACAGGCCCTTCGGCCCAACAAGTCCACACCTACCCGCTGAAGCGCAACCCACCCGTTCCTCTAACCTAACACTATGGAAAATTTAGTACGGCCAATTCACCTGACCTGCACATCTTTGGACTGTGGGAGGAAACCGGAGCACCCGGAGGAAACCCACGCAGACACGGGGACAATGTGCAAACTCCACACAGTCAATCGCCTGAGGCGGGAATTGAACCCCGGACTCTGGCGCTGTGAGGCAGCAATGCTAACCACTGGGCCACCGTGCCGCCCATGAGGGCAAGAGGGCAAGAGTCTGGGTCTGGGTGGGATGCTATTCACAGGGTTGGTGGAGACTTTCTGGGTCAAATGGCCTGTTTTGCACTGGAGGAATTCTATGATTCTACCTATGCCTACCCTGCATCATTGCACAAGTTCCACAACTTGATTGAACTCCTTTCTTTCTTTCAATATTGTCAGTGTCTTGCACAGTGACTTTTCCATTGGGTTTTCAAATTTAAAAGTGCCAGAAGCTACAGTTGGATTCAAAACATAAGCATGTTTCTGATCTAACTCAGGAACTACTGTATTGTCAATATTTTGCAATGCAAAGAGTGTGATTTTCAATAAAGTTTCACAAAAATCCGTCACTATTTTATCTGAGTTTCTTTGTCGGACAGCTAGCACAACTTACCAATATATAGTCATATTATTAAAGTTAAAACAACCATAAGAACAATTCAACTTTATCAGAGACAAAGGGAACAATTTATTTCCTGGCTCAGTAGAAATAAAAACACACATACCAGTTTAAACTCAGCATGTGGGATTTAGAGTAGAGGAGAAACATACTTAGTAATTAAATGGAGACGTGATTGAATTATGAAATTAAGCAAATAGAAAAAACTTTGGAAGTAAGTCTCTGGGTCTACCTAAAAATGACATCAAACAATTAAAGAATGCCCTAACTGCATAACAAGTTTGGGCATTTTGCTGTTAAGTAATGTGGCTTTCCACAACTTGTATAATAAGACCTTTAACTTTAGGTTTCAGTATGTTCATTCAGGTTATGTTTATGCAACAGTTTTTCACCCACATCATGATTTTCTGTTACTCACCTCCTCAAAGCATTGGTCCTCACTATAATGAGATTCTGTAGATGTTTGGCATCCTTCGGTGCCTCGATCAAGATATTACTTTTCATGCATCATAAGGTACAAGAGTAACAATGCTGGAAAAATGAGCTCTCATGGGCTGAAATTGTTTTTGCTTCATTCCTCACTTCCCTTATGGTTGTCAATGCCCCTATATTTCAGATGGCAAGGATCCGTTGGTTATTTAACAAGGCGCACATCATAACTGAGCTTAATGTGCATTCAACAATTGTCCACACAGATGCATGACCAGCAGCTATCACTTGACAGAGATCAGAGGAATGAACCCTGACAGGAAAACAAGGAACTTGGCATGATTCCCACTGGATATAAACTTACAAATCTAGCCTTTCCCTCCCTTGAGCCTACTCTTCCATTCAAGATGATCATGGCTAATCTAATTGTGATCTCACTTTCATCTTCTGGCTTACTCCTGATACTCACTAATACCAATGGCAAAAGTGAGGATTGCAGATGCTGGAAATCAGAGTAGTGCTGGAAAAACACAGCCGGTCAGGCAGCATCCGAGGAGCAGGAAAATCAATGTTTCAGGCAAAAGCCCTTCATCAGGACTGAAGGGCTTTTGCTCAAAACGTCAATTTTCCTGCTCCTTGGATGCTGCCTGACTGGCTATGCTTTTCCAGCACCACTCTAATCTAGTCACTAATACCAATGTTAGTCAAATCTATTTACCTGTAGTTTAATAATATTGAATCACCTAAACTCCACCACTATTGGAGTTCCAAAATCTCTCAACAATCAGAGAAAACATTGCTTTTCATTTCCTGCTTAAATGAGAGACCTATTTATAAACTGTGTTCTAGTCTCTTTCACTAGGGGAAACATCCTTTCAGCATCCCCACTGACGTGTGCCTTGGTACAGCGTGTGATGAATCAACATTTAACAAGAATGGGGCCAGTCCCCAAAACATTGCCCTCTGCGCTCAAACAGCCAGTAGATATGCTACACAAACAAAAGGTCCCCCATGTTGTAGAAAGTGAAATGGCGAATGTAATCATGATTTTAGAATTTCTTTAGTAGAAGAACTCCTCTCTACAATTCTGAACTGCTTGTTATTCAATATTCAGTTAGGTCTGATTGGCATCATTGTGTCTCTGGTAGTATCTGTTGTCAAAATGTATGTTTCAAACCCTGAATGTTGTCAACTGGTGATTCTGATGGATTGTGGCTTGAATCTCTGTCGTGAGGCCATGCTGATTAAGTGGGAATGGCAACACAGTTGTTTGGTTTCCTATCCAATTGTCGCAGGTAATTCTCCTCAATCCATGGTACTGTATCATTTTACCATCACAAAACCCTGGTGAAATCAATTGGCTATTTCTAATGCATACATTTTTCATGACTATTGTGTATAATTGCCTGAAAAAAATTTGATTTCACGTTTTGATCATCAATATTTGAAACAGAAGGATATTTAAGTCAGATGCACAATCCTAGCCACATCAGACTGAACTCTTGCCACTTTCATGTTTATATGCAATTAGGAAGCAAGAAGATTCAAATCAATGAACAGACGTAGCCTAGAAAATTGGTGCCAAGTAGTATTTAAATGCAATACAGCATGAGAAGTGGAAAGAGCTTATTACTAGTAGTGCCTTTAAAAAATGCAAAAATATTAACATAACTCTACTTAATTGTTATTGAATATTGCAGGTGGATATGGGTTCATGTACTCCAGTCTGTTTTGCACATTATCCAGGTTGTCCTCAGCTACTTTTTGATGCTTTGTGCCATGTCCTACAATGTATGGGTCTTCCTAAGTGTAATCGCTGGAGCTGGAATTGGGTATTTTGTGGCATACCCACTGATCAAGACTTGTTAATTAGCAATGGTGTACTCCTGCAACTCTTGTTTCAGAACAGAAACTGCCACATTGCGCAGAAGACCTGTGAGAAACAAATGGACTGGATCTTCATCTTTAATAGCCTTCAGAAAAAACTTGTCTTCTTCATACCACAATTTTACACAGAAGCCATATAAAAGCCTTCCAGGGATGATTGTTCTGCATACTTACATCTTTCTGCAATTTTTATTACTGTTTTCTATTTAATGCATTGGGTGACTGTCCAAAAAGGTGTTAATACAGATGCTATACTGAATACAAATACACTTTATTAAACCAAACATCAAAAAAAATTTAACTTGCACCAATCAAAAATATTGACTTTTTATAACTTGCTGTTAAAATGTGCTGCTAATTATAAATTTGGTCAAAAGTGGTAGAAAACTGTGAATATCTCGACCAAATGACCTGAAACGACATTTGTATTATAAAATAATAATGACTGAAAAAGTCAGTGAAGCACCATCAATTTGATCAAAGCTACTTGAAACAGATTGAACACAAAGTTTCTTTCCTAAAGATTATTAATGCATGTGGAAATATGTGAGCTTCAGTACAGTTCCACACATTTGTTCATGGTTTTAGATCATTGCAGCTGCAGTTTTTTAAATTCGTTTGTGGAGTGAGGGTGTCACTGTCTGAGCCACACCAGGTTATCCCTCTATAAAAGACACGTGTCAATGTGTCCAGATGAGTTTTTCTGACAGTTGACAATAGATTTAAGGGTATAAGGAGAGTCTTAATTCCAGAGTTTTAAAAAATTATTGAAGTCACATTCCATGCATGGTGCAGTGTGGTAGCTGAGTGATTAGCATTTCTGCCTCATCGTGCCAGGAACCTGGGTTCAATTCCACCCTCTGGTCACTGTCTGTGTGGAGTTTGCATGTTCCCCTGTGGGTTTCCTCTGGGTGCTCTGGTTTCCTCCCAGAGTCCAAAGCTGTTCAGTTTAGGTGGATTAACCTTGGGAAATGCAGGGTTTACAGGGATAGGATAGGGAAATGGTTCTGCGTGGGATGCTGTTTGGAAGGTCAGGATGGACTGAATGGACTGCTTCTACACTCTTAAGTATTCAATGATTTCACCATAGATGATTAAAACATAGGTCCCCAGAATATTACCTGGCTCTCTGGATCAACAGCACAGTGATAATGGCATTATGCTATTGCCTCTCCCGTGAAGTGGTTTATTTGTTTGCCTGTGTGTAGATAAGGACAAAATACATCTTTCCATTGCAAACTCTTCTTCTCCTAAATTCATTGTACCTGGTGACACATCCCTAAGACCTATATATCAACACAGACAGGTAAGCAACAAGAATTCACAGACCTGGAATTGCATATATTGTACTTTTAAACACAAGGATTATTTTATTAAGGTTCATAATAAAATAAAGCTCATGCTGGAATTTAACTATAGCTAAACCAAATCAAAAATTCCTGAATGTGTTGAGTAATCATTTGAGTTCTCAAACATAAATGATATTTAAATGGTCTTGTAGTTACAAGCATTGTAATTTAGCAAACAGATGAGCAAAGATTAAAGCCTAAACACCAGTGATGTCCACATTGTTAAAATATTACATTCAGAATCAAAAATGAATATCGTTCTTTTAAATTCTGCATCTGAAAAATCAGCTGAACATGAAGAACCTGTTCTTCAAAATATATTAACTCAGCCATTCTTTCCTCGCCCTCTAATTTCACTTGTTAATCTCTTAATGGGATAACCGTGTTGCCAGGGAGAATCAGGGTGAATTCCAAACGAGCTAGAGATTTAAGTCCGTGGGTAATTCTAACAAAATATTTCCAGTGTTTCTGCAGAATTAATCTTCTCTAATAGTTTAACCTACTCAATTATTGCAGTCTGCTTAATCTTCCATTTGCTGTTATCCTAGAACATTCTTAACTCGAGTTAGGATAGTACCAAATTGTGAGAAGCATATGACACATTTCGCTTTCACCACATCTTAAAAGATGCAAACAATTCTCAATTGTAAATTTTGATTTTACGCAAAGTTTACAATACATTAAGCTATGACTTTAAACTCTTGTTGCACTTAGAATGATAAAGTTGCCCAAATATATGCATAATTTTAACACTTTTAAGCATTAGAATTCCTGACTAAGGTCAGGATTAGCTCATTTTGTAATTTGTCCATCAGTGAGAACATGGTTGAACATTTGACAAACTTCGTAAGATTCCTTTGTTTCATATGCCTTAAATACTTTTAGTTAATGAGCAACTAAAACAAAAAAAAATCACAGAGCAAAATTAATAAAATTTAACATTACATCTGTGGACAAGACTTTCATGTTTCTAACA
Source organism: Chiloscyllium plagiosum (assembly GCF_037043375.1). Classification (NCBI taxonomy): domain Eukaryota; kingdom Metazoa; phylum Chordata; class Chondrichthyes; order Orectolobiformes; family Hemiscylliidae; genus Chiloscyllium; species Chiloscyllium plagiosum. The sequence continues at coordinate 33,299,417 of NW_028270159.1, read as the reverse complement.
TTGTGTACATGTGTGGAGGTGTTTACCAACTTCACTTCAAAAATGTTGTTTTTAATTTTTAGGCTATGTTCTCTAACCCTCGACTGCACAACCAAAGGGCTCTTCTGGAGCAATGGTAGTATCCCTGCTTCTGGGCTAGAAGACATGGCTTCAGGTCCCACCTGCTTTAGAGATGTGTCATAGCACATGTGTCAAGCAGGAATATTTTCAGTACAATGTGTGTTTTCATTTGAAAGAAAAAATTTAGGAAAATGCTGCATTGTTTTCATTGTGGTGAGATAATTTACACTAATTGTAAATAGCAATGGAAAAAGACCAACATTTTTTCATGGATAATGTACTTTTTAATTGTTTTGTGACATTGTATTGAAAAGAAATGTTGCATTAGAAGAAAGGAAGTGGTATGATTTAAAAATGCATGAATTCAATGTTTAAAAAGGTAAGTGGAAGCAGCACAAATCCTTTTGCTAACAGTCTTGCCAAAAAAATCTATATTTTGAAAGATGTAACGATGAACCATTTGTTCCTATGCAAGTGTGGTGGAAACTAGGCTTGATCAAGTAGGGCTTCAACTGCCATAGTCATTAACAGAAAAACTACATATAAATGTATTTGGCTTTTCAAGGTCAAGTTTAAATGCATCAACCTTAATATAAATTATCAGTAAACACATCAGAGTCCTTTTTAAAAACGAAACCCAGTGCCTTAGTGCTTTTTCTGAAGCCAGCAATTAAAAATTGGCTCCATTCTGCAAATGTGTTTTGCTCGTGATTAATCTTTATTTAACCAGTGTACCTAGATCAAGGACAAAACATTGGGCAGAACTACTTGGGTCGCAGTTTGCGCAATTGTATTGTATGTATTTTATCCACTGTGCCATGAAATCATGAATGTCAAATTAAGTGGAATATTGCTATCTTAAACAAATACAACTATTTTACCAAAGAACCGTCATGCAGCTACCTTTTTATGTAGAATAAAGGTTCAGAACTACAGGCAGTCGAGTACTCAAATGGTTACATATGGAATAATTGGCCCAAGTGCAAAGATGACTGTTTGGTGGCTACCTACACATGCTAATAGGCCAGAAGCAGGGCAAAATATTGTACAGGTTTTCTGGTATAATACGCGTTTCGTTAATTCGAATTGGCTATAACACTATTGATGAATTAGAGTCATAGAGATGTACAGCATGGAAACAGACCCTTGGTCCAACCCATCTATGCCGGCCAGATATCCCAACCCAATCTCGTCCCACCTGCCAGCACCCGGCCCATATCCCTCCAAACCCTTCCTATTCATATACCTATCCAAATGCCTTTTGAAATGTTGCAATTGTACCAGCGTCCACCACTTCTTCTGGCAGCTCATTCCACACACATACCACCCTAAGTTGCCCCTTAGGTCTCTTTTATATCTTTCCCATCTCACCCTAAACCTATGCCCTCTAGTTCTGGACTGCTCCCACCCCAGGGAAAAGATTTTGTTAATTTATCCTATCCATGCCCTTCATAATTTTGTGAACCTCAACCTCCGATGCTCCAGGGAAAATAGCCCCAGCCTGTTCAGCTTCTCCTAATAGCTCAAATCCTCTAACCCTGGCAGCATCCTTGTAAATCTTTTCTGAACCCTTCAAGTTTCATAACATCTTTCCAACAGATACCGTGAACTTTCTACTGAATGAAGTTAAAAATCAAACAACATCAGGTTATAGTCCAACAGGTTTATTTGGAAGCATTAGCTCTCAGAGCGCTACTCCCTCATCAGGTGGTTGTGGAGTATCACATCATAGGACACAGACTTTATAGCACGAGCTTACAATGTGATGTAACTGAAGTTATGTATTGAAAAAGACCTGGATTGTTTGTTAAGTCTCTCATCTTTTCAAATGAACATGTTGGTCTCAGTTCTTTTATATGAAAATCGCAGAACTTTATTAAAGTTACATTCTCAAGTGAACTTTAACAATTGGTGTCATGTCGGCCCAGATAATGCATTTAAGGTCTGAGGTGCCCGTGTGAGACTGTCTGTGCCACAATGGTCAGACTGATTCTAATCTGAAAAACGGATTTACAGAATCTTACATGGATTCATGCAGTTTTTGAGCAATAAAAAATGTAATTCTGCAAGTACAAATTCACCCCACAAACTTGTGTGTGCATGCCTGTGGATGTGTGTATGGGGGTTTGGGTTATGAGTGCCTGTGAGAGTGTTGTATATGTGGGTGAGTTTGAGTGTAAAGGGTATGAGTCTGAGAGAGGGTGCGTGAGTGTGTTGGGAGTGTGTGTGAGAGAGCGTATGAGAGAGAGTTTGTGCAGGTGTGTGTGTGTGTGTGTAGTGAGGTCACCTGTAGTGTGACATGAACCCAAGGTCCCAGTTGACCGGGACCTTGGGTTCATGTCACACTACAGGTGACCACACTCCTACACAAACTCTCTCTCATATGCTCACACACACACTCACGCACCCTCTCACAGACTCATACCCCTTTACACTCACACACTCACTGAGACACTCTAAACCCACTCCCTCCCCCCCCCCCCGCCCCCAAACACACGCATCCACATGAGCGTGCACACAATTTTGTGGTGTGAATTTGTACCTGCAGAATTACATTTTATTTTGCAGAAAAACTGCATGAATCCATGTAAGATTCTGTAAATCCATTCCTTAGATTAGAATCAGTCTGACCATTGTAGCACACACAGTCTCACACGGGCACCTCAGCCCTTAAATGCATTATCTGGGCCGACATGACACCGATTGTTAAAGTTCACTTGAGAATGCAACTTTAAAAAAGTTCTGTGATTTTCATGTGAAAGAACTGAAACCAACATGTTCATTTGAAAAGATGAGAGACTTAACAAACATCCAGGTCTTTTTCAATATATAATTTCAGTCACATCACAATGTAAACTTTTGCTGTAAATTCTGTGTCTTACCATCTTATACTCCACAACCACCTGATGAAAGTGCAGCGCTCTGAAAAGCTAGTGCTTCCAAATAAACCTGTTGGACTATAACCTGGTGTTGTGTGATTTTTAACTTTTGTAGCCCCCCCCCCCCCCGCCCCAGTCCAACTCAGTGATCTCCAAATAATTTCTACTGAATGGGTATAGTGATTTTCTATAGCGATCTTGTACAGCGCAATTTTCTTTAACTGTTTTCCCTAGTGTGATTTTCTGTAGTGCGGGGATTGCAGAGGAATGCAACTACACTGTATTGCATTATAGCAGAAAGACCCGTAGTGCTGGCCTTTGGGCAGTGCAACTGGATAGCTCCCCATAGTGGATAAGAGAGGGGTTGCAGTTGCTGGCTGCATTAACAACTGGAGCTAGTGTTTATAGCACAGAGGTCATCCCACCCAATATGGCCGTAACTGCTATCACTTTGCTGAATGGGCAACTCTTCTGCATTGAAGACAGCTCTGTGACACAGTGACTTAGCACTGTTCAGGTGGTTCTTCTGCTCCTGCATATTGCTATTGCCATCTAGAGGTAGTGTTCCTATGATAAAACCATTAGTATCGTGACAGTATAGTTCCAAAGTGACTTCCATTCTCTTTTTACGTATTGTATTTTCTAGTTAACGAAACCTAAATGTGATGAAATCAGAAAACTGTTCTGCCTTTCTCAATGCATGCCGAATATTTAGATTTTACCTTCATATTCTTAGCACTCCTTGTCACAAAAATGATTTCAAAGTTTTCTGTATGCATTTCAGATTCAATAAAAATGCAGAAAATAATAGTTTGTCACATGCAGTTATTGTATTGAAAGAATCTACATTCATGTTGGGTCTTGTGGTGTCATGCAAGTTATTTAAAAACTGTCTTTGCTCTGGCTGCTGGGCAGTGGGAAGAGGAAATTCTGAGCATCTGAAACTATTCCTGTCAAGATTAGACTTACAGTACATGCCTGTGCTTACTTGTTTTCCAAACAGGAAAGTACTTTGGTTCAGAAAGCCCAAAAATAAACATAATCAAAGCCAATCTTACAATTTTTTTAGTGAACTTATTGGGTGTATCTCCTTTCTGAAATAAAGCAATCTTTTTTGATGGTGTGATATTAAGTCAGAGGCACTGGTAAAACATTGGACTATTAAAGACCATTAAAGTTATTAGCGCCAAATAAGTGCCCAACCCTTCTGAGGTAAATGATTCAATTACATTTTGGAACATGAGTTTTTTTTTTAGATTAGACTCCTTACAGTGTGGAAACAGGCCCTTCGGCCCAACCAGTCCACACCGACCCATTTCCCTCTGACTAATGCACCTAGCAGAATGGGCAATTTAGCATGGTCAATTCACCTGACCTGCACATCTTTGGACTGTGGGAGGAAACCCACGCAGACACAGGGAGAATGTGCAAACTCCACACCACATTTGCTTGAGGCTGGAATCGAAACTGGACCCTGGTGCTGTAAGGCAGCAGTGCTAACCACTGAGCCACTGTGCAGCAGAAAAAAAGGACTTTGCATTTAAAATTATAATATTTTGCATGTTTTCATGATTATGCTTAATCTTTCAAGCATCTCCAGCATCATAACATGGCTGCAGTTGAGGAATGACTCTCAAACCTCCATCTCCAATGCTGCAAAATGAGATAAAAGAAATGGAAAAGGGAAGCAGTCCATTGTCTGAAGAACCACCTGATCTAGTCTAATCCATGAAATGGAGATGCCAGTATTGGACTGGGGTGCCCAAATTCAGAAGTCAGGTGACACTAGGTGATGGTCTAATGGGTTTCTTTGAAATCACAAGATTTTGGAGCATTGCCACCTCATTAAATGAAGTCACTTGAAGCGGGGTAGCACTCCGAAAGCTTGTCATTTCAAATAAAATAAACCTGTTGGACTATAATCAGGTGTCATGTGACTTCTGACCTAGTCTAACCCATAGTAACACAGCCAAGCCAGAATTCCAATGTAAGCAGAGATCTGATTATTCTGTAATGACCTCTTATTTTCTTCACCCCTCAAGTGTGCAATAACCTAATTAAAGGATTGTTTCATTAATGTGCAGGTTGAGTATTGACAGCAACTTTTCATCAACTGTAAAAGGCACATGTGGTAAAAGAACATAAAATCCTGTGCCCATAACCTTCAATATCAACAAAAACAAAGTGCTAGATAATGGGATTAGGATAGTTAAGTGTTTGTTTTGTGGATTCAGTAGTCCAAAGGGCCTTTTTCTGTGCTCTAGACCTTTATGAATATTATTGTTTACTCATAAAGAGCTAGTAATCAGTAGTTGTGTCCCAGGGTGCCACCTTCATGTCACTTACTACAGAAGTCTTCCGCAATGTAAATTCTTGGATGGGATTCCACATATCAACCAGTTCAGGAATCCACAAATCCAGGAATGAAAAACTCTTTGTAGAACCCAAGCTCTACCACACTGCAGAGTGCCATGTTCTAAGATTTACATATCCAGTCGTACAGCCAACCACTTCAATAGCTCTTGCAAAGGAACAAATTTGTAATGTAATTTGGGAGTGGGCAGTTGCGAAGTGGTTGGGAAGGTAACCCACCAGTTGGGTAGAATGCCAAGCAGGTGAACAAGTGCTTAGGATATGTCAAGGGTTGAGAGTCCAGTTATGGGTGAGGATGTAATGGAGGAGCATGACAGATGGAAGGTGTTACCTGCTCCAGAGGGCATTAGACTGGTGAAGTGTGTAAGTGTGATAAGGAGAGGGTTGCCAGTCTGAAGTAGACAGGGGAATGGACATATATCAGGTTGACAAGGACTGACAGGTGCTGCCATGTTGGCAGAGCATGGGGGCTAGATGGAGTAAGGAGCATTTTCAACATGAACAGAGACTTCCTCAGAGAGATGAAGGATGACTGAGTGAAACTGGGAATTTGGTTCAAAGTAGGAATTCAGTGAAAGGAGGTCAGAAATTCTTTAACTAAGGTTTACTGCAAGGAATAAATTCTCCAGAGCGAGAGGTGAGTGGGAGAGGATAAAAAGGCACAATTGAGAAACCTACCATAATATGATGCATGTGCAAGCAAAGCAGCTGATTGGTGAATATTTCTAGTCTTTAACAAAAAAGAAAGGTCTTCAGTTTGTTGATTAATCTCTAGTTTTTTCACAATAGTTTAAGAAAAAGACTGACATTATTGTAATTGTTTAAATACAAAAACACCAATGTATAAAGAGCAAGGAATTAATCAATACATTAAATCACAATGATAGTGATGGCAGGGCGGATGAGTGGAAGGTACTGGATTCCAAGGTGATCCAGAGCAAACATGTTTGCAGTGCTCTAAGCTCTGTTCCCTGGGATGCATGCTGTCTGTGCACAGACTCTTGTGCAAATGTGATCAGTTCGAACGGGCCTCGGGGGCCAAGGTCAACTGAGGCAAGAGAAAGGTCATGCTTTTTGGGAACTGGGCTGACCAATCCTCAATCCCCTTCACCGTCAGGACTGACCACCTGAAGGTACTGGGTGTTTGGTTCGGGGAGGGGTGCTGGGGTGTGTGCCAAGTCTTGGGAGGAGTGTATCAGCAAAGTGAGGTAGAAACTGTGCAGATGGAAGCTACAGTTGCTCTCCATCGTGGGAAAAAAACCTGGTTATCAGGTGTGAAGCACTGTCATTGCTGTTATATGTGGCACAGGTCTGGCCTATTCCCAGAACCTGTGCCGCTGCAGTCACCTGGGCCATCTTCCAATTTATATGGAGATCAAAGATGGACCGGTCCAAAGGGACTTGATGTATAAAGATCTGGGCAACGGAGGAAAAAATACACCCAATGCCACCCTCACCCTGATGGCCACCTTTGTGTGTAGCTGCATCAAGCTGTACATGGATCCCCGGTACGCAAACACCAAGTGTCACTACGTACTGAGGTTCTACCTGTCACCGGTGTTGTGAAGGATGGGCCTGGCCTCGCTGCCGCTGAACGCTCCAAGTAGTTGGACCGTTCCGTATCACCTGTCCTTTGTAGAGAAATTTATGAAGAAAAACACCTTTAACCACAAGTCCATCAGGAAGTGGTCAGCACGTAGTGTCCTTGCGACCCTTCGGGAAAAGGAGAGGGCAGATCCTATCGAGCGGTTTCCTGAGCAGACTGTCAAAGCCATTTGGCAGAATACCTCATCGCCAAAACTTTCCAACAAGCACCAAGACATGGCTGGGCTGGTGGTGAGAAGGGCTCTGCCTGTGAGATCCTTTATGCACGCCCGGACTCTCTGCCGCACCGCACGCTGCCCTCGAAGCGGCTGCGGGGGGAGAGGGATGAGACTGTCACACACATCCTTCTGGAATGTGCCTATGTAGAAGAAGTCTGGAGAGGAATGCAGTGGTGTTTGTCGAGGTTCGTCCCGAGCAGCGCCGTGGCATGGGATTCTGTGCTCTACGGTCTGTTCCCTGGGATGCACACCGAGACGAACATCAACTGTACCTGGAGGATCATCAACTCGGTGAAGGACGCTCTCTGGGCGGTTTGAAACCTGTTGATCTTCCAGCTGAAGGAGCTGACCCCGACTGAGTGTTGCAGACTGACACATTCCGAGGTCCAGGACTATGTGTTGAGCGATGCGCTGAAGTTTGGGGCAGCTGCTGCCAAGGCACAGTGGGGAAAGACCACCATGTAACATCTGTCTGCATAAGAAGAACAGGGGGCCCACGCAGTCATTTGGGCTCCGCTGACATCTCAGCTAAATATATGGACATATGATTGATAAATGTACAGACCTGTATGTACAAATGATAAATTCTGATCTCTGTATGTAAATGTTTACGTATGTATGGCATGACCAACTGTACAGACTATCAAATTATTTTATGAATAAAGTATATTTTTGAAATTTTAAAAAAAGTGCTGAGATAAACATCAACTGCGCCTGGAGGGTCATCAACTCTGAAAGATGCTCTTTGGTCTGCCCAAAACCTGTTGGCCTTCCAGCTGAAGGAGTTGACCCCATGTAAGTGTTGCAGACTGGAATGTTCCAAGGTCCAGGACTATGTGTTGAGGGATATGCTGAAGCTTGGGGTAGCTGCCACCTAGGCAATGTGGGGAAAGACCACCGTATGAGGTCTGCCTGCAGAAGAAGAATGGGGGGCCTACTCAGTAATTGACCTCCGCTGATGCCTCAGCTAAACACCTCTATGGTTAACACACAGACTTGTAAATACAAATGACTCAGTCTGATCTCTGTATGTAAAGACATGCAATGTATACATATGAACGGCAACACCAAATGTACAGATACCAAAATATTTTTAATGAATAAAGTATTTTTTGAAATAGTAAAAAAATTCAGACCTGGGGGCTCTCATCGCGGGTAAAAACCTGGTCATCAGGTGTGAGACACTCCCAGTGTTGTTTGTTATACGTGGCACAGATCTGGCCTATTCCCAGAACCTGTGCCGCCGCAGTCACCCAGGCTATCTTCCACATCATGTGGACATCAAAGATGGACTGGGTCCAAAGGGACATGATGTACAAACATCTGGGCAAAGGGGGAAAAAGAAACACTCCCATTGCCACCCTCACCCTGATGGCCACTTTTGTGTGTGGCTGCATCAAGCTGTGCGTGGATCCCCGGTACGCAAATACCAAGTGTCACTACGTACTGAGGTTCTACTTGTTCCCGGTGTTGCAAAGGATGGGCCTGGCCTCGCTGTCGTGGAACGCTCTGAGTATTTGGACCGTTCTGTATCACCTGTCCTTCGTGGAGAAGTTTATGAAGAAAAACACTTTTGACCACAAGTCCATCAGGAAGTGGTCAGCACATAGTGTCCTTGAGGCCCTTGGGGAAAAGGAGAGGACGGATCCTGTTGAGCAGTTCCCTGGGCAGACTGTCAAGGTCATTTGGCAGAATGCCTCATTGCCAGAACTTTCCAACAAGCACCAAGACATGGCTTGGCTGGTGGTGAGAAGGGCTCTGCCTGTGAGATCCTTTATGCATGCCCGGACTCTCAGCCACACCGCACGCTGCCCTCGAAGCGGCTGCGAAGGGGACAAGACTGTCTCACACCTCCTTCTGGAATGTGCCTACACAGTAGAAGTCCGGAGACTAATGCAGTGGTGTTTGTCGAGGTTCGTCCCGAGCAGCGCCATGATGCGGGACTCCATGCTCTATGGTCTGTTCCCAGATGCACACCGAGACGAACATCAACTGTGCCTGGAGGATCATCAACTCAGTGAAAGTCTGCCCAAAACCTGTTGATCTTCCAGCTGAAGGAGTTGACCCCGACTGAGTGTTGCAGACTGACACATTCCAAGGTCCAGGACCACGTGTTGAGGGACGCGCTGAAGCTTGGGGCAGCTGCCGCCAAGGTGCGGTGGGGAAAGACCACCGTGTAAGGTCTGCCTGCCAAGGAAGAATGGGGGGCCCACTCAGTAATCGGGCTCTGCTGATGCCTCAGCTAAACACCTGGATGGTTAACATACAGACTTGTATATACAAATGACTCAGTTTGACCTCTGTATGTAAAGACATGCAATGTATACATATGATTGGCATCACCAACGGTACAGATACCAAAATATTCTGGGTTGAGCTGAAATCTAAACTGCAGACATTGTGTCACTTTGGGGAAAGGAAAGATCGCCTGTCACATTGCTTCACGTCCCACGGGCTAAATAATGCAAATTCAAACTTGCTCTATGATCAGAGACAGGAGGGCATGACTACAGCTGAGGCAGGTATGACGACTCAGTGGACCGGGTTTGAAGACCCTCGATCTCTGCAACTGTTCAACAGATACAAGGTACTTGTAAACTATGTGGATGAGAAAGGGGACTGGGGTGTGGTGGAAAAACAGATCACAGCATTAACGTACAGGAAGCCATTCAAGATGGGGAGGAAAGGTAGGACCAGAAGTGATAGGAACACAAATAAAAGCAATAGTAGCAGAAGCAGGAGTAGCTGAATTAGGGGAATAGATAGTGTTCTCTGCACTCATGAATGCAAATCCCAAAGACTATGTTCCCTGCTTGGTACCAGGGTTAAGGACATCCTCAAATTCCCTTTCAAGCCATTCACCATCCTGACTTGGAAATATACCTCCGTTCCTTCACTGTTGATGGATCAAAATCCTGCAATTCCCTCCCTAGTGGCATTGTGGATCAACCCACAGAGAGTGGACTGCAGCGGTTCAAGGAGGCAGCTCACCACCACCTTCTCAAGGAAAACTACGCTCGGGCAATAAATACTGGCCTGTCAACGACGCTCAGATCCTACAAAATGAACAAAAAGAAATCTCCCAAGGCTGGAAAGGAACTCTGAGTGAGAGAAGAGGGAGCCAGTTGTTAACAGCCACATTGGTATCAACAACATTGATAGGATTAAAAGAATTTGAATAGTTAAAAGGCAAATTGAAAAATGGGAAATCTAAGGTACAATCTCAGGATCACTACTTGAACCATAAGCTCAAGTTTAATAAAGTCAAGCAGTGAAATGCACAGCTCAAAAATTGATGTGGGTGGACCAGATTTTGGTTCATGGAACACTGGTACTAGAATAGAAAGGAGATGTTTTGGTGGGATGGGCATTATTAGAATCATTCTGTGACAACTATCCTGGCAAATCAGGAACCAGGGGCTTAGTAAACCTTTAATTAGAAGATGGGGGGTGGGGGAGGTTGGAAGAGGGAAATGTAAGTTTACTAAAGGATTTGGATACATTGCAGGCCAACTATTTGGATAATACCCAGAGTGAGACTGGAGGGTCAGAGTATTCAAACTTGGAAAAACAACAGCAAATAAAGTCAAAGGGAAACCAGAAGAAGAGTGTATTTGTGATATTTGCAATAATGTAAAACAGGTAAATGACAAATTGATAGCCAGTTCACATTTCTGCAATTTTTTATTTCTATTGGAACATAAGAACTTGGAGGAGTAGGCCATCTGGTCCTTCGAGCCCACTCCGCCATTCAGTAAGATCATGACTGATGTTTTCGAAGCCTTAGCTTCACTCACCCACCCTCTCCCTATAACCCTGAATTTCTTTACTGTTGAAAACAGTATTGATCTTGCTTTAAAAACATTTATTGAGGAAGCCTGAACTACTTCACTGGGCAGGAAACTCCACAGATTTACAACCCTCTGGGTAAAGAAGCTCCTTCTCAATTTGGTCCTAATTCTGCTCCCCCTAATCTTGAGGCTATGCCCTCTTGTCTTTGTTTCACCCACCAGTGGAACATGCTCTCTATCTATCTATTTCCTCCATAATTTTATGTTTCTTCAATCTTCTAAATTCCAGTGAATATAATCCCAATCCACTCGGTCTCTCCTCATAAGCCAACCCTCTCAACTCCAGAATCAACCTAGTGAACCTCCTCTGCACCCCCTCTAGTGCCAATACATCCTTTCTCAAGCAAGGAGACCAAAACTGCACACAGTACTCCAGGTATGGCTTCACCAGCACCCTATACAGTTGTGACACAACCTCTTTGTTTTTAAATTCAATCCTTTTAGCAAATGAAGGACAAAATTCCATTTGCCTTTTTAATTAGCTGTTGCCTCTGCAGACCAATCTCCTATGATTCATGCACAAAGTCACCCAGGTCCCTCTGCGCAGCAGCATACTGTAATTTTTTTTAACCAAATAATAGTCTTTATTACTGTTATTCCTATTTGTGGGCGGCACGGTGGCACAGTGGTTAGCACTGCTGCCTCGCAGCGCCAGAGACCCGGGTTCAATTCCCGCCTCAGGCGACTGACTGTGTGGAGTTTGCACGTTCTCCCCGTGTCTGCGTGGGTTTCCTCCGGGTGCTCCGGTTTCCTCCCACAGTCCAAAGATGTGCAGGTCAGGTGAATTGGCCATGCTAAATTGCCCGTAGTGTTACGTAAGGGGTAAATGTAGGGGTATGGGTGGGTTGCGCTTCGGCGGGGCGGTGTGGACTTGTTGGGCCGAAGGGCCTGTTTCCACACTGTAAGTAATCTAATCTAATCTACCAAAATGGATGATTTCACATTTATCAATATTGTACTCCATCTGCCAGACCTTTGCCCATTCACTTAAATTATCTATGTCCCTCTGCAAAGTTTCATAGTCCTCTGCACACTTTGCCCTACCACTCAACTTTGTGTCCACTGAAAACTTGGACATACTACACATGGTCCCCACCTATGTAAATTGTGAATAATTGCGGTTCCCACTGATCCGAGGCATTCCAATAGTCACTGATTGCCAACCTGAAAAGCACTCATGTATTCCCACTCTTTGCTTCCTGTTAGTTAACCAATTCTCTATCCATGCTAACACCTTAACAGTAACACCATGCATTTTCATCTTATGCAGCAGCTTTTGTGCAGCACTTTGTTGAATGCCTTTTGGAAATCTAGGTGCATTACATCTACTGTGTTCCCATTTGTCCACTGTGCTTATGATGTCTGTATAGAAGTCCAGTAGATTAGTTCAGCAAGACTGCCTTTCATGAACCCAGGCTGCTTCTGCCCAATGGGACAATTTATATTGAGATGTTTTGCTATGTATTCCTTGATAATAGATTCAAGCATTTTCCCCACTATAGAAGTTAAGTTAATTGGCCTATAATTCCCCATCTTTGGTCTCCTTCCTTTTTTCAAACAGTGGCATCATATTTGCTGTTTACCAATCTGCTGAAACTGCTCCAGAGTCCAGAGAATTTTGGAAAATTTCCGCAAGTGCATTTGCTATTTCCATTGCCATATCTTTTAGTACCCTGGGATACATTCCATCTGAGCCAGCAGACTTGTCTTCCTTTAGCTCCATTAACTTGCCCAACACAACCTCTTTCATGATAATGATTGCTTTCGGGTTCTCACCTACCTTCATCTCCTGGTCAGTATCTGGCATGCTATGTGTCCTCCACTGTGAAATCTAACACGAAATACCTATTGCCTTTAATAAATGCAGATCTTAGTAGACTACTGATTTGTAATCTGTTGCTGTGCGGAATCACACAAAGCTAAGATTATTGCATAAAGTTAAATAAAAGCATTACTTCAAAAGAACACAAAAGACTTTTTTCATGCACCAGTTTTAAGTAAATGTTTTACACAATCACATTTCATCATTTCTGGAATATTCTGTGGGTATTATAACATGTGCAATATCACAGTTAAGACACTCATCCATTGTTCTTGTGATCTGTCCATAAGGAAACCACATGCTGGAGTAGAACAATATTTTCACTTTTATGGTACTTGTATGATGGGAAAACATGCCAAGGTTGGAAATAGGCCACCCTGTGGAAGGAAAGATCAAGATGGTGACTGACATCAAAGAGATGCATTTTCTGGTGTTTAAAGAATGAGATATGTGGGTAGGCAGAGATGCTAAGTTGGGAAAGTGAAAGATTAGCCTCTGATTAAATAAAGGCCTCAAGGTGGGAAGATGTTTAAGTCTCACAATTCAAGGAGATTTGGGGTCTGGTGGCAGCAGGGAGATTAGAGAGATAAGAATGGACAAGACAATAACAGAACTTCAGACAAGAATGTCAAGTTTGATTTTGAAGAATTAGGGGATTGGGACACAATGCAAAATAGTGAAGATGGATGTGATAGGAACTTGTGTTTTATGGTGAAGTGAAAACAATGCAATGGAATTTGAATGAGTTGAATTACAAAGGATACAGGATGAGAAGATCGTGAAGATACCATTGTAGTCAATAAATGTTGACAGCTTTTAGTGACTGGAGTTGAATTACAAAGGATACAGGATGAGAAGATCGTGAAGATACCATTGTAGTCAATAAATGTTGACAGCTTTTAGTGACTGATGAACTGAAGTGGGTGAGGTTGCAGAGATGAAAGCACATGGTGTTTGTGATAGGCATGGTACAGAGCACAGGGGTGAAGTGCACACTGAGATTGGAGACCATCTTATTCAGCATGATGACATAGTGACAAAAGACAGGGGCATGTCCATAGAGTTCATGTGGAGGGGAATAAGAATATGTATTTCACACAGAAATCAGAGAGCAGTGAACCAGTTAAGCTCCAGCAATTGCTTTGATACCACCATGTGCACCTTGTGAGTTGTTCTACATAGAAATATTGTAAAGTTATGGGATTATATTGCCAAATAACATGTTTAAAGTCTGAGTAATGTTTAACTTGCTGAGGTTAAAACTCTGTTCATGGACATGTAATCAAAGATAGAAAAGGATTCCATCTAATATTGATACCCAACGAGAGGTACCAGATAAGGTTGCGTCTCAAATCTGGTCAAAAATCTGAAGTTGTTGTCTTTAAGTTATGGAATGGACTCCTACCATACTGTCCAGGGTTCCAACCAGTCTATTCAGAGCATTTTATCAAGGCACTACAAGGACTGAGAGGAAATTCACTTGTATAATTTGGAAGACTGCCAATTTTGTTTAAATTAAATAATGTGATTTTACTTGCTTGCAGTGGGGCAGAGAGGAAAGGTTCCTTAGTTATTTAACGTCAGTGAAGTATTTTTTGAGCTCACATGGAAGTACATAGATAGTGCAGAATGAACTCAACACTATTTACAGGTTGGACCTTTGAGATCCTGAAGTTTAAAAAAAAAGAGAAAATGTGTTTTGGCAGTCTGGTACAGATCCTGATCAAATTCAGTGATAAGCCTGCTTTGTTCAAATGAAGGAATGATTAAAATTCTCCACCATCTCCAATTTTAGGTCAGGTAGTTGTGATCAGTGTGGCCAAAGGTAGGTCACATAGGATTCAGAGTGAGCTTGCCAATTGGATACATAGTTGGCTTAATAGCAAAAGACAGAGCATGGAGGAGAGTTGCTTTTCAGACTGGACGCCTCTTTTGTTTGTCATTTGTGAAAATGATTTGAATGAGAATGTAGAAAGCATGGTTAGTAAGTTTGCAGATGACACCAAAATTGGTGCTGTAGTAGACAGTGAAGAAAGTTTAAGATTACAAAGGGATCTTGATCAAATGGGTCAATGGACTGTAAAATAACAGATGGAGTTCTATCTGGATAAATGTGAGGTATTGTATTTTGGTACAGTAAACAAGGGTGGGGCTTATACAATTCCTTCCCATCTATCCGCTCCGCCCTCCTCTCCGACCTATCACCACCTTCGTCGACCCATTGCGCTCTCATCTACATTCCCTCCACCCCCACACCCCCTCCCATTTATCTCGCTACCCCCTTGGCTGACAAGCCTCATTCCCGATGAAGGGCTTTTGCCCGAAAGATCGATTCTCCTGCTCCTAGTGTGCTGCCTGACCTGCTGTGCTTTTCCAGCACCACATTCTTGACTCTGATCTTTAGCAACTGCAGTCATCACTTTCTCCTTATACAATTAATGGTAGGGCCATGGGTAGTATTGTAGAACAGAGGGACGTAGAGGGTGCAGGTACATAAATCTTTGAAGTTTGCTTCACATTGAGACAAGATGGCTAAAAAGGCATTTGACATGTTTGCCTTCTTTGCTCAATCCTTTGAATATAGGAGTTGGGACGTCAACTTGAGGTTGTCCAGGACATTAGTGAAGCCTTTTCTGGAATATTATGTCCAGTTTTGGTTGTCCAGTTATGGGAAGGATATTATTAAGCTAGAGAGGGCTCAGAAGAGATTTACCAGGATGTTGCTGGGTATGGAAGATTTAAGGTATAAAGAAAGGCTGGATAGGTGGGACTTCTTTCACTAGAGTGCAGGAGGTTGAGAGGCAAGTGTGTTTAAGTTTATAAAATAATTAGGGGGTATAGACAGTTAATTTTTTTTCCCTAGAATGGGGGATTTCAAGAGTAGGGGGCACATTTTTTTTAAAGGTGAGGAGAGGGAAAGTTTTTTAAAAAAAAAGACGAGGAGCAAATTATTTACACAAATGATGGTTGGTGTGTAGAATGATCTTTCTGAGCAAGTGGTGGATATGGGCACAGCTGCAATTTTTAAAAGACATTTGGATAAGTTCATGTTTAGGAAGGGTTTGGAGGAATACGGGCTAGGAGAACACAGGTGGGACTAGTTTAGTTTGGGATTATGTTTGGCATGGACTGGTTGGACCAAAGGGTCTGTTTCTGTGCTGTATGATTATATCCAGTGAGAAAGACATTCCAAGATAACAGCCACTAACCTACCCATGGAGGCAGCCTGATGATTGTATGATATACTGCAGCATTGGACAGTTAAAGAAAATGGTGTCCCACATAGCTGCCTGCTCCCCCTGCAGACACCACTCTCCACAGCACAGAGGCCCCGCCTACCTGGGGCTGAGCAGAGGCCTGGGATCTGGCAATCCTGAGTACCAGTGGCCTGGGATGTCTTGCCCTAAACCAACTGTTTAACTGATGGTGTGGGGTGCTCTCCATACTGTGCTCTCATATTTTCTAACCCTGACATTGCTAATATTCCCAATAAGATGTCAGTATCCAAGCTAGTTGGGGGAGAAGGGCTTCCAGCTTTGTTAATGCTTCTCAAGACGTCCATACATGTCCTCAGAGACCAAAGAGGTGACTTCTGGAGAAATTGATCATTTTACCATGATCTGGTGGAGATACTGGTGATAGCTGCAAGACAAGAGAAGGATTAGGCATCATAGTCAGGGATTAGAACTAGTGTGCAATGAAAAACATTGACAGCAGGGTTACTGGGAGTTACAGTGGAATAAGGAGTGGGACTTACTCTGTTGGTGAGATATGGATGTCTCAGCATCTCCATTAGAAGCAGTCCTCATCTTTTCATGTGAGGGCCTGGATTCTCTCCTAAAGTCAAGTACCTCTCCACCCATATGGGCTCTCTTTGTCCCATTATAGGCGGTTCACTCCTGTAATGAAAGGAAGGGAGGGACAGAGAGGTGAAATTGGCTGGTATGGTTTTTGGTACTAATGCAGATGGGGGAAAGGCAGTGAGGTGTCTTAAGGCAGTGCAGAGGCCATGCAGGGTTAGCAGTGTGGGAGATGCAGGAGTGAGCGAGTGAGGGAAGATGCAGGCAATAATGAGGGGGGCAGATCACATGCCTAGTTGGATGCAGTAGAGTGTGTATGAGACAATAGAGAGGAGTGCAGCATTTACCCTGGCACAGCCCCAAAAGTAACCAATCTTCTTTCAGCACTGCTGGTGAATCCTCCTGACTATATAGCTGGCACTGACTTGGGTGGTGCCCTAGGTTCTGGGTTACTAACCTATTTCTAGTCTTTAGCCCATACCCCTCTAAAAACTTTTCATATACCCATCCAGATACCTTTAAAAGCTGTAACAGTCCTCACATCCACCACTTCCTATGGCAGCTCATTCCATGTTTCCATCACCATGCATGTGAAAAAGTTACCCCTCAGGCCCTTCTTAAATCTTTCTACTCTGAACTTAAACCTATGCCATCTAGTTTTAGACTCCCCCACCCCTGGAAAAAGAACTGGCTGTTTATCCTATCAATGCACCTCTTTGCATTGATTTTATAAGCCTCCTTAAGATCACTCCTCAGCCTCTGATGGTGCAGGGGAAAGATCAGCCTTTCCCTATAACTCAAACCCTCCAATTCTGGCAATGTCCTTGTAAATCTTTTCTGCACCCTCAAGTTTAACAACATTCTTCCAATAGAAGGGCGATCAGAATTGTATGTAGTCTTTTAAAAGTGGTCTAACCAATGTCCTGTACAGCCGCAAAATGACATCCCAACTCCTATAACCATGTTCTGACCAATGAACGCAAGTGTGCCAAATTACTTCTTCACCACTCTGTCGACCTGTGACTCTACTTACATTAGAGATAAGAAGAATTTGATATTATTTTATGAAACAGGCAAAATTGAAGAAAGCGCAGTATAACTAATCCATTTTGTACTCTCCTCAATGACCACTAACACTTAATCTTCTCCTCTATTCTTTTTCTACTGTCATTAACCACTCTGCCTTTGTATTGGAACCCATACCATTTGTTCCACTTGCTCCTCTTCCCCCTTTGTCAAAGATATAAATACCATCAATGTCCAGTTTCAAAGTCATACTGAACTTGAAGCATCAACTCTTTTTATCTCCACACATGCAGTGAGACTTGATGGGTTTCTCCAGTGCCCACGGTATCTTGCTTTTAGATGGTGCTGAGGGGGCTTGTTTCCGTTGTGGATGAATCTAGAACTAGAGCAATAGTTTTAAAAATAAGGGGTTTTAAATTTAAGTGAAAGATGAAGAGGACCCACTTCTCTCGGTGATTGGTCTTTGGAATTCTCTTCCACAGACAGCAATGGAAACTGGTTTATTGATTATATTCAAGATTAACTTAGACAGGAGCTAAGTTAGCAAAGGAGTAACAGCCTATGGGTAGCAAGCAGGAAAAATGGAATTAAGGCCACAATCAGATTGGTCACAATCATTGAATGGCTGATCACCCTTGATCGGCTGAGTGAACTTCTCCTTATTTATGATTTTGAGAAAATTTCAAATTTATTTGGAATTCAACCATTTTCTAAGAATCAAAAGGACAACTAGGTCATGTTGATAATCTGTAAAGGAAATGGTAAATCAACAACAAAGTAGCGGGAAATTTAAATAGAAGATGGGCAAGGCAGGGTTTAAAATAAAATAGGAGGAGAAAGTGAGAACTGCAGATGGAGATCAGAGCTGAAAATGTGTTGTGGAAAAGCACAGCAGGTCAGGCAGCATCCAAGGAGCAGGAGAATCGACGTTTCGGACATGAGCCCTTCTTCCTCATTCCTGAAGAAGGGCTCATGCCCGAAACGTTGATTCTCCTGCTCCTTGGATGCTGCCTGACCTGCTGTGCTTTTCCAGCAACACATTTTCAGCTTTAAAATAAAATAAATGAGTCAATAGGATAAACTCCCTTAACCCAAAAGACCACCATTCCATTTGGGTCAGAAATACCTTACTTCGAATATCTGTCAGACTATTACTGTTTAAGTAACATTTGTTCAACTGATAAACTGGCTGGCTAAAACAAGCCTACATTTGATATTGCAAATTTCAATGCACAAGCATTTCAGTGCACAATGAAATATTTATCTGGATTGTGATCATTCATGATCAGAGCCAGTGTTGTTAAATTGCTCAAAATCTGGTCTTTGCTCATCTGTTTGTCACAATATTTCTGCAGCTACTGATATATTCAACCATGACCTCTCCACTACTAGTCATGCCCTAAACCCTAAGCCCTCTCTCTGACCCCAGTTAATCACCCTGCACCCTCCTTTCTCCAGCCCAAACATGGCCCTCACCTTCACTCCCTCAACTCTGGTGGATGCAGTCCTGAAGGAATAGGACTGTTAGATTTAGCCAGACCACATAAGCCACAATTAGATCCTGCTTGTTTCGCAATCAGTGTGATAAAAAACAGTAAATATGCAGACAAAACATATTTACGGTCAGTTTATCAATAGTTCACACAATTAATATGAGAGTATATTTTAAACTGAAAGTCTAAGCTGTTTGTTGGCTATAATGCTTGTGGAGAAATTGATTGGGGGGAGTGAGGAAGTAGAGAAACAACATGGGGTCAACACACTGGAATTTTCAATGAGGTATCGAGTCTGAGGCCTTATTCATGACGACAGAAAACTACTGATTTCTAAATGGAAAAGAAAACACAATAACAGACATATTGAATGAATATCCCAAGTTAAATCAAAAGGAAGTAATAGGGTAGAAATAAGGCTACTTTTCTGAACTTTCTCAGAATCAAATGTGATACTATAAACGTCAAAACCTCAATAACTTCATGAATTGAAAGAATTAGCAATAACTCTTTGTAGAATAAGTTGTTTCTTGAAATGAAGGTGACAAGGAAAAACTTATGTAGGAATTAAAAACAACGTGAATTAAGCCTCCATTGGAAGGGAGGAGTTGAAACAATGTAAACAAACTGTTCCAGGGAGACTGCAGGTAACACTGTTGATTATCTGCTCCCTCGTGATAAATCTATAATTAAGCCCGCAGAAGGAATATATTGAGGTAAAGGGGTAAACTGCAGGAAAAGTGTTCTTAACAGACAGCTAACCCCAAATGTAACAAGGAACAGGGAGGTTACTTCTGAGAAGGTAGCAAGTTACAGACTTCAGGTCTCGAAAAGAGTAATCAATGTTGGGAATGAAAGAATCTATTGAATCAATAATGTTACATTACAAATTTGAAAGAGAAAATTATATAAGAATCTAACACCAGAACAATTCAATGACAGACCTTTGAAGAACACTGCACAAGGATTGAGTAGCAGGAAGTGAGGACTGCAGATGCCGGAGATCAGAGTCGAGAGTGTGGTGCTGGAAAAGCACAGCAGGTCAGGCAGCATCTGAGGAGCAGGAGAATCGACGTTTTGGGCATAAACCTTTCATTAGGAATGGGGCTTCATTTTCCTGATGAAGGGCTTCTGCCCGAAACATCAATTCTCCTGCTCCTCGGCTGCTGCCTGACCTGCTGTGCTTTTCCAGCACAACACACAATTGCACAAGGATTGAACCGTGGACACATCCAGAAACAAACACTGTTAGTTGAAATCCTGGCTAGATTCCACTATTAGTTGTGTCGTAGTCAGGTTGGGTTGTGAAATTTAACTTGCTTACTTGAGGGGCATGTCTTAGTTTGGTTGGTACATGCAAAAAGGTTTAAATCACGGTTTCAGCACTCAAATGCGATTTTTAAAAAAAATCAGTAGTTAAATTAAAGGTAACTTGTGGTAATTTACCACAATACTAGAATTTATTCACTATGGTGGCATTAAGACGTCATATTAAAAAAACTTCACTAGATGAGGCAGGAAGTTAGCCCTGATCTAGTTGAACGAGGAACAGACTCAAGGAGTGATATGGTTCCTGTGAAGCATTATGGAGAAGTGAGAAATCCATAATGAACAGAATTGTCTTGACGGCAAATTCATTTCCAGCAAAATGGCAGAAGCAAAGTCAGTTAAAACATGCCTGCAATAGAGAGAAAAAGCACAAGCAATTTTACCAGCTTAACCAAAATTGCTAGTAATGGTGGGCAGAAAGATCAGCTGATCATTTCAAAACAAAGACTGATGAGATATTTGCTTCCATCCATTTGGGAGTGTTTACTGTCCTGTAAATATAACTAGGATCTAGCTCTGCAATATATTGCATAATATAGCAGAATATGGCTTCAGTGTCTCATTTTCCACAAGTTCTGGTTGAGATCCAAGCAAATATATAGTTTAATTTAGTTAAGTTTACATTTGTTTGCTTAGAAAAAAAATTAGATTTTCCCAATACTTCCCTTTTTTGTTTACTCATCTTAACAGTCTTAATAGACACTCGGTTTGGATTTACCAAGGCCATTCAGCTCCTGAACCGATGTCAGCCTTGGACAAACATGGACAAAACAGCTGACCTCTGCAGGTGAGGTGAAAGTAATTACTCTTGACATCAATGTAGCACATGACCAAGTCAGCAAAACTGCAGTCAATGAGAATTGGGAAAACTCTCCACTGCTTTGAGTCACATCCACAGAACATAATGATTGCTATCCAGGGTCAATCATCTCAATTCCACAATATTTTTGCAGGATGGTGCCCTAGTTCCAACCATCTTCAAGTAACATTCACAGCTCACAAATGCTGAGAAATGACCAAAACCCTTGACATTTACTGGTATTGCCATCACTGAATCACCACTTTGCTTACCAGGTATTTTTGGAATGTTGAGTATTCTCTACCAGAAAGACTCTTGCAAAGATTTAGTTTAAATTATATGCCATTTCCCTATTATCAATTCCAGTCACATCCTCCAAATGTTCCTGACTCACTTTAACTGTTCACCTTTTAAAAAAGTGTGAGAAGCTCTTGCAGTTTGATTTTATGTTCCTTGCTACTTTACTTTCATAACAAATTTTCTCCATTTTCATTAGCTTGTTAATGATCTGCTGCCAAAACCTCCCAACCCTCTGGCATTCTATTAGTTTTCACCACTTTGCATGCCTTAGTTTTTGATTGGATATTCTGACTGACTTTTTAAACTGCAATGTTTGCTGAGCATTATGAAATATCTGCCACAGTTCATCTACTGACCTTTCCCTCAGTTTCCTCTTTTAGCACATTTTAGATAAATTCTTCTTCATACCTCTGCAATTACGCTTAAGCTGAGGACACTGGAGTGAGATCCAAATTGCTCTCTGAAACTGAATTTGAACTTCCACCATGTTGTGTCACTGCCCCTTAGAGAGTCCTTAACTAGAAAATCTCTTATTAATCCCACCTCCCAACACATGAACTCTATAATTGTTCATTTCTGGGTAACTTGTGTAATTACTGCTCAAAGAAATAATCCCTGATGCACTCTTTCATGTTACCCTCATCTATGACTTGACAAGTTAATGTACATTTTGAAATCAGCCATTCAATTGCAATGCCCTTCTTATATGCTTCCAATATTTCCTGATTTATTCTTTGCCCTACAGTGAGACAACACTTTCCGGACTATAGACAATGGCCACCCATGACTTCTTTCCTCATGTAATTTCTTATTTCTACCCAAACTGATTCCACATCTCAATCTATTGCACCTATATCGCTACCCACCATGGCACTGATATCTTCCTTTATTAACAACGCTATCACACCTCCTTTTCCTTCTGCCTCTTCTGGACCATCAAATATTAATGAACAGTGAGTTCTCAATTGTTCTCCCCCTCAAACACATCTCTGTCATGGCTATCAAGTCATATTCATGAATTTCAGTTTGTGCCGTCAATTCATCTTTGGATTCAAGTTCACTACAAGAAGTGCACACAAATACAGAAGCTGAGATTTCAGTTCAGTACTGTTGAAGGTGCTACATTTCAGACGAGGTGTTAAACAGAGGCCCCATCTGTCTGCTCGGGTAGATGTGAAAATATTTCATGGCACTACTTTGGGGTTTACCCCTGGTATCCTGGCCAATACCTATCCTTCAATCATGAAACAAGTATAATTGAGCCATGTTGAAACTTTATTGCTGGAACAGCACAGCAGGTCAGGCAGCATCCAGGGAACAGGAGATTCGACGTTTCGGGCACAGGCCCTTCTTCAGGAAATCTGAAGAAGGGCCTGTGCCCGAAACGTCGAATCTCCTGTTCCCTGGATGCTGCCTGACCTGCTGTGCTGTTCCAGCAATAAAGTTTCAACTTTGATCTCCAGCATCTGCAGACCTCACTTTCCCCCCTAATTGAGCCATGGTCAAATTGCCACTTGTGGAAACTTGCTGTTTGCAAAGTAGCTGCAAAATTTTCTCTATTAGGGAACACACTAAAAGTATTTCCAATACAAGGGCTGCACAATCGCTCAATGCTTAGTACTACAGCCTCACAGCACCAGGGACTTGGATTTGTTTCCACTGCTGGGTGACTGTCTGTGTGGAGTTTGCACATTCTCCTCGTGTCTGCGTGGGTTTTGTCCAGGTACTCCGGTTTCCTCCCACAGTCCAAAGAAGTGCAGGTTAGGTGAATTTGCTATGCTAAATTGCCCATAGTTGTGCAGGCTAGGTGGGTTGGCCATGGGAAATACAGGGTTACAGGGATAATGGAGTGGGTTGGGTTTGGTGGGATGCTCTGCGGAAGGGTGGTGTGCACTTGATGGGCTGAATGGCCTGCTTCCACACTGTAGGGATTCTATGATAGTTTGGATTGTTCAATGTTTATGAAAATGATAATGTAAACCCATTTTTCTTTTTTTTTAAGAAAAAGGGTATGACCCTCATGGATTCCAGGTCCTGAGGTGAATATCATTGTGTTCTTCCTTATTCTCCAAATGAATCATAGTCGAAGCCCTAGTAATCTTCGAACCTTTTCCCTCTGCTTACAGCACACAGAGACTGAAAAGAAAATCCTCTGTTTAACCAAACACACACGAAAAGGTAGTTTGATCCTGACAAAAACTTTATTAAATGTATATTTTGCAAAAAGGCAGCTTAATAAAATACTTTGAGCATTTATAGGAACCCACATCTCAGGGGAAAAAGGTAACATGATCACTGATAGCATTATAAAACCATCAAATTTTAAGCAGCAATAGAGAGACCAAACAAAATAAAGTGTGCCACATAGCGAACTGCCTGTAACTGGGATTATACAGAACAGTGCTAATGTGCCCAAGTCTGTACATAGTATGCCTTTTAATAAAATTAAAAGATCATTTATTGCTTAAATTCATATCTTTTCCTTTTCTGTTCAGTCAGCAAAAGCACTTAATCATAATCTATGATACAATGGAAAAGCCCATTTAGTGTCAAACTAAAGGTCATGCCATGAAGCATCAACTGCTCATCCCAAGGATATTCCAGCAATACTTAGTAGTTAAATAAGCATTCACGCTAATAATATGAAATAAAATCTCTTAAATAAAAGCAAGTTCTTTCTTAATGAGCAGGTCATGGAATATTTGGCCTAAAATGATGGCAAAGAATTGGCAGAATGATGTTTTAAAAAAAACAAATTTGGACCCCTTTCACCAACAGAAACTATACTCCATAATTGTTCTCTCTACTCCATGTTAACCTAAATATTTCTGACAGCGACACAATGTCAAAGCTTTTCATCTTGCACCCTTCAGAACAGATGCAAGAATACCAAATTTCAAAAGGAAAACAATTTATATTTCATGAGAAGTAAACTGCTCCCCCTCGAAGTTCGGTAATCTTGCATCAGTCTTGTTTTGTGCAGAAAGGACGACCATCAGCAGTGTGCCACTTTTTCCCAGCAATAGACAAGATCTGGCAGGCTTGTCACGATTTGCCCTTCAACCACATAATAATAGGAACTTGCACCCTATTCACCATCTTGCCTTAAATTAAACAATCCTGTAATCAGCAAAATTTATAGTGTCTCGGTTGTTTGAGAATGCTGGAACAGACCTGCCAACCTGCTCTGGAGAGACAACTGAAGAGAGATTCTGCGTGTAAAAAAAAAATGCATCTGAGAGTTTTTTGCCATCGTTTATGCTAATTCACTTTTCCGTGATTCATTTAATTGCTCTACAATATCACAGCCTTTATTACAATTAATCATTGGGGCACTTTAGGCAGATATGTCAACAAAACAATGGATAAGGCTTATTCAATCATTAGTCAATATTGTATGACAGAACTACTGACTGTCAACATGGCAGCCAATATTTCTGTACAGGTTATTGCTGAACAATCTATGGCACAAAATTCACAAACTGATAATACACTATGAATCGCACCCAATTCTAGATTATAGGAAGGGTTTCAGAATCATATTCCAAAAAGGTGCATGTTGGCTTACAGTATTTCCCTTAAATAGCTAGCAAATCATAATGTCTATGTTATTTATTCTTTTGTGATGTAATGGTGTCATTTTACATAAAATAAACAAAAGTAGTAATTCTCAGAACTATTCAGATAAGAACATCTACCAGTAACATGTTATCTTTTGTGTTTCATGCATTGTAGAAAAGTGTAATACTTTAGTTTGGCATACTAACTGACAATAGCAGTGTGATCCTGATGTGAAGTACCATTCTCAATTTAATTAAAAGGAATCATTTTCTCAGGATGTTATCATGAAGTGAACAAGCCACAACAGCAGCTGAGCATTTAAGGGGGGGGGGGGGGTCTGATCCTGTTGCACATTTGAGTGGGAAGCTAACCACAATGAGAAAATTACAAACCACATTTGTGCAAAAATGCAGGTTTATGTATAATAAACCAATCAGGAATCAAACAAGGAAATACATCAGCTCAAACCAAGTAGATCTACTGAAAATGCTTCAAGCACCAGAAAAGGAACCTACAAAGAAGAAGAAAAAGGGTAGACAATAAGCAAGACATACTGTCGTGAGATGCAATACAGAACAAGGCAACAATCCACAATGCACTGTATGGCCAATTAGATATTTCACTGAAGTAATCGTAAAATGTGAGAATGAACAGAAGAAAACCCATTTAGAGTGACCCTGAAATTCTGTAGGCCTTCTGCCAATCTCCTGTCATAGTTATGGTAAGGGACCAGTACAATTCTGATTGAATTTCAGGGCCATTCTATCACCACTGCATGAGTAGGGAGACTGCATTCAAGGTGACAAGCCACACAAGTCCTTTTGGAGCTCCAGTACTGATGGCAGACAAGTGTATTCTCCTACTATTAAGATTCGGATTCTGTTTCTTGTACTTTATGTGCCTCGTGAGAATCTTCTGCTGCTTCAGTGATCTTTGAAGAAATCTCCTCTCCTGTTTCTTTATCATTAGAATCTTCTTGGCAAAGAATCACATTCCCTGGGTATGACTCCTTTTCTTCATGTAAGGCCTTTTCTGGACCGACTGTAGAACTGCAGCCAGCTTCTGTTTTCTCAGGAGAAGATTGGAGGCCACTCTCACCACCGGAGGACTGTACTGTCGCCTGCTGCTGTTCTTGGAGCAACTTGGGACTGATTTCTTCAGAAGGGTTTCTCTCAGCTACATTTGCGTTCTTACAAACCGCTCCATTGCTCAATGAACTCTCTGTCGGTGCAGGCACTTCGGTCGTTTCAATTTTAGCTATTGTCAGCAAGTCGCGAATCTCTTTCACACTATCAGGAGATTTGACTGGGCTGCAAGACTCGGAGTCATCATTTGTGACTTGTTCCTCGTCAGATACTTCCTTGAGGTCATCCATAACTTCAACTTCCTCGGGATGGGAAACACCATCATCTTGAATCATTGACACGACCTGCTTCATCCTTTTCCGTTTATCACTTGCATCAGCAGGGCTGCCACTTTCTTGCTTGTCAAACTCATTGTTCCAGTTGATAGGTTGCTCTTCGAGAAGCAGGAGGTTGGGATCGCTGTTGGACAACACTATGCTGTCTCTGAAGAGGTTGTGCTTTCTTTGAACAGCTGCTTCTTTCACAGCTAAAGCGAAAAGAAAACATTGTAACAGTTACTAACATTGTATCAAAGCAACCCTTCTTAGGCTGATCAATTTATTAAGCAATGTACAATTTGCTGCAGAAAGCGAAGCATGCAAAAATAAATTTTGTTTTGTAACCTGTTAGGATTATTAGTTGCAAGACAACAAATACAAGTGCCTATAACAGAGGTAACCATATAGGTCTTTCACATGGATTTTTGCAATTAAGACCATAAGACCATAAAACATAGGAGCGGAAGTAAGGCCATTCGGCCCATCGAGTCCACTCCGCTGATGAGCATTTCAACTCCACTTACCCGCATTCTCCCCGTAGCCCTTAATTCACTCATGAGGTCAGTGATTTTTAAGATGTTCTACGCTGGCTAGCAAAACAGTCTGCTTCAGTGCAAATGCTCACTATCTACTTCTTACCAGGTAGATGCTCTATACCAAACTGTGATACAGATCTACTTAGGCGAAAAAGAGTTTTGTTGACAGCTCAGTACATACCAAATAACCAGTGTTTTATGTAATTACATCTTCGATTATACAGCAGCAATGGGGCAGGATTGAGAATACTTCACTGAATGGTTTCACATCCATGTTGTAACAGGAATTCCAATGTAAAACCACAAGTGGTTAATTCTGAACCAGACATTTATCCCATGGTTGTTTGGGAGACCTTGCTATGCACAAATTGTTTGCTGGCTTCACTCCATCACAATGCTCACTGAACTTCAAAATAAATCCCATTGGTTGTGAAGAACTTTATAACATTGGATGCTGTGGAAACTATCATAAAATCAGAAGCTTTTTGGACACAAACAATCCTGACAACAAGTAGTCAATACTATTGCAGTGCATTTTTTGAATTGGTCAATTCCAAAGCAATTGAACAGTTTTTTCCAAATTAAATTACATAACCAAGTTGGCACACCAACCACACCCATAATTCAAAAAGGAAAAATCTAACAGTAATTGAAACTTGGTCTGATAAGCTCTCTTCACAGTAAAACTGAACTTACATGACTAGATATGTGCAATGACTTAAATTTTGAAGGTCGGATCAGCAATAAAGGAAAGGGAAATAATCTATATTTGGAGATGCCGGTGTTGGACTGGGGTGTACAAAGTTAAAAATCACACAACATCAGGTTATAGTCCAACAGGTTTAATTGGAAGCACACTAGCTTTCGGAGCGTCGCTCCTGATGAAGGAGCGACGCTCCAAAAGATAGTGCGCTTCCAATTAAACCTGTTGGGACTATAACCTGGAAATAATCTAAGTGAAGTGAAGTGCCAAATACCTTTCTCGACAAAGGTCTCTCAATTAATCAAGTTAGTGAGAAGCTGGGAGGGATTGGTGTTGGCACTGGATTATTCTGTGCCAAGAACTAGTAGTTATTGGATTCCTAGATCTGATCTTGTTTTGTCTTGTAAACAGACAAAAGAAACAGAGGCCAACTACTTTGTCTCATTAGCAGGC
This sequence comes from Chiloscyllium plagiosum, assembly GCF_037043375.1. NCBI lineage: Eukaryota > Metazoa > Chordata > Chondrichthyes > Orectolobiformes > Hemiscylliidae > Chiloscyllium > Chiloscyllium plagiosum. The sequence continues at coordinate 33,271,207 of NW_028270159.1, read as the reverse complement.
AAAAAGACCATTCCAAATGTAATCAAAAATGCAACATGGAGACAGCCTGCACACAAAGGTGCTTATTGCATGGTGATAGGAGAACTACAAATAACACTATTCAGGGTCTTCTCAAATGAAATTCTCAGGAATATGACATTATTCGACTTGTCTTGCACATAATCATCCCATCCAGCAAATAGCGAGCAGACTAACACAAACTAAACTATATTAATTAGGATCAAGTATTCTGATGAAGTATGACAAAATAATCCGACTGAACTAGTCCACTCCCCGTTGTACCTGCTCAAGTGTACTACCTTTCAAACCATTGTAAATTATCTTGCAAATCCTATTTCAGATCCATATCTACCACTGGGTTGTCGAGCTGGGAATCCTCGTTTCCATATTATGTAAGGGAGCAGTGTTAAATTTGACAGAGCTAGGTAGAAAATTGTGTTGGGCAAGGATCCTAATTTTTTTCCCACTGTTAGATGCTTCACAGTTACAACACAAATGTTTTTCATGAATTACCCTACAATTCATTATAGCCAATTCCCTTTGTTTAGAAGCCTTTGGTACACATACAGTTGGTGACATTGTTTTGTTTTTAAGTACATATATCCAAACTGAGGGGAAGCAGCAGAAGTTTGCGCTATTGGAAAAATGTAAGGGATGAGCCGAATATATCTGACATCTTATAGTCTGACCTGCAGCAAAGCCAGAGGGGGATACTATGAGTCCAATTTACCAAAGATGTAACTTCTCCCATTGTTGGTAACCATTTCCCCATATTGCCTGTTATCATAATTGATGAGAAAACCACACCTTTATTTCTGTAGTAAATTCACATTAATGTACATTACTTTAAGGTTCTAGTTTATTAAATTATCTCAATTTTTCAGGAACCTCATCTTATGCAAACTAATAAACTCCTGCCGAAACATATTCGCTTTTTCACCTTACAAAAATAATCTTACCTAACATGATGTCTTTTGAGACAGATTGGAGAACCACCTCTTCAAAAATATTATCTACCAGGATAAACTTGGAAAAGTCCTCAAAGATGTATTCTTGAAATTTAGGTAGAGCCTGTGGAAAGGGATTAAAATCAGTCACTCACGAAGAACATGGGTCAAGCTTTCAATGTGACTTGAAGCAAGACCGTCACAGTGTCATCAGTTTGCTTTAGATTTAAATGCACAATTATCATTAAAAATACAAATTCTTCTGAAAATAATTGAGGCTTATAAGCAAATGAATTCAAAGTCTTCCTGGGTTTGAACATTCTAAGTTCTCCTTGGATAATTTATTTAGCTTTGTGAATCACAGTACCCCTACAATGTGGAAGCAGGTCATTTGGCCCATTGAGTCCACACTGACCCTTTGAAGAGCATCTCTCCCCCCCCCCCCCCCCCCCCCCACCCAAGAATATCCGTGTAACCCTGCATTTCCCATGGCTAATCCACCCAGCCTGCACATCCCTGGACACTATAGGTAATTTAGCATAGCGAATCCACCTAACCTGCACATCTTTGGACTATGGGAGGAAACCAGAGCACCCGGGAGGAAACCCACATCGACATGGGGAGAATGTGCAAACTCCACATAGTCATTCACTGGAGGGTGGAATCGAACCCAGGTCCCTGGCGCTGTGAGGCAGCAGTGCTAACCACTGAGCCACCGCCTGCCCAGAACTTGGAATGTTTTAAAAACAAGGATAGATCAGTGAGCATTGCGCATTTCACTTCTTTTTGGATGTATTTTGCTTAGGATTGATCTTGAAGGAAATAAACTTTTAATACAATACGCTGGCACATCAGATAATAGATGCAAGGATATTGCTGCAAACAAATGTAAAAATGTGAATTTGCCAAAAACTTGAAGGGAGCAAGAGGCCCTCATTATTGTTTCAACAGATTCACAACAGATTCTTTTGTTGGTGACAAACGTATCATTTCAATACAATGGGTGACATTGTAGTTTTATGAAGAAAACTCGAAAGCTCACCGTGTTGACAGATGATGAGAGCTTCTTTAGCATGTATGGAATAGTAATCTGGAGCAGTGCTTCTCTGAAAAACTTCTTCCTGACGGTGCTGCTGTCGTAATCGTATTTCTGGACAAAAATAAATAATTATTTTATTGAGGCCGGTGAAATGGAGACAATGGGGATACAGGAGAAATCTGAGGTAATAAAGCGTGGTGCTGGAAAAGGCACAGCTGGCCCAGGCAACATCCAAAGAGCAAGACAGTCTCTCCTGTAAAAGGATGGCAACACAGCGAAAGGAGTACTTGTCATGAAGTCTTAACACTTATTTAGACTTCTATAATGCTGCGCTGAAATGCCAGTTTTGTTTATCAAATCTGCCAACTTATTTCTGCTTGAGATATCTGATGATTAGAAGACGGCAAAGTATCGAAATATTAATCCAGTCTGTCCACTCCAACATTACTCCAATTTTAATGTTTGTGGGGAAATCTCAAAGCAATAATCAGAGAATTAACACTGGATATTCAGGAACTAAATGTTAGACTTATTTTGCTGCGTTATGAGCCACTAATGTATCCTTCAGGAGGAGATTATTGGTTGCCCTACAACTTGTCCACGCTTGTGAATTATGAAACTTGACTCCAGTGTTAGCCAAACTGATCAGTGAACAATGAAGAGAAAGCAGGCTAAAAAGTATCTGTTACAAACAAAATTTTCAAAGATATCTTGCTGAGACAAAAATAAGATTCACTCAGTGTATACGAAAATAACACCAAAATATTCGAGTCACTGGAAATCTGAAATTAAATACACTGTAGGTTTGACAGCATCGGTGGAGAAAGAAAAACAGTTAACATTTCAAATTGAATGTAAGTTGTTACCAGAACTTCTCTCTCCACAGATGCTGCTGCTAGACTTGTTGAGTATTTCCAGTACACTGTTTTTATTTCATTCGGTGTACAATGATTAATTTTATAAAGTAATGTTCACATCTGGACAAGCTATAAATTAGTTATTTTCATGCAATCATTTTTGCTAAAGTATAATTACAGCTAATTAGTAAGAGTTGTGGTGATTGGAGGAATCAAGGATTGTACTCCAGACAACAGGAGTCACTCTCCAAGCTGGTGACTAATGAAAAGTTTACTTTGTTATTGAAATAATTGGGTAGCTTTAATTTCTACAGTTTGAAAAAGGGTCTCTCTTATCAAATCCCATTGATTTACAGTAAGATTCCCACACAGCTACAGTAATGCTCAACGAGAAGTTGTCCAAAAAGGAATTTACCTTTCACCTGCCGTGATCGGTTTTAAAAGTTATATTCCCAATAGGCAGAAACTAAAAATTGCAAGACACAAAAAGAAAATGATCTGACTGCATAATTTACATAGTTAAAGTTGCAGGAGAACTTTTAAGAGATACATTAACTAGTTTCAAGTTAGCTTTATTGGTTCAATTGAATACAAACTGACAAAAGTCCCAGAAAGCCTAGTCAGCATTATTGAAACTGCAATAGTTTGACTCATCACTCACATTTACCAAATTCAAGTTTGAATATCCAAAGAATATATGGACCTTTACCATAAATCAAACCAACACCCCACATTCTGATTCGACTGCACCTCATTTTTAACTTCAAAAAAATCGTACTTATATTTAATCACCGTCAGGATCTTAAAAAGTGTCCTATAGTAAAAACTGGTAACCCAATTGTATTACATTTACCTAAATCAATGTGTAACGAAATGGAACAGTCGCAGAAATTCAGCAACCGTTCAGAGATATGCTGCTCTTAATGGAAAGTTGCTATTACAGTGGAATCTGAATGCTTCCTTTAGCTATTGGATTTAAAAAAGATAATTTTGCAATTTATTGAGGGAACGCAGACTGCAAAAGCAGAAGCCATCGTGAAGAGGATTCCCCTCAAATTCCTGTGGTGGGGTGCAGTTTTGATACAGAATGGAGTTGAGCAGAATGCCTGAGGTCAGAACCTCTTCCTGAATCTTGGGGTTGGAATCAATTACAATGACTAAGGTGGGCACTGACGTTTAGCCCAACAAGCTTGGAGTGGGCACGGTGTCTCAACACCACTCCATCTCAGAAATCACTATCACAGCTAAGGACTAAGAAAATCTCAGGCTTTCAGAAACTCTGCTCTTGCAGATGAAGAAACTGAAACTTCAGAGTTATCTTTCCGCTTTAAAAGGAGCATTAAAATGCAAGCTCTTCTGGCTGAATGCCCTGGTCAAGTAAAACAACTGGGGGTACTAAAACGGGGCTCTGAGGTCAGGGAGTGGATAGTGTATAAGGGAAACTGTCTATTGATAGGAGGGTGAGGTGGGTGCAAATTCTGTCTGTCTATTTCCCACACTCACTAGAATTTAGGAGTCAGGGCAAACAGGCTCAAACCTCAGTGAAACTGCATCTTGTCACAAACTCCTGGAGCTACAACGGAAACCTTATATTTTTATCATTTCCATCATGAGGATTTCAGAGCCAATGTGCTCAGTTACCCCAGTGCGAGGTTATACATTATGTTGATGCAGTGATAATCAGAGACTTCCATCTACCCAATAACCCAATTAGCTTTCGGCCTCACCTTCAGAACTCTCTCCTGGATGCGCTGGATTGTCTTGCACAGCTGTTCCTTGTCTGGGGAATGGCCAAGATCTTGGTGGAGAAGTTGCTCAAATGTATACACGGCATTATCCAAAAGCTGAAAATAGAATATAGTATCTATAATAATTTTCCATGCCCCAAACCCATTCATTATCCACACACTGCTCCCCATGATACCATCCAAAAACACATGAATTTCCACAAGTACTCTGACTGTCCTCAGTATTATCCCATCACCATCTCCTGCAAACCCCTCCACTGTTTGAATTGTCAGACTGCTCATCCAACATGGAGGACTGAGGTTGAACATGAATTTCACTAAGTTAAATATTTGGAAGTCTGAAGCCATCGTCTTTTGTCTCTGCTCCCTTGTCACTAATTCCACTTCCCTCCCTGTACAGGCCAGAACGTTGGCGATCCCAGTCATATTTGACCCCAAGATGGAGTTTTCAGTCACATGATGACACCATGACTAAGACTGCCTATTCCAAATTCTGTAGCATTATTAGTCTTCAATGTTGTTGCAGTTCTTCTGCTTTTAAAGCCCTCTTTCAGATTTGGCTAAACTGACACACTCCTGCATCCCATGCTCCATGGACCATAAGTAATCCAAATTGTGGCTAACACACACATTCTCTTCACACATCACTGCCTTGCTTACTGACCTACCCCAGCCCCCCACAACTTTCTTCCTTCTCCAATTACTCCATAGCCTTCCCCTTTTCAACCTCCAACCTTCTCAGATCACACTCATATCTGCACCAGTTTGGTCTCTGTGTATCCTGGATTTTAATCACTTCATCTGACATCCTCAACCCAGTCCCCAAGCTCTGGAACACTCTGCTGAAACTTTCAGCCCCTCTGCCTCACTTCCCTGTTTCAGACACTATGTAAAAATCTTCCACAGTGACCAATCTTTTGGCTGGCTCACCATGCATGCACATGACTTGCTACGACATTTTATTGTATAATGCCTTCCTGGATTATCTCAGGATAATTTCTTACATTGACATGGTGCCAGTAGAAGTTGTTGTTGTAAACACAAAAAGAAAGCAGGATGCACCGAATGAGCCCTAAAAATATGTATAATGCAAATAGAGACACTAGTCCAGCTGATAAAAGACTAATCAGCCAATGAAGTAGCTGAACAGACGAAACAAAAAGTGTAATGAGCACACATTCAACAATCCAATTTCAAATATGCTCCTTTCAGCCAATGGCAACACACTTTGCTTTCTACCTATTAACTTGTGAATTCACTTATTAATGTCTTTTCAACTAAGCCTTCTAAACATCATTTTGTCACTCAGGAATTTTCTATAACCATTTAGGTTTGGTGTTTAAGTCTGGGTTACTTTATCCTCATTAACCATTAGAGGTAAGCCCACCAAAGTTGGAGAGGAATCAGAAATTAATCAGACGAGCCTTGTAGAATACATCTCCTTTGATAAAGATAGCCATTGAAGTACAGACACTGTATTCTCCAAGCTTCAGATTTGGATAGTGTAATTATGGAGTCAGAGTCATACAGTGTGGAAACAGACCCTTTGATCTAACTCATCCACACAGACCAAACATTCGAATCTGACCAAGTCCAATTTGCCAGCTTATGGCCCATATCCCTCTAAACCCTTCCTGTTCATATACCCTTCCAAATGCCTTTTAAAATATTGTAATTGTAACAGACACTACCACTTCCTCTGGCAGCTGTACAAGCATCTACATGAAAAAGTTATCCCTCAGGTTCGTTTTAAATCTTTCTCCTCTCACCTTTAAGCTATGCCCTCTAGTCTTGGACTCCCTTAACTTAGGAAAAAATACCTTTGCTATTCATCCTCTCCATGTCCCTCTATAAGGTCACCCCTCAAGCTCCGATGTTCTAGGGAGAAAAAAAAACACAGCCTCTTCAGTCTCTCCCTATAGCTCAAACTCTTCCGAATTGTTTAGCAAGGAGATTTTAGTCAAATGCTGTATTGAGGATTGACCCAAGAGGTAGTTGTGCAGAAAATCAATTTTCCTTTTCATCTGGTTTTAATAATAATTTAATGTTCATCATAAATCAATGCTCAGTTACCTTTGGCCAAAAAGATTTGAGATATTTTCATCATCTCTGCCTCAACACTAGAGGGAGTGAAAGATACTTCCTGCCTACATTGAAGAACTAATTTGCCAATGGTGTGTTATTAGGGAAAAAAATAACAGGAAACAAAACAGGTGGCCTAACTTAGAAACATTAATTTGAGAAGAATCTGAAGGATATGAGCATTTCTTTTCAAAGGATGACAGGAATACAGAATATAAATTAGATTGGGACTTCATAGCTTTGATCTAAAATAGATTTTATTAGCAACTATTGGAGATTGGAGAATTTCCTCGAAGCATGTTCAGTTTTAAAAATCAACTGAAAAACGTATTCATTTTCTGAAACCCAAGAGAAAACCATCTTTTTACATGTGGTGTTAATGGAGATGACATCTCTACCTATTTTGTAAAAACAAAGACAAGTAACAACAAATCAAGCTCTTAATTCAATCAGGCTCAGCAAACAGAACAGACCTTTCTCACAAAAGCACAGACACATTTTACAATCCCAATTTGATTTTCTTGCCGAGAAAGGATATATAGCTAAGCTTCCTGGAGGCCAATAACTATTCAAAATGTAACTCTATTTGTACATTCTGAAAAGGCAGTACTGCATTTTCACTCTTAAAGGAAAGTAAACTCCATTCTGCTACCTTTTATTTGTGCCAACATCAGGAAATTTGGTTGGAGCACATTAAATCTGTTCGCATGGTTAGCACTGATTACTTATTGTCACACAGCATGGAACAGATGCTTCAGTCCAACTTGTCCATGCTGACTCGACATCCCAATCTGATCTAGTCCCATTTGTCAGCATTTGGCCCAAATCCCTTTAACCTCTCCCTATTCAGATACCCATCCAGATGCCTTTTAAGTGTTGTAATTGTACCACCACGTCTTCTGGCAGCTTATTCCATACACTTACCACCCTCTGCATGAAAAGGTTTCCCCTTTTAAATCTTTCCACCCTCACGTTAAACCATTGCCCTCTAGCTTTGGACTCCCTGACCCCAGGGAAAAGACTTTGTCCATTTATCCTATGTCCCTCATGGTTTTAGAAACCTCTACAAGGTCAGCTCTCAGCCTTCCACACTCCAGGGAAAAAAGCCTCAGCCCATTCAGCCTCTCCCTATAGCTCAAACCCTCCACTCCTTGTTCAATGCTCAAGCTTGAATCACACAATCTTTAGTTGAAGCTTCATCTCAGGCAAAAGCCAAATATGACTTTTTCCGAACGAAGTTAGAGCTTCAGTCTTCTGAATAGATTCCTGGTATCAGTTTAGCCAAGGAGGCCATAAAATTGCTGCCATGTAGGCCAGTGCAGTTTGAATGATATACAGGGGTATTAGTCATTCAACATGAAAATTCAGACATAGCTAATGATTTGGCACCATTGAAAGGATGTATATCACAGTAGAGTTTTACTACTGCTACAAAGTTTGGGAGGTAATATTTTTATGTAGATTTAGTACGGTCTCCCAACCCAAATAGACTTTCCAATTCTTAAGGGATTTCAAAACACAAACCGCCCAGATGCTCCTCCAACAGGTTTGCCAACGTATTCACCCTTCCACATCTGTTGGACAGCCAAAAGATGAAACATTACTTGACTGAATGACATTTAACAACCACCTAGTCTTTCTTCCTTCTCTCGTATTTTTGAATATTTTCTTATAGCACAATAAAAAAGCAATAGAAGAAAGAAAATAATTATTTTCAATGCTCCTATAATTTTCCTCCAGCTTTGCTCAGGATTATATCCTGGAGACTTGGCAAATCCAAATTCAAGTGAATAACAGGGGGCCAGGCTACATATATAACAACAGCACTAGATACTTTGTGGGTCAAGTGTGAAGGATAATTTTCATTTGTCCATCATTCTACATTAATCCTAAGGATTTTGGTCCTCTATAATACTTTGACTTGCAATCCACACCAAGCAGTACCATCTGGAAACAAATGGTTTGAACCTCTTCACTAACAGTCATTAACAATTGACTGAGCAGATTGTCAAAGCTTACCTCTCTCATCAGAATCTGACCACGCTGGACAAACACCGCTGGACTGGAGAGATCAAAGCGTTGCTGAAGGCCCTCGAGCTGTGGCTGCAGCTGCTCTAGGTGCTCATAGCAGCTTTGCATCTTCACTGGGTGATAAGGTAGCACGCTCAGCTTTTCCATGTACTGGAGATCACAACATAACAGCAGTCAAGTACTCTTCCTGTTTTATGACTTTAGCCTTAATGTCTGCTGCTCATCAGAAAATGGATCCTTTTACCCATTATTAAACTTAGTCTATTACAGAGTCTTATCTTTTTATTTGAAATTATGTCTTTGCAAACCTAAATATCAATTCTGTGGAATTTGCAGGGGTCTTATATTTTGTAGCTTTATCTCAGACAGATCTGTTACTGGTTCAGAGGTTGTGAGCAAATTTTCTTCCCTTAAGGACATTAATGAACTGTATGACCTTTTACGATAAACAGTAGTCATTAGACTAGCTTTTTTTTACTCCAGATTTTTATTGAATTAAAATTTCACCATCGGTCATGGTGAAATTTGAACTCTCGTCCTCAGAATGTTAGATTGGGATCTCGTTTACTAATCCAATGATAATACTATTACACCACTGTCTGAAATAATGTCAACTTTCAAAAGCAGTTATTTCTTTGCAAAGTAACTATAGAACAAACATATAATTTGATTTCATTATTTTGTTTCTAAATATGTTACTAATATTCTATTCCAGAATGCAAATTGAAGGACAGGACTTTAGCCAATCTTCCTAGAGTTCTGCATTTACCTAAAGAGTTACACATTACAAGCAGACAACTCCAAACACAAACCACACTTCTAGTCTCATCTACGCATAGGAAACTAACTTTAAAAAAAAGTCAATGTTCAGAGATGTCATTACACACCTCTGGAGTAGGTAAGACACTATCACTGTGGCACAAGACCTTTACTACAGGGAACCTAATTGAATGTTCAGTTAATTTCCCCCCACCAATGTAGAATAAAATGCAATTAATATGGCATCAGCAGTTGAGGGAGAAAGAGACAGAGGGACAACTTGAATTTACAATATACCTTTCACAGCCTGAGGACTCAAAACGCATTAAAATCAACCAACTACTTTTTGAATTGTATACAAACACAACCCACAGAAATCTGTTAAATCATCAGTTAACCAGTTTTGGTCGATAGTTTAATTCTTTATCTGAAAGGCAGCACTACCCACAAGATCATATCCTCTCAGTTGTGACAGTGTAGACTATGAGAGCAATGTCTGAATTTGGCCTTGAACTATGACATTTCTCTTCTGAAGAGAACTTTTATCGCTTAACCAAACCATATGAATTAAAACAGTACGCTTTGACAAATTGCTAAGGAAACATTTTGACCTTCTATTTCACCAACTTACAGGGAAGCACATATGAGAATAAAACAAGAATTTAAATTGTGAAGAGACAATCTTATGACTGGGAGTACAAAACAAACTGAATATTGGAAAGAAAATCAATTATAAAGTTTATAGACCTTTTCATTGAAATCTGATTAGATTAAAATTTACGCAACCATCAGAGTAGGGAAAATGTGGAGGAAATGGACGGGGATAGTGGGGATGAGACAGCAATCTGAAAGTTGTGTTCCGCATTGTTTTCTCAGTCAATGTATTACTGACCCCACAGGGAAGGGAAATTACTTCACTGGATTCAGGGTAAAAAAAACCAGATTAAGTAGACAGCATGCAGCAAGGGAACTTTGGGAAAACAGAGACCTGGATATAAATTCTTACAGTGAGGGAAATTAAGTAAAGTACAGGCTTAAGGTCATACAACTGGAAAAAAAAACAAAAAGCTAAAACCCGATCCCAGAAGAAAATGGAATCAAGAATTTGCAGCTACAAGCACACATTAGCAATAAAAACACATTCAGTACAAGCCAGGTGAGGAATACCAGAATTGTGTTAAAGGCTGGATTTCTAGAGGAAACTACATTTGAAATGGAAGAGAGTGATTTTTGCTTGCATGGCAGATTTAAAAATACACATGGAACCAGGATAAATGAGCACACAGAATTTTCCATTTTACTGCTTCCCTAACAATGAAGAGAAAACAGAAAGAAAAGTTACCAAAAAAAAAAGAGAATAGATTAGTATGAAAAGGTCGTTTCAGGCAAAGGGCTTTTGCCCGAAACGTCGATTTCGAAGCTCCTTGGATGCTGCCTGAACTGCTGTGCTCTTCCAGCACCACTAATCCAGAATCTGGTTTCCAGCATCTGCAGTCATTGTTTTTACCTAGTATGAAAAGGTACTGTCTTTCAAATGAAAAATTAAACTGTCACGCAAAATTGCCCAAATTGACTTAACTGGTCATTATCTGATGTTTCAGTGTGATATTTGTATACAATTCAAAAAGCAGTCATTTGAATGTAATGAACTTTGAGGCCTCCTAAGGCTGTGAAAAGTATAATGTAAATACAGGCTCTGCCTCAATTGCTAAGTATCTCGACTTATTTTTCTCCTGGTCTAGTCTCTTCCCACCTACACAGGGCACCCTTGATCATTATAACAAATTTCAGTTTCCTAGTCCCAACTATCTGCTCTTCAAAATGGACATCCAATTCTTCTACATCTCCGTGTTCACCATGGTGGTCTCAGGGCCTCCACTTCTTCCTTCAACAAAATCCCAAACAAAATAATCTCCATCTAACACCTTCCTCCATTTGGCTGAACTTATTCTCAGTGATTAGTTTCTCCCTTGAACTGGTCTTGTGTCCTCTAAATATAAGCTGTGGTTATAGGTTCCCAAATGGGCTCTAGATATGGCTCTTTTTGCTGGTGGGTGAAAGAAATTCCTTGCTCCAATCCCACTTGGGGCCACTCCCACATATCCTTCTGGTATATTATGCCTGAACTGATGCTGCTCCCAGCTCTTACTTGGAACTGGGGAAAATAAAAATCAATATTTCTTTCTCCCCCTCTCTCCCGTAACCATGATAATGCTTCCCTTGTCCTTACTTTCTATACTACTAGCCTCCATATTCAAAGGATTGTCCTCTAACATCTCCAGTTATGAAATCATCACCAAGTGCACCATCTCCTCTGCTATCAGCATTTCATAGGGACTATGCCTCTGTGATATCTTAGCTCACTCTTCGATTACCTCCAACACCTCACCAACCTCTCATGGTTCTTTCCTATCAAATTACAGGAAGTCTAAGACTTGTTTTCTTTAACCTCCTCAAAATGTCCATGGTCCCAAACACACACTCCAAGTATGGCAGGGATTTATTTGAATTTTCTTTTCAATCTGGTATTTGTTACTAATAATGCAGTCTCCACTACATTGTGGAGACCAAATGAAGGCTTTGCAGTACAGATCCACTCAGAGTGCAAATATTACCCTCACCTTCTGATGGCATGCCAATTCAAGATACCATCTTGTTTTATTTCAGAGTTCCAAGATCTGAAGTATTTTGCTTTTCACCAAGGAATAGGGTGGGTTTTTCCAATAGGTAGTAACTGGTTTTATAGTAATCAGTGAAGGGGGAGCAATCACACTTGGCTTTTATCAAGGTTGTGAACACTGGGTTTGTAGAACTACTAAGACCATTATCAGCTGGTTACAGAGAAATTAGGTCAAAGTAGTTGCTCTATTGTAGAAAGAGAAGCAAAAATCACCAGGCACCCAATGGTTCAAGCAACCCCATGTGGAAAGCAGAAGAGGAAAGAAAATGGAATCTGTGAATATAACTGTCCAAAATGCAGCACCTCACATTTATCTAAATTAAACTCCATCTGCCACTCCTCAGCCCATTAGCCCATCTGATCCAAGATCCTGTCATAATCTCAGATAACCTTCTTCGCTGTCCACTACATCTTCAAATTTTGGTGTCAGCTGCAAACTTACTAATTATACTAACTGGGGGTTCAGTGATGTTTTCCTTCAAAAGACAAGAATAAATCTAGGAATTTCAGCCAGTAAGGTTTCTTCAGCCATTGCCAAGTTACACAGGGTTCAATTTATTCTGGACTCTCGCGTTTCAAATTTGGAAACAAAGTCCCAACAATGCTAGTGCCAGGTAGCAGGGATCTGGCTTTCCTCCCAAGTCATACAATGGAATGTGTTACAAAGTGTATTTAGAGCTCATCAGCAGCTAAGTTCCATTTTTTCACAAGGCTGGACAACACAAGCTCACTTGGTGCTTGAAGGAACAAGTTAATTACTACAAGTCATACTTTAAATCTGATCAAATTCTCTCATACCCCAATAGAAGACAGCAAAAAATTCAGTGGATATGGTTTGCATATCTTTTCAAAAAGCCATTTAAATATAGCAGACCTAAGACAAAAAACATTGATGTGGAATTTAGAGGTATGTGCCAGACAGAGCAAACAATGGACAGTTTGTCAGTTTCCTCAATATGGACTACATGGTTACATCCAAGATCCAGTCCCATTAGGCAAACCAGATTTCAGCAAAGTTAGTTATCTCCATCAATTAGTTTCTCCTCCTCCTTTCTTAAACCTAATCAAGGGTAAGGTGCTCACATCTAAGAGGACAAGAGTTAAGTATTGAAACTTGTCATTGTGATATTCAAAATCCAAAATTAACTGCTTTACACAAACCAAATGATTGAAAGAATTGCCATCTTCTACACCCTGACAGCAGCCAAGAGGTCAGTGTTATGACCTCATTTCTTTTCCATCCCCTTTCCTCTTAACTTGCAATAAACCAGCTAATCCTACTTCAGCACACAGTGCTGTGTTGGAATTTCTCACCTCTCCCAGCTTGTGCTGGCCTCCTTCGTTCAGAACATTCTTATTCATTTCCACAATCTCCTTGAAGAACAGGTCTCTGACTTCAGCAAATCCCCTGCTGGTTGGGCCCATCAAAGCATCAAGGATGGATGAGATGTAAGGCTGCACTTGATTTCGAACACAAGCTTCGGCTTTAGGCATTACGTAAACTAAACCAGGAGAAGAAAGCAAGTTAGTAAGAACCCGGATCAAGAGATGCTAAAATACAGCAATGTAAGAAGCAAAAGAACAAATTTGCATGAATCATCCCAACAGATCAGAAACATCCGTTCGGATTCCAGGAAGGCAGAGCAATACCCAACATAAAAACTACTAAGTGAATGCGGTTTAATATTTGGATAGGAATTATATATTTATTTTGTAGCTTCTGAAAAACTGTCAACTGTGGTGACTGGACAATGGTCTTGAAAGTAATACAAGGCATGTGGGGAATCAGAGAGATGGAGGTTCAAGAAATCTGTACAGGGAACTAATAGCAACACAGAATGGTCAACATGGAGTCCAAACCCTATGAAACTGGAAGCAAATTCATCAAGCATGTTGTTTAGCACGAATCCTCTTCAATGTCTGATCATAGCTTCTGAAGGTAGGGGTGTTTGTAAATTCTGAATCTGGTGTTATGGTTTGATGGCGGAAGTAAATATCAATTAAATTTTCAGATGAAAAAACATGCAATCTTTCTTTTGTGCTTGATATCAGAACTTGCATTTGGGTTAGTAGAACAGGCATGAGCTTCAGAATGAAAGTGAACATTGACAAAACCAAAATGATACACATTTGAATAAAAAGAGTCCTATTCATTGAAGGAAGGCAACTAAAACAGCAATGAAATAAGTAGTGAGATAAAGGGTAATGATGGATGAGTCTGCAAATAGAAAGACTAGACAAATTCTAACCAGAAAACTGAAGAAACAAAATCAAAAAGAACTTGTTTTGGAGTGCGAGGCAAAAGTGAGGACTGCAGGTGCTAGAAACCAGAGTTTAGATTAGAGTGGTGCTGGAAAAAACACAGCAGGTCAAGCAGCATCCAAGGAGCAGTAAAATCGACATTTCGGGCAAAAGTCCTTCATCAGGATTGAAGGGTTGTTTTGGAGTACTGCTTGCTATGGATGAGGTTGACAGGAAGGAGGCTAGAAGAACACAGGAAGCCAGGCAGCATCAGGAAGTGGAGAAGTCAACGTTTCTGGTGTAACCCTTCTTCAGGATTAGGGGTGTGTGTAGGCAGAGCTGCAGATAAACTGGGTGGCACGGGCAGGGTGCTGAAGTGGGGATAGGTGAAGACAGGTGGAGGGTACAACCTGGTTGGTCCATGAGAAGAATGAATCTAGTTGGTAGCAGGGAGATTATTTGAAATTGGAGAACTCAATGTTGAGTCCTCTGGTCGATGGACGAGGGACTTGGACTGTGCAGACCACCCAGATGAAACTAACTTGCTAAATAACATTGAAATGTGGACTGGAAAAGAATAGAAAGGATCAGCTGGATATTAAAAGTAACAAATGAAGTGTGGAGAATAGGGAATGAAGAAATAAATTTTTTATTTGTAATTAGGAAAAGACAGAGACTGGGTAAGGCACATCTTGGAAAGTAAAAAACTGGAAAGAGATATCATGAAATGGGTGCAGGACATAGAACATAGAAGAATACAGCGCAGTATAGGCCCTTCGGCCCTCGATGTTGCGCCGATCCAAGCCCACCTAACCTACACTAGCCCACTATCCTCCATATGCCTATCCAATGCCCGCTTAAATGCCCATAATGAGGGAGAGTCCACCACTGCTACTGGCAGGGCATTCCATGAACTCACGACTCGCTGAGTAAAGGAGAAGACTAAACAAAAAAAGGAAGAGGATGGAAAAGAATATCAATACTGGAGGACTTGAAAATTGAAGGATATTATTGAAAAGTGAAAAGGGCACATGACAGTGAGATATGGAAAAGATGATAAGTGAAGAATCTGCCTTCTTGTGTGGAACACACATTATGGTGCTGACAGATCAGACAACGAAAACAGATGCAAAAGCACATAATAACAATTAGTAGAAACAAATAAAAGCAAGAAGTAGAAAGCTCAATGTAATTGAGAGAGACTGGAAAAAAGCTACAGACGGAAAGGGAAAAGCGACTATAATACAATCTGCTCTCACAATAACACAATAGCTCCATTCCTGCGCGATCCCACATTGTAAGAAAATTGCATAATAGCAGCACCACTTAAACCAACAGGACCAGAATCGGGTTATAGCCAATACAGGTAAGGAAAGCTCACTTCTACAACTAATGGTCTAAATTCTTCAATCGTGTTATAATCAATTCACGTTGAAGGCACTCGTGTTATAGCAGAACCTACAGTAACAATAAATGGCAAAGCAAAAAGAACTGAAGATCTGACTAGTGAATAGGGCAGGAATGCACAAGAATTTGAAAAAAAAACTCAAGATGAGACATAAGATCATAAGACCCAGGAGCAGGAGTGGGCCATCTGGCCCTTCGAGCCTGCTCCACCGTTCAGTAAGATCATGGCTGATCTTTTTGTGGCCTCAGCTCCACTTACCCACCCACTCACCATAACCCTTCATTCCTTTATTGTTCAAATAAAGTTATCTTCGCTTTAAAAACATTTACTAAGTAGCGTCAACTACTTCACTAGGCAAGGAATTCCATACCTTTACAACCCTCTGGGTGAAGTAGTTCTTTCTCAATTCAGTCCTAAATCTGCTCTCTTTAAGCTTGAGGCTACGCCCTCTAGTCCTAGTTTCACCTGCCAGTGGAAACACCCTCTGTACTCTAGAGAAACATCTTTTACGTTTCTAGAAGATTCACCCCCCCCCCCCCCCCCAAGTCTTCTGAATTCTAATGAATATAATCCCAGTCTACAAAATCCCAGTCTTTCTGCAAAAGCCAACCCCCTCAGCTCTGGAATGAACCTAGTGAACCTCCTCTGCACCCCTTTAGTGTCAGTATATCCTTTCTCAAGTAAGGAGATCAAAACTGCACACAGTATTCCAGATGTGGCCTCACCATCACCCAGAACAGCTGCAACATAACCTCCTGCTTTTAAACTCAACCCCTTTAGTAATCAAAGACAAAATTCCGTTTGCCTTCCTAATTACTTGTTGTACCTGCAGACCAACCCTCAGATTCATGCACAATGACACCCAAGTCTCTCTGCATAGCAGCACGCTGCAACTTTTGCCATACAAATGACAGTCCTTTTTACTGTTACTCTGACCGAAATGGAAGACTTCACATTTATTAACATTGATCACATCTGCCAGACCTTTGCCCACTCAAAGTATCTATGTTCCTCTCCAAAGTTTCACAGTCCCCTGCACACTTTGCTCTGCCACTCATCTTTGTGTTACCTGCAAACTTTGACACACTACACGTTGTCCTCAACTCCAAATAATCTGTACAAGTTGTGAGTGCAGAGAACTTTGGAAAATTACCACCAGTGCACTTGCTATTCCTCCCAAGAGACAAGTGACATTTGTGCCAGCAATGACCATCTCCCTTTGACATTCAATGACTTTACATAGAATCTCAACAATGTGGAAACAGGTCATTTTGGCCCAACAATTCCACACTGACACTCTGAAGAGGGTCTGACCCATTCCCCACAACTATTACTCGACAGTTCCCTTGACTAATGATTCTAACCTACACATCCCTGAACACCATGGGCAATTTGGCATAGCTAATTCACCTAACCTGCGCATCTTTGGACTGTGGGAGGAAACCGGAGCACCCAGAGGGAACCCACGCAGACACAGGGAGTGGGTGCAAACCACACACAGACAGTTGCTAGAGGCTGGGATTGAATCAGGGTCCCTGGTGCTGTGAGGCAGCAGTACTAACCACTAAGCCACCGTGCTGCAAATTGACACAAGGGTGTCCATCTCACCAGGATACAATGGTGAATGCATTTGAAGTGGAAGGGATAAATATCTCTAAATTGATAGTCAGAAAGTAATGAGTGGGAAAGGGAGGAGAGAGAAAGAGAGGGTAAATGGAAATGGATAAGTTTTTTTTTTTGAGTAATGGCTTTCCTGGGCTTTATGTTGGCATAATGTGAAGTTCTCTATTAGAGCAGCAAATGTGTGGAAGCTAGCTGAGAAAAGCTAAATCTTGAAGTAAAGGACTTGTTGGGCCGAAGGGCCTGTTTCCACACTGTAAATAATCTAATCTAATGTATCATTGGAGTTAGCAGAGTGGTGAGCAGCTGTGTTGTAAAAGCAGTCTTGGTGAAATGGGACAGGCTGGTCCAAGCAGTGTTACAGCAGTCCTATTTCGCTGGACATAACCAGTAAAATTATTAAGGGAGATGGAGTTGGAGGCAAACATTCATATCAATTTGAGAATCAAGAAGAATAATTTCTGATTTTTCCAACAATGAGTGGCATAGAAATGTGTTCAATTTTACAACTGGGAAAATATGCAAGTTTCTCACCATTAGAGTGTGAAGACAGCAGGACAGCAGAGAAGAGGAATTTAGATTAACTGAAAGTTAACTGTGGAATGGTTTGTGTATTTTACCTGGGCAACATGATATCCTGAGATGTTCAAGCCACATCTATGCTGCTTGTAGTCAGCATTTCTGACACCTCAAAGTGGCCAAGTTAGTGACGAACATTGAGTTGAAAAAGAGAAAAATATAACGAATAGACAATGGCAAATAACTCAGGATTTAGAAATCACAGCCACAATATAGTTTAAAAGAAATTGCCAGATAAAAAGGTAGTCAGTAGGCATCAACATAATGTAAGTAACTGACCATTAGTCCAACTCAAGAATTTAGTAACTTAAAAGAAATAATCCAAAGAATTTCCTGGTATGTACTATTCCCCCTGTATGGTTTCAAGGGTATAAATCTGTTGAAAACAAGACAAAGCCATGAAGTGGATGAATACTTGTGCCCAAGTAGAAATTTCCATTAACAGGGCAATAGCCAATTTATCATGAATGCTTATGTTTAAAATCCATGTACAAAACACTGGCAGCGTTCAATGTCATTTTATGGCATTCAAGTTTAAAAACTCCACTTCTCTGCTTGCACTTCAGTGGGTGTCAAATCAAAGGCTGGGCTGCCCAATTTTATAAAACTTAGTCTGTCAAATTCTATACTTTGCAGGCAGACCCTTTTTTCATTAAAGGTTCTTTTCAAAGAAAAGACTTATTCATAATACAGTTCTACCAGTTGTGGAACAACTGATTGAATGTTTGGTACTAGATGGACCGGAGGATAAGTAAACATGTGCAGATCAGAGTCAAAGCTCAAAACTTGGTCTATATTGTTCCAGTTTGCCTATGAATGGTATCAATCTTGTGATAAAATCCATTTTTCTTTTGTTTCTACTTACACTGCCAGCCAATCAGTAAACATTGCAGCATTCAGGGAATAGTATATTCCACTCTTGCCTAGTCAAATGGGAGGGGTTCGTGGCAAGTCTTTCAATAGGTTAACAGCATCAGTTCAAGGTTGACTGAATAGTCAGTAAGGAGAAAGTGAGGACTGCAGATGCTGGAGATTAGAGTCAAGTGTGTGGTGATGGAAAAGCACAGCCGGTCAGGCAGCATCAGAGGAGCAGGAGAATCGATGTTTCGAGCAAAAGCCCTTTATCAGGATGAAACCATTTGTCAGTATTCATTTCATCTTTGCTTGATTAAATTTGGATTAACTTTAATGAATTTATTTTATTTCCTAAAGAAACCCAGTTATTTCCATAACTGAATTAAACGCACACAGTCTGATAGATTCACTTACATAACTATCAACCACCACTTTTAAATTCAAGCTTTGATAGGACCAGTGGAGGAATGGGACAAGCAAACAAGTTGGTTTACCCCTTCAACTTGTTCTAAAGCTTTTACACAAGAAAATGACTTGTGAAACATAATTCATGTATACAGTGACAACTTGCAAGTTGCATTATTCACCTAAAGATGCTCATGAGCTCGGTATCATCGGTTCTCTGGAAAAAAGAC
This sequence comes from Chiloscyllium plagiosum, assembly GCF_037043375.1. Lineage (NCBI taxonomy): Eukaryota > Metazoa > Chordata > Chondrichthyes > Orectolobiformes > Hemiscylliidae > Chiloscyllium > Chiloscyllium plagiosum. The sequence goes on along the minus strand of NW_028270159.1, from coordinate 33,251,726 downwards.
AACGTGAAGTCAGTCTATTAACTCTCAAATATCTCCAATCCATTGGTCGGAGATGTGGCCTGACCTCTGATTTTGTTTCCCACATGCTCCTTTGAACTGATAATTTGGTCCATATCTGGGCGAATCCTGCTTTCCAGTCCAGGACGGGCTTCCTCACACTTTCGTAAGACAGCTTCATATCGGGCTTTTGTCTGCGCCAGAACCATTTTATGCACAGCCTCGGTGAGCTAATGAAAATGAAGGCAGCAAAATTCAAATGCAAACAGCTTTATGATGTTAAAAGTAATTTTATCTTGTTTCCAGTCAACTTGTGAGCAGAATCATAAAAGACTGTTAACCATGTTACACGCCAAATGTTTTACAACTGCCAAATGAAATAGTTACATTTACAAATGTAACCGTGTTACATGACTCTTGGATATCATCAGGCACTTGGAATCTCAAGGTAACATGAATGCTTGACCATAACTTTATTTTAACAATTTAGTACAAATTAACCAGCAGCAAAACTGACTCTCATTTGGTGATTAGTTACTTGGCAGATGCTCTGAACTCAGTTATAACCATAGATTTACTTGATGCTGGTCATTGTATTTCAATTTTTTTTATTCACTTACCAAGTCTGGGCTTTGCTGACCAGGCCAGCATTTATGGCCCTCCCTAACTGCCCTCAGGGCAGCAGTGGCAAGCTGCCTTCTTGAACTGCCACAGTCCACTCAGTGTAAGTACATTCAAAGTGCTGACAGGAAGGGAGCTTCTGAATCAGAGCATTTCACAAAGGACAAAGCAAAACATGAAGCAGAGAAACTCAGAAAAAGAGAGAGAGAGAGAGAGAGTCAATGCAACAGGGTCACAGTGCACAGGTGAAAGGGTTGAATCAATTTGCTAGTTAAGGGTTAAATTTAAAATACTGAAAACAAAAAGGGGGAAAACCACAAATATACAAAGGCAGGCTCAGAGTGGAAGAACCACACTATCAGCAAGATAGCGCCAGCCTTGCGTAAAGTACAGGTCATGCCTCTATAAACTGTGGAAAAACAATAGGAATGTGAACATGTCATAATACTTTATAAAAAGCAAATGCTGTTTACATCCAGAGTTGTTTTTACACTTCATAGTGATAAAACTAGCTCTCCTTGTGTATGCATGAGAATAAACAATTGTTTGACTTGTTTCCTGAGTTTATCAATTCATCAAGTTGTATGGCAACAACTGGCATTGCAGAACACATAAGCAAACTTATCTGGGAAAAAAAAGTTAAAACAAAACAATTCTTTCTCACAGCCAGCTTTAGAAACTGGTTACTTTTTAACTGGGCTGGCTGTGTGTACACCAGAAAACATGGTGGTAGCTCTGTCTCAGGAGGAACTGTCAGGGTAAAGAAATGATGGGAATGTTAATAACAGAAACAAGCTTCAAGACAGTAACTCATCCAGAAAATTAGATGAGAACTAATCTTTAGCTGCATCTAATTTTTCCAGACGTCTGTTGGGGTTCCAAGTTTATTTTGGGGAAAGCAAGTTTCCTCGTCGTTCTCTTGTATTAACCTTCAAACATCTTTTTCAAAAATGATAATATCTTCATGAGAAACCTCAAAGCAATTTTTCAACTTCCTCTCTATATAGAAAGTGTTGTTCTAAGCAAGTTTAATCTTCAACCTGCTGTAAGAGTAGATGCTTAAATTACAAATTCTAAGAAAAATAAGCATTCAATCTTTTCTGCTCATTGAGAAAGATTATCACCTCAAATTCTGATGCAGAAAGCATTCATCATGTGAGAATATTTACTGAAATGCTGCTAAACAAAACATCAAAAGCCAGAAATAAAAGCAGTTTTCTTGTCTTTTGCTTATTTAAATGGTAATAACTTTGTCCCAATACAACTTATAACAGAAGTTGTTTGCAGCTGCTGCCTGGAGGCATCTGCTATCAGAATGCAAGTGCCCATTTGGTGAGCTACATCAACAAAATTGACAGATGGTTGGCTGAAACCAATTTCAAAAGACTGGCTCATCCAACAATTGTTGGCACAAATCTAAAGATTCTCATACTCACATAACTCAGACATGTTTCAAGGGGCAGGCATGCACGGCTACAAGTTCCATCCCATTCGCAATGGCTTCAGACAAATTGAGAATAAGGATCGTGTCTCATATAGTGGGGCTTTACACAGACCAGTGATACGATGCATTATTTGTATTGTACTAAAATGGTAAATAAAAGCTACGTCCCATTCATCTTACTCCATAATTAAGTTTACAACTTCAACTTCTACACAAACAGAAATCTTCAAATAACAAAGGAGGCACATGAAACCTGAAGAGATTTCCATTTCGTTAAAACCAACTAACCCTTTGACTCCTCAAAACATTAGTTATTGGTGGAGGCATAAATTAAATTTAATCAAGATAACTGCAGACTAATCAATGCAGACTTGACTTTTTTTCAGCTTGAATCACTGGCTGTCCAGTAAAACTCGATGCTTTATCATTTATTGCTATATTGCTTCAGAATTGAGAAAGCAACCAGCAGACGAACATGAAGATGGAAATGAACGCAAGAGGTCCACCTTGAATGCAAATAATGCAGATTTAAATTCAAATCTCTTTGAATCAAAAAGGGGAGGCAAACTATGTAGTCTATCTGAGCAGAAACTAGAGTCATCTTTGTTTTCGTCCTGACTTCTTAGCTATTGCCTGATGCTAGATTGACACAGGAAAGACTGCTGCAAAAGTGAATGCTCTGATTTACTTCAGGCATGTCTATATCTTGACAAATATGAAGAAACCCTGGTGTGGACTGAATGAAGATCTTTTGTGTGATGTAGCTCTGTGTGATATGCTTATTTCAGGAGTACAGAATTATACTCTGATATTGTATTACAAATTAGAAGTCAGAAGGAAACAATTTCATTTAACAAGTTGACAGACCAAAACATCACTGTGTTATGGATCTTGCTGATGATCTTTTCCTTGATCAATGGAACATGTGTCTTTAATCTTTTAGCTACCCACCCATTTACCCGCCTCCAAAATCAATAAATGCTGTGAATATAACACAGCAAGTTCAGGTAAACAGATTCTGAGCTACACAATGGCTCAATCATTGTGAAAAGGCACAATGCCAGATTTAATCCTTATGTGCAGTAACCCATTGAAGGAGCCAATAAAATAATATCTTACACATTTCAATTCATAGCAAAAAAGGATTGGCTATTGCCAGCACATTAATAAATATCCCAAGTTGCAAGTTTAAAAGTTAAAGATACATATAAATCACTTGAATGGCAAAAGGAGAAAAAAATTGGTCTTTTCACCATCTATTTAGTGAGCTGCACACTTTAGGAAATTGGTAACAATGCCCAAGTGGCCAGGGCTTCGATGCTGACTCAATTTGTTATGACCACCTTTTGGGGGAGGTAACTCTCTCCCACTTTAGACTTTCCACTTGGTCAGCCACAATAAATACTTTGATTTCTATTTACATACAGCTATCACATTCAATTGAAAAATTGTATGAGCTAACATGAAGGAGCTGATTACAGATTTTTGAATGAAAGGTATAAATGTTATCCCAAAATGAGAGAAAAAGAGGCAAAATGAAACAGGCATAACAATTTTAAAACATTTCTGACACAGACAATGCAAAATAAGATCTTCTAACTTTTCAAGCTTTAGAGTGCTGGAGCTGTTAGATTTTAGCAGGAGATCACAGTTATTTAACAGGTGATTTGGATTCTTCAACCGTAGTGAAATCTGTAGCTATATCTTCATAAATGATTGTTTCTTCAAGCACTGTTTGGGATAAGGAGGGAACAGGAGGCAATAGAATCCTTACTATTACCTAGCCATCTATCTTTCTGTCACTTTTGCTCAAAAGCAGCTGCTGAAATACAGTTCCCTTTGTATTCCATAACTAACTTATTATTTTCTTGCAAACTGGATAACAAAGGCAACCCTTCATGTCCAATATCAGGCACATGGAAACAAACAGACGATGCCAGTTTCTTGACCTCAGTTGACTTGTTTTGGTGTCTGTAGACAAAATTATATTTTCAGTTCTGATGGCTTCACTTATTCTACCCTAGTTTCCTAGTGTCCCCTCAATCTATGTTTGGGTGATTTGTGGAACTATTTTAGGTCAGCATTTTCTCCATCCAAAAGTCATTTTAGTCCATGAAACATTGCCAGTATTTAAAACCAAATGATACATGTTGAAGATTGATAGCTCCAAAATTTAATATGACAAAAACATAAACCTGAACTTCACAGATCTGGCTCAAATTTCAAATTTTCCTTTCACAATGTCGATGCTAGTTGACTGCAAGTACAGAAGTGCAGCTGTACTGCTACGGGACTCAAACTACAAAACATCTGAAACATTTCACTGATTTCTTTCATTAGTATATAAAAAAAAAAGTGTCTTTTTTTTAAAACCTGCAGCACAGGGTGTTCAGTGGCTGTGGTCAAGCTGTGACCATTATAGCACACCTAGTCCACACAAATACACCAACCCACTAACACACAAATCGGGGGGTTTCAGTTGGTTTTTAAACACCATTTTTGCATATTCCTACAAGGGTAAAACATGCCTTTCAACTTATGCCCAGAGCCAGGAATATAATGACAGGAGATACGTTCCTGTTGAGCAAGTAATTAGATTGCTTTGCAGCTGTGCCTTTTGAAGTCTCTCTCTTTGAAGCTTCCTTGGTCCCTGCGAGGTGCAACATTCCATGGATTCACACAACCCATGGATTCCATTTTTACAAGTTACATTATCATCAAGACTTGGCTTGCAATCTTTGTTTTAAAAAAAAAATACATCTGGTCTAAAAGTTCAATATGGCCATAAGTTATTCAGGGTTCTGATCCACTGCTATTGCAATGAGGGGCAGACTTGATCTCAGTTATTTTTCTCCCTGCAAGGGGGCACAAAACAGTCAATCATGCATTATCCAGATTATTTTAGTAAGACTGGGAAATGATCTGGTAAAAAAAATCACTGCTCAAAATAAACACCTAACAGTAACAATATATTTTGCTGTTGAATCTCTCCGAGCAGGCATGTGTATGTACTCCTAATGGGATGCAGGGAAATTAGTAGATACTGCATTTGGACTTCCGGATGCATTTGACAAGATACGTCTCAAAAGGTTAATTCATAAGGCTAAGAGCCCATTATGTAGGAGGTAGTTCATTGGCATGAATAGAAAATCGACTCATGGGCAGGAAACAGACTGGGAATAAAAGTTCTTTTTCAGTTTGGCCACCTGTAATCAAGGATCAGTGCTGGGACTGCAACTTTAATGACTTGGAGGAAGTGAAGATAGAAGGGAGGGTAGGCTGGGATGTTTATTCACAGAGGTTAAGGATGATCTTATCACAGTCTATAAAATCATGAAGGACATAGATAAGGTGAACAGCAAAGGTCATTTCCGTAGAATGAGTTCAAAAGGAGGGGGTGTAGGTTTAAGGTGGAGGAGAAAGATTTAAGGACCTATATAAATGATTTGGATGTGAGCATAAGAGATACAGTTAGTAAGTTTGTAGGTGACACCAAAATTGGAGGTGTAGTGGACAACGAAGAGAGTTACCTCAGATTACAACGGGATCGTGATCAGATGGGCCAATGGGCTGAGAAGTGGCAGATGGAGTTTAATTTAGATAAATGTGAGGTGCTGCATTTTGGGAAAGCAAATCTTAGCAGGACTTATACACTTAATGGTAAGGTCCTATGGAGTGTGGCTGAACAAAGAGACCTTGGAGTGCAGGTTCATAGCTCCTTGAAAGTGGAGTTGCAGGTAGATAGGATAGTGAAGACAGCGTTTGGTATGCTTTCCTTTATTGGTCAGAGTACTGAGTACAGGAATTGGGAGGTCATGTTGCAGCTGTATAGGACATTGGTGAGACCACTGTTGGAATATTGCCGGCAATTCTGGTCTCCTTCCTATTGGAAGGATATTGTGAAACTTGAAAGGGCTCAGAAAAGATTTACAAGGATGTTTCCAGGTTTGGAGGATTTGAGCTATAGGGATAGGTTGAATAGGCTAGGGCTATTTTCCCTGGAGTGTCGGAGGCTGAGGAGTAACCTTATAGAGGTTTATAAAATCAGGAGAGGCATGGATAGAATGAATAGACAAAGCCTTTTTTTCCCTGGGGTGGGGGAGTCCAGAACTAGAGGGCATAGGTTTAGGGTGAGAGGGGAAAGATATAAAAGAGAGCTAGGGTGCAACATTTTCACGCAGAGGGTGTTACATGTATGGAATGAGCTGCCAGAGGAAGTGGTGGAGGTTACTACAATTGCAACATTTAAAAGGCATTTGGATGGGTATATGAATAGAAGAGTTTGGAGGGATATGGGCCAGGTGCTGGCAGGTGGGGCTGGATTGGGTTGGGATATCTGATCAGCATGGTCGAGTTGGACTAAAGAGTCTGTTTCTGTGCTGTACATCTCTATGACTCTATGACCTAAGGGACAATTCTTTAAGGCAGAGGGTGATTCATTTCTGGTGTATCAAGGGGATCAAGGGTTACGGGGAGAAAGCGGTAGAATGGGGTTGAGAAACCTATCAGCCATGATTGAATGGAGGAGCAGACTTGATGGGCTGAATGGCATAATTTCTGCTCCCAAGTCTTATGGTCTTATACCATAGCCAAATTTACAGATGACAAAGATAAGTGGAAAGGCAAGTTGCAAAACAGATACAAATAATTTAGAGAGGTGTTGAGAGGTTACTGAAGTGAGCAAAAAAAATGAGCAAATGAATTAAAATGTGGGAAAATATGAAGTCGTTCATTTTGGAAGGGCGAACAAAAGAACAGGATTATTTAAATGGAGAGAAATTGCAGAAACTGCAACACAAAGGAGGTACTTTTACATGAAACAAGATGTAGCAGGTAATCAGGGAGGCTAATGGAATGTTGGCACTTATTTCAAGGTGTTCAGAGTAGGAAGCCTTACTGTGACAGTGCAAGATGCTGGTGGGTGCGACCACATTTGAAATATTATTTAAAGAAAGATGATTTCATTGAAGGCAGCTCAGAGAAGGTTCACTTGGATAATCCCTGGTTTGGAGGGATTGTGTTATGGGCAAAGATTAGACAAGTTAGAACTCTACTCACTGGAGTTCAGAAGAATGAGAGGTGACATCATTGAAATATATAGCATTCTTAAAGGGTCTGACATGGTAAATGCTGACGGGATGATTCCCCTCATGGAAGTAAGGTGGGTCAGAGTCAAAATGAAGGGATGCCAATATAAGATTGAGATGAGGAGAAATTTCTTCTCTCAGAGAAGAGTGTCTTTGGAACTCCTTACTGCAGAGAGGTGTGAGGACAAGAGGACTTGTGTAAATTTAGGGCTGAGATAAATAAATCATTGACCAGTAGGGCAATCAAGGGTTACAGGCAAAGTGCAGGAAAATAGACAAGAAGAATGTTGGATCAGCCATGATCCTCTTGAATTGTGGAGCAGGCTTGAGGGGCCAAGCAGCATTCACCTGTTCCTGTTTCTTCTGGTCTTACTGTAATCACAAACCATTAAGCAATTTCAACTAAGCTAGCCACAATTTGTGTTTATAAAATTTGGTCGTAATAAATATTCAATTCAGGAGAAATATATATGCTACAAAGAGTGTCTGAACATTTACTTGGACATGTTTTTTTAACTAGGTAATCATTATTTAAAACCGAGCAGGCCAAAACTTAGAGCTCATTATCATCTCTTAGAAGTGAATGGTGCAATTAATTTGGTGGCATCATGTCCAACTGTGACATTTCAGCCTTCCAATTAGGAGTTAAATACCTTCCAAACAAGAAATTATCACCATTATGATATTGTAATATTGTATTCCCAACAGTACCCTCACCACAAGCTTCACAAATTTGTCTGAGGTTTAATTAGTTTGGAAACAGCTACAAAGAAGGGAGAAATTCAGAGAATAGGGCGGACCAATGACGATGAAGATGCTTACCTCTTTTTCATTTCATGGCCGCAATCTTCATTAATCTCTGACCGAGGCACAGATCCCTCAGTCTAAACTCTATGCCTACTCTTTATAATGCATCCAATTCAGATTGGTGCCCAACATAACCACATGGATATTTCATTAGAACAAATTACTAGAACAAACAAGTTTTTGATACCATATGTAATTGTCAGTTGTTTCCAATTAAGTTGTTATTTAAACACGAATAATGACATTGCAACAATGAAGACTTCTGTACTACATCAGCAGCATTCTGTCTGGCACTTATAATTGATGACATATCTCAACTGCTGTTGTACTGTACAGCGTCACAGTTTGTGTTTCATTAATTTGTATGGAAGCCTTCCAGACACACCAAAACCTGTAAAAGCACCTTGAAATCAAGTTTAACATTCAATTCAAAACACATCAATACATAAAACTTCAGCTATGTCTCACTTTGATAACAGTCCCACATTACAAACAACTTCATTTCTCAAAATAGGATTGGCAACACTGTTCGCTTACTCAGTGATACTCCCCACCCGGTAAGTTAAAGCACCTACTAACCCACCTTCCATTTGTCATCAAGCAATGTAAAGGAGTTGTGTGTTGTATTCAACTATAGCTCAATAAAACCCATGAGAACACAGCTTCACTGTTGTCATGTCTCTCCAATGTTATTGCATGACACACACCCAGCCAATAATCACAGAACATAATTACATTGCACTCTCAGCATGTTACAATTTGATCGATTCTAAAAGATCAGAGTTCTGACAAGTCAGTTTCTATTCTGACTAGAATAGTAGCCGCGAACTCAGTTGTTGACTGTCTGTTGGTACAGATCTTCAGCATACTTAGAAATGCTTGCACTGGTTTGGATAGGGTAGTTTCAAAATGAACTATTTTATTCTGAATAAAGTCCTTAAGTCAAGCACACTAAGGATTTTCCTTGGTCCTATTACCACTTGTCAGAGCCCCAGTCAGAACCAGTGAAAGAAACTAGAAACTAAGCGATAATAATTGGTAGCTGATCATTCTGCTCAAAACTTTGACTTCATTAAACTCCAGGCTAGAAAAGGATTTATCAGGCATTTCTGATTTCTAGAGACTGGATGACAAACAGTAATTACCGCTGGGAATTCAGCTCTGATTCCATGAAGGTCTTATGGCACAGTCCCAAACTCTGGGCTAGAACACTTGGCTCAAGTCTCACTTGTCACAGGTAGGTGCCATAATGTATCTGAACAGGTTGGGAACAGGTCTGACTGAAAATTATATGGCATTGGAGGACATTTAATCCATCATACCTGCACTTGCACTTTGGAAAAGATGTTCTAAATAATCCCACAATGCATTTTCCTCATAGCAGAGGCTAGAAAGGTTGGGACTTGTTTCATGGAGTGTAGATGGTTGAGGAGTGACCTTATAGAGTTTTCTCGAATAATGAAGGGTATAGATAAGGTGAATGGCAGGTGTCTTCTCGCTAGGGTGGGGAATTTCAAGACTAGGGACCTATTTTTAAGGAGAGAGGAGAAAGATTTTAAAAAGACATTGGGGCAACTTTTAAAAAAAAAAACAGGGGTTTGTATGTGGAATAGACTTTCAGAGGAAGTGGTGGATACGGGTACAGTTACAACTTTTAAGAGACATTTGGATAAGTACATGAGTAAGAAAGGTTTGGAGGGATATGGGCCAAGCACAGGCAGGGTTAACTAGTTTAGTTTATGGTTGCTTAGATTGGTTTAGATTATGGTCCAACTAGTCCATGCCGACCAAAGGGTCTGTTTCTGTGCTGTATGACTCGATAACTCCCTGCACATTCACATTTCTCTGCATGCTCCTCCAAACTTTCGACAGCCATACAAACAGAAATTGCTAGGGAAACTCAGCAGGTCTGGCAGCAGCTGCGGAGAGAAAGTGAATATCTCCAAAGATAGCAATGCACAAATCTCTCTATAATTTCTCAGTTCTCAGGAGAATGTAAATGCATGTGCCTGTGCTTGTACTAATACAAGAACCGATAATCAGTCAATTTGTTTAGATACGTACATTCAATGAATAAATACTCACCAGAATCCAGGCCCTCTGTCGGTCATGAAACTTGCCCTTTAACTTTGGTTGGATTGCAGTTCCCAGTTCTGGTAAAAGCTCCTCCATTACCAGATTACTTATGATCTTGAGGGGAGAGAGAAAGAGAAAGAAAGAAAAAAAGACTTGATAATGATCTTTGCCAATAACTTTGCACCACTACAAGTGCTTCAAGTGGCAGTGAGATATTTGATTCATCAGTTTTACATCACCAAAGCTCAGATGGCCAACCAACATTTCCAGAAGAAACTGGATTCATTATCTTCGCTTCCATCACCAACCCAGCCTGAAAAAAATCACTCATCACTGATGGAACTTCTTTAGTTTTCTTATCATGATGAATCAAATTAAAGACATTACAAAACTTCAACTGCACAACAAACTTTAGCTTTCCAATACAGAATGAAACCTAGATTAAAACAAATAAAAAGTAATATAATCATCTAATGTTCTTGATTCCTTTGTCCCAGGTTTCCCTTTATGCCATTAATACTCCAGAGAGAGCTTAGAGCAAAGGGGCAAGCAAGCAAGAGAGTGTAAAGTGCAAATGCTTGAAAGTGGAGATCTGAAAGATGCTTTGACCAAACAGGGACATTTTCAGTATACCTCACATAGTAACACTGATCAAAATTTATTTTGATATTAACTGCACTAAAATGCTGGGTTTATGAGGTGATCTTGGCCTACATTACAAATGCGACTCTTGCAATAAGTGGTTTAAGAAAGGCACACAGCATGTGCTATAAACAGAGAAAAGACATCTTTTGCACATTCGAATACTTGAACCAACGTAATAACCAAAATAACTTGGTTGCAAAAGTAAATTTACACAAGCCATCTGCTAAAAATGATAACTTTCCATATCACCCATTCACACTCGAATGGTTCAGCAATGAACACTTTTTTGTATTAAGTCATTAGATGTTTGCTGAATAAAACATTTCAAATTAACGAAGAAATTGCACTCTCTTACATAGTACTTCCACAAATTCCACCAAAGGCCTCATGAACAAAACAGAACTTTTTGGTAAATTTTAGTTTACAAGAACATTACCAGATTTTGACTGAAAATTAAACTTGGTGAGCTTTTGGAACAAAAGGTTTGAGAACAAAACCAAATGAGGTCATCGTGTTTCTGTATAAAGGCACTGGTTCTTTTGGGAGAACACTTGAGGGGGGGGAAGAAATAATACTGAAGGTCCCAAAAACTGATCAACATTTGCAAAGATTGGAAGAAAAAGAAAACCGATTCCCAGCATATGCAGCTTTTCCTGTGGTTGCATTTCCTATTTGGAATACTGGAAGAAATTCCAACCCATTGTTTACAAAAATGGTACATGCATAAGAAAATATAATTGCAGGAATTTACTTTGAGGAAGGATGGAAATAATTGTACTTGCATGTTTGTTTGCTTGGGGAAAAGGATATTAGTGATTGAGCAAGTTTCAGATTATAAAGAAAACTGACACTGAACAATTTGCTGTTGTGAGAGTTGAAATGAGGCACAACAGTTTAAAAATGTCAGAAATAAGGGGCATTCAACAGGGGAGGATGGGAAATGTTTTACTCAAATCCTAGGCATTTTGTCGACTGGTTTCGAGGAAAATATTACAGCATAGACAATGATAAAATAGTAACATCTATTAATCAGCAGACTGTGGGTTACAAATAACTGTATTTTGTCCATTGGTTTAACTTTAGCTTTTGCCAACATACAATTGGGACTGGCGCTATGGTAAATGTTTGCCATTATTTCGTAGAGCACCAGCCGATAAGAGGTTCTCTTTTCATTGGCTAGTCATGGTACATAAAATTGCCAGAAAACCCCCCCCAAGTAAAATATTTTTTAAAAAGTGCATACTTGTTTTCCAAATTCTCTTCCCTTTCCTGAAGGCATTGGTTTATGCCACTGCAAAACTTTGCCAACCTGGGATGTCCTTTCTCCCCAAAGAGCAATCCTTCATGAAACCCCATGCATGCTAGCACCTGTTAAAGACCAATTCCGACTGCAGACTAGGTTGAGGAAGATGGATTTTTTTTCTGCTCCCAAATCTGGTATGGAGGCTAATTCTTAATGATTCAACATGAGATCTGATAATGAAAGACTCCTGGCAAAAAGTAAGAGATTTATTCATAGAAATCAGGGCAGCCTTAATAAAAACAGGTGGCTTATGATGGGTAAACAAAATCTAAAATAAGTTTAAATACTCATTGCCCCTATCATGGTTCTTGATGAATTCGTAACTTGGTGCTCAATTTCATTGTTCAGCCAATAAATAAACTTGTTTAAAAGACCACTCAGCACTAAAGTTGAAAGTACAATTGGGGACAAACTGAAGTTAACGGCCAATTATTATTACTGTATTAAAAGAAAACAAACAATTGTGATGCTGAAAACCTCAAACAAAAACAGAAAATGCTGGAGAAACTAAGCAGGTCTGACGATATCTGTGGAGAGAAAGCAGACGGAACTTTCTAAGTGCAGAACTGATTGTAATGAGGAAAGAGGGCATACCAGCAGGGCACAAGTGAGACTGACAGACGAAAGTTGGATAAAGGTGAGCCTGGGAAAAAGGAATGCTGCTGATGGGGACCATTAGCAGACAAAAATGAGTTGGCTGTGATGACAGTAGCCCATGTGATGACAATAGCCCATGTAATGATAGGGTCTGGTGATTGAGAGAGTACTCAGGCCCTCAAATTATTCACCAACTATTGGGCACACTACAGTCTTCAGAATCCAAGTAGAAAATGAGATACTGTTCTTCAAATTGCACCGAGCACAGCATCAGAAACTTAGGGTCGTTTTTGTGACCAGAGATTAGGTGTTTTGCTTTGTTTCTCCACTTTGTAGAACACCAACATTCTGTCTGCAAAAACTATCCTGAGCTTCCTGTTGCCTGCCACTTCATCACAGCACATTCTCTGACCAACACTTCTGTCTTGGGCTTGCTGCAGTGCTCCAGCAGCGCTCAGTGCAAGTTGGAAGAACAGCATCTCATCTTCCACTTGGGGACCCAGTGATCTTCAGGATTCAATTTTAAGTTCAATAATTTGAGGGCCTGAGCATCTTCTCCCCCACACCAGGCCTCATCAGCACATGGGCTGCTTTCATTACAGTCAAGCCATTTTCACCCACTCGGTCTCATATTAGCAATGGTTCTTTCTCCCAGGCTCACCCTTATCCATTCTTTTGTCTGCGCAACCGCGGTTCTTGCTTTCTGGGCTCCATTTCCACCTATTTATTTCTCCCCCACACCATCTTCAGCATATACCAACATTTTCCTAGTTACAATCAGTTCTGAAGGGAGGTCACTGCACTCGAAACATTAACTCCATTCTTTCTCTTGACAGATGCTGCCAGACCTCCAGCAATTTGTTTTTATTATTACTTTACTATTGTTAGCTTCAGGAGAATGGCAGGGAGGTCCGGAAAGGGACCATGTTATCAGAAGGTCAAGAAACACTAGGGGATCGATGGTATAATTTCTCTTTCTTTATAAAGCTTTTGCCGAAATTTCAGCTGTGGCTTAGTTCTTTGGAGAAAACATGGCAGGTAATCATGAACAGAAACTTTGGGAAAGGAAGGAGGAGGATGTGGAAAATATCCAACCTTAATTCAATTTGAATGCAACAAAAAGATAATAGTTGGCTTGATACCAAAAGCTGACAAAGTTTAAAAAGTACAGAATGTGATTCATCACCCTCTCAGTATTCTGAATTACACCAAGTATGCTTTGTGAGGATATAATGTTACTGGGAAAAGTAAGTGAATACATTTAATGGACACTCCATTATACCTGGGCATATTCAGAAACATATGGACATAATCCACTGCTCCATAAAAGAGACAGATTTTTAGCTCTCCATTTACATTACTGCTGAGGACTTGATACTTTACAGCATCTCAAACTAACATGTCATATGACAACACTTTTGCAGGGAAAGGAAGGAAAGACATCTTACAGCCTTGCTTCACAGTGGCAAAGTATGTACCATAAATTGAACAACTTCACTGCATGGAAATGGAAATTCACAGGATTTCTTTAGCTGTTGAGGTTAAAGCACCTCAGGCAGTGGAACACACAAAAAAATCATTTCGCATGACCTCTGACTACACCCATCAAAATATCTGAAACCATAAACCTTGCAGTGGAAACAGTCACCTGGCTTCACTGCTCAGAAAAAGACACCAGTAGCCAAATACTAGGAAAACGTGGGGCCTGCAGATGCTGGAGGTGAAAGGCTTATGCCCAAAACCTCAATTCGCCTGCTCTTCTGATGCTGCCTGACCTGCTGCGCTTTTCCAGCGTCACACAGTAGCCAAATACTGTCTGTCCTTTTAAGACTGCATCATATTTCACAACTTAAACCCAAAATAGAGAGGAGACTTTATCAGAAAACAGAAAAGTTGCAGAATAGCTGAATTTCCATTTATCGTAGCATTAGGGCTTCTACTTAATTCATCACCACTTCCACCGCATGTGAATTTCTTTCTTTGTATATAAATAGCAATCAGGAAAAGTTTAGAGTGTCAATTCATTTTGCAGATCCAGACCCCGAGCAGGCTGTCAGGACGACTGATGCACATGGCTCTCCGATATCCAGCCAAGTTATAGAAGCAACATGAATTACCAATAGTACAAATGACAGACTGGTCAACTCATGGCTCAATAAGCATTGGTGCAACTGTGTCCAAATAAGACTGCTCCCATTTTCTTTAGAAAAAAATGTCAGATCAACAAATTGAAAAATGTTGAATTTAAATAAGTGCATTGGTTTTATCTTATACCTTGCAAACCGCTAAGAGAAAGCCAATTAGCATCTGAACCTTGAATTGTAGAATCCTTACAATGCATATGAGGCCATTTGGCCCATTGAATTGACACCAAACCACTAGAGACTATCCCATTCTAGACCATCCCTGTAACCCCACAATTCTTGTGGCCAATCCATCTAATCTACACATCTTTGGAAATCAGACACTTGGACGAAATCCATGCAGACACAGGGAGAACTTGCAAACTCTACATAGACAGCAACCTGAGGCTGGAATCAAATCCAGGTCCCTGGCACTGTGAGGCAGCATTGCTAACCACTGAGCCACCGTGCCATCCCAGTCACGAGAACAAGTCTTAATATTTCTTGGTGAGCATTAGCCCTCCCGTCTAGATCCAAGTACAATATTCTTAAAATCTTCATGGAAACAAGAGAAGCTTTGGTTTTATTCCATTGAAACACATGGTCATAGGTTCAATGTTTAGGAGAACCTATGGTCATAGGTTCAATGTTTAGGAGAGCCAACTAACTACGTTAAATTTCTGCAGAGAGCTTTACAGAAAACTTTCCATAAAGTCAAAGGACACAAATTTGTACTGTGGCTCTAGAAGGTACAACTACATCTGTACCCTATAAAGCAATGTCAAATGATTACTAATAACGGTCCCAATCAGCAGTCAATACCCACATTCACAATGAGCACAGTGTCTGCCAGGATCCAGAAACTCTTCACTAGAAGAGGAAAAGTCAAAGCAATCTTTGCTTCTTTACAAATGCATTCCAAGGACCCTGTTAGTTAATTTTCTAAATTTGTTCAAGCAGCAATTGTTCTAGCAGACTACCCAACCTAATTGACTGCCATCCTTCACTCCCAGTGAGATACCACTAGTTGTCCATTTGGTATCTTGCAAAGATGACACAGAAGTCTAGTGCCTTGGTTGGGTGAAAAGGCTGGCATAAACACACCTGACACATCACATCACTTGCATGCGCCACACCCCTTGTTATTCTATTCAATAGAATAACATCTTGTCATCATTGGTGATCCCTTGCAGATCAGGATGACTCTCTTCCACTCTCAGGGTGAGGCTGCAGATGGCTGTACCGATCAAAGCAGCCACTTCAAGCTTTATTACACTTGGGGCAAAACATTGCCATGGGAACAGGGTGGGTGGGATGTTGGTGTGGCAGCACGTTCCTTTCACTTGGTTTCTGCTTTTTTTCCCCCAACGGCAAGTCTCGAGGTGCTCCACGCCTTCCCACATGCTGCTCCTCCATTTTGGACGGTCTTGGGCCAGTGATTCCCAGGTGTCTATGGGAATGTCACACTTCACATGTGAGACCTTGAGGGTATCTTCTATGCAGCTGGGGCTCACCTGCCTTTTCGGGGCTGAGTAGAGAACCTGCTTGGGGAGTCTCATGTCGATCATGTTGACAATGTATCCATCCCATCGCAGCCAATCTAGGGAGGTGGGGGGACCGTGTCAGTGCCTTGGTGCTTTGTACCAAAGGGGGAACCATTCACCCCTTCATACATTATCACATCATGCTCAGCACAAAAGCTTGTTACAAATGGAGTCGGTGCACTGAGCTTTAACTGTAACTTTCTCCACTGTGCTAAAATGCAAATATTCCACTTCAGAGATTAGCCTGAAGAAAGGCGTCTTGTTCAGATTTTAACATGGATTAATTTCATTCCCTGAAAGCACATGGTTTTGGCAAGAACTTTTTTGCTGCACAAATTAATCTTTGTAAGTATTCATCACTCCCGAGAGGTTTGGCATCACTGAACTTTAGGAAATTTGAACTTCTTCACAATACACAGGGATGTTTTTTTGTTGTCTTGTATCACCTAGCTGACTTTGAGAAGAATGTCTACAGAGAAGACTATGCACAATATCAACTTGGGTAGAAGGCCTTTAGAGTAATAGAATTTGGTCATGTGGCAAAATTCCACCTCCTCCCTCAGAGAGCTTTGGACAAAAATGATCATAAACTCTGTTTGTGCAGTGTATAATTTATACTCTAAAGTCTGCAATCTTCTGCACAACTTTAGGGCAAATTGTTCCCAAAGATCTCAAAGTGAAAAGGCCAGGGTGATGCTGTGTGTGTGTGTGGTACGATTTAATGAATTGTGACTATGGCGAGACTTGTGCACATTGGTTGGTTCTGGATCGTTGGCATCTGTAAGGGATAGAAGCCAAGGTGAGCTTCTATATTGGCACTGCAGTGTGATTCTGTCAACACACAAAAACATTGATCCATTGCATGCCATGTTCTCCTAGCTAGTACCACTTTGCTGAGGTACATGTTTTAAGATGCATAGTGATAATCTTATGTCCTCTGTTGATTTTAGGATTGAGTGGTCACTGTCTTTTCAGGACACAGGATATTAATGGTTGGAAAAGCTTCTGATCAACATAGGTCATTGACATTTTATGTGAGATTAACAATATGGAAAGCTTGGCCAGCTTCTGAAATTTGTCTTTTGCTTGATCCACTCTGAACTATACTGATATGTTTGCATTTGTTTTGTTTTAATTTATTCACCCCTGGGAGATGGGCATCATTGACTGGAACAGCCGACCCCTAGTTACCTTGGAGGTGGTGGTGAGCTGCCTTCTTGAACTGACATGAACCTTAATTTTCTCAAAGCCAATAGCCATTCAACAAAGGTGCAGAAGTAGGCTATTAGGAACATCTTTTTTCAAGCCCAAAAGATCCACTCTAAATGCATTAACTGATGCGAGGCAATTACTAACTTAACCAGCCTGTCAGACAGCTCCTCTTCAGAAAACAAAATCACATTCATTTGCTTTATTGTGGCATCTTCCAACCAACTGTTCACTCTCTTCATGATATAAGTTGGAATATGTCCATCCTCAAGTTTTTTTTAAACTTTGGAGGTGGTCTTTGAGTTTAGCAGATGTTTTTGGAATCTTTGCAATTATCCACAGAAAGACTAGATGGGGTACTTCTGTGAAGCACTGACCCCTGCCATCGCGATTGGCAAGCAAAGTTTTTCCACTTCATTTCTCAGGATTAGTTATTGCTTGATCTGTACAATAGAACTTCATACATGGTTTGAACAGCTATAATTCAATGATTGTGTCACTAAACGCACACGCCACAATGCGCAGGTTTCTGTTATCTATGATTCCGCCTTAAATATTTCGCCTTGTCCACCCCTGACTGTGTGTCTGAAATTAAAAACTGCCACTACAATGGCATTATTCCCTTCAAGACTACTACTCGACTGGCCTCAGTCCTTTTAAAACTCCTGCTTTCCTAACAAAGTTCTTACAGGAACTAAAACAGAACTTGCTGGCAAAATCCCACACGTCTGGCAGTATCTTTGGGTCAAAAAGCAGAGTTAACATTTTGAGTGGAAAGTGGAGTCGCAGGTAGTTAGGATAGTGAAGGAGGCATTTGGTAAGCTTTCCTTTATCGGTCAGATTATTGAGTACAGGAGTTGGGAGGTCATATTGCGGCTGTACAGGACATTGGTTAGACCACTGTTGGAATATTGCATGCAATTCTGCTCTCCTTCCTATCGGAAAGAAGTTGTGAAACTTGAAAGGGTTCAGAAAAGATTTACAAGGATGTTGCCAGGGTTGGAGGATTTGAGCTATAGGGAGAGGCTGAACAGGCTGGGGCTGTTTTCCCTGGAGCATCGGAGGCTGAGGCGTGACCTTTATAGAGGTTTACAGAATCATGAGGGGCATGGATAGGATAAATAGACAAAGTCTTTTCCCTGGAGTGGGGGGAGTCCAGAACTAGAGGGCATAGGTTTAGGGTGAGAGGGGAAAGATATAAAAGAGACCTAAGGGGCAACCTTTTCACACACAGGGTGGTACGTGTATGGAATGAGCTGCCAGAGGAAGTGGTGGAGGCTGGTACAATTGCAACATTTAAAAGACATTTGGATGGGTAAATGATTGGAAGGGTTTGGAGGGATATGGGCCGAGTGCTGGCAGGTGGGACTAGATTGGGTTGGGATATCTGGTCGGCATGGACGAGTTGGACTGAAAGGTCTGTTTCCAATAACATATCTATTCTGGGCCTACTCCTCTTATATGGAGATGCTGCACATCTCTATGACTCTGAGTCAGAAGACTCTTCATCAGAAGTTAATCAACTTTACAGGCATGTAATAGCAGGTTTCTACCTGTCGGTGGTGCAAATATTTAATAGGTTGCAATGACGACATCTCTAGCATTTATTGTTTTGCCCGATTTGGTGAACACAATGTCAGAACAGACTGATGACTGGATATTATTAAGTGCTCTTAGGCTGTATTTTTTTCTATAGGAGGTCTGCAGCTTTGCTTTAGGATCATTTAACTGTGCCTTTTTAAGAAATAAAGGTCAGCTGCCTATAGTGTTTGCTTTCAATAAGAGGAATAGGCACTGTGCTTCAGTAGTCAATAAAGTGTGGCACTGGAAAAAGCACGGCAGGTCAGGCAGCATCTGAGGAGCAGGAGAGTCGACGCTTTGGGTAGGTCTCATCATCACGACGAGAGAGGGGGAAGGGGGCTGAGAAATAAAGGGGGAGGGGGAACTTGGGGAAAAGAGGTGGGTTAGCGATAGATGGATGCAGGTAGGAGATGGTAGTGATAGGTCAGTGGGAAGGGTGGAGTGGACAGGTGGGAAAGACGACAGACACGTAGGTCAAGTCTAGAGGGAGGGTTGGATTTGGGACAGGATCAGGGGAGGGGAGATTTAGAAACTGGTGATTTCAATGTTGAGGCTGTGTGGTTGTAGGCTCCTGAGGCTGAAGATGAGGTGTTCCTCCTCCAGTTTGTGGGTGGCCTGGTTTAGGTGGAGGAGTAGGCCCAGAATAGATATGTTATTGGGGGAGGTGGTGGGGGCATTGAAATGGATGGTCACAAGATGATGGGGTTGGTTGGTGCGTATGGACCAGAGATGTTCCCTGAACCATTCCGCGAGTTTACACTCAGTCTCTCTGATGTAGAGGAGACCACATCAAGAGCAGCAATGTAGTAAATGAGGTTTGAGGATATGCAAGTGAACCTCTGCCAGTTTTGGAATGATCCTTTGGGGCCTTGGACAAAGGTGAGGGGAGAGGTGTGCGTGCACAGGTTTGGCACCTGTTGTGGTGGCAGGGGAAGGTGTCAGGTCTGGAGAGGGGGTTGGTGAAGAGTATGGACCTAATGAGGGAGTCACAAAGCGAACGGTCCCTACAGAACACAGATTGTGGTGGAGAGGGAAATATTTGTTTGATGACAGGGTCTGACTATAGGTGGTGAAAATGGAGGAGGATGATGGGCTGGTTTAGAGATTAGTGGGGTGGAATGTAAAGACGAGGGGATTCTATCCTTATTGTGGTTGGGGGATGGGGTTTGAGGGCGGAGGTGCGAGAAATGGAGGGAATGTTGATCACAGGGGAGGGGAGATTACAGTCCTTGAAGTATCATTTCGTAGCATTTAGTTTTAATTGTATATGTAATTTCAGCAATTTTGAATAAGACACTAGATCAAAAATGCTCTTCAACCTGTTTTTCCAATATCTACCACTAAGGTATTGGCCTTTCTTTTAGACAGCAATTGCCTGCACCATGAGTTTGACTCCAGCAAGATGTTTTATCTGATGCAGCAATGATAATATTTTCTCCTTATAACATTGTAAACTGGATTGGAGAGATTGAATATTGAAGAATCTAACAACTGTTTATTATAGCTAATTATTATATAAAACATTTCGTTATCAATCATCTATGTGTCTGAAATGGTATTAAGTTAAGAGCAGTTTGCTTTCAAGTGATACTAAGATGGAGTACGAGATCT
This sequence comes from Chiloscyllium plagiosum, assembly GCF_037043375.1. Taxonomy (NCBI): domain Eukaryota; kingdom Metazoa; phylum Chordata; class Chondrichthyes; order Orectolobiformes; family Hemiscylliidae; genus Chiloscyllium; species Chiloscyllium plagiosum. The sequence continues at coordinate 33,231,081 of NW_028270159.1, read as the reverse complement.
TTACACTTTAAACAGTGATGATTTCCTAAGCATGTATCTTCCAGGATTAGGGATGGTGGGACCTAATACAATAGCTATCTTCGATATCTTCTAACTCTTCAAAACCACTCATACAAAATGCCTTTGACAACTGTGCAAAGGTCCACAGGCAAGGAAGTCCCATTCTTTTGGCAGAAGTGCTGTTAGGGTATTAAAAAAACTTTAGGATTATTAGAGGAGATAAGGGGAGCCCACATAAAACTGTAAATTGTCTTTATATTAAGAAACAATAAAATATTTCAAATAATGTACAGGAGAATTAGTTAATTTTTCTCTGAGGCAGGATGTCCTCGCGTCCACCATCTGACCTATGCATTGCATTTATATAATTCGGTATTGTAAGCTAGAAGGAAGATGGCATTTTAAATTCATCACTGATTAAAGCTCCAAATGTATCTCAAGCTGATCAGAGATTCTCAGCTCGTTCACTGTGAGCCCTCTTCTAAGAGATTCACTTCACATGGCTACTCCAAAAGTACATCTTGGATATTCAGCTTTTTATTTCAGCTTTATTTTCCAAACTGGTCTTAAACACCAGGTTATAGTCCAACAGGTTTATTTGGAAGCACTAGCTTTTGAAGCGCTGCTCCTTCATCAGGTGGTTTTTGTGTGATTTTTAACTTTGCCCATCCTCGTCCAACACCGGCTCCTCCAAATTTTAAGACATGGACAACAGCTTTTGATAGAAAACAAAATTCAAGTTTTGTCTCTTGAATTGAAGAACTGTGTAGGAGTGTATTATTACATTTGTTTGTTCTCTGGGCCTTGGGTTTAATTCGGATTGTTTGATAGTCTCCAATCTCTTCTGGTATGTAGGCCACAGTGAAATACGCTCCACCTCGGTAAGGGTCTGGTGATCTTACTCAGAAGGGTTATAGGTTAGAAGTGTGGTAATGGGAAGTACACACACATGGATTTGAAAGTAGGTGTAGTGACGCTATGTTTCAACAAAGTACGTGTATACAGACTTGAATTTGATTACGGTCAAGATTAGAGTGGCACTGGAAAAGCACAGCAGGTCAGGCAGCATCCGAGGAGCAGAAATTCGATTCCTGATGAAGGGCTTTTGCTTGAAACATCGATTTTCCTGCTCCTCGGATGCTGCCTGACCTGCTGTGCTTTCCCAGTGCCACTCTAATCTGGACTCTAATCTCCAACATCTGCAGTCTTCACTTTCCCCTACTTGAATTCGATTTTGCTCATCCTGGGAATCGTTTAAAGAATACAAAGCTCTTCAAGAAATAGGATGAACCAAATCGATATTTTATTATTCCTGTGATATAAGCCTATTACAAAAAGGGTAACCCAAATGCAATAATGATAGTATCACTGTCACAACACACAAGCTGAACAGTTCTAATACAAAGACTACTAATGCAGACCAGAGGATGAAATAATGCACCCGCGAACAATATTTTCATACAAAAACCTTATAGGGAAATAGGTCTGCAATGAGCCAGATGATCCCTTTAGTTTTCTCATTTCCTGTTTCAAAAAGGTGACAAAGTACCCCTTTGTTTCAGGCATGGTCCTGGAGCAGACATGAGCCATCTAAACCTGTGAATCACTAATTTCATATCATATGACCAATACATCCATTCTCTCACAACACAGTGCCACATGGTCAAACATTAAAAAAAAAGCATGGAATAACAAAATAACACTAACTAGCTGTGGGCTCCACTGTGAGTTAGCAAAGTGCTAATTCTGTACCAGAGTAAAATAGTGCTGGCTCAAGTAGAACAGCAGTTATCATCATCGTGCTCCACAGTGCAATAAGCCTATTCAACCACAACCATTAGTCTGAATTTACTCGTGCTGATGAATTTAGAGCTGCTGGTATAAATCTAACATGTAGAGAAGCAAAAGGAAATAACTGCATCCACATCCTTCGGGATTAGGGGCTCACATGAGGGGTGAAAGAAGAGATGCCGCATGTACACAAGAACAGTCTAGTCTTGTAAAATGACTGCAAACAGTAATTGAAAGTATTCTCCCCATATTGTTCCAAAGGCCACTATAAAGATCAATACCTTCTACAAACTATGAAGTCACCTTGCTTTGGTGGGTTTAAGGCCACTGACGGTGGTCATGTTTGATTCTGTTATATTGTTGTTTGGTTTTAATACATTACAACGCAAATGCTTTCATCTGTAACAGCATTACACCACTCCAAAGACCATGACACCACATCAATTCCTAAATTCTTGCAATCATAATCTTAGAGACAGAGAAGAGGATCTGCCTTGGAAGATTCAGATGACATGTCATCTGAACCCCTGGGAAGTACTTCCAATTAGTCAGGTCACTATAACGGACTACCTTCAGTCATTATCTCACTGACCCTGCTGACACAGACTGCCAATCTCACTTGCACTTGTCAAACACACCCCAAGTCCTTCAAATGCTTGGGATTTAATAATTTGATCATCATAAACATAGTGTCGGCATTGGTGAAACTGAGATAGCTGGTATCAATTACAGGCCTGTACTTCATATCCATGAAGAAAATGGAGAGGACAGCATTAGTTTGGACTCATTTTCTAAAGAAGCTTCCAGGCTAGAAATGGATTCAGCTGTATATTTGGATTTGCATTGGCTGCTGTTAATTAGCAGCCCCATTAAGATGTGCCACTCTACCAAATTACGTAAACCACTTCATGTCCTGAATGAATCAATGGGAATGAAGTGTGGAAGAGAATGAGTGGAATATCTTTTACACACTGATGTGACTGGTATCTTTGATGGGGCTACTGGCACTTTATTTTCACAGTGGCAACGTAGAAAAGAAGTTGAAGCCTGAATAAACCATCTGGCAGAAGGGAGGTAGCGTTTAATGTATTACAGAATGCAAGCACAATTAGGATTTGACATCACAAGTGAGATATAGTCGAGAGTGTGGTGCTGGAAAAGCACAGCAAGTCAGGCAGCATCCGAGGAGCAGGAGAATCAACGTTTCAGGCATAAGGCCTCCTACTGCCCCCTTGACCATGACCTCACTTCCCATCACCAAGCCATCAAAAATGCTGCCTGACCTGCTGTGCTTTTCCAGCACTACACACTCAACTCTGATCTCCAGCATCTGCAGTCCTCACCTTCTCCCCATTACAAGTGAGATAGCTTACCTGTGCTTGATTACCACACAGCATGTCCCATGTGCCGTACTGATCTTTTGACTGACGGTACAATCGGACAGCATCTGTGAAGGCTGGAGTCTCTACTTTGCAATCCTCAGGCAATCCTGTAATACAACAAAATGCTTACATATGAAATATTACATTGAACAACTCTCATGTTTCACACAATTTTAAATGGTTTATATTGCTGCATGATTGATACATGGCTGACCAATTGATTGAGTCATGGGGAAGAGGGGGGTGAAGAGCAGAGATTTACAAAAAGAGGCTGTCAGTCATGTATTGCTCACCTTTTATTGCGCTTTCCAAACCTATTCCCACTGGTTTGCCCTCCCTTCACATTCTCCACATCTTTCTCAGCTTCAAGTGTTTATTTCATTTTCCCTTAAACAATGGAATGCCTATGCCTCACTCAGTAATAATTAGCATTGCATATGCCAACAATTGTCAATTAGATTGTGCATAACCTTTACTCTCACTGACAACTTCCAGTGAAATACTTGCATTGACTCAAAGAAAAAGGCCTTTTCCATAAAATCCACAATATTGCTGCACTTCTACACGCAAGGATATATACTGACAGCGTTTAACTAATCCTGTTCATCAGCATGTTTCCGCCATCAAGTGTCTGATCCTAGTTTAGAATCATAGAATACCTACCACAGGCCCTTCATCCTCCCAAAACATTGCAAACATAATTTTAATGTGAACCAAAAACAAACCTGATTATCATTCTATTAAATATCTTTCTGAAGAATGTTTTGGTCTTCCTTGTCGTCTTTCATTTCCAACAGCAGGTTGTGTGCTGAGATTTTTGTTTGCCTGGAGTTAGGGAGTTCAGAGGAAAAGGATATTTGGTCAAGAGTGGAGGTTTTCTTTTCAGGCATTGCTGGCCAATCCAGCATTTGCTGTCCTGAGTTGCTTTTGAGATGGTGCTGATGAGCTGCCTTCTTAAACTGTTCATGGCTGCATGTAGACCTACAATGTCCTTCGGAGGGAAATCCAGGAATTTGATGCAACAAGAGTGAAGGACAACTATACACTTATGGCTCAGGATGGTGAGTGGCTTGGAAGGGAACTTGCAGGTGGTGCTGCTACCCTAGACCTACTAGATGAAAGTGGTCATGGGTTTAGAAGGTAATACCTAAGCATCTTTAGTGAATTTCTGTTGGACATCTTGTAGGTAGCAGCAGCAGTGTATATTGAGTAGTGGTGGGGGTGGTGGTGGGGGTGGTGGAGAGAGTGGATGCAGTGTCAATCAAGTGACTGCTTTATCCTGATGGTGTCACACTGCTCAAGTGTTGCTGGGGCAGCACCCATCCAGGCAAGGAGGAAGTATTCCATCACAATCCTGACTTGGGCCTTTAAACCGACAAGCTTTGGGGAGTTAGAAGGCGAGTTATTCGCAGGATTCCTAGCCTCTGACCTACTCTTGTTCATATGGTGAGTCCAATTGAGTTTCTGAGTCAACCCCCAAGCTTGTTGATAGAGGGGGATTCAGTGATTGCAACACATCGAATCTCAAGGGCAGTGGTTGGATGGTCTCTTATTGGAGATGGTGATAGCCAGGCATTTGTGTGTTGTGAATATCACTTGCCAGTTTTCAGCCCAAGCCTGGATATTTTCCAGATCTTGTTGCATTCAAACATTGACTACTTCAGTATCCCAGGAGTTATGAAAGTGCAATGTTCAGCACCAATCAGCAACCTTCCCCACTTTTGACCTTATGATGGAGGAAAGGGCATTGATGAAGCAACTGAAGATAGTTCGGCCGAGTGGCCTCAGCGTAACCCAAACTGGACTTTAGTGAGCAGGTTATTGCTGAGCACAGGCTGCTTGGCTGCACTTTTGATGACACCTTCCATTATTTTACTAATGATTGAGGAGTAGTCCTCTGAGGTGGTAATCGACTGGGTTGGATTGGTCTTGTTTGTGGAGACGTCATACCCGGGCAATTTTCCACATTGCCACTATAACTGTACTGGAAGTGGTTAGGCCAACTTCTTTTTTGAGCAGTCAATGGACATAAAAGTTTGTTCCTTCTGCCGGTTGCAGGATCTCAAGCTATCCTAACCTCGGTTGCAATGACGTAGGTTTACAGCCTAGCGGTTCAATTAATTCCAAACAACCATCCTAGAGAAGTTCCGAAAGGAAACACAAGGTAAAAGGGCGTAATAGATGCTGATCTTCAGGAGGTTTGGCTTAGAACACATTGTTGGTGCAGAGTAGAATGAAGCTTCAGGTCAATTGCAAAAAAGGTCAGCAATGTTGTAAAATAGTTAACTTTTTCAACAGTGTTCTTCACCCCCGTTAAATGACACCCCCACACAGCCTTATTCTCCCAAAGAAAACAAAATCACAAGGTTTCTCAAAGTCATGGGATCAGCATAAACCATATTAAACACAGTATTTATAACTGCAGAGGGAATTATAAAAGGATGCACCAATGACAGCAAAGGGGATTAGATTGGAATAAGGATTTACTGTATTCACTATGCTGACATCAAACATCTCAAGTTTTTGGACTCTCAAAAAACTTTACACAGAGGATTTTCACAGAAGCATAACAACTGGTACATATAAAAGAAACAGTTAGCATTTACAATTTTGTGACCAAACCCAATTAATTAAAAAGAAGAAATTAATGATGTTCAGCTTTGAAACATTTTGCCTGAAAGCAACTGTACTCATGATCTTATGCTTAAGGCATAAGATAGCAAACAAGAACTTCAGTACTCTAAATTATCAAGCCTTTAGAGAGCCTTCTGTTTATTGTGCACTGTGTCACACTTTGTCAATAGTACCCTTTTTTTAAAAAAAAAAAGAAAACAGCTTATCCTCCAAGGCACAAAAAAATGCAGAGAGATCAGCTAGTGGGGTTGAACACATTTTACACAATCCTCCGAACTCTCACTGTTCAACTGCTATGGAAAACCCATCAAGCAATGTCCATTCAATGCAGACTAAGAGAAACAAAGTTACTTACAAATCAAGGAAAACAATTGATGATAGCAGAGAGACTGTTTAAGTTCTTCACTTGCTATCTTTGAGAGATGCTGAAACTGTTTCTGAACTTGGACAATCAATTCGCTTTAGTCAAAGCCAAATTAAGTCTGCAATGTATGAACCTCAGCTCCATAGTGGCACTTCTGACTCAGCCAGCAGGTTCAGACTTAAAGTTTCATTCCAGGGACTTGGGTACAATTTTCATAAACATTTCTGAATTACTGAGCACACTATACAGACCAAGATCACATCTATAAGATGAATCATTAAACAAAGGTCCACTCCCCTGTCAGATGGGGATAAAAGGTCCGATGGTACTTTCTTTTTAATAAAACAAAAGAGGAGCAGGGGCATTCTCCTGTGTGCCCTTGTCAACATCTGGTCCTCAATCAAGAATCAAAGGATTGCTAGTCATTGTATTGCTGTTTGAGAAACCTTGCTGCATAGAGGTTGACTGCCATGTTCTACATTTGATTTTAAATAAACCTCATTGTAACTCAAAGAATGTTACAGCCAAGGGTCATGAAAGGTGCTATATAAATGCAAGCCTGCCTTTCTCGTACTGACAAGATGTAGAGGGGGAAATAATTATCCTGTGCCAGTGACACTAGCTTGGGAATGCATAGTAAATACACATTTGCAAAGATGGGAGGAAGTTTGAAAGCTGCTCAATTAAAAACAAGGGCAATAAGCTTGCGCTCATGATAGCTTCCAATTTCCAATCCATCCATAAGTTTAAACCATCAGGGGAATTTAATACTAAATTGTTTCTGTTGGCAATCAGTTATTTGTTGCTGTAATGACATTACTCAAACTGTTCCATCAGGACTTTCAAACTTGATCAGCAACTGTGTTTTGATAAGAAAAGAAATATACAGCAAATTTTAAACCACTTTGGTTCTTGATTATAGTAAAGATGATGTCAGAAATCTTTACGGAAGTCAGAAACATCTACTTTAAAAGCACAGCTTTGGAAAGTTTCCTAAAGTCAGGATCCTCCAAAATGGCAACTGTTCACAACTGCAAAACAAAATCTCTTGACTATTGTTGTGATTTGGTTAGGTTGTTTACTTTTTTTCCCCCAAGTAGAGCCAACATGTTGTGCTAGTTACATGTATTCCTTATACATTCCATTTCTTTACAGAGATCGGAATTAATCATTTGTATGTACAAATCGACAGGTTGTCTGTCAGATTGAAAAATTATTAAGCAGCAGGATCTAAACCCCAACGTATAAGTATGAGTATTTAATTCAAGGTAAAATGATGTCCAGAAAGGAAAACTGTTAAGAAAAGAAAGATGGGATTCATGGGGAAGAGATGATGAGGACAAAAATTAAAATTAACCAAGCTTTGTGCCGTTTTAAATGAACGAGGCTCCACATTTATAACATGAAATGTTCAAGAACGTAGAGTTTAATTCCCAGTAATCAAGACTTAGCACACCATCCAAAAACTTCCTTGTGTTCAAATACACAAGTTTTCACATTTTCTACACTGTTTGGACAGTAAGTACCACAACTTTGTGATGTTACCCATGCTTTTGAAAGCTGATGTAATTTCAGTGCGAGCTGCTGTGTGCATGAAAGAACTGATTTCCTTCTCCCTTTACAATTTCCAAATTTATATTGAGTGTCCATTTGGCCTCTTCTGCTAAGAGGTGAAAAAGGGTTCCGTACCAGGTACATCTTTCTGGTACTCCCTAATTTTAAGAATTAAATTGACTGAGCTATAATGAAGACACTCAGTCCAAACCACATCCAACCCTCCTTTTCTTATCTGTTCTGCACAAGATTCCACACATTCTTATATGAAGGTTACACATACATGTTTAAATCTAGTATACTGACATTTTAAAAGTTTCACAAGACGACTGGATAGGTTGGGTTTGCTTTCCTTGGAGCAAAAGGATGTTGTGGGGGTATCTGAATGAGGTTTACAAAATTATGAGGCACAGACAGGATAGATTGTGAGAATCTTCTCTCCTTGCAGATGTGTCTAAAACCAGAGGGCATAAGTTAGTTGAGGAGCAAGTGGCTTAATGTAGGTCAGTGGAAGTATTTTTCACCTAGATGGGAGTAGAAATATGCAATGTGCTGCCTGAAAAGGGGAGTGGAGGCAGGTACTCTTGCAACAGCTAAGCAGCATCTAGATGGGCCAGGGCATTGTAGGCTATGGACTAAGTACAGGTAAATGGGATCAGTGTAGTTTGATGTTTGTTGGTTGAATTAGACAGAAATAGGCCCTTCAGCTCATCATATTACTGAATTTTCAGCCCAAGGTATAGGAAGGATGAAACGATGGATGTTTAAACAATCTCATGGACATCTCCTGTTGTAGACGTCAAATAAGGAAAGTGAGGCATATTACAGCCACTAGCTAGGACGTCATTAGGTTCTGTCCATCAGAAGCCAGACTTCCCCCACATCACCTCTCCTTCTGCCTCTCTCTCCTTCCAACTTACCCAGAGTCTCAACAAGATGCTCAGAAGCTCCTCTGAAAGGCAGATGCTGGAGCCCCACCCCACCTATGAATAGCTGACAGGAAGCCTTACAATCATGTGAAGAGAAAAAGGACAGCATTCAAGTTGGAAAGAATAAATCATGCAGAAGGATTGCAAAGAGAAATAGGGCAATTTAGTTAAGTCAGGAGTTATGAACCATTACCCACAAGCAACAAAATCATAGAAAAATGAAACACATGGAAGTAGTTACATATCAACGTAAGTGCAGATTAAACTATAACTCATGCATAGTCATTCTTCGGAAACACTTGCATGGGAAGGCAGATAGACGGCATCTGGCATGACTCATGTCCTGTATGGTCAGGCTTTTCTAAAGGACAGCAGATGCCAAGGAAATACTACTGCAACTTTACTGTATGCAAATATAGATAATGCCTCAAAAGAATATCCTCTCCCCTTTGGGGTTCCATGTTCAATGCAACTCTGAAATTTGATAAGACACAAGGTAATTATTTCTCTGGCTTGTGTCAATGAATCAATGAATACACAATACTGCTGGCAATTGACATTTGATTATTTCTGAAAAAAACTGTTGAATCTTTTCACCTTGTACTGATCATTCACAAGAATATTAAAGTTAAGTAAAACAACATTTTTATACTACACGTTGACTGGTTGGCAAGTGATTGGTAGAGAATGCACCAGTCAGACTATGATTGACAGTTCACTGCATAGCTTTGGTTAGATTTCAACCAAGCAAGTTGTCTGATCAGTTTATTCTTTAGGGTAATGGCTTGACCATAGAATGGCTGTCACCAATTTTGATCAGTTGAAACAGGAGCAGTACAGTGTGTGTGTTCTATCTGTCTGAACATAACAGGGCCCCATGTATTCACTTATTTGGCTTCCTTTAAGCACAATGCATCACACTGCATGTCAAACAGACAATCTTAAATTGGTCATCAGAATAATTCTAGTACAAGTGCGATTTAGCAAATGTTGCCTGATAAACAAAATCATACATCATTTGGAGTTTTGTAAGCACATGTTCATTTGGTGTGGTCAGCATCTTGCCTGTCACAAAGCCAAATTAATTCAATTTGCTTTGAATTAACACAAGGGTTATGCCATTTGATACAATCCCCCAGTCATAGAGTCAGAGTTTTAGCACAGAAACAGACCCTTTGGTCCAACTCATCCACGAGGCCAGATATCCTAAATTGATCTAGTCCCATCTGCCAGTATTTTCACCCATATCCCTCTAAACCCTCCCCTTTCAAAATGTTGTAATTGTACCATCCTCTACTATCTCCTATGGCATCCTATTCCAGACATGCACCACCCTCTGTGTGAAAAAATTGCCTCCCAGTCCCTTTTAAATCTTTCTCCTCTCACCTTAAACCTATGCCTTTGAGTTTTGGACTCCCCTACCCTGTTCATGTCCTTCATGATTTTCTAAACCTCTATCAGGTCACTCCTCAGTCTTTGGGGCATCCAGCATATCTATTCAATATCATACTTGCACTGAAATGCATATATCACAAGATTGACTTAGGAGTTACGTAGAATGCTATTTTGGCTTGATGGAAGAGCAGATCATCTTATGCTGTATACTGCACACACATACAAATAGGCTCCAGGCTGGAAGGCAGAAAGCATACAGCAAAAATTCCCCAAAATCAAATCACTAACCTGCAATTGTTTAGCACCTTTAACATCACGAAATGTCCTGGCAAAGCACTGCAGAGGACATTATAAACCACAGGAGGAGATATTAGGTCAGTTGACCAAAAGCTGAGCCAAAGTAGTAAGTTTTTAAAAAGTTTCTTAAAAAGGAGGAAAGCAACATAGATACAGATAGGGATGGAATTCCAGATGTTGGGATCCATACAGCTGAAAGCATAGCACCAACAGTGGAGCAATTACAACTGGGAATGCAAAAGGAATCAGATCAGTGGAGCATGGATATCTTGGAGGACTGTGGGACTGGAAGAGCAGATATAGGCAAGCACAAGGACTTGGAGAGATGGGAAGAAACAAGGAGAACTTTCAAGTCAAGATATGGCTATGAATTAAGACAGCGTAAGCATATTGGATGATTTCAAATTGATGTAATGCAGAATGTGGGCGACCGGTCAGGAAAACGAAGTAATGAAGAAATGCAAAATGAAACAATGGAGAAAGAGATTTATCACAGCATGCCTATACTGAAAGTAATGTAAAAGATTGTGTGGAGCTGTGTGACAGAGTCCATGAGGCCAAGGATCTCATGTTCCAGACATGCTGTACTTCCAAACTTGTAACCTCTTCCAGCAGAAATGGAGAAACTAGAATTCTAACAATCACTGTAAAAGGTTATGAACAGTGATAAGGTGATATGCAGATGTTGATTGTTAACCTGGCAAAGACAGCAGCCTGTAGGAATTACCATTACAAGGGAGAAATTGGAGGACAATTCCCCCTACTGTGATTGAAACAAAGAAAATTTCATGACAATTTGCTTTGAACTTGGAACTACATGAAAACAGTATTATAAGTGAGAAGGGAATTAGTGAAGTACTAGAAAAGGAATACATTAGCATAGGGAACTAAAAGCAAGAAATGAAGATCAGAATCAATTCAGGTCGACAAACTAGTGCCAAGAGACAATTAGCTGATTAGCACCAACACCCATTCCCCACTTTGCTCCACATTCTCGTCCCATGAAATACAAACAAAATGATCCATTTGAGTAGTTTGTAATACTCAGAAAGACCAAGTTAAAATTCCATTACCATGTGCACTGTACACACTAGCTCCTTTCAGGGCAGTGACCTTATGAAAAACTTTCCCTTCCAAATTAAATCTGCACTCAAGTACAAGAACATTTGTACCAAAAATTACTTAATCCAAAAGGGAATCATTTAAAAAAAATTATAGTTTACGGAATGCCTGACACCACAAATTTTTGCATTGCATGCCTATCAGAACCTTTGACATCGTCTAACAGCTGAAAAGTGAAGAATCCTAGAAATATGAATCACTTAACATTTCTCAGAAAAATTGCCTTAAAAAAACTCAACGAGAAACCAAGGCTGAGAAAGGGTAATCGTTGAGATCAACCATTCCAGTTTTCTTCCCTTAGTGCGTGACCAGATCAGGGCAAAAGCAAATATTGGAGCCATATCACACCCAAAATAAAACAGTTAGTGAGTTGAGCCCCAGGGAATGGAATGTCATGTCCAATGATTACTTGCTTGTGAGAAGATATACAGTTGATTATAAGTTTACATTGCAGATAAAAAAAATCTAAATTGCACTTTCCTTCCAATCCCAACCCTTGAAAGTCTCTTTGACCTGTAGGAAGTGCAGCTTGGTCTTTGAGGTCAGGATAGGCAGCATTCCAAGAAGAATCGAGCATCTTTCTCTATGGCCATTGAACCTGTGGAGGCTGTCGTACAGATCTGGGTTCTTTGGCACTATCCCATTAGCTGACAGCCACAGAGGCCATTCTGAACAAAATGAAACTTACTTCAGTCCCTGCGAAATGCATCAACCAGTGAGACAAACAATTATACCAATCACAAGCAGCTATTGGATTAAGCCTTACCTCATGAGGCTCACAGATACATTTTGGATTGAATGCAAATATTCTCCCAGTCGAGGGACTGAAGTCTCTTAAATTTAGGCAATATTATTAAAATGTGTTAGAGCTGGATGAAGTACAAGATATGCAAACACAGCTGATCACAACTTTCATCTGGAGCAGGATTACTTCCTTGAAAGAAACTGTCTTCACATTTAAAGAAAATCAAGTCTCCGCACATCTCTGGATATTGCAGGGTGCATGCTCGCACACTAGAGGGAGCACAGAAGAGGTTGGTTGGGATATTGCCAGGAATGGAGAATTTTAGCTATGTGGAGAGACTGGACAGGCAGTGTTAATGAATTTGGAACAGGGGCAGCCAAATGGAGATTATAATTGAAGTGTTCAAAAGTGATGAGCCTAGACAGTGGGAATATGTGGGACTTTACTTCAATTAACAAAGGGACGTCAGTAACCAGGGGCAAAGTAACTGGCAAAAAGATTTGAGGGGTTTGAGATAGACATTTTTTTCACCCAGGTGGTGATAGGGGGTGTGGAACACTCTGCCTAAATAGGAAGAAGGCCTCATAACTCTGAGATACACACAAGCCTCAATCTAGAGGGCAAGAAACCAATTGTGAGAAGGCAGAATTAAACCAGAAAGTCCTTTTCGCCCAGCACAGAGACGGTGGGATGAAAAGCCATCTTCTGTGCTGTAAATCTGTATTTCAATGCCCCTCAAACTAGATTTTAAGATTGAAGCAGCCTACTTTCTTCATGAACTCCCAGTGAGGGAGCCTCAAACTATGCCCGACAGATAGGTAACAGTCAAAGCTATTTTGACATTGGCGAAAGCATGTTCAACATTCCATGTGGTTTGAAAAATATTTCAATCCGAATCACTTAATGTGAGCTTTGCTCCTCTCCACTTCACTATTTAGAATGTTTCCAGATCAACATCATGGCAGTCAATTTCCTGAATCACTTGCAGAAATTATGCCAGACTGTCTGCATTAACCAAACCAACTGAAGCTTGCAGTGAAACTTTCTGTGCAGCTTATTGTCAGTGTTTTGAAATTTAAAAAATCTGCTTAAACATCAAGCACCACCAATAAAACCAAGAGGCCGATGTCTTCCATTGCCATGATTCAACAATGTCAGAGGATCTTTGCTCTACTCCCATAATTACACATGGCCATCGAGACCCTCACTCGCTTTAATTATGTACTATAGCGTTTACAACGCAAAAACAGGCCACTCAGGTTGGCTTTGTGCTGAGTATATGCCTCCAACATCTAACCCCATGAATGCATCCTAGTCCTCTCTCACTCTCTCAAGGCTTGATAGCTTCCCTTGAATGTGTCAGTAACATTAGTACCAACTATTAGCAGTGATAACTACTTTCAAATTCTAATCACTCTTTGGGGATAGTAAGGACTGCAGATGCTGGAAAGTTAGAGATGATTAATTGTGGAGCTGAAAAAAGAACAGCAGGTCAAGCAGCATCAAAGGAGCAGGACCTTTCATCGGGACGAAAGGTCCTGCCTGAAACGTCAACTCTCCTGGTCTTCTGATGCTACTTTACATGCTGTGCTTTGTCCAGCTCCACACTTTCTTAACCTCTGTTTGGGGACAGACATCTTCTCAATTCCACACTGGATATATGAATGACTGTCACAAATATACTAGCTCTGGTTTCAGGTTTTGAAGTGGAAACGACGAGCAGAGTTTTCACTGGAGATCAAAATGAGACTCAAAAACGTGCCCTGGTTGGGAACGTGGGGGAAGCAGTCATTCACTGGTGATTATGGTGATTATCCTCAGACTGGTCAATTCATGACAGTGGGTAGATTAGTGAACTTACATGTCCAACAGGTAAATGTGTAGATTCCATGCAATTTTGATTTTTGATACAGTGACCCTTAGGTGCTCGATGTCCTAATTACGTTTGATTAGTACATTTCAAAAACAGTAGGCATTGGGGAGCCAATAGAGGACTTGTCAACTCAAATACAGCAGCAGGATGTTCTCTCAGGTAAGCGAATGAGAGGGTGCCCCAAGACTGAGACAACCTTGCTCAACATTTTGGAAGCCTATAATGCACAAAGGCCTTTGCAGTGGATCCACCATTACTGCAGGGCTACCCATCAAACTGGGAAGTATGCAGCTGCTGCTGAAACCAGACCCCATTTCTCAGCCTGTTTTGGGTGTTGATGGTTTTTGTCTGCTGCTAGAGATCTACAGATTGGCACTGTCCTCATCTCTTCCACTGTCTCCCCAACCATCCATGGCAACCTGGAGACTGATGGGAAAAATTTCAGTCACCTGACGATGGATCATTAGTTAATGGCTGAACTCGGATTTCTCCAGTTTCCTCATTTCCCCTCCCCCCCCACCTTGTCTCAGTCAAATCCCTCGAACTCAGCACCGCCTTCCTAACCTGCAATCATCTTCCTAACCTCTCCGCCCCCACCCCACTCTGGCTTATCACCCTCACCTTGACCCCCTCCACCTATCGCATTTCCAAAGCCCCTCCCCCAAGTCCCTCCTCCCTACCCTTTATCTTAGCCTGCTGGACACACTTTCCTCATTCCTGAAGAAGGGCTTATGCCCGAAACGTCGATTCTCCTGTTCCTTGGATGCTGCCTGACCTGCTGCGCTTTTCCAGCAACACATTTTCAGCTCTCATTAGTTAATGGCTACTTGCCATTCCCAGGCATGAAGCTCTGCAGCTCTACATCCCTCCTCATACATTTCCAGAAAATTCGTTCCAAGGTGGAATACAGCTGGTGACCTGGGACATTGGGCAGGGGTGTGAACTTTCTCACCAGCCCCCAGTCACTTTCCTCATCCTCTCCAATCAGAGACAGAGACATTATATAATCTTAAAGCCCTTTATCAGTTATTGCTCTGTTTTCTCTTTATGACTTTTGAACCAGACCTCTTCAATCCTTCCTGAAAGTTACACTCCAGTAACACTTCCCCCATCTTTAATAATATCTTTTTTTATAATACAGAGACAATAATTGCTCACAATGCTATATAAGGGATCCCAGTTACAGCGATGTAGATACACAAGACCCAGGCAATCGGCGTGGGCTAGTAAGTGTCAAGTAACATTCATGCTCAGTGCTGGGCAATCATCCCCAATGTGGGGATCTAACCATCTCCACTTGACATTCAATGGCATTACAACCAATGGATTCTGCACGAACAATATGGGGGCTACCACTGCGCAGAAACTGAACTGGACAATCCATACACTGACGAGAGTGATAATAAAGCATAGCAGGTCAGGCAGCATCCGAGGAGCAGGCATGAGCCCTTCATCTAAACATTGTGGTGACAAGGTCAGAAGCTAAGATTCCTATGGAGAGGCACTGACATCCTACATCTCCCCATCCCCATACTCCCTCTGACTCCCCAAGCCTGTCCAGCACTGACAAAAACTAATAGATAGTGTGATGCAATACTCTCCACAAGCCTGGATGAATGCAACTCCAACAAAACAAAGTCAACACTATCCAGGACAAGTGACTGAGGAAAAATGTCCCTGAACAACAGGTTGTAGCTCCAGTTTCAGAAGAATTGCTTGTTCAAGAGGAATGCTCATGTGCACACTTTGTTTTAAGCAAAAAGAGCTCTGTGCAAACATTTGCGAGAGCTTTCAATTACATAACTGCAACATCAATCATTTTCATCTTGATATCACCCGACTACCTCAGTTTAGCTGAGGTAACCATCAAACATGCCTTTTCCACCTTCAGATACTCCTCCAACACACTCCTGATGGTCTCCCCATGTTCAACCTCAACTTTAGCTCATTCAAAACTCTGCAGCCTACATCCCAAACTGCATTGGATGCCTTTACCCATCACACCTGTATTTGCTGATCTATACTGACTCTTGGCTGAGCAACACTGACTTAAAAATTCTCATCTGTTTTCAAAACCTCAACTGGTCCTGCCCTCCATATCTGCAATCCTCAAATTCTGGCCTCTCCAGCATCCCAACTATCGTTGGCCCATTGGTGACTATGACTTCAGCTGCATGGACCTTCAGCACTGGAATGGTCTTCCTAAACCCGTTTTATTCCCCAAAATAAGTTACATACATGTGATTGAAAACATTGCTTGCAATTTCTTGGCAGGATACTTCCTTTAAGCTCAAGTCTCCTTGTACACTCAAGCTTCAAGTTTTATTGTAACTTTGCCTGTAAGATGACCAGTTATTTCTCAAATACAGTAAATCTCAAGTGCAAGTTACACATACCTGAATTTTATGAAGGGAGAGAAATAGCTGCACTGAGGCTGGTATCCCATCAAGTCACCGTTTATTTACACAGGACTAGACCTTGACTTTAATACTGCCTCTTCAGACCCAGCTACAGTGTCAATATCTCAGACGGTCCCCTTTTTATCCTCAGAAGCTCCCTGATTGAACCAGATGGGCGGCATGTTGGCTCAGTGGTTAGCACTGCTGCCTCACAGCATCCAGTTCCAAGTTCAATTCCAGCCTCAGGTGACTGTCTATGTGGAGTTTGCACATCCTCCCTGTGCCTGCGTGGGTTTCCTCTGGATGCTCTGGTTTCCTCCCACAGTCCAAAGATGGGCAGGTCAGGTGGATTGTCCATGCTAAATTGCCCATACTGTTAGGTGAATTAGTCAGAGGGAAATGGGTCTGAATGGGTTACTCTTTGGAAGGTCAGTGTGGACTGGTTGGGCCGAAGGGCCTGTTTCCACACTGTAGGGAATTTAATCTAATCGTTCTGAGGTCCAGCTGGCTGACCTCATTACAATTACTGCAGTGGAAAATACTCTGGAAAGTTGATGCGAGCTTGTCTGAAACGTTTCGAGCCTGACTTAGTTACGAATGCTTTTGGCCCTGCATGGACTACATAAAACCCTTGTTTAGAAAGTCTTCAATTTAACTATCTTCCATTATCCTGCTCCTGTCCTGTAATTTAGTCTCACTGCAGCATATAAATAGTTTAGGTATATAAACCATGCTTTTTTTTTATTGGCTCTGGCAGAAGACATGCACCTTACAGCCTTGTACTGTTATCTAATTGTAGACAATTATGGCAAGAACCAGAGCTAAAAATTACAACCACCTGATGAAAGAGTAGTGCTCAGAAATCTAGGGCTTCCAAATAAACCTGTTGGACTATAACCTGGTGCTGTGATTTTTAACTTTGTCCATCCCATTCCAACACCGGCATCTCCAAGTCATAAGAACCAGAGCAGTGATAATCTTCTCAAAATGTGCAGCCCTGTACTTCATGTTGCACTACTCATTCTTCTCTATGCAAAGATCCTAATCTCACTTAAACTGCAGGGTCTCTCTGTTAACATCTGTCCTGTTCCAAGTGTCTGTTGCCCAGCACTGTGGTTTTATGTTGTAGCTGGTTCCAATTTCAGAGCTAGAGCTCTGCCAGGATATCAACACTATACGTGGCTTCGCCTAGTTTACATTGCCTTCACTCTGCAGGGTGCACTTTGCAGCATATTTCATTGCAGTGGGCAGACTGGGGTCTCTTTTCTTCTGCAGACTCCACAGCGTTTGCCAGAAAAATGCCAGAAAGAGGTTGAGGTGCCCGTGGCAAAATTAGAGAAAAGAGTTGAATGTGAAACAGTATTGAAAATAGAGACTCCAGCCAAAAGCAGCAGAAACATTAGCTTTGGAACAGAGATCCAAACCTGGAACATGGAATATACTTAAATTACCTCAGATAATAATGGCTTTAGTAGGATAGCGGTTTAACATTTCCAAGCTATTTATATTGTACTACCTCCCAAGTGGTAACTTGGGAAAGAAAACGGACCAAAAAGTAACAAATGTTTTCTAAGTAAATGCTGGCACCATCCTTCTTTCCTTCTCTGGGTCTAAGGACCCACTTAGTTAACAACGGTAGAGGAATACCAATACAGAGTGTTAATGAGAAAAAAACTCACCCTAAACTTTTTTTTTGCATGATTGCATTCAGGTACAAGTTTCATTAGCAAATTAGACATTGCCATTGAGTTATACGGCATGGAAATAGACCCTTCGGTCCAACACATCCATGCCCACCAGATATCTAAATTAATCAAGTCCCATTTGCCAGCACTTGAGAGACCTGGAAGACAATTGGGAGACCTGTGGATGGAAGTCTTCACCCTACAAGACCCTAATATGTTCCGCCTTTTCACTCACTCAAATCCGTACGGAATCATCAGATTGGGTAAAGCTTAATGGAGGCTCACACTTTGAGAACCATTGTTTTATCGCGGCAGCATCTTCCAGTTCAGTCCAAAGGAAAGGCTGGTAGGTACAGGGACTGCTGGATGACTAAAGAAATTGAGGGTTTGGTTAAGAAAAAGAAGAAAGCATATGTCAGGTATAGACAGGATAGATCGAGTGAATCCTTAGAATATAAAGGCAGTAGGAGTATACTTGAGGGAAATCAGGAGGGCAAAAAGGGGACATGAGATAGCTTTAGCAAATACAGTTAAGGAGAATCCAAAGGGTTTTTACAAATACATTAAGGATAAAAGGGTAACTAGGGAGAGAATCGCGCCCCTCAAAGATCAGCAAGGCGGCCTTTGTGTGGAGCTGCAGGAGATGGAGGGGATACTAAACGTGTATTTTGCATCAGCGTTTACTGTGGAGAAGGACATGGAAGATATAGAATGTGGGGAAATAGATGGTGCCTTCTTGAAAATGTCCATATTACAGAGGTGGTGGCACTGGATGTCTTGAAACACACAAGTGATCAATCCCCAGGATCTGATCAGGTGTATCCTAGAACTCTGTAGGAAGCTACGGAAGTGAATGCTGGGCCCCTTGCTGAGATATTTGTATCATTGATAGTCACAGGTGAGGTGCCAGAAAACTGGAGGGTGGCTAATGTGGTATCACTTTTTAAGAAGTGGTAAGGAAAAGCCAGGGAACTATAGAACTGTGAGCCTGACGTCAGAGGTGAGCAAGTTGTTGGAGGGAATCCTGAAAGACAGGATGTACATTTATTTGGAAAGGCAAGGACTAATTAGGGATAGTCAGCATGGCTTTGTGCGTGGGAAATCATGTCTCACAAACTGGATTGAGTTTTTTGAAGAAGTGACGAAGAGGATTGAAGGGGGCAGTGTGTTCGAAATGATCTATCTGGACTTCAGTAAGGCATTTGACAAGGTTTCCCCTGGGAGACTGGTTAGCAAAGTTAGACCTCATGGAATACAGGGAGAACTAGCCATTTGGATACAGAACTGGCTCGAAAGTAGGAGACCGAGGGTGGTGGTGGAGGGTTGTTTTTCAGACTGGAGGCCTGCGACCAGTGGAGTGCCACAAGAATCAGTGCTGGGTCCACTACATTTTATCATTTAATTAAATTATTTGGATGTGAACACAGGAAGTATAATTAGTAAGTTTGCAGATGACATCAAAATTGGAGGTGTTATGGACAGCAAAGAAGGTTACCTCCGATTACAATGGGATCTTGATCAGATGGGCCAATGGGCTGAGAAATGGCAGATGGAGTTTAATTCAGATAAATGCGAGGTGCTGCATTTTGGGAAAGCAAATCTTAGCAGGACTTATACACTTAATGGTAAGGTCCTAGGGAGTGTTGCTGAACAAAGAGACCTTGGAGTGCAGATTCATAGCTCCTTGAAAGTAGAGTCATAGGTAGATAGGATAGTGAAGAAGGTATTTAGCATGCTTTTTATTATTGGTCAGAGTATTGAATACAGAAGTTGGGAGGTCATGTTGCGGATACACAGGACATTGGTGAGGCCAATTTTGAAATATTGCGTGCAATTCTGGTCTCCCTGCTATAGGAAAGAAATTGTGAAACTTGAAAGGGTTCCGAAAAGATTTACAAGGATGTTGCCAGGATTGGACGATTTGGTCTATAGGGAGGCGCTGAATAGGCTGGGGCTGTTTTCCCTGAAACATCAGAGGCGGAGGGGTGACCTGATAGAGGTTTATAAAATTATGAAAGGCATGGATAGGATAAATAGACAAAGTCTTTTCCCTGGGGTGGGGGAGTCCAGGACTAGGTGGCATACGTTTAGGGTGAGGAGGGAAAGATATAAAAGAGACCTAAGGGGCAACATTTCCATGCACACACCACCTTCTGCATGAAATGAGCTGCCAGAGGAAGTGGAGGAGGCTGGTACAATTGCAACATTTAAAAAGCATCTGGATGGGTATATGAATAGGAAGGATATGGGCCAGGTGCTGGCAAGTGGAACTAGATTAGGTTGGGATATCTGGTCGGCATGGACAAGTTGGACTGAAGGGTCTGTTTCCATGCTGTACATCTCTATGACTCTGTATGATAGGTGCTACCTGTCACATTTAATTTATTGGAAACCTGACTCTCTCACCTCACATTTAAAAGAAATTGGAAAGACTGTACAAAGTCATTGATTCCATCAAGGGTATTGCTTCTACATGACAAAACAAATGACTCATATGCAATATGACAAGTATGGTGGGTGATGACCAAAAGTATTTTTTAAATTTATAAAAAGCAAGATAGTTACATCTTCCTCAATAGACCTAGCTCCCCCTAGCTTTCCAATGCAATCTTTATATCTGACTCTTGAAGCGGTTACAAAAGGCTGGGCCTGTTTTCATCAGCATGCCCAGAATTTCTTCAGTACAGCTCTTTCCTCCCAGAGATAACACACTTGAACTAGAAGTAGCAGATGGGATAAACATTGAAAACTCAACTGTCCCATTTGAATGCCTAAGCTTAGTGCAATGACATCACTTTGCTAGTACTGTTGTTGAGTCACATAATATAAATGCGGCATTTTTCACCATCCTTTGAAGTACTGCCACTACCATCATAGAAACATGTCTTATGGAAATAATTAGTCTTTATTAACTGTATATAATTCATAATACAAAAAGCTGATGGTTCACCTTTGGAATGTTCCCTTTAACAACTTAATTAAACTACTCCTACATCGGGTAGGGTGGTTAAGGCTGGCTTTACTAGACCTTTTCCTTTGCTTTCTTTGGCATACACACAATGAACTACTGGAATGCAGGAAATCATTAGGAAATTTTAACAGTGAAGAGATGACATTCAATTACAAGGCCAGCCAGCTTTGGGATTATATATCTTTTAACATTGACTTCAAATGGCTGATGGAAATACTGGACTTGCAGTCAAATGCACTAAAGATGTATTTTATAAAAGTATGGTGATGTAGAAGTACACCATATTACCAGAAGTAAGAAGAGGCCTCAGATGCCTAAAGGAATCAACTCTTCTTCACACTTATTAATAGCCTAGAATAGGATAGAAAGCCAGAGTGAAGTGATGGAGAGGCTCAAAGGCAGCAGGCTCAATGTTATTGGGGAGAGGTATACTGCATCTGCTCAGGGGAGGAGGACACTTCAAGGTTATAAAATGAGGAGGGCC
Organism: Chiloscyllium plagiosum; assembly: GCF_037043375.1. NCBI lineage: Eukaryota > Metazoa > Chordata > Chondrichthyes > Orectolobiformes > Hemiscylliidae > Chiloscyllium > Chiloscyllium plagiosum. The sequence continues at coordinate 33,209,456 of NW_028270159.1, read as the reverse complement.
ATGGATAGGGTGAATAGCCAAGGTCTTTTCCCCTGAATGGGGGAATCCAAAACTCGATGGCATAGGTTGAAGGCGAGAGGGGAAAGATTTAAAAGGGACCTAAGGGGCAAAGTTTTTCATGCAGAGGGTGGCGAGTCAATGGAATGAGCTGGAATAGTGGAGATTGGTATAATTACAACATTTAAAAGACATTTGGATGGGTATACGAATAGGAAAAGCTGAGGGGGTATGAGCCAAAGGCTGGCAAATGGAACGAGATCAATTTAGGATATCTGATTAGCATGAAGGAGTTGGACCGAAAGGTTTGTTTCCGTGCTATATCTCTCTATAATTGACTCTATAAATGGGATTTCAGTGTCAACAGTTAAGGGGTAATCCAGTTTGAGCTGTAATCGATTGGGCCAGAGATGTTTTTCTAAATGACAAATAGCTAGAAACAATGGAGGTCCAAGAGAGACTTAGGGGTCCATGGACATGAAAATCAAATATCATAAACAAACGCAGTAAAGGTTGTTTACATCTGGAGAGCAAAAACATAAAACAGTGGAAATGATACTACAGAGACAGAAAATCCGGTCGGACCACAGTTGTTTTACTGTGTTTAGTTCTGGGCACTGTACCTCAGGAAAGCTTCACGGCAAGTACAGCACAGTTTACAGAATGATACCCTGACTTTAAGGTTAAAATGAGGGATTACACAAACCAGGCTGGCATACTTTGCAACATAAACGATTTGGTGTCAATCAATCCAAGTTTAAGATGTCACAATTAACAACACAAATATTAGAGAATGCTTCTTCTAAGGCTTCCACGGCTAAGGAGCATAATGACAAAAATTAGAATCAAACCTTCCAGGAGACATATTAGAGAACATTTATACACACAAAAACAGGTAGAAATTCAGAATGCTGTTCCACAAACAGCAATTGATGTCAGGCCAATTGTTAATATTACACCCAAGACAGTGAGGGTGGCATTTGGTATGCTTGTCTTTACTGGTCAGTGCATTGAGTATAGGGGTTTGGAGGTCATGTTGCAGCTATACAGGACATTGGTTAGGCCACTTTGGAATACTGCATGTAATTCTGGTCTCCTTGCCATAGGAGGGATGCTGTGAAAGGGTTCAGAAAAAACTTAATGACATTGCCAGGGTTGGAGGATTTGAGCTATAGGAAGAGGCTGAATAGACTGGGGCTAGAGGTAAGATAACCTTATAGAGGTTTATAAAATCATGAAGGGCATGGAGGTGAATAGCCAGAGTCTTCTCCTTTGAGTGCGGGACTTCAAAACTAGAGAGCATAGGTTGAAAGTGAGAGGGGAATGACTTAAAAAAGGACCTAAGGGGCAACTTTTTCACGCAAAGGATGGTGAGTATATGGAAAGAGCTGATGAAGGGCTTTTGCCCGAAACATCGATTTCGCTGCTCCTTGGATACTGCCTGAACTGCTGTGCTCTTCCAGCACCACTAATCCAGAATCTGGTTTCCAGCATCTGCAGTCATTGTTTTTACCATATGGAAAGAGCTGCCAGTGGACGTGATGACGTTTGGTAGAATTACCACATTTTAAAAGGCATCTGGATGGGTGCATGAATAGGAAAAATTTAGAGGGATATAGGTCAAATGCTGTCAAATGGGACTAGGTTAATTCAGGATATCTGGTCAGCATGGACGAGTTGGACAGAAGGGTCTGTTTTAATACTGTACATCTCTATGACTCTAAGATTAATAGACTCTTGCTAACCATAAGATATTAAGAGACATAGGGCACAGACAAGTATACAGGGAGTTCAGTTGAAGTCAGTCACTGACTGACAGAAGAGACTTTGGGAGATAAAAGGTTTACTCTTCTGTTCCTAAACTAATATGTAGACACAGAGCATTCTTACCAGTATAATATTTTACACCAGCAGGAAAATTTCCATGGGTGCAATAGAGCTACCAGCTGCAGACAAGGCAAGTCAACCACAATTAGCATTCAAATTCTTAACAGGAGTCATTTGAGTCAAAAGTTGTCTGGGTAATGCTGGATTGGTGCAAGGAATTTTGAGTGAAAAACAAAACAAAAACTCAGGAAATGTGTTTAGTGATGAGAACAATGCAGAAAAGGAGACCTGCTGAAAGACCTCACTCCCAGGGATGGGGGTGGTGCAGGAATTTCACAAAACAAATCCACTCCAACAGAAGAGTGCTGTGCTGAGCAAACCTTCCCAGAGATGGGCAGGATGTGTTTATTCTCTCGAACTAGTCATATTCTCTTACAGGTTTCCATTACAGTTTCAGAATATGCAATGCAACTCCAAAAAAATGTAAATTTACTTCACAGAAACAGAAGGAAAATGTTGGCGCACCTCTTTGCATCAAATTGTTTCCTAATTCTCTGCCTTCTAAAATTCTGTTAACTTAAAATCAAACTAGAAATAAAGACAGTCATGGATTTTAGTTTGTTCACATATGAATGAGGTAAAACCCATACACTGGGGACATTTTGTTTAGTCTGTCTGCAAATGATCTTGCATCTGATCAAAGTAGCCCATCACAGAGCAACTGGTCAATTTCAACAAAACATGCAAACTGAAGATATGTTCAGTGCACTGCTTTCTGCATGTGATATCCAGTTATCCTACTTCTAAATAAACAGGCCTGTGGAATCTAGCTTGCCTACCAAGTGCCAAGTAAACACCAAACAAGTTGAGAGGTAAATGACCGCTTTCAGTACCAATGTATAAGCAGCAGAAAATCCTTGATAAATTTATTGCTTGTTAATTAAGTGGTATTTTAATAGCTTGACGCATCTCCAAGTTCTATCTCCAGCTGGCCTCAGTGACCATGAAAAAGGAATTGCATTATTTCGATTTAAGAATGCCAAAGAATTTGAAAATAATTTTCTTAAAAACATTAAAATTCTCCCTTAATCTCGTGTATATCCCAATCTTTCTGTAAAGTTATAAACAGTGAATACAATCCTTTCAAAATAAAAAGCCATAAAACTATTTCGCAACAGTATGATCGGTTCCTAAGCCTGGATAGTTGTTACTAGAGCCAGAACGAAACAACCCAGAAAGGTGAAATCCTCACTAATGACCCTAACAGACTCTTTTTGCCAGCTTTCTTCAGAAGTCAGTGCCATCACTTTGCTACTGATCATAATACTTGACCATCGTTTAATCACAAATGTCTCATGGGTGTGGCAAGCGAACAATTATACTTTTAGCTCGGGTTTAAATGCAGTCTAAATTCATGGGAGCCAAGTTTGCCTTGTCATAATGACCTTTAAAATTAAGTGGAGCAATTTTACCAGAGCCACAGCAAACAAATCTTAAAAAGTCATCATCAGCAGTAACTTGACAATGTCATATGGGAATAAGATCAGTCGTGATGCCCATTTTGTGGTATTCAAAGCTTAATGGTGCAATGCTTGCTCAAGTAGGTATATAGAATGCATAAGGGGAGCAGAAATTAATTTGCCACACGAATTTTATTCTATACGTGCCATGTGCTTGATGGTGACACCAGAAGTCAAACAGTCAAAACTCTCCCGTTCCCCAAAAACCAATATCTTTTCTACATGAGCCAAGATCAGAGAATTACAGAATCCCTACAGTGCAGAAACAGGCTATTCAACCCAAGTCCACACAGACCCTCCAATGAACATCCCATCCAGACCAACCCCTGCATCCTGTTCCCTGACCCCGCAGTGGGTTTTTTTTAAAACCATGGCTACCCCATCTATCTTTTACGCCCATGGACAAGGGGCATTTTTTTTAAAAAATGTGACCAATCCAACTAACCTGCACATCTTTGGACTGTGGGAGGAAACTAGAGCACCCTGTGGAAATCCATGCAGAATTGGGGAGAACATGCACACTCCACACAGATAGTCATGCGAAAGTGGAATTGAACCCAGGTCTCTGGCACTGTGAGGCAGGCTGAGCCACTGTGCTGCCCATAAGATTACAGACTGTCAGATAGTTCGGAGTTTTGAGCAATGAAAGGGAGTGTATCAATGATTCCTGTATTTTTGTCATTTAATTAAAAGCTACTTCTAACGACCAGTATAATACAATTGATTTAGATACAAAACACCCTGTCTTCACCATGGCTTCCAGAAAAAGGTTCCTCCAGCAGCATGGGGCTCCTAACTTTCATATGCTACAGAACAAGCAATGCAACAAGTCACTGGTTTAGTGCACTTTAAACATGGGTTTTTTTTTTCCCATTTCATGACCTGCATCTGCTACAACTAGAGAATATAATTTCCTCCTATCCCAGTGATAGATATTGATTATAAGTAAAATGCTGCATGCTATACAGACCAGGCTCCAATGAGTATATATTGCAAGAACAAAACTATTATTCTTGTTCTTTTACAGAGTGCTATTTTGATTAAGGACACTCATTTGTGCTGCAAAACAAAAGAAACATCAGCTAAAAATTTCAAAGAACCATTGTTTAAAAAAAAAAAGTGTCTGATCATGCCACGTTGACAAGGTTCAACATTAAAGGGACAGACTGATTATATTTTGATTGAAGACAGTAACAATTCAGCTACAGTTTAAAGCTCCGCTAAAAACTCATTTTACAAATTCAAACAGATGCATCTGCAGATAGAACATAAACATATAACAGTACAGTACAGGAACAGATCATTCAGCCCACCATGTCTGTACTGACTACAATGTCAGTCTAAACTAATCCTATCTGCCTGCACATGGTTCACATCCCTCTATTCTCTGCCTGTTCATGTATTTCTCGAAATGCCTCTTAAATCTTGCTACCACATCTGGTCCTATCACCTCCCCGGTAGCATGTCCCAGGCACCTACCACCCTCAAAATAAAATTTGCCTTGCACATCTTCTAAATTTCTCCCCTCTCACCTTAAATCTATGCCCCCTAATATTTAACATTTACACTCCAAAAAGACACTGTCTATCCACCCTCTCCATTTTATACACTTCTTTCAGGACACCCCTCAGCCTCTGATGCTCTAACAAAAACAATCCAACCTTATCTAACCTCTCCTTACAGCTAATATATTCCAATCCAGGCAACAGCTAGGTAAACCTCTTTTGCACTCTCTTCAAAGTATCTACATCCTTCCAATAGTGTCATGACCAGAACTGCACATAATACTCCAAATGTGGCCTAATTAAAGTTTTACACAGCTGCAACATGCCACCTCTTATACTCAATGCCTTGCCCGATGGTGACAAGCATTACATAAGCCTTCTTTACCACCTCATTCATTGTCTTGTGATCGTTACAGAAAAGTGCATAAACTAACTTCAACTCTTTCAAATTTATAGCTTGAAGTCAAGATCGCATTGACATATTGCTGTCAATCCTCTGCATGGGCAGCAGAAATCTATCCAGTTCACTTACATTCCCAAATTTTATGATTAAACTATAAACAGGCAAAACATTTGAAACACAAACAAGGGTTAACGTGATAGGCAAACTAATTTGAATCTCCTGATTACACAGATCGCACACCCATGACATGGCACAATATTAAACTAAAGAGATTATTAAAGTCCAAAGGCGTGGGCAAGGGTCTGGCAGATGGAGTACTGTGTTGGCAAATGTGAGGTCATGCAATTTGGTTGGAATAACAGCAAAATGGACCATGATTTAAACGGTGAAAAATTGCAGCATGCTGCTGTGCAGAAGGACCTGTCCATGAATCACAAAAAGTTGGTTTGCAGGTGCAGCAGATAGTGAAGGTAAATGGAATACTGTCCTTCATTGCTAGCTGGATGGAGTTTAGAAACAGGGAGGTTATGTTACAGCTGTAAAAAGGGTGCTGGTGAGGACACACCTGTAGTACTATGCCCAGTTTTGGTCTCTTTACTTCAGAAAAGGTGTACTGACACTGGAGGGCCTGCAGAGGAGGTTCACTATGTTGATTCCAGGGTTGAGAAGGTTGACTTATGAGGAGACATTGGGTAGACTGGTACTATATTGATTAGCATTTTGAAGAATGGGGGTGGGGGGGGGGGGATCTTATAGAAACATAAGAAATTATGAACGGAATAGGTAAGTTATAAACAGGGAGGTTATTTCCACTGGCGAGTAAGACTAGAACTAAGAGGCACAGCCTCAAAATAAGGGGTAGCAGATTTAGGATTGAGTTGAGGAGGAACTTCTTCACCCAAAGGGTTGTGAATCTGTGGAATTCCCTGCCCTGTGAAGCAGTTGAGGCTACCTCATTGAATGTTTTTAAGCTTGATTTTTGAACAGTAAAGGAATTATGGGTTACGGCGACAGCGTGGGTAAGTGGAGCGGAGTCCACTCAGAAAAGATCAGCCATGATCTTACTGAATGGGGTAGCAGAGGCCAGATCACCTACACCTGCTCCTGTTTCGTATGTTCTTATGACTATCACTAGGTGTTTGCATGGACAACCACTCCCAAAAGTATATTGGGCCAGTACACATGGTCCTGCACTGGAAATAACCAGACCAGATTTGCATGATTTGTCAATATCTCATGAGCTTCACTTGAAAAAGCTTGATCTTTGAACAAGTTCCACTTAATAAAAAGTCACATGTCATCAATACCTTACCATTAAGAGACCAGAGAAAACAACGATTGCAAACAGAAATGAAGTGGAGAGACAACTTACCATTGTTAAGGTGGCGAACACAGTCCTGAAACACAGCATGCCACTTCTGCTGTTCTTTCTCTGATATAACACAGAAGTAGTAATGCTGCTCATATGGGTGCCATAAGATGGTGCGATACTCAGTTGGCCACTTCAGAAATGGAGAGTTGCTGGCTTTTCCTTTGATTCCTAGAGAAAAAGGAAACATTGCGCTATTTATTTGGCATGAGATCCTTTCTCTTCACTGCATTACCTTCATATCCCTCCTCTTGGGTCATCACACTATATTCAGCACAAAGATAGTAAGTAAAGATAGTTAAGCAACCTAGCTCTAAAATGACCACAGGATGCAGAGGGAAACTAGGGAATTAACTTATTGTCATTTCTTTTCATTTTGTTAAAAAAAGCATCTTTGCTTCAACTGAACTTCCCAAATGGCAAGGACAGAGTTGAAAATTATATGCGCAATTATAGGTACAAATCTTTACTTTGCAATATTATTGACAAATTCAAAGCTGAGCTTCATCCAACTTTGCAGCTGTATGAAAATTGAATACAAACATAATGCAGCTACCACTACAATACACTGCATGCTGTGGTTCTATTCTGTTGTCCAAAACTTCACCAAAATCATTTGTCTGACCCGCATCACTCCAGAAAGCAGAAATCTGACTTGAGGAACTGTAACATTTAGCTACCTCGAGATAGAAAAGTGCTCACCAAAACCAGAGCAAATTAGTCAAATGATCTTTTCCAGTTTCATTCTTCTATTAGACACTGAGGATATTTGTCTTAAGTGCTGTTGCAAGAGATCAGAAAAGAGCACATCTGCTTCAAAGCCTCAGCTCCAATGAGCAACAAGTATGAACAATTGGAGGTCAAAAATTACATTTGACAGGCTGAAAAATAACTATTGAACAACCTCAATTGACAATTTTACATTGACAATTTTACATTGACAATTAAAAACTGCGGCAATCCTGAAATCTCAGTAACAAAAGAGGAAAATGTTGAGCTGCCTATTTTAACTGCAGGGCCCTGTATCTTTATGGCTTTCCATCCTTACAAATGACTTTGAAAAGCAAGCAGCCTTGCTAGCAGTTCACCTGGGTTCATTGACAAAGGCGTCAACATGAGCTTAAATGTGTGCAATAAGACAATAGCCCCCCAGTGACAAACAAACCAAGTATTTCAGGTTTAAGAGAAGAGGTGGGAGGGACACAGTTTATTTAAGAGGATGAGCTGCAATCCAAAAGAACAGACACAGTAAATAATCCAATATTCAAACATCCTTTACACATAAATTCATTATATTGAGGTGGCTTTTGAAGGTTTGATAGTCGTAGAATAGGATTTCTCAATTTCCTCTCCAAGGTTACTTCACTCCTCATCCCACTTCTTCATTAGCCTCACTTTCCTTGACAATCCCACAAGTGATTTCTCATTCTTTCTCCTCTAACATGAGGAAGAGCCAAATCACAGTACTAAGAACTTCAAAAAGAATAAACACAGTCTCCCAATTTCCTTCGATCTTTATCAAGCTAAATATTGCAAATTCAAGTATTCTGGAAAAAAGTCATATTGGACTCGAAAAATTAACTTTCTTTCTCCACACATGCGGGCAGGCCTGCAGAGTCCCACTAGCAATTTCTGGTCGTTTCTTCAATCGTCTTCCCTTGACAATCTCCAAGCTTTTAAACCAGCTTCTACTCCCTTCAACTTTGATGTTCTACAACATACACTTTTTATTTTTTAAAAACTAGAAAAACAGTTTCTTTGAAAGATGTGCCAAAAAAGCGAACGAAAGGATAGATCAGGGTACCTTCTAGAGGATATGAAGTTAAATACAGTGGATGTTCAAAGAGACTTAGAGTTTAGGTGCATAAGTCATTAAAATGTCACAAAGTGCAAAATATGATCAAAAAAGCAAATGCAATGCTGACCTTTATGATTAGATTAGATTAGATTACTTACAGTGTGGAAACAGGCTCTTCGGCCCAACAAGTCCACACCGCCCCGCCGAAGCGCAACCCACCCATACCCCTACATTTACCCCTTACCTAACACTACAGGCAATTTAGCATGGCCAATTCACTTGACCTGCACATCTATGGACTGTGGGAGGAAACCGGAGCACCCGGAGGAAACCCACGCAGACACGGGGGGAACGTGCAAACTTCACACAGTCAGTCGTCTGAGGAGGGTATTGAACCCGGGTCTCTGACGCTGTGAAGCAGCAGTGCTAACCACTGTGCCACCGTGCCGCCCACATTTATATCTAGAGAACTGGAGTACAAGAATACTCAAGTTATGCTGCAGCTGATAAAACTCTGGTCAGACCCCACTTGGGTACTGAGCGCAGATCTGGGCACTACACCTTAGGAAAGATATGTTGGCCTTGGAGAGAATACAGTGTAGGTTTATTCACATTCGGCTCCTCTATTCTTCCTGCTAATGTGCACATTATATTCTGACAAGTTTTTGACCACTTCTTAAATTTGTGTATATCACTCTTTATAATGACACAGAGGAAAGAAGCAAATGTACTGTAGCCATAGTTGCAGGTGAAAAATTTACATGTATTTGGAAAGGCAAGGACTGATTAGGGATAGTCATCATTGCTTTGAGTGTGGGAAATCATGTCTCACTAATTGAGTTTCTTGAAGTAACAAAGAAGACTGATGATGGCAGAACTTTGGACGTGGTCTATATCTTTACAAGGCTCTGCATGGTAGACTAGCCAACAAGGTTAAATGACATACAAGGAGAACTAACTATTTGGAAATAGAACTACCTTGAAGATAGGAAGCAGAGGGTAATGGAGGAGGGATGCTTTTCAGACTGGAGCCTGTGACCAGTGGTGTGTCCAAAGATCAGTGCTGGGTCCACTGCTTTTTGTCATTTATATAAATGATTTGGATGTGAACATTGGAGGTATAGTTAGTAGGTTTGCAGATGACACCAAAGTTGGAGATGTAGTGGACAGTGAAGATGATTACCTCAGAGTACAAAGGGACCTTGATCAGGTGGGCCAATGGGCCAAAGAATGGCAGATGGAGTTTAATTTAGATAAATGTGAGGTGCTGCATTTTGGAAAGGCAAATCAGAGCAGGACTTAGACACTTAGTGGTAAGGTTCTGGGGAGACTTTGGAGTGCAGGTTCATAGTTCCTTGAATGTGGAGTCATGGGTAGCCAGGATACTGAATAAGGCATTTAGTATACTTGGCTTTATTGGTCAGTGCTTTGACTATAGGAGGTCATGTTGCGGCTGTACAGAACATTGGCTAGGCCACTTTTGGAATATTACATTCAATTCTGGTCTCCCTGTTATAGGAAGGATGCTGCCAAACTTGAAAGGTTTCAGAAAAGAGTTATATGGATGTTGCCAGGGTTGGGGGTTTTGAGCTATAGGGAGGGGTTGAATAGGCTAGGGCAATTTTACCTGGAGTGTCAGAGGCTGAGGGGTGACCATATAGAGGTTTATAAAATAATGAGGAGCACAGACAGGGTAAATAGCCAAGTTCTTTTCGCCAGGGTGAGGAAGTACAAAACTAGAGGGCATAGGTTTAGCGAGAGAGGGGAAAGATTTAAAGAGGACCCAAGGGGCAACGTTTTCAACAGAGGGTGATGCATGCATGGAATGAGCTGTCAGAGATGGTGGTGGAGGCTGATATAATTACAGCATTTAAAAGGCTTCTGGATGGGTATCTGAATAGGAAGGATTGAGAGGGATATGGGCCAAATGCTGGCAAACGGGACTCAATTAGATCAGGATATCTGGTCGGCATGGATGGATTGGACCGAAGGGTTTGTTTCTGTGCTGTATCTCTCTAGGACTCCGACTCTAAATGCCTTCTGAAAATGTTTTCCAACATCCTATCGAGTCCAGCGGACTTATCGTTCTTTAGCCCCAATAGTTTCCTTTTGTCCCTAATAGACACAACATCCTCCAAGACAAAGCAGTTAAACCGTTATCAAAGGATCATGAAGCCTTTGAACGTAGCTGTTTGAAGCAATCTGAAGGCCAAGGGTACAATGCTTGAAAAATTGAGCCATTTCCTGGATTGGGGCACAAATCAGTCAAATTGTGGCCTTGTTTTGACAGCAAATGGGGAAAAAGACCTCAAAAGTAACAATGAGAAAGAGGAGAATTTCAGGATTTAGGCTTCCCTTTTAGTTCAGCCTGGACTGAAGAGTTCCAATTTCCACAGAAGTGCAGTTAAATGAGGCATTAATGTATAAATCTCATTTGATCAGGAAACAGACTACAACTGAAAGCAGAAAATATTGTTTATTGCCAGTTTTCAGTTTTAAAATAGAAGAACGAACATGTTACTTAGACATTAATTACAGTGCATCTCCTTTAATCCTTTTCAATTTCTGAAACCACTCCATTAACATTAATGCAATTTTAAAATGTAGCTACTGCGCAGAATTAAACCTGCAACAAAACACATTCTGTCTAATGTCAGCATACATGAACATAAAGGAGCAATGGGCTTGGCAATCTTTCAGATTGGCACCAGGTCAACGGTTACCTAAATTATTTATAATTTATAAAGTTTGGCACTGGAAAGAGAAGTGTCAGCGTAGAGCACACAGCATTAAGTTTGCTTGCATCTGCCTCAAGAACAGGTTATTGCTTACAATTTGGGTCAAATCTAATTGGGCTAAAGTGTGAAGATCACTATTGTTAAGAGATCAGAAATGTTGAAGAACAGGTGAATAATTGCATACAAAAACTGCTTACCTTAAAACAGAAAAATGGAGTCTGGCTGAAAAAAAGGGGAGGATCTGAAAGCACCTCAAATAATATTGGAGGGTGTGTCTGGATGAATTATCTGATCAAAAATATCATGTTTATGTGGTAGGGAGGAAGGAGAGAAACAGATGAAGTGGGGGTGGTGAAAGCAAAATCAATAACAAAAGGAAAAGGCCTGAAAAATGAGAACACAATACTGAAGATTCATTCTTACTTTGGCACATCAAGTTGTCACTTGTCCAATTTCCTCCTTTATGTACGAGGAACACAGACAGGGACATCAACAAAATGGAGGTGAAGGAAGTCAATTAATGACCTGATTAAGCCTTATTGTCTTTTGGGCAAAAGTGAGGACTGCAGATGCTGGAGATCAGAGTCAAGTTTAGAGTGGTGCTGGAAAAGCACAGTAGGTCAGGCAGCATCCGAGGAGCTGAAAAATCAACATTTCAGGGAAAAGCTTTTGTCTTTTGTCAGTTTTGTACTTCTTTGCCAACTGAGTTTTTTTTACAGTCACTATTACTGCAATGTGGTAAATTGAGGAGAGGAGTAACATTGCAAGCAGTGGAAGTGTTGAAGTGGTTCCAGTAAAAACCACAATTCTATGAATAGTGAGTGGTGAATGGTCTGTAATGGGAGGATTTTGGTTGTATTAAAAAGTCACCTGGGGAATAGCTTTCCTTTAATTTCAAAAGTTGTCTTCTAATTGCATTTAGTCAGTGTTGCTCTTAGTTCATTTGTTACAGTAGAAGTTTTGAGACTTGAAAATCATGTCAGACAATTCCTTTAAGGTAATCACTCTTTGCAAAAGTTATCAGTTTCTACAGGATACTAACAGCAACAATGTGCAAAAAGCAAAGTGTTCAATTATAATGCCAAATTTTAATAATGCTCTTTGCTTTACATTTCTACCCATTTGAAAGATGTGTCAAAAGACTTTAACAAAATTCAACAGTCAAAAATTTTGACAAACATATCATTGATTGTCAATTTTCATTCAAATAAAATAATAGTCATTTATCCAAAATTGATGGTCAGGAAAAGGCTAGCTGGTTTATCAAGTCTATTATCCTCCTCACCATTTCATTTCAGTATTTCGCACTAAGTATCGTTAAGAATCACGCTGCAGTAGTTGGACCAGCATAATTCAGCACTTATTGGATGCTGCCAACCCAGCCCACCCATCAAGCAGTAAAGATCAACTTTGGCCAACACCTATCTCAGGATGTGCAGCTAATTACCAAACCTGGGCCAATTTCCTCTTTCACCCTCATTTGTGTGCTCCTCTTTCCCTGCCTAGTATTTACACCTTTGTGGGGTTTACCTGGCATACTGTTGTTAATCAATTCCAGATACCGATCCATCGACTTCAGCACCTTGTAGCCTGCGCAATTAATTACTCCCTTCGGACTTGCTCCTCTGTCATAGGCCTGCATAGAGAGGAGATTGACAATATTAATAACCAACTATGTCATTTATTTTAAGTACAGAGTAGTCTTAATTCTTTAAAACCAACAATTAAAAACTCAGTAGGTGATTTACAAAACAAGGTTGACCTTGAAGGAACAAACTAATAAGAAACTATTGCTTTCTCATTTAGCTTTTCCACGGAGCTCTATTAAGTTGTCATGAAACCACGAAAAGCTCTGCTGTGAACTCCCACCAGCAACAAATAAAATCTGAGTAGATATAAAAGGCTTTAGCCAATTTAATCATTATGTCTTAAAATCAGGGTAGCCCAACCAAAGGACAAATTAAATGCAGCACTTCATCTCTCCAACATCCCACTTCTTTGACCATGTTGCCCCACCTACCCATCCATTAAAGTCAAAGCAACTCTGTTCTTTTCATATTTGTTCCTCATTTACTAGTTCTTCCAATTTGAACTTTGTTACCTTGGCAAGCGTAGTGTTTTCCCAAATGGCCATTCTTGGTAATTTGTGGAAATTGCCACCTCTATCAGTATGTGGTACAGGGCAAAAGTCTAGGTAATTCACTGCTACCAATCATCCCTTGTCTTTGCCAATCTAGTGATTAGTACAGAGGGTACAACATAACATCTGCAGACACATTTTTGATAACAGTATGGTTCTATCAGGTCTAAAGCACTGGATTACAACTGAGCAGTGTTTCTTCTAACATCATGCCATGCTTCAAGTGATCCCAGACATGATGGACTATGTGTCCATTATTACTCTGGTCAAATGCCATGAGACAATGATGTCATGAGCATGTCAACGATATACTGGCATTCTAGTCTTGAAACACAAGCAGAGTCAGTGTATTTGGAATTCATCTCAAAAGCAAGATAAAATTGATTGCCCATTAATCCATATCGTAGACAAGGGGAAAGCAAGGATGTCTAACATGCGTAAACAATGTTTCTATTCTAACACCTCATCCAAAACAGAGGGAGGAATGCTCATAAACAAAATAGATTACGTTGCATGAAATAGTTTTTCTTACTTTTCAGATGGATCCGTTCTATATAGTTACTTTTCAACAATTAAATTATAGAAATGTCCATATTCAATTTTGCAAGAAAACCACTGAACATAAAATATTTCTTTTGTTAAAAAGTTGAACATGCCATAAGTGTCAAAGGCCATGAATCAAGAAACTGACTCCATCAAATAGTCTTTAATTTCAAATGTTATTTAATCAAATGATTGAAGTTCCACTTCACATTTATGCAAATACATCCATCAAACCAAAGTGGATATTGCAAGACTCCCAGCAAGAATGAGAGGTCTATCATAGTCATTTTTTATCCTAGGATAGAATTGACCAACTGGCAGATAGAGTTGTGTTGGGTTCTCATCTCCTTGGTCAGCAAAAGGTACAAAATTCAAACGTTTGTCTAGTATCATTAATAAACACCAATCAGCAGTGAGTGAAAGATTGACAAGAATGGTTAAAAGGTAGTTAGAATGTAAAATCTACTTGCATTTGGATGATTTTCAAATATTAATGTGTGTGGGATACACTGCCTGGCTTGAAGCCTCTTCAGCAAGCTAATTAGGTATCGACTTCAAAAAAATACAGTGACAGAAAGAGAGAGAGTATGGGAGGGAAGGGGGAAAGACAATCAACTCTCATAACAGAGGAGGTAAAGGGTTTCAACATACTGCAAACTGCACATCAAACAAACCAAGAATTGCCTGGATGGATACCCTTAGGGTAAGGCAATTAAGGGGCACAAAATATAAATCGAGACGGAAACAGCTTTAGAAAAAAACAGTTAAAGAAACAACAGCGAAAGAAAGGTTCAGGAGCTGGAACAAAGTGGGCAGAATTTTACTTTGGAGACTGAGTGTGGCGGTGGGTGGAAAAGCAGGAACGTTTAGGTAGTGGGTTGTTTTCCTATGCAATTATATTCTCTGCAGCTCAGTACATATCTGTTGAGTGTGGGGTATGGAAAAGCACAGCAGGTCAGGCAGCATCCGAGGAGCTGGAAAATCATTGTTGTTTCGGGCAAAAGCCCTTGTGTACCTCTGTAGAATGCCAAATATTATAGACAAGCAGAAAGTTCTGCAGCCCTCTGAGACCTGAAGGTTTCAGACATCTGGGTGCCATATTTACAAAGGCATCTGGATAGGACTTCACTTCATACAATCTAGGAGCACTCAACTCAGCTCAGCCTCTCCACTCATCTCTGGAGATGGAGGGGACCATAAAAGGGTTGTGTCACATCCTTAAAGAATGCTTCACGTAGGCTGTCCCAGCAAGAAAGGAAGCGCTTTTCCCCATGGATAGCCACAAGAGGCCATTCTGATTGGCAAAAGGCAGCATGGGCAGAGGTGGCTGCCAGGATATTACTTAAGGGTACCTCAAGATGACAAATGGTCTGCATGCTGTCCACTCGATGCTTCACGCTTTTATACAAACGAGTCTGCATTGTAAGTTTATGAATGCAGAGAGATGTCACTGGAGGTTAGGCACTAGGGGGTGTCTCCATTGGATGTCTCACATCTACAACCAATATCTACATGTTGTTGCAGTGACCAATGGAGCAAGCACTAAAACAGTACTATCACTCTCATCTGCCAGTTTTCACACTAAACATAAAAAGGAGCTATAACACTCAGCAACTCATGCACCACCAGATCAGTAGCCTTTCATGTCAACTAAGAGAATGTACAGATCTGATATCCCATGAAAGCCTTTGGTGAAGAGCTGAGGACGTGTCACAAAACTGCCTTTTGAGTAGGGATCCCTTGTGAGTACAGCCTTGCTTCCTTGCCCTAGTCAGTTTTGCTGGTGCTAGCCTTGCTTAGGTAGACTCATTAGTCCAATTAGGCTTCAATCCTACAAGTGCAAGTGCTCAAGAACAAACCAGGCTGCATATGACTGGCTTCTCATGAGGTGATCAATGTGGAAAGATTTCAGCCCTAACACCAAGTGCTTGGTTATGAGGAAGCCAAGCAATCGAGCAGTTGGAGCTTGGAGGAAGAAGTCTACTTTGGTTTATGTACATGGGTTTATGGCGAAGAACGCTACACCTATGAATGCAATTCCAGTGGGGTGGGGTGCTAGTAAATATTCATGATATGCTTATGAATGTAAAGCATGATTATGAAAAGCCAGGAAAGTAGCAATACCAAACTGAATTTGTGTTTCCTACACAATGAAACTTTCCCCTGCCCACCCTTCTGAAAGCTCTGAGCAATCATGGAAAATTCTATCCAGTGTGTTAAAAGTGAATCGATTAAAATATATTGTTGAACTGAGAGGAAAAAAAATTCCACCACTCCTACTGCAGAGCAAGAGAGATGAGAACAATGCATCAAAGTATTGTTCTGGTTACTGCAAGGAGTAGGAGAACAGAGGAAATTTCACAATTTTCAATGAAATGGTTTTGGGGAAAATTAGCCTTGTGGTCATGTGCCTGGTTGAGTAACCCAGAGGGCTGGATTAATAATCTTACACCCAAGTTCAAATCCCACCACAGCAGATTCAAGTACACTGAAGAGGAGATTACGGGTGCACAGAAATGAAATTCTTGATTGCATTACTCCAATGTTAAAGCAGTCACAAATACAATCAAAATGCCACTTGTGGTCTGTGGTAGCTGTTAAATCATTTGATAATTTTTTTGGATTAACATTTAACTTTTTGCTTGGGTTTATCTTGCAGGGACAGAAACTGAAATAAACCATACAGTCCCATAAGTCAATTTTGCGAAGGAGAAGGAATCATTGACAGTAGAAGCTGCAGAATGGAGTGTACATCAGTTCAATAGGCCGAGGTCTATTGGTCACCTGCACATTTTGTGCATTGGGAAGACTTGATGTGAGATTTGAATGATGACTTATCATTTCTCAGGCCACCTGTTCACCCCATATTTAAGGAACCTTTTTAACTTTGGTTCAGGATCTCTCATATGATGTGTATTTATCAGTATTTGAAGCTAAAAAAAACTCATTTGCCATGGGTGGAGTTTAGCTGTTTATCCAAGACATTTAGTCATCTGAAATTATTGGATTTACTTAGTACTTTTCACAAGTATAGACACTCCCAAAAGGTTACATAAAGTGGCTTATTCCTCAGACTGAAACATATTTGACTTGTGCAGAATAATTAAAGTTAAAATCAATGTCACAAAGAATAGGCAATAACATCTGTCCATTTTTAATAAAGAAATTACTTGTTAACCCCAACCTGACTTGAGTGCTAGCTACAATATCAATGTTTTTCTTAAGCCCTCTCTTCAAGGATCTACAAAATGGCCCAAAATGTCACATTTCAACAACGAGAACAAATGAACAGGTGAATAATGGAGGTAGACCTCTGGAAGGACTTTTGCAGTGTAGTGATCCTTTGAGCCAGGAGAACTGTGTTCAAGCTCCACCTGCTCCAGAGGTATGTAATAACATCTCTGAACAGGTTGATTAGAAACTAAACAGAACTAGAATTTGGCAAATGGCAACAAATTCAAATTAATAAATAGATTGGCAACAGAGCCTGTCAAACCTTTCAGCTTTATTTTCATAGTTTGTTGGTGTCTTCTTAAAAAAAAATGCTGCACTTTATCTCTTCATCTGTTATAGGTGCAATGCAACTCCCATAGAAGTTAAATGTTGGGTGCTGCATTTTGGAAAGGCAAATCAGGGCAGGACAAGGTTCTGGGAGTGTTACTGAACAAGGAGACCATGAAGAAGTGCAGGTTAATAGTTCCTTGAAACTGGAGTCCCAGGAAGACAGAATAGTGAAGATGGTATTTGCTATGTTTGCCTTCACTGGTTAGTGCATTGACTATTGGAGCTGGGAGGTCATGTTGCAGCTGTACAGGACATTGGTTAGGCCACTATTGAAATACTGCATGCAATTCTCGTCTCCCTCCTATAGGAAGGATGTTGTGAAACTTGAAAAGGTTCTGAAAAGATTTACAAGAACATTTGAGCTATAGAGAGGGGCTAGCAGGCTGGGGCTGTTTTCCCTGGAGAGTCGGAGGCTGAAGGGTGACCTTATAGAGGCTTATACGATCATGAGGGACATGAATAGGGTAAATAGACAAGGTCTTTTCCCCAGAGTATGGGGAGGGGAATAAGAAAAAGTCCAAAACCAGAGGGCATAAATTTAAGATGAGGGGGGAAAAGATTTAAAAGACATCTCGGGAGCAACTTTTCCCACACAGAAGATGGAGCGTGTAGGAATGAGCTACCATAGGATGTGGTGGAGGCTGGTACAAAAACAAATTTAAAAGACTATCTGGATGTGTGTATGAATAGGGAGCGGTTTAGAGGGATATGAACCAAATGCTGGCAAAGGGACTAGATTAATTTGGTCTGCATGGATGAGTTGGACTGAAGGGTCTTTTTCCATGCTGGACATCACTATGACTCTGATACAGATGGTTCTGTGCTAGATCTGCTGCGTAAAATGAGGCAGGAGAGCACAACCTATTGAGAAACTATTGATAATAAGGAACAATTAGAAAGACCAACCTCTTATCATGGAGTTCAGTTACTAATACTAGTGAAAGCGACTCATTAAGTGGTTTATACATGCAACAGGTTGCGACAACTCACTGACAGGTGGGGCCTGAACCTAGCCCTTCTAACCCAGAGGTGAGAATGTACAACAAAACCTCCTGAAATACATTGTATCATTAGCCAATCAAGTGGCTTATACATATATACAGATTAATGACAATCTGCAAATAATTCCAGTATTGGTTATTAGTTACCACCATTACATGTTTAAATTCAGCTATTTTTCAGCCACATTCCTGGGAATACCATTTGAGATGGCTATTATTAAAATACATTGTAGCTCCTCACTGTAGATTTAGAATGGATCCTTTGAGTGCCAGAATTTACAAAGCACAGTTATTTATATTTCCAAATGGATTGTTATTAATAGAGAGATAATGTTTTCAGTTACCATACATTTCTATATATGGGTGAGAGCATTGCGTCGGGCACAACAATGAGAGAATTGGGACATTATTGTCGACAGGTAGCCCTGGCTATCCAAAAGTGGAGCGTTCTCCAGAAACTTTTCGCAAGCCGAAAATACTTGAATCCATCAATTTTGGTCCAACATAGGTGTCCCCTCAGTTGCCAGTGTTGAAATCCAGTTCCCTGATCAAGGAACTGATCAATGTCTCTTTAAAACTGGTCTTCAAAGTTTGGGAGAAGATTTGTAGCTCGGGTGCTCGTTGTTGTGGTTCTGTTCACCGAGCTGGGAATTTGAGTTGCAGACATTTCATCCCCTGTCTAGGTGACATCCTCAGTGCTTGGGAGCCTTTTGTGAAGCGCTTCAGTGATGTTTCCTCTGGCATTTATATGATTTGTATCTGCCGCTTCAGGTTGTCAGTTCCAGCTGTCCGTTGCAGTGGCTGGTATATTGGGTCCAGGTCGATGTGCTTATTGATTGAATCTGTGGATGAGTGCCATGCCTCTAGGAATCTCCTGGCTGTTCTCTGTTTGGCTTGTCCTATAATAATAGTGTTGTCCCAGTCAAACTCATGTTGCTTGTCATCTGAATGCGTGGCTACTATGGATAGCTGGTCATGTCGTTTTGTGGCTAGTTGGTGTTCATGGATGCGGATCATTAGCTGTCTTCCTATTTGTCCTATGTAGTGTTTTGTGCAGTCCTTGCATGGGATTTTGTACACTACATTGGTTTTGCTCATGTTTGGTATCGGGTCCTTCGTCCTGGTGAGTTGTCGTCTGAGAGTGGCTGTTGGTTTGTGTGCTGTTATGAGTCCTAGTGGTTGTAGTAATCTGGCTGTCAGTTCAGAAATGTTTTTGATGTATGGTAGTGTGGCTAGTCCTTTGGGTTGTGGCATGTCCTCATTCTGTTGTCTTTCCCTTAGGCATCGGTTGATGAAATTGCACGGGTATCCGTTTTTGGCGAATACATTGTATAGGTGTTCTTCTTCCTCTTTTTGCAGTTCTGGTGTACTGCAGTGTGTTGTGGCCCTTTTGAATAGTGTCTTGATGCAACTTCTTTTGTGTGTGTTGGGGTGGTTGCTTTCGTAGTTTAGGACTTGGTCTGTGTGTGTGGCTTTCCTGTATACCTTTGTGGTGAATTCTCCATTCGGTATTCTCTGTACCATCACATCTAGGAATGGGAGTTGGTTGTCCTTTTCTTCCTCTCTAATGAATCGGATTCCTGAGAGTGTGGCGTTGATGATCCAGTGTGTGTTCTCTATTTCTGTGTTTTTAATGATTACAAAGGTATCATCTACATATCTGACCCAGAGTGTGGGTTGAATTTGCGGTAAGACTGTTTGTTCTAACCTTTGCATTACCGCTTTGCTATGAGTCCGGAGATGGGTGAGCCCATGGGTGTGCCGTTGATTGGTTCATATATTTGGTTGTTGAATGTGAAGTGTGTTGTGAGGCACAGGTTCAGTAGTTTGAGTATGCAGTCTTTGTTGATAGGTTCCCAGTCTTGTTGTCTGTTCTGTATGTCCAACAGGTTGGCTATTGTTTCTCTGGCTAGGGTTTTGTCGATAGGGGTGAACAGTGCCGTTACATCGAATGAGACCATAGTTTCTTCCTTGTTTATGCATATATTTCTGATGATGTCCAAGAATTCCTGTGTTGACTGTATAGGGTGTCTGGATCCGCTGATCAGGTGTTTCAGTTTCTGCTGTAGTTCTTTAGCCAGTTTGTGTGATGGTGTCCCTGGTAGTGATACTATGGGTCTGAGTGGGATGTCTGGTTTGTGCACTTTAGGTAGTCCATAGAATCTGGGAGTGTTGTTGCTTTCAGGTTTCATTCTCTTTAGGTCAAACCTGGTTATCTGTCCGTTTTTTTGTAGGTTCCTCAGTGTGTCGTTTATCCTATTGGTGAGCTGTGGGGTAGGGTCAAATTCCCTCTTTTGGTAGGTGTTGGCATCTGCAAGTACTGGCTGCGCTTTTTGGATGTACTCTGCTTTGTCCAGGATGACCGTCATTCTGCCTTTGTCTGCTGGTAGTATGATTATGTTCTTATCGTTTCTTAGTGCTTTTAGTGCTTTCCTCTCCTTGGTGTTGAGGTTATGTGTTTGCCTTTTCCTTGTTATCAGGGGTACGATATTTTGTCTCACTGTTTGTTGTGTCTCTTCTGTCAGTCCATTGTTTTTGAGTGTGCATTCTAGTGCTGCTAGGAAGTCTGCTGTCTTAGCGTCCCTGTGGTTGTAGTGGAGTCCCTTGGCCAGTATTGTTCTTTCAGTGTCTGTGAGCTGTCTGTGGGAGAGGTTTCTAACCCAGGAGTGTGTTGTGGTGTGTCCTCTCTGTTGTGTTAGTTTGGCCATTTTTTCTTTTAGTGCTGTTTTTTTGCGGTGTGTGGTCCTGTTTTGTACTATGGTGATGGCTTATTCTATGGTCCGGGTCCATTCCTTATTGGTGGTTTTGAAAATTAACGATTTTTGGCGCGCAATGTCTTGTCTGTATTTGTGTAGTTTGTTGTGTGCGTCTGTAATCATTACCTGGATCATCCTGAATCCGTTCTGTCTGGACGTGTCCCTGGCTTGTGGGTTGTTGACTGGTGGTCTGTATCTGACACATGGTGGATGGATTCGATTCTTTCTGCATTTGTGCAGGAACACTCTCAGACAACAACTCACCAGGACGAAGGACCCGCTACCCAGCATGAGTAAAACCAACGTAGTGTACAAAATCCCATGCAAGGACTACACAAAACACTACATAGGACAAACAGGAAGACAGCTAACGATCCGCATCCATGAACACCAACTAGCCACAAAACGACATGATCAACTATCCTTAGTAGCCACACACTCAGATGACAAGCAACATGAGTTCGACTGGGACAACACTACTATTATAGGACAAGCCAAACAGAGAACAGCCAGGGAATTCCTAGAGGTATGGCATTCATCCACAGATCCAATCAATAAGCACATTGACCTGGACCCAATATACCGGCCACTGCAGCGGACAGCTGGAACTGACAACCGGAAGCGGCAGAGACAAATCACTATAAATGCTGGAGGAAACATCACTGAAGCGCTTCACAAGAGGCTCCCAAGCACTGAGGATGTCACCTAGACAGGGGACGAAACATCTGCAACACAAATTAAAACTGGTCTGTCCATTACTTACTATCCCACAAATATATGGAGTCTTAGATGTTTGTGTTCAACGTATAGCAGGTTGGTTAGAATATGAAAGACATCCACCATATGGTATGAAAGTGTAATCAATTTTCACCCTTCTAAACCAACCATAGCTATACAGTTTGAAAGTGTATACAGAACAACCCTGATTATTCAAACAAGATGGGCAGGGAGTATTTTGTTCGCTAAGAGAGTTCGGATAAGAGATTGTTCAGATAATGGATAGTGTTTTTACGGGACCTTGAGATCTTGTTCGGATAATCTGAAATTTGGATAATTGAGGTTCAGATAATCGAGGCTGTTCTGTAGTTGTCAAAATTGGCACAGTATTTGGAATGTTCACCAAATCCAGAACAATGCTTTTTGAAGAGCAGTAAATTAATCAATCATCTTTTTATTACTTGTGGTACACTGATTTTCAGGTGGTCATACACACAGTAAAAACATACCATTTTGCCATCGTAAAATGCCACATCATAGTCATCATGTACAACGAAGTATCTGTTCTTCCACTTCCTGTTTACTTCCATATACTGGTAAAGGTTGCCAGAGAAGATAACTCTATCCTTTAATGGGGCCTGCAGGAAATTAAAAGTAAAAGAGATGAATTAGTCATATTCATTATTCATCTACAAACTACTTTTATCTTCATTGCTTAACCACTCAATGAAATGGCTTTAAACAGAACTTGTCAATAAGTTTATAGAATGTACCAAGATTACATATGGCAGACATATCATTAAATTACATATTATAATAATAGGGTCTTTTTTTTTAAACATAATATTGACTACCTTCATGACAGGATTGTATGCACACAATTCAAATACAGCCTTATGATAAAAAGCAATGTTTCAGATTGAAAACTTTGAGCAGCTTAGAATTGGAGATTTTGAATATCATTGCTGAAAACCAGGAGTTACCAATTGACAGTTTATATTCCTACTAATTTGTAATACATTTAGAACTGGAAAACTTTACTTCCAGCTCTGCAGAGGTGCTGGTGGAAAGCAAGTTAAGAACAATGGAAGGGCATTTACAACATAGAAGAATCGGTACCGAAGCAAAACTAAAAAATCTCTGGATCCCGTGGCTATGACAAGCTAACGTAAAGACCAATAGCATTCATACTAACCAGCAGTTAGCTTCCAAAAGTCACACTGGAAAGTTGCTCTGAAAGACATCTAAAAAGACCACAGAATTTCAATGTGCTTGTGGATTTCAGAGCTGTGCACATGCACAAGATTTGCAGCAAAACATATGCACGTATTCTGCAAATATATCAATTTCAGTGGCACATTATATAGCTCAGTAATGTTACAAATCACCAGTTTGGCTAGGTGTGGATCGCATGCTCAGTGCTATTTGGTGGCAGACAGTTAAGGAGATGTAACATCATACAGTGGAGGGAAATTATTATTTGAAGACGCACAACATGATTTTGTCTGAAAATATCCAATTGTTGCAAGCTATTAAAAGTAAGTGTTCTGATATTATCATTGGAAAAAGAAATTTCTTTAAGGCAGCACTGAACTACTTAAATCATCTTGGCAGTGAAAGGTGTCGAACACTGCGTACAAAGAATGGCAGGTCACTAAGATTATTGGATTCTTAAGGTAAGCGACAAATCAGAAACTCAATTTGCTCAGTGTACAAGCACAACTTCATCCCATTTCATCAAAGTAAGGTAAAAGTTCCTTCTCACTGTTGGTGGCAATTGTAGGCTTGCTTGCTATTTTCGACTCACAGTGTGGGATCTTTTGGTTATGGAAAAGTTCAATCAAATTTGATTCGGCATATGCACTTTTATTTTCAGAGTTCAAAGGAATCCCTTTCAGAATGAGCTTCAGAAGTCAGGATTACAGTAACCTCAAAACTCTGGAAAATGAAACATGTCAAAAAGTAAAACATTACAGGGCACAGCTAACCCACCACCACTGGAAATAAACTTTGAAACTTCAATACTCTCATTCCACTTTCACAAAATTCTGGACCCACTTTTGCATAAAAATTTAAAAGTTTAAGTTGTGTGAACTTGATTATCTCACTTTCCTCCTTTAAGGCATATTTTAAAATCTCTCTGGCTAACATTTGGGTTGTATGGCATAAGATCTGCCGATGTGGCTCAACAATGCTATTTACAATGCTCCTGGGAAGCACCTCAGAACTTATACTGCGCTTTTTAAAAAAGTGCAGTAAGTACAAGTCATGCTGTTGTCCCTTTCAGAATGAAATGGAAGATATTCTGGGACATCTGTAGCTGAATTTACAGTTAGTGCTATTGTTCTCCTCCATAACCACTGATGTCCAAGTCATAGGACAAAAGCCTCGAGATTTCAGTTTCAGAAGAGAAAAAGAAAAGGGATTGGAATCATGAGATTTAATCACAAAAACATCCTACAGTCATGTACCATAAAAGAACTCAACTGACCTACCACCACAAAGGGATGGATCTTTGTTCAAGCCTATTTAAGAGCTGTTAGTTCAATTACATTTTTATCTGCCTTTGGATAACATTCAGAATTGGCAAAAATGCAATAAAAATCTTTTAATAAAATGTTTGTTAATTTCCATCAATAATTACTTCCTTGTTCTCAATCCCTTCTCCCAACCTCCCCGCATTATTTTATTAAGAGTTATGTTTTTCAGCACCATAAAGTTCCTTGAACTGCACACCCCAGTCCAACACCGGCATCTCTAAATCATTCCTTGAACTGGGTTGGTTTATGCCACAATGTTCCCTGCGACCCTACTTTAAAATCACTTCACTCAAGCAAACTAATGCTGACTGAGTCGTTCTCTCTTCT
The DNA here is from genome assembly GCF_037043375.1 of Chiloscyllium plagiosum. NCBI lineage: Eukaryota > Metazoa > Chordata > Chondrichthyes > Orectolobiformes > Hemiscylliidae > Chiloscyllium > Chiloscyllium plagiosum. Next base: position 33,184,711 of record NW_028270159.1, on the reverse strand, counting down.
CCCATCCATCCACAGCAAAGAATAAAATGAACCATCTTCCACTGAATTAACCCCACCCAAAACTCAAGTAATTAAATTAGCTCATGACAGGAAGGAAGGCAAACGCCCATGTTAAACAAATACTTCCTTCTTGTTGGATGTCAATTTATTTCACAGGTCATGCCAATAAGTCATCGGACTGCTCTGATGGCTCCACATTTCCCAAATGTACAGCTGCGCTCTTGCTAGTATACAAAGCTGCAAATGTGGATGAGCCATTATTAGTCATATTCCTACTTTAGACAAGTTTCCTGTGACATGGTGGTAATGAGTCAAAATGTTCACAGCTCAGTCAGATTTCAAATTGAAGCAAAGTCTCTCATATTACCCATACAGAAATCAGAGCAGAAATACAGACTTCTTTGAGAACGCAATATAAACTGGAGTATTTCAAAAGATGCTAAGGTTATAATGCCAAATGGAGTCAGTTCAGCTGGCTGGACAGCTGATTTGTAATGTGGAGTGATGCCAACAGCGTGGGCTCAATTCCTGCACCGGCTAAGGTTACCATGAAGGACTCTCCTTCTCAACCTCTCCCTGCCTGAGGCAAGGTGACCCTCAGGTTAAACCATCACCAGTTGTCTTTAATAAAACAGCAGCCCTATGTTCCAATGAGACAATAGTGACTTGACTATAATATGGTCTACAAATAGCAGTGCAGGCCCAAAACCTCAAATCTCACATACAGTCCACTTACACTTATTCCTTCGTTATTAGCCGGTCTAGAACATTAAGTTAGGGCGTAATTTAATTTTACCAACAAGGACTATTGCTTTTCAGAATTTCAGCTGAACATTCACAAAAAAATGTGCTAGTAAATGCCATACTAATCCATCTGAGGCAACAGTGCTAAAAACTGAGCCACTGTGCCAGAACCTGGCCCATGCCTCTCTCAGCCCTTCCTATTCATATACCCATCCAAAGGTGGGTATATTAAAGGTGATGCCTTTTAAATGCTGTATTTGTACCAGCCTCCACCACTTCCTCTGGTATTCCATACATGCACTACCCTCTCTGTCTGAAAAAGTTACCCTTCAGATTCATCTTAAACTTTCCCCTCTCACCTTAAACCTATGCCCTCTAGTTCTGGACTCCCTCAACCCAGAGAAGAGACTTCGTCTATGTATCCTATCAATATTCCTCATGATTTTATAAACCTCCATAAAGGTCACCCCTCAACCTCAGACACTCCAGGGAAAACAGCCCTAGCTTATTCAACCTCTCTCTCCAACCCTAGTACAATCCTCCTAAAATCTGTTCTGAACACTTTCAAGTTTCACAATGTCCTTTCTATAGAAGGGAGACCAGGATTGAATGTTCAAGAATGAACAGTGGGGAAACAAATGTCTTTCTCCCTCAGCTCCTATCTGACTTACCAGAGATCTAGAATCCTTCTTTAGCTTCAAGGTGGTGGTTAAACAGCTGCTGCTGTTTAATACGGTAGTTCAAAGTTCAACTAGCACCGAAAGGACAGAACAAAAGGCTTAAAACAAGTTTAATCTTCAAACTAATTCCAAGTATTTTGTATTTATTCTCAATCATTTTTTGGAAGCAAGGTGATCGTCATGGTAAGGGCGAGCAAACCTCGCTGCTCATTTTAAGTAGACTGGCAATCGAGGAAAAGATTCGCCATTCAAGTTACTGATCCTAACCCAGACCTCAGCACGGCATCTTGACATCCCCAAGGCAAGGCAAGGCTTCAAACAGCACCATATTTGGAAGCTGTGCAACATTAGGCCAGTTTCTATTTAAAATTTTCCACTGTATGGATTCCAGTGCATTAGAGATTTATAAAGTTGCAGAGTTTTACTCAAGAGAATTAACCCAGAATACAATGGACTAGTTCAGGATTAGGATTCCTTAACTGCTCAATTTCAAAAGGAATTCACATCACGAGAGCTTCCCATTTTCAGATCATTTACAATGTTTCTCAACGACCTTTAATTCTATCTGATAGACCCAAGTAATGGATCACCAGTTCAATCTCAAAAAGACAGCTCAATTTAGGTACCACACTCCAACAGGTACCACACTCCAACAGGTACCACACTCCAACAGGTACCACACTCCAACAGGTACCACACTCCAACAGGTACCACACTCCAACAGGTACCACACTCCAACAGGTACCACACTCCAACAGGTACCACACTCCAACAGGTACCACACTCCAACAGGTACCACACTCCAACAGGTACCACACTCCAACAGGTACCACACTCCAACAGGTACCACACTCCAACAGGTACCACACTCCAACAGGTACCACACTCCAACAGGTACCACACTCCAACAGGTACCACACTCCAACAGGTACCACACTATTTTTATTTGCACACATACAGGACCAAAATAACAATTGCAGTGTTTCCAGAAACAAACTTCCCAAGACACTATGGTTGGTAAACCTGTCGCACTACCCTAGAATTTCCAGGTCAGTGCTACCAGGAACACAAACACAAGAGGCACATTGTTTACTAAAATCCTTCAATGCTTTAGTTTGTTTAGCTAAACGGATATCGAATATGTGAGAGAAAAACAAACAAAAAATGGAGGAAAAGAATCTGTTATCCAATTGGCTGTGGAAGGGCACCATAATTGGCAGTATTGTGTGGCCAATGACAGATATTTAGGGACCAGACAATTAAATGAAGTCATGACATCTCCAGGAATACATGCAGAGACTGCAACCCTAGCAACTGCACTTAGCAGATTTTGCTGGGAACCCAAATAGGATGAAACTACTTTTTACTCCCCACCCCCGCCCCACCATGGGAAATTGGTGCATACTATGTGAAAATAACTGAAGCAAAATTTCATTCCCAACTACCTAGGTTTTTTTTAAAAAAGTTTCATACAACATTTTCCCATTTGGTCACTTAATCCTTCATCTGTTCCAAAATGCCTTCATGAACAGCCCAGATTTAAAAAGGCATTGAAAGGCAGGTGTCCGAAATACACATCACATAAATCGATACACCATTATCAAGACTTTAACTACTTTAAATAGAAACTTCCACAGGTTAAAGCTGAACAAAGTTGATGGTAATTCTGAGTTCTTCTGTTGTTATACAAGACTTTTTTTTTAAGAAAGCTATTTTCCAAACAAGATGAGGAATGCATGCATCTTAAAATGCATTTAAGATTGAATAATATGGTGAGGAATGCAGTTATAAAACCACGTGCGGTCTGACATGAAGTAGAGCAAGACATGTCACAGGGGACAAAACTGGGTATCTGCAGCAGTACAAGATCCAGCCCAGTATCTAACTGCTCTACCTGGTTGTCAAGGGACCTCCTGGAACCCTCAGCCTCTGCAGAATCCTTCCCCCAGAGTGTAGGGATTCTCTAGTCCCTTCTCTCAAAATTCATTTTGCAGCTTCTGAAATACCTTTTTGCACATGCACCCATCCAGGCATGCGCAAAGAGGGAGACTTTAACTCTCAGCCTGGCTGGAGCCAAGCAAGGTAAATAGATTTTCACCTGGCAAATCTCCAGCTGAACCTCAGGCTTATAGCTTCAGTGTAATTAAACTCAAGTCTTGCCAAGTGAATCACTTCAGTCTGTCCATTAGGAATCAATCGTCAATGACAGTATTGAATATCAGGATTGCAAAAAGGTAATTTACACAAGTAACTTAGATCATGTGGTAAACTCTTGATCAATTCCTTTACTCAACAGAATGTCATTTCTACATATTTCTGTCAATTACCCTTAGGAAAACCAGTATTGATGGAATGGGCAGCTTTAAATATCGCTTGAAATATGAAACTAAAATGATAGGAACCTTGAAATGGCTACACTGCAACTAACTTGATTTCAGCTAACATTTTTGTCAAATAACTGAAATTTATTTCACCAAGAATTTGATATTCAATTAGATAAATCACAAACAGCAATAAGTCACAATAAGCTTCGTCTATAGTTAACCACCTTAAGAGATATACAAAAACCTCCAAACCAAATATCAAGAGATTGTAAAAACTATTGACAAGAGTGCATTTGGTCATAAAATCATGTGCATTGCATTGAACAAAACTCATGGAATGTGAGAAATTAAAGTTGCCATAAAGAGTCAGAGTCAATCTGAAAATCAAATACATTGAAACATTTGGAAAACCAACATGTCCTTCATACACTGCAAATGACAGAAACTCAGATTGTAATAACATTAAACATTAGATTGTTGCATGCTGTATATCCAGTATCCTTACAGAATTACGTCAGACGGTAAGAACCAAGATGGAGGAAAGTGGAAACTGGTAATTTGGAACAACTGAGAAGGGAAACAGGATTCAGTTTGACAATTCAAACCATGTTGCTTTTTGGATTCAAAAGATTCATAAATATCACCTTGTGATAAATTAGACATTAGACGTAATATTCCAATAAGCATGGATAGGATAAATAGACAAGTCTTTTCCCTGGGGTGGGAGGGTGGGGGTGGAGTCCAGAACTAGAAGGCATAGGTTTAGAGCGAGAGGGGAAAAGATATAAAAGAGACCTAAAAGGCAACTTTTTCTTGCAGACAGTGGTACTTGCATGGAATGAGCTGCCAGAGGAAGTGGTGGAGGCTAGTACAATTGCAACATTAAAAAGACATCTCGATGGTTGTATGAATAGGAAGGGTTTGGAGGGATATGGGCTGAGAGCTGGCAGGTGGGACTAGATTGGGTTGGGATATCTGGCCGGCATGGACGAGCTGGACCAAAGGGTCTGTTTCTGTGCTATACATCTCTATGACTAAGTAGTGAAATGCAAGCTCAATTACAAGTTAATGCCAGCATGCAAGTTAGTGACTAACAGAACTTAAACTCATGTTAACCGAATATTATTTTTGGTATTTTGACACATGATGGGTCGGGGAAGAGGTGTGGATTGGAAAACACAACGAGAGCTCCATACACCATTTGCAGGATTGATGCTGCAGTATCCATCAGGTACAAATGGGCAGAATGGTAACTGACACTAAACAGATGTAAATGTAAATGCTCAAGTTAACAGTACTTCATTCAAGACTTGTATTAAAAACACAACATGCTGGTCATCTGTGTAAACACAAACATTCAACACAATCTCAAACTAGAATAAATAAAATGATGAAGGGTGGAGAAATAACTGACTGTCCGATCAGGAGTGGGGGGGGGGGGGGGGGGGGGAGGGGGAGGGTGTTCAAGAGCTGAAGGAATTCATTTACATCATTAAATCCCTTTGACCTCAGACCCTCCAACATTTCAAGTGCAGGAAAGACAGCAGCCAATCTGCTTACTGCAGGTCACCACACATCGCAAGAAAATGAATGACTGGACCATTTGTCTCAAAGTGCCGGTCACAACACAGTATTGATCAGGACAGAGGAATTCCCAAAAATAATACACTGGATCTTTCACACTGAGGCACTGAACTTGGTTAACATCTCACCCAGAAGGCAGGGTTGTTAAAGGGGCAGGTCAGGTGGAGACCAGTCTGATTCACCTCCCACATTTTTACCTTCACCCCTTCCTTACCCTCACTCTCCACTCCATCAGTCTCCGCAGAGAATGATCCTTTGGATGCAATTCTGGCCACTTCCTGCAGGTTACCACCACCAAATCTGAGGTTGGGGGGGGGGGGGGGGGGGGCACGCAGTGGTCAGCAATATGTACTACATTATCCACCCAAAGTAATTTGCTATGCCATACAAAACACGATTGTACCATTTTGTCCAAATAATGGGTTTCTCATATCACCTTAACCATTAAGGACACAATTTTGCTAAGTACTGTTAAAACTTAAAGCTGTGCTCCTGTGCCCACACAGGAAGGAAACACATGATATGGACCCAGAATTCAAGCCCATGTCGATTCCTGTTATTTTTCATTTCATGGCAAGATGAAGAACAAAGTGAGAGCAATCAAATACTTCCTGCAAAACATCAAATGTTCTTCACAAACTCCTTCTACCACTATCAGATTATCAGCTTCAAGACTTGCTAATGCTGTTGAACTGAGAAAAATGAGTCAGTCAGGATTAAGTTAAAAATAACCCAACACCAGGTTATAGTCCAACAGGTTTATTTGGAAGTACCTGTATGAGCTTTCAGAGTGCTGCTTCTTCCACAGGTAGCTCCAAAACCTTGTACTTCCAAATAAACCCTTTGGACTATAACCTGGTGTTGTGAGATTTTTAACTTTGTCTACCCCAGTCCAACACCAGCACCTCCAGTCAGGATACACTTTTACAGAAGGGCTTTTGTGGTGCATGTTCCTACTCCTCAGTCTGGGCTTCAAGACCCATCTGCTTCCTAGGGACACAAGAAAATCACTGAACAGGTTGATGTAAACTATTTACCCCTTTACAGAACACTACACAGTACAAGATTTTATTTTCACAGGCTGGGCCATCCTTGATTGCCTATTGCTATTTGCCCTCAAAGCAGTGAAGGTGAGGTGCCTCATGATACAGAATACTCTTTAACCAAATGCAAGGAACTTTAAACCATTGAGGTTGGACTAAATATACTCAAGCGTCACCCTGCTAGAGAAACCAACTACTGTAGAATGCTAGTCAATCAAGATTTGGAGTTTTACCACAAAATATGTCAAATAAATTCACAAACATAAGCCAGTAGTACAAAACTGCAACATGAGTGAAAGAGAGACACCTAGTTCAATTTTCCAATCTTTTGGTTTTAGAGTAGAGTAGCTTTTATTTTGACCGTAGAGTCAGAGATGTACAGTACGGAAACAGACCCTTTGGTCCAACCCATCCATGCCGACCAGATATCCCAACCCAATCTAGTCCCACCTACCAGCAACTGGCCCATATCCCTCCAAACCCTTGCTATTCATATACCCATCCAAATGCCTCTTAAATGTTGCAATTGTACCAGCCTCCACCACATCCTCTGGCAGCTCATTCCATACACGTACCACCCTCTGCTTGAAAAAGTTGCCACTTAGGTCTCTTTTATATCTTTCCCCTCACACCCTAAACCTATGCCCTCTAGTTCTGGACTCCCCACGCCAGGGAAAATACTTTGTCTATTTACCCTATCCATGCCCCTCAATTTTGTAAACCTGTATAAGGTCACCCCTCAGCCTCCGACGCTCCAGGGAAAACAGCCCCAGCTTGTTCAGCCTCTCCCTATAGCTCAACTCCTCCAACCCTGGCAACATCCTTATAAATCTTTTCTGAACCCTTTCAAGTTTCACAACTTGTGGGCAACACAGTGGTTAGCACTGCTGCCTCACAGCGCCAGAGACCCAGGTATAATTCCCGCCTCAGGCGACTGACTGTGTGGAGTTTGCATATTTTCCCTGTGTCTGCGTAGGTTTCCTCTGGGTGCTCCAGTTTCCTCCCACAATCCAAAAATGTGCAGGTTAGGTGAATTGGCCATGCTAAATTGCCCGTAGTTAGGTGAAGGGGTGAATGTGGGGGAATGGGTCTGGGTGGGTTGCTCTTCGACTGGTCGGTGTGGACTTGTTGTGCTGAAGGGCCTGTTTCCACACTAAGTAATCTAATCTAAAAAAAAAAAATCTTTTCGATAGGAAGGAGACCAAAATTGCACACAATATTCCAACAGTGGCCTAACCAATGTCCAGTACAGCCACAACATGACGTCCCAACTCCTGTACTCAATTCTCTGACCAATAAAAGAAAGCATACCAAACGCCTCCTTCACTATCCTATCTACCTGCGACTCCACTTTCAAGGAGCTATGAACCTGCAGTCCAAGGTCTCTTTGTTCAGCAACACTCCCTAGGACCTTACCATTAAGTGTATAAGTCCTGCTAAGATTTGCTTTCCCAAAATGCAGCATCTTCAACTGATACAGTAAAAACGAGACAACGTTCTTCCAGGACTGAGGGTGCTACATGGACAGCGCAAACTACACAATCGTACATGGCACAAAGTGCATAAGAAGTGTAAAACACAAGTTACAGAGTAATAGAAGAATGATAAATAATAGACATTTTTTAAGCAGCAATTCAAAGTTGTGCAAAGAATTTGAGATGGGAAAATACTGTGTTAAGGAACCGGTCAAGGACTCCGAACTGCTATTTAGATCATCCCGCTTTGATACTTTCTGACTCCAAACACAAATATTAAGAATCCACTTATTTTCCAGCCTCAAAATGTAGAGCTAAAGCTGCGGGTTCACAAGATAAAGTGCAGTTCACAAGGAGTTAAATATGCAGTTTTCTAGGTTCAGATTTTGTGACTGCTAATGCTGTTTGCTTATTCACTAGTATCAGATAAATTAGGTTTTAAAGACAAATAATAACCAGCAGTTTCTGAAGGAAACAGCGGTATCTGATTCCCCATTAGTAAAAGGATGGGCTCAGAGTTCCTGGAACAGCTTGGTACATATACTGAATCTGCAACAATCTCTGCTGCAGTAGCTGCCAGTTTTACATAACTTCAATAAGGAACTTGTTTTGCAGAAAATTTGTATTATCTCCTTCACCTGATCAAAATACCATAAAATCCACACAAATCTTAATCTGTTTTTGGAATCCTTACCATGTGGAAAGAGGCCATTCGGTCCATCAAGTCCACACTAGCCCTCCAAAAGAGCATCCCACCCAGACTCATCTGACTACATTATCCCTATAACCTGCATTTTCCATGACTAATCTGTTTAGCCTGCACATCCCTGGACACTATGGGGCAATTTAACATGGCCAATCCACCTAACCTGCATACCTATGGACTGTGCGAGGAAACCGGAGCACCTGGAGGAAACGCACAAAGGCACAGGGAGAATGTCTGTGCAAACTCCGCATAGACAGTCACCAGAGGGTGAAATCAAATCCAGGTCCCTGGTGTTGTGAGGCAGCAGTGCTAACCACTGAGCCACTGGCACAGTCCCCCAAACTGAAAAGTTGGAGGAGGCTTGACTTGATGTGAGATGTTAATCCAGCACACTAGCTACTCAACAAACAGCAGCATTGCAAAGCTAGAAACATCCGACATCCACCTTTGCAAAGACAACAACTGATGAGTCACCTCGCCAGCAGTGAGATCTTAGTATGTATAAACAGCTGCCATTTTTGGTCACATTCACTGCAATTGAAAAGTAAGAAATTGTATCAGTTATGGACATCGAGATGCACAAAAAAGGTACACTGTTTAAATGCAATCTTGAACTGAATCGCTTCTGAAGCTGAACCTTTTGCCATCTGTTACAAGTGTCTAGTGAAAAAGGGAAAGGTCATGAGCTGATCAACTCAGTCAGTCAAAAGGAAGTCTAGCAACAATTCGTTCAAAGTCCTCCAAAATGACATCTTGAAAATGATAAATTCAAGAGGATTTGAGTTTTTTTTTCCAAGCCAAGCATGGAGAAGGCCTTGCTACACTGTTGGGACAAATTGTAGAACGGTTTTCAAAAGTAGGAAGGGGAATGGGAATGGGGAGTCATTAAAGGTTTCAACAACTTCCTAGTTCAGAACATAAATTGTGTGTTTGAGGCCCTGATCCAGAATTTATTCCAATGAGGAATGACTGTGCACAAATTTATATTCCATATTTAGGAAACTGCACTGACAATCAGTAAAATATCAGTGAAATTCCAACAGAGGCAACCAAAACCACTTGCCAAGTTATGAGGAAAATTGGCATAGAGCAACAGTATTCTGACATTACTTCCTTTTCGTATGGAAAATGATAGTATGGGGTAATGTAACTGGATGAAACTAACGTTCTGGCAGATATGTTCAGGTCCCAGCAGGTAGCTGATGAAATTTAAATTTCATTAATAATCCTGGAACATAAAGCTAACTTCAGAGTCTCAGTAATGGCAAACATCATCCGTTGCTGTAAAAACCATTTGGTTTATGAAGGGTGACTTAGTCTGGGTAAGAATGTCATTTAGGGAAAGGAATCCTTACTTGACCTGGCCAAGAGTCCAGAGCCCCCAAAAATGTGATTCTGAATTACACACTAAAAAGGCTGAGTAAGCCAGTTTCTTTAAGGACAATTAAAGATGGTCTGTTGCTCCCGATGCGGTCTCCTCTACATTGGGGAGACTGGCCGCCTCCTAGCAGAGCGCTTTAGGGAACATCTCCAAGACACCCGCACCAATCAACCACGCCGTGGCCCAACATTTCGACTCCCCCTCCCACTCTGCCGAGGATATGGAGGTCCTGGGCCTCCTTCACCGCCGCTCCCTCACCACCAGACGCCTGGAGGAAGAACGCCTCATCTTCCGCCTTGGAACACTTCAACCCCAGGGCATCAATGTGGACTTCAACAGCTTCCTCATTTCCCCTTCCCCCATCTCATCCTGGTTTCAAACTTCCAGCTCAGCACTGTCCCCGTGACTTGTCTGGACTTGTCCGACCTGCCTGGCTCCTTTTCCACCTGTCCACTCCACCCTCTCCTCCCTGACCTATCACCTTCATCTCCTCCCCCACTCACCCATTGTACTCTATGCTACTCTCTCCCCACCCCCACCCTCCCCTAGCTTATCTCTCCACCCTTCAGGCTCACTGCCTTTATTCCTGATGAAGGGCTTTTGCCCGAAACGTCGATTTCGAAGCTCCTTGGATGTTGCCTGAACTGCTGTGCTCTTCCAGCACCACTGATCCAGAATCTGGCAGCCTACCCTGCAATGTTCACATCGTAAAAAAAGAAAATATACGCATTATAAAGAGGTTTTTTGAAACTGGCATTGCTTTCTTAGCCTGAAGTAATACAAAAAGACAATAGGCTAAAGACTTGACTTGCTTGAATACAATTTGCTGTTCTTTGTGTAAGAATCACTGGCTGAATCAATAAAATAGTGGCATCAAGTTCTCTATTCACTTAATTTTTTTAAAATTGTGTCAAGTTAAATAATACTGGACAGGTTATGCACAACTTCAACCTAACTGCATATTTGTGAACAAACTCTTAATTGTATGAGAACAAAACACAACCTACCAGACTAACTCATCTGCCAAATGCAGTTGCATGACAATCGTCAGATCTTGTGGCATGAATCAAACAGTGGAAAATTCCAAAACTGTCTTGCGCTCCAATACCATTGAATCTTTTTGATAAAATACTACCGCAGTTGAAAGAAAATGACATTCAGGACTAGTGTTATGAAGTTGAAGGTGTGTGCTGAAAGCTAGCAAGCACACACCCACATCCGCATAAACGCCTCTAGTTACCATCAGTTCTGACGAAGGGTCACTGTATCTGAAATGTTAGCTCTGATTTCTCTCCATAGATGCTACCAGACCAACTGAGCTTTCTAGAAATTCATTTTGTTTCCGATTTCCAGCTTTCGCAGTTCTTTCGATTTTATTTTTTGAAATGTGATTCCACAGACAGTCAATATCTTTAAAACTGCAGATTGCTGAAAATTGGAAACAAAAACCGAAATTGCTGGGGAAACTCAGCAGGTCTTGCATCATCTGTGGAAAGAAAGCAGAGTTAACATTCAAAGTGATCGCCAGTTCTGAAGAAGGGTCATTGGACCTGAAATGTAAACTCTGCTTTCTCTCTACAGATGCTACCAGACCTACTGAGTTTCCCCCCAGCAATTTCTGTTCTTGTCAGAGATGATGCCTGTTGCACCCTGCCACCTTGGCTATTTTTGAACTAAATCTATGGTTTCAATCCAACTGGATGATACTCTACTGTTACGACATGGTGGTAAACCCTTGTACTAATTAAACCAAGCACACACAAGATCACCTTGCCACATAATCTGTTAAAGTATGAGTGACAGAGCTACCCAAATTCCATTATTTAAAGAAGAAATACCAATTTTAACTCTAAAAGTGAACATTAAATTTACAGCAACTTAATTTTCAAAAACAGGCAGTGGCTTTCATCTCCAGTGTCAGTTTTCCTCTGCTTGTAGATCTCCCTGGGTCATCTTCTGTCTTCTGCTGCAAAGATGTTTCATATGAAAAAGGTACCTTTGACAGAGAGTGTGGTGAATAGCAGTATTTGAATGGCAGTTGGTCCTTTCTCTGGCTAACTGTCCAAAATGGCTGCCTTTTTAAATACCCCAAACATCAGATCATTGGTGAGATGCTGTCAAAACAGTAAAATTCAAATTCGATTGGGTTACAGTATCAAGGGTATAATTTAACCAGTTTAAATTAGAACTGCTGTAAAAATAACTGAGGTATCTAGGTTACAGCCAGATGTTGCATGTTTCAGCGAATTTGAATTTTACTGTTTTGACAACATCACACCAACGATCTGATATTTGGAGCTATTTTGGACAGTTAGCCAGAGAAAGCACCAACTGCCATTCAAAGACTGCTATTCACCACACGCTGTAAAAGGTACCTTTTTCATACGACGGTAACTAGAGGGATGTTGGCATTTAGGCGGACATGAGCGAGCGAGAGCGCAAGCGAGAGCGAGAGCGAGAGCGTGCGAGAGAGAGATGCGTGCGAGAGAGAGATGCGTGCGAGAGAGAGATGCGTGCGAGAGAGAGATGCGTGCGAGAGAGAGATGCGTGCGAGAGAGAGATGCGTGCGAGAGAGAGATGCGTGCGAGAGAGAGATGCGTGCGAGAGAGAGATGCGTGCGAGAGAGAGATGCGTGCGAGAGAGAGATGCGTGCGAGAGAGAGATGCGTGCGAGAGAGAGATGCGTGCGAGAGAGAGATGCGTGCGAGAGAGAGATGCGTGCGAGAGAGAGATGCGTGCATGAGTGTTGTTGGGGGGGGGGGGGAAGGGAGTACACTATTAGGTGAAGATAGAGTGCAGAGAGAAGAGCAGATCAACAAAGGCGTGGATAACAAGTCTGTCCAGGAGAATTGTTGAATATATGCCGCACAGCATTTTTACGATTTTTGCAATCTGATCAGAAAACTCAATGCCAAAACCTCTCATCCGTTAAGAAGCTTTGAGTGTGCAAATTGACTTGGCTGACATGGAGGAACAAAATATCCCAACCTCCAATTTGTTAGCAAAGGCCTGGCAGAAACACACCTAGGGCAGACCTATGCTTCATCAACCCATGGACGACAACAATGGCTGAGGCCACACAGGAAACAGAGACCAGGAGAAGTAAGGAACCAAATCAGTCTTCTCCCTTTAAAATGTGGTCCATTTAATAGGATGGAGTACAAATAAAAAGCAACGGGACCACACTATCCCTTCCAAATTGAACAAATAAATTGAAGATGGCTAAACAGGTTGTAGGTCCCACATTAAAAGGAAGAATGTGAACATTTTCATGCAGAAAGTACAGAAATGAATAACTAGAATGGTTCCAGGAATGAAAAACTCTAGTTATGAGAATTGACTGAAGAATCCAGACTGTTCTCCCAGGGGAGAAGCAGATGAGGAGAGATCAGACTACAGTTTTCCAAACTGTGCACGGACTGGACAAAGTAGATAGAAAGGAGCTGCTTCCATTTGTAGGAGAGAGGAGAAAAAAAAAAATCGTAGGAGCATGGATTTAAAATGATGTGCAAATGGTCATGCCTGTGTGATGAAGAGATGTGAGAAAAACCTTTTTCTCATTCAGCCAGTAGGGAGGGTATAGAATGTGATGGCCCTGGAAATGAGGATTGAGGCATTCCAGAGGATGTTGGATGGTTTTATGGAAGGAATGATGTGCAGGGATATGCGGAGGAGAGAAGAGTTTGGCATTAGATAGTAGAACTATTTCAGGCACGTGGGACTGAATGGCCTCCTTCTGCACCCTGGTAGTTCTGTTGAAATTGAAGTTTAGTTCCTTTGCACTGTTTGAAAATGGCATTAGCCTTCCATCTTTGTTGAGAAACCTAACAGGTCAATTCAGATCAAACTTACGTTCAACAATTGACAAATGGCTCTCCCCAGAGAGTCTCCATAAATAACTGCAGAACTAGAGCATCCAAAAAAAAAAATCAACACTCAAGCTGAATTAATAACCTCCAATCGGAAAAGCCTCAACTTACTTTTCACACTAATTGGGCCAGGTTTACCCTGTGGAGCAAGCATTTGGGATGGTGAGTCGGGGATTAATCCAGGGTCATATCTGCTGATGTGCCTGGGCAGAGTGCAATAACTGTTCACAATGTTGTTGAAAGGCCACTGGGAAAAAAAAACAGACTGCCTCAGAGCCAAGGAGGCAGATGCTTTCAGTTATCTGGGTATTAGCAGACTCGAGATGTGTTTTCTCAGGTGGCCTTTCTTCTGTGGCTCCTGCTTCTCGGAGTCCAGTGCACTCCTTGGAGTCAGTGACTACTTCAAGGTCTTTTAACTTTTTAAGTGCCAATTTCTTTGACAGCTTATACACCATTACATTTTTTCAAAAAAAAACTTTACTAGCAGCTTATTTTCAATTTCCAGATGTCAAATACTAACAAGCAAAACATTCCACACAAAGACAAATGCCTGGACTTTTTTAAAAAAAAAAACATTTCTAGTGCCTATTGGAGTGGGAAAATATCTGCCCCAAGTTTCCATGCATGCCCATCAATCAACTGAGGTAAACTTCCCAAGGAATTGTTTGAAATACTAAATCTTTCATTCCTTAGCTTCCCATAACTCAAGATGGCCTATGGTCATGAAAGACACTATATAAAACACTCGTTTTTTGAAATTCAACACCAGCACAATGCTTTAAAAATGGGTCAATTCACAACATCTGGGGCTGCACGGTGGCGCAGTGGTTAGCACTGCTGCCTCACAGCACCAGGGACCAGAGTTCAATTCCCGCCTCGGGTAACTGCCTGTGTGGAGTTTGCAAATTCTTCCAGTGTCTCCGGTTTCCTCCCACAGTCCAAAGGTGTGCAGATTAGGTGAACTGCCCGTAGTGTTAGGTGAAGGGGTAAATGTAGGGGAATGGGTCTGGGTGGGCTGCTCTTCAGAGGGTCGGTGTGGACTTGTTGTGCCAAAGGGCCTGTTTCCAGCTGTAAGTAATCTAATCTAATGTCAAAATTGTAGCGAAACGGTGACTGTCCCCCAGTGCAGTAATAGAATAAAAAATGTCATCTGCAACCCAGTTCAGTCTTGTTCCACCACGCCTCCTGCCCACAATGATCTCAGAAAGATGCAGCTCATTCATCTCCTGCTAATGACGTGGCCTGGAACCCAGGAAAGTCTTTCTGCAACCACAGTCAGACTGAAGCCAGTGCAGTGTGAAACAACTGAATACTCTCACAGGAAGGCGAGGAGTACTCATTTGGTATACAGTACAAAACATTAGAGGGAGAAAGGTTTAGTCAAGTTGTGTGATTACTACAAGCTGTTGCTCTTTGTTATTCACCTACTTTCTGATGACAAATCACTGCTTCACAATCTGCTCTTTCAGGCAGCACTCAGAGCATCAGTACTGTGCTTCTTGAAAACTCTCAGTCTGCTACCACACAGATGCCATTCTGGTGACAAGGCAGTTAGTTGGATGAACATTTTGTCTTACACCGGAAGCCACATTTACATGGTTTTGGAGGGTGCTGTACATCTGTAAGTTATTGAGAAGCATGGGCTTCTGTCCTCTACCAATTATATCATGAACAGATGTCGGAGGGATAGGGACAAAGCTACAATGTTTAACTGTTGCAGTGATGTTGTTGTTGGAAGGCAAGTATCAGACAAAAGTCGAGAGAAACACCTGTCTTTTAACATAGTACCAGGAGATGCTCAAAACCATGGATTGAATAGGAAGGGGAGGCAAGGATCTCAAAATTGATTTCGCAAAAGGATAGTGCCTCTGAATTCAGCACCTATTCTGATTGGGTCAGAATCAGACATGGGATCTGAAACAATAATCTTCTGGCTAACTTGATTGAGTTTTTTGAAGAAGTAACAAAGAGGATTGATTAGGGCAAAGTGGTAGATATGGACTTTAGTAAGGTGTTCGACAAGGTTCCCCATGGGAGACTGGTGAGCAAGGTTAGATCTCATGGAATACAAGGAGAACCTCACCATTTGGATACAGAACTGACTCAAAGGTAGAAGACAGAGGGTGGGTGGTGGTGGTGGTGGAGGGTTGTTTTTCAGACTGGAGGCCTGTGACCAGTGGAGTGCCACAAGGATCGGTGCTGGGTCCTCTACTTTTTGTCATTTACATAAATGATTTGGACACGAGCATAAGAGGTACAGTTAGTAAGTTTGCAGATGACACCAAAATTGGAGGTGTAGTGGGCAGCGTAGAGGGTTACCTCAGATTACAACAGGATCTTGACCAGATGGGCCAATGGGCTGAGAAGTGGCAGATGGAGTTTAATTCAGATAAATGCGAGGTGCTGCATTTTGGGAAAGCAAATCTTAGCAGGACTTGTACACTTAATGGTAAGGTCCTAATTGTTTCTAATAAGTATATCAATTCTTTACTTCTTGAAATATGGAGTTCCGTTTAACATCCCATATTCTTTAAAAAAACTAATATGTTTTTATACTCAAACATTCACACCCTGCTAGCACAAATTAATCACAACACCTAAAGAAAAAATGTATATTAAATTTCCGAAAATAAAGGAGAATGATTTCCCCATAAAGTTATATTAATCCCTCCACCAATAATATCTGAAAATCAATGTCCCAATGTTAAGAACTAGAAGAATAACATGGAAGAATGGGGTTGATGACGTACAGGTTGCTCTAATATTATATTGTAAAGCAGGTTCAGTGGGCTTTATGGCTTACTCTTTTGTATATTTGTCATCACCTTTGATTAAACTAGATAACTACAGTACATAACTTCCTTTATTTTCCACTTAACATTACAAAGGACCGTAATGTAAACATTTAACTTTATTTCTTTATTTTTCTACTTATACCAAGAACAATAGTAATGCTTTACTTCTAACTTTGTTTCTCTGTGTAATGACTTGTACCTAAGGTGGTGCTGTACATGGTGATATGGCACACTTTTCACTGTACTCATGTAATTGAGTACGTGAGAGAATGCAGCTTTAATCAAATACATCCCAACACTCTACACAGGTACGCCAACTCAAATTAGCTTCCCCCCCCACCCCTCAATAGGCCATTAGCACAAAAAAGACCAAAACGCACAGTTGTGGATTAAAGGATGGCAGATGACACGTGACATTAAACAAGATTTCATGGATGCTGTTCCCTGCTTATTTGTTTACAGTTACCTCATGAATATCTGACTAGATTATGTGAGGAATGATGTGAATTCTGTACCAGTGGATACCTGTCAGAATATAGGATATTTAAAAGGGCCATGTTACAACATTAGCATTATTTTATCCAGATTGTATATTTCACCCAATTAGGTGCAACATTGGGCATTAAGAGGGTACACACCATCATTCAAAATATTGCTCTGGACATAAAATATGTCACTTCTCTTTCAAATATCAGAATAATACATTACAGAGCTTCCTCCCAGCCACAAAATTATATTATCTTGCAACCCCAAATTTAATTTTAGTTCTTCATCCCTGCCCAACTCTCCTCTATTTTAGTGCAAGTCGCTCATTGACCCTCCTTCCTGAAGATTTGAAATTTGCAGGTGCTCAAGCGACAGGCAAGTCAAAAAAAAAGCAATGTTGCATTTTACTTGCCTTTCTTTGAAGAAGTTGAGGCTGCGGTCCACCATTTTCTTCAACCTCATACCGGATCTTATTGAAGAGAGCTAATGGATACTGCTCCTCATAGAACTGGAAAAACTCATCCAGAATCTTACCAGTCCTTTCTGAAAAAGAAGAGTGATACAAAACTGAGTACAGTTGGAAACAATGTAATTCTCCCACATACACATATCGAAACAATGAAAAATCTGTTCATTTATAACTTTTAGGCAGTTGAGAACTTGAAATATTTCAAAATACCTCATTTTCATTAGAAATAATTTTACACCAAAATAGAAATTTCAGTTAAAGAGAAAAATGGTGGAGCTCTCAAATGTTACACACTGCCATTGTTCAACCTGAAATTCTCTTCATTTCCCTGTGTCATCACCCTGAATATTATGGGCCATGCATGGGCAAGTTGTTGGAGGGAATCCTGAGAGAGAGAGAGGATGTACATGTATTTGGAATGGCAAAGACTGATTAGGGATAGTCAACATGGCTTTGAGCGTGGGAAATCTTGTCTCAAACTTGATTGGGTTTTTTGAAGTAACAAAGAGAATTAATGAGGGCAGAGCAGTAGATGTGATCTATACGGACTTCAGTAAGGCGTTCAACAAGATTCCTCATGGGAAACTGGATAGCAAAGATAGATCTCATGGAATACAGGCAGAACTACCCAGACAAGTTGACAAAATAACTCAGGTTTTGGGAATATGATTGACCTGGATAATAAACATTCAAGCCCAAAACATTATGCAATCGAGAGGGTAAATTTTAAGGAACAGCTTGGAAGTACTACCTGTGTGATGTAGAGCGCAATTAATAATTAGTGAAAATACATAGACCTTACTTCGATCTAAAATAAGAATTAACATTGGTAGAGAAACTCAGCAGGTCTGGCAGCAACTATAGAGAGAAAGTGGAGTTTTCTCCATCTCCAGCATCTGCAGTTTGCGGTTTTATTTTGATTCAGGTCTGAATTCAGGTTTGGAGGAATGCAGGGTGCACTTTTGAGCAGGCTCAATCCTTATAGTGTGCATGACAGTCCATAAGACCATAAGATATAGGAGTGGAAGGCCGGCCATTTGGCCCATCGAGTCCACTCCGCCATTCAATCATGGCTGATGCGCATTTCAGCTCCACTTACCAGCGTTCTCCCCGTAGCCCTTAATTCCTCTAGACAACAAGAATCTATCAATCACGGCCTTGAAGACATTTAGCGTCCCGGCTTCCACTGCACTCCGTGGCAATGAATTCCACAGGCCCACCACTCTCTGGCTGAAGAAATGTCTCCGCATTTCTGTTCTGAAATGACCCCCTCTAATTCTAAGGCTGTGTCCACGGGTCCTAGTCTCCTCGTCTAACGGAAACAATTTCCTAGCATCCACCTTTTCCAAGGCATGTATTATTTTGTACGTCTCTATTAAGTCTCCCCTTAATCTTCTAAACTCCAACGAATACAATCCCAGTATCCTCAGCCGTTCCTCATATGTTAGACCTGTCATTCCAGGGATCATCCGTGTGAATCTCCGCTGGACACGTTCCAGTGCCAGTATGTCCTTCCTGAGGTGTGGGGACCAAAACTGGACACAGTACTCCAAATGGGGCCTAACCAGAGCTTTACAAAGTCTTAGTAGTACATCTCTGCTTTTACATTCCAACCCTCTTGAGATAATTGACAACATTGCATTCGCTTTCTTAATCACGGACTCAACCTGCATGTTTACCTTTAGAGAATCCTCGACTAGCACTTCCAGTTCCCTTTGTGCTTTGGCTTTATTAATTTTCTCACCATTTAGAAAGTAGTCTATGCTTTTATTCTTTTTGCCAAAGTGCAAGACCTCGCACTTGCTCACGTTAAATTCCATCAGCCATTTCCTGGACCACTCTCCCAACCTGTCTAGATCCTTCTGTAGCCTCCCCACTTCCTCAGTACTACCTGCCTGTCCACCTAACTTCGTATCATCAGCAAACTTCACTAGAATGCCCCCGGTTCCCTCATCCAAATCATTAATATATAATGCGAACAGCTGTGGCCCCAGCACCGAACCCTGCGGGACACCGCTCATCACCGGCTGCCATTCTGAAAAAGAACCTTTTATCCCAACTCTCTGCCTTCTGTTAGACAGCCAATCCTCAATCCATCCCAGCAGCTCACCTCGAACAGCATGGGCCCTCACCTTGCTCAGCAGCCTCCCGTGTGGCACCTTATCAAAGGCCTTTTGAAAGTCTAGATAGACCACATCCACTGGGTTTCCCTGGTCTAACCTACTTGTTACCTCTTCAAAAAATTCCAACAGTCACATGGAGCTCTGGTACAGGATAAAAATAGTTCTAATATCACGTCAGAGACAATGAAGTTGTGAAACTGCAAACTATTTCCAAACTTTATAAGTGGAATGGTGATAGTTTTTCAATACTTGTGATCAAGAGTAAATTGTTCCCAGTTCCTTTACAGTTTAACAGTGCTCAAGGAAAACTGCCTGATCCTTAGTGACGGGGGTCAGTTTAGCTCAGTTGGCTGGATGGTTGGTTGCAACGCAGTATCGATGCCAACAGCATAGGTTCAATTCCCATCACTAGCTGAGGTTACCATGAAGAACTCTCCTCCTTATTTCCTCCTTCCGCCTGAGCTATAGTGGCCCTTAGATTCAATCGCAACCAGTGGTCTCTCTAATGAGACAGCAGCCCAATGGGCTGGTAAGACTATGGTGACTTGACTGTCTAATTAGATATTGCACACATCAGTGCACATCCCACAGCCACCTCTTTCTAACACCCAGCAAACTGGAGAAATGGCACTGATGAACTGTTGACTCAGCATTTTTGTGCAATGCGAAAAAAATAAACAGTTGAAAGAAAGTTTGGATTAGGATGCAAACCAGCCAAATCTCTTTTTTAAAAAAAAAACTACTTTCAAATAAATCAAAACTGAGCATAATTTGTAGCCTTTTAGTGGCTCAGTCAACAAGATGGCCAATTTTCTTTTTTTTAAAAAACAATCCTCAAGCCAATCCCCTTCAGTGTATTTTTAGTACAGAACAGCACTTCCACTTTGTTTAACTGGCAAACTTGAATGCCATGAGATCAACAATCAAATTGGTGAATAAACAGCTAGTAATTTTCTTGTACGCTCCTTCAGTTTTATCCTACAATAGGGTTTCATCAACACAAGGACAGTATAAACAAGGCTGGAAGTTGAATTCAAGACAGTCATTCTCTTGCAGGCACAGCATTCCAGGTGTTGGCCCTTTAATGAAGTTGATAGAACAACAGTCCAATTTCCTGGGACCTGTACAGGAATGTTCTAGAACTGTAATGGAGCACAAATGCAGCCTTTGTTACTACTTGGTCATATGTATGATGCTGTTTACAGTTACACCAATCTGACAAGTTCAGTCATATTATACCAATGTAATTTGAACACCTTCCTAGTTCCCATCCACTTAACAGGCATGTGGACGCCATCTCCAGGAAATTAAGAGGTTGGATAACAAACCAATGTCAAATATTGTAACAAGATCTGATGATTACCATTCAATATGCATAATGGGATATTGGGTGATTAAGTTACAAGCCATCTTTTAATTCAGATCTTCTAGTGAAGTGAGAAACTTGAACCAAAATGAGAGAAACAAGAGATTCAGTTACTGCTCTTAATCACAGCCCTTTTTTTCTTGTTCCATGTGAAATCTAGAATAGCTCTATTTTCAGAAGGCATTTGATTTTATTTTTAATGGTGAGATACAGCAAAACACCAGGTGACAAGTGAAAATAAAATAAAAATCACTGGATAGGAAAAGTAGATACTGTGTACTGCATTATGGTTGAGATTAATGCAATTGTCTTCTCTGGCTGTGGATCAATAGACATTTCACCATTTTTCATACAACTTATAACACACAAAGGAGATCATTCAGTCCATTTTACTGATACTGGCCATTACACAGCTATTCAAACAGTCCTACAACCCAGCAATTTATTATTTTCCAAATATTTACAATTCCCTTATCAATGTTGCTTTATTAATAACTGTTATAAAATTGTCTGGAAACTGTTCCCCTCTGTACTCTTCTCTGCAGTTTGCAATAATACATTTGGCAGGGGTTGTGGCTAAAATGCTGTGGGGATATTAGGACAGACTAAAACTTATCCATTGCCAACTTTTCAGAGAATTCATGGCTGCACAGCAAATAAATTATGTTGAAAATTTGATTTAAGTCTTTACGCACAAAAGATGAATTAATGTATACAGTAATAATTCAAAATGACAATGTAGGAGTTGCAAGAAATATAGTTGTAAAAAAAAAGTTAGATTTTCAGTTCCCCCAAAACAGAACTCATTAACTGATGGTTTGGTTCCTCTGCTATATAGAGGCAGCTTTATACAAAACTGCTCATCTATTCTCTATTCACTAGTCAAGAACATAGTAGAAATTGATGTCACCTCACAGACTGTGCGACAGAGACAATAGAGCAACCTGATTCAAACCAGACCACGTGACTGAAGATGAATGGAACATTGATGTAGATGGCTAAAAGTCTATTAAAATCTTTCAAATGCTCCTTTTGTTAAAAGGAAACATTAAATTACATGAAGAGCAAAATAACCATCTGGACTTTTCTTCAAATTTGATATACATGAGCTAGGTCATGAAGTTGACTATACATTAGAACGACAAACCGGAAATATACCTCCAGTTGCACTAACACTGAAGACGGCATTTGTTTTTGGAAGCAGATGCTGGGAACGAACAAGTTAAACTTGACCAGAAGGAAAGGAAGATAACCAATTGCCAGAGAAGTGAAAATGTGAAGAGAACAATGCTGCAATTCACTGTTCTGACAATCTCACCAGCTCGTCGGGTCATTTTGTTCTTTCACAACAAGCATTTTTGTGCTGCACGCTAAGCAGTTTGGCAGATCAATCAGGTGATGTGCACGGACCTTGCAGCATCCTTTATGTGGCACATTTTAGACCATGACATGCACAAACGAAAGAAGAAACGGCCCTCTCTGGCTATCTTGGAACTTGGCATTCCTGCATCTCAGTCATTGTGCAAAAAAACCCCACAAACTTTAGTTCAGAGCTTATAATATAGTCAAAAACGTATGAAGTTTATCAATGCATGATTTTGCAACAAATGCAGAATGAACGATCTTACTTTATAGTGACATGTAACAGACACAGTCATAAGATATTAGGGTGGCAAATGCAAAAGGATATATTTAAATAAAAACAGAAAATGTTGGAGAAAACCTCAGCCAGATACACTGGACTGACTTCAGCACAGTCTTCCAAAGCAATCTGAGGAATGGTTAACAAATGCATGTTTATATTTAAAAATAAACATATGAATTGGAGCCTTGTTGACTGTCACCACCCATTTTCAAAACAAGCCATCAATATATACTCTTGTAAGTTTTTTGACTTTATTTTCATGACTAACTTTGCCTCAGCAGTCGCTAACATGGACGTCAGCAGTCAGAAGAAATGGCAAGGAATCAATTTCCTTGGCTTCTTTCGGCATTCCACATCTCAAATGGAGGTGAAAAATAAAAAGGTCTTCTGAAAGTTCTGTTTTATGTCCTGAGTAAAGTGTGCACTTTTGTTCTTGTGAGCATGTGTGAGTGTACAAAACAAGAGAAATTGTGCTTTTAATTACAAGTGCACAAAGGACTACATATACTAGTGTATAATCGTATTATTGTATTTTGCATTGGTGTTTCCAAATCTTTGATTGAGTTTAAAGGCAAACAGAGGAGAAAGATAATCTTTTTCCACCATAGCAGTGACTTCCCCTCGAGTTCTAAAAATCTGAATCAAGATGACTTCATTTATTTAATGCAGCCTGATAATTTATTTGCTTATTAAGCTTTTTCTTCCTAGAAAGCCCTGCCAAAATGTTAGAGCTGCGAAAGGTTTCTGATCCTAGTTAGTGAAGCAGTAATTCTCACAGTCTCTGCCAAGATGAGTAAAGTCTGGAATACTTCTGTGCTCCAAGTATTTACCCATTTCACTTCAGAAAATATTAGCCCAGAGAATTGTGACACACTCCTTTAAAGAAATTCTGGCCAGGCCTCTGCCGCTGTGACAACTGCAAAGGATGAACCTCGGAGCACTCGTGACAGGCAATTGCAAAGCGACAGGCAATTGCAAAGCACCAGGCAGCAGTAAACTACAATGGCAACTAGAACTGGGTATTCTGGCTTGAGACAAGAACCTTTCCCAAGTCTAAATTCCCTGCATAGTCCAGAAAACAAAGAAGAAATAATGGTGTTAGAGTGCATTCCAGGATGTTTTGAAAGGGGCTAACGAGGTACAATGATTCCTCAAGCAACAAGTACACCCACAGTCTTATTAGGGAAGAAGTGAAGAAGTGGTGATATCGTTCTTAGTCAGGGTGGTGTGTAACTTGGAGCAGAATTTGCAGGTGATGGTGGTCCTATGCATCTGCTGCCCTTGCCCTTCAGGTGGTAAAGGTGGTATACAAATGACAACATCAAAGCACACAACTGAGATCAAAATGCCCTGTGCTCTGCAGAGAAAAGTCCAATCTACTCGTATTCATCTGAAGGTTGGCAGATTGTAGCTCAGTCCTGTTTTACCAATATTTAATTTACACATGTACTTCCAATAGAGATTACTGTAAAATTATTAGGAATGGATTCCTTGACTGACACTCCCTTCCTCAAGTCTAGGTTTTGCAGCCTCTACTGTCACAAATCAGATAAATCAGCACAGATCAGGATTAAACCTTTCCCTTCCCTTATGGCTCAGCAATAAAAGTGGTTGAGGTCAATCCAAAACTAGAGTCTTAAATCCGAACAAAAGAAACTACAAAGACGTGAGACAAATTGGCTGTGCTAGATTGGCAACTATGTTAAAAATAATGACAGTAGATAGGCAATGGCTAGCATTTAAAATAATTAATATTGCTCACAACAAATTTACATTGCTTTGAGCCACAAACACTCAGCAGGAGCAACAGTCCAACTGTTGCTGCCACGAGATATTAAAGGTAGCATTAGATCAAAGAAACAGGTTAATAAAGTTACCCCCAAAAAGATAACATTGAGGATTGGGAGCATTTTAGAATTCAAAGGACTAATAAGCTCATGGAGAAAATAAAAGACGTAGGTAGGGAAAACACAAAACATGCTATCAGAGCTTATGCAAATTAGAAATCAGCAAAGTTAAATATGGATTCATTATATATTCTTGTGTCTCCATTTGTAATGGGGAACAAGGGAATGAAGAGAAACTAAACAAACATTTTGCCTTCATTGCAGACAATATAAAGATTGCCTAGGAATACCAAAGGAACTACCAAAAGTAGGGAGTGGAGGAGAATTATTAACAGGTGGTACTGGAGAAATTAATAGGACTGAAATGTTGATAAATCATTTTGAGCCTGATGACTTAGATCCTAGAAGCAATAAACTATAGAATAGTGGATGCAACTTCCAGAACTGTAGAAGTTCTGGAATGGTTTGTACAGATTGGAAGGTAACAAATGTCACCCTACTATTTAAGAAAGGAGCAAGAGAGAATTCAGGGAACTGTAGACTTTTCAGCCTAACATCAGTTTCAAGCATTTTCCCTAATATTTTGAAAATAGAAATTTAATGGTAGGATTGGATAGAGTCAATATTGATCTATGAAAGGGAAATGACGCTGGACAAACTGGAAGGGGTTTTTTTTGAGCATGTAGAAAGCAAAACAGGTAAAGGGAAAAACATCAGTGTAAGACAGCATATAGCACATTGACTATTTAACCAATTCTCAGCCTGAGAACAGATGGAATAAACTGGAGATAAGTTTTAAGATGTGCCTTAGGAGGAGGAAACAAAGATTAATAAAGAAGTAGCTATGTCTAAGGAGGGATTGACAGATCATAGGGACTCGATAGCTGAAGGCAAACAGTCAAACCGGAGAAAACAAACGGGGATACTGAAGGGAGGATAATTGGAGGATAGCAGATGTGAGAGTTTAGTGCCAGAGGAGGTTAAAGAAATAGGAAGTAGAAAGACCATGGAGAAATCTGAAAATGAGGATAAGCATTTCTTTTAAAAACAGACACTTGGCCTAATCAAGGATCAATATCGGTGAGGAATGCGGAGTGGCTGGGACTTAGTGTCTTAAGGACACTGGCAGATTTTTGGATGCCCCAACATTCCTGGAATATACCACGTGGGAGGCTAGTTACGAAAGTTTGGAAGTGTCAAATTATGGGGAACAATAAAATGGATACAGAATACTTCCATGAGATTTATCATCAGAGCATCATCACAATAAGGATGGAATACATCACCAATTATTCATGGCAACTGGCAGTGGGTAACAAATGAAGATTTGACAGCAACTCACACACCCAGAGAACTTAATTTTGCAATTTAACCTTTTTTCTAATCAACCTGTTCAGAGATGTTCTGACATCTCTGGAACAGGTACGACCTGAACCTGAGCCTCCTGGTTCATAGGTAGGAACACTACCATTGTGTCACAAGAGGGCCCTTCCAGAGAACTTAAAGTGAGGAGGAGAATGGCATTCAAATGCATATGTCACACATTTGTTCAATATATCTGGTTGATTTGACACGCAGGATGAGAATTTTTTTGAGCTCCATGTGCTCAAAATTTGACATGTTTAAAGTAAAGCTTTCCATTATTCCACTGAAACTAGAGGGGTCTTGATGCTTTGTTATGGTGTCAGTTGCAGAATCTGAGAAATTGAAGAAACTGATTGCGCTTCAATAATTCAGTGACTTTGAAATATTGAAGGGAGGTTAGTACCATGCAAACAACCTCAAGCCAAGTCCAATCTCATTAGAATAATATTTTTAAATGAGTGTAAAGGGAAGAGTACATACACGCAGTGGAACTCCCACACAGTTACTTGAAGAATTAAGTATAGATTCAACTTGACCACTAGTAGAGAATATCAAACCACCACTATGGCACTTGTTTTCATACTTAGTGACATACATATATGCAGATAGATAACAACTACTACAGCTCTTTTATTAGTACAGCTTGGTCACACACAAATGCTGCTCCAAAGCTGGAGGCAATAACACAATACTTTGCACATGCAAAACCTGACATTACAATGGTTCACATCTGACAGCCTCACTTCCAATTTCAAAATGACCCACAAACTGTCTATTCCTTCTCATTCACGGTATGTTGAACCTAACTGAAATATTGACAAAAGCTTTCATTATACCATTTATTAAAAAAATGTTGAACCAGTATAAGCAAAATTTGCATCAGCTTCAAATGGGAAGCTATGATTTGAATTTCTCTGAATGCAATTAATCATTAAGTATGGCTTAAATAGAGAAAACCAAACTCTTTTGGAGTTTGAGGACTGGTAAATCCTCCTTCCTGACTTCTTCACAGAGTGCATTATGTCAAAGAATACAGTCACAATTCACATTTCATTTTGGGTTCTGTATAATTATTTATCCTTTTCTGAGATATGGAATTTTAAACACAGAAGTACATTTACAAACAAACATTTCTCAGTCTGGTTGGTTGATTTTTCTGAAAGCAACCTCATTAACTGGAATCAATGCTTTTACTGTTTGCGTCTTCAGGCCATAGGGAAAAAAATTCATGCGGTTTTCCAAATATGATCAGAAAACTAATGTCTAACTACTCGACTAATACTGCTGCAGAGCAGGAATTGGAGTTTTGGATACTCCGATTTTAAACTATATTTCAAATAAAATCTTTAAAACAAAAATCTGAACCATCTTTGAGCACCTCAAAAAAGGTAGGAGAGGAATCTTCTAAACTTCAAGTTTTGGAGATTGCCCAGTTGGCAACATGGCAGTAGAGAAGGGAATGAAAGCTGTATGTAGCCATTTGTAACCAATATGGTCTAGGCAGGCTAGATCAATCACCCTTTTTTTCCCCCACTTCAGTTTTTACATATTAACTGAAAACCGATCAAGTTGTTTGCAATCTAGTGCACAACAGCAAATTTTAGGCCGATCGGATAATTTCACACAAGCTATTTCTGTACATTTTAACTGGTGATTATGTTTAAAAAAAGTACTCAATCCCTTATTCATTACCAATCTAACTTAGACCTTCCTATGTCCCAGCATAGGCTAGCAAAAGCCACTGCATTGGGAGTGGAGGCAACATGGAGGGCCTATAAGATTTACACACACTGAAAGAAGAGGGGACCATTAGATATACTGAAGTCAGCTCCTAAGCAACATAGGAGAAATGAGAGTTAAAGTGTTTTGCCAGCAATACACCTTTGAAGGTAACAGACCTGAAACATTAATACCGGTTTCTCTCGCCACACAAGCTGCATGACTTGCTGAGCATTTCTGCTACGTTTTACGTTTCACTTCAGATTTCAAGCATCATAGTACTTAGCTTTCATTGTGCTCCATTCTCTGGCAGTCAGGAATAGGAAAGTTGGTAGAATACGAGGTAATTCTATTGAGACACAAGATTCTGAGGGAGCTTTGCAGAGTAAATGCTCAATCTTGTAGGTAATAAGAAAAGTAGGGGCCAGGATTTACAAATAAGTCATCTCCCATTTACTTTGGAAATGAGCAGATAAGTCTTCCTCCAGGAGGATCTTAGGTCTTCAGAATTCTCTTCTGCACTGAAACAAGGGCTGAAATTACTGAATTTATTCAGTGTGGAGCTGGACAGATTTTTAATTAACGAAAGGAGTTCAGGATTATGGGGGACAAGCAAGAACCCAAAAAGGTCACAATCAGATCATGATCCTACTGAGTGGAAGAACAGGCTTGATTGGCTGAGTGATCCACACATGTTCCTCAATGCTTAAATGGACAATGATTATTCACTCGGCAACATTATATGAAAGCAACCATTGATGGTATAATACTGCACAAAAATAGTTTTTACTTAAACAAAGGAACATTCTTCAAAGTGACATTTCTTGTTTACATGGTCGGATTTGAAAAGTTTATTTCCAATTTTCTACCAATGCCTGATGTTAGATTTTAATTCATTTACTCATGGGCAGTGAAATGTGTGTGAATAAAGCATATCACAAGAATTTTTCATTGCTAAAAATATATTAGTGACCTCATCTGTAAACAGTGACTCAGTTCCTCTTTCTCACACCAGCATGTGCAGTTACCTTGCAAGTGGTGATTTAATCATTCCTCATGATTTCAGTAAAACCCGATTAAGAACCAAGCACCCTGTACTCCGAAACTGATGTTGCAGGAGATAGAATTGGAATGCATTATGTTAACATGGCGGGTGGTGACATTAACTTGAAAGAAAGTGCGCTTTTGAAGGAGGAGAGACCAATATCTTCATTGGAAATCCTATTACACTCAAGCTCTGTCAGAAGAAACAGTGCCATGCCTAGTGCAGTGTCTCACTGGAGAGAAAGCCTTTAGCCACATTGCATTTTAACCAATTGCCTGTACAAAGTAAGATCAAAAATAACAGTATTACACCATAACCAGGTTGTAACATATAGCCTGGAAAGGAAGCTGAAAGAAAAATCGCTCCTTTGAATACTAACAGGTTTTTAAAAAAAAACATTTTGACAAATGCTAAGGCTGATGAATACGGGATTTATCCTGAATCTCTGATGCCCTCCATTGCAGTATGATGTAGATTTACACCCCATACTTCTTGACATAACTTCTCAAATCAGTCATTCTTCAATGAAAGGTTTCTGAACACAGGAGTAAAGAAGTGCATTTAAAAGCAGTTTATATGGACGGATACATTTTCAGCCCTTGTGCTCATGGTTCACATGCCCAATTTTTGCAGCATGCTATGTAACTGATACCAGGCTCCTTTAAGAAAGTTACCAGCCTGAAAAATAGCTTTGACCACTGCAGGAAATAAAACTGTTTTCCTGCCATTGCCAGCACCATAGCTCCAAGCTGCCAGTCAAGCTGTCAATCACAAACCAGGGTTGTGGCTTTTTTCTATAATCAACCTGCTCAGAGATGTTATGACACACCTCTGGAGCAGGTGGAACTTGAACCAAGGACTCCTGGCTCAGAAGTAAGGATACTTCCTCTGCACCACAGGAAATCTAGTTCCTCCAGATATATGATTTGTTTTGCAGTGGTCGCATGTTCCTAAGTACAGTGAAATGTTTTGTTTTGCGAGCAGTACAGGCAGATCATCGCAAACAAGGACAAACAGATCATGTAACACTCACAAAGAGCAAAGCATACAAGGTTATGGTCACACAGGAGGTACACAAAGCAAGATCAGTATTAGATTTGAAATTAGAGATCCATTCAGCAGTTTAGTAACAGCAGGGAAGAAGCTGTTCTTGAATCTGTTGGTATATGTGTTTAAGCTTCTGTATCTTCTGCCTGATTGAAGAGATTGGAAGAGATTATAACTGGGGTGGGAGGGAACTTTGGATTTGTTTCCGCAGCAATGAGAATTGTAGTAGACTCCAAGGGAGGTTGGCTTGTGTGATGGTCAGGGCAGTAATCACAACCCTCTGAAGTTTCTTATGGTCTTGGACAGAGCAGTTGCCATTCCAAGCCATGGTGCACCCATAGAATGCTTTCTAAATTCATTTGTGTAGTTACAAATATAAAATATTCTATGAAACAGCAAGTGTGCAGATTATAATATATATTTTTCAATGCAATATTAATCAGTTTATTTAAGAATGGCAACTTGCTTCGGCCTACAACTGGAAAGTGACTTCTAAAAATCATTTTAATAAAGTACTTCTCTACCTGTGGGTACCAGATGTTAAAATCACTGAAAACTACCACAGAAAACTACAGTGAAAGCCCTTTGTTAATTTCATCAGTAAACATTAATCCATTTCCAAATAAACTATATATTTAACTTTCAATTTAAAAAGGACAATGACCTGTGCACCCATAACACCACTGATTTGAAGAACCTCTTCAATCAAGCCCAACTGACAAAAACTCAAACATTTCATGGCTTGGCTTCACATACATTTTTTTTAAACCAAGATTGACGATCACAGGAGCTATGTCCCTTAAATGCACTTTTCAAACATTAAAGAACTTTATCTCCTTGAAGGACAAGGGCAGCAGGCACACAGAACACTAACTGAAAGCTCCCCTGCTGTTTCAACATTACCGGATAAAATCCTGGTACACCTTCTTCTACAGTACATGGCCAGTAGTGGTTCAAGGAGGCAACTTGATTCTGAATGACAATAAGTGATACATGATAAATGCTGACCTTGCCATCATGTCCAGTGATCAAATAAAAGCAAACAATCTATAAAATCCATTCTCTCTCAGATCTGGCAGATTTCAGCTGAATTGCACTGACAGCCAGCTAACTTGATGTCTTTGTTCAAGTGAAGCAGCTGACCGTTCAAGTTAATGTCTTGGTTTCTCAACACCAGGCTGTACAAGTAGAATAGCAGCATTGGGAATACAGGAGCTGGAAACAAACTGGTTCATTTGCAGTTTTTCAGAGCCAGTCACTACATACATGCAGCCAACTCCAGAATTAGAGTTAGACTGTAACCAGTACGATTCTGTCCATTATTCCAAAGAATCCTAACTTGAAAGGCTTGGAAAACAAAGCCATTGAAAAGAGTATTTAGCCTTTGTGAACTGCCTCAAAGCTGCAGTGTTATTTGAATTCTGAAGGTAGATTTCTCATGGGCAGCATTGAAGAGCATTCAGAAAATACTGGCCAACTCCACGAACCAAAGTATGTCAGCGTGTAACTCTGGACTATTTGCAGCAACAACAGTTTCAACCCAAAATGTCAAAAGCACTCCACAATTTAATGCACTTACTTAAAACCCAAGCTGGCTATATTTGTGTAAAACAATCCCTTCTTTTATTTTGAGGTGGCTACTTCTCAAATTGAAAACTGGAATGCAGTGCTGTCTGAAAATTCCAAACGTGAAACAACTCAATTCAGCTTTTGCTTAATTGATTATGCAGCCAATCATATATCCAGACTCCCATCTCCAATTTCCTCTTTGTGCGCAGAACTAGGCAGTACAGTCCTACACAGAATTTAAAAGCTGCAGCAGTGATAAAGGTAGGTTCATAGCTCCTTGCAAGTGGAGTCGTAGGTAGATAGATAGTGAAGGCGACATTTGGTATGCTTGCCTTTATTGGTCAGTGCATGGACTACAGCAGTTGGGAGGTCATGTTGCGGCTGTACAGGACATTGGTTCGGCCACATTTGGAATATTGCAAGCAATTCCCGTCTCCCTCTGACAGTAAGCATGTTGCGAAAGTTGAAAGGGTTCAGAAAAGATTTACAAGGATGTGCCAGGGTTGGAGGATTTGAACTATGGGAGATGCTAAATAGACTGGGGCTATTTTCAATGGAGCATCAGAGACTGAGGGGTGACCTTATAGAGATTTATAAAATCACAAGGGGCAAGGATAGGATAAATAGACAAGGTCTTTTCCTCAGGGTGGGAGTCCAGAACTGAGGACATAGGTTTAGGGTGAGAGGGGGAAATTTTAAAAGGGGCCTAATGGGTAACTTTTTCATGCAGCGGGTGGTGCGTGTATGGAATGAGCCGCCGGAGGAAGTGGTGGAGGCTGGTACAATTACATTTAAAAGGCATCTGAATGCGTATATGAACAGGAAGGGTTGAGAGAGATATGGGCCAACTGCTGGCAAATTGAACTAGATTAATTTAGGATCTCTGTTTGGCATGGATGAGTTGGATCAAAGGGTCTGTTTCCGTGCTGTATATCTCTCTGACTCTATGATTATGACTCCATACAAACGCATAATATTGGAGATCACCTTAACCTACTGTTTGTCACTTCAGAGGAAAATGATTTAAAGCAGCAAATTACCAGTTCTTCAGATCCCCAACATTCTCAATTCTCCCCCATCTCCAAATTTTGCACCAAGGAAAAAGGAACTTGCACTTCCTGTCAATCCATTCTGGGGAGTACTTAACATCAAACACAGCAAGGTCCACAAACTGACTAACAAAGCAATTTGTAGTGATTGGAACAAGGTCAGTCAGGTGGATTTAACAAAAGGAATTTCCTGATTAGACCATGTTAACAGCCCCAGTCAGGGAGCTCTAGCTGACAGATATAATCATGAGTGCCAGGGGTACTGCTCACTCGAGGAGCCAGCTCTGAGTTAGCTGGGTCAGTGTCATTACTATGCACATGTAAATAAAGGGCGACTTGGTGATGGGATATGGGCCATCATGGAGTTATTTCATGAATGATCAAATATTTTGAAAGGTAATGCATAATTGTTAGTCTATATAGCAGAAGGCAGATGATCCCAGGTTAACTTCATAGCTAAAAGGTGGCACTTCCTCAGTACTGCTGTCAATTGTCAAACAGGATTATGTACCTCAATTCTGGACTGTGGCATGAACTCAACATTTCAACTCAAGCATTTGGGCATGGAACCAAAGTGAACATTCAAAAGGGTAGACTTATGGATTATTACAGCATTTTCTGGTCATCTTGGACAATTCACTGAATTTTAAAAAGATAAAATTATTGAAGGTACAAAAAGATCCCTTAAGAGAAAGATCAGAGGCTAAGGGCAAGGATACGTATCATATATTCTGTTGCAAAGGGGACAAGTTTTAAGAAAACTATCCCTCAAGTTTTAATTGCTATAAAACTGCACAGATCAGTTACAGCTTAACTGACCTGCTGACAGTTCTAATAAATTAACTGGCCCTCACTGTCAATAGGGAGAAGACTCTCAGTAGATTAAAAATAATTTCTTTTCAAGATGCTGTTTTTACAAGAGTGAGACACAAACTTCCACAGGATTGATTTACACATCATTTCGTAGCTCCCATACAAATAGATCCCAAGAGTAAAATTCAGTGAAGGAAGGAACAGCTCATGTATGCATGGATTTATCAACTATCAAAGCTTGGGGTTCCAAATGTTCAAACAATGTCTGGAATCAGAATGCTTAAAACGTGAAATGGCCAATTTGTGTCACCAACAATTTACAAAAGAAATATAACTCTTAGAAAAATTCCATGATTGGATTTTACAAGTATCACTACTTGAAAAAAACAGCCTCTTCAAGTATCCCTCTACATGCAGTTCATGTTAAAAAGGTAATTACAGGCTCACATTTCTAGAAATAAACATTTACAAGGGTTCCCAGGATACCATTAACTGGAGTTGATTACAGTCATCTGCTTTCACTAACAGTAAAGCCCCTGTAATGGCTGGACCTGAGAAAACACTTTTTTTGAAAGAAAGCACAACAGTGAAGTAAACTTGGAATTTTGACATTATTAGAAGAGTTAATTGCTAGCAAGGAAGATATCTGCTACTTCAATTTAAAACTGACAACCCTTTGTAACAGAATCAAAAAATAGCAAAGAGATAGAATTAGCTTATTACTTTATCAGAAACAACAGACACTGCTCACAGCAATGAATGCATAAAATGTGATTGCTTTCAGCACCAGAATATACAATCATTAGCATCAACTTCAGAACCTTGATTGCTTCAAACCTCACCACTTTAACCAATTACTGTATAAACTTTTATGGGCCAATTTCAGTTCTTGACTCACTGAAGGAAGCGTATGCTAATTTTCCTTTAGTTTCAGCTGGAGCAGTGCATCTTTGACTCTCTCCAAAGTCTCCACCAAGACAGCACCAGCCAATCAGACAGCAAGTACCATTGGCAAAACCTGCTCCAATTAAAAGTGAAATTAAAACATTTTATCGTTTGTTGAAGAGCTGGCAAAGCAATGCACCCAGTGGTAACAAAACCATCTCTTCCTCCCTGGCTAGTTCTGGAAGAAGATTTCATGCATCACCTCTTATCCACAGGGGATGTGCACTTCAACTAATTATATTTTTAAAAAGAATAAAAATGTAGTTACTGGTTTTTTAGTCGAGGTGGAAGCCCCACAGCAAACCCCCGCCAAATGAGAAAAAGTGCCCAGCTAAAATGATTTTTCTCAGGATTCCTGGTTTTAATGTTGACAAGAATAATATATTTTGGGGCAAACATCGAAAAGCAGCAAACATCTCTATCAGAAAGACTCTAAGCTGCAGAGTTGTATCATTTTCATGCTTGGGCTCATTTACACAGCAGATATGAAACATACTCAAAAGTCTCCCGTTGATAGTTATGAACAGAAGCAGTCTATTCCATAAATGGGAATTAAATGGATGGTGCATTAGGGGCTTGTGAACTTGGATTGCATCCAGAAACACAAAGTTCACTTGCCATAATCATGTCCATGTATATGTCCATCTCCTCTACATCAGTCTCCAGCCATCTGAATGCAAGGTGAAGGACATTTCAGTTCAAGTAAACCACAGTCAATCTTCAATTTCTGGTTGCACCTGTTAACCCTTCTAACTGCAATCTCATACTCAATCTGGAGGAGCAGAACCACGGGCTTGAACCCAGGCTGGAGTCACTCTCTATCGTCAAACCAGTTGTTGGCTTAATTGGTAGCACACTGGCCTTGGAAATCAGCACGATAAAATTCACACTTTTCTAGAGAACAAAACTAGAGGCTAGCACTCCAAAGCAGTACCAAAAAGGAGCGTCATGCTACTGGTAATGCAATCTGAACGAAACACCTTCTGCTCACGTAGACGGAAATCCCATGACACGATTTCAAAACAGCAGCAAGGCAAATCTCTTGACAAAGTGGTGGATGCGGGTACAATTACAACATTTAAAAGATATTGGGATAAGAACATTAATCGAAAAAGGTTGGAGGGATATGAGACAGGGACAGGCAGGTGGGATTAGTTTAGCTTGGGTTATGCTTGGCATGGATTGGTTGGACCAAAAGGGTCTGTTTCTGTGCTGTGCGACTATGAAATTATTTCCACTGTCCAGGCCAAAATTTGCCCCTAAAATCAACATCACAAAAAAAAAGCTTTTCTGCTAATACATTGTGAACTCTTAAACAGCAGTGTAAAAATGTTGATGCTGTTTGCCCTATGTTATATTGGAAGTTAGTTAGCTCAGCTGGCTGGATGGCTACTTTGCAATGCAAAATGACAACAACATGGATTTAATTCTCCAATCAGGAGGTCAGTTTGAAGGTCCCACCTTCTCATACTTGCTCTTCATTGGAGGCGTGGTGCCCCTCAGGTTAAACCACCACCA
Organism: Chiloscyllium plagiosum; assembly: GCF_037043375.1. NCBI lineage: Eukaryota > Metazoa > Chordata > Chondrichthyes > Orectolobiformes > Hemiscylliidae > Chiloscyllium > Chiloscyllium plagiosum. Next base: position 33,149,105 of record NW_028270159.1, on the reverse strand, counting down.
GTCAGCTCTCTCTAATGAGAGAGAGCACCCTGATGAACCTCTAGTTTTATGGTCACTTTATTAGAAGTGTGCTGGAGGACATTTCAATCAAGGCTTTCAAGGGGGACTTCAATGGCTATTGATCATAAAGTGTTAATGAAATGCACATCTTTCCTTAGCATTCCACGGACGTACTTCCATTCAGTTTTGCAAAACGCCCATTTTTTTCCTTCCCCAATATCCATAGTCTAAACCATGTGATAACATCTAAAAAGTGGACTCTCAAAATGCTATCTGATCCCACCCCACCCCTTTCCAGAATTTACTGTTTATCAAAATTCTTAGCTTAGGTCTGCATCTACTGTGTGCATATGATCACTATTTTGTACTGCACCAAGTGGCACCTGGAAATCATACTCTCACCCTCTCATTTGAATCATCCTTGCTTTCTTGCCATTCGAGTCCAAAATAGTCTTCCACTCAATGTATTCCTTAATCTTCACAGCATCACTAAATTACGCAATTATATTCCTACCCTCAGGCCACCCACACCTCCCCTTCTAGAATTCAAATGCCTCTTCAAAGCCCTCTGGTGTTTCTCAATTACTTTCCTTCCCATTAATCACTCCTCCTGCTCACTCCAACTGACCTTAAGATCTCATTTCATGTAGGATGCACACAATTAACGTGTTCCACTCGGTTATAAGTCACTTGATTCATTCTACTGAAGGATTTTAAATAAAACTAATTCACAGATTTTTAAAAAAAAAATAGATTTGAAATCACAAAAAAAACCAGAGTTGTGGGTATGACTGGCTGGGCCAGCATTTATTACTTGTCCCTAGTTGCCCTTGAGAAGGTGGTAGTGAGCGGTCTTCTTGAACCACTGCAGTCCATGTGCCATAAGAAAACCCACAATGCCCTTAGGGAAGGAATTCTAGGATGCTGACCTGCTCTTGTAGCCACTTTTCGTGTAGTGAGTCCAGTTGGGCTTCTGGTCAGTGATAACCTCCAGGATGTTGGCAGCGGTGATTTAGTGGTGAATCAGTGATGATAACATTGACTGTCAATGGACAGTGGTTAGATTGTCTCTAACCAGTGATGGTTGTAGCCTGGCATTTGTGTGGCACAAATGTTACTTGTCACTTGTCAACCCATTTTTCGTTGCATTTGAATGCAGACTGCTTCAGTATCCGAGGAGTTACAAATGGTGCAGAAACTAATCAAAGAAGAAACTGGAGTACCAGGAGGAAACCCATGCAGACACGGAGAGAATGTGCAAACTTCACACAGACAGTCACCCAAGGTTGGAATCGAACCTGGGACCCTGGTGCTGTGAGGTAACAGTGCTAACCACTGAGCCACCATGCCAAAGGCTGACACTCTCACCTCTCCTCTGGAATTCAGCCCTTTTGCCCATGTTTGAAGCAAAGCTGCAGTGAGATCAGGAGCTGAGTGACCCTGGCAGAACCTAAACTTGGTGTTAATGAGTAGGTTACTGATGAACACGTAGCACTGTTGATGACACCTTCCATCACATTACTAATGATCGAGGGAAATCTGATGCAGCAGTAATTGGATGGGTTGGATTTGTCCTGCTTTGCGTAATGGGCAATTTTCGACATTGCTGGGTAGATGCCTGTGTTGTAACGGTGCTGGAAGAGCTTGGCTAAGGAAGCAGCAAGATCTGGAGCACAAGTCTTTGGCACGACTGCTAGAATTTTGTTTGGAGCCAGAGATTTTGTAGTACCAATGTTTCCAACTGTTTCTTGATATCACTAGGATTGAATCGAATTGGCCGAAGACTAGCATTCCTGACACTGGGGACCACTGGAAGAACCGTTTAGCTCTGATAAAAGTTTTTAAATGTCTCATAACTGTAAAATTGTATAAAAATCTGCAGAAAATAGTACAATGAGAAATAAACTTTGATCATGCATTGAGAGCCTGCCCAAATCATAAAAGTATCAAGTTATTTGGCTGGGTGCCTATCAATAAGCTGTTAGACTAAGTATTATGTTGCACAGAAAGGAGTAAAGGCATGGTACATCTTGCACTATTTACTTAATCTTTGCCATAGGAACAACAATATTTCAGTGCCTAAATAGTACAAGACCACAGTGCCAGATTTTATAGTTTCTTATGTCTGTTTTTCTTCTTACTTTTTGGTGAACTAAGTATCTCAGCAGAAACTAATCAAATTCCACCTTAAAAGTGAAAGGTTTAAGCAATTCCAATTGAAATGTGAACCCAATACCTGGGCGATACAGATGCTGTTAACTGAATCTAAACAGTGCATCAACAATACACTGCAACGATGCTTTGGCTTTAAGACGTGCATTGTGTCCTGGCTCTTTTTGAAGAGGGATTTTAAGGCACATGCACCAAGCTGTCTACTCAGCCACTGGAGTAAACAGTTTGAGGGGCATTAGGGTATTTTTTCCCTCATAAGTTGAAACAATAGAAGCAGCCTGAGTGAGTGGGGTCAAGCTCCCACAGAACCAGGATTTTTAGTTTCCAGTAGTAGTTGTTGCTGCTGGGTCTTGATATAGGGTGTTTTTACTCACCCGTATGGGATGTTGCTAGGTTGGAACAGTTACTGTTCAGTACTTAAATAATTAGGTTAGATTTTATCTACAGTATGGAAACAGGCCATTTGGCCCAACAAGTCCACACCAATCCTCTGAAGAGTAACCCACCTAGACCCATTTCCCTCTGACTAATGCAGTGAACATTATGGGCAATTTAGTTTGGCCAATTCACCTGACCTGCACATCTTTAGATTGTGGGAGGTAACTGGAGACATGAGGAGTGTGCGCAAACTTCACACAGACATAGTCACCAGAGGCAGGGATCAAACCCAGGTCCCTGGTGCTGTGAGGCAGCAGTGCTAACCGCTGAGCCACCATGACACCCCAAATCCATAATCTATTATTGGAATGTTCAGTGAAAGAATAGAGTTAAGTTATTACAATTTCTTCTTTCTGTTGTTGAATTTTACCTGTAGTGTGTGAATAAAGTTGGCTTTGCTTAACATCGACTAGTTTGACCCACCAAATTGCATCTGGAATGCAATGCCTGAAACACTTACCTTTAACGTAAGAAAAAAAATTAAAGAGTCTAAACTTTCTGAATAGATTTTGAGGTGGTTTAATCTGGTTCATAACACGCACGTGTACACACTAATTGATCATCTACAATCTTACTGTAGTCAATGAATTAAAACACTCTAATTCACTCAGTTAAAATAAATTGGAGTAATTCTAGCATTAGAAACAAACTGAGTAAATTATCAAATTCCAGCCAACTCTAAGACTCTCTTCAGCCCTTGGCTGACTCTTAGCTAGAAAGATCAAAGATTAAGTCAATTAAAATCTTGTACACTATTCATCCATGAAGTTCATGAAATGATTGATGCATCCATTATTTTTTTTTTTAAAAAAAGGGTGACCTCTTACACCAATATAAAGCTAAAACAAAAATCACTGCAATGGTCTAAGACGGAAAGGAAACAAAAAAAAAAATTGTCAGCTACAAAGATTCTACTAAAATAACAGATCTTGGTACTAAACGTACATATTTGTTCTCAATCAAGAGATTCCTCATGGGGTCCTCTTCTGATGCATGGTACTGTCCCTACCTCTGGTCTGGGAGGCCCAGGCTCAAGTCCCACTTGCTCTAGTGTGTATTATATCACTTAATAGGTTGGTGAGAAAAGTACTGAAGTAATTCCTTTCAATGGATAAAGTATCACCTTGATATATCCAGTTCTACTCCTCTGCAGCCTGGAATCCTTAATTAGCAAGTGAAACATTCCTCAGATAGGAGGCTTGGATCAAAACTTGAACCTGGATTGAAACTTGGATCAAAACCAGCACTGGACCCTGACATTTAGGAATCATGCAGAGAATCTGTGCTCCAGAACTAGCCAACCCCTAGTCAATCCAGTGCAGCAAAACATTGACATGTACCCAGCAATGTGAAAAATGGCCCAAGTATTTCCGGTCCACAAAAAGGTTGCATTCACCTAGGCCAATCACTGTCTTGTTAGTCTACTCTCAAACAAAAGGGATCGACTGTATTGTTACATAGGCACACCATGGGTATTGCCTATGGTCACACTGCTTTTGCCCTCATTACATCCCCAGTCAAAACGCAGACAAAAGAGATCAACTCCAGATGTAAGAGTGACAGTGAGTGCTCTTTTCATCAAGGCAACATTTATTTTTCTACAGCATATCTGAAATCAGGGGGAAAACTGCAGTGGTTGGTGTCTTAGCTAGTACAAATGAAAGATAGTGGCGGTTGTTAGAGGTTAATAATCTTCGAGGGAGCTCCTCAGTAAAGATATTTTGTAACAAACTTTTTCAGAGATTATCATACATCTCCGAAGCAGGTGGGACTTGAATCCAGGCCTTCTGGCTCAGAGGTAGGGTCACAACTACTGCACCACAAGAATTGTCATGAGTTCCTTAGATAAATCTTCAGGCTTAACTGTCTTCAACTGCTTCAATGACCTTCCTTCCATTATAAGGTCAGAGGTAGAGATGTTTAGCACCACTCACAATTCCTCAGATAGTGAAATAGCCAGTGTCCATATTCAGGCTTAGGTTGATAAATCTCAAGTAACTTTCATACCCAACTAATACCAGGAAATGACCATCTCTAATAAGAGACTATCTAACTTTTGCATCTTGTAGTAACAGGTGTACCATCTACAAGGTACAATGGTACAACTCACCAAGGCTTCTCTGACAGAATCTTTGAAACTTGTGACCTCGACCACTTAGAAGGCAGAGGGCAACAGACACACAGGCACACCACCAGCTGCAATTGCACTCTCGGTCACACACCACACCATCCTGACTTAAAACAGTGAAGGAAAAGCAATATAAATTCAAGTCAAAGTCCTGCGACTCCCTCCCAAACAGGATTATGGATGCACTTATATCCCAAAAAGCACAGTAACTCAGTGCAGCAGCTTAACACCATCTCAAGGACAATTAAGAGTGGGTAATAAATGCCAGCATATATCGATTAATCAATTGAAGATAAACAACCACAGATGGACAGCCAGCAAGATGCAGGAAATCACAGGATCTCAGCAACCAATTCACCCGCCCTGATAGCAGCAAACAAAAACCCTACAGCTTGACCAAGGTTAAGAATTTGGTGTATGCGAGGATTGCACGTTGTGTAAATTGCACAACATGTTGGAATTTCAGTTTCCAGTGAAGGTCACAGCTAACCAAGCACTGAATTAAGTATGTGGTCTCACACCCACTGCAACCAAACCACTGTCAATTAGTAGATGCCCAAAAGTTAATTTTCATCAATCTAATGATGCACAGATAGAGGGTATTATAGAGGTGTCACTTGAACACTTATAAAAAGGACACACAAATCATATGGTACATTGGTAGTGCACCTACCTTTAGTGCAGAAGATCTGGGTTCAATCTTATCTACTATGGTGCACTCAAATAGGCTGATTAACTTTTTTTTTTGAGTAAATGGGGCACAGAGGGCTCAGGCTGATGGGGTGACCAGGTTTGGTTGATGCCATGAAAATCCACACCTCAAGATATCTAGTGACTAGCTCATGGACAATATTATCTACACTTTCAAAGTGATGGTGGCTCTTCGCTGATTGCATTGGTGGAGTTGAGGCAGCTCAAGAGTGCAATGGACTCCCACCCTAACTGGACCCACTTTTGATGGAATTTCACATTGTGATGTCTGGGCCAATCTCTGGGAACCTACACCTCATAATTTGGCCAGTCTCATGGAGAAACCCTCTGGGCCAATCCCCTGTGTGAGAAGTACGGACTGTCGCTGCACACCCTCCAATACCACCATGTGCCCCATCTTGCTACCGGAGGTGATGGCATCCTCAAGGGGAAGCTTTCTATAAGGAAGTGCTCCCAGTGACCATTATTGTTTTAGTGTGATGTTGCCCATAGCAATACGTTGCAACAGGAGGGTAAAGTGGCTCATGGACTCGAAGGCTGCCCATGTTTGCTGTGGCTTTGATGTGTCAGTACTCCAGATGTATACTAATCCGGTGCAGAGGGGCATGGGCATATCAAGAACCTCCCCAGTTAGCTTGCTCCCAGGTCTGGTCAAGATTGGACAAGACATTGGTTCGGCCACTTTTGGAATACTGTGTGCAATTCTGGTCTCCTTCCTATCGGAAAGATGTTGTGAAACTTGAAAGGGTTCAGAAAAGATTCATAAGGATTTTGCCAGGGTTGGAGGTTTTGAGCTTTAGGGAGAGGCTGAATAGGCTGGGGCTGTTTTCCCTGGAGCGTCAGAGGCTGAGGGGTGATCTTATAGAGGTTTATAAAACCATGAGGGGCATGGATAGACAAAGTCCTTTCCCTGGGCTGTGGGCAGTCAAGAACTGGAGGGCAAAGGTTTAGGGCGAGAGGGGAAAGATATAAAAGAGATAATAAGGGGCAATTTTTTCATGCAGTGGGTGGTACGAGTGTAGAATGAGCTGGCAGAGGAAGTGGTGGAGGCTAATCCAATTACAACATTCAAGGCATTTGGATGGGTATATGAATAGGAAGGGTTTGGAGGGATATGGGCTGGGTGCTGGCAGGTGGGACTAGATTGAGTTGGGATATCTGGCCGGCATGGAGGGGTTGGACTGAAGGGTCTGTTTTCCTGCTGTACATCTATGACTCTAAGATAGCTTTTGACAGCTCAAAGTAGTGGACCTTGGAGGGGTCTGTTTTCACTGCAAACATATACTGCATGTGTTTAAAAAAAAAAAACCTTATGTACCTGCACAGTTACTGAAGCAGCTCTGCATCGTCTTTGCATGTGAAAAACAAACATTTGATTATGGCATTCCTTGCAGTTACAGTTCTTAGCTATACAGGACAATACTTAGATGCATTGGAGGCACTGAAGGTGAACAGACCCCCATTGTATTTGGTAGAAAGTGCTGAGACGGTGGGAACCATTGGAATGGTTTGTCTGTCTCTTTTGTGATTACAGCCACACTGTGGTCTTTGCAGTGTCTGCTGGCACACAAGGCCGTATAACCGTTGTGTGCCACAGGGGTTGGAGTACAATCTTTCCAAGCACAATAACAATTGAACCTAATTGCTGTGAACACTGGATGTATTACAGTGCTCTTTTAAGAGATATTCCACTTATAATTGGGTTTAATTCAGTCAAACGTGGTTAGCTTCATTTAATTGGTTATTTTCGAAAGAGCAAAAAAAAAGGCACATTTATTTCAAAACAAAAACAGAAATTTCAGGAAAATCTCAACAGGACAGGCATCATCTGCGGAGAGAAATCAGAGTTAACGTTTTAGGTGAAGTGACCCTACTTCTAGTTCTGATGAAGGGTGCCTGCCCAAAACATCGATTTTCCTGCTCCTCAGCTGCTGCCTGACCTGCTGTGCATTTCCAGCACCACTCTAATCTTGACTGGACTTGAAACATTAAATCTGATTTCTCTCCAAAGTTGCTGCCGGACTTGCTAAGTTTTTCCAGCAATTTCAGTTTTCATTTCGATTTCCAGCATTTGCAGGTCTTTATTTTGACACATATTTAAACTTGGGTAGTGTGTGTTGGTATTATTCCTCTGTGAATAAATGTAATAGGAGTATGGAGCTGGCTCCAGTACTACCCTTAGAAAAGGGTTTTCCAGAAAAGATCATTTGGAATACTTGGGTGGCATGGTGGCTCAGTGGTTAGCACTGCTGCCTCGCAGCACCAGGGTCCCAGCTTCGATTCCAGCCTCGGGTGACTGTCTGTGTGGAGTTTGCACATTCTCCCCAGTGTCTGTGTGGGTTTTCTCCGGGTGCTCCAGTTTCCTCCCACAGTCCAAAGATGTGCAGGTCAGGTGAATTGACCATACTAAATTGCCCATAGTGTTAGGTCAATTAGTCAGAGAGAAACAGGTCTGGGTGGGTTACTCTTCGGAGGGTCGTTGTGGACTGGTTGGGCTGAAGGGCCTGTTTCCACGTTGTAGGGAATCTAATCTAAATCATATTCTAAAGTTATGTCAGGTTATTAACAAATGTTACCACATTGAGTTTTAAAAACTCAGTAGCAGTTAGTGTTTAGAATTTAAAATAAACACACACAGGCAAACATCTTGTATTTTAAATGTCTTTTGGGCTTGTCCCAAATTACTCAGATTTATGTGCACAAAATCATTTTTTTTACTGCATTGATCTTATCGATTTCAAACTACTTATGCACAAGAAACTTTCTCTCATGCAATGAAAATCAAGTAAGTACACACTTCCCTTTGAAAGCCACTCCCTTCAATATTTCAAAAGCCTTGCTTTATTAAGTTTTCGGCAATAAGTTTGATTCTTGGCACCCCTCAGGGAAACTGGCTTAACCATCAGCCAAACGGAAATTCATTCTGCTACTCAGAGATCTAACCCCTAGACTGCCATAAAGGTCTGCAAATTCCCAACATTATTCACCACTTATAGCTAAAGGTAGAAGATTTCTGACCCCAAGTTATAAAGTTGAGGGTTAAATCCCATTCCAAGGATTTGCACACATTTTTAAAAATCTCAGCTGACACTGCAGTGCAGTGCTGTGCATAGGCCATGGTGCAGTGTCAGAAGGTGACTGTGTTGAGAGATTAACCAAAGGTCTCAGCTCTCCTCTAAAGTGGACCTAAAAACAAACTTTTCAGAAAAGGATTCAGGCATGTTTTCCTCTTGTCTTCACCAATTTTTATTCCTTATTTAATAACATTAAACAAGATTACCTGGTCTCTGCAAGGTAATATGTGCAATCTAGTTTACAATGGAGGTCATACATGTTGTAGATCAGTGATTAGGTTTCAAAATAAAAAGTGTCCTAAAAGAGATGTAATATAAATGCTCATCTCCTTCCTACAATATTACTCTCAGCGAATAACTTTTCAAAATTAAAGCATTACAAGTACAACTGACTCCCTGACAATTTCAATAACATAATAAAAAAAGCAAAAGAAATGAAGTAGTTTGGAGGTTCTCACCTTCAGATGTAGGACATTCATAGAAACTGGTCTAAACTTTAAAAAGCCCCAAACTAATCAAATGAGAAATCTTTAACAGTTTGTTTGTCCACCTTCTATTTCATTAACCAACTTCCTACTCATGTTATGACGTACAGTCGATAAAAACAAAACCCATGAAAAATAAAGGTAGATTGACATGAGCAAAATAGAATTTGGGGGAAGAGAAGTTTGGTGAATCAAATTAAACAGATTATTCCTGATTATCTACTCTTCGTCCCCCTTGGACCATTACACCTTGCTTGGAATTCAGGATTATCGGGTAACATGTTAACATGGTCTCTAACTCCAATGACTGGTGTACTCCACCATATCCCAAAGAAGCAGGCTGACTCATTTTCAAACACCCTGGAGGACTGCAGACTTATTGGTGCGAGTCCTTGACCATTCATAATGACAGACTTGGTTCAAATCACATACCAACCATTGTGACAGGAATTACTGACAGATGGCTTTGCTACTTGGGAGATAAAAATACTTTATTTCAAGTTAACTTCAGTTGCTGTGCTGCAGTCATTAGGGCAAATCAGATTCTGAATTCGAAAGAGATGTTGTGGCATGTATTTCAAGGAGGCACATAAAGGGCCTGAAAGAATAAAACATTCCGTGGTTTGTTCTATTTCTCTTTGTAATGAGATTGAAAATGATGATCCTAGGTTGTATAATATTTCAAATTGTCTAAGAATGGTGGGGGAGGAAGGAAACAAATAGACCAAGTTTTAAAGAATACATGTATAACAGCTGCAATCTGTTACAATGCAGGCCCAGCATACTCACCACTAACCTAACAATAGAAAATACACAGATAGCAACATAGTATTCACTGACAGTGTTTCCAAAGTAAAGTAGGAGAATGCAGTATAATACCAGTTTTAGTATAAAATTGTACCAATTAAGAAATTCCAAAACTTTGATACCATTCTTACTTCGGTGTTCCAAACCCCTTTAAGTACTGGTTTAACATAAATGAATCAGTGATGGGGCCCAAATGCTTCTCGAAATCAGATTGAAACATTGAGGCTGCTCCACACCCTAACCAACAGCAACCTAGGACATCAACTCTGACAAAACCAAGGATGAACTTCTCATGTACAGTTAGTTACTTTGGATAACAGATTGAAATTTGATAGTAAATGCACCAGACCAGCAATTACAGATTGGCACATGCTGCAGGAACCATTGGTATTGGAAAACTTGTCTATTTATTTTGCTACTCATGCAATCAGCACTGCAGCACGAGGTGAGATTAATGGCCTTTTAATGCTGCCCAGTCTTCCATGCAAGTTGCCAGTGTGAAATTTTCTCCTTGTGAAACACTAGGGTGCTTCTGGCTATTCTTGCCAGAAAAGGTGGTAAATGGCCTTTTTTGGTGAGCACAGCAAGAGCAAGAGATTCTGATAAATTTAGTTTTAAGACAGATCACCAGAATAGCCATAGAATTTGCTTTCCTTTTAAGAGTGTGTATTCCCAGTAACCTGAGTGCTGAACAAACTAGTTTTGTTAACTCAATTGATCACAGAGATGTGAAATGTGAAACCTTTAACCAGTTGAACAGTTTAGGAGTTTTGTGAGTAACCCACTTTGCTCAGTTTGGATACATTAATGTGAACAAGGATTATTTTATTTAGCAACATCCATTGGTTAATTAAAAAGCATTTTTCTATCTTTGAGATTTACACCATCTCACAGGCAAGCATAAGATCCTGGCTTCAAGTCTGTTCAACAATACTTCTTTCCTGCTCCATATCTCAAGCACATTGATACTAATTGAGTGTTAAAAGACAAACTTCCCTCGATCAAATCTTATCATTACATATCCCCGAGTTAAATTGCATCTGCCAATGAAACCAATTCCTTCAGGATACTGGGGTGAATGTTTAGAGATCATTAGTTGCTTTGATTGTTAGTAACATTCGGCTACAAATTTGATCCACATATTTTTAAAAATGATCCCCAAATCAGGCATTCCCCACCCTATTTTTAAGTTATGAATTTTACTGAAAACTCAAATACTCCAAACACCATAATTTTACTTTTTACAAAACAAATAGGCCAGCCCTCTGCACAATTTGCTTACCCCTGACCTACCCAAATGCTTCAGTGTCCTCATAATTCAGCTCATCCAAAACCTGTTGCTTGGACCCTAATTTGCAAGTAGTTCCATTCCCTACTAAGTCCAGTACTCAGTACGTACATCAATTCCAGAACCAAAGTACTCATTAAAATTCTCATTCTTGTTTCCAAATCCCTCCCTAGCTTCACTCTTCCTTTTCTATAAGGATCTCAAACATGGCAAAACCACTTCATACTTCCAATAATAACCTCCTGCCCATCATCAATTTCCTTTGTTCTACCACAGGCATCTGTGCCTTCAGTTGCCTAGAGCCCAGGATCTGGAATTTCCTCCACTGATTATCTCAACTTCTGGAAACCTATTTGCCCAATGTTTTGGTAACTTTTCCCAATCCTACATTGATACAGCATGGGAGAGAGCTATTCAGCCAATCAATCTGTGCTCACTCTTTCAGCAAGTGATCCAACTAGCCCTACCTTTTTCCCCAGAATGAGGCATATTTTTAAAAGCTATGAATGAATCCAACTCTAGCACCTTAACAGGTAACATTTTTCAGTTTCTAACAGTGTTACACAAATATTCTTCACCCTGCCCTAGAATCTGCCATTGGCTTGGTACCAAATGTTTGGCTCTTTCCGGTGATGTTGGCATGACTGGCAAACATTTGCTGCCAGTTCTCAATTGGCCTGCAACGGATTATGCGAGGGCACTCCCACAGCACTTGCCTGTCATGGCTTGGTACAAGGTGGCTTACACAGCCATTTCAGAAAAAAGGTAATTAAGAATCAACCTCGCTGCTGAGAGTTGGGAGTCACGGGTAGGCAAGATCAGGTAAAGATGTCAGAATCCATTCCCTCAAAGTGAGCTGGTTGGGTTTATAAATACTAATCCATGATGATTTCATGGTGTCATTACAGCTTTTCAAAATCAGAGTTATAACTAATACAATGCCAACTCCACCAGTTGCCATGGTCAACCAGTAGGGTTCCAGTAAGGAATTAGCTGGGACCTCTAAATTATTTGCATTATTAGATTATTGATAAATTACATACCAAGTTGCAAGACATTTCACCACATTAGAAATATACACTGTAGCACCTTTTTTAGTTACGTTTGCCTTATTATTCATTACTTTCTTCCTCAAATTTATTTTTAAATCATACATACTCGAGTAATAGTCAATGTAAATGTCGACCCCCTATTTCTGCCCAAATAACCCTAGTTCTTCACAGATAACAGGTCAATGTTTGAGTCAACGTGCCGTCTGTCATGTTCCATTGTTCCAGGCTCCATTGTTCCAGTCTGCCAGTTGTTCCACTCTGCTCCCAGTCTTCCTGTTCACTGGCTGTTGTGCTCTGCTCCGGGTTTTCAGAATTACCATAATTCGCTTTTTTTTCTTTATTCATTTAGAGATCAATTGGGCTGCTGCTGATGATACAGTATGAATTTTGACAGGCATGAATTTCAGCTACTCAAAAGTAGTATCCACATAATAGTCAACTTTATAAATTTAAACTTAAAAAGTAGTCAAAACAATTTCACTATTACTCGAGCATATATGGTAAATCTCCCTATTTTGTTCCTTTCCCAAGACAATTAAATCTGTCTACATAAAAGAGACTGACATTGGCTTATAGTGATCCATGTGCTATGCTGAGCAATGTTTCTTCAACTATTACTACAACAGAGAACTTGACAATTCATCATTCACCACATTTTTGCATTTCAGGAAACTTGAGTAGGTACTAAAGGGCAACGTTTTCATGCAGAAGGTAGTGGACCGAAGGGTCTGTTTCCATGCTGTGCACCTCTATGATTAATTTGACTATTAATTTTGCTAGTGCAAACCATGCAAAGAGACAGCCATGATGGCTGAAGAGAAACATGATACATGGAGGATATAAGCAGAGTTTTCAATGAATTGAACTTATAGAAGGTGCCAGATATAAAGGCATAAAAGACTGATCCAGCAGCAGATACTAATGAGATAGAAGCACAGCTGCTAACGCCACAAGTATCGAAATAGATACCCACTTTTCTCAATGTAAAAGGTTATTGTTTGGGAAGATGCAAGTTCAGACAGACATTCAGAAGCACATTTTGGGAGTTAAATGGACAAGAGATAAACAACCAGGGTTAGCCTCACTCAGGTCAGTGGAGAGTAAGGAGGATTAGGCCAACAGCAATCTATAAAAAAAAAAGCAATTTAACAAAAGAAATGCCAACACATTCACGAGTGAATACAAAAACATCATATCAATGAGAGGAGTAGGCAATCAGGCCTGGTATGTACCTGTGAGAATGAAAATGACACCATTGTTAGAACTGGCCAGATATTACGGGACAAATACCAAATGGAACATGGCAAGGCATCCTTCAAGAAATGATGAAAAAGCAGCAGTGGAGAATGTGAAATCACGTTTGACAAATTTGCTAGAGTGCTTTGAGGGTATAACGGTTGATAAAGGGGGACTGGTATATGTCGTGCATTTGGATTTTCAGAAGGCATTTGATAAGGTGTCACATTGAAAGGTTATTACACAAGACAGGAGATGACGCTGATGGTTATGGATGAGCATGCATTAATGATTGACTAACACAGAAGCCAGAGTCCAGATTAACAGATTATTTTCAGATTGGAAAGATATAATTGGTGGAGTACCAGAAGGATCAGTCCTGGGACTTTAATGATTTAACATCAATATTAAATTACTTGGAGGAGGAGGGGCAAAGAATAATGTATCCAAAATTGATGATACCCTATCACCTGTTTGCGTGGATAGAGGAATCTGAATGTAAATAGTTTGAGCAAGTAGGCAAAAACATGCCAGCTCAAGTTTAACATAGGAAAGTATGAGATTATGCATTCTGGCACGAAGAGTAAAAAAAGGCTGACCATTAGTTAAATGGAGAGAGACTCCACAACAATACAGCAAAAGGGGTGTTCTTGTGCATGAAATACAAAGTAGTTATGGAACTTCAGGCCCTTATTGCTCAGGGGTTGGAATTTAAAAATAAGCAAGTGTTGTTACACCTGGGAGTATTACCCAGAGGTTTGGTCTCTGTATATAAGAAAGAACATACTGGCATTGGAGGTAGATTAATGAGGTTGATTCCTGGGATGAAGTGGTTGACTTATCAAGAACAGGTTAAGTCTTTAGTCAGCAGAGTTTAGAAGAATAAAGGGATGACCTCGCTATCATACATGATTGAGAGGACTTGACCTGGTAGATGTGGAGATGTTTCCACTCGTAGCAGCAAACATGCATTTAAACGGAAACATTAAGGAATTTCTCCTCCCAGTGAAAGGTGAATTTCTTTTTAAAAAATGGAGGATGAAGAGGAGTTGAGGCCTGGGCTCAACTTTCGAATGCTGGGAAGGGCTGGAGGGGCTGAATACCCTACTCCTGCTTCCTTGTTCTTATGTAATAGCTTGACAAACCATGCCAACTTATAGTCAAAATATGTGGGGCTGGAAAAGCACAGCCAGTCAGGCAACATCAGAGGATCAGGAGAGTCTACTTTGCAAGCAGAAGCTCTTCATCAGGAACGCCGACACTTTAAGCGTAAGCTCTTCTCCTGTTCCTCGGATGCTGCCTGACTGGATGTGCTATTGATGCCTGACTCTGATCTTCAGCATGCGCAGTCCTCACTTTCTCCATGCCAAATTATAGCAGAGTCTAGGACGAGGTTTGGTCGCTAACTTAGTTAATCTCATCTCTGGCTTTGCCTGGGGACATTACAAGTTCAAGGTGAAAACCCACTTGGATGCAGGAGAGAGCGAGCGAGAGCGAACGAGGATATTTTCAAAAATGAACTGCAGATGTGTTGAATTTGGGAAGAGGGAAAAGAGGGAAGAGGGAGAAGAGGGAAGAGGGAGAAGAGGGAAGAGGGAGAAGAGGGAAGAGGGAGAAGAGGGAAGAGGGAGAAGAGGGAAGAGGGAGAAGAGGGAAGAGGGAGAAGAGGGAAGAGGGAGAAGAGGGAAGAGGGAGAAGAGGGAAGAGGGAGAAGAGGGAAGAGGGAGAAGAGGGAAGAGGGAGAAGAGGGAAGAGGGAGAAGAGGGAAGAGGGAGAAGAGGGAAGAGGGAGAAGAGGGAAGAGGGAGAAGAGGGAAGAGGGAGAAGAGGGAAGAGGGAGAAGAGGGAAGAGGGAGAAGAGGGAAGAGGGAGAAGAGGGAAGAGGGAGAAGAGGGAAGAGGGAGAAGAGGGAAGAGGGAGAAGAGGGAAGAGGGAGAAGAGGGAAGAGGGAGAAGAGGGAAGAGGGAGAAGAGGGAAGAGGGAGAAGAGGGGAGGGAGGAGAGGGAGTTGGGAGTGGCCCATGTTCTCTGCCTTGCAGAGGAAGATAATGAACAAGTTTCTCATCCTCTTCGAAGAATGGGTGAAGTAACGAAGACAAATCTAAAGGGGTTGATGTTATTTTTGCTCTTTAATATAAACCTAGTCACCTGATTCGTCATTTTGGCAGAGGGTGGGTTTGAACTCAATGTGAGAAGGTGCCCCATGAGAAACAGTTTGTTTTTAGGTTGGTTTAGATGATAGTAGAAAGATATTACCTCTTGTTGATAAGCTGGCAAAATCAGAAAGAATTCTGGCATGGGAACAAACTAATTTTTCAAACCATCAGTCTCAAACACTCCCAGAACTGATTTTGAAAAACTATTTCCAACTGCAGTTTATGGTTTAATCTCTGCCTTGACAGCCCCAATTGTATAAGTACCACACAACTCAAACAAATAGTCACTTCTGAACAACAAATCAGATTGCATTGGTTACAAAATCCCCTCTAGGTTTCAATCTTAGGCTCTGCTGTGAAAGATGGGTTTTGACTGTGAAAGATAGATTGACTGTAGGCATCATAGGGAACTGAGATCTGGTACAGGGACAGGCAAATGAAGTGATTGGCCACAAGATCGCTAAAAATAACATTTAAAGTCTCCAGAAAATATTAATCATGCCTGCCCAAAGATTGTTGGATAGGACACAGAAGCATGACAAGAGAAGAACTCAGAGAGCATTGGGAAAGATGGACCTTTAGAAAGAACACTCCAACCACCCTGAAAAAATTATTTTTACCAATTCTGTTGGCTGCAGAATAATGCATAATCAAATCCATCACTAGATTTTTAACATATTTTTCATCCTTTTATGAACTGTTCCATTGAGGACATTTGCAATGGAATGAATTGAGCCAATATAAAAAGAGTACAGAATGTACTGGATTCAATGACCTGAACCTAAAAATTATCAAGCGAATAGTTTCCACACTGCAACACGTACCCATCCTTCAGATTGTAATCGCTGACCTTCAAGAGGCAGCAATATTAATCTTATCCTGAACCCTTCCCTCATTGCAGCACAATGAAGTCCTGTTCTCTTGCACAATGTTCAGAATTTAGAACAGCAGCATTATCCCATTTCATATTCCATACAGCAAAGTGGTTTCCTCACAGAGTGACTCATCTACAAAAATGTTACCATGTGTGCTCCAAGGATAGACTTTAATACCACAATGACTCAAGTGCTAAGTTTTCTGACATTTTAAGGACAGTATTATAAAACATATGTCCAGTTTTAAGGTCAGAAAATAACATTGAGAAAACGTTTACAGCTCATAGATACAAGTTAGTTTTGCAGTTGACCAGGTTTTGTTAAACTTTCTCCTTGCCAGGACATTTACACAACAGAACAAGGGTGTAATGAGTTTATACTGGGAAGTGCAGCTCTGTTGCAAGTACAAATTATGTGTCCTTATTATCTGTCACTAAAATATGGAAAGTAGAGGTGGTGTGGTCAAACAACCTTGCCAACTGCTGTACCAAAAGTGACATTTTCCTGGGCCACAGTATTTTATGAAAAAGTAATTCACCAACACACACTCAGCTTTTATCATTTTTCAAAAATTAAAAAGATACCGACCTGTCAAACAGTACATAATCTCCTAGAATGACCACTTACATCTTTTACAGCATTTTTCACACCAAGGATAAAGTAGCAGCCCCTGACAATAGCCCAAGAAATTTCATGAAACACCTTTGTAGTACAGCCAACCACAAATGTTCTCCAATTTCAAATAACCTTCATTCCCATCCCCATACTCCCTTCCCAGCCCCTCCTCTCCCTTCCCTTCCATTCCTCTCATCAACCCTTGCTTTTAGCCACCAACCGGATTCATTCCTTCCATCGACCAATCAGGTTGTACCCTCTACCAGTCTTCACCTATCCCAACCTCAACACCCTGATCCCCCCCCATCCCCTTTATATGCAGCTCCCCTTACACCCACCCCCAGTCTTGAAGAGGAGTCACACCTGAAACATTGACTTCACCTCCTGATGTTGCCTGCCTTTGTGTTCTTCCAGCCTCCTGCTAGTCTAAACACAAAGGATAGACATTTTTACTGCAAAAAGTTAAATTTGATAGTAATTCAAGAACATTAAGAAAACAAACAATAGCTCAGCTAGCTCTTAAGAAATTCATTTGCATTCCATTAGAGTCAAAGTGACCGGATACATTAAGAATTAATTTTGCATCTGTATATAAAAGTACAGACTGGATTAAAAGCAGCACCAAGGTGTAAAGTCTTCACTGGGACTGTTTGCATTTAACTTTGTAAATTATAATGATTGAGGCTATTCTTTTTACTGTTCAGATTCCATGATGGAAAGTTATGAACCCAGACCAAAACATAACTTATTACCCCAGATTTTGCCTTCTGGTTCGGGACGAGTTAACATTTATTTTTAAGGTGACAAAGGGCAAGTTCTAGGTGACTTACTAAGAGAATGAAGCCGTTAGATTCTAGAGTTTTGAACTAACAATATTTTATATGTTAGAACGTAATATAACCTACAATCAAGTATATAACGTTTTAGTAGTAACCAAAATTAACAAGCCATAACATATACAGTGATCAACATCCCATAAACACATATAGTAAAGTGCTATCAAGACAGATCTCAGATTTCTCATCAAGCCCACAGGACATTAATGATACAGCAGGTCAGTAAGTCTCATTGACCTTCACATCCCATTACAGTTTTTCCACTTTTCCTGCTCTGGCCTTGAAGCTCCTTCCCAAGAGTTGTTCTATCATAGACTGTGAAACAACTGCTTCCATTCTGATCGATGTCTTTCCTTTCCTTTTGTTCATATGCCCTTAAATTCAAAAACTACACTCCAGTACTAATTCACTAACTTTTCTCAGACTGAGAAACTACGTCCCCTCCCTGACTTCCAACCTTGTTCAGTTGTATGAAGCAAATATTGCAAATGAAACTTTACACCCTCAGTGACACGGGAGTATTAATGCTCACAAGGCTTCTTCCAAGCCTCTCTCAGTTAGTGAACTAGTGATCCTCCCACATTCCTATTTCTGAAGATGTGAGTCCTGAATACAAAATGCTAGGGAACTTGTCAACACTTACCTGCAGGACAATTTTTAAAAAAAAAACAGCAATCCAAGCATGGAGTCTGCCCATTTCTATCTGGAGTAATTGACCTGGGCATAAAGATGACCATCAAAAAAGCCAGTTGCACATGTGTAAATGGGCACGGTAATAAAAGTTACTGGCCTCACGCAACCTTAAACCAGAATACCTTTGCACATCAGTGGCTGACAGCATTGCATTCAAAGTGTAATGATGATAGCGTCTGAATGGCCCTAATGGAGCCAGATTTCCACATATGCAGCTCTGCCCAAGACAGAGAATCTGGGAGTGGGAGCACAAACTGTTAAAGTAGTATTGGCTATTCAAGCATTGCAATCTTCATGATGGGAATGCGAGGGAATGTGCAAGGAAGCAACAGATGGATCACAGCTCTGAGCGAAATGTACTCTTAAGGGAGAACTGACTGTAGGCTTTTGCCCCACACCTGGCACTCAGCTGCCACTGCTTCACTGAACATCTAAGGACCAACTAAATAGATTGTCCTTCTGGTTAAGTGACAGACTCAACTGCCTCCTAACAGTGCCATAGAAGTGGCAGAGTGAGTTTCTGCACACTAATTGCTTGGAGTTAAAAATCTCACAATACCGTTTTATTTGGAACCACTAGCTTTCAGAATGCTGCTCCTTCATCAGGGGATTAGGAGCAGCACTCCAAAAGCTAGTGCTTCCAAACAAACCTGTTGGACTATAACCTGGTATTGTGTGGTTTTTTAAACTTTGTACACCTCAGTCAAACACCAGCGTCTCCAAATTATAATTGCTTAGAGATGGTGTTCTTGTGATATAGCTATTTCTGTCCAACTAATCCTACCCTCGAACTATTGTTCAGTGACAATTGAACTGCCCCAAGTTACCATTTTGTCACGATCCTGGCTGATGTCATTAGTGGACAAGTCAGATCCCAGACTAAATCCAGTTTGATAGATTTTGTTTTATTTAACAAGGTGGTCTTTCACTGAAAATGCAAGCACTCAATGCTTTATACTCAATTTTATAATGCAAAACAAAATTAAGATACAGAATAAACCAAGTTATTTACATATAATAATTTGAATGATTCTGAAAAACAAATTGTATCTATACTGATACCATCACTTTACATTATTTAAATATCAGAGAGAACTCTCCTCTATCACATTGATAGGTTTGACTAGTTCAAAATCTGAACGCTAAAATAAATTACTATCTAACCAAACATATACCTCACAGCTCATATTGAAACTTTAAACTCCACCATCACCGGATGCCAAATTGAAAGTTGTTACCCAACTATTCTTGGAACTAATGTTCTACAAAAATGGCTTTTTCTCAGACTGCTGAGAACAGTCATCACTGAGGTAAATGCGACTAATAATTCAGAGTAAACATCAAACAAAAAAAAAAGATACTTGGGTCCCTCAGGCTAACTCTGAATAAAAGCACCAAGTTAGGGAGCACTGAACAGTCAGACCAGGAAGGTGAGAGGTTGACTATCTGATTTTTGCAAAGATATTGACTGTAAACTAGGAGTAACAGTGAGGAAGAAATTGTGAATATTTATTATATAAATTGGAAATAAGACTCAAATAAGTGACAAACATAATGGAAACTTTCTCATACAGAATGAGAAATTTGAACCAGTGAAGTGGAAAGCTGCTAATCCAAGTGAAACTCAGTGGAGTTGTGTCCCATTTTAAACTTTAATGTCAGTGTATTAGATACCACAGAACAACAGGTTTTACTGGTTAGAGTACTGAAACTGGAGAACGAGGGCATTGTTTAATTTGCTTGGGAGAAAGCGAATTTAAAAAAGGTTTTAAAAAAAATTAGGAGAAAAGCAAAAGGAATCAGAACATAACAGGCAGTTTATATAAATGGAGTTGATATGATTAGATGCTGACTGGGGTTTTTGGCGTGCTGGTGGCAAAGATTGCATTAGCTAAATGTTGCTCTGTAAGCTCCACCAAGTTAATGGTAAAACCTGGCTATTGTGGTGTAGTGGTCATGTTCCTACTTCTGAGCCAAGAGGCTCAGGTTCAAGTCCCTCCAGAGGGATGGAACATCTCTGAACAGGTTGATTCAAAAATTTCTAAAACATGGCAACGTGCACTAAGTAGGAACAAAGTGGTGCAATAGATGCTGTCACCCCCTGTACTTCAAGTTTTCTGACTTGAGCTTCTGGGATAACAAGACAGTTACTTTCTTAAACCACTGATTACATCAATGGAGGTCAACAATTCCAGTTGGTTAAAAATCATTAGCTCGTTCAGCTATTATGAAGTGGCCTTTCATCAGGTTATGATCCAAATCTGTAGGCTTGATCCAATGTGCTTGAATGTGCAGATGTTTGTTTGCAAACATACAGGTGTTATCTGTCGCTAAGTGCAATTTACTAGAGTCAAAGATTGTGTAGCCAAATCCCAGTTCAGAAATACAAGCACAAAATGTATGCTAAAAATCACTACACCAGGTTATAGTCCAACAGGTTTATTTGGAAGCACTAGCTTTTGGAGCGCTGCTCCTCCTTCAGATGGTTGATGAAGGAGCAGCACTCCAAAAGCTAGTGCTTCCAAATAAGCCTGTTGGACTATAACCTGGTATCATGCGATTTTAACGTTGTGCACCCCAGTCCAACACCAGCATCTCCAAATCAAAATCTATTCTGATGCCATAACGCAGTACTGAGGGATTGCTACTTTGTCGGAGGTGTAGACAAATCACTAAAACAAAGGTCTGATTGTTGTCCCCCTCTTCAAAAAGCCAATCAAATTCCAAATAAAAGACTACTTTTCACCAGTGTCCTGACCAATTTTACCCTTGAACCATCATTAACACATTGAGGGAGCTCTGTGTGTAAACAGATTGCCAGATTTTTCTACATGAGTCACTGCTCTGTGCCTGGATTTCCATTTTGGAGGCAGGTACCAGGTGTCATCAGGACAAGTTCTGGCTTGGCCCTCCAGCCAAAGTGGGATTGTTAATTGTAAGTACAGGCTGCTGTCAAGCCAGCCAACATGGGGGAAAAACAAACAGCTCAAACAAACTTGGCATTCAATGTGACCAAAAGGAGCTTGAATGTTTAAGGGAGGCAATCCTGAAAACTGGAAAATGGGAAGTATTGATTAGGAATCCTGGAATCAGGTCCTGGTTGTGGTTTTCAACACTCCATGGAGTCTCCAGGCTGACACTGCAAACTACTCAAAGAACTGTAAAGAACTTTGGGATGTGTCGAGATCCTGAAAGCAAATCTTTTATCTTGCAAGATCAACAAAAAAAAACTCAAACTACTGATCAAGGTTGGTCAACAAAACAGTGGTTTTTCGTATTTGCAACAAACATTCAAACCCATACATCTGGTGGTTAAATAAAAATGCCTATCATTATGGCAGAATTAGTTGCTTCTGTATGCAGCAACAAATATCCCACAAGTTCAACAAAAATAACTATCAGACACACATAATTGTGTGCACTCAAACCATATTAGGTCTGTTTTGACTCCTAGCTGACAAAATAATCAACTTCACATAATGGGCCAAGTGATGGCAGGTCACCATCCAACTTTAAAGAGTTAAAAATCACAACACCAGGTTATAGTCCAACAGGTTTAATTGGAAGCACACTAGCTTTCGGAGCGCCGCTCCTTCATCAGGTGGTTGTGGCACAATCACCTACTGAAGGAGCGGTGCTCTGAAAGCTAGTGCTTCCAACTAAATCTATTGGACTATAACCCGGTGTTGAGAGATTTTTAACTTTGCCCACCCCAGTCCAACACCGGCATCTCCAAATCATGACAACTTTCAAGACTTTGTCAAGATGCCAGTTCCTACGGTTATTGATTGAGTTTCCATTATAGAAGGATTTTAACATCATGTACCTGTAGTTTCAGTATAAAATGGGATTTATGGTTAGACCATGTCAAGGAAGGTATGAACACTATCGGTGCTGACAAAAAAAAAGTGCTGACTATAATGAACTGAAGTCAAGATAGTGGACCCAAACCATGTGTCATCAAAATGCAAACAGTTAGCACTACAAATCTTTGCTTCTCTTGTAGCTATAATCTCAAACCAGCGATGTTGCACCCTCCAGTTCCCATCATTCTTACATCTTATTTCCATTACTTGCCATGCCTCAATTGTGTACCACAAGATTCAGAATACCATTCATAAACTTTGCTGTGCCTCTACCACCAACACACTCACAAACCACCTCTGTACAAACTTGTAGCTGCTTGCCCTGATATTTCAGAGCTGTGATTTCAAGCTCAACCTGCAAATATTCCTTCAAAGCATTGGGTGGGAGGGAAACTGGAAAAAAAATGTCAAGTTATTACAAAAATAAAATACTGCTGATGCTATTAATCTGAAATGAAAACAAAATGCTGGACAAATTCAGCTGGTCGGGCAGCATCTGAGGACATGCACTAAACTTTGATCTGAAACGTTAACTTTTCTTCATAGATATTGCATTTTCTTTTTAATAAAAGTAGCTTTTACTGTTGCAGGCAGACACTGCTCAAGCAATGTTTCTGATTCTGGCAGCATTTCTGTCAAGCTGATGATAAAAAGTTGTATTTATACATGCTTTTCACAGCCACAAATTATGTCTGTCATACAATTAAACAAAGCATTTGACTGATGCTTATTGTTAATATATTGATGCTACAGCTCTTTTTACCCTGTTACAAACTAAAAATGCTTTATGGATAGATTAATCTAATATGGTTGCCATCAAGTTCACTGGTCTGCATTGTTTCAAACGATCCAAAGCCTTGGAGCAAAAGGAGGAGATTGTTATTTGCAAGCTGCTAAACTGGTTAGTGAATACAGAATTAAAGATTATATTTGCCTCAAAACCAAAATGCAGCGCGTATTCTCTCAAAACCAGAGCAAAGAAAACACTTCACTTCAGCTTCTGCCAACAATGACATATTTATCCTGGATGTAGGCCACAATACTGTCGGCCACACCCACATCTCAACAATACATTCCCTTTACATTCAGGCCTTTCCTTTGGATACAAGTCCAAGCACGTTGCCACATTGTCAGACAATAATGACTGTTAATATGGTGCTGGGCTAACCTACATTTGCAAACTAGCATATTGGGCAGACAAAAATAATGAGTGGGTTGCCTGAGTGCAGTTGTGACACCGTGGAGCAAGACATGTGCTAAAGATCAGCTTTGTGTAATCTTCCATTTCAAAAAAGGAAGAATTTTCCTGCAGATGAAGCAAATGAAAATTTGTTTAAAAAAACCCAATTAACAGGACAATTAAAACTCACCTTTTGAAAATTCATTCCACATACTGATCAGCTTTAATCATGCAATATTTTTGAACACTAGGGCAGTCACATCAATGAACACTCCATTACCATAACAATTTACCTGCAGGTGTGCAAACACAAGATGTAAAACTGGGTGGAGTATTACTGTTTGATTCCAAAAATATGCACAGTACAATCCTGCAATGAAGCACCCTCTGAAGGTTAGTATAGTATTGCTGAAGAGAGGCATCACTATCTCCATTCTGCCATAGGCATCAGCAGTGAACACAGACGTCGAGTGGAGGAAAAATATGTTCCAAAACAAAAATAAAGCACCTTCTCTAAACATTGAATCCAGAGCCACATATATACCTTAAATCAAAATTTCAAATGCATCAGGAGCTCATTGAAAATTTCCATAGTCTGAAAAGCTTGATGTCAACAAGGGAGGTATTACACATATCTAACACACCACCATAACTGAAAGCTAAGAGACCATCAATGGCCTTCCAAATTACTCAAAAGACACATTTTCTTGCTGCATTTTGAGAGGAGCAAACACTCAAGGATTTAAAATTATGAAGATTTTAAAGACCAAAAATATAGCAAGTAGTTCATGCAGTTTCAATTCATTGCATCATTTCCTTGCTGATCACCCTAGATGAGGTTAAATGATCAGCCTTTGTAATACAGCAATCAGGAACACGGGCTTCAGTAAAGGACTGCAGCGAAGACAGCTATTTGTTGGGAATTGGTACAGCCCAGTCAGATCACATGGAAGTGTTTACAGCAAGAATGTATCCTTTTAGCTTTATTTCCTATTTTCATCTGTATATTGGTACTGTCATGGAACTTCTTTATTTTCTCTATGTTTTGTACCTAAGATTTGTATCTAGGTATTTTGTGCCTAAGGTGGTACCGTGGTGGCAACATTGAAAGGTGCACAATGTACTCCCATTTTGTAACTAGAGTACACATGACAATAAATACAAATTCTAATTCTAAATGACAACCAAAATTCTTTGTGCCCAAAAGGATATAAACTCTTGCTCAGCTACACTGTCCCCCCAACATTGAGCTAGTTGCTCAACTGTAACCAAAGTATTAGTCAACTGCCCCATTCGCACCCTATTTGGATATGTTACCCTCTCACATTGGACCCTGACTGCTCCCAAAAAAGTGACTCACTCTAAGAAGGCACAGGGCTGCCCTTTGACTGTGTGTTGGCCGATATGCTGCTTGCACAGAGGAATCACTCAGCACTGGTTCACGGTAGGCTGCATGGCTCAGAATGAGAACACAGTGATCTTCAGATTTCAATCCAGACACTTGAATGCAACACACACAGATCATACTTCAACACCTCTTAATGTTCACACGAATGTTACAAATTTATATTTTTAGGGATGGTGGGGAGAGGGGGCATCAGGAGGAGGAAGGAAAGAGAGAAATGAACTCCTAATTTTCTTCTCTTCCAGTCAGGAGTGTGGTTTTAGAATAGTGCGTTTGCAAGCTCTCTTTAGCATGTAGTCAATTGAAAGAAAAGCAGCAGCAGACACTTGGGTTTACAAATTAGAATGATTTATTCATACATTGACCTCAACATTGTTGATAACACTTCCTTTCTAACACATTCAAAAGAAGGTTACAATTTTTAAAAGTATTGCACTTATACAAATGTTAAAGCTAAAAGAATATAGTTAATGGTTTCTATGCTCAGCATGCTATCATAGATCACGTGACATATGCCTCCACTTTAGAACTTAGTTGTGACATCCAAAAATAGCTGTAGTCAGTCAGATATCCAAGTTGTTGCAGAATGCTTTCAAAGGGATGAATGTTCAGAAGGTCATGAAGCTAGACACTTGTGGCTTCCATATGAGGAGGTCAAATTCCTTTACAGATGGATTTCAGCTATGCAATCAGATTGGGGTTTTTTTTTGGAAGGCTAAGATTTCAAATACTGTAAAGGCAATGATGATACTGCCTAGTATCTGCAGCAGAATATCTGCTCTGCCATCTTCTGCAGACTGCCAGGTCTCTAAATTAAAACTAGCCCTCACCAGCTGGTTACAGTCACATGTCCCGTATTAGTCTGTCTGAGCGTCTGTCGAGACAGTGGTTTGAGTGTTCAATGACACCATTACTCGATAGGAACTACAACAGTAGTAGTCTGTCATGATTAGTCTGCAGATAACTGGTGTATTTCATTGTCTTTTGTGAAACATTGATCTTAGAGGTTAGAAACCCTATAGCTCTATCTTATTCTATTTTTGAGGTGGACTTAGAAAACAGCAGGTGTGACTTCCACAGATAACATTTGCCCTGGTATTTCCATTCAGGGGGAAATCCCCAATGGCACAATTCAAGTAGAATGTTCCAGTTTAGTTTAGATTAGATTAGATTCCATACAGTATGGAAACAGGCCCTTCGGCCTAACAGGTCCACACCAATGGTCTGAAGAGTAAACCACCCAGATCTATTCACCTACCCTATATTTACCCCTGACTAATACATCTAACACTATGGACAATTTAGCATGGCCAATTCGCCTGACCTGCACATCTTTGGATTGTGGAAGAAAACTAGAGCACCTGGAGGAAACCCACGCAGACACGGGAAGAATGTGCAAACTCCACACAGATAGTCGCCCAAGGCTGGAATTGAATCTGGGTCACTGGCTCTGTGAGGCAGCAGTACTAGCCACTGAGCCACCGTGCTGCCAATGGACCCAATGGTGTCCAATTCACCTGGATACAATGGTGAATGCATTTAAAGTGGAAGGGATAAATATCTCTAAATTGATAGACAAAAAAGTAAGAGTGGGAAAGGGAGGCGAGAACATGGGAAACAGATGAAAAACAAACATTTCAATCGCATATGCACTAAGTGACTATCAATTGAACAGCAAAGGCTGTTCCCCATTGAACTTGACAAATTAACTGAACTCTGTTCTACTTGAGTTTCAATAGCAAAATCGATCAGCTGTGAACAATGCTTTCAGGTGGAAAATACAAGCGTTAGTAAAAAAAAAATTGAAATTGTTTCAAGTGGTCAAAGCAACACAAGCATAGTGAAGCTGTAAATGTTTAACAAACTTCTTGGAAGAATGGGTATGAACCTTTATCTTCTGTGCTTAGACTCTCCTCCTCATCCCTCCCTCCAACCCAACTCATGGACTTTGTTCAGCTGTTTTCTTGGATTGCCTGTATTCTAAAAGCTTGCAACCTGATTCAGGATCCTGAGGAATAAAACAGGACATATTACACTTGGCATGAGCAGCTTAAAAAAATTGACTTCGAGAAAATGAGAATATCACTCAATCTCTTATTCCCGATCTTCAAATGGATCATGGCTGATCTGTGCCTTGATTCCATCCATCCATTAGGTTAGAAGAATTGGCCTTGCTAAATTGCCTATAGTGCCCAAGGACATGCAGGTTAGGAGGATTGGCCATGCTAAATTGTCCATAATGTTGAAGGATATGGTTAGGTAGATTAGCCATGGGAAATGCAGGGTTCCAGGGACATGGGGGGGTGGATTTGGGTGGGATGCTCTTTGGAGGGTCTGTTGGATTTGATGGGCTGAATGGCCTGCTTCAAAACTGTAGAGATTCTATTATCTGCATTTATTACATAACTCTTGGTATCTGACTGATGTTTGACATTCTGTACTGTCGATGCACCCAGATTTGAGAGGGTGGTGTGTTCCAGATTCACTCCCTTTTCTGTGAAGCATTCCTTCATAATGTCAACTTGGCAAAGCCTCACTTCAATTGTTATGCTGAAAGAATGCAATCATTGTAAACACTTCTATTTGCCCACTCCTTAATCTTCAACTCTGTCTGGAATATGAGTCCAGTCTATGCAGCCATCTTCATAAATTAACACTAGCGAGTGAGCAGGACATCCCCATCCCAGGGCAAAATCGGTCTCTGTGTTTACCATTGTCTGAACAATCCACGCTCATCAGCAGACCTCATCCTTATTGACACTTAGTCTTTGCCACAGTTGGTTTAACAATATCATGTTACAGGATGTCCTCTGTTTGTCACACAATATAAATGGACAGTTTGAGAAAATAAGCTCAAAAGCAAGCAGATGCCAGTAGTGAATAAGCCTAAAGCCGATTGTTCCAACTGTGTTGATTGCCTTGAATTTGTGGTGATTGCTTGTCCAGGGCCTATATACTTTAAAACTTGCAATAGGTTAGAATGCAAACACCAGATTGCTGCACTTTGTGGTCACAACAAGGAATACAGTTTTTATAAGCAGTTAAAATGAAAAAAAAATTAACATTTTAAAAGACAAAACACTTAGTATCATTACCATCTGTCAGATTACAGACTATTAAATTTACTGCATTATAAACAATAAAGTCACATTCTTCATGAAAGGAATGCCCTGTACCACCTACAAAATTACAATAAATCAAAACTATTTATAGTCATACCAACATGATGAATAGCTCTTCTGTCATGGAGCACTAAGAAGTTAAAAACTCATTCTATGTTGTTAAAATGTTAATACAAAAACCCTTGAAACATGACAAAATAAAATTTCTTATTTTATCCTCTCCAGTTTAAATGAACCAAGTATGTGATGCTCAGATATTAGACTTTCAATACCACAAGTTACTGAATCCCTACAGAGTGGAAGCAGACCATTCGGCCCCTCGAGTCCACATGACCATCCAAAGTGCATCCCACCCAGACCCATCCCCTACCCTATCCCTGTAACCCTACATTTTCCATGATTAAGCCCCCTTATCTGCACATCTCTGGACACTATGACCATGCTAAATTGCCCATTCTACTTAACCTGCACATAGAGACGTACAGCATGGAAACAGACCCTTCGGTCCAACCTGCCCATGCCCACCAGATATCCCAACCCAATCTGGTCCCACCTGCCAGCACCCGGCCCATATCCCTCCAAACCCTTCCTATTCACATACCCATCCAAATGCCTCTTAAATGTTGCAATTATATCAGCCTCCACCACTTCATCTGGCAGCTCATTCCATACATGCACCACCCTCTGCATGAAAAGGTTGCCCCTTAGGTCTCTTTTATATCTTTCCCCTCTCACTCTAAACCTATGCCCTCTAGTTCTGGACTCCCTGATCCCAGGGAAAAGACTTGGCCTATTTATCCTATCCATGCCCCTCATGATTTTGTAAACCTCTATAAGGTCACCCCTCAGCCTCCGACGCTCCAGGGAAAACAGCCCCAGCCTGTTCAGCCTCTCCCTATAGCTCAAATCCTCCAACCCTGGCAACATCCTTGTAAATCTTTTCTGAACCCTTTCAAGTTTCACAACATCTTTCCAAAAGAAAGGAAACCAGAATTGCACGCAATATTCCAACAGTGGCCTAACCACTGTCCTGTACAGCCACAACATGAAGTGTACTCCCAACTCCTGTACTCAATACTCTGACCAATAAAGGAAAGCATACCAAACACCTTCTTCACTACCCTATCTACCTGCGACTCTACTTTCAAGGAGCTATGAACCTGCACTCCAAGGTCTCTTTGTTCAGCAACACTCCATAGGACCTTACCATTAAGTGTATAAGTCCTGCTAAGAGTTGCTTTCCCAAAATGCAGCACCTCGCATTTATCTGAATTAAACTCCATCTCCCACTTCTCAGCCCATTGGCCCATCTGGTCAAGATCCTGTTGTAATCTGAGGTAGCCCTCTTCGCTGTCCACTACACCTCCAATTTTGGTGTCATGTGCAAACTTACTAACCGTACCTCTTATGTTCGCATCCAAATCATTTAAGTAAATGACAAAAAGTAGAGGGCCTAGCACCGATCCTTGTGGCACTCCAGTGGTTACAGGTCTCCAGTCTGAAAAACAACCTTCCACCACCACTCTCTGTCTTCTACCTTTGAGCCAGTTTTGTATCCAATGGCTAGTTCTCCCTGTATTCCGTGAGATCTAATCAGTCTCCCATGGGGAACCTTGTTGAACGCCTTACTGAAGTCCATATAGATCACATCTACCGCTCTGCCCTCATCAATCCTCTTTGTTACTTCTTTGAAAAACCCAATCAAGCTTGTGAGACATTATTTCCCACGCACAAAGCCATGTTGACTATCCCTATTCAGTCCTTGCCTTTCCAAATACATGTACATCCTGTCCCTCAGGATTCCCTCCAACAACTTGCCCACCACCGACATCAGGCTCACTGGTCTGTAGTTCTCTGGCTTGTCCTTACCACCCTTCTTAAACAGTGGCACCATGTTAGCAAACCTCCAGTCTTCCGGCTCCTCACCTGTGACTATCGATGATACAAATATCTCAGCAAGAGGCCCAGCAATCACTTCTCTAGCTTCCCACAGAGTTCTAGGGTACACCTGATCAGATCCCGGGGATTTATCCACCTTTACCAGTTTCAAAACATCCAGCACTTCCTCCTCTGTAATCTGGACATTTTGCAAGATGTCACCATCTATTTCCCCACAGTCCATATCTTCCATGTCCTTTTCCATAGCAAATACTGATGCAAAATACTCATTTAGTATTTCCCCATTTGCACACCTTTGGACTGTGGGAGGAAACCAGAGAACCCAAAGGAAACCCTTACAGACACAGGGACAATGTATAAACTCCACATAGACACAGTCACCCAAGGCTAGAATTCAACCCAGGTTCTTGGTGGTCTGAGGCAGCAGTGCTAACCACTGAGCCACCATGCTGCCCCGAAAAGAAGTTCTATCATTGTTGAGATGTTTCATGTTCTAACTACTTAAGCTGTATAAAAGGAACCAATTAAGTTTTAGGGCTTTGGTCACCCATATGTTCTCTCAAAAGCATACTCCAGCTAAATTAGGTACAGGCACACACAATCCAAAATCCTTGGGACTAGTTGTTTTTCGGAGTTTGGAATAAGTGACATTTTCACAGTGAAATAAAAATTATCTAACAGCAGACGCACGTGTGACTAGTACGGGCACTGAGACAATTGATGCCTGCCAGTGCTGGGCCACGCCGCCATGTCACATCTGAGTAACATGGTTCGAGTGGGTGTGGAGTTGGGTCACCTGTTTGTACACCAAAAGGACACTCCCATGAAAAACATTGCGGAGTTTTTTCGAATTTTGTATTGAAGATCGTGTACCTTTACTGGATCATCATCAGAGCAACACATCAGAACAGAAGACAGTTGCATATGTTCAACGATACTGCCATGTGGGATTTTTCACTCAGCAATGCACTGTAATAAAGTTGCACCTAAAACTTCCTCTCTGGGAACAGTCAAGACATTCTCTGATCATTCAAAAAGCCATTTTAAGTGGTCACCCGGTCATTCTCACTTGCGACATAATAATTCAAGAAAATTCCAATTTGCTAATGGGGGCTTCAAATTACAACCTTTCAAAACATTAAATATTAAAGAACTAAATGTGTCAAATCTGATTAATTTAATCAAGTGCCTAATCATGATCTTAGGAGTTCCGAACCTGAAATCAAATAATAGCTTTTGAAGTGAACTCATAGTTAGGACGTTGGCAAACATGGCAGAAAACATTCACACAGCACCTACAGATAGCAACACATATTTACCATTCTCCAGTGCATGTATACAATGAATACTTTCAGTCTTCCTTCAAGTTAGAGTTCACCAGAGAACCATTTGTAAATTCAATACTTCCAGAGAATTGTTCACTTTATCATACACATCTTTAACTTGCAGCACCTTCCATTTCAGAAATGTCAGGAATGATTTAAATCAGGTCACTCCATTTAAGAAAACACATCTCATACATACCAATCACACCCTGCAAGATACAGCACCAGTTCTCTGTAGCACAGTAACCAAGTATCGAAAATGATCTGCTTTTGGTGATCAGTTTGAAGGGAAATATTGGTTGCAGCACAGAAGAACAGGCTTTTTAAAAATTCATTCATGGGATGTGGGTATTGCTAACCAGGCCAGCATTTACTGTCACTGAATCTATAAAGGCCCAGAGTGCAGTTAAGGGTCAATTACATTGCTGTTGGCTTGGAGTCACATGTAGACCAGACCGTGTAATGGAGGGCAGTTTGTTCCCTGTAGAACATTAATAACCAGATGGGTTTTTCCAACAATTGACAATGACTTCATGGTCATTAGACTCTTAATTCTAGACTTTTACTGAATTTAAATTTCATCTGTCACAGCAGGGTTCAAACCTGGGTCCTGAGGACATTCTCTGGATCTCCGTATTTATATAGTCTAGTGTTAATACCACAAGGCTTCAAATAATGACATTAGTTCTAATATTTGCAAACCCCGCCCCAGTGCATGAATTGAAGCCGAATCTGAAGGAAAGCATCTCTGACAATGCAGAGGGTTCCCATGCTCTAGCGAAGGCACAGCTTAGGGATGGTGATTAAATTATGGGAGTGCAGTTTGAACTCGACACAATTGCTGAGTCTAAGGTGGCGCTAGTAATAAGCAAGTGAAAGAAAGGAGAGGGGTGTGCCAAATTATATCTTTGACCTCATAACATATGTTTCTAATATAATCACCTGTGTTGATGTTATAGGTAGGATTCCATCAAAACCAAATAAGAGCACTGGGTATTATTTCCAAGTACTTTACCCAGTTGTTGAGATTGCTCTAGATTGGTTTTGTACTGCAGCCTTAAAAAAGAAAGCAGTTTGCCCTGAGCAACTCAGTCAGCTTTCTGAAATAAACAGTTACCTATACTCTCTTGTTCCTTCCCCTGTCCCAAATAAATCTTATTTCTACATTGGTCATACCTCTTTTGGGAGTTACTCTTGAAGATTCTTTCTTGCAAGCAGTGCACTCCAAGTAATAACGATCAGCAAAATTAGTTTCTGCCCCAACACGCTTCCAAATTGTTTTTAAACTCAATTACATTCCCTGGCTCCTCTGGTTATGGTACATTCTGACACAGGAAATAAATTTGTACGCATTTATCAAAACTTCAGGACCTTGAACATCCCCATTAAGCATCCTTAACTAACCTCCCACGCTCCAAGCATAGTATCACATTACCCATTGATGGCACTCATCCTTTAGTAGCTTGGTAAACTCTCTGCATCCTGCCCAAAACCTTGAGGCTGTTGCTAAAGTGCAAAGAATTGGTCACACTCCAGCTAGTGTTCCAACCCGAGATCAGGTTGGAAGTTTCCTTGCTGAGCTGGTGGATTTGTTCTCCGACATATTGTCACCATGCTAGGTAGCATTATCAGTGAGCCTCCGATGAAGCGCTGGTGTTCTGTCCCACTTGCTATTTGTGTGTCTTGGTCTGTTGTGGTGGATAATATCACTTCCAGTTCTTTTTCTGAGAGGTTGGTAAATGGGGTCCAAAATCGATGTGTTTATTAATGGAGTTCCAGTTTGAATGCCAGGCCTCTAGGAATTCCCAGGGATGTCTTTCTTAAGCCTGTCCAGGATAGATATATTGTCCCAGCCGAACTGGTGTCTCACGTTGTCTGTGTGTATGGATACTCGTGATAGTTGGTCATGTCTTTTTGGTGGCTAGTTCGTGCTCATGTATCCTGGTGGCTAGTTTCCTGCCAGTCTGTCCAAGGTAACATTCGTCACAGACCCTGCAGTGTATTTTGTATATGACATTTATTTGTGGAGCACCATGATGCCTAGGGGCCAGAGTAGTCTGGTCATCATCTGAGAGGTGTCTCTAATGTATGACAGAATGGGTAGAGTCTCTTGTTTAGGTCTGTTGTGGAGGAAACGGCAGACGGGGCTTATCGAATACCCATTGTTCCTGAATACACTGTATAGGTGTTTTTCCTCAGCTTCTCATAGTCCCTGGGTGCTGTAGCTCGTTTAAATAATGTTCTGATATAGCTCCATTTGTGGGTGTTGGGATGATTGCTCCTGTAGTGGAGTATGTGATCATTGTGTGTGGATTTCCTGTGAACGCTGGTCTGTAGCTCTCCATTGGCTTTTTGTCCTACCGTGATGGCTAGGAAGGGGAGTCTGTAGTTGTTCTCCTCCCCTTTGGTGGACTTTATACCGGTAGGATGTTGTTTGTGGGTTTCTTCTAATTTGTTGCGTTTCGTGATGACAAATGTGTTACCCACATAGGAGACTCTCAGTTCCTGTATACACTATAAATTGAATCATTTAGATAAATCGCCTCATGCATGTCCTAATGTTACCAAATATGTACAGTATACTGATACTAACTACTTAGCTACAAACCTACTCTGGAAAGAAATCCTTTTCCATACAGGGGGGTTTGTACAGTAATCTATTGCTGTTTAGAACATGAGCTTAGAATTCAGCCACAAGGGACGAAAACTCACTCCACTCTATATCCATATGCTAGAGTCCAACAGGAATTGAAATTGGACACAGTCACTCCAGCTCCTTACTGGTTTTGACATTAACACAAGCTTCACATACACAAGAAAATAAAAAGTGAAAGAGTTACTTGTGGGATACTGTCACTGTTGTTACATAAACAAACCTTAACTCCTCTGAAGTTGAAGCTACACTGTTCCAGGAGTGCAGAAGGAAACCCCTACGTAATGACAAACATGATCTAACTGGAGATACTAGTTACACAATGAGTCATTGCTTACTGAGCACTAATATTTCTACTGGTGCAACGAGTAAGAACTTTAGGTTAAAATTCACCCCAACTAATTTAGAAGTGGAGTCAGACCCAGAGCTTACCTTGATCCCACTTGCACCTGTTAGAAGGGAGGCAACATGAGAGGTAGGTGGTGAGCTCACGTTACAGAGTGTTTTACCTGATGCAGCAATACTTGTGTTCTCACCCATAATGTGAAAAACTGGACATGGTAATCATGGCACTTAGAATCCTTTAGCCATTTGTTACAGTCAACAGGTACAAACATTGCTATCACTGACACAGACCTGGCTGGGCTAGCATTAAACTATTAGAATGCAGTACTGCAACATGACTTCTAGTAGCATGTCATGCTTCAAGTGTCCCAAGGAAGATGGAGTCAGATCTTTATACCTTCGAGTCACATGCTACGATACAGCGGTGATATGAGAATGTCTCTTATTACTGACTTATCAACCATGAGACATAACAAGGGGCAGGTGAACATCTGGTTGACAGAATGTATTTTGGTCTTTGAAAGGTGTCATTGAGGCTACCTGCCTCACTTTTAATACTAAGAGCTGGTTGGAGTTAAAAGGGCTTAAAAAAAAATTTAAACCCAGAAGAGTAGCCTTGTCACAACACTGGAGGAGCTCAGGAAAGAGGTATTTTTCTCCAGATCCCACAAACTATCTAAAAACAAACAAACAAAGTCTTCATCCACAGATATCCCACCCACCATCACCAGTTGAGGCCACTCCAATCAGGACTTCACTCATAACCATCTTGCCCCACTTCCCTTCTCTCAGATCACAGGTCAAACCCTCCTGACCTTGGCGTCCAACACATTGCCTGTGGTTAGAAACTCCATTTTGGAGGAGGGGAGGGTGAAATTTACGTAACACCCTGTCACTAGTGCTGACTGTCTCAAAAAGTACCGATCGCCATTTAAGTAGTTTGGACTGCAGTCACACAGTTATAATGCTGTAACAAATTCACACATGGCATGATCAAAAAGAAAAAGAAAAGTGATAATGATCTGCTTTTGATTGAGTAAATATTGGCCTATAGAGCAAGGATAAAAACCCCTCCTCCCCTTTCAAATAATACCATGGAAACCTTTGGAGTCACCCAAGTGGCCACATGAGGGAGGGTCCTCCATTTAATGATTCAGTGGAAAGACTGGACCGGAGAGTGCAGCACTCGTATGGTATACTGTGGAGCAGAGCTTGAACCCAGAACCTTGTGATTAAGAAGAGTGCGCGACCCAATGAGGAATGCTGACAAAGGAAAAAAAAGATTGAAGTTTAAAATATATAGTTTAAAAGCTGCAGGACATACAGAAACCAGTTATTCCAGGATTCAAAAACTAAACAAGAATGCCCCCTCAACAGTAACCACCCAAATGAAACATTTCTTTCTCTTATCTCAAATCGAGGCCTTTAACTCTCACACACAGAGCAGAGTACTGGTTGGACATAGATTTGATATTTTCCCGGCGCCAAGTTGCTGGCAAGGATACACCTCACCGAAACATGATCTCACTTCGATGACCATCCCATCTTAGCTGTATGTGATCAGGGTCAATCTCACTCATAGAAACAGCGTCCGAGCAGAGGTAGTTAGAAAACGGTGGGGTGTACCATCCAAGAAAAACAGCACAATTATTCACAGTTCATTATTCCTGACATGTTCTCTAATGATAACCAGCAATAGGTTTTTTGGCATTTCAGCAATTATTAATTCAGACCTTACACAAGGTGGTACTGAGTACCTCATGCCAAGTCAACAGCAGATTAAACAGAGGGCCCCAACATGTGATCTTGCTGGAATTCATGATGTACTGTTGTTCAGACAGACTATTCGTGTTTTGAAACACTGTCAAAAGTTGACTACGGATTCCAAATAGGTATTCAAAAGATTAAAGACTTCAGATTGAAAGTGAAATGGCTCATTTTTGTTTTGCGGAAAATCCTGTTCTTAAGAAACATTGACGATCAGGAAGCCTTGCCACTACTTGTGACTTTTAAGAACTTCTGAACACACCAGTTCTAACTTGCAAGGCAAAACATCCCAGTATCAGTGCACTTTGTGACTATGCATGTGGTCTCACTGTACACACACAGTTCTGGAAATGTGCACGTTTGATACTGCTCCACAGTTTTGCCTTTCAATCTCAGATGCAGGGGGCGAGTAGTAATTGTAGGAAAAAAACATTAAAGCAAAATTTGCCCTGAAGTCTGATTTGCAAGACTTCCGTCGATATAAAAACACTTTGAAATTATATATCTAAATAAAAAATGAATTAAATCTGTTTTAAACACCCATAACAAAAAAAGGCCCCAAACTCAAAGCCCTAGACGTTTCATAATTGCTGCATCAAACCTTAACAAGAAATCTATTGAACAACTTAAAACAAACTTTCAATTGCAGATTTGTACTGATGTTACCCCACACACATCAAGCAGAGGCTTCAGGGGTCACAGATTTCACTTCATTATAGTATATCCTTCCTCTCACATGTGCACACAATAGTCTTTACCAGAGGAGTTAAGTTGGTTTTATTCACAGCAGTTTTGTATCTCCCAAGTTGTTTCGGGGACGAGGGATAATCCCATGAACACAGAAACCTTCAACTTTCTCGTCAAAGGTACAAACTCACTGCAGCTAATTAGCAAAACTGAAAATAGTTTCAAATGAGTGATCCTCAGCCAACAAATTCCTGATGAAGGGCTTTTGCCCAAAAACGTTGATTTTCCTGCTCCTTGGATGCTGCCTGACCTGCTGTGCTTTTCTAACACCACTGATCTAAATTCCTCGGCAGTTGTGCAGCAGAAACAAACATCCTTCCCAACTGTTCTTTCTTTGAGAAAACAAAACTTCAAATTGGTCAATTTCCTGAACACTCAATCTGCAGCTTTATTCAAGACGTTGCTTTCATGCACTCAACTCATGGGGACAGCAGTTCCCAATGAGCAATGTGAAAGCCATTCACTAGTTAATAATCTGAATTTACAATACCCTACAGGTAACAGGAGAATTAAATCCAAAGGCGGTAAGACTTTACACTTAATGGTAAGGTCCTAGGGAGTGTTGCTGAACAAAGACCTTGGGGAGCAGATTCGTAGCTCCTTGAAAGTGGAGCCACAGGTAGATAGGATAGTTAAGGCAGCGTTTGGTATGCTTTCCTTTATTGGTCAGAGTATTGAGTACAGGAGTTAGGAGGTCATGTTGTGGCTGTACAGGACATTGGTTAGGTCACTGTTGGAATATTGCGTGCAATTCTGGTCTCCTTCCTATCGGAAAGATGTTGTGAACTTGAAAGGGTTCGGAAAAGATTTACAGGAATGTTGCCAGGGTTGGAGGATCTGAGCTCCAGGGAGAGGCTGAACAGGCTGGGGCTGTTTTCCCTGGAGTGTCGGAGGCTGAGGGGCGACCTTATAGAGGTTTACAAAATTATGAGGGGCATAGATTGTCTATTTATCCTAAGTCTTTTCCCTGCGGTCGGGGAGTCCAGAACTAGAGGGCATATGTTTAGGGTGAGAGGGGAAAGATATAAAAGAGACCTAAGGGGCAACTTTTTTCACGCAGAGGGTGGTACGTGTATGGAATGAGCTGCCAGAAGATGTGGTGGAGTCTGGTACAATTGTAACATTTAAGAGGCATTTGGATGGGTATATGAATAGGAAAGGTTTGGAGGGATATGGGCCAGGTGCTGGCAGGTGGAACTAGATTGGGTTGGTATATATGGTTGGCATGGACAGGTTGGACCGAATGGTCCGTTTCCATGCTGTACATCTCTAATGACTGTAAGAACTAGTTTTCAACATCATCTGTTGCAGAGTAATTTAAACCTTTTGAAGGACAGTGAGATAACACCACATAGCCTACTAGAGCACAGAAGGCAAGCATTCAGCTTTTATGCCTATGTGGGCAAGGCCATTCAGCCCCTCTGGCCTGTTCAGCCATTCAATAAGATCAGAGCCTGTTCGACTGTAACCTCAAATCCATATTCCCACCTACCTGATAAATGTTCATGCCCTTGCTGATCTGGAATCTGCTTCTGCCTTCAAAATATTCAAAGATTCTGTTTTGATCGCCTTTTCCGAAAGGGAGCTTCAAAGACTCTCAACCCTCAGAGATAAAATTACAGTTTTTCCTCTTGCAAATGGTTGACCCTGATGAACAAGCACCGTGGGCGGCACGGTGGCACAGTGGTTAGCACTGCTGCCTCACAGCGCTGGAGACCCGGGTTCAATTCCTGCCTCAGGCGACTGACTGTGTGGAGTTTGCACGTTCTCCCAGTGTCTGCGTGGGTTTCCTCCGGGTGCTCCGGTTTCCTCCCACAATCCAAAGATGTGCAGGTCAGGTGAATTGGCCACGCTAAATTGCCTGTAGTGTTAGGTAAGGGGTAAATGTAGGGGTATTGGTGGGTTGCGCTTCGGCGGGGCGGTGTGGACTTGTTGGGCCGAAGGGCCTGTTTTCACACTAAGTAATCTAATCTAATCTAATCTACCTCCGGGTTCTAGCTTTTCCCAAAAGAGGAAACATTCTCTCCACACCTGCCCTAACAAAATCCTTTCAGCACCTTGTGTTTCAATTTAGTCTCATTTCCTCTCATTTTGTCTGTCCTCTCGTAATTATCCATAAATAGTGCATTTCTTTTTTTTAAAAAAAAAGGAAGTTGGAGTCTGGCCAAGTGGTTTCCAATGACGACAAATATTTCTCATCTCCCCAAAACTTTAGTTAACAATTTTGAAACCATCATTTTGGGTGACTGACCCGCTCAGCTGAGGAGACAACCTTTCCTTCTGGACACTTTGTAAACCTATCATGAAAACCTCTTTCAGAGAAATTAACCCCTCAGTACCAAGGAGAATCATTCCTAACCAATTCCTGAGTGGTTGGAAAGGTTGAAGTCTCTTATTCCGGGCAAACATCCTCTAACTTTCCAAAGGCCAATCTTCTTCGCTCAAGAGTGACCAGAGGGGTCTACAATACTCCGGCTGAGGTACAGTCAGTGATTTATCAAGTTCAGCATGAGTGGCCGTAAAAATTAAAACAATGCCACTAATATGTTTTTTTTATCCACTTTATCAAAGTAACTACTCACATTTAAACAGGCAATTGCATTGTTGAAATATGTCTTTGAAGTTTGGGAGAAGATTTGTAGCTCGGGTGCTCGTTGTTGTGGTTCTGTTCGCTGAGCTGGGAATTTGTGTTGCAGACGTTTCGTCCCCTGTCTAGGTGACATCCTCAGTGCTTGGGAGCCTCCTGTGAAGTGCTTCTGTGATGCTTCACTATAAATGCCGGAGGAAACATCACAGAAGTGCTTCACAGGAGGCTCCCAAGCACTGAGGATGTCACCTAGACAGGGGACGAAATGTCTGCAACACAAATTCCCAGCTTGGCGAACAAAACGACAACATATGTCCTTTGACCCTAGATTCTGAACAGTCAAACGCAGTTTCTCCACAATTACCACTGTGGAGAAAAAAAGAAATGTAGTTCTTTTTCAACTACTCCGACATTTCAGGAAAAAGCCAGACTGGGCTCCACTTGTTAATTCTCATTGTCTAACACTTCAGTTCAATGCAAATCCAAAACCTTTTTATGTAAAATTTGTGATAAGCAACAGTTGCTTTGGCTGTTCAGCAATCCAAAGGTCCCACACAGATTGGTAAATTAGTGTAACCACAGATGTGGGGCTCAACAAACACAAAATCAAAGGAACTGCACAGAAAGCACCAAGGTACTCCAATACTATTATAGCAGGTACACACTGAGGTATTATAACATCGACACCAACGTAAAGTGGCTTTCCTCGACAGAGGATTGCAATGATTCATACACATAGGGTGGCTCAGTGGTTAGCACTGCTGCCTCACAGCACCAGGGTCCCAGGTTCGATTCCAGCCTCGTGCAGACTGCCTGTGTGGAGTTTGCACATTCTCCCAGTGTCTGCATGGGTTTCCTCCAGATGCTCCAGTTTCCTCCCACAGTCACAAAGATGTGTAGGTCAGGTGAATTGGCCATGCTAAATTGCCTGTAGTGTTAGGTGTATTAGTCAGAGGAAAATGGGTCTGGGTTACTCACTCTTCGGAGGGTCTGTGTGGACTTGTTAGGCCGAAGGGCCTGTTTCCACACTGTGGGGAATCTAATCTCATCATAATTGTATCTGTAATATAGAGAAAACATGGAGGCAGATGTATCACAGAAAAAAAATTACACATCGAGTCACACAAAAAAGTCAAAGACAGTTTTAAGGAGCAACTTAAAAAAGGTGGAATGAAGGGCAAAAGGTAGGGGGAGTTCAAAGTGTGAACACGAGCTTAGGGCAAAAAATATTGGAAATAAGCAGCATCACAAAGAAAGCATTTCTTTGGGGTCTTGGTACCATAAATGGAAACTCAACACAATGTGACTTTTTCTCTTCCTAGATATTAGAGATGTTGTAGTAAATTTCATTTTTAAATCTAGTTAAAATTATAACAGCTGACATTTTGACAATTTGTCACAATGCTAGTTACAATTTTAGAGTGGTGATATATCTTACAGAAGTTTCCAATCAAACAAAAACAAACAGTCAGTACTTCAGGTCTCCTGTTGTTAAATCCCAGAACCACAAGCAAAATTACTGCTTTAGCATTTGTTCTTCCAGTTGTGCTGACAAGCAGGAGCCAGACATCACAGCAAATTAAAGGTTTAAAATCATGAAGAGTTCGCTAGAATGTACAACAATATTTAGCCATGTGGGATCCATGCAGCGAGAGGACAGTGAGAACAAAATTAAAGCATGTTGTAACAAAATGATAAAGCACAGAATTACAAGTGATTAAAATGCCAAAGGAGTGAGGGAGAGTCTGGTCAAAAGCAGAACCAATTCTGGAAGTTCTAGTGTCCACAGCAGGCATTACTAACTCCTAACTCCTCCTGCCGCAAAATGAGGCTATGGTCAAGAGTGTGATGCTGGAAAAGCACTGCAGGTCAGGCAGCATCTGAGGAGCAGGAGAATCAATGTTTTGGACATAAGCCCTTCATCAGGAATTCCTTACTTTCTACTACTCAAATAAGGTGATCTCAAGTTCACTTGGCTCTCCTAACCCCACCACTGTCTTACGACAAACTATTTGGACAACCTGACATTCAGCCACTTAAACTTGCATATGTCCCACTGTTATTCTACTAGACAACTTGTCCTTTCTTCACTTCTGCTCCATCATGCAGATTCATCCCAGGATTACACAAGAACCACTCACACTTGCCATCTCTTGCCGTACTCTTAAAATACACCCATGTCCTCAAACCTCATTCTGTTCCTTCCAGTCAGTACATCACTCATTACTCACTGGATAAACCCACTATATAAATCGAGGGAAGCCGTAAAAGAACATGGTAACAAACTTGGTTCAGGGAGTGGGAAGGATTCTAACCATTTGACAGGAAACTTTTGGCGTTTCACTGTCCATCCATTTCATATGTTAAACTCTTGACTTCAATTAAACAAGTAAATAAAAGTGAACTGGGATCCTCTCAGATCCCTAATGGGTGGATCACCAGGTCCAAATCACCACCTTGTTTTCTCAACATTGCACACAAGATTAAATCATCTCAATCACATTCCATGGGTGAATGTTACATGGAGAGGGTAAAGCAGGAGGAGAAACTGGAAGCCCCTTTAGACAAGCTGGATACAAAGTCAATTTTCAGAGGCTCGAGCATGGATTCAGCTCTGGTCACAGAACCAACTGCCCCAGAACCCACAGTATAAACAAACAGTGCCAACTACTGGATAACAATGCACTCCGTTGATATCTTACTCAAGCGGAATTGCCACCTCCATAAAATAAACCTGTATTTCACAAATACCATGTACCATTTCAATATTCACTAGTGTAAAACTTCGTGCATTTTCACAGTTCCACAAGAGGGTTCAAGGTCAACATCTGGGCCAACAGAACATTAGATCTTGAGAGTTTATTCCAAATGAGAAGAATTCT
Organism: Chiloscyllium plagiosum; assembly: GCF_037043375.1. NCBI lineage: Eukaryota > Metazoa > Chordata > Chondrichthyes > Orectolobiformes > Hemiscylliidae > Chiloscyllium > Chiloscyllium plagiosum. Next base: position 33,106,763 of record NW_028270159.1, on the reverse strand, counting down.
GCAACGTATTCAATGTCAGCTGTGAAAGTTCTTCTCGACAGAGGATGCTTGAAGTTTCACTGGAACAAAAAAAGTGAGGGAGAAGGATATACTGTCCTATACTGAATCCCAATAAATGATCACTATTCTCCTTTCTGAGCACTGAAAGGGGGCCGCTACTAAATACTTACGTGCTTTAATACTGTCTAAAATACTTCTACTGTGCTATATTAAGACTTCATGGTTAACGTTACCACTGAATATCCTCAGTCATCAGTTATAGCAAAAGAAAGGAAATCCCAGGGAGTCCATAACATCCTGCTTCTAAAATGGAGATGACTAATGAGTTTTCTGTGACTAAACAATACCAATTTACATTGTTTCATTCAAGCGTGGAAGCAGTGCAGACATTTTCATTTTAAAATGAACTTTATATTGCTTTAACATGCCACTCAGTGAATGACTGCAATTAATAATTAAAAAGGCTGTAAAGTTTTAGTCTCAGCAGGCTGCCTGTGAAGGTCAAACCTTTCAGAGTGAAGGTCCTGGTATGAACAGGGTGAATAGAATGCACGTCCAAGACCACGATGCAAGAGCATCTGGGTTTCAGTTGGACTTGTCTGCTCGGTCATCTAAAAGGGGTAACAGTGGAGATGGGAGGGAAAGAATGGAGAGAACATAACTGAACTTCAAGCTTTCCCAAGGGAAGGATGAAAACAAAATGCACCCAAGGTTCCCAGTAGTTACAACACATTTTCAGGTATATGGTAGTACACATTCAGAAAAGTGCATCTCAATTATAGCAGACAAGAATGAATTTCAATACAGAGAAGTGTGAGGCAATGCATTTTTAGTTGCGGAAACAGACAATTCAGGTTCAGCAATACAAGTACAAGGGGAGTACAGAAGCAGAGGGTCCTTGGGTTGATGTGAATGATTCTCTGAAGGTGGTTCAGCAAGTTAAGGCTTATAGGATCCTTGGGTGTACAAATAGAAAGACTTCAAGTATAACAGCAAGGAGAGTGATACTACACCTTGACAAGTCATTGGTAAGAATACATTTGGAGTATTGTATTCAGTTCTGGGTGCCTTATTTAAGGAAAGATGTTAAAGCACTGGAGAGATTGCAAAGGATATTTACTAGAATGATACCAGGAATGAGGAATTTACAACTAATGGAAGATTAGAGAAATTAGGCTTATTTCTCTTGGAACAGAGAAGAATAAGAGGTGACCTTATTGAGGTATTTAAAATTATGAGCATCGTTGACAGGGTAAAGAAAGGTATTCAGTTTCCGATAGTTGGGATGTCTGTAAGTAGCGGTCACAATTTCAAGACTGCCACTGAGAGGGATGAGGAAAAACATTTTTACTCAGTTGTTAGCATTTGGAATGCACTGCCTCAGAAAAGTGGTAGATTCAATGAAAAGATTTCAAATGAGAGCTGGGTACATATATTTGAAAATGATGAATTGAGGGCTACAGTGTCTGGAAGCCAGTAGTGATGCAACCGGTTGAATGGCCCCCTTCTGTGTTATAAGATTCTATGATTCTAAAAACATTGAGACTGGATTATGTAATACAGAAGTAGGTACTTGCATACCTTCACACATGATCCTAAATAATGTAAAAACATCTGTAAATGGTAATTCTGACACATCAATGTAACGATACTAACCACAGATGCAAAATGTGCACTTAGGTATTGGCAAAATGTTTTAAAACTAATTATGCTTTACAACCATCAGAAAAAAAAAGATCATGGCACAAGCACGTTTCCCCAGACAGAATGGGAAACTGAAAGGCCTTTCAAAAATTGTTTTATCTGCCCTTCAACCCTTTCCTGTTCAGACAGGCAAAAACATCCTACAGATAACTGGCCAACAGTTTGAAATACTTGTTTGACAAAATGAAAAATATTTTACTTCAGGAATTCATAAAATCTAACCAAATTAGAATGTAAGTTTTATATATCCACAGATCTATTAGTCAGTTATCCTATCAACTACCTTGACCTCCATCAAAAAGCTTCAGGAAGACAGTCCTGGGAAATTCCAGAGTCAATCTTTGTCTAGTTTGGGTGGAGAAAGAGCCACTAACTAGGTTCAGTAGCTCTGACTGAAGGAAGAGAATAAAGCAATCTTCACTGCATTACTTTTAATTAAAGTCATTTGCGTTGGTGTGCGTTTAGTCCCAAATCTCACATCCTTACCCTTGTAGCAGAATTGTAGTTTCCACTTTTGAGACCATAATTCTGGCATCAACTAAGCAGGAGCTTCATTTCACGAACAGGGAGAATATTTGAAAGCCATTTGCAAAGTACCTTGAACGTTCAAATGTCAAGCGACATTTGTCTAATGAGGTAACAAAAGTGGATCTAGTGACTTTAAAAAATTGCTATGTTAAGTTTTTAAAAATCAGAAAAGGGGAAGGATTGAGAGGGAAAGCCAATTACCAAAGAGGAAAAGATTGCCAGGCCTCAGCTGGACTTCTCTCAACAGGTGTTCAGAACATTTTGCATTGCAATTCAGTCACTGGAAGTGCAAAGAATTAGTTGATGCCATTATTTCCCTCCTCTTCTCCTGAAAGATTTACTCATTTACTCAATCTGACAGCTTGATCAAGAACAGAGGGAACACACAAACAGCATACAGCTGCCACAATGGTCAAATTGATGAGCTTTCCCCACTGGGAACCAACAGTCCAATTAAAACACCATACTATAAATGGAGGGATGGCGCTGTATTGCCAAGATCTGCATCTAATTACAACCGACCCCATTAAAAGGAAGGTGGTGTTAAAGAATCTCATTCAAACGTTTTTTCACCATCCATGAGGGGCCTCCATGGAAGTGGTGCTGAGTAAAGAGCTGTTTCACAAAGAAAAACCGTTCCACACTACACCGCAAAAAAAAAAAATCAATAGAGAAGGGGTCAGAGACAGTATGAGCGACAAGAAGTTGGGTGAAGAGCCAGGGACTCAAACTTTGATAAACAAACCTTATTTCCCATCCTCTCTTCCCATGACTTGAAGTCAACCTTTGCTTAGCCTACAGACCATAGTACAGACAGTAGCAACACCAACAGAAAATTACATTCTCAAGGAAACCCAAACTCAAACTGGGGTTACCTATCTTTTCCACATACCAATCAATTCTTTATTTATAGTTTATACTAGATATAAAACTTGTACTATCAATACTAAAGGGAAACTAAAGGAATCAGTGAAACAATTTAAAATATGGACTACATGATGGCACAGTGTGCTGCAGTCCCATGGTCCCACATATTTTTTTAAATTGCTGAGGCACGGGCTCAGTTTTTTTGTTTGAGTCCAGGGTGAGATATAGGAGTGGACAGTTCAGGGTCACTATGTTGTGTTTCACATTTCCTATGCAGGATGCCTTTAAGACTCACACTCCATGTCATGGTCACTAACCCAACATGAGAACATAGGTCTCAGACTCCATCTTTGTTGAGACGTCTTGAAGGATGACACTGGTGAAAGCATACTACTGTTTGTAACTCAATAGCTTAATATTACCCCTTACACTGAAATGCTTGTGACTGTAAAACATACATGTCAGGAGTTGTAATAAAAATGTCTGTTGAATTCTTTCAGCATCATGTTACCAATACCTGCTTATGTTATTATAGGAGATAACATAAGTATTTCTGCATCAGACATGAATACCCTGCTGGAGGCAAAACCCACAACAAGGCAGCAGCTTGCTCTTGTTTTCTCAAGGCTTAATCTAATGATGGAAGCTCTTCAGAAAGAGTTCAGTAAAGGAGTTGGAAACACATTCCAAATTGTGGCCAACACGAGAGTTAGCGCTATCATATATTACAGTCAGTAATAAACCGAATCAGAAATTCAGAGAATGCAAAACTTGCTAACATAAATAAGAGGTAATTGGTACAGATGTCTTTAATACTAATCTAGGCAAGTACCAGTCAGAAAGGAATACCGTATAATGATATATTGATGGGGGCTTGATAAACAATGGTGAGAAGAAGTTTATGCCGAGGTTAAGCATTAGCTTGGGCCTGTAACATTCAATAAATCTGTTTCAATAAACTATACTGCAAGCTACTTCTTAACCAAGTCATAGTGCACTATTTGGGTAAGAATTGTGAACAATGAAAATTTAAATGTAAACATGAAAGGGAATGAAACAGTTCAAGCTCAGGAACATGTTAGACCCTACAACAATTTTAGGATTCATGTATGTCCACAGAATGAATAAATTCAGTTCTTTTGTTTCAGCTTTCCATTATCTGATCCCCTAAAGTATTTCACAGCTTTTTAACACAATACACCACCACAAATTCCAGGCATCAAGCCAGTTGTCAAGTGGTTCGTACTGGACTATAGGATTTTTTTCTCTGAATGGTAGGTTAGGCTAAATACTTCATTTTCTCAAGCACCAGTGCAAGCTCACTTGGAGAAAGAAAACATTGCCCCTTTCAACTATATGGTTAGCAAGTCCGTACAGACAAAAAGTGAATTACACGTGTAATTACAATTACAAAGTGTAGTGCTGGAAATGCACAGCAAGTCTGGTAGCATCACAGGAGCAGGAGAAGGGCTGATGAAGGGCTTATGCCCGAAATATCGATTCTCCTGCTCCTCGACCTGCTGTGCTTTTCCAGTACTACATTCTCAACTCTGATCTCCAGCATCCGCAGTTTTCATTGTCTCCTACGTAATGACAATTCTCCTTTATCATACTGATGCTACTAGATATATATTACTCCAATTCCTAAACAGCCACAAAAGTGCCAAACAAATGTAAAAACTGGGTGTTGCTACATGCACTGCTTGAATCATTGTGATATCATTTATTTTAAGAATCTGGATGTTGAACCAAAGTTAGCTTGCTTCTGGTTTAGAAAAATCAGGAATTGATTGAGTGCATGTTATGGGGAAAAACACATAGCTTGGAAAACTCTCTGGTTTGGTCCACAAGTCCTGGCTGGATTTAGATGCAAGAATGCAGTCTTTCCCTGGAGGAAGAAGTTAGTTCAGAAATGCTGGAAAAAAAGATTACCTCAGTGCAAGGGTTTTAGTTGACTCAGGTTCGGGAGCGCGTACATATAACCCTGTTGAGGTTATTTGAAGCTAAGAATATCTAATCTCAATTGTGTGAGAAATCAAGAAAAAGACAATCAAACTCTCAAGACTGGGAATTAAAATAAACAGTTAAAGCCAACCCTACATACAGTAGAGAAGTTACTACCATCTGATATTTCAGTACCATAAAGGGAAATATCGGATTTTTTTCTGTTGTGGTTTGAAATCAAATTAAGATGTATTCTTCAGTTTATTAATTTGTTTCATAATAAACTTATTTTCTGGTTCAAACCAAATCTGCAGCACTCAGTTCCCTTATTGAAAGACCATCTTGTTAAATAAAATACATCTATTAACTCAGATTTCAGTATGGGGTCTGACCTGTCCAGTAATAACATCTGCTAGGTTCATAGTGTAAGACTTAACCATTGTGAATGAAAGGAAATATGCATCAAGAATTTTATATAGAATGCAATACCATGTACTGAGTTTACAAATAACACTAATTGTTTGGAGAGGTCACTCAATCCATCATTTCCGTGCTGGCTCTGACTGAACAATTCACTTAGTGTCAAAAAGTGTGGTGTCAGAAAAGAACAGGTGGTCAGGTGGCATCCTGAAGGGCTTATGCCCAAAATGTCGACTCTCCTGCTCCTCAGATGTGGCCTGACCTGTTGTGCTTTTGCAGCACCACACTTTGACTCTGACTCTCCAGCATCTGCAGTCTTCATTTTTTTTTAGTGTCACTCTAACTATGCATGTTCTTCCTTTTCAGATCACATTAAATGCTCCAAATGAACTGTCTGCACCAAATTCACACAATGCATTTCAGGCCATAATGTTTTGCTATGTTATGTTCGGTTTCCTCATTGCTTTGCTTCTTTTTCCAATTAATTTAAACACATCACTGTTCTCAGACCTATCATGAGTAGCAACCATTTGACCCCATCCACTCTACCCAGGCGGCTCATGATTTTGAATACACGTCAACAAATCTCATTTCAATTTCTGTTCTACTAAAGGAAAACAATACAAACTTTTCAGATTCATCTTCATAAAATGGATTTTCTCAGCTGTGGTATCAATCCTGTAAACCTCTTCTGCACTCTCTTCAATGAAGTTACATCCTTCCTAAAAGTGTGGTGCCCAGGATGGAATAAAGTACTCTAGGTGAAGCTGAACAACATAACTTCCTTGCTCATGTACTTCATGTCTTTAATAAAGCAACTTCAGATACTTGCATGTTTTATTATCCTCAGTCTCAAACTATCCTACCAGCTTTACTGACATATGCAAACAAATACCCAGATCCCTTTGTTCCTGCAGCTACTTTAAAGGTTTATTGGAAGAATGCAGAGAAACAACAAAAACTGCTGTGTTTTGTCCGTCACCTGTTCACCAAGATGCCTTACTGAATTAGTTCTACAAGACTCTCCTCTTAGCTCACAATGCTTCTAAAGTTTATTATGCACAAATTTTGAAATTGTGCACTGTGAATTGAAGTCAAGGTCATTAATACACATGAAGGAAAAAAAATGGGATCCAAGATTGAGCCCTGGGAACTGTACCACAAGCCTTCCTCCAACCCAACATCCACTAACCACAACCTTTTTTTGGGGGAGTCATTCAGCCAATTTTGTATTCATCTTGCTCCCATCCTTCCACACATGCAAATCCCCCTCCACAAACACCAACAAGCGATAGTTTTACCTACAGTTCTGCTGCGCAGCATTAGAGATGTCTTCTGGAAGTTGGTATTCACCACATTAACAGCATTACCCTCCTCAACTAATGTGAGGTAACAATTTTCCCTGAAGAAACCCATGTTGGCTTTCTGTACTTAATCTGCATTTGTCCATGCAACTATTCATTTTGTCTTGAATTATTGTTTGTACACGTTCCTCAAATACTGAAGTTAACTTAACTAGCCTGCAATTACCGGGTTCATATTGACACCCACATCGGGTACTACTTGAACCCACGATTATATATATATATATGAGGGTTACGGAAACTAATACATATATTTGGAGCTAGTCCTTGTGAATCGGAAGCTGTAATTTTAAATCCAAATGCCTAAGAATTTCCACACCATTAGATTCACAGACAAACTGATGAAAATTCATGTTACATTGTGAAAGTGCAGTCATGAGTTAAATCATGGTATATTGTCCTTTTACAAGCACTGTAACACAAATAGACCATTTGTGCAAAGTTCCACTGACAGGAAATCTGATCCTGCAGTACTGGAATGTTTGCAGAAACATTCTTAAATTCCAGTCTCCACTGAGGGCTTGTTCAACCATTAACAACAACAAAGCTTCATCTATAACTGCTTTTCCAGGAGACAGTTCAGGACGTTTAATGTCTTCTCTGAAGTGATTTGGCAGGATTATGTGGAGGAGGGGAAAACATGCGAGTTACTTTGAAGCAGAAGAAAACCAAAACCTAATCTTCCAGGAATGTTAACTTCAAACTGAGGTGGCAAGCATATTGAAGTTGATTATGGCAAAACCAATCCAATATGGTGAACTGCAGGCATGAAAACTAAACATTGTTCCCATGAGCTTCCTGAGGCTAACAGCTGGCAATTGTTTCTCAACTGCTGTTGAACATAATAATTCAGGAACTGACAAGTCTCCATATTATCCAGCAATCTGACATTACTGGGAAATTAAATCCAACTACATGGACAACAAGCATGGGGTTATAGAAGTAGCCATAGTTTACACAATGGTCATTTCTATGTTGAGTTAAAAAAATAGGATTACAATTCACTAGGAAGTATTCCTTTAATTATAGCTAACAAACCGCAATCAAAATATAATTTTCATTTCTACATAAATTCACTCACACAAGGCACGTACGTCTTCATTAGATAATCTGGTGAAGTCGGAGAATTCTTCTCACTTTCTCTCATGATATCCCCTATCACTGAAAAAGTAGTATTAGTTCTTTGGTCTCATCAGAACTACTGAGCAGAGAACAACTGATTGGTCTTTGTTTCTTGAGACTGTGTACAAGAAGCAAATGTAATTGCTTCAAGAATTCCAATGTGGCCAAGATTTATAAATTCAGCATGAGAGAGGGGATCTAACCAGGAAATTATTGCTCAACATCACTTCACAGTGTTTTAAACCATTGTTGTCTACTGCCTCACCATTTGTTTAAATAAGCCTTGTCTTAAAAGTATGATGATTAAGGGATGAGGAATCTAGATATGAAGAAAGACCTTGGAAGCTTTCATTCTGGAGCCAAACGAGGTGAAAAGTTTGATCAGAGATTTTTTTTTTTTAAATCTTGTACAGGTGAACAGTGCTCTTTTGCAGTTTTCCAATGGAGATAATTTACAAATTTATCAAAGAAGCTAGGTCCAAAGAAACATTTTCACGCACTGGAAGCGTAATGTGGAATTGTCTTACACAAAAGAATGTTGCAATAAGGTCCACGTTTATTTTCAAATGAGATTAAAAACTACGATTTAGCATCGCTCTTTATCAAATACATGGAGTGAACACAGTAGGTGACTCATTTCCAGAAAAAAGAAACAACAGCATGGACTCTGTTTTTGTGCAGTAATATCCTTTTAAACTTTGCTTTAAAGCTCTGAAAGGTTTCTGAAAGTAAAATTTGAAAACAGCTAGTTACCGTACAATGTTTCAATCTACAATAAAAAGTGTTCGATGGTAACGCTCTCCTCCACAAAGATAGACAACATGATTGGCAAAACCACTGAAGTGCTGAAACCTAGTTCCTCTCAAAATTTATGTTCAAATTATTTCAACTGTTTTAGCCAGGATGTTTATTTTCAGCCAGCATCTGAAGGAACTGCAATGGGGAGAGATTTAAAACCAGATTTCCTCCAGGCACTAAAAAAAAGCATGTCTATTTATGTTGCATTTTCAAGGGACTCTGCAGAAAGAGATCTAAAATTCAGAGATATTCAGAATTTATGTAATGCTTATAAAAGTCATGCATTGTTGATAATAGTATATTAAATAGTGCACAGGAAATAAAAAACCAATCCGGTAATTTTAGCAGCTTGGAAACAAGTAAGTGAGCAGGAATAAACAATTCAGTCCACAGAGTCTTCCCTCCCACTCTTAAACCACAGTTGGTAATCTAACTCGATACCAGCCATTTTCCCACACAACTCTCATCTCAGAATATCATTAGTATCTAAAACTCTCCATCTTGAACATACTCAATTATTGAAATTCTCTATCCCAAGATCTCTGGGTGTTGAGATTCACCACCTTCTCCAAGTGAAAAATTTCAGTGAAAAATTACATACTCCCTTAATCTGAGACTCCGTCCCCTGGTATTAGACCACCCACGCCTGGAGGAAGACCCATCTTCGTTACATCAAAGATAAAGCAGAAGGAAGTCACTAGGCTTTATAGACACATCATGTTTCATTAGATGGGGTTTAAGAATTGTATATAGGAGAAAGTGAGGGATGCATATGCTGGAGATCAGAGTTGAGAGTGCAGTGCTGGAAAAACACAGGTCAGGCAGCATCCAAAGAGGAGAATCGACATTTCAGGCAATAAGCACTTCATCAGGAATGAGGCTGGTGGGTTGGGGCGGGATTGGTGGGATCGGAAGGTAACTGGGAAGGTGATAGGTGGATGAAGGTGAGAGAGAGAGTGATAGGTCAGGTGGGGGGGGGCGTGCCGACTTGGAGGCTTGGGATTGGGATAACATGGGAGGGGGTGGAAATATATCTAGTACGGGGAAGCTTTGCTATCAATAAAATCTGCAGTTACATCAGACCTTTATGTCCTCTTTACAAAAAAGACTTCACAAATCACAAAGTGCTTCTGCAAAGTTGTTGTAATGTTGCAAACATGGCAAATTAACATAGTAAGACCTCACAAATGAAATAAAAATATCCATATTTATGTTTGTATGAAAGGGTATGGGCTGAGGGATAAAATGTTGTGCAAGACACTAGCAAAATGTCTTTGTTCTTCAATAAGCACAACCAGAAAGTCATTCACACCCAAGTACGTGAGGAAACCCATATTTACAAGCAGAATATGTTTAACCTAAAAGACAGCACCTATAATAGTACAACAATCCCACAGCAGTACACTGAAACGTCAACTTTAATTACAATTCAAATTTCCAGTTTGAACTGTCACTCAGAATCAAATGCTACCATTGAGCCAATGCTCAGAGTTAATTAAATCTCAAATTTTCCTAATAAACATAATGAGTGAGTAATAGCTTTGTTTATGTAAAGAATCACTGATATTTTGATGTGATACAGTTAACTGGAAGTCTTTTAAAAGATTTGAATCCTTCACATGAGGTTCAGTGGAGACTGGAAATTGAACTTGGAACTACGTCATCAATATCCCATGGTTAAATCTTGCCCGAGTTCTACAGCTCCTTTTGAAAAGGAACATTGCCTGTTTATAAACAGCAGTTTCACTACCAACTTGAGCTCTCCATGAGGGGAAAAAAAAAAGTGTTTTACTTAGAAAATGCAAAGTTAAATATAACGCACTCAGTCCCAGATGGTACATGAATAAAATTTAAACAGCGGATTTGATATAATGAACAATTGAACATAAACACACAGCTTGGCTGAATTGCTGAAAATCTCACTTTGGGTGTCAGAATGGTATGGATATACTGCTAGTCTAAGACAGGAGGGTTTAAAGCAGACCAGCACTCTTATGAAGAGAAATATTACATCTGCCTTTTGAAGGTGATATATACAGATCTTATTTAAAATAGGCTAGGATAAGCCAAACGTTCCAACAACATCTGAAGTCTATTACTGGCAATTCAACTTGCTGCTGTTAGAGACATTTTGCTTTGTGCACAAGGCTGCTTAATCATTCATGGGACGCTGACATCACTGTTAAGGCCAGCACTTATTATCTTGCTTGGTGAACTGCCTTCTTGCACTGCTGCAGTCTGTGCTGAAGGTACATTCACAGTGATATTAAAAAAGGAGTTTTCAAGGGTTTTCACCCAACGACGAAGAACTTGGAATAGTCAGCAACTCAATGCAATTGCACATGGACTTGGTGCATTGTCATTTCTAACTCATGTTCATCCATCTGCTCATTAGATCGCTATTAACTCAATCACTTTACTAATGAATTCCTCCTCATTGCTTTAACTGCGTAAAGACATTTCTCCCAAATTTATGACTGCATCTATATTTTTGCTGTTAGTCACCCCTCCCAAAAAAGGGAGGAAACTCATGTTTACAGCCAGAATATCAATACCTTCCATAATTATGAAGGCCTCTATGAAGCCACTCTTCAGCCTGACAAATCATTGTATTGATGCCATTCTCAGTCTGCTGACATGAATCAGACTGTATGAGGAAAGGATCTTGTTTTTTTTTTCCAGTGGTTAGCACTGCTGCCTCATAACACGAGGGACCCGGGCTCGATTTGCACATTCTCCCAGTGTCTGCTTGGGTTTCCTCCGAGTGCTCCGGATCGCTCCCTTCCTGACAGTCCAAAGATGTGCAGGTTAGGTAAACTGGCCATGCTAAATTGCCCATCGTGTTAGGTGCATTAGTCAGAGGGAAATGGGTCTGGGTGTGTTTCTCTTCAGAGGGTCAGTGTGGACTTGTTAGGCTGAATGGCCTGTTTCCACACTGTGGATAATCTAACCTAACCTTAACTCCGAACATTGCTTCGTCCCCTATAAACGTTCTAATTGCTCCCAAGAGTTTCTACTATCTAAATTTAAGTTGTTTTCTGGCCTAAACATTGAAGGTTAACTGCTTGGAAAACTTTTATTTTAAATACATTTGGTATTTTTCATCAAGCGCCAAACAGCTTTCCATTGATTTAAGTCTCATTAGTTGCTAGTGTTTACTTCCAGTACAGTAACACTCAAGCTTGACAGCCTGTTCAAGTGTCAAATCTACTTAAAAATGACAATAGCCTAAATTAAGAGAAATAGAAACCCTTCCATCAGGGTCAAATTGCAGGGTCTATCATCCTTAGTGTGTGGCCCTGTTTCAATTATCTTATTGATCGTTTGCTTGTACCTCATGTCACTTCAGTGTAGAAGCCTGATGTTCAAGTATCACAAGGCTGAACTCCTCTCCTGTGTACAAGCTGAGAAAAGTAAACAGTTATTGTTGAAGTGCCTTTAAAAAGGAGAGGGGTTATAACCAATTGAAAATGTTCAGCTTTTGCAATGGAATAATAGCCATTGGACTCCTCAGCTTTAAAGTTTCTGCCCAGTCAGGATCTAAGCCTTTAGGACACAAGTTTCTTACTTGCTTTGGGAAAGGTCTGTTTTGTCAGTCTCTCACAAAAACAAACTGATTCAATTCTGACACAGGGGGTGGTTGTGTTGTGAGTGAAGTTATCAGTAACACATCACTAAAAGTCAACATTCTGCACCTGAAACATCCAATTATCTGAGATTCCCTCAGTGACTGCCCCACAAACCAAAATTGAGGAGATGGACTGCCCATCAATGGGAAGGACTGGGAGAAATACATGTTGAAACATGCCTTTCAGATGAGATAATGCATAGCAAAACCTATGTTGATGTGCCTTTTGTATCATCACAAGTTAAACTGCCTATATTAACTCTGCTACAACCTACGAGGCATTCAAATGGCAACATCTAAGTTGTATTACCACAAAGCAAAACAAGAAGTTAGAATGACTTGAGGCCTTTGACATAAAAAGCACAACACTAGCAAACGGTCACATGTCCGAAAGCTTGGCATAGCCATTTGAACAAACTCCTTTTTAATAGGAAAATGTTGCATTCCTAGGGTTCAGTGTTTATTTACACACTGTTCACATTGTCAGCGGATTTTTTTTATAATACATATTTAACCTTCAAATAAGAGGGAAGGAAAAACAGATCATATTAAAAACAACTAATTTAGAGTCAGTTTACCGAGAGATGGCAAATAGCTACTGGTATTAGGGAGATAAAGTATTTCTGTTCTTGCCATTTAATCCGAATCAACTTCTTCTCTCACAGTAAAGAAATTGTTCTATTGTAGTTTAATATTTATTATTGTTCAATTTAAAGATGGGCCCCTAAAAAGGTTTGTGTTTCTATTCTAACCTCCCTATGATAAAGCTGGTCAGCATGTTCAAGGTTGAATATTTCACTGCAAAAGTAAATGGACTTTTAGGCAACAAAACCAAATGAGCAGCTTAACTTTGTCATTTTAAATACAACAGGTGATTTTACTTCATTGTGACAATATTCCAGCCATTGCATATGGCATGTACATTTTTGGTTGACCAATTATAGGGGGACAAAATTCCAGGAAACAAAAAAAAAAATCAACCTTTATTTCACAATTACATTTCAGCGATTTCTTTCCGGTCCCTTCCTTCCCTGTAACGTCTCAGAATGTCTTCAAATTGCATTACAATTAAGAATTCACAACAAAATCAAATGCACATACAAAAACAGTAGAAGTAGACTCTTTGGCCCATCAAGCTCCATTTAATAAGTTCATGGTTGACCGGTGTTTTAAATTTTACATTCCCATCTACCCTCCAACGAGAATCTATCTCCTCCTTAATAATATTCAAATGGTCCCACCTTCAGAAGGAGAATCTAAAGCCGCACACCAAGTTTCTCAAGATCCCTAAAGGGGGCAATTGGAGCGATAGAGTCAGATGTACAGCACGGAAACAGACCCTTCGGTCCAACCTGTCCATGCCGACCAGATATCCCAATGCAATCTAGTCCCATCTGCCAGTACCTAGCCCATATTCCTCCAAACTTTTCCTATTCTTCCATTTTAATATAATGCCCCCTAGTTTTGGATTGACCCAAAAGTGAAAATGGCCTGTTCACATTCACCTTGTCAGGATCAATCATACATCTTGTACATTTTAATCAAGTCACCAATCACATCTAAACTGCAGTGCAAACAAGCAGAGTCTGTCAAATGTATCCTTATAATACAGCCAATTTAACCCATTATCAAATCTAATATCCTCCTCTGATTTGCCTCCAATGCATTTACGTCCTCCCCTACAGAGGCCAAATCATTATACTGTATTCAAGATGGGAGTGTCACCAATGCCAACTGAAGCATAGCATCCTCATTTTGATTTTCAATGAAAGGATAGCATCCAATCAACATTCTTGATCACTTGCTTTCATTCATGGGCCAGTATTTATTGCAGATGCCAAATTGCCCCAAGAAGGTGATAATGAACTGCCATATTGAACTGTCACAATATACTAGTTTAGGTACACTGACAATACTATTAGGGAAGGATTTCTGGATTTTGACCCAGTGACATTGAAGGGATGATGATATACTTCCAAACTAAGATTTGGTGTAGTTTGGTGGGGAACTTAATTGTGGCATTCCCACATATTGCTGCCCTCGTCATTCTAGTGGGTAGTGGTTAAGGTTCTCCAAGATACTTTCTAAAAGAAGCTTAATAATATTCTGCAATGCATCTTATAGATGGCGCACACTTATGCTACTGAGCATCAATAATGGAGGGACCAAATGGCACCACATTTACAATCAAGCAACTACTTTATCCTGAATGGTATCAAGCTTCTTGAGTGTTGTTGGAGCCACACCTGTCAAGGCAAGTAGATTCCATCAAACACACGACAATGTCCATGATACCGTTTCTGCCTAGTTGTTCTACTTGCATACCAACTTTGTGCATCTCATGCATTAGAATGCCTAAATGTCTCTGCTGCTCAGGATTCCAGACACAAATCTCTAAGTAATACTGTTTTTAATCATCCTTCCTGCCAAAGTGGATTAGCTCACAGTTTCCACCTTATGCTCCATCTGCCAGACTTTTGCACACTCACTCAACCTATTGACATCTGTTGGTAGCCTCCTACATGATTCGTCACTTTCTATGGACTGAGAACAGAGTCCACCCAGACTCAAAGACCTGTCAATCCACAGTCCAATCAATGTGCCATGTATTGTTTCTCTCATGAATACCTTTCACAAAATTTTTATCTCTCCCTTCCATCATCTAATTTACACACATTAGTGGAACTTCTTTTATGTCCTTATGGTATAAAGCAAAATAATTATTCCTTTCATCTGTCATTTAAGTATTATCACCTATTAATTCCCATTCTCACTTTAAAAGGAACAACTGTTTTTGCATACATGTAGAAATTGTCTTGAAATTCCTCGCTGGACTTCTCACACACTAAGTTTCTTCCTCCTGATTTTTTTTTTGTCATGTACTGTCACTCTTTATATTTGACCCATTATCTGACCTGCCACCATCTTTGTGCAGTAGTATGTTTTTACCTCAGTTTGACGCTTTTCCTAACTTCTTTAGTTAATCATGCCTAGTATCTCCTCCCTTTAGAATTTTTCTTCACAGGTGAAATACAGTAACCCTGAATATTCTGAAATATTCACTTGAAATACCTGCCACTATCTCCACTGATCTACCCCTTTGTCCAGTATGCCAATTCACTTCAACTCGCTCAATTTTCATGACCATAGTTGCCCTTACTTCAATTTAAAATATTAATCTTGGAATCAATCTTTTCCTTCATAAACTAGACGTTAAATTATTGCCTGCAAAGGAGGTGTCTTTATATCATTCCCACCACAATACCAAGTGTAAAATAACCTGCCTGCGTTCCAAAAAAAAAAATCTGCTGCTGCAAGGAATGCTCAAAAGCATTGCATAAATTCATAATCCAGGTTGCTCAAGCCAATCCAGTTTAGGTATAAACTGGAAAATAAATCAAAGTCACAATGTTATTGCTGTCTTTCACAAACAAGCACATAATATTTCTCACATTGCACACTGTTGCAGGGATCTATGCCACTTCCTCTTTTTCCACTACTCTTCCTTATCTCCACCCAAACCCATCCTACATTTTGATCTCCCGAATCAAGTTAATCTCTGACAATCACAAAAAAGTTACATCTTCATTAACAGTGCTACCCCTTCACCTGTCTTCCTCTATTGTTGTGAATGATAAATATCCCTCAATATTCAGAACCCAAATAACACTAAATAGCTATTAGATTTTAATTATTTACATCAATGAATTTACTTTATGAATGCTAAGCACAGATATATTTTGCTTTGTCCTTGTTATTTTTGTAACATCTAGTTCTGATTGTTGCTGTATTCAAAGATCTTTTCCTTAGTCTCTTCCTGGTATTCTCGGACCATCATTTCCACACATTAATATTTTCTTCTCTTGCCTTTTCTCTACTCTTTGATGTGCCATACATTTCACATATGAACTGTTGCCTGCAACTGAGACCTGCAAATGAACAGCTACATGAAAATGAAAACTTCACAATGAAAATGCTGGTTTCCATTGTACATGGAACTTTATGCATTTTAAATACTATATAATCAAACCAATTAACATTGTTAAAAGATGGCCCTCACAAAGAGGTGAAGCAAGCTACCATATTCTTAAAATTTTAAAACTGGAATAATTCAGCTTGTGCAGTTACTTAGTTACAGCATGACAAAACACCAGAGATACTTGTGTAAGAAAGGCATAGTAGGAACAATTCAAATCAAGTTACAATGCAACTTCTGGTTGCATTAGAAAGCAGAAAGTTTGGAAGAACTGCTGCAAGCAAAACAACAGGCCTAAGTTTCATCCAAGATTCTGGAGGTTAACAAAACCCAGCAAACACTTCCTTATAGATATTTCACCGTGATCAGAAATGTAATTACACATCTGAAGCAGGTGGGACTTGAAACTAGGCTTCTTGGTCCACAGGTAGGGACACTACCTCTACTCTACAAGAGATCCGTTAACATTTGCCTGGGGTTGTGGATGACTAGGCCAGTTGTACCAATTGTCACCACTTCCGCAACATTGCCAGTTATACTGTGCACTGCAGTGTTTCACTTGACAAAGGGGGCTATGTTCATGATAGTTTTGTATTGGTCAAGATTCCCCTGCTATTTCAGCAAAGGTTTGCCTACTTAAAAACAGTATCCTCTTCTCTACAGGAGGTAGATTTCAGATGAACATTTTAAAACACCCATATACCATAATCACATTGAGGACATGCTATTAAAGTCAGTAAAAAAAAAAGTTTTGATCAAATAAATGTAATGTTCTAATATCAGTGCTGGTCCTCACACTACCACATCCCCCCCCCCCCCCCCCCCCCACCCCCACCCTCCCCAACAAAATCGCCCTTTTCTCCTATCAGAGTACAGATAGTGGAGGGAATGTCAAAACCCACTGCTAACTTATTCCTGGTTGCTTTCTATAGATTACTGGTCAAGATACCCCAACAAAAGGATAGGGTTTCTTGGAGCCAAGTCTAAATTGAGTGCTGAACTGTTTAAGCAAAGTGAAAGCCATCAGACCAAGGCACACAGATGACAAATTTCACTCAAGCTCATGAGAATGTTAAACAGGTATGATTTTTCCTTGGTATCAACAATGTTAGTTTACAAACCTTTAACATTTTCTTCATTACTGGCTTGTTACTTCTACTGCTTGTAGTAAGAATCCACCTAATAAGCAAATAGGCTAGTGCTAAATGGAGCAGTGTGACAAATACAAACACCCTCTTCATTTTTAACCAATACAGATTTAGGAATCGCTACAAGCACTAATGCATGCTTAGGCAGTTAATATAACAAAGCCTTCGAGATCAAGTATGGTGAAGTCAATGAGATAAGGGACTCCAGCTGTCGGTCTGATGAACAAAACATTTCAAGGACAGTCAAGCTTAGCACAGCTGGCAAGACATCCATAATGTTCAACTGACTAGTGAGGCCACAGGATATATTAAAAGCAATTGGAATCAAAACACAAAATTGCAGGAGACCAATAGTCTGGTCAATCCCTTAATCTAAGGCAGTATGAACAGACCTGGTTTCTGTCCAAAGTGATTCAACCCACTAGCTATCACATTCTTCTTCAATGAGATTGTAGTACATCTCTACACAGCACAAAGTTGTGGTACACTGTAATGCCACGTTGAACCAAAAAGTGGACAATTCCCATTCTAAAAGGCAATTTCTGAAGAAGGTTATCTAGGATTCCAAAGAGATCTTGATCAATTGAGTCAATAAGCCAAGGCCAGGCAGATGGTATTTAATGTGGATAAATGCAGGGCTTTGCACTTCGATAAGACGAACAAGGAAATGACTTACACAGTTTAATAGTAGGGCTTTGGGGAGTGTTGTCAAACAGACAGACCTAGAGAGAGGGTCAGTAGACAGGGTGATAAAGGCAGCATTTAGTATGCTTGCCTTCTTAGTTCAGAGCATGGAGAATAGGAGTTGGGACATCATGTGATCATACAGGATTTTGGTGAGGCTGTTTTGGAGTATGGAGTGCAGTTTTAGTTGCCATTCATAGGAAGAAAATTATTACATTGGAGAGGGTTCAGAAAAAGATTTAGCAGGATGTTGCTTCGCCTCAATGCTGCAATGGACAGTCAGCCTGATTTATCCCAAAGATGTTCAGTGGGTCTTCAACACTCAAATCTCTTATTCAGACAGAGTGCTACCAATAGAGCCACAGGTAACATTATAGAGTATAACCATTACATACAAATATCATACTGCGCTACAGAGACAAATCAAATCATAAGCGTTGGGTATTTGAGGTGCAGTACGAATGAACAAGCACATTCCAAATCTGCAAGTTGCCTGGCCAAAAAAACACAATTGTAACAAACAATTGGCTTCTGATTTAAAGAGGGAGGCCAATTTAAAAAGAGCTTTGCTTTAATAATTGCATATTAGATCAAGCATTATGTGGTATAACACTTTGTAATGAATGAACGTCAACCTATTTTCCATCAGCAAAGCCTCAAGTCAACTGCAGGCCTTTTTTTTTTTAAGAAAACAGTTTCAAACACATCCTTGTTACAATGCAACAAATAGTGAAAACTACTGACTACAGACCATCATTCCTATCAGGAATTTATGCAGTGCAACAAGAGTAAAGGTCAGTGCACATCTGAATTTTCAGTTTATGATCTTGGAGGACAAACGTTGCTTGCTGAAAGTACAAGTTTAGCGAGCCACTTGTTATCATGTTCTGTACATGCTATTGTTAACACTAAAATTGTCCACAATTAGAGAATGCAAATATCCTTACAAACATGTCAAACTCTAAATTACATCCTCTCATCACTTGTGACCACTTCACATTTCAGTTTAGCACCTCTCAGTTTCCTAACTTGCACAGGCAAAACTAAAGTGCTTCAATCAATTCCACCTTATTATCAAAATCTAAAATGTTAGAAGATGTCCTAACATCACAATTTTCCTTTAACATTAAATTATGCAAACACACTGGGTACAATTTTACTCCATTTTGTCCGAAGACAGATTTAGTCTCAACTACATGTGAGGTGCTGTGGAAGGTTGACTTGTGCAATACTAATCACAATGTTTGTGGGTGGCATGGTGGCACAGTGGTTAGCACTGCTGCCTCACAGCACCAGAGACCCTGAGTTCAATTCCCACCTCAGGCAACTGTCTGTGTGGAGTTTTGCGCATTCTCCCCAGTGTCTGCGTGGGTTTCCCCTGAGTGCTCCAGTTTCCTCCCATAGTCCAAATAAAATGTGCAGATTAGGTGAATTGGCCATGCTAAATTGCCCGTAGTGTTAGGTGCAGGGGAATGGATCTGGGTGGGTTGCTCTTCAGAGGGTCGGTATGGACTTGTTGG
Source organism: Chiloscyllium plagiosum (assembly GCF_037043375.1). Lineage (NCBI taxonomy): Eukaryota > Metazoa > Chordata > Chondrichthyes > Orectolobiformes > Hemiscylliidae > Chiloscyllium > Chiloscyllium plagiosum. The sequence goes on along the minus strand of NW_028270159.1, from coordinate 33,087,060 downwards.
GCCAAAGGGCCTGTTTCCACACTAAGTAATCTCATCTGATATTATGATTTATGCATCTGTTTTAGAAATATGCACATTTCTACTCACTTATTTTCCCAAAGCAACCCATGGTGCCTCTTTCCTCCCAAACCCCTCTATGAAACTCAGGTTAGCAACAATTATCAGCCTCTTGTGCCTGAGGAAATTAGGTACTTTTACATAACCAATTTTCACTAGGCATGAGCGATTATGCGCTACAGGATTCCAGGGCTCAAATTCAGTGCAGCCTATCACAGCTAAAATCAAATAGGTTTGCTCTCCTCTATTCCCCACACTGATTCCAAATCTTCAATCATCCATCACGCAAATCTTCACGAATTCCAGCTTTTCATTTGAACTTTAAAAGGACCACAATCTATGGAAACATTTTTAACCATAGCTTACCACTTAGAAAGCCATATTATGCAGCTTCCAGTTAAGATGTTTTGAGAAACCACAATAGATTACTGGGTGGATAGTTTCACTACTTCAAGAGAAGAAAAACTACCAATTCATAGCCTGATTCAGTTTCAGGATGACATCTCACATATTTGCACTGACTGATATACTAGTTAATCAGGGCTCAACAGCACAGTTTGCAGTTAATATCTTTTGGAAGCAAAGAAATTATTCAGCAGCTTATCAGCAGTTTGATCATTTAAAAACACAGTCTCATCTTGCATCTCTATACTCAGTGAAAAGCAGCTCAAAACAGACTGCAGTCCTTTGAAAATCCCAGACATCGGAGTAAAAAGCACATATTTCTCATATAACATTTTACTGAAAGAACTTGGTTAGTACGCACAAGACCCAGTCTTGAATCAGACATTTAAAACGATGACTCGCTGCAGTGCCAGATGGACCTAAATTTCTGTCCGAGAACTCATTAAACCACCAAGGAAGGGTCCAAAGAAAACAACCCACAGTCAGAGCTATGGAATGCTATTTTAAAAAAAAACAGATTCTGCACACAGGAGTATTACCAGCCTGAGAACATTTCTGTTCTAAAAGTAAATCATTCTTCCTTGATGGCAGCTCAAGTACCAACTATTTCAACAGGCTTTTTTTTTGTATAATCTGCAATGCACAACGTTTCACTTCGAGCGGCAGTAAGCACAGCAGCATGGTAGCTGGGATAAAATCCCACATAGAAATCAAAACCAGAGCCACTGAAATACAGTGGCTGTGCTTCCTGAAGAGGTCAAGAGGTGACATAACTGCAACGTGTGATGCATACATGGTCTAACTTGTTCAAATTGAACCAGTTTCTTGTCACAACACAATGGAATTTTGACATCAAAAAATCCATAATGGAATGTACAAGTCCAGACAATACTTCATTCAGTAAGTATCTCTGGCTTTACAGCACAGGGTGTTGGTCATTCACTCCTCTTTCATCTATAAGAGTTCTTCATAAACTTTTGGTCTTTAGCCACCAAAGCTTTGTAACAGATCACTACTAGTGCAGGAAATAGAAGAACATTAAAAGACAAATCCTGTTACCTTTTAAAATATATTATATATGATGCAAATACATTCTGAGACATTAGGTGAAAGGTAACAAAGTGAATTACACAGAATGGTTATATATTCTATGGAATAAAACTAAATACAAATTTCACAATTATGCTGTAAAATAACAAGATACTGAAGCAAAATAACCCAATTCCTGTTTCACACTACTCCACCCTATAATAGTTTTCATAAATACATTGCAAGTATATTGTACCTGCAAAACCTTGCCATTAAAAAGAACAACCAAAAATTCCAGAGATGCAAGATATGCAAATTCACACAAACATTGTTGCAATTCAAGCCAGGTTCATTTATCGAAAATAATTATTTTTAGCTAATGCAATAATTCACTAAATCAGGGTCAATTATCAGCTTCAAATATTCAGTAGAGACAACATTATAATTGCGTGTATGCTATCACTAAGTCCAGTTTCCCCATGCTATTAATGTGGGTGCTAAGAACAGTCACATTTTTTTCAAATCAGTTATGACTTACGCTTCATCAGCACAGAAGATTGAATAACTAGTGAAAATCATTCATTCATAATTCATGGGCCATCACAGCATTGCTGATAAGGATATTTATTAACTGAGGTGGATGTCATAATGTGATGCCATATTGAATCACTGCCATCTGTATGGTGGCACTGATGTTGTCAAATTAAAATAAAAGTTGCTGTTATTAACTAAGTGAGATACAAAAAAAACTGCAGATGCTAGAATCCAAAAAAGGTACACAAGCAGGAGGCTGAAGCGTTGACTTCTCCACCTCCTGATACTGCCTGGCTTGTTGTGTTCTTCCAGCCTCCTGCTTGTTAATAACTAAGTGTTCAAGCTTACTTTTTACTTCATTTTAGCAGACTGTAGATTTCAGCTCATTTGGACCAAAGTTCACATTTTAGCCTCTAAAACAATGATCTGTATTGTCCCCAAACTGTTTACTTTAAACTTGGTCATGTTATTCATAACCACTGGCAGCATTTATTCACCCCATAGCTATGTGGGTAGACCATCTCAAACCAAAGCAATGAGGTAACTTCCAATCCTGTTGAAAAACTAAAGGGTAATTCTGAAATACTTGCTATATGTCAGAACACCCAGTTTTCACTCAGCCACCACTTGTGCTGAAAGCAATACATTACTTCATATCATTAGCATTAATAAGCACCCAACAAAGAGAGCACTGTAAGAAATTACAGCCTTCAATAAACTAGCATCTTCCACCCAGTATGACTTTCTCATAAACCTAGCTAATACCATATTGATGCTTCCCCCCTCTCTGCAAAAAGCACAACAATACTATAAAGGTAATAGTCACAAAGGTTATATTTTGAATATACTTTGAGGCAGTACATTCCCCCACTGAAGTCAAGGAATTGTCTGGCACCTTGTGTACACTTCTTTACTATGAAAATGTTTGAAAAGAATCAAAAGTTGATCTCAACAAGATGATCAGAGGTGGTGACCATTGCTACAGCTAGGGACCTGTCTTGCGCTCAATTAGAAAGGTTCATACAAACGATCAACATGATGAAAACTACCAGCCCACAGAATTCAAATATATTAATGTGTCCTTGTTAAGGGGCATGAGCTTCTTCAGGTGGCGTTTTTTTTTTTAAGATTTAGATTCCCTACAGTGTGGAAACAGACCCTTCGGCCCAACAAATCCACACCAACCCTCCAAAGAGCAACCTACCCAGACCCACTCACCTACACTTACACCTGACTAATCCACCTAACACTATGGGCAATTTAGCATGGCCAATTCACCTAACCTGCACATCTTTGGACTGTGGGAGAAAACCCACACAGACACAGGGAGAACATGCAAACTCCACACAGACAGTTGCCCGAGGCGGTATTTGAAGCTGGGTCCCTGGTGCTGTGAGGCAGCAATGCTAACTATTGAGTCACCATGCCGCACTGTGGTGTTCGTCAGCAAGTGCCCATCTTCTATATGAAGGCAGAATAGGAAAGATGAAAGAAGAATTCCCTAAAATACTGGCTAAAGAGCAGTAGGACGTCTTTACAAGTTACTGAGATCGACACATTATGACAATGTTGGTGCACCCCCGGCCATATAAGTGAGCCACCTTCAACCATCATGGGAAGTATGTTTTTAAAAATATAGATAATACATCGTACCTAACCTGCTAAATCTTAAACTTTTCAAGTTAATTACAACTAGTCGATTGTCTGTTGTAGAAGTGTAGGTTCCAAAGTCTAAATCTTAGATTACTCATGAGATCTTCAGTATCACTATTTCTTTCTCAATTGATAGTGTTTAATCATTTCCTAATCACCTTAGTGCCTGAAGAAGTGTCTCAGAATATTCCTAGCGCCAGGTGTATCACAAAGTGGTGAGCTTTCATCTTCCCTAAACCAAAACAGTTACTGTCAGTTTTGAGAAAACCTGCAGACAATGAATGACAGCTCTTCACTTGTAGTTCACACACTCAAAGCCGCAGTGCAACATTAACAAGCTGGCAGCATCTTTCTGCATGACTGAAGAGAAAACACAGTCAACAGCAAACAGACAAGGTGTCATTTGTTTTGTTTGTGGCCAAGTCGAGCTCTCACCCATTACACACAGGCCAAGACTGTTCCTGACCAAGTCTGATGCTGCTGTTTAAATGGCTGAATCAGACTGGAGAGGCACACAAACAGAATCCAATGTAAAATTGTGGGGAAACATTAACCCCAAGTGACACAGACCAGGGCTGTTCTAGTTTGAACCAAGTCTTTCTGCCGAGTTAGTCACTCAAATATGGCAGTGACTCAGGCTGGGAAAGTAACGATAAATGGAAAATCAGCACTTAGCTACTCCACCATTTCTCACTGATTTCTCATGGAAAGAAAACCAAGAGTGAACAGAATGAAAAATTGGACTTCTGTCTGCTGTATTCAAGCAGCTCTCATTTGGGCTTAAAACATGAAGAGGTGCTCACTTTAGTGAAATACTAACAGAAATATTAAAACCACAACACCCTCATACAAGCCTTTGGTACTGCAAATTTCACAGTTTCCAACAGTGCTCCTGTACTCCACCCCTGCATTAAATGTTTTGCACACACAGAACTTTGAGCAAGACAGGGTGTGGCTGAAAAGTTCTATTTCTTGACTACACTTTTGGAACATTGGATGCAATTCTGGTCTCCCTCCTGTTGGAAGGATGTTGTGAAACTTGAAAGGGTTCAGAAAAGATTTACAAGGACGTTGCCAGGGTTGGAGGACTTGAGCTATAGGGAGAGGCCGAATAGGCTGGGGCTATTTTCCCTGGAGTGTAAGAGGCTGAGGGGTGACCTTATAGATGCTTATAAAATCAAGAAGGGCATGATCTTTTCCCTGGGTGGGAGAGTCCAAAACTAGAGGGCATACGTTTCGGGTGAGGGGGGAAATATTTAAAAGGGACCTAAGGGGTAACATTTTCATGAAGAGGGTGGTGCATATATGGGATGAGCTGCGAGAGAAAATGGTGGAGGCTGGCACAATTACAACATTTAAAACGCATTTGAATGGGTACATCAATAGAAAGGTTTGGAAGGATAGGTGCCAAATGTTGGTACATGGGACAAGATTAGGTTAGGTAAAACAATGACTGCAGATGCTGGAAACCAGATTCTGGATTAGTGGTGTTGGAAGAGCATAGCAGTTCAGGCAGCATCCAAGGAGCTTTGAAATCGACGTTTCGGGCAAAAGCCTGATGAAGGGCTTTTGCCCGAAATGTCGATTTCAAAGCTCCTTAGATGCTGCCTGAACTGCTATGCTCTTCCAGCACCACTAATCCAGAAACAAGATTAGGTTAGGATATCAGTTCGGCATGAAAGAGTTGGATCAAAGGGCTTGTTTCTGTGATGTACATCTCTATGACTCTACTTCTACTCATCATTCTCATGGACTCCCCGTTCCTCTGCACAAAAGCTTTATCCCTACCTTGTACAAAAGCTGACCTCTATTACCTCCTGAGGTCTTTGTCCATGGAAGTACCAATGCTGGCATCCATAATACCCTCCTTCCACTCTCCCAGCAATGGCACAAACCTTCAACCTTTTAACCTAGGTGCTTGAAAACCTCTTCTTATGCTGGAACTTAAACTTCTTTAAAGCCAATACCACCTTTGGCTCAACTGACCAGTCTGCACTGCTGTCTCAGGACTTCCTGAGGTCCTAAATAAACAAGCTAACGCTTTTGGAGCCCAGTGTACCTGGCTGCCTCGAGGAACTAGAGGAGATGCAGATTGTGTTGTTATTTAATTGGAAACCACACTATCGGATTCCTTACATGTGCAGTTTAGTAACTGTAATAGCTGGAGTTAAGATAAGGGTTGTAAAATTGGCGGAATATTTCTCATCTTTCAGATATGAACTCTGAAACTCCACAAACAACCTCAATTATGTGTTTCCTGTAATTAACACACAGTAATACCGCACATCCCTACACTGTTTCATTGTATACAACCAGTTAAAGGGAACCTCTCCCTGCCCAGAAGACGACTCCCCTGATAAGATAGAACGGAAATCCAGTCCCGGGTTGTGGTTACTTGTCTTTCTCGCCTGTGTGGTCCATGTGGAAACATAAAAATTATCTAATGGGGGTGAAGGTGGGGAGAGAGAGAGACCACAGCCGGTCAGCTTCTCAGCCAGTAGCCTCCCCAGAGAACAGCATTGAGCGCTTCAGAATGCTGCCTGTTCCCCATCAATATCCATCAAGAAACTCACACCGGGAATTTAAGAACAAAACAATTCTCGACAAACAAAAGTTTCACAGCATTCGGCTCATTTAGATCTTCACGTGAAGTTTACCAATCTGGAAGTTGCCCAACGCGAGGCAGACAAATCTCTGAGCTCACATTAGAAAGGTCCGGCTTGTTCCTCATACCTGTGATAAACTGACGCCGGTTCTCATCAAGGTGAGTTGAGATTACATCTCCCATTGCGTCCCACTCTCCGCACAGCACTGACCTCCCCCTGCAAATGTTGAGACTGGCCACCCAACACAGATACAAAAGCTTCCCAGAGAGGCGAGACTTGGGAGCTCTTTGCACAAGCGCAAGGAAAAGCTTCTCCAAACACTTCCCTCCCCGCTCGACACACCCCTCCCTTATTCCTTGTTAAACAAGTTTTAATCTCACGGCTGAATCCTTACATTCCCCTCCCTCCCTCTGCTCGGGGTGGGGTTTAAAAATGACACATGCGCTATTACCTTAAACTTTCTAAAGCTGCAGCTCCTGCACACACATGGTTTTCGGGCACAACTAAAAAGGTCGGATCAGAGTTGTAGCATACAACTCTTTTGCTGCAAAAGCCAAACAAATGAAGAGCTTAAACCAAGGAGCAGGGCCAATTGTCTGAAGCCCCCTGCTGGGGAACTCAGTATTTAGTATATTCTAGACTGAGATTGATAGATTTCCAGGTATGAAAGATAGAAAGGGATGTGGAAATGTTATGGGAAAATGGTGTTGAGGTAGAAATTTAGCAATAAACTAGTTGAAGCTAGAGTTCTGTTGTCCGTCAAGGTTAGGGTGGTGCTGAAAAAGCACAGCAGGTCAGGCAGTATCTGAGGAGCAGGAAAATCAATGTTTTGGGATTTTCCAGTACCACGCTAATCATGACTCTGATCTCCAGCATCTGCAGTCCTCGTTTTTGCCTTATGTTATCTGTCCCCAAACACACAACCATCTAATTGACCCTTAATTCTTCTCTAAAAACAGCCCATGTCCAAATGCAGCAGGACACTATCCCGGTTTCGGCTAACAAGAGACAAGTGACATTTGTGCGAGGCAGTGACCCTTTGACATTCAATGGCATTACCATCACTGAATCTCTCACCATCACTGTCCTGGGGTTAACACTGACCAGAAACGGGACTAGTCCTATAAGTGCTGCAGTTGCACGAGCAGGTCAGAGTCTAAGAGTTTTGCATCAAGTAACTCATCTCATTACTCTCCAAACTCTATCCATCATCTACAAGGCACAAGTCAGGAGTGTGATGGAATACTGTCCACTTGCCTGGATGAATGCAGCCTCATCAACACTCAACAATCTTGGCATCATCCAGGCCAAAGCAGCAGCTTGATTAACAACACCTCCACGAAACCGCACTCCCTTCATCGCCAATGCTCAACAGCAGCAGAACACTGCAGAGATTCATCAAGATTCCTTAAACAGCACCTTCCAAACCCATAAACACTTAGAAGAACAAAAGCAGCAATTACATGGGAACAGTACCACCTGCAAATTCCCCTCCAAGCCACTTACGATCCTGACTTGGAAATATATTGTCATTCCTTCACTGTTCAAAGTTTGTGAGAAGATTTGTAGCTCGGGTGCTTGTTGTTGTGGTTCTGTTCGCCGAGCTGGGAATTTGTGCTGCAGACGTTTCGTCCCCTGTCGAGGTGACATCCTTAGTGCTTGGGAGCCTCCTATGGAGCGCTTCACAGGAGGCTCCCAAGCACTGAGGATGTCACCTATACAGGGGACAAAATGTCTGCAACACAAATTCCTTCACTATCATTGGGTCAAAATCCCAGAATTCCATCTTTAACTACATTGTCGGTGTCCCTACTGCAAATGGGCTATAGCAGTTCAAAAAGGCATTTCATCACCACCTTCTCAAGGGATGCACAATAAATTCTGGTCCATGCAGCAACATTCACATTCCATGAGTGAATTTATAAAGGTAGCCTAACAAGCCAGTCAGTTTAAGGGAAATTGGGGATGGACAATAATTGTTAACCTTTAACAGAGACACTCATATCTGTTGAGAGAGAGACTATATATGCTATGAATGCTATAACAGAGCATATGTGACTATCATTCATAGCACAGTCTGTTCTTGTTTTTGTGTGAAGCAAAAGGATGCTTAACCTGTTCTCCTGTTTGCTTAACAACATCTGCTCCTCTATTAGGTGAGCTGTCATTGTAATTGAACACAGAGATCACAGAAGGGAATTAACCCAATGGCTGAATTGGGAGATGACATTCCTGCCATGTGCTTTTCACAGTCTGTGTCTAAATTGATAGCATTAGGTAAAATTAGAAGTCATGTAAACTGTTTCACTTTTCGGTACAATTTCATTACCATGGCAACAGTATAATCACAGTGAAATCTGGGATGGGTGTGGTATGGATAGTGAATCACAGTAATTTTTATATCTAGAACAATAGACAAGAGGCAATGAGTCACAAGAATGTAATTCAGTCAGGTGGGCAAAAACTCTCATAAAGGGAAGGCCAGTGTTTCTGTACATATAATTTAAAATCAGAATTGCAACATTAATTAATTTGCAGATCATTAGTATTTTGGCTAACACTTTGATACAATATAGCCAGCCAACTGATATTCAGATAAAAATGAATGGCAAGCCATAGAAGATGTGTAAGAACAACTAGAAGCTTGGCCATATAAATTCATTTAAGGAGAGCATTAAAGGGGTAAAACACTGTGTAAACGTGAAGAGCTTTATAATGCTGGGTAACGACATAGTGATAGGGAATGTAATTCTATGAAGCAATTTAAACAGACTGATTATAAACATTTACAGCACAGAAGGAGCCCATTCAGCCCATCATGCTTGCACCAGTCAACAAAGACCTAACCATACTAACCCCATATTTCAGCACGTTGCCCTTGGTGTGGAGGTTATGTCAAAGCAAGTGACTCAAATACCCTTCAGACAGTGAGTTTCCCACTCTCATTACTGTCTGAAATAAATTCTCTCCACCTCTCCTCATGGATTTCTGCCTCTTACCTTAATTCAATTCCCCTGTTCTTGACCATTCGACTAATGGAAACATTCATTTCTATACACCATGTCCACCATAATCTCATACACTTCTATCGGGTCTCTTTCAATCTTCACTGCTCCAAGGAAAACAACCCCAATCTATCCAATTTGTTCCTCATAGCTCAGACCTTTTAGATCAGGTAGCATCCTGGTAAAACTCTTCTGCACTGGCTCTAGAAGAAACTGTACATGGTACTCTAATCCTTACCTAGTGATTTTACATACCCAGCATAAATTGCCTGCTCTTTTATTCTATGGTTTGGCTAATAAAGGTAAGTATCCCATATATGTTTTTAACCACCTTATCCATTTGCCCTGCTATCTTCATGAAAGTTATTTGATGTAGGTGTGTAGTATAGTGTTATTAGTTGGGAATTTGAATTAACAAGTAAAGGAAAATAGATTATAGTTTTTAATTCCGTGAAGGCAATTTTTTACAGACAAAGGTCTGAAAGTAATTTTCAGCCATGAAATAAAGATAGGTTTCATGCTTTTGTGGCAAAACAGATGTCACGGACCACATGTAGATTGAGTTCATAAAAGAAGTTATCCAAGCAGCAGGGCAAAATTTTAAATTGATAGAAATGCAGAAGCTGGTGCATGTATAGATCGAGCTGCTAAAGGAGGTGGTGGAGGCGGGTTCAATTACAACATGTAAAAGTCATCTAGATGGGTACATGAATTGGAAGGGTCTAGAGGGATATAGGCCAAATGCTAGCAAATGGGACTAGATCAGTTTAGGATATCTGGTCGGCAAGGATGAGTTGGACCAAAGGGTCTGTTTCTGTGTTGTGCAACTCTATGACTGTACGATTCTAAGTCTGCAGGCCGTGGGAGTTGGTAGAATCTTCAGGTCATCAGAATTGGGAAATAAGTATCCAGGCCATTCATGATGGAAAGAGGTATTTAGGCTATCGATGCTTAAACAAATTCTTGAACTGGTACAGTAGTCCAAGGAGAAGACTTGGAAAGAGTAATTTGTGCATGAAATCAAAAGGTTAAAATGGGTCATACTAGGATTGAGTGACTGTAAAGGATGTTGCTGGGAATAAATTTGAATATTTCATTTTGATATGTATGTGACAATTTTTCTAAATTGTAATTTTTTTTGTGTAATAAACTTGTGTTCTTTTCTTAAAAGACCATTGGCAATCTCATGTTCAGTGTATCCAGTGACTGAACACCATGGGAACAAAACTGCAAAAATAAAACTTATGATCTGTCAAACCAGGCTTCCAATTGTGATCAGACCTGTCCAGGGTTAATATCAGCTGGGATAATAACAATAATAATTTTATTTGGAGCCATGGAGAGACTGTGAGCCAATTTAAGTTATCAAATAGAAGGTAACAAGAATGCAGAATTTGTTTAATGGCCTGCAGACTTAGAATCGTACAGTCATAGAGTTGCACAACACAGAAACAGACCCTTTGGTGGGTCTGTAGTTTGGAGGCAGTGAAGTTTACCTTGGATGGAGGATAACTAGTAATGGAAAGCTGATTGGAGAGGCTGAAAAATGGGAATAGTAGAAAAGAAGTCTTTGGAACTACTTGTTGCAGAGAGCTGTGGGGGCAGAGTCATTGTGTAAATTTAAGGCAGGGATAGATAGTTTCATGATCAATAGGGGAATCAAGGGTTACGGAAAAAGGGCAAGAAAGTGGATTTGAGGAATGTTAGATCAGCCATGATCCTATTGAAAGGTGAAGCAGGCTCAAGGGGCTGACAGACTTATTCCTGTTCCTAGTTCTTCTGTCTTTATGGTTTTATGGCAGATTTGGGAGTTAACAATAGATTTATGCAAAAATATTAATTGAGACAATTGCATTGCATAAATATGATCAGCAGGATTTCAGTAGTTCTTGATTTCTTTTGCATTTGTTTTCAAGGTGTGGCTGATGCCAATGAAGTTTCAGTTACTGCCTATCTTTACTTTCTGTGGTTGGACTTTTATACTCTTTCTGATGATAGTGACCATATAGTGATCTTGTGTTAAGAACCTCAAGGATTCTGTCCCAGTGCAAGAGGGGAAAACAGTTTAAAGCTCTGACTGTACAAGAATTTTATGTTAAGCACCCTTGTTTAATGACTAGGAAACTTTATTTTGATTAATGATCCCTAGGGCATTCCACCACATGTGTAAATAAGGATGTGTACAAGAATGTATCTGGCAATGTAATCACATTACTGTACCCACTGCAAACTTTTATGGAAGTGAATGTCAAACCTTACACAAAACACAGACTGAATTTCAATGGGCTGCTCTGTGGCAGGTATAACATCTGAAATAACAACTGGTGCAGCATTAAGTTCCTTCGGGTTGTCAGTGTGTCAGCAGAGAATTTCTGGTGGCGGCAGTGGATTTGTTCAGTCAGGTCCAAGCTGTTTTCACTACGTATGTTAAAAAGCTTCTTTTATGTAGCCTACTCCCTGGTTGCTGTCCTGTATTTATCTCATTATGATTATTTGAGCTTGTTGCATGAAGTAATTTCCTCACTGTCCTGAGACTAACTCTAGGTCCAAAACCCAAGGATTCTAATTTGAATTGATTTGTTGTTAATGAGTAGATCAGACTGACTGAGTTAGTTCTAAGAGTAAAACTTCTTTTTTTTTAATAGATATTTTTATTGAAAATTTAACATGTTTTTACAAACTTACAAAATAATACACACAAATACAAACATTAATATACAATTAAATATTAAATAAATAATAACCAAAACCTAACAGATGAAAAGAAGAGATAAAAAAGGAGAAAACACAATTCAACTAACTACTAATCTAACCTATAACTAACCAGAGTGCATAATAAAATATCTTATATTACTCAAGAGAAAAAAAAGGATAACATAGTAATTAAATCATGAAGTACATGCTCGGAACGAATTAACATCAAGTCATAATAAAACCTGTATTCATGCAGGATTCCTCCCCCCAAGGGCCCCCGGACCAGCCAGAACCGCTACCACAATTAGATGAAAGCCATTGACAAAATGGCCGAAATATCTGTATCTATGTAATTCAGGAAGGCTGCCATATTTTATAGAATAATTCCGTTTTTTGGTGCACTGTATTTGTAAGGAAGTCAAGGGGAATACATTCCAATTCGAGAGTCCTGGAGGACCCTCAGCCACCCAGTTTACTAAGATATTTTTCATTGCACAAAAGGAGAGAATGGAAAATTATTTCCTCCCATGCACATCCAGGGAAGGCAAGCTCGAAAAGCCCAGGAAAAGAGATACTGGATCTACTCTAATTTCCGCTCCCAAGATTTCTGTCAAAGCATTTGCTACTCTGACCCAGTATTTGTGGATCTTATGACATGTCCATAAGCAGTGTGTGAGAGTGCCCACCTCTATTTTACATCTGGGACACATTGGAGATGCTCCTGCCCTAAATTTTGCCAATTGTTCCAGTGCTATATGAGTCCTATGGAGTATCTTTAACTGAATGGCTTGGGTTCTATTACCGATGGAGATTTTTCTGGCATTTTCCTAGATGTTGTCCCACATTTCTGTGGATATTTCCAACCCCAATTCCTGATCCCATGTTCTAAGCAATCGTTCCCTGTCTTCCGAAACTTCATTATGTAATAAGTGATAGACAGTGCTGACCGAGGGTAAACCCATTGGCCACAACACTCTTCGCTCCCTATCTGATTTATAAAGGCTATCTAATAACGTAGTCTTCTTCTGTATGTAATCTTGAATTTGGAAGTATCGAAAGAGGTCTCCATTAGGTAGTCCAAATTTCTGGTGCAGCTGTTCAAAAGACATTATGACCCCCTCATCAAACAGATCCCCTAAACTGGAGATACCCCTGGACCTCCAGGATTTGAATGTGGCGTTCTGTGAGCCCCGGTTGACAACCCCATGCCCCCACTGTAGGAGTATAGGGGAGGTTTTATGTGAATTACCCTCGTTTGCCGCATTATCTTCCAGGCTTTAATTGTGTTTAATATTATAGGGTTTTTACAATAGTCCATAATGACTTTCATCTTATCTAAAAATAAGAGGTTAATAAGAGGACACTTTGCTTGAGAAGTCTCAATGTCCAGCCAGATTGATTGTGGGTCAGACGAGACCCAATCGCCTATGTAGCTTAATAGAGAACTCGGCTGATACTTCCTAAAATCTGGAAAATCCAGCCCTCCTCTTGCTTGTGGAAGCTGTAGCTTCTTTAACTTAATGGGGGGCCATCTATGATTCCAGATGAAAGAACCAAGCCAACCATATAATTTGCGCAATGCCAGCCTTGGCAGCATCACTGGGAGCATTCTCATAGGGTATAAGAGACGGGGCAAGACATTCATTTTAATTAGAGCTATTCTACTTAGCCAGGAAATTGGAAGATTCCCCCCAACATTGAAGGTCCTGCCTTATCCTTTCCAGTAGATGCACAAAATTGACCTTGTACAGCTGGCCAAATACTGGGGTGATAAAAATACCTAAATATAAAAAATCGTCCAGAGACCACCAAAAGGGAAAATGAGAACCATCCAATAAGTGGGACATACTAGCGAGACCACCCATCGGCATGGCCTCCGATTTTGAGAAATTAATTTTGTAACCTGAGAATGCACTAAATAAATTAATAACTTGGATTAGGCGGGGCACGGACATCAAAGGATTACCAAGAAAAAGGCGAACATCATCTGTGTAAAGGGTAATTTCATGTTTACCCATACCAACCCTTGGGACCATTATATTAGAATCAGCCCGTATAGCTTCCGCTAGTGGCTCAATTATTAGCGTGAATAGTAACGGTGAGAGAGGACATCCCTGACGGCAGCCCCTACCCACACTGAAGCTATCCGAGCCTAAACCATTGGTGATCATGGCTGCTTTGAGGTCATTATACAATGTTGAGACCCATTTAGCAAATAACTTTCCAACGCCAAACCTTTCCAGCGTGTAGAACAGGTATGACCATTCAACCCAGGTCTAACGAGACTACTATTCCCGGTATTCTTTCCTGATAACAGACTTCAATCACATTCAAAATCCTTCTAATATTATTAGATGATCTACGGCCCTTGATAAACTCTGTCTGGTCCTCTTTTATGATATATGGCAATACCCTCTCCAGCCTCAATGCTAATGTTTTAGAAAGAATTTTAAAATCTACATTTCGCAAAGATATTGGTCTGTATGATGTGCAATCTTCTGGGTCCTTTCCTTTTTTGAGAATGAGAGAGATATTTGCTTCTCTCAACGAAGGCGGGAGGCAGCCCTGACTATATGAGTAGTTGTACATGTTCATAAGTGGACCAGCTAGTACTCCTGTCAACTCTTTGTAGAATTCAACCTGGAATCCATCTGGGCCAGGTGCTTTACCACTCTGAAGCTGCCTGATTGCGTCAAGTACTTCCTGGGTTGTCAGGGGAGCATTCAGAATTGACACCTGTTCCGGGGCTAAGTCTGGAAAGGCCAGGCTTTTAAAAAAAGACTCCATCCTCCTGGCTCTATCTTCACAGTCCTGCGATTTATACAAATCAAAATAAAACTTTCTGAAGATTGTGTTGACCCTTTTATGAGTCAAAGTACCAGCACTTTCCCTGATGGACGTGATAGCTTGAGGGGCCTTTTTTTGCCTTGCGAGAAACGCTAGGCTTATCGCCATATTAAGAGTAAAAAGTCTTAGTGAAATTGTCCTTCATTTCATGCTAATTGAGCCTAAACTATGAAAATACTGTAAGTTGTTCTTTATTTATCTATACTCCCTTCTTTTTGTTCGAACCCTTTGCAGTAGCACTATCTCCGCTAAAAGGTTACTTGACCTTGCCTTTCCTCTATACATTGACTGCTCTGCTATGGATATTTGTTAAACATGATCCTGATCAGATCCACAATACAAAGTATGCTGCAAGCTAATTTTGATAAACTCCCCCTCCCCAACCAGATATGCATGGAGATCACAATGTTCAATTCATCCATGCCCACTAATAGCCCGCTTCATGCTGGTTGCTGTTTTAAATTATTTCAGCATCCAGCCAATATATTACAACATTGTTAACTAACTGGGCACTTGAGTGAGGTGAGGGAATGGGAGTTCCTATTTTAAAAATCCATCACTTAAAGCTAACTCGCTAACCTTTAAAGGGAGGCAAGTTTCTCAGGATCCAGTGTGAAGTCCTGCACGGAGTGATTAAGCTGGGAATTGTTGAACGATGTCTTAACATTGGAGAGAGTGGACTCCAAGCTTTGTGCACACTGACCTGGAAGGAAATGGAAAGGAGAAGAGAGTGAACATATCTGCAGGGGGCCAAAAGCTACCCTCTTCACACTCAGATATACACTCAGGTGGCAGGGCAAGCAGATAGCCATGAGCCATGAAAGAAGTCAAACTATGAGACTGGATGTTGCACATGCCCCAATTGAATAATGTTACACAAGTGATCATGGCCACTGAATTCATCTTCAAATACTCTATGTCAATAACTGTCCCACTAGTCTCATACATTTCTCAGTTCATCAGAGCACTCACCTACAGTACCAATCGTGCAAAAATGAGTACTGCAGATGCTGGAGATTGGAGTCAAGAATGTGGTACTGGAAAAGCACAGCAGGTCAGTCAGCATCCAAGGAGCAGGATAATCGGTTTCAGGCAAAAGCCCTTCATCAGGAATGAGGCTGAGTGCCTCGGGGGTGGAGAGATAAATGGGAGGGGGGTGAAGTTGGGGCGAAGGTAGCTGAGAGTGCAATAGGTGGATGGAGGTGGGGGTAATGGTCATAGGTCAGATATGAGAGTGGTGCTGATAGATGGGAAGGAAGATGGACAGGTAGGACAGGTCAGGGGGGTGGTGCTGAGCTGGAATTTTGGAACTGGGTAAGGTGGGGGTGAGGGGAAATGAGGAAACCACATTGATGCCATGGGGGTTGAAGGGTCCCGAGGCGGAAAATGAGGTGTTCTTCCTCCAGGCATTGGGTGGTAAAGGAGTGGCGACGGAGGAGGCCCAGGACCTGCATGTCCTTGGTGACGTAGAAGAGGGAGTTGAAGTGTTCAGCTACAGGGTGGTAGGGTTGGTTGGTGCAGGTGTCCCGGAGATGTTCTCTGAAGTGCTCTGGGAGTAGGCGTCCTATCTCCCCAACATAGAGGAGACCACGACGGGAGCAATGGAGACAGTCAATGATGTGTGGAAGTGCAGGTGAAACTTTGATGGATTCAGAAGGCTCCTTTTGGGCCTTGGATGGAGGTGAGGGAGGACTTGTGACCACAGGTTTTGCAATTCCTGCGGTGGCAGGGGAAGATGTCAGGACGGGAAGGTGGGTTGTTGGGGAGCGTGGACCTGACCAGGTAGTCGCATAGGGAATGGTCTTTACGGAAAGTGGATAGGGGTGAGGAGGGAAGTATATCGCTGGTGGTGGGGTCCGTTTGAGGTGGCAGAAATGACGGAAGATGATGCAATGTATACAGAGGTTGGTGGGGTTGAAGGTGAGGACCAGGGGATTAGACCTGTCCTTGTTGTGGTTGGAGGGGTGGGGTTTGAGGGCGGAGGTGTGGGAAGTGGATGAGAAACACTGAAGGGCATCATCGACCACGTTGGAGAGGAAATTGTGGTCTTTAAAGAAGGAGGCCATCTGGCGTGTTCTGTGGTGGAACTGATCGTTCTGGGAGCAGATGAGACGGAGGCAGAGGAATTGGGAATAAGAGATAGCATTTTTACAGGAGACGGGGCGGGGGGCTATAATCCAGATAGCTGTGGGAGTCGGTGGATTTGGAGAAGATGTCAGTGTTGAGTCGGTCACCATTGACGGAGATGGAGAGGTCCAGGAAGGGGAGGGAGGTGTCAGAGATGGTCCAGGTGAATTTAAGGTCGGGGTGGAATGTGTTGGTGAAGTTAATGAACTGTTCAACTCCTTGTGGGAGCATGAGGTGGCGCCAATGCAGTCATCAATGTAGCGGAGGAAGAGGTGGGGAGTGGTGCCGGTGTAACTGAAGAAGATGGACTGTTCTATGTAGCCAACAAAGAGATAGGCATAGCTGGGGGCCATACAGGTGCCCGTGGCTACCCCTTTCATCTGGAGGAAGTGGGAGGATTTGAAGGAGAAATTGTTGAGGGAATTTGAGGACCTGTTCAGCCAAACGAACTGAGTGTCAGTGGAAGGGTATTGGTGGGGACGGCGGGAGAGGAAGAAACGAAGGGCTTGGAGGCCCTGGTCATGTTTCCTCATTTCCCCTCCCCCCACCTTATCCCAGTTCCAACCTTCCAGCTCAGCACCGCCCCCATGACCTGTCCCACCTGTCCATCTTCCTTCCCACCTATCCGCTTCACCCTACCTTCTGACCTATCACCATTAGCCCCACCTCCATCTATCTGTTGCACTCTCAGCTACCTTACCCCCAACTCCATCTCCCTCCCATTTATCTCTCCACCCCCGAGGCTCACAGGCCCATTCCTGATGAAGGGCTTTTGCCCCAAATGTAGATTCTCATGCTCTTTGGATGA
This sequence comes from Chiloscyllium plagiosum, assembly GCF_037043375.1. NCBI lineage: Eukaryota > Metazoa > Chordata > Chondrichthyes > Orectolobiformes > Hemiscylliidae > Chiloscyllium > Chiloscyllium plagiosum. The sequence continues at coordinate 33,069,295 of NW_028270159.1, read as the reverse complement.
TGCCTGACCTGCTGTGATTTTCAGCACCACACTCTTAACTACAGTACCAACTGTCTCAACTGAGCAGATCTTACACCGAACATTCATGTCGTTCCCCTCTCCCTCACACATGTAACACTGCTGCAAGCCTAATAGTCATATCTTACAGCTTGCACACAGTATTCTTAGTTAATTCTTTCATGGGATGTGAGTACAGGTGGCGGAGCCAGCAGTTCTTGCTCATCCCTGACTGCTCTTTGGGAAGGTAATATGGAGCCACCATCATCAATCGCTGCATGCCAGCTGGTGTAGGAAGATGAGGGGAAACCTTTCCACTCAGAGAAACATTCCTCTCTGGAATTGTCTTCCCGAGAAAGCAGGGGAGGCTGGGTGATTGAATATATTCAAGGCTGAGTGCGAGAGAGATTTGGTCAGCAAGGGAGTTGACAGTTATAGAATTCTAGACTGAAAAGTGGAGTGAGGTCACAATCAGATTAGCATGAACCTAACAAATGGCAGAGCAGACTTCAAAGGTGCAGTACTGTGCTGATGGAAGGGAATTCCAGGATGTTGTCCTAGTGACAGTGAAGGAATGTCTTTTTACTTCCAGGTCAGGATGGTGTCTGACTTGCAGGTGGTCACCTTCTCCTGCTCCTGCTGCCCTTGTCCTACAAGGTGATGGAGGATGGTGCATACTATGGAGGGAGCGTGGGTGAGTTGTTGCAATGCATTTAGTACATGGTTCATCCTACTGCCACTGCACATTGATGGTGAAGAGAGTGAATGTTGCTGGGGGTGACCATCGACTGGGCTGCTTTGTCCTGGGTGGCAGTGATCTTCTGGAGTTTTGTTGAACTCATTCAGGCAAGTATTGACCTGAAAGTATCGCCTTGTCTTATTTATGTTCCTTGGCTGCTCACCAAATAGCTGGTGGCTAAGGCTGTCTTCTTATGATAGCAACTGGATAAACACAAGTTACTTCTCAGGTGAGCGATTTTGAGCCTATAAAGGGCCAGTGAAACTAATCAGTGCAAACCCTGTAAACCCACAGCGTTGATCAACCGAGTGTTAATTTTAAAGAATAATTGTTCAGGGATGCGGATATCACTGGCTAGCATTTATTGCCCATCCCTAATTGCTCTGTGGGCAGTTAAGAGTCAACATTACTGCAGGCCTGGAGTCACATGTAGGCCAGACTGGGTAAGGATGGGTGACTTCCTTCCCTCAGGGGCATTTAGATACTTTTCTTCCAACAATCATCAGCGATCACCATCAAGTTAACGTTTAATCTAGATGTGTACTGTGTTCAAATTTCACCATCGGCATTCAAACCCACGTCCCCAAAACATTCTGGAATACTAGCCCAGTGACGTTACTGCTACATCACTACTTCACATGGTGGAAGAAAGTATTAAAGAGATTCAAGTTCTAAAACCAATTGGGTTTTTTTATACTGTAACTGATTCATGTGTACATTGTAATAAGAATTGACTTTGTTATGTTTATCCTTGGCTTTAGTTGATGTTTAGATCAAAACAGAAAACATTTTTCTTGAATACTTCCTTTAACAAGCAGATTTTTTTGCGGAACGTTTGGAAGTAAATTGGTGAAAATCACAATGAGTACTTCTGGGATGCTACTGCCTCTGTGTGGCACACCAGGGAATTTACAAGACTGCGGCAAGTTCCTATAAAATTACCAATGCTGTTAGATCAGAAACTTGAATAATGCAGTAATAAGGTTAATCTTTTACACAAGATCACATGATAAGTACAGATGAACAAGAACACTCAGATTACTTCATCCATCTGATGAAATTACAGGCCCCTCCTCACCGTCCCAAATTTTAACTATTGAAATTACCCTTAGATATTTTAATCAGGGTCCCAGAGTGAAGGGTCAAGCGTACTCCCAATTTACCTGGCCTAGGATTGACAATGTAGCACCAGCCAAAGGTCGAGTGAATCTTAGTCTTCACTGACTTAGATGACTCAGCTACTTTTTGCATGGAGGGGTGGGTTCAATTTTAATGTTGTAGCTAAATGTACTGCAAATCCAAGAACTCAATGCTGATTCTAATCGGCATTTTAAAACATTCATAAGCTGAAGGGCATATGGGAATATCATCGATTGGACATGAAATAGTTTTGACTCTGGAGAAGTGCATTCAGCTGAAGACATCCAGTTTTGTCTCTGCCAGTTCACTGCACAGCCAGCTTGGCTCCAGCAGCTGACAGCATTCTTGACTCCTCTCAGGATAGGTCTACAATACTGACATGGGGGCAAGAAGGTTGGATTCATTTATGGAACAGTGGGAAGCAAATATTGTGTGCTGTCCCTGTGTAGGGACATATAAACACAAACCAGCATTCAGATAGAGTTAAGAAACCCTGATGGCCCTGTGTAAACATAAGACATCACTCTCCTGAAACAGGGTGCAGTGACAATACAAGAATAAAAATGCCTCAACGCCTTGACAAAGATATTAGAATTCAGTGGCTGGCTCTGATAACTTACACTTCAAACAAAAACTGCAGTCTGTCTGAGCAGAAACGTTCTGCCCTGTGGCAGAAATTCGGATTTCACTTTTATTCCCTGAGAAAGTAATTGGGCTGAAATTAGGAGATACAACCAATGATTCTCTTAAAGAGTTTTTGATCATAGAAAATATTGAAATGCAGATGAAGGCCATTTAGCCCGTTGCAACCAAGCCACCCTCCCCCTCCCCGTACTGCAATGTCGTAAATCCCATTTTCTCCTGCTCTAGCCCCATAGCCCTATTAGTATGTTTCCTGATTTATTTACTTAAAGCATTCATCCAACTTCCTTTAGAAATCATTGATCATTTCCATTTCCATCGCTGTGTAAGCAGTGAATTGTAGGCCAGTATCACTGAATGTGTAACAATATTTGTCCTCCCATCCCTTGGGCCTGAAGTCTGGGTCCCCCTGATCATCTCATCAGAACTATATGCACCCATTATGCAATTCTATCAAAAAATCCTTTTAGCACTTTTGCTTCATGGATAAGACACTAATCTCTCCAACCTAACCTTGTAACTGAAATCCCTCATCTGTAGAACCAGTCTGGTAAATCTCCTATCCACCCTCTTGGAGGGTCTATATACTCTACCTGAAGTGTGATGGCCAGGACTGGATACAATACACCAGCTGTGGTCTGTCCATAGCTTTTCTAAGAGCCAGCATACCTTTACTTTTGTATTCAATACTTGTATTTGTTAAATTTAGGATCCCATGAAGGCTTTGTTAACTATAGTTTCAAAATGTTTTTCCACTTTTAAAGATTGATGCACATGAACTCTTGGGTTCCTCTGATTCTGCAACCTCTTTAAAAATACCATTAAATTTATACATATTCTTCCTATCTGCAAAATGCATTCCCTCAGATTTCTTTGTGTTAAGTTTTAACTGTAATTTGTCTGCCTCTGCTAGTGTCTATCAATGTTTTGTTGCAGTTGATCATTATCATCCTAAGTGTTTACTATACCTTCAAGTTTAATATCATCAGAAAATTTTGAAATTTTATTCTGTATTACAATTTCAAACTCACTTATATATGTATTTTAAAAAAAGCAGTAGTACTAACCATGACTTTTGGGGAACACAGCTGTTGACCACTCTCCAGTCTGCAAAAACAACCATTTTTACTGTTGTTTCTGAGATTTTCTTTATATTCATTCATAGGCTATAGACATCACTGGCTGGGTCAGCATTTACTGACCTTCCCTACTTTCCTTTGAGAAGGTAATGGTCAGCAACCTTCTTGAACTGCTGCAATCCAATAGATACAATTTGACTCACAATAAAGAAAGATGTACCAAGGTTATGAGGTTTATCAAGTGAATTTCAAAGCGTAGAAGTACAGCATTTAAGATCTTCCTCCCAATTGTGGAAACGGGGGAATGGGTACACAGTCAGATTAGGAAGAGTAAAAGTGAGATATGAGTTATAGAAGAGGTTGCACAGGGGAAGTCAGGAATGCGTTTAAATAAGTTAGTGATGGTGGGGGCTGGGGGAAAATGGGGGGCTTGGAATGTTGAAGAGAGCTAGTGGAGACAGCAAGGACAGGGTTCATAGATGAGTATGAGTCTTGGTGTTCTGGATGAGAGTGACTTTGTAAGTGGTCACCATCCAGAGGTGAGGAAGATAAACTTGGAGTGATTGAGAATTTGACCATCAATGGGGATTATTGTAGAGGTGGATGCACACTTTCTGACTGAGAAACGGGTAATGATTTGGAAGCTCATATCTCGTCGGTTGTGTACAGTTTCAATCTTGTGTGAGTAACCGGTGATGGGATGAAGGCAAAATCTTTTGTGAGCCAAATACGATGGTTTTAGTCTTGCTAATGTCAAGCTGGAGAAAGGGAGGAGTTCAGCATAAATTGCTTTCTCCGTTGTTGGAGCTTTATCTGGAGCACTGGATACAAATACCTCTCTTCAAGGCATCTGCTTTTATATTAAACTTTGGGATATGGCTTTTTCTGGCAAGACGAATGTTTATTATCTAGAACTAGCTGCCCATGTTATTTGATTGGGTAAATCGCTTGTGAACCCCTTTGTAGAGTCAACCATATTGGTGTGGTCATATAGAGGAAGAAACGTTTTCTTCTGGAAAGCATCTCAGTGAACCAATTGACTTTTTAACAACAATCCGACTACTTCATAGTCACTCTTACTAGTGGCAGCTGTTACTTTCCTCACTAATGTTTAAAAACTAAACCCAAATTCTGAGACAGTCCCAGTGGTGGTTAAATCCCTTTTGCCTCAGGTTGGATTATTGGTTCTTCTTTTTAACTGTTTGAATGTTATAGGTTACACCTCTATCACCACATCCTGAGCTGGGATGTTCTAGTCCAGAAGCAAAGACACAACCAGATGCTCTTTCTTTGTTAGTCCTATGGTGGGTAGATGTTGGGCATCATGCTGCCTTGATGGCACATGTTTTTATGCCTTCCTGGGGCATTAAATTGCAACTCCCCAGTTGCTGCGGCTGAGGCTGCATTTAATAGCCTTGGACATGAAGTTCAGGGCACCAGACAGGATTTTCAGTTTAGAGTCCACAAATATGTAAAATCTTCTCTCACAGCAATCATTTATGATCAGGTTTGTGAGAAACATTTATGAAGTCATTCAGATGTACAGTAAGAAAACAGTCCCTTCAGTCCAACTCTTCCATGCCCACCAGTTATCCTAAATTAATCTCGTCCGATTTGCCAGCACTTGGCCCATATCCCTCTAAACCCTTCCTATTCATATACCCATCCAAATGTCTTTTAAATTTCGTTATTGTACCAGCCTTTACCATTTCCTCTGGCAGCTAGTTCCATACACGTACCACCTTCTGCATGAAAAGGTTGCCCCTAGAGTCCCTTTTAAATGTTTCCCCTCTCACCTTAAACCTATGCCCTCTAGTTTTGGGCTCCCCTACCTGGAAAAAAGATGTTGGTTATTCCCCCTACCCACGCCCTGCATGATTTTACAAACCTCTATAAGGTCACCCTCAGCTTCCAATGCTCCAGAGAAGACAATTTTGGAACCAACTCGTCTGCCCTATGCAACAGCACATTTCACTCAATTGTGAGGCCATTTTTGGAGGCCATGGGACAGCCTGAGCCACAATATCAAAATGACTGTCCTAGAAAAAAATGCAGGGCTAATATCAGAATGAACCCCTGCAAACAATCAGTAAGAAGCACTCGAGAACATAAAACCTTGCTCATTTAAAATTCAATCTGATGTTGTGAAGCAAGGAGCCATACATTCTTCACAGTTTAAACTTGGTAAAGCCAAAAGACCTCATTGTCTGCATCATCCTTGTGAACAGTCTGTATCTCTTTGAGGATTTTTTTAAAAAAGTGGATGTTAATTTCATATTTGATGTTAGCGTCTCTCTGCTTCTATCTGAAGGTTATTGGTTCAATATCTGAATGCAAGATTTGATCAACAGATTGAGACTAAAATTCCAGCACACTACTGAGAAGATACTATAATGTCTGAGGTGCAGCAGAGCTTCTGACAAGATTTTAACCTTCGATCACCTGGTAAGGGAAAAGGCAGCAAGACTGAGAAACAGTGATGATATTCATTTACCAACACCTCTGTCTGTGGGACCTTAATGTTCAGAAATTAGTCACTCAGTATATCCAGGGTAACAATGGGGAGAAGTTATCCATTGCAAACAAATTGCTTTCGATTTTTTTTTTGAAAATGCAATAAGCAATCTTTGTTTTTAGTACACTGTTCATCTTCTCCAGAAATATTGCTCCACACTGCATGAACCTGTCATCATTTCTGACATCTTGTGGCTGCTTGTAGTTTTACAGCCTTCAGCCACTACTGCTGCAGTCAGGAGGTCTTTCTATTTAGATTAGATTCCCTACAGTGTGGAAACAGGCCCTTCGGCCCAACCAGTCCATACCGACCCTCTGAAGAGTAACCCACCCAGACCCATTTCCCTCTGACTAATGCACCTAGCACTATGGGCAATTTAGCATGGCCAATTCACCTAATCTGCACATCTTTGGACTGTGGGAAGAAACCGGAGCACCCAGAGGAAACCCACGCACACACAGGGAGAATGTGCAAACTCCACACAGACAGTCGCCCAAGGCTGGAATCGAACCTAGGAGCCTGGTGCTGTGAGGCAGCAGTGCTAACCACTGAGCCACCGTGCCTCAGGGACCTGGATTTGATTCCATCCTCAGGTGACTGTACGTGGAGTTTTCACATTCTCCCCTTGTCTGGTTTCCTCCCACAGTCCAAAGCTATGCAGGTTGAGTGGATTGACCATGCTAAATTACCTATAGTGTACGGGGATGTGCAGGCTAGGTGGATTGACCACGTTAAATTACCTATAGTGTATGGGGATGTGCAAGCTAGGTGGATTAACACATGGGAAATTGAAATTACAAAGATAGGGTAGGAGTTGGGTGTGATGGTCTTTGGAGGATTGCTGTGCAATTCATTGGCCAAATGGCCTTCTTCCATGCTATAAGGATTCTATGATGATAATTACTCATCAAATTAATATTTAACAGAGAATCCCAGTCATAGCCATAACACCTATCCCTGCAACATTCCTCTCATACACTTTCCTGGCCTGGTGGCATTTCACTAGTTTGAATTTGCTGTACACACCCTTGTTACGACAGTGAAACAATCACTTCAAAGTTTTACCTGGGAGACTATTGGCCTAATCATAGTTATAGGGTCATACAGCACAGAAACAGGCCCTTTGACCCATCTATGCCGACTAACAAACACCAAACTACACTAATCCCATTTACCTGAACTTGGTCCATAGCCTACTATGCCCTGGTGTTTAAAGTACTCACCCAGATGCTTCTTAATTGACTAAGTTAAAACATAAACAATTCCAAGGTAAATGTGGAGAGAATGTTTCCTATTATGTCAATATCTAGACTCTCAAATTAGGATCAACTATTTAAAACAGAGTTTTGGTGAAATTTCTTATCTCAAGTGTATCTTGAGTTTTTAAAAACTTTTTCCAGTGAAAGTTCTTGATTGTTTTTATGGTAAAGTTAGATAGATTCTTGATAGGCAAGGGATGAAAGACTATCAAGAATAGGCAGGAATGCAGATTTGAGTTTACGATCAGTTCTTTTCTTAAATGGTAGAGCAGCCTCAGAAGGAGTACTCCTCCTAATCTGTGTTTGTACATTGGTCAGTGGTGAGTGTCACTGATTCACTACTAACAGAAAAATCCATCTTATGTAGGAACTTTCTTGTGGAACTACAACATTTAAAACTCTATATAAACTACCATGCTTCATTAAAGTGTCCTCTTGAGTCAATTAGGCCATAACACCAGAAGAAATAAGAACATGATTAGGCCATTCCTGCTTTGCCATTCAATAGAATTATGGCTGTGTTTTTTTTTCTTTTTATATCCAGAAGTGCTCTTATGCACAACTGAACATTGTTTTTAATCTATTAACTACCGACAGTAATGGGTGTGCTTTCAGGGTTAATGTCTGGTTAATCACATTATTTATTTTTGTGATGTTTTTGTTGAAATAGAATAAATATATGATAGCTATTAATTGTTGAAGCATATAGGGAGCACCTGCAACACTGGGGATGCGAGGAGCTGTAAGACTGAGCTCTCAATAAACTGTTTCTGTTTCACTGACTAGCTTGGACCTGGGATGACATTAACAGCAGATAAAGGTGTGTAAAGGCAAAGATTCGAAACTATGGGCAGAATCTTCCAAGCCCTTGAATGCCGTGGTATCATGGCTCATTGGGGTAACATGCTGAAAATCAAGTCCTGTTATTCCCATAGTTATCACAAAAGTTAAAGATTTTAAAAAGTACACAAAATGTCACACTTCAACTATTTTTCAGACCCAGGTTGACAGAAAGTTTAGAGAGGGTTACTGTACTTAATAGAAATTGCTATTTATCTATTTATAGTTAGACTCTAGCTAAAGGTAAACTATTCTAACAATACTAATTAAAACTCTAAACCCTTTAGAAAATCCACTTCACACACACATGAACACATGCACATAAACACATCCACATGCATACACATACAACGTATATAGGTAAAAAGCACAGATGGAATGAAACTAGGAATGCAGTTCAGTTGTCTTTGTTCACATTATGTGTTAAATTGGTTCGTGCTGATTAAATGTGTTATTTCCTGAATGCTTCCACCTATTTGCAAGAGACACAGAATGGTTGGTTCTCTTATCAATTATGAGCCACAATTTACAGCAACTGCTGAAGAAAAGATAGACTGGTTTTATTCAGGTCGAAAGTGGATTTTGACTGCAGAGAACTGATGGACAACTCTTGACCTGATGGAGATCTGTTCACTTTTCTGTATCTTGTTCCCAGTCCCAAGCTGTTCAGTTACTTGAGTACCAATCACTGTGCTCAACTTCTATGCAACTGGCTGCTCCAAAGGATCCACTGGGGATCTGTGTAAGATCTCACAACCCTCCACTCACAAATATACTAAGGCTTCAATTTGAGCCAGATCACATCACTTTGTCTCATTCCCTAGTGGTGGGATGAGTGTTGCAGTCTGGGTTGTAGGCATTGACAATGTAGTTGGCTTCCTCCAGTTGGAGGACACTGTAGACTGTACACACCTTGCATTGAGAGAGTCTTATCATAATTCAGCCGACTTTATCAATAGTCATCTGTGATCATCAAAACCACATCTGGAATATCCGCACCAGGTACCCAGAAAATAGCCACAATGCCTATATCTGGGAAAACGCTCACCTTCCTGCTTTGTTTCAAGGACTAGGTGCCTTACAAGGATGCTCACTGCGAGGCAAAGGCTACCCTCTGCAACTATGTCTGATGGCACTGTTACTCAAACTTCCCTGACTTAGATCAAGTGTAGATGCAAAGCAGCACATTCTTCAACTAGGGCCATCATGGAGTAGACTATGGGCCTCCTGAAGAGGAGGTTCTGATGCTTGAATCCACCTGGGAGGGGTTGCAGTAATCTATAGAGGATGTTACATTATCCCAGCATGCAGTGCTCTGCATGACTGGAACAGGCAGAGAGAAGAGAGGACGTGATGGACCCTAAAGAACTGGGACAGCAATAGCAATCTTTCTAAGAAGGAGGAGGAGGCTGTTGAGCAGGGAAAACATTACCGTCTACATGATAAAGTGATGTGGTATCCAGTGCAACAATCTAGACAGGACTTGTTAGATGCTCAATTCCAATAGATGTTAAGTAAGTGCATGATCACTCATTGACTAGATTTGTAGCTCGGAGAAAGTGAGGACTGCAGATGCTGGTGATCAGAGTTGAAAAGTGTGGTGCTGGAAATGAACAGCAGTCAGGCAGCATCCGAGGAGCAGAAGAATCGACGTTTCAGGCATAAGCCCTTCATTAGGAATGTGGAGGTGGGGGGAGGGGCTGAAAGATAAATAGGGGTGGGGATGAGGTGGCTGGGATGGTGATAGGTAGTTAGAGGTGGGGGTATTGGTGATAGGTCAGAGGGGAGGGTGGAGCGGATAAGTTAGAAGGAAGATGGACAGGTGGGACAGTTCAAGAGAGCAGTGCCGAGTTGGAGGGTTGGATCTGGGATGAGGTGGGGGGAGGGGAGATGAGGAAACTGGTGAATGCGACATTGATGCACTGTGGTTGGAGGGTCCCAAGACGGAAGATGAGGCGTTCTTCCTCCAGGTGTCCGGTGCTTTGGATTTGGCGATGGAGAAGGCCCAGGACTTACATGTCCTTGACAGTGTGGGAGGGGGAGTTGAAGTTGTCGGCCACAGGGCAATGGGTTTGTTTCGTGCGTGTATGTCAGAGATGTTCCCTGAAACATTCCGTAAGTTGGTGTCCTGTCTCCCCTTTTGTGGAGGAGACCGCATTGAGAGCAAATGACAAGAGTAGCTGAGGTGGGTGAATGTGCAGGAAAATCTCTGGCGAATGTGGAAAGATGCTTTGGGGCCTTGGATGAGATAAGGGGGGAGGTGTGGGTACAGGTTTTGCATCTCTTGTGGCAGCAAGGGAAGGTGCTGGGAGTGGAGCGTGGGTTGGTGGGGGTACTGCCTTATCTGCTGTGATTGTCCAGTGCCACACTTTTCGACTGTAGATTTGTAGCTGCTTGAAAAGCAAGCAGTCCCTGTCTCTTCTCAAAGGTAAATACAGGTTTTGTTTTATTCTTCTCTTTGCTGAATAAAAGCAAATGTTTTCAACTGTTTGAAAGCATTCTGGTCCTGATGATGTACATTGAACAATGGGAAAATGTCAGGTGATTGTTTGGCAATGGCATGAGTCATTGGAGAAAGAGTAGCATTCTCTCAACAGGATTCTAAAATGGGATGGTGCTAAGGCTGGGTAACCTTTGTTGCCAGGTTTTTTATTGCACATATATTTACAAATGTACACTTGTATTTGTAATTAAAGGTCAGCTGTATTGCCAATGTATTTGTTTTTTATTCTCCTCCCATTGCGTGCAACCCATGGCTGCCAGGGCTTGAGCTGGTGTATGGCTGGGCATTAAAAATGGTGCTGATGCCAGGAACCCAAGGAGGTTCTGATAGTGGTGAATACTTCTACCTCCACTTAAAAGGAATATAGCAGAGTGTCATGGAAACATAGTGCATAGCTAAGGAGGCAAGCTATGGAGAACAGCACAAGAAATCTCACTTGGGTTCACAGAACCAAACCTTTCATGAAACTCACCAAAATTGACACTAAGCCAGTATCTGGTAAGATCCAACTATACGAGACATTTTCAGACAAAAAGTTGTTATTTAGTGTCTTTAGAGAAACCAAGTGTAATGTGATTTTCTACCCCTGATCCGTGAAGCTGAACCTAATGATCAACAGGCTATATGGACATAGGTTACATCCTTTCTAAAAAGAACACAAGTTATAGTCTCAGCACGGTCAGTTTGTATGGGAAACAGGTCAAGGTGTAAAGTGTTCTCAGAGGTAGAGGTTCGAGATTTAGACACGGAGGAAGGTTTAGAGATGTTTGTAGAAAAACCAGAAGTGCTGGCTTTCCTGCTCATCATGATAATGGAATTGCAGAGAATTCAGATTATAATCATGCACATTATTATGCAAATTAAAAATCATGTTTGGGCAACTGTGCAATACTTTCAGACACCAGGAAAGTCTGTCTCTGAGTGTTCTGTGTTCTGATAATATTGGGGTGTAGGGAAAATATGAGATAAATATGAATTATTTTTTTCCTTTAATCTCATCTCTTCACTTTGATTTTGACTTAAATTTGTTATAAGTTATGAATGTGGATTGTTTATGTGCCACAAGTCTTACAAATATTTCAACAGCTTGTCTATAGGGGACCAAGTTTCTCTACCATTGCTGCAATAGTCTGTAAAAATGTACTTTCAAAATGGTTCCTCAGTAAACTTAAATTAGCATTTTGCCAGCTATCACCACTGAAGTTGGTGAAATTTGGATCTGGAATAAAATGTTCTAATGTCAACCATATAATCACCATCAATTGCCATGAAAGCCCATTTGGTTCATTAATGTTCTTTGGAGAAAGAAACCTGCCATTCTAACCTGCTCTGACCTACATGAGATTTTCGGACTCACAACAATTGGGATTGACTAAATACTAATCCAAGTAATGACATGCATGTCCCATGAACTGAATTTGTATTTCAGTTGCATTTCAATGATGTGCATGCAAGCACATTCCAAAGGCAAAGTTTTAGTCTCATGCTATTTTAGAGATAGATCATAAGCCAATTTATTCTCTACACCCAAGTTCATGCAGATTTCCTGCTATGTAAACTATACATTTTAAAAGAAAACTGGATTCCACTTTGAGGAATTTAAAACTGTGCACTCAGAGAATTTCCTGTTACCAATTGACACAAACAAGAATATCCCCAATGTATTTGTGATCTCCTTCATTACTGATGCTATTGGAAGCTTGATTTGCTCAGGAGTGCAGAATTCTTGCATAGGGCCTGCAATTATCCTCAATTGGACAAATTCCAGCCAACCCTGACCCACAGAAGAAGAAATTATTTCCATCATGGCAAAGGCCGTGACTTGAGTGCCAGGTCTGGTTCGGTAGTAGCAACTTAACCTTGAAATCAGCTGCATGATATGTTCAAAACCTGACCCTATAAAACTAGGCGAACACATTTTTGCAGTACTGAACCAGTGATGCTGAGATTTGAATGAAACATCTAGTTAAATATGTACATTAGTTGGCAATGTCAGCTGGAATTCTGCACCACTAGATTATTATTGGAATCCAACTGCTATGAATGAGACTGACATTGCAGTGGCTGAAAATTAGAAATGGCTTCATGCGGCAGCAGTCATTTAAAGTAATTAATTGCCTCTTTGGACTAACATGAGAGAACAATTCAGTGATAATTAGGGAAATGCGTCCTGAAAACAGTATTGAATTATTTTGCTCCGATTTCAGATAGCATCAAAGAATCTCTAGCACCTCCAATGAATGTGGTACTATCAGGAGCTCTGGTGGAAGTCCGTGTATAGCCACAAAAAATGACCCACTGCCTCTGCAATGCCAACTGCTACAGTTAGTGGAATTAGTTAGCTTTATTTTCTGTCTAGTGATATAACTTGAAGAACTTGCCCCAATATTATTTGACGAAGGACATGTAGTTGAAGGAACATTGATTGATCCATTGGGTGAGGCTGGAATGGGAAGTGTGAAAGATTGTTTTATTTGTTTGCTTTCTGAACAATATATGTTGTAATTAATTCCCTGAAGGCTGAACAACAATACTAACATGCAGACTTTATTTCTTTGTTTGCATTTCTAATGAATGGGCAATGACATGAAATTCTGTTTCTCATTCCACTGCAGATGCTGCCTGATTTGCAGAGTATCTTGAGTGTTTTCAGGTTTTGTTCCCTCATTACTTGTTATTATTAATTAATATCCAATAATATTCCATTAGGGCTTTATGGATGCTGTAAAGTATTGTTGTGGGTGATAATAAGATTTTGTCTTTTACCCCCAGTTTCCATATCATTCACACATCATAAAGAGTGATCAGATCATATTCATTCTGCTTGGGGGAAAATAACATGAGGAAAATCACTTACAGTTTGACTAGATCTCCATGATTTGCACACTGGCATACATCTTGTATCATGTAATTCATCAAATTAATTAGACTGTCACTTATTTCAGGACATTATAGAGTGGAGCAATCGAACAGCTGGTGGAATGCAACTAATTTAATTACTGATTATGCATGAGGTATATAATGCTTCAAACAACCTGCTGTCTATTTAGAATAATTTATTTTTTAATGACCACTAGCCCTAACAAAGCCAGAGGAATTCAATATTTCTTCAATATTTCCACCATTTTCTCCGTTTATAATATTTTGGGATACAGTTCTTTGGATATCTCATCTCAGTGTGAACCTGTGAAAATCAACATCTGCACAGTCATTCAAAGTGTGTAACAGGGATGTATACATGAATATCAAAAGTATTCACATTGAGGTACGTCAGAGTTGAACATGGTGTATAGAGAAAAGTTCATTTCTCTTGCACGATGGCACTGTAGGTGGTGATTTATAAACTTTTCATTATACTCATTTGAGCACTTGTGACAATAAAGCTGATTCTAATTCTAATTTGAAATGCATATTAGAAATATTAAGACTATTACAATTGTGTTGAGATATTTAAGATTGAAGTACGTTATGTGGAAATAAGTTGCATTTTTTGCAAATTTTATGATATTTAAAGCAAAATGCTTTTTAAAATGTAATTTTATCAAATTCTATGACGAAAATATGTATTTGGGAAGAAAAACATAAATATTCTTCTTCAAGGTTCTGAAGAAAAGGCTTATTCAACTCAACACGTTAACTCTGGCTTGCTCTCCACAGGTGCTGCCAGACCTGTTGAATCATTCCTGATTCTTTCTAGTGTTATTTCAGATTTCCAATATTATTTTGCTATAATTTCCTTTTGAAAGGGATGCCGGGAAATAATAACTCTTGTTTTGCATAAGACAAACTAGGAATCCAACTTATGGAACTAATTAGCTTAACTCATTATCTAGGCTGACAGCAACCGAATGTGCTGCACTTATAAAAATACTGCTAGATTGTGAAGAGCTGATCCAACAAAAGACAAGTGCAGACGTTGTAATTCACTGAATGCAAATGTTATGCCATTCTCAGCAAGATAAACAAGAAGCAATTGCACAAAGCTAGATCATGATTTTAAGGTAATTAACTTAAGTAACTTGTAACAACAGATTTACTGAGATGATTTCCATGACCTCAAATGAAGAAACAAAGCTTTTCATCAATACAGAGAAAACCACCTACAGTGTTTCTTTGCCTTTAAATCTGAGGTCATAATGAAGTAGAAGGCAAAACAAGAGCATTAGTTTTTAAATTTCTGGGACAGGAGGACAAGAGGGAGTATATTCAAATTAAGACACAAAGGCAAAATTAGGAATATTAGGAAACTCTTCACACAAAATGGAATTAATTCTAGGATTTTGATAGCATGGCACTTGTGCTCTGATTGCAAATCATGATGGTGAGTGGCTTGGAAGTGAATGTGTAGTTGGTGATGGTGTTCTTTGCTTCTGCTGCCTTTGTCCTTCTAGAAGGTGCAGGTTGGAGGAGCCTGAGAGTGTACTGCACTACTTATTGTACATGGTATGACTGTAGAAGGTGGTGGATGTGGTGCCAGTCAAGTGGCATTTTCTTTCCAATATTATACTTTATTCATAAAACTAATTGTAAAATATTAGAATCAATAGCAATGGAGGAGGTTGTTGCAACTAAATCTCTCTGAGGGATCAGTCCCAAGGCACCAACAGGTGGGATCCATATTTGGAAAATAATTACAATTAGCATTATTATCCTAGTTTTCCATTTCATCAAACTTTGCAATATGGAATGCATTTATAATTTAAGCTTTATCCTGATTTAGTTAAAGCAAATGAAGTGGGCTGTCTAACTGGAGTCAACCCACAACTGCCACTTTCTCATCTTTCTCTGTAACAGAATATTATCTCTCCAGGCTGCACTACCAGATTAGACATGCAAGGAAGCAAAAGATGAATAATTACTAACTCACCTTATTGCTCACTGTTGCTGTTAATTCAAAAAATTCAACTTCACTTTGCTGAAATATGAATCATTTTCCTTTGAACTTTTCATTGTACAAATATTAAAGTGCTGCTATATGTCAGATTACAGTCGACTCAATACAGAAGGGAAATTTGTTTAGTTCATTCCTCCTTTACTAAAGGTGGGTGTAATAATATTTATTGTAATTAAACTTCATCAATGTAATATCATCTATGTTTTAGAACTGCATGAGCACACAATATTTAATTAAATATTGTTCCCAGATGGATATCCTGAAAAATATAATTGTGCTATTTACTAATAAGGATCCATTAAGTTTCAAAGTTCAGCATCCATACTGTTGACCTCCATAAAATAAAATCATCATTTGAATCACAGAATAAAACAAAGCTTTCAGGAATAGTTGTGCATTTTCTGGCATTTTCTTTCCAATATTATACTTTATTCATAAAAATAATTGTAAAATATTAGACAACATTTTAATACTTAGCAAAGGCATTCCACATCAGGCATGCAGCAACCCCTTTCATGTTACAAATACATAAAGTGCCATCGATATGTAGTTCTCAATGCAACATGTTTCACTCTGAGATGCCTCAAAACATTTGCAAAAATCTTCATTTACACTGTACATTTATTGTGAGCCACACAGCGTGAAGGGCATTATGCCTCCTAGTCTCTTGGTGCCCTGTGACTGCAAGTCCCAGTGTTGGAAATGTAAAAGAATCCTTCCTGCTGCAAATCTGATGTTCTCAATAAGATAGAGCAAAACGGGTTCAGTCTGATTGTTACACTTCTTAGAGAGGTTCTATTTGCTAAGGTTGATCTGCTTATTAATTTGCCCTTGAATGCTGCCATTTAACAGTCAGGGCAGGTTGAATCTGCTGCCACTGCAGGATGCCCACATATACATGGTACAATTGATTGTACTCACGTAGCCATCAGAACAGGCTAGCAGCAACCATCAGTCTTCATGCAACCAGCAGCAAAGGGTTCCACTGATGAATAGACAGGTCATCAGTTACCACACCAACCAAATAACTCTGGTCTCCATGTGTTATCCTGGGAGCAGTCATAATGCCTACACTCTTTCAGGACCCATGGCACACACATGGATGACTGCTCAGCAACAGAGGCTATCCATTTGAAGTGTAGCTTCTGACCCCTGTCAAGAATTCACAGGCTGACTCTGATGAGAGGATTAACACTGTACATGTTTCTACAAGGTTTATTAGAGAGCAGATCTTAGCATTCCTCAAGATGAGTTTCAGGTATCTGTAAGGTGATTGGCAGGTGTCTTTTCCCTTGCGTGAGGGAGGGGGGTCATATATTTAAGGTAAGAGTAGGAAGAGTTTTAAAAAGACATAAGGGCCAACTTTTTTACACAAAGAGTTGTTTGTGGGAATAAACTTCCAGAGGAAGTGATGGTCAGGTACAGTTACATTGTTTAAAAGACATTTGGATAAGTATGTGAACAAGAAATGTTTGGAGGGATATGAACCAAGCGCAATCAGGCAGGACTAGTTTAATTTGGAATTATGGTCGGCATGGACTGGTTGGACTGAAAGGTCTGTTTTCACGCTGTGTGACACTGTAATTCTATTTCTGGATCAGTCAGATGATCCAATCCTGTACACTCCAGCCAGAGAGTCTTACATCTTAAATTGTACCCTCCCTAATGTGATTCGACAAAGGATTGGGATGGTAGTGAGGGTGAGGGATTGTCTTGGGACAGCACAAGTGAGAGATATGTCCTCTAAGGAGAAAATTGACACTGACTATGCAGATATGGCTCAGGAGGACTCTCACTGACACAAAGTCATCAAGGCTATGATCTGATGAACCACAGAGCTGCCGGAACAGCTCTTCGCCACCTGCTTCCAGGAGGACTGAGCGACATGGACACCTTGCTTTTGCTGTTCTGTTTCTATGGTCCAGCTGGCTGGGTGGTCACTGCATTCTCTATTCACTAGATTGCATTTGCAATATTATTTAGAATAAGGGCAGCATGGTGGCTCAGTAGTTAGCACTGCTGCCTCACAGCACCAGGGTCCCAGGTTCGATTCCAGCCTCGGGTGACTGTCTGTGTTGAGTTTGTACATTCTCCCTGTGTCTGCGTGGGTTTCCTCTGGGTGCTCCGGTTTCCTCCCACAATCCAAAGATGTGCAGGTTAGGTGAATTGGCCATGCTAAATTGCCCACTACTGTTAGTGTTAGGAGGGAAATGATTCTGGGTGGGTTACTCTTCGGAGGGTCGGTGTGGACAGGTTGGGCCGAAGGCCCTGTTTCCACACTGTAAGGAATCTAATCTAAAGGGGAAGTTTTTCCATCTATTTGCTTGTGATATGATAACTTTGGGCAGAAAGCTGAGCTGAAACAACCTCTAGGCTCTGTGTTAACTGCAATCCCCCAAAGCTGTAACACAATGGGTACTCCCAAGACCAGAGACTCAGAGAGGGCTGTGATAATGCGGGACATCCCTCCACTAAATAGAGGAACAGAGAGCTCAACCTGAGGAAAGCTCCCCAGATAATACTAAATAGCTTTAGTCCCATCTGCCCTTTCTCTCTCCCCTGCAGTCCCCTAAAATGGTGTCCCATTGCAGTGGCAATGCCTTCTCAGTTACTGACCTTCCAGTAACAGAGATGTAAACAAATTCCAACAACTTCCCAATATGTCCCCATCTTGGAACAGTGACAGTCACCTCTCAGGTGTATTTTGCATAGTTCACATGTTGAGAATATCTAGCCTAGCTATGGAGACTCTGGACATGGATAAGACTTTGGTTCAATACCAGGCAGCATGACATGCCTGAATTGCCTTTGTAGCTGCCCCAGGCCCAAATTCCTGTTGATGAACTGATGGGACACAGTGTGAATCCCTGTATGGTAGGCTGAAAGTGCCTATTGGATTTTTTAAGGTCTGATCAAAATGATTACAAGAAGACACATGCACTTCAATGTATAGCTACTTAATATATGTAACAAACTAATGAGGGAATCTATTCTCTTAAGCTACTTGATATATGTGCAAACGAATGAGTCTCAGTGTCTTGTCTTCATGCTGGGTACTATGGATGGCTGTGAGAGCTCTCTCCCACAGATTCCAAGGCCCAAGTTACACAAATCCCAGTCTGTTGGGGAAATCCAATGAGTGGAACAAAGTCTCTGGTAATAATGCTATTCTGGTAACGTGCTGTATTAACATTTTTAGTACATTCAGCACTTTTCTAGACATTCCACTGTGCAGAAAATAAGTTGTAAACATTTCCAGGTGGCTTTATGTTAACTACATAAAAAATGCTTCTCACAATCAAGGTTACGTAGTTATCTCCCAGTGAAAACAGACTGTTCTATTACACCAGGCCTATTTTCACTTTGCTTCAATTGCTCATTGCCATGACCACTTAACCTTAACCATAACCACTTAATGGTCCTGTTTGGAGATATCATTTTTAAACTCAACACCACAGTCCTGAAACATTACCTCCACAGCTTCGATTGGACTGTCCAAATGCTATTGTCCATGTTTCACTCAGTTACAGCAGGTAGAGCAGGCACATACATTAATGATGCAGTGAGACATTCAAAGTTGTCATGTAAGAAGGGAAAAGTCTTCTTGAAATGAGGGAAGATGCTGCGCTGATTTCATTTCAGCTAACTACATAGGCATCTAGAGAAGAAAATAGACTACAGGAAGTATTAGAACAGTGTAAGGGCCTACTTATCTATCTGAGTTCTAGGTTTATTTATTAAAATCAATCAACACATGAGCCACTGAGGTGCCCTTAAAGAGATTTCTTCTTTCTTTGTCTATCACCTTGTCACAGCTGGGGTGGATGCAGCTTGCTGCTTGATACACTGAGGTGACTGTGAAAACATTGGGCCCCATTCTCCTGCACAGATTGATAGGTGCCCTCCTCAGCTTAATCTGCAATTAAGTCACTGGCAGAGAAGAAATGGAGAGGCAGGGTACCTCTGGAGTGCCCCAAGATGCCCATCGTGCCAGTCTGTTGCTCCTTCTCCCTATGGGTGCCTACTGGTACCACCCTGTTTCATTGAGAAGAAGAGGCACTGGAATGAGTTTGCAATTTCTCGTCTACCTGCCACCTGATCATTGATGTTGAGCATCCAAGCTTAAAGCAATTGAGTGCAGGTCCAGCAGCCACTGGGTGTTCTACTGGACCTGAATGGCCTTTCCGGTGAGACAGCCAAGTGCTCACATGCCTATTAACATAGTAGTCAGAAGATGGGACACTCCTCCATGTTCGCTCTAATCTGGTGAGGATTCCGGCATTCTTGTCTGCCATTCCCCTGCCTCTCTCTCTGCGGATTGAGCATTTTAGTAATGGATAAGTGGAGAGCCACATCTATTGCATGGTTTGAACAGGTGTCTGGTTTCTGACAATCCTCTGAGTGTCGACGATCTTAGGAGTTACTTTCTCCAACAGCCGTGGACACATCATTGAAATGCTTAATAGACTGTGAATCTATTTGGCTCAGGTACCCAGTGAGGTGACAGTATTTGTTCTGGTGGAGAATGCAGTTCAGCACCTTGTCTGTACAAACTCTGTATATTCACAGGATGCATCCTCAGCAGTGTGTAGAAATCTTTCAAATTGTGTTGTGAGTAGTTAGTTAAGTCTATTCTGTTCTATCTTAATTTTTTTACATAATATATTTCTGTTTAATTATTGAAAACAAATCTGCAACATTGCATGCTTGTGTTTTATTGAAAGCCACCTTGATAAATTTAGAAAGAACAAAATATAGTCCATTAAGTTAGATTTTCATCTGGGATCTAACCTAGCCAGTAATAGCATCAGCTGGAACCATAACAGTTCTCACCCACCAATTGGACTTCATCTTCTGTGAATGCATTGAGGATCTTGAGGTCAGGAAGGTTTCCTCTAGCCTTCACCCTCTCCTTGTTATGAGAGACAGTGAAGGATCCCATGTTATGGGAATGTATGCATGAGCCTTTGAGCACAGAGACAATTGGAAACTTGATGATCGTGCATGGCTCTGCCAGTTAATGATCCCTCCACAGAGAGTGGGAAGTGCAGTCTCTGGGAGGAGTTAGAACATTGTCAGCATATGTTGGGGCTGAGACCTTCAGTGCACATCATGCAAGTGATGGTGAGGTGGTCAGGCCTGTGGCAACACAGAGGCATAATTAGACTATGTGTATGTGATTGTATTGAGAAGATATTGGAACTTAGCCTTGCAAGATGCAGAGATTATTCATTTGCTTCTTATACTGGGGTCTTGCTGGTGCTGACCTTATGTGTAACCTATGTCTTGACACCCAGGTTCAATGGGAAGGCTTCTTCCTCCCTTCAGAGGGGACCTCCTTTCTGGTTAAGATGGCCTAGTACAGACATTACAATATCCAGTCACAAATGACAAGAGAGAAGTACCCACTAATTGGCTGACTGTGCTCCTGTGACATTGCAATTTGATTTTGATCTCAAGGCATACTCTGTTACTAACACAAAATGCAGGGGTATTAAGTGCAATTTCATAATTTTTACTGACACCACAGTCACTGCTTTCACTTGTCTAATGTGGTATACGTCTTTGAAACTAAGAGAAAGTAGACTCTTTCACATTAATAATTTGTTGCAATCTCCACTCACTGAATTGTTGGCATAGTTAGAATGTGAGAACGTCAGATGTTATTGAGAACAAGCTTTACTTTACAGTTTTCAGAAAGTCATTTTGTTGGCTTTTCATTCTTTGTCCTCTGCTTGTGTTGCCATGGGCATTTAACATTTCCAGTCAAACCAAGGGAAGCCTGCTGGGAAAGCATGTCTCTTGCACATCTGCTGATGGAACAGGGCATTGGGAAAACTTGACATGGGTATCTTTGCCAGAGCGACCTATATTTATGCAGCTGAGATTTTTCTTATCTCCCTAGAGTATTTGATCATGTTGCCCTTCATATTATCCTCATTAGCTGATATATGAGGACACCACGGGGTAATTTTGAAAGTTTGCACCAAGTTATAAAATTACAAAAAGTATTTCCATTTTTCTTTTGTTCAAATTGCTTCACCTATGTATCTGTTTGATCTCTGACTTGTACATTGCATTTCCATGCATAATCAGACAAACTGCTTACATTTACTCAAAACATACCTTTTTTGTGAGTTAGTTGCATTTGGGTTTAAATAATACTTGGATGTAAGATTGATGATTACTTTGTAGTATGCTAATAATAAATATCAAGGATCGATTATCATCTGAGGATATATTGTATAAAATTATGATATTTTTGTGAATAGTAGTGTTATTAGCATACTAGTATAGCTACAATACAGGCTTAGTAAGGGGCATGGTCAGTGTGTACAAGACTTCAGCAGAGTCAGATGAAGGCAGAGTTGGGAACTTGGTCCAAACTGCAATTCAGTGCAGCGGGATACATTAACTGAAGTTTTCTACAAGAAGCAAACTTCCCACAGTGTGAGATGAATATGAAATGGTGTAGATCGAGAGGCTAACCTTCAGTGAGATCTATGGCGGACAGATCTCACAAATGCAATGATAGAAGCTGATGTTTGAATAGAGCTGGTAAATATTTCAGCCTTTAGCATAAGAATTTAAGAACTAGGAGCAGGAGTAGGCCGTGTGGCCCATTGAGCCTGTTCCGCCATTCAATAAGGTCATGGTTGATCTTTTTTGTGCCCTCTCTCTGTAACTCTTAATTCCTTCATTGTTCAAATAAATATCTATCTTAGCTTCAAAAACATTTTCTGAAGTAGCATCAATTACTTCATTGGGCAGGGAATTCCATAACCCCCTGGGTGAAGAACCCCCTGGGTGAAGAAGTTCCTTCTCAATTCAGTCCTAAATCCGCTCCCCCTAATTTTGAGGCTATGGCCTTTTGTCCTGGTTTCACCTGCCAGTGGAAACATATTCTCTATATCTATCTTATCTATTCCCTTCATAACTTTATATGTTTCTATAAGATCCCCCCTCATTCTTCTTATTCCAATGAATATATTCCCAGTCTATTCAATCTCTCCTCATAGGTCAACCCCCTCAACTCCAGAATCAAACTTGTAAAAGTAAGATCTTTAGTTTGTGCTGAGTTCTCCAGTGTTTTTATTCTTTTCTCTATTTTCTTTAAAAGAAAATAGCTGCTTGGGTACAAGATTGATACTGGTGAATTTGTTTTTATTTTACAAACTGTAAAGATCAACTAAATAATTTATAAATGAAATCAAATATGATGGTCATGCCATGACCAATGTGATCCAAGGGAGGAAATAAATACAGTAATGATTACTAGAGAAAAAACTGTTAGGGAAACGAATGGGGCTAAAGACCGATAGATCTTCTGGACCTGATGGATTCATCAGAGGATACTCATAGAAGTAGCTACAGAGGAAATGGTCACATTGGTAATAATCTTCCAAGAATCCTGAGATTCTGGAAAAGTCCCATTTTTTTTGAAAACTGAAAACCTTTATTTAAAAAGGGAAGGAGAGAAAAAGCAGATAATTCTTGGCCAGTTAGCTTAAAATCTGGTATTGGGAAAATGTTACAGTCTGTTATAAAGGATGTAATAGCAGAGCATTTAGATATACAAATATGATCAAACAGAATCAGCATTGCTTCACAAAGTGGAAATCATTCCCGACAAATTTATTAGAATTCATTGAGGAGGTAACAAGCAGGATAGACAAAAGAGAAGAAGTAATTTGGATTTTAGAAGGCATTTGATAAGATAACACATATTAGAGGCATGGATAGAGAATTGTCTGACAAATAAGAAACAGAGTGTTGTGATAAGGAGGCATTTTCTAATGTTGTGAAAGTTGAGTGATCATAGGGGTAAAATCTGAACATAGGTGAGAAGCTGGGAATCTGACTGGACAGGAGGATGGGGATGTTTAGAAAAAATATTTCTGCTCCTCTCAGAACACTAGCAGCAGTGTTGGGAAAGCATTTATACCTTGCCTCGTTATAGATTTTCTGCACCCATTAAAAGTTAAAATAGTATAAAATCTGAGACATTCAGAATGCTTTCAATATCTAAGTGAACACTTAACATAGTCCTGGGTCACCTCCTTACTCACCAAAACCCATTCCCCTGCTACCCAGACCAAATGCCGGCATTTTGTGTTTGAGATTATTAAAATGCTTACAGTCCACCCAACTCAAGTGTAAAATTCCACACACTTCCACTTTATGCCCTTCCCTTTCTGGTTCTCTCAATGATAAAGTGCTGTTCTCATCACAGTCCTCCTGCTCCCTGGCAGATCTCAAACTTCACCTGTTTCTCACTTCATGTTGTCAATCCTAGTTAGCGTACATTGGGAAATGCAGGAATCTTGAACATTTTTAACCAATCTATTTGAATGTATTATGACACAGCTCCAGAATAGAAGGGACACCCAATAGATAGCTCAAAGGTAGGGACATTACCACTGCATCACAGGCGATATTCTAAAGATCTCTGTCATGATACTACAGACAAAGAGGTATTGAATGTCTGATCACTAATTGTAGTGGAAATGAGGTGTACTACAAGAATGAATATGTTGCAAAAGTAATTAAATGAGTTCGGTAGAAGTTTGAATAACAGGACCTCTAGGTTGTAATCTCAGGATTTCTCCCTGTGCCACATGCTAGTGAGGCCAGAAATAGGAAGATAATACAGTTGAATGTGTGGCTAAAGAGCTGGTGTAGGAAGGATGGCTTCAGGTATCCAGATCATTGGATTTCTTCCAGGGCAGGAGGGACCTGTCAGTACAAGAAGGATGGGTTGCTTCTAAACTGGAGGGGCACCAATATCCTTGCAGAGACATTTGCTAGTGCCACTGAGAAGGTTTAAACTAATGTAGCAAGAAGGTGCGAAATAGAGCAGTAGGCCAACATGTGGAGTAATTGAGGAAAAGGTAGAGGTTTACTCAAATAAATCTAATAGGAAGAACATTTAGAGTCAGGTTATGACCATAGCAGAACTGATGGTCTGAAATGTACTTATTTTAAAGCAAGGTCTTTAACAGTTAAGTCAGATGGATTAGTACATAGAACTACATGTTGTAGCCATTACAGAAATTTGGTCGAGAGAAGGGCAGGACTGGCAGCTCAATATGCCAAAGTTTAGATGTTTCAGACATGATAGACAAGGATATAAAAGGGTAGGGCATTTGCATTACTGATTAAGGAGAATGTCACAGCTGCATTAAGAGAGAACTCATCCAGCAAGGCCACATGAGTAAAACTCAGGAATAGGAAGGGTGCAATCACTATGATGGGGTTATACAATAGATCTCCCAATAGCCAACAGGAGACAGAGGAACATAAGTAGATGACGGAAAAACGTAGAAACAAGAAGTTTGTTGTAGTGAATGATTTTAACTTCCTCAATATTGAATGGGGGTCTCTTAGTGTCAGGACTTAGATGGGGCAGACTTTGGTACATGTATCTAGGAGAGTTTCTTGAAACAATATGTAGACAGTACAATTATGCAAGGGGCCTTACTAGATCTTGTATTGCAGAATAAGCCTGTGATTAAAGTTTCAGTTGGGGAGAATTTTGGAAACAGTGATCATAATTCTGTAAGTTTCAAGAACTGCAAAAAATATATTGAAGGGCTGTTTGAGGGTAAATCCACAACTGATATGTGGATGTCTTTTAAAAGTCAGAGTTCAGGACCAGCATGTTCCTGTAAGGATGAAAGATAAGAATGGCAAGATTCAGAAACCCTGGATGACAGGAGACACTAAAAGTTTAGTCAAAAAGGAAAAGGAAGTGTATGTGGGCTTTAGGAAACTGAAATCCAACAAGGCCCTTGAGAAATATAAAAGGAACAAAGAAGAACTCAAACAAGGAATTTGGAGGGATAAAAGGGCCATGAAATGTTCTTAGTAAAAAAAGGATTATGGAGAATCCCAAAGAATCTTATATGTATATTCGGAATAAGAGGGCACCCAGGGAAAGGGTCAGTTCTCTCAAGGACAAAGGAGGGAATTCATGCATGGAGCAAGAGGAAGTTTGTAAGTTCCTTGATGAATACTTTGCATCAAGGTTCAACAATGAGAAGGATGTGGATGAGGAAAAAAAATAGGATGGGGTATGTTGATATTCTAGAGTATGCCATTATTAAGAAGGAGAAGGCATTGGGTGTCTTGAAAAGCATTAAAATAGATAAGTCATCAAGACCTGATGGGCTCTATCCATGGATACTGAGAGAGGCAAGGAAAGAGATTGCTGGGTCTTGAGTTTTTGGAGGAAGTGATGAAGATTACAGTGATTTATAAAATCATGAGAGGCATGGACAGATTGAATATAAAGGCATTTTCCCTGGTTAGGGGAATCCAGAACTAGAGGACATAGGTTTAGGGTGAGAGGGGAAAGATATGAAAGGGACCTAAGGGGCAACCTGTTCACATAAAGGGTGGTGAGTGTGTGGAACGAGCTGCCAGAGGAAGTGGTGGAGGCTGTCACAATTACAGCATTTAAAAGGCATCTGGATGGTACATGAATAGGAAGGGCTTAGAGGGATATGGGCCAAAAGCTGGCAAATGGGACTAGGTTAATTTAAGATAGCTGGTCAGCATGGATGAGTTGGACCGAAGTGTCTGTTTCCATGCTGTACCTTTCTATGAGTCAATGATTAATGAGGGTAAGGCCGTGGATATTGTCTGCATGGACATTTAGTTAAGCTGATAAAGAAGGCATATAACATGAACTTGCCTTCATCAGTCAAAGCATTCAATACAAAAGTTAACAAGTCATGTTGCAGCTGTATAGAGCTTCCATTAGGCCACATTTGGAATGCTCTGCACAGTTTTGGCTCCCAGACTATAGGAAGGATGGTGCTTTGGAAATGGTGCAAAAGTGGTTTACCAGGATACTGCCTGGAGTGGAGTGTATGAACTGTAAGGATAAACTTGGATTGTTTTTGCAAGAGTGTCTGATTGGTGATCTGTTAAAAATATAAGAGTTATAAATAGGGTGGATAGTCGGAGATTTTTCTCCCAGGACTGACATGTCCACTATAATGGGACTTTGGTTTAAGGGAAGAAGGGGAAAGTTTAAAAGGAGATATGTGAGGCAAAATGTCTTACAGAGGGGGTAGGGTGTCTGGAACGTACTACCAGAGGAGCTGTTAAAAGCAGATACAATACACCATTTAAGAGGCATTTTAACAGACACATAAACAGGCAGCGAACAGAGGGATGTGGATCATGTGGAGGCAGACGGGATTATTTTGGAATGGCATCATGGTCAGTGCAGACATGATGGGCCAAAGGTCTTGTTCCTGTGCTGTGCTATTTTATATTCAATCCTGTATGACAATTGCCAGAAACCTGGGATGGCGAGGTTGGTGATAGGAAGTAATGTCATGACATTTTTTAGGATTACACCCAACTAGATTTGGCAACCCTACCCCACCCTTGGGTATCAGTTTCCAGGGGCTGAGTACCATTTACATGGACTCACTTGTCTTTGAAAACCTCAATTCAGAATCATTGAAAAGACTCATTCACTCAATGACTTTGGTACAAGTTTTATGCTTTGACCATACACTTTTTGTAGAAATGGTAGTTAGTGAATGGTGGAACTTTAATAATAAATACAATAGATTATTTAACACTCTAACATTTAAAAATGAAAGCTTCTTTCTGAGAAGCAATTGTGTTAACTCCAATGACTGGCACACATTCTTGTATTGCCTCATGCTAACCAAAGTTAGCATATCAACACAAAAATAGATAAAAACTAACAAGTCAGTCCTCTCTAACAGTCATTTCATGAATGCTTTAAAGTTCTAAGCCTATTCATGCACAGGACATTCATGAAGAGTTTATCTAGTATGCAAATCTTGGAAAATATTCAATAATACACTCTATCTTCATTCAAAAGATTTCTGACAAAATGCTATCTTTACTAGACCGCAGTTTCTGGGTTTGCACTTGATTTTACATCTTATGAAGTTAAAAATCACACAACATCAGGTTATAGTCCAACAGGTTTAATTGGAAGCACTAGCTTTCGGAGCGCTGCTCCTTCATCAGGTGGTTGTGGAGGGAGCAATTGTAAGGCACAGAATTTATAGCAAAAATTTGCAGTGTGATGTATCTGAAATTGTACATTGAAAAATACCTTGATTGTCTGTTGAGTCTTTCATCTGTTCGAATACCATGATAGTTTCACTTCTTTCATGTGTTAATCACAAAACTTTTTTTTAAAAGTTGCATTCTTAGGTTAACTGTAACAATTGGTGTTAGCTATCATTACATCTTATGGGTTGTACAGAATACATTTTGTGGTAAAAACCATAATATTTGTAAAGTTGGGATTGAATTATATTACAGTGATAAATATTTGATGTATTTTATTGCATTACTATCAAAACATATCAACACTTTTATACTTCTGTGGTATAATTATGAGAAAAAGAGCCTTTGCTTAATAAATGATGCAAGCTTGAACTGAATATATTAATCAATGTTATTGAATTTAGATCTCATCTAATCGCTATTATTGTATTTACATGAAGCATGATTGACGAAATCCTTTTCCTTTCATATTGTTTAATGTTTCATTTTGAATTGAGTGATCCAAAGCATTGGATTTTTTTTCCACTCCCTGTATCCCTCAACAAAAATGGCCCATAGTGCAGCACAATTTCCTCAGATATTATCAGTCCCCAGATGCCTTTTTAAATAGAGTTATGGAATGTTACAATCTAAACACAGGCTTCTCAGCCATGCTAGTGCTTTTTTACTCCACATGAGCCATATAGTTAATCTCTTAGTCTCCTGCACACTCCCATACTGTTCAATATTGTTCATTCTTAAGCAACTACTTCTATTTCGAAAGAATTTCAACAACAGTTTGGGCCAGAAAACTCCATCTTGAAGCCACTATAAAATATTACTTATTTTAAACTTATTTTTAAATATTCTTTAGGTGATATTCTCATGTCAGTGTCCTCTCAGTGGCATGTTTAAGGTAAACAGCAAACAGGAATAGGAGACTCATCAAACTTCCTTATCTCCATGATGGCAAAGACAAGCACATTAGTGCAAGGATGAACCAGTCCACTCTGCTACTGCTAGAATAGTCCAGATGGGTCTTTTTCTGTAGTCCTAAACATCACAGATATAACTACAGAAATTAGATCCACTCCCTATGATATGAAGAACTGGCAGAAGACACCAGATATAGCTTGGTTCAAGTACTGAAGACTTGTGCTCACACCAACTGTATCTGAGCCAAGCTGTTCCAGTTGAGAGATCATATTAATGTCTAACAGAAAATGGGAGAAATTGTTCTGGTTTATCTTACCACAAAATGGAGAAACACGATTCAGCCACTTAATGATTGTCAACCAACAGCAAAGTGTGGCGCATGATCTGAAGCAGGACTTATGAGTGTCTTTTTCAAGCATCAGCTAAATCTTTGATATGTATTCATGGATGAGGGCAACATTTTACTTTCCATCCCTATTTGCTGAGAGGGTAGTAAACAACCACCACATTACTATACGTCTGGAGTCACATGTAGGCCAGACTAGGTAAGGAAGGCGGTTTCCTTCCCCCCAAGGGACATTAGTGAACCAGATAGGTTTTTCCCAACTATCGACCAATAAATTCATGGTCATCATTAGACACCTAATTCCAGATTTTATTGAATTGAATTTATTGTCACATGTACTGAGACACAGTAAAAACCTTTGTCTTGTGAGCAATACAGGCAGATCACAGAGTTAAGTAGCATAGATAAGTAAATAATAGGTAAACAGCGGCAAAAACTAAAACACAGGTGCAGGCGAATGTTAAGAGTTTGTGAGTCCATTCTGTATTCTAACAACAGTAGTGTAGAACCTGTTTTGAAACCGGCTGGTGCATGTGTTCATGCTTCTGTACCTTCTCCCCAATGGTAGAGGTTGTAGAAAAACATTGCCAGGGTGGGAATGATCTTTGAGAATGCTGGTGGCCTTTCCTTGACAGCGGGCCTGGTAGATGGATTCTATAGATGGGAGGATGGCCTTTGTGATTGTCTGGGCCGAGTTCACCACTCTCTGTAACCACATCCGATCTTGAATGGTACAGTTGCCATACCAGGTAGTGACACATCCAAACAGAATGCTCTCGATGGCGCACCTATAAAAGTTGGCAAGGGTATTCGCCGTCATGCCAAATTTCCTCAGTTGCCTGAGGACGAAGAGACGTTGTTGAATCTTTGTAACTCGTGCGTCCAGATGAAGAGTTCAAGAAAGCTTGTTGTTGATGACCACTCCCAGGAGCTTGACACTCTCCACTCATTCCACCTCTGTGCTGTTATTGTGTAGGGGGACATGAGTGATTCACCGCCGAAAGTCAATAATGCGTTCCTTGGTTTTGCCAGCATTGAGAGCTAGGTTGTTCTCAGTGCATCATTTATCCAGGTGTTCCACCTCCTGCCTGTAGTCTGTTTCATTGCCATCTGAGATTCGACCGATTATGGTGGTATCATCAGCGAACTTGTAAATGGCATTAGTCTGGTATTTGGCAACACAGTCTTGGGTATACAGTGACTACAGTAGGGGGCTGAGTACGCACCACTGGGGGGCTCCAGTGTTGAGTGTTAGTGAGGATGAAATATTGTCCCCAGTCTTCACTGATTGTGGCCTGTAGGTCAGGAAACTGAGGATTCAGTTGCAGAGAGGGGGGCTTAGTTTGAATTCAAATTCATCTGCTATGGCACGATTTGAACTCGGGGCCCCAGAACATGACCTGTGTCTCTGGATTAACAGTTTAGCGATAATACCACTAGGCTGGCGCCTCTCCTTATCCTTCTAAGTGATGGAGGTAGTGAATTTGGAAGATCCTGCTGAAGAGATTTTAATAGATTGCACTCTTTTTGCTAGTAAACACATAATCTATGACGCAATCTGGTTAGGCAGGGAAGGCAACTAACTGAACTACTTTGTCTTGGAAGTTATCAAGTTCAATCAATATTGTTGCAGTTTCACCCATCCAGCCAAGCGGCACCATTCCAATGCACTGTCACTGATGGGAGGGAGTTGGCTTTAGGAAATCAGGATGTGAGCCATTCAGTGCAAACTATTCAGCTTCTGAGCTGCTTCTGATGTCTGATCCTGAACAATGGTGACCTTTTAGAGTGATAATGGAAGTTTGACAATTGTCCCCAAGCATGAACATCTCTTGCTGCATATAGTAAGATGAATTGTAGATCTATTTTATAGGACCTTGGGAGTAGTTGGTGGCTAAAAGCATGTTCTTTTAAAGTTACATGGGTACCGTTGATTAAGTAAGCAAGCGAGGAGCATGTTATAAAACACCAAAATATCTTATTTCAGCAGCAGAGTGGAAAGGCAGACATTTGGAATAAATGTACACTTTAGTGTCTTTAAACCTGGCAATAAAAGCATACAGAACTCTCGCAGTGCTGTTAGTCATTTAGTCTGAACTTGATCAAGATCATAAAAGGCATGCCATCTGATTACATGGGCCAGCAGCTTTATTATGTAAGGAATTGAGAATGGACAGTACAACCATGTGTACTGGACCTTATGATGGAGGGAAGGTCTTTGCTGAAGCAACTGAAGATGGTTGGATCTTGGATACTGTCTTGAGAACCTCCTGTACTGATGCCCTGGGACTGAGAAGATTGTCCTCCTAAAGATCAGCCATCTTCCTTTGTGGATGAGCCCAGGTGCTGAAGAGTTTTTCATTTCACAGGTCCCCAGAGACCCTTGGTTTTACTGTGGGTGTTGGCACGTCTTTTGGTTGAATCCTGCCTTGACCCTCAAGACCAGGCCACATTTACCTCACTCTGGCATTCAGCTCTGGTGCCCATGTAGGGGCCGATGAAATGAAGACCAGAGCCAGGTGTTCCAGTCGGTAGCCAAACTGAGCACCCATGATTAAATGAATGAACTTGACAGAGTTGCTGATGTCTCCCTCAATGTCTTTAAAAAAAAATCTGATAAAGTTTATTTTATTTCACCTTCCTCGTTTTGAGGTTTACATTCCGAGTTGTACTTTTGAAAATGCAAGGATAGGTCACATTTAAACTTGGGGTGAATATGTCGAATCAAAAATAGAAGTATTTTGAGGCAAGATGATTAAAAAAAAATCATTTCCGATTGTAATACAGCGAGCCCCATTGGGATCAATGGAAGCGTGACCATCCCGAAGGTTCAGGATAATTTAAGTCCTCCAGTTCCTATGGGAGTTGCTGCGGGTATTTGAAATATAAACGTAATATCTAAATGGTTGCATGCTATCCATGATGAAAGGTGCTCGGGGATATTGACCGCTCCAATTTGGTTACCCGGCGGTGGGTTTGGATTGTTTAAAATCTCCCTGACCCCGTGCAATATTTATTTGAACATTGTGACAGAAGCTCCTCCTCGGTGCATCGTTCGAGCTGAAATGAACAAAGCATGACATTTACATCATTTGCAATTTCCCGATTCCTCCAAGCCCTCCCCCCATCCTGTATGTGCCTGTTTCTCGATCAGTTTATTCCCCTCTGCTATCTCAGTATTCATTGACTGAGGAGGCAACGTCCGAGCGCAGGCTGGAGGCAGCTGGAGAATACACTGAGGAATTGGCTC
The DNA here is from genome assembly GCF_037043375.1 of Chiloscyllium plagiosum. NCBI lineage: Eukaryota > Metazoa > Chordata > Chondrichthyes > Orectolobiformes > Hemiscylliidae > Chiloscyllium > Chiloscyllium plagiosum. Next base: position 33,037,110 of record NW_028270159.1, on the reverse strand, counting down.
TCGGCCGTGACGCGCTTCCTCCCCTCGCCGTCTCCTGCAGTCAGCTGATTGGAAAATAAAAAAAAGGGGGAAAAAAAAAGCCTGAGAGCGAGTGGAAGACATCATGGCACCGATCGGGCTCAAAGCGGTGGTCGGAGAAAGTAAGAGCGGTTCGCGCTGGGGGAAAGGCAAGGTGGAAACGGACGGGAAGAGCGCGGGGTGTCGGTCCGCAGCGGCAGCGCCTCTTGCCCGCGGGAGGACGCGGCTCGGCTCCAGTGCAGATGTGAACACCGATGGGATGATGGGGATGTACGGATGGATGGGGATTCTGATCGTTTGCAAGGGAGCTGCCTGAAAGGGAAAGGCAGGGGAGGGAGGGAGATGAGGCTTGTTTTTGTTTTTATTTGGTAGAGCGGTGCAGCATCTGTCTCTGACAATAGATGCATCGTGTTGTGCTGTCATTTGCAAAAGGAGTCCGTGTGTGTTTGTGCGGGGGCTCAGGCGGTGTGTGCGTGTGTGTGGACCTGTGTGGGGAGTAATCAGGGTGTGTGTATGGGGTGGGGATCAGGCTGTGTGTGTGCGTGTGTGTGTGGGCCAGGGTGTGTGTCTGCAAGGGGCCGGTCAGTATGTGTGTGTCTGTGTGTGTGTGTTTGAGTCAGGGTATGTGTGTGTATGTGTGGGGAAGGGGAATCAGTCTGTATGTGTGTTTGTGTCAGGGTATGTGTGTGTATGTGTGGGGAAGGGGAATCTGTGTGTGTGTGTCTGTGTGTGAAGGCGGTAGAATCAGGGTGTGTGTGAGAGAGTCAGGATGTAGGCGTGTGTGTGTGGGGGGGTGAGGGTCAGGGTGTGTGTGGGGGGGTGGGGGTGATGGTGCTAGGGTGTGTATGTGTGTCTGGGGGGAGGTGTGCGTGTGTGGAGGGGTGGATGGGGGTGAATAAAACGGCGTGTTGTTTTTTTTCTGCAGTGCAGTGAGAATGACAGGGACCGTGTGTATGAGAGAGAGAGAGAGAGAGAGACAGCGGGAGGGAGGGAGCTCTGTGTTTGCTGCTGTTGGCTTCTCTCACGCCTCACTTCCCGGTGACATCCAGCGGCCCGCCTCCGGGGGAGGGGGAGGGGGAGGTGGTGGGGGTGAAGGAAAGATGTCGCCTCATAAGCAACAAGAGCGAAAGTCCCTGCAACCCAGCCCTGGCCAAGGGCGAAAATAGGAGGTCACGGTTGCACAGCAAGATCCCAACTCTTCTTTCTTGGAGACTCCGCCCCAGATTGATTGGACGAGGGGTGGGGGGTGTGGCGGGGAGCTGTCTGAGGGGGTGGAGGGACACTGCAGAGGGTACAGAGAGGGAGCCTCTTCTACCCCAGCCCCAGCTTTGCCGGGTGTGAGGATCGATCCCACTCGGGTACCGCTGCGCCTGTGTGTTCACAAGCCCCCTGACTCAAAGCTGTCACCTCCCCACCTCACTACATGAGGGTTATTCTATATTGACCCTCTCAGGAGCTGTGGGCGATGGGGGTTGCACTGACAGGGGAGTTCAGATATCTGACAGACTGAGGTTAAGGAGTGTTGTACAAAGCCCTGGAGCTGGTGCTGAAAATAATCCCACCCATTGGGTAAATTAGATCACCCTCGGGTTCATTTGGAACCGTAAGGTTCACTTGCAGCCAGGAGCTATCTTCACAATGCGGTATCGACACAGGGACTAGAACATATGGCCCTTCCCACTGTTACAATCAGATTAAACACTGGGCTGACGCTATCCGGGGTTTGATAAATATTGCCTTTACATCCCAGCGAGCGTGACACAGGCTTCAATTCCGCAGTGAACCTTAGTGTCTGAATGTATATTTACCGTCCAGCCCGTGGCTTGGTTTTCAACACTGACATCTCGGTAAATATCGCCCCGCCTGATTAACAGCATGACAGGGAGACTGGGTTCGGTCCTTTATTGGGGAGTTTACTGTTCGGGTGCAGCTCCTACTTCAGTGTCAGGCTTTAGACCAGAAAAGACCGCAGTTTGTGGCTTTGGTTATTTTTTGTTTGTTCAGGGGTTTGTTTCCAGTGAAATCCCAGTGAATGTAGATGTATCGCCAGCACAGTGTGCCATCATATTTTGCATTTCGCCAGGTTCGTTTCGGAACTAGCGGGTCGTACGTAGAAAGTTTGATTTAAAATCCGAATCTAAACACGTGGCTTTGGGCAAAATGACATTGCTGAAGAACTGAGATGTAATTACTGTCCGTTTCGCCTCTTGTCTGCCTGTCCTTTAGGTTGTTTTCTGCAGTGCAATTATACAGGCGACAGATTACATTTATATAGCATACTTCCCCCACTCTGATTATCACAATCCCACCTCAGAGATTCTGCTCCCGTTGTAAGGTTTGAAAGGATCTTCCTTGAATGATTGCTGCATTGTCCGCCCTGAACTGACCGATGCATTCGGCTGTTCAGGTACATGCTGAAAGTCACCAGGAACTATCCAAGGGGCACTGGCTAACGTTCACTGATTGCTGTTGGTGGGATCTTGCAATGAGCAATTTGACTGCATTGGACTAGTATCTGGCTTGTGTGCACGACAAGAGGCGTGCATTTGTTTTGTGTGGGAAAGCATCAGGAAGGCTCCAGCCAAGGTAGGGCCTCCATTGCACAGACCTGGAGATAGAGCTCTGCGGCAACTTTATACTGTCAAAGAATCCTGACCCTGGGGCCTGAGAGACAGAAGAAATGCAAGTGATGATTCACTGCAATTTCACATTGATATGGGAATTCTATAGAAGCTCTGCCAACAGCATAACGCGAGTGACATTCTTTCTGGAGGGATAGAAGGGACGTTGTGCTAAATCTGTTTGAAACCTTGTGCTAATCATTATATTACTTTAAAAAAATTCCAGAAGGACCAGGAAGAGTGCAGGGAGGATGTACAAGGATGAAACCAGAAATGTCTGGGTGTTTAGGAATTATCAGGAAAGGATTGAAAGACTTTTTATTCCCCTCTTGACTCAATAAGCTGTAGGGAGAACTCATGGAGATCTTTAAGTCAAGGAATGGTTGAGATGGGGTGATGCAGAGATAGTTGGCTCTTGTAGTGAGGAGAATAACTAGAGGACGTCAGTGTTATTAAATAAGCAGGAGAATCAAAGACAATTACAGAGGGAGTGGTGAGAATGTGAAACTTCTGCCATCAGGAATGATTGAAGCAAGTAGTTTGATGCATTTGGGGGAAACAGGGCAATGATTTGAGGGAAGGAGGTGTAAATGGTTATGGTGGGAGATTTAGATGAGAAAAGATGGGAGGACACTTGAGTGGAGGATTAATACCAGCCTGAGCTGTTTGGGATGAATGGACTATTTCTGTTCCCTATCCTTTATAATAATCAACAATGTGTTGATCTTTCCTTGTTTTTGTTTACAGTGGATCAGATCTCAAAAGTAAGCTTCTTAGAATAAGTTTGCATAAGGCAGAGAGCAGAATTGGATCAACTAATTTTTGCCCTTCAGTTATCCTGAATATTTATTGGGCATAAGTTGATGATAAGTGCAATCCATATTGATGTGTAGTAGCCATATGTTCAATTTGTAAGGAAACTAAAAGCAGTGGAGTCATTTGTGGATTTATGTTGAGACTAACTTTGAATTATTACTGTTAACTAATGCTATTCTGTAATGTCAAGTATTGGAGTTTTTGTAAATAAAGTTTTCCATTATCATAGGGTTTACATGCACTGTCTTAAACACCAGTGGTTTTTAATTAAATTCTCATCACCTAGTGGAATTTTAAAAACTCATTCATGAGATGTAGACATTGTTACATTTGGTACTCATCCCTAATTGTTTTTGGACTGAGTGGCTTTCTAAGCCATTTCAGAGGGTAGTTAAGAATCAACCATACTAATATGTGTCTGAAACCAAATGTCAGCCAAATCAGGTAAGAACAGCAGATTTCTTTCCCTAAATGACATTAGAAAACTGGATGGTTTTTATGACACTCGGCTAGCTTTTAATTCAAGTTTTTTTTAACTGACTTCAAACATTACATTTCCACAGAACGTGAGCTCAGTATTCTGGATTTTCAATCTAGTGACATTAAATTATTTATTTACCTCCCTTGAGGTCTAACCTGGGCTCATTGTTAACTCATTCAATGTCACTGTAAAGATTGTACTATTCTCCCATAACAAAATTTATAAAGAAATAGTCCACAGAACTTGCTATTTATAATGAGTGTACTCCTGACTGCAGGAATTTTCAAAACATTTATGGGTGCAATGTGTTTGCATCCTGCTGCACAACACAATTGGGTGTTGGGCAGGATTATGTACCCATCGTTCAGCCTGGTTACATTTGTATCTGTCACAACACAAGGAAAAACAATTATATGGCCAAGGGTGATATATCTTGACTACAAGGGGGAGAAAACCAATGGGCATCAATATTGGGCATGGGCATTTTTTTGGTTACTGAAGGCAAGGAGCAGATTGTGTGTTTGGATGATTAGGAAATCAGAAAATCATACAGGATGTAAGAAGGCACCATGAAATGCGAGGAGCTAAGTACAAATAGGATATTCAAGTTAGAAATATCTTACAAAAAATATACCTGCATTTAGAAAAGTTGCAGCATTTTCATTTCTCCTATTCCTTGTTGAATGTCCCCTTTAACCACATCCCAATCCCAGGCTGTTGGTAATGATGGTAATACCATTAATCACTTGGATGCATATGAATTGATCTTTCCTGGTTCAGAAGGAGCACTTAGTGCTTGTTCAGGTTTATTATTGAAAACTGGGAAATAAAGATGAGAGTATGGAAGGTCATGGTGCTGTTCTAACGTCGTGGGTTCGAAATAGAACACATAGAACAAAAAGCATTAAAAGAAAGTTAAAATCAGTTGATCAAAATACAAAATAAGAATGATGATCTTGTGAAGAAAGGGGGAGGTGGGGAATGAAGTTTGGAACATAAATAGCAACCTGATTCAAAGCCTTATAACGCCCATTGAATTGTTGCTGCAGCTTTCCATCTTGCACCCTACAGGGCAAATGTAGAAATTTCACATTCCTAATAATCAAAACCGTCATCTCCCCAAGCTGATGGGCAGTTCAAAATGGCATGAAGCTTCAACAATTCCCTTTTGAACGCAGATTACCAAGTACATAAAAAGGAACACAAACAAACAATTTCATGTAAATTGGTTAATGTGTCTCACTCATGCTTGCTGGAATTGACATACGTTGAAATGCAGAGTCTATTCTCTGCAAACAAAAGGAACATGCTCAAGCCTTGCACCTGTTTTAAACTATCCAGGAGTTTTACCTATACTTCCCTGTTGTTCTGTTCAAGGCAATGCCTCAGTCAAGCAGTGTTGACTTGCCAACAATATGAAACTTTTCTGCAGTGGAATAATTGGTTATCATTTGAGATTTGACATTTTTGCATTTGTTGAATACGAGAGAAAAAGCTTTAACTCGGTTTCTCATTATTCAGCAATATTCAAGTACTCTATCATCAAGAAACATTGTTTACTAAGTTCTCATTATAAACTAGTGACAATGATCAACATCACTTTTCACTGATCTTCCATTGTGGAAATCACTGTGCATGTTAACAAATTGTACAATTCTTAAAGGACTTGACCCAGCTAAATATGTAACACTATCTTCTTCTGGTTTTAAAGAGCACTCTGGTGTTGAGGGGTGAGGGAAGAGAGTTATGACAAAATGCAAGAGAAATGTATTAGCCACTGTTTCTTTTACTGAATATAAAATTGTTCAACAATTAAAAACAGTACCAATTTTTTCCAACATTCCGTACCAAAACGTTAATTGCAGACAGTGATGTAACTAGTCTTGCCAATCTTTTAGGATCGCCCAGGAGTTTCCATGGAATTAGTTTCCTGGAAACTCCAACTAGGAGACAATCATAAGCACATTAAAAACTCTCATTAAAATTTTCTCTAAACACTTGTTTTTATTGAAGAAATAGAGGCTGTTTTATTGGGCAGGGCACCAAGAGTTGGATTCAAAGCCTTCAAGAGTATGTTCCATTGAAGTTGTCATCCATAACACTCGTCAATGTGTCAAGTCAGCTAACTCACATGAGGCAAGCAGCAGTGTCATAAAAATCTTTGCTGGTTGGAATTAAGAATTAAATTCACATGCTATTTGTGCCAAAGCACAATGTCATACACTAAAGAGACATTGAAGGTAGTTTACAACATGAACATAAATACAAAACAAATTGAAAGTTGGAGCTTGGTTGTACCAAGGTAGAGAAATAAAATACTTGCCTATGAATTGAGATACAATGGTCAATTTGCAGCTTTCAGCTGAAGGTCACATCTTTGTATTAACTCATTTAATTCCCTCCACATCTGATTGGTGTCTCATTGTTTCCTACTTTACAATGGTGACTATTTTTCAAAAGCATTTTATTGGTTTTAAAGGGCTTTGAGATGTCAGTGGTCATGAAAAACAGTGTATAACTGTAAGGGTAAATAGGTATGGTCTTTTCCCTCGGGTGGGGGAATTCAGAACTAAAGGGCAGAGGTTTAGGATGAGAGGAGAAAAATTTAAAAGGGATCTAAGGGGCACTTTTTTCACACAAAGGATGGTGTAAATATGGAATGAGTTGCCAGAGGATGTGTTGGAGGCTGGTACACTTGCAACATATAAAACACATCTGGATGGTATATGAATAGGAAGGGTTTAGAGGGATATGGGCCAAGTGCTGGCACATGGAATTAGATTAGTTTAGGTTATCTGGTCGGCATGGACGAGTTGGACCGAAGTGTCTGTTTCCCTTCTGTACATCTCTATGATTCCATAACTCTAAGTCTTTTTCTCTTTCACTGGATTCTGCTGATCATATGTTCTCTTTGTCCCAGGATCTATTCTATACTTCAGCCAAACAACCATTTGTATCCTCAAACAATGATGTCCACAGCAGTTGAATTATATTTAACTGGAGAAATAATTACTAATTAGGCCTACTTGAATTTGACTTTTGCCCCAGTGTAATCTCCCCATCCATAATAATATGATGTAGATGTGTTAGTAATTGTAACATCACCACAAAATAAATATAGGATAACTGAAATAATTTGTTCAGAGATTTACAAACTATGCATGACAACCACAAATCCTACTAGACTACCAGAAAAATGAAGATAAATAATAACTATTTAATAAAAGACAACCTTAGTTTTGCCTTCACCTTGCTTAGATTGGTAGGTTCTCAACTATATTGTTAATTTGCAGGTACTTATTTATTACAAAAGATATAAATATATCCATCAAACCCTTTTCTGCAATAGCCCAACGGTTAATAATTGTTTATCCACTTGTATGACAACTGGAAAACATAGATTTAATGCACATATTGATGGTACTAGCTTGCAAGAGGATTGTGAATACCTGTGCACTCAGGTGTCACCACTTACGTTTAACATGAGAAAGGCCAGTATAAACCCATGATGCATCCAACTGGAGCCATTTTGAAAGGAACAACAATCAAACTACTTGTTCCACTTGGAATTGAAACTCTGTTTCATCCCTGTTGATTCAAACCACTATTCCTATAAATTTGCGCATATAGAGAATGATGTGATGGCTGATTTGACATGACGGTATTCCCCATTCATCCTCTGTGTTTGAAGTTATGCCATGATATATCAGTTTAACAATGTTTAATGATGAATTAATCTGAATTTCCTTTCTGCTGTCTTAGCCAAAATAATGGAAAAACTTGGGAGTAATAGTTGTTGTAGTGGGAGCGTTTCAAACAAATATATTGTGCTGTCATGTATAAGTAACACGCACAGTGTAAATCTTAGAAGTCATTATGAGGATAATGTTGGAATGGTACAAATCTCTTAAAATTAATGAGCAAGGAAGGACTTCCATTTATATAGCATTTTCAAGGATCTCAAAAGTGCATTCCAGCCAAGTAAGTACTTTTCAATATGTAGTTTAGAACTTGACCAGCCCTCCATTGGACCTGATGTCAGGACTAAAGGGGTTTCCCAAGCTGAAAGTCAACTGTGTGGTGATTTTACTAGTGGTGGCCAATTAAAAGGCTGGATTTACTGTCCAATTAAGGAATGTGGCATTTTTCTTCAATCCCAGTTTAGAGGGCTGGTAATTTTCATCCTTGCAGCACCATGGACAGAAGTGACTATGGTTAAGACTGCAGGGAGCAGGAGAGAGTGCTTCCATTTAAAGTGCCATTGCAGATTAGAGGTAACATTTATTTCTTTGGCATGGCTAGGTAGGTGGAACCCAGTGACCAGGAACAGCATTTCTGTTGGAGGTCTCCTCTGTGAGCCATGGAGCAGCCAGGAAAGAAAGTCCCTTCTGGGAAGCTGTTAGGATGTCATTGAATGGTCATCATTTGACCTCTTAGTTGGTTAAATTGGCCATCGGACTCTGGTCAGTAATCTGCTGAGACACTATGATTCCTGCAAATGGGAAGTTCCACAATTAGCAGGTAGACTTTAGACTTCCCTTCTCATGCTTTCTGACACCATTTTACCAGCTCTTCTACATCTCTGTTTTCAAAACCCTGGTAAAATTATAGCAGTAGTTGCTATAGGAAATTACAAGATACGTAAGGAAATGTCAATTTTCAAAGCATGGCATTGCTCTATCTTGCCACAAATATTATTTTCTACGAATTATGTCACAGTACCATAACTCATTATCATTTCGCCCAGTCATTTATGGGGCATAATTGGATGAAAATGTGCCAAACACTGGGATTTGCAGGAAGGGTTTTTATCCTCAGTGAGAGGCAGAGATACGTTTGCCAATACATCCCTTTGTTGTTGAATTGCACAATGGTGAGAAATTCAGTAGCAAACATTGTTGGTACTGGCTGCAAGACCAATCAAAACAGGCAGTGTTAGTTGGTCAGTAGTGTAGCTGAGGGAGGGACATTAACAGGACAAGCTAATTTGGTTGAGGAGGAGGGGCCAGGATGACATGTTAGAAGGAGGAGCAAGCACAGGAACACTCAATATTCCTAGCTACATGGTGTTCAAGAAAAACAGGGAAGAGATGGATGACAATATTGATCAAAGGTACCAAGACAGCACTGGATAGTACTGATGTACTTAAAGGATTCAAGGAGAGAATATATTTGATAAAAAACAACAAAAGAACTATTACACTGTTGGGTCTACAGGACAGGTTAGCAAACAGAGGGAAGGAGATAACTTTACAGTCATATTTCATAAAAATACAAGAAACTTGGAGTAGTGATAATGGGGATTTTCACTTACCTGGACAAAGTCTTGGATAGTAACAGATTAAAGAGAAAAGAGGGGCAGGAGTTCATGAAATATGTATACCAGAACTTTCGTGATTATTGTGTGTCCAGCTTAGCAAGGACGACAGTGGTGGTTCTGCAGAATGTTTTATTGATGGTCTCTTTTTGATTATGATTAGATCTAGAGTAGCTAGGGAACCAAAAAAGGAACAATCAAAAATAAAAGTATTCAACTAAAGGAGAACAAACGTAAATGAGTTGAAGTGGGATCTGGAACCAAACATCGGCAGGTAAAATTGTAAATGTGAAATTAATTGCATTCAGAAGCAGGAGTTCAGGAACAGACTAGATACTTCCCCGGGGATATGGGAAAGGAAGATCAGTCCAAGACTAGCATTCCCTAGATGATTAAAGGTTTGGAGTTTGAAAGGGACAGGAAAAGGAATTTTATGATAAATGTCAGGCTCAGTAATGAACTAAGCTGAAGACAAAAGATACAGAGGAGAACTGAAAGAGAAATGAGAGGCAAAGAGAAGGTATGAGAATAGGTTAATAATTAAGATAAAAATAATCCAGAAGACTTCTATGAGCCCATAAGTAGTTAAAGAATAGGCAAAGATAGATTGTAACCAATTAGTGACCAAAATAAAATCTTCTTGAGGTGACAGTGGACATCGATGCTTCAGTTGTTTGCCTCTGCTCACTGAAGAAGTGGATAATGTCAACTTTGCAACAATGAAGGTGGTAAAGAATTTGGAATGGATAAAATAGGTCAATAGCAAGTCCTTCAAAATCAACAATTAACTGAGTCTGAACTTGTTGAGGAAAGTGAGGAAATGTAAGAGAGGTGATTTGTCCAATGTTTTTCAAAAGTGGGAGCAATGCTGGAGGATATACAATTGAAAATGTTACACCCCAATTAAAAAGGGAGCAAGTTGGGATGAATAAGCCCAACTACTATGGGCCATTTGGTCTATTATAAGTGATGGGAAATATTTGGAGAAAATATTCTGGGATTGGACTAATTAGCGCTCAGAAGAATATGGATTAAGAAATGAAAGCCAACATGAATTACTTAGAAACAAGTTATGTTTGATTAACTTGATTAAGTTCATTGATAAGGTAACACTAAGGGACAATGGGAATTAGGTGGTGATATTGTTCATTTGAATCTTCATAGGGTTTGATAAAGTGCCACATGATCAACTGAAGCACATGAAATTAAAGGAACAATGGAAATGAGGCAGAAAACAAGAAATAGTGGGGAACTGTTTTTCAAACTGCAGTGAATTACACAGAGGTATTCTCCAGCTATTAGGACAGCTACTGTTTTTGTCAGTCTGGACTTTGGCATATAGGGTACAGTTTTAAACTCTGGAGATGACATGAAATTAGAAATCTAGTCAATTAAGCATAATACCAAACTCCAGGAGGATCTAGACAGACTGGTAAAATGGACAAATACATGATAGTGGAGAGTGAGGTGAATCAATTTGGTCACAGGAGTGAGAGGTGGTAATATAAACAGTATAATTTTAGGGCAGAGACACTGTAGGTACGCAAATCTTTGAAGTGTCAAGACAAGTTAAGAAGACTGTCAGAGAGGCATAAAGGATTCCTGGCCTTAAAAGTGGGGGCACAGAATATAAAAGCATAGCTGTTATGCAATACCTTTATGGTTTATGGTCTGGTTCTACTTTTGGATCATTTTTGGATGTGTCTTCTCATAACTGTACCTGTCTCTACTTTGTGACAATTATTTGACTCTGGTAGATTTTTGCAATATCTTTTGTTTTCAATATAATGAAGGCTGTACAATAAGGTAGTAAATAACTCTGGCTTCTTGGGCTCCAGCACATGGTTGCTGATGTCATGGTTACACCATTGTATAGCTGACTATCTCAGTACTTCTCCATCTTTCACCAAGTATAATCTCAATTTTCTAATGATGTTATTAAGTCATTTTATTAAGCTATTTCTTTAAAGTATTTGCATTCCCACAATTTCTCTCAAAATCTGAACTTCACAAGGCAAGTCCTTGTAATGCTTTGACAGCTCTCTCTGATCTTGGACTTACCATGACTGATTGAAGATGATAGTCTTCAGTTGTTTCACTGACTGGATCACCATTCTGTGAGACACAACTAATGTTGGCTTTGTGTCATAATCACAGAGTTTGTGATATGAAAACTCAGTTCTCCTTGTAGTCTTTAAGGATGTGAGCTATTCTGTTTCTCCTGAATATTTCAAAGTGAGTTCAAGAGTATAGCATTGTGCATGTTGAGTAACTGTGCCTTCAAATTTTCAGTCTGTGATCTAAATATTTTGTCATGAAGAATTTTCTCCATTATTGCCTTGGAAATTACTAATCTGTGGTTAAAGACTAGAAAATTGTCCAGCATTAGTTGATGTTCCTTCTGTTGATGGCACTTAGTTAAGAGCTGATGATTTGGAATATATATTAACTAACCTTCTTGGCAGAATATCCTAATTTGGGACACTGCACATCTTTTTATGCTTTCGTAATTTATTGAAGCTCTTTCTTAGAAGCAGGTAAAGGTTTTGTTTTAACCGATGACATTACTTTCACATTGGGTTAGCACAAAGTCTTTGGTTTTTACTTGATCTAACATAACCCTTGATGATTTAGCTGCTGTGATTTGAGTTTTGCCTCAAATATACACTGTTTTATGGAGATAATGAATCAGTCTGACTCTGAAACATTGTACAATTTGACAAACTCTTTGAAATGCACCAGATTGATCAAGGAGAAATGGTCTGTCACCATTTGAAGCTGCAAATCTATCAAATAATCAGAGAATCTCTCATATGTCCTTGTTAGTGTCAGTAGTTCTTTCCCTGTTATCGCACAGTTCTATCAAGGAGCTTTGACCAAGTGTAACATCAAGGAGCCCTAACAAAACAGGAGCCTTTGGGAATTGGGAGAAATTCTTTACTGATTGGAGTCATGCCTGAAACAAAGGGAGGTGGTTTTTGCTCTAAGAGGTCAGTGATCTCTGTCCCAGTCCATTACAAGAGTTTTGCAGGGTAATGTCTTCAGCCCAACGTCTTCAGTGGCTTCAGACCAAAACTGAAAGAACTGCTGGAACCCTGAAACAAAAACAGAAATTGCTGGAAAATCTCAGCAGGTCTGGCAGCATCTGTGGAGAGGAATCAGAGTTAACCTTTTGGGTCCAGTGACCCTTCCTCAGAACTGGTGGGAGCTTAGAAAACAATGGTTTTTTATTTCAGGTCAAAGTGCTGGCCATGGTAACCTCATGGGCCCCATATGCCTGTCTGTCTGCGAGGTACATGGAACACTCCTTGTTCCAGTTCCACTCTGGCCCCCCAACCACAACTCTTTCTCTTGTACATTGATGACATCATTGGTGCTGCTTCCCTCTCTCGTCTCCGGAACTGGAAAAGTTTATTGATTTTGCTTCCGATTCCCACCCCACTCTCACCTCCACTTATAGAACATAGAACATAGAAGAATACAGCGCAGTACAGGCCCTTCGGCCCTCGATGTTGCGCCGATCCAAGCCCACCTAACCTACATTAGCCCACTATCCTCCATATGCCTATCCAATGCCTGCTTAAATGCCCATAATGAGGGAGAGTCCACCACTGCTACTGGCACGGCATTCCATGAACTCACGACTCGCTGAGTAAAGAACCTACCCCTAACATCTGTCCTGTACCTACCCCCCCTTAATTTAAAGCTATGCCCCCTTGTAATAGCTGACTCCATATGTGGAAAAAGATTCTCACTGTCGACCCTATCTAAACTCCTAATCATCTTGTACACCTCTATCAAGTCACCCCTAAACCTTCTTTTCTCCAATGAAAACAACCCCAAGTGCCTCAGCCTTTCCACATACTCTCTTTCTACCATACCAGGCAACATCCTGGTAAACCTCCTCTGCACCCGTTCCAGTGCCTCCACATCCTTCCTATAGTATGGCGACCAAAACTGCACACAATACTCCAGATGCGGCCGCACCAGAGTCTTATACAACTGCAACATGACCTCAGTACTCCAGAACTCAATTCCTCTACCAATAAAAGCCAGTACGCCATATGCCTTCTTCACCACACTATTTACCTGGGTGGCAACTTTCAAAGATCCGTGTACATGGACACCAAGATCCCTCTGCTCCTCCACACTACCAAGTATCCGTCCATTAGCCCAGTACCCCATCTTTTTATTACTCTTACCAAAGTGAATCACCTCACACTTAGCTACATTGAACTCCATTTGCCACCTTTCTGCCCAGTTCTGCAGCTTATCTATATCCCGCTGTAACCTACCACATCCTTCCTCACTATCTACAACTCCTCCGACTTTCGTATCATCCGCAAACTTGCTCACCCAACCTTCTAATCCCTCCTCCAGGTCATTTATAAAAATGACAAACAGCAATGGTCCCAAAACAGATCCTTGCGGAACACTGCTAGTGACGGCACTCCAAGATGAACCTTTGCCATCAACTACTACCCTCTGTCTTCTTCCAGCCAGCCAACTCCTAATCCAAACCTCCAACTCACCCTCAATGCCATTCCTCCGTATTTTTTGCAGTAGTCTACCATGGGGAACCTTATCAAATGCCTTACTAAAATCCATATACACCACATCTACCGCTTTCCCCTCGTCCACCTCCTTAGTCACCTTCTCAAAGAATTCAATAAGGTTTGTGAGGCACAACCTGCCCTCCACAAAACCATGCTGACTATCCTTGATCACATTATTCCTATCCAGATGTTCATAAATCCTATCCCTTACAATTCTCTCTAAGATTTTGCCCACAACAGAAGTGAGACTCACCGGCCTATAGTTACTAGGGTTATCCCTACTCCCCTTCTTGAACATTTGCTAGCCTCCAATCTTCTGGCACTACTCCTGTAGACAACGAGGACATAAAAATCAAGGCCAATGGCTCTGCAATCTCCTCCCTTGCTTTCCAGAGAATCCTAGGATAAATGCCATCAGGCCCAGGGGACTTATCTATTTTCACCCTTTCCAGAATTTCCAACACCTCTTCTCTATATACCTCAAAGCCATCCATTCTACTTAATTGTGACTCAGTACTCACATTGACAACAATGTCCTGTTCCTGATTGAATACTGACAAAAAGTATTCATTCAATGTCTCCCCAATCTCTTCAGCCTCCACACGCAACTTCCCACTACTATCCTTGACTGGACATATTCCTACCCTAGTCATTCTTTTATTCCTGACACACCTATAGAAAGCCTTAGGGTTTTCCCTAATCCTACCAACTAAGGACCTTTCATGTCCCCTCCTTGCTGCTCTTAGCTCTCTCTTCAGGTCCTTCCTGGCTATCTTATAACTCTCAATTGCCCCAATTGAACCTTCACGCCTCATCTTTACATAGGCCGCCCTCTTCCATTTAACAAGGGATTCCAATTCCTTATTAAACCACGGCTCCCTCACACGACCCTTTCCTCACTGCCTGACGGGTACATACTTATCAAGGACACTCAATAGTTGCTCCTTGAACAAGCTCCACATATCAATTACGCCCTTGCCTTGAAGCTTACCTTTCCAAGCCACACATCCTAAGTCATGCCTCACCGCATCATAATTTCCCTGCCCCCAGCTATAAGTCTTGCCCTGTAGTGCACACTTACCCCTCTCCATCACTAGAGTAAAAGTCACCGAATTGTGGTCACTGTCCCCAAAGTGCTCACCTACCTCTAATTCTAACACCTGGCCTGGTTCATTACCCAGAACCAAATCCAGTATGGCCTCACCTCTTGTTGGCCTATCTACATATTGTGTCAGGAAACCCTCCTGCACACATTGGACAAACACTGACCCATCTAACGAACTTGAGCTATAACTTTCCCAATCAATATCAGGAAAGTTAAAGTCCCCCATAACAACCACCCTATTACTTTCACTCTTCTCTTGAATCATCCTCGCAATCCTTTCTTCTACCTTTCTAGGACTATTAGGAGGCCTGTAAAAAACTCCTAACAGGGTGAGCTCACCTTTCCTATTCCTAACCTCAACCCAAACTACCTCAAATGGCGAGTCTTCATCCATCGTCCTTTCCACCGCTGTAATACTATCTTTGACAAGCAATGCCACACCTCCCCCTCTTTTACCCCCACCTCTGACCCTACTAAAACATTTAAACCCTGGAACCTGCAAGAGCCAATCCTGTCCCTGTTCTACCCATGTCTCCGTAATAGCCACAACATCGAAGTCCCAGGTACCAACCCACGCTGCAAGTTCACCTACCTTATTTCGTATACTTCTTGCATTGAAGTATACACACTTCAAGCCACTTTCCTGTTTACAGGCACCCTCCTTTGAAATTGATGCCATGTTACTAACCTCCCTACACTCCAGGTCCTGCACCCTAAAGCTACAATCTGGACACTCCAGGTCCTGCACCCTAAAGCTACAGTCTGGGTCCATTTCTGACTGCTCCCCTCTATTCTTCAGCATCTCTCTTTCCATTTCTGGGGATAGGCTGGCCACCAGTATTCACTACAAACCCACCGACTCCCACAGTTATCTTGACTATACATCCTCACACCCTACTTCCTGGAAAGACTCCATTCCATTCTCCTAGTTCTTCTGTATCTGTTACATCTGCTCTGATAATGTCAACCTTCAAAATGTCCACCTTCTTCCTCAGCTGTGGATTCCCCATGACCATGACTGACAGGGCCCTCAGCCGGGTCTGACCCGTCTTCGTACTGTGATCTCATTTCCTCTCTTTCCTCCCTCAACAGTGATAGGGTCCCTCTTGTCATCACCTACCATCCCACTAGCATCCAGATCCAGAGGATCATTAACTGCCATTTCCGCCACATCAAGTGAGATGTCACTATCACATATTCCGCTCCCCTCCCCTGTCAGCCTTCCACAAGAACCATTCCCTCTGGGAGCACCCTTCACTCTTAACACTGTCCCACAGCCCCATGGCACCTTCCCCCTCAACCGCAGAAGATGTAACACCTGCCCGTTTACTTCCTCCCTCCTCAGTATCTAAGGGCCCAAACACACCTTCCAGATGGAGCAGTGCTTTACCTGCACTTCACTCAATCTAGTCTACTACATTCGTTGCTCACAATATGGTATCCTCTACGCTGGGGAAACGAAGTGTAGATTGGGTCATTGCTTCACAGAATACTTATGTTCTGTCCTCAAAAAAAGACCCGGAAATTTCAGTTCTTGCCTTTTCAACACACCATGATGTTCCCAGGCCAACAACTCTGTCTCAGGCTTGCTGCAGTGCTCCAGCAGATCTCAGCATAAACTGGAAGAACAGCACTTCATTTTCTGCATGGAAACCCTGTGGCCTTCTGGACTCAATATCAAGTACAACAATTTTCTCATGCTTTGCCCCACTCCCACACTCCAGGCCTTGTCATCACATGGGCTGCTCGTACACATGGCCCATTGTCAGACACTAATAGTCCCCATCAGCAGCTATTCATTCTCCCAGGCTGATTGTTATCCATTCCTTTGTCTGTCCAACTGTTTTTCTCACTTCTTGGGCTCTATCTCCACTTACCATGTACACTCCTCCACCCCATCTTCTGTAATAAATACCATCCTTTTCCTAGCTAACATCAGTTCTGAAAAAGGATTATTGGACCCAAGATGTTAACTCTGATTTCTCTCTCCAGATGCTGCCAGATCTGCTGAGATTTTCCAGCGATTTCTGATTTTGTTTCTTTAACGGCTTCAGCTTTGCTCCATCATCAAGGCTGAGGTGGAGATGGTTGCTGGTGATTGCACAATGTTTGTCACTATTTGTCACCCCGAATACTGAAACAGTCCATGTCCAAATGCTGCAAGATCAGAGCAACATGCAGGCTTTGACTCATATATGACAAGTAACACTCAGGTCACACAAGTGCCTGGCAATGGCCACACACCTCCTGTCTCCCATAAAGCGTGTTAGCCATCTACATGGCATAGGTCTGGAGTATGATAGAGTACTTTCCACTTGCCTGGATGAATGCAACTCCAACAACACTCATGCTAGAAGCTCAACACCATCCTGCTTCCTTGGAACTACATCCACCACCTTTAATTTTCGCTCTTCCCACCACTGTAGCACTGCAGAGTGTATTGTCTACCCGCTGCAATGCAACACCAGTGAGTTGTCTGTAACTCCTTCAACTATACCTTCTGAACCAGTGATTTCTATCTTCTAGAAAAACAAAGAAAGCTGATCCTTAGAAACACATCCTTGCAAGTTCCCCTCCAAACCACACAATCTCTTGACTTGGAAAATACCATATTCCTTCAGTGTTGTTGGGTCAAAATCCTGGAACTTGCTCACTAACAGCATTGTGGGTGTACCTAGGCCAAATAGACTGCAGTGGTACAATGAGGCAGCTCACTACCACCTTCTCCATGGCTACTAATGATTGGCAATAAATGCTGATCTACCAGCGATGCCGACTTAGCCTGAAATAATCAAAAACAGACTATCTCTCTTCTCTCGTCTGGATAAATTGAGCCCCAAGGATTGTTGAAGATGGTTAGCATTGAATGTAATCTGGGATTATAATTTGCCAGCTCATCTGAAGAGATGAGACTCTCCTTTATCTGCCATAATACTCAAAAACCTAAAGGAACTGCTGAACATTTTGCAAAAGGTCTCTCCAGTGATTGTAGGCAAATTTGGAATGAATATTACAAACTAATTGACAATTTAGATGAATACTAGACATCATTAACACATTTTGGATGTAGAGAGTCACTGATAGATTTTGTTTGCGGATCAACCATTAAATCTTTTTGTTGTATGTTATACCCCAAGACATTTAATAGTTTCACAAACTAACATTGTTCACTTGAGGTGAGATGTGTTCAGTAACACTTTCAGAACTTCATAGACTTTATGTTCACCATCCTGGTTTGTTGTGCCACGTGTAAGTATGTCATCCATATGACAAATTACTCATTTTTTTCAATTCCAGAATGTCTGACAGGGTCCACTGGAAAATATTTCGAGCAGATGAAATACCACAAAGGGAAGGCTTTTAAAGTAACATTGCCTGAAAGGTGTAATGAATAACTGTCTGGGTTCCTGGTTGAATAGTAATTGTCAAAAAAACACTATGAGAGTCAGTCTTCTTTAGGAAGATGTTGTTGGCACATTTTGCCAAGTTGTCTTCCAGTGTGGACAGGTTTCCATCTGGTCTTTTTGTTTTAATTGTGTCAGAGCTACACAGAACCTTAGTGAGCCAGTCAGCTTGAGAACCATCATGAACCCTAAACAATACTTTGTTAACTCTGTGACAGGAGAAATCACTCCTCTATGTAACTATCTGTTGTGCTTTTATTCAAACTTCTCTCGCAACGAGTGTGGCCGCCTCTTGGCAACATGTAGACATTGAGGTTCAACATTGTGAAGCAACAATATATTCATATTTGAGCCTATCAACCTGAAATAGCCATGGGAATACTTTGTGGAATGCTGTCCTGTTATCCTACCGCTGGACTTCATAGACTTTAGCAGAAGAACCAGCTGTATATAAGCATTTCATCTCAGTGAAGGTGTTCTTTGACGGTGCAAGATGTAGAAAATCTCATTGATGTCTCACCTCCTGTGGCTCCGTGTGGATACCATCAGACCTTTCATTTGAAGATCTGTGCCACCGGGTCATTTCAGTTTATTCCCTGATATTTTGAGTCTTTCCAACAGTTGTCCAACTCCATAATACCTGGGGTCAGTGTCAAGTTTTAACACTATTTGAATCCTTTAACATCTAAGGTAACTGACCAGAAATTTGTTCTTAATTCTTCAGCTAGGGAGTTGTATTCTCATCAGTCTCCTGAATTGTCTCATTTTCAAATTCTCCTTCTGACTTCCTCCCTTTGCTTATTGGTTTAGATTTTTAGACCTGTCTGCAAGTGCCATCTCGCTGGAGATGCCCACCTTTTGCTATTGGGTTTTGACTCCACAAAGTGAAACGTTTAAAATGGCTGGTGCAGAGTTTCCTGCTCTTTGCCTATTTCTGGCAATCTTTTGAGTGGGTAGTCAGCACTTTTGGGCCTACCCATCTAACAAACTCATGCCTTTGTGTTGCCATGGATTATGACCTAGTTTTGGGCCTTTTGTTCAGCCTGCCTTGCATATTAGGCTGCTTGCTCGAGTGTTAATTTGGCTTTTGTCTGTAGAAAATCAGACAGTTTGAAAATCAGTTGTGAATTAGTTCACCTTTCAATGTACCACACCTGCACCAAACTTGGCTAGTTTATATAAGTTGGTAAGGAATGATTCACTGGCCTATCATAGCCTTCAGAATCTCTGATTGAACTGTGTTTTTTCAATTATGAAGACCCATTTTGGATTGAAGTATGCATCAAATGCTTTTAGAATGGTTTCAGAATATGTGGTAGTCTTGTCTATCCTCGGATCCTCAAAGATGATCTCACTGGATTAAGGAACGTGCAAACCTGGAGCTTCTGTCCTTTGGTACACAAACCTAATACTTTTCAATCCTTATGGAATTGTCTTCTGCACACCTTCCAAGAGTGGTCTCTCTGTGGATCAGCAAATTTCTTAAAAGGCGATGTAAGAGGCAGCGACTAGTCAATAGGTGCTGACACTCTGAGTGACTTTCTGTGTGTTATGTCTAAGGTAAGTCTTTCAATTCTTTTCTTCCAATTTATTGTGCCTCATGGACCCTACTACCAAAGCTTGTGCTTTGGGTTCTATTGTTGGATTCTGTTTGGAGGATTCTTCTTATAGCTGTGGCCTGTCTCGGCATGTGAGTAACTGCAGGGTGGAAAGCATCAGACCTGTGGAAGTTCAAACTATTAAATTATCATATTTATACTCACATAATTTTGACTTTGCCTAATATAGTTCCAACTCTGGCTCATCATTTAAAATATAGTGCAATTTCACATTTTGGCAGCAAAGGTATGCTTTCCCTTATTGGTCAAACCACTGAGTACAGGAGTTGGGAGGTCATGTTGCTGTACAGGACGCTGCTTAGGCCACTTTTAGAATAGTATGTGCAATTCTGGTCTCCTTCCTATAGGAAGAATGTTGTGAAACTTGAAAGAGTTCAGAAGAGATTTACAAGGATGTTGCCAGGGTTGGAGAGTTTGAGCTTTAGGGACAGCCGGAATGGGCTGGGGCTGTTTTCCCTGGAGCATTGGAGGCTGAGAGGTGACTTTATAGAGGTTTATAAAATCATGAGGAGCATGGATAGGGTAAATAGACAAGGTCTTTTCCCTGGGTTGGGAGAGTCCAGAACTAAAGGGCATAAGTTTAGGGTGAGAGGAGAAAAACTTAATAGGGATCTAAGGGGCAATTTCTTTCTCTCAGAGGGTGGTGTGTGTATGGAATGATCGGCCAAAGGAAGCAGTGGAGGCTGGTACAGTTACAACATTTAAAAGGCATCTGGATATATGAATTGGAAGGGTTTAGAGGGATATGGGCTGAGTGCTTGCAAATGGGAGTAGACTAGGTTAGGATATCTGGTCAGCATGGACAAGTTGGACCAAGGGCCTGTTTCCGTGCTTTACATCTCTAGAACTCCATGACCGCAGTGACAGCACCATTTGATATGCAAATATATGAATGTTAGTTATTCAGTACATCTTCCACAAATCATTTGTGGAATCACCTCTGAAAAACCATATATGTTTGCAACTTTTTTCCTCTGCTTGGATCATATTCAAGATTAGAGTGGTGCTGGAAAAGCACAGCAGGTCAGGCAGCATCCGAGGAACAGAAAAATCGACGTTTCGGGCAAAAGCCCTTCATCAGGAATATTGTCTGATGCCTCAGATGCTGCCTGACCTGCTGTGCTTTTCCAGCACCACTCTAATCTTGACTCTAATCTCCAGTATCTGCAGTACCCACTTTCGCCTTAGATTATATTCAGTGACAGCAGCAAGAGTGCCAGCAGCCTCATTGACAAAAGTTGCAGTCACAGGCCGACAAGAGGAATTGACATTAGTTAATGTAACACATGGTGCACTTCAATCATATCCGTGCAAGAAAAGCATTCTTTGGTATCTCAGTCAGGGGTGCATTCTTTATTTCTACAAGGTTTCTTGAAGTCAAGCACTGCAACCCACAGAGAAAGCATCCATTAGGGTATTATTTATTCTGCAGCACCTGTACATAAACATTGAAAAAGTATGATTTGAGTGTCTCAGTTTAAATTTAGGAATGACACATTGACCGTTTTGCTTGCTAAGCCACTTATTTAATGTCTGATGATTCTACAGTAATTTGTGTTTACACAGTGTTTTTTAACACAATAAAATCTCCCAAGGTACTTTACAAGTGGTATTAAACAAAATTTGTCTCAAAATAAGAAGATATTAGGTTAGTTGACCGGAAATTGTATGGGAATTATGTGGAAATCCTAATTCTCATTGCAGAGAATAGAAAATTAGCCTCAGGCCCTGATTAGCTTGAGGCACCCATTTTAATGCAGAAACTATAAACTTGTTCAGTTTAATTTACTCTTTTCTCAACTCAACATCTAGTAACATGGAAGGCTTGCCAAGAGCATGATAGACAGGATGTGGTGGATAACATCAATATTATTTTACAGAAAGTTATTTCCCATGCTTTTGCTGATTCATTTCTACTTTTTGTATGTAATACTTTGTGTAATTGTAGTACCTTACATTCTGAATGAAAATAGTTTGCAAGCTGTTATGCAGTGATCACTAATTTCTGTTCATCTTGAGAGTACACTTGGCTGTTGGGTGTCTTTCTAATGTTGTCTGGTACCAAAATATTGTGGGGAAACACTTTGTAAATAGTTCACTTTATGTACAATTCAAACAACACTTGAGCATATGGTTAAATTGGAGCTGAAATTTCTGCTGTGCAACGAGTTTTCAACTAAACGCAGCGTTATGGAAAGATACACTTTGTATATCTGAAGGTCCACCTCCAATACGCTACCAATCATTCTGTGTTTCTACAATCCATTTATTAAAAATGTGCAATGTTCTATGTATACAGAATAACAGAATGCCTGCAGTGCAGATATTTAGCCCATCGAGTCTGCACTAGATCCTGTGAAGAACATTCCATCCTATTCTTATAATTCCACATTTACCATGGCTTATCGACCTTGCATGCATATCCCTGCACATTACAGGGCAATTTGGCATGGCCAATCTACCTAACATATACATCTTTTTACTGTGGGAAGAAACTGGAGCCCCAACAGAAACCCATACAGGCCTGGGGATAATGTGCAAACTGGACACAGACAGTCACCCAAGGCTGGAATCAAATCCAGGCCCCTGGTGCTGTGAGGTAGCGGTGCTAACCACTGTGCCACCATGCTGGTCATACCAGTGGCACCTCACCCAGCTGCCATCCTTCAGATGAGAGTTGAGCTGGCTATGGAACCAGCAAGGATGTGCCAGTATACAGTGAAAGTGTATACAAATAAATGCAGTCACAAAGACTTGAAAGATCTTAACAGGGACATGCTGAATTATTCTCATAGAATGACTGATCTATGTAAGCCTGTATTCAACTGTTTGGTAACAGTGTGAATTGATTGAGGTATGCCATTGTAGTTTTGGTGTGCAAGGTCTCATCTTGAAGCCAATATTGCACATAACACTCAAATACCCAGCAAAAGGAGTGATGTCAGAAAAAGAAACTATTGTGAAAAAAATCTGGGAGAATGTTTCTGAAGTCACAACAACCTAAATATTACTAAGTGAAAGGATTTTAAATTTAAATGAGGATTTGGACTGTTGGAAGGTATAGGGATATTTTCACATTTGCTGTTAGTAACATTCTCTCCTTGAAAATGTAGCAATGATAAGGAACAATGCCAATGATTGGACTAGATTCTGCAAGACACATTGGCTTTTGGTCTGACAATTTTAAAATTCTTATTCCTACGGTGAAATCCTCCATGGCCTCACCTCTCTCTATCTTTCAGTGCAACAACTCTTTGAGATCTCTGCACCTATCCAATTCTGGCCCCTTGCATATCCCTTACTCTATTCTCAGTAAAAGTGACAATGCCTTCAGCTGCCCTGACCCTAAGTACTGGAAGTTCGTCCTCAAATCTCCTTGACATATTACTCCTCTGTGCTCCTCAAAAATATTCTTGAAGACCTACATCTTGACGAAGCTTTAGATGCAACTTAGGACATCTTGCGATAACTTCAAAGCTATTGTGGGGGCAGCACGCTGGCTCAGTGGTTAGCACTGTTGCCTCACAGCACCAGGGACCTGGGTTCAATTCCACCCTTGGGTGACTGTCTGTGTGGAGTTTGCACATTCACCCGTGTCTGCGTGGGTTTCCTCCGGGTGCTCCGGTTTCCTCCCACAGTCCAAAGATGTGCAGGTCAGGTGAAATGGCCATGTTAAATTGCCCATAGTGTTCAGTGCATTAGTCAGAGGGAAAATTGGTCTAGGTGGGTTAGTCTCTGGAGGGTGGGCGTGGACTTGTTGGGCTGAAGGGCCTGTTTCCATACCTTAGGGAATCTAATCTTATAAGCAAGGCAGTTGCAGTTTGTTATTTGTGCTTAGACATCCTAACCTGGCTGATATCATTGTAGGGTTCGTGGAAGAAGTGAGAAACATAAGATTAAATAGCAATAATTACAATGAATTTAGAATATTTGGTCAGCATGGACAAAAGGTTTTGTTTCTGTGCTGTACATCTCTATGACCGAAATTGGTAGACCAAGTTAATAATTATTAATGCCAACTTTGAAGTTAGCATGCCATTTGTGATAGCAGTGACAGAATACGTTTTGAGGTGACACTGTTAATTATTCACATCAGGCTGAATCTTAAGATTTTTGGCTAAGTAAAAGTTGCATCAGGATCTTTGGAGGGATTGTCATTGTGAGGCCTGGTAAGCTCTCTCGCTGTGTCTTACCAAGCCCCCCCTCTTCACTGATGTCCTACCCCCCTCCTATAGCCTGTATCATGCCTGATGTTAGCCCCCATCTTACTATGTGTCATTCCCAGAATAACTTGTTCCCTGGACATCCAAGAGTTCACCAGCATTGCCTGCACCTGTGCCAGCTTGAAAAGCCTGTATTGTTCCCGGACAAACACTGCCAGTCCAGAACTGCTCTGCACAGTTCCTGAGATTTGCCCCAGATATAGCCGATTGGGGGAGATATTGGCACTCCACTTTGTGGGCAAGGGCCTGGAAGTCCTGCTGGATGGAGTAGTGTCAACATGGGACCACCTCCTCCTTCAGGACCAGCAGAGGAGACCACAACACTAGACTGTGCCAGCCTGGTCTGAGATTGCCACTGGGTTAAAGCGACATTGGCCATCTGGAGGAAAGCCCAGCGGTGTAGGAGGGTGGCCAGTGATCTTCTCCATGCTGTCAGCTCAGTGCGACCATCTTGTTGGCGATAGCTCACCCTCACTCTATCTTTGCTTACTCTTTCCATCTCCCACCAAAGCTTGAGCTCTACCACTCTCACTATTCCCTGTAACGCCTTCCCCAGTCACTCTCACCCACCTCACGGTCTAACACCACTAACCCTGCATATCTTTTATGCTGCCTACTCACTCGCTTGGGCACCTCCCCATCTGCACCAATAGTAGCAGACGTGCCACCCACTTCCATCTCCTGTAATCCTTGTGTCTCTCTTAATCCATGGAGTAAATAGCATTCAGTAGTATAGAAAGAGCCAAGAATAGTGATATGCAGTCCATCATTTTGCTCCTCACCCGTTATGAGGAGAAGACCCTGACTCTGACTCTGATGACCCCAAGAGTACTCTGGCCTGATAATGGAGGCTGCCCTTGGCAGTAGTACTCTATGCTACTTTCTCCCCACCCCCACCCTCCTCTAGCTTATCTCTCCACGCTTCAGGCTCACTGCCTTTATTCCTGATGAAGGGCTTTTGCCCGAAACGTCGATTTCGAAGCTCCTTGGATGCTGCCTGAACTGCTGTGCTCTTCTAGCATCACTAATCCAGAATTTAAAAACAATGAACCTATCAATTGGCAGCTCTCCACTGCCCAGAGGGAACCTCATCTCACTGCTTCCAAAAGGCAGAAAACCTAAAAGAGTTGCTGCTGACATCAAGGTGGACCTGGCTGCGCTTGAGGCCTCATTCTGCCACGCATCCTGCTCCAGCCCACATTGCGTCGACCCCCATAACCTTCCAGCTGAGCACAATGGGGGAAAGATAATGCTGGTGTTTTGGAGGAACTCATCTGGCCACAGTATCTGGGCAGCCACAGCCCAGGTTTGTTGAGTTCTGCACCTCCTGATGTTCCAGCAGCTCCTGGCACAGTGTCTGTGTCCAGGTGACCTCTCTCTCTCTCTCTGTGTAAGCAGTTTGATTTTGTTGCAGTGTTACTGGTAAAGCCTTCAAGATGATTTGAGGACTGCCATGATTTAAAGCTGTATCGAGGCCTCTGAAATAACAGCATGGTACATTGGCAGAAATATTTGTTTTGACGTTAAGTTTATCAATGTTCATAATTATATGCAAATATTTCATTTACTTGTATTCAAATGAATCATTGAGTCATTATGACACAGAAAGAGGCCATTTAAGCCAGTGAGCTCCTGCTAGCATTCCTTAGAGCAACCATTCAGACCTGTTCCCTCACCCTATCTCCATCCAGCCCTGCAGCTTAATTTCCCTCAAGTCACAAGCTAATGTCATTTTCAAATAATTGACCGTCACCATTTTCAATGCCCTCATAGTTAACAAGCTCCAAGTTATTATCACTCTCTGCATAAACATTTCTTCCTCCCATTCCACTGTATCTCCTACCTAAAACCTTAACTCCCAATTCTTGTACTGTCAACTAAGGGGAACAATATTTCACCAACAGAAACAGAGTACAGGAGAAACTCAGCAGGTTTGGCAGCACTTGTTGAGAGAAAAAAACAGAGTCAACATTTCGAATCTCGTGACCTTTTTTGTTTCAGATTTCCTGCATCTATGTTCTTTGTGTTTATTTTAGGGAACAGCTTTTCATTGTCTATGTTATCGAAATCAGCCATAATCTTGTACATCTCTATCAAATCTCCCCTCAATCTCGTTTGCATCCACAAGAACAAGCCCAGCTTCTCCAGCTAAACCTTGTAGCTAAAATCCTTTCATTCATTGGATTGTTTTGATAAATCTCTACTGCACCCTATTAAGGGCCTTCACTAGGACTAGACACAATACTTCAGTTGTCACCCAAACAAAGCTTTGTAAAGATTTAACTTAGGTTCCCAGCTTTTGTGAAATGCTCTGTGAAATGAATCTTGTACCCAGTCTTTTGATTATGATTAATTTGTAAGACAGAAGACTGACTATTTGCATCAGTCTGATCTCCCTGAAGACAATTACAAATTCTTTCACCTTTCTGATAACATGATGGCTTGCTGTGAACCACAGCTCTCAGGCAAACCCTCAGTCTGAAGTTTTTAATGGGCGATTGATGATGCAGGAAGTTGTCGCTCAGCACCCAGGGTATGTTAACTATGCCGACTATGGCAGCTCCCAAAGTGTGAAGCTTTCTCCCTGCATTGCAAGATTTGAAGGAAAATATTGGGTCTGTCTTTATTGGAGCTTGATACAGCAGTATTCCCAAAAGAGCTACTTCTTTCTATATTGATTCACAATTGGACTTATAATTCAAATGGTGCTTAATAGATAAACTTAAGGTCAATGTGTTGACATTAAAAACAATGCATGAAAATTATAAATCTGGCTTTGGGAAAATTGTTTCAGATAGTTACGGTTTTCCTTTCTCCACACACCACAGGATACCATTCTGAGTTAAAGCTGGTGAGCTGTAATATCTTCGTGTTCAGATATGACTGCTGTATATTTTTTAAGTAAAACACAAGAGAACACAGACATCCCTGTAGATTGTATTCAACACAGTTCACTTTCAAAGCTGAGAAAATTGAACTATATTCCAACTCGTTTTTTTTGTGCTAAAACTGAAACAGAGAAGAAATCTCTACTCTCGTGTCAATATACTTAATGGCTTTAAAAAAGACATTCAGCTCATAATTAATTACTCAAAGATAGGGAAAGTTACTGAATGTTTTCTGAAATAAGTTCACAGAGACTGGTATCCATTCACCAAGTCACCTTTTATCTACACACCGAGAGTCCTTGACACTGGTCCGGCTATCTCAGATCCAACTCTCAGAGTGAACAAGGATGTCTGATACTCCTGTTTATATCTGTCAGCTAGGGCTCCCTGATTGGACCAGATTAACAGCTCCAATCAGGGAACTCATATTCTATGAGGTCCACTAGGTTGACCTTGTTACAGTCACTACATTTTCAATATGCAGCCCTGCATCCTGCTAATTCCATACCCCGTTGCCAAACCACATAATTAACATCATTCTTTGCCTCACCCTGCCCTAAACATGTGTACACACACACGCATACAGGCACAGTCAGCTTTAGCACTGGCATCTGAAGAAACTGCGTTTCACATGAAAAGTGAGAAGAGGACACTAAACATGGAAGCACCAGCAAACATAGAAAAGCAACTGGTGTCAGAAAGTTATTTTGGTCCAGCAAATATTTGTCCGACATGGGTGTCACAAACTTAAAGTCATTAGAGAACATTAGAGTCATGGGATCATAAACCTGTACAGTATGGAAACAGACTCATCCATGCTGACCAGGTATCCTAAATTAATCTACTCCCACTTGCCAGTATTTGGCCCATAGCCCTTTAAACCCTTCCTATTCATATATCCATCCAGATGCCTTTTAAATATTGTAATTGTACCAGCCTCCACCACTTCCTCTGAAAGCTCATTCCATATACACACCACTCTCTGTATGAAAAAGTTTCCCCTTATATCCCTTTAAAATCTTTCCCCCTCACCCTAAACCTATGCCCTCCAGTTCTGGACTCCCCTACCCTGGGGAAAAGACCTTGGCTAATTATCCTATCCATGCCCCTCATGATTTTATAAACCTCTATAAGGTCACCCTCTCAGCCTCTGACACTCAATGGAAAATAGCCCCAGCCTTTTCAGTCTCCCTATAACTCAAGGCAACATCCTTGTAAATCTTTTCGGAATCCTTTCAAGTTTCACAACGTTCTTCCCATTGCTGGGATTCCAGAATTACGTACGGTATTCCAAAAATGGCTTAACTAATGTTCCTTTAAAGCTGCAACATGTCCTCCTAACTCTTATACTCAATGCACTGACCAATAACAGAAAGCATACTGAATGCCTCCTTCACTATTCTCGGAGACAGTGAGGTCTGCAGATGCTGGAGATCAGAGTTGAGAGTGTGTTGCTGGAAAAGCACAGCAGGTCAGGCAGCATCCGAGGAGCAGGAAAATCCTGTCTACCTGTGACTCCACTTTCAAGGAACTCTGAACCAGCACTCCAAGGTCTTTTTGTTCAGCAACACTCTCCAGAACCTTACCATTAAGTGTTTAAGTCCTGCCCTGATTTGCCTTTCCAAAATGCATTTGTATCACTTTACATGGGGAAAAGGCAGGAAAATGGATGTGAGGAATGTTGGATCAGCTATGATCCTATTGAATGGCAAAGCTGGCTCGAGGAGCCAATGGTTTACTCCTACTCCTGTTTATTAAGGTCTGATTGTTATAAAATTATTATTATTATTACATTTTGAGATGGCAAAGACCTCCAGGTTAGGGGTTTGAGTGGGTGTGCAGGATGAGATTTTATGGAGTCAGGAAATGTAGTAGGCCTTGTGATTTAAGAAGATGGGTTGCAAAATTTTGATTTTTCAACGATGAATTGAGATGAAATCAGACCGTCGTTGTAGTGTTGAGCATTGTACTCGCATGTGGCACATTAGTAATAGCTGTTTTGTGTTAATAAGTATTCATGGCAAGTAAAGTTATGGCAAGTACAAAAGTCTGCCTTCAATATAAACATGAATAAAGTGAAACCAATGTAATACACAATATTTTCGAGTGAAATTTTTATGAAGTTAGTGATGGAAGAAAATCTTATGGCACATGGTTTATGATAATTTAAAAGTGGCATATGCCATTTGGCCATGTGTATTTATGTGTAATATCAGCAGTTTTCATTGTTTCACTTTTCAGTGCTATTAGGGCACAAAAGAAGCATGGAAGCTTGGGACCAGAAAGAGTGAGTCAGTGCTGAGGACCATTGCGCAGTGGAATCAAGTGCAGGAGGAATAGAAAAGGGATCCAGGAAAGACAAAGGATGGAGTTTTGTGGGGGAAAAATAACTGAAATTGGGTGGGCCTGGCATCCTGGGTTGGTGAGGTAATGGGGCCAATCTGTCAAAGAAAGAAAATGAGGAGCCAAAAGGACGATATCAGTACTGTCCAATTTTGTATCTATCTCAGGGTGTTGGCTGGCAGAATCCTTACAGAGCTTTGAGTTCATTGACAATATTTTAATTATCCCTTAATTATTTAATGAGAGTGATCTCTGATGGTGTTCTTTACAATGAGGAGAGGGCCAGCTGAGCATGCAAGTTCAGTCATGTGCCACAGAGTAGTGTGTGTAAAAGTGAGATTAGATTAGATTCCCTACAGTGTGGAAACAGGCCCTTCGGCCCAACCAGTCCACACCGACCCTCCAAAGACTAACCCACCCAGACCAATTTTCCCTCTGACTAATGCAGCCAACTCTCCGGGCAATTTAGCATGGCCAATTCACCTGGCCTGCAGGATGAAACTGGAGCACCCAGAGGAAACCCACACAGACACGGGGAGAACGTACAAACTCCACACAGACGGTCACCTGAGGCAGGAATTGATCCTGGAACTGTGAGGCAGCAGTGCTAATCACTGAGCTACCGTGCCACCTAACAAGGACACTGTGGAGACTAACAAGAACATTCAAAAAAAGAGTGAACACTAAAACACAACATGGTTTCTTCCACAATAAAGTAAATGTCCCTAAATCTCCTATGACCATCAATGTATGCTAACCATGAGGCATTTAGTTCTTTGGCTAAGTTAGAATCAGCAGGTAACGCTGAAACACAAAAGGATAAAGTGAAATATGATGAGAAATATTCACAAGTAAAATGTTAGAATCCTGGACAATATGGGGTGATTTTACAACTTAGCCACAATTTTCTCCCGTATTAGCTGAACGTTGTCAGTTGTTGTGATTGTTCCTGAATGATAGTTTGTTGTTGAAAATGATGATAAGTATTCATGAGTTCAACCATAGAGGTTTGGCTGTGTATGCTATGGGACCTTCCCAGACCTATATTTGTCAACCTTAACATTTTTTTCAAATGACCCTTCAACATCTCTTGAATTAAGATGGTTACAGTATTTAGATTCCTGAAATCTTTTTAAGAGTTAGTATGTGACTCCATGATCAATTTGGGAATCTCAGCAGTAAAACAAAGCAGTGATCTTCTCATGCTTCAACAGTGTGTTCTGTTAGAATTCTATAACTCTGTGGAATTGTAAACAACCACTGAACTTATCAAAATTAAATGGCTGCAAAAGCTTTATACAATAAGGCACACACATTTTTCAGTGTTATGAATGCATATCGTACCAGAACCAAAATTATCACTCTCTCACAAATTGTCTGAATTCCATCTTACATTAATTGTATAAATCTAATATAATCCTGAAACTTTGTAGTATCTTGTCATTAGTCAAGATGTTAAATTGACTGATCACAGTTTCAAAAGAAGACTTGTTTTTTAATTATGAAGCAACATTATCAAATGTAATATCAAATGTAAAATTATCAGAAAAAAATTCAAAGAATAAAATCAGTTATTGCAAATTAAAATAATCTAGGATGATGTAATTTGTTGTTAGTAGCCTTTCCAAAAATAACTTCACTAAACATTTGGCGCAACATCAACATGCGTAGTAACAAAAACTAACATTGGCCAATTGTTATATAATGCTACATTGTAATCCATACTGCAGGAAATCTAATCTAAAAGCTCCACTAAAAATGTAAGTAGAGAAATAATTTTATTCCCCCTTTTATTAGACTGAAAGAATGTCTTTGGAATTTAGACTTGCACAACATTGGGGTTTGATTCTCCATCCTACGACCTCTGGTCCCCTTGTTGGGACAAATTGAATGAGAGGATATGCCTTTGCTTAATTTCTGTGGATTCCAACTTCTGTGTGACCCAGATAGTAACACCATGAGGCCTTGTGCAGTGCTGCAATGCAGCAACTAATCACTGACATTCTTAACACATTTGTAAATTTTCACAGTTTATAAATATCATGTAATTGTGGATTTGAAGCTGCACAGAAAACATGTGTTGTCCATAATAGATTCTAGTACATTTTAGTGCATTAATGTGAAGGAGGCTATTCCAAACATACTATTCATCATTTCATACCTACCCATTTATATGTATCTGAGCCATTATAATTAAGATACAGGAATAACCTTTTCATAGTGGGATTTCCTCACCAGCTAGATGGAGAATATTGTTTAATGAAAGTTAGTTCTAATTAGGTTTTCTGGTTAACTTAAAAAACACTTCTACTCCATGAGAATAATTCTGTTTTTTTCAAAAATAAACATAGACTAAAAGCATTGAGCCTGGAATGCAATCAAAGGGTTTTACAGCAGAAGAAGGAGCCTACTGGGGCAAATAGCTATCCATCTAGTCCATTTTTCTTTCATCTTTAAATCTTTTTTGCTCACTGCTAGAGGAAACTGGTCTACCTTTGTTGGTAATGTTGCTGCAAATGTAGACCACAGAAAATAAACTCCATGCTTTGGTTCAAGTTATCCATAATCCTCTAGACTGCAAGTCACCAACTTTGCCCAAGGGCAGGCTAATAGTTTATTAAACATGCTTCAAGCTGATTACAGGTTTGATCCTGGCCGTGGGTGACTGTTTAGGTGGAGTTTGCACATTCTCCGAATGTCTTAGTGGATTTCTCTGGGTGCTCCAGTTCTCTCCCACAATCCAAAGATGTGCGGGTTAGATGGTTTGGCCATGCTAAGTTGCCCATGGTGTCCAGGGATTTGCAGACTAGGTGGACTGGCTATGATAAAAAGTGGCATTACAGGACTGGGGGCAGGGTCTGGGTGGGGTGCACTTCGGAAGGTTGGAACAGTCTAGATGGGCCGAATGTACACTTTCTGCACTGTAGGTATTCTATGATCTATGACCATAAATGTGGTACCCTGAAAATTCCATTCATCTCAGTAGATCACATCAATATGGAATATTTCAAAATTAGCCATGCAACAGTTAAAAAATGTTTTTGTGGTAAAATATTCCGTAAATGATTTGATTACTGGCTGAATTGGAATGCAGGGAAACTCATCCAAAAAAACATAGCACCTGGATGCAAGATTTTAACCGATGTTCAAGGAATGAATGTAATGCCAGTGGGTTTTCTGACATTGCCTAAGTTGAGGCTGATCTTTAATGACTCTCACTCACGTAGATAAAATTATATCGCCCTTGCTACAGGGAAACTCTTTTCTAAAAAAATCATTTTGTGAAACATGGACTGTGGAATATAATGTATCATAGACATTTCTTAAATACACTTCGTCCTATGTGAATATGTCTGAATAAAAATTAGTGAACATCTCAAACAATTTTCAAAATGAATTACTTTTGATTATCAACCATGTGGATTGCATCACTGCATTTAGGTTTTGCAGAAATAGCTCAGTTACTAGACCATACATGCTGGATTGATGTAGCGCTGGAAAAGCCTAATTGGTGTTGCACAAGTGGCTCAATATGTAGCACCTCAGCATGTTTGCATGGGAAAGCATCCAGGTCAGCTTTTGGGCACCTGTTACTATAACGTTTCCCGATCAGTGTGCATTTATACAAGGATTTTTAGTGGAACATTCAACAGTTCTTAAGTGAGAAAGGTAGTTGCTGTGGTGATTATGGCTAGTGCCAGTGAAACATGCTACCAGTAGCCTGCAAAATAATGATTAGAAGAATCTGAACTAAGCTCTATCCATAACCTCTATATTTCAATTAATCATTTTCTTTTCTGTCAAATTGATTGGGTACCATCCACCTCCTCTGAAGGTTCATTTTCTGCTTAAAGATTGCCTTCTGAAACAAATCCATGTTGACTACTCCTCAGATAGTCAGAAGGATCACCATCTTCAAATTTGATTTGCTGTCATCAGGAAATTGACAGGTTCTGAGGTAATTTCTAAACTTCTGAGGTAATTTCATAGGAACAGGGGATTTAGGAGCAGAGTGAGGTCATTTGACCTTTGAAACCTGTTCCCTCATTCAAGGCAAGATATGACAAGATGATGGGTTACATGATCATGATCAGCAAGATCATAGCTGATTTGGTTGTGGTCTTAACTTCACTTTCCTAACTACTCTTCAAACCCTTGGCTCCATCATAAAAATTAGTCTAATCTTGCCTTGAAGTAATTCAGTGACCTGGCCTCCACCTTTTTTGGGGAAAGAGATACCCTCTGAGGAAAGAAAAACATAGCTCCTCACCTCCATCTTGAAAGATAGACCTCTTATTTTTACAATGCATTCCTTAGAATTGGTAACAGCAACAAGAAATATCCTCCCAATTTCCATGGTACCAAGTCTCCTTGGGATCTTATACCTTTCAACTTAATCATCGTTCTAAAGTCCAATGGATATAAGCTCAAATCTGTTCAATATTTCTTTTGTAAGATATACCCTCTATCCCAGGAATGATACAAGCAAATTTCCTCTGAACTTCTTCCAACATAATCTTTCTTCAAACAAGGCAGTACACAATGCTACAAGTGTGGTCTCATCAATGCCCTGTAAAGCTGCAGTAAAGCTTCACTATTTATATATTTTATTCACTTTCCAATAAACACAAGTCTTCCATATGCTATGCCTGCATACTAATTTTCCATGATTCATGTACAAGGATATCCAGATCACTGTACAACTGGTCCTTAAAAAGGCAAAAGCCCTTCATTCCTGATGAAGGGCTTTTGCCTGAAACGTCAATTTTCCTGCTCCTCGGATGCTGCCTGACCTGCTATGCTTTTCCAGCACCACTCTGATGTAAACTCTGGTTTCCAGCTCTGCAGTCCTCTCTTGGACTTTAAAAACCCTCTCAAAATAAATTACTATTGTGCTTTTTTATTCTACCTGCTAAAATTAACAAGTTCACATTTATCGACATCATACTCCATCTATATGTTTTGGCCCACTCGATCTGTCTGCAAGCCTTTGCAAACTTTCTACCTTCTCTTCACAACTCAATTATCTGCCTATCTTGATATCATTGACAAATGTAGCTAATATATGTTCTGTCCCTTCATCCATGTCACAGATACAGATGGTGAATAGTTGAAGCTCCAGTTCTAATCCTGATGATTCTCTATTAGTTATAACTTGCCAATCCAAAAGTCACTTATCCCAACACCTTCCTTCCTGTAATTCAATCAATCTTTTGGCCCGGCTAATATCATACCCTCAAAGCATGGGTGATAGCGTATGAAGTAACTTTTAGAAAGCCAAATTCACAACTTGTGCAGGTTCTTTTTAATCCACCTTATTTATTACTTGCTTGAATAACTCTTAATCAATTAGTTACGCCTGATTTTCCTTTCACAAAACCTGACTTGGCCTGATCACATATGATTTTCTATGTATCCTGCTGTAGCGTTTGTTATAATGGATTTTAGTCAATTTCCTTTTGAAGATGTTGGGATAACCAACTCATAGATTCCCGTTTTTTTGTCTCTCTCCTTTTTTGACTAAAGTTGTTGGGTTAGATGGTTTCAAATCTGCTGGAAGTTCCAGAATCTAAGGAACTTGGAAAAAATACAACCAATGCATCTACTATCTTGAAGACCCTAGGTTGCAGACTATCTGGTATTAGGGACTTGTCAGCCCTCTGCCCTCAATTCAATAAGACTTTTTTCCGGATCCCTTTTCCTGGTGTTAATGATTGTTTTAATTTTCTCCCTCAGGGTCACCTCTTTCTTTCAAGTATCTTTAGGAAGTTTTCTAAATCATTTGTAGTGAAGAGAGACATAAAATATCTGGTCAATGCCTCCTTGTTTCCATTATCAATTCCTTATGGAAGGTTTTACTATCTGTTCTTATATGATTAGTGAGCTTTATTTCATAGTGTACAGTCTTCCTTTTTATTTTATTCATTCTTTATTACTTCATAAAATCCCTACAGTGTGGAATTTTACTTGTTTTGAAAATCTGACCTTCCAGCAACCCTTGCAGTCTTGTAACATATTCCTTTCACTTTGATACTATCCCTAATGGCCTTATTCCAGCCATAGATGAGGTATTGGGTAGATCCACCTGAAACTGGGAAAACTGCAGCCAAAGCAGGAAGAGGCACTTACATAGTTGTTAAGTAGCTTTTAATTAAATACTTAAGGGTCTGAAGTGAAAGCAAAGCAGATGATTGATCATGGGCCATGCTTCCCAGTGCTCAGTACCAGCAGAGGTGGGCAAACATTGGGTACCAAATCTGAACCAACCATGTTCTGCCAGTTCTATTTGTTGACCCACAAATAGGAGATGTTTAAGAAGATCCAGTGTTTATTTTTTGGGGCAACTATTGTCTTATTTTCCGGTGGGAAATCTCCTTTCCTGCCATCCTCAATTGAGTTTGGGGACTCATCCAGGGAATTATAAACATGTGCTTGTATTCTATCGCTCCATCATTTCTGCTGGTTGTTGCTCTGTGCGGTTGTGTAATCTTTGGATATATTACTCTAATTGTTCTGTTAAATGTAATGAAATGCAGCACTCCTCAGTTCTACTAGAAATAAAGTCTTTGTGAGTTTGTTGAGTTTCTCTTAAATCCCTGTGAGTCGTGTGAGTTGAGCACAGGTTTGGAGAATTCACTCTGTGCCTGTTTCATCATGCGGATGTCTGAGTGTGCTCCCAAATGTGAGCACAGTTGCTAAAAATACCAGCTTGTAGGAAACATGATAAGAAGTCCATGATTTCTGTGCAACCCAACGTCCTTGCAGTTGCTTTTCCGATCATTATTCTTAGCCCAATTACTCTGCCTGGCAAATACCCAGTGTTCTAACAGTTAAAGACGCTGGGTGTCGATTGTTTCTGCTGCGTTATCAAATCACAGACTGACGATTGTCCGTAATGTTCAGAACATGTTTGGCTCTGTGCCTGAAATTGGTGCAAGATCTGGGTACCATGATCGTGTTAGTTGCCTTGGGCTACTTAACTATATTAAAGGCCTTATACAGATGCAATTTGTTGTTTTTATTCTTTGGGTGATTGGAGCAATGAAGCCCTTAAGCATGCTTCCCCTACATTAACATTTGATGAGGATTACACCACAGGCACGATTCTGCTTTAAATGGTGGCTAGACTCGATGGAGCATCACCCCCACCCAATCACTAGAATTGACCTTGTAAAGAAAAGACCATACACTGAGGTAAAATAATCTTATTCTTGAAAGTGCCTGGCCCATTTACAGCATATAACTGTGCTGGACTCCTCTCCCCTCTGCAAACCTCTGGGTAGTGAGCGGGACAGAAATAGCAGGCTCATATCTTGCCCTTGTCACCGTTCTATCAATGGCCTGGAAATTGTGCAGCCCCACGTGGGCTCTTAAAAAATTTGAAAAGGGCACTAAAAATATCAAATTTCGGAAATAGATCCTTGAGACTTGATACAGGCCCAACTCCACTGGCCTGATGCCAACATTTATAATGAAGGCCTTCGTGTATGATATCTGCATAACCAATGACTTCTCCAGATAGTTGAAGTAAGATTATCGTTGAAAAATGGTGGGAGATTGGAAAGAGTAAAACACCAGTTTGAAAGGACATTATCCGCTTTAAGAAAGCATTCTAACCTCCCTGTACACCCCTGACAAACTGTGGCACCATCCATCATACAGCAATAATAATGGGTGTGGGAAAACTTTAATATACAAGTTGTAATGTTGTAAAATGTATGTTGTCTAGCTGTATTTGCTGCATCTGTATTCTTCTTCAAATGAGGAATATCTGAAGCAGCTCACTACATTACAAGGCTGGATGCTCTTCAATAATTACACATGCAGCATTTCAAGCTGATAGTCTGCAGTTCACACGAAATAGGTAATAGATCTCTGCACCCCAACACACCCCACCCAGTTCGGGTTTAATCATTAGTATCATATTATCACCTGAAGAGCAGGGTCAATTCAAGGGCAGGACAGGAGATTGAATGGAGAGCAAAATGGAGGCTGTTGACAGCAATTAGGCCCACCTTCCTTTCCCTTAAGTCATGTGTGAGTTGAGAAAAGAAATAAATGATGTTATTTAATTTCTTTTCCAGAAGGAATTCCCTACATTAAAGAAGTTACTAAAATATCTAGGCTATTTCCTCTCAGATAATTTTTTTTCTGATGTGAAGCCTTATTTTCACCAAAACTGATTGCAACCATTTTGGTTCTAAATAAGGAGAATAAATCATTTTGTGACTGTCTTGATTGCTCCTGCACTCATGAAATGTCAGGATCCGGAAATAAAATGTAAAATGAGGTTTGAGTGGTGTTGAATTTTCCTCAATTACAAATAATTGTAGAGATTTACATTAGAAGCTCTCAAAGTGCCAATAAATGCACCAAAACATACAGGTTCAATCTTTCAGTCTGGGGAATATGCTTTCAAACCACACCACCTCCTGCCCCCATTTAATAAATGTCACAATTTTAGCAGAAACAGAGATCTTATTGATTCTTTGGTATCCATAATATGTAATTTGGATATTGGCAAAGTGAGGGTGGCTCAGTGGTTAGCACTGCTGCCTCACAGGGCCAGGTTCCCAGTTTTGATTGCATCATTGGACAATTGCCTGTATGGAGTTTGCACATTTGCCCCTGTAGGAGTAACCTGTAAGGGTTTCCTCCGGGTGCTCTGGCTTCCTCCCACAGTCCAAAGATGTGCAGGTTACTTTGATTGGCCTTGCTAAATTTCCCGTAGTGTCCGGGGATGTGCAGACGAGGTGAATTAGCAATGGGAAATGCAGGGTTACGGGGATGGAGGTGGATCTGGGTGGGGTGCTGTTCGGAGGGTCAGTGCAGACTTGATGGGCCGAATGGCCTCTATCTGCACTGTACCGATTCTGAGGGGTCTTCAGAGCTTCCTGCCCTTTGTGAATAAACTGTTAAGGAAAGGACCAGTCAAAAAGAGAAGCTGCCCTCGTAATCAATGGCAAAATGTTATCCTGAAGGTATCTGAGTGCAATAAGATATTGAGGGAATGCAACGTGGACAAGGAGAAAAATTCCTTTCTGTGGAATGGAGTAGAACACAGTGAATTTCCAAGAGATGGTGTATGCTGTGAGACATAAGTACTTTTGCACCAGGTATGCAGCTTAGGCAGAGATGTGAGAATGAATAGAACTACTGCTGTCCATTTTACTTTTCGACTCTTCATTATCCCAATAAGCTCATGGCATTCAGTCTTTTTTTATAATAGTAAAGCACAGCCTTTGGGGAGAGTGGATTAATGTATTTAAAATGGTGATGGGATTAAACTCTGTACAAGAAGACAGTGTTTTTGAATTTCAGAGGAATAAAGAGGGCAGGACTAAAATCATAACATTAATAACAACTTACTGGTATGTTATATTTTAAATATATCTAAAATCTCAAGGAGATGAACTAGGCAGAAATAATTAACAACAAGCCATAATGGAATTGATGATCAAGAGCCAGAAAAATAGTAAATGTGTTGTTGTCTTCATTTATTTTCAACATTATTTCAAGTCTTTCCCAAAAGGAATTCCCTGCAGCAAATAAGTTACTAAAATGTCCAGGGTATTTTCTCTCAGAGAAGTTACCAAGGTTAGCGATTTTTGAGAATATTTGTGGCTCAGGTTGATGATAAGTACATAAGTTTGCTCGCTGAGTTTGAAGGTTTGTTTTCAGACGTTTCGTCAACATACTAGGTAACATCATCAGTGAGAGTTTTTTTTCAAGGTAAGGTAGATAGAATCTAAATTGATGTGTTTATTGATGGAGTTCTGGTAAGAATGCCATGCCTCTAAGAATTCTCGTGCATGTCTTTGTTTCGCCTGTCCTAAGGTGTGTGTGTGTTGTCCCAGTCAAAGTGGTGTCCTTCTTTGTCTGTACAGAAACTAGTGATAGTGGATCATGTCTTTTGGTGGCAAGTTTTTAAAACTAAGATTTTAAAGTGGAAAGAGAGGTAGAAAAGTGAAGGGAGAGAATGATAGACCTTAGAGCTGAAGTAGTTAAAGCCACAATCCCATGGTGTGTGTTTATGCTTCTCCACAATCCAATATTGAGAATGACGTCTGACGTCAACGGCAATTATTTGAGGACCAAGGTCTCAAAGTTCTGATACCTTGATGTGGTAAATTTATGTTGAAGCCAGTATATTTGCTACAAGTTGAAAATGCTCTCATCTTTTCTGTAAATCTGGAAAAAATTTGGAATGGTCATTGTGTTATAACAGAGCAAATATAACAGCCAGCTCCACAAGGCCACAGGCTACCTTTGCACAGTCCTTGCTTGGTCAAGTACCTGATGTAACAGCATCTGTAACAGGGGTGAAATGAAGATCATTTTGATGCATTTGGAACTTCAGCCATTTTGCTGAGTTCTTTTCAATTACGTCATTTATTTCAGACAATAATCTATATCAAAGAGATTGAGTAGCACCACGCATATCAACCCTTAAATAACTGAAACAAAATGCAGTGGATCAGGATGTGTCAGTGAACTTTAGTGGTTACTTATTTCATTATCCCAGACTGAGTCCTTGGGATCTATTAATGATGGAGGCACAGGCCATATTGTATGATAAATCTATCTGATGTTCAGCATTTGGTTGCAGACTGGAGGACAGTCTATAACAGCCAGCACAGCAGGCATGTGTTTATTGATAAGATTAAACTATTGCTCACAAAAGACACTCTGGTGGGATTGAGTTTTGCAACAGAGGGAGTATTTCAAACTATAGTCAAGTGGGAGAGGGGTCAATGCAGCTGGAATTCGATTAACCAAGCAAAATACTTCCCCACTGTGTCCTTCGTATACTCGAGGTTCCTCTGTATTGGCAACAAGGAAATAAAAATCAAAATAGCAGTTCAAGATGTGACACCCTACTTCACGCACATCTTCTTACAGCGTCATTGCTCGTAGAATGGGAGTGACTTGCTCACAGGCAGCCATCTTAGTCAACAAATGGTGGATGGGAGAACTAAATTCCAAGAAAAGGGGTGATAAAATCTTGAGAAACCTCATCCTTACAACTTCTTAACATAAATATTTAATCATTTTTCACCAATGTGTATCAGCTGAGCCATGTCCGAAACACTTCAGTTGGCCTGAGGCCTCAGTAAAGAATTTTCTTTAATTTCTCACTGAAATTGGATTGTGAGAGCCTATAACCAGTTATTTTTAGAATGGTTCTTTGTGAGCTGATCAATGGTCAAGGTTAAAATGTGTATTCAAGGATCTCTAGTCTGTGTTAACTGCAGCAAGGTGTTTTAACATCATAGCCATTGTACTTCAAATGGCAAAACAATGGTTCCCGCACCATTTCAATGAAAATATGATCTTATGTACAGATCGAGAATAATCAAAATGGAAAAAATAATCATTCTGCTCCCCTAGTTGTGTCAGACAAGGATATACGCATGAAAACTTGTTTAATATGTCATTTTCTAAGATTCCCTACAGTATGGAAACAGGCCCTTCGGCCCAGCAAGTCCGCATTGACCCTACAAAGAGTAACCCACCAAGACCCATTCCTCTACCCTATATTTACCCCTGACTAATGCACCTAACACTATGGGCAATTTAGCATGGCCAATCTACCTAACCTGCACATCTTTGGATTGGGGGAGGAAACTGGTGCAAACATAGGAAATCCACACAGACATGGGGAGAATGTACAAACTCCACGCAGACAGTTGCCTAAGGTGGGAATCAAACCTGGTCCCTGGCACTGTGAGGAAGCAGTGCCACCCACTGATCTACCGTGCTGCCCTCAAATTGAATCAATTGTGATCTTGAATTAATCGTCTTAATTTTCTTTACAATTATTTTATAGCATCATAAAGGTTCCATTAGATAGCTTTGAGCTTGTTAGCTGTTGATGAGTTTTTCTGAAGGCCAGCATTCTGTCAGATTACTGCACCAAACAAGAGAACAACAAGCAAATAATTTCTTTTTCAATGTTTGAAAATATTCACAAATATATCCTTCTGTTCCAAATCACAAAGAAGGCAACAACCAATTATCAGTTATTGCTACCAGCAAAATGTTGCCGAGTGGTCTTTTAACAAATTTACCTTTCTGTAAGTGCTTGGCAACGTGGCACTGTCTGTTTAGTAAAACAAATATAGAAAGCTGTCCAGTGAGTAAGATTCAGTTACAAATCAATGAAACAGTTTTTATTTAAGGGAGCAGTTCAATGATAAAAATGGATAATGTTAGAGATACTCAGCAGGTTTGGCCACATTTGTGGAGAGAGAAAAAAATAGAGTGAATGTTTCAAGTCTGTGAGCTCTCGTCAGTCCATCATAGATGGTAAACCCTAATCTTGGAAAACTTATTGCAGTGTTTCAAATTACACTCGACATGGAGAGGGTTAGGGGTCCAAACAAGGCACAGACTTTATATGTAAATGGGGATTCAGCACAAGAGATTCTACTCAAAGAACGAAGGTTGCTTATACATTTTGCAGTATATTATTTGTTATGTGACTATACACAATAAAATTAAAAATTCAATGTCACATTAGAGAGCTGGACCAGACCCTGGTTACTTCCCAATGTAAGGCTCAACAAACTTCTGCCATGTACATGTCTTATGACAATGTCTCTTGAAGATGCAAACAGGTTCCTTTTACAGCAATAATCTCTCTGTAACATGAGTAATTTTTAACTTTTAATGCATTATCATAGTTACGTCTCTTTGTGTAGCCAAATGGTTCATGTCTCCACTATATATGTGTAGATTGGAACTAAACTTATTTCAATATGTTTGGCATGGCATCATGCTTAATTCTATTCCCCTCTTACAAACCGTCCCCGGGAGCAATGTGAAGTTCTACCGTGTGTTCCTGTCCTGTGGAGAAGCAGTTGAGTCTGTGTCTGAACGAGACTGGACATTTAAGAATTGTCACAATATCATAGTTGAACTCCAGCTGACACAGCCTCCCCTTGTCTTAAGAACGATGTAGAATTGCTTGTAATGATTTATGTCTGACTCTCTGTAGGTTCAGTTCTCCTGCAATTCATACAAAGTCATTGCATGCTGAAAGAAAATTAAAATCAGAGCTACATTTACCTGTTTTAGTTTAGGCAGTATGGTGCATTAATAATGTTTCAAAAATAATAACATTTATGTTGAAATCAGTAACTTAATACTCGCTAGATACCTCTGCGTGGTTGTTTGCATCGAGTTTCAGTTTTGGGATGCTTTTGGTTTCACTCCATGTCAATGAATGTAACTACAGAAGACAACAAACTCAGCAGTTTCTCAATCTGCAGTGAAAGCTTCACATTTTGTTTGAACAGACGTTTCTATATCAATTTGGCACAGTAATCTTTTCAAATGTGTTCAGTCTAAAAGTTATGGATGTAAACATGTGTAACACATCTTCCCTGGTTCAGAAGTTGTTTTTGTTTTAGGTTAATCATCAAGACAGAAGGATATCCCATGTTAAGCCTTTTGTTGCTGTGAAATGTATGAGAGTAGGACACAATCATTTACTTGGGACAGAATCTTACAGAGGTCAACATGATGTGGGCTATGGTGTGGCAGAAGCAGCAGGCAAATATGGTGAGGTCTGTCTCCATATTGAGAGTACCTTGGGTCATCTTATATACTTTTCAGAAGTGGCATGGTGAGATTCTCACTAGACAATGGCATGGTGTCAGTTGATGGGGTTTAAGGCTAGTTAAATGCCTTTTTAATGACACAACCTGACTTATTAATATTCAGGGTTCCAGTTACCAAATGAGCTCAACATCAGGAAATCTCCACAAGGAACCCAGAGCAAGCCCCTATGGATTCAACTCACCGCTTGACCTGAC
Organism: Chiloscyllium plagiosum; assembly: GCF_037043375.1. NCBI lineage: Eukaryota > Metazoa > Chordata > Chondrichthyes > Orectolobiformes > Hemiscylliidae > Chiloscyllium > Chiloscyllium plagiosum. The sequence goes on along the minus strand of NW_028270159.1, from coordinate 32,993,899 downwards.
AACCTCCATGTTAGAAACCAGGCATTAACATCTCAGGGCACTCTGCATGGGTACCAACTTATGCCCGTGGTCATTGGCACCTGACATATGCCAGCTTCTAAGAATGCTCATGACACACAACTTCAAAGCAACTCTCATTGTAACGCTGCAGCAAGTACACTGCACACTCAGGGATGTGTGCCCGGCTCATGGACTGGACCAGGCCACACCCTCAGGCTCTTCATTCACTGCCATAGCACGCACTTAATCTCACTGAGCCTAACTGAATGCTCTCAGCACTGCTGCCTTGCATTGCCTTGCCTTATGTTGTTTGCATTTTAACCCCCTTAGCCAGAGATACCAGGCTCATATTACTACTGTCTTGCCTTGCTGTTTAGTTTAGACATAGAACATTTGTCATTGTTATCAGCAGTCCTCAATTACGTCAAGGGGGATAGATTTTGCTGAAGGGGTCCTGGCACAGTAAGTCAAGGACAGCCTCCAGTACCAGCCCAGCCCTGTTTAGTGTGGCCAGAGTCAGGATCCTCTCATTACAAGGAGTGAGGAGCTGAAAGACAACCACTCAGCTTGTCTCTTTCTGCCCTGTAATGGGATGTTTTCTTCATGGGATAAGAGAGGCAGGTATTACAAGAGAAGAAATTTGCTGACACAAATGTCCCTAGCAAATGAATAGGTAGCGCTGAGGGATTGCAGAGTTAGTAATCCTGGGGTTTGCAATGGCTGGTGAGTGGGAAAGATGTTGCAAGCAATAATAAGCGTGGTACAGCATGAACTTTGCTGGGAGATGTGTGCAGTAGCTGAGATAGAATGGGTGAGAGCAGTATCAGAGAGAAGATAGTGCTATTTACAGCAGTAGAAGTCAACATTATGATCTGGGGCACGTCACTGGTGAAGTGATATGCTTTCCATTTTTAATAGGTGAGCATTGATCCAGTGAACTTTTTCACAGCCAGTAAAACCGACTTTGTCTAAAAAACATGAAAAATCATTGCAGTCTGGGCGGAATCATAGTAAATTACAAAGGGATTAATAACATCCTTACATATCTTAGAGAACAGACATTTTGAAGACATCGCTTCAGCTAAAAGAAAAGAAACCTGAAAGCATTCGGGTTTCAGTTCAATTGAATGCAATCTCCTCGACTCTTATCTTGACCTAACTGTAATGGGTCTATAGTTAGCCCTGCATCTTTGGTCAAATCCTCTTTTTCCAGGCACTACAAAAGAGAGGAAATTGTGCCCTGGATTGGTAAAATATTTGTTAGAATAATCTGATTATTTGCAAAGTGCAGCTGGATGGTTGCGTTGTTTTCTCATATGCTACAATGTGCATTTTAATTTAATCAGACAATGGCTGCACACTTGGGGGTTGATTTTAAGTATATATTATATATATATAAATACACACACATACATATATATAATATTTATAGTTGAAAAGACTAGGGGGCACATTTTTAAGATGAGAGGAGGGAAATTTAAAAATAATGAGAGGCAAATATTTTACATCGAGACTTGTTCATGTGTGGAATGAACTTCCTGAGGAAGTGGTCGATATGGGCACGATTACAGTGTTTAAAAGTAATTTGGATAAGTAACGAATAGGAAAGGTTTGGAGGGATACTTGCCAGGAGCTGGCGGGTGAGACTAGTTTAATTTGGGATTATGTTCGGCATGGACTGGTTGGACTGAAGGATTTGTTTCCGTGCTGTATGACTCTATGTCTCTATGACTTTGTGACAACACTTTTCATAAATGGTTTTCTTGAAGCCCATCTAGAATCTACCATAACATATCTTGAGGTTATTAAGGTGTAGGGTGTCTCCTATCCTCCAATTTTCGCAAATGTAAGGCTTTCTCTGGACTCAACACATGGTATCTGATCTGGATTTTTTTAAGAGCTGATAATAGGATAAAAATGTGAAAAAAATCTGTTTCCCTTCAAAACAAAAGTATTTTATTGTCAGACTAATAATGCAGAGTCGAAAAGCGTGGTGCTGGAAAAGCATAGCAGGTCAGGCAGCACCCAAGGAACAGGAGAATCGATGTTTCGGGCATAAGCCCTTCATTAGGAATGTCTAATAATGCAGACTTACTTCAAACTAACAACATGGAAGCAGAGTACTTGGCTCATGCAGCCTGCTGATAGTCAACGGTTCTAAACCTTTGTGCCTGTTCTGTTACTGAATCCTTTTATTTTCCTCTCTTTCAGTTACCTGTCAAACCTATTCATGAGTCTCCATATGCTTTAGGCTTCATTCAGAGCTCTGATGAAGTATCATCTAGATTCAAAACATTCACTTGCTCTCTACATGGTTGTGCCTAATCCACTGTAATCTCCAGCATTTGTTATTTTCAGTACAGATTCCAGCATCTGCAGGAATTTGCTCTTAGTGTATTCCGCAGCTTCACAGCACTGTACAAAAATGTTAATCCTGCTCTCTCTCCTACATTTCCTATCTCTAATCTTAAATATTTATGCTAACTCATTCCAGACCCGTTAACCATTCTGGTTAGATCCCATCATCTGAAATATCTCATTTAAGTCATCCCCTGATCTTTATTCCAACAAAAGTAGACTTCCAATTGTACATGAATTTGTTTTGAGCAATTCTTGCGAATGGTTAGGAGCTATATGAATGCAAAGATGTCATACTTCCTAGTTCTAGTATTCTTTCTCCTGATGAAGATAAGGGGTTATATTCTGCTTTTACATGCAATTCCAAAACACTTGATATTGAATTGGCAGCAAATACAGATTGTGGGGGATGTAAAGGGAGAAAGTGAGGACTGCAGATGTTGGAGATCAAAGTTGAGAGTGTGGTGTTGGAAAGACACAGCAGGTCAAGCAGTATTTGAGGAGCAGGAGAATTAACGTTTCGGGCATAATCCTATCCTGATGAAGAGCTTATGCCTGAAACATCGATTCTTCTGCTCGTTGGATGCTGCCTGATCTGACGTGTCGTTCTAGCACCACACTCTCGACGGAGATGTAAAGGATCATTGATTCACTGTGACCTGTTTTATCTTCTTACAAAAAAATCAAAGTCTACCTCAACATGTTTAAAAATGTTTAGAAATCTAAAAAGTACGAACATAGATTTAACTAACGATGGTTTGCTCTGTGCTTGATTTCCACATTTCATGAGGAAGGGAGCACTGTGAAATCGTTTTTTGTGTCAAGAAAGATAATGCCTTTTTCACCAATTTAACTGAACTTTTCCAAAATTCAGCACTGCACAATATGCCATAAATTCACTGTGTGAGTAATTTTCATTTTGCTTTGTCTTCTCACTGTTTGGTGGCTTTGTGTGGCTCATGGTGATAAAAACTAACACATTTTGTAGAAATTGAACTGATTTATATTTTGAAACACATATACAACCCTCACTACTGAAATATGCCCAATTACAGGAAATGTCATTCACCCTTATTTTTTCTTATTTGCAATAAATCTGCTTTTGATGGAGACCGATAACGTTTAGAAAGAAATTCAAACTTCCCATTAATGACTGAAATAATCACGTGACAAGATTTCACTTTTTGTGAATTTTACTGAAAAATGAAGAACAACATCGACTAGACATTATTTCAGTGAACTATCCCTAATCTGAATAACAGAAAAGATTCCCCTATTTAAACTTTGCAATGGCTGAGAATGGTATTGATAATGGTCCATCTAATTTGTATTCTGCAACAGCAAGCCCTGCACATATATAATATTTATATTGCATAATATACTGAACCCTTCAATTTTGCAATTGATAAAAACCAGGGGCAAATCAGTGAAAAATGTTGGATGAACTAATGAGTCTCGCACTGCCAATATTGGTTCACTGTATAGACATTAAAATATTTCTGCTGGACAGATGCAAAGGGCATCAGCAAGTCTACAGAATATGGTTTGCTACTTCTCCTTTACTATTCTTGAAAGCTGGTATTGTTAAAAACTTTTTTTTATTTGTTTGGTTGTAGATTAGTTGCTCCAGCTATCTCTCGTCCACAGAAACAGTGTCAATATGGGACATTGCAGATAGGTGCATGTCCCATTGTGAGATTGTATGCAAAGCTAGAGATGCAATCATTTTCATTTTCTGTAGTGGAGAGGCTAGAATTTCAGCTTGTATTAATCTTGTTTTCAGCAATTCAACTGAATCTTGTTTTGTTCCAATTATGTTGCAATGGATCAAGACTCTCGCTATGTTATTACAGGGTCTTTTATGGAAGCATTACCTTGTATATTTCTGGAATGTGTTAAATTGTGGCTTCTGCAAATTTAACCAGAGTCTGGTGATCCCAATATTTGGAAACATGCTGTGGTACAGTTGTTATGTCGAGACTATCTCTGTATTCAAGAATTTTGGATGATCAATTCTTGATCCAGCCAGGAATATCAGAAATGAATGCTAGAAGTTTGTGCTGTTACAGGCACGGTAACTGTAGAGTGAACATTTATCATGTGGCTTACAGCTTTACTTTAATACCATTTCCTAAACATAAATTGGCACATTTGAATTTGGTGTAATAGTGTAAAGTGGACTTTAACTCTGCATTTTTCATGGCCAACTCACATAGCCTGCTTATCCCAGGATACTGTGGGCAACTTAGCATGGTCAATTCAGCTAAACTGCATATTTTTGGACTGTGGGAGGAAACTGGAGCACCCAGAGTAAACCCACAAAGACACAGAGAGCATGTGCAAACTCCTCACATCCAGTCACCTGAGGTAGGATCAATTATCTGGGTCCTTGGCTCTGTGAGGCAGCAGTGTTAACCACTGCTAGAAGGGCGGCATAGTGGCCTAGAGGTTAGCACTGCTGCCTCACAGCGCCTTGGGCAACTGTCTGTGTAGAGTTTGCACATTCTCGTATGACTGTGTTGGTTTCCTAAGATGCTCCAGTTTCCTCCCACAGTCCAGAGATGTGCAGATTAGGTGAATTAGCCATGCTACAAAAATTGCCCCGAGTGTTCAGGGATGTGTAAGTTAGGTTCATTACTGAGGGGAAATGTAGGAGAATGGTTCTGGGTGGGATACTCTTTGGAGGGTCGGTGTGGACTTGTTTGGCCAAATGGCCTGTTTCCACACTGTAGGGATTCTATCTATGATACACTGTGCCATCCTAGTTGGTTGAAATGAGTATGACACTTGGGCTGGTTACACAGAATTGGAATAGGCTGCACCTTCACGTGAGATAAACAGCTGACAGAATTTAATTTTTAGTGAAAGCTATCTTACAATCTTATTTATGAAGGAATTGCGGCTGCTTTCTGCCCATTTTAAATCCTTTGTTTAGTTTGGAGGATAACATTGGAAAAGTGGCACCATCGCCCATTATTGCTGTGGACAGAGAAAGTATAAAGCTTTCTGGCCTGTGTTCAGGGATCTCCTAGACCTGCGTAGATGCTAGCAGAAACTGGAGTGTTTCCAGAATCTTCAATTTTCAATTTCCACATCTGCAAGATTTTGATTTATGTCAACAAAAGCAATTAGTCTAGTCATAAGTATTCTTGAGTAAATTATGTATTGATATTAGCTGTATGCTCTAATGTCTCGTAATGAAGACTTTGGGGAAAATTTTGTTTTGTAGCACCCATACGAAGCAGCCTGGAATAGTTCAGTTTATTTAAGGAACTACTAACTAGAATAATATATAAAGTGATATTTTGGATGTAGGTTTGCTCGCTGAGCAGAAAGGTTCATTTCCAGATGTTTCATTACCCTACTAGGTAACATCTTCTCTGGGCCTCGGGCAAAGCAATGCTGAAAATTCCTGCTTTCTATTTGTATGTTTGGTTTCTTTGGATTGTGATGTCATTTCCTGTGGTGATGTTATTTCCTGTGGTGAAGTCACTTCCTGGTCCTTTTCTCAGGGGGTGGTAAATGAGGTCCAACTCGTGTTTGTTGATAGAATTCTGGTTGGAATGCCATGCTTCTAGGAATTCTCATGCATGTCTTTGTTGGCTTGTCCGAGGATGGATGTGTTGTCCTAGTTGAAATGGTGTCCTTCCTCATCTGTATGTAAGGATACTAGTGAGAGAAAGTCATGTATTTTTGTGGCTAGTTGGTGTTCAAATTAGCTAGTTTGTAGAAAACTAGCCACAGGATACATGGCCCTCAATCTGAGCTACAAATCTTCTCAAAATTCGCAAAGTGATGTTCTAGTGATATTATCGTTGGAATATTATTCCAGAGACCTGGTAATGTCCTAATGGCAGATGGTAGAATTTGAATTCAATAAAAATCTGGAATGAAGAGTCTAATGATGACCACAAATCCATTGTAAATTGTTGGAAAAACCCATCTGGTTCACTACTGTCCATTAGGGAAGGAAACTGCCATCTTTATCTGGTCTGGCTTACATGTGACTCCATACCCACAGCAATGTGGTTGACCTTTAACTGCCCTCTGGGATGGGCAATAAATGCTGGCCTAGCCAATCACGCCCTCTTCCAGTGACTGAATAAAATAATGCAGTTTCACTTGTTCTCCTCAGAGATGATGAGAAATTACCTCTCTCTGGGTGGTGAACCTGTGGAATTCAGTATGCCAGAGTGCGGTGGATGCTGGGACATTGAGTTAATTTATGGAGGAGTTGACAGATTTTTAATTAGTAATGGGTTGAAAGGTTATGGAGAGTGGGCAGGAACGTGGAGTTGAGGCTGAGATGGGATCAGCCATGATCGTGTTGAACAGGTTTGAGGGGTTGAATTCCCTACTTCTGCCTCTAGTTCTTATGTTCTTATGTTTGATTAATGGGACTGAATATTTTAAATGCACAATCACGCTGTCATATTTTACTCAATTTTCTTTAAATGTAAAAGATTCACCTATGAAAAACTAACTTCATTGAGTTACATTTGGAAGCAAAATTAAACACCAAACATTGGTAAAAAGGCTGGAATTTAAAAAAAATGAAGATGATTAACAGGAACAGAATGTTGAAGTGAGGATTTCACAGATATTAAGTAAAATGACTTGGAGTATTAAATGTTTTCCTATATTCCCCAACAAACTTTAAACAGTCATGTTTTCCTGTTTCCATTAAAAGTAAAGTCCTCTTGTGATTTGTAGGTCTCATTTCCTGTTGATGAACAAACTGCTTGAGTTGGGATTGAAGGGGATTTCTCAGTTGAAAGGAAGAATTGCTTCAGGACTTGGATCAAGAAACTGGCTCATGTCTTTAGTTCTATAATTAGATTTAATCCTGTTTTCTTCTCTCTGAGTTGTGGATTACAATTGAAGAGAGCGAGGGTCTGATTAGAGTCAGTGAGGAGCAGAAACTAACTGGGAAATGCAGATGAATACACATACAGTCCTGGAATAACCATCACTGAATGATAAAACAGATGACATCAATTGTTATACATTTTTCTATTATGCCAGCAACTCCCTAATCATTAACTGTGTCCCACTTGTCTAATTTCAGTCATGACAGACAAAACCGCATTCAATTGCCCAATCAGCTGAATAAACGCAAAGCAGCCAAAATGTGGTTTTTGCTTTGACTCTGTTGACAGAAGGGATAGAATCACTTATCTGTAATTGCTCAGACACAACACTTGGCTGTAGTAAAACCTTTGTCAATTTCTGTACCGTTTTTATTCAGAAATCAAAGCATTCTTGTTGGTACCAGTTATCTCCTGTCAACTGCTGTATGGAGCCATTCAGATTCCTATAGAATCCCATAGACTTCAGAAGTGCTTCGTTGACTTGTTCAGGTGGTTGTGTTTGAGATTCAGGTAGAGTCAGAGTTAGAGAGCTGTAGAACCCTTCAGTATATATTAACTGTCCACTAAAAGCCTTGATTAGAAGTGAGGTAGGGAAATAATGGACAATTATCCAGGCTTGGGCTGACAAGTGGCAAGTAACATTCACACCACACAAATACCAGGCAATGATCATCTCCAATAAGAGGATCATCTCAGGATCAGCAATATTGACAAAAATTCACAGCGGCCCACTGCTGCCAATTCAATGTAATATTTTATTGTTACCCCAGAGTTCGATTTAAGTTGTTCATTTAAACAGCACAACAGCTATTTTGCTTGCTTTCAAACAGCAATGATAAGAAAAAACAAATAATGTATGAAAGGCCACCAGAGGAAAGCTTCTCCCTGATCTTGGGCAACCTGCTGATTTTCACATATGTTAACTATAATTATTGGAGATAGCAAGTGAGTTCTCATCTTTGCGGGGAGATTTTTGGAAAAATTGTGTTTTTATCCCAAGCCCTTAAATGAAAGTTGTCAGCCTGACTGTGGCAGAAAACTTGTGCAGAAAGTATTATTCCTGCTGCAGTACAAACATTTCAGCACAGTTTTCACATGAAGACTGCAATGACAGTCAGGTTTCTTTCAAGTACTTGCGTGGACTAATTGGGTTTAAACAGCAGCCCCTAAGTTAAAACTTAATGTAGAAGTTTTGTTTAAATATATACCACTCTCGACAGGGAAGTAAGCAAAAGCAGTTATTTTAACATTGACATTTTAAAACTGTTTGAGAAGTAGCACCAGTATTTGCTGCATTATCTGTTTTGATCAGATTTTAGCATTTCACCGAGTTCTTTTGTTTAATGAAGTAATCAGGAGGGGTCTCAATCTGTTTATTACCTATTATAATTTATCCTCTGGAGTGTTGTCTCTGGATTAAATGCTATGGCTCATTCCTTCATGTCAATGATATGTGGTTCTCAATATGACAGCAGCTCTTTGTTTCCTGTTCCACATCACTCCCTCTGCTCTGTGACCTCTCTCACTGAGCTCATTCTCCATCTCCCCAAATTCATTCTTTCTGTCTCTCTCTCTCACACACATATACACATGTGTGAGTTTATAACTTGACTTCTCTACTTTACTGTTATGTTGATTTGATTGGTTGTGTACTTGGTCTTCTGGCCTGCTAGGTCTCCTGCTGTACTTTTCTTAATTGGGTATGTTGTGGAGAAATGTGGTGCCCCCATTTTTGTGAGTAAATATTGGCCGGATTTTCCAGTGGCCAATTGTTATTCCAATGTAAATAGGAGTTGTATTTGGGGATCCTGTGGAATCCCCAAAAGAGCAGGTTCTAATGGAATTGAAAATGAAAGAGTCTGCAGGGAAATTTCCCTACAGCTAATATACTCTGAATGCCTCCTTTTTAAAAATTAACTTGTGGGTGTCTCTGGCTGGCCAGCATTTATTGCCTGTCCCTAGTTGCCCTTGAGAAGGTAGTGGTGAGCTGCCTTCTTGAACTGTTGTTGTCCGTGTGCTGTAGGTAAACCCACAACACCCTCAGGGAGGGAATTCCAGGATTTTGACCAGTGGCAGTGAAGGTATGGTGATGTATTTTTAGATTAGGATGATGAGTGACTTGGAGGGAAACTTGCAGGTCGTGGTATTCAATGGTGGAGGCAGTGGATGTTTGTGGATGTGTTGCCAATCAATCAGCTACTTTGTCCTTGTTAGTGTCAGCTTCTTGAGTGTTGTTGGAGCTACTCCCATCCAAGCAAGTGGGGAGTATTCCATCACACTCCTGATTTGCAGATGGTGGACAGGCTTTGGGAAGTCAGGAGGTGGGTTACTCACCACAGTATTCCTAATCTCTGATCATGTAGCCATTGTATTTGTATGACTGATCCAGTTCAGTTTGCAATCAATGAAAACCCTAGGGTCTTGCTGTCATTGCTTAGACCATTGAGTATAGCAGTTGGGATACCATGTTGCAGTTGTACAGGGTGTTGGTGAGGCCACTTTTGGAGTATTGTGTACAGCTCAGGTTGCCCTACTAATGGATAGATATAATTAAATTGGAAGGTTTCAGAAAAGATTTACAAGGATGTAACTGCGACTGGAAGGTTTAAATTATAAGGAGAGCGTTGATAAGCTGAGACTTTTTTCATTGTTGAAGGTTGAGGGGTGACCATATAGAGGTTTCTAAATTCATGAGGAGAATAGATAAGGTGAATAACAAAGGTCTTTTCCATAGGGTAAGAGAGTTTAAAAAAAACGAAAGGGTGTAATTTTAAGGTGAGAGGAGATAGATTTAAAAGGGAGCTGAGTGGCAACTTTTTCATACAGAGGGTGGTTTGTGCATGGAACTGCCAGAGGAAGTGTTAGTTGAAAGTTTGAAAGGTATATGTGCCAAATGCAAGCAAATGGGACTAGTTTAGTTTGAGAAACTTGGTCAGCATGGACAAGTTGTACCGAAGGGTCTGTTTCTGTGCTGTATGACTCTGTGTTGACAGTAGGGAATTCAATGATGGTAACACCACCTCATCTCAACTGCAATCCTCCAAGTCGGCACTGCCCTTTTGACTAGCCCTACCTGTCCATCTTCCTTCCCACCTATCTGCTCCACCCTCCCCACCGATCTATCACTATTACCCCTCTACCTGCATCCACCTATCGCCTTCTTAGCTCCCTTTCCCCCCAGTCCCACCTCCCTATTTATCTTTTAGCCCTCTTACCCCTCCACATTCCTGATGAAGGGCTTATACCCAAAACATCGAATCTCCTGCACCTCAGATGCTGCCTGACCTGCTGTGCTTTTCCAGCACCACACATTTTAACTGTAACACCATTGAATGCCAATGAGTGGTGGTTAGATTGTCTCCTGTTGAGTTGGTCATTACCTGGTCCCATCCCACTGCTAATTAAGGCTTTTAGTGCACAGTTAATATATACCAAAGGGCTCTTTTTGCCACTGCTGGTATTCACCCGGCCATGAGTGGGGGCTTGTCATGTGGGAAGCTGGATAGACTGAACCTTGTCACAGGTATTTGTTGTTTTTTTTGGGGGCGATGGTGGTTAATCACCTTCGTCTGCATAATCCTTGATTACAGAGAAGGCCTGTAGCTGCTTAATTAACAGCCTGATTGGCAAGATTGAAAAGCAAATTTTAATAAGGCAGGCTCTGACTTGGAAAGGAAAGCTTGTATAAAAGCTGCTGACAGTAGCATCAGGACTTTTGGAAAAGGATAGCTGATTAATTATCCCAGTAGTTGTTGTATTTCCTCTTCACAAAAGTGATCACAAACACTGAGTCAGGAACTTGCAGAGCATAACTTTTGGCTGAAACATACATCAGTGAAAATCTCAGCACAAAAGTCAGCATGCAGAAATTAACTTAGACTGAACACCTGTGGATGCTTAATTGAGAAAAAGATTTGCATTTATATAGCACCCTTCAGATGGTTCCAAAGTCAAAGGTGTACTTTTGATGTATCATTTGTTAGAAAAAAATTTCTAATGAGAGTCTGGAATTCTCGGGAAAAGTTCATCATCATCAAAGCTGCTCCAGTAAACTCCAAAGCTGCCTTTTGGTAAACAGCATTCTTAAACACCAATAAGATAAACTGACCCTTCCTCTTTTATGACCCCCTGAGTGTCACCAGCATTTGCTACTTGTGCCTAATGTTCTCAAGGGGATTTTATTTTTCATTTTCCGCTCCCTGCCCTTCCAACCTTGATGAAGAGAAGAGGTCACAAACTTTTCCTGATGTAGTAATTCTTTAAAAGATAGCACCAGTGGGTTTGGGAAGCATTTTAATGCCATCACAAACTGTGTGTGCCTGTCTAATATCCTCTCTGATCTATGGACAAATATTCAGCCTCAAAGTCACAGAGTTGTGATATATTGGCCAAGAGATTGTGAATGAAACCCTCAACTTTGCATTTTGTGGCACTGCAGATTGGACAGTCTGGAAGAGGTTTGTATGGTTGTGGTACATGTGACTTCAGGACGCTCAATTGACAGTGTGACAATTCAACGAGAGCAAGTTCATTTGCTAAAGGATAACACAATTAGAAATACTCAGGCTGATGCAATGCTGAAATTCCAGTGTTGTTGCTTCAGGACTCTGACTGCTCTGTCAAGTGGATGTAAAAGATTTCATGGCCTCCTTTTGAAGGAGGACAGACCAATATTTATTGCTGAGCTAACATCACTAATTAAAAAACATGGTTATGATCTCACTCCTGTTTGTGTGTTTGCATAAATTGGTAGCTGCATATTCTGCATTACAACATGGGCCGTTTGTCAAAAGTACATTATTGGTTGTATTGTGCATGAGTGCTTTGATTCTATATAAACACAAGCCATCCTTTTACATAGAGTGGTGAGAAACAAAGGCACATTCATAGTGCAGGCACAATTTCTGCTGAATATACTGATATGTAAAATGTGTATGTTAGTGAGCCACAGTACAGAGATGCAGGGTTACTTGTTATATTAAATAATAATGATCTAACTTTCCACTGTGAAATTGAAAAGAGGTTGTAACATTTTATTAAATTAAAGTAGTATTTTCATAGTGTGAGCCTGGTATCACAAGGCAGTATTGACTCAGTCCTGTGATGATAGCCATTTAGCTCCTTAGCTCTGGGGTGTGCCTTGGTATTCCATTGGGTCAACGTTCATTCAATGTTTTTCTGCAATAAATACAACTAATACATAGAGTAGTACAGGAGGCATACAGTTAGAATTATTTATCAGAAAGAATTCAAAAATAAAATAATATTTAGGCTCTACAGTGCATAGCTATTTATATGTCTTCAGTACTGATATAAAAAAGAATTTTTTCAAATGCTTTCTACATGTCGGACACTGGGACAGTGGACATTTTACATGGATAAATTTTCCCATATATTCATTCTCTCTGCTCTCTTGAATATATTTTTGAGAGAATTCCTGGCTCTGACATTTGAAATTGTTGAAAGTTGACAAGTCCCTTAACACATCAGACAGGAAGTTAATATGTGTTAATTGTTTCTAATGGCTTAAGAGTTAATAACTAGAAGGTTATTAAGAGAATGAAGGTGAATGGTAATAGAATCAGAGATGACAAGTGGAAAAGCTTCTTTATGCAATCAGTGATTAAGATGTATTACTTGAAACAATTCAGTCATGGCCTTCAAATGGGAAATAGATAAATACATGAAGGAGAAATAATTTGCAGGGATGTGGACAAAATGTGGGGGTCATGAAGCTAAGTGGATTGCTCTTGGCAGAGGCTTGATGACTCAAATGGCCTCCTTCTATGTTATACAATTTTATGATGCTACACTTGTATAATTGGTGTCCTCAAAAGGAGTGAAAGAATGAAACTCTCCAGTTACTACTTTGAAACCTGTTATTTGAAATATGACAATACACTAATCTAATTTTGATTTCCTTTACATTAAGAACACAGAGTGATTAAACTATGCTGTCTGTACTAGTATCTGTCCTTGTCAATGCATATTTTTCTCCATTTAGAGAAGGTAAAAATTTACTTTAAATGTTGATAGATAGTCTAATCTAGGTAGAGCTAAGGGTACCTAAGAAATCATTGAATAGTGATAAATAGCTTCAAGCTGGATCCTGTTAGATTTGGTGTTATATCTTGTGACAGCTTTTGTGACATTGCAGTTTAGTTATTCATATAAAATGCATTGCTGTTATTTTAAGGAGAATGGATAGGGTAAATAGACAAAGTCTTTTCCCTGGGGTTGGGGAGTCCAGAACTAGAGGGCATAGGTTTAGGGTGAGAGGGGAAAGATATAAAAGAGACCTGAGGGGCAACTTTTTCACGCAGAGGGTGGTATGTGTATGGAATGAGCTGCCAGAGAAAATGGTGGAGGCTGGTACAATTGCAACATTTAAGAGGCATTTGGTTGGGTATATGAATAGGAAGGGTTTGGAGGGATATGGGCCGGGTGCTGGCAGGTGGGACTAGATTGGGTTGAGATATCTGGTTGGTATGGATGGGTTGGACGGAAGCGTCTGTTTCCGTTCTGTACATCTCTGTGACTCAATAATATCATAAAATGAATACATTATTTCATTTTAAGGTTTCTGTTACAACTGCAATGTACTCTCTGATGTGGGAAAACTATCTTTTCTGAAGAGAGAAATCCCATATATTTGTGGCGAAGCCAATGCTTATTAAAATTAAACACGCTATTTGGCGGAAGTTAAATTCCTCGGTCATTATAACCATCCCTGTGGGCTGGTTATGTTAACCTGACAGATCCAAGACTAAACATTTGTAAGATTAATTTCTGTTCGCTCAATCATTAATACAGATCTACATTTGCTCTGAATAAGAGTTAAATGTTGTTAATTATTTCAGTATTGTGTAAAACTTTAGACAGTAGTTTTCATTGAGGAATGAAAGAGGTTGCATTTATAAGGCAATTGGGACCATTAATGCTGAGAACATCTCAGGTATCCATTTCTGCCTGTAATTTTTTTGCATGAATTTTGCTTTATTAGTTAATGGTGCTTTATTGGTACTATTTTAACAAACTGTGTTACTGTAGAATGCAGGACTTCTTTGTATTTTTGGACAATTATTTAGCTCACAAATCTAGGAAAATTTGAACTTGGGAATGACAATCATCAAATCCTAGCCAAGTATGAAGCAGGTATGAATCTATGGGCGGTTTATGATGAATTTCTCAGACTGTGATAGACAGCATTCTAACTTTAGATCAGAGAACCTGAAGCCTTTACTTTTTACTCGCTGGCTTTAGTTTCGCATGATAGATATTTTTTTTAGATTAGATTACTTAGATTACTGGGATCCAAGTTGAAATGGTCAGTTTAGGTTTTTCTACGACTGTAAATCTGTTTTACAGACATTTGTTCTTCCTCTTGTTTGCCAAACACAACAATATAATGGCATGGTTTGTTCCAAGCAATTCATGAGTTTACAAAAATCACCTTTGTTTGATGTCATTGCAATTGTGACTGGCAGCTGTTCAGCTATCACGTTCCCTCCCACTTCCTCCAACTTACACTAACAATATTATCCTTCCTAATTGAAGGTAAAGCAAAGATTCTGGCTTCTGAGTTTAAAAGGGAGACAAACATCCTGTCTGTTGTCAGTGCCAGTTTATACCAACCATGGTATATGTCCTTGCATTGAATGTTGTTCTTGGATGTTGTACACACTATAAAAATCCTGTGCTCCATCCCAGGAAAAAACTACTTTGTTTTCTTTCCAATATAAACGAATTGGACAGTGGAGATTTCTCACACTCCTGAGTAATAGCAAAAAACAAACCACCCCAGACAAACACTTTTACATGTTTGTCATGATCTCACATGGTTGCTGTTGATACATTATTTGGTTGATATGTAAGGACTCCTGTGGTAATTCTTGAGTGCTAGATCCAAGTGACATAATTTGGTGTTGCCCTGAATTTGATGTTGTCTGCAGTACTTGCTGAACTAAGCATTTCAGCCTCCAACTAAACTTCAGCCTGCCAAACCCCCAAGGCTCCTTCCCTACAAATGTTGGATTCTAGCCAAAGCCAAAGGCTCTTGATGGTTGATGTCCTGTGACTTGTTGAAGTTCTCATTAATGGCTGAGTGTTGGCCATAGTTCAGTTGTCAGCATTTCCCAATAATGGCTCAAGTTTTGAGTGTTCAACTCACTTCCTGAAACTTGAGAGCCAAGTCTAGGTTTTCTCAGTGTAATACTGAGGGAGTGCTGCATTGCTGGAAGTTCTGTCTTTCAGTTTGGAAGCCTATCCACTCAGGTGGTCATCAAAGGTGCCACAGCACCATTTCAAAGAAAGGCTTAGAGGTTGACCCTTTTTTTTGCTTTATGTAATATTTTATGCTACAACCTGTCTCTAAAACAGAATATCTGATCATTATCATATCACTGTTTGTGAGAAATTGCTGTGTACAGAGAGACTATATTTCCCACATCTCAGCAGTGACCATATTTCACATGTAACTCTTTGGCTTTAAAGTACTTTGAGATATCTTGAGGTTGTAAAAAGCTGTATTCTTTCTTCATGTTGAGTTTACCAGGCATCACAAGTCCCCTAGTGTCCAAACTTGATACGACTTTCGGTCTTTAAAAGGAACAGCATATTTGGCCTTATTCATCCATATTCAAAGAGACCTTCAATTTCAAAGGCTTCACATTTCAGTACCTTTTTAAAATTGGTCTAATGATTAATTTTTCCTTCAAACTATCTCCCGAAGCTGATGTAGCATAATTCATTTACCTTCTCTGTGCATCCAGAGGTTTCTTGAAAACTAATTTCTAAGGACATCAGATTCAAACTTGATTCACCAGAATTAATGATGTAAAGGTTAAATTGGATTTTTTAAAAAATAAGAATAAACTTAGAATTAACTTGGCAAGAGGTATAATGGGGAAAGTCTTTGTTTATTTCTGGTGACATCTGTCTTAAATACACATTTAAATAACAAAGAATGGTGTCTTCCTCACACTGAGATTGAAAGGGTTATTGGACACCAAACCATTTTGCCTTGCAAAGCGCATTAATGCTCAATGAAGCTCAATGAAATTTATTTTTACTTCACTTCCACATATCATTGTGATGTAAACAACAGGCAGATCTTCCTCATAAAACTTTGTGTTGTAGTGTTTTGAAGACTATTCTTATATGAAAGAAAACAGTAGACTTTTTTTAAACAGAAATGGGAATATTGATCATTTCCGTTTGAGAAAAGTTGCCACATTTTGAAAAAAGACAGCAACAAAAACAGAATTGCTGGAAAAGCTCAACAGGTCTGTTCTGAAAAGGGTCACCTTGACCCAAAACGTTAACTCTGATTTTTCTCCACAGACACTGCCAGACCTGCTGAGCTTTCCCTGCAATTTCTGTCTGAGTTTCTGATTTACAAAGAAGACTGCCCTTGAATGATATGATGCAGCTGGCAGCCTTAACAACTTCAGCATGGGACCTCTGCTCCTATTCCTGGCCTTGAGAGTTACTGATCACTGTGATTACCCAGTGGCTCTTGCAGCCCCAGTGATGCCTGAACCCAGTAGTGGCTGCTACTGGGATGACAAGCAGTTCCACTAAGAAGATAACATGGATCCCAGACTCACGTATTTTTGAACTGAGTAGGATAGGGCATTCTAGGGAGAGAGTGGAAGGGCACAGACTTTGGAGGTTAAGATGGCAGACACATGACACCATCTTGGGTGAGCTATACCAATGTGCAAAGGACATCTTGGCTGATGAAAAAAAATGGTTTGTTCATTGTCACCTGCTTTCTCCTGCCAATCACATGGGAAATGTGATACTCAGATACAGTGGCTTGTGAATGAGCTCAGTTGCCCGTTGAAGTCGACTTTTTTAAAGGGTGAGAGGGCTATTGATTTCAGCACCTACTGACCACCATATTATGAGAAAGCAGTGTGTAGGTGTCAAATTTTATACATATGCAATACAGTAACAGTCCCAATTTTCACATGCAAAATGCAGTTCAGTTTAATGTAATTTTACACCAGTGGTAATGTAATTTTACACCAGTTACCACCAGGGGCGGCACAGTGGCTCAGCGGTTAGCACTGCTGCCTCACAGCGCCAGGGTCCAAGATTCAATTCCCACCTTGGGAAACTGTGTGGAGTTTGCACATTCTCCCCGTGTCTGTGCAGGTTTCTTCCGGGTGCTCCGGGTTCCCGCCACAATCCAAAGATATGCAGGTCAGGTAATAGTGTTAGGTGTAGGGGAATGGGTCTGGGTAGGTTGCTCTTCAGAGGGTCGGTGTGGACTTGTTGGGCTGAAGGGCCTGTTTCCATACTGTAGGGAATCTAATCTAAAACTCATTCATCTCTATTTATCTTTGGCTTGCCTCAGATATTGTCATCCTGAACTCTGAGATGTGGTTTTAAGCTCTGATAAAGCTGTCACTGATAGTGCATCCGTCCAGTTTTACAGGAAGTGCTGCATAGTCAGAGAGCTCCATATCGGATGTTGTGTCTTGGTTAACATTCCTCCCTCCAGGAAACATACGATCACATCTTCCATCTCATTTGCAGTCTGCTGCATGCATTGGTTAAAATACTCACATATAAACAGGGAGTCTATTTCAAAGGTAATCTATTATTGCTCAGTTCTTTGGAATGCTCTTAAGAATGAAGGAGACTAGTACCTGGCAGTCCCATGCAAAGTCAGCTGCTCCATGTAAAAGTATTGAACCTGATGCGGGTTTTGTATTCAGAAGGTTATTTTACCCGATACCACATTCAATTAGGTATTCAAAATATTTCTCCTCCTGGTTTGAAAGTTAATGCAAATTTATTTTTGATTGCAGAGATTATGAATGATGTCATCAAGAAGGTGAAGAAGAAGGGTGAATGGAAGGTAGGAATCTGTCCATTTCTCAATGATATTCTATGTTGATTTTTTTCTGAGTCAAGGAGTTTAATGAGCAAAAGGGACAAAAAAAATTGCTCGTTAAATTTTCAATATCCTGTTGCAGGCTTTGCAAGGCAGAATAAGGTACGTTGAACATCAATTGAAAGTGATAGTATCGATAAAGATAACTACATAGATAGAATAAGGGATCTCAAAATAGATCAAGCTGCCAACTCTAGCTAACATTCACACAACTGGAGTTTTGAAGAATTGGTAATATTCCATTCATGATCATTGCTCATTTCTGTAACAGTTTGCTGGAGGGACAGTTCCTTTGGACTGGAAGAATACTCATCTAGTTTTAATATTCATAAATGATGGGAAGGCGGAACCAGGAAACTCATAACTGAATAGTTTCACCAGCATGAAGTACAATTCTAGAAGTGCTCGTAAGAAATGCTGTCTATAATCATCTAGACAGCAGAGGTCAGGGAGCTTCTGCAGGAGACGGAAGTGAATTTTGCCGCTTGTCTGGATGTTTCCCTGTTTGGAGTGAAAGCAAGGAGATGATCCCCATTGACATAGGCAGGACATGGGGATGGAAATTGCCAGCAACAGTAAGTAACGAGGCTGTTACTGTCCAGTTAAGGGTAGTGGATCATCAAGAGCTGCCAACCCAATCAGATGGCTATCAAAGCCTCGGCAATATCACCAAGAACAATGGCTGTTGCTGGTTCTGCAACACCTGGGAGATAATGCCTCATTGTGGTGCACCCTAGGATTCTCCTTGGGATTACATGGCACTGTGCATAGGGAGTACTCATGCAATTAGCTTGGATGGATGAAGGATCTTTCATTGTTGAAATTTGCACGTAGGATCACATATCAGAAAATCAGGCATCCTTGTTTTCCTGCTCCTCGGATGCTGCCTGAACTGCTGTGCTTTTCCAGCACCACTCTACTCCCCCTATCAGAAAATCAGGGGCAGAGGTGCACATACCTTAGTTTTGAGCCTCCAATTTTAATTTTAATTAATATTATGCACTGGAGAGCAATAATTGACCAACTAAATAAAATATTAAACAATATCCAACACAGATAGATACAAGTCAGAGCAAACAATACAGAAATTGTACAGAGCACTGGGTAGACTACATCTGGAGTATTATGTCCACAGTTAGTAACAGGAGCTCAAGACAAATAAGGATGATCTCAGGTGTCTAATATCTGAAGACAGATTGGAGGATCTCAGGGATTTTACCTTTTGGTCTTACTGAATAAAATTCAGTTAATTTGTTCCACCTATATTGCAGGAGTGAGACAAGTGGGATTTAGAAGTGAATTTGGCTCCTTCATAAATATAAAATATCGCAGCTGCTAAAAACTTGAAATAAAAGAGAAAATATTGGAGAAACTCAGCAGGTCTGGTGGCATCCGTGGAGAGAGAAACAGAGTTAATGTTTCCAGTTGAAAGACTCTTCTTGGAACTGATGTGGTCTGAAATTCCAAAGAAGTGTCTTTGAACTGGAAACGTTGACTCTTTCTCTCTGTGCAGATGCTATCTGACCTAAGTTTCTCCAGCAGATTGTGTTTTTATTTGGTTCTTAATTTCTTGGCCAAGAGTAAATCTACCTTGTTTTTGGATCAATTCCTGTACTGAATTCTGACTCAATTTAAAATCCTAGAGAAATTCAACAGAAAGGGAACACAACTTCCTTTATTTCTAAGTGGGAGCAAAAGCCGGTCATCCAACTTATTTATTCGTTTGATAATTTAATTTAGTAGGGAAATCAACAAATAATTTTGGAAAGGAATGATTTTGGAGAGTTACATTTTCCATCTGGATACAAGCAGATCTGTCAATGGTTTCCTGTATAAAATGTGGTGAGACAGAGGAGGCTTCAACATCAGGCTCTGAGCTGGACTACAAGTTGCAAAAGGGACATTGCCCAAAAAAAAACTTTAGTTCCATGGAATGTAAGAATTTACTCTAATTCCAGTAGATCTCAAAAATATATGCAAAATACACCAGTTTGAAACAATGTTTAACGAAGATGCTGAACTCTTTGTTTTGCAATTGGGTGGCAGAACTAAGCGTTATTCTGAGTGCCTTGCTAGTCTCCTGCAAGTCACTGAGAACAGGTCAGTTACCTGATTATTGCTACCCATTACACGGTCAAAGGAGATTTACTAAAGCATCATGTACCATGTTGTAATAAGAAATTCTGAATTCTCTTTTCCTTTGCCACATGTGAGACTGAGGTCTTCATTCACAAAGCACATTGATCTCTCATTGTTTGTTATCTGAAAATGACAGAAGCTAGTAAACTGAAAAGCAGAATGGTGACTAATAAGGACATCAGAATATTTCCCTTAAATACAGTATTGCTAGCCATGACATGGTTATATTTGGTGTTTTACTAGGTGCTGGTGGTGGATCAGCTCAGCATGCGAATGCTGTCGTCCTGTTGCAAGATGACTGATATTATGACAGAGGGTGTTACAAGTGAGTATTTCAGTTCCTGTTAATATCCTTAGCTTTGGAACCAGACTGATTTACTATGGTCTTTAATGAGAAAAGTTACAACTTCTGGATGTAGGTTTGCTCACTAAGCTGGAAGGATCATTTTCAGACATTTCGTCACCATACTAGATAACATCTTAGTGAGCCTCTGGACGGAGCCTTCGTCTGGAGGTTCACTGAAGATGTTACCTAGTAGGGTGACAAAAAGTCTGAAAATGAACCTTCCAGCTCAGCGAGCAAACCGACATCCAGAACCTCAACCAGAGCTACAAATCTTCTCAAAACTCGTTTACAACTTCTTTGCAAAGTTGCCCTTTCGCATTGTGTCTCCTACGAAATGGTTTTGACAATCCTTGCAACAGATGCATTCTGTCTATATTGAAAGTTTTCAACTGTCCTGTGAAATATAGAGTACATTTTTCTATTTCAATGCTTCACCAACTGAGCAATAAGCAAAGATGAGGAAGTAACAGTTCATTGTTGGGCTTTGAGTAGTTGTAGGGCAAGCAAGGGTCTTCAGGTGTCAGCTGTGACTTAGCAGTAGTTACATTAAATTCAGAAGATTGGGCACTCAAGTCCCAGTCCAGCAGCTTGGACAAAATCTCTAGACTAATACTTCTGTGAAAAAGCTGGGTGAGGAGGGAGATTTGCCACATTGTGAGAGGTGTTTGCTTCTGTATCAGACACCAAACCATTCATAGACTCCACAACACTATATTGAAAGAAAAGCTGGGATGTTCCTACAAATTATCTTTGACCAATATTTCTCCCTCCACCAATATCGCTTACAAAGGGGTATCTGGTGATTATCGCATGGCTATTGTGAGACCTTACTGTGTATAAATAGGTTACATTTCTTACATCAAGTCCCTTCAAGAGATCTCACTGGATATATATCACATAGAGATACCCTGAAGTTGTGAAAGGTACTATATAAATGCAAATTCTTTTTAAGAGGCCATTTAGTTGCTCAAATCTGTTCACCAAACAATTAGATCATGGCTGATCTTCAGAGCCCCGTATACCAGCCTGATATCCCCCAGTACATTTGGTTAAGAAAAATCTCTCAATCTCAGATTTAAAGGTAACAGTTGGCCTTGCATCATTTGTCATTTGTGGGAGTTCCAAACTTACACCACCTGATTATGTGCACTGTAAAAATCTTTGCTAATTTAATTCTTGAAAGATATGGTTTCAGTTGTTAAATATTCGCCCCTAGTCGTGGACTTCCTAATTGGTGGGAATAGTTTCTCTCAATCAATCCAATCTTTTTCTGTTAACATCTGAGAAATCTCAATCCCATAACTGTCTTAATTCAGGGAAACTCTATGCAATCTCACCTTGTAATTTAACCCTTAGAATTCACGTATTGTTCTGCTAAATGAATACTGGACATCTGCTTCAACACAACTGCCATTGTTAGTGACAAATGAATTGTCAAAACCCTTCATGGAATCAGATTGATTGCAGTCTGCAACAACTTCGGTACCAGACACATAAAATAATGAAGCATAAAATCACTGACAGCAATTCTGGATTTTCACTTCTAACTACATGCACAGACTTCAGAGTTGCTGGCAGGTTTGCTGTCACAATATGTGGGTTCTTTCTTCTAGTGTGAATCTTGTTTTACCCAAATGGTATTTGGTTCATTCTGCTTGATCCTGCAGTCAGAGAATGCTGTTATAAGTGTTACAGACAGGACAGAGAGCTAAGTTGAATTTGCTTTATTCCCATCTCCTACTGTCGAAGGCAGAGGCATTTTAATTCATTTTCTCTCTTCTGAAATAGGCCGTAGCATTTTCCCCCCAAACCTTCTGTTTGTAAAGGCCGATTTTAAAGTGACGCGCAAAAGAGTTTTTTTTGTTTAAATCAAAACTCATGTAATCAAACTGTGGGACATACAACCAAGCTAATGTAGAAGAGAAAAAGAATTTACAAGAAAGAACAACTTCCCGCCTCAGGCGACTAACTGTGTGGAGTTTGCACGTTCTCTCCGTGTCTGCGTGGGTTTCCTCCGGGTGCTCCGGTTTCCTCCCACAGTCCAAAGATGTGCAGGTCAGGTGAATTGGCCATGCTAAATTGCCCGTAGTGTTAGGTAAGGGGTAATGTATGGGTGGGTTTCGCTTCGGCGGGTCGGTGTGGACTTGTTGGGCCGAAGGGCCTGTTTCCACACTGTAATGTAATCTAACTTTAAAAGAATATTTAAGAAGATGAAAGAATTAATTCAAATGCATTTTCGAGCTTGTAAAGTTTGTGTTCAGTGAATATGCTTTCTTGTTAAAGCTGTTAACAGCTAAAGCTGTTAATTTAGCTGTTAACCTGGAGTCTGACTTTTCTGAAGATGCTCTTGTCATCTCAACTCACTTGAATGGGAAGAAATTAAACAGAATGGATGTTATCAGCCAATTATAGATTGATTGGCAAATTGATTATTTCCAGACTTAGGCAAAGGGGTTCAGAAATTGCAATTAATATTTTCAGACACATGAGGAGTTTTAGCCATGTGATAGGTTTCTGGTGAAATCACCTTAATTAGCAGGCTGTTTCAACTTCTATGTCCCTGGACAAACTATTGTTCATTGTATAATCTAAATAAGCCTTCATAAACACGTTAAGTTTTGATAGCTCTCGTAGTTTACTGGATCCTGCTGGAGTGACACATCATCTATTGTTCTTTTGAGCTGGTAGACTGCAAGGTCACATAATGTAACGGTGTGAGATTCTAGGAGCATGATGTCTAAGCTGTGTCCTGGTAATTGCTCATTGGAACTTTCCAAATATTGCAGTCAATTGAATCATACAACCAATGGCCATATTTTAGTCCGTAGTCCATTTTGAAATCAAGCAAGTAAAGCTTTGAAAACAATTTATCATCTCTTCCAGGGCTTGGAAAACAGACACAAGCTGCATTAATACACCATGCTAAATTTAATTCTGTTGAATTGTGAGTTTTTGATGAGTTAAGCGGTACAGGTTGTATGTTAGAATGTATTGGTGAAAAATTGCAATGTAACAGGAAATATATTCCAATTCCACATACTGAACAGAACAGGAATCAGTGTGTGTGAAAGTTTGTCAAGGACCATTGTTCTACTCTAAGGTTACGTTTCCAAGGGTTGTGTTGCAAGTACACTTGAATCCAGCTTTGATATTTTGTGACCCACAACTATGCAAGGGGAACCAAACCCCTTTTAAATATATCAAGGAGATAGCCTAGACCCGAACTTTCAGATATGTGTTCCAGATATAATTCGATCGGTTACACTAATTAACTTTGAGCAATACATACTATAGTTAAAATTCAAATGAATGAAAGAAGGATTGCTATAACTTTAACTCTATTAGAAAACTTAACAGGAAAATGGATTATTTAACTACTAAACTGCAACTGTTCCAATTGCTTCAAAGGCAAATTCACATGCAGTGTTTCTCCATTCCAGGAGAAAACTTGCAGAGCGAGAGAGAACTCTGTCTTTTTACTGTGGCTGAGGGAGATGTGTAACAACTTCCACAGCCAGCCTCAAAACCCCAGCAACTCAAAAACTAAACTCAAACCCCGGTTCTGTGGGAGCCTGACTCCACCCATTCATGCTGCTTCTATTGTTCTAACTTCTAAAAAAAAACAGTGTCTCACAAGCTGTTTACTTTGCTGGTTTGAAAGTGACAACACCTCTGTCTCAAAACCTCTCTTCGCAAAAAAAGGATAAAATACATTTCTCAAATCATAGTATTGTCACAACATAATGAAGTTGTGCAGGTTGAACACTTAAGATTGCACTAAAGCCAGCATTTAAGGACAAATGCAGATTTCTATTTGTCTGGCTATGCTAGAGTGAAGATCTTCATTTGTTGATATGTTTACATTGTGCATGGAGCTCCGCCATTATGAGATGGCTAAATCTTGTGTTTTCGAAAGACATAGACAGAGGTGATGAGAAAAATCTATGCCTTCTGTTTCTATCTCAGTTCTATTTGAAGGCCATGAATTATTTGGTGGATTGTTAAAAATTGCAACTTTATTTGGCTTCTTCTTTTGAGACTTTTGGATCACATGTTTAAGGTTTCACCCCTCTTTTCTGAGGTCATGTCACCTCCCCCATCAGTTTTAGCAAAATAGCCTGAAAGGTGATGCTCAGAGTTATGCCCATTCTGATCTTTACCAACCATATGAAGCACAGTAACCTATCAGTCATTTCTCCCTGTTGGGACATTCTTGACATGGCAATATAATAATCTCACCTGTTATGAATGTATTATACTGGGTCGGTCAGTGAAATCAACTGTGCTGTGAGGCTAACAAGTGAACGAACATACAGTCTCAGCCTGATTCAGTAGAAGGTTTATATGCAGCAAACAGCTGAGCTGGATGGAAACAGTTTAAAAGACTAAGGAACAACACACATTTGGAATACAAATTTTAGCAAACAAATAATTGAAATTTCAATGTAATAAAGGATAGGCATCTCCTATTTAATCAAATTTATTTTCCAAAAGTTACAACTCTTTCCATTTCTGATGCAGTCATAGAATCATTGAATAGTTACAGCTCAGAAAGAGGCTATTTGGCCCATAATTTCTGTGCTGACTCTCTGCAAAGGCAATTTACTTAATACCAACCTGTATCCTTTTCCCTGTAGCCCTGCAATTTTTTTTTCTTTTTTAGATAATGACATTTTAAGGGGAAATTCATCACAATTAAATCTGCCTCCACCCACACTCCCAGGTGGATTATTCCAGATCCTAACTATTGACGGTATTGAAAAGGTATTCTTCAAGTCACCAATTTCTTTCCATCTGTCCCCATGTTCCTCAATCCTCTGCCAAGAGTAACAGCCTTCGCTTACATATGCTATTCAGTCTCCTTGTGATGTTGAATATTTCTATCAAATCTCCTCTCAAACTTCTCATCTTCAAGGAGAACAGTCTCAACTTCTTTACTCTCTCAATGTAATGAAGTCCCTCAACATTAGAGCAATTGTTGTGAATCTATTTGCCCTAAATTGTGCTGCCCAGAACTGGAGACTTTACTCCAATTGAGCCCAGATTAGTACTCTATATTTGACAAAATAATTTATTTTGTAGGCCTGGAATCCAATCTGGTGTAGGAGAATAAAAAGAACACCTTTCAGTTGTAGGACATTTCAACTGAAAATTAAATTAAATCTGAAATTAACTTTCTGTCATACAATACTCTTACCTGGACAAGGTTTGGAGAAGGGGTGTGGATGTGGGTATGGTACATGTGGTGGGATGAGTGGGTGGATTCAGAATGTTGGCCAAAATGTCTTTACTGTCTGAGGTAACCATTGTTCACTTGAATGTCTTTTTGTTCTGTTTCAAATGCAATTATGTGAAGTTGTGGAAGACATAAATAAAAGGAGAGAACCGCTCCCCAGTTTGGAAGCAGTTTATCTGATCACACCCTCTGAAGAAGTAAGTTATTGCATTTACCGATTTCACAGCTTGATGAGTACATGCAAACACGGACACATAGAAGGACAAACATTTTGGCTTGGTGCCACTTGCCACCAATGTCAATGCTTACAACAAGTACTGAGATTTGCTGTTGCAACTATTGAAATGTCACATAAAATGTCTTGGAGGCAGTGACAGTATTAGCTTCGGAGTGATTACAAACTATTTATGATTAAACACAGGCAATTCTTTGAAGGTATAGGATCATGTGATCATCTGACCCTTGTATATCATTGCACTGCCAGAGCATTGATGTTAGGCCATATTAATATATAACACTGGTCATATTAACCCTTCTTAAACTCAGGTTAAAAACTGAATTTGGAAGATTCATGGAATGTGGTTAAGGAGCCGAGTTTGAGATGGCGATATAAAGGGATCGAGGAAAGAAATACCAGGTTGTGTCACATCTGAAGCAACAGCCATCAGTGGTGAAACAAAAGAATGCAGCTGCACAAAAGTGTGGAGAAAAGGAATGGAAATTTAGGTGTGGTATTTTTGAGCATAGGAAATAGGAACAGATTTAGACCATTTGATCCTTCAAGCCAACATTGCTTGTTCTGTTGGAATTTGTCTCTGTCTCTGACTGCCTGTCTTGAGTCCTTTTCTTGTCGAATCCTCTGGGTGTTGAAGATGCACTGTCTTGGGATCCTTTCTTGTTTGTTCCTGTAATGGTACTGGATACTCCAAAGAAAGAGAGGGGCTGTGGAAGAATAAAAATAATCATTTTGAGGTTGGTTTACTGGGAGTGAATGTAGTTCAGTTGATGACATGCGATAAGAGAATGTTAAGTGATAAGATGTGAGCAGTGGAGGGTGAACAGTGGGAGTTGGGTACAAAGGTACTAGAGTAATTATATTTGGAAGTGATAAAAGAACAGATAATTGTTTCCGGGGCATATGGACTGAGGTCAGATAAGGATGTATCTTGTTACATAGAAAGTAGGTTGCAGAGTCTTTTGTCACTAAGGTAGTGATTTGGAAATGCTACATATTAATAAATGTCACATGGAATGAGAATGATGAAAATCTCTGCTAACATTGCGAGTTCAATTGGTCAAGCCTAAGTATATATTCAAATGAAACACCGGAAATTCTAATGATACAATGCCAACATTAGAAGAAATGTATCTGATTGCACCTTTGTTTTGTATTCATCTGCTGTTGTCTCCTTCAGGTTTCCTCACTTCTATCAGTCAGAAATTATTGTTATTAGCGGGTTGAGTGAAATGCAGCATTGTTTGAAAGCCACTTAACTCAGCTTACCAAAAGCCAGTAGGGAATAGCAACACATTTGCATTTCTCACACAACTTTATTTTCATAACTCTACACATATAAAAATAACCTGGTGTTAGAATGAACAGCAAAAATGGAACAACAGTCAAAGAGTAATAGGGATGTACAGCACGCAGACCTTACAGTCCAACTTGTCCATGCCAACCAGATATCCTAAATTCATCTAGTCCCATTTTCCAGCACTTGGCCCATATCCCTATAGACCCTTCCTATTACCATACCCATCCAGATACAGTTTAAGTGTTGTAATTGTACCAGCTTCCACCACTTCCCCTGGCAGCTCATGCCATACATGCACCACCTTCTACATGAAAAAGGTGCCCATTAGGTCCCTTTTAAATCTTTCCGTTCTCACCATGTGCCCTCTAGTTCTGGACTCCCCCCCCATCTACCCCAGGGAAAAGACTCTGTCTATTTACCCTATCCAAACCTTTCATGATTTTATAAACCTCTATAAGGTCATCCCTCAGCCTCCGATGCTCCAGTGAAAACAGCCCCAGTTCATTTAGCCTCTCCCTAATGCTCAAACCCTCTATCCTGGCGATTTCCCTGTAAACCTTTTCTGAACCCTTTCAAGTTTCACAACATCCTTCGTATAGCAGGAATACCAGAATATTCCAAATATTCCAATATTCCAAAAGTGCCCTAACCAATGTCCTGTAGAGCCACAACATGACCTCCCAAGTTAGTGGATATTTGTCGAAGTGTTACTCATGCTGTTGAAACGATCATTCCTTAATTGGGATTCTATCTTTGCAGTCTGTCCGTGCACTGATCAATGATTTTAAGGATGCTCCCTCCTCAAAGTACAGGGCAGCTCATGTCTTCTTCACCGACTGTGAGTATACATATGTTTACAGAGACATGTGTTCTACTTAAGTGAAGTGCTTCTTCTTGTGAGCCTTGAGGAAGATAATGTCAACTTTGATGTTAGTTACAAAGCTGAAGCATCTCAGACAATATGGTGCTTTGTGTTTTGAAATGCTGGTTACCTTAATTTGACACTGAGTATTGAGATTAACTCCTCTGGTGCAACATTGTGGGAGTTTGACTCAGTCTTAATGCTTGGCTTAAAATGTCACTGATTGATAGGCTGCTGTTGTAACATTGTTGCCGAATAATGGTCATGAACACAGAAGGTAGAAGAAAGTAATTATTTCACAGTAAAGAAGCAAGTACCCAATCATTAGTGATAAATTTGAATTTCTAAAAAAAAATGATCCAGTCAAACGATCATTGCTAAGTAATATGCCACATGAATGCAGTCAGATAATTTCAATCATTTCATGGAATAAATTGTATCTGAGTGAACGTATTGCTTTAACTTGTTTATTGTTGAAATCCCACACTTCGGAGAAAGTTTAAGATCGGAGACAGCAGAAAAAAGAAGTTGGCTGTAAATATCCCAGTCACACGCCTCACTAATTTGTATCTGTGCCTTTTTATGTCATTGATGCAACTGTTTAGAAGGAATGAGGAATAAGATTTTTTGCCTTTATGTTTGACAGCTTGTGCGGATCCATTATTTAATGAGCTGGTAAAGTCTCGTACATCAAAAGTCATCAAAACCCTTACTGAGATCAACATTGCCTTTCTTCCATATGAGTCACAGGTAAGACATTATATCCAACATCCGCTGGGGCTAGGGGGATGCTGGTGCAAAGGAATTTTCCAGTATTGCAATTCTTGATATTTTTTTAAATGGAAGAGTAATTGTTAATTGCTTTTGTATTTTGAAGAGCTTGAATTTCAATGTCAGAACAACAGTAGCCCATGTGACAGAGGAAGGAGAGAGGGAAGGAAGAGAATCATTCACTTGCCACATGCTGGGGTTTAATTGGAATAACATCACATCAGACAACAGTCAAAATGCACTTGCTCTGACTCAGCTGGCATTTCTGCCAGACATTTATTTATGCCAAGATACTCACCTAACCGAAACAATTCAAGCACTGCCTTGCAATAAAGTATATCTCCACTTGTTCATCCTTGCCGAGATGGAATCGTAAAGTACAAATTAGGAACTGTTCTGTTCCAAATGTGGGCATAACTTAAAAATGTTTAAATGAAGCTTTAATGACTCATTTCATTACACTTTGTAGCTATTCTCATCCTCTTAGGAATTTTGGTTATAGCATCTGAAGCACCTCTTTAGCGTCATTGCCTGTGAAACTGGTTGGAGTGTGAACACTGCAGGCACTGATATATCCTGAAACCAGACAGCAGTCATGG
Source organism: Chiloscyllium plagiosum (assembly GCF_037043375.1). Lineage (NCBI taxonomy): Eukaryota > Metazoa > Chordata > Chondrichthyes > Orectolobiformes > Hemiscylliidae > Chiloscyllium > Chiloscyllium plagiosum. The sequence goes on along the minus strand of NW_028270159.1, from coordinate 32,964,276 downwards.
TCCTGTTTACCATTGAGCCTCCATTTCCACATCAAGAGAACCTGAAATGGGTCAGCACTTTATTCATCAGGATGTAAACTCCTTTCAGATTGGAACTTACCCCATTTCCGCCCATTAACTATCAGTAAAACCAGGAGTCAGAAGGAGAAATGACTTTGTGAATTGCCCAGGCTGAAAGTTCCAGGCGTTTCTTATGAAGTAAAGTTTTAGGAGGAAAGGCTTATTTGCAATCTTGCATTTGGATGGATGCAAGCTTTGGATTAATAATAACTATGAATGACCTTGCAGTGCACTGTCTACTGATCCTTTACATTCCTGTCCACTTTTATTTGTGTTTCCTATTAAACAATATCCACAACAATGTGACACAATGTGGCAGGAATGTTCGGGAGTTGAACTTAGAGGACTGGCTTCACTGCAATTCCTGGATTTGCTTCAATCGCTTAATGCTCCTAACCCTGCTGAGTTGTTTTCACAATCCACGTCATGTATAATTTAGTGCAAGGCTGTCTCACTCTGCTGAGTGACTCAGGGATGGTGAGTTGCAACAAATATCAGTGATTATAGCCAGATGACCAATGAGAAGCACAGTCCCGAGGATTGGGAGGCCCATCTGTCAAACAGAAGGTGCTTTCAGTTTGACTGGGAGACTCGTCACATGATCACAGACAGCTGGTACTGCAGTCTTTTTTCATTCTTCCTACAATGGCTTACATTCTGATAGGTTGGCTCTGTAATTCTTCAGATAATTAAACACAGATAGTACAGGAAATAAAATGGTCAGATTTAAATAAAAATCTGTTAAGGTCAAGTCATTTCGCATTTAGAATAGATTGCAGTGTGCTTAGAATGGATAATGCATTCAGATAACCATCTAAATGCACTTGCTCTGACTCAGCTGGCATTTTGTGGATTATAATGTTGATGGGTGATCAACAGCAGACAGGGGCACTGAATTCTGTCACTGTTTAATGCCTATAGACCTCTTGTACAATACCATTCATGAACAAATTAATAATCGAGCAGACTAGAACACTCGTCGTGAATAAATGAGCACTGTAGTAATTATTTTCTGCGTTTCAGGTTTACTCGCTGGATGTACCAGATGCATTCCAGAGCTTTTACAGCCCCCACAAGACACAGTTGCGAAACCCCCTCATGGAACGATTAGCGGAGCAGATTGCAACCCTGTGTGCCACGCTGAAAGAATATCCTGCTGTCAGATACAGGGGGTGAGAGCACCTTTTTTTAAGGACACGGGCTCTCCTTTCTCCATGAAGGTTTTCACTTCCTACATTGACGGCAGTACCACTGTCATGTAATGATCTCTAAACTGTACCTGAAATGGGACTGTCCTCAGATGTAACATTTCTCATGGAACTAGAAGTGGAGGGAGGGGTTGACAGAATATTGTTGAAGGACAGCTGGCCATGCTAGAATAAAAAAAAAGGTGGGTGAGCAACTGTACTTGAATACCTTTTTAGATCAGTGAATATGTATGCAGTTAGTTTCATCAGGATCTGCGATACAGCAGAGCCCATGAAATGTCAGACTGGACACATAGTGCAGAAGTAGTGGCCAATGTGATATTCTCTTGGTCCATGTGTATTCATGTCACAAGAATGAATTAATCACATGAAAGGTGTAGATCCTTGTGAATGGATCCAAATATCTTGGTTACCTGAAGATCATGACTATACTTCATTTGAAAGTCTATGTGATCTGCTCTGATGTATTGACATTTTATGTCATGCAACATTATCGCACTCAGCAGGAAGATCTAAGAAGATGCAAACACTATCATGGATGTACGATTTAGTGAAAAGGATCACTGCAATCCACTTATACACAGACCTACACAGAGATACGCACAGGTACATGACATTCAGGTACATACTCACTCACATTGGCCAGTTGCTGAGAGCAGATAACTAATTCGCTTTCCAGTCACTGTGAGGGCTAAGAAATGATGTATAACAGAATAAAATAGGAAGAGTATTGGATCGATACAATGTGCTAACATTGGACATAAATCTTTGGATTCCACATTGCTTTTTATTTTTCCTTTTGAGGGATAAAAATGGTAAAAAGGAATGGAATGACATCAATAGCTCTTAAGAATTAATGTAATTTTAATAAATGTTCATAAACTAATGATGACCTTAGCATTAGAATGATGAGTTCCAGCTAAAAATGTCTAGCTTCAGATTAAGCAGATAATTTAAGTTTCCTGCTACTAGTGAAATGATAATGTTGTCAGATTGGCATAAAAATAGTCTGGGCTAAAGCCTTTTTTTTTGTAATTTTTTTTTCATGTTTTTTTTTAGAAAACCCTCTGTTCCTATATCTGGCTAAGACATTCCTGTGCAGTGTTAACTTCCTGTTTCAGTTGTATCTCCCTCTCCACAGATACCAGAGCCATTTGTCACAATACAGAGTAACTTTGTCTGAGTTCCATTAACAGTGCATATCCGAGATTCAGCCAGGATCTTATTCTGTGAGTGAGGTACCTTCCAGTGAAGTAGCTATCAGCCTTGTGTGATGGGGAGTTGGCAGCTCATTTCACATCTTTCCCAATTTTTCTTTCTCATTGGTATCAATGGAGTGATCCAAAAATGGACTGCCAGCTCAGGATCATACATTTTACATGATTGTATAAAGTCAGGATGTACCCTTTGGTGAGTCATCTGGGAGCCTGTACAAGTTGGCGCAGAAATTTGGGTGAGAGGAATGCAAGTCAGAGATGCTCAGTGTACCCAGCACAATGTTTTGTCCATTAATCTTATATATGAGTTGACTGACTCAACTACACTTCTGGTAGTATGAGGTTCTGTAAGTCTCACACACACATATTTATAATATCTAATACAATTTGTGTCAATGTTTGAAGAAAAGAGAGGCGCAGTCACTAAGAAAATTTGCTGCTTAGTGAAATGTTTGTTACGTAAATTTCCACCTGCAGTCCTGCTGCTTTGATGTTCTATGGTTGGGTCATTCTTAATACAGGAGAAGTCAGTCAGTGATTAAAACCCTGTTCCTAAATATTGTGCTATTGCTTTTCCCAGTAATTTGCTGTCTCTTGCATTCCCAGGGATTATAAAGAAAATGCCATGCTCGCACAGCTGGTCCAAGATAAACTTGATGCATACAAAGCTGATGATCCAACTATGGGTGAAGTAAGTGTTTCACACTGAACAAGATGGGTAGAGCTAGTTCGGTTTCACTGGTTGAGTTGTCACATCCAGTGGGTTCAATGTATTGTGATAATGTTTATCTTTCATTGGAAAGAAGAGGCCTAACAATCCCCTGGTTCTGATTCCGTCAATATCAGAATAAAACCATTATTGATTGTTAATTACCAATCTAGTCAGCCAGAAAAAAAAATGTTATATATTTAAATATAAACTTTCTTGAGAATGGTTTAATTTTCTTGAATAAAACTGCTTATACTTCAGTAGAAATCCACTAAAGAAAATCAGATGCAAATTTCAATTTGCATATCTTCAGATGGCATGGCCCAGTCTGTAAAATTCAGAAGATAAGAACTAGGAGCAGGACTAGACAATCCAGCACCTTGTGCCCGCGCTAAGATTTGATACAGTCATGGCTGATCTCATCTCAGCTTCAATTCCTCTTTTCTGCCCATTCTCTGTAACCCTTCAATCCATTATGCTTTAAATTTACTCACTGCCCCAGCATTCATCGGATTCTGGGGTAGTGAATTCCTGAGATTAATGACCCTTTGAGAGAAATAATTTCTCCTGTTTTAATCTGCTACCCTTTATCTTAAAACTATGATTTCTCATTCTAGATTGCCCCACAGTGTCTACAGTGTCAATCCCCTTTAGCACCTTCTATACTTCATTCTTCTAAACTCCAGAGAATATAGGCCTAAACTGCTCAACCTCTCTTCAGAGGACAAATGTCTCATCTCTGCATTGATGTGTTATTTTAGGTCTTTAGTTAGCAACCCAACACAACACCTTAATAAAATTACACAAAGTGTTTTCATATTGATTTTTTTTTCATGTGAATTCATCTTCTTTCCACTGGATGTTTGTTTTTCCCTATTGAGGAGTGCCCTAGAATTACAGATAGACACAGCATTGATGGACACCGTTCAGCTGGTAGAACTATTCAATTATCTCATTTCCCTACTCTTTCCCATTGCCCTGTACCTGTTACCCTTCAAACGTTTACATAATTGCATTTTGAATGTGTTAATGTTTTGTTAAGAGCATTAATAATGTGGTACTGATTGCTCTGAGCTTTCTGCTAATGCACAAACCATAGAATCTTTGCAGTGTGGAAACAGGCCATTTGGCCCATTAAGTCCACACTCATCCTCTATAGAACAGCCCACCTAGATCCCCCTTACCGTATCCCTGTAACCCTGCATTTTTGATGGTCAATCCACCTAACCGACACATTCCTGGACAATATAGGCAACTGAGCATAGCCAGTCCACCTAACCCACACATCCTTGGATTGTGGGTTGAAACCAGAGGGCCCGGAGGGAACCCATGCAGACGTAGGGAAAGATGTCTGTGTGGAGTTTGCACATTCGCCCGAGGGTGGAATTGAACCCGGCTCCCGGGCGTTGTGAGGCAGCAGTGCTAACCACTGAGCCACTGTGCTGTCCCAGAGCAAGTCTTTTAAAGAATTATAAATGCTGCTGCAGGTTTGATCCCAGCTTACAAACTTCATCCCCACTCCCCCTCAAAAGTCCACATGAATGTAGTAATTTACAGATAATGCAAATAGCAAGCTTTGCTCCCCAGTGGAAGAGCAGATGTGGAAGAACCTTTCAAAGAGAAAAGCAAATCTCAGCAAAACTGATTGAAAACTTTAAAATTATGTTGAGGCAATCTATAAATTATTTTCAAAAATTTGTGGAATTTCTGTATCAAAGGATTGTGTGTCTTGCCAATATTTTTAATTTAGATTTTTTTGATTCAGTAAACAGTATGCTGTACTGAAAGACAAGTTATTTTAATCATTTAGATAATACAAATCTCTGGAGCTAAGTCATAACCTTCTCATTTGCTGAGTTTAAGGTAATTAGTCTGGCATTTAGCCTGGAGCAGAGACATGTCTCTGGAAAGTGCAGCATTGTTTGTGATTCTCTAGAATACATAGAAGGTTTGTACGCAGGTCCCAGTGATGGGTGATGGCCACAAAGGGGCCTTGCTTGTCCTGAACCTATTTAGCAAGAACAACTCTTGTGGAAGATCAAAGGTTGCCATTTGACAGGTGGGATTTGTCACAAAGAACCTGTTAGCGACTTCCTGTGTTTCCTATACTTTGATCCAAAGTGTATCTACCGGTCGATCTAGTGCAGGAAGACTGCTGGATAAACAAACTTTGACAGTAAGAAACTTTTTAGAGTTGAGAAATTGAGTTTAGTGTTGAAAGAAATATCAAAACTTATGAATGAACTGAAGTTAGTGCATAAAACATTAAAGCAGTGATATGGTATGTAGTACAATAGAGCACAGATCTTTTATTTTCATCTCCATTAAACAGGACATTAAATAGTTATTAAGAAATTAAATTGTAGCTATTTGTTACACTAGTAATTATTTTTAAAATTGGTAGGATTTAATAATTGGGATTGTTAATGGCATAATTACAGATGAGCAGTAAATACGGCTCAGCTGAAATGACACCTTTCAGATTTTTCTGTGCATGCATTAAATAGCGAGTGTGACATCTTGCCTAGCAGCTGCAACAGGACAGCGAGCTCTGAGGTTCTGTGGCTATTTAAGTGAGTGGCTACTTACTAGGGTCATGCTATATAGAACAGCAGGAGACTTGTTTACACACTTGATTCCAATCTGGCTTCCCTCTTTTAGGTGGGTAGGCCAGCTCCAATCTCTGTGGAAAGCAGATGGAGAAACCATCCAGTAATACTCCCAACATTTGGGATTGCGGATACACTGAAACCTGGCCGATTGCCTTCACTTTTAATTGGAGAATGGTACAAATTACTGTAAAAGAGCTGAGTGAACCAAGAGCTGGATTAAAAGAATTAATTAAACCTCTGTATTTTTATTGGATGAGAAATGATAAAATGTCAAAGAATATTGTATAGAAGCACTCCTGCTCCGAGATCTATTTTGTAGCTTGTATCATTGTTTATGTGAGATGGAATGAACTGGTTTGTGACTCCTTGGTAAATTGATGTTTCTGATTTCAGGGACCAGACAAAGCCCGCTCGCAGCTATTGATAATTGACCGTGGATTTGACCCCGTATCCCCTGTTCTCCATGAACTGACCTTCCAGGCAATGACCTATGACTTGCTGCCTGTTGAAAATGATGTATACAAGTGAGTGACTCCTTGTTTTCTAGTTTTCCATATAACCTGGAAATGTTACCATTGCTCAGACTAGACATTTAGTTAAGACCTGGAAATCTGTTGTATGGTGAGCAACACGAAGCCACCAGCAACTCACCCTGACTCCCCACATCAAAAATTCTTGTTTGCTTGTGGTGAGTGGTTGGATGGGAAGTCGCATATTGATGAGTTGAGATGTGCAATTGACAAGGTAATTAATAAACAATATCCCACCATAACAGACAACACAGTACTCCTGAGTAAGCGTCTTGCCTCAGTGACAGTATCGTGCTGAAATAAAATGAGTCTGTGAGCTGTTGTGGTGCAGTGGTAATGTCCCTCTCTCTGGGACAGACGGTCTGGGATCATGTCCTACCTTTTGTTAGAGTGAGTGGAACTGTACAGGGGCCTGAATGATGTAAAAGATGGACTGAGTTACTCCCGATGCCAGGATAGGCCTCACTGGACATCAATTCTGCCACATTTCCCTCAGTGTGCCATGTCTTTCAAGCCCCTACAGAATTCTGACACAAGATAGGGCATGGGCCCAGGCCCTCTGGCCCAGAGATAGGACACTACCACTGTGCCGTAACAGCCCACAAACTCATCTTATGTAAGTACTTTAACAAGCAAAAGGAAACAGTCAAAGAAGAAGCAATTTCATTCCAATCCCAACTTGGGTTTAAAACCCTAATGTAATACGCCATACATTTTCCTGAATTCATTTACTTCAATATCCTGTTTAGCGTGCTAGGTTCAGCTGTAAAAGCATAATAAAAACTTCACAAACACTTTCATGTTTTCTAAGCAAACGTGCTGGATCTCCTTTGATGCACAATTAATTTACATAATATCACATCTGACCATGTTTTTGATATTCTAATGCCCATGTAACACACATTTGCACCAGAGGCATCCAAAGGTTTGTAAAGTAAATAGTCCGTCCAGGTTATGAAACTGTTCCAGCTGCTCTTTATCTCACCATTGTTTGCAGCGTAAAAAAGTGGCTACTGATAACCATGAACAACTGCCACTGCAGCTGGTGAACTGCAGAATACTTCACTGTTATAGAAGCATAGAGTCATTGAGATGTACAGAACAGAAACAGACCCTTGATCCAACTCGCCCATGCCGACCAGATATCCTAATATAATCTAGTCCCATTTGCCAGCACTTGGCCTATATTACTCTAAATCCTTCCAATTCATATACCCAAACAGAAGCCTTTTAAATGCTGTAAATGTCCCAGCCTCTACCACTTTTACTGGCAACTCATTCCATACACGCTCTGACTTCTGTGTGAAAAAGTTGCCCATTAGATCCTTTTTACCTCTCACCCTAAACCTATGCCCTCTAGCTCTGGACTCTCCACCAGGGAAAATAACTTACCTTATCTATGCCCCTCATGATTTTATATACCTCTATAAGGTCACCCTCAGTCTTCAAAGCTCATCCTATTCAGCCTCTCCCTGTAGCTCATATTCTCCAACCCTGGCAACATCCTTTTAAATCTTTTGTGAACCATTTCAGGTTTCACAACATCCTTCTGATAGGAAGGAGACCAGAATTGCACGCAATATTCCAAAAAAAGTAGTCTAACCAATGTTGTTTTGTGGTTCATATTTTTTCACAAGCCACCATGTAAGTGACCAAACAAATATTGTGTTGGTGGTCTTGTACTTTCCAAGAGCGATATGCTGTCCTCCAGGAGTGATAGGGTGTGGATCTTGATCCATTAGATATGGAGTTCCCACTCACAAAAGTGCCACTGTGTTGGAAAACGGGGATCGTGAATCGAAACCCCAAGAATTATTGCGCATCACAGAGTGGTTTATCTTTCGGTTGTTTGTATATTTTCAGGACATGGAAGTGGAGAATTTCCCTGAGCATTTTGACTAGGCATAGCATGTAGCGCAAAAAGACATGGGAAGGTTTGGTGTGGTCAAAATAATAAGTAGATCAACTTCAGTTCCTAAATGTTGTTAATGAGGAATCATTGAATTGGATCTGATTTTCTATTTATGTTAATCTGTTTATTTCTCTCTCCCCCTCAGGTATGAAACAAGTGGAATTGGAGAAAATCGGGTCAAGGAGGTCCTTCTGGATGAGGATGATGATCTCTGGATTACCCTGCGTCACAAGCACATCGCAGAAGTGTCCCAGTATGTCCCAGGCTTCATTCTGCATTTCTGTACCACTGTAGAATGTTCATTTTAAATTATTTAGTTACTAGGAGGGAAAACAAACCCTACAGATTAACATCTTTGGCATTTGTAAATCACATTTGGAGAGGTTGAACTGATTATAATTTCATGTATAATAGTTTTCATGGATGCTGCAGAAGTGACTACATTAAAGTCTCCTACTGCCATGAATGTGGAAAGGTTACTTCATATATTCAAATAGAAAGACTTGCATATCTTCACACAGTTGCTGCAATTTGCTGCAAACTTAAGAGGAGAAGTGTCAGATTGCTTCTGGTTTGTCAGATAAACTAGGTACAGAGAAATGTACATTTGCCTGCGTATGGTAATTCTCTACATGTATTGGTACATATCTCAAGAATCATACAATCAGTATAGAAGAGACCCTTTGGCTTATCGAGTCTGTACTGCTTACTACTTACGTAAGTCCCACTCCCTGCACTTGGCTCATAATCTTGAATGTCATCACAATTCAAGTGTTCATCTAATTACTTTTATTAAGTTTGTGAGATTTCCCACCTTGACCTTCACCCAGAAGGTAATGGACGTCTGGAATCCACTGTTACTTTAAAATGATGACCCCTTCTTGTTGACCCTTTGATGAAGTGGAACAGCAGCTTTCTATTCACCCTGTCCATGCCCCTCAATCTTCCACACTGCTCTCAGGTCCACCCTCAACCTTCTCCGCTCTGAAGAAAACAATGTGAGCTTACCCAGCCTCTCTCGGTAGTTGAAATGCTCCATCCCAGGTGAATTGTGGCGAATCTCCTCTACACTCCCTCCTGTGCAATCACAGCCTTCCTGTAATGCAGAGAGCAGAACTGCACACAGTACGGCAACTGAGGCAGAACCATAGGTCTGTGCAGCCTCTCGTTAAACCAGTCGCTATTGTAAAAGATGGTGTCAGCTACAAGAATAAAAAAAACTATTGCAAATAGAGCATTTCTTTTTACATGGTAACATTGAAATGAAAGCTAGATAGACAAATTATGCCACTTGTGGTTGGGCAACTATTTAATAACTTTGAGGATCTCAGAACCCACAGAAGTCTATGTCACCTCATTTGAAAACTGAGATAGTGCAGTCACTGACTACAGCAGACCTCAGTATTCCAGCTGATAATGTGTGACAGCACAGACTGCAAATATTCTGATTCCCAAGCATCCTGTGAGGACTGCAAGCTGGGATGGGTGATCCAGTAGATTAGAATTTTACCCTGCCACTTTACTTATACTGGAATTGTAATTATAGGTTCAGTTTTCTTCTTGTTACAACTTAATTTTCAACAACATCTTCAAGTATTGAGGTACAGCTTCCATTTTAAGAATTCAGGAGCTCTATTTTAGTATGAATTACTTCATGTTGCTTAATGTACTTTAAAACAGAGCGATAAATTTAAGCCTCTAAAACATATTGGCAGTTTGTTTATCCATACAGCTTTAGTTGCAGTGATCTCTGCTGGAGGCGATGTACATTTTCAGAATACTGGTTCAGGTTACTTTGTATTGCATTGTAGATTAGGCTTTTGTCATTGTTGTGTCATTTGTATTTGATGCATTCTAGCTTCTGGACATGTGTTGACTATTCCTGGCTTCAGGTGTCATCAGTTGCATGCTGTCCTTTCTGATTGATGTTCAGGTTGGGTAATTGGCTGTACTTGGACACCCCTTTTCATTTTACTCCGTTTCTTGATTAGTGCATCATGTACACTTGGGAGTATCGATGAGCAATATCTGGGGTTGGGAGGGTTTATCCACCCGTTTGCCAACTGGCAAATTCGATTTGTTTCTACACTATGAAGTTTACAGTTTCATAATGGATATAGACTTCATCACTTTCAACTAATGATCCGTATTGTAGCGTTAGATGATCTTCTGCCAGTATAATCACAGGCAGTGATTTCAATGGTGCTTTTTGTGATCTGTGATTCTCATCGTTGTTGTCACAGTACCATTGATGGTGACCAGTGACAGCGTGCTGCAAGGGATATGATCACTAGACCTGTGACGTACATAATTTGGAGGTGATGAGAGTTAGTTTTATAGTGACACAGGTTAGGTGGGCTGGCCATGCTAAATTGCCCATAGTGACCTGGGATGTGCAGACTAGGTAGGCTGGTCAGAAGAAATACAGGATTACAGGAATAGTGTATGTTGGTTCATCTGGCTGGGATGCTGTTCGGAGGGTCAATGTGTACTCAATGGGCCAAATAGCCTGCTTTCACATTGTGGGGTTCTATGATTCTACTGAAGTGTAGTGAATCCCAAGGATGGAATCTCCAAGCTGTTTAAGTTTGCTTGGTTAGATCCTCATTTGTTACTTATGTGGGTATACACATTCCAGTGTACAAAGTGGAACACTATTTACACCTGGACCAATATCCAATTTTGCATTTGGTTTATAGAATCATAGAATCCCTACAATGTCGAAAGAGGCTATTTGGCCCTTTGTATCTGCATGGACTCTCTGAAGAACATCCAATCCAGATCCAGTCCCCCAACCTATCCCCATAATCCTGCATTTGCCACGGCTAATTTATCTAATATGCATCCCTGAACACCATGGGACAATCCAGGGATATGGACTGATTAGAGATAGTCATCATGGCTTTGTGTGGGAAATCATGTCTCACGAACTTGATTGAGTTTTTTGAAGAAGTAACAAAGAGGTTTGATGAGAGCAGAGCGGTGGATCTGATCTCTATGGACTTCGATAAAGCGTTCGATAAAGTTCTTCATGGGAGGCTGGTTAGCAAGGTTAGATCTCATGGAATACAGGGAGAGCTCGCCTTTTGGGTACAGAACTGGCTCAGGGTAGAAGAGAGAAGGTGATGGTGGAGGGTTGTTTTTCAGACTGGAGGCTTATGACCAGTGGTGTGCCCGAGGATTGGTGCTGGGTCCACTACTTCTCATCATTTATATAAATGATTTGGAAGTGAACATAGGAGGTATAGTTGGTAAGTTTGCAGATGACACCAAAATTGGAGGTGTAGTGGACAGCAAAGAAGATTTCCTCAGATTACACCAGGATCATGCTCAGATGAGCCAATGGCCTGACGAGCGGCAGATGGAGTTTAATTTGGATAAACGTGAAATGCTGCATTTTGGAAAAGCAAATCAGAGCAGGACTTATACACTTAATGATAAGGTCCGGTGGCATGTTGTTGAACAAAGAGATCTTGGAGTGCAGGTTCATAGTTCCTTGAAAGTAGAGTAACAGGTAGATAGGATAGTGAAAAAGGCTTTTGGTATGCTTTTCTTTATTGGTCAGAGCATTGAGTATAGGAATTGGGAAATCATGTTGCAGCTATACAGGACATCGGTTAGGCCACTTTTGGAATATTGCGTGCAATTCTGGTCTCCTTCCTATCGGAAGGATGTTGTGAAACTTGAAAGGGTTCAAAAAAAGATTTACTTGGATGTTGCCAGGTTGGAGGATTTGAGCTACAGATAGAGGCTGAGTAGACTGGGGCTGTTTTCCCTGGAGCATTGGAGGCTGAGGGGTGACCTTATAGAGGTTTATAAAATCATGAGGGGCAAGGATAGGATAAACAGGCAAGGTCTTTTCTGAGGTGGGTGAGTCCAGAACTAGAGTGCAGGTTTAGGATGAGGGAGAAAGAAATAAGGGGCAACTTTTTCATGCAGAGAGTGGTGCGTGTATGGAATGAGCTGCCAGCGGAAGTGGTGGAGGCTGGTTCAATTACCAAATTTAAAAGGCATCTGGATGGGTATATGAATAGGAAGGGCTTAGGGGGATATGGGCCAAATGCTGGCAAAAGGGACTAGATTAAGTTAGGATATCTGGTTAGCATGGAAGAGTTGGACCGAAAGGTCTGTTTCCATGCTCTATGCCTCTAATTTAGCATGGTCAACCCATCTAACCTGCACACCTTTGGGATGTGAGAGGAAACCGGAGCACACCACACAGGCACTGGGAGAATGGAGTTTGCACAGTCACCCAAAATTGGAATCGAACCCAGGTTCCTGACACAGAGGCCGCAGTGCTAACTACTGAGTGACCGAGCCACCCTAGTTTATGCTAACCTAGCATCTGCCACCCTATAATCTGCACAGTGGCAAAGGGTTTTATTGGGACATTTCTTAATGTTTGTAGTGTTGAATTCGACTCACTTTTGCACATTGATGTTCTGGTTTCCCTCATCGTCTGACCAGAATCTCTTGGCGAGAGATTTGGTGGATCTTGATTTTACAATGTTTGGCACACAGGCTTGGTTGATTGGATTGCGGTGTCTTTCTGGCCTCTGTTTGTGGCTTCCCATGACATTGGACCACTGGTTTTGACCTTTCATGCTTGCATTAGTGCTGCACGCTTTGCATGTAACGTTGAAAGCCAGGCTATTTCTAGGTCCATATACAAGACTGCAGCATCTATCTTGATGTCTAGGTTTACCTGCACCGGCTGTCTTTCCAGTGATGAACAAATGATACTTAACCCATAAACTCTGCCTTCTCATAAGAATGGCATCTTACTTGTGTCTGGTTTGTATAATGCTCCTATGATTCAGCAACGAGCAACTTTGTGTGGGCCCAAGATGTCGTTTGAATTGCTTCTGCTGTGTTAGATACTGTCATAAACCTGATTATTCAGCCAACATTGATGATTGTATTGGTGCTACCTCGTGCTCCCACGAGGAGGTTGAACAGTTCATCCACTTTACTAACACCTTCCACCCCGACCTCAAATTTACCTGGACCGTCTAAGACTTCTCCCTCCCCTTCCTAGACCTCTCCATTTCTATCTCAGGAGACCGACTCAACACAGACATTTACTACAAACTGACCGACTCCCACAGCTACCTAGATTACACCTCCTCCCACCCTGCCCCCTGTAAAAACGCCACCCCATATTCCCAATTCCTTCACCTCCACCCCATCTGCTCCCAGGAGGACCAGTTCCAAAACCGTACAACCCAGATGGCCTCCTTCTTCAAAGACCGCAATTTCCCCTCCGACGTGGTCGACGATGCTCTCCACCACATCTCCTCCACTTCCCGCTCCTCCGCTCTTGAACCCCTCCCCTCCAATCGCCACCAGGACAGAACCCCACTGGTTCTCACCTTCCACCCCACCAACCTCCGGATACATCGTATTATCCTCCATCATTTCCGCCACATCCAAACAGACCCCACCACCAGGGATATATTTCTCTCCCCACCCCTATCAGCGACCCGGAGAGACCACTCCCTCCGCGACTCCCTCGTCGGGTCCACACCCCCCACCAACCCAACCTCCACTCCCGGCGCCTTCCCCTGCAACCGCAGGAAATGCAAGAAGTCCCATACCTCCCCCCTCACCTCCCTCCAAGGCCCCAATGGATCCTTCCATATTCGTCGCAAACTCACCTGCACCTCCACACACACTTTAACTCCCCCTCCCACTCCGCCAAGAACATGCAGGTCCTTGGCCTCCTCCATTGCCAGACTATGGCAACACGACGCCTGGAGGAAGAGTGCCTCATCTTCCGCCTAGGAACCCTCCAACCACATGGGATGAATGTAGATTTCTCCAGCTTCCTCATTTTCCCTCCCCCCACCTTATCTCAGTCCCAACCCCCGGATTCAGCATCGCCCTCTTGACCTGCAATCTTCTTCCCGACCTCTCTGCCCCCACCCCCTCCAGCCTATCACCCTCACCCTCACCCCCTTCCACCTATCGTATTCCCAGCGCCCCTCCCCCAAATTAACTCCCCCATACCTTTTATCTCAGCCTGCCTGGCACACCAACCTCATTCCTAAAGAAGGGCTTATGCCCGAAACGTCGATTCTCCTGCTCCTCGGATGCTGCCTGGCCTGCTGTGTTTTTCCAGCATCACATTTTTCAACTCTATTCAGCCAACCAGCGTGGCAGTCACAAAATGGCAATCAAGCTACTTGTTGCTGCATCTAATTATCAATCCGTTAATGATTTCTGTTAGTTGTTGGCTAAAAGACATGAATTCCAGATGGTTTATATGGGAGTTGAATTTTTCATCTGTAATTGATCTTTGGGTGTTGACTATAATTCATCTAGATGCTTAAGATTTTGTTTGGAAAGACTTGCTATGTGTACTTTGTGGAGACCTTCATTGCCAGTAGCAATTTTAATGTCATCCAGTTTGAACATAGAACATAGAACAGTACAGCACAGAACAGGCTCTTCAGCCCACGATGTTGTGCCAACCATTGATCCTCATGTATGCACCGTCAAATTTCTGTGACCATATGCATGTCCAGCAGTCTCTTAAATGTCCCCAATGACCTGGCTTCCACAAGTGCTGCTGGCAACGCATCCCATGCTCTCACAACTCTCTGTGTAAAGAAACCGCCTCTGACATCCCCTCTCTACTTTCCTTCAACCAGCTTAAAACTATGACCCCTCATGTTAGCCATTTCTGCCCTGGGAAATAGTCTCTGGCTATCGACTCTATCTATGCCTTTCATTATCTTGTATACCTCAATTAGGTCCCCTCTCCTCCTCGTTTACTCCAATGAAAAAGGTTCCGAGCTCAGTCAACCTCTCTTCATAAGATAAACCCTCCAGTCCAGGCAGCAGCCTGGTAAACTTCCTCTGAACCCCCTCCAAAGCATCCACATCTTTCCTATAATAGGGCGACCAGAACTGGATGCAGTATTCCAAGTGCGGTCTAACCAAAGTTTTATAGAGCTGCAACAAGATCTCACGACTCTTAAACTCAATCCCACTGTTAATGAAAGCCAAAACACCATATGCTTTCTTAACAACCCTGTCCACTTGGGTGGCCATTTTAAGGGATCTATATACCTGCACACCAAGATCCCTCTGTTCCTCACACTGCCAAGAATGCTATCCTTAATCCTGTACTCAGCTTTCAAATTCGACCTTCCAAAATGCATCACCTCGCATTTACCCAGGTTGAACTCCATCTGCCATCTCTCAGCCCATCTCTGAATCCTGTCAATGTCCCGCTGCAGCCGTCTATACTGTCAACGACACCTCCAACCTTTGTGTCATCTGCAAACTTGCTGACCCATCCTTCAATCCCCTCATCCAAGTCATTAATAAAAATACAAACAGTAGAGGCCCAAGGACAGAGCCCTGTGGAACACCGCTCATCACTGACTTCCAGGCAGAATATTTTCCTTCTACTACCACTCGCTGTCTTCTGTTGGCCAGCCAGTTCTGTATCCAGACAGCTAAGTTCCCCTGTATCCCATTCCTCCTGACCTTCTGAATGAGCCTACCATCGGGAACCTTATCAAATGCCTTGATGAAGTCCATATACACCACATCCACAGCTCGACCCTCATCAACTTTTCTAGTCACATCCTCAAATAACTCGATAAGATTTGTGAGGCATGACCTGCCCCTCACAAAGCCATGTTGACTGCATTTAATCAAGCCATGCTCTTCCAGATGGTCATAAATCCTATCCCTCAGAATCCTTTCTAACACCTTGCAAACGACAGACGTGAGACATACTGGTCTGTAATTGCCGCGGATTTCCCTATTTCCGTTCCTGAAGAGAGGAATTACATGTGCCTCTCTCCAGTCCTCAGGTACGACTCCAGTGGAGAGCGAGGATGCAAAGATCTTTGCAAGTGGCGAAGCAATCGCATTTCTCATTTCCCAAAGCAGCCGAGGACAAATCTGGTCCGGGCCTGGCAACTTGTCAATCTTAATGTTTGACAACATTTTCAGCACATCAGCTTCCTCTATCTCTATCCATTTCAGCATGCACACCTGCTCTTCAAAGGTTTCATTCACTACAAAGTTTGTTTCTTCATAAAGACAGAAGCAAAAAACTCATTTAGGGCTTCCCCTACCTCCTCAGACTCCACACACAAGTTCCCTATGCTATCCCTGATCGGCCCTACTCTTTCTTTGACCATTCTCTTATTCCTCACATAAGTGTAAAATGCCTTTGTGTTCTCCCTAATCCGTTCTGCCAAGCCTTTCTCGTGCCCCCTCCGGCTCTCCTCAGACCATTTTTGAGCTCCTTCCTCACCTGCCTGTAATCCTGTAGAGCTGAGCTTGACCCTAGCTTCCTCAACCTTACATAAGCTACCTTTTTCCTTTTGACGAGAAGCTCCACCGCTATCGTCATCCAAGGTTCCTTTATCTTACCCCTTCTTGCCTGTCTCAGAGGGACTTATTTATTCATCACTCACAACAACTGTTCCTTAAACAGTCTCCACATGTCTATAGTGCCTTTACCATGGAACAATTGCTCCCAGTCCATGCTTCCTAACTCGTGTAATCGCATCATAGTTTCCTCTTCCCCAATTAAATATCCTCCCATTTTGCCTAATCCTCTCCTTCTCCATAGCTATGTAGATATTCGAAATATTGATATCCAAAATACACATGCTGTTGTTAGTTTCAGATGGAAGACCCTTTACCAACAATTAGGTGTTTGAGATTTAGTAATCATCCTTCTTTTTCTGCAGGACTTTTAATGCTCTGGAGAGTTTGACTGCAACGCATGTTTCATGTAGTTTTCAGGGTTATTCTACCTGTGGGTTGTGATGCTTTTAGTGACCATTACCCAAGTGATCAAAGGTTACTGTTGGATTACAATGGTGCACTGTTGAGCTCTTTCTTATGCTTGATTTTAGCTCTAAACCCAACCGAGAAAGCGTTTTAGGTGATTTTAGGTGAGAAAATGTCTGCAGCACCTCCAAAGTGAAAGCAAACAGCGAAGAAATGTTTTATTTTACAGGTTTTGTCTCGCTGTTATGTACTGATACTGGTTCGATTCTTCTTCCCTCCTCCCCCAAAGTCTGTAGTATTTAGCTCCAGCAGTAATGAAATCTCCTGTCTGTGAAGTAAAACAGAAATTGCTAGAGAAACTCAGCAGATCTGGCAGCATCTGTGGAGAGAAAGAAGAGCTCATGTTTCAGGTCCAGTGACTCTTCGTTATTCTTCCAGCAATTTCTGCTGGTTGTTTCAGATTTCCAGCATCCACAATTCTTTGCTTTATTTTCCTTTCTGCAGAGTTCAATTTCAATTGCTGCCTCATTCAGACTCTGCTATTTTAACGTCTGTTCCTGCTTTAACATTACAGCAGTTAGACTTTGACAAGTTAAGCATTTGAACAATTTTACCAGGATCCAATGTCTGCTGCCTGGAGCAATGTGTGGTCCCAGAATTAAAAGATAGAGTATATATAGAATCCTTATGAAGCTGCAAAATCTGTATACAAAATGAGAATTGATAGTTCTTTCATTTTCACTGGGCTCTTCTATTGTTTGTGAAAATCTATAGTATGCGGACATTCTTCAAAGTAGTGTTTTCACTAACTGTCAGCATATCACATTTATCTTCATAAACATACATGCAGGAGGATTAAAGGGTGATATGGATTCTTTATTTGAAGTTAAGGCTAGTTTTCACTTGGAGTGAAGTATGGTACATTTGATGTCTACTACTCCAGCTCATAGGCTGCCTACATGTCACGATACATCTTGATACATCTTGACCTGGAGTCTTACAGAACTTACCCTAATGATTTGACAGTTGAGTTTATTTAGCTCACTTGTACAGATGTCATTATTACTTTGGATCCATGGTCTCTGCTTCATATGAAGCTATAGGAAATGCCCAGAAATCTTTTCAGGATGGCAGCTGGAGATGCTGCAAGTGGGTAAAAGTTAGCTTCCAGGTTTGAACAATTGGACTTAAATTTGCCTCAGAACCCAGTTGATGGATAGCAAATGTTCCAATAGTATTTGTGTATTCAAAGCCGAATAGTTTTCTGAACCAAGTAGACAATGGAAGGTAAAGAAAGACTCAATTTTCAATCAAATACATGAACCCCCTCAGATTGTGTAAACATCCCTTTTTTTTCAGGGAGGTTACGCGGTCCTTAAAAGACTTCTCCTCGAGCAAGAGAATGGCGACTGGTGAGAAGGTTTGTAGACACTATTTTGCTACATTCAATTTGTTCAGTTTATAGCATCCTCGGTTTCCTTCCTTTCCTAATCCTCAAAAGCCTTGTTTGGAAATAAAATCAACAGCTCTCTGGCACCTTGTCAAAGCAGATATCATTCATTTGGAAAACTAACATTGTCTTCACATGACATCCACCCTAAACTTTCCAGTAATACCTGATGGATCGTGATCAGGAATGAACACCCTAGCTTATTCATTTCCTGCATTAGCTCAAAGGCACAAAGAACAATTATAACATCCAAACCTACTGCCCTGACAGAGATCAGCTTGATAAGGTTTGAAAGCTAATACTGGCCTGTCTAGCTCAATGCTATACAGTTCAAGTATCCATCAAGCTAGCAAGGAAATATCATTTCCATTTGATTGAAATGAATTAAAACAGATTGATTAGTGACACCTCATACAGCTTTCTCAGATGATTTGGGAACTAAAGTCCAGTTAAAATGTAAATGCGTAGTGACTGAGCAGTGCCTACATATTTGATTCTCAGTTAGCTGTTCCAGGGGGACTGTTATAGAGGTAACCATGATAATTAATGAAATTGGGAGCTTAAACCTAAAACAATATTTACAGATTTGGCAGAGCAGTCGAGGTAACAAAGGTTGAGGAGCGTGGACATTAAAATTTGGGAGAAATATGAACACAGTAATCAACAGGTGATTTCCCTGGATCTTGCCAGTATGCTGGATTCACTTCAAAATTAAAATGCTGCAGTGGGTTGTGACTATCACTGACATTTTATAAGGAAAATGTAGATTACTTGAAGAAATGGATTTATCTGATCTACTTTGTGACTCTGAATACAAGCGATTGTCTCTTAAACTGACCTAGATCTTTTCAATGTTTCTTTAAATTGAATTCTTCATATTTTCCTGTTTGAACCAGTTCTTTGGAAATGTATGTTGAAGTTTTAATTATTGTCATGGTACCTTTGAACATTTTTTTCTATTGTGTGTGAATCATTTTCTGTTCATAAACTAATAACGAAACACAATAGAAAATTCATGGAAGACAGAAGCAGAAATATTTTGAAAAATATCAACAGTTAGGAAGTCACTGATTCTTACAAACCAACCAGTCACTCTCACTCCTCAAATATTCACTGAGCTTTTCAGATTCTGATGTGACAGTGGCTCTGAAAAACATTACACCTTGTTAAAATTTTCTGATAATTCTTTCATTTCATGGGCTAGACATTTATATGGAGTTTGCACTCACAACCTCTCTCATCTGTAGATAACATCACTTCCTATAAATTTTAAGGTGGTTTGAACAATAGGAAGGAAGAAGCATGACCACAATATGGAAAATAAAGCACTTTAAAAGGGTTTGGTGACCAGTGCTTTTGTGGTTCTAATGGAAACAAACTTTGTGTGCTCCATTGCAGCAGTCTAATATACTGCTGTGTCTGCAGCTTTTACTTTGTTTCATTCAAGAACTCTGAAGAGAAACCAAATGCAAAGCAGGTAGTGTTGACATCAACTCAACAGGAGAGTCAGTGCAAAATGTAACAATGGGATCAAGGCCGAGTGACAAAATATGCGGTCATTTCACTTCGCAGCTGCGAGTGTGAGATAATCTAACTCCAGTTGGCACAATCACTTTCTTTACGAATAACAGACAAGTGTGTTTATAGTTATCTTCAGCATTAAACAAATAAAAATTGTATTTTTGTATGTACATCTCACATCTGCTTCTGTGAAGTTGGACTTTGGAACACGTTGATTGGGAAGTTTCAGTTTTGTTGAGAAAAATATTCCGATCAAGCAAGCTGTTTGTACAAGGCTGAAATAGTGCTTTGATGGTCTATGCACAGGGATGCATGGAGGTATTTTGTTCACTATGTGCTTTGTGTGAAATGAGTAGAATGGAATGTCTGTGCACTATGTCAACAGCTGAGTTGTGAAGCAGTGACATCTATACCATCCAGTGTAAGAATAGTAATTACATGTTATCCTCATTCAGACAACCATGAGGGATTTGTCTCAGATGCTGAAGAAGATGCCACAATATCAGAAGGAACTAAGCAAGGTATTATAATTCTGAAAAATTACTTCTATAGACAACAGGGTAAGTAGTTTGGATTTCCTCACCTTAGAGCTCACAGGCTAATGATAAAAGTATATGCATAGTACAAAGAATTATCTTTTTTTTATTCACAGGCCAACATTTATTGCCAATGCCTAATTGCCCAGAGGGCAATTAAGTGTCAACCACATTGCTGAGAGTCTGGAGTCACATGAAGGCCAGACCAGATAAGGACAGCAGTTTCCTTCCCTAAAGGACATTAGTGAACCAGTTGGTTTCTCTGATAATTGATAATGATTTCATGGTCATCATTATTTAATTTCAGGATCATCATTCAATACAGTATTTATTGAATTCAAATTTCACCATCTGCCATGGCAGGATTCAAACTCAGGTCCCCAGACCATTACCAAGTGTCTGGATTATCACTCCCCTGGTAATACCGCTAGGCTGTCACCTCCCTAAATATAAACTGAAATTGTATTAGTGTGTTAGTTTTACATGTGATGCTTAATTTCCTTTATTTGTTTTGCAGTATTCCACCCACCTTCATCTTGCTGAGGATTGTATGAAACATTATCAAGGCACTGTGGATAAATTGTGCCGAGTTGAACAGGTGAGAGATTAAACACACTGGGGATTGTTAATTCATGTTGAGTAAGAGGGGATTCGGAGATTTCCAACAGCTTCATTAACACATGGGAAGATCTTCAACTGCCGATCTCCCAGTCCTTAGCGGAGAGTTGAATGTACCTTGGAGCCCTGCTAAAACCACTTGGCTCACTGATGACCATTTCTCATTGGCCCTGGCATCTTCTCCTCACCCCTGCATAACTGGCCTTATCTCCCAATCTGATGAAACCCGAAAATAGAATGTCCACAGCTCACCTCAAAAACAGCCCATTTGATCAACTCCAAAAGGTGGAAAACCCATGGGATCTGGCCGAATCATGGGTTTACGCTGCCCTCCATATTGCTGTCCATGATTTTGATGGAGAATAAAATGTGGAGGGTAGCAAGAATAACATTGTGGCTGATGCTACCAGTTTTGCACTAGCCAAGGTAATTAAACATTGCCCCCAGTGTTACTGGGATTTGAACCTTAAAGTGGCCTTGCCTTCCTGACTACCCATTTTGTGCCCATCTGCCAGCCCAAGCTGAATGTTTGCCTCCACTGCCAGCATGAACTATTTGGTAGGACATGACACTCTCGTCATAAGCTCAGAATCAAGGTCTACACCTTCTGGAATTTGCTTTCAAGGTTAACATTCCTACATAGGCATGGTGTGACATCCTTGTAGTTCACCATTGTCATGAGGACATACTTAGAAAAGTTGGGTGCTGTTCTCTCCATAGGGAGAGAAAGAAACACACAGCAGATCACCTGTGGGATATCTGGCAACCATCAGGCAGGACTAAGAGTTAATGTCTTTGCCCCACCTGTTGTTTAACACCTTATTGTGATAGACACTCCTGAAATACATTAACCACATAAATCTGTACATGGACAGAAATACTTTGGAGCAGATTTGTGAATATGTAGGATCCATTTGATCAATTTCAGGAATAATGAAGATAGGCTTCTCTTCATGTTCTTAACAGGAAGGAATGAAGTTTTGTTATGTTAACATTCCTAATAATAATGAAATATTCAACAAGAATATTACTGTAACTCTTTATATAGGATGCATTAATGCTTTTAAGGTCACATCGACATTGCTAAGCTAAGTACAGCTGGTATTTTTAAGTTGGAAAATGTAAAATTCCAGCGTCCTTCATTATGAGGCTCAGTGACTCCCTCGAGTGTGCCCTAGTAACTCTAAATACAGACAATCCCCAGGTTGCAAATAGATTCCATTCCTGCATCTGTTTGCAAGTCGATTGATATACAATGTGGACCACACGCAGGACAATATAATGTAACTGTTTGTAAGTACAGAAAAGTACAGGAAATATTTGCATGTTGGATCTTTAAAATTACACTCCTTTATGGGATCACATTTGTAAGTCAAACATTCATGAAATCGGGCACCCCTGGACACATCCTATCCTTTGCCCTCCAGCCCACCAATGTTCATATCTCCATCTCCTAAACAAACTGAGGTAGTTAGATTAGATTAGATTACATTACAGTGTGGAAACAGGTCCTTCGGCCCAACAAGTCCACACCGACCCGCTGAAGCACAACCCACCCATACCCCTACATTTACCCCTTACCTAACACTACGGGCAATTTAGCATGGCCAATTCACCTGACCTGCACATCTTTGTGACTGTGGGAGGAAACCGGAGCACCCGGAGGAAACCCACGCAGACACGGGGAGAACATGCAAACTCAACACAGTCAGTCGCCTGAGGCGGGAATTGAACCTGGGTCTCCGGCGCTGTGAGGCAGCAGTGCTAACCACTGTGCCACCGTGCCACCCACTTTGTTCATGACTTTGTGCATTATTGTGATGCATGTAATAGCAAATCAGTTTATTTGTTAATAAATAAAAGTTGGGAAAGAAGTAAAAAGGCTGCCAATTCACTATCATTTGCCTTACGTGATCTTGATGGCATCAGTATCTAGAAATCTATCAATTTCAGTCTTGAACATACTCACTGAGTCAATGCTGCCCTCCAGGGTAGAATATTATAAAGAGTTATTGTTTTGTGAATCATTCTTCAGATGTGAATAGAGACAGTGCGAATGTCAGCAAATCACTGAAGGCACTAAAACAAGCCCTTTTCCTGTTCCCATACGAACACCATATTACAGGATCAACATGATGGTGATGGATAGTCTTTCTGACAAATGAGTTCAGGAGTGAAATGACCTGATGGAGTTCCTCAAAACCTTTTTTTTAATTTTTAAATAGTTTATTTGTGGCGAGAATTGAAGTTTCAAAAATAACAGTGTGAAGTTTCTAATTCCATTCCTACAATTATTCTAGTATTGTCCCATCATACATTGAGCAGCTAAAGTGAAAAATGTATTTCAATACAGACCAGCAACATCCAATGACACACTTTTAAGTTCAGCAGATCTATTACTCAATGTTTGACATTCAGTCAGATTTAACATCTGACAAGTGACCAGTGGTACTGCCATGTGGGAGAAACTTTAGTCATTTACAAATTCTGAGCAATTACAAGCAAAGTTTGCAAAATGAAGTATCCTAAAAATGTTGCAAATGTTATTTTTTTAGGATCTGGCCATGGGGACTGATGCTGAGGGAGAGAAGATCAAGGATCCAATGAGAGCCATTGTTCCCATTCTGCTAGACAATAATGTCTCCACTTACGATAAAATTCGCATCATCCTTCTCTACATTTTCCTTAAAAATGGTGAGTAAGAAAGGTTAACATCAGAAATGCAGCCTGTGTGGCTGAAGCCTTAACATTTGAGGTTACTGCAAGCACTGCTATCCTCACAGGTTAAAGTACTACCCACACTGCCAATGTCACACATGCATTTCACTTGTTTTCTGTCAGGCTGCTTAGTGAGATGTCCTATAGTTCACTGAAAGATGTCAGTGATAATGCAAGAGAAAATTGCATGACTGGGTGAAAGATATATCAGAACTTGTTTGGTCCTTTTTCTGGCAAAAGGAGTGGAAGAAATGGGTTGATAGATAAAATTATTTCAATTACTCCATGTACAACTTAGCATGGAGTAATTTTGACTTTGTGAAATAGTGTAAGATGAATGATATTGGATCAGCTGCCAATTATACCCCTCTCCTGATTTCATTTATACCAAAGCAATGGAAATTAAAATCAAGGGAGATTACATTTACATCCACTGTCAATATATCCTCTAAGAACTGAGAGAAGCAGCCTTATTATATTCACATTTTCTGATCGCGAGCCATACTTGGTCTTTTTGGGTGATATGAGCCTAGTTGCTGGTGTTAAAGCAAGTGGCAGAAAGACATGGAATTGGAATTGAAAGGGCTGGTGGAGCTAACATAAGAAAAGATACTCCACCTCTAATATGCTCTGCTCTACTGTGGCTAGTTGCTGTGCAAACATGTACAGATCTGGGCACCAAGAACAATATTTTTACTAGTAGCTCCTTTTTCAAAAACTATTCTACACCACATACTTTTGTCAGGTAATGGACCGGAGATTATTTTGGGAAGTTCCTTTGATGCTGGAGTAGGAGGGAGTACGTCCTGGGAATGGTTGTGCTTTCTTTCATGGATGCACCTGGTTCCTGCTAAGAATATCTTTTTGGTGGCACAACTGAAATTGGGAATTGATGGCAAGAACAATACTTCCCCATATTAATAAGAATATATTGCACCTGGATCATGTGTGATTGCTGGGGAGTCACAGCAGCAATGCTGGACTTGCCTGATAAAAGAATAATGATTTGAAGTGAAACCATCTCTTTTTTTCTCGTTCTAAATTAGGAATCACTGAGGAGAATCTGAACAAACTGATTCAACATGCTCAGATCCCACCCGAGGACAGTGAGATCATTAACAACATGGCTCACTTGGGAATTCCCATCATTACAGACGTATGTTACTCTGTTTAATTAACTTTGCACTTATTGTGTGTAGAACAGACAGCTTGGAAACACTTCTTTATTGCTGGCGTCTCAACTTTTGAGAGACATTTCACCCTCAAAATTACAATTCAATCATTCAGAAATAGATCTGTATCACAATTTTCTTTACAAAAAGCTTAATATTAAGAAGTGTTTATGATGATCCAATATTAAGACTCCATCAGAATGTAGTGTTATGATACAACATGAAGCATCGTGAAGGTTTCCCATGTGAGAAAAGTAATTGAGCTTTCTTAAATAATATAAGCTCCACTGTCATTAAAACATTGCACACAATTGTACAATGCAGCACATAGGTGTTTTGAGCACAAACCTAGCAATATGGTCCTAATGAGTAGCTAGATAGAAAAAAAATGAAGGGAGATGTCACTGATCATTGTTGTCAGGTTTGTCTGAAGTTACCCGATTTTGGGTTATGACATTGTGTGATCTGTTATAGTTCTGTGGTCGAATGAACTCTCACAGCTACCCTTGCATCTGTTAGGTCTCCCCTCAATCTGGATTCTCAGATCGCAACTGTGTTGTTAGATTCTTTTTGACCTCTGTGTGGCTTGGCAGGAGACTCAGTCACCATTTGATCCAAATGGCTATCCTGTCACTTTCCACTTGTAAACTTGTTTTCTTGAATTTTATTTTTTTCTCAGTTAGCTATAAGGCAGTTTATGGGTGCTGTTGGACTGCCTATTCCAGACTATTATTAACTTGATCTTAACCTTCTGAAACTCCTTAGACAGTCAGAATCTCCATCATGTTCCTGTATTACGCCGAAAGTACATCTTGATCCAACTGCCCAGTTTTTGTAGTCAAACTCTCTCAGCTGTTTCTAAGCATATGCCAATGCCATTGTAGCTTCTGTTTTCACTTAAGGACTATTTCATATGTGTTTAAATTTAATCTAAATTCAATCTAAAGCTAAATAAACCTTTTGTCCTGTGGATCTCACTTCTTACACCAGCTGTTGGGAACCATATAAATCGATGGCTGAGGAGATGGTGCAGTGGGCAAGGATTCAGATTTTTGGATCATTGGGATTTCATCTGGGGCAGAAAATGCCTGTTCAAAAGGGACAGATTTTCCCTGAAATGGAGCGGGACCAATATCCTGGCAAGGAGATTAGCTAGTTCCATTCAGGAGCATTTAAACTAGTAGGGAGGGGGTGTAGGGGGATCCTCAGTTGTAGTGAGAATAGAAAGCCAGCTGAGGATGGTCTCAATTAAAAAAAATCAATTTAAATGGAAAAGGCAGACAAGGGCAAGTCAGAAAATGAGGTAACTCTGAAGAATTAAATTGAATTTATTTCAATGCAAGAGGTCCCACAGGTAAGGCAGATGAACTCAGGGCATGTATGGGAACATGGGACTGGGGTATCATCACTATTACAGAAACATGGTTCAGGGATGGATAGGACTGCCAGCTTAATGTTCCAAGGTATAGATGCTATAGGAAAGATAGAAAGGGAGGCAAGAGAATTGGGGGATTAGTGTTTTTGATAAAGGAAAACATTACTGCTGTACTTAGAGGATATTCTGAGGGATTGCCAGTAAAGCTATATGGCCGGAACTCAGAAATAAGAAGGGGATGCTCACCTTGATGGGATTGTACTATAGGCCCCCCAGGAGGAAATTGAGGAGCAATTATGTAGAGAGAGCTTAGATATATGTAAAAATAATAAGATTGCAATAGTAGGGGATTTCAACTTTCCAAACTTGGACTGGGACTGCCCGAGTGTTAAGGGCTTGGATAGTAAGGCAGGGCAAATGACTGAAGTGTTAATGGGGGAGTGGGTAAAGGGATGACTCAAGTGGGAATCTTTCAAAAATGAGATAACAAGAGTACAGAGGCAATATGTTTGTAATTAGAGTGAGGGATAAGGCTGGTGGGAGTAGGGAACAATGGATGAATAAGAATATTGAGGCTCTGGTCAAGAATGAAAAGGAGTCATATGTTAGGTATAGACATCTGGGATCAAGTGAATCTCTTGAAGAGTGTAAGGGTGTGGGGCATTCTTAAGACAGAGATCAGAAGGACATAAAGGCAATATTCGATAGTCTCAGCAAATAAGGTTAAGGATAATCCAGAGAGATTTTACAAATACATCAAGAGCAAAAGAGCAACCAGGGACAGAACAGGGACATTAAAGATCAACAAGATCGTATAAGTGTGGAACCACAGTAAATGGAAGAGATACTAAACAAATATTTTGTGTTAGGTTTTACTGTGGAAAAAGAAATGGACACTAGGAACTCTGGGAAATAAATATTGATGTCTTGAAAATAGTCCACATCACAGAAGAAGGTCTTAAAAAAAGTAAAAATGGATGAATCTCTCAGATCTGATCAAGTGGCGGCATGGTGGCACAGTGGTTAGCACTGCTGCCTCACAGCGCCTGAGACCCGGGTTCAATTCCCGCCTCAGGCGACTGACTGTGTGGAGTTTGCACGTTCTCCCCATGGCTGCGTGGGTTTCCTCCGGGTGCTCCGGTTTCCTCCCACAGTCCAAAGATGTGCAGGTCAGGTGAATTGGCCATGCTAAATTGCCCGTAGTGTTAGGTAAGGGGTAAATGTAGGGGTATGGGTGGGTTGCGCTTCGGCGGGTCGGTGTGGACTTGTTGGGCCGAAGGGCCTGTTTCCACACTGTAATGTAATCTAAAAAAAAAAGTGTATCCCAGGATGTTGTGGGAAGTTAGGGAAGAAATTACAGAGGAAAACCATCAGGGATATTTGTATCATCTACAGCCATGGGTGATATACCAGAGGACTGGAAGTTGGCTAATGTTGTGCCTTTATTGAAGAAAGGCTGAAAGAGAAGCCTGGGAACCATAGACCAGTGAGTCTGATATAAGTGGTGGGTAAGTTGTTGGATGGGTTTTTGAGAGATAGGATTTACATGCGTGGAGAGGCAGGGACTGTTTAGGGATAGTCAGATTGGCTTTCAACATGTGAAATAATGTCTCACAAAGTTGAGCTTTTTCGAGGGCGTAACCAAAATGATTGCGGGCAGAACGATCGACATCTACATGGACTTTAGTAAAGCCTTTGACATGGTCCCACATGGTAGACAGGTTAGTAAAGTTAGATCACATGGGATTCAGGAAGAGCTTGCCAATTGGATACAAAATTGGCTTGATGGTAGGAGACAGAGGGAGAGTTGGTTTTTCAGACTGAAGGTCTGTGACCAGTAGTGTTCTTCAGGGATGGGAGCTGGATCCACTTTTGTTTGTCATTTATATAAATGATTTGGATGAGAATTGAGGAGGTATGGTTAGTAGGTTTGCGGATGACACTAAATTTGGTAGTATCATGGTCAGTGAAGAAGGTTACAAAGGGATTTTGATTAATTGGGCCAATGGGCTGAGGACTGACAGATGGAGTTTAATCTAGATGAATGTGAGGTACCTGTACTGCAATTTAGTAAAGCAAACAAAGGTAAGACATACAGTTACTGATAGAGTCCTGGAGAATGTTGTCAAACAGAGAGTTAGGGGTTCAGGTCCATAGTTCTTTGAAAGTTGTGTCTCAGGTAAACAGGTGGCTAAGAAGGTACTTCGCACACATGCCTTCATTGCTCAGACCATTGAGTATGGAGGTGAGATCTCATGTTGAGGTTGCAGAGGATGTCGGTGAGGCCACTTTTGGAGTATTGTGTACAGTTTTGGTCATCCTGCTATAGGAAGAATATTATTAAATTGGAGAGGGTGAAGAACATTTTCAATGGAGCATAGGAGGTTGAGGGGGTGACCCTATAGAGATTACAAAATCATGAGAGGCATACACAAGGTGAATAGCAAAAGTCTTTTCCCTACAGTGGGGGGAGTCCAAAAGTACAGTGCATCATTTTACAGTGAGAGGAGAAAGATTTAAACAGGACCTGAGGGGCAATGTTTTCACACGGACGGTGGTTTGTATGTGGAATGAACAGTCAGAGGAAGTGTCAGATGCAGGTACAGTTGTAACATTTAAAAGACATTTGGACACGTACATGAATAGGAAAGGTTTAGAGGGATATGGGCCAAACACAGGCAAATGTGACTAGTTTACTTTGGGAAATTTGGTCGGCAAGGACAAGTTGGATCGAAGGGTCTGTTTTGATGCTGTATGAGTCTACTCAATGTAGACAGTTGCCCATTTGTAAAAAAATTTCAGATACTGGTATAAGTTTGTTAAGAAACAACAATTTAGATCTGATACAATAGTTAATTAGACAAAAACAGAATTTGATCCTGAACAGATTGAAGTGGTAGAGATATCTTATCTTCAGCTGAAGGGCTCATTGGCTTTTCTTGCCCTTTCCCAGTTCATCTTCCATTTGAAAAGGAGTCAAACTGGACTGGAAATGTCAACTTTGTTTCAATCCTACCTTCTGAATTTTTCCAGTATTTAACTGATTTTATTCCATCTGAAAGAGGCAGCTGTCCAGCAAGCCTGTCACCTGATGTGGACTTGTTGAGAAACCCAATGTCTGTCATCCATTTGAATCCTTCCATCCAATGAACAACTACTCACAAAGTTACAAAAGCCATTCCCCCTTATCCCCTCCCAGCTTGAGGTCAGCTTACATTTTGTAAGTGCAGTCTTTCCTGTTTTTCCTTGAGGGTACCAAGTGCCAGCAGCTTGGTAATTTTCAAAGTGCTAACTTCCCTTTTGTCCTTGTTTGTTACAGATTGTTTATCTTTGGACGTATAGAGAAAGGCTTAAAGCTGTTTCAGCTAAATTTATTAACAGCAAAAGGAAAGTAGGAAAATGAATATCTCAATTTCGAACAGAAGTAGGAGGATATGTTGACAGAGTTAGAACAGTTAAAGTGAGAGGGGCTTCATTTCGCACAAGTCATGCTAAATAACATGTTCCTGTGGTCTAAAATTCAGTGTAAGCTAGGAATAGGTTCATAAGCTAATGCTATTTTGTCTACAGATGGTTTTGAAAGCTAATCTATCAGACCCAACACCTAGAGATCTACTTGAGCATTTGGACATTAGTATTTAAATCAAGCCTTCAGCTTTACTCGAATTATTGAGTTAAAGTCTAGTGGCCTAGTTGATAGGTTGATAAGCTTCTCAGATTGAGATATATACAGAAACATTCAAATCATCAGCACTAAAGCATTTACAAAATTGTCAAAAAGGTGTACATTTTGCCAATGTTAGTAAAAGAGGATTTACATTCTGTTCTTGGTGCTCAGTCAACCCTACGTCGCAGGAACAAGCCAGAGCGTAAAGAGCGTATCAGTGAACAGACCTATCAACTGTCTCGATGGACACCACTCATCAAGGACATCATGGAGGTTGGTGGCCTTTGGTTGACTCAATAATTGAATATGGTAAAGTTTCTGGTACTTTAATTGTTTTTTAAAATGTAATGTTTCATCTTGCTTTACTAACGTGGCATAGAGATAAATGGAAATATTCCTTTTCTAAGATTGATGTAGGACTTCTAAAATGCTTGTCAGTAGCAACTTTCTCAAAATGACGTCAATCAATATAACATAATGATAGTTTGTCTGTATCAAATATGGCTGCTGTGACATTATTTGTGCTGAATTTTTCTGCATTGGACATATTTTTGCATTGAATTCAACGTCACACTCCTTCATCGTTGATTTGTTTTCTTTGTGATTAAAATCGATAAAACCTGTTTGTTAATGAATTAAACTTATACTTCTCTCTCAAACTGTTGAAATAATAAAGATTTAACTAACTTCACTGATAGGGTTCTGAAACTTCAAATTCCAATACACAATTTTTATTCCCAATTTTGTCCCCCCCCATTGATTGACTCTAAGCTTGTTTCTGAAGAATTTTCTTGACTTATTTGTTAACTTTATTGGTTAAGTGAACAGTTTTAAAATTGCTAAATCAACATTTGGAGATGCCGGTGTTGGACTGGGGTGTACAAAGTTAAAAATCACACAACACCAGGTTATAGTCCAAAAGGTTTAATTGGAAGCACACTAGCTTTCGGAGCGTTGCTCCTTCATCAGGTGATAGCGGAGGGCTCAATCCTAACACACAGAATTTATAGCAAAAATTTACAGTGTGATGTAACTGAAGTTATACATTGAAAAATTGATTGTCAGTTAAGCCTTTCATCTGTTAGAATACCATGATAGTTTCACTTCTTTCATGTGTAAATCACAAAACCTTTTTTAAAAAAGTTGCATTCTCAGGTTAGTTGTTAACAATGGTGATAGCTAGACAATATGTTGAAGGTGTTCGCCGCCTGTGTCCTCTGTCTATGCCATGATGTTTAGATTGATTCTAATCTAAATAGTGAGATAAGTAAGTAAGTTCGGTACGCATAGGGAGGGCCTCAACTGGGACCTTGGGTTCATGTCACATTACAGGTGACCACCATTGCACTATACACACACACACAGATACTCCTACACACACACACACACTCTCACACACACACAGGCACTCCTATACACACATACACACGGACACACATATACACAGACGCGCACACAGACACCCACATACACCCTTGCAGACACACATCTTCCCACACTCACACATGCACCCCCTCACAGACTTAAGACATTCTGCACTCACTACACGCACACATACACTTTCTCAGACTCACATCCCCCAACCCAGACAGACACATACACACAGACAGACAAAGACCCACATGCACACATATATTTTGTGGGGTGAATTTGTACTTGCAGGGTTACATTGTACTTTGCTCAAAAAAATGCATGAATTCATGTAAAACTCCGTTATCTCACTTTTTAGATTAGAATCAATCTAAACATCATGGCGTAGACAGAGAACTCAGGGGGCTAACACCTTCAACATATGGTAAAAACAATGACTACAGATACTGGAAACCAGATTCTGGATTAGTGGTGCTAGAAGAGCACAGCAGTTCAGGCAGCATCTAAGGAGCAGTGAAATCAACGTTTCGGGCAAAAGCCCTTCATCAGGAATAAAGGCAGAGAGCCTGAAGCGTGGAGAGATAAGCGAGAGGGGGGTGGGGGGTGGGGAGAAAGTAGCATAGAGTACAATAGGTGAGTGGGAGAGGGGATGAAGGTGATAGGTCAGGGAGGAGAGGGTGGAGTGGATAGGTGGAAAAAGAGATAGGCAGGTAGGACAAGTCCGGACAAGTCATGGGACAGTGCTGAGCTGGAAGTTTGGAACTAGGGTGAGGTGGGGAAGGGGAAATGAGGAAACTGTTGAAGTCCACACTGATGCCCTGGGGTTGAAGTGTTCCGAGGTGGAAGATGAGGCGTTCTTCCTCCAGGCATCTGGTGGTGAGGGAGCAGCAGTGAAGGAGGCCCGGGACCTCCATGTTCTTGGCAGAGTGGGAGGGGGAGTTGAAATGTTGGGCCACAGGGCGGAGTGGTTGATTGGTGCGGGTGTCCCAGAGATGTTCCCTAAAGCGCTCTGCTAGGAGGCGCCCAGTCTCCCCAATGTACAGGAGACCGCATTGGGAGCAACGGATACAATAAATATTATTAGTGGATGTGCAGGTAAAACTTTGATGGATGTGGAAGGCTCCTTTAGGACCTTGGATAGAGGTGAGGGAGGAGGTGTGGGCGCAGGTTTTACAGTTCCTGCGGTGGCAGGGGAAAGTGTCAGGATGGGAGGGTGGGTTTTAGGGGGGCGTGGACCTGACCAGGTAGTCACAGAGGGAACTGTCTTTGCGGAAGACGGAAAGGGGTGGGAAGGGAAATATATCCCTGGTGGTGGGGTCTTTTTTGGAGGTGGCGGAAATGTCGGCGGATGATTTGGTTTATGCGAAGGTTGGTAGGATGTAAGGTGAGCACCAGGGGCGTTCTGTCCTTGTTACGGTTGGAGAGTGGGGTCTGAGGGTGGAGGTGTGGGATGTGGACGAGATGCATTGGAGGGCATCTTTAACCACGTGGGAAGGGAAATTGCGGTCTCTAAAGAAAGAGGCCATCTGGTGTGTTCTCTCTGCCTTTATTCCTGATGAAGGGCTTTTGCCCAAAACGTTGATTTCGCTGCACCTTCAACATATTGTCTAGCTATCACCATTGTTAACAGCTAACCTGAGAATGCAACATTTTAAAAAAAGCTTTTGTGATTTACACATGAAAGAAGTGAAACTATCATGGTATTCTAACAGATGAAAGGCTTAACTGACAATCAATTTTTCAATGTATAACTTCAGTTACATAACACTGTAAATTTTTGCAATAAATTCTGTGTGTTAGGATTGAGCCCTCCACTATCACCTGATGAAGGTGCGACGCTCCCGAAAGCTAGTGTGCTTCCAATTAAACCTGTTGGACTATAACCTGGTGTTGTGTGACTTTTAACTAAATCAACATTAGAAGCCTTTAATTAGTTTTTCAGGTCAGAAAAAGTTTTTCCTTTTCTCAAAAGCATTGAATTTGGGTGACTGGTCATTGACGTCTTTTCATGGATGCTTGAACTGGATTTGTCCTCTCGCTTGCTAATGTGCTGTTTTTGCAAGAACTGCTTTGAAAGCTTGTTTTCCTTATTACTGGTTTGGTGGCTCCTCTGCAGGATATTTTTGCTGAGAGATTATTTCTATTGCTTTACTGCTCCAGTGTTGAGCAGATGCAGAATATCACCGTAAGCTTGCTTTAAGGTCCTAAAGCCCTTAGACAACAATAGTAATTCAGAATGTTGGAGAATTTAATGGAATTGTTTTGAATATCCCTAGAAAATTACCTAACCAAATTTGCCTTGGTAATTTATGTCCAATTCCACTAAAGTACAACTTTAGAAGAGCCAGGCAACAACAGTTATACAATTGGACTGCAAGCTGCTGCAACTGCGTACTGTGGTACTTAACTCTCAGGGTAGCAATGGGTGAGATTATCCCCATTACATTCATAGCCATCCAGACTCTGCACACTCACTAAAGCCTTGACCAATTAAGTTAGTAGCACAGGCATTTAACTTAGTGCTGTTTTTATAAGGCTTTTCTCCTGTTCCCACAGATTTTGTCTCTATTTGGTCCTTCCTTTTATTAGGATTATAGTAGGATCAGAGGTTCAAATCTTAAATCCAATGCTTCATAGGCCAGCAAAGTGGCTCAGTGGTTATCGCTGCTGCCTCACAGCGCCAAGGACCTGGATTCGATTCCACCTTTGGGTGACTGTCTGTGTGGAGTTTGCACATTCTCCCTGTATCTGTATGGGTTTCCTCTGGGTGCTCCAGTTTCCTTCCACACTCCAAAGCTGTGCAGATTAAGTGGATTGGCTGTGTTAAATTTCCCATAGTGTACAGGGATGTGCAGGTTAGGTGAATTAGCTACGAGAAATGCAGGGTTACAGAGCTAGGTAGGAGGTGTGGGTTAGTGTGGACTCTTTGGGCTGAATGGCCTGTTTCTATACTGTAGGGGTTCTATATGAATATCGGGGTAGTTTTGAGTGGCCATTTGTCACTCTTTATGCCACTCAGTTGCAAAGGTGTCCAAACTTGGTGGCCATTTCCTCCCCAGTCCTGATCATGTTGACAGCAATTAATTTAGCACCAAATTGGAGCTACATCTGAGATGTTCTGCACTGTCTGGTCTTATACTGAACCCTGCCTTTACAAATAAAGCAATGATGGGGGTTGAGGGGGGTGATATCACAGAATGATTTAATTAGTAGGCAATACTGATCTTTTTATAAAGATTTTTGATTCTGTTAATGAGCTAGAAGATATTACACAGGTTAACAGCGATTTATTATTGGGGTTCACCTGTGAAAAACGTACATACACATAATATATGAAAAGAAGACAAACTGCAATTGTGTAATTAGGTGAGATTTTAAATAAAGTAGCTCAATGATGTATAGTATTGTTTCTTCAGAATAATTATATACCAAAGCAGAAAGAGAATGTGTGACTTGTAATGTGCAATGATTAATATTCATTCTGAATGTTTCCTCTCCAGGATGCCATTGATGACAAATTGGACACTAAACATTACCCATACATTTCTGCCCGTTCTACTGCCTCTTTCAGTGCCACTGCAGTCAGGTATTGTCTCTGTACTATGTTTGAATTAGGTACTCATATTGCTGTTTTGCCAATAAGACATCTTTTAATGTTCACTGCACTCAAATAATGACTCAAACAACCTGCAAAGACTAATATGGCATATTGAGCTGAACATGTGGCTAAATTAAAACACTGAACCCAAGAATTCTGGAACTATAGGTCAATGTTTAAGGATATGGTGTTGGAATAGGTTTGTAATACTAATATGATGGAGATGAACATGTTTGAGCATGTGGCTGATGATTGTAATGAATTTTACACTTGATGACATTATTGTGACTGCTTTTTATGTAGTGCCCGATATGGCCACTGGCATAAAAATAAAACACCGGGAGAGTACAGAACAGGGCCACGTCTCATCATCTTCATCATTGGAGGGACCTCATGCTCTGAGATGCGCTGTGCTTATGAGGTCACACAGGCCAATGGAAAGTGGGAGGTGCTAATAGGTAAGCATAGCAAAGCATCAGCCGTCACTTGATTTAACTGTGGTAAGTCAGTCTAAGTTCATTTTCTTACCAAGTATTGTTTCATGTTATCCAATTAATTATTAAAACCTCTCATTTGCTAATATACACTGAATTTTTAGCTGTAAAACTAAAATAGATGCTAAATATTATCTGTCTAACTAGTAGTGTTTAGCTTCGCTTTTCTTTTGAATATCATTTCACATGTTTATTATTGTTACTATGTCTATACTTTAACAGACCGGTTGTCCATTAACCACAAATGTTTTCTGCTCTCTCTAGCAATGATTGTTCTGTGGCTATGTGCAAGCTTGTTTGAGTCCTTCCTTTGCTTCTGGGTCATCTGTCTGGAAGCCCTGGCTTAACACAGTTGTGGCCCACTCCAGGGCTTCAAGGCAGAGTTCATTTGAATTCCTCACGGTGACTTCAGCGTGGGGAGGAAACCCAGTGAGAACAGAAAGACACAAACCTTGTGTAAATTTGCATGTATACTTATCCCACACTTGTCTTCTCTTCCCAGGAAAGTTAACTTGGGTATAAATGGGCATGTTGTAAGGGTGTTAGCTGGCCTCTGTTCTCTCACAGGTTCTACCCACATTATCACTCCTACAAAATTTCTCATGGATCTGAGACACCCGGACTTCAGGGAGTCTTCTAGGGTTACATTTGAGGATCAGGCTCCCAAAGAGGAGTGAAAAAGGCAAATAAAAAGTAAAACATCAAAAAAGAAACTCTTCTCTTTTGAAGGGTTTTCTTTGTTCACTCTACCAAACCTTTTCTTTCACAACTGCATTTTTCTATTTTTTTTAAATTGTGTAATGAACTGTCTGTACAACTTGTAACTTTTAAAGCAGAAGGGCTTAAACAAGAACAAGATTTAAATTGTTATTTGATAATATAACTTCTTTACAGTTACAACTTTTCTATTTAACCCTTTGAATGCTTTTAAGATGGTTCAGGCATTTTTCTTGCATACAAAATACAGCTCCTGACATCATGCTGGGACAAAATTTTGATAGGACTATTATTGATTTAAAAAATCAAACTCACAAAATAAATTTTAAAATGCATATTTCTGCAGAGAAATGCTACTGCAAAGGGTTAATGCAAGTTGCTTGTTTAAAAATATCTTCCTTTTCATAAAAATAATCTTATGAAACATTTTCTTCCTGTTAAAAGTGTAGCCCTTAGATTTTAACAGCTTCAAAGTTTTTTTTGGGAAAAAATAAATTTGCGATTTCTAGTGATTTTATGCAATGCTATTAAATCTGCAGTATCCCTTTGCCTCATATTAATGCTATCATCAGAAGTACTTGCTGTATCACTGACTGTTTTATCGAGACAAGACATTATTTAGATGATATAAAAATATTCAAAGCTTTCACAAGCACCAAGTCAGTTTCCATAAGTAAAATGGATTGTTGAATTTGAAACTCCAGGAGAAGAGGTACTGCATTTTTAAGAAATTAAAAAGTTACCTTAATATGGTTTAGAAATATAAGTTGCATTTTCCACCAATCTAAACTACATTATGTCTCAAAACTGCAGGATCCACACACATTCTCACTCCCCAGAAGTTACTTAACTCGTTAAAGAAAATGAATAAGCCAGATGAAGAAGCTAGCAGTTAAGACTGAAGCTATACATCAAGACGTTCACAAATTCTTATTCACAAATGTTTCCTTCCCAGTGAGGAGAATATTATTATCTGTGAAGTTTTGGTGTTGCAACCTTTGTAATTCAACATGTATGCATTGAGCTAAAAATAAAGCTAGTGAACTCAGCTAAACCTGTTTAACAATGGATGCAACGTTTTGAAACAATTAAAAAAGCTACATAATACTGTAATTACCAAATCTTATAAGGATGCTCTGAGTACTGCTAGGACATGTGTAAATGGTAGAGTTATGTTTGTTTATTTAGTGTACATTTTTATTAGTGGAGGAACAAGTTGCATGAGGTTGATTTTTAATTAATAAACCGTTCAAACTGAGTTAGAATTGGTGAGACTATGAATGAGAAATATTTTGTTTAATAGTCTTTAACCACACAGCATGAGATTGATTGTTTAATATTCAGTGCAATGCTACCTTTTGGAGACTTCTACCTCCCAGGGGTACAACAGAGTTCATCCCAATTTGCTTTGGACCAAGGCTTACCGAAATTATGTTTGACAAAGTGGTGTGAGATCATTGAGAAGCCTTTCTGTTAAAGATGGAATTTGAATCAAAATTTTTGAACACATTCCTCCACTAATTTTCAAACTGAAGTATTCCTCATCTTTAATGTGTAGTGTCAAAGTCATGCTTGCAAAAAGGGCCAATGGTATTTCAGTATTGTATTTAGTAAAATGCCGTTTCATTGGTTAGTATCAACAGAGAACATTATGCACTGAAATGTGTAGTGTGTATGCCATTTTGTTACTGTATAGTCCACTGGTGAAAATGTGAAGTAGCCTCCTTTAATTTATGAGCGTCTATGCCCTGTATCTGTGTTGTTGTGTTAAGCTTGTTTGTAGTTACTGAGGAATTTTTTTTCTTCTGGGCATTGCTACATCTTCCATTTGTTGAAAAGCATATTATCTACCAGTCTCTGCTTGTTCAGTTACCAGAGCAAAGGCTGTGTGATGCACTGACTGCTTTGTGATGCAAAAAGCTTATTTTGCTGTTGTATACGATCACTGTGTCAAGTCATATTTATATTGAAGTTATTTATCTGAGAATTTAGTCTGTCTTGATCCCATGTCTCTTTAAAATAAATCGGATTCTGCATTCAAAGTGTTCAAGCACAAACTGTACGTTATGGTACTGAAACGGACAAATAAATTGAATCTGATGAGATTGCTTGTAGAATCGGT
Organism: Chiloscyllium plagiosum; assembly: GCF_037043375.1. NCBI lineage: Eukaryota > Metazoa > Chordata > Chondrichthyes > Orectolobiformes > Hemiscylliidae > Chiloscyllium > Chiloscyllium plagiosum. Next base: position 32,925,906 of record NW_028270159.1, on the reverse strand, counting down.
CAATATAATGTTTCTTTAGTTTTCTCAAATAGCACAGTGTCAATGAGCAGCTTCTACAATATCAATCACCCTGGAGTAATTTGTCAGTACATTATGCAAATCTTCAAAAGACCCCGTTCTGGGCAGGAAGGTCCAAGCTACTGAGGGATAATTTATATTTTTGGCAGCTATTATCTCATTTTCAGGCCCATTTTTCATTCTTACCAACACATTTATAGGTGATATGGTCATGTAATCGAAATATCTTCAACATTTCAGTTGACATAATAAACCCACACAGAACCAGGATTTTAAAAATCCATTAATAGTCTCAATTATCAATACTCTGTTACATTATAAAGTCACAACACATGAAGAAAGCATTAAATTCCTAGACCCTATGATATTTAAATTGGTAGAAGACAATTGACATAAGTTAGCAACACTTCTACGGAGTTAAAATCCATCATCCTAAACACACTGCCACAAGCTGGTGAGATCAGAACCAATGAACTCCTACTGCGTGCACACAATGCTGGATTCTTTGTAGACAGTTACTACCCTATTTACTGCATCTCAGACCCCAAAGGCAGGTTTTAATGAAACAATTCACTGTGCTTTTGCAACACCATCTTTTCTCCTCCAATAGTAGCTCACAATCGTATGCATGCTAGAGATAAGCACATTCATTTTCAAAGAATTCATTACCTCAGTGACTTCAAGTTTTCCTGACTCCCAAGTAGTTGAGTATAACAGGATAGTAGGCTCACTTTCTGCCTTTCCTCTTCAGCCTCATTCTTCTCTTCCTGTTGCAGTTGAAGCCTGAGCCTCCTTTATCTCCTCTGTATGCAGCCACCTCCTTCTACCCCCTCCAGCAGCCCCCAAGCCTGGGTCCTGTGCTCAGCCATCCCTGCTGCCTGGATCCACACTGACAGCAGCCACTTACATTCTCCAAACAGAAACCCTCCTAGAGCCCCTCCACTACCTTATCAGATAAACGCAACCAAATTAGTTAACAAATCCAGACTAATTGCTCTGTAATTGTCCAAATGACTATTCATTTTGCTCCCAATTTATGGTCAAACTAAGAGGAAAAGAAAAGGCTAATCCAATTGGTTAGGGTTATTGTGGTGCAGGTACTTCAAGAGGTCCATGTTAAAGTCCCTACCTGCTTCAGAGACATGCCACAACACAGCCGAACATGTTAATTTAATGTATTTACATTTGAGTAACAAAAGTATCCCTTCAAATAGCCTCTTGTAGGGTTAACAGGGATAGGGTAGGAGGGTGAGTTTGGGTGGGGTGCTCTTCAGAGGGTCGGTGCAGGATGGCCTGCTTCCACACTGTCGGGATTCTGAGGCATGAGGTCTAGGTTCAAATCCCACCTGTGTGAATATCTCTGAACATGTTGATGAGAATCTAATGGATCTGACTGTTTTTTGGATGAAACACCAATATCCCACAGTTGGAATGTTAAATGTCACAATGGGTTTAACACACAAAAAACACAATATTACATTCATTATTCAAATACCAATTATCTAAATTTCACATTATCCTAACAAGATCTCAATCTGCCAATGCTTGGGTAAACTATTATCCAAACATTTGATTATCTGAAAAAAATACTCCCCGTCCGTGTTGTTCGGATAATTGAGGTTACCCTGTAGTTCAATTCTCCCTGTGCCCTCATTCTCTGCAATAGAATAGGGGCAGTACGTTGGCTCAGTAGTTAGCACTGCTGCCTTACATCATCAGGGTCCCAGTTTGATTCCACCCCCATGCAACTGTCTGTGTGGAGTTTGCACATTCTTTCTGTGTCTGTGTGTGTTTCCTCTAGGTGCTCCAGATTCCTCCCACAGTCCAAAGATTGACCATGTTAAATTGCCCATTATGTCCTGGGATGTGTAGGCTGGGTCGGTTAGCCATGGGAAATGCAGGGAGGAGAGTAGGAGTGGATGGCATGATCTCCAGAGGGTTGTTGTTGACCTGTTGGATCAAACTTGATTGAGTTTTTTGAAGAAATAACAAAGAGCGAAAGATGTGATCTATATGGACTTCAGTAAGGCGTTTAACAAGGTTCCCCATGGGAGACTGATTAGCAAGGTTAGATATCACGGAATACAGGGAGAACTAGCCATTTGGATACAGAACTGGCTCAAAGGTAGAAGACAGAGGGTGGTGGTGGAGGGTTGTTTTTCAGACCGGAGACTTGTGACCAGTGGAGTGTCACAAGGATCAATGCTGGGTCCTCTACTTTTTGTCATTTACATAAATGATTTGGATGTGAGCATAAGAGGTACAGTTAGTAAGTTTGTAGATGACACCAAAATTGGAGGTGTAGTGGATAGCAAAGAGGGTTATCTCAGATTACAACAGGATCTTGACCAGATGGGCCAATGGGCTGAGAAGTGGGAGATGGAGTTTAATTCAGATAAATGCGAGGTGCTGCATTTTGGGAAAGCAAATCTTAGCAGGACTTATACACTTCATGGTAAGGTCCTAGGGAGTGTTGCTGAACAAAGAGACCTTGGAGTGCAGGTTCATAGTTCCTTGAAAGTGGTGTCACAGGTAGATAGGATAGTGAAGAAGGCGTTTGGTATGCTTTCCTTTATTGGTCAGAGCATTGAGTACAGGACTTGGGAGGTCATGTTGCGGCTATACAGGACATTGGTTACACCATTGTTGGAATAATGCATGCAATTCTGGTCTCCTTCCTATCGGAAAGATGTTGTGAAGCTTGAAAGGGTTCAGAAAAGATTTACAAGGATGTTGCCAGGGTTGGAGGATTTGAGCTATAGGGAGAGGCTGAACAGGCTGGGGCTGTTTTCCCTGGAGCATTGGAGGCTGATGGGTGACATTATAGAGTTTTACAAAATTATGAGGGGCATCGATAGGGTAAATAGACAAAGTCTTTTTCCTGGGGTCGGGGAGTCCAGAACTAGAGGGCATAGGTTTAGGGTGAGAGGGGGAAGATATAAAAGAGACCTAAGGGGCAACTTTTTCACACAGAGGGTGGTACATGTATGGAATGAGGTGCCAGAGGAAGTGGTGGAGGCTGGTACAATTGTGACATTTAAGAGGCATTTGGATGGGTATATGAATAGGAAGGGTTTGGAGGGATATGGGCCAGGTGCTGGCAGGTGGGACGAGGTTGCGTTGATATATCTGGTCTGCATGGACGGGTTGGACCGAAGGGTCCGTTTCCATGCTGTACATCTCCATGACTCTAAATGGCCTGCTTTCATGTTGTGGGGATTCTGACTTTCAGTTCTAAAACTCCTCATATCCACACATAATTTACTTAACAGCAGATAATGCAAGATCTCATACAGACTAAAAGGCAGTCTGCAATAATGCTGATTGAAGATCAGAAGGTACAGTGAGATTGATAGTACATGTAATCAAAATCAGCATTTCACTTACAGCAACTGCTATTTTATAAATGTTCAGATTTAATATAGAAGTTGCAATGTTGGGTTCTTGTTATAACTTTAATTTTGTAGTTACAATCATTAAAGTCTGGATCAAATGGGGCTTTCTTCATAAGAGCAGGGAAGATAAGAAAGGTGATCAAGGTGTTCACAATTGTGAGAGCTTTAGACAAAATGGAGAAATGTTTTCAAAATAAGTTGTGCTAAACTCTGGTCTCTGGCACAAGAATGAAGGACAACATCATGAGATGCATTTTCTGCTCAATTGTGGTAAGACATGGATATTCTACTGGACACGTGGTAACAGCAGAACTCAATAGTGGCTTCTAAGAAAAACTATATAGATAACTGAAAAGTAAAATTTTAAAAGTGTACAGAAGGTCTGACAAAATTGAGCAAAAATGGATAAGATTCTTCCCAGCTCTTGAACAATGTAGGCACTGATGAGTCAGTTGATGAAATACAATGAGAATAAAAAAATTAGGAAAATGGCTGATCTTTCACAGGTTTTAATGACGAGAATCTCACTAATGAGTGGCAAAGGGTCTATTTGCTTGTATCGACATCTTATTATTATTTAATCTCACTTGATTTATACATAGTTTTCTGTTTTCCCAGGTAACAGAAAGAAATTAGATGGTGGTCATTCCTGACATGAAAATCTAAATGGGTACCGGATGGTGTCAGTTTGATCAGAGCTTACTGCTCTGGATATCCATCTTGGCTAGCATTTGCCAAAACCTCTGGGCACACTCCATGGGCAGCAACTGCCTGCAGCCTCCATCCACGGAAGTTTGCATTGGCAAAGCACCAGCCTTATCACATCATCAGGGCACATGTGGGATTCACAGTTCAGCTGCACACTGGGGCTCACTGACACCTTGCATTGTAGGATTGCTGCGAGGTTACTTTGTGCCCAGGGAAAGGCACCACCCTTCTAAGAACATAAGAAACAGGAGTGTGTGTAGGCTATTCAGCCCCCTCAACTCCACCATACCAATTGATAGCACCATAGCCCAGACCTCAACTCTTCTTCCACGGCTGCTCCTCAAAGCTTTCAATTCCCTGGGTTTTCAAACATCTATCCACATTCTCTTTAAACACTTGCAGTGATCACTTACAGAGAAAAAGAAAATAAAAATACAACAAAATAGCAATAACCAAAAGATCAATTTATTCTGATAAAAAAAATCATTTCTTACAGGATAAAAACATGATAAAAAAGCATGGGTGGCCAAATAGTACTAATTAAAAACACATTTATTACAAAATTTATAATAAATATTTAAAAAAATACTTTTATCCCAAGATCAGATAACATTCTTTATTGCTTGTGTTCATTATTAAAAAAGAAATACTTATTTAATTTTGTAACTAATTCATTCACATTTCAGGATGATTCTACAAAACAGGTAGATCCACAGTTATTATACAGAGATAAAAATTAACTTGTGATAAAACAAGACTTGAAAGACAGACAATCTTTAAAGGACAGAGTAGCAGCTTTGCCTGAAGAGGCTGGATTTCAAACCATAACTTTACACAGATACAATGCACTGCTTCTATGCTGCATCCTCTATGCAAACTAAAAGAAACAACATCTGTAAAATTTGAAACATCTGTAAAAATGTTTTCTTAAACAATAAGTGTCCACAAAGTCTATGGTAGAAATGTAGTCCTGAACCACAACTGGCTGAACCTAATTGTTCTTTAATTTAGAACACTAATGTGTTTGAACTTAGGGAAGAATGGAAAGAATACTTCCAATATTTGTTGCAAAGTTCTTAACGCCTTCAAAAAGGAATTGGACCATTCCTTGACTGTGGCAGAGGTCACATCCAATAGAAGGCAAGTGTCTTTATGGATAACATTTGGTCCATGTGATCTCCTGGACCAGTTCAAATCAGCTGAGGGGGTTGGAGAAAAATCATTTGCCATATATTAGTGGCCCATTCTATGTATTCTGATCTATGGGGAAAGCTCAATGGACCAGTTGGTCTTCTACTGTCTGTCAATTTGATATGTTTGGATAAAAACTACATCTGCCTCTATAAATAAAACTATACTTGATAGTGGTTCCTTCACTTTGCATTACGACCACTGTCAGCTATGATAGAATTTAAAGCATCATTCACTTCTGTAAATGAACAATTAATTATTCAATTTGCCAGAAAATGAATGAAGCTCCATTCACAATATCTAAGGCAAGCTTCCATTCTCATGAACATAATGTTCCACCATCGTGTGCTCTGATGTGTGGTCCATATTAAACAGTGAGAAACTGAAATGAACGGTAAGAGTCTAGAAGAACCTCTGTTCATCTGGTCCCATCCAATGGCTGCAGCATCTCCTGCAAATTTACAAGTCACGCTTGACAAAATTTAAAATCAGTGGGAGTAATTTTCGAAATGCTTTGAAAAGCATAATTTCAAATCCGACAGCCTCGTCTCTGACACCCCCTGATCTGACTTTGTGGTTTCAAGCGGATATTAATCCTTAAACTCCCATGAAAGCTGGAACTATATTCCTTTCATAGACTTGATGAATATAAAGGTGAGTTAGTGGGAAGTTGACATATGAATCCAGTAATTCATATAACATGTTGTTAACAATGATATTGTGTACACCTAAAAATACAATAAAATTGCAACAACCAAAAAAGATTCCTCAAAACTGCCAAGCATTCAAAGTGGTAATGGGAAACATGCAACTAGTTACATTCTTAAGTTAAAACACACGCCTCTTTTGATTTGTGACTCCGAACATTCTTACATAAACTTCAAGACTTTTTAAATCACACACATGTATTCAACTGTGAAAAAAAATCTTTATAAACGACAATTCTCTCAACTGTGCAAAGTTCAGAGGTGTTCCTCTTCAGAAGTGGTTAGTAAGTTATTCAAAATAAAAAGGTTGTCAAAGAACATCAAATGCTTCTCAGGCAATCTGTCAGCCATTCAGTCCATTTTGCTCTTTTTGTGAACCAATTCAAGTGCTTTAAAAGACAATACTGGAGTTACATGATGCTTTAACTTTCATTCAATTCGTGCACCTGACCCTCCATAACACAATTCAAAAACACCTAAACTCGAGATGAAGGGTCTGGCTAGATTATTGCCATAGAGCCACTGGGTGGTACAGTGATTCGATGGTTAGCATTGCTGCCTCACAGTGCCAGTGACCTGTGTTCAAATTCCACCCTTGAGTGACCGTCCGTGTGGAGTTTCCACATTCTCCCCAGGTCTGTGTGGGTTTCCTCCCACAACCCAATGATGTGCAAGTTAGGTGGGATAGCCATGGGAAATGCAGGGTTATAGGGTAAGGGGTAAGGGGCAAGGGGCAGGTCTAGGTGGGATGCCTTTTGGAGAGTCTACTTGCACACTGCAGGATTCTATAGTCATATGAGTAAAACTTCCAGAGGTGTAATACGAAACGGTAGCAGAGTGGTTATTTTATGAGATGAGAAATCTAGAGATGTGAATTCAAACCCCACAATGACAGGAATAGATCCTGTTAATTAAATAAATCTGAATTTAAAAAGCTATGTAACTACCACATTGTTGTAAAAACCCATCTGAATCACTGATTCATGAATTAAGGAAATAATTGATCATTTGACCAGCTCCTACATGTCAGACACACATCAATCTGACTGACTCTTAACTGCCTTCTGGAATTACTTAGAATGCCATCCACAGCTTTCACAATGGCAGCTAATCAGCATCTTCTCAAGGGCAATTATGAATAGCTAAAATATATCCTTTTTGCTTTCCAAGTGCACAACAAACCAGAGGTTCCTGCACTGGCTGCACACAAGTTGGTCCCTTGAAGGTAACACAGATATTTCTGCACAAACATTATCTAGAAGTACTGTAAACCTGTATAAATTGGTTGTGCAAAACAGCAAAGCTGTTGGGGGTGAGTTAATGAACAAAAGTGCAGGCTTTTCCAGCAATGCCTTCACCCAGTGAATAGCAAGAAAGAGATTATTTCCATAACCATTTGGTGGAGTGTATACAGCAAACAATAGCATGAAAGTCAAACATTTAAGGTCTGATACAATGACAGAGCTCACTTAATATTTCACAAATTTATGACAAACCACTGCTAACGGTGTTAACTGGTCTCTGACATTCAAACCATTCTCTGACATATAAACCGACATATTCTTAAGCAAAGTTGAGAAAGGCATTTGCCTGAGAAGTAATGATTTTAAATCTTTGAAAGTGCATTAAAAAGACATAGAGACTGATTGAAAAAAATTCAGAATCCTTACAGGGAAACATGAAATATGAAAATGCGTAAAACTTTACCTTGGATAACCATCTCTAATGTTGTAAAAACTAGAGTAAAAAATTAAGCTTGTATTGCTTGTTTGTTTGGAAACTTGCATAAATCTGTCTGGATTTTCCAATCTCCACAGGGTGGTTTTGATTTTTATGACAGTCAAATGTTGACTTTGATTCAACTCAGATTGTGAAGCTCATCTCCATCAGAACTAAATTTAATTTCCATTAGTGGCTCCATGCATGAGACAGATTTACAACATAGAGTTAACCTAAGCTCAATTAACTAGTAATAAATAATGCCCAAACCAAATTTGATTCAGTACAGTTAGACTCTGTTGATACAATATTGATTCTTGATTGTAGAAGTTTAATACCCCATTGCTGGACTATCAATCCTTAAACATACTTCATCCAATTAATTAGAGAATTCAAAACATTGGCAAGAAATCATTTGATTAGCAATTTCTTTTGATGTATATCACACACACAGGACTTTACGGGTTACATTTCATCTAGTAACCTCCAATCCTGTCAATTTTAATTATTAAATGAAACAAAAGTAGACTAATCGTTGAAAATAGATGAAGCTGGCATGGAATTAAGGTTGTTATTTTGGATGTAGCATGTTATCCTGAGATTAATAACTAACAGAACATTGCAGAGTTATGTAACGTGTCCAACCAGCTAATAGAGTGTAAGACCTTGTTAACAGGAAAAGTAAAAGTGGTATGATACAAGCTATTGTGTCAGTGCATGTTTATTTCTAAGGTCACTAAAAACCATAGTAGGTTAGTACCAGAGTTTCTTCAGAATATTTACATGGCACTTGAGGTAAAAAAAAACGTTTTGAATTATGATTTAAAAGAACAACTTTTCAAACAACCTTAAAATGTGTACAAGATAATAACATCTCTGTTGGTCCACTTGGGTACCATGTCGCATATTAGGATCATCTGTTTCTCAATGGGAGCTTAGAAATTTCTCCCTTGCTGTTAATGGATTTTGTCTGTTGTAACAACCCAAACCCATCATTCAAGTGTCACCTATCAACACATTCACACCTTATTTCAGACAGAAGTAACTCATTTTCGCCAGTCTGTAACAATACAGAGGGCAGGTACTTTCTGAGTGAACTCTTGCATTATATCCCCACATGCAATGGGTTCCTTACAACTGAACTCGATTTGAAGTATTGCAAATCTTGCCACATGTTTGCAAGTCATGATGAATGGAGAATTAATGACCTGCTACATTTTACAGCTATGAAGGGGATACTGAATTACTATGCAAACAAATGACAACAAAATAAACATACTGATTTGGAAAATAACCCACAATACCAAGACTCATGAGTTAAATCTTCAAGAAATAACCTGTGAATTGCCCTCATTTCCTATTGGCAATTCTGTATCTGTCTAATGTAATGCGAATCTAAACAACTGAATTCAGAGTACTATTTAGCAATATTTGGTTGGTGACTCTTAAGGCTAAGCTTCCTTCATATAGTGTAAAAGTAATCAGTGAGCTTGCAATGTGACTGATGCACAGTGAACATTACGTTCGCTACTTTCTGTGCCATCTGCAATGTGCGTACGTCATTTCCCAGGAACCATGAATCATTTGTTTGTGAGCCGGCTGCTTGAGGTCAGCTTTCAACACGTACCATAAAGTGGCAAGCAGAAAGGAACTGTATACAGAAATAATTCACACGCTGGCTTGTCAAACACAAAGTACTGCATCAACAAATGCATGTATGTGATGCCCTTAAGATAATTACAAGAGTATTTAAATGATACTGGAATATCTCATAAACAGAACACAATACTTTGATGTCAGTGGCTTAATAGCTGGTGACATTCTTGGATGGCTTTGGCCTTGTAGAGGTCTGATGAGAGTGACCTCACCATTTTCTTTGTGGTCCTTTTGATAGTCCTGGCTGCATTGATGGCCTGGTCTAGGGAGCAATTGAGATCCGACAGCTTTGGAAAAGAAAACACACACAAAAAAAAGACATATACTTTAGGTTCCTCAATCACTCAACGAAATCTACTTGCATTTTTTTTTCTGGTAACTGGTAAGTCCCTATAGATTATTCCTTTCAAATTGAGTATTCTTCCCCAAGTAGCAAAATAAGTTGTTTGGGTGCATTACAGGGCCAGGTATTGGGAAATTAGGGATGAGAAACAATCTCTAGCTTTTGATAATGAGGCCCACGTCCCATTAAAGAACAAAAAGAAAACCTTTCAGAAGGACCAAGACTTTCCTGGGACTCAAGTATACTTCCCACGACCACGACCTCAGACGATTTGGGTGATCTATGATTTAAATATCCTGCTGGGATATCACTGGCTGCTGCGTTAATTTGGTGACAAAAGTAGAAATTGCTGGAGAAAGGCAGCAGGTTTGGCAGCATCTGCAGAGAGAAAGCAGAGTCACCATTTCAGGTACAGTGACCCTTCAGAACTGACTTTAGCTCAGAAAAGATTGGTGGATGTGTTGAAGATGGTGGGGAAGGGTGGGGGTGGGAGGAGTAAACCGTAAGTCGCGATGGAGCCAAGAGAGAGGGAAAAGCAGTTGGGCAGACAAAGGCCTGGGTAAAGGTCAGCCTGCTAATGGTGCCTGCTAGGGGTTGACAGTGGGTTGTTTGTGATAGCAGTCTATGTCATGATAAGGCTTCGGGGGGGGTTTAAGGACAGGGGAGAAGGTGCTCAGTCCCTAAAGTTCCTGAACTCGATATTGAGTCCAGAAGTCTGCAGGGTCTCCAAGTGGAAAATGAGGTGCTGTTCTTCCAGCTTGTGTCGAACTTTGCTGGAGCACTGCAGGAAGCCTGAGACAGAGATGTTAGCTGGAGAACATTGTGGTGTGTTGAAGTGGCAGGCAACCAGACGCTCAGAGTTATTTGTGTGGACAGAACAACTTCTCCCATGTCCTTATCCCAACCCTAGACCTTGTCATCACATAGGCTGCTACCACAGCCAACCCACTGTCAGCCACGAACAGTCGCCATTAGCAGCCATTGATTCTCCCAGGCTGACCTCTACCCATTCCTTTTCTGCCTAAATGCTGTTCTCTCTCTCTGGGCTCCAGCGCTAATCATTGTTCGCTCCCACCCCTTCTCTAGCATATACACCAATTTTTTCCAAGCTAAAACTAGTTCGGAAGAAAGGTTTACTGGACTCAAAACTCTGACTCTGCTTTCTCTCCACATATGCTGCTGAGTTTCTCTAGCAATTTTTTGTTTTTGATCCTGATTTCCAGCATCTTCAGGTCTTTGGTTTGTTTCTTCAGCTTGATGATATTATGTAACTGTTTCCCCAGACAGCTGTGATCACATGGACTGCAGCTGGGAGGGGGCTGGAGAGTTAACAATTGGGTTCTGATCTCAGAATGGAGGATGGTAAATGAGGAACTGAAGCTTAAGATGGGGTCTTATATTTCACCTCCTTCTCCATCACCATTTCTGTCTTTTTCCTGTACATGGAATGACCTGTGGCTCCCATCTGATCTTTAGAAGGTAAATACAGATTATGTGGGGTTGGCTGGACAGCTGATTTGTGGTGCAGAGTGATGCCAACAGTGTGGGTTCAATTGCTGAGCAATCTGAGGTCCCCATGATGGACTTTCCTGCTCTATCTCTCCCCTCACCTGAGGCACGTCGACTTTCAGTTTAAACCCATTTGTCGAGAGGTGAGAGGTGAGGATCAGAGGACTGCTGGGAAGGTGAGTAAGACCATTTAAAAAACTTACCTCAGGCGCCGGGGCCTCTAGTTGTCGAGAGGTGAGGGAGCAGCAGAGGGAGAGGCCACAACAAGAAACAGAGGACAGAGGTATATATTTGGGCAGTGGCTGAATCCCTAGACACTACACTTGTAGTGTCTCCCACTTATCGTCCTCCTCCTCCTCTAACCAAAAAAAAGGACTTTCGTGTGTTGTTAAGGTAAGGCATTACAATTTATATTTCTTGTGCATTGTGTGATAGACTAAAAGTTTACTATTAGTTGGTTAGTTGAATAAGACCATGGAGAAGTACTAGAAATGATTTAACTCATACGTTTGTATAAAGTAATTAAATAAGTAGAGATGGCTGGACAGGTGATGTGCTGTAGCTGTATGATGTGGGAGCTGGCTGATCCCATTGTGAATGGCAGTGACCACATCTGCAGCAAGTGTTGGTTGCTGGAAGAATTCCGGATCAGAATTGATGATCTGGAATCTGAGCTTCAAACACTGCGGCACATCCTGGAGGGGAGTTATCAGGAGGCAGTCACACCCGGTAGATTAAGTAATTCAAATTCAGTTAATGATCAGGGACAACAGGGCGTGACTGTAAGTGTGGCAGGTAGGGTAATTCTGAGTTCAGGAGTGAAGGAGCCTCAGCACCTGACCTTGCCGTACAGGTATGAGATCCTTGCTCCCTTATGGATGAAGGAAAGGGCTGTGGACAGGATTAGCCAGCTGACCACGGCACCATGGTGCAGAAGTCCATTCAAGAGAGGCAAGCAAAAAGACAAGTAGTTGTTAAAGGGGATTCTATAATTAGGGGGACAGACAGGATCCTTTGCGAGCCGGATCGGAGTTCCACATGGTGAGTTGCCTGCCCGGTGCCAGGGTACAGGACATCCCCGACTGGCTTGAAAAGATATTGGAGTGGGAGGGGGACGATCCAGTTGTTGTGGTCCACGTTGGCACTAACAACACAGGCAAGGCTAGGAAGGAGGACCTGTTTGGGGATTATCAAGCACTCAGAAGAAAATTGAAGAACAGTTCCTCAAGGGTCATAATCTCTGGATTACTGCCTGAGCCATGCGCTAATTGGCAAAGGGATAAGAAAATTAGGGAAGTAAATACTTGGCTAAGAGATTGGTGTGGGAAAGAGGGATTCCATTTCATGGGACATTGGCATCAGTTTTGGACCCAGAGGGATCTGTACTGATGGGACGGTTTCCACCTGAACCGATCTGGAACCAGTGTTCTGGCAAAAAGGATAAATAGGGTGGTAAGTAGGACTTTAAACTTGTGAGTTGGGGGAAGGGAAAGGAAAAGCGATAGGGAGTATGGAGTCAAGTAGAAAGGTAAGCAGCAAGTTAATGTGTGTGCAGGGTTTAAGTTTAAGATAGACTAAGAACAAAGCAAAAAGGAATGATAACTTAGGACATATTACTAGAGATGTTAGAAATCATTAAGATAAGAAAATTTAGCATTAAGGCGCTTTATCTAAATGCTCGTAGTGTTCATAATAAAGCAGATGAATTAACGGCACAAATCATCGTGAATGATTATGATGTGGTAGGAATCACAGAGACGTGGTTGCAGGGGGTTCAGGATTGGCAGTTAAACATTCAAGGATTTACAAGTTATCAAAAAGACAGGGAGGTGGGCAGAGGGGTAGTTTGCCTTGTTAGTTAAGAATGAAGTTAAATCTATGGCACTGAATGACACAGGGTCAGATGATGTGGAGACTGTACCACAAATGCAAAAAAAACGTAATGGGAATTATGTACTTCTCAGCAATGGTCAGGAACAGAGACACAAAATGTATCAGGAGATAGATAGGGCATGTCAGAAAGGCAAGCTCGCGGTGATCATGGGAGACGTCATATGCAGGTGGACTGCAAAGAAAGGGAATTCATGGAATGCTTACAGGATAGCTTTTTGGATCAGCTTGTGATGGAGCCCACAAGATAGCAGGTTATTCTGGACTTAGTTCTATGTAATGAGCCAGACTTTATAAAAGATCTTAAAGTAAGGGAACACTTAGGAGGCAGTGATCATAATATGGGAGAGTTTAGTCTGCAGTTTAAAAGAGAAGGCAAAATTGGATGTAATAGTGTTACAATTAAATAAAAGTAATTACAGGGGCATGAGAGAGGAACTGACGGAAATCGACTGGAAGCAGAGACTAGCGGGGAAGACAGTAGAGCAACAATAGCAGGAGTTTCTGGGTGTAATTGAGGACACAGTACAGAGGTTCATCCCAAACAAAAGGAAGATTATCCGGGGAGGGGTTAGACACCCATAGCTGACACAGGAAGTCAGGAAATGTATCAAAGAGAAAGAGAAAGTCTATAAAATGGCCAAGAGCACTGGGAAATCAGAATATTGGAAAGATTACAAAAACAAACAGGATAACAAAGAAAGAAATAAGGAAGCAAAGGATCAAATATGAAGGTAAGCTAGCCAGTAATATTAGAAATGATAGTAAAAGTTTCTTTCAATACATAAGAAACAAATGAGTGGCAAATGTAGAAATTGGGCCGCTCCAAATTGATGCTGGAAGGCTAGTGCTGGGAGCTAAGGAAATAGCTGAAGAACTTAATAAGTATTTTGTGTCAGTCTTCACAGTGGGAGACATGAGTAATATCCCAACAATTAAGGAGAATTAGGGAGTTCTGAGAGAGGTGGCTGAGGAAATAGCGGAGGGGCTGACTGTGATCTTTCAAAAATCACTGGCATCAGGGAAAGTCCCAGCTGATTGGAAAATTGCTGTTGTAACTCCCTTGTTCAAGAAAGGATCAAGACAAAAGATGGAAAATTATAGGCCAATTAGCCTAATCTCAGTTGTAGGTAAAATTCTAGAATCCATCGTTAAAGATGAGATTTCTAAATTCTTGGAAGTGCAGGATCGGATTAGAACAAGTCAGCATGGATTTAGTAAGGGGAGTCGTGCCTGACAAACCTGTTGGAATTCTTTTAAGAGGAAACAAATAGGTTAGACCAGGAAAACCCAGTGGATATCATCTATCTAGACTTCCAAAAGGCCTTTAATAAGATGCCTCACAGGAGGCTGCTGAGTAAGGTGAGGGCCCATGGTATGGATTGAGGATTGGCTGTCTGACAGAAGGCCAAGAGTTGGGATAAAAGGTTCTTTTTTGGAATGGCAGTTGGAGACAAGTGGGGTCCCGCAAGGTTCAGTGTTGGGGCTGCAGTTGTTCACTTTATATATTAATGATCTGGATGAGAAGACTGGGGGCATTCTGGCAAAGTGCACCAATGATACAAAGTTATGTGGACAGGCAGGTAGTACTGAGGAGGTGGGGAGGCTGCAGAAAGATTTAGACAGTTTAGGAGAGTGGTCCAGGAAATGGCTGATGAAATTCAATGTGAGCAAGTGCGAGGTCTTGCACTTTGGTAAAAAGAATACAGGCATGGACTATTTTTGAAATGGTGAGAAAATTCATAAAGCCAAAGTTTAAAGGAATCTGGGAGTGCTAGTCCAGGATTCTCTAAAGATTGATTTGCAGGTTGAGTCTGAGATTTAGAAAGCAAATGTAATGTTGTCATTTATCTCAAGAGGGTTGGCATATAAAAGCAGCGATGTGCTTCTGAGACTTTATGAAGCTCTAGTTAGGCCCCATTTGGAATACTGTGTCTAATTTTGGGCCCTACACCTCAGGAAGGACATACCGGCATTGGAGCGTGTCCAGCGGAGATTCACATGGATGATCCCTGGAATGGTAGGCCTAACATATTATGATCAGTTGAAGATCCTGGGATTGTATTCATTAGAGTTTAGAAGGTTGAGGGGAGATCGAATAGAAACTTACAAGATAATGCATGGCTTAGAAAGGGTGGATGCTGGGAAGTTGTTTTTGTTAAGTGGGGATTACTAGGACCCATGGGCATAGCCTTAAAATTAGAGGGGGTCAATTTAGAATGGAAATGAGGAGACATTTCTTCAGTCAGAGAGTGGTGGGCCTGTGGAATTCATTGCCATGGAGCACAGTGGAGGCTGGGATGTTGGGTGTCTTCAAAGCAGAGATTGATAAATTCTTATCTCGCAAGGAATTAAGGACTACGGGAAGAGTGCAAGGAAGTGGAATTGAAACACCCATCAGCCATGATTAAATGGCGGAGTGGACTGGATGGGCCGAATGGCCTTGCTTCCACTGCTATGTCTTATGGTCTTAAACCACTGCCAGCTCTCTCTCTTTTTCCAGTACGAGAGCAGCCATGTGGTCTGGTAGGACTTTGGTGACTTTCCCTTGGTGTAATAGATATATGATCTGGCATCACATGGTCAGAATGTCATGTGATCAATAGTTAGTAATCGTATGCCAGAAAATGTCTGACTAATTAAGATTGTTGATCATTGATTGAGTTTAGCCTCTTGCAGTACATTTTACCACCACCTTCTGAAATGTCACTGTTGATTTCAGTTGTACTTAAAAAATGTACAGGATGTAATGATTGTAATGAGGCCAGCCCACTGGACCTCAGAATATGGGTTCCCTGATTGGGGCAGTTAATCTGGTCCTGGCTGACATAAAAGGGTGAATGTGAGCAATAATTAGCCCTCTGAAAGTCTGACTCAGAGGGAGGCAGTGCTATTGTCAAAGGCTCTGCATTTGTAAATAAAGGGGGCGGTGTTGGTGATTGGATGCTGGCCTCTGAAGAGTTATTTCACAGGTTTAGGAAGCCTGAGGAATGCTATACACTCAGGCAGCACAAACTTCCAACATTAATGGTTCATCTCGATTGGTGCTCCAAAAAGAGAACCAGAGAATGTAAACATTCCTCTTACCGCAAATGCTTCACCATTAACGTTGGAAATGTCATCTGTTGTTGAGGATCGCTGATGGTAGCTTTTTGATCTCTTTCGTGCAGATGCCGGGGTTGACTCTCTCACTTTGTATCCGGGAGAACAGTAGAAACGTGACTGTATGGGTGATGCGTACGTGCAGGCCGGTGTAGAATAACTATTCAAATAATTTAAGGTAACATATCAGAGAGTGAGCAAATGTACTGAAATAATTAGCATCACAACCAGTTTGTTATTCTTTTTGCATTCAGTTAGAACTACCATGGGTATTTCTCTGGGGCAAGTTTGACTGGTGGGATAAGGGTGGAGGGAAAATCGACACAAGAATGTTTTGATACCCTGGCCTGTGTTCCTGGATTGAGACTATTCACAATGAACAGGAGTTACAAACAGGAGTTACTTCAGGAAGAGGAAGCCCATTACTACAAGGCTTATTGCTAGTAATATGACAAACAGAGAAAACAAAAAATTAAAGGCAGCAGAAAGAACCCCAAGCATCTGTGGGCAAATTTGATTTGAGGGCAGATTTCTGTTAAGTGGTTTCTGAAAATGTTGCCAAGTGGGAAAACAAAGCCGATTCCTAGACTCCACAAGCCCTGGTGCTTTTTTTCCTTAAGATTAGATTATTTACAGTGTGGAAACAGGCCCTAAGGCCCAACAAGTCGACACCGACTCTCCGAAGAGTAACCGACCCAGACCCTTTCACCCTGACTAATGTACCTAACACTATGGGCAATTTAACATGGCCAATTCACCTGACATGCACATCTGAGGAAACCCACGCAGACATGGGGAGAATGTGCAAACTCCACACAGACAGTCACCCAAGGTGGGTCCCTGGTGCTGTAAGGCAGCAGTGCTAACCACTGAGCCACTGTGCCGCCCCTTCCTGAGGTAGTGATTTCATCTCTAGGATTGACCAAGTAAAACCTTATTCTGGATCAGTGGTGCTGGAAGAGCACAGCAATTCAGGCAGCATCCAACGAGCAGCGAAATCGACGTTTCGGGCATAAGCCCTTCATCAGGAATAAAGGCAGAGAGCCTGAAGTGTGGAGAGGTAAGCTAGAGGCACCAGTAGTATATTGCCCTAGTGTTCCACCCCATTGTAGCTGGGGCCCCTGCATTGCAAGGCTGCAGCTATGATTTGAGTCTGGTCCAGAGCGCTTTAGGGAACATCTCCGAGACACCTGCACCAATCAACCAAACCACCCCGTGGCCCAACATTTCAACTCCCCCTCCCACTCTGCCGTGGACATGGAGGTCCTGGGCCTCCTTCACCGCCGCTCCCTCACCACCAGACGCCTGGAGGAAGAACGCCTCATCTTCCGCCTCGGAACACTTCAGCCCCAGGGCATCAATGTGGACTTCAACAGCTTCCTCATTTCCCCTTCTCCCACCTCATCCTAGTTTCAAACTTCCAGCTCCGCACTGTCCCCTTGACTTGTCCGGACTTGTCCGACCTGCCTAGCTCCTTTTCCACCCATCCACTCCACCCTCTCCTCCCTGACCTATCACCTTCATCCCCTCCCCCACTCACCCATTGTACTCTATGCTACTCTCTCTCCACCCCCACCCTCCCCTAGCTTATCTCTCCACGCTTCAGACTCTCTGCCTTTAGTCCTGATGAAGGGCTTTCGCCCGAAACGTCGATTTCGCTGCTCGTTGGATGCTGCCTGAATTGCTGTGCTCTTCCAGCACCACTGATCCAGAATCTGGTTTCCAGCATCTGCAGTTATTGTTTTTACCAAGTAAAACCTTTTGCAGGTCTGGTCGGTGGCAATGGAAAATCATCCAGTTCTAAGGAAATTGAAATGAGCTGAGCAGCTTGGAAATTGTTACAGATGAACCTAACAGATTTTGACATGATTCGCAGAAAAAAATCAAAATAAACAAAAATGATGATGATATTCCCAAGATCTCCTTTTGGAGCATTCCACAACATGGCAGCCTGAAAGTTCTGGCCCTCAGATCCACCGAAGTGAAGTATGGCTTTGTAATACTCACTACGCTTGTGAAGAATAAGGCACATAGTGAGCCAATGGAATGTAGCTGAACATGGGCGGAGGCTCAACAATATGGACACCATGTTGCTTCCTGGCCTTATGGCTCCGACCTGAGTTTTTGGGGAGCTCCTCTTTAGCAGCTGCCAATACAAAAGGGAGAGACCTGAGACAACATTTGATTGCAGATGGACTACCCCACGTTCAAGGCTATTTAAACCAAACTCAGCTTATACACTGAGTAAACCTCTAGTTATGGCACATTCCACTTTAAGTCAACATTTGAAATCTAACCATGAGCTGAGTCATGCTGGTCAATGGTCTTATTCCCAACTTACTGTGTTCATCTCCTGGCATTCTTTTCCACTGGAAGGTGTCTAGCAGACATTGCATCAGCAGTGTTACCAGTTGTTTCCATTGGTGAGATCGGAGGATGGCTGTGGCACCACCTCTCGAACACCTGGGGGTGGGGGTGGGGAGGTGGGCACAGTGGGATTTGTGGTTAGACCGCATCTGCTGCCATGTGTGTACTGCCCTGCCACTGGGGGACCAGTTGGTTTTTATTGTTGATGGTGAGGATTTCAACTTGAATACCTTTTAATCTTTATCCTCCTCCCACAACAGCAATGTTACAAAAAACACAATGCTTGAGAGAACAGAATATGGCAAAGGATAGCATCACTGGAATCATCCCTCCAAGAGCTTTTTTTTAAACACTCGTTGGAAGTTTGATTTCTATAAAGATGCACCTCTCAGTAGCGTACTGATAATTGCATTGTGCACCATGTTCATTTAAGGCTAAGCATACCCCAGCAGTCACAATCTAGAAGGTAACAAAGGAATCCCTGGTTTTAACAGCATGTACAGTTCTGAATCTGAATGCTTCAGGCTAACTATCTTACTGTTTCCTTTCAAGTATTCTGCAATCTTCTGTCATCAATGCAATGTCCCAGGATATTAAAACTCACTTTGTTAAATGATTCTGACTGAAGAAAATTGGAAATGATTTGCAAACTAATGAGGCCAGTGAAGAATGGAACTTACTGTGACTCCAACAATAATGGCAGATTAAGCACACTGCCTTTGGTATCAAAGCAAATGTGTAACTTTACCTGACTCAAACTCAAAGAGCTTGAAGCCTACAGTGCAGTTGTATTCATTGGTACTACGCATTGACTATTATTGAATTTTATATTTATAAAGTTGACATTTAACAGTTCTGTTGTTCTCCATACGTGAGGATTTTACATTGTGAGTATCATCTATAAAAACTATTTTTAATAAGCAATATAGCAACTAATTTGCGAGGATTGGCCCTGACGTTCTGTAATAATTTAAAGAAGGCATCCAACTCAATTGATGGCACAGAGAATATAAATTTCTTCCATGTACTCCAGTTTTGGTCTTGCTCTGTGATAGCTGGGCTGTTCAGCACATTGCAAATCTTTAGCTAAGCTTTGTTATGAGTAGAGAGAGCAATGAAGAGATTAAGGAATGTGGCTATACTCTTAGGGCTGATACATCCCTTTGCAAAAATTAAATATAGGATTAATCTCTCACAGGAAATTGAGATACTGCTGCATATTCAATCCACAAATGCTCTCCCCTGTGTGGGTCCCATTTTCTAAATATATTTTCGAAAATAAATTGACTGAGCTCAATTTAGGAATTCCTAAACTGACATATCGATGAAGTCAAAAGTATGTGTCGGTCTTGCTTCCAAAGGATTGTAATGGACACACTGAAGGTGTCATACCAGCGCCAAAGACAAATCTTCTGTGTGGGGTTCTTGAGTGCCTGGCATTTTGGGGAACAGAAGAGATCAGTTGGTGCATTAAATCTATCCCGTCATGATGCAACTTTGTGGTTGGGGGATGCGGGGCATGGGCAGTGGCATTGTCCCAATATCACTGGACCAGTAAATCCAGAACAAGACGATGTCCTCATCATGATGGACGGTCAAGTTTGAATTCAATAAATAGATGGAACAGAGAGCTGGCCTAATAACATGCATGTCCATTGTTCTGGTTCACGAGTGTCCTTTAGGAACAGAAATTGCCATCCTTAGGTGGCCCGGCCTATATGGCTCCAGATCCACAGCAATGCTGTCTGGGCACTTATGGATGGCTTAGCCAGCAACACCCACATCCCATGAATGAATACAAAACCATACAATCCTGCCCCTCATGAGACTACACCCATCACCATCCAGAGGAAACACAATGCTAATTTAAGGTGGTAAAGAATCTGGGAAATCCCTCCCTGATCTTGGGAGACCACAGTGATCAGGAGACACATTGCCCAGTGCCTTACCTACCTTTTGTATTACACAATTCATCACACTTCCTTCTGAACATCTGCACTGAATGTGAACTCACTGCACAAACTGGCAACTTGTTCTGCAGTCCGTATGCACTGTGTGAACTGAGGTATGTCTCTCAATATCTAATGTTCTTTTATTTTCACAAAACTTATATGCATGTCACCTCATCCCCCGTAGCTATCTGATCAAACAGTGTAGACACACGGACCAAGTCTAAACCTTTTATTATTTTAATGGACCCAATTGTAACTCCTGAAATCATACTTTGCTAGACAACACAGACCTAGCCCTCCACACTTGATGTCAATTAGACTCATTGACAAGCGAGTTAAAAGCAATTATCCCCCTCCCAGCCTACTGGGATTTAATGGTGGATCAAGGATTCAATGCACTTACACTGGTTTACTATGCGTTATCTATTTGTCTCCATCAATGTGGAAGAGGGGAGGGTCATCCATTGTCAGGTATTTCGTTCCTGATATCAGGGACTGAGATTACTTTTCGCATTAAAAACCCACTTATCTGTTCTTGCATCAGACACTCATCACCCCCATCATAACGGCGCCCTACCCTTGCCTACTAACCCTTTTAGGTCCTCAGTCATTGTCTCCATCGATCCAGCATCAATCCTCAGTGAAGACCTCTCAGCATTAACAGCAGCAGCCACTGGCGATAAATATCTCTGATGGACCAGCAGCTCCCAAGAGCAGGTATTCCAACCTCAGGGGGATTCGATATCTTGGAAGGTCTTACACTGGGCTGCTATGTGCTAGACAGCACTCAAATAGCACCGGGCCTCCTGTTAGTGTCACTGAAACTGAATTGCTCTGTGTATCAGGAGGAGACAGTGAGGTCTGCAGATGCTGGAGATCAGAGTTGAGAGTGTGGTGCTGGAAAAGCACAGCAGGTCATCAGGCAACATCCGAGGAGCAGGAGAATCGATATTTCAGGCTGAGACCTTTGTCAGGAATGTCCTAATGTCAGGATTTTCCTGCTCCTCGGATGTTGCCTGACCTGCTGTGCTTTTCTAGCAACACACTCTCAACTCTGTGTCTCAGCCATTCAAATGGACGAAGGCAAATCAAGAGAAATGTTTAACAGGTGTAGATACTATTAAAGGAAACTAAACAAAATTCCCAATTGAGATGGCGATAGAACGTTCTGAATGTGAAAGTATTTGATCCGTATGACATTATCCATAATCACACAAACCAAATCTGAACACTGACATAGACATCATAATCTTTTTGTCTCTCGCTGAAATCTACTTACCATGCTCTGCTTTCCCTTCCGATGTTTGGTCTGATCCTTTACATACAGGGCAGGAATTCCTTTTGAGGCTACTGGGGGAAATAGGAGCACTCCTTGATGGGGCTTTTGCTAAAGAAATAAAAGACAGTCTCACCATCCTTTGGAATGTGAATACTACTGAAATGCCAAATAATAAATGAAATCCCTTCACATGAAGCCATATTACCAAGGAGATGTCAAGTCTTCACTTTTAATGCAAAGAAATAGCAATACTTTGTGAGAATAGCTGGAGCAGAATGACCCAAATTAAAGCTGAACTACGTTAGGGTTTTGCTTTGCAGCAGAACAGTGTATTAGTGTGTAAATTATCCTGCTGATCCTTCTCCCAGTTTTGAAAAATACCAGAGGAGCAGGAAGTGAGGTAACTACTTAAATTGACTGTAATTCTTCTTTTCTGTCAATTAGTATATTTTCATCTTCTTTAAAAGAAAAACAGATGCTGACAAAATAGGACCATTAAGCTTTCTATTACTCGGGGTTCCCTTGACTTCACTCTCATTCATTCATTGCTTGCAATTTAATCTGGGGAAGCCTTATCACAGCAAGTTAAAAACAGGCTTGAACATTGCACTCACCAGTCGTCTGTGCTCGGGTTTGGCTGCAGTAAGGGCAGGATGTTCTTCCGGCTGCAGGTCCCTCCACAGAGCTCGGTGGCACAAATAAACTGTAATCAGTGCCTAGAAAACAATTATTACCAGTAACCATCTCTTAGGGAAAAACAAGATAATGCGCACGTGATGGCACTTTGATTCCATCTTTAAGAAAAGCATTGGGGATGGGGCCATGCTTTGTAAAAACCTTCAATCAACAATAGATCAACCAGTGATCAAATGATCATATCAAGGGAAAGGAAAGCAAGGGGTGGATTTAATACAAAGGAGGTTGGAATCTCTGTACAGATCTCAGAAGACATTGAAGGTGGAATCCAGGGCTTAGCAGGCTTTGACGTTCTTCATGGGGGCCCAGACTAACACATTCCCTCCTCCTAGCTCCACAAAGGAAATTTTACACTCAACATTGAGGCCATTGTCATCTGTCCCACAGATTGTAGGCTTGGTTCAGCCTGGTTTGGTCTCAGTTGAAATGCAACAGAAATTATTAGATTCTGGATTGGTACTTCTACTCGAGTCTCTAAACCCTGACAAGACCAGTTAAAGTATGTCAGCAGAAGTGGAGCAGGATATTAAGTTTGAACAGGTCTCCTGTCTCCTTCTCAATGAGAGATAAATTAAAGTTGCCACAATAGAATATGCAGTCAATTAGTCTGAGATCAGTAAAATGTACGTGCCTAGAAGCACAGGTTTTTATCCCTGGCAATTTGATGGAATGGCATCTGTCCAATTCTTCACTGTCTAAATGGATCAGGAGGCTGCGCTCCATGATATTCCAGTGGGAGCTGCGTAAGGCTGAGAACATGCTTATCCTTTAACATTCTAGTCAGAGGAGAGGAGGACATAGGAAGGCATCTGGCTTCAGGGAAACATTATACCATTGTGTGATAGCTTGAACTTCAGAGAAACATTATCAAACTCAATCAATTGTAATTCTTCACAAAATTGAGTTTCTTTGTAAAATCATTTTTTAGTTTGGAATACAATTCCCTTGTACCTGTGTATGGTCCTTTGACTTTAACAGGCCTGTGCTTTTGTCCCTCATGAGAAGACCATCTCTTGCTTGTCTGACTAACCGAAACAGGTTGAACGATACATGAAGATGCATCTGACTCAGTACCTGGAAGAATCACAATTAACACAACATTAATGAGGACAAAAAAAAATCTTTCAACATTTTCCATATCCTTTTTACTTCTCTCCTCTCAGTTAATCTTATCCTGTTCAAGTTTTTTAAAAAAAAAATCCTTCATGATATGGGACTTACTTGTGACAGTTATTTCTGCAGCGCTGCAACAACTATACATCACATAGTACCCAGCCCATAAATCTATTGATCTCTTCTCATTGCCTCATTCTTGGAGAAGAATGCAACAAATTAGATAAGTCGCCCAGTGGGGAAATGGCAGACAATGAAGGTGCAATAGTTAATGGTAAAGGCTATTGTCCCATGACTGTAACTTATTCAGGTAACACCTTGGTGCAGACTGTATAGGATACATTACTGATAATAGATTGTGACACTATAAATGCATCATCTACACAATCAGATCTCTTGTGACACTTTGTATTTCCATGTACTTCTCAATATTTTAGGAGAAAGTGAGGACTGCACATGCTGGGGCGTTAGAGTCAAAAAGTGTGGCACTGGAAAAGCACAGCAGGTCAGGCATCTGAGGAGCAAGAGCATCAAGTCTCCTGCTTTTCGGATGCTACCTGACCTGCTGTGCTTTTCCAGTGCCACACTTTTCAATTCTAAATATTTTTAGCTTGTCTTCTACCCATGACCCTCTGTTGTTAATGAGAATTACTGAAAGTGTCTAAAGGCATGGGATTGAGGGTGATTCAGCAGTTTGGATTAGAAACTGGCTTTCTGTAAGAAGGCAGCGAGTTGTGGTTGATGGAAAATATTCAGCCTGGAATTGGTTACTGTGTTATGGTGTGCCACAAGGATCTGTTTTGAGAGCAATGCTGTTTGTCATTTTTGTAAATGACTTGGATGCAGGCATAGGTGGATGGATAAGTAAGTTTGCAGATGACACTAAAGTCAGTGGAGTGGTGGACAGTGTGAAAGAATGCTGCAGGTTGCAGGGGGACCTGGATAAACTGCAGAATTGGGCTGAGAGGTGGCAAATGGAGTTCAATGCAGCTAAATGTGAGGTAATTCATTTTGGGAAGAATAACAGGAAGGCAGAATACTGGGTCAATGTAAAGATTCTTGGTAATGTGGATGTGCAGAGGGATCTTGGAGTCCATGTACATAGATCTCTGAAAGTTGTCACCCAGTTTGATAGCGCTGTTAAGAAGGCATACGGTGTGTTAGGTTTTATTCGTAGATGGATTGAGTTCTGGAGCCGTAATATCATGCTGCAACTATACAAAACGCTAGTGTGGCTGCACTTTGAGTACTGTGCACAGTTCTGGTCGCCCCATTACAGGGAGGATGTGGAAGCATTGGAAAAGGTGCAGAGGAAACTTACCGGGATGTTCCCAATCTGGAGGGAAGGTCTTATGAGGAAAGGCTGAGAGACTTGGGTCTGTTGTCATTGAAGAGAAGGCAGCTAAGAGGGGATTTGATACAGACATACAAGATGATCAGAGGATTAGATAGGGTAGACAGTTTTTTTTACTAGGATGATGATGTCAGCTTGTGTGAGGGGGAATAGCTGCAAATAGAGGGGTGATAGATTTAAGATAGATGTCAGAGGCAAGTTCTTTACTCAGAGAGTGGTAAGGGCATGGAATGCCCTACCTGCCAATTTAGTTAACTCAGCCACATTGGGGGCATTTAAACAATCCTTGGATAAGCACATGGATGATTATGGGGTAGTGTAGGGGGATGGGCTTAGATTAGTTCACAGGTCGGCGCATCATCAAGGGCCGAAGAGCCTATTCTGCACTGTATTGTTCTAAGTCTGCAAAATAGTGTAAGGCCGGGCAACATGCAATAAGACAGTAATAAGCATCTCTCCTCTAATAAAGTAATTCTGCCAACAAGTTAGAATGTCAGGTACATGAAAAAAACATTTATTTGAGGTTCTGGTGTTCAGCAGTTTATACTGCATAGCCAGCTGAAGTAAACTTCCATTTATCAATTGGATTGTTGGAGTACATTGACTGCCAATGTTTGGTTAAGTGCAACAGATGGTGTTTTTATGTGTTTAACTGTATTCAGCAGTTCATTCAAATTGATAACCGAAAGGCTTTGTAGAATGGCCCCACCTTAGATTACACAGAATCATATAAAATATACAGTAACAGACACAGTACACAAACACATAACACAATTGATTCATGCTGAGATTTATGCAGTACTAGCCTCTATTCATTATATTTCTAATCCTAACAACTTATCCTTTCTATTCATCTTCCTTCATGTGGTACTGAGCCCTCTTTAATCACATCTGAGCTATTTCCCTCAAATACAAAAAAACCTCGATTATTCAGCATTCGATTATCCAAATATCGGATTATCAGGTAAGGCCCAGATGCTTGGCTAAACTATGTGATCTGACATTCGATTATCCAGAATTCGATTAACCGAAGAAAATACTGCCCGCCTATGTCCTTCGAATAATTGAGGTTCCTCTGTACTCCCTGTGATACCAACATCCACTATTTTAACCACTCTGATTAATTCTCCTGAATTTTATATCAGATTTATTAGCAATTTTCATAAATTTATGGTTCTGAGATTTGGTCTCTGTCACAAATGGAAATATCTTAATCTCTACCTTATCAAATGCCTTCATAATAAGTTTGGAGCTGATTAGCCTTCATGGAATTTTAGAGGTTTAAGGTTAGAAGTAACTTGTGTTTGCTTTCATTAGAGAGAACAGGTTGACAGGTCTTGTTGTCCTGGGCTTTAAAACACAAGAAGGTATACAATGATACAGATGTTAAGTAACCCGATCGGATTGACTGTTTGTAAGTGGAAGTCACAGGTTGCAAAATATTGTAAGATAGCCTTGACCCCAAGTATAAAGTGCCATGTTCCGGATGCAATGTGACTGGTCAAACTACTCGAGGTTAAGAAAAACACTATTGATTCAACCACTATAGTTAAAATACAAGCAAAGAAAGAGGAATTTAAAACTTCCCTATTGGAAAACTTAACAGAATATTAGATATAGTTACTATTACTAATTAACTATCCTAATAAAGTAACATCCTATAAACACACCTTTGGCAAAAGGCAAATTCAGAAAAACAGACTTTGTCTCATGCAATCTGGCAGCCGAGGAAGAGAAACCCCCAGCTTTTGATTGTAATTGAGAGAGGGGTAAAAAAGAAACCACAGCAGCAACTGTTTAAAGTTAAACCTAAAAATGATATATAAAGAAAAAGAAATCCTGGTCTGTGAGAACTGGCCACACCCAGCCAGGCTGCTTCTATTGTTCCAACCTTTTAAAAAACCCCAAGGCCTCACCAACTTTTTACTCTTAGTGGTTTTGGTAGACAGCTCAGAGCCTCTGCCTTTCAACAAAACAGGACAAAATAACCTCTTAAAGCCAAGATTTGATATTCCTCACAGAAGAGTGGATGTGTGGAAATTGTGTTCAAATGTTGTCGTGCCATTTGTTATAATGGGTAAGTTCTTCTGCACTAGTGGGTGTCAGAGAGAGTACTGGTAAGGGTGAAATAGCTTGACTTAATTTCCTGACTGGAGAAAGCTAATAATACTGACTTGCATTTCAGCTTTTTTAATCTGGCATATTAGAATTGAGATAGGGGCTATTTGAGATATGGACTATTTTGCTCTAATGAATAAAAAGCCACTGACCCTCACTATCAGACAATTACCCTGAAACAATTAATATTGAGGAGGTCACTTGACTAAGATAGAACTGACCAACAGGAAGAAACGGGGAAGGGAAATGTACTGGTGATTAAAAGAAAGGTATAAACTTTGTTAAAAAGGAGTTGGATAGGGATGGGACCATGTTGGTTTGGATAGGATTGAGGTTTATCGAGGAAGATAAATATTTAATGGGACACCATAGGAGCTGATGGGATTGAGGAGATGGGAACATTGATTATGGAGGCAGTCAGAAGGTTTGTAACTTTGCTGACTACTGCAGGGGATCAGGGAAGAGCAGAAATAAATTCTCTATTTCTAGTTTTTCATAGTTACAGGCCTGGGTGGGTGAATGCCAGGTAAATGGATCAGAGATCTAGATCATTCATGATCCAATTGAATGACAGAATAAACTCAAGGGCCTGAGTGGTCTGATACAGTTCCTTATGCCTTTTCTACTTTTTTGATAGTTATCATTCACTAAGAGACAATGTAAACAGTCCAAATATTTTTGTCACCTATTCTATTGTCTATTCGGAATCAGGCTCATTGGCATTAATCTAATAAACAGACTTGAGTGATTCCACACAGGGAACACTGTAGCATAAAATTTACCTTTATATTTTCATATTTCCTTCTATTTCCTGGAAAGTACAGAAACAAGGTGGATAATAGCTATTCTTCATTAAATTAATTATTGCCTATTATTTCTCAACATAGCTTATTGTGGACTGGTTTGTGAACTCAATGTTAGCCATGAGAAGTTGTATGTTTGTAGACATTTTCAAAATTGATTGTCACTAATGGCAAGTCCCAATGGTAGATTGATTTGCCTGTTGTCTGCCTATATTTTTGCTTTATCCCTGAGTCTCTATAAGAGCTTTTCTTATTTTCCTTCCTCCACCTGCCTTTGGTCGTCAGGTGCCCCTGAACAATCCCCACAGTTCCAAACTTGCCTTTCACATTCTGCACATTACACAGAAGCAGGGGCTGCAGGTCAACATTCATCCAATTATATAAACTTGAAAAGTATTTAGAAAATGCCATTTCTTCAGACATGAAGTACCTTCAAATAAGTATTCCTCTTAAAATGCTCACATGCCTGCATTACTAATGCCTCATGTTGCTGCAATTTTGTTCCAATAACAGCCCTTCTATTCTGACTGAGCAGGTATTCCAATTCAAACAAAATTAAAACTTGATGGCATATTCAGACAGGAAGGTGAACCATGAACTATTGTCAGCTAACAAGTAGGGTTGAGGAAATGTTATTTGGCAAGTTGAAAACTCAATTTATTGATGCGTTTTCCTAACAATGAAACATAACACGTTAATACAGGGTGTTACATGAATTTTATTATCATGATGAACTGCTAAATGTAAAGACAAAATTCTGTACCCTTTAGCACAGTGGGAAAGAAGTTGTCAGTTCTGACAGTGGACCATCTTACAAGCACATTCTATAGTTAGTGCTCACCATCAGAGTCAACAAAACATTGGCAGTGCTTTTGCAGGGAGTTCCTCAGTGTCACTATCATTGTTTTGGTGAAGTGTGATTATGGGTGTTCATTCCAACTGACAACACCCAGCACTGCAATTATGATTCATCTTTACAAAGGTTGATTGTACACAAGAGGAGCATTTTGAAGCAGACAATGAAAGTAATCATGGTTATATATCTACTGACGATGCAGTTGTAGCAGGAGCAGTTTATTGACTCAATGGTGCATTGTTACTGGTTTAACTGCACTTGGTACCAGTTGGCAGAATACACTGACTGACAAGAATGCAACTGATGGCTGAGAAAAAGCTGGATCCAATTTTTCACAGAATATATCCTGGAAGCAATGCTAATGATTGCACATTTGTGGATTAGTGTCTGTGTGCGTGTTTGTGTGATTACACGCGCCTGTGGGTGGGGATGGGTGGTAGTTTGGGGGAGGGTTGTACTGATTATTGACTTGAGCTCATGGGTGGGCAATTTTGAGTTACTGCACGATTAAATCAGTCGATTAACATCAAATGTAAGAATATTCCGACTTGTGATTCCTGTTCAGCAAAAAGCTTGGTGCAATGACCCCTAATGAGTTGCTGATTTTCTGGAAGTATGTTTTAATATCACTGTGTACTTCAATGAGTTCTTCCAATAACTTATTGTTTCTCCTTTGTTCCTCTATGATCTCCCGACGAAGATTAAGACTACTTTTGCCTGAATATAAGGAGCTTTCTGAATAGTGAGGTTTTCGGTTCCCTCCCCCCACCGCATCTTCCTGCCTTGGTACTGAACCACAGTGTGCTTCTTCATTTTTGAACGTCATGCATTTCATGCTGTCTTGCATTCTCCTTTCTGGGACTAAGTTCGTTTTGATCTCTTGCTCTGTTTTCTGACTGAGGCGTTGAATAGGATGATGATGAAGATGATGTGAAGAGGGCCTTTCTGTGTTAGTAACAAAATATTTGACATTAAAAGGTGTGCGACATTTTGACCTTTTAAAGCCTTATGCTAGTCACTGCGGTGCTCGTTTTTAACAGAGTTCCTATTCTACTAAGCCAGGGTTTAGTTCATTAAAACTCAACTGTTGAACATTCGTTCAAAATGCATATAACCAACAAATGAACTTTCCTGCCTCAAAAGGTTCCTAGATTACTGGCAACACTGAAAGCAAATGTTTGTGCTGTTGACTCAGTACAACCAAAGAAAACGTGTTTGTTCCATTGCAGAGATTACACACAACAGTAAACAGTATCACAAGACAAATGAGATACCACTTTATACTTGCAAGCCAATATAATGCTGGGTCAAAATGTTCAATATAAGCAAGTTCCATAAAGTAGACATTCCTGCCGTCCCCAGGGCGAGTTTGGTCATGGGGAGGGCAAGGTATAATTCAGCATTTTTTTTTAAGATTAGATTAGGTTCCCTACTTTGTAGAAACAGGCCCTTTGGCCCAACAAGTCCACACCGATGCTCTGAAGAGTAACCCACACCCCTCTGACTAATGCACCTAACAACTATGGACAATTTAGCATGACCAATTCACCTGACCTGCACAACTTTGAAATGTGGGAGGAAATCCACGCAGACACGGAGAAAATGTGCAAACTCCACACACAAGGTCACCCAAGGCTGGAATTGAACCTGGGACCCTGGTGCTGTGAGGCAACAGTGCTAAACACTGAGCCATGTTGACAGGTAGGAAACCCTCCAACTCCCAGCCTCTGTCCTGCTCACATCCAATAAATGCTCATATAAGAGGCCATTTTGCTGCTGCTGTTTGTCACCCTGTGTTGAGCTGGGACCCAGTTTGAGGGAAACCTGAAAAGCAAAGGGCTGCCCATGGTGGCTGGTGGGGGGAGGGATGAGGGGTTATTTCTGGGGAAAGACAGGGTGGATATGGTACGAGCATTTGTTGCGAGAGCATTTGATTGGTTTCGCCAACATACAACAAATGAATGGACACCGCACAACAATCACCAGGCAGGAATGTTCCCTCTCATTGGGGTACACTTCAGCAGTTAAGGATATTTGGCCTCGGATCTTCGGGTGACTGTTGTCAAAGGTGGAATTTGGGATATGCAACAACGCAGAGTTGTTGAGCAGAGGCTGTTTGATACCCGTGGGGATGGCCTCACCCAGGGTCTTGGGTCTATGTCACACTACAGGTGACCTCACTACACTATCAACTCTCACACACATTCTCAAACATGATCACACTCACACAGACCTTCTATCATACACAAACACACAGTTACTCTCACACTCACGTGCACACCCTCTCACAGGCATATACTCTGTCACGCTTGGGCACACACTCTGACACACATACTCTGACACTCTCTCGCTCTACCTTTCCACCACCACCACACACACACACACACACACACAAACACACATACATACACACACACACAAACACACATACACACACACACACACACAAACACACACACGTCTATGCAGTGAATTTGCATTTGCAGATATGTTCTATTTTGTTCAAAAAGCATACAATCTGTCGGCAGTAAATCAATGTGACGTTTTATGAATTATACTTTGGAAATAGAACCAGTCTGACTCCAGATAGGGATACAGACAGATTCTAACCTCACACCTTTAATGCACTGCCTGAGCTGAGATGTCACCTGTTTATATAAACCTTAAGTTATCCTGAGGCTGTGACTTGAAAGAAGTTCTGGGGTTTACATATTAATCAATCAAAACCTGCATCCCCATCCCCTTTGAAGACTTAACAGCAATCTAGGTTTGCTCAATACATCGCATCAGTTGTATGACACTTTGATCTTTTACCTTAAATTCTGTGTCCTATGATCCTGCCCCCCCCCCAGTAACCTGACATAGGAGCAGCACTCCGAAAGCTTGTATGTCTAATTAAACCTGTTGGACTATAACCTGGTGTTGTGTGATTTTTAACTTGATAAATCGTGTGTTTTCGCTATTTTCAGATGATTCAGGAGCAGCTTCTTTTTGCAAAAATAATCTTTGTCCTGGTCAATTGTTTCCCCTTGTCCTACGGGCAGTGAAGCCTCTCTGGAATGCAGTCCCACAGACTTCAGCTATACACAAGTTGCTTCTCCACATTTATTCCATAGGTATGAGTTCAACTTACAATGTTGGTACCTTATTCAACTTTAAGAAGTGCCAAAGCCGATTCAGGTCAGAGGGAAGGGGCACTGGGCTGGAAACATTAACTCTGGGTCTCTCTGCACAGATGCTGTTTTTGTTCCAGATCAGTGAGAACTCTGATTTCCACAAAACAGACCAGCTAAGACGATTTCTTGTGTCCAATAAACCCGCATGCTGAGATCCATCAATACTGAGACAAATAACTAAACAAGGAATGTCTGTGATTTCAGCTTCTTACCAGGTAATCCAACTGCCCAACAGTTCTCTCTAAAATAATAGCTCCTGATTGGTGTTTAACTTTCAATTTTCTGGCCTCTGCTTTTCGCAAATACTGCCTCAAATATCATAGCCACAGGTTTCAGCAGCCTGCGAGTAACTTTTCCAAGCTCATTACTAGCAATAGTGAGGAATGTTTTAGAATCTTCTGCAGTACGTTGAGTCATTATTTTGCTGTTGCTGTTTTGTCTGTAAAGCGCTGGGAACTAATTAGCCAGGAACCAATTGTGTCGCAGTGGGCAACATTCACAGCTTCAGTGGAGAGTCAGCTGTTGTGTAATGCGACATAGGCTTACGAACTCAGGCAAAATGGTAAAGTGGAATTAGCATTCTGAATTTTCCAGGCGTAAAGTGTGGGTACTTCCAACATCTAGGAACTGAAAGACAATGTGAAGACACAGTGGGTAAGGGGAAACTTGCTTGCATTTGTTATTCTGTAAATGCACGTACCATTTGTAGAACAAAAGCAGCCCAATTAAGTCCAAATCGATTGTGGCCACAGCACTTCTGTTTGCTTTTGGAAAAATTGAAAGAAGACAGGAGTGCAGGACCCTCCTGAAGGTGAAATGCTCAAACTACTATCAGGAGTATCCAGTACTGTTGCCCAGAGAGAATGATGGGATGAGGCTGCTCTAATTAACCTGGTGGCAGGTATGCCGGGGGCGAACTGGGAACCCATTGAACAGAGACGACTGTTTTAAGTCAGCTGCAGAGTCAGCATTCTGCATTCAAGTCTTTTAAATCAATCAATCAAGTCTGGAGATGACAACAGTCCATACCTGTCAACCAAAAGGATTTCTACTGAAGCTGACCCCAGCGGAGGTCAGAATGACTGTGTTCTCCATCACAGGCAGAGACTTCAGAAAGAAGGAGGCTGCGAGAGTGCAATGAGCTAGGCTGCCCCAGGGACACCCTGCTGCAGACTGTGATAGCCCCCAGGGAAATGCTGTTCACCACAGACCGAAGGAGGAAGCCAGCCTTATCAACCATCCAGGCTGCCAGCCGGGTGTGGCCAGGTATGTCAGCAGCTACAGTTGGGCACCCTGAGGTTCACTGAGGTCAGG
The DNA here is from genome assembly GCF_037043375.1 of Chiloscyllium plagiosum. Taxonomy (NCBI): domain Eukaryota; kingdom Metazoa; phylum Chordata; class Chondrichthyes; order Orectolobiformes; family Hemiscylliidae; genus Chiloscyllium; species Chiloscyllium plagiosum. The sequence goes on along the minus strand of NW_028270159.1, from coordinate 32,892,640 downwards.
GATGTGGATTCTACCGCCCTTTAAGTTGGCAGGTACCAGACAGACTTTCCCGACAATGATTCTCAGCGCCAGACACCTTGCAGGGTCACTCATTCCTATCTCCATGCACCTCCAAAGGACTCCATCTAAGCAGTCAACATTCACGCTCATGTGCCATCTCACACCCAACCCCTACAGTCATACTCCACAAAGTGTGGTTCCATGCTGAAGGTGAAAGATGAGCAGGGGCTAGGATTTCTGATCTTGTGTTGGAGGGAGTTGGCAACAATGGATGTTTTACCATAAGGCTTCGGGGGTTTCCCATCATGACCTTCTCTCGCATTCAGATGAGGGGTCACATTGGGTTCCTCCTCATTCTGCCTGTTCTTCCTCTCTCAATGTAAAGCACCTTTCTCCCGCTCCAGTACTGTCTGCAGTATGAAGGTGCACAAAACACAGCGATGTGTATTATTCTAAACATTATTGCAGGGATGTATTGAAGGGCTGAACTTCTTCTTCAGAAAACCCAGTGGTTTATCCCATGTGCTTATATGGTTCTTCTTGCACCTCTACTCTGCATCATTAGAACTTTTTACAAGTATCATCAGCCAGTCTTCAGACAACAGTCTTTGCCTCCAGAGAATCACTCACTCACTCACCTCTGCATGGACGATGTGACTGGTGGAGAATGAAGACATCCTGGCAGCTTCCAAGATACGATGTACAAAATACAGTGCATCAACAGGCATGAGAAGCTTCCCATGGAAACTTGGCTTTGGTCACCCAGGAGATACACTGAGGGTAAAAGGTTGGGGAGTTCTGCACGTGTCATCCCTGGAAGGAGCCGGAGGTGAAGAAGTTTAAGAATGTCCTGTTATTAATAGCAACTGGCAATTCCTGCGGATTTGACCCCTTCAGAAAGGAATCTTGGTTCAGGAGGCTGCAGTTGACCTGCCACAAAATCTTCAGCTCTCCTCACATGCCGACGTTTCATCGTGTTGAGAAGCTTTTCCTTACCATTTGGTCCCATTACTGAACATATTGCTTCCTTTTGAGCAGGAGAATCCTATCTTGCTCCTGTGTCTTCTGGAATGGCATGCAGCTTTAAAGGAAAGTGATGTTGATACTAATGTTGTTCCTGTGCTGGAGCTCCAGGGTAAAACACTATAAGCTGCTTCCGTGCTGAAATGAAGACTGGCAGAATGGAATGTCAATCCAAGACCAAGATAACTGAAATGACTCATAAGTTTGGAAACCACCTGTACAGCAGTGAGAGCATACTCATAACAAGAGCTGTGAAGACAAGCCTCACCCATTGCTAAGGATGCAGCTAGGCAGTTTCACTCTTTCAAGGCTTCTCAACCTTCAAATACCACCCAGCAGTGAATTCCCACTGTGCTGTCATTGAGTTGCTCCTAGTGAGGTCCACACAGTTCCATGTACTGGCTTTTATAGCCAGGAACCTGGACTAAAGACTGAATTAATTGTGTCTTAGCTGATCAACATTGCGAACCTGATATCCCTACATGAGTTTCCCCATCTGCCTCCAAACAGGCACTGGATCAAATGCCATTTTGGGAATTTAAAAATTGTGATCTTTCACTGAGACATAAGTATGTCCAGTTGCAGTTTAAATTGACAATAACACAGAAGATTCTTACACAAAAGTTTAAAACATAAAATAAAACAAATGACTTATCTACGTATAACACAGTTTAAATGTTTTCAAAGGCCAGGCAAAGCTAAATCCCATCTATTCTCCAAGACCATCGCTTAATCAAAATCAAGAGAAACTTTCCTTTCCTATCTAATTTGTACGTTGATAACTGCCCTTGGGTCCTAGTCTCTCCTACCAATGGAAACATCTTCCCAATATCTACTCTGTCCAGGTCATTTACAATTCTATAAGTTTCAATTAGATTCCCCCCTTATCCCTCTAAACTCCATTGAGTATAAACCCAGAGTCCTCAAACGTTCCTCATATGTTAAGCTTTTCATTCCTGGGACCATTCTCGTGAACCTCCTCTGAACATGCTTCAGGGTCAGTACATCCTTCCTAAGATATGGGGCCCAAAACTGCACATAATACTCTAAAAATGGTCTGACCAGAGCCTTATAGAGCCTCAAAAGTACATCCCTCTTTCATATTCAACTCCTCAAAAATAAGTGCCATCGTTGTATTTGCCTTCCAAACGACTGACTCAACCTGCAAGTGTACCTTGAGAGAATCGTGGACTAGAACTCCCAACTCTCTTTGCACTTTTGAATTCTGAATGTTCTCCCCATTTAGAAAATAGCTCATGCCTCTATTCTTCCTATCAAAGTGCATGACCTCATACTTTCCCACACTGCATTCCAGATGTTTCACTACATCAATATAAAGGAGTGAATAAATTCGATTTTACAATGAAAAGCGGCATAAGTCGATTGTTCAGAAATATCCTCACTTTTATTTCAGCGGATAATCAGTACACTTACACCAGTGCCTCAGTCTAAGATTTCAAGAAATGCACTGTTCATATTCTTCAATCCCAGTCTCTGGCACCAGTGTAACATCTATTTTCCCTGCTATGGGACACACATACTGACTCTTGCAGCCAGCAGTGACTTCACATGTAATAATATCAGCTGTGCCAACGTGACCCAATGAGGTGAACAGAGTTTTGCCACAAGAGGGGTCTCCCTTTACAGAAAGCGAGACATCCCCCCAGCCTAAGTAACACTCTATTTGGCTGCAATCAGGTGTATCCAATGGTTGGTGTGTTAACTTTATAATCAGAGCAACTACCAAACTTCATTTAATTAAACTCATTGAGAGTCAGAATATAAAACAGACAAAATCACATAGTGATCCACAGAGCAATTTAAATGCAAGTATGATAATAAAGTGGATAAAGCTTATTAATGCGCAACATAGTATTAAGTTGCATTTTGGCACTGATGGTGCAGGTAAGTGTTCACTCATATTTGCCCAATACAGGTGAATAACATGTATAGACTGTGGCTGGTGTAAAGGTGAAAATTGTAACATGAAAACATTACAATCAGGAATCAGTAATCACAATGAACTGGCCAATTCAATTGCCTTGTAAAAACATTTTGTGCTTACTTACTTATTTCTAGGTCCGACTTGTGTTGTGGGAACAATTTGGAATTGCTATGACTTGCTGACGATTTGTTCCAAGCCTGGCCCTCCATCTTTTCCTGATGCTCCTGTGTGTGTTTCCTTCCAACGAAAAATGAGAATGGTACTTGAAAATAAAGACTACTTTGCAATTTGAGATCTAACATGCACGCTATTCAAATTGTATGCATTCCAGATTCTACACTTCAGGAAGGATGTGAGGACATTAAAGGGAGAGTGCTGAAAAGATCTAAGAGAATGTTTTCAGGGGAGACTCATGGGGATAGTTGGGAAATTGAAGCTCTTTTCCTTGGAGAAGGCTGAGAGGAGATTTGACGGAGGTATTCCGAACCATGAAGGTAGATGTGGACAAGCTGATCTCATTAGTGGAAGGTTCAAGAACCAGGGAGCATAAATTGAAAAGTAATTTGTGACAACATGAGGAACGGTATTTATTGCAAAGTAAATGGTTCAAATCTGGAATGTACCACCTGAGAGTTTGGTGGAGGCAGGTCCAATTGAGGCATTCAAGGGGGAATTGGATCATTATCTGCATATGAATACGCAAGGCTATGGGGATTAGGCATAGGATGGTACTCAATGAATTGCTCGTCCAGAGAGATAGTGAAAATTTTATAGGCTCAACAGCAACCTCCTATGCTCAAACAATCCTGTGACTCAACCTCAATTTTCTCTTTTAAGACACTCCTTAAAATATTCCTCATTTTGCAGTCTTTTTTTGTCATCTAATCCAACATTGCTCCATGTGGCTTGCTTTCACAAAAATGTTGAAGAAACTAATGGCAATACAGAGTTTGGAAGCAAGTTTTCTGAAGTAAACACATTTGAATAAAACTGACTCACTTTGACTGGTGAAATTCAGTCAACTTAGTGGGGGGGGGGAAACAACTTCCAGGCATACCAAAGTGCTCCACAACCAATGAAGTTCTGAAGTGAAATGTGACTGTCAAATTGCTCACAGCACAGTTGCTTGAAACAGCAATGAGTTTATGAATGTTTTGGTGGAATTAGATGAGAAATAATTTGCGTCCAGGATAATGGGTAAAAAGACTGCTTTTTTTTAAAATAATCCCACAGATTCTTTGATGTTCACCTTAGAGAGTAGATGGTTCCTAGGTTTAACATCTCATTGGAGTTTTTTTTTCTCAATTTCTGTCACCTCCCTTAAAAAGGGTGCAATGGATATAGATGACAAACAGAATATCTCGATTGTTGTAGCACTATTACAGGCAATGTACCTTGCCGCTTTCCTTGGGGAATGCTGCTTATCCATACGGCCTTGAGGTCTGGTTGATAGATTCCTTTCAGAATCTCCTTGGGGCTTATGCAGTGTCTCCTCCAAACGCTGTCTGAGTTGGGAGACCTCCATTTGCAAAGCTTGAATCACCTCACTGAAAATATAACATCAAATACAAAAGGTTAAAGATGTAAAGAAAACATCAAATTGAAAATTAACAAAATTCACAACTGATCTTGGAGGAACCTGTTTGGGAGAGGTCATAGCACTGAAAAAGATAAGTAAAAATTTTGAATTGTAGCCTAAGTGTAAGTCTGCAGTCGTGAGTAGAGTGGGTGCTTTCTTGATTATATGTTTTATTGAGCCATAACTCTTGATTAAACTTAAAAGTATAAGCCACAAGTATTAAGTTAACCTGGAGCAGTGTTTTGTAGAGCAATAAGGCGGTGCTATTATCTGGGTCTGCAGGTTGGAAGAAGCAAAAATGGTCTTTAGTAGAGTGATATGCTCTTCTTGTCAGATGTGGGAGTTCAGAGAGAGTTTATGTGTGACTGAGGATTATATCTGCAATAAATGCCATTGGTTGAGAATTCTATCAGATTGAATAGAGCGACAGTTAGAGGCAATGAGGAATTTACAAGAGTAAGGGGGTGTGATGATGGCAGTTATAGGAAGGGGGAAAAGTCGCTGATACAGTCACATAGATGGGTTAACTCCAGGAGAGGTAAGAGAGGTAGGCAAATAGTGCAGGACTCTTCTGTGGCTATCCCCATTTCAAACAAGTATGCTGTTTTGGAAAATATAAGGGATGATGCATTCTCAGGGCAACATAGCCCGAACAGCCAAGTTTCTGGTATTGAGACTGGCCCTAATGCAATGAGGGGTATGTTGGTTGCAAGAGATCGATTGTGTTAGGAGATTGACTAGTCCGAAGTACAGACAGACGTTTCTGTGGCCAACAGCGAAAAATCAGAATGTTGTGTTGCCTCCCTGGTGCCAGCATCAAGGATGTCTCAGAGAGGGTGCAGAATGTTCTCAAGGGGGAGAGGGACCAGCAGGAGGTCATTGTCCACATTGGAACCAATGACATAGGAAGGGAAAAGAATGAAATTCTGAAGGGAGAATATAGAAAGTTAAGCAGGAATTTAAAAAGGTCTTTGAGAATCGTAATATATGGATTTCTACCAGTGCCACGAGCTAGTGAGGGTAGAAATAGGAGGATAGAGCAGATGAATGCATGGCTGAGGAGCTGGTATATGGGAGAAGGATTCACATTTTTGGATCATTGGAATCTCTTCTGGGTAGAAGTGACCTGAACAAGGAGGATGGATTGCACCCAAATTGGAAGGGGACTGATATACTGGCAGGGAAATTTGCTAGAACTGCTTGGGAGGATTTAAACAAATAAGGTGGAGGAGGTGGGACCCAGGGAGATGGTGAGGAAAGAGATCAATCTGAGACTGGTACAGTTGAGAACAGAAGCAAGTCAAACAGTCAGGGCAGGCAGGGACAAAGCAGACAGTAAGGTAGGACTCAAATTAAACTACATTTATTTCCTGAAGAAGGGCTTATGTCCGAAACATCGATTCTCCTGCTCCTTGGATGCTGCCTGACCTGCTGCACTTTTCCAGCAACACATTTTTCAGCTCTGATCTCCAGCATCTGCAGTCCTCACTTTCTCCTACATTTATTTCAATGCAAGGGGCCTAACAGGGAAGGGAGATGAACTCAGGGCATGTTTAGAAACATGGGACTGGGATATCATAGCAATTATGGAAACAGGACTCAGGGATGGGCAGGACTGGCAGCTTAATGTTCCAGGATATAAATGCTACAGGAAGGACAGAAAGGAAGGCAAGAGAGGAGGGGGAGTGGCGTTTTTGATAAGGAATTGCATTATAGCTGTACTGAGGGAGGATATTCCTGGAAGTACATCCAGGGAAGTTATTTGGGTTGAACTGAGAAATAAGAAAGGGATGATCACATTATTGAGATAGTATTATAGACCTCCTAATAGTCAGAGGGAAATTGACAAACAAATTTGTAAGGAGATCTCAGCTATCTGTAAGAATAATAGGGTGGTTATGGTAGGGGATTATGACTTTCCAAACATAGACCTGGGACTGCCATAGTGTTAAGGGTTCAGATGGAGAGGAATTTGTTAAACCTGTCCAAGAAAATTTTCTGTTTGACTATGTGGATGTACCTACTAGAGAAGGTGCAAAACTTTACCTATTTTTGGGAAATAAGGCAGGGCAGGTGACTGAGGTGTCAGTGGGGGAGCAGTGGCCATAATTCAATTAATTTTAAAATAGTAATGGAAAAAGGATAGACTAGATCTAAAAGTCAAAGTTCTAAATTGGCAACAGGCTAATTTTGATGGTATGAGGCAAGAACTTTCAAAAGCTGATTGGGGGCAGATGTTCGCAGGTGAAGAGACGGCTGGAAAATGGGAAGCCTTCAGAAATGAGATAACGAGAGTCCAGAGACAGTATATTCCTGTCAGGGTGAAAGGCAAGGCTAGTAGGTACAGGGAATGTGGGATGACTAAAGAAATTGAGGGTTTGGTTGAGAAAAAGAAGGAAGCATATGTCAGGTATAGACAGGATAGATCGAGTGAATCCTTAGAAGAGGCAGTAGAAGTATAGCTAAGAGGGAAATCAGGAGGGCAAAAAGGGGACATGAGATAACTTTGGCAAATAAAATTAAGGAGAATCCAAGGGGATTTTACAAATACATCAAGAACAAAAGGGTAACTATGGAGAGCATAGGGCCCCTCAAAGATCAGCAAGGAGGCCTTTGTGTGGAGATGGGGGAGATACTAAACAAGTATTTTTCATCAATGTTTACTGTGGAAAAGAAAATGGAAGATATAGAATGTAGGGAAATAGATTGTGACGTCTTGAAAAATGTCTATATTACAGAGGAGGAAGTGCTGGATGTCTTGAAACGCATAAAAGTGGATAAATCCCCAGGGCCTGATCAGGTGTACACTAGAAGCTAGGGAAGTGATTGCTGGGCCTCTTGCTGAGATATTTGTCACAGGTGAGGCACCGGATGACTGGAGGTTGGCTAATGTAAGTGCCACTGTTTAAGAAGAGTGGGAAGGAAAAGCCAGGGAACTATACACTTGTGAGCCTGATGTCGGTGATGGGCAAGTTGTTGGAGGGAATCCTGAGGGAAAGAATGGACATGTATTTGGAAAGGCAAGGACTGATTTGCGATAGTCAGCATGGCTTTGTGCATGGGAAATCATGTCACATGAACTTGATTGAGCTTTTTGAAGAAATTACAAAGAAGATTGATGAGGGCAGAGCAGGAGATGTGATCTATATGGACTACAGTAAGACACTCGACAAGGTTCCCTATGGAAGACTGCTTAGCAAGGTTCGATCTTGCTAGCCATTTGGATACAGAACTGGCTCAAAAGGTAGAAGACAGAGGGTAGTGGATTGCTTTTCAGACTGGAGACCTGTGACCAATGGATTACCACAAAGATCAGTGCTGGGTCCACTACTTTTTGTCATTTCTTAAGTGAATTGGATGTGAGCATAAGAGGTATAGTTAGCAAGTTTGCAGATGACATCAAAATTGGAGGTGTAGTGGACTGCAAAGAAGGTTACCTCGGATTGCAAAGGGATCTTGATCAGATGGGCCAATCAGACCAGGACTTATACACTTAATGGTATGGTCCTAGGGAGTGTTGCTGAATAAAGAGACCTTGGAGTGCAGGTCCATAGTTCCTTGAAAGTAAAGTTGCAGGTAGATAGGATAGTGAAGAAAGCGTTTGGTATGCTTTCCTGTATTGGTCAGAGTATTGGGTACAGAAGTTGGGAGGTCATGTTGCGGCTGTACAGGACATTGGTTAGGCAACGTTTAGAATATGGCATACAATTCTCGTCTCCTTCCTATCGGAAGAATGTTGTGAAACTTGAAAGGGTTCAGAAAAGATTTACAAGGATGTTGCCCGGGTTGGAAGATTTGAGCCATAGGGAGAGGCTGAACAGGCTAGGGCTGTTTTCCCTGGAGCATTGGATGCTGAGGGATGACCTTATAGAGGTTTATAAAATCATGAGGGGCATGAATAGGGTAAAAAGACTGGGTCTAGGGCAGTCCAGAACTCGAGGGCATAGGTTGAAGGTGAGAGGGGAAAGATGTAAAAGGGACCTAAGGGACAACTTTTTCACATAGAATGTGATGCATGGCATGGAATGAACCGCCAGAGGAGGTGTTGGAGGCTGGTACAATTATATTTAAAATACATCTGGATGGGTATATAAACAGGAAGGGTTTGGGGGGGATATGGTCCAGATGCTGGCAGGTGGGACTAGATTAATTTAGGATATCTGATCGGCATGGACGAGATGGACTGAAGGCCTGTTTCCATGCTGTAGATCTCTATTACTCTAACTCATTCACAAAGTTTTTGCAATACACAAATTAACTTCAGGGGACTGATACCTTTTAGGTAATTTTCTGGACCAACAGGTTACCCAAGCAGCAACTAATTAAACTGCAATCCTATTCCAAATGCCAAATTGAATGTTAGTTATTTTAAGCTGGAGTTTATGCCTGTGTAGGGGTGTCTGCGGGCACTTGAGATTATTAATTGACTTACATTTAATTCCACAGAAGTCCTACTTATATACTTTATAGATTCTGATCAATACTCACTCTCTCGCTGAGTGAACACTCAAAGGACTGGAACTGTAATGGACTTTCGGATGGAAAGTTAATGGTGATGAGTTCAGAGATGAGCGATGACGTTTCTGCTTGGCATAGGCACTGAGGCCACTTTGAACATCGGGTTCAGACTCTGTGCGACCTTAAATAAAGTAAGGACACAGCTTTGCAGGCTCACTTTATTTCTCCAAAGGAATGACAATTAAAAAAGACCATTGCAATATTGCTTAAAAATGTGAGAAAATGCAGCTTCAAATGTACTCTTATTGCACTAGCCATGCACTTTAACAGATTCATTGTGACAATATCCTTTTTTTAACCAGATTGGATCATTTTCTTCCTCTGGCAGTCATCATTAGGCTTTGTCTGGACAAGATCATTGACTTCCATGAACTTCGGCCATTTTCCGCTGTACACACCCCATTGCACTGAATTTGACTGAGACCATCTTAAGGTTATTTCAATTAGGGGAATTATGGAAGAGACAGAAATACAGTTAGGAGAGACAGGAGGTAGTATAGTGTAGTGGCAAAATCACTGGCCTCTTTGTCCAGAGGGTCAGGCTAAAGTACTGGGTCCATGAGTTCGAATCCCACCGTGGTGGAATTTGGCTTCAATTATTGGAAAGTAAACTGGAACAACAGCTAGTTTCAGTAATGGCAACCATAAAACCATTGTGAATTATTGTTAAAAGCCCATCTGGTTCAGTAATGTCCTTCAGGAAAGGAATTCTGCTATCCTTGCTTGATCTGGCCTACATGTGATGCCAGACCCACAGCAATCTGGTTCACTCTTTAAGTGCCCTCTGATGTGGCTGAGCAAACTACTCAGTTCAAGGGCAATCAGGAATGAGTAACAAATACAGGCCTTGCCAGTCATGCCCTATCCTGTGACAGCATAAAAAAAAGACTGAGATATGAGACAGTTAGAGATATGGAAATGAGAGATTTTCATGGATTTAGATTGGATTTGACCCCTGGTGTCTGTGGTCAAAGGCTAAATTGGTTGTTGAGATTTTTGGGATTGTTAGAAGTAGTGAGCACACAGTTTGCCAGGACAGTAAGTCATTACTGCTTCACTGCAGATCCCAGCTATTTTAATGTGCCTCCCTATAACCTTTCCATTCCCTAAACTGTACACTATTTCCTCAAAAGAGAGCTGACAGGTACTTTTTATTCTAGACTTCAGATGTCTTTAATGCAAAGTAGAGTAGGGCTGCTGGCCCTTATTGTTTTGTTCCTGTCACCAAGTATCTCAATTTTGGAAGCAAATGTGCAATCAAAGTCACACTAAGAGTCAAAGTACAAAAGTCAGAAGCTGCATCCTTCTAATTGGTGAAGGTTACGAGCCCAACTGACAGCTGGAACCTTGTCAACTGCCCTTGGTACAATTCTAAAACAGTTCTACTTACTAACAAAGGTCTCCTGTTCAAACTCACTCATTACGCTGCCTGTCCACTGCTGAGGTGAGGTAGTACGGGAAGCATCTGCTTGTAGAACACTGTCCTTCCTCATGACATCATTCAGTCGTGCTGTTGGAGAGCGCTCACGTTCAGCAGCATCTTGATGCTGGGTTTCCTGAGACTGTTGCCTTCGCAGAGCAGCTTTTTCATCCTGACGCGGCGATTTCAGTGAAGTCGCCCTTTGGTTTTGAAGTCTGTGATCAGAGGAAAGTAAAGACCGAAAGTTAACTACTTTTCAGAAGGAACTGTCACACTCAGCTTGTGTGTGTGAACTTAGGGAATTGCAATAAATCAAGGGCAGTGGCCTCTCGTTATTCTTCTTGGACAAGACTCAGGAGTCGCGAGCCAGTTAGGAGGATCACACAATAATGAACAACATTTACACGCTGCTGTTGCTAGATTAACAGCACCAACACCAGCTCTTTCGCAGGCTGTTAGGAGCCCTCCTCATAGCCTGACATTACACTAATTGAGTCGAACAAAGAACAGTGCAACATATTGTAGAATCCCTGCAGGCCAGAGGCAGGCCATTTGGCCCATCGAGTCCATACTGACCCCGTGAAGAACATTCCACTCCTATCCCATAACCCTTCATTTCCCATGGCTAATCCACCTAACCTGCACATCCCTGGACACTATGGGCAATTCAGCATGGCTAATCCACCTAATCTGCACATCTCTGGACTGTGGGAGGAAACCAGAGCTACCGGAGGAAACCCACACAGACACAGGGAGAATGTACAAACTCCACACAGACAGTCACCCGAGGGTGGAACCAAACCTGGGCTCCTGGTGATGTGAGGCAGCAGTGCTAAACACTTCCCAACATTTAGTATTGATACTAAATGTAAATATTGTAAAATGTATCACTACATAACTATGGGTTAAAGATGAAAGGCTCAGAACAGACTGACATCTACATAGAACATGACAGTATTAATATACAACATTACCATTGCATTGAGTGAGGAATCAGTATTGTACCTGCTCTGAGTGGGTTGATGCTCTGGAGTCTGAATGGCTGGTGTGAGTCTGCTGCTGTCAGAGCCCACAAACCCACTGTCAGTCTCTGGAGAAACAATGCGTTCCTGGAAAAGCAGAACAGCCCCTTCAATATTGCACGCTCAGCAAAAGGCTCTTTATTTACCTACAAGGTCGAGTTCATTTTCAGAACAACAGAAGCTGCCCAGACATTTACTCGGAGTGGGAGAAAGAGATCCTTCTCTGCAGCCGACTGCACCCTGGCAGAGCACGTGTCTCCCCGTGACTGTGGAATCTAAGGGCAGGAGCTGTTCCTTCCAGCTCGCTCAGCATTCCTTGCTTCAGTATCAGACCCACTAAAGCTTGAGGCATCTGTTACCATGAGGCAGTGGGGAGAGACCAACATCTAAGGTTATCGGACCCTCCCGGTCCTCAAATGTATGTAAATATAGTCTTGTATGAGTAAGAAATGCCTTTGGTTTGTTTGCTGGATAGATTCAAACTCTAATGTTTGTTTTGTTCCTTCATATGTTACTGTACAGAACCGAGCTGCCTCAGTGACAAGATACTTTTATGAATAAAGTATATTTTTCAAATAAATCAGAGGTGATTGAGAAAAAAATCTGACATTTCCCAGAAATCAATTATTTTTACATTGAAAAATTCTAAACTTACACAGCTCCATTCTTCATATAATATTGGAACATCTTAATTGCTACAAAGTCAAACTTACAAATGTGTTATCTGAGACAAATTTTGGCGATAGATGAACTCTATCAGTATAGACAGTCATATTCCATCAGCTCTTTAAAACCTTCCTTACTGCATATCTCATTTCTTTGAGTGCACTTTAAGTTACGTCGCACCCCCTATTATTACCTTCCTTATTTGACAACCACTTTATTCTGATTATGCTTCTGTAAACACTGTCAGAGGTTTTCTTGCAGTAAAAGGTGTTCAAGGTAAATAAGTGTTTGTTATCCAGTATCACTTTCACAAAACCAATCACACTTTTAGATCAGCTCTGTCTCACATCGAACAATAACTCTTGTTTCTCACAAAAAAACAGAAATTGCCAGAGAAACTCAGCAGGTCTGGTAGCATCTGTGGAAAGAAAGCAGAGTTGATGTTTTCGGTTGACTCTTCTTCAGAACTGATTGTACCTTGGAAAAGGTTGGTGTACTTGCTGAAAATGGGGTGGGGGGGGTGATGTCGTCAATAATGGCGGGAGACAGAGAAAGAGAACAGCAGTTGGGCAAAGGAATGGGTGAAGGTCAGCCTGAGGGAATCAGTAGCTGCTAATGGGGACCATTAGAGGCTGACAATGAGATGTCTGTGCCAGTAGTCCATGTGATGACAAGGTCTGCTGTCTGAGCACTGGGGACAGACATGGAAGGAGGTGTTCAGGCCATAAAATTATTGAACTTGATAAGGAGTCCTGAAGGCTACAGGGTCCCCAAGTGGAAAATGAGGCGCTGTTCTTCCAGCTTGCGCTGGAGCACTTGCAGCAAGCCGGGCACAGAGATGGTGGCCAAGGAACATGGTGGTGTACTCAAAAGGCAGGCATCAAGAAGGGTTATTGTTGTGAGCAGAACATAGCAAAGTGGTTGCCCAGTCTTCACTTTGTGTCCCCAGTGCAGAGGTGAGCAGTGAATGCAGTAGACTAGATTGAGCATAGTGCAGGTAAAGTAGTGCTTCACCTGGAAGGTGTGTTTGGGCCTTTGGATACTGAAGAGGAAGTAAATGGGTAGGTGGTACACCTTCTGCGGTTGCAGGGGAAGGTGCCGTAGGGTTGTGGGGGAGGTGTTGGAAGTGGAGGAAAAGTGGACCAGGTGTTCTGGAGTGAATGGTCCCTGCACAAGGCTGACAAGGGAGGGGGAGGGGAATATGGGTCTGGTAGTGGATCCCACTGGAAATGGTGGTTAATGATTGACTCGATGTGGATGCAGGTGGGATGGTAGGTGAAAACAAGGGTGACCCTACCAGTATTGTGGGAGGGAAGAGAGGGGGTGAGGGCCGAAGTGCCGGAGCTGGATTGGACTCAGCCGAGGGCCCTGTCAGCCATGGTAGTGAGGAATCCTCGGCTGAGGAAGAAGGTGGACATTTCAGAGGCCCCTTTGTTGAAGTTGGGATAATCAGAATAGATGTGACGGAGATAGAGGAACTGGGAGAATGGAATAGAGTCTTTACAGGAAGCAGGATATATACAGTTATGGTAACTATGAGAATTGGTGGGTTTATAGCGGTTGCAGAAATGAAAACAAAGATAGCCACGACTGTCACTAATCTCATTTCATCTGGTCATTTCCTACCCACTGCCTCCCTTTACACTGGGGAGACAAAACGCAAACTGGCGTTTGGCGACCCTTCAGGACTCAATATCAAGTTTAGTAACTTTAGAACTTGAGCACTTTCGTCCATGTCCTTATCCCAAGACCCACACATCAGGCCTTGTCATCACATGGGCTCCTAGTACAAACGCCCCATTGTCAACCTCTAATGGTCCCCATTAGCAGCTATTGGTTCCCCTAAATTGTTCTTTACCCATTTCTTTTCCTACCCAACTGCTGTTCTCTTTCTCTGGGCTCCATCTCCACCTTCTCATTTCCTCCTTGCCCCAGCACACATAGTAACCTTTTCCTAGCTACAACTAGCTCTGAACAATAATCACTGGACATAAAACATTAACTCTCTCTCCACAGATGCTCCCAAACTGCTGGGTAATGCTGGTAGTATGATTGTGACTTTGTTCCATTTTGCTTTCTCCTTCTCAAAACCACTTATTACACTGAAGTTTGCAGGATGTGTGGCTCAGAAACAGGCCTTTCAGCCCTAACAGCCCATGCTAGCGTTTATGTTTCTCTTCAGCCTCTTCCCATATTTCTCCTGATGAAGGGCTTATGTCCAAAATGTCGATTCTCTTGCTCCTCAGATGCTACCTGATCGGCTGTGCTTTTCCAGTGCCACACTTTTCGACTGGCGTCTCTGTATAGATCAGTGGGCTTAATGTGAAAAGCATCATCTTTGGAAACTTCCAAATTTTTAAATCTGTGACTGGTGTCTAAAGTTAATTCTCATGTCACTTTCTAACCCATATTCATGCTGGTCAGAACTTCGGACTTCTTGTGAAAATTCAACTGTCTCACCTATAAATGTTTTTGCTATCCCATACAAATCACACAAATTGCAATGAACCAGCTTAAAATAATTCCACTGGAGACAGAGAGAGGCTGTTGTTCCTTCACCTTCACACCTTTAGTCAGGTGTATTGTTGCAACAGGCGATAAATTGTCAGCACGAATAAATGCTGATGACGCACAATGGGATCAGAGGGTTGAGGCAGTGGGCCTGCAGCATCTCTGCTGCCATCTGGTGTAGCTTTCTGAAGTTACAAGAGCTCACAGCAGATGGGAAGCTGCTGACATCTGGGAATCACTGAAACAATTAATTTTTAAAATGCTAAATGAAAAGAACTGACCAATTAAACACATTGAAATTGGAGTTCGCCGCTCTGTATTACTCACACTCCTTTCAGTAAATCCCAGGCAGCAATGACTCTCGATACATAAATCTGCTGACAGAAATCCTCTTGGAACTAATCCACTGCAGTATTTAAATTGTCTTATTTTTGACTCATAATGTTGATTCATTGGTAGATTCAGTAGAAGGCTATCATAAGAATTTCTAAGAGGATTTAAGGCATAATAATATTTTCAGCTCTCTAGTACCTGGTTTACTAAATATTGGGACTGTATATAAAACACTTCATCACTGAATTAATATCAGGCCAAGGCTGAACTAAAGATGGTTCAGTTAATAGCCAGTTAGTGATTTTTAAAGCAGATATAATCTGCAATGCTAATGAGTCACTGAGGTGCAAATGCATATCAAATTATTGTTATTGTTAGTGCAGATTTTGATCAGGTTATTCTGAAGACACTCAGCGTAACATTTATTCTCGTGTCAACAACAAGCTAAAATATAATGTGCTATGGGACTGAATAATAGAGGTGCACATACTAAAGAGGCTGGAGTGTGTCATCATTCAAGTGCTCCATGTGATATTTTTCCTGATGACCAGTTCTGGTACCTTGTGGAATTTGTCGTCTATTGTATTCTAACCTACTGAAACAAGTTCTTTGAGATAGTTCAGTCACCAACTCTCCTATTTGTTTGCTTTGGAGTGATTAGTAGTGGAGGATATACCACTGTAGAATATCTACACGAAATATTTGTTAGATAACAAGAATGCTTATTGCATGAATCCCTTATACACCATCTCCCTGAAAGCTGTCCCCCCATCCCCCATGGTTAACCCTTATCCAACAATGTTTACAACTATATTATGTTTACCATTACCACCTCAACTCCACCCCCACGTCTCTGACTTCATAAATGCAGGTGGTTCGGACATGTTACACCTCCCTCAGAATACACTCTCTTCAGACATGGTCGCTTGGTCAATCTCTTGCTCGAGGACTGTTAACCATGATTCTGATCTGTGGATCACTTCTAGGCTGAAGGATTTTTTACTCCTGGGATATCCATTGCAGAGGATGTTGTTCTTTGTAGATATTGCTTTTGGTGCATTATTTCAACAGGACCATTTTGGTCCATTATCTTATCTGACTCAGGTAGTTGCCTGACAACATTAACTGGGAAACTTGAATCTTGTGAATATCCATCATGGAAGAAAGCTGCTCTGTTACTTCAGTTGCCCATTATGGTAGCTAATGTACTCTCGGTCATGCCAATGAAGGATTGCTACTCACATGGCCCTCTCTGTCACTGGCATTGACCATGCTGTTTTAGAAGACAAAGCATTGACATTTTCACCTTTCCTATGAAATCTGTGATGTCCTCTATGTTGATAGTGTTAAACAGCTCTTTTATGTTAATACAAGTGACCTCACTTGGTTGTTTCTCCTGTTGGGTTCTGCCAGGAGCCTGAGAGGCCCAATGAAGTTATCTCCTGGTTAGCCCTTGATTGGTTGGTGGATTGGTTGGATTGACTAGTTCCTGGACCAGTGTTTGGACAGCCATTCATCTCTAGATCAATTGTACTCTTGGACGTAGTCAATCTCCTCCAGCTCTTCTGATGAAGTTGGTTTGAGAAGTGCATGCAGACTCAAAAGGGAAGTTGGATCATTGTGGACAATGTACACATTTTCAACTGTCTTCTGTGTGTTGTGCTATAGTGTAACCAATAGCACTCCTTATGCTTCTGTGTGTTATTCCATCTTTGCCACATAGTTGAATCATTTTAGGCTGTATTATCTGGTTCTTCAGCCATGATAACCAGACTTCTATCAAGCACAAAGTCAAATAGAATGTCTATTGTTGTAGACAAGTTCCGTCTTGATGAACTATTTCTGTTAAAGATGTCAGGGTATCTTCTCCAATGGAGCTATCTTGTTTAATGCAGGTAACATTGAAGGGTGGTATGAGTTCCATTTTGTAGACCTCTCTGTGTGCATGGCCAACACAATGTGTTAATTCTGCACATTGTCATTATTGCTGTAATCAAATCCTCTTGTATTAAAGGCTAACATTCCCTTACCCATCCACACAACTTGCTGTATATGCATGTCTGCCTTCGGTGACTTATTAATAAGGACACCTATGACCCTTTGTACATCTTTACACTCTCCAACCTTTTACCATTTAAGAAATGCACTGCACATCTGTATCTCTGACCAAACTGGATAACCTCACATTCTTCCACATTTTGTTCCACTTGCCTTGTTCTTGCCCATTCCCTCTGTCCAAACCCTCCTGAAGCTGTTTCACATCTATCTCAAAACACACATTCCCATTTAGCCATGTCATACCTGCAAATGTGGAAATATTCCATTTGATCCAATATATATTGTAAACATCTGGGGCCCAAGCACTGATCCATATGGCTCCTCACAAGTTACAGCCGACCAACATGAGATTAACCCATTTATTCCGCCTGGTTTTGTCTGCTATAGCAATCTTAAATGCCAGTACATTACTTCCTATCCTTTCTGCTTTAATCTTTTTAACTAGCCTCTTGTGGGAGAACCATCTGAAAATCTAAGTAGACCATACCCATCAGCTCTCCTTTATCAATTTTACTAATTTTTTCAGTAACATCTTCACAATATTTCATTAGTTTTATTAGAGTTAACGTTTCAGGTCCAGTCTGAAGAAAGGTCACTGGACCTGAAACATTAACTCTACTTTCTCTCCATAGATGCTGCCAGACCTGCTAAGTTTTTCCAGTAATTTCTGTTGGTGTTTCCGATTTCCAGCACCCACAGTTCTTTGGGTTTTTTTGTTTAGTATCCACACATTCGTCTTCTGATCGGAGATCCTCTCTTACTAATAGACCAAACCCGTCCTTTTTCTCTTTGCCTGTCCTTCTTTACCAACAAATATCCTTGAAACATTGCAAGTCCTGATCACCATGCAGGCATACTTCTGTAATGGCAATTAGATCATACCTATATATCTCTGGTAGTGCCTTTATATTGTCCACCTTGTTGAGAATGCTCATACATTCAGGTAGGCTGTCCTTTACTTTGTCTTTTTGACATCAATCCCTTTTTGGAACATACTCAATGCTCAGCTTTTTTTGCCCTTCCTTCTCGTCACCTTAGCATCTTTGCCAACTTCTCTAACATCATGGTGCATGCAGCTTCACCAAACAAACCCAGTGATTCAGGAAGGCAGCTCTCTACTGCTGTTTCCAGGGCAAGTAGAGATTGACAATAAATTTGGGCCCAGTCAGCAAAGCCAACCTCCCCTAAATGAATATGAACATGCAAACCTTCATTCAGGATGTGAAAGCTGACTGGATTTCCTAGCAATCAGGCAGTGGATTAGTTGCCGGTCTGATTTTGACTCGTATTAATGATGGAATGACGAAGCTGGGGCTGCTGAGTTGGCCTTCAATGACTGGCAGCTCCAGAACTTGGCATTGCTAAGGTGGCGGCCATATTTGCTGCTGATACAACAGCTCCTGCACTCCGAGGATAGTGGATCACCCACGGAAAAGGTAGCTGCTGTTTAGGGGAAGGGGAAGTAAGGATTTTTATTTATGTCATGCAATGTGGGTCTCACTGGCAAGGCTGGCATTTGCTGCTCATTCCTAACTGCCCTTGACTGTTAGCTTTTTAAGAGAGTAGTCAACGGTTAACAACATTGCTGCAGGTCTGTGGTCACATATAGGCCACACTAGATAAGGGGAACAGATTTCTTTCTGGAAAGGATAACAGCGAAGTGCTTTTTACAACAATTGATGATATTCCTCACAGCCACCAGTAATGCCATTAGCTTCATATTCCCAATGTATTAGTTAATTGACTTTAAATTCCACCAGCCACCATGGTGAGATTTGAACTTGCATGCCAGGGCATTAGACAGTCTCTGGATGCATAGTGCAGTGACAGTACCATTGTGGCACCATCTCCCTAAGGTAAAGGGGTGAGGGGAGGCAGTCCAAGGGGGTTGAAAGCAAGGGTAGTGGGTTGGTTCTAAGGAGCCACTTCTCTGCCTTACTCCCAGTCTCTTGCTTGTGCACAGATCGATGGATTCACCTTGCCCTCTCAGCCTGCTCCCACCAGTGATCCAGTGTGTGAATCAACTCTTTCTTGATGCAGCTGGACCTAAAACAATTGTGGCCCGTGTGGGAGTAGGCCCTGAAGTGATCATCAAACCTCATGTACTTTTCAGGGACTTCCAAAAGCCCGCAGCTCCACACCAAAATGGCTTTCAGCCCCCCACTTCAAAATGACTAACTTGGTCTCAGCAGGAGCATTATGCTAGGTGTTCCTGACCCATAGTAAAAGCTGGTGGAGGAAAAGGGTGCAAGATTGGGAGTGCAGATGAATTTCAGATTTCTTCCAAATCAAAACTAAATATTGGCCACTCACATACTGAAACCGGTCTCCGCAACCTGATTAAAATTACTATCTGACTTAAACCACCCACTGATGGTGAGGGAAGGTAATATATAGATCATGTAGAGTAGGGATCTTATATTGCAGTGGTAGTGTCCCTATCTCTGAGCCAGGAAACCAATGTTCGAGTCCTACCTGCACCAGAGGTGTTTCATAATGCCTCAGAACAGAGCTATGACCATGTGCTGGAATATGTGATGAGAATAATTAGGTCCTTGGTTTTGACTGGCATAGACTTGATGGGCCAAAGGGCCTTTCTCTTTGCTATGGACCTCTATGACTCTGAACAGGTTGATTAGAAAATAAATGCACAGCCAAAAACCATTCACCGCTCTCCAACTTTCAGTATCTAATTCAAAGCAGAATTCAAAGAGAGTTTGATCCTTTCTCATGTTAAGTGTTTCCCCATGAGGTGTGGAAGACTTCAGAGTTTGCCTTGCAGTTACTCTGTGATAGAAATTTCAAACAGCTCCCAGCTCAATACTGGGATATGGACAGTAACACTGTTCCTTTAGTGTGTATTGCAATTTCTGCACATGGCAATGTTGGACGTGGAGCAGAGCGTCCCCTGAGTGTTTGGGTTGATTTTCAATTGTGGCTGCTGATGGGCTCATGTAAAATGGCCACTGGAGGGCACCATGCAAACGGAGGCAAAATCTAAAACCATCAGCACTGTAAACTGTATCCCTTTGTGAAACCAAATGAGCAACCAGTATTACCCAGAAACAAGATGCTGGCTTGGAACTCAGTCAATAAATAAAAGGAAAGTGTTTATTGAAATACAGTCTGAGGTTTTCAAAACGGTTTTACGTCACTAATGACGTGCACATCTATGCGTGGTACTTAATGTCTGGACATTGAGGAATCTCTGCAGACCCATGCACTGTGCTATTTTACCTTGTAGCAACAAACATTAAATCTCAGCTTTGAGGCTGGGCAAGTAACTCTGACTTTCCCAGTCGCCAGAAACAGCCATTGATAGAAAATGTAAAACGCAGGTCCATATGGAAATGGCGTTTGGATAACACCTATACCTGAAGTGGAAGCCTGTTTGTTTTCTATTCAGAGCCCTGCTGTGTGTTTTCACGTTTTGGCGGGTGACTCGTGTTTCTTATGTTTTAACTCTCGACTGGCCATGGTTACCTGTTTTATTTTCCCTGTGCTACAAATATCTAATGGCTGAAGATTTGGTATCAAATCCATACTCCCTTCCCCAAATAACCAAACCTTTGAGGCGCATCACATTGTAAGTGGTTGCAGTTACCTCCAGAGGGATTAATGTGGTTTGGTGCAGAGCTTTGCGAGAGATGTTCTCAGGAGAAGCAATTCCGTCCACATAACTTAGACCTTTTCGAGACAAAAGGTCCTTCTTTTCCGAAAGGGGCATTCCATTCGAGGTGGGAGATCTGCTGCGTAGTCCGGTTTTGGTTTCTGTGGGTAACAACTCCTCTGGTTCCAGTACTGGCCCATAGCCATCCTTAAAAGCATCACCGAGTGTGGTTTCCCATTTTATTGCTTTGTTCCTTTTGTAAATGAAGAAAACATCACTATCCGATTGAAGCTTAGGAAAAATCAACAACAATGAGATATAAAACACTCAATATTAAAGGAGCTGTATTAAACAGGATAGTTGTTGCATCAAATTCCAAGAAAATGGTTGTTGTGAAGAAGTGGCTAATTGCTTTCGCTGCCTTTAGAGGGTGATGGATACCACGGGGTGGGGTGGTTGGAGTGCTTTATCTCCCCCCCTCCAACTCCATTTTGATTTATCCCCCTATCCTTCTCCCTCACCTATGATGGTCTTCATTGACTGGAACGGGTTTTAAACATAAGTTATTCCATTCAAATCATGGGTGATTAGCTGGGGTGGTTAACGGGTGATAAGAAATACTATGGGTGATTCAGGTGTGTGTAAGAGTATTTATGAATAAAAAAGTGTGGGTATTAACCTATTCAAAATGGCTCCTACTCACGGTTCTGATGTTTTACTGCTGCATTTGTCCAGATGGTCTTTAGGAGTCTTTATCCCTCCATCTTGGATTAGGTCTATCATTCTAATCTCCTGAACATGTGCAGTTGGAGGTGACTGAGGAGTCTCAGGGATTCCCCTCGTCCTCTCAAGACCGAGCGACAGAGGTAAATCCTTGACGTTTTTATATCTGGAAAGCAGGTAGCAAACACTTTGTTTATGGGGAGAAGTGGGGAGGACAAAATTGCAAAGCCTCAAATTGAATTTAGAGGCTCAGAACATTGAACAGCAGGAAAGCACAAGTGAGTGAATTTTATCTGAGCACCAGGGGTTGACCGTTTTCTTATGTAACTTGGTATCTGTTGTGCTACGGCAAAGATTCCAGTCCAGACAAGACACAACATCACAATTTCTGAGTACCCGCCTTCAGTCAAACTCTGTGTAATGGAGTCAGTATAGACTAAGTGTTGGTAAGAATGCAGTAATAATAGTTCTCCCAGAGACCAGACAGACAATGGACTGAAGTCTGTGATGTTACAGTCTTGTAAACAATGGTGGTACAAGTCACCTTCAAAATATCTGACTTTACAGAACATGTCCATCTGTGTTATATATTACATGAACAAACATACATAGAAAATTACAACCAGCATCTGTACCTACAATCTCCACAACATACTACAGCGACTCGTCAGGTCACTACTTTTAGTGGCTTAGAATGGTAAAGATACTTCAAGAATACCAATCTCTAACATAATATTTTAAAAATTATCCAATCAATATATTGAAAATATTAGGCAAAATGAAAAATTCTAATTATTTTCTTCAAATATATTCTCACTTAAATTCTTCCCCTTTGGGTAATACAGCAGAAGATGTGGTAAGGTTCCTGGACTGATTAGCAGTGTATGGGGGCACATCTACATTCGATACACCTGGGCCTGGGTGGGGGGGGGCGGGGGGGAGGTGGGAGTTAAAGTGGGAAGATGAAGGTTTAGATCGGTGGGTTGGGTGGGGATTTGGGCAAGTTCAGAGCCTAAGGAGTTAATGGGGAGGGCAGCCAAGCAGGAAATATGTACATTTGAGGTGTCACCAAGAGTAAAAGGCTGAACCTGAGATTCACCGAAAAGAGTGCTGTCATCCCACCATGTTGGAAATAACACGCTTGAAATGGAGATGATAATGGCTGTGAGCACAACTGAGTGGGCAGGGAAGTATTTTGTTCTGAGAGGGAAGGGGCTTCAATTTGAGGCAATATAACACTGTTGAAATGGTGATACCTACCAGCACTATGTACCAAATGAACCCTTGGCATTAACCGCCTGGGTGCAGCCCAGGTCCTGGCCCCCATGTACCTTTGACCATAGGCAGAGCTGAATGTGGTTCCCCCTCTGGCTCGATGCCCTGTCTCCTTATGAGGAAGGGCCAGCTGGAATGAGCTCAAGGTCCACTGTCACGTTGTTGCCTTGCTGCTGGTGCTAGAGCAATGGAATATAGGTCCGTCTGTATTCTGGCAGTCCCTGAGACCAGGTGGAACTGGCTCTCCACGGCAGACACTGAATGCAGGGCTGAGGCAACAGGGTCCCAACTGCCCCGTTGCAGCCGTTGTGCCAGGTGGTCAATGCACTCCCCCACGAAGGTGCCTGCTGCTCCTGGGTCAACGTGTGGAGAATTCATATATACTCACTAATGGCTGACACCACAGCAGTCCTCTCCTGTCTGGGCTGGAGCAGGTTGCTGGTCAATGCCAGTCCTCTGCCAGCTGCAGACACCAGCATGTGCCCGACTCTAATCTCAGTACCTTATACCTCGAGGTGTCCCCTTCTAGGCTGCTGGGGGGGGGGGGTTGAGGTGTGAATGCAGGAGGCAGTCTTGGCTCCCAGAGATATCCATACCTCCTTCCTCAGGCATGGAGGAAACCATGTCTAGCAGTGCCACCCTCTCCACTGGAGACTGTGGAAATGCCACTCATACTAACAGGAGAAAATGTGTCATGAACAAGTAGCCCATTAGGAATACACGAGGTAAAAACAATGACTGCAGATGCTGGAAACGAGATTCTGGATTAGTGGTGCTGGAAGAGCACAGCAGTTCAGGCAGCATCCAAGGAGCTTCGAAATCGACGTTTCGGGCAAAAGTCTTTCCTGATGAAGGGCTTTTGCCCGAAACGTCGATTTCGAAGCTCCTTGGATGCTGCCTGAACTGCTGTGCTCTTCCAGCACCACTAATCCAAAATTAGGAGTACATGCCCAGTGGGGTGATGGGAGAGTGGCACAGAATGGCACAAGGCTTCTCACTCAGTTGCCAAGACATTGATGTTTCTGTGTCTCCATGGGAGCCTTCCTAGTTCCGACCAGTGATGGTCAAGATCCTCTCTTCATAGGGGGACAGGAAGGAGCTCCCCCACCTACCTCATCCTGACACTTTCAGCCCTCTGATAGGACGTCCTCTCCTGGAATGAGAGGAAAAGAGGAAACTGAGTGAGATGGGAGTGGATGAACCCACTGTTAGTGAAGGTGCAGACGGGGAAAAGTGGGTGAAGCATCCCGAGTGAGTGAGTAGGCAGTGCATATGCAGGCAGATGGATGAGACGTTGGGATGGATGACAGTGAGTGAGGGAGGAAGCGGTGTGCAATAGTGAGGGTGGTAGAGTCTTGGTGGGAGGTGGGTGCAGTCAGTGTGAGTGTGAGGTAGCAGAGAGGAGATGGTGGCACTTATCCTGGCGGAGACAGGGTGGTTCAATGACCTCCGCGCAGCACTGCTGCATGGTTGACATTGCACTGACCTGAGTGGCACCTCAGATCAAGCTGGCAGGGTATGGTGCTGTGGCCTCCTCTGTCAGTCCTAGGTGAAAGAGGACAGCTTTCCACTGTATCACTACATTCCCCCCGGACCTCCAAGTCTTTGTCCACGAAACATGGTGCCAGTCTCTCTTTGTCTGCCCTGTTTGGAGCCAATGTATCGAACAATGCCAGGCAGCTCTGGGCTGCCAACCACTTGACCACGTGCACAAAGGGCTTTTAAATATGGTGTGACTGTTAGGAATTCTGGGATATCCCAGCAGCAGTAAATACTTCTGTTTCTGGTGCGTGAGAGAACTGGGCTAGCACAGAACCAGCCGGATGCCGTAGATGTGTGTGGTCCTGAGTTAATGCAGACTATAGCCCAGGAAAACTTGCTAGACCTTGCAGAGAGGAACTGTCCACGAAACATGACAAAATGACACTTAGCCGACATCTGGTAGGATTCAGATCTTGGTAACTCCACAAAATAAGATTCTGTGAATCTGTATTTTCTGCTAATATGCAAATTAGGAGTCTTCTGATCTGAAAGACTGACAATTATTGAAAAAGAAATACAAGCAAAACAATAAGAAATAAGTCATGAGAAATCAGCATGGTTTTAGTATTCATTTCTTCGATAAGCTCTCCTTCACATACTTCAAAATCCAGCATTAGAGAACTGTGAAACTGCTTGATGAGAATTATCTCTGGGTATTTATTTAGCAGAAAAACAAAATATCAAACAAACTGTTGTTGACAATCTAAGGTTATATAAATGCTCTTGTGCTCTTGCTGGTCAGTTCCTCTGGTAACTGGGAAGATATTTTCTAATTGAGCTACTCAGAGATGTAGGTACACATGTGGGACTTGAACCAACTAGAAAGATTCGATATTCGAATGTATTATGATCAGGAAATGTCTGCTTCCTTTGCTCAGGGATACTAGCATTGCTCCACAAGAGCCCTCAGACATTGGGAGCAGAACGTCCTTGAAACCCGGAGCAGAGCTGTGCCAGTTGGTTGACTAACATGAGAAGGATAAATCGTTTGATGCATATGAGTTTGCACCAGGATTGATCACTACATTATGAAGAAAGGGATGCAGTTGAGACATGAATTCTTAGCTGGAATTTCCTGAGGGTCGACAGTGTGATGTTCCATGATTTGGAACATTGACATGACCTGGAAGGAGAGACTAATCAAGCAATGAAACGAGATAATCTTAACTGCACTCACTGCTCCAACAGTTGGTCAAAATTATCCTTCAGTTGCATTGTCTTGTGCTTCAGGCTTTCAGGAATGGCATCTCCGCCCTCACTTTCTCCACTCACGGAGCTCACCTCCACATCCACCATTCCATGTTGGAGTGCTGCACTTGGAACTACGCTCTGCAGAATACAGAAGAAGATTAGTCTTGAAACTCCTCAATTCAACACAGCATGTTGTTTAGATGATTTTGGACAGTGATATAATGGATCTTAAAACAGCTAAGAAAATCCATAGGAAAGACAATTACAGAGCATTTATCACACTTGAAGAACATTTCCCAAGGCATCACAACATGAAGTACTTCTGGAAATGTAGTGTTGGCAAAACTGCAACTAGTTTGTGCAGAACAGTGTCACACATACGGTAAGACGAATGAGCAAATGAGCCATAGATTTAGGAATAAAGGAATAGGTCAATGAGAAAGTCTCTGTTTTTGTTTAATTAGTGCCTGGAATGTAGCTGAGAATGCAAATGAGATCTTTGTTTAATGTTCAGCAGACTAACATATCAAATCCTTTGGAACAGATCTCCTCAGAGGAAGCTATATTAGAGTGATAGAGATGTACAGCACGGAAACAGACTCTTCTATCCAACTCGTCCATACCAGCCAGATTTCCCAAATTAATCTTGTCCCATTTGCCACCATTTGGCTCATATCTCTCTAAACCCTTCCTATTCATATACACATCCAGATAGTCTTTTAAATGCTGTAATTGTACCAACCTCTGGCAGTTCATTCCATACTCATTCCACCCTTTGTGTGAAAAGGTTGCCCTTAGATCTCTTTTATATCTTGCCCCTCTCATCCTAAACCTAATGCCTCTAGCTCTGGACTCCCTCACCCCAGGGAAAAGACCTTGTCTATTTATCCTATCCATGCCCCTCATGATTTTATAAACCTTTATAAAGTCACCCATCAGCCTCTAACGTTCCAGGGAAAACAGCCCCAGCCTATTCAGCCTCTCCCTGTAGCTCAAATCCTCCAACCCTGGCAACATCCTTGAAAATCTTTTCTGAAGCCTTTCAAGTTTCCCAACATCCTGCCGATAGGAAGGAGACCAGGATTGCAAGCAATATTCCAAAAGTGGCCTAACCAATGTCCTGTACAGCTGCAGCATGACCTCCCAACTCCTGTACTCAATGCTCTGACCAATAAAGGAAAGCATACCAAACGCCTTCTTCACTATCCTATCTACCCAGGACTTTACTTTCAAGGAATTATGAACCTGCACTCCAAGGTCTCTTTGTTCAGCAACACTCCCTAAGACCTTACCATTAAGTGTATAAGTCCTGCTAAGATTTGCTTTTCCAAAATGCAGCACCTCGCATTTATCTGAATTAAACTCCATCTGCCACTCCTCAGCCCATTGGACCATGTGATCAAGATCCCGTTGTACTCAGAGGTAACCTTCTTCGCTGTCCCACTACCGTCTAATTTTGTTCTGGAACGGGCAGCATAGTTAACAATGAATGAAATAGAGTGAGCTAAACATTTTCAAATAACATTATAGCTCCAAAATATTGGATATTTCACCTTTCTTCAGGAGTATTCACATCATCCTCAACAATATAGATTAAAAAAACACAGCCAAATAAACCTGGATAGTTGGAGATCCTCCGGCATCTTTTGACTTCAGTTCATGGAAAAATGATACTTAACTCCTAGTCTGCTCCAAAAAAACCATGTGACCATCAGCCTACTGTTAATTAGCTGTAATTTGCTTCTGGTCTCACAAACTCAGAATTAAACTCCATATCCTTGCATTTCGATGCTGCTGGAGTCTCTCTTTCCCAATAACATTACCCAACAGAAAACTGCCCACTAATTCTACATTGTCAAACTTTAGTTCGCTGCACATTCTCCCCTCCATTCCTCTGACCACTGGGAACTTAGATTCCCTACACTCCATAATTTCTTCCCAAAACATCTCCTCTTGTTCAGCTCTCTCTCCTTCTTCAAGGCCCTCTCTGAACTCCATCTCTTTCATTAGGTACCTTTCTTGATATCTTTCTTTGGCCCTGTGTTCATTTTCTTTTCCTTATCCTGTGTGTTGGGTTGCTTTTCTATGTTGAAGGTGCGATACAATTCAAAGTAATGTCATTGATAGCTAGGGGCAGAGGGATGGAAATACACTGCATTGAGGAACATGCTTCCAACTTGAGATTCAGACAAGGGGAGCATAACTAATTGCAATTTGAGCTGTGCCAAGAGTCTTCGATGTTCATTATGTGGAAAGGAATGAATAAAAGTCTTTCAACTCAATATGGAAATACAAGCCAAACACCTCACCTCATTAAGGTAATGATATGAATCTTACCTCAGGTTTGGGATTCTGGACCATGTCTGCGGCCCTGTGCTGGGTTGGTGTTGGAGTCTGAGCCATCGATAACGGGGTTGGTATTGGAGTCTGGAGTGCAGGGATGGGTGTTACCCATGAGCTGGATGTTAGGGGCATATCAGATCGATGGTTGTTCAAGGAGTGGTTCTCTGGATGCTGGCCAATCTGTTCATTCAGATCCTCCAAGTGCATTCCAAGCCGAAAAATGTTGCCTTCCACTTCCCTAGGAAGCAAAGTATATGTTCCACAATTGATTGAATATTACACTTTGAAATGCTTGCCTTCAGCATTAATTTGAGAACCATTTTTGCAACAGAAGTTCTGATATTGCCTCTATATGTAACCAGACAAAAATTAAGCTGCACTTAGTGCTCAAAGTTT
This sequence comes from Chiloscyllium plagiosum, assembly GCF_037043375.1. Lineage (NCBI taxonomy): Eukaryota > Metazoa > Chordata > Chondrichthyes > Orectolobiformes > Hemiscylliidae > Chiloscyllium > Chiloscyllium plagiosum. The sequence goes on along the minus strand of NW_028270159.1, from coordinate 32,864,485 downwards.
GTGAGAAGATTTGTAGCTCGGGTGCTCGTTGCTGTGGTTCTGTTCGCCGAGCTGGAAGTTTTTGTTGCAAACGTTTCGTCCCCTGTCTAGGTGACATCCTCAGTGCTTGGGAGCCTCCCGTGAAGCGCTTCTGAGGTGTTTCCTCCGGCATTTATAGTGGCCTGTCCTTGCCGCTTCCGGTTGTCAGTTTCAGCTGTCCGCTGTAGTGGCACACACGCAGACGACAAGCAACATGAATTTGACTGGGACAACACTACCATTATAGGGCAAGCCAAACAAAGAACAGCCAGGGAATTCCTAGAAGCTTGGCACTCATCCACAAACTCCATCAACAAACACACAGACCTGGACCCAATATACTGGCCACTACAGCGGACATCTGAAACTGACAACCGGAAGCGGCAGGGACAGGCCACTATAAATGCCGGAGGAAACACCACAGAAGCACTTCACAGGAGGCTCCCAAGCACTGAGGATGTCACCTAGACAGGGGACGAAATGTTTGCAACAAAAACTTCCAGCCCGGCGAACAGAACCACAGCAACTTAGTGCTCAATTTACATACTAATCCATGCTGAACAAATTGGAATGTGCTGCAGTTGAAACAAAAGTTATCCATTGAAGATTCCTGAGTTTTTAAAAATAGAATCTAACAGCTCTTGTTGAAGTATTGATATATTTTTTAAAATTTTACCATGTGCAAATCTCCAGTCTCTAAGTGAAAGCACATTTACAAACACCTCACAAATCCTATCCTTGTGTTTGGGGAACATTTGATGGATTGGAAAGATTTTCTGCCAAACTGCAGTTCTAATCCTTTAAAGGTTATTTTCCTTGTACAGTTATTAATGCTAGGTTGGTAGAGGAGTAGACAGCACAGGATTGAAAGGTCAGAATGAACAATATGCTGCCTGGAACTCAACAAGAATCGATTCATTAGACTTGCCTTGATGGCCCTTGATATATTCCCAAACTCTTTTGCAAAGCCTTGAAATGCTTTAAAAGCACTAGTTAGATTGAAAACATATGGGTAGTTACATAATCATAGAAATATTCTTCAATTTGAAAATATGCATTTACTAATCCAATGAAAATTCCTGCCTTTTTTTAGTAAGAGTTCTCATTTTACAAAGTTGGATATCCGTCAAAACTCCATTTAAATAGCATTGAACACCTTACTTAGGCTTCTTTTCAAAGGAAACAAATATTTTAATATCTTATTCTTAACATAACTTGTATTTATTTATTTGTAAATATCCTATTTATTTATTTTGTCTTCTATCATCTCACATCACTATTTCAAGACTGATCGACAATTAGTTTGGAATTATCTCTTGCAATTACCTTCATCCATATTAAACTCTTCACCTTGTAACTAAAATTGAGTGCAGAACTTTGCCTAACAGTTTGCACAATCATGTTCTTCAGTTACTGGAACTTTATTCATGGCTTTTAGGAATAGAACCAACTCAATATTATCAAGAAATTCACCAATGCCGCAATCATAGCTGCTTTTGCGCCATTTTGAAAGTTAATGTTCCACGTAGATTATGGACTTGTTAGTTGCTCTGGGGCTGCATTTAGAGTTACAGTGTATCTACAGTGTAAATACAGTGAATTACAGTCCTGTAATCACACAGTCCTTCTGTATAATATTAGCTTTTACCCCAAAGTTTCTACTTCAGACAAAGAAACATTCTTCTTTGGACCAAATAAAGATGATTTTTGACAACCATCTAAACCTTATTATTAAATGCTATAGTGCAACCAGATAAGGGGATTATGATCAAAACCTGGAATTTCTATTGTTGCTACATGGATGTACAATGACACTGAGGGTAGTCAGACAGGAGATTAATATGGATGCAGTATCTGCAATGATACACACTGGAAAAGTGTTTGCAATTACTGTTTCGTTGTAAGATCCCACTTCCTCAATGACAAATATACCATAAAAATGAAAAAAAAAATGGCTGGTCAACATTCTGTGCATTAAATTCACACTGATCAAAATCCCATTGCAACATAGAGTTTGATTTGTATCTCTCAAGAGCCACAGGTTAGTTTGGGCATGGTATCATTAAATGGTGCTACAGGTCTGACTCCCAAAATCAGGAAAATGAGCTGATATAACAGATCTGTGCTCCTGCTCAGAATACTGAACGATATCCTAAACCTCTGACATATTATGAGAAAGTGAAAACTGCAGATGCTGTAGATCAGAGTCGAGATGATGCTGGAAACGCACATCAGGTCAGGCAGCATCCGAAGAACAGGAGAATCGATGTTTCGGGCATAAGCCCTTCATCAGGAATGAGGAAGACATATTATGGGCTGAGAAATAAAATCCTGTATTAAGGTGACATTTACCTTAATGGTTTTGAACAGAAATTGGCACATTTACCTGTTAGGATCAAATTCCCCAACAATATAAGAGTTGGTGCTGGCATCCTTGAGTTGGAGCCCACAATGCTCTTCTCGTGCCTGTAAATATCCCCTTTCCAATGCATCCTGGCCATCCTTCAACCTCTGTAGTGCCTGAAATAAGGAACAGAAGTGGAAAAGAGAAGATTAAGTGCTTACTACAAACCCCCTCCCATGCAATATCTCCAGACATCTAATAGATTTGAATCTTACAATTGTCATAAATGCCATTGTCATGATTATCTGCATTTTGAGTGAATTGTAGTTAAATAAGTAAATAAAAATACTAAGATTAGTCCAGTTTAGTTAAACACAATGTGTTAATCCCAAGAGACTGGACTCTGAAATACATTTTCAAATTGTAATTTATTTTATAATTCTCTTGCGTCACTGCCTGGCCCAGCATTTATTGCTGGTCCCTGGGTGCCCTTAACAAGGTAGTGATGAGCTTTCTTTTTGAACTGCTGCAGTTCATGTGCAGTTAGTAGTCAATGAACCTAGGGAGGGAGCTTGTATATGCAATATATGTAATCTTATTGTTACTCATTTTTTCAGGTAATTTACCGCAGAAGGTATATTTGAAAATATTCAACCTCTGTTAGTTACCATGAATGCTACCCCCTGCAACTCTTCATAAGCAACTTCTGAAAAGAGAAGTAGTCTTCACAACTCAACAGCAAACCTCACCTGAATCATTTTTTAAAAATCATACAATCGTTACCTCAAATAAGAAAGCTCTCTTTAACCTCAGAGGTCAGAACTGAACTGTTTTGATGCTTAAAATCACATTGTTGCCAGTGTTTGTAAAACTGCCAGCAGTCTCCAGGAAACATCTTCAGCTTTTGATATTGAGAAAGTGGAAATTCTGGGAAGCATCAAGATAGATAGGTCCCCAGGACTGTACCAGATATATCCAAGGTTACCAGGGGGAGTGAAGAATGAGATTGCTGTGCCTCTGGTGAGATCTTTGCATACTCACTTTCCACGGGAGTAGTACCGCATGATTGGAGGGAGGAGAATGCTGTTCCGCTGTTCAAGAAAAGGAATAGGGAAATTTCTGGGAATTACAGAACAGCCAGTCTTACGTCTGTGGTAAGCAAGGTACTGGAAAGGATTCTGAGAGATAGGATTTATGACTATTTGGAAAAACACAGTTTGATTAAAGATCGCCTGCTTGGCTTTATGAGGGGCAGGTCTTGCCTCACAATCCTTATTGATTCTTTGAGGATGAGATGAGACAAGTTGATGAAGGTCGAGCGGTGAACGTGGTGTATATGGATTTCAGTAAGGCATTTGTTAAGATTCCTTATGGTAGGCTCAATCAGAGAGTTTGGAGGAATGGGATACAGGGAAATTTGCCTGTCTGGATACAGAATTGGTTGGCCCATAGAAGGCAGTGAGTGGGAGTGGAAGGAAAGTATTCCCCCTGGAGGTTGGTGAGCACTGGTGTCCCACAGGGTTCTGCTCTTGGGCCTCTGCTCTTTGTAGTTTTTATAAATGACCTGGATGAAGAAGTCGAAGGTGAATTAGTAAGTTTGCCGATGACACAAAGGTCGGTGGTGTTGTAGATAATGTTCAAGGCTGTTGCAGGGTACAACAAGACATTGACAGGATGCAGAGCTGGGCTGAAAACTGGCAGATGGAGTTCAACCTGGATAAATGAGATTTATTTTGGAAGGTCAAATTTTAATGCTGAATACAGGTTTAAAGACAGGATGCTTGGAGGAACAGCGGGATCTTGGGGTCCATGTACATAGTTCCCTCAAAGTTACCACTGAAGTTGATAGGGTGGTTAAGAAGTTGTATGGTGTTTGGCTTTCATTAACAGGGGCACTGAGTTTAAGAGCCGTGAGGTTTTGCTGCAGCTCTATAAAACCCTGGTTAGACCAGACTTGGAATATTGTGTCCAGTTCTGGTTGCCTCATTATAGGAAGGATGTAGATGCTTTAGAGAGGGTGCAGAGGAGATTTACCAGGATGCTGCCTGGATTGGAGGGCCTGTCTAATGAAGAGAGGTTGAGTGAGCTAGGGCTTTTCACACTGGAGAGAAGGAAGAGAGGTGACTTGATAGAGGATAGAAGGTAATGAGAGGCATAAATAGAGTAGATAGCCAGAGACTTTTCCCCCAGGGCAGAAATTTTAAGGTGAATGCAGGAAGGTGTGGGGGAGATGTCAGAGGTAGGTTCTTTATGCAGAGAGTGGTGGGCACATGGAACACACTGCCAGCGATGGTAGTAGAGGCAGAGATGTTCGGGGTATTTAAGCAACTGCTGCACAAGCACATGGATGGCAGTAAATTGAGAGGTATGTAGGTTAGGTTGATCTTAGATTAAGATAAATGTTCGGCACAACATCATGGGCTACAGGACCTGTACTGTGCTGTACTGTTCTATGTTCTAAACATTCAGTTCCCCTTCTCTGCGTAATACTTGTCAACACTATCAGCTGCTCTCTCTCCTCAGTTACAGTTACAACTTTTCAAAGCCACTTCCATCACATCACTGCTTACACCTTCAACTCTTTCACTCTCTCCAACTATCGCAGATCTTCAACGTCCCTTAGTTCCGAGATTCTGGCACCACTCCATTCCCTGCTTACCTCTTATAAGGTATCTGCTATCTGCTCTAAGCCCTCACATCTGCTTTGTCACACTGATATACAACATGGACTACTTAGTTTTGAATTCCGTCATGTGATGTAATACCTGAGATAAGCATGGTTTTAAAAAAGGAAACAAAACATTGACTTCAATTGGTCACGTGCATTATCTGACCATATGTCAACATGGATTAGACAACATGAGTTGAGAGAAAATGAACATTTTATCCAAAGGCAATAGTGCAGACAGCGAGGACCGTCCAGCCCAACCCCCCGAAAGGACTGTAAAGTCCCTCATCTTCAAAGTTTATTTTCACCTTTGAGACTGTTCCTAGGTTGGTGATGAAAACATGACCTGTGGTAATGAAGCTTGGAGACAATGACTCAGATATAGAAATAAACAAAGAAGCTTGTATTTCAAATAGCTGCTTCTGGTAGAGAGAGGAAGATGGATTTTTGACTGTAGTATGAAAACCAGCTGGAGCCTCTCAATTATGCAGAAACACAGAATAAAAAGAAGCATCAGAACACAGAACTCAAATAATGGCTGAAATATTTATAACTGGTAATGGTCTAAGACATCAATAAAACAACTGTGGTCGCAGGTTAAAACCATACACCTCAAAGATACTTCAGACTCTAAACTGTACATTCTTTATCTGCCTTTGAAATGGGACACCCTTCCCTTTTTATCTTTGTATCTGTGTTTCATAAGACATGGTGGTTGGCTCCTTTATCCTGCAGCAGAAATTAGTTAGCAACATTTCAAATGGAAAGAGGTAACAGACTCGTGCTAAAAAGAACCAAAATTTCCATTGCAGGAAGTTATCCCCGAAATTCATCCTTCCTCATCTGATTAAGAGGTTTCTATTCCATCCACAGCACCAAGATCACCACAGGCCAAGTGACCAACAGAAGATTGTATGGGCTTCTCTTCAACTTTGTGTATCTTTGCAGGTGACACATGACAATCTGCTCTCCTCATGGGTCCACCCTGGTCTTTCATTTGCTCTGTTTGCTTTGCTCCAATGCAGCCAGTCCCTGCAATGATTTCTCCTTCCATATGCACAGTCACTTCTGGATATGTTCCAAGGTTCCATCTTTGACTCTCTTCGGTCTTTCATCAAGTCAAACCTCTCTGTGACATTATCTACAATCAATAGAGCTCAGGCGAATGCAATATGAGACTCTTCAGATTCTTTTTGGTTTTAGAGCCATTAGTCTCTAAAATTAAACTATCGATTGGCTAAATTTAAACTATTGATTATATTATCATGGCCAACAAACAGGATAGAAAGTTACAATAGATTGCTTCTTGATTTGGAAAGTGTCGACATTTATTTCATAGCCTCAATTTATTAATATTGCTCCTTAAACTAAAATTCTGAAGCATATTTTCACTTATGAGCTGTCAAAGGCAATACTCTTTCTTTACTCAGCCAATAATCAACCATGATTCAGTTGGAAGTACGTTCACTGCTGAGTCAGAAGGGTCCAGGGTCCAAGTTCCATTTCAAGGGTTAAGCATAAAAATCAAGTCTGACACTCAAGTATCGAATTGAAAGAGGTGTAATCTTACAGAAGAGATATTTATCCCAGACCATATCTCCCCCCTCAGGTGACTGTAAAAGAACCCACGTCACTGTTTGGAATAACTACAGGGGAATTATACTTGACGTCCTGGCCAATATTTATACCTTAATCAACAACACACCAAAAGATCGGTCATGTTCACATGCAAATTGAGGGTGTTTCCTGCATTACAACAGTTGCTATAACAGTGCTTCACTGACTGCAATTTGTTTTGAGACTCCTTGTGGTCCTTTTAGACTGGAGAGATCTAACCTTTAGAAATTCAAAATAATATTGCCCACTGACAACGAATGCGTGGTGTTTCTAGTACACAGTATCCATGTTGTATAAACATTTTCAGATCCAAACATGTTCAATAACACAAAACTGTTTGCTTTGTAATGAAAATTTGTCTGTAACCTATTTATCCACCCATTATATTTCGCCCATTAACAACTGTCTTTGCTGTTCACATCACTTTAATATTGCCATTCAGTACCCCCCATTCTGCAGGTATTTACACTCAACAGCAGAGTGTAGCTGTCAATTCTGTTTCTGTTTCAAAACTCACCTGATTGTTGGAAGGACTGAATGTAGTTCCTGTGAAATTGTACAACACCTAGTTCAGGCTCCTCGGCCACTTACCTTTTGTTGGGCGACTGGTGCTATCTTCCTTGCTTTAAGCAACCCTTCAAATGCATCCATCTGATGGGAGGAAAGAAATCACAAATCCACAGGTCATTTGGACAGATTAATTGAAATATACAAGATAAATAAAGACAAGCTGGTTGTCATAAGATGGTCATCAATTTTAACTGGGCATGATCTAACAAAAGATACCCTCTTCCTCTTCAGTATCCAATTCTGGATGGTTGCATTTTTAAAATTCTTTTGCTATTTGTCATCCATTCCCAATTACTCTCGAACTGAGTGGTTTGTCAAAGACTTTGCTGATGGTCAGATTTCTTTCTCCTGGGACCCTGAATGTGAGCAGTGAAGGGAAGCTTTCAAGTTGCAGATATTCCTTAAAATACTGTCCTTGGGCTTCATAGTCAGTTTCACCAGCTGGACATGGAACTGGTGAAGCCAGCAGAGACAGAACCTGTCCAGTTTCACCTCCACTTCAAAATAAAATTGAAAATAGGAAAAGTTCTGTAAATGAGCACATGATTCGCTGGTTACCCACTATGTTCTAAAAATGATGGAGCTCTGGTTCAATGTCCACAATGTGCAAGCGATTTTTTAAATTGCATTTTTCTGTTTTTGTTTATTCCTACAGTACAACAGTGACTTCATTTCATAAGTACTTTATTAGCAGTACATGACTTTGAGAATAGGTTAGTCTGACTCAATAGAAAGGAAAACACTAAAGTCCATAATGAAAGCGTTAATAGCAGAGCACTCAACAAACAGTGGCAGGATTGGGGAGAGTCAGCACAGTTTTATGGAAGGAAAATCATGCTTGACAAATCTACTGGAATTTTATGAGGATGTAACTAGTGGAGTTGATAAGGGTAAGACAGTGCATCTGGTTTATTTGGACTTTCAGAAGGCTTTCCATAAACTCCCACATAAGAAGTTAGCATGTAAAATTAAAGAACTTGGGATTGGGGATGGTGTACTGACATAGATAGAGAAAGGTTTAACAGACAGAAAATAAGGAATGGAATATAACGAAGAATTGTGGATGCTGAACATGCGAAATACACAAGAACAGGTATTGCTGGAGAAACTCAGCAAACGTGGCAGCATCTGTGGAGAAAAGACAGTTAACATTTTGAGTCCAGTGACCCTTTTTCAAGATTCAGTGGCACGCAGTGACTAGTGGGACCCAAATATTAATGATTTAGATAAAGGTAATATCTGCAGATGACCAAAAGCTGGGTGGGAGCTCAATTTGTGAGGAGGATGCAGAGATGTTTCAGTGTAATTTGGATTTGGGTTTGAAGCATAATGACTATCCACTTTGGCAGCACAAACAAGAAGGTGCATTTTCATTTGAATGCAGATAAATTGGGAAAGGGGGAGGTGCAATGAGACTTGGTCGTCTTTTGACCGCAGTTGTTGAATGCAAGCCTGCAGCTGAAGCAGGTAGTGAAGATAACAAATGGCATGTTGGCCTTCATGATGAAAGGATTCGAAAACAGGAGCAGGGCTGTTTTGCTGTAATTGTACAGTGGCCTTGCTTCACCTGGAGTACGGCGTGCAGTTTTACTCTCTTGGAAGGAATCCAATAAAGGTTTACCAGACTGATTCCAGGGTTGGCAGAACTGGTTATGAAGAAAGACTCAGCAGTTAGGACTACAGTCACAGGAGTTTAGAAGAATCTGGGGTATCTCATAGAAACCTATAAAATGCTAATGGGACTTGACAGGGTAAAGGCAGGAGAGATGTTTCCAATGACCAGGGAGTCCAGAACCAGGGATCACAGTTTAAGTGTACTGCGTAGTCCATTTAGGACTGAGATGAGGCTAAATTTCTTCACCAAGAGCAGGCTGAGTGTATGGAAATATCTGTCACAGAAATAGGTTTAGGCCAAAAAATTAAGTATTTTCAAGAAGGCGTTAGATATACTTCTTAGGGCTGAAGGATTCGAAGGATTCAGGATGAAATTAGAAACAGGGTAATGAGTTAGATGATCAGCCATGATCAGTTGGAAAGATAGAGCAGACACTAAGGGGTGAATGGCCTCTTTCTGCTCCTATTTTCTATATTTTTGAGATAACCAGAAATCATAAAAAGCAGGATGTAAATGCAGGTCTTTCTTCTTCCTTTATTTCTGCTTCTTGAAACTCCTATGCTTTCTAAAAGCTACTTCAAATATGTTCATCTATTGTAAGACGGTTATTTAAAAATAAAATCAGTAGTCTGCTTTCAATGGGAATTCTTTTAATGAAAGGGTCACTCAAAGTCAAAAAGGAACAGATACAACACAAACATCATGGGTTCAAATATGTTAATTAATGGTAGAACGTTGGCAAGTTTAATGTTTAATGTAAGTGAAACGATTATTGTCATGACACCTTTAGAAAAGTAACAATAATCTTCATGAGATCATTTGCACTCACCTGCTTTTGCAGTGCCTCTGCCTGTTGGGCTAAGGCCCATGTCAGACACTCCCCTGCTGTGGGCTCCACAATAGAGGGACATTCGGTCAAAGTCAAAGTGGTATCTGATGTACTGGCAACTTCTATTACTTCACCCTTTTCTATTACTGAGGGACATTCTGAAAACAGAATTCAGACAAAGAACTACTGTAACTTAATACCCCTATATTAATTCCTTTAACAGCAACAGTTACATTAAATAAAATGACACAGCACCAGGTTATAGTCCAACAGGTTTAACTGGGAGCACTACCGTTCAGGTAGCTGACGAAGGAGCAATGCTCTGAAAGCTTGTGTTTCCAAATAAACCGGTTGGACTATAACCTGGTGTTGTGTGATCTTTAACATTAAAAAAAATGGTATTCTAGCTACACTGGTTCAGGAGACTCTTTCCAGGAACTGGTGTAGGTTCAGCAAATGACAGCTGGAGAAAGACAATGGTAATGTTTCTGAACTAATGCTGTAAGGTCACGTCCTATCATGGTTGGTAGGATTTGAATGTAATAAGGGCAATCACAAAGCTAGAGCTTGATGTGAGGTGACACATTGCTGAGGTACACACTAGAAGTTAATGCTGTATATCGAAACGGTTCTGTAAAGCTTTCCCCAGGGCTTCCATTTGCTATGGGTCCTTTTCAAATTGATCAGATTACAGGAATGGTACAAAACATGCTGATGTAACAATATGGGCGTAGTTTCAGATGTGGTGTGGGTTAAACCATGACTTCAGCATTGTTAACGGCCAGGGGGTGTGGGGGACTCCAAAACTGGAGGGCATAGGTTTAGGGTGAGAGGGGAAAGATTGAAAAGGGACCGAAGGGGCAACCTTTCCACACAGAGGGTGGTGCGTGTATGGATGAGCTGCCAGAGAAGTGGTGGAGGCTGGTACAATTACAACAATTAAAAGGCATCTGGATGGGCATATGAATAGGAAGGTGTGAGAGGGATATGGGCCAAGTGCTGGCAAAAGGGACTAGATTTATACGGCATATCTGTTCAGCATGGGCGAGTTGGACCAAAGGGTCTGTTTCTGTGCTGCACATCTTTATGAGTCTATGACTCGGAGCCCAATAATTGGGACCCAGAGCTATGAGTGGCCTGCTCTGGTTGGCCTGGAGACCAGGCTAGGAGCAGCACAGAACCCATGAGTTCTGCTCTTGTCCCTGATACCAAGCATCATTGAAACAGGACCTCAGTATCCATCAGTCTCAAATGTTTACTGTCTTAATAGAGGGGAACATCAAGGCCGGTAGCTAAGAGTTGTGTATTGAGTGAAAAACAAAGCAGTGTAACAGATTCTTATTCTTTGTAACGAAATTACTCTTTGTGTAAAGGCAATGTGTGCACTTCTAAAACAAACATCAGTGCCAAACTGTATAATCATTTGGGGTGGCACAGTGGCTTGCAATGCTGTCTCACAGCGCCATGGACCCAGGTTCAAGTTCAGTTTCGGGTGACTGTCTGTGTGGAGTTTGCAATTCTCCTGTGTGGGTTTCCTCCTGGTGCTTTGGTTTCTTCCCACAATCCAAAGATGTGTAGGTTAGGTGAATTGGTCATGCTAAATTGCCCATAGTGTTCAAGGATGTGTAGGTTAGGTGCATTAGTCTCGGTTAAATGGAGTAGTAGTAGGGGAATGGGTCTACGTGGGTTACCCTTTGAAGTGTTGGGCCGAAGGGCCTGTTTCCACACTGTTGGGCTTCTATGATTTTTTTCTTTTCCTCAGGCAACATATCACAATGATGTTGCCAATCAGATTTTCTACACCTGTTAGGGAGAAGTTAAATGCTGCAAATTTCTATGGAGAGCAAAGCAGCAAAATGAAACAGATTTCCAATCAACTTTAGCACTTCAAGCACCTTAGGACTGCCTGTTTACCCCCAGTCCCGCCTCCACTCGTTAAAGATAAGCAGAGTACCTCGAATGAAGAATGTAGGCAAGGACACTTGCTGCTGATCTTGAAGGACCCCTTGCCGAGAGATCTAGCAAACTCTGTTTTGGAAACTTTATCGCTCTCAATATGCAATTGATTGCGGTGATCTTTAATGGGGACTCTGAGCTTGGAGCTGTAGATGATACCATTTATGTTGTCCACACTCAGCTAATCACATCAAAGAATTCTCACAGCCAGTAACAGAGTGGAATAGAAGGCATTAAAATCAATTTGTTTTTTAAAACATTCAACGTGAAGCAAACAAAGTTTTTCGCACACAGACGGATGGTGGTAGAGCAGAAATGGTGAAAAAAATGCCAAGAAAATTAGTCTAAGTAGCATTCCAGAACTGTAAATCTATTTTTTTCCAGGATTAAAGTCAGTAATAGTTAATACACTAATCACTGATTAAAAACCCAGTTACGTTCAATTGATCAGGATGTAACCTCTGATGGAGTTTCCAATAGGGATGCATTTTTTTGTTCATTCATGGAATGTGATCGTCATTGGCTAGGCCAGCACTTATTTATCATTAATAGCCCAGAAAGAATCTATCCCATTGCTGTGGGTCTGGAAACACATATAAGCCAGGCCAGGTCTTTTTAACGAGGTGGCAGGTAGGGAATAGCTATTTCCCAGCTGTCAATCTGGTTGATGATCTGCTTTTTCTGCAATCTTCTATGCACCTCGAGATGATGACCTTGTCTTCCTCATTATAATGTTTGGGTCCTGTGGAACAGAGCTGCTCTCATTGTTTCATCCCATGCAGTGCACAGAGAACTCTCTCCTCCTTGTAGAAGACTTTGCTCCAGACTCGCTTTGGGCTCCTCACATTGGGAAGATAGCTTAAGTTTTGGAAAAGGTGCATTGGAGGATCTCAAGAGTAATCCTGAGTTTAAAGCAACTTGATTTAACTGGATCTGTATACTTTAGGAAAGTAAAAAAGAGGAGCAATAAGATTTTTATTTAAAAAACTGCTGAGCTTAGACGTATTTATGTGAGCCCATCGGGCACCCTCACACTCTCTATGTGGTTAGGGGCAACATTATAGACAGGATAGCAGCCAGTTTTCCTTTCCCAGAGAGACATGGAGCTATAAAGCTGGTCACATGTTCATGCTGTGACTTCAGATTTGCAGTACAGGTCGTTCTGCTGTTACGCGCATTTTGTTAACGCAAATTCATTGTAACGCAATTGACAAATTGGGGACACTGTTTCTAAAGCGTGAACTTTTAAAACATGTGTTGGCTGTAAAATGATTACATCACCAACACTTTAAGCACTGTTTTTCTATAATGGGAGGGGTTGCACAGGAATGCTATCATTGTTTTATCAAAGAGCTCCCCATATAGCATAGAAAGTGACAGCATTCTGGCTAGGGTGAAGATCTTCTCTTGCAAGGGATAGACATCCTTTGACAGTGTCTCCTAGACTAGTTTAATCAGTGAAATGGGTTAAAATCAAATTTTCCAGATGTTTTGCTCAAACTACCCTGAGCTTTATTTGTTTTTTTTAAAAACCTTTCTTGGAATGGAGTTGTGAAAAGTTGTGGAAGGTGGGAAAGGACTCCCTGTAACTCACAATTACATGGGATAAGCCAGTGTATTCCTGTCCATTATCTCTACTTGTCATAACATATTTCTGCTGGCACGGGTTAACCATCCCTTAGAAACGGCAATATAATCTCCAAATTAAAACAGTGCCATAGATGCAGAAATATTGAACTGAAAACTAAAGGGAACAAAATTAAACTTCTAGATCAAAAGATTTGACTTTTTGCATGCATCTGAAGGATGGTAGTGCTGGACAGAGAACAGAATATTTCCCATTTCAGATGTCCAATGTCAACAACAAGCCACACAATCAGATGTAAAGTCGTGCTTCCTTCACTCTGCCATAATCACAGAAGAATATCCCTTACAATATACCAGTGTGGCAATACCTCCCTTTGCCTGTACTCTCATCCTGTCAAGGTGATATCGCCAATTCATCCAAGGTACCAGTTTGGGATGCTTTTGTCTTGTTGTGAATTAAGATTCATTAAGTCCCTTTCAGACATAACAAAGGTGATCCTTTCAACCGTGATCCTGATTTTTTTTGCAATATTTGCCCAGATTTCTACACCTTGTACCTTGTAGCATTTGCAAGCTCCAACAGTATGTTGTATTGGGTAAGTGCTATTTGAGGTAGTTTGCCTGAATCCTCCTTTGTCTTGAGTCTATCTAGCTAATGGTGGTCATGAAGGCACGATTATAGAGTATCTACAGAAGAGGCACTGTTTTAACATAACAAGAATGCGTGTTGCATGATAATAGTAAGTACAACTACTTGGATGGGTGTAATTAATTATTAGGGAACTGATAAAAATATATGTGTCCTCCAAAAACTAGAGTAGATTACTTTGTCACCACCAGCAGGGCTGTATGAAACATCTGTCAAATGGGTAAAGCAACGTAACATGAACATCAGCCCCTTCAAAACTGTAACCTTAAACACTAATTTCAACCGAAATCCCAAAGATTTAAAGGCAGTGCTCAGCCTACTGCCCCACCCACTTGCCAAAAAGATTCTATACAATGTTCTACAAAACCTCCCAAACCAGACTTTCAGTATTCTAAACAAAAAAAAAATCCAATTTTTGATGCTGGAAATGAGAAACAAACACTGAAATTGCAGAGAAAATGCAGGAGGTCTGGCAGCATTTATGGATAGAACGTAGAGATACCTTTCTTCAGAATGGTTCCCTGTTGAATTCTGCTTTCTTCCTGAAACGTTGACTTTGCCACCTCCTGCCATGTTCTTCCAGCCTTCTGCTGGTCTACTTCTCTCCACAGATGCTGCCAGACCTGCTGAGTTTTCCCCATAATTTCTGTTTTTGCTTCAGTATTCAAAAGGAACTCAGTGTCAAAAAGGAGCTTTCGTGACAACGACAGAAACACAAGACCATAGCAACAAACAACATCGGACAATTCAGAGTGCACTAGAAGTTAAAAATCTCCACCTTTCTTTGTGTTTTGATATTATCGAGATTATTTTCCTCCGATGGTTTTAAATGTTTTATTAGTTACCTGCTTGTTCACTAGAGTTCAAAGGTGGGCCAATTTCAGCTCTTTGTGCATGGGGGATGGTTAATGTCATAACCTTTGAACCCTGGCTAAGTGATGCCATTTGGACACTCTGACTTGGTTTTGGAGGGTCAGCATAGAGGTTCACCTGCAAAAACAAATGAAGTGTGAATGAGAATAGACCTTTGTGATTTTTTCACTTCAACTAATACAACGAAAGATAAAAACAGAATACCTAAAATCAACTTGCTGCAAGTGACATTTCTTTTTACCTGTTCCACTCATGAACAAAACCAAAAATATTACAGTATGTATGTGGCGCATACCCTGGCCTATATACTTCAGTGCAGTACTGAAGGACCGCTGTACAGCTGGAGATATGAATGTTGCAAATAAGATGTTAAACTGAGTCTGCTCCTCCATTTCAGGTGGATGGAGGAGATTCCAGGGGACTATTTCGGGAAGAGAAGAGAAGTTTTCTCCAATTTCACACCTATATTTTTCTCCCAAACAATATCTATAAGACAATGCCAGACCGATTTTCAAAAGGTACCTTCAGGTCTGTGGAATCTGTGAGAGAGATTAGATTAGATTCCCTACAGTGCGGAAACATTCCCTTCAGCTCAACAGGTCCACACCAATGCTCTGAAGAGTAACCCACCCAGACCCATTCCCCTACTCCCTACTAATGCACCTATCACTATGGGCAATTTAGCATGGCTAATTCATTTTCGGACTGTGGGAGGAAACCAGAGCACCCGGGGGAAACCCACGCTGACACGGGGAGAATGTGCAAACTCCACACAGACAGTCGCCCGAGGCTAGAATCGAACTCAGGTCCCTGGCACTGTGAGGCAGCAGTGCTAACCACTGAGCCATTGTGCAACCCAATGAGACGGCCAAGATGGGGTATTTTAAATGCTGATTTGATCCACATTTAGGGCAAGCTGCCATCTTGGTAAAGTAGTTGAACAGTGCACCAGAAACGCCCTACCCAAAGCATTTTTAAATAGCTGAATGCCAATTAAATTGCTCGCCAATACTCATTAATGAAACAAATTTATTTTCATTAATGAGACTGCATGACATGTCAGTATTTAACACTTATCTTAATGGTCTCTCCTGTCAACAACCAGTTGACTGGGGGAAAGCAAGCCATTGTTGAAGGTTTCTAGTGCTACCTAAAGATACATTATCTTTCACTGCTCATGTGTTGCTGGAGGTTTAGACTGGAACTCTGAAACACTACAGGGGACTTTCTGGGAAACTATTGTTATGAAGTTGTAAACATGTACTGCACCTTTAAGGGAGCTGAAATTTCTGGCTGGCACAAAGTGTTCTGAAAGATTTTAAAATGTGGATGAAACAAATAGCTGGAGTTGTGTAGCCATGATACAAAAATAAATTCAAATTCAGCGAATCAGTTTAAATTACGCTCCAGATCCAAAATCCAATCAGATTTGAATTTAGTATTTTGATAACATCAAACCAATGAAATGATCTGATATTTCGGAATATAACATCAGACATTTTGAACAGTTGGAGGGAGAACTGCTAAGAAAACCAATAAATATAGACTGCGAGCCAAATAGCTCTCTGAAAGGTACCTGTTCATATAACAGACCCGTGAAGCAGAATACTGAAGAAAAAACAACAGAGGAAAATCTACAGTGGAAGGTATAAAGAGGTATAAAGGTTAGACAGCTGGCTGGCTTGAAAATTGAATTTTTTAAAAATTTAATTGGGGTTTTTAATCAGACCTGTATTGTAGAGTGGGGAGGTAAAAGATAGGTTTAAGAGAAAGGAGTTGTAAATAGTTGTTAAGAAAATCATTAATTTTTACTTTAAATAGTGACTTCTGGGATAGTTCTTTGCTCTCAAAATTTAACCGATTACGGCAGGAGGTAAGCTTCTCTGTGTATTGGGTTTAAATTAGCAAAGGGGTTTACCCTATGTTGCAACACTATGTTGAGACTTTACCAAAATGATCAACATTTCTTTTGGAAATTCTCTTAGGATTTCACTTGATTTGATTTGATTTATTGTCATGTGTACCTAAGTACAGTGAAAACCTTTGTCTGCGAGCAGTACAGGCAGATCATAGTAAGCAAGGACATAAAGATCATAGAGTGAAAAACAGGGTGTGTGCTAGGCAAGATCAACATTAACAAGATCAGCATTGTGTAAAGTTAGACAGTCCATTCATCAGCCTAATTATGGCGGGTAAGAAGCTGCTCTTGAACCTGCTGCTGCATGTGTTCACGCTTCTCTACACTGACAATGTGTGGTGGGACTCTACATTGGATCCTAGTCGGTAGGGTTCCAGAGATGTCCTCTCTTACCAACGTTTCTATATGGTTATGCTTAATACAGCCTGTCATAGGTTCAGATATTGAAGTGTAGACCAGAACTTCTGACATGACAGTACATGGTGACAAGATTCAAAGAAACTGAGGCATGAAACTAGGAGCACCTTAGGTGAAAGCCAGCAGCAACACAGTGCTGGAAATGAAGGACTTGAAGGCTAACCTGAGCCCCAGTCTGTGCATCGGGAGACACTGCAAAGCCTACACAATGCTGGCAAAGTGCCCTAAAAGCTGCTGAACAACCAGCTGTCCTTAAGTGAGAACCAGATTGTTGTAAATCAAAGGCTTTTAACGAGGTGAGAAACAGGGTACACTTGGAATACCTGTCAGTGGAAAGTGCAGGAAGAAGAAGCAAAACGTGGTTAGCACCACTAAGGATCTCAGCCTGTCCAATATGAAAGAGGGTCTTGAATGCCAGAAGATGACCGTTCTGGAGCTGCAAAGCAGCACAGAAGATTAAAACACAGACTATAACGGTCTGGAAATGTTCAAGCATTATTGTGTGCTCAGGAGCAGGATGCATTTTTCCTGAATGATATAATAGACCTGCTAGAGTAATGGAGTCAAACAGCACGGAAACAGACCCTTCGATCTAATTCATCCACGCCAATCAAACATCCCAATCTGACCTTGCCAGCATTTGGCCCATATCTTTCTAAATCCTTCCTAATCATAAACCCGTCTAGATAGCTTTAAATGTTGTAATTGTAAATGCCTCCGCCACTTTCTCTGGCAGCTCGTTCCTTACAGGCACCACACTCTCCTTGAAAAAGTTACCCTTCAGATCCTTTTTATATCTTTCCCCTCTCACTCTCATCCTATGCCCTCTAGTTTTGGACTCCCCCACCCGAGAAAAAGATCTTGTCTACTTAACCTATCCGTGCCCCTCATGATTTTATAAACCTTGATAAGGTCACCCCTCAGCCTCCGACTCTCCAGGGAAAATAGCCCCAGCTTATTCTGCCTCTCCCTATAGCTCAAACCCTCCAGTCCCAGCAACACCCTTGTAAATCTTTTTTGCACCTTCTCAAGTTTAAGGGTGACCAGCATTGTACACAGTATTTCAAAAGTGGCCTCATCAATGTCTGTACAGCCATAACATGACATCCCAACTCCCAAACTCAACATTATGACCAATAAAGGTGAGCTTGCCAAACGCCTTCTTCACCGCCCTGTCTACCTGCAACTCCACTTTCAGCTTCCTTGGTTATGCAGACCACTCTTTGGATTCTGGTGTGCAGAATTATTAATACCAAGACAACTATTTTGTTAGGAGATATTGAGGAAGATGTATCCATTTTCGATGCAAACACCATAGCTGAGGCCAAGAATTTTCTGATCATCCTCCATTTAGCAGGTACTAAAATCAGACTCAGATGGCAGATACAAACTATACACATCTATAATAAGACAAAGGTCACCAAAACATAGTTTCCATTTCTGATCATTTATTAAGATGAAAATGAATCTTTTAAGGATAATCTCATTGAATATGGCAGACGTGAGGAATGTAGAGTCTGCCTTCCTCTGTATCACATTGCTATCAAGACTTTACCTCCATGGCAAGTATTTTAAAAATTTCCAACGTTTCCTGTTCACAATGTTTGCTGGTTTCCATTTCTCTTCCATTTCCCCCTTCCTTAACGTAGAATTCTCAAGTGGGACCTACAATGTGTGGAATCATTTTTAAGTTGATCAAGCAACAGTGTAGAATAGTTATCATTTTTCAGTCAATCATTTGAAAGTGTGAGATGAGTATGAATGTGGGAAAGTGCAGCCTCAGAAGGGGAGAGTCACAGCAATCTCTGAGAGAATGCATGCAGCAGATTAAGGAAATGAAGCTCAATAACCTCCAAAAGAAGGGATGATACTTACGAAAGAAAGCTTAGCTATCGTACAGGAAGAAAAATGGGATTCAGAAGCTGGAGAAATCAAACAGCAATTTTCTTGCAGCTACAGGCATATTTCAAATCATGCACAGTTGATGGAAGAATGGTCAACGCAGTGAAAGCCAACCTATGACCCCTGAGGCCTACACACAAAACAACATTGGCACATTTTGTAGAGGAAAGTGAGGGCTGCAGATGCTGGAGTACCAGAGTTGAAAAATGTGGTGCTGGAAAACACAGCAGGTCAGGCAGCATCCGAGGAGCAGGAGAATTGACGTTTCGGGCATAAGCCCTTCTTCAGGAATGAAGAAGGGCTCATGTCCGAAACGTCGATTCTCTTGCTCCTCAGATGCTGTCTGGCCTGCTGTGTTTTTCCAGCACCACATTTTTCAACATTTTGTAGGGGACTTAGAAACAGGAATAGGTTAGTTCCTTGAGCTTTACTTCTCTTTTCATAAGAACATAACAAATAGGAGCAGGGGTAGGCCATCTGGCCCCTCAAGCCTACTCATGGCTGATCTTTTTGTGCACTCAGTTCCATTCACCTGCTTGCCCACCATAACCTTCATTTCTTTACTGTTCAAAAATATATATATCTTTGCCTTAAAAACGTTCAACAAGGTAGCCTCAACTGCTTCACTGGGCAGGGAATTCCACAGATTCACAACCGTTTGGACGAAGAAATTCCTCCTCAACTCAGTCCTAAATCTGCTTCTCCTTATTTTGAGGTTCTGCCCAGAGTTCTAATTTCATTCACTAGTGGAAACAAACTCCCTGCTTCCACCTATTCTATGTTCTTCATAATTTTACATGTTTCGATAAGATCTCTCCTCATTCTTCTAAATTTTAATGGCTAATTGCACCTTCACTCCATTTACTCACCTTAATTCCACATCCATAATCTTATTTGAAAAAAAAATCCCAATTTTGACTTTCTAAATTTTCCTCAGCAGTGTTTTCAGATGATAAAGTTACATATCTTCCCTATCCTTTATTCGAGGAAGTGCTTGCTGATGTTACCCAGGAAGCACAGAGTCCGGTCTTAAGATTTTGCCTATGTTTTTGACACCCTTGCCAGAGCAGATCATTTCACTCTCTCTCTCGACTAATCAAATACTTCAATTATTTTAACTAACTCAATTAGACCAGCAGTTAATCTTCTATATTCAGTATAATATTGGACAATGGACCAATATGAGTCCATATTGTACTACCTCCAAGGCAAATATATCCTTCAAGAGGTGCACTCTGCCCAGAACTGAAAATAATTATTTGCCTTGAATTAAAACATATAAAAATTCTGTGCAATTGAATGTGCATATTCCAAATCAACTGGCACATTCAGAGCAGTGTAAGGGATTAATCTTGAGGCATAGAGCATCTTTTGCAGCTTACAGTGAAAATGAAATCTCTGAGCATATCCATCGTAAGCTTTGAAATAGAATTATTCACAGCAGAAACTATTCTTGAGAAAACCATGTACTTATGTAGCCACTGTAGTGTGGTGTGACAGTTAGACAGAGAGTGGAAGTTCCAGGATGATACACTGATGGAAAACAATATGAATGGATCTCTACTTCTGGTGTAAATATTTGGAATTCTGTTTTGGACGAGAATGCTCAGACTCTTGAAACAATGAGAAGTAAAAACCTTGCTTCAGTTTATCGAACTCTGAGAAAGGTGAACAAATCTTCTGCATCGTGCTTAAACTTACTTTGACATTTCATGTGATATTATGCCTCTGTGAGGCAGGTAAATCTTGTTGAAGCAGTCATCTTGCTGCATCTTCTTGATTTCTTTGATAAAAATTATGATAAGTTGTCTATGTGTCAGAACATTCAATTGCCTGATTTATGACCATGCTGTCATCCCCATATGATTTTTTTTAAAACATGCATTCCAGCCATGTGTTCTGTATTGGGAGGTGTTGTCAAAGAAGATCTGCCTCATACACTTGCCAAATAGTCTTATTTGTGATATATACAAATAGGCATAATTATGTCTCTGGAAAAGTGCAGCAGGTCAGGCAGCATCAAAGGAACAGGAGAATCGATTCCTCAGGATCATTCCTGAAGAAGGCCTTATGCCCGAAACGTCGATTCTCTTGTTCCTTTGATGCTGCCTGACCTGTTGCGCTTTTCCAGCAACACATTTTTAAGCTCTGATCTCCAGCATCTGCAGTCCTCACTTTCTCATAATTATGTCTCTGTCTCTTTTTACCACATGTTTCTCTTTATATGTACATATGCATGAATGTATACATATAAAATATATAATGATTGCTTCTCTCTTCCTTTTATTCATGCTGTGCAAGTAGTGTTTTAGTCCCACTTGGTTCAAAATGAGGAAATTACCTAGAATCTGCAAATCTTTTCAACAACGTTTTTCACAGCAATTAATAATGAGAATGAATATTGCAAAAAATAGAAATTTGTATGAAAATTGCTCCATCCTTTGGGTCTTTCCCTTTTGTTCCAATCTCCCTCAACTGTGTTGAAATGTGTTGCTGGAACAGCACAGCAGGTCAGGCAGCATCCAGGGAACAGGAGAATCGACGTTTCAGGAAGAAGGGCTTATGCCCGAAACGTCGATTCTCCTGTTCCCTGGATGCTGCCTGACCTGCTGCGCTGTTCCAGCAACACATTTAAGCTCTGATCTCCAGCATCTGCAGACCTCACTTTCTCCTGTGTATGTCCAACAACAATTAATACAATTCCCACCAGGGGAGATGATGACTATGGAACTAAATGCTTAATATATTATGTATGAATTTTATTTTCAATGTCTACCCAGTTCTGGCCTTGTTAATTTTGTGTTGCTGCAAAGTTAAATATGATATTGTGTGACATTGCGGCACGGTGGCTCAGTGGTTAGCACTGCTGCCTCACAGCGCCAGGGACCCGGATTCAGTTCCAGCCTTGAGTGACTCTCTGTGTGGAGTTTGCACATTCTCCCCGTGTTTGTGTGTGTTTCCTCCCACGATCCAATGCTAGGTGGATTGGCCGTAGGAAATGCAGAATTACAGGGCTAAGGACGGGTCTGAATGGGAGGCTCTTTGGAGGGTCAGTGTAAACTTGATGGGCCGAATGGCCTGCTTCCACACTATAGGAATTCTATGATAATTGTCATCACTTCCTACAAGAGATACAAAAACAAACTGTAAAAGCTTCTTTGAGTAATAATAAGGAAAAGAATATGGGTCCTTAAAAGCTGACAACCAGAGAAATGAAAATGGGGAGTAAGAAAATATAAAGAATAATTGTGTTTTAATGCTTTTTCTATGGTCTCCATGGTGGAAACAAATAGAAGCATATCAAAAACAGCATTAAAACATGGATCTGACTCAAATGATGAACTTAAAAGTAACTAATATTAATAAAGAAAATCCAGAAAAATTAATAGGATTCATGTCAGCAAGTTCTTTGGACCCCATGACCAATAGCAATTTCATGTTCACCAATGCTAAGGCTAATTTTTTAATTCCAGGTATTTGTGGTGGGGTTTGAACCACAGTCTTCATAACCTTTAGCCTTGACCTCTGGATTATAAACTTAGCAGTAATACAACCATGCAACATCATCTTTGGATTGCTGTCTCCTAGAGACCTATTGATGCTCAATTGTTGAATATATTCAAGGCTGAGATTAATATATTTTCAGACTTTTGGACATGGGGATCAGGTGGGATATTAACATTACAGTTAAAATGATTTATGATTTAAGTTGGTTTCAGTGAACACACGGCCTACTCATATTTGTTTAGTTCTTATAATCTAAGAATACAATGCCATATTTCACTCATTCTCAGCAGAGAAATCCTTTTGTTGGAAAGCAAGTTGGTAAAACCAAAAACCGAAAATTTCCTGAGGACCTCAACAATTTCCAGCCAGAAAATCTTTCCATCTATAGACTTTTAGCTTCAGATGATAGTGTTGCACAGTATATTTTCCTTTCGAGTGTGCCTTGCAGTTGTAAAATTGATATGATTCGGAGATGTCGGTGTTGGACTGGGGTGTACAAAGTTAAAAATCACACAGCACCAGGTTATAGTCCAACAGGTTTAATTGGAAGCACACTAGCTTTTGGAGCGACGCTCCTTCATCAGGTAACAATCACCTGATGAAGGAGCATCGCTCCGAAAGCTAGTGTGCTTCCAATTAAACCTGTTGGACTATCACCTGGTGTTGTGTGATTTTTAACTTTGTAAAATAGATACACATCATCTCTTAAGTGCCTACAGCTCACAGTCTGGCTCTGAAATATGTGTGCGATATTGGTATAAACTTTAAGTACAGCAATAAGGATGGAAGTGCCATGGAGGGATTCTTCCACCCAGACGCTATTACTTCAGCATTTAAAAATCAATTTTGCATATTCATTGCCAGAACAGGGATTTATATTAGTGTTACTACATGTAGGGAGTGCTGAATTTAATTGATTGTGTTAACACAAAATAACACAGTGTGATTATCAATACCAAGAGTCGAAAGTAATCCAACAGCACATTATTATAATATTCTACTCTTTATTGAAGTAATGAGAAAAACTGGATCCGTTCACTTAAAAAGCACAAGAATGGTTGACTCCAAAGGTTAGTGAAAGAGTCGGTGCCAGGATATTACTAAAAATGGAGGAGGCCCTCAACTCATTACAACCCAGGAACGATTGATTAGGGTCAGGGACCGAACATTTCTCATATTTAAAAAACTTTCCGTTTGAATTGTACAGACAGATTTATAAAATAGTCAAGTTACATTTCTATTAACAGCATGAGTTTCTATGGATGCAAACATCTTTCAAATAGCCTATGGCCACATAATACGATATGTGCTACTGCCATAAAACATCACAAACAGTTGGGATTCAATGAGTATCTGAGGTATTTTCCATGTCGGAAACAATTCCCTCAAATATATATCTCAGGCATGAACAAATGGGCTTAGAAGTGACCCATTTCCAAAGTCTTGGCACTGCATTGTACAAAACTATTGCGTTTATCAAAGACAATGCAAACAATGGCTAATAAGATGTTATTTTCCACAGTACCTGTGCTGCATATTCTTTATTCTTCCTTGACATTTACCAAATAAAAACTGATTGATCAAAATTCCTCCCACCTTCTAATGCCAGTAGTGTATTGTGACACAGATCATCTCTAGGGGTCAGTGTGGGACTATTGTGTAAGCCCAGAAATAACCTTTCAAAAATTCAGATTGCACCTTCATCACACGCAGTAATGTGGTGAGCGAGGAGTTAAACACCCATCCGAACACCTTATGTTTACCAAAGGCAAGGTAGCACTGCACCATAATCACAAAGTCCACCTGCCACCGAGTAAAGGAACTGAATTATTGCCCAGAGGTTGATTCCTTTTGTTCCAACTGCTGAATTACTGCACTCTTCATCCTTTATTTCCCCTGCTGGTAACACATTTTTCTTTCTTCATTCATGGGATGAGGGTGCCGCTGGCCAAGCAGCATTTATTGCGCATCCCTAATTGTCCAGAAGGCAGTTAAGACTCAACCACATTGCTGTGGATCTGGACTCACATGTAGGCCAGACCAGGTAAGGATGACAAATTTCCTTCCCTAAAGGACGTTAGTGAACCAGAGGATTTTTTCTGACAATCGACAATGGATTCATGGTTATTAATACAGTCTTAATTCTTAAAGTACGCTACAACTGATCAATTATGCCCATTGTCTGGTCTCAACATTATATGCAAAGGAAAATACATTTATCCTTTACTCAAAGCATGTAATGTTACTGAGGTAGCTGTATACAAGTGACTCTAAGGAAGAGTTTGGATTTCACCTCTGAGCCTTAGCAGGACAAGGGTAATATTGCCCCGAGGGAAAAAAAACACTAAACATAAAAACACCATTCTTATTCTTACATGCTTCCATTTAAATAAATGGAGAACTTAGTGTTCAAATTTGCAAAGGTTTGCTGAAGGAAATTTACAGCAGAGAAGTAGTGGGATTCACACTGAATCTGTTTCTATCACTTCATCAGGCAGTGCATTCCAAATCCTAACTACTAAATCCTGTTTAGAACATAGAAAATTACAGTGCAGTACAGGCCCTTCGGCCCTCGATGTTGCATTGACCTGTGGAACCAAACTGAAGCCCATCTGTCCTCCACTATTCTATTTTCATCCATATGTTCATCCGATGACCATTTAAATGCCCTTAAAGTTGGCGAGTCTACTACTGTTACAGGCAATGCACTCCATGCCCCTACTAACCTCTGAGTAAAGAAACTATCTCTGACATCTGTCCTATATCTACCACCCCTCAATTTAAAGCTAAGTCCCCTCGTGCTAGCCATCACCATCCGAGGAAAAAGGCTCTCACTGTCCACCCTATCTAACCCTCTGATTATCTGAGATGTCTCAATTAGGTCACCTCTCAACCTTCTAACAAAAACAGCCTCAAGTCCCTCAGCCATTCTCATAAGACCTTCCCTCCATACCAGGCAACATCATAGTAAATCTCCTCTGCACCCTTTCCAAAGCTTCCACATCCTTCCTATAATGCGGTGACCATAACTGTACGCGATACTCCAAGTGCGGTCGCACTAGAGTTTTGTACAGCTGCAGCATGACCTCGTGGATCCGAAACTCAATCCCTCTACCAATAAAAGCTAACACACTGTATGCCTTCTTAACAACCCTATCAATCTGGGTGGCAACTTTCAGGGATCTATGAACATGGACACAGGGATCTTTCTGCTCATCGACACTACCAAGAATCCTACCATTAGTCCAGTACTCTTTATTCCTGTTGCTCCTCCAAAAGTGAATCACGTCATACTTTTCCACATTAAACCCAATTTGCCACCTCTCAGCTGAGCTCTGCAGCTTATTTATGTGTCTCTGTAACCTGCAACACCCTTCAGCACTATCCACAGCTCCACCGACCTTAAGTGTCATCCACAAATTTACTAAACCATCCTTCTATGCTCTCATCTTGGTCGTTTATACAAATGACCAACAGCAGTGGCCTCAAAACAGATTCTTGTGGTACACCACTAGTAACTGAACTCCAGGATGAACATTTCCCATCAACCACCACCCTCTGTCTTCTTTCAGCTTGCAAATTTCTGACCCAAACTGCTAAAATCACCCTCAATCCCATGCCTCTATATTTTGTGCAGTAGCCTACCGCGCGGAATCTTTTCAAATGCCTTACTGAAATCCATACACCACATCAACCGCTGTACCCTCATCCGCCTGTTTAGTCACCATCTCAAAGAACTCAATAAGGTTTGTGAGGTATGATCTACCTTTCACAAAACTATGTTGACTATCCCTAATCCACTTTTATTCCTTTCTAGATGATGACAAATCCTATCTCTTATAACCTTTTCCAACACTTTACCCACAACTGAAGTAAGGCTCACTGGTCTATAATTATCAGGGTTGGCTCTACTCCCCTTCTTGAACAAGGGGACAACATTTGCTATGCTCCAGTCTTTTAACACTATTCTTCTTCTAGACAATGAAGATATAAAGATCAAAGCCAAAGGCTCTGCAATCTCCTCCTTGTCCTCTCAGAGGATCCTAGGAGACTCAAGTATTTTCACATCTTCCAGAATTGGCAATCCTGAACTTCAATCCTGCCTAGTCTAGTAGCCTATATCTCAGTATTCTCCTTGACAACATTGTCTTTTTCCAATGTGAATACTGATGAAAAACATTTATTTAGCACTTGCCCTATCTCCTTGGACTCCATGCACAACTTCCCACTACTCTCTTTGATTGGCACTAATCTTTCTCTAGTCATTCTTTTATTCCTGACATACCTATAGAAAGCTTCAGGGTTTTCCTTGATTCTACCTGCCAACAACTTTTCATGTCCCCTCCTGGCTCTTCTTAGCTCTCTCTTTAGGTCTTTCCTGGCTAACTTGTAACTCTCAAGTGCTCTAACTGACCCATTATGTCTCATCCTAACATAAGTATTCTTCTTGACAAGAGATTCAATTTCTTTAATAAACCACAGCTCCCTCACTCGACTACTTCCTCTCTGCCTGACCGGTACATACTTATCAAGGTCATGCAGTAGCTGTTCCTTTAATAAGCTCCACATTTCAATTGTGCCCATCCCCTGCAGTTTCCTTCCCCATCCTATACATCCTAAATCTTGCCTAATCGCATCATAATTGCCTTTTCCCAACAATAATTCTCGCCCTGTGTTATATACCTATCCCTTTCTATCGATAAAGTAAACATGACCGAATTGTGGTCGCTATCACCAAAGTGTTCACCTACTTCTAAGTATGACACCTGTCCTGGTTCATTACCTAGTACCAAAGCCAATGTGGCCTCGTCCTTTGTTGGCTTGTTTACATTCTGTGTCAGGAAACCATTCTACACACAATGGACAAAAACTGACCCATTTAACGTACTCAAACTATAGTGTTTCCAGTCAATTTTGAAAAGTTGAAGTCCCCCATAACAAACTACTCTATTATTCTCGCTCCTATTCAAAATTATCTTTTCTTTCCTTTCCTCTACATCTCTGGAACTATTCGGAGGCCTATGGAAAACTCCCAACAGGGTGATCTCTCCTTTCCTGGTTCTAATCTCAGCCCTATCTCAGTAGACGAGTCCTCAAATGTCCTTTCTGTCACCGTAATACTGTTCTTGACTAACAATGCCACACCTCCCCCTCTTTTACCATCTTTTCTGTTCTTACTGAAGCATCTACATGCCGGAACCTGCAACAACCATTTCTGTCCCTGCTCTATCCATGTCTCTGAAACAGCCACAACATCAAAGTCCCAGGTATCAACCAGTGCTGCAAGTTGACCCACCTTATTCCAGATGCTCCTAGCATTGAAGTAGACACACTTCAAACCACCTTCCTACTTGCTGGTGAACTCTTGCGACCTTGAAACCATATTTCTGACCTCACTACTTTCAACCTCCTGAACAATGGAACCACGGTGGAACTAAATTGTTTTGTATAAAAGTAATTTCCCTTGAATTCTTTATGTAATGACTTGGGGTAGAGTCTTGTTCAGATATTGGGATCCTGGAGAACCAGCAAAACACCATCACTGCCTCTATACGGGATGATCCGCTGAACAAGAAGTAATCAGGCAGTGCTGAGGTCACTGGTGGGCTTTCCCCTGGAATCAAGACCCTGCGGGCAGGTGTCTCACCTACTGAGAGCTGTTGGTCACTCAGAGCCTGTGCTTACTAGCACCACTGGGAGGCTGTGGCTATCACTGAAAGGACATATACCAAATTCCCAAGATTGTCGAGTGACCCGGGCCCCAGGGGAAGTGGAGGATTTCAAACATTCCCATCCTCCATAACGGAAGAGCCCAAAACATCAGGACAAAAGACAAGGCTGAAACGCTTGCAACAATTTTCAGCCAGAAGTGCTCAGCGGATGATCCATCGCAGCCTCCTCCAGTGGTCCCCAGCATTACAGATAGCAGTCCAGCTAATTTCATTCACGCCATGTGATATCAAGAAATTGTTGGATGTACTACAAAGGCTATAGGTCTCGACAACCACTCGGCAATTTTACTGAAGGCTTGTGCTCCAGAACTTGCTGCTGCCCTAGCCAAGCTCTAACACTGGCATCTACCTGACAGTGTGGAAAACTGCTCAGCTATGTCCTGTACACAAAAATCAGGACAAGTCCAACCCAGCCAATTACTACCCCATCAGTTTACTCTCACTCATCAGTAAAGTGATGGAAGGTGTCATCAACAGTGCTATCAAGCAGCACCTGCTCAGCACTAACCTGCTCAGTGATGCCCAGTTTGAGTTTCACCAGGGTCACTCAGCTCCTGACCTCATTACAGCCTTTGGTCAAACATGGACAAAGGAGCTAAATTCCAGAGGTGAGGTGAGAGTGACAACCCTTTACATCAAGGCCACATTTGACTGAGAGTGGCATCAAGAAGCCCTGGAAAAAATGAAAACAATTTATCTCAGGAGCAAACTCTTAGCTGGTTGGAGTCATACCTGGCAAACAGGAAGATGGTTGTGGTTGGTCAGTGTTCAATCATCTCAGCTCCAGGACATTTCTACAGGAGTTCCTCAGGGCTGTGTCTTAGGCCCAACCATCTTCAGCTGCTTCATCAATGACTTTCCTCCATCATAAGTTCAGAAGGTGGGATTTTCGCAGATGATTGTGCCATTTGCGACCCCTCAGATATTAAGGCAGTGTGTGTTCAAATGCAGCAAGACCTGGATAATATCCAACAGTGGGCTGACAAGTGGCAAGCAACGTTCACACCACACAAATGATGGGGTAATGACCATCTCGACCAAGACAGAAACTAACCATCATTCTTTCACATTCAATGACATTACCATCACTGAATCTTTCACTCATCAACACCCTAGGTGCTATGAGCGAGAAAAACTGAATTAGACCAGCCATCTAAGAACTGTGACTACAAGAGCAGCGTAGAAACTGGGAAATATACAGCAAGTAACTCACTTCCTGACTCCCAAAAGCCATCCATCATCTACAAAATAAAAGTCAGGAATGTGATGAATGACTACAGCTCCAACAACACTAAAGAAACTTGACATCAAGACGAAGCAGCCCACTTTATTGGCATCACTTCCACAAATATTCAGTGCCTCCACTACCAATGCTAATAGGGCTACAGAAATTCACCAAGGTTCCTGATACAACTTTCAAATCCACAACTACTCCTCTCTAGAAGAAGGGGGCGCGGATACATTGGAACACCACCACTTGCAAGTTTCCCTCTAAGCCATTTACCATGCTGATTTGGAAATGTATCACTGTTCTTTCAGCTTTGCTGGGTCAAAATTCTAGAACTCCCTCCCGAAGGCTGATGTGGATCAACCTACAACAGATGAATTACAGCGGGTCAAGAAGACAGCTCAGAGCCACCTTCTCAAGAGCAACTAGGGATGACAGAACTCCATTAGAAGGCCATCAAACTATCAAGGCAACTAAGCGGCCATTGAAACAAACAGCAATACCTTGATATTGGGAGAAGGACTCTTTTAATCTGTTCCAGTCTGACTTTCACTTGAGAATGAACCTCCTAGAAAACTGACTACAAGGAGCCTCACATTTTGCTCAGAATTCTCTGTTTTATAAGACTCTTACTTCTACTCAAGCACCCACTCATCTAAGAAACTAAAAACATGTCATGAAACAGACTAAGGCAACCACACATTGTAATTGCATTGTTTTTCTCATCTGTAGTAATCTTGAGTGTGACTGTGAATATATGTCAGAGTGAGTTCTCTGGAACTTGTATATATCAAAAAATAACTTTCTTTATTTCAAAAACTCAAAAATCTTGCTGCTGGGATGATTTAAATTCAGTTAATCGCTCAAAGGGTAGAAAGAATCATATCTCACATACAAAACACACTGATGACAGTGTGATAAAAACATACACAGTCTCCATGATACAAAGATTAACATACAACAAGAATGACACAATTAATGAAAAGCTTAAGACGTGCCATAAAAATAATTTACATAAATGAATTATTGCAAATAATAGTCAGCCAGGTCCAAAATGATAATGGTTATCAATTTTACAGGGAGTGATACTTTGAAGGAATTATGATAATCTGTGCAGAGCAGCTTAGAGTTTTGTGCATCTATTTGAAGCATGGAGACAGCTAATTTTAGCTTATTGGATGCATCGAAAGATGAAATTTAGTACGCTGATTCAAGAAAAAGACAGAACCAGGAAAACTGGACCAGACCGGAAAGGACAGATCTTATTCCACGGACTAGGGCTGACTGTGGGACTACTGTGTAAACCATAGAATCTTCTGGAAAAATTTTCAGTGCTATTTATATTTTGTGTGTGATTAATGCAGAGCAGACCAAACTATCAAAGATAATACGAATGAATGGAACAAGTGTTTCCCTAAAATGTAAAAAGGTCTCTGTTCTGTCTCTGCGTTTTTGCCAGTATTTACAATCCATTTCATCCCTCACAATGAAAGGAAAGGATATGAGTTGGTGCAGCTGTGTTAAAAATGCTCAGTATTTTGGAGCCTGCATTGGTGATGTAATACAAGAATATATTCAGAGACTAAGGAGTTAGAAGTAACGTGCTAGCAGATAATAAATAAATTGACTTGATTTTACAGTTACTAATAATAAATGGGTCGATAATGTGATAAACATATCAGCTTAATTGAATGTCACATTTCTCGGGTAATATTTTCTGAGTGTTTGCACTATACACACAAAAGGTGCAAAGCCTCAATTCAAATGAGTCTGTACTCATTTACAGGCACATGGTGCTCAGCAGAGAAATGTCTGGAAAAAGAAAGCAAGGGAGAGACAAACTTGTTATCATACTTGCGAGGATTTTCTGCAATAGAAACAAATTTGTCAAGTGTTTGTTGTTTCTGTTAGGTGGGGAGACTAGGACCCGTGGGCACAGACTTAGAATTAGAGGGGGTAAATTTAGAATGGAAATGAGGCGACATTTCTTCAGTCAGAGAATGGAGGGCCTGTGGAATTCATTGCCACGGAGCACAGTGGAGGCCGGGACGTTGGGTGTCTTTAAGGCAGAGATTGGTAAATTCTTGATCTCGCAAGGAATTAAGGGCTACGGGGAGATGGTGGGTAAGCGGAGTTGAAATGCCCATCAGCCATGATTAAATGGTGAAGTGGACACGAGGTGCCGAATGGCCTTATTTCCACTCCTATATCTTATGGTCTAAGTGGTGAGCAAACAGTCCGAAATTGTGGATTTTACAAATTGCTTTAAATGGTTTCTCCAATTAAGAAATGATCGGTTGCTCAGTCAGGTGCGGTTTACAGTGTTGTGCACAAGTTGAGAGGAAATGCAAAATTAGCAGCAAAGTAGGGTAGTTCTGAAAGTTTTCTCCTGCTTTTCAAAGTAGTGAGGAACAACAATCACGACGTCTTCAGCACCCCTGCAGACGGAGCGCAGCGTAGATACACCTGGTCACGAGCAGACGGGTCTATCTGCTCAAGGATAGATTACCTGTTTGTGTCCTGAACGCTCTTGGTCAGATCCACCGATGTCAAGCCGGTGTTCTTCTCCGACCACTGCCTCCTGCTGGCCGACTGTCACCTACAGGACGAGCAGCGGGCTGGTAAGGGAACGTGGAAGCTGAACACAAAGCTGTTGACCCCGGGAAACATTGAGAAGCTCAAGAGGGACTACGCAGGTTGAAGAACCGTGAAGCCCCTCTTTGAGTCCCCAGCGGACTGGTGGGAAACAGTAAAAGGGAACATCAAGAGGTTCTTCATCCTCAAAGGTGTTCAGGAGGCGAGAGAGAGGCGGGGAAAACTGTCCCAGCTCCAGGAAAGTATGCAGAACCTGCTCCTGCTGCAGACAATGGGGGTGGGTGTCACGGAGGATCTCAAGGAGGTGAAGGGCCAGCAAGCCTCGCTCTTTGCTTCGGTGGCCTCCAAGATAATCTTCCGGTCCAGGGTCCGCTCGGTGGAGCAGGATGAGACGTGCTCACGTTTCTTCTTCCAGAAGGTGCACAAAGAGAGCTCTGTGCTCAGCAGCCTGAAGGAAGCAGATGGCTCGCTAATGTCATCTCAGGCTGACGTCATGAGGATCAGCAAATCCTTCTACGCCAGTCTGTATGACGCGAAGCCGACCGACAGCGCGGCCTCCCAGTCGTTCCTGTCCTCTATCACAGAGGTCTTAGACGACAGAACACGGGAGAGGCTGGACCAGCCGCTACCTCTGGAGGAGCTGACCAAGGCCCTCGAGTCCTTCGAAAAGAATAAAACTCCCGGAAGCGACGGCTTACCGGTCGAGCTCTATTCCGCTCTGTGGGACTTGATTGGCCAGGACCTGCTGGAGGTGTATGTCAGTATGCTTCGGGCAGGTACCATGAGTGAATCCATGAGGAAAGGCATCATCACCCTCGTCTACAAGCGGAAGGGGGAGAGGGAGGAACTCAAAAATTGGAGACCAATCTCACTGTTGAATGCAGATTACAAAATTCTGTCAAAGGTAATCACCAACCGGGTCAGGTCTGCTCTAGGGTCGGTGATTCACCCTGATCAAACCTGTGCTGTGCCGGGCAGGAAGATCGCCTACGTGCAGGACAGAGGGTTGGACACCTGCCTGATCAGCCTGGACCAGGAGAAAGCCTTTGACAGGATATCACACACGTATATGAGAGATGTTCTCTCCAAAATGGGCTTTGGGGAGGGAATCTGCAATTGGATCAGACTGCTCTACACCAACATTGTCAGTGCAGTCTCAATCAATGGGTGGGAATCAGATAGCTTCCCAGTCAGATCTGGAGTCAGGCAGGGCTGCCCTTTCTCTCCTGCCTTGTTTGTGTGCTGCATAGAGCCATTTGTTGAGTCCATCAGGAAGGATGCTAGCCTGAGAGGGGTGACTATTCCTAGCAGTGGGGGCCTGCAGGTTAAGGCCTCCCTGTACATGGATGACGTCGCCGTTTTCTGCTCGGATCCGCTGTCCGTGCGCAGACTCATTTGCATTTGTGACCAGTTCGAACGGGCCTCGGGGGCCAAAGTAAACCGAGGCAAGAGCGAGGCCATGCTCTTCGGGAACTGGGCCGACCAATCCTCGATCCCCTTCACCGTCAGGACCGACCACCTGAAGGTGCTGGGTATTTGGTTCGGAGGGGCTGGGGCATGCGCCAAGTCTTGGGAGGAGCGTATCAGCAAAGTGAGGCAGAAACTGGGCAGATGGAAGCTACGGTCGCTCTCCATCGCGGGAAAAAACCTGGTCATCAGGTGTGAGGCACAGTCATTGCTATTATACGTGGCACAGGTCTGGCCTATTCCCAGAACCTGTGCCGCTGCAGTCACCCGGGCCATCTTCCAGTTTATATGGAGGTCAAAGATGGACCGGGTCCGAAGGGACTCACTGTATAAAGATCTGGGCAACGGGGGAAAAAATACACCCAATGCCACCCTCACCCTGATGGCCACCTTTGTGTGTGGCTGCATCAAGCTGTGTGTGGATCTCCGGTACGCAAACACCAAGTGTCACTACGTACTGAGGTTCTACCTGTCCCCGGTGTTGCGAAGGATGGGCCTGGCCTCGCTGCCGCGGAACGCTCCGAGTAGTTGGACCGTTCTGTACCACCTGTCCTTCGTGGAGAAATTTATGAAGAAAAACACCTTTGACCACAAGTCCATTAGGAAGTGGTCAGCACGTAGTGTCCTTGAGACCCTTCGGGAAAAGGAGAGGGCGGATCCTATCGAGCGGTTCCCTGAGCAGACTGTCAAAGCCATTTGGCAGAAGGCCTCATCGCCAGAACTTTCCAACAAGCACCAAAACATGGCTTGGCTGGTGGTGAGAAGGGCTCTGCCTGTGAGATCCTTTATGCACGCCCGGACTCTCAGCCGCACTGCATGCTGTCCTCGAAGCGGCTGCGGGGGGGACGAGACTGTCACACACCTCCTTCTGGAATGTGCCTATGCAGAGGAAGTCTGGAGAGAAATGCAGTGGTGTTTGTCGAGGTTCGTCCCGAGCAGCGCCGTGACGCGGGACTCCGTGCTCTACGGTCTGTTCCCCGGGACCTACACCGAGACGAACATCAACTGTGCCTGGAGGATCATCAACTCGGTGAAGGACGCTCTCTGGGTGGTCCGAAACCTGCTGATCTTCCAGCTGAAGGAGTTGACCCCGACTGAGTGTTGCAGACTGGCACATTCCATGGTCCAGGACTACGTGTTGAGGGACGCGCTGAAGCTTGGGGCAGCTGCCGCCAAGGCGCGGTGGGGAAAGACCACTGTGTAAAGTCTGCCTGCCTAACGAAGAACAGGGGGCCCACGCAGTCGTTTGGGTTCTGCTGACGCCTCAGCTAATTATATGGGCATATGATCAAAAAATGTACAGACCTGTATAAAAATGATAAGTTTTGATCTCTGTATGTAAATGTTTACATATGTATGGCATGACCAATTGTACAGACCATCAAATTATTTATGAATAAAATATATTTTTGAAAAAAAAAGTGAGGAACAACAATCAGAACACTAGCCAGGCGTATTTCTCACCTGACACTCTCATAGTCCTTTAAATCTTCTTGTCACAAAGTTCTTAGGAAATAGCAGGTCTTTATGTACCTATCCCAACGTCATCACTTATTCAAAATACAAAGTAAATCAGGCCACCTTGATATAATCTGCTCATACATATGTTATCCACAAATCAGATTTAACAGTCTAATATACAGGTACTCTACTTAATTAAGTATTTTCTACTGCAAAAGCTTCCCTATAGTCCAAATGCAGAATATTTTGACAATTCTGTACTTTTAATCTCAAAACGAGAATCAATTTCCAACAGCGTAAGACTGAAATTCTGTACCTTCACTGTACCTTATATTCTGTTTCAGGTTTTAAAAATATCCACCTTTGGTCAGGTTTGCACTTACAGTATATTACTATAAATTGGTTCAGAGTGAGTCAGATAATAATTTCAGGTAAAAACAATGACTGCAGATGCTGGAAACCAGATTCTGGATTAGTGGTGCTGGAAAAACACAGCAGTTCAGGCAGCATCCGAGGAGCAGTAAAATCGACGTTTCGGGCAAAAGCCCTTCATCAGGAATACAGGCAGAGTGCCTGAAGGGTGGAGAGATAAATGAGAGGAGGGTGGGGGTGGGGAGAAAGTAGCATAGAGTGCAAAAGGTGAGTGGGGGGAGGGGATGAAGGTGATAGGTCAGGGAAGAGAGTGAAGTGGGTAGGTGGAAAGGAAGATAGGCAGGTAGGACAAGTCACGGGGACAGTGCTGAGCTGGAAGTTTGGAACTGGGGTGAGGTGGGGAAGGGGAAATGAGGAAACTGTTGAAGTCCACATTGATGCCCTGGGGTTGAAGTGTTCCGAGGCGGAAGATGAGGCATTCTTCCTCCAGGCGTCGGGTGGTGAGGGAGCGGTGGTGAAGGAGGCCCAGGACCTCCATGTCCTCGGCAGAGTGGGAAGGGGAGTTTAAATGTTGGGTCACAGGGCGGTGTGGTTAATTGATGTGGGTGTCCCGGAGATGTTCCCTAAAGCGCTCTGCTAGGAGGCGTCCAGTCTCCCCAATGTAGAGGACACCTCTCTGCCTGTATTCCTGATGAAGGGCTTTTGCCCGAAACGTCGATTTTACTGCTCCTTGGATGCTGCCTGAACTGCTGTGCTTTTCCAGCACCTCTCTAATTTAGACTCTGTATTGTAACTGTCATGTAAAAATAAAGTGTGTTTGCTTAAAATTGAAAAGTTTGACCAATTGAATTGCATCTGGAACGCAACACCTTACACTCACCTTTAAAGTAAAAACAAAAGCCCTAGGTCTAGGCTATCTTCCTAATATATTTTGAGGGAATTTGGTTTGGTCCATAACACTAACTCTACAACACACTTTTTTTTACTGGAAGTAGGTTAATTTACAGAACTGCTACTCAAGCATTAGCTGTAGGGATGTTGTTAATGTTGACATGTCTATGTACTCAGTAGACACATTGCTCAGTTTTCACAGTAGGAGCACTTCCTATTGGAGGCCCCTGCCAAGATTTCACTTTCTACAGGTTTCCAGTGCTTAAACTCCATGGGGAATAATTCAAGCTCCATCTTCAGCCTCAAGTAAAATATCAAACACAAAGAAGAAAAGCTTTGGAAACAGCCAGACTTCCAGAGCAGATTGTATAGTGATGGGATCAAAGAGGATCGCTAAGGATTTTCCCAGGAAAGCAGAAAAATCAACTTAGGAGATAGTGCTGGTGCTAACTTCAAGAATTGCATGTTAGTCCACCCACTTAACGAATATTAAATGCTGAGAAATATGCAGTGGCCAATTTATTTTTCTTTTCAACTTCTCTTTCGCGAAGAATGTAGGGAAATAGATGGTGACACCTTGAAAAATGTCCATATTACAGAGGAGGATGTGCTGGATGTCTTGAAACACATATAAGTAGATAAACCCCCAGGACCTGATCAGGTGTACCCTAGAAATCTGTGGGAAGCTAGGCAAATGATTGCTGGGCCTCTTGCTGAGTTATTTGTATTATTGATAGTCACAGGTGAGTCGCCGGAAGACTGGAGGTTGGCTAACATGGTGCCACTGTTTAAGAAAGGTGGTATGGTCAAGCTAGGGAACTATAGACCAGTGAGCCGGACATCAGTGGTGGGCAAGTTGTTGGAGGGAATCCTGAGGGATAGGATGTACATGTATTTGAAAAGGCAAAAATTGATTACGACTAGTCAACATGGCTTTATACATGGGAAATCATGTCTCACAACCTTGATTGAGTTTTTTTGAAGAAGTAACAAAGAGGATTGATGAGGGCAGAGTGGTAGATGTGATCTATATATACTTCAATAAGGTGTTCGACAAGGTTCCCCATAGAAGACTGGTGAACAAGCTTAAATCTCATGGAATACAAGGAGAACTAGCCATTTGGATACAGAATTGTCTCAAAAGGTAAAAGACACAGGGTGGTAGTGGAGGGTGTTTTCCAGACTGGAGGTCTGTGATCAGTGGAGTGCCACGAGGATCAGGGCTGGGTCCACTGCTTTTCATTATTTATATAAATGATTTGGATGTGAGCATAAGAGGTATAGTTAGTAAGTTTGCTGATGACACCAAAATTGGAGGTGTAGTGGACAGCGAAGGAAGTTACCTCAGATTACAATGAGATCTTGATCAGATGGGCCAATGGGCTGAGAAGTGGCAGAT
Source organism: Chiloscyllium plagiosum (assembly GCF_037043375.1). NCBI lineage: Eukaryota > Metazoa > Chordata > Chondrichthyes > Orectolobiformes > Hemiscylliidae > Chiloscyllium > Chiloscyllium plagiosum. Next base: position 32,826,870 of record NW_028270159.1, on the reverse strand, counting down.
AGAGTTTAATTTAGATAAATGTGAGGTGCTGCATTTTGGGAAAGCAAATCTTAGCAGGACTTATACACTTTACGCTCAGGTCCTAGGGAGTGTTGCTGAACAAAGAGATCTTGGAGTGCAGGTTCATAGCTCCTTAAAAGTGCAGTCGCAGGTAGATAGGATAGTTAGGATATCTGGTCGGCATGGACGAGTTGGACCGAAGGGTCTGTTTCCGTGCTGTATATCTCTATGACTCTAAATGAGAAAAATGATTCAGGCTGAATTAAAAAAAGATAATGCTTTTCGCTGTTCCACAGATAAGCCACTTGGATCAAAATTACAATCCAAATACTATCAATGGTTCTTTAGCCAGAATGTTTGATTTTCTTCCAGTTGGTTTTCTCAGTTAGATTTTAGGTTTAGCACTGGGATTTATTCAGAAAATAACAATATAGGAGAAGCTCCTGTCCTGCACGGTGGCGGCACGGTGGCACAGTGGTTAGCACTGCTGCCTCACAGCGCTAGTGACGCGGGTTCAATTCCCGCCTCAGGCGACTGACTGTGTGGAGTTTGCACGTTCTTCCCGTGTCTGCGTGGGTTTCCTCCGGGTGCTCCGGTTTCCTCCCACAGTCCAAAGATGTGCAGGTCAGGTGAATTGGCCAGGCTAAATTGCCCGTAGTGTTAGATAAGGGGTAAATGCAGGGGTATGGGTGGGTTGCGCTTCGGCGGGGCGGTGTGGACTTGTTGGGCCGAAGGGCCTGTTTCCACACTGTAAGTAATCTAATCTAATCTAATCTAATCTAATCTAATCTAATCTAATCTAATCTATCTAATCTAATCTAATGCACCTTGACCAAATTGCCATTGTGGATAGAGTCTTCTTTCGAGGTGCCTTTGACCGCAAAAGTAGCCAGAAGGAGGTTTGGAAAGTGCCAGGTCACAGCTAATGAGTCCTGCTGAGTCTGGTCAGTGGCAAGGTGGAACCGGGAATGTTTACCTCTCCAGGATTGGAATTGTAGTCCCTTAGCATGGTTGTGTCCAATTGAGATCTGGAGGTTGCTTGCCAGTGATTATATTGGGTCATAGAGATGTACAGCTTGGAAACAAACCCTTTGGTGAATTTGTCCATGCCGACCAGATATCCTAAATTAATCTAATCCCATTTGCCAGTACTTGGTCTATATCCCGCGAAATCCTTTCTATTCATGTACCCATTCAGACGCCCTTAAACGTTGTAATCATACCAGCCTCTACCACTTTCTCTGGCAGCTCATTCCATACATGCGCCACCCTCTCCATGAAAAAGTTGCCTCTTAGTACCCTTTTTACCCTCTCACCCTAAACCTATGTCCTCTAGCTCTGGACTCCCCCACCCCAGGGAAAAGACTTTGTCTACTTAGCCTGTCCATGCCCCTCATGATTTTATAAACCTCTATAAGGTCACTCCTCAGCCTCCAACACTCCAGGGAAAACAGCTCCAGCCTATTCAGCCTCTCCCTATTGTTCAAACCTTCCAACCCTGGCAACATCCTTGTAAAATTTTTTCTGAACCTGGCAGCCTCTTTAGGATCTACAGTCCCCAAACCTACTATTGGATAGCAAAACAGTTAGTTGAGAATTGGGACATTGTCAGCAAGACAGAGTCGTGGCTTGGAAATGGTCCTAACCAGTGATTGGTTGCAACATACTGGAGATTCTACATTTTATAAGCAGGGAATGACCCTCCACACACCACCAAGGTCGGGAAGAACTATCTTGGTTCATGTTTTAAAACAAGAGAAACCCGGGGATATTTCCCCCTCATCGCTTGGGGCTAATGTTGATTTTCTGCAGGATAATAAAAGAATGAAATACTTTCTCATTTCAACATGGGAGTGCCACAAGTTAGGAACAGCATGAGTTAAACGCACCATAAATTTCTCCTACACTGTAAAACAAACAACAACTAATTTTCAAGGTCGCTTTTCATCCACCACCAATCCTCTGTTTCTCCAAATAAGAGCATAACCTTTTGCCAATTGTTTCTAATTCTATTTGTGAATTGTAGAAGAAAATCTGACTCGCAATTTTCCTGACAATGAGGAAAAAGCAAAATCCTAGTCTCAGCATGATCTCACCTGTAACAGGATTTTTACTATTCTTCATAAGGTTACTTAGTTGCTATGAAACCCTGAGCTAATGTGAAATAAACAAACCATCAGTATTAGCAATAGTTTAACACCATATGCATCCATTCAAGTTCAGACATGCCACCATTCCCAACTATTTGCCAAATAGCTTCCACAGCTTGTTGATGGGGAGTTCACAGCGCTGACAGAGGAACTCACTGCAGACATTACAGCCACATTATAAGATCCCACAACTATTTTTCTCAGGAACCTCCCAATCATTGCAAAACATAATTAATTATACAATTTCATCATATCTGAGATGTTGTCGTTCTCCTGAGCATCTGACTTCAATGTCTTCCTCCACATCCCCATAACAAACGTAATATGTACCCTTTCTGCATGCTCCTTCACACCTTATAACATCGACTTTACTTCAGACTCCATAGGATCTGAATAACTTCCTCATCTCCACTCTGATTGAGTACAATATCCCCATAGTATTGAATGATGTTGTATTTCTTACAATGTTCTGAGCACATTCTGGATGTGCACCTGCAGAAGCATAAAATTCACCTGAGCCATAGAATTCAAATATTTCTATGAAAAGTGGAGACTGAAGAGCCAATTATGAAATAATTTTGATTAAGCTGTTCTGAGATGTCGCTTCCAGTTGTTCATGCACGTTTGTGATTGCTGAGTATCTATGGGTTACATTCCACAATACATAGAAAGAATTGGCTACATTTCAGCACACTTGGAATAATTCTGGCAAGGAAATCTATATTTTGATATTAGGAAATACAATTCATTGTTCACATGCCCATGGCCCACGACAGAGCACCTAACATGAAGGACTGTAAGGTTGAACTTATTGTTTTATTTTTCTGCCTTTATATTCCACATTTTGGTTTATTTTTTCTGTGCTTTAAGATGTTACTGAAGAGTAGCAACATTTTTCACTGTATTTTATAATACATGACAAGAAATCAAATCAAATCAAATCAAATCGAGTTAAGTTGGATTATGTATTATTATCCTTTTCACCAATTCTCTTGTTACTGCTTCAGAAAATCTGAGCTCAATCATATCAGTCAAGAATGATTTGCACTGGGGGCATCATTAGTTCAAATTCCCAATGAAATGGTTCTGTGCCTAAACCATTCTCTGTGTTTCTGCTGCATTATATTAGTCCCACAGTCTGCCAGGGGATGGATTTTTGAAAAGTACCATTATCATTTAGAAAGAATGGAAATTTGAATAGCCTAAATAAGTGCCATCACCCACACAACATTACTGACAGGCTTTTTCAAATGATTATTCATCATATTATATAAGCATTGTCCTGTTGCAAAAATCAGCCTTGGTGTATGATGTCAGAGACTGCTGCACCATAATACAATGTGATTGAAGTAGCTACAATGTAAAAAAAAATTACTCCTTAGCAAAGTTACAAGGCCTTTACAATGCTGCCTGACCTGCTGTGATCTCCAGCATTTTTTGATTTCAGTTCAGATTCCGGCATCGAGTCATTTGCTCCTACAAGGCCTTTACAATGCCTTTATGAAAGTTATATCTGAGATTTTTGGCATTTATTTCCTAAACACAAACACATGCGAACATGTATTATATCCACACACAAACAAATCCTGTGCCCAAACTACAATGCAAAAAAACATTGCAATAAACTGATACAGCTACTTTTCCTTGACATTGATGAAGGCAGTTCTCAGTTAAAAACTGTTGGATTTTCTGTTGGATTTGTGCAGTGTTACTTTGAGTCACTTCAATTACAATCTTGTAGCGTGTCATTCAGGTTAATAACCTGCCTGGATTTTAACTCAATGAATGTTTACACTAGGTGTGCCTGTTAAGAGAACTGTTTCAATAATTAAGATACTTAGGCAGTCTTAAAAACATTCCCACCCACCCACAACGTGCTTGTAGTCACAAGCTATATAATACCTCATCTGACAAACATACATTGCTCCATAATAGAACATTCCCAAAAGGAGAACAATAAGGTGTGCTGTTGGCTCTGCTAAGATGCTAAAACAATTCCTCACAATCCCCAGGAGCTGCTCACTTGTGCCAATGCAAATATAAAACTGACTCAATAAAATTTATGATATACCCAGCATTAGTTACAGACTTTCCATCCAACGGCAGCAGATGTTATAATGAGGTATCTAATAAACGAAGGGCCAATGGAGGAAAATAATCTACGTATCTGTTCAAGCAGCGATGAGGAAATACCATTGAGCACCTTGAGCAATCATCTTTCTCTCAGTCTTGGCTCAATCATGTTTTTGACAGGAATCAGCCCAAATAAACTGCCAAATGCAGATAACTGAACACTGACTAAGATAGATTCTCACAACTTTTATGATGACATGATCATTTATGGAGCTCCTAAGCAGTTCCAACAGCTCCGACAGTACCTTGCCACAGTCTGTTAGCGCCCTGCTGCAGGTTGAAACGACAACTTAATACATTCCCCTCCTTCCAGCTGGCTATGTACCACCACCATCCACCAGATAATGGGGGCAATTCGAGCAGCAGGTAAGAATTTACACTGACTGTGTCACAGGAGACAAAAAGGATTCAAAAACACATGCAATAGTATATGCAGGAGTTGGTGCCCCGACTGCCGAAGGTGTTGGAGGTCAATGTCAGAGAATGGGGCTTCCAAGCAATTCTTCCAATAGGTTGGGAACAAAATGAGACAAAGGCTTATAATTCTTTAAACAGGTCTGAGAATACAGTTGAGAAGGCATCAATGTTGATGATTAAATATTACATGAGAAAGGACCTGGGCAAAATCTCTTTCTGACTGTGGTGAGAATGGCAAACAACACTGGAGAGATTAGGGTTGGTTTCCTTCAAACAGGGAAGGCTGAGGGGGTGACATGGCGAAGGTAAACAAAATTGTGAGGGGGAGGGATAGAGGAGACAGGAACAACCTGTCTCACTTGGCAGTGAGTTCAAAGAACAGAGGTCATCGATTCAAGCTAATTGGGAAAAGGATTAGAGGGGACATGAAGAAAATTTGTTTTAACACAGAGGGTGGTGGGTCCTTGGAATTTGCTGCTTGATCCAGTGGTTGAGGCAGAGGCCATAAACTCTTAAAACAAAACCTGGTTCTGCACTTTGAGTGTTGTAAATTATAGTGCTATGGGCCCTATGCAGGAAGATGGGATTAGAAAGGGCATCTCAATGTCTTTGGATCAGCATGGACAATATGGGCTGAATGATCCCCTCCTGCACTCTATCATTTCTATGGGCTAACATGCCAACCAGGTATAACTCAGATTATGGAACAGTGTAACAAGATAAAGTCATCGTCAATCATGCTAACACTGAAATACCCAGTGTGATAAACAAAGCAGATAAATTGTGTTGCTCATGTCCCCTTGAACAATCATGCAAAATCATCTCTTTGGAAACAATAATTTACGACTTTTGTGCATCCCGGCAGGAGTAGAGAGATTCCTCCCCGCCAAAAAAATGCAAAACATGATAAGTTCCTCTCGAAAGATTTCTTGCTATCAATCAGTTAACATTCCCAAAGCTTTGACAAATAATCCCTTGTGGAATTTGATCACTACCCAGTCCTGACCCAAATAATGAAACTAGCCCTGAGAAGAGGTCTCTCTTTGCTACACAATATTCCCAAGTGAAACAATGCAGCATGGTCTTAACCACCTTGTATTTGCCTCAAATCTGTAGCTCAATATTTATTTGCAAGATGTCCCAGTTTCCAGGTGGAAAACAGGTGTCCATGTGTCGAAAATCTTCCTCATCGAGAGGCTGCTGTGAAATAAAGACCTTATTGACCAAATTCAGCAGAATTACTGTCTATTCCTGTGACGGAAATGTATCCCCAACTACTTCAGAGTGTAGGTGAATATTTTACTGCATTGCAGCTTGGAAATTCATTTCAAATAATTATACAGAATGCCACCAAACTCTATATACAGGGGAGTCAAATATATTTATTTCATGTTACATGGAACATATAGCTCAACACTGTATTTGGCCTGGGGTATGTCAGCAATTATGGTCAAACAAACATAGAACATAGAACAATACAGTGCAGAACAGGCCCTTCAGCCCTCAATGTTTCGCCGACCTGTGAACTATTCTCAGCTCGTCCCGCTACACTATCCTACCACCATCCATGTGCTTATTCAAGGATTGTTTAAATCTCTCTGATGTGGCTAACTACATTGGCAGGTAGGGCATTCCACGCCCGTACCACTCTCTGAGTAAAGAACCTGCCTCTGACATCTATCTTAAATCTATCACCCCTCAAATTTGTAGTTATGCCCCTTTGTACAAGCTGACATCATCATCCTAGGAAGAAGACTTTCATTGTCTACCCTCTCTAATCCTCTGACCATCTTGTATGTCTCCATCAAATCCCCTCTCAGCCTTGTTCTTTCCAATGAAAACAGATCCAAGTCTCTCAGCCGTTCCTCATAAGACCTTCCCTCCAGACTAGGCAACATCCTTTTCCCATTCCTTTCCATGTAAGTTTCTCAGTATATCCTGCTATTCACTTTATCCTATTTATTTGATTTTCATTTAAATTTCTTTGTGCTGTTTGATACAACCACTCCTTCTGTCAGCAGGTTCTGAATTCTTATTGTATATTTGGTTAGGAAGCTTCTCTTGAATTCTCTATTAGATTTGTTCATTCATTTGGCATTAGGTTATAATACACGATCGTCAAAACAAAAAGTTGTGCTTTTTGCAAGTGCTGCCACCAAGTGGAGTGAGGAGTGTGCACATCGAGCAGCATGGTCCTGCAATGTGATATCACCATCCAGCAACACAGTGGCACAATTTGCAACGTGTTTTGTCTGGCAGGAATTGAACAAACAAAAAAGGAAAGGGCTCATTTCAAAGCTGCTATCTGGAATGCTCAACTCCAGCAGCAAACAAACTGGACGCGAGAACAAGTTCTGAGACCAAGAGAAGATGGAAGAGATGGACGTGAAAAGTCCTGCTTCAGTCAATTTACTGCAACAAGTCCCAGCAGAACCAACTCATTGATAGGATGTGCAAGGCCAGCAATTTTTGTCCATCCCTAATTACCCTAGAACGGAATGGATTGCTAGTCTGTCTCAGAGGGCCAATAGGAGTTATCCACATTGCAATTAGTCTGGAGTCCCATGTAGGCCAGAGCTGGTAATGATGGCACATTTCATTTCTTAAAGGACATCAAATGACCAGATGAGTTTTAAAACAATTTGCAGTTGTTATATAGTTGTCTTGAGGCTAGCTTTCAACTCTGTAGACCTTCATCTGCTGACTACAGAAGACATCACATTGCCAAAAGCTGTTGAGAATGGATCAGATTTAACACTGTACACGAGCTGCTGCTGTTTACTTTAGTCACCTGCAGGGGCAACATTTTCTTCCTCATGCAGGAAAATCAAAGAGTGTGTAATTTCACTGCAGCCTGTAAGAATGATTTCCTCCAGTAATGTGGTAACACTCATCTTATTAGAGCAATAAAGGGAATCTGAGACAATCAAGTGAATTGATCATTTACTCATTCAACTTTGGCTGTTGCTCTGAAAACAAATGACTGTGAAGTATAGGAAAAGCAGTATGTGCATGCACTGGTACCACCAGACCAAACCCACTCAAAATATTCCGAGGATAGTCCAGACTGTAACATTCCTATTTTAAAAGGTAGTTATAAGGTGTTGCGCAACAGATGCAATTTGATTGGTCAAACTATCATTGATGAATAAGAGAATCAATGTGCATGATTTAAAGCAAAACATACTCTATTCACCCACTACAGTTAAAATACAACAAAAGAAAGAAGGAATTGGAATAATCTAACTCTACTGGAAAGCTTAACAGAATAATAGATACAGCAACTATTACTAATTAACTGTTCCAATATAGTAACATCCCAACAACACATGCCTTGGCAAAAAAGGCAAATTCAGAAAACAGATCGTCTCACATGTGACTCCAGCACCAGGAAGAAACCCCCAGCTTTTGAGTGTAACTAAGAGAAAAAATAGCTTCCACGTTTTCCAAGACCCCAACAGCAACTATTGAAAACTAAAACTAAAAATTCTGGTTTTGTGGGAGCTTGACCCCACCCATTCAGGCTGCTTCTATTGTTCCATCTTTTTAAAAGGGCCTCACAAGCTTTTCGACTGCCCACTATCTCAGCTTTAAAACCTCTATTTCAAAAAAGGAAATATGACCTCTTAAAGCCATAATATTGTCACACACTGAACAGGAAATGCAGAGTGTTCCCATCCACAGCCAACTAATATCACCATCCCTTGTCTGTGCACACACCAACGGCCACTACATTGGCCATTCTGGCAACCAGACATCATTAGCAAAGCTGGTCAAAATTTCTGACTTGCAAGCCATAATTTCTAAATTAAAGTATTTTCTTCACACATTAGCACATTTATTGTGGATCATTTGGAAGTGCTCTTACATTTGAATCACAATCTGAAATTATGTTTCATTCCAAGACTTAGGCACTAAAATCAAGGCAATACAGTTATGGGGAGTGTCACACGATCCTTTTACAGGAGAGATTAAGCAGATGATCGATCTGTCTGCTTGGCAATATGAAATATCCCATGGAATTATTTCAAAGAAAAGCCAGGCAGTTATCCCTGGTGCTCTGGTCAATCAACTTCAATCAACACCAGAAAAGAACAAAATGTCTGATCATTATTATCACTGTTCGCTGCACACAAATTGGCTGCTGCATTCCCAAAATCACAACAGCAACTACACTTCAAATGTATTCAAGAACTGAAAAGCACCTTGGTGGTCGTGTAAACCATCACATACATTCGAATCTTGCTTTGTTTCATTCGGTATGAGTATCTCCCTACCTTAGCCCCAATCCTCAATCGATCAATTGTATTTTCTGCTTCAGCATACTTGGTTAGGAGCTGGCGATAATCCTCCTGTAATAAGAAAAGTTCAAGTGATTGGGGCTCATTGAGGCTCTGTGATTGCCTTTCACATCAAGTGCAGAGGTACGTACAGGTCATTGGAGACTATAGGCCTTAAATTTCTGTCAATATTTCAGAAAAATTCATGTTGATGCTTTTTGAGCTGATTTCTGGCAAACAAAATAAAACAGGCAGCACTGATAAGATATGGCTAATAACTTCAGCAAGGGCATCATTAAGGAATAACATGAGTATACAACAATTTAAGTCAATGAGGGGCTTATTATTGAAATGAATGGAAAAATACACAAACTGTCCTTGACTCATTCTGCCGCCTATCAATTTAGCATCTGTTGCTAAATATGTAGGCTCTCCTGCTAAAATTGCAAATACATTTATACTTTCTGAACAGGTGAAGTATTTGATTCCTAACATAACAAATATTCATTGATGGGTGCGCAGTACAAAATTATTACTCCTAAATTGCTCTTCAAGTTTTTCCAATTGGAAAATGGTGAATTCATGGAACTTGAAAGTGTTCAGAAAAGATTTACAAGGAGGTTACCAGGGTTGGAGGATTTGAGCTACAGGGAGAGGTTGAATGGGCTGGAGCTGTTTTCCCTGGAGCGTTGAAGGCTTAGGGGTGACCTTATAGAGGTTTATAAAATCTTGAGGGGCATGGATAGGTTAAATATATAAGGTGTTGTCCCTGGGATTGAGGAGTCCAGAGCTAGAGGGCAAAGGTTTAGGGTGAGAGAAAAAGTTAAAAGGGACCTAAAGGGCAACTTTTTCATGCAGAGGGTCATGAGTGTGTGGAATGAGCTGCCAGAGGAAGTGGTGGAGGCTGGGACAATTGCAGCATTTAAAAGGCATCTGGATGGGTATATGCATAAGGGTTTAAAGGGATATGGGCCAAGTGCTGGCAAATGAGTCCAGATTAGTTTAGGATACCTGGTCAGCATGGATGAATTGGAGCGAAGGGTTTCTTTCTGAATTGCACATCTCTATGAATCTATTTGGAATATTTCCAGGAATTATCTATCTATTGCATGCTGTCCTGAGGGAGTGCTGCATTATAGAGAGTCAGCTGGGAGGGAGCGCTGCATGGTCTAGGGTCAGCGCTGAGGAAGCGCTGCACTGTCAAAGGTCATCAGGGAGGGAGCGCTGCACTGTCGAGGGTCAGCAGGGAGGGAATGCTGCACGGTTGAGGGTCAGTACTGTGGGAGTGCTGCACTGTTGAGGGTCAGCAGGGAAGGAGTGCAGCACTGTCGAGGGTCAGTAGGGAGGGAGTCCTGCACGGTCAAGTGTCAGTATTGAGGGAGTGTTGCACTGTCGAGGGTCAGCTCAGAGGGAGTGTTGCACTGTCGAGGGTCAGCTCAGAGGGAGTGTTGCACTGTCGAGGGTCAGCACAGAGGGAGTGTTGCACTGTCGAGGGTCAGCACAGAGGGCGTGCTGCACTGTCGAGGGTCAGTAGGGAGGGAATGCTGCAATGGCGAGGGTCAGTACTGAGGGAGTGCTGCACTGTCAAAGGTCAGTAAGGAGGGAGTGCTGCACTATCAGGGTCAGTACTGTGGGAGTGCTGCACTGTTGAGGGTCAGTAGGGAGGGAATTCTGCAATGTTGAGGGTCAGTAGGGAGGGAATGCTGCACTGTTGAGGGTCAGTAGGGAGGGAGTGCTCCAATGTCGAGGGTCAGTAGGGAGGGAGTGCTGCAATGTCGAGGGTCAGTACTGAGGGAGTGTTGCACTGTCGAGGGTCAGTAAGGAGGGAGTGTTGCACTGTCGAGGGTCAGTAGGGAGGGAATGCTCTACTGTTGAGGGTCAGTACTGAGGGAGTGTTGCACTGTCGAGGGTCAGTAGGGAGGGAATGCTGCACTGTCGAGGGTCAATAAGGAGGGAGTGCTGCACTGTTGAGCGTCAGTAGGGAGGGAGTGCTGCACTGTCGAGGGTCAGTAAGGAGGGAATGCTGCACTGTCAAGGGTCAATAAGGAGGGGAGTGCTGCACTGTTGAGCGTCAGTAGGGAGGGAGTGCTGCACTGTTGAGGGTCAATAAGGAGGGAGTGCTGCACTGTTGAGCGTCAGTAGGGAGGGAGTGCTGCACTGTTGAGGGTCAGCAGGGAGATAGTGCTGCATGGAGGGAATGCTGCAATGAATCAAGACCCCATCTGGCTTCTCAGCTGGATGCAAAAATCTTATAGTTTTGTTGTGAAGAAGAGTGGGGCATTTTTCTCAAATATTTTGGCCAATATTTATTCCTCAACCAGTGACTAACAACAAATTATCTGGTTATTACATTGTTGTAAGATTATCCTACAGTCTAACTGCAGTTTGGGCGACACAGTGGTTCAGTGGTTACCACTGCAGCCTCACAGCACCAGGGACCTGGGTTTGATTCCAGCCTCGGGTGACTGTCTGAGTTTGCACATTCTCCCTGTGTCTGTGTGGATTGCCTCTGCGCGCTTCGGTTTCCTCCCACAGTCCAAAGATGTGCAGATCAGGTGGATCGGTCATGCTAAATTGCCCATAGTGTTAGGTGCATTAGTCAGAGAGAGGTGGGTCTGGGTGGGTTACTCTTCGGAGGGTCCGTGTGGACTTGTTGGGCCGACACTGTAGGGAATCTAATCCAACAGGGCAATATTTCATAAATCTTTCAATATCCGTAAAGCAACTTGGTTCATCCTGAGGTTGGCAAAGGCGCTATATAAATACAGGTCTTTCTTTTATCTTTCCCTGACAGGGTGAAAATTAAGCCTCAGGAATCCAGCCACTTAACCACTTCACTCTGATCCAACTCATCAATTAATCAGAACCAGTTTAACGAATGTCCTTCCATGAATTCTCCTACCATTAATCTGACTCATTCTACATAGCTCCAGATTGGGTGTTATATACCCGGTCTCCTTACCTGTAGTTGATAAACCATTTCTGTCGCTTGCTGCGATGACTTGAATTCTCCCAAAACCTTTACCCCTGATGGGGTCGGAGTGATCAGCGAACATTCATTGCTACTTTGCAGCACTTGGCGGACTATCTCTGCTGGAGAGTGGAGGAGAAACTGAGGGTCACTTCTCTTACCCTGCACGTTGACATTCTTACTCCTGGGCTTCTGATAAACTTGCATGTCCTTCGGAAATTTAACTCGTGGCTCCACTTTTGAGAAATCTGGTAGCGGGTAATTAAGCTGACCTCGGCCGTACATTGAAGTTTCTGAAGTGATCTTTCTCGATAACGGCTTGGATGAATTATTTCTTGAAGATCTTTGATTAATGGCTGTCCTGTGTGGAGTCAGTATTTTTACTTGTCTGTTCGCTTTAGAGTTCTGACCAGTGTTATCCTTTAAAATAAATGGTTTACTGAGGGGATGAGGATGATTTTCTTGTTTAGCTACTTTGACTTGTTTATGGGATACAGCTTTGTTGAGCTCAGATTTGCTGCTTTTATCTTTTTGCTTTTCCTTACCAGAACCAGGATCTTGACTGACTTTTCCCAAACCCTTTCCTTTGTTTGAAAACCTACCCGTTGGCTCTTCAACACTATCTGCACATGAAGATTCCGGAATGGTCTCTGCCTCAAGACCTGGGCTGCTTGCTAGATCTTCAACTGATAGGTGTCCCAGCAACTCCTGATTAAAATGCAATATTGAGTAATTAAATGACGAGTTGTCTTGCCTCTCTTTTCTAACCTCACTATCAGATCCTAATGTTTTGCTATCATGTGACAAATCTAAAACGTCTACACTATTGGAATAGGTTACTTCAAAGTCCTCGGAATAAAAATCCTGTGCTGATAGACTGGAGTCTTTACCCTGAGTTTTTGAGTAGTTGATGTTTTCATCAGACTGATCAGAAAGTTTATCTGCATGGTCCCGTATACTTGGCACAGAAAAATCATCCCCACGATCCAATATACTTTGTGCTTTGTTGTAGACTTCATATCTGCGCCATGGGTCTCTCATCGGTCGGGGATTGGTTTCCTCAATTTGCTCGTCATATGGCAAGTCAGAGTACTCCTCAAAACTGTCCTCCTCCTTGCTGGTACCTACATCTTTTGGAAGTCGAAAGCTAGCCTGCTCCTTTTCATCTTCAGTCATGTCAAGCTGATTGTCCCCTACAGGATGCCAGTGAGATGTTGAAACCTGACAATTGAGAATCCCATCCTCGTCCTGTGGTTCAGATTCATCTAGCACATGAAAAAGCAAACAGTTAGTCAAAGTAAACGAAAACATTGATTTGTGGCTCATTTCAACTCTGTGCAAGAACATGCACTATTTTAAATTTTTTTAGAATTCATTCATGGGATGAGTGTGTTACTGGCTAGGCAGCATTTATTGCCCATCTCTAACTGCCCAGCTGACAGTTATGAGTCAACCACATTGCTGTGGGTCTGGAGCTATGTGTAGGTCAGACCAGGTACGGACGGAATCTTCCTTCCCTAAAGGACATTCGTGAACCAGATGGGTTTTCCCAACAATCTACAGTGGAATAACGGTTTCTTAGACTCTTAATTCCAGATTTTCATTGAATACAAATTGCCCATTTAACAGTATCAGCTCCATCACCTGTTAAATTCCTCAGTGGAAGCAAATATCTGGAGAGGTGTTTGACTAATAGTGAACTGACATCACGCCTTTTTACAGCATCAACTGAGCCAAAAATTAGTTATCTTTGTGATTGCCAGCAAAGCTTTTCATTGGTATTTTTCTAAATTATTCAGAAGTATTGTGCACTGTGTCAAATGAAACAATGTTTAAGTGCTGGATTATGTTTTAAAAATGTAGGGCTGGATTTTACAGTTGCAAATTGGTAAGGCCACACCCTACCTGACCTGCACTGGGGTAAAATATGGCGAGTAGACACCAAGATGGCAGCCAAACCTCATCCCATTGGAAGGTAAGTGACTGAAATCAAAAGCCTGATCTTCCTTCACAAGGAAACAATAAACTATTGAGCATCTTAAAAAGCCAAGTGGCTCCAATTATTCAATCTCAATCCATTCTTTTCCACAGAAGAATGTTGATGCTGAGTTACGCTAGCAAAGAACAGCAAAAGGACAGATTAAAAGATCTGCAAACAGGAGTTTGGCTGCATGTAGCTTCAGCATTTGTTGCTAAAAGTCGCAGTGTTTGGCTACTGGTAGATGTTAATGGTTCAGTTTTTAAATTGGCTGATATAATAGTTCAAAGCAACAGGGAGACTGAAGGCCATCTTCTTATTCATGGCGAGAAGTGACTTCCAATTGATGGCCTAACCCTTCTCTTACTCAACATCCCACCAGAGATGCCCAGTGGGCGCACGGGCTGATCTTTAGCATGCCAGCTGGGCAGCTCAATGCTGAAATCACATGGGAACAGAGTGGGCGAAGTAGACTACACGTCCCAAACTGCCTCCTTTACCACAACATCGAGCCCAGAGAATTCAGTTGTAAATATTGTGAAACTTGCTTCAGCAATACAGCACATTTGAGGTTAGAAATGCATTTGCAACTACCTGGACTTCTAATCTTGAGTTGATAAAAAGTGCAAGAGCCCCCTCTCCCAATGGAATTCATGGAAAATGGCACTTCAGGGGGTCAAATTTTCAAATAGTGGATGAATTCTGTATGCCTACCCTAAGCCTGAGCTAAGTTGCTATTGGGTGCCGTTTTTAACTGAAAATGGCTGAGTCGGCTCAGGGATAAGTTTCAATTTAAGATGTCAAGCTCAAGTTTCAAATCAGTGGGATCTGCCTGCCTATGCCATTGATAAAGGTAGGCGGCAGCCATGTTGTGGTCTGCCACTGTTTTGTTGATTAAAACAGGCAGCTTCACAAGGTGGCACACATGGTGGAGAGTTAGCCCTGGGCAAGAAGAATGGGGCAATGTCCATGTCAACATTTGTTGGACTGAAAGATTAAATTTAAAAACGAATACAAAGTAATTGAACATTAGCTGTGGCAAGCCTCACATACACACCCCCAATATGTACATTGGGTTGCAATGACATGTAAACGTTTGAGTCTTGAACCAACAGGCCTCCCGATGAGCTCCTCAATGAGTTGCAAGGACTACAGTTATTTTATTTGGAAATATAAACCAGGAAAAATGGTAGGTTGGACCATTCTGATGTAAAGTATGATCCAGATTTAAAATAAACTTGAAGGAAAGTGATACAATGTAGTTACGTGTTGGGTTAACACACAAGCATACTTTTTTGTAAAAGCTGGTTTTGATACTTGCGGAACGCATTAGTAGTAGGTATCTTTGTAAGACAAAGTTATTTTCAAGCAACAGGGGTTGGATTGGTTGTATGTAGCAGTTTGTTGCTAAACTGAGAGGAGAGAGATCAGCTCCAACTGGCTCAGACCTAAAAGAGTCTACAATTTCTGTTTTAGTTTGAGTTCATAGCACCGCTTGTGTAGTTGACTTTGCCAGATCGAATGAACTTTCTATCTGTTTCCCTGTATCTGTTTTTAAATATAATCATAAGGGCATTGCCGACTAGGTCAACATTTACATAAATACTTTAGCTGTGAATCAACCTCCGAAACCACGGCAATTCATGTATCGATTATTGCAATGTTACAACACCCATTTGCACATGCTATTACGGTTACAAAATCTATTTTAGCAGGCAGAAGGAAAGAATTTAAATCACTCATCTTCCTCATACTGCATCTACACCTTGTTCATCCTTTTGAAGGGGTCAAGCAAGTTATTTCGCCTGTCTCATCTGACGACATTTTGCAATTCCGTTTTGGTGCAGCTGCTAAGCTGCACTGTTCTTTAATTTTTACGTGCTGCAATACTGCTGAACACAACGGAGCCCTTTAAAATTTAATACAAGTCCAATGGTATTCTTCAATTGTAAATAATAGACAAATAATGCACAGGGACTGGTTTGTAGTTATTATAAGTTTTTGTTAAAGAACGGATAGTGAACAGGACCATTAAGGACATTAAGAAAATGGGAATCCAAAAAGTTGCTCCAGGCCTTCAAGCTTGTTTCTTCCACCAGTCAAACATAAATAATTCCATCATGGGTTCCATCTCATTTATTTGTTTGTTTTTACATAATTGCTGCAATATTTTCCCTGACCTGACAAAGATTGCCTGTACTTATTTACATCTTGGTAGTTTAAGCTTGGCAGGTTGATTTTTCATTCTTGACAGTTCTATAATTTTAATTCCTGAAGGATTGAAGACATTAACTCGCATTGCATTGTCTTTTTGACCTTATGCCCATAGTTTCAGTGCTGATCAGATACTAATCAGCTCTTTTTTGATCTTTTTTTCTTATACTGTTACACAGGTTAATTACTTGGTAAGGAAACATTGTTAAATAACACAACAAAGAGTGCTGTACCAACACTGAAGGATATCGGCCATGCTAAATTACCCATAGTGTTCACGGATGTGTGAGTTAGGTGCATTAGTCTGGGGTAAATGTAGAGTAAAAGGGTAGGGGAGTGGGTTTTCGGAAGGTCGGTGTGGACTTGGACCAAATGGCCTGTTTCCACACTGTAGGGATTTTATGATGATGACGGTGATATGTGAATGTATTCTCAACTGAAAATAACTTGTTCTCGTGATATTCATGGCATTGGTAATGCTGAGGAACTAACTGCTCCCTATACTTGATAAATCAAATGATCAAGAACAATTTGCCCTCATTATAGAGAAACATTTTGCAATTGCAATATGAAAAAATCTGAGTAGCAGAATCTTAATTCAAAGCAACCAGGACTCAGTTCGCCGAGCAAAAGTTACGTTCTAAGAATTTGAGGCAAATGAAACATATTTGTTCTCCCATTAATTTCAAGAGATTTCTGTTGTTATTGCACTCACTTGAAGGTTTAAAAGTTTCTGAGAGCACATTTTATCCCTAGTTTGGTTTAACAATTGCTTATTAAATAGTAATGATTGATTCTGAATAGGTCTCTGCAGACTGTAAATTAGCAAAATGTAGTCCTACTTTAAGAAGAATGGGACTATGAAAGTGGAAAACTACAGACCAATAGCTGGGAAATTGTTAGAATTTATAATAGAGAATGTTGGTTGAAGTTACTTATATCATTAATAAAGGAGAATCAGCAGATGCGGTGTAAGGTAGCACGATGGCTCAGTGGTCAGCATCACTGCTTCACAGTGTCAGGGACCTGGGTTTTAATCCACCCTCAGGTGACTGTATGGCGTTTGCACATTCTCCCCATGTCTGCACGGGTTTGCTCCAGGTTCTCTGGTTTCCTCCCACAGTCCAAAGATGTGCATGTTAGGTGGATTGGCCATGCTTAATTGCCCATAGTGTCCTGGGATATGCAAGTTAGGTGGATGAGACAAGATAAATTCAGGGTTACAGAGATGGAGTGGGTCTGGGTGGGATGCTCCATACAGGGTCAGAGTGGACTTGATGGCCTGTTTCCACACAGTATGATTTGGATTTTCAGAAATCGCATATTAGTACATTAAATGTAACATTTCCAAATTTGCTCATGACACAAATCTAGGTAGGAATGTAAGTTATCAGGAGCACGCAAACAGGCTTCGATGGGATTTGGACAGGCCATGTGAATGGGCAAGAACATGAACATAATGTGAAATTATCCAGACGGGTAAAAAAAACAATATAGTCAGACAGATTAGGAAGTTTTGATGACTAAAGGGACCAATGTGTCTTTGATCATGAGTCACAACGCTAGCACATAGGTACAACAAGCAATTGAAAAGGCAAATAGTAATGGTGGCCTTCGTCACAAGGTTTGAGTATAGGGGAGAAAAGGTCTTACTGCACCTTGTTGAGACTATCTGCAGTATTATACACAGTTTTAGTTTCATAATTTAAGGAAGAAAATATTGCTCACAGAGACAGTGCAATAGAGGTTCATCAGGTTAACCTCCAAGATGACAGAATTGTTTTATGAGGAGAGTTTGAGGCAAATGGACCTGCAGTCTCAAGAGTTTCAAAGACTCATAGATGATCTTAGTAAAAATTATTAAAACTTAGCACAGCGCATGACAGGCTGTATGTAGATAGAAGGTTTCCCTTGGCTAGTCAGTCTAGAACAAATGAACGTAGTCTCAGAATAAAAGCCAGACCATAGAAGACTGAGGTGAAAAGATATTTCTTCAAACAGAGGGGTGTGAATCTTGGGAAAATTTTACTTCAGAGAGGTGAGCAAGGTAATCATTGAGCACATTCAAGACAAAAATCATAAGATTATACATATGGTATTCAGGGATATGGAGATAGGGTTTTCTAGGCGTATTCACACCATAAATTAAATTTCACAGCTCATATACTTCAGTTTGATACTGATCAAATAAAATAGCTTCTTGTCAGTCAAGCAAATATTTAATTGAGGTGTGTTAAATTGATAAAAGGAATAAAACAAAATTGCACTTAAATAGCATCTTTAATGTAGTAAAACATTCGAAGCAGCTTCACAGGAGTGGTTTCTAACATAAGTTGACACTGAGTTAATATAGGCAAATGTCAAAAGCTTGGTTAGAGACAAAAATTTTAAGAAATACCTTAAAGGATGAAAAAGTGACTGAGCAATGCAGACGATTAGCCAAGGGAATTCTGGGGCATGGTTACCAATGATAGATCAATTAAGCTAAAAAGGTCTGAGGAGTGCATGTATCTCAGAGATGTGTAGATTGGGAAGAGATTATGAAGATATAGAAAAGTGGAGGACTTTGAAAACAAAGATATCAAATGCATTTTGAGTTATTTGTTGTTGATTGCCCCAGATAGAATTATAGTAAGAATTTTAATCATGCTTTTGGAGCCAAATGGTTATTTGAGTTACTTGTTTTTGACAAAGTTATGGACAAGATTAAAAAAAGCAACAGAAAACATCATCTGTCACTAGGGTCTAATTTAAGCCTAGTAATGACTGGCCCTTTCATGGCATATCCTTCACTTTAAGTTTGTTCAAATTTGGAAAACAGACTAGCAGCTTTTGTAAGGTCCAGTTCTTCATCCAGACTTACAATCTCGAGAACCTCCCAAACAAAATGCCTGGCCTGTTACTAAAAGGTGTTAAGTCAAGCAGAATTACTCCAGAATATAATCCCTGCTGGCCAGAAACAGCCAATGCTGATTCAATTGTGCCACTTTAGAATCAAATCAGTTCTGTCTTGCCACAACTATTTCTGACATCTGTTTTAACTCATTAACTGTTGACAGAGAATACCTCAAGGGCTTCTCTGCTACTCCATCCAGAACTCAAAAGCAAATTAGACCATGAATAGAAAAAAAAACTACCTGCATGGCTATATAGATTGTTTAAAATAAAACCACCAATGCTGTACAGACATTAAATAAATGAAAATATAGAAATGTTTGGGCTAAAGTCTCGTTTATTTTAATATCATAAATATATGCACAAACTATGCAGTGACACAGATGCACATCAGTAAATCACTTTAAACTCTTGTAGTTTGCAGGATTAAAATGAAGACTTCCCTGGGAAACTTTTCTTAAGAAAGCCACATTGCTGTTAGTCATCTGATTAAAAAGGTGCAAGCAAAGCTCTCCCACTGATTTAATGAGTTAGCCTGCATTAGGGTGCTAGGAAACGGTTTTGAAACAAAAAGATGAAGGTTAACTTTTGTGTTTGCCGCCAAGTGAAGTCATGAAGTGAAAGTGAATTATGATCTTAAGCAATGAGCCAATAGATGCTGGAGGGTAATTAGCATTATTTTTGCCAGTCCAAAAAATTGATCTAATTGATCATCTAGGTGCAGTGGAATATTTGAATATCTCTGTAATTTGGTCTCGTTCAGAAATTCAAATCTCCAGAGTTTATCACATCTCACCATTCTTTGATTTTGATCTCAGCCAAACAATTCCAGAAGAAACAAATCTGCTATAATTCAAAGTTCCACTGAATTACAAATTGTAATAAAGTCATACAGCACAGAAACAGACCCTTTGGTCAAACCAGTCTACACAGGCAATGTTCCAAATTTAACTCACCCCACCTGCCTGCTCCCAGCCAATATCCCTCCAAACCTTTCCTATTCATGAACTTATCCAAATAGCTCTTAAGCATTGAAACTATACCTGCATCCATTACTTTCTCTGGCAGTTCATTCTATACAAGAACCACCCTGTGTAAAGAAGTTGTCCCTCATGTCCTTTTAAAATTTTTCTCCCCTCACCTTAAAAATATCTCTCTAGTTTTGAACTCCCTAGTTCTAGGGAAAAGACACTTGTCATTCACCTTATCTATGCCACCATAATTTTATAAATCCCCATAAGGTCACCCCTCAACTTCATACACTCCAATAAAAGAAGTCTTAGCCTTTCCAGACTATTTTTATAACTGAATCCCTCCATTCCTGGTAACATCCTGGTAATTTTTTTTCTGAATCCTCTCCTGTTTAATAATATCCTTCCTATAGCAGGGTGACCAGAACTGCACAGACTACTCCAGGAGAGGTCACACTAACATCTTGTATAACCTCAACATGACATCCCAACTTCTATATTCAAAGGTCTGAGCAGTGAAGAAACGTGTGCTAAAAGTGGGTGGCACAGTGGCACAGTGGTTAGCACTGCTGTCTCACAGCGCTAGAGATCCGGGTTCAATACCCGCCTCAGGCAACTGACTGTGTGGAGTTTGCATATTCTCAGTGTCTGTGTGGGTTTCCTCCGGTTTCCTCCCACAGTCCAAAAATATGCAGATTAGGTGAATTGGCCATGCTAAATTGCCCGACGTGTTACGTGAAGGGGTAAATGTAGGGGAATGGGTCGGGGTGGGTTGCGCTTCGGTGGGTCGGTGTGGACTTATTGGGCCGAAGGGCCTATTTCAACTCTAATCTAATCACTCTGTTTACCTATGGTGCACATTTCAAAGAATTATGTACCCTAAACATCTCTGTTCCATAATATAGAAACCCCAGAATGATGGGGACAGCTGTCCAAGATGGAGGCCTGGAGGAACAAGTGGTGAGCTGGGGTCACCAAGTGTCTGCTCTGACTTTCAGGTATTGCACCATCTCGTTTCTATCCAGTGAGTGGGAGAATGGGAATCTGTAGATCAATGAAGTGGGATTAGATAATCATCAGTGTTCCTGCTAATTTTATTTCAAATGTGTGGAGTTCTGACGTCCATAAGCAGCAATGACTTCCACAACTAGAAGTCAAAGGTGTGGATGGCATTGGCCTTGCAGTGGCTGTACAGAGTCATAAAGATATACAGCACAAAAACTGACCATTCGGTCCAATCCGTACATGCTGACCAGAGCAGTCCTGAATCAGCGTTCAGGCAAGGTGTCCCGGAGCAGCGTTCAGGTAAGCGTATCCTTGAGCAGTATTCGGGCAAGTAGTCCCCAGAGCAGCATTTGGGTAAGTGTGTCCTTGAGCAGCATCGCAAGTAGTCCCCAGAGCAGTGCGAGGGCAAGTGTGCTCTGCAGCAGCATTTGGGCAAGTGGTCCCCAGAGGAACGTGAGGGCAAGCATGCCTCAGAGCAGTGTGAGGGGAACGAGCCCCGGGGTAGCACGAGGGGAAACGAGTTCCAGAGCAGTACGAGGGGGAAGTGTGTCCTGGAGATCTGTGAGAGGAAAAAGGAATCCCTGAGCAGAGCAACTTAGCTTGGTACAGCTGAGTCTCTGGTGGGGCAGACTGGAGGTTTGGAGCACAGTGGGACTGTTGTTGGGCTGGGTGCTGGTGTGGGTGGTCAGACCACGTGTTCACTGAGCTGCTGCAGTATAATGTTGATCTGAAATTCTTTACCAGACTGCAATGTTAATCCTTTAATTATGTTCTAACTATCTTACTTCTTGGTTATTTGTTTAGACACTAAGTAATGCTACTACTTTTCCTTTTATTCCTCTTTAACTTCTAAGATTTGTGCCTAGGTCCTTGTATTTCAGCTGGTGCCATTCGAAGCAGCTATTGTCACTGTACTGCTATACTGAAGTACACATAACAATAAAAGTTATTCTATTCTAAAGAATATTCCATTCCAGATATCCTAAATAATTCTAGTCCCAATTGCCAGGACTTGGCCCATGTCCCTCCAACCCTTCCTGTTCATGTACCCATCCAGATGTCTTTTAAATATTGCAATTGTACCAATCTCCACCACTTCCTCTGGCAGCTCATTCCATATACGCACCACCCTCTGCGTGAAAAGGTTGCCCCTCAGGTCCCTTTTAGGTCTTTCCCCTTAGACCTTAAACCTATGCCCTTCAATTTGGACAACCAACCCTGGGGAAAGACCTTGCCTATTTACCCTATCCATGCCCCTGATGATGTTATAAACCTCCATAACATCACCCCTCAGCCTCCGATGCCCCAGAGGAAATAGCCTTGGCCTATTCAACCTCTCCCTATAGCTCAAACCCTCCAACCCTTGCAACATTTTTGTAAATCTTTTCTGAACCCTTCAAGTTTTACAACATGCTTCCAACAGGAGGGAGACCAGATTGCACGCAATATTCCAAAAGTGGCCAAATCAATGTTCTGTACAGTCGCAACATGACATCCTAACTTCTACATTCAATGCATTGACCGATAAAGGCAAGCATGCCAAACGCCTGCAGCTTAGAGCAAGGTCAGCAATAACACTATGCAACTAAGCCTCTCGCCATGCACTAGTGAGACTCCTGTCTCACTGTTCAACATTTGGTTGGATCATCAGACATTTTCTTGTTGCTGTCAAGAGCCTAATTTCTGAGCCTGATCTCATCCTATGTACCCAATGGAGTCGCCAATGCCCACATCATCCTGGTACAGGGAACCTTCTGCCTGTTAACACTATGACCCACATTCAGATCTGGGCTGGAATTCCTAATTCTTACCCTAGATCAAACAAAAACTAACACCCACTTACCTTTCGAGGGCTTTTCCAGCCAGATACCCAACGCAAAATCCCTCGTAACCAAAGCAAATCAGCACCAGAATATATCTTGCAGAAATCAAACTTCCTTTTTACAGCAATAGCAGACTTTTAATTCTAAGTAAAAGTGTTCAAAAAGGTTGTCAATATTAACTGAACATTTGCTGGGTTAACAATGACCCGAATGACTAGAAAGATCACTGGTTTTAATGTGTTTCTGTTTTTGCTAATAGAATGTGCGTGTGTCAATATTAAATGCTATTACTCAGCAGTAACTAACTGAATTATCACTTTGAAAGACTGAAGTTCTGATTAAAACAGACACACTGTATCAGATATGATAATGTCGACTATCACCTAAAAACTGACTGTCATAGGACTGTGGTGTGTGAATGCCGTATCATTTATTGGACGACATAAAGATGGTGAGCAGCCTGAACAAACTGGCCTGAGGTCAAAGTTCATTAAATGTAAAAGATAAGCTTCTTTCCAGGGAGACACAAACAAATCTTAAGGAGCAATTAGTCAAACTAGCCAGGGTAGCTGACAGTGGTTTACCATTTGCAGGAGACTGGACGTATAAAATTGACCACAATTTATCCGTATAAAGAATGTTTGCTTCCGAGCATGATAGTTCGCTCAAAAGGAGTTACCTGATCAGTACTCAGAGGCTGGGACAGAGCAGGCTGATCACCTGGTTTGGTTTGATCCTTAGGAGAGGGTTCACTTGGGACTGTAAGCATTTGTATGGGTGTGATTTTTGCAGGTTTCTTTCGTAGTGTACTTTGAGTATATTTCATTGGAAAAACTCGGAAAAGTGGGAATATATATTTACAGAGCCCAATAATACTGTCAGTCTATAGCTGGCAAAGTAAGTGTGTAAGGTAACTAAGGGGATGGGTGTCAGGTAGGGGAGTAGGTGGGGAGGCTGGTCAGCGCCAACTAATTGTCCAAAGGGTAATTGTGTTATCTGTCCATCTGTATGTGTCAGAGCCATGGCATACGGCAGATGATATCTGAAATTCCCAGAGAAATACCACCAGCAAAACTTCACAAAAATCTGCAAATATAATAGTAAGTGAGGTGCTCTTATAGTCTTGTCCTTTCTCAGGACAACATCTGCAACATTGAGGCACTGGGAATGGCCAAGCAGCTGCATTGGGCAGGCTGTAACATCTGCCCGCCTCAGAATAAACTTCAGCACCATCACAGCAAGTAGTTCCCAGCAGGGGCGAGAAAGGTTCAGAGATAACATCAAAGCCTGCCTGAATTAATGCAACGCACCCACCAACTTGTTGGAAACTCTTGTCCGAACTGGAGAAGAATCAGAAGAAGGTCCCTGCAGAGGCTTCTCGCACACATTCGAGCATTCCACCCACAATTCAAGTCCCCCGCTGCAGCGGGCATCTTTAATCAGCCTGTCTGTACTCATTCTCCCCAGAGTGGGAGACACTCATCCTCGCTTAAGAAACTACCGCAGAAGAACAGCAACGACATGGGTGAAGGAGTAGTGTGGCAGAAGGGTGAGGTGGTAAAGATGGGTAAGGACATTGGAAGGTGAGCTGGGTCATTTGTCGGGCAGAGGGGGATGGTCATATTCCATTGGGGTATGGGTGGGCATGTCGATGCTTCTGGGTTGGGTGCTCTGGGGGAGGATTCGCCAAAGATTAGGTGTTCATTGTGAGGCGGGGCGGGGGGGGGGGGGGGGGGAGAGTTGGTCAGGTCATGTAGCAGAGTGGGAGAAGGGTTGCCTGCCAGTTTTGAAGGCTTGGCTTTGGCAGCTGTCTACTTCGGGGAAGGGGGATGTCATGTTTGGTGTTCAGATATGGGCATAGGCATTGAGTTGTGTATTTGAGGTAGGGTCAGCTTGAATAAGTTGGATTTTAGAGCTGGGGAGAGGTGATGACCTAGTGGCGTTACTAGAAATCCAGGTAACATTCGTGGAGCATGGATTCAAATCCTGCCACAGCAGATGGTGGAATTTGAATTCAATAAAAATGGGGAATTAAGAGTTTAATGATGACCATGAAACAATTGCCTATTGTCAGGAAAAACCCATCTGGTTCACTAATTCATTTTAGGGAAGGAAACTGCCATCCTTACCTGTTCTGGCCAATATGTGACTCCAGACCCATAGCAATGTGATTGACTCTTAACTGCCCTCTGGGCAATTAAGGATGGGCAATAAATGTTGGCCTAGCCAGTGATGCCCTCATCTCATGATTCAATAGTAATTTCCTAATTAACTATTAAGGCAAGTGAGTCAGAATCTTCCAAAGACTTGGTCTCTAACTATTGGTTGGGACTTTCTTAAAACGATCGCGATGAGAGGTAGTTGACCATTGGCATTTTAAGTTCCCAGGCAGTTACCTTGTATTTCCAAGAGGTCTTGATGCACATTTATGTCCAGTTTCTGACAGATCAGAGATCAGAGCATCTGGGCTTAAGATTCTCTTCCTAAAGATAGTGTTTGGCTTGCTTTCCAATTTTTTTTTGTTTTTCATGTCAGTTGTTCAGCAGAATATTACTTTTTTTTGTTCCAATTTGAATTTCTGGTGGTGTTTTATTGGTTTGATGCAAAAACTAAGCAACCTAAATGCAGCCAGAAATACAGACAAGCAATGGACTTCAAAAAAAGGTCCAGCCTCCCTCCAAATCTTGCTTATTCACCCTGAGACATCAGGCCACCTTGATAGAATCTGATCATACACATGTTATCCACAAATCAGATTTAACAGTCTAATATACAGGTACTCTACTTAATTAAGTATTTTCTACTGCAAAAGCTTCCCTATCGTCCAAATGCAGAATATTTTGACAATTCTGTATTTTTAATCTCAAAACGAGAACCAATTTCCAACAGCGTAAGACTGAATTCTGTACCTTCACTGTACCTTATATTCTGTTTCAGGTTTTAAAAATATCAACCTTTGGTCAGGATTGCACTTACAGTATATTACTATAAATTGGTTCAGAGCGAGTCAGATAATAATTTCAGGTAAAAACAATGTCTGCAGATGCTGGAAACCAGATTCTGAATTAGTGGTGCTGGAAAAACACAGCAGTTCAGGCAGCATCCGAGGAGCATTAAAATCGATGTTTCGGGCAAAAGCCCTTCATCAGGAATACAGGCAGAGTGCCTGAAGGGTGGAGAGATAAATGAGAGGAGGGTGGGGGTGGGGAGAAAGTAGTATAGAGTACAATAGATGAGTGGGGGAGGGGATGAAGGTGATAGGTCGGGTGGAGTGGATAGGTGGAAAGGAAGATAGGCAGGTAGGACAAGTCACGGGGACAGTGCTGAGCTGGAATTTTGGAACTGGGGTGAGGTGGGGAAGGGGAAATGAGGAAACTGTTGAAGTCCACATTGATGCCCTGGGGTTGAAGTGTTCCGAGGCGGAAGATGAGGCGTTCTTCCCCCAGGACCTCCATGTCCTCGGCAGAGTGGGAGGGGGAGTTGAACTGTTGAGCCACAGGGTGGTTTGGTTGATTGGTGCGGGTGTTCCGGAGATGTTCCCTAAAGCACTCTGCTAGGAGGCGTCCAGTCTCCCCAATGTAGAGGAGACCACATCGGGAGCAACGGATCCAATAAATGACATTGGTGGATGTGCAGGTAAAACTTTGATGGATGTGGAAGGCTCCTTTAGGGCCTTGGATGGAGGTGAGGGAGGAGGTGTGGGTGCAGGTTTTGCAATTCCTGCGGTGGCAGGGGAAGGTGCCAGGATGGGAGGATGGGTCGTAGGGGGGCGTGGACCTGACCAGGTAGTCACAGAGGGAACGGTCTTTGCGGAAGGCGGAAAGGAGTGGGGAGGGAAATATATCCCTGGCGGTGGGGTCCGTTTGGAGGTGGCGGAAATGTTGGCGGATGATTTGGTTTATGCGAAGGTCGGTAAGGTGGAGGGTGAGCACCAGGGGCGTTCTATCCTTGTTACGGTTGGAGGGCTGGGGTCTGAGGGCGGAAGTGCGGGATGTGGACGAGATGCGTTGGAGGGCATCTTTAACCACGTAGGAAGGGAAATTACGGTCTCTAAAGAAGGAGGCCATCTGGTGTGTTCTGTGGTGGAACTGGTCCTCCTTGCAGCAGATACGGCAGAGGCGGAGGAATTGGGAATACGGGATGGCATTTTTGCAGGAGGTAGGGTGGGAAGAGGTTAATCCAGGTAGCTGTGGGAGTCGGTGGGTTTGTAAAAATTGTCGGCGTCAAGTCGGTCATCATTAATGGAGATGGAGAGGTCCAGGAAGGGGAGGGAGGTGTCAGAGATGGTCCAGGTAAATTTAAGGTCAGGGTGGAATGTGTTGGTGAAGTTGATGAATTGCTTAACCTTCTTGCAGGAGCACGAGGTAGCGCCAATGCAGTCATCAATGTAGCGGAGGAAGAGGTGGGGAGTGGTGCCGGTGTAATTGCAGGAATTGCACAACCTGCGCCCACACTTTCTCCCTCACCTCCATCCAAAGCCCGAAAGGAGCCTTCCATATCCATCAAAGTTTTACCTGCACATCCACCAATATCACTTATTGTATCTGTTGCTCCCGATGCGGTCTCCTCTACATTGGGGAGACTGGGCGCCTCCTAGCAGAGCGCTTTAGGGAACATCTCTGGACACCCGCACCAGTCAACCACACTGCCCTGTGGCCCAACATTTCAACTCCCCCTCCCACTCAGCCAAGGACATGGAGGTCCTGGGCCTCCTTCACCACTGCTCCCTCACCACCCGACGCCTGGAGGAAGAACGCCTCATCTTCCACCTCAGAAAACTTGAAACCCAGGGCATCAATGTGGACTTCAACAGTTTCCTCATTCCTCCTTCCCCCACCTCACCCCAGTTCCAAACTTCCAGCTCAGCACTGTCCCCATGACTTGTCCTACCTGCCTATCTTCCTTTCCACCTTTCCACTCCACCCTCCTCCCTGACCTATCACCTTCATCCCCTCCCCACTCACCTATTGTACTCTATACTACTTTCTCCCCACCCCCACTCTCCTCTCATTTATCTCTCCACCCTTCAGGCACCCTGCCTGTATTCCTGATGAAGGGCTTTTGCCCAAAACGTCGATTTTACTGCTCCTCGGATGCTGCCTGTACTGCTGTGCTTTTCCAGCACCACTAATTCAGAAAGATACTAATTTCAGGTAAAACGAGATTATATCAGATAAGAGTTTTAAGTTTTTGGTACTGACATGTTCTCCACAATAGTCAGAAGTTACATCTGCATGCAGTCAGTCTGGGAAAGGTGTCTTAGAGACTGGCAGCTTGTTGATGCAACTACTCAGTATATCAGAGCCAGCTCTTGGCCAGCTCTGAAGTATGCAGATGATGAATTTCCATTCAGTATTAGCCAGGAGGACGGTTGCAGGGGGTGGGAGGAGGGGAAAAGAGTTAAGCTGTCCTTCCATTCTATACCACAAAATAACCTATTAAAAGATGGAGAGCTGCTATCAGACATAGATATGACTTTTATTTGTTCAATAATGATTGAATGGTTGGCAGGCATCCTGCTGTATGATATTAAACACTAATTTTTCATGATTAAATGATTATGTAAACTATAAAACTTGGAACATATCTGTTTCTTTATTCAGAGCATTTAATACAAATGCATTCATCTGCATTAAGTAAATGATTTGAATTGTTAACAGTTCAATGCAAACATCACATTGCTCCTTTTTTACACCAATTTAAAATGGAGAGAGTTAAATTCAGCTTCTGGATCCACTTCTCCACATCACAGCACCTTTAAGTTGGTCAAGAATCACTGAATCACAGCTTGTGCTGGGATGTTACTACCTGAGAGGGTGAGAAGGCAGATACAAAGTCTATCTTAGCTACAACTCAGCATCTACACAACAATAACCCAGGTACGTCCTGTCCACAAAAAGCAGGGCAAACCCAAACTGGCCAATTACCTGCCAATCAATCTATTCTTGATTAACAAAGTGATGGAAGGATCTGTCAAAAGTGCTTTCACGTAGTACTTGCACAGGAATAACCTGCTCATCGATGCTCAGTTTGGGTTCAAGATCATTTGGCTGCTGATCTCTTTATGGGAGGGGAGTGGATTATGTAAGGGGAGTTCTCCACTGATTAAAGCCATAACGAGCGTAAAGAAAGACAATGTGCTAATTTGGAGGTCAATTATATAATGTGGAGGTCAATTAGGTCCTCAGGATTGTGTCCTCAGTTGGACCATCTTGGAACTATGCTGCCATTCTTTTACTATTGCTGAGTCAAAGACCTGGCAATCCGTTCCAATTAGCAATGTGGGTACACCCCAAGGAATTCAGTGGTTCCAGAAAACAGCTCACGACCATTTTCTCCAGGCCAATTCGGGATGGGCAATAAATGTTGGCCTAGCCAACAACACTCACATCCTATGAATGAATACAAGAAAAAGAGAAAGAGGGATTGAACTCAGGGCTGCTAACAATATTCTGAACCACACAATTGATGTTGAGCCAGTTGAGCTAACCAGCAACCTGAGGAAACAAACTAATCTGAGGATTACACTTGCTGATCAGTTTTGGAAGCTTGTAAACTCCAACCTTTTCTGGTCAACTAACAACTTTTAACCCTAGAATCCAGAGTGCAAAACTCCAGGCTGCACTCCATTCCAGTACTGAGGCAGTTCAATTCTGGTCTCCCTGCTATTGAAAAGATGTTGTTTAACTTGAAAGGGTTCAGAAAAGATTTACAAGGAGGTTGCCAGAGTTGGAGGGTTTGAGCTAGACAAAGAGTCTGAATAGGCAGGGGCTGTTTTCTCTGGAGGATAAGAGGCTGAAGGGCGAACTTATATTAGTTTTTAAAATCATGAAGGGCTTGGATAGGGTAAGTAAACAAGGTTTTTTTTCCAGGCTAAGGGAATCCAAAACTACAGGGCACAGGTTAGGTTTAAGATGAGAGGGGAAAGATTAACACAGGATCAAAAGGGTAACTTTTTCACACAGAGGGTGGTGTGTGCTTGGAATGAGCTGTCAGAGGAAGTGGTCAGGACTGGTACAGTTACAACATTTAAAAGACATCTGGATGGGTATATAAATAGGAAGGGTTCAGAGGGAAATGGGCCAAATGCTGGCAGATGGAACTAGATTAATTTAGGATATCTGGTCGATATGGACAAGTTGGACCAAAGAATCTGCTTCCATGCCGTTCATCTCTATGACACTGACTGCTGCAATGGCAGAGGTGTCATTTTCAGATGAGACAATAGATCTTGTGTCCATCAATGTCCATGAAAGGGAAAGATCTAGTAGCAATATTGTGAAGAACAGCAGAAAGGTTCTCTCTGGTGTCCTGGCCATTACATAGCCTCCCTGTCAACATCATTAAAAACAATAATATCTGCTCATTGTGATGTTGATGTTGGATGCTTGTTGTGCACAAATTGGCTATCGCTTATGTTGAATTAGAATAACTGCGCTTTAAAACGTTCTTCCTTGGTTGGAAAATGCTTTGGAATGTCCTCAGGTCATGCAAAGTGGTATATATTTGCCAAGTCATTCTTATTAATCAACAGAGCTTGAGGTTCAGCTACTCCTTCTTTCAGTCAGTTACAAAGTTTGCAATTACATGACACCAGGTAATAGTCCAAAGTCACAAACTTTTGGAGCGCTGCCCCCCCTTTGTAAGGTGAAATGAATTCACCTGACGATGGGGCAGCACTCCAAAAGCATGCGATCTAAAATGCATTTTAAATGTAGGTTGGACTACAACCTGGTGTCATGTGACTTCTGACTTTGTCCACTCCAGTCCAACACTGGCACCTCTACATCACTGTCAAAAAAATTTGAATGCAATTTATTTCTTGGATCTTTCAGTATCAATAGATTATTCCATCCTGAAACACATGCCAGTGATTAGTATATTTTGAAACATTTCTCAAAGTACAGTAAATTAAACACAGTTAAAGCTTCTGAACCTTTATGTCCAGGAGGACAGTACCAGCAGCCTTTCCCAACTGTGTGAATTTGCATTTCCTTTCTGGCCATGTATGTTCTGCTCACGTTGTCTTCAGTTTGTGACATTATCTCAACTAACTGCGCAAAGATTTGAGGTCAACCACCTTGAGGTCATCAGATGTCCATTTCTTTCATCTTCTTAATTTTAATCATTGAGCATATGCAACCTTCACTACAAGGGCATTTTTTGTTTAAAGAGTGCATTGCCTCATAACTACATATAGCGATTAGTACATCAACACTTGAAGGAGCGCTAGGAAGCTCCTTTAATTACTATTTTAACAGAAATGTTGATTTATTTTTCAGATTCTGCATACTGTATTTGATTTGAAGCCCCCAAAAAGGAAAACATGTTATTCTCCAGCTGCAGCCTCTTGAGAATGAACACCAAATTTAATCAGTGCCTCTTTGGTCATGCCCCTGTGATTAGATGGGACTGTTCACAAGAATGAACTTTAAGTGTAGGTGAACAGCTGCAGTGTAAATTATTTCAGCAATGTATATATCAGTGAATTACTTACAAATTAAATGACTTAGACTTTCATCCTCTTCTGCAGACATGGACAAGAGAACAGGGTCTGAATCCTGGTATTCACTGATATTAAAACTTTCATCATCCAAAGAATCTTGGGGGCAGACCAGGCTACTCAATTTATTGTGATCAGTCATCTCTCCATCCTCCTCCACAGTTTCCAAGCCATCCTCCAGTCGTGGATGGTACTGCTGATAATACTCATTGATTTCATCCAATCCAATGATGCCATTCTCATCCATCTGATTGAAAATATCTTCGTCCTGTTCTTCCAAATCCTCATCAGGATCCAGGTCTGAATCGACCACCTGTGTTTCGACAACTGCCATAATTCTTCTTTGGCTGAACGCGCTACACAATGACAGCAGAGGAACTGCAAGGGCTCAGGGCAGAGTGAATGCGCGGTCTCATTGTGTCTCCAATTAGGATTACCAAGGGCTTCACTCTTCACTTGTTTTGCTGCCTCTCAGTAACTCAGCACGCTTGTCTGCAAAAATGGAAAAATAATAGAACATTTCTTACTAGCAAAAGTATGCAAACCGATGAAGACTGATCTATTTTGTCAGCTTGTCACTTCTGGTTAATTTAACCAAGTGAGCACGTGTTAACAGGAAACTATGTGGACACTCCCTGCTAACAGTTTTCCAAATTGCCACACAGTTACTTTTTATTCCCAACACATGTAAAAGTAAATTGACGCATATGAGGCAGTACCCACCCTCCTCCCTTTTTTGTGGATACAACTGTCCCAGAAAGAACATAAATGAAATGAGGTATGGGTGGAGATGCAAATTTGGGCACATGTTATTTAGGCCACCCTTTACTCCAACCCACTGATTTCAACAGAAATCAATATAAGACATGCATATAACGGTCACCAAATAGGGGTTCCAGCAACCTTTTAGACCCATCTGTGTTCAATTTCAGCTCCACTAATATTTAAGCTGCATTGGAGTGATTATAAATGCTGGAAGAAACACCACAGAAGCGCTTCACAGGAGGCTCCCAAGCACTGAGGATGTCACCCAGACAGGGGACAAAACGTCTGCAACACAAATTCCCAGCTCGGCGAACAGAACCACAACAACGAGCACCCGAGCTACAAATCTTCTCACAAACTTTGGAGTGATTATATCAAATTCTTTATGCTTCCCAGATAGTGTGCTCCTCGTGTAGTTTCTCCAAGGGCAGGCTTGTCGAGAAAAGCCTGATCCATTTTGTTTGTTCAAATTCAATCATACATGATGTTATTTTGAGCTAACATACACACTTGAGTTGCTGTCTAAAATGAGATAATTGGAAGTTGTAGGCAGTCTCCTACTGTGAAAATGTTTATATGTACCCCCTTACAGACATATATACTTAAACGTAAATGTCATCAGTACTCAATTCCGACAGTAATTGAAGAGTAAAGCACATATTAAAACAAAGTTTCACCATGGAAACATATAATACCATATCCTTGTGAAATTTCTGCCTTTGTTAAGATTTCACGAAGACTGTATTTAACATAATTTAAAAGGGAACAAGATTTGTCTTCAAGAACAAAAGATTCAGTGTGCAGAAATGTTGCTTGCAGTGATAAGGCAGTCACAGTGAATGTGCCAAAAACATAATTTAATCTTTCAGTGCAACAAAATATATGAATATAATGGTGGATTTACTGGTCATTGCCAAGCTGAAAACCCTCAAATCAGCCTAATAAAGATGTTACTTTTGCACAATGATGAATCCCTGGAATTCAA
The DNA here is from genome assembly GCF_037043375.1 of Chiloscyllium plagiosum. Taxonomy (NCBI): domain Eukaryota; kingdom Metazoa; phylum Chordata; class Chondrichthyes; order Orectolobiformes; family Hemiscylliidae; genus Chiloscyllium; species Chiloscyllium plagiosum. The sequence goes on along the minus strand of NW_028270159.1, from coordinate 32,793,780 downwards.
ATAGCACTAAGCACACACTCGCACGCTAAAAATGCTGCTGATGCCAGTAAGTGGCTGGAAATAGTATTCAGTCAGGACGGAGGATGGGATCATGGCTTGTCCGTCTCTAATGACTGGAAATTTATAATATTACAAATTAAAGCATTTACATGTTAAGACCAAAAAGAAAGAGGGGGTAGGAAAATACCTGGAGGCTGAGACTGATAGCTCCAAGGTGCAGGGAATGTTATGTAGGTTTCAACAGCCTGTATTGAGTGCATGGCTATGGAGAATGTCTACTGATGTACCTCGACCAACTGGTTTCTGCGGAAGCCTTTAAAGTCAGCAAAAGCTCCCTGAGCACCTGTCACATCACTCCCTGAAGACTTTTGCCATTTGAGACAACTATGGAAGTTAGGTTAATTCTAAAAGTCCTAGAATACAGCCAGAAGAAAAAAAATCTGTAACCTACCCGATTGGCCATTCCTTTAAATAGTGCATTGACAGGACAGGGAGTGCTCCTTCTCACTGCTAAAGGTGTTCTCATCTCTGTGAGCTTAAGGGAGGGCTTCTCCTGGACTGTTGAGCTCCAAAATGACATAATTGGCAGCAAATCAGTTTTACATACCGACTGATGTAATGATCTGCCTGTTCTCTGTACATTTAGCAAACTAACCCCTCACTAATATGGTGTTCACTATTACTCAACCCCAAAAGTGTCTACATAACCCATAGATACCATTCTAGACACCAAACAGTGCCCATAGTGTTCAAATGACCAATCACATTGTTAGAGTCATAGAATCCCTACAGTGTAGACAAAGGCCATTTGGCCCAGCAAGTCCTCACCGACTCTCCAAAGAGTAACTCAACCAGGCCCATTCCCCAACTGTATTACTCTTCATTTACCGCTAATGTGCCAAACCTGCACATCCCTGAAAACTATGGGCAATTTCGCATTGCCAATTCACCTAATCTGCATATCTTGAGAATGTGGGAGGAAACCGGAGCATCCAGAGGAAACCCACACAAAAATGGAAATTCTGATCATTAAAATGACCCGGAATAAGTAGCTACCATTTTTCTTCTATTTCTGTGCAGCCCCTTTAAGAAGCAGAGAAATATCACGCAGTAATGTCTGTTTCAGCATAAGAAACTGGTGTAGGAGTGGGCCATTTTGGTTCACCAAGCCTGCTCCACTGTTGATCAGGATCACGGCCAATCTGAAAGTGGCCGAACTCCACTTTCCTGTCTGCTCGCTCTATCCAAGATACCCATGTTCCTTGATTCCTTGGTCGATCAGAAAACTATCTAATTGACAGTTGAATATATTCAATGGCCTAACCTCTATTATTCTCGGTGGAAGACAATTCCAAATACTAACAAATCTTTGGGAGAAAACATTTTTCCTGATTTCACTGTTAAATGAAAGACCTCTTATACTCAGATTGCATCCCCTAGTCCTGTCAACATTTTCACCGTCAAGCTCTCTCAGAGTTATATGCTTCAACTAGATCATCTCTCACTCTCCTAAATCCCGTAGAGTATAGACTCAATCTGCTCAACCTTTCCTTATAAGATAATCCTTTCATCCTACATGGAACTGCAGATGCTGGAGAGTCAGAGTGGAGCTGGAAAAAGCACAGTAGGTCAGGCAGCATCAGAGGAGGAGGGAAGTCGACGTTTTAGGTCAGAACCTTTCATCAGGACTGAAGGAGGGGAAAGGGGCTGAGAAATGGGGGGTCAGGCTGGAGGAAAGGAAGGTGGGATGGCAATTGGTGGATGCAGGTAGAAGGTGGCTGTGATTGATCAGTGGGAAGGGTGGAGCTGATACGTCGGAAGGAAGATGGACAAGTAGGGTCAGGTTAAGAGGGTGAGGTGGAGATGGAGGGCCGGGCATGGGATGAGTTTCCAAATCTCCCCACATCCCACCTCATTTCCCCCCCCCCCCCCCCCCCAGTAGTCTGGCCAATAGGGAACTTCAAACAAGCGTCTACAGGAAAACTACACAAAAGGACCAAATACTGAACTACGGAAGCAATCATCCCAACACCCACAAATGAACTGGCTCATTATTTCAATGAGCCAACGCACACTGCAGCATAGAGAAACTACAAAGAGCTGAGGAAAATCACCTGTACAGCATATTAAAAAAAAGGGTACCCAATGAACACAGTCTGCCAATTTCTCAGCAACAAACCCAGCAAGCAGACAAAATGCACCCAGAAACCTTAGATACTCTCCCCTACATCAAAGACATCTCAGAAATGACTACCAGACTACTCAGACTTGTTGGCATCATTGTAGCCCACGGACTCACTAACACAGCAGCTAGTGAACTTAAAAGACCCTATATAGATAACAAGCAAAACGAATGTCATTTACAAACTACCTTGCAAGAACTGTAACAAATAGTACATTGGACAAACAGGGATAAACTAGCCACCAGGATACATGAACATCAACTAGCCACAAAACGACATGTCCCGCTCTCACTCGTATCCTTACATACGGCTGAGAAAGGACACCATTACGACTGAGACAACACATCCATCCTACGACAAACCAAACAGAGACACGCATGAGAATTCCTAGAAGCATAACATTCTAACTGAAACTCCATCAATAAACACATCGATTTGGAACCCATTTACCACCCTGTGAGAAAAAGAACAGCAAATGACATCACCACAGGAAATGACATCACCAACTCAAGGAAACCTAAACACACAAATAGAAAGTAGGTCATAACACCAGTGCTGCATCGGAGGCTCACTGATGATGTTACCGAGTCTGGTGACGAAATGTCTGAAAATGAACCTTCCAGCTCAGCGAGCAAACTGACATCCAAAAGTGCTCAATGCCCAACTCCATAATGGAGTGATCATGGGACAATTCAATTTGTAAATTTGACAAATCTGTCCATTTGTGGATTGATAAGCATCATAAATACCAGCTTGGAATCGGAACACAGTCAATTCACTGAGAAAAGCTTCCCTGGTTGGTAGTTCTAATCTTGCATTCTAATGAAATTTTAGCTCTGCATATTTGCAAACAATTCTCCATCTAGTGGAAGCACTGACCTCAAATGCAGCCTTTAAATAAATGCTTCCTGCATTCAATGTGGTTCTAACCAAGGACTCCCCATCTTTTCTGTGACCTTAAGAAAGTCTCCTAACTTATTCTTCCATTATTCCAGTCTGCTTCTGATCTTTCAAATACTGGCTTAAATACTGGCCCTGCCAATACACTTTAAGGTGCTTTTGTGCCCCTTGATTTTCCTTGTAGCTATGTTTCATTCTGCCTTTTTACTCTGGCAGAGACACTCGATCTAAACTGCAAGTGTTTTTTGTTTTACCAGTTTGTAATATGGCACCATTTTTAAAAAGCTTTCAGGGATTTTCACTTTACTCATGGAGTCTGTAATATCCACTTGTTTTCCAGTTGAATACCTGTCTCAGGACTGCTCCTATAGACCATCACTGTATGATGAAGTCTGTGTCTCCTTCAGAGTAAATAAGTCTTCTTTAGGCAATTCCTAGCTTTCCTCCTGCTCCAGCGTGTCATTTAGTGAGTCTGAAATTTTAACATTGACTGTAGATTCTCTCTTGCTGAACCTTGCTATGACGTTTCTTCTGTAAAATACTTATCTGTTTAGTCCTTTCCTGCTGTTGACACTCATAAGTAACTAAGGTGCACCCGAACTTGGATATGCTAAAAAAAATTCAGACCTTCACTGCTACCACCATATTGTATATGCTATTTAACCAGTATATGGATCTACAGAATCGGTTTTGTCTCGTGTTGTAAAGGAAAACCACTGACTGGTCTAGCTCAGAGAGGCTCTCTTGTATGGAAACAAAAAGATTACATGGATATGATAGACATTATTACAGAGACTACAAGAAGGGCCTGGATGATATGTCTTACATCTCACAAGCACACGCCATGTATACTAGAGTAATAGGCGATCTCATGTAAAAGTTGACCTCCTATATTTAGCCATAAAATCTGGAATTTCCCATACATCTCATGTAAAAGTCAACCCTGGTTCTTCACAGCTAACACATTAACATTTATGAGTCAGCATGTTAGTCATTGCACTCCGCTCCAGGTTTCCAATCCACCAGCTGTCGTGCTCTGCTCCAGGTTTTCAGAATTATCATAAATCATTGTTTTCTTTCTTTATTCGTTTAGAGATCAGTTGGGCTTCTGCAAAGGATACAGTAGGAATTTTGGCGGCCATGAATTTCAGCCCCTCAAAAGTAGTATCCATGTAATAGTCGATCCCATAAATTTAACCTTAAAAAAGTAGTCAAAAATGTGACTATTACTCGAGTACATACTTAGTGCATGGTACTAAATTGCACTCTATTGTATTAATCTTTTCAGACCTATAAACAAAACCAGCCGTAAATTACCATCTGACAGCTGGTTTTCCCATCAAAACAATCTGCATGTACCATTTTGAGAAGTGGTAGTCAAAGAGCGAAGTTTCTAGGTTTTAGGATTGTTCAAGTGTTTTTGCAGAGCAAGAAATAACACCAAACAAATTGCAATTCTGTAGGCCAACATTGTGCTTCTCTTCCTGGAGATGTCAGAGACCACTGGAAGGTTCATTCCCCTGGTAACAGCATGGACAGGACTGATGCAGGGGGCATGAAGCAAAGCTGAAAATATCAATGGCAGTTAACAGCAGGATAGGTGTTGTTGGATGCATGATCCAAAGATATTTAATCAACTCAGTAAGGTGAGTGGCATGGTCCATTCTCTAACTCGATCCTGCCTTTCGGCCTACTGTTACACATTATTCCCCAAAACAAACACCTTTTAAGTCTATCCCCATCCCTCTCCGGCTCGACATCTCACTACCCTTCCCTGACACTTAGCCTCACATTTCATGCAATATCTTACCCATCCCTCACATATGGACCCTTCACAATGAATATTCATCTGTTCATCTACACAATACATTCCATTACTCTAGCTCATTGTTCCTTTCTCACCATTGTTGCAGGAGAAGTGTGCCCAGTACACAGGGAGAAACAATGAACCAGAAATGGCTCTCAAGCTGTCTCCATTAAACAAAAACTAAAAGAACTGCTGGTGCTGCAAATCAGAAACAAAAACAGAAATTGATGGAAAAGCTCAGCAGGTCTGGTAGCATCTGTGAAGAGAAATCAGAGTTAACGCTTCAGGTCCGGTGACCTTTCCGCTGATACTACCAGACCTGCTGAGCTTTTCCAGCAATTTCTATTTTTGTTTCCATTATGGGAGCTACAAAAGTGGTGGTGCTGGAGATCAGCGGGGTTTTAGTGTGCCCGGCCGTCGGAGATGGGAATCTCTTATTAACGGTAAAAAACAAGCAAATCTAACTTTTAGCCAGCTTGTTGATCAATAGTAATCATGTGATCATGGCGTCGCTCTCTAACAAGTTTAATGGTCAATAATAATCATTTGACTTTTTTTTGTAACCAGTAATTCTTTTTGCTACAGGTAATCAATGGGCATTCTTTTCAAGTGTTTGTTACCAGATAATCTTGGTCAATAGTACTCCAGACTGAAGCCTATAAAGATGCGCTGGGAGGAGGTGGGATAAGGGCTTGGCAAGTTTGAGTTTAACAACAAGACAAATGTGCATATACTTCCAAATCTGCAACTCATTACCTGGCAACATCATCAATAAAGAATACCAGTGTAAATCTTCTGAGCCCACCTTCCCGCATAAAAAAATCCTTACCTTATGCAGGTGAGCTGTTGCTGAGTGTTTTTGTTTGGGAGTGGAGTGAGTGGGCAGGACTGCTGCTCTTGCATCATTGCCAGCCTAATTGTGAGATCACAGACTCCGATTGTGATGGAGTAGTAAAACATGACACTGCTTTTTAATGTAAGAGTGACACTTAAAGTGAGGATGGTAGCAACGTGGGGATTGGGACTGTGGCAATGGTTGGACTAAGAAATGGAGTGGGGCATAGCAGAGGCCTCAGAGGCTTGGGAGCAACATTGCAAAATTATAGAATTATATTTTATGTAGCCATGCAGAAACCCACAAAGAGAACTCCTCATCAAAAACACATCAATCAGAATAAACAATAAGCAAAAAAGGTGCTCTAGGGTTGTGAAAGAAACAGGAAAGCTCTCAGCATACTCATTTATGTGTTCACCTGCCCATGTATAATCCCCTGAACCATATGCTGAGTAATTAGCTGAGTAAAGGGTCTAAGGCAGATCCCTGAAGACCAGGCAGCCAACTGCTATTGGACCAGATTAATATTGGGAAGGCTGTTTAATCAGAGCCATGAAGATGATGCCAAACCTCAAATAACGACATATTCTGACAGCGACAATTATTTTGCTTCATTTGAAATAATCCTTGAACTTGAAATCTAAGATTTCCCAAGTGGGGCAAAAATCAATATTAAAACTGAGCCAATCTGATCTTTTGTTTGTTTTCTTTGGGTTGAGCTTCACAAATGCAAATGGTATATTATGGGATTGTACGAATAAGCAATAGCTCTTAGGAAATGAATGTAAATGTCTTAAAATAATTCTAGCTTTATACACTGGATTTACAAATCTCCATAAATGCATTCTGAGAATGAGAATCCATGCCCCATTGGTGCAGATAAGATGCAACCTTTACAGATGAGAACTGGAAACAGAGGAAATTTGATTGTCCCAGATACAGGAAGGGGAATTCATGGATTGAGAAAGGGCCCAAATCTCCTGAGAGTTTCCAGTTCTCATCTGTAAAGGTGCCATGATATGGGAGGAGGAGGAAAAATAAGATTGATTCAGAGATTCCCAATGTTGTGAGGCCTATGACTCCCAGGTGGACGCAGCATAATACTTGTGGATCCATAAGTCATGGGCCCCAACTCCAGTTCAAGGTTGCTGGAATTGTGGTCTAAATTCCTCAAGAAGAAAATTTTTTTTTGTTCATATTTAAGTATGAACTGTTTACAAAGGACATGTGGGTCTGTGGGGTTATAGAATGTGGGTGTCACTGGCTGTGTTAACATTTGCTTCCCATCCCTAACTAAACACCACACCTCACATGCTGGAAACTGTTACACTGAAAAGAAGCAGAAATTGAAGGAGATGCAAACTGTAAATAATTGATACTTCAATGGAAAAAAGAACATAATTTTTCTTCTTTGGTGACCTACATAGCCCGTGGTATAGGAAATGTCTTAATTATCATTCAAGGTAAAACAACTTCCATTGTCCCTGACAGTTTCCAGTACGGAGTAGCCAAGCACTTATACTGTGAGGTGGCCTGTGCTTCTTTTAACTAACTTGGTAATTGATTTTCCCTGACATTAGTAACCAACCGTCCTGTATTATACTTATTGTATACAAAAGTCCAGGTTCTTAACATAGTCGAGAGAAGCTTGGTGCGTGTCAGAATGGAATTTTTAGACGATAGGAAAATGGGAAAATGATTAGTATAGTATTGTGGTAGTAAAGTCTAGAAGGGAAAAAACCCCACAGTTGAGCAATGCATAATCTGAGCAGGGGTAAAAAGGTAATATCACAGAGATGGCAGTATTGATAATGTTGCACTGTCAGTCCTCATCCTTCTTGACTGCTTCACGGAATTTGACATGCTTGACCACATCATCCAACTGTCCGCTGTTGTCTGAATCACTAGGTTCTGGGTTCAAGTCCTGATGCAGAGTTTGGATACAAAAGTCAAGGCTGACACTTCAGTGCTGTAAGAATGTTGCACATATAGAGGTCCTATCTTTTGTAAACCAACATTACATCAGCCTGTAAAAGTTCCCATGGCATAAATAACACCCCAGCAACATCACACAAAAAAAATTAAATGGCCTTTTGCACATAATTTGCAGGAGTTTGAAGTATGCAAATTGACTGCTGAAAATCCTACATTACAGCAGTGACTATACTTAAGTGTTTCTTCATTGGCTGTAAAGAGCTTTTAGATGTCTGGTGGTCATAAAATATGTAATATAAATTATTATGATCTCAGCTGACGGTAATACCAATCAAATTAAATCCCACATCAGCTCTAAGGAAGAATCATCTAGACTCAAAACATTAGCTTACTCTCTCTCTATGGATGCTGCCTGACCTATTGTGTTCTCCATCATTTGTTGTTTTCAGTACAGATTTCAGCATCTGCTCCCAGTAGAATGAAACCTAACTTGATAGACCTATACGTTTTACATTTCTAGTTGGTTTCCATGATGGTCAGTCATTGAACATTTTCACGAGAGGCTGCCAATGTACTTTTAACAGAAGAGCACGAAAATTTATTGTGCACCTAAGGGGGAAAACACTCCTTTTTATTATTTCTCAGAACTAGTTGAAACTGTTAGGAGAGCATTCAGGATTAGGTTTGGCTCAAATAATATATTGACATTGCAAACAATCTACAATTTTGGGCTAAATAAAATTATGTGCTAATGGCTAGTTAATTTTTTTTGTGATGTTGTTTGGGGATAATATATGCCATGGGAACTTTTACAGGCTGATGTAATGTTAATTTACAAAAGATGGGACCTCTACATTTGCAACATTCTTACAGCACTGAAGTGTCAGCCTTGACTTTTGTGTCCAAACCCTGCATCAGGACTTGGACCCAGAACCTAGTGATTCAGACAACAGCGGACAGTTGGATGATGTGGTCAAGCATGTCAAATTCCATGAAGCAGTCAAAAAGGATGAGGACTGACAGTGCAACATTATCAATACAGGACTTGGAAATTTGACTCATATGAAATAACGAGAAGTTAGCTGTTTGTCCTTGAGAAAACCAAATCAAATTTTCAAACAAATCCCATGTCTGGAATAGTTACCATAACACTGCAGCATCGCTTCAGGATTACACTGAAGAAGTTGATAGATTTGTTGACAGTAACTGAATGTGGATGGTCCTATTCCTTAGTGACCATGATGGAGAAAGATATTTAGCTGGGAGACAAACGGCCATGAAATTGGACATATCTATTTTGCAAGTTTAAATTTCAGCCCAAGTATTTTCACAATAGCTGATCTTTCAGTTCTGGACTGTTAGGGGTAAAAATAAAACTGGGTGAATGGTATTGGTGAAAATGGATTCTCCTGTCACTCCCATAGTGTTGAGCAAAAGAAGTTAAAGACTGTTTTACAGTCTAGGTTAATATTGTCTCATGTCCTTATACTAAATCTCAATTGCAAAGTCAGAGTTAGAGGGGTGGATAAAGGCATTGGCTTTGCACCATGATCATTTGCTCAGAAGGCACTTGACTCAGTTCTCTCCTCACATATCAAAACCTCTTGGTCACAGTTACTTCTCTATTGGGGTTTGTCCAGAGTTGCTTTTCCCTATATACTCTGGTTCAACTTGCAAGCTCTGAATTTGGTTTCCAGGTTTATTCTTATTCATTCATAAAATGTGGACATTGTTGCCCACATTATTTATTTATCATTTATCGCCCACTCCTGGAGAGCAATTAAAAGTCATAGAGTCATAGTCATAGGGCAATGAAACAGACCCTTCTGTCCAACCAGTCCATGCCAAACTTAATCCCAAACTAAACTAGTCCCACCTGCCTGCTCCTGACCTATATCCTTGAAACCTTTCCCATTCATATATCTATCCAAATGTATTTTAAACGTTGTTACTGTACTCACATCCACCACTTTCTCAACAAGTTCATTCCATACACAAACCACCCTCTGTCTAAAACATTTACCTCGTTTTTTTTCTCCAATCTCTCTCCTCTCACCTTAAAACTGTGCCTCTTAGTCTTGAGATCCCCCATCCTAGGGAAAAGACAACTACCATTAACCCTTTCTATACCCCTCATTATCTTATAAATTTCTCAAACACACTGCTTTGGTCTGGAGTCAGGTAAACATGACAGATTTCCTTCCCTAAAGGGGATTAGTGAATCAGATGGGATTTTCCAACAAGTGACAACTGCTTCATGGTCATTGTTAAGCCTTTTAACTGCAGATCCTTTTCTACATATAGAATTCAAATTCTATCATCTGCCCTGGCAAGGATGTGAACTCAGGTCTCCAGAATATTACTGGGTCTCTGGATTATCTAGCAATAATACCATTCAGCTATCACCTCCTCATTGTCTTTCCTTTGGAGTCTGGGAGGCCCTGTGGTGCAGGTTCCCATGCTCAGCTGGCTGTACGACCTCTAAAATTTAACAATTGTCCATGTCCAGAATGCGACCGACCCAGCAAAGCTGAATGCTGATCAGCATGCTCTCATGGTCAGGGAGAAAGCTCTTTGCAACATCATCAGTTTTGGGAATTTTGACTCTATTTTGGGAATTTTGTCCTGGCACCTGACGTTGCAATCAGATCTCAGGTACTGCAGATGGAATACTTCTCCTTGGTCCAAGTGGTGCTGCCAGGTTTCCTAAATCTCACACCTGTAAAGATATGTCCTGCTCAGGAGACACCTGAAGCCCAGACCACATACACATCATGCAGACAATAGGATAGCATATTGAATTAAACCTCCCAGATTAGGAAGGCCTTTGAATCAAATTGAAGAACACAAGGAAGACTTAGGAAAAGTATGCCATTCTCTCTTTTTAAAGGGTTTTAAATATGATCTATGTGATGTTGACTCTCCAGTAATCATAATTTCCAAGGCTGCTATCATTACCTGTCTTTCATTCTGATATCACTTGTTATCATGTTAGTAAGTCACAATTATGGTTCATTACCTTTAAGTTGTACAGCAATCACCAAATTTAAAAGTTAAAATTTGTTCTTAACTCATTGGTGACTGTGTCGCTAATGCTTCACTTTACTTTTTGTAGTCGACAGAATTAATTCTAAAGTGGATTTGCAGTCCAACAGGTCGCTATGTTGTCATGTTTTAATGTGCCTCTGAGGTACAGACTCAAAGCTTTGGTTTCCCCAGGAACATCCCCTCAGGGATTATCGGAAACATAACCCAAATGTCAGCGTGCCGCACAATTCCTGCCGGTTAATAACAGTGCATTTTTCACATCTCTGGGAGCAGCTCTTTGCCTTCTGTCAAGTCACAGATGACTTTGTACTATAAAAACGTTTATGTATGGGAGAAACTAAAACCTACTGAGGATGAAAAAAAAATCCAAATGAGGTGCCAATGAAATATGACAATTATATTTCAACAACTCTAATGGTTACATCAGATTAATTCTACCATTGTAAAGTGGTCTTGCTTATAGTAGTTACTGAAGTATTAATTCACCTATTATAATGTCAGATGGATAGAAATCATTCAATGAAGACAAGATAGAAATTATTAAGTGAAGACAAGAAATACACAGTCTCAGTTCCTCCCTCAATAAAGCAAGTGGAAAAGACATCTAGTGCTTAACAGTTGTCTACTTAAAACTATATTTGGGTTTCTTCCATTTCTTCCAGATCTGGCGAGCAGTAACCAAGCATCAGTTTGGCACCTGTAGCTCCTGCCTAGCAACGTAAAGGTGCCCAGAGGCCTCCGGGTGGCTTGGGAATTGTGTATGCTGTTAGCAGTAACTGTTAATGTAAACCCACCTTGTTAACGTATTCACAACAATATTGCACGTATAATTTTCCTAAAGTGTCAATTATTACAGCACATTTATGTATTATTATTAAAATATTTCACGAGATGCAGCATTAGTCTTACAGTAAAGACTTTGAAGGGAATTATTTTCATACTCAGCATAGTTTTGGATGCCAGCCCTGTATATGAGGTGCCTTGGCTAGATTTACTGCATTAGTATTTCTTATTTGTATCAGTCTAAGTTACCAATACCATCTGGTGAAAGCTGGCCCCGTGAAGTGTTTTGCAAAAGTTGGGCTCGATCTTAAAAGCTAAAGAGTCATACAGTCATAGGGGTGTAGAACATGGAAACAAACTCTTGGGTCTAACTTATCCATGCCGACCAGATATCCTAAATTAATCCAGTCCCATTTGCCAGCATTTGGACCATATCCCCCTCAATCCTTCTTATTCATATACCTATCCAGATGCCTCTTAAATGGTGTAATTGTACCAGCCTCCACCACTTCCTCTGGCAGCCCATTCCATACATGCACCACCCGCTGTGTAAAAATGTTGTTCCTTAAATCTCTTTTGTATCTTTCCCCTCTCACCTCAAATTGTATTGTCTAGTTTTGGACTCCTATAGCCTAGGGAAAAGACCTTGGCTATTCACCCTATCCATGTGCCTCTTGGTTTTATAAACCTCTATAAGGTCACCCCTCAACCTCCGACAGTCCAGGGAAAACAGCCTCAGCCTATTCAGCCTCTCTCTATAGCTCCAACCCTCCACTCCTGACAACATTTTAGTAATTCTTTTCTGAACCCTTTCAAGTTAAACAATATAGCAGGAGACCAGAATTGCACACAATATTCCAAAAGTCACCTAACCAATGTCCTGTACAGCCACGACATGACCTCCCAACTCCTGTAATCAATGCACTGACCAGTCAAGGCAAGCACACCAAATGCCTCCTTCACTACCCTGTCTACCTGCAGCCCTTTAAATCTTGATGGGTGGAGCTTATCTCAAGAAGCCAGTTCACGCTTTCAGGTGGTAACTGCCTTATACAGTAGTATACAACTAAAGTTGTCAGGACTATTACTTATGCAAACCCTCTCAGCATTACAAGCATTAAATCCAGTCATTGGGTTAGTCTGAAATAAATTTTCTCGCACTATCATTTGAATCTATCCAGATCTCCACTGATTTGAAGATGCCAGATTTAATCGGAAGCTTTCGGAGCGCCACCCCTTTCTTCAGGTGGTTGTGGAGGATACAATTGTTAGACACAGAATTTATAGCAAAAGTTTACAGTGTGATGTAACAGAAATTATACATTGAAAAATACCTTGATTGTTTGTTGAGTCTCATCTGTTAGAACATTATGTGTCTTATAATTGTGTCCCCCACAACCACCTGATGAAGGAGCAGCGCTCCGAAAGCTAGTGCTTCCAATTAAACCTGTTGGGCTATAACCTGGTGTTGTGTGATTTTTAACGCAGAACTCCACTGGTCAAGTTGATTCAGCATTGTATAAAATATTTTATCAATTTCACAGGAATATTGTTGCCCTTTTGTGCCTCAGGTAATCCCGAAATGTTTCACATTGAGGGAGTTGCATTTATACTTACAAGCTGCCACAGCTGAACACAGTCACTAGGAAATAGGCCCAAGTTTAATGAAAGGTTTGTCTCTGTCATTTCATCTTCATTTGATGCCAAGACTTCATCAAAAAAGACCTTGGAGGGTAACATTTCTCTTCATCAAGCAAAACATCTTGAGCAAATAAATGGTTCAGTCTGCTGTAATAACATTTGCTGGTAGCAATTATAACTTAGAAAAAAGACCCTTATTCCATTCCAAAGGGCTGTGGGGAGGGGGTTGACAATGCTGCCCTTGTTCTTTACTAGCACACTGTTAAAAGCATATTTACATTATCCAAATGTGAAAAGCAGAGTATAGCAATTCCACTAGTGGCTGTGCTTATGAACATAAATTCCCAACAGCAAACTAATCCGTATGTGGAGTTGTGAATTGTTAACAGATTTAGAAGGTTTCTATTGTGTTAGCTTTCCCGGTTTCCACACTTTACCATATTTAATATAGACGACAAGCACCATAAAGCAAGGGCACAGATGCCAGGACTAATTGTATCAATACCTCAAAGTTTGTGAGAATCAATACCTAATCAAAACAGGAGAATATTTTGTTGCAGCACCATGGCACATTTCATTTTTGTTAAGTAAAAGGAAATTTAGATACACTTCAGATTGAAATACATTGCCAATAAATTTTAGGCAGATATGCAGTTCCGAAAACTGAAATGAGCAAAAGTGCATTTTAAGGCAAGATCAAAAGTGAGGTACATTTGGAATGGTGACTCACCAGCACAACAATGCACAGAAGACTCAGACTTCATGTGTCACTCAATCCAGAATCCCAGCCAGTCATGTAAAATGACCTGGGTGTACATCGATCTTATTCTCCCAATTACCAAATCATGCAGCAAATGAGGAGAAACAAAATACACTGGAATACAAAACTCAAGATGTGCTGCTTGAGTTGTTCAGAGCCTTGGTTGGACCCCGTTTAGAATTCAGGTCCGTATTGTCCAGTAGCTAGACACACAGTCATTATTCCAGTGTAGATGGGAACTGCACATGGAGGAATGTGGGATCTCCAACCCAGCAGACTCCAAAGGAATTGCCTGGGACGTTGAAATTTCTGCTGGATAATCCCTCCGTGAGTGGAATCCTGTTTCCACTTAAAGAGGAGAGCTTGGTGTGTTCCAATGAAATTGAGGAAGCAATTGCTCAGGAACAGGTAGATGATTTAATATATTGTCTTATCCCCTCAGTAACTATTCAAATGACCCCATATAACTACACCTCCCCCATGCCCCTTTACACCTCACCCTGCCCTGCATCCAATGATCATGCTCCCACTGCCAGACCCATTTCTCCCTTTCCTCACTTCGCAGTTGGACCCCCTGCAGCAGACCCAAAACATCCCATGCTGCCGCTGGACGTGACCCCTGACCCCATCCTTCCTGGTGCTGTCCATATGCAGCTGCCACCTCCACCACTACCGGACCCGGCCCCTGACAGTACCCCCTCCACACTGCAGCTGGTCCCTGCCCCCTACTCCAATACCCACCTTCCCAGCTCCACATCTGATCAAATTTCTTCCACCTAGGCTGACCCACCATCGACATGGCAGCACTTACCAGGTCTCCCTGGCAACTATTACCGTGGCACCCATTCCACTTGGTATTCTGCCCATCTGCAAACTGTCCCCAAACCACTTGGCACTACACAGCTGGCTCCCTAAAACCCTACCTGCCTGATATCCTACATAGCTGGTACCATACTTACCTGGCAACTTACACACCTCCCAGTTGGCAACCTTCTTACTTGGCACTCTGACACTTGACACCCCACTTACCCAGCACCCTATCAACTCTTATTCAACTGGCACCTTGCGCTTCCAGCATCACACTTGGCTTATCTGGTTGTTTGACAGGAGCTGTCAAAGTGGCTGTCCAGCCCTTTAAATTTCAGACTGCGGCAGCTAACTGCTGTGAAAAGTGGGCATGGTTTACTTTTGGCTGTCAGTTCTACACTGTGAAAGAACCATCAGGATGGAAGTATGGCTCTGCAATTCTGAAGCAGCTCTGATCGGAATGTCCCTCAGTAATACAAAGCTCCCTCCTTCCTTAGAAACGGAGAGGAGTGATCATCTGCACCTCAGCCAAACAGTGTTGGCATAAATTGGGAGGGGTACTACATAAAATTGCTAAAATGGTGCACGATCTTAAGAGAATTAAATTGTAAAGACAAATTGTGTAAACTTTGTATGCAGCTAAGTTTGGATGGTTGAAGGACAATCCAGTTCAGGATTTTAAAATCATCGAAATTCAATTGGTTAGATAAGAGAGAAACGTTTTTTTCTGGAAAAGGAAAATAAATTAAAAGGTAGGACTATACTAAGGTTGCAACCAGGCCACTTTAGGAATGAAACCTGAGAAAAATCACTTGACCCAGTCGCCTATACAGTGGTGAGTGTTTAAGAGGTTTTCACCAGCTTTCTCTCCAAACAAAATTAATTGCGTTTTTCTCAGAGTCCGGTGGTGAAAATCTCGAAATTCTCACCACCGTATGGGAGACTGGTCCAAGTGATTGTTTCTCAGTTAAGATCTATAATTTTTTTCACTGTTCAAGGACATCAAAGAACATGAAGCAAAGCAAGTTTCTTTATTGCTAATGCTTGGATACGTGCCAACAACTTTCCATGATTTGTCAACAATTGAACATGAAGGGCTGGTTTTCAGAGAAGCAAACTGTAAAATAAGGATTCAAGTGTTCGAAATTTGAAAAGGTGTCACTATGTAACAGAATAATTAGCAATCCAGACAAAATTGCTATTGTCTTGATAATTGAATTATCTGGTTCGTTTACAATTTTCAAAGTCAAACAGCACTAATTCGAGAAACAGACACCACCTTTCTTGAAGGCGTCTTCATCACATGTAAATATGACTCTGGGAAACTCAAAACAGTATTCAGTGAATGGAACTACAATCGTACAAAAGCATTTCTCAGACTATCTCGGGCGGATTACTTTTATGCTCTTTCATTATCTTAAAAGGTTCATTCCAATCTTGCCTGTAATCAGAAATATGGCCTAAAAAGTGCTCCTGTCCCAAGTTGATTCTGACTCCATACAGATAATTAAAGTTTACAATGAGATGGTCTTTCCTCATATCGATTGAAATTTTAGTAAAAGATACTTTGAACAAATTGTTTTTAAATAGGTGATAGAGGTCAGATAAATATTTAGATAATTGATTAACTACAATGTAACCGTGTTAGGCTTATCTAGGATTGACTATGCTATTTTATTGTGCAGGACTGCATTACATGTATTTTGCTTCAGATATCATTGAATGCTTTATCATGACATACTATAGATAATCACTTTTAATTAAAAATCTGGCACTGGTTGCTATTAAATATGAAGTCATAATGTCACATATTGGCAACAAGGGTCTAGTCCCCCTTAAAATAGAAAGAATTTGTATTTGTATAGTGTCTTTCATAATGTCATAAGATGTTTTCCAGCTGCTGAAAGACTTCAAGTGGAGTTACTACTGTAAAATGGGAAGTACAGTAACCAATCTGCATTGAGCACAGTTCTCCAAACATCAGTGAGATTAACTGAGCAGGTAACTTGTTGCGGTGATTTTGGATGAAGGATAATTATTGGGTAAGACAGGGGAGAAAACTTTCCTGCTTTTCTTTGGAATAGTGCCATGAAGGTCTTTAAGGTCCACCTGAGAGCGCAGACCAAGCCTTGGTTTGGACGTCACATTCAAAAGTTAAATTCTCCCTCGTTGCTGCATGGAAACGTCAGCCTAAGCTTTGTACTGAAGTTTCTGGAGTGGGACTTGAATGCTCAGTCATTCACTTGTTATTAACAGTTTGATAATTTCGACAGTAAAAGACAGATATTGCAATCTGTTGGCCTTCTAAACAACTGTGCTGCTGAACTCCTATCACAGTACCTGAATAATTTGAGACAGGACAAGTGATAAGGGCAACATGTTTGGCAGGAAAATTATGACCTCTGGTTTTCCTCTTTTCATTTCTGGTTCTGTTGTAGGGTTTATAGGGGTGGCACGGTGGCTCAGTGGTCAGCACTGCTGCCTCACAGCGCCAGGGACCCAGGTTTGATTCCAGCCTCAGACGACTGTCTGCATGGAGTTTGCATATTCTCCCAGTGTCTGCGTGGATTTCCTCTGGGTGCTCCAGTTTCCTCTCACAATCCAAAGGAGGTGCACATTAGGTGAATGTGTTCAGGGATGCATAGGTTAGGTGCATTAGTCAGGAGTAAGTGTAGAGTAATGGGGAATGGGTTTGGATGCGATACTCTTCGGAGGGTTGGTGTGGACTTGTTGGGCAGAAGGGCCTGTTTCCACACTGCAGGGATTCCACTTCAATAGAAAGTGATAGAAAGTGCTGAGCCTACAGATTATAAACTTACCAATAACATGGATTGCAGTGACAAAGAGACTTTTGTAAATTAACCAACCACTGCCAGATTCATTAACTCATAAATTCACACTATGTGTTCAAGTACTTTTTTGGTGTCTTCATTTTTTGGCTTCAAAGCTTAGAATGGAGGTCTGACCATCTTTAAGTACATCACTGATATTCTGCTTTCCTGCTTGAGAACAGGACCACTAATCTCAATGCATCAAATAATACATTTTTCCAAAAGTAAATTGTATGCAGTTCCAAAACATGTCTCACACCCTATCAACTACATAAATTCCAATATGTTACAGGAATGTAAGAAAAGGCTAAGGTTCTTCTAGTTTGTGCCATTAGTGGTACAATGCAATGATAATCATTGCAATGAAGTTCTATAAATCCTAAGCAGAACCATTTTCTTGCCAAACATGCTGCCCTTATCACTTTTCCTGTCTCAAATGATTCAGGTACTGTAAAATATTATTTTCTGAAAGAAATCCATCCAATTTTCCCCTGAATTGATGAAATCTAATTGATTTTACAATCACCTGGGGGATCAGTCACACAGAGTGACCACCTCATTCACTGAACTATTCCATTGGCTGTATTTCAGAAACTGACGAACATGCAAAAATTAGCAAAACCTCAAACAGCATTCATAGGTCCACAGGACACACACCGGATCATCAACGCCACACTCACAGGAATCCGATTCACTAGAGAGGAAGAAAAGGACAACCAACTCCCATTCCGAGACGTGATGGTACAGAGAACACCAAACGGAGAATTCATCACAAAGGTATACAGGAAAGCCACACACACAGACCAAGTCCTGAACTACGAAAGCAACCACCCCAACACACACAAAAGAAGTTGCATCAAGACACTATTCAAAAGTGCCACAACACACTGCAGTACACCAGAACTGTGAAAAGAGGAAGAAGAACACCTATACAATGTATTCGCCAAAAACGGATACTCGCACAATTTCATCAACAGATGCCTAAGGGAAAGACAACGGAACGAGTACATGCCGCAACCCAAAGGACTAGCCACACTACCATACATCAGGAGCATTTCTGAACTGACAGCCAGACTACTGCAACCACTAGGACTCATAACAGGACACAAACCAACAGCCACTCTCAGACAACAACTCACCAGAACGAAGGACCCGATACCCAGCATGAGCAAAACCAATGTAGTGTACAGAATCCCATGCAAGGACTGCATAAAACACTACATAGGACAAACAGGAAGACAGCTAACGATCCGCATCCATGAACACCAACTAGCCACGAAACGACAAGACCAGCTATCCTTAGTAGCCACACACGCAGATGACAAGCAACATGAATTCGACTGGGACAACATTACTACTATAGGACAAGCCAAACAGAGAACAGCCAGGGAATTCCTAGAGGCATGGCACTCATCCACAGATTCAATCAATAAGCACATCGACCTGGACCCAATATACCGGCCTCTGCAACGGACAGCTGGAACTGACAACAGGAAGCGGCAGATTCAAACCACTACAAATGCTGGAGGAAAGATCACAGAAGCGCTTCACAGGAGGCTCCCAAGCACTCAGGATGTCACCTAAACAGGGGACGAAATGTCTGCAACACAAATTCCCAGCTCAGCGAACAGAACCACAACATAGGTCCACAGACATTAAATGACCAAAGTTTCTAGCAATCTGTGCTATTTACCATTTATCAGGCACCAAATTTACTTATTCAGAAGTTAAACATTATTAATTCACCAACAGAAGTAAAAACAACAGGTGGAAAAATTCCATGCAGCTAGAAATAGGAAAGGCTATGTGAAGATACACAAAGCTAAACTGTTGACATTTCATAGTGAAAAGATAGATTGCAAATACTTGTAGGAAGAAAAGTTACAACTCGACTGAGAGAAGCACAAGCTAAAGATACTAACAGATTCCTAGCATTTTTATAACTACCAGTATTATGTCTAGTTTCTAAAAGTTGAAAGAATGTGTAATTCTATATCGCTGGTAAATTGGTTCACTATTGCCTGACTGGGATAATATCTGACGAGTATTGAAAGTGACACAGTTCATTAGACGCATACTTCTCAATCTCTGATGCAGTCTGTAAATCAGCTCACAAAATAAAGCGGAAACTTGTTCTATTTTACAAAATGGACACAGTATGCTTACACATTGTATTTAAATATTAATGCATTCATTCACAGAACTGCAATAATTCTTTTAAAAAAAGTTGAAGAACCACCATTGAGCAGAAGGAGGAAGGAACAATGTCTCAGTCTAAGTATCCAGCACATTTTTGTAGTTACAATATATTTCTTGTGTGACATGCAGACGTAATGAAGAAGCCAGAGTGCAACTACAGGATGAAGTTGTTGATCTGATCCATTCAACAGTTGGAGGTGTTGGCAGGAATGACATGATAAAGTATTGAAGATAACAGGAGGTTGATCCTGAGGCTCTCAAGTAGGTCAATTCTTGCAAGGAATAGGGGTGATTTGTGGTTCAAAAAGATTCCTTTGGAATTATTATTACTTATCATAGTGGCAGAATATATCGGATATATTGCAATAGCTTCTTGAATAATACCAACACATTCCACCCTGACCTTAAATTTACCTGGACCATCTCTGACACCTCCCTCCCCTTCCTGGACCTCTCCATCTCCATTAATGACGACGACTTGACACTGACATTTTTTACAAACCCACCGACTCCCACAGCTACCTGGATTATACCTCTTCCCACCCTACCTATTGCAAAAATGCCATCCCATATTCCCAATTCCTCCGCCTCCGCCGCATCTGCTCCCAGGAGGACCAGTTCCACCACAGAACACACCAGATGGCCTCCTTCTTTAGAGACCGCAATTTCCCTTCCCACATGGTTAAAGATGCCCTCCAACACATCTCGTCCACATCCCGCACCTCCACCCTCAGACCCCACCCCTCCAACCGTAACAAGGACAGAACGCCCCTTGTGCTCACCTTCCACCCTACCAACCTTCGCATAAACCAAATCATCCGCCGACATTTCCGCCACCTCCAAAAAGACCCCACCACCAGGGATATATTTCCCTCCCCACCCCTCTCCGCCTTCCGCAAAGACCATTCCCTCCGTGACTATCTGGTCAGGTCCACGCCCCCACTACAATCCACCCTCCCATTCTGGCACTTCCCCTGCCACCGCAGGAACTGCAAAACCTGCACCCACACCTCCTCCCTCACCTCCATCCAAGACCCTAAAGGAGCCTTCCACATCCAAAGTTTTACCTGCACATCCACTAATATCATTTATTGTATCCGTTGCTCCCGATGCGGTCTCCTCTACATTGGGGAGACTGGACGTCTCCTAGCAGAGCGCTTTAGGGAACATCTCCGGGACACCCGCACCAATCAACCACACCGCCCTGTGACCCAACATTTCAACTCCCCCTCCCACTCTGCTGAGGACATGGAGGTCCTGGGCCTCCTTCACCACCGCTCCCTCACCACCACGCCTGGAGGAAGAACGCCTCATCTTCCACCTCAGAACACTTCAACCCCAGGGTATCAACGTGGACTTCAACAGTTTCCTCATTTCCCCTTCCCCCACCTCATCCCACTTCCAAACTTCCAGCTCAGCACTGTCCCCATGACTTGTCCTACCTGGCTATCTTCTTTTCCACCTATCCACTCCACCCTCCTCCCTGACCTATCACCTTCATCCCCTCCCCCACTCACCTATTGTACTCTATGCTACTTTCTCCCTACCCCCACCCTCCTCTAGCTTATCTCTCCATGCTTCAGGCTCTCTGCCTTTATTCCTGATGAAGGGCTTTTGCCCGAAACGTCAATTTTGAAGCTACTTGGATGCTGCCTGAACTGCTGTGCTCTTCCAGCACCACTAATCCAGAATCTGGTTGCCAACATCTGCAGTCATTGTTTTTATCCTCTTCAATAACACCTTCTAACCCATGAATTGTACCTCCACAAGGGTAAAGGCAGCAGACTCAGAACACATTATCACTTGCTTCTCCACACCACACATCATCTAGACTATATCGTCATTCCTTCACTTTGGGCTAAGTCAAATCCTGGAAATCCTTCCTGAGGGCATCACTATACCCCATTCACTGCAGCAATTTTAAAAAGCAGCTCACCACCAATTTCTCAAGGGCAGTTAGGGATTTGGGATAAATGTGCTGGCCAAGCTAGCAACACCTGAATCTCAGGAAAGAACACATTCTTAAAAACTGAGGAAATGAAATTGAGGAAGATTCTTAGAGAAAGGATGGAGTTTGGACTTCAATGTGTGAATATCTGCAAGCAGGAATGCCATGGGATGAGGTGAAGGGGTGCATTTAGTAGGGAGCAAATGGTCACAAGCTCTCAGAGAGCAATTAAAATAAAATGTTGCAGTGAACACGTGCTCCCATTTTACACCCAACACATTTAACTCAATGGCAGTGAACACAACTGTAGTGATTGTAACATGGTCAGCCAGGTGGACAGCATAGAATATGAGTTCCCTGACTGGGGCTGTTAACCTGGTCCAATCATGGAGGTCTGGCTGACAGATAGGAACAGGCACTTTTCCCCCAGGAACCTGTGCCCCACAACCTGAGCCGCCTCCGGAATTTTAGTTTTGTCCCTTTTAAGGATGTAAAAAGGCAGGCCCTGTATCGACAGCTGCTGCACACCATCCAACTCTTCTCCCTCATCCATTGCCCGGACATGCCTTGGCATGCCCATTTGCCACCGGGCGTTGGAGAGCCCCAGTGGAGGGCTCTCTATGTGGGAGTCCTCCTCCTTTCTCTCGGGGATCTGGGATGGAAGGTGCAGCACGTAGCGGTCCCCTGTAACCGCAGACTGCGGTGGTCCATGGACTCCCAGCCCAACTGCTTGTTCTGTGGCGCTGTGGAGTCCGTGGACCACGTGTATATTGGGTGTGGGCGTTTGCACTCCCTTCTTGATTTTCTTAAAACCTCCTCCTCTGCTTTTGGTTGCACTTCAGTCCCACGCTCCTGATTTTCGGACACCCGGTACAGAGGAGGGAGGGCGGGTCTGAAGGCCTCCTCGTGGGTCTGCTGGCCAAACTGGTCATAAACAGTCCAGGCAGCGGGCTGTGGAAGGGGTCATTATGGCCAATTGCCTGTCCCTCTTCCGCAGTTACGTTAGAGCCCGTGTGTCTCTGGAAAAGGAGCATGTGGTGTCCACCAACACCCTGGAGTTGTTCAGGGAGAGGTGGGCGCCGCAGGGAGTGGAGTGCATTATTTCCCCCTCCAACTCTATTTTGATTTAATCCCTGCCCTCCCCTTCACTATTTGATCACACAGCATTGCCCTTTTGTGAAGGGAACTGCTTGTCACTGGCCACTCGGGTGTTTCCTATCTTCCTGGTGGTGGAAATTTGAAGAAAGATTCGTGCACCTTGTGTCTTTCACTGTGTCTCACACCTGCACACACACACACACACACACACCATGGGTGCTGGGGAAAAAAATAAAGAAAGAATGAAAAAAACAGAAAAAAAAGGAGAAAAAAGAAAAAAATGAACAGGCACTTCTCTTGCATTAAGGAGGAGTTTATTCTGAAGTTTTTTGTTTCTTCTGTAAAAAATAATAAAAAAAAAGAAAAAAGAACTGGCATGTCAGACATCCTGTTTGCTCGGAGAGCTGGCTCTTGAGGGAGCCAGACCAGCGTCAAGGACTCTCCATGTGTAAATAAAGGATGACATGATGATGTGATATTGGCCTCTGTGGAGTTATTTCAACAAGCACATTGAAAATATATAGATCTCCTGTCACAATGGGAAGGATAGGCACTTAAATGGGGCAAAGGGATGTGGTGAAGGTGGATTGTAACATGTCAAGACCCAAAACCAATGCAAAAGGCACTGTAAGGTTGCTGTGTGCACATGAATCATCCAATTAGGTAGAGGTCTCCCAGGAACTATTATTCCAGTGCCCTGTTGTCCCTCCCCCACCTTGGAGCATCACTAACTGCTAACTCTTCCCCCAGTAATATCACTTGTGGCCACAGAGAACTGGAACTCACTAATCTGCTGAGGGCCAGAGGAAGTCAGGACATGGTATGCAAATTAGAAATTTAGAAATCGAGGGGAAAGTGGCAGGCTGAGAGATTCAAGTGGAGGATGGGGTGGGTGCAGGGTTATGGCTCAGAGTACCAAGGAGACTGAGATTGGGTGAGTGGAAGTTTGGAGACCACGGGGAGTGAGAAGATTGGGGAATGAGACTTATGGAAGAATGTAAGACTGGCTTTGAAAGGTGCAAGGTTGAGGAGAGATGGAAATACAAATTGGGATTGGGATTGGGATCTGTGGAAAGGGAAATTGGGAAATGGGAGTCAGTGGAAGGAAGAAAGAGGAGAACTGGGTTTTAGGTGGGGTAGACTTCACAGTTGGAGTGAAAGAGTGCAACTTTTATACATTAACATCCTGCATTTATTTAATATTGTTGTTAAATTAAGCCACCCCCCTCATCTAACCACCAGCACTAGTTATGGCTACAATACAGTCTTAGCCAGAATAGCAAACTCAACTCATCCTGCTAGGCATAAAGCCAAGGTTTGCTGATTGCTTTACTTTTTGGAAGCGAAGGCTGCCAAATAATATTCCTTACTTATGGTACACCACCCTCCTGAAGACTGCTGGATTAAGCAATCTGTGGTCAAGCGGAGTTCCTGAAAGAGTCAGAAATAGCCTGCTCTGTAAACCACCCTCAGTGCTCTGGTGACCCGGCCAAAAATGTTGCACTGAGGACTAGATCTGCTGTAATTTTTACAAACCTTTACAACATACGTGAAACAGTTTTTAAACTTCTCTTTCAAAAACTAAGGTGTACTTCGCAGAAACATTCATTGCCCTAATGACATCACCACATAATTCTTCGCTACAGTCCGTACGACTTCAGAAAAAGCTTCTTATAAAGTCAACAGCGGCCCCTTTAAAATGTGAGAAACAATACTGCCTCCTGTGACCAAGTATTGCACACCTAAAAGTACATCAGTTCGTCTCTACCCAGGTTTGTCAGGTGTGTAGCTTCATTTATTTGGGTGTTGGAAATGCACAGAAATTAAATTATATCACGAGAGGAAGAATAGTGCAGATCAAAGCAAATTAGATTTATCAAGGATCAGAGTCTACAAAAAGCCTACAACACAGACTAAATAAAACTTGGGCACTTGTGTTTAATCACTGACACATTCCATTATACTAAAACAAATTTCTCTTCACTACAATTTATCTCAAATCCCCAGTTTCTCACTGCATCTCCAGAACTATTTATTAGTAATGTTCCAGACTCAGCTGACCTGCTTCACAGTGACTGGTTTTCATTACTTAAATCCCATCCCTCAAACATACAGAAACCAGACTGAGCACCATACAGTTTTAACACTTCAGGCTTGCCAAACATTCCAAGTGAAACTCTTCTGAGGTGACTATAGCAACATCAGAACAAAATCAACGAGCTGGTGTTCCACCTACCTCCAGTGTGCCGTGATCTGAATAATTCTCCAAACTGGCAGTTAGTTACCACTTTAAAATGCAAGGTACACCGAGAGATGACTGAATGTCAAAGATTGCGCACGGCAGAATAGCTAACCAAGCAACAGATTGAAATCTAGACACGTTCTCAGTACCTTGGGGTTTACCAGACATCTCATTTACAAATGCTTGGCTCCATTGTTTAGCACTGGGCACAGGAAAAGAATGTAATAAGCTATTTATAAGATCCTGACAAGGTAGAACGGGGGAGAATACTAAATATGAATTAAATTGAATGATTTATTGTCACTCGTATTTTACAGTGAAAAGCTTCAACTGTTGCCACAATCTGGCACCATTTTGAATAGTTTAAGGATAAAAAAAAAGATATAGCTAAAAGAGAGTCTATCTTAATTCTGCTTCCTCCACCATGAGTGCTGTCAGCTCACCAAGTAACACGACACCTTTACTCCACAGTTGGACACCCTCCTTTAGAAACCATCTCTTCATAGCACGAACCATCTCACCAAAGCTGATGCTGAGCCCTGTGCTGAACCCACACTTGCTCCACAACCAGGAGACCCCAGCTCCACTGCCATCCTTGCTGATAACCAGGAATCCCCAGCTCTAGGACTACCACAACCGGCTGTTGCTGCCATGTTGATAACCAGGATTGCTCGCTCTAGGCCTTCTGTGACTCCAACCAGGAGTCCTGGCCCTACTGCCACCCCACCGATAACCAGGACTCCCAGCCCCACTGCGACCTCACCTCATTGATAAGCAGGAATCCCAGCCCCACTGCGACCTCACCTCATTGATAACCAGGACTCCCAGCCCCACTGCCACCTCACCGATAACCTGGACTCCCAGACCCACTGCCACCTCCTCGATAACCAGGATTCCCAGCCCCACTGCCACTTCACCGATAACCAGGACTCCCAGCCCCATTGCCACCCCACCGATAACCAGGACTCCCAGCCCCACTGCGACCTCACCTCATTGATAACCAGGAATCCCAGCCCCACTGCGACCTCACCTCACTGATAACCAGGAATCCCAGCCCCACTGCGACCTCACCTCACTGATAACCAGGAATCCCAGCCCCACTGCAACCTCACCGATAACCAGGAATCCCAGCCCCACTGCCACCCCACCTCACTGATAACCAGGACTCCCAGCCCCACTGCCACCCCACTGATAACCAGGACTCCCAGCCCCATTGCGATCTCACCGTTAACCAGGATTCCCCACTGCCACCCCACCTCATTGATAACCAGGACTCCCAGCCACACTGCCACCCCACCTCACTGATAACCAGGATTCCCAACACAACTGCCACCTTACTATTAACCAGGAGTCCAAGCTTCTAGCCAACATCAATCAGGAGCTGCAGCCGATGCCTCGGTGATAACCAGGAGACCCTGCTCAGGGCCTCCCATGCCCGTAACCAGGAGTCTCTGGCTCTGCTGCTACCTGCATGACTCCAGGCAGACCCCACTCTACCTTACCAACTGTATAGTTTACAGTTGACAAAACTAAAACATTAGTTGTTCATTTACATTGAACAGCATAGCAACAGGAGTTAAAACATACCTTCACTTAGAGTTTTGGCTCTCTTCCAGGTAGGGGAGTCCAACACTAGAGGGCATATGGGTTTAAGGTGAGAGGGGAAAGAGTTAAAAGGGACCAAATGGGCAACTATTTCGCACAGAGGGTGGTGAGTATATAGAATGAGCTGCCAGAGAAAGTGGCAGAGGTGGGTACAATTATAACATTTAAAAGACATTTGGACGGGTACATGGGCTGGAGACGTTTAGAGAGATATGGGCCAAACACAGGGAAAGGGGACTAGTTTAGTTTAGGAAACTTGGTCGACATGGATGAATTGGGCCGAAGGGCCTGTTTCCATGCTGTATGAATCTATTACTCTAAGAATTTTTTCCTAGTTAATGTGCATAATATCTATACTTCAAAAGAAGATGAAATGAGAAGGTAATTGTTGTGACAAAGTCTTCCTCAATGGAAACGGGAGTACAAAGCTACCTGTAGAATGGAAGACAGCACTAGATTAACTGTGCTCCTCTGCATGCAACTCTCTCATCTGCCTTCCACAGAACCTGCTCCATATAAACATCAAGTCATCTAAATCTCTTTGATTCTTCAGTTTACATTCTCCAATGATACAAACATGCAGTTTAATTACCCTTTCAGAGGCAGACCCAAAATACCACAGGGCCAATCTGTGATGGAGCTTTTCAGGCATTTGCAAAGTCATCACAATCTCAATATCCTTATCATGTTCGATGAATTTGCCTTCCTTCCCCACAGGGATCCTGCACAGCAATTAACTTATTTATTGCTGAACCACACAAACCTTCAACATTATTGGTACGACGATACACATACAGAGTCAGTCAACTCCACAGCACAGCAGGCTGCAACAACAACTGTATTGGTAAACGAGCAGGAGTAAAACATTTCATAGAAATGTTCGTACATACACATTGACATCAAACCACATAAATAAGTGTTAAAACAAATGATCCAAAGTTTTGGCAAACAGATGAGTTGAATGAAGACAGACAGGGAACATATCTAAGAGAGGACCTAGCATCTGAAAACATAGATACCAATGGTGCAGCAAAACAAATTGAAGTAATATGGAGGAGGAGTTCAGAGAACACGATAGCTTGTAGGAAGAACAGGCATACTGGGTAACTGATGGTTGGATTCCCTGCTTGATTACCAGCGCACTGAACTGTAGTGATTGTAATGATGTCAGCTTGGTGACCTCACAGAATGTGAGTTCTCTAATTGGGGCTGTTAATCTGGGAAGAACAGGAGTGGCAAGGGTTCTGTTTACTCTGAGGAAGCTGGACCAATGTCAAGGCATCTCCATGTGTAAATAAAGGATGACTTGGTGATGGGATACTGGCTTCTGTGGAGTTATTTCAGTGGCGACAAGGTAAAAACACACTCCCGAAGAAATTTAGAGTCATAGAGATGTACAGCACGGAAACAGACCCTTCGGTCCAACCCGTCCAGATATACCAACCCAATCTAGTCCCACCTGCCAGCACCAGGCCCATATCCCTCCAAACCCTTCCTATTCATATACCCATCCAAATGTCTCTTAAATGTTGCAATTGTACCAGCCTCCACCACTTCCTCTGGCAGCTCATTCCATACACGTACCACCCTCTGAGTGAAAAGGTTGCCCCTTAGGTCTCTTTCATATCTTTCCCTTCTCACCCTATACCTATGCCCTCTAGTTCTGGAGTCCCCGATTCCAGGGAAAAGACTTTTATCTATTTATCCTATCCATGCCCCTCATAATTTTGTAAACTTCTATAACGTCACCCCTCAGCCTCCGACGCTCCAGGGAAAACAGCCCCAGCCTATTCAGCCTCTCCCTGTAGCTCAGATCCTCCAACCTTGGCAACATCCTTGTAAATCTTTTCTGAACCCTTTCAAGTTTCACAACATCTTTCCGATAGGAAGGAGACCAGAATTGCACACAATATTCCAAGTAGCCTAACCAATGTCCTGTACAGCTTCAACATGACCTCCCAACTCTTGTACTCAATACTCTGACCAATAAAGGAAAGCATACCAAATGCCTTCTTCACTATCCTATCTACGTGCGACTCCACTTTCAAGGAGCTATGAACCTGCACTCCAAGGTCTCTTTGTTCAACAACACTCCCTAAGACCTTACCATTAAGTGTATAAGTCCTGCTAAGATTTGCTTTCCCAAAATGCAGCACCTCGCATTTATCTGAATTAAACTCCATCTGCCACTTCTCAGCCCATTTGCCCATCTGGTCCAGATCCTGTTGTAATCTAAGGTAACCCTCTTTGCTGTCCACTACACCTCCAATTTTGGTGTCATCTGCAAATTTACTAACTGTACCTCTTATGCTCGCATCCAAATCATTTATGTAAATGACAAAAAGTAGAGGGCCCAGCACCAATCCTTGTGGCACTCCACTGGTCACAGGCCTCCAGTCTGAAAAACAACCCTCCACCACCACCCTCTGTCTTCTACCTTTGAGCCAGTTCTGTATCCAAATGGCTAGTTCTCCCTGTATTCCATGAGGTCTAACCTTGCTAATCAGTCTCTCAAGTGGAACCTTGTCGAACACCTTACTGAAGTCCATATAGATCACATCTACTGCTCTGCCCTCATCAATCTTCTTTGTTACTTCTTCAAAAAACTCAATCAAGTTTGTGAGACGATTTCTCATGCACAAAGCCATGTTGACTATCCCGAATCAGTCCTTGCCTTTCCAAATACATGTACATCCTGTCCCTCAGGATTGTCTCAAACAACTTGCCCACCACCAAGGTCAGGCTCACCGGACTATAGTTCCCTGGCTTATCTTTACCACCCTTCTTAAACAATGGCACCATGTTTGCCAACCTCCAGTCTTCCGGCACCTCACCTGTGACTATCGATGATACAAATATCTCAGCAAGAGGCCCAGCAATCACTTCTCTAGCTTCCCACAGAGTTCTCGGGTACACCTGATCAGGTCCTGGGGATTTATCCACCTTTAACCGTTTCAAGACATCCAGCACTTCCTCCTCTGTAATCTGGACATTTTGTAAGATGTCACCATCTATTTCCCTACAGTCTATATCTTCCATTTCCTTTTCCACAGTAAATACTGATGCAAAATATTCATTTAGTATCTCCCCCATTTTCTGTGGCTCCACACAAAGGCCACCTTGCTGATCTTTGAGGGGTTGAAACTTTATTGCTGGAACAGCACAGCAGGTCAGGCAGCATCCAGGGAATAGGAGATTCGACATTTCGGGCACAGGCCCTTCTTCAGGAATGAGGCCCTATTCTCTCCCTAGTTTGCTTGTATCAATTGTCTTTAACTGAAAAATGTGTTGCTGGAAAAGCGCAGCAGGTCAGGCAGCATCCAAGGAGCAGGAGAATTGACGTTTCGGGCATAAGCCCTTCTTCAGGAATGAGGAGAATGCATTTGGCCCTTATTCCTCCAAACCTTTCCTATTCATGACCTTATCCAAATGTCTTTTAAATGTTGCAATTTTACCAGCATTATCATTTCCTCTGGCAGTACATTCCACACACGAACATTCCCTGAGTGAAAACATCGTACCTCATTTCCTTTTTGAAATTTTCTTCTCTCACCTTAAAAATATGAGCCAGAGTTTTGAACTCCCCCAGCCTAAGGAAAAGACCCTTGCTATTCACCTATTTATGCTCCTCAAGATTTTATAAACCTCTATAAAGTCAGCCCTCAACCTCCTACACTGATGAAAAAAAGTCCCAGCCTATTTTATAACTTAGGCCCTCCACTCTCCTGCAACCTCCTGCTAAATCTTTTCTGCATCCTCTCCAATTTAATAATATCAGTCTTGTAGCAGGGCGACCTGAAGTGCATACAGTACTCCAGAAGAGGCCTCACCAATGTCCTGTATAACATCAAATTAAATTGCTTCGCAACATCTAAATCAGAACCAATTAAAATAAACATGTGGTTAAATGGTCACCCAGATCCCATAGAGGTCAATATGGTGTAACCGTTTCTGTGGTCGCAGAACCAGTCTGTAACAAAACGCGCGCTCCGTGTGTAAGAGGCGAGCTACTGTATGTTACATGCTATCAGTATCAGAGCGAGGCAGAGTTGATGAAACCTGACATAGTGCTAAAACATCCCCGGAGGAGCTACAAAATAATGAACCAGCCTATGTCCTTGAACTCAGACAGCAAGGGATGTAGAGATTGTAACGAGGTCAGCCAAGTGGACCTCACAGAATATGAGTTCCCTGATTGGGTCTGCTCACCTGGTCCAATCAGGGAGCCCTGGCTGACAGATATAAACAGGAGTGTCAGAGGCTCTGTTCACCCAGAGAGCTGGCTCTGAGGAAGCTTGATTAGTGCCAAGGACTTTCCACGTGTGAATAAACGGTGATTTGGTGATGGGATACCAGTCTGTATGGAGTTTTCATGAACCACATCATGAATGCTACTTCTGAGGTCAACAAGTTCTGGAGTTGTACTTGAACCTGAAGGTATCTGTCTTGAGGCACAAGAGTTCCTAGGCGCTGTTATTTACAGGGTTAAACTATTGCTTAGAAGAGGCTGAATTGGGCTCCTCCAGTCATGCAGCCTTCCATCAGTGTCAGAGAGTCTGCTGTTTCAGTATTTTTATCAGTAAATTTGGTTCTCTTCCTTGTGGCAAAAACATAGATCCTCAGAAAACGGACATATTGAGAAAGTAACTTCAGTTTACCTGCTGAGCTGATGAATTCTACGCACTAAGAAATTCAAGTCCTAGCCCATGCTGACTTTGTTGTTCCCTGCCATGGCAATGGGAGAGGCAGTACAACTTGTTTCAGTGACGTTGAACTGAGGATGGGGGAGGAGCTTTAATCATCATTGTTGTGCCTTTTCATTGGCTGGTGGCAGCCAGCTGGACATAAACTTGTCTGACTTTCGGGCGGGGATGTGATTGAGTTCACCAACAATAGTCCTGATTTATTAACAACCGAAAACACACTGAGTGAGACCACTATCTGGTACTTGTGAACCCATTCCCTGCAACAAAGAAAAAGACTTTGCTCCAAAAAGAAAGCAAAGTCTGCTTTTAAAATATAATAGACTATTTACCAATTCCATGTAAAAAAATTGTAAAAGGTAAGCCTTTTCTACGTAACCAATGCCTAATAACTGAAAGGGAATGGAAGCAGAATTGGTGACGCACAGTGTGAATGTGCTTTGTACCTCAATAGAATTAATCAGTAAAATATCCCGTTTAAATAGTAGCACTGTATAAACCAAATAATCAGGAATACGTATGTGCTCATAAGAGTGAGAGGAATTAAATAATATGTAAAAAGGCAGTTTTACAAGTGAATAACTTTTTCCTGAGGTAAAGAAAAGAGGAGAAAGGAAATCACTGATTCTTTGTTCTGAAGCTTAAAGTTATTGCCAATAATCAGGAGACAAAATTACTTTCAGATAGTATGAACCCCAAAGAGGTAAATGTATTCTTAACTAACATTTAACATATATAATTTTAAAACTGAATGAGACAAAGCTAATTTAATGAGAATCTCATTCTTTCTGCAGCATACCGCAGCCAGAACGAGCAGGGTTAATTTTAGGGCCTCAGACTATCCAGCAGGTTTTATTGTACAACTTGAAGTGGGAGGTAGCTTAGTAACCACAGAAAATACAAAGCCGTCACCAAGCAGCAAAGGGTTTCCTCCAGCAGGCAGAATTGTCAAGTTTTTAAGGCCACATGTACATTCATTTAACCCAGAACGACAGTGTTAATCAGTGTATTCATGTGGGTTAGTTTCGGTGGAGCTGAGCTTGTTGGCAAAGAGCTGGGTCAGTCTGTGCTGCTTCCCCAGTCTCTATCGCGTCAGTAATCAGCTTTACTGCAACCATGTTCAATCTCACAGTGTTAAACTAAATGCAACTCTACAAACAGTGGGAAAACCCCACAGACACAATATCATGGAAACGGTCCTGAAAAACAAATCACAGCTAAAAAGCAGAGTTTCATCCTGATCCTAAAGAAACTAAAATGGCATTTAGTACACTTGCCTCTAAAATCGATTGTACACAGGATGCAGTTGTCAGCTTGGTTTGCACTTCAGTGTAGTCAGTACTTGCTGTCTTCACATTAGGAGCATTCACCTTGTGGGTGCTTTCTCGGCCCTGAAGGTGTGCAGTGTAACAGGGAGAGGATGGGATGGCTCCAGTCTAATGCACACACATACACACACCCTCTCTGGCATAATTCCAGCACTGAAATGCCACAAAGGAGGCAAGCCCATCACTGCACAGCAGGGAAGTGCAGGGAATAGAGTCTTCCCCCGCCACTCCCCAACCCAGAGTTTGAAACAAAGACGTTTTGACTGTTACCCACTGTCAAAGGGATGGAGAGAAGGCACAGAGAATGTCAACGCGCCTGCCTGCACCTCCTCACAGAACAGGGTGCAATAAGCAGAGTGTTCTGACAGAGCAGGGAGGTCAAAGTTGCACAAACTTGAAAAGGGGCTTGGTCATAAATATGACCAGATGGGAAAACTGAAACCAAGCCACAAGGCTCACCAAACGTACAGACAGACGATGCTTCAGGGAACTAAATTACTAGGCAGGAAAATGACTCATACTGCTTATGGGTTGTCAAGCTGACAAAAACAGAGTTTCCGTTTCCTCTATTTGTGTTTCAAAGCTTTAATCGATGACAGGAGATGTGGAGCTGAGTTAAAATGTGTAC
Organism: Chiloscyllium plagiosum; assembly: GCF_037043375.1. Lineage (NCBI taxonomy): Eukaryota > Metazoa > Chordata > Chondrichthyes > Orectolobiformes > Hemiscylliidae > Chiloscyllium > Chiloscyllium plagiosum. The sequence continues at coordinate 32,760,499 of NW_028270159.1, read as the reverse complement.
TATTTAAAAACAAAACTAATGCAACAGAATGCATTTCAAGATGGGCTTTGGGCCTAACATGGGGGAGTTATTATAACAAGCAGAGCATTCCAGAGAGAGAGGGGGAGCTTGATGCGAGTTCTCAATAGTTATTTATAACATTTCTGAACACAAAGGAAAATGCACAACTCTGGATTTAATGTGAAATTAGATTAGATTAGATTACAATCGGCCCAACAAATCCACACCGACCCGCCAAAGCGCAACCCACCCATTCCCCTACATTTACCCCTTACCTAACACTACGGGCAATTTAGCATGGCCAATTCACCTGACCTGCACATCTTTAGACGGTGGGAGGAAACCGGAGCACCCGGAAGAAACCCACGCAGACATGGGGAGAACGTGCAAACTCCACACAGTCAGTCGCCTGAGGCGGGAATTGAACCCGGGTCTCTGGCGCTGTGAGGCAGCAGTGCTAACCACTGTGCCACCGTGCCGCCCACAGAAATGTTTCATGCAACCCAATATTCCTTTCTTGTTGTAAAAAAATGAAAGATTCATCATAGCTGCCACATCGAAGCAAACTTTTTTGATAATAAATCCCCCTCTTTGCAGAGACTTTAGATTCTTAGTTGGGGCTAGGTGGGGTTTATTTCAATCTCAAGGATGGATAAACTGGAGGCAGATAGGAAATTAAAATATGTTAAATGTTCAATCCTGACCCCAAACCACTATTTCCAGTTTCCAGGAGAAAGGGAGGACTGCAGCTGCTGGAGATCAAAGTCGAGAGTGTGGTACTAGAAAAACACAGGTCAGGCAGCATCTAAGGAGCACGGGAAGTTAACGTTTCAGGCATACGCCCTTCGTCAGGAGTAAGCCCTTCATCAGTTTCCACACAGCTTTATGGGGAAGGCAATACAGGTGACTATCAAACTTACAGGAAGCACATTCGTCCCTTAAACTTCTGACTCATCGAAGCAGAGAGGCCTGTTCCTCAGGAACCCTGAAAAGTACTGAAGGAGAGAAGGGTGGGATACACAAGGTCAGTACCCTTTGTTGCACTACTTTGTTTCTGCATGTCCCCATTCCATCTTGATCAGATCATGCCACATTTACAACTCCTCTGAGACTTGGAGATGGATGATGAACGAAAGGTAACCTTGCCTGCTATTAACACTCCCTCTCCTTTGGTGAGCAGTCAACTCACATAAAATCTGATGGGATCAGGGATGAGACGCCTATATGTATACACTATTTTGGGCTTTATTAATGGAGTTGTGGAGCACAACAGTGAGGAGGTTATGCTGAATTTATACAAGACATGCATTCAATCTCCATTGGGGTGTTGTGTACAGTTCTGGGAGCTGCGCTTTAACAAGGATGTGAATACATTGGAGGGAGTGCAAAAGAGCCTTATAAGAATGGTCCCAGCAATGGGAAACTTCAGTTATGAGGCAAGGTTGGAAGCATTCTCGTATGAGTGAAGAATCAAAGAGGAAATCTGGGAGAAAGCTCAAAATCTAGAAATGTCATAGCACAATAGATAGGAAGAAACTGCTCCCACTCATAAAAGGATCGAGAATGAGGCAGTGCAGGTGTGCTGTGACTTGCAAGGAGAGCAAATGTGATGTGAAGAAAACTTCCTTCACACAAGTGACTTGGACCTGGAATGTCTCGAAGTGTGGTGGACAGGTTCAATTAAGGCATTCAAAGGCAGTGAGATGATTATTTGAATAGAAACAAGGTGGAACATACCAGAAAAGATGATTAGGGGTTTAGATAGGGTTGACTGTGAGAACCTTTTTCCACGTATGGAGTCAGCTATTACGAGGGAGCATAGCTTTAAATTAAGGGGTGGTAGGTATCGGACTGATGTTAGGGGTAGATTCTTTACTCAGCGAGTCGTGAGTTCATGGAAAGCCCTGCCAGTAGCAGTGCTGGACTCTCCCTCTTTATGAGCATTTAAACGGGCATTGGATAGGCATATGGAGGATAGTGGGCTAGTGTAGGTTAGGTGGGCTTGGATCGGCGCAACATCGAGGGCCAAAGGGCCTGTACTGCGCTGTATTCTTATATGTTCTATGTTCTAAAAAAGCTAGGAGAATGGCACTAAATCATAATGCTCATTTGGAGAGCAGGTAATAGCAGAATGGGCCAAATGGCCTTCTCTGCATTAATCCACTCTGTGATTCTGCAATTCTGAAGATCTCTCTACATGTTCACAGATTGAGGAACTTGCATATTGTAGTGAGACACTTCACGACACAAAGTGCTGAATGCTTATGTTAAACGTAGTGCTGCGAAGGTGTGCTAGATTAGTCCCTGGGGTGGGAGGGTTCTCCTTTGATGGAGAGTTGAGTAGATCCGGTCTATATTCTCATCAGTTTCATAAGGTCTCATGAGAGAAGACCTTACTGAAACCTGCAGGGATCTGAAATGGCTTGATAGAATAAACAATGAGAACCTGTTTCCATGTTCCAGGGTGGGAGGGGGGTGTGTTGGAGCAGGAGGAGGACTGATTTGCAGCCTCAGGATAAGGGACAATCATTCGGACAAGGAGTAACTTCTTCACTCAAATAGCTGTGAAATGTTGCTATGTGCTACCTGGCCGGGTTGTGTAATTCTCCATTATTGAATATATTTTGGATAAATTGTCTTTGATCCCTCAGCAAATCAGGGACTTGGGGAGTGGGAAGGAAGGCAGAGTGGAAGTGAAGATCAGCTATGATTGAACCGAGTGGTGCAACAGGTACGATAGATCCTGTGGTGACTTCTGAAGTCACCCTTTACAGGGTACTCACTCTAAATGTGTCTTCTGCAAAATACTGAACTAAAAAGTGCACATTGAGCATGATTAATGACATAGATTAAGTGAAATGTGGAAAAGTTGGAGCACTGAGATTTGCCACACCGGAAATGTTCATCCTCAACATTCTAGATTGCTTCCAGGCAAATTGCTGCAACAAGTCGTGAGGAATGCTCAGCAGGCCAAAAGAAATATCACCATGTGATCACTGAAGATAAATATAGAGCCCGAGTGTGGATCCGGTGGGTGGGAAACTAGCACAAAGTCGCCAGCAGGAGGCATTGCACCACTTTCTCTTATCACGTCTCTTCCTGAATGCACAGTATTGCTGAAAGCTATTTCTCACTCAGTGTAATTGGACAAACCTACAACTGTGCAGGTCTTGACACAGTGTTCAATCCAGGACCTTAACAGTATTTACTCAGGGCTTCCCAAAGGTGCATTTTAGAGAAGCAGGTTTTTATCAGAATAACAGATTGACTAAATCAGACATATCAGGATTCCTCCTCTACTTGTCGGATCAGAATGCAAGGCTCAGAGCCTTCCAATTTATAACTGTTTATTGTCAGAACAAGGGAAAATCGATCCATCTGCAATCTTGTTGCTCAGCTTTATAAAGATTCCAGTCTGTCTGGGGACGTGAAGCAGACGAGGTTTACACTGGATTCAGCTGGACTGAAAATTACTTTGCATAACTGTCCAACAATCTGAAATTATTTCGGGCTGAATATTTCAGTCTGAAGCTTGGGGTCTTGGCCATCTGCCTCATTCACCTCAAAGAATGCATCAATTCTCTGAACATTAAACTGAACTGTTTGTCCAGATTAAGAGTTCAAATTGCCCTTTGGATGAACTATAACCTTCTGATCCATCTGTGTCCACTGTCCAATGTTAACAATCTCTGAGCTGGACTGCTTGACTTGGAAAGGGCAAGAGCTGTTTCACTGCTTGGCTGGGAATCGTATGTTTGCTGTTTGAAGGGATTTCAAGCACAGTTCTGTAGTTACAGACAGAGGTCCTCTCCAGGTACCTGGGGCAAAAACCATCCACGTTCTCAAAACCTTAAAAGCCATGTAGGGTTGGCACCTATCAGGCCCAGATCAACATGAAACTGAAGCAGCACAATTTATTTACCTTTCATTCACTAATAGTCAGCAGGAAACTGAGAAACAAATTTGTAAGGAGATCTCAGTTAACTGTAAGAATAATAGGGTGGTTATGGTAGGGGATTTTTAACTTTCCAAACATAGACTGGGACTGTCATAGTGTTAAGGGTTTAGATGGAGAGGAATTTGTTAAGTGTGTACAAGAAAATTTTTCTGATTCAGTATGTGGATGTACCTACTAGAGAAGGTGCAAAACTTGACCTACTCTTGGGAAATAAGGCAGAGCAGGTGACTGAGGTGTCAGTGGGGGAGCACTTTGGGGCCAGCAAACACAATTCTATTAGTTTTAAAATAGTGATGGGAAAGAATAGACTGGATCTAAAAGTTGAAGTTCTAAATTGGACGAAGGCTAATATTGACGGTGTTAGGCAAGAACTTTCAAAAGCTGATTGGAGGCAGATGATTGCAGATAAAGGGACGGCTGGAAAATGGGAAGGCTTCAGAAATGAGATAACGAGAATCCAGAGAAAGAATATTCCTGTTAGGGTGAAAGGAAAGGCTGGTAGGTGTAGGGAATGCTGGATGACTAAAGAAATTGAAGGTTTGGTTAAGAAAAAGAAGGAAGCATATGTCAGGTCAGTGAATCCTTGTAAGAGTATAAAGGTAGTAGGAGAATACTTATGAGGGAAATCAGAAGGGTAAAAAGGGGGACATAAGACAGCTTTGGCAAATAGGTTTAAGGAGATTCCAAAGAGTTTTCATAAATACATTAAGGACAAAAAAGGGTAACTAGGGATAGAATTAGGGCCCCTCAAAGATCAACGAGGCAGCCTTTGTGTGGAGCTGCAGGAAATGGGGGAAGATTCTAAACAAATATTTGGCATCAGCGTTTCCTGTGGAGAAGGACATGATAGATATAGAATGTGGGGAAATAGATGGTGACATCTTGAAAAATGTCCATATTACAGAGGAAGAAGTGCTCAATGTCTTGAAAAGCATTAAAGTGGATAAATCCCCAGGACCTGATTAGGTGTACCCTCAAACTCTGTGGGAAGCTAGGGAAGTGATTGCTGGAATAGTTAACATGGCTTTGTGTGTGGGAAATCATGACTCATAAACTTGATTGAGTTTTTTTGAAGAAATAACAAAGAGGATTGATGAGGGCAGAGAGGTAGGCATGATCTATATGGACCTCAGTAAGGCATTTGACAAGATTCCTCATGGGAAACTGGTTAGCAAGGTTAGAACTCATAGAATACAGGGAGAACTAGCCATTTGGATGCAGAACTGGCTCAAAGGTAGAAGAAAGTGGCTGGTGTTGGTGGAAGATTGCTTTTCAGACTGGAGGCCTGTGACCAGTGGAGTGCCACAATGATGGGTGCTGGGTTCACTACTTTTTGTCATTTAGATAAAGGATTTGGATGTGAATATAGGAGGTATAATTTGCACGTTTGCAGATGACACGAAAATTGGAGGAGTAGTGGAGAGCAAAGAAGGTTACCTCTGAGTATAACTAGATCTTGATCAGGTGGGCAAATGGGCTGAGGAGTGGCAGATGGAGTTGAATTTAGAAAAATGTGAGGTGTTGCATTTTGGAAAAGCAAATCAGAGCAGGACTTATACATTTGGTGTATAATGGTGGCACGGGACTCAGTGGTTAGCACTGCTGCCTCACAGCGTCAGGGCCTGGGTTTGATTCCAGCCTCAGGTAACTGTCTGTGTGGAGTTTGCACATTTTCGCAGTGTCTATATGGGTTTCCTCTGGGTGCTCCGGTTTCCTCCCACACTCCAAAAATGTGCTGGTCAGGTGAATTGGCCATGCTAAACTGCCCATAGTGTTAGGTGCATTAGTATAGGGTAAGTATAGGGGAGAGGAATGGGTCTGGGTGAGTTACTCTTCGGAGGGTTGGTGTGGACTTGGTGGGCCAAAGGGCCTGTTTCCACACTATAGGGAATCTAATAATAATGCTAAGGTCATGGGGATTGTTGCAGAACAAAGAGACCTTGGAGTGCAGGTTCATAGTCCCTTGAAGGTAGAGTTACAGGTAGATGGGATAGTGAAGAAAGAGTTTGCTATGCTTTCTTTTCCTAGGCAGAGCACTGAGTATAGGAGTTGGGAGGTCATGTTGTTGTTTTCCAGGACATTGGTTAGACCACTGTTGGAATATTGCGTGCAATTCTCATCTCCTTCCTATCGGATGGATGTTGTGAAACTTGAAAGGTTTCAAAAAAGAGTTACAAGGATATTGCCTGGGTTGGAGGATTTGAGCTGTAGGGAGAGATTGAATAGGCTGGGGCTGTTTTCCCTGGAGTGTTGGAAGCTGAGGGGTGACCTTATAAAGGCTTATAAAATCATGAGGGGCATGGAGAGGAAAAATAGACAAAGTCTTTTCCCTGGTGTGGGGGAGTCCAGAACTAGAGGGCATAGGTTTAGGGTGAGAGGGGACATAAGGGGCAACGTTTTCACGCAGAAGGTGGTGTATGCACCGAATGAGCTGCCGGAGGAAGTGGTGGAGGCTAGTACAATTACAACATTTAAAAGGCATCTGGATAGGTATATAAATCGGAAAGGTTGAGAGGGATGTGGGCCAGGTGCCGGCAAATGGGCCTAGATTAGGTTAGGGTATCCATTTTACATAGACGAGTTGGACTGAGGGTCTGTTTCTGTGTTGTACATCTCTATGACTTTATGACACTACTATTTGCGTAAAAACAGTTTAAAGGACATGACAGATAACATGAATTCATTTTTTGAGAATGTACAGTTACATTAGTCTACTGTTTACTTCTACGCGATTCTAAATCTCACAAAATAAATCAGATTTTATTATGTATCTAATGAGAATGGATTAATTGCTTGAAATTTCTACGTTCTGCTTTATTTCTCTACTGGTTATAGGAAACAGTCCGAAACAGTTTACACTGCAGCCAGGGGACAAAGAACTGTACAAAAGCACAATACTCTGTCCTGTTTTTAACAGCTGTATTAAGCCAGCTGTACCATAAGGTCCCATAGATACTCTAACCCTCTGTTTGCCCAGTTACATGTTGACAACATTATAAAGACTCCAGTGGTTCCAGTCTCATGATATTGTCAGTAACCAGTCAGATTGAAGTGAGTCATTTCCAAACGATTGTACGTGACAAATGAAACAGATCATCACTGGATGAACAACTTTGTATAGCTCTCAAATTGTGATATCACAGCACAGCCTTAAAACCAAGTGTTATCCCTACTGTGGCACGATGCCAGTCTGTTACTGTGGTATGGACATGCCAGCTCACCACACTGTTGCTCATGGAGATTGCAGGTAATATTCTGTTTTGGCGTAGGAAACTGCAGGGCCTGCCTGGTAGAAGAAAACCACTCAATAAAAACCAAAAGAACTGAGGACGCTGTAAATCAGAAACAAAAATAATGGAAATTGTGGAAAAGCTCAGCAGGTCTGGCAGCATCTGGGCAGAGAAATCAGAGTTAATGTTTTGGGTCCGGTGACCTTTCCGCAGAACTGACGAAGGGTCACTGGACCCGAAACATTAACTCTGATTTCACTCCACAGATGCTGCCAGACCTGCTGAGCTTTTCCAGCAGTTTCTGATTTTGTTTACGCAGAGGAAAAGAGTTGCTTGTTAACTCTAAATAGAAGAGCAAGTAAGATATGGCTTACTGCCTATTAACAATTTGTTACTTTAGTATGATAGCCATCATTACAGAGACTTTGAAGGGGATCAGTTGTTGGCTCTTACTCCTGCGGTATCTTTAGCCATTCTGCCCACAACTCCACATCACAATATCATTGTACATTATATTTATGGCACTCCACCAGTTGAGGGAAAGTTTTTATTTAAACAAACAGTGGGATAAGAATTCCTCTGTGTACTATTTGCAAGGAAGTTATTGACTGATTTATAAAACATATGTTTGTCATGTCACTAAACAAAGCACATCAAATCAATCTTCTCCTGCCATTATTAAACTCAACATTCAAAGAGGGCATATATTTCCCCAAAAATGACAGGTCATCAAAAGTTGTAAAAGACAGGAAATGAACTCCTGTCAGGGTTACAATATATGATGGGTTGGGGCTTCTTCTGTTTTCTGTCCAGAGATAGATCTGAGTCTCGGTGCTGTGATCCCCATTATGGGCAGGGCAAGGTGGAGTAGGGATCAAACCAAATACTGTTGGACCCAATCTGATCCACTCCAACCATCTAGCCTCCCCCAAAAAGGATCAGCCATTGCTGTAGCGTTGTGTATTTTAACATGCATTTGTGACCCTGAGTCAAGGATAGTACTGATAGAAGCTCCAATTTCTTTTCAGCTTGTAACTGACCATAATTCTCTCCTAATCTTACCATCTGCAACGGATGTGTGTTGGATGCATTTGTAATACTCCAATTGTATGGTCATGCTATGAATGCAAGTGCCCTGGACATCAAATCCTGGGGGAGGACTTTAACCCAGAGGGCTTTGTAGCTCAGCAGCAGGATGCCACTGTCTGCTGTGCCATAAGACCTCCTTCTTAAATGCTTTTTAGCATGGAATAAAGTTTGGGGATTATCTGTCCATTAAACCAGGGGCTGCAGGACCACGTTCCTACCTGTATTCCATGAAAATTATCAGACTTTACCAAAAAAAACTTCAGAATAAAAAACATTTAGAAATAACCCTGATCCTCACTATAACAGGAAATAGAACATTGCTGCATGTGACAAACATACATTGTTTAAGCTTATGACTGATGTTCTATATACCGTTCAAGTCCAATGCAAAATGTTAACTCAATAAAACATGACCCCTAATACAGTTGTGATAAAAGACCTCTCTACATCTAGTCCCTCCATTGGTAAGATGTCTTTCTGCCAGGACTGCATTGGAGAATTCATCCAGCCCAGCTCACTGCAGTTTTACCTTGTGCCTCTCTTCGTTTGGCCTTTATTGCTAGGGAGTTGGGGTTTAAAAATACAGAATTCACGCTACAACTATATAGGGTGCTGGTATGATTGCATCTGGAATACTGGGTTCAGTTTTGATTCCTAAATTTAAAAGAGAAAATACTGGCATTCAGAACTCGTCGAGAGTGATTCACTTACTGATTCCTGGGATGAAGCGACTGACACATCAAGAGGAGCTGAACAGGTTAGGCATTTACTCAATAGAGGTTAGAAGAATGAGGGTTGACCTTATGAAAACATACAACATTCTCAGGGGGTTTGACAAGATCAATATTCAGAAGATGTTCCCACTAATGGGAGAAATCGTGAAATAGGGGTCATTGTTACAGAATAGAGAGACATTCATGTAAAACTGAAATACTAAGGATTTTTCTTTCTCCCAGACGGTATTGAATATCTGGTATTCTTTACCCCGTGGAGGCTAGATCATGGGAAGTGTTTAACATGGAGCTCGGATAGATTCTTGAAATATCAGTGGATGAGGGCTTTGAGGAGCTGGCATAAGAAAGGAGTTGAGCAGATCTACCGTGACTTTATTCAATGGCAGAGTAGATGTGATGGGCTGAAAGGCATACTCTTGCTTGTATTGCTTACGCTCTCCTGTTCCCAACTCACTTTTGAGTTGAGTGCAGAAAATAGATTTGCGGCTATCACAATGTACTCACAAGCCAATCAGCCTTACACATCCATCCTCCTCCTTGTCTCTCCCATCTCAGGAAAATCATATAATTGAACCACTCTGCACCTCTTTGGGGTTAGAATGTTCCAGAACACAGATTCAAATTTTAGTATTAAATACTGGCAACAAGACATGGTGATTTCAATACAATGAAAAATAGTGCGAGAGTTTTAACAAGTCGTTGATCTAATACTGCCTATATTACAACATTGATAAGAGTCAAAATTACTACCAGTTTTTAAATTCATTTAATGAGACGTATAATGGCCGTGCAATTGATCAATGACATTAACCCCTAAGAGTGTAGCCGCATACGGCTGAATACAGCAACTTACTGCGGGTACACAAGATCTCACAGTGTATTAAGATAAGAAATTAATTTTTTTTGCACAGATTTGAAATTAAACTAAGTTCTACAATCTTCCACCAATTTATAGTATTCAATATGAAGCAATATGCCTCAAATTTTACTTCTTTGTTCACAGGATGGGGGTATTGCTGGTTTGACCCAGTGATAGTGAGGGAACATCAATCTCACCAACATAACCTGTTATTTACTATTTTGCCCTTAAGATGACTTACATCACAGAATACTTTTGCTTGGCTACAGGTGAGAATAGTCCCTCCAATCAGACACTTCCTATACCCCAGGAGCCTCATGCCCTCCTCGTAACGTCCTTGAAGTGACCATGATAGGAAAGAGATTGCTGCTCACCTCTGTCTGGAATGTGTCTTTGCAAAGACAGGCTAGAGAGAAGACTTCTGTCAAGTGCAACCCAAGCAGTTCCACGTCACAGGGACTCTTGTGTTCTATGCATTCAGAGGCAGCCTGGGATAAATGGCAGGACATGAGGAAGAACAGAAACAGAAGGATCTTGCAGTGCTTGCCAAGGTGGCTGGACAGGTTGACAGGCTAGTTAAGGCAGATTACGGGATGCTTACGTTTGACAGTCAAAGCCTAGATAGTAAGAGGAGGGAGGTCATGTTGGACCTTTATAGACCTTGGAGGACTGTGTGCAATTCTGCTCAGCACACTAGAGTAGATGTGATTGCACTGGAGGCAGAGGAGATTAACCAGGATGTTCCCAGGTAGGTGCATTTCAGCTGGGAAGAGTGGCTGGGTAAACTCGGGATGCTTTCTTTGGAATGGAGATGATTGAAGGGGATCGCGGTAGAGGTGTAGAAGATTATGAGGGGCATGGAGGGATGAACAGAAAGTAGCTGTCCTCCTTTGTTGAAGGTCAAGAACAATGGGACCCAGTTTTAAAGCAAAAGGCAGGACGTTTGGCAGGATTTGAGGAAAATAATTTTCATCCAGAGGGTTGGGGGTGGGGGATGCAAAGTCTGGGAGGAGAGTAACCTTGCAATCTTTAAGTAGTACTTGGAAGTTTCATAACATTGATAGCTATGGGCCTAGCGCAAAAAAGTCTATTATTGTTAATAGACCTCTCACAGGCTGAAAGGATTCTGGTTCATGTACTGATTATATGATTCAATGACAAACATTAACTGCAGCTGGAGGACCATCAACTAGGTGGAAGATGTCCTTTGGTCTACCGGCGAGTTTCCAGTGGAAAGAGTGGCCTTTGACCCTCTGTTGCACATTGGCACATTCCAAGGTCCAGGATTATGCGCTGATGGAAGTACAAAGCTTGGGTCAGCCCTGCAGAGGCACACTAGGGATAGAATGTTGCATCAAAGCTTTAAGCCAGAGCACAGTGAAGGGCTGGAAACAATGTGGAACTCCCTCCTCTGTCTGTATGCTTGATAAGGAATATACATTGCGAATGTTATGAACGTCAAGAGTGTTGAAATCATACTGAGGCAACTCACTGTGGAATATGGTAAATGGTGAAAATGTAATACACATTTACAGATGTTATGAATATTTTTTACAAATAAATCCCTACCAACTTATCATATTCACTTGATCACGTCACCAAATAAAGTAATGATTAGATTAGATTCCCTACAGTGTGGAAACAGGCCCTTCAGCCCAACAAGTCCACACCAACCCTCCGAAGAGCAACCCACCCAGACCCATTCCCCTACATTTACCCCTGACTAATGCACCTAACACTACAGGCAATTTAGCATGACCAACTCACCTAACCTGCACATCTTTGGATTGTGGGAGGAAACCAGAGCACCTGGAGGAAACCCACACAGACACGGGGAGAATGTGTAAACTCCACACAGACAGATGCCCAAGGTGGGAATTGAATCCGGGAACGTGCGTTGTGAGGCAGCAGTGATAACCACTGAGCCACCATGCCATAATGGTTTGAATAAATATCAATCAAATAAACCCACCCTTGATGTCAAAATTTGAGGATAGTGATGTTGTGATGATACTGATTTAAAGTGCCAGCAGGGAAATCACAAACTAGTAACTTCATATAAAAGAGGTTGGTTTTACCTTAAATCCATTGTTGTTTCTTCAGTTGTGCAACCTAAATTAAAGATGTTTCTGATTTCTTCATAGTCCATTTAGCATTCCTGTCTCACATCCACTTGAGTGCAGAAAACCTAGTTTAACAGACAGTGGAAAGAAACTCAAAACATGTTGTCTGGGTTGGATGTATCACTGTTAAAAGCTTTTGTCATAATCCTTAATCATTTTTTGTCACAATCATCTCAAGTGCAAGTGACTCCTATCTCGGAGATGCATCGTGTAGTTAATAATTCATTTACTGATTCATCTTACGCAGCCACTGAAAATCTGGCAGAAAATTCAATGATTGATTACAATGTTCAGTCCAAGCTTCTCAACTCTTTTTGGTTTCAATAGGCTCCAAAAAAGTAACTCTTCCCCCTATGTTGTGAACAGATAACAAGATGTACCTCTTGTTAATCCAAGACTAATTAAGTGTCTCAATTGAAAGGAGCATTACTGACCCATTGTGGAAAAACCACCAGAGTTTAGTAAATCTCTGTAGAACCACACCTAAGGGAGATTCTTCAGGTTGCATAAAAACTGGATCTAATTCAAGACGATCCTCGCCTAATGGTATTTTGTCACAGGAGTCCCTCACACACTTCCCGAGTAAATAGTTAAAAACCACACAACACCAGGTTATAGTTCAACAGGTTTATTTGGAAGCACTAGCTTTCAGAGCGCTGCTCCTTCATCAGGTGGCTGTGGAGTAAGATGGTAAGACATAGAATTTATAGCAAAAGTTTACAGTGTAATGTAACAGAAATTATATACAGGGAAATCTCGATTATCTGAACGAGATGGGTGGGTACTATTTCGTTCGGATAATCGATTATTCGGTTAATCAATTAAGTACGTTTCCTCTGGAGCCTGGAGTTTTTAAAGTCTGCTCCCCGTTCAGGAGACGACGCAGCAGCACACAATGCGTGAGAGCCCCTGCCCCACCCCCATCCAACATCAGCCCCCACCCCAACCCCGTACAACACCGCCCCCAACACCATCCTCCCACCACCCGCCTCAACCCCATCCAACACCGCTCCCACCCCCCAATCCCGTACAACACCACCCCCACCCCCCAACCCCCAACCCCATACAACATTGCACCCCAGCCCTGTACAACACCGCTCCCCCCCTCACCATAAAACACCGCCCCCAACACCATCCCCCTGCCCGCCCCATCCCCATCCAACACCGCCCCCACCCCCAACACCATACAACACCGCCCCCAACTCCCAACCCCGTACAACACCGCCCACACCCCCAATCCCATACAACATTGCACCCCAACCCTGTACAACACTGCTCCCCCCAACACCATACAACACCGCCCCCAACCCCATCCCACATCATTCTCATCACCCAACCCCATCTAACATCACCCCCCACCCCAACCCCGTACAACACCGCCCCTCACCCCCCAACCCCATACAACATTGCACCACCACCCCCAACCCTGTACAACACCGCACCTCATCCAACCCTGTACAACACCACCCCCATCCCCCAACCCTGTACAACACCACCCCTCACCCCCATCCAACATCACCCCTCCACCCCCTACCCCCTACCTTGTACAACACCGCCCCCCACCCCCCTACAACACCGCCTGCCCCAACCCCATCCAACATCGCCCCCCACCCCCAAACCTGTACAACACTGCCCGCCCCAACCACATCCAACATCGCACCCCCACCCCCTACCCTGAACAACACCGCCCCCTACCCCCAACCCTGTACAACACCGCCCGCCCCAACCAAATCCAACTAACACCGCCCCCACCCCCAACCATGTACAACACTGCCTGCCCCAACCCCATCCAACACATCGCCAACACCATCCTCCCACACGCCCGCCCCCTAACTCCATCCAACACCGCCCCCTCCCCCACTTCTGTGCGCACCCTCTCCGGGGCAGCCGGACTGGACACACACACACACACACACCACCTCTGCCCTGCCAGGACAATGTTACAGAGATTATCCGGGGAGGGATTCGGGTACACCCATGTAGAATTCCAGGGAAAGTGTGGGGAGATGGAGAGAAAGGATGGGAGGTTAGTCATTTGAAGACAGTGCCTGTTTAATCACTGTAAACAAAAGACTTGATCAGCATTGGAAACAAGTCTCTGATGTAATGTCTTTTTTAAATCGGCACCTCGAGATCTCCTTTGGATAATCCAATTTTCGGATAATTGGTATTCGGATAATCAAGGTTCCTCTGTATTGAAAAACACCTGGATTGTTTAAGTCTCTCATCTTTTAGAATGACCATGTTGGTTTCAGTTCTTTCATGTGTAAATCACAAAATGTTTTTAAAAGTTACATTCTCAAGTGAACTTTAACAATCGGTGTCATGTCAGCCCAGATAATGTATTAAAGGTGTGAGGCGCCCTGTGTGAGGCTGTCTGTGCCACAATGGTCAGACTGATTCTAATCTAAAAAATGGATTTACAGAATCTTACATGGATTCATGTAGTTTTTGAGCAAATTAAAAATGTAATTCTGAAATCACCCCACAAAGTTAAATGTGTATGTGTGCATGTGGTGTATGTGTGTGTGTATATGTGTATGTGCGCGTGCAGTGTGCGTGGGTGGGGGGACGGAGTGGGTTATGATTGTCTGTGAGAGAGAGAAATCCCAAGTAAATAGTTTCATACGAAAATAGGAAAAAGTTCAGAAGTAAGTCTGTCGAGATAGTTCTGTGAAAAGCCATTTGGAATGCTGCACAAGGTCAGTCGATGCTCGGGAACAACCACTGGAAGCTCCCCACCACGCAACACACCACCCAGTCTTGGAACTCACTGTCGCTGGGTCACTATTCTGGGATCCCTTCCCAATAGCTACCTGAGTGACTCCATAGCAGATGGATTGCAGTGGACCAAGTAGCGACTCACACCACCTTCTCAAAAGAAAAGGTAATAAATGTCAGGCTGGCCAGTGGTGCCCACATCCCATGAATGAATAAAAGGAAAAGTCTCATTCCTTCAGATTTTAATTGGTGGAGATTTTAGTAATATTACATTAGTGGGGGGACAAAAGTGAAATGTTTCAGTCCTGTTCAAAAACAGTATCATAACCCCCCGTATGAAATGCAGTTCCTGAATTTGAATCTGTATGGCTAGAGGGAAGGAACAGGAAGGGAGCAGGGACCTTATTAGGTATTTATTATAGGCCTCCAAATGGTGGGGAAGAAATGGAAGACAACACTTGTCTCAGATTATGGAAATCTACAGGACAAATAAGTTTTCAATAGTTGGTGATTTAAATTACTCTAAGGTAGACTGGGAAAAAAGAATAGAAATCAGAAACATTATCTCAAATGCAGGAGAGAGGCTAAGGCTGGAATAAGGAAGGCTAAGGGGAAGACTGTGAATTGGTTTAGCTCAGTTAGCTGGATTGTTGATTTATAGAGCAGTGTGATGCCAACAGCATGAGTTCAATTCTCATCACTGGTTTGAGGTTATCATGAAGGAGTCTCCTTCTCAACCTCTTCCCTTGCCTGAGGTCAGGTAGCTCTCAGTTTAAATCACCACCAGTTGCTTCTCTCTAATGAGAGAACAGCCCCTATGGTCTGGTGAGACTATGGTGACACAAGAACAAGAGTAAGACTGAGAAAAGGATGACAAGCTGCACTAAAACAAATAGTAAAATGTCCTATAAATCTACTAATCATAAAAATTAGCAGAGGATAGAGTGGCGTCTGTAAGGAAGAAGCAGGGTAAACTGCTCACTGAAGCCAAGTGATTGGCAGAGGTATTAAATGAATAATTTGCTTCTGTTGTTACCAAATTAGAAGATAGTGATAAATGGCCCAGTTGACAGTGTAGGTATTGAGCAACTGAGCAGTATTGTGATAGATAAAGGATTGGTGCTAAAACTAGATGGTGTGATGGCTCAGTGGTGAGCACTGCTGCTTCATAGTGCCAGGGATTTGGGTTTGATTCCAGCCTTGGGCAACTGTCTCTGTGGAATTTGTACTTGTTCTCAATGTCTGTGTTGGTTTCCTTTGGGTGCTACAATCTCCTCCCATAGTCCAAAGGTGTACAGGTTAGGTAGATTGGCAATGCTAAATTGCCCATAGTGATGGGTGGGTTAGCCATGGGGGAATACAGTATGGTGGGAGGGTCAAAGTGGACACGATGGGCTGAATGGTCTGCTTTCATATGGTCGGGATTCTATTCTAAAAATGCTGGCGGCATTCCAGGTAGAATGATTTGTTGAGGTGCATTATTACTTCCTTACTTTTATACTCTATGCAGGGGGGATGGGATGCATCCTAGATTGATGAGAGAGAGTGTTAAGGGAGTAAATTGTGGAGCTGTTGACAGAAATTTTTTAGGTGTCTCTGAACACAGGATTAGTCCCAGAGTATGGAGGATTGCAAATGGTTTACATTGGTTAAGAAAGGGCTAAAGGATAACTCAGGAAGCTACAGATCTGTCAGCTTGAATTCAATAGTGGGAAAACTGATGGAGGCCATAATGCAGGATAATGTAAATATACACTGAGACAAAAAATAAGTTAATATGAGAAATGTGGTTTAGGCAAAGGCAGGTCATGTTTGACAAATTTAAATAAGTTATTTGATGAGATGATATAGGTAGTGGATGAGGGTGGTGTAGTGGATGTTTATATTCATATGATATGCATATTGGTTAGCAAATTGGAAATGTTTGAGATTGATGGGTTCTTAGCATCATGGATAAGAAGTTGGCTAAAACAGGAAACAGTATGTAGGTATAAATGGATATTTCTCAGACTGGAGACAAGTTGAAAGTGGTGTTCCTCAGGAACTGCTTTTTCTGATTTATACAAATGATTTGGAGATGGGTGTTAAGGGCAAAATCTCTACGTGTGCAGACGATACTAAGCTAACGAGGATAGTGAATTGTGAAGATGACGCCGAGTTACTTCAGAGGGACATTGATAAGTTAGCAAATGGAATTTCAAACCAGAGAAAAGTGCGGTAATACATTTTGGTGACAGAAACATGGGAAGATGATCCGGGCAAAATGGTGCAACCTTGAGGGGAATACAGGATCAGAAGTCACATGACACCAGGTTATAGTCCAACAGGTTTACTTGAAATCACAAGTTTTCGGAGCACTGCTCCTTCATCAGGTTGGACGATAACCTGGTGTCATATGACTCCTGACTTTGTCCATCCCAATCCATCTTTGGCACTTCCACATCATTAGGAATAAATAAGCAGACAGACATTGGGGTTCACGCACATGACTCTGTGAACCTGGTCCAGCAAGCTGAAACAGTTGTTAACAAGACTTATAAAATCTTGGGTTTATAAAGAGAAGCGTAGAGTATAAAAGCAAGGAAGTGATAATGCATCTCAACAAATCATTGGTTAAACCACATTTGGAGTATTGTGTTCAGTTCTGGGCACCCTATTTAAGGCAGGATGTTTAAGCCCTGGAGAGAGTACAAAGGAGATTAACGAGATTGATACCAGGAATGAGCGATTTTAGATACAAGGGATGATTAGACAAATTGGGCTTATTCTCCTTGGAGCAGAGAAAATTAAGAGGTGACATTACTGAGGTGTTCAAATTATTAACCATTTTGACAGAGTAAAAAGGTTATTCTGTATCCATCAGTTGTTTTGTCAGTAGCTACAAGTTACAATTTCAAGATTGTCAGCAAGAGAGCTGGAAGTGAGAGGAGGAGAAACTCCTTTACTCAGACAGTTGTTAGGATTTAGATTGTGCTGCATGGGAGAGTGGTGGAGGTGGATTCCATAGGAGGTTTCAAAAGAGAGCTGGACATATATTTGAAAGGGATAAATTAAGAGAGTTACAAGATAGGGCTGTAGAGTGAGACTAGCTGGGAGGCTCTTTCAGTACAGGCATGATGGGCCAAATGACCTCTTCTGTACTATAACATTTTATATGATAACGTTATCACTTCCTTTCTGTCATTTTCCCCCTCCTAATCTAATTGTTTCTACAATTTCTTTATTTCACTTATTACATCTAATTTGACTTTGAATTCACCATCTGTTTCTCAGCCCTCACAGTGTTAACTTCACAATCTTTTATTTTGATAGGATTACAGAGAGTTGCTTGCCATGGTCACTCTGCCCCAGAAACAATGTTTCCCTCGATGTGACATTTTCCATTCGTTTTATTGGCAGCTCTATATGAAAAAAAAATCTTAAAAGCCCAAACACGCAAGGGCAAGTCTAACTAACGGCAGATTCCACTGGATGCCTTGCCACAGTAAATTATGGTCCATTGTCTACAACAAAGTCCTTATCATTGTTAGGTCAATGTCCAAAAGGATCAGGCAGGCTCTATCCCACGCGTTGCTTTGTGCAGCAACTTTCAGAAAATGCTTTTATTTTTCCTATCATCTTGTATGTATAGATTTTCTAAGTTAACTATTACAAAGTTGTAACTATTACAAAGATGGCGATTTAACTATTAGATTAGATTCTCTACAGTGTGTGGAAACAGGACCTTCGGCCCAATAAGTCCACACTACCCCGCTGAAGAGAAACCCACCCAAACACATTTCCCTCCCCTATATTGACCTCTGACTAATGCACCTAACACTGTGGGCAATTTAGCATGGCTAATTCACCTGACCTCCACATCTTTGGTTGAAAAATCTCCCTCAGAATATATAATGAAATCTTAGGAAAGCAAATCTCAGCAGGACTTATACACTTAATGGTAAGGTCCTAGGGAGTGTTGCTGAACAAAGAGACCTTGGAGTGCAAGTTCATAGCTTCTTGAAAGTGGAGTTGCAGGTAGATAGGATAATGAAGAAGGCGTTTGGTATGCTTTCCTTTATTGGTCAGAGTATTGAGTACAGGAGTTGGGAGGTCATGTTGTGGCTGTACAGGATATTGGTTAGGCCACTGTTGGAATATTGCGCGCAGTTCTGGTCTCCTTCCTATCGGAAAGGTGTTGTGAAACTTGAAAGGATCCAGAAAATATTTACTAGAATGTTGCCAGGGTTGGAGGATTTGAGCTATAGGGAGAAGCTGAATAGGCTGGGGCTGTTTTCTCTGGAGCGTCAGAGGCTGAGGGGTGACCTTATAGAGGTTTACAAAACTATGAGGGGCATGGATAGGGTAAATAGGCAAAGTCTTTTCCCTGGGGAGTCCAGAACTAGAGGGCATAGGTTTAGGGTGAGAGGGGAAAGATATAAAAGGAATCTACGGAGCAACCTTTTCACACAGAGGGTGGTACATGTATGGAATGAGTTGCCAGAGGAAGTGGTGGAGGCTAGTACAATTGCAACATTTAAGAGGCATTTGGATGGGTATATAAATAGGAAGCGTTTGGAGAGATATGGGCCGGGTGCTGGCAGGTGGGACTAGATTAGGATATCTGGTCAGCATGGACGGGTTGGACTGAAGGGTCTGTCTCCATGCTGTACATCTCTATGACTCTGTGATTCTAGTCCCATCTCTTCCTTTGCTCAGCAACATCAAATCCATCCACTCAACTTTTACAGAGAGTGAGAGGTAGTAAAATCACAAATAATTCGCTGATGAATAAATACACATGTAGGCGCAAAAGGTAAGGACAAAGAACAGAGAGAGGATTTACAAAACCATTACTGGAACATTTGAGAGCAATTCACAAATAAAGCTAAATGTACAACAAAGCTATCTCTGTGCCATTATCAAAGAAGTATTTTTTCCACCAGAACAGCACTACCAAATTTTGTGATAACATAGATGCCTGGATTTTTCTCCATGAGTCAGATTCACAGAGTCAGAATTCCTGGCTTCACAACCCTGACCCTGACTGAATGTGTCGGATTTCGGCTGGAAGGGATGTGGACCAAAATTAGAGAATGGTGTGCTGGATGGAAGGCTACTATGAGTTACTGATGTTTCATGAAAAGAAAGAATAAACATTAACCAGAGCTCAAAACCCTCAGTCACCCTCATCCTTTCACAAACACCCCATGCCATCCATTAATCAATAACAAAGTTAACCAGGAAGAAAAAACAATAGGAATAGAAAGTCACCATAGTCCTAACAGAGCTAGCTGACCTCTGATCTGAGGAGAGAATTTGTATAAGTTTCTAAAAATGAACGCAGTAAGTAAAGTGAGCATTGGTCCTCTAAAAGGACTAGAGCGGGGAGTCAAGAGCAGGTAATAGTGAAATGTCAGATGAAATAAACAAATAGTTCACTTGTCTTCTCAGTACAGGATACTAAAAGCTCCCAGTAATAACTGTAAGTCAAGAGGTTGAAGGAAAAGTTAAACATGGGTGAAATTTTAATGTCTAGGTACAAACTAGTGAAGCTGGAGGTCGATAAGTCTCTGAGTCCTTATGGACATCATCCAAGTGTCTTAAAAGAGGTGGCTTAGCATGGTTAAATCATCACAACAAACAGTGGGGAATAGGTTTGTACCCCTTGAATATCAACCAATGGTGTAATTGAGGAATTTGAGATGATCTAATGAGTTGATGTAGTCAACAGACAGAAAGGTTCCTTTGGTGGGGAATTCAGAAGAAGGGTTGGGAACGGTGTTACAAACATAAAATTAGAATAATTTCCTGCAAGGACATTGTCAGAAAGAACTTCTTCAGATGGAAGTCAGGAACTCCCTTCTCCAAGAAGCTGCTGAAGTTGGGGATCAATTGAAAAACCAAATAAAATTTCATAGGTTTTTGTTGGGCAAAGTCATTATGATTTGCAGAACCAAGTCAAATCTGTAGAGTTCAAATACAGATCCACTGTGATCTCACTGAACAGGCTCAAGCACTGAATGACCTATTCCACTTCCTACTGCCATCTGCTTATTATCTCACAGAATTCAAAACAGAAACTTCACAAGGTAATGACATCAGCTGCATAAACCTGTCTTGAAATACTTAAAGTTACATGTTTTCTCTAATAGAAGTACGGCTGGTGAAATTGGAAGTGGGGAAGGACACCAGATGGCTGGTTTGCAATGCAGTGATGCCAAAGGTCAGCATGCTGCCTGGCATTGTATGACAGATCTAATATTCAGGTGCTGCAGTCATTGAAACTAAATATGAGGACTATATGTAGAACTGACAACACTGGGTGTTGCCCATGTCCATGTCTAGTCTTGTCGCTACTTTATGTTAAGGAAGGATCTAAGCTGGTTTGTGCTCATCCTCTTTCATTCTATCACTACATGACTCTGGACGTAAAGCCTTTTCAAGCCAGTGTAAAAAAATGTTTTCATAGCTGAATAGGCTGGGGTTATATTCCCTGGAGCATTGGACGCTGAGGGGTGACCTTATGGAGGCATGAATAGGATAAATAGGCAAGGTCTTTTTCCTGGGGCGAAAGTGAGGACTGCAGATGCTGGAAATTAGAGTCGAGAAAGTGCTGCTGGAAAAGCACAGCAGGTCAGGCAGCATCTGAGGAGCAGGATAAAATCGACATTTTTGGTAAAACCCCTTCATCAAGAATGTCTAAGTTTATTTTCCCCCAGAGTAGGGGAGTCCAAAACTAGAGGGCATAGGTTGAAGGTGAGAGGGGAAAGATATAAAAGGGACCTAAGGGGCAACGTTCTCATGCAGAGGGTGGTACGTGTATGGAATGAGCTGTCAGAGGAAGTGGTGGAGGCTGGTACAATTACAACATTTAAAAGGCATCTGGATGGGTATATGAATTGGAAGGATTGTCGATCTCTAAATGATTTTATGATTGTAAGTGGAGCTGCGGGACAAAATCTCAAAATTCCATCCAAAAATCATCAAAATGATGACTCTTTGTTGCAAACAAAAACTATTTCCTTACACCATCTGCAATGGGAGTAATTATTATTTCACTGATGCCGGGCACCATATAAAGCAAGATATGAATGATATCCATTGGAGATTAAATATTCCAGGCTGCTTTGCACCATAACTCGGAAGTTCTGCTGCTCAGTGGAAACTAAATATTTAAAGTGATATACACAATTTTAAATAAACGCTGATTGAGAAAGCAGTCTTTTTCTGACAAATCTCCCCCTCAGAAATTGAGATTTTTGTTATAAATATTTAAACTTGTTGAAATATGGCACTATTAGAGATGCATTGGGACACAAAAGCGATAATCATATTTTCAGAAAATGTATTGTGCTTTCATTGGTTTCTAGGAAGAAAATGTTGTGTAGCAGAAGTCGAGAAAGAAACATTTCAATTCACATTTAAACTGACTTAATACGAGATCTCAGACTTGTCTGTAAAGCTGAGATAAGCTGTTTTAGACAGATGAAGATTAACTGGAGGAGAGAATGATGAAGCAAGACACAATCTTAGGCACAGGGTGTGAAAAGTAATCAGATAAGAGAAACAGGATTCAGCAGTCTTTATCCAAACAGAGAAAGGTTGTTAGATAGGGTACAGTGGACAAGACTGGTGACAGG
Source organism: Chiloscyllium plagiosum (assembly GCF_037043375.1). Lineage (NCBI taxonomy): Eukaryota > Metazoa > Chordata > Chondrichthyes > Orectolobiformes > Hemiscylliidae > Chiloscyllium > Chiloscyllium plagiosum. The sequence continues at coordinate 32,738,163 of NW_028270159.1, read as the reverse complement.
TCAAGTATTAAAAACCTGATAGTAGATGGCACCACCTACAATGAGTTAACTGATGCTAAATAGTATTAAAGTACTGGCCTTCCTCCAGAAAGTGCACATCACTTTGGGCAGATGAGTGCCAGTCCCTGGAGGGTGAGAATCTTGATGGATTGAGGAAATGCCATCAAAAGGCAGACGAGCTAATTCTTAATTTAGCCAGAGGCATTTGCAATCTGCCAGCTGTAATGCAACTGCTGTACATAATAAGTCAATGAAAAGGCAACAATGGATGGTGGTCCACTGACACATTGTCCCTGCCTTACAGAGTTATTCAGGATAGTGGCAGGAGCTCCTCTGGTGTAGGGTTTATGGTGACACACAATGCTATAATGGGAGGTTTGCAATGCAATGAAGAGAAATAGTTGAGAGAAACATGTCAGGGCCTCTTGACTTCACACATCACGGTATCTAAATACTGCTCATAGAAACAAACAAGCAATCTATAGGTTGATTGGTAAAGTTTACTGATTTTGTTTTGCTCAGTCCAGTGATTGTAACCTTTAATTTTAATAGAAGGCTGAAGGGCCTGTTCTGCGCTATATTGATCACTTATTTGTGGCCCATTGGTGTAATACTTTATCCTCAAAACAGAAATCAATTTGACATATTTATAATGCACATAAAGACTGACAAATCCGTAACTCTGGATAATGGAAGTCGGCATACTAGCATTCAAAAGGAATGTCTGCTCTACATGGGAGCACAAAGTCTACGTGAAAATTCCCAAATAAACAATCAAACTAATCCATGCAGACAAAAGAAAATCAGTCGAGATTTAAAGATTGTATCATGTGCTGAGATTACCTTGAAATGTTCCTCCTTTCTATACAAGCAGACCAGATTGATGGCTCTCACGCTTACTTTCATGGGTTAAAATTAAAAAAAAAATCGAGAACACTTATGCTTCACTAATACAGAATAAACCCACCAAGTTCCACAAGATATAGGATTACCAGTGCACTTAAACCTGCAGTTTGATAAATGGATTACGAGGACCCCTCAACCCCCAACTCCAGCTCTAGTCAGTCTTAGCCACAAGGGAGAAGTATTACTCCAAATATAATCAAAGGTTATATTTGCATGGTTGGTCTCTATGGTTAGATGATTAGTGTAGGGATCAGATTAACACACTGTATGCCAGACTGTATGACACAAAGCCCACAGAGAGCGTGGCCTCCCAGTCATTCCTGTCCTGTATCATGGAAATCTTAAGACAACAGCATGGGGAGGGACGCTGGACCAACCATTATCTCTGAATGAGCTGACCAACACCCTCAAGTCTCTAGAAAAGAGTAAAACTCCCAGATGCAATGGCTTACTGACCAACTTGTATTCCACTCCATGGGATTTGATTGGTCAGGACCTGCTGGAGGTGTATGATGGTCTGCTCCTGGCAGGTATTACGTGGAAAGGTATCATCACCCTCATCCATAAGTGGGAGGGGGAGGAAATCAGAAATTGATGACCAAAATCCCTGCTGAATGCAGATCACTGCTCCTTCTCCACTGCGGATAAAAACCTGATCATTAGGTGCGAAGTATGTGGTGCTGTTTTATATGGCGCAGGTCTGGCCCATTCCTGGAACCTGCACCATTGCAGTCACCACAGTCTTCATCCACTTCATCTGATAGTCTAAGATGGACCATAGCCATGGGAACACCAAAACACCAAGTACAAAGCTCTGGATAAAGGAGAAGGGGGGAAAGAATGTACCCAACTCCACCCTCATTCTGATGGCCATCTTAGTGTGTAGCTGCATCAAACGGTGTGTAGATCCTCGGTACGCAAACACCAAGTGTCACTTCACTCTACGGTTCTGTCTGTCCCTGATGTTGCAAAGGATGGGACTGGCCTCATTGCCATGGAATGTTCCAAGTAGTTGGACAGTCCTGTACTACCTGTCCTTCGTGGACAAATTTTCAAAAAGAATCACCTTTTGACAACAATTCTATCAGGAAGTGGTCAGCACGTAGCATCCTTGAGACACTGTGGGAAAAGAAGAGGGTGGATTCTGTCAGGTTGTTGCCTAAGCAGACTGTCATAGTCATTTGGCAGCAGAATGTCCAATCACCAGTACTTTCCAACAAACATCAGGATATCTCTTGGCTGATGTTGAGAAGGGCCGTGCCTGTGAGATTCTTCATGTATGCCCAGTCACGATGTGCCACCGCACGCTGCCCTCGAAGTGGCTTCCCGAGGTTAGAGACTGTCACACATCCCCTGCTGGACTATGCCTTTGCAAAGCCAGTCTGGAGAAAGATGCAGTGGTTTTTGTTGAGATTCGTCCCCAGCAGCTCCGTGATGCAGGACTCTGTGCTCTAAGGTCTGTTCCTGGGACACACACCAAGACAAACATTGACTGTGCCTGGAGGACCATCAACGCAGTGAAAGACGCTCTGAAATTTGTTGGTCTTCCAGAGTAAAGAGCTGAAAATGTGTTGCTGGAAAAGCGCAGCAGGTCAGGCAGAGTAAAGAGTCAAGCTCAACTGCGTGTCACAGACTGGCACATTCCAAGGTCCAGAACTACGTGCTGAGGGATGGTCTAAAAGCTTGGGTCAGCTGCTGCCAAGGCGCAGTTGTCCGAGGTATTTCTGTTGAAGTTAAGTGGGGTTCCTTCAGGCAGGGAACTGAACAAGCTTCTCCAGACTAGAAAAAATATATAGGATGCTGAACACAGAATTGGATTTTAAAGATTTTACTCCTAAATAGAGGCTTGGAGTGAAATTTCAGTTACTACATAATTCTGTTATGACATCAAATAGGCTGCAGAGCTGCACTGGGAGGTTGATGTAGGTCATTTGATCTAAACTCTCACTTGACAGCAGCAGCGTTTCCTATTGTTTCTCCCATTATTTTGCAAACAGTGATCAGAGCGGGGTTTATGTTTTCTATGATGTACCAGCATTGTCTCTAGTGGCTGTTCAGGATGCTCCATTGAGCTTTTGCACAACTTGAACACATCTGTACATCATTCATCACCAACCAACCAGAAATAAGGGCCCTCAAGTTGGAGACCATAAATCATTGTGGATCTATGATGGCCCTGAATGAAAGAGAAATCAGATTTTGAAGCAAACATATTTTCAACCTTCAGGGGAGTTAGACTAAGTATTGTAATTTTATATGTTGAAGGGCTACATGACACACAAAGTACCAGAAGAGGGCAATGCATCATAGGTTAATGCAAAATATAAATGGACAATGCTTTCAAAAAACAAATGCTGTAGCATTTATTCAGTGAGGTGAGACATACTTACTAACCAAGTTTACAATTTTTCCAATGAGCCTGGGGAGGGAATGAAGGAAATCTTGAGAAGATTTCAGTGATCTTGAGAAGAAACTTAAGAGCTCTCTCTTCTGTATGGCACTTTGTGAATTTAAATTCTTCTCCTAGAGTACAATCACCTTTTCTGATAATAAAGAGAAGCATCCAAGTTCACTTCTACCAAAGAATGACTGGTGTTAAGGCATGCATCAAGAAGAATTAGACGCTGTTATACACTTGTGTGGAATATACAGGTTTTTAACACAGAAAGTGAGAGGGCTTCAATCCTGTCTTCACAAAGAAGCAGGAAGAGCTTGGAATACCTGGCCATTTTGTTCAAAAGCTGAGTTGTGTAACCCACCAAAATCTAGATACTGGTAGACAAACGATTCACTGAACTTCATTCCATTGAAGGAGCAGACAGGCAGAGTTTTCAATTGTACTTATTCACTTTTTAAAAACTTCATCACTGATGTATAGGACAGTGTAAAGATCCATGCCAAGTACCAGGTAACAGAGTTTTCAACAACTCTAAAAATGTTTATGTTTATGAAGCAGAGTGAATTTATTAACAATGGATAATAAAGAAGCAAATTTGTAACTTCATTGGCACTCCATTTCTTCTAATCCTCTTTCCTCCAAGGAGGTCTGACTCTCCAGCGTCTGCAGCCATCACCATCTCCTGGTTTTGCCTGTGTACTTAACCTTATTTTCCTTGCCCAGGGGTTGGGGATACACCACTTTTCCACAGCCCAGTCCCTTGGTACCTTTACAGTTGAAATGCTAGCAACAACTTCAAATTATCAACTCCAGGCATTACTGAAAGAATGTTGGCATTTCTTTATAGGGATCAAAAATTGTTGCTCTCAAGTTTTTTTTGAGGACCCAGTGTGCTATAGATCCATATCCAAACAGGCCCGTCAGGAATGTATTCAACACCCACCACACCATCAGGCAACATTAGTCCACACCCTCCATCCCATTAGACAATGTATTCCACACCCTCCATCCCATCAATGTATTCCACATCCAAACCACTTACCACAGGAAAAAAAAAGCTTTCCCCATCGCCATTGTTTCTTTTGCATCATAAATTGAATCTCAATCCTTACACCAATAATAAGTTGCTTCTGCCTACACGGTCTAGATCCATCATGATTCTGAACACTTCAATCTCCTTTCAACATTCTCATCTCCTAGGAGAAAAAAAAACACCACCAACCTCTCTGATCCATCAGTACAACTAGTCCATCACCCTGCAATCACTTCTGAAAATGTTTTATATACTGTCTCTGAAGCTTTCATAACCTTCTTAAGTTACAAATATCCAGAACTTGACACAGTACTCCAGTTGTGGCCAGAACAGTGTTTTGTAAAGATTCATCAATAATATCTATGCTTTCATATTTTCTGCCTCCATTTAGGAACCCAAGAACCTGATATGCTTTTTTAACTACTTCCACCTTCAACATCCTGGGGGTTACCATTGACCACAAACTGAAGTGGACTAGCAGTACAAAGACTAGCTATAAGAGCAGGTCAGAGGCTAGGAATGTTATATCAAGTAACTCACCTCCTGAACCCCAAGGCCTGTCCACCATCTACAAGGCACCAGTAGTGTGATGGAATACTCCTCACTTGCCCTGGATGGGTGCAACTCTAACAACACTCAAGAAGCTGGACAGTATCCTGCATGATTGGTACCACGTCCACAGACATTCACTCCCTCAATCACAGGTGTCTTGCAGTAGCAGTAGTGTGTACTAGCTACAAGATGAACTGCAGAATTCTCAGAGGATCTTTAGAAGACATATTCCAAACCCATGACCACATCCATCTGGAAGGACAAGGGCAGCGGAGACATGGGAATACCACCAGCTTCAAGGTCACCTCCAAACCATTCACCCTCCTGATTTGAAAACATACCACTGTTGCTTCAGTATTGCTTGATCAAAATCTTGGAATTCCCTCCCCAAGGGCATTGTAGGTTTACCTACAGCACATGGACTGCAGCGGTTCAAGAAGGCAGCTGACCACACCTTATCGAGGACAACTAAAATGGCCCAGCAACTACTAGCTGTCTCACTCCCAGTTTTCTGTTATAATTCTCTCTACCAAAGTTGAACCACTTTGCAATGCTCTGCATTAAGTTTCATCTGCCACATTTCTGTTCATTGCAGAGGGAAGAGAACCCAGCTACAAGAAACTAGCATAGCTGAGTCCAAAGACGACACACTGAAAAGATTTTGCTGACAGATAATCTGAGGAACAGTTAACAGAAACACTACAGTTCTACCTCATAATAATTCAGAGACACACGCCATTCTCAGAATAACAGAACTCTTCTTTTGAACGAAGCAGGCAGAGTTTCATCGCCACAGCAAGGTTACCTGCTGGCTTACCTTGGTAACAAGCAGCCAGTTGCTCTCATTGAGGATAAATCTCATTGTAACCATGACAACAATTTTAACATAATTCATTGATAGTTAAGCTCTGCTCAACATCAAGTTGAACTGTTGAAGTTCATGTATTATTCAAGAATTATTGAAAAGTCCCACATAAAAGAGTTGGAGTTTGGTTATGTTTTACCAACTTCAAATCCATAACAGTTAGTCAACCAAAAAATTATTTTCATACTCTTCACAGCAAATAAAGTACAAAGTACAAAGGGCAGTTACACTTACTTAATATGCTTTCAACTGGTTCTGCATCAACAATATGTATGTGTAAGGAATAAATCTCAAAGAATTATATATGATTTTCTGCTACCTGGCCTGAAATCACGAGGCTAAAAAACTATTTCAATCCAATCTCTATAATGAACCAAATGTGTCATTTCTATCTTGTGGCTGCTCACTATGACAAAGTGTATAGAGACAAGTGTCATTGTTAAACACCATCAGAATATCAATATTTATTTCACTATTCAATTGTTAACAAACTACACAGGGCTGTTCCATCCATCAAAGGACTTAGGAAAAAATTATACTGAGTTGAATCAATTGAAACAATACTTACCAAGTTCATCACTGAAGATTCATTTGCTGGTGACACAATCACATTTCTGAATACTAAATAAATCTAACACAAATCTCTCTTTCATGACATTTAATTGGATTTTATTCAAAAAATCTATAACTGGTTCAGAGACGTGGAGGGAGCACTGCACATTCCTAATCGTTGCCACTAACTGGCCTGAGGAACTAAGGATGATGTATGGGTCAAGGGTCATTGCACGTCTCTCTGATGAGGCTTGACATCCTTTCATTCCTAATAATGCTGGCTCTTAATACTGGCTTAGTATCCCCCAGGGCCTACATCTGTCACACACGCAAACAGTTCAGCCACAGTTTATCTTCACTGCCTGGTCCAATATCATTGTCGGACGGTGGTAATGAAAACAGCCATTTTCTGCACCCAATCAACCAGAACAATAATCAATATTTCTGAAAGCTCCAAATTATGTAGAAAGGCAGCCCCACCCCCCTATCCCCACCCAAAGGGTAGTATTTCAATGAGCAAAGGACACAATATCACCTGACTTAGATCACACCATGAATGACATCTGAAGGGAGTTTTCATACCTTATTCTCTGAAAAGAACAAAATAAACTGAACTCAACAAGAACTTAAAAATTTTGGGAAGTGAGTGAGAAAATTGATAGATGGATAAAAGCTCTTATGGACAAGGAAACAAAGGCATAGCAATTTATAATACTCTCAATAACTATGTACAATTCGTCCTCTTTATAGAACTGCTTATGTAACTGGTGAGACTGCTTTGTTACACTAGGGCCTAGTCATCTCTTCACTTTCCCTACAGGCCTAACAGGCCAAGTTGTAATTTAAGGTCCATATTTGGCCACCACACCACACTCTTTCCTTCATAACTGACTAAACTGGGTGATGTGCTCAATGGCTTTGTTAGCTTTGGGAATTGACATCTGGAGTAGTGTACTGATACTGTCCTTATATCTGGGCCAGAGGTCTTTGTCCCACCGTAGGATGTGATGGCCATGGAGATGTGTCATATGTAAAAATGTCTTACATTTCCAAACAGGTCAACTAAAAACAATAATTAACTAAGTATGGTAGATGATGAGTAACCTAATGCGCTGGTTTTCAGCTCCAGCCTCTAAGGGTCTTAGGGCACAATGGTCATGTCCTTACCTCTGAGACCAGAAGGTCTGGGTTCAATTCTACCTGCTACAAAGGGGTGTCATAACAGGTTGTTGAGCATGAGCTCTGCCTAGTGTAGGTTTCATAGTCAGATGTGGAACTATGACCAATGGCACAAAGTAGGCAACTTGTCAGATTTCCAACCAGGGCGGTTCGTTTGGATTTGGGATCAAGCTTGCTAATGAACAAATGGGTGAACAGATAGCACAACCACAATCTTACCACATCCAAAAAGATAATGGTACAGCCAGTTCAGTGGCGGACAGATAGAACAACTGTCTTTCTTATGGCTGCACTCATATACCCAATCGGTTCATATCAAAATGCTTTCATCCACCAATCCAGTTGATAATCTGACTAGGGAGTTGGAGTCATCTTGCTCCGAGCAGAATCTGAGAAACTCCTCCACAGTGCCCAATCCCCACTGAAAGAAAAGAGGACACTTTCTGGTAGACTCAGAAAACTGCCACAGTGGTTATCCCAATAAAAGATCTTATACTCCACAACCACCTGATGAAGGAGCAGTGCTCAGAAAGCTAGTGCTTCTAAGTAGGCCTGTTGGACTATAACCTGGTGTTGTGTGATTTTTAACTTTGTACACCCCAGTCCAACACCGGCATCTCCATATCATAACTTGATTGAGTTTTTTGAAGAGGTGACAAATAAGGTTGATGAAGGCAGACGTGTGTATGACCTTCAGCAATGCGTTCAACAAGGTTCCACACAGTAGACTCGTCAGTAAGGTTAGATCACATGGGATCCAAGGAGAGCTAGCTACTTGGTTACAAAATTGGGCTTGAAGATAGGAGACAGAGGGTGGTGGTAGAGGGCTGCTTTTCAGACTGGAGGCCTGTGAACAGTGGTGTGCTTCATGGATCGGTGCTGGGACATTTATATAAATTATTTGGAAGTGAATATAGGAGGCATGGTTAGTAAGTTTGCAAATGACACCAAAATTGGATGTGTGGTGGACAGTGAAGCAGATTAGCTGAGAGTACAACTGTACCTTGATCAGATGCACCGAAGGGCTGAGGCGTGGGAGATGGAATTTAAATTAGATAAGTGTGATGTGTTGAATTTTAGTAAGGCAAACCAAGGCAGGGCCTTCATGGTTAACACTAGGGCCGTAGGAAGTGTTGTTGAACAAAGAGACCTGGGGTGCAGGTTCATAGTTCCTTGAAATTGGAGTTGCAGGTAGACAAGGTATTTGGCATGCTTGCCTCCATTGGTCAGAACACTGAGAACGGGAGTTGGGATGTCATGTTGCAGTTATAAAGGTCATTGGTGAGGCCATTTTTAAAATACTGTGTACAATTCTGGTAACCCTTCAATAGGAAGGATGTTATTAAACTTAAGAGAGTGCATAACAGATTTACAAGGATATTGCCAGGGTTGAAGGGTTTGAGCCATAGCGAGCAGCTGAATAGGCTGCAGCTTTTTTTCCTGGAGCATCAGAGGCTGAGGGGTAACCTTATAAAGGTTTATAAAATCATGAGGGGCATGGATAGGGTAAATAGCAAAGGTTGTTTTCCTAGAATGGGGGGGGGTCCAAAATTACAAAATTAAAGGGCATAGGTTGAAGGTGAGAGGGGCAAAATTTAAAAAAGAGTTGAGGGGTAACTTTATTTTATGCAGAGGGTGTATGGAACAAAGAAGTGATGGAGGCTGGTACATTTACAATATTTTAAAAGGCATCTGAATGGGTATATGAATAGGAAGGGTTTAGAAGGATATGGGCCAAATGCCAGAAACTGGACTAGGTCAGATTGGGATGTCTGATCGGTGCAGACATGTTGGAACAAAGGGTCTGTTTCATGCTGTATAACTTGGTGGCTATATTTGGCTATATTAAGATCGAGAAAACATACTTCATATTCTGAGCAATGCTTCAATCAAATTAAAGAATTTCTTCATTTGCTGTATGTCACCTTAAATCTTCAGTCAATCGAGTGTCTGCAAGATTACAAAGCACAGAGGGTATTTCTAATTTTGTTTTCCATTGGGCTATGAAATAAAAATCTTGTGCCAAGAAAATCAGAATAGAAGAAAAAAAAATGAGAAGAGAATAGAAGTGAATTTTCATCCAACTTTTGAATTCATCAGGGTGGAAGAACAAATTGTAAATTTGAACAATTAAGAAAATGAAAGACTATATAATACCAGAAGTAATCAGGTAAACAATGGCAAAATCACTGGAGATTCATTTCACATGCAAAAACATGTTCATGTCTTACAGGATGTTGCACCATTGAAATGCCTCACAATTTCCTGAGGGCTATTTAAAAAAAAAACTTGAATCGATTCCACTGACTGAGCTTGTGATATCAAGTTTAGAATGCACCAAGACTTTCATTGCAGCAGGGGTGACTAAATTATTATCTGATGAGCGATTTTTATACTAATCATATGACTAAAAATAAAGGACAAACACGTATTTGTTTTGGTAGACTCCAGGTAGATTGTTTGGGTCTTTTGTGTTTTGTTATCTCTATGGAGGTCAGTTAGCTCAGTTGGCTGGTTTGCGATTCAGTGTGATACCAACAGCACAGGTTCAACTCCTACGCTGGTTGAGGTCACCATGAAGGTCTTGCCTTAAGTATCGCAGCTAAGCAGATTGGAGAAAGCTGTAATTTTGAAAGCCATTGTAAACCTATTAAATACAATGGGAATGAGTTTCTGTAGGGCTACATGGTCATTTAGAGAGATTCCCTTGAAATCAGTCAAATCAATGCAAAGACAAAAAAAATCACCGATTCTCAATCATAAAGTGCATATGACCTAGATCAAGCTCCCCCATTTTTTTCATTACAAAACTACCGAAAGTCTCAGGTCAAAATGTATCACATTGAGAGTTCTCTCATATTTCAGTCATTTTCAAGCCTTTGAGAAGATTTTAAAGTTAAAAGTCACACAATATCAGGTTATAGCCCAACAGGTTTATTTGGAAGTACTCGCTTTCGGAGCGCTGCTCCTTCATCAGGTAGCAGTGGAGCAGGATCATAGCAAAAGATCACAGTGTCATGCATGCAACTGATACAATATATTGAACAAACCTAGACTGCTGTTAAGTCTTTCATCTTTTAGAATGGGTTGCAGGTTTTGATTCATTAGCTACATCACAGAACTACACCACAAACATGGTAAAAACAAGGACTGCAGATGCTGGAAACCAGAGTCTAGATTAGAGTGGTGCTGGAAAACCACAGCAGGACTGGCTGAGGAGCATGAAAGTCGACGTTTTGGTCAAAAGCCCTCCATCAAGAATAGAGCTTTCCTGCATTGAAGGGCTTTTGCCCAAAACGTCGATTTTCCTGCTCCTCGGATGCTGCCTGACCTGCTGTGCTTTTCCACTACACCACAAACATGCACACCAAGAACAAGAAACTGGAGAAATTTGGCATCATCGCCAGCAGTAGCCAAGCCTCCCCTGGCACCATGGTTAAAAATGTCATCACCACGGGGAAATCAATTGTCAACTTATCGGACCACACCTTTCAGCCGGAAGAGATTGAATTCTTAGCCGAGGGTTCAATTTCTGCCCCACCACTAAAATGGACCCTATGGGTCTTGCAGCAGACGTGGAGGAATTCATCAGACGAATGAGACTCCAAGGATTCTTCCAAGATGTCAGCAGCAATCCGAATGAGATCACCGACAAACTGGAACAGACATCAGCGAGATCCGTGGTGGAGCGACCAAAGGAGAGTTAATTTGGACCCCTCCACATGGCCACTGCCCAGGGCTTGACATGTAAGCTCAACCCGTCAGGAAATGTGTAAATGCCAGATTCATCAGCTGCATCCACAAGGTAGAGCGAAACATCACCCGATCACAACGCAACACCATCCATGTTCTCAAAATCAATCAATCAATCAAACATTGTCATCAAACCAGCAGGTAAAGTACGAGCCATCATCATTCAGAATAGAACAGATTACTGCAAGTAAGAGTACTGACAACTGAACAACCAGGAAGACTGCAGGCAACTACCGGCCGATCCGACCAAACAGCACACTGGTGAACTAAACACATTCATCAGGACTTTGGATCCAGTCCTTTAGAGTTCCCTACACACCCTCATCCCACATACTTATCACATAGGGGATTTCTACTGCCTTTCAAAGATACACATTTTCAACATACCAGGACGTCCCATCGTATAGGGCAACTGTGTGAGAACCTCTCTGGCGATGTCAAAGGCATCTTGAAACCCATTGCACAGGGGAGCCCCATATTCTGTTGTGACACTACAGATTTCTTACAAAAACTCAGTACCCACGGACCAGTCGAACCGGGAACATGCCTCGTCACAATGGAAGTTTCAGCACTCTACACTAGCAACCCCACAATGATGACATCAGGGATACAAGACATTTCACAAAGCAAGAGCAATTTTGGACAGAATGCAGATTGAATTCAGATTGCAGACTGTGCCCAAATTAGATATTCCGGGCTAGTTGACTTATATATTCAAGGGAAAATTGTCCCATGTAGCGTCTAGTGGGTATATGTCATTATTGGTGCCCTCACAATCATTAGTAATGCTATTTGGATTCTTTGTAGAAACTTAAGACACTGTCTGCAAAGAATATTGCTACTATTTTTTCAACTTTTTCTGAGTGCAAAGTGAGTCCAATAGTCGAGATAATAAGAGGTGAGAAAAGATTAATAATATTGCATAAAGGTAAAATGAGAGGGATATGACCCAAGTCATTAAGATGCTCAAAGACAAATAATATTTGGAGTTACTCTCTTCTGTAAGGAGGACAAAAGAAGACTTCATAGAGTTGTTCTGAATCAGTAAATGTCTGAATAGACAGAATGGAGAGAAACTGCTTCCTTTTACAGAAGGGTCAGGTAGCAAAGGACATTGATTTAAGGTGGCTTGCAAAAAGAATCAATAATGATATGGGAAATTTTCTTCACATGTTGGATGTGATTCAGATATGGATTGCACTGTCAAGAATATGGAGGCAGATACAGAAGGAGAATTAATCAGCACCTGAACAGAAAAATAATTATAGGGCTATAGAGAAAGCGGTGATGAATTAGTTAAGTTGGCCCTGCAAAGAGCTGTTATAGGTATGAAAGACTTAATAGTCTTCTTTGTTGTCACCATCTATTTGATGTAAATTAACAATGTAAATTGGATTGTCTCAAAACTAGATAACATACCCTAAGAAGTGCTGATTTAGAATTAACTTGGCTAGTTTCATTTTAAACAAAGGCTTGGCAATTAACTGTTCCCTGCTACAGTCTATGCAGTAATATCTCTACTAATCAGACTCCATTTACCAATCAATCAGCATTTGCTTACCATGTGATTTAATTGCTGCTCCCTTTGTGATGTGGTACTCTTGCGCTGCTGTCCTGATTAGTGTATGGTAAGTGTAAGCTTCAACAGCTTCTCTCTCTTCTGCACAAAATAGAAGATTTTCTTTCATCCAACTACTCAGAGCTGTGAACAAGTATACAGTAACCCAAATAAAAATCACTAATGCTGTTCAAAAATAGAACTGTAACAAATATCCAATTCAAATAGGGAAAAAAAGCTTAATAAGGCAAACTCTAGATAGAAATGAGGAAACTTTGTGAAACAGCACCTTCCTGTAGAAATCTGACTCTAGACATACTAACCTACAGATAAATATCACACAGGAGATAAATATTAGGTTAATCATTTGTGACATGATAAGTAATGCAAAAATATTTTTCTTTTCAGTGGACTAAATACATTGTCCAGTGTTAACAGCTGGGAAAGTTCCATAAAGTAATACAGTGTTCAAGACAAATGCCACTCAGACCAATTGTTCCATAATGGTGTTGATGCCTCCATACAAACAACCTTACTTTGTATCATCAGGACAATATATCCTTTTTGCCTTCAATGCTCATCTAATTTTGTGTTAAATGTATCAATTCTATCCTCCCTAAAAACTCCTTTGTGGGAGTGAATTCCACATTCTTATCATTCTTTGGGGTACGCAAACTCTCCTGATTCCTTATCTCATTTATTAGTGATTATCTTATATTTCTTGACTCAGGTTTTGGCTCTGCATAAGTAAAAACATGTCCCAATACAGCCCTCCATAGTCTTAAAGATCTCTACCTAGTCAGCTCAGTCTTCTGAAATAAAAACAGAAATTGCTATTCTGAAGAAGCATCACTGGACATGAAACATTCACTATGCTTTCTCTCCACAGATGCTGCCAGACCTGCTGAGTTTCTCCCACAATTTTATTTCAGATTACCACAGTCTTTATTTTATTCAGTTCAGCCTTCCATTTTCCAAAGACAGAGAGTTTTGGGTGAGTTGATTATTTGGTCTAATGTGCAGAAATGCAGTGTTGTTTAAGGACTTCGTAAAGCAGACTACTGGGCAGAGGTAGAAAATTTATGCCAGTCTGCATGGCAGGAAATGCAATCAGTTCAATGGGGAGTAAAATTTGACATGCTGTAAAATGGGTGAGTGATCCAATCCTGTCACTTTTCGGCTGTGCTGGATTGGTTAAAATTACCTGAACCATACAGCATATTTGAACCATTTTGTAAATGCTAACTCTTTCAAAAGGGGTATCCAGTTAGTACTCTGGAAATAGCTAGCCCATTTCTAGTAGCCCATAAAATGGCTGTTTATCTTACTGTGCCTCTGAAGGTGAATTATATGAGCAAGGGTCCTCTTGCTCCATAGAACCCAATTGTTTAGTAATTGCTCCGTACTGTATTCACCTCAACAATCCTTTCAATAATTTCTACACATCAGAAACCCAACTGCAACCACCAGGGCTGAATATCACTCTGTTCTTCCTCTACTTTCAAAATGAACTCCGTCGAGGGAGTTGTGTATGTGCAAGTCGAGGCATTGAGATGAAAAAGAATATTGTCCTCTGAACTGAGATGGCACTCACATAAATTCTGACAGATCAAGCAAAAAATCATTGTCTAGTAACCCTTGTGGTCAGAAGCCAATAATTCAAATTCTCTCCACGCAGAAGTATTTCATGTCTCGTTGACTGATCATCAAACGCTGATTTTTTTTTTGTGCTGAGTGCAGAAAAGATCTGAAATGGATTAGGCTTTTTATTTTAAAGAAATGATTATATGGTATGAGAGAAAGCACAGACGTTTCTCCAGGTTTAAAATCACAGTGTATTCTACTGGTGGAATTCAAAACCTTCAGTATACCTTTTTGAATTCAGACTACTAATTAATGTTGAAACCATTTTCACTATATACACATTTTCAAGTAAATCTCCAAGACAATACTTAGCCCCTCTACAATCAAGTTAAACATATAATATAAGCAGAACAGCACATCTGCGCTACCACTGGAGGCAAATGAAATTAGATTTGTTTTAAACCTTTAGACTGTATTCCGCCCATAAGGGATCCAATTACTTAAAAAGTCCCAACGTAAGTGGATGAATTCTTCAGCATTTGAATGAGTGAAAAGTATCTGGAAATGGAGCTGAATTATTCTGGAGCAAAGAGAATTGCTTATATGTTTAGCATCATAAGCATGACATGTAATTAAACAAGGGCTGAAGACATATACAGTAACAACGTTGATCCCACATATAAATTCTTCATTCTAAATGCAATGTTGAATTCAGGCAGTGTGGAGCTGTTTTAGAATTGAATTCAGTTAAAAAGGTTAAAGTTCATCAGCCCAATTTTAATAGTGAGCAAAAAGGTTTAAAGCGAGTTCTGTGGGAAACAGAGGTTTAAAAGCATAAAACTGGGATGAAATAAATGCAAAGGTGCTGATCCGACCAAGACTGCATGCTCGAACTGGCTTTGATGTCATTGCAGAACACTCATTTTGACAAATAAATCTAGTGACTTGAAAATGTGAAGCTCACTGGGATGAAGTATATCATTTTATCTGCTCGCAATAAAACATGGTATTCTCAAATAGGTGACACAATTCAGCAGATATCACAAGCTAGCAAAGTACTCTGCTGCTCATGCATATTGTACTTTAATAATCAATCAAAATGTATCATGTCCACCAGACTCTGCTCAAAAAATACTTAATCCATTCATTTTGCCAATTGTACCATCTATTTTACAGTATATTTCAAGTCTCCAATTAACTGATTTCTTTTCCTTTTCTGAGGGTGTACATTTGAACTGATCTGCAGCTGATGAAGCAAAGGTCACCTTCTGATGCTACTCAAGTGTGACATTAGAAGGCAAGTGACAGAAGCTTCTTCAATGAAGAGGTCAGCTCAACCACATTCAAACAGCCACGTACTCCTGCAGCAGTTTGAGTTGGGATTCTCGCTGAATTGTGTCCCTCCAGAATCTAATAGTGTTGAGGCCAGATGTAGTCATCTACCATAGTCCCTGCTCAGCATGTACACAGGTTAATTGAACCCACAGCCTTCCTGATTTGTACCAGTTTATCTATTGCCATGTTGGCAGCATTACAATTGGTGACATTAGATTGGAGAACAGGAAATCTGTTCCATTCATAACTGTTCACAGGAGCAGTTCAGTGTTTAAAATCTCCTCTTCACAGACATTTCACTACAATGGAATGGATATTAGCAATTTCAATTATAATATTGATTAATGTAAATGATTTTTCAAACAGAAATTTAAAAACTAAAGAGGAACCAGTCCACCATGTAATTGTAAACTATGCTGGCTCCTTTTTTCTCCTGCCTGCTATTGGAGAAATATACTCTAACTGGGGTAGTCTCTTCCTCAGTGTGATTATAAGATGGCATATTTGGTTTCCAGTTTTGAATGAATAGCAATTTAGTTTTGATAAACGCTATGACAACCAAAACCATTCTCCTCATCCCTGCCACAAGCAATGAAATTTCGCCAGTGATTTCATTTGTTGTAACAGCCGATCCAATTCACACAGGTAATGGACTGGATTTTGCCAGCCCTATAGGAACAAAAGGAGAGATGGTTGGGAATGGGAGATGCATAAAGTGAGGTACAGTTGGTGGGATTGGTATGCCTGTCATATTCCTACCACCACAACAACTGAGAGTAGTCATGATTAGGAGATGCCGGTGTTGGACTGGGGTGCTCCGAAAGCTAGTGCTTCCAATTAAACCTGTTGGACTATAACCTGGTGTTGTGATTTTTAACTAGGCAATTGAGAGGTGAGTGGCCAACCTTTAAAAGAACTGTAACACCAATTGCAACTCATTTGTTGCATGATCCTCATAAAATGCCATTCAGAAACAGTTGAGTTGCAGTGCAGTCTCTGACCGTGAATTTCTGGTCCATCAGTGGCACTCTATCACAGGAATAAATCACCGTCCAATATCTCAGGCTGAAGCAGCCTATTCTCAACTTAAGTATCCTCTTGAACCAAGACTTGAGCTGCTGTTCCTTCACCAAAGCCTGCTTCCACCTTCAAACTTTTGCTTGAGCCTAAGTCAGATACTTTTACTGAAAGCTTTATGCATAACTAGCCCATCTCATTCTCAATAAATATCAGCTTATTCAAAACTTAGCTGCCTGCATTGCACTTCAATGCCCTGTTCATGCATCATCTATGTCCTTAGTTGCAGGTCCCACAGAGCCTCAAATAGCAAAATCTTTGAATAAACATTTAACTTTCCCTGCAATACCTCTGATTTTCCCTCTCCTATTTTCTGCTTTATACTGATATCCTTATAAACCATTAATATATCTCCTTTGACTTTTTAAAAAATATAAAATCTCAGTCAACTGCTTTGGGATTGAATTCCTCTATTGAAATATGGTTGGAGAAAAGCAAAGTCTGGTTGGAGGTGATTGCATGGGCAATACACACAAGTTGATGCTGCCAGACCTGCTAGAGTTCCTCCAATCAGAAAGGTTAAATGAGGCTGAACTATTCTTCCTGAATCCGGACAGCAAGTGCAGCAGAATATTTACAACTTGCCCTGCGTCAAACGAGCCAACTCAGCAGAGATTGGAAATTGAATCTGTAACTCTTTGATTAACGTCCCATTCCACGGATGGCAGCGGAATTATGGCATACTTTGCCCTCTACTGGTTTGTACTTGTAATCATTAAGGACCCAGGAGAATAAAAACTAATTTCAACTGCCTATATTAAATGGGACGACAATGCGGATGAGGTCAGGAATCCTACTGGTTAGTTAACACTGGCGCTGTCTTGACAGGGCTGTCCAGTTTAAACTCACCTTGGCCTGTCTGGGATTTGAAGGGACTGCAGTACACGGCTGAGTGTCTCAGTAATATAAGGCGATGCTTGCATATCGCAGGAGATATACCAAGCTGTTCCTGAACTATTTATTCCGGCTCCTTCCGAACTTTTCGTGTAAGATTTCGAAGTTTTGACGAAAACAAACATAAATCACAAATGGTCAGAGAAACAAAACTGAAGGATTCCAGCAGAAGATGCAATGGGAAGTCCCTTTTTCTTAGGAAGGGAGTTCATCGGATGTGGAAAGATGTCCTTGTCTTTTTATTTGTTTTAGGCTTACGGCTTGGCGGTGAGTCTCACAAGAACAATCCCCGGAGAATCGGTGCTTAAAGCGACTGGATCGATGCTAACCCTCAGCAGCCTCCGGTAAAACAAAACCCGAGACAAAAGGGAAAAGCCTGAGGGCGCCGCTTCAATTTCAGGTCGGTTTCACTCCGGATTCCCGCGCCCAGCCTCACATCCACGTTGGAAAAGTTTGCATCTGGTGCTGCTCACTCAGCTCCTGCCTGCCTGGGCGACTCCAAAAGCGAGGGAGATCTAAACCAAGAGTAAGCAGTGATTTTACAAAACATTACTGCAATTGTTTTACTCACCGGTTGTTGGGAAACTGCAGACAATCCTCCCATCTCAGCCTCAGCACTCGGTGAGGAGTTGGTTGAATTCTGACTTTGTTCCAAAGTAAACAACAAGTTTCCAAGTTGCAGCTCGTTATCATAATTTATGTTAATTATCCCCGTAAATTTGATTCCTAGGAATGCTATTGGTTAGTGCTCTACGATGGGGCGGGGCCAGGCTGCAGTCTTTTGTTACATTGACTCTCTCCAGGTAAAGGGCAATATTTTTGCTCAGTTCACTCTCCCTTAACGGAACCTGATAAGGGTCTGCTCAAAACCACACTGGAAATCTTAAATACAATTAAAGGCAGCATGCTGGAAATGGGAATGTCAGAATCTGAGAAGACCAGAGATGAGATCTGTTCAGATCGAAGGTCACCTTTCTCTTTCAGTATGAATGTTGTGCTTTCCTCCCACCCCTTCATTCTCCAGTTCTGATGAAAGGTCACCTTGACCTGAAACATTCATTCATGTTTCTCACCACTCAGGCTTCCAGACCTGCAGAGTATTCCCAGCATTTTCTGTCTTTATTTCAGATCTCCAGTGTTTTGCTTCTGTTTCAGGTCTGCATGAGTTTTCACCAGAAAAGTGAAGCTACCTTTCAGAGACGACAAGTTGACAAAAGGTCACTGACCCGAAACACTTCCTCCACGCAGGGTGCTGGATCAGAGTAAGGAATGTTACCCACTAACTAGAGTCACCTATAATTGGCTTATTGAATCAATATGCCTCACAATGCAGGAGATGTGTCAAAAACCATTCAATTGTTACAAATAAATGTTTTAAAATCTATATTTAGTATTCACAGTTATTAACAAAATACAAGGCAAGTACAGAAGTATGCAGGAAAATAATAAAGTCCATTCAAGTTTCATGTCTTTTCAGGAAATTTTTTTGCAACATTTTCCTGTATGCAAACACTCCCATCAGGTACTTGATGAATTGTGAGGTTTGGGTAAATTTTTTTTACCGTCCCATCATTTAAAATAAACGCCCTGTGGGAAGTTTGTACAGCTTAAAATTTTCTCAAAACATTTGTTATTTGAAAGGTTAAGCTCAAAGTTTGGGAGAAGATTTGTAGCTCGGGTGCTCGTTGTTGTGGTTCTGTTCGCCGAGCTGGGAATTTGTGTTGCAGACATTTCGCCCCCTGTCTAGGTGACATCCTCAGTGCTTGGGAGCCTCCTGTGAAGCGCTTCTGTGTTGTTTCCTCTGGCATTTATCGTGATTTGTATCTGTCGCTTCCAGTTGTCAGTTCCAGCTGTCCGCTGCAGTGGTCGGTATATTGGGTCCAGGTCGATGTATTGTTGATTGAATCAGTGGATGAGTGCCATTTCTCTAGGAATTCCCTGGCTGTTCTCTGTTTGGCTTGTCCTATAATAGTAGTGTTGCCCTAGTCGAACTCATGTTGCTTGTCATCTGAGTGTGTGGCTACTAAGGATAGCTGGTCATGTCGTTTCGTGGCTAGTTGGTGTTCATGGATGCGGACCGTTAGCTGTCTTCCTGTTTGTTTTATGTAGTGTTTTGTGCAGTCCTTGCATGGGATTTTGTACACTACATTGGTTTTGCTCATGCTGGGTATTGGGTCCTTCGTCCTGGTGAGTTGTTGTCTGAGAATGGCAGTTGGTTTGTGTGCTGTTATGAGTCCTAGTGGTCGCAGTAGTCTGGTTGTCAGTTCAGAAATGTTTTTGATGTATGGTAGTGTGGCTAGTCCTTTGGGGGTTGTGGCATGTCCTCGTTCCGTTGTTTTTCCCTTAGGCATCTGTTGATGAAATTGCGTGGGTATCCGTTTTTAGCGAATACATTGTATAAGTGTTCTTCTTCCTCTTTTTGCAGTTTTGGTGTACTGCAGTGTGTTGTGGCCCTTTTGAACAGTGTCTTGATGCAACTTCTTTTGTGTGTGTTGGGATGGTTGCTTTCGTAGTTTAGGACTTGGTCTGTGTGTGTGGCTTTCCTGTATACCTTTGTGGTGAATTCTCCATTCGGTGTTCTCTGTACCATCACATCTAGGAATGGGAGTTGGTTGTCCTTTTCTTCCTCTCTAGTGAATCGGATTCCTGTGAGTGTTGCGTTGATGATCCGGTGTGTGTTCTCTATTTCTGTGTTTTTAATGATTACAAAGGTATCATCTACATATCTGACCCAGAGTTTGGGTTGAATTTGCGGTAAGACTGTTTGTTCTAACCTTTGCATTACCGCTTCTGCTATGAGTCCAGAGATGGGTGAGCCCATGGGTGTGCCTTTGATTTGTTCATATATTTGGTTGTTGAATGTGAAGTGTGTTGTAAGGCACAGGTCCAGTAGTTTGAGTATGCAGCCTTTGTTGATAGGTTCCCCGTCTTGTTGTCTGTTCTGTATGTCCAGCAGGTTGGCTATTGTTTCTCTGGCTAGGGTTTTGTCGATAGAGGTGAACAGTGCCGTTACATCGAATGAGACCGTAGTTTCTTCCTTGTCTATGCGTATATTTCTGATGATGTCCAAGAATTCCTGTGTTGACTGTATAGAGTGTCTGGATCCGCTGATCAGGTGTTTCAGTTTCTGCTGTAGTTCTTTAGCCAGTTTGTGTGATGTTGTCCCTGGTAGTGATACTATGGGTCTGAGTGGGATGTCTGGTTTGTGCACTTTAGGTAGTCCATAGAATCTGGGGGTGTTGTTGCTTTCAGGTTTCATTCTCTGTAAGTCAAACCTGTTTTTTTGTCCGTTTTTTTGTAGGTTCCTCAGTGTGGGGTTCCTATTGGTGAGCTGTGGGGTGGGGTCAAACTCCCTCTTTTGGTAGGTGTTGGTATCTGCAAGTAGTTGTTGTGCTTTTTGGATGTACTCTGCTTTGTCCAGGATGACCATCATTCTGCCTTTGTTTGCTGGTAGTATGATTATGTTCTTATTATTTCTTAGCGCTTTTAGTGCTTCCCTCTCCTTGGTGTTGAGGTTATGTGTTTGTCTTTTCCTTGTTATCAGGGGTACGATACTTTGTCTCACTGTTTGTTGTGTCTCTTTTGTCAATCCATTGTTTCTGAGTGTGCATTCTAGTGCTGCTAGGAAGTCTGCTGTCTTAGCGTCCCTGTGGTTGTAGTTTAGTTAAGCGAAAGGTTAAGCGTATTCACATGCAGTGTTGCATACCACAGTGTTGTAATTATAGTTACAGCTCTACTGGGTAACAGCATCTTACAGACAGGCCCGAGGTTTGAGTTTTGGCATGAATAAACATAGCTAGTCTCAATGGTTCTCATTAGTTCAGCTATGAGAAATGTTCAGAGTACTGAGGCAAGGGAATGAAATACCTGATTAGTATTAGATTCAGCAGTTTTCCCAAGCAGAAGCAGTGTGGTGGGGTCTCACCAAATTTCCAGCTGACTTCTGAGACCTCCACTCCCTCACCAGGATTCCATCTCTGTTTACCATCAGTCCCTCTCCTTTTAAAGGGAACGACGTTGTAACATTCGGTAAGAATATGGCTGGCCATGGCTGTGATGCCCTCAAATGTCAAATAACATGCCAGTACTCACAGTTCAAGCTGCACATGTGGACTCTGCTGCGCAAAGAATGATGTGATATGACATGATAGCTGATGACTTTCAACTATTGTGATGTGGGTCACACGGTACTGAAGAATTCAATGAACCTTTAGTGCAGTACCCAGTATTTACATAAATGCTTGTGTTGGCTCAAGCTAAGCAATTCACAAATACTGTAGCATCTTCCTTAAGCATGTCATAGAATCCCTATGGTGTGGAAGAAGGCCATTTGACCCATTAAGTCAACACTGACCCTTTGAAGAGCATCCCACCCAGACCCACACCCCACCCTATCCCTAGAAACCTGCATTTCTCACAGGTAATCCACCAAGACTGCACATTCCTAGACACTATGAGCAATTCAGCATGGCCAATCCACCTAAACTGCACATTTTTGGACTATGGTAGGAAACCAGAGCACCCAGAAGAAACCCACTCAGACATGGGGAGAACATGCAAAGCCTACACAGAGAGTCGCCTGAGGGTGAAATTGAATCCACGTGCCTGGCACTGTGAAGCAGCAGTGCTAACCACTAAGCCATTGTGCCCCCCCACATCATGCTTCAATTATGTTGCATGCCATGATATAATGATGATGACATGAGCATGACCCTTTAAGGTATATCACCTTGCTGAGGTGAGACTTAATACAACATTTCATTCCTTCTGAGGAAAAGAAATCCGAGACAGAAGTCAGTTATCATAGGCATATGTTGTCAATTCACAATTGCACAGACGTGTAAAAGCTTAATAATTTAAACTTTGCTGTAATGTTTTGAAGATTTGACAACTTATCCTAATCTAGAGATTGAATACTGTTCTGAAGAGGTTTGTGCTCTTCTTGTTTCCCCGAGGAAGATAATTTGTTTATCTTCTGCTGGTTACTGTCACTCAGCATCATTGCACAATCATTATGGTAGGGAGTTTTCTTCCTCTACCACTGATTGTGTGCTTGATGTATTGTATATTGGTTTGTGCTGGCTTTTGTTCCTCCTAAATGTAGTACCATGATCAGTAATTCCTTCATAAAATCTGGGCTGTTTGCATCTCTTTAAAACCTTTGCCGGTATCCAGGATTTTGTGACTGGATTTCTGACACATTCTCTCCATCCAATGCTTATCTGTGGAAATTTCTATCTGCTCACTTAGTGTCATAGCGTCACGCAATATGGAAACAGACTTTTCGGTCCATGTCAAACATAATCCTAAACTAAACTAGTCTCACCTGCCTGCTCCTGGCCCATTTCCCTCCAAACCTTTCCTTTTCATGCACTTATGCAAATGTATTTTGAAAATTTTAATTGTACCCACATCAACCACTTCATCAGGAAGTACATTCCACACTCTCTGTGTAAAAAAATTGCCCCCCGTGTTTTTTAAATCTGTCTCACCTTAAAAATGTTCCCCTTAGTCTTAAATCTCCATCCTAGGGAATATACACCTGTCATTAACCCTATCTATGCCCCTCATTATTTTATAAACTTCGATAAGGTCAACTCTGAACTTCCTACGCTCCAATGAAAAATCTCCCAGCCTATCCAGCCTTTCTTTATAACTCGAACCTTCCATACCTGGCAACATCCTCGTAAATCTCTTCTGAACCCTGTCCAGCTTAACCATATCCTTCTATAAAAGGGCTACAAGATTGGACACACTATTCCAGAAGAATCACTTAGACCATAAGACAGAGGTACAGAAATTCGGCCATTCAGCCCATTGAGTCTGCTCCGCCACACAATCATGAAGGATACGTTTCTTGAACCCATTCTCCTCCTTTCTCCCTGTAACCCTTGACCCCCTTGATACTCAAGGACCCATCCATCTCAGTCTTAAACATACTCAATGACCTGCCCTCCACAGCCTTCTGTAGCAATGAATTCCATAGATTCATCACTCTCTGGCTGAAGAAGTTTCTCTTTATCCCTGTTTTCAAAGGTCTTCCCTTTACTCTAAGGCTATGCCCTCAGGTCCTAGTCTATCCTACCAATGGGAACATCTTCCTAACACCTACTCTGTCCAGGCCATGCAGTATTCTGTATGTTTCAATTAGGTTCCCCCCCCCAAATCATTCTAAACTCCGAGTATAGATCCAGAGTCCTCAAACGTTCCTCATATGTTGAGCTTTTCATTCCTGGGACCATTCTCATGAACATCCTCCGAACATGCTCTAAGGGCAGTACATCCTTCCTGAGATATGGGGCCCAAAACTGCTCACAATACTCCAAATGTGTTCTGATCAGAGCCTTATAGACCCTCAGGACTACATCCCTGCTTTTATATTCAAGTCCTCTCAAAATAGATGCCATCATTGCATTTGCTTTCCTAACTACTGACGCAACCTGCAAGTTCACCTTGAGAGAATCCTGGACTACAACTCCCAAGTCTCTTAGCACTTCAAACTTCCGAATTTTCTCCCCATTTAGAAAACAGTCCATACCTGTATTCTTCTTACCAAAGTGCATGACCTCACACTTTCCCATGCTGTACTCCATCTGTCATTTTTTTGCTGACTCTCCTCACGTGTCCAAATCCTTCTGCAGCTTTCCTGCCTCTTCAATGCTACCTGTTCTCTCTACCTAACTTTGTATGATCTGCAAACATAGCCAGAATGCCCTCAGTTCCTTTATCTACACCGTTAATGATTAAACTAAAAAATCGTGATTCCCAACACTGAGCCTTGCTGAATACCACTTGTCACTACTTGCCATCCTGAGAAGGACTCTTTTATCCCCAGCCTCTGCTTCCTTCCAGACAGCCAAGCTCTATCATGCTAGCAGCTTGCCTCTATCACCATGAGCCCTTATCTTACACAGTAGCTTCCTGTGCAACACCTTGTCAAAGGCCTTCTTGAATTTCAGGTAGATAATGTCCATTGGCTCTCCTTGGTCTAACCTGCTTTTTACTTCCTCAAAGAATTCTAGCAGATTTGTCAGGCTTGACCTCCCCTTGATGAAACCATGCTGACTTTGACCTATTTTGCCATATACTTCAAAATATTTAGAAATCTCATCCTTCATAATGGATTCCATGATGTTACCCACAACTGAGGTTAGGCTAATCAGACTATAATTTTCCTTCTTTTGCCTTACTCCATTTTTAAACAGGGGTGTCATGTTAACAATTTTCCAGTTCTCTGGGACCCTCCCTGATTCTAGTGATTCCTGAAAGATCACCACTAACACCTCCACTATCGCTTCAGCTATCTTCCTTAGCACTCTGGAGTGTAGTCCATCTGATCCAGGTGACTTATCCACCTTCAGGCCATTCAGTTTTTGGCCATTGTGGCCAACCTTCTCTCTAATATTCTTTGCAGCTGTGCCACCAAGGTCTGAGTGTGGTAGCAACTTCCCGAATTAGGTCAATGCTGTGATTGGCATGCTGATGCAAAATCATTGAGCAGTTAATCGAAGCCATGCAGTTGAGAGTGAATATTGAACATGATATGATATGATATAATTATTGACGATCTTTAAATCTTGTGATATATTTACTTCAGTTCCTGAAACATATGAATGACACTTGGTCACAGAGTACTGAAGAATTCAATGAACTTTTATTACAGCAATACCTACAATGTTTTTCTAACCAAGCTAAGAAATTCAGATGTAATGGCGCTTGCTTCCTCAGTGTGTCATGATGCAAGAGGATTCGGTAAGTTGGACTGCGCAATCTTTTATACCATTAAGTCACAAGCCATGGTAGGGTAATGATGTTGTAGGCATGGCCCTTACAAGATATAACACAACAAAGGAAGCCACCAAATTGCTGGTAAGCATGAAACATTTTCAGCTGACAGCTGGATACAAATATGCGAATAAATAAAAATTTCTGTTGATTCATTAATCATTTGACTGACCATCCATCTCTGAAACAGGACAATATCCATCAACACACATATTCATCAAGAACTTCATTTAAGTAAAAATAATTTGTTTTCCGATATCAATGTTGCGCATTAAAAATT
The DNA here is from genome assembly GCF_037043375.1 of Chiloscyllium plagiosum. Taxonomy (NCBI): domain Eukaryota; kingdom Metazoa; phylum Chordata; class Chondrichthyes; order Orectolobiformes; family Hemiscylliidae; genus Chiloscyllium; species Chiloscyllium plagiosum. Next base: position 32,712,412 of record NW_028270159.1, on the reverse strand, counting down.
TATGTGGTCAGCCGCCCTTTACTTGCTTATTGTATAATTGCAGATTGATCTGATTACGATCCACAAAAGAGTTCTTCCTGTTGATGCTGGATTCAACAATTATTCAAGAAACGTTTGGCAGTTCTGACACTCACAGTTACGTGGGTCAAATTGTAACAGTCCAGTCTCAGGTTCGAAGGATTCATCACAGTTATTTGTAGCTCCAGTAAGATGACAGTTTGCTTTCATTTAAATAATGCTTGTCACATTGGCTGTTAGCTTTACTCAGTGTGGATTTAGTGTGGCAGAGGCTACTGTCAAAAATTGACATCTTGAATTCAGGATTTTGTAAATCCGAGTGCTAATGCTGTATCATTCGCATCATTGATCAATCACTATATATGCATTCTTACTTAGTGTTGATGAGCATTATCTATCAATGGCCATTGTTCCTGCTGCACTACTTTTTTAGCTGCTGTATACAAAAAAGCACTTTAATTAGCTGAATGTGGGACATCCAGATGTCAAATCCAGACTGTAATCCACCCACTGTAATCTACTGAGATGCATGGCTGTTAAGAAGCTGCAGTTCCTATTCATCGCTTGGAGCAGAATTCTTAAGTTTACCAAATTTCAGTAAATAAATTAACAGTTTGTGTTTGATTTGTTGTGAAAGGAGCACCTTGCATCTCCCACCTGCATGAAGGTCACTATTAAATAGGGAGATTTTCTTTTTAAATCTGGAGTTTTTATGAAATAAATCAATATACCTTGACTCCAACAGAAGTGGTACATAGAACATAGAACAGTACAGCACAGTGTGGGGCCCTTCGGCTTTTTATCCTACTCAAAGATCAGACTAACCTACATACCCTTCATTTTACTATCTTCTATGTGCCTATCCATGAGTCACTTAAATGTCCCTAATGTTCTACTACAGTTACTGGCAGTGCATTCCACACACCCACCATTCTCTGGCAAAGAACCTAGCTTTGACATCTGCCCTAAACCTTGCCCCAATTATCTTAAAATTGTGATAGACATTTCTGCCATGGGAAGAAGTCTCTGGCTATCCTCTCAATATCTTGGACTCCTCTATCTAGTCACCTCTCATCCTACTATGCTTGTATGAGAAAAGACCTAGCGCCCTAAACTTTTCTTCATAAGACATGCCCTCTAGTGCAGGCAGCATCCTGGTAAATCTCCTCTGCACCCTCACAAAGTCTTCCACATCTTTCCTATAATGAGGCAACTAGAACTGAATACAAATTCCAAGTGCATCTAATTCCTAATGCATCTCGTCGTTCCTATTAGATGAAGAAATTTGGTCACCCAAAAATACCAAAATAGAATGTTCCATAGAGACATAAAATTCAAAATGCTTTGAAATATGTGACAGGTTAAAGTGAGTTTATGTTTAATATTGTTGAAAATTTACTTGGAAAAGACAGATATGTGTCCACAGTAGAATTATATGAGCACTGAGTAAACCAATTCAGTTCAGTAACTTTCCTTTAATATCCTAACTTTGACCATAGAAGTTAAAATAAGTGCATCCTCAAGAAAAAAACCTTAAACAGCAGTGTGAATTACCCACAGACTGGTGTATAATGTAGCAGGAAATTAAATCACTTTATATTAATTTATTACTTGTCTGAAAATAATGTTACACATGACCTGGTTTACTCATAAGTCTTTACATATATTCAGTCAATTTTGTTTTATTTGTTAACAGCTTTCTATCAGTACAGAGTGTCTCAGAGTTAGGCCTAATTAGGTTCAGTTGATGGGGTGGGTCACTGCTGATTTCTATTCTCAGCACTGAACATGCTGGAAGATTCATAATGATTGTCAGCAGATGGGATAAAAACTAGTATCAGTGCTAACATTGAGCAATTCATCTATCAGCATCATCTCATTTGAAGCTCATCAGGAGAATGAAAGGGAGATGATGCTATGCATTTCACTTTACTTTGGTCTAAGGACATGTTCATCACATCCTTCTCTGCTCTGTCTACAAGGCCCCAGTCATATGTTGCACGATGTGATCCAAATTTTCTAACAAGTACATCATTTCCTTTCTTCATTGTTTCCTTCCTTTCTTCTGCTGTGTTAATCAGAATTGCCGATCATTGTAACAGGTTCCTGGCTAGCAAGGAGAGAGCGCACTTCTAATGCTCGCATCGAATCTCGTGAAAGGTGCACCTTTCCACCTGGTCATCCCCTATACTGACTTGAGTACACCTCGCTCATAAAGACAAGTGAGATCAGTGTAAGGCTGATAAGTATAACATGACCAGGCCCACCATTCGAAAGAACTCTGTTCATTGCACAAACCACACCTTACATTATGTAAAGTTGGAAATTAAAATGCCACTTTTCCAAATGAGTGGTTTTTTTAAATCTAAAATAATTAATTATTCAAAATTAGCAGACTCGTTTTGACCAACTAATCATCTGGTATATGTGTACTAACCACCCAGGAAATCATCCAATGTTCAAGCTTTTATCTTACTTAGTAGCTTTGCAGTCAGAGTCCATTTTTAATTTCAAAAATATATTCATAAAAAAACCTATATATACATATATAGTCTCTACAACAGTTTGATTTTGTACAGTAGCATATGAAGATAACAGACAAACATTGGAGTTTGACGCTATCCAACAAACAAACCAAAAGCATCTTTTATCTGTGCAAGATTATATTTACATATACTTGAAGTAACGGGAGAGTCCAGTAATTGACCAGACTCCCATTTAACTTTGGCAGAAAGACCACAGAATCCATTGTTATGCTAATTCAAGCACTGCTACACACATGGAAAGGTACTCAAGTCTGATTGTTAAGCTGGAGACTGTTTAGAAGAGATTTATCTGGATGTTGCCAGAAATTAAGGGTTTGAGTTATAAGGAGATGCTGGAGAGGTTGGGACTTTATTGTACTGGAGTGTAGGAGGTTGAGGGGTAACCTTATAGAAGTTTATAAAATCATGAGGGCTATAGACAAGGTGAATGGCAGATGTCTTTTCCCTGGGGTGGGCATTTCATGATGAGGGGGCATATTCTTAAGGTGAGAGGAGAAAGATTTTAAAAAGGCAAGTGGCACCTTTTTCACACAGAGAGTGGTCAGTGTGTGGAATGAACTTCTGGAGGAAATGGTGGATGCAGGTACAGATACAACATTTAAAAGCCATTCAGATAAGTACATGAATAAGAAATATTTGGAGAGACATGGGCCAAGCAGAGGCAGGTGGGAACAGTTTAGTTTGGGATTGTAGTCGGCATGGACTGGTTGGACCGAAGGGTCTGTTTCCATGCTGTATGACTCTTTTTACAAAGAACCTAATTAATTGAGACAGAAAATTCAATCTGAAAACTGGAAAAGAATTTATAAGCAAAAATCAGATTGTTTGAACTGATTTCTGAAAAGACACTGCATGACAAACTAACTAATTTCTTATAATCGGAATAAGGTTACTCCTCTGGAAAATTTACTAAAGATGGACATCACCTAGAATCGTCTTGAAATGACAAATTTGTAATTTCAGTAGCTAATCAAGGATTAATCAAGAATACAAACGAAATATAAATGAGATGGTATTTCAACAATAAATTGGTGAATTAACCTCGATGGATTTCCATGCATTCAATGCCAGATGTTCAGTGCATCTTGTAACCAGTAGGGAGAGCTGTCTGCATGTACTGCATATCAAGATGAAAATCAAATTGATTTCAACCAGATGTAAGATGAAATTTTACCAGCACAACATGCAAATTATCAGTGCAGCTCCATCAGTTTCTGAGAGAGATGAACAATGAAGCCTTACCGGTAGAAAAACTAGCCACCTCAAAGCAACACGAGTGAGCTGCTTTGATAGGGTTCGAATGCAGCAGGACAAGTCAACACCAATCACATTTTAGGGAACTGGGTAAAGCAAGGGCTATAAAAATCCTTTAACGAGTCCTTTTTGCATTTCAGAAGGCGATGTGATAAAATTTGCCATTGGCTATATTTCATTGCAGCTGTAAACTAGTATCTGGCTGCTAATTATAGAGTCATAAAGATGTACAGCATGGAAACAGATCCTTCGGTCCAACCCGTCCATGCCGACCAATCTAGTCCCACCTGCCAGCCCCCGGCCCATATCCCTCCAAACCCTCCCTATTCTTCTTCTCTAATTATTTATTATTTGCAATTATTACTTCCATTAAAATTTCCAATGAATTAAACCTAATATAAACCACGAGAGCTGAATAAGGAGCACCAGCTCAAATGAATGAATGAATGTAAGAGAGAGAACTTATACCAGGTTTCAAGGCAGAATTATGGAAACAAATATCTTGAAATCATTTATGAAACAGTGAGTTGTTTGATGGAAATGAAGGACTGTTGGTACTAACTGGAATAATCATCTTCATTTTCACCTTTCTTTTACATATGCAGTAATATTTTATTGAATTTTGTTTTTGCTGCTGTGTATGTTTTGACTATTTCTGCACCAAATACTTAATTTGCTTAGCTTGAATCTAAGATTAATATATAAATTATAGTAAAAATGACACCTCTGTTGCTGGGAGCAAATCAAATGAAAAAGCAACACATTTGTAGTACACTGGATGGAGTGAAATATTGGGCTGGATTTTTCCAAAATTTGTGCGAACTGTCAGTTTTGGGGTGTTTCCTGGAGGGTTTTGGGGCGAGGGCCCAAATAGGTTATCATGCACAATTTAATGTGCTCATCTCATTGACTATTCTCCACACCCTCCATGACACCAGCCTCACACTATGTTGTGCTCACCAACAGTGGAAGTATTCACTGTTACTGGAATCTTGAGGCAATCCTGCCTGCCACCGCCACATTTGTAGCACAGATCTGCATCAGGTTAAATGCCTCAAAGCCAGGAATTGGGCTCTTTAGTTGGCAGTATGTGAAGGTTTGCAATAGAGAGAGAGAAAGAAAGGAAAATTAGGACCCCATTATGCTGATGGTGATCTAGGTAGATAGGGAGTGCAGAGGAGAGCTGGCCTCTTTCCTCAGGGCTGCCAGAGGAGACCATGGCACCCGCCAGCCTGCTCCAAAGTTGCCACCTGTGTCAGTGTCGTGCCCACATTCTGGAGGTCTGTCTAGCATTGCTGCAAGAAGGTTAATGATATCCAGTCTTCCACAAAGATAAGCTCCACCACCTTTTCTCTGCTTCCCCATACTCACCTGGGAGAAAATGAAGACTGCAGATGCTGGAGATCAGAGTCATAATGTAGGGTGCTGAAAAAGCACAGCCAGTCAGGCAGCATCCAAGGAGCAGGAGAGTCAACATTTGAGCATCAGGATGAAGAGCTTATGCTCGAAACGTCGACTCTCCTACTCCTCGGATGCTGCCTGACTGGCTGTGCTTTTCCAGCAGCCCACTTTTTGATTCTGCCCCATACTCACTCCAACTCAGCAACTGCACCCACCTTCCAATGAAGTACAAGCTCCACCGCTCTCAGTGTTGTATTCAGCATCTTTCCTCTCGCGCGCGCACACACACACACACACACACACCACGAACCCCAGTCACCATCTGCCTCTTCCCTCACCCGGGATACCGCACTACCTTTCCTCCATCTGCACTTGCAATAACGCAGGTGAGAAGTTATAGCATTGATGATATTATTTCTGCTTCACAGCGATCAAGAAGATGACTTTGTATTGATCAATGGCATGGCCAACATTGCTTGTGACTAGGATTCTTATTCAATGTAGTTCATCATTACATGCCATTGGCATGCAGGATTCTGCCTTTTTCTAAAGAACCTGTTTGGATATTTATTACTCACCTGTCTAGCAGGTGGGACATGAACCAGGCATGCAGGCCCAGAGGTAGGGACACTACCACTGCACCAACATTTTCATCATCTTTATTATGAGACTGATGGATCATTAACCTGTACTTGCTCTGTGATAGTGATTCCCTTGCAGTTTCCATTGACAAAGACTGTTACAGTGTCGGCTGAGCAGAACCGTCTTTCACAGCAACCTCATAGAGTCATAGAGATGTACAGCATGGAAACAGACCCTTCGGTCCAACCCATCCATGCCGACCAGATATCCCAACCAATTTAGTCCCACCTGCCAGCATCCTGCCCACATCCCTCCATACCCTTCCTATTCATATACACATCCAGATGCCTTTTAAATGTTGCAATTGTACCAGCCTCCACCACTTCCTCTGGCAGCTCATTCCATACACGTACCATCCCTGCATGAAAAGGTTGCCCCTTAGGTATCTTTTATATCTTTCCCCTCTCACCCTAAACCTATGCCCTCTAGTTCTGGACTCCCCCACCCTAGAGAAAAGACCTTGTCTGTTTATCTTATCCATGCCCCTCATGATTTTATAAACCTCTATAAGGTCATCCCACAGCCTCCAACACTCCAGGGAAAACAGCCCTAACCTGTTCAGCCTCTCCCCATAGCTCAAATCCTCCAAACCTGGCAACATCCTAGTATATCTTTTCTGAACCCTTTCAAGTTTCACAACATCCTTCCAATAGGAAGGAGAGCAGAATTGCATGCAATATTCCAACAGTGGCCTAACCAATGTCCTGTACAGCTGCAACATGACCTCCCAACTCCTGTACTCAATACTGTGACCAATAAAGGAAAGCATACCAAAAGCCTTCTTCACTATCTTATCTACCTCCGACTCTACTTTCAAGGAGGTAGATGCACTCCAAGGTTTCTATGTTCAACAACACTCCCTAGGACCTTTCCATTAGTGGGCGGCACGGTGGCACAGTGGTTAGCACTGCTGCCTCACAGCGCCAGAGACCCAGGTTCAATTCCCGCCTCAGGCGACTGACCTTATAGAGGTTTGCACGTTCTCCCCGTGTCTGCGTGGGTTTCCTCTGGGTGCTCCGGTTTCCTCCCACAGTCCAAAGATGTGCAGGTCAGGTGAATTGGCCATGCTAAATTGCCCGTAGTGTTAGGTAAGGGGTAAATGTAGGGGTATGGGTGGGTTGCGCTTCGGCAGGGCGGTGTGGACTTGATGGGCCGAAGGGCCTGTTTCCACACTGTAAGTAATCTAATCTAATTACGTGTATAAATCCTGCTCAGATTTGCTTTCCCAAAATGCAGCACCTCTCATTTATCTAAATTAAACTCCATCTGCCACTCCTCAGCCCATTGGCCCATCTGATCAAGATCCCGTTGTAATCTGAGGTAACTTTCTTCACTATCCACTACACCTCATATTTGTCTGCATATGTATGGATGCTCAAAGTTGCTTTCAGCTTGAACCTGTAATAACAGTGAGTGCTGACAGCCTTAGTGTAGCAAAATCGGAGCCACTATACCTCAATCTTGCCCATAGATAGGCAGGATTGTTTCATACATTGGCATTATTTAATTAGACAGAACTAGTTCTCTATAACCCAACCCTACTAGATGTTAGATTGTAACTGTTTGAGCCACCTTCATTCAGGAGTTTAAACAGCCAGCAGAAAGAATAAACATCCCATAAACCTAAACTGGATATAAATACAAGTTCCTGAGGTGAAGTAGCAGCATATTAATTCATAGAATTCTCTGCTTTAATAACTGCAACAACAATTCATCACAGTAAAAATCTCAAAAAAAGGTTACGCTAGTATTATATTTGGTTTATTGGAAAATGAAAAGCACTAATTCTGTACAAATACATTAATGATGTTAAAAGCCATTTACAAAGCTATATAATAAACTGTACAAACAACAGAAACAGTTTCATGTGAGTTATATAGTGCCATAATAATTAGTTTGACTATAAACAATTGAATTTACAAAAAGGAAAAGTCACGCTATTGACGCACAGTCTGGCAGAGAGGAAGGGAAACTGATAGCAGAGTACTTGCTGCACAATCCTGGCACTGAACAAATCGACAAGGTACACCTCACGAGAAAAGAATCGAGAAATTAACAAATTCAGCCAAGCAGAGAGTAAAGGTGAGATCAAACTGTGTTTCTTCAACTGCTTGCACAGCTGTGACATGTTTAATGGGTCGTGAGATGCATTCTTCAATGGGTTATTATATTACAGATCTCTAACAAAAAACAAATTCTGATGTGCCTTCCTTTACCCATCACTTGGTCCCGCCATGGCCCACTGGTACATGTTGTGGAATTAATTCAGAAGAGAGTGTCAGGCTTATTTTTAACTCGCTGAATTGGGTGGCTGTGGATATGTCACAATTTGCCATGAGGAAGACTATATTCATTGATCACAAAATGATCCCCACTGTAAAGGTCAGTCTGTCAGCCACTTCAATGCCCCTTCTGTGGTCCATCACCACTGGGGTTCAACTTAGGCAAGGATGGTTGGTGTTAGGATCATTGGAAAGTGATGCCAAAGCAATAATGTAATGCCTTTCAGAAAGAAAGAATCTTTGTTTCCCAAATTAGAATTAATAGGTAAACTAAGTTTTTAAGTAGTTAGATACTGTGAAGTGGTTTATTTGTAACCATTCACAGAACATGATAGAAAGATTGTACAGATGTCACTGTAATATTTAGGCCTGTTTGATGAGATACAATTTCTAATTCATTCCTGCATGAAAGGTTTGCATTTCTGAAACAGATTATTGTATTTCAAAATTGTTCATAACAAACTGCTTTGAAGTAAAGCAACTATTCTTATGATAACAATACAGGGAATAAAGTTTCTTCCTCCCTTACAAATACCTTTGCAGTTCCAGTTTAAATCTGGATGCATGCTTGGCTTTCCTATAAATTTGAGAAACCACCTTTTGATCTGGTGCCATTAGAAAACTGGGTGCAACTCCCACGCAAAATTCTGTATGCAGCAATAACACAAAGAGTAAGGATGTTAGAAATTGTGCATGGAAAACACATTATATATACGTCGTGGTCACAGGAATCTTTACCAAGGGTTCCCTTCTGGCCTTAAGTTGCTTCTTCATTCAACACATCAACATTCAGCTGGGAGAGCTCGCAGATTGAACCGGGGGGGGGGGGGTTTGGGATTGTAATAATTAGGTATTTTGAGTGGTGCAGACATTATGGGCCAAAGGGTATTTTCCTATGCTGTAGATCTCAATGACTCTACAATGCCACTAATGTCCCTGCCCCAAAAGATGTCCAGGGGTAACTTTGGGATCAGGTGTGACCATCAGAGGCAATATGTTACTGTGCTAATTTTTGCTCCTCAAAGTGATAGAACTTATTCTCAAATTTCATTTGCCTGCAAATTCCCAGCGGGATAGTACAAAACCCATCACAGCACCAGAAGATTCCTGATTGTTGCATTCTCTAAAGTTGTTTGGTTGTCATAGTAACACCTAATGCACTTCATTCCTGTTCAAGGGTGTTGCTACTTTTATTTTAATGCTTTTCTAATGTGGATTCTGAGGAACCTGGAGCCTTCGGCTGGCTCCCAGGATTTACAATTTGAAATTCATCTTATAATCTATTATTCTAGTGGTAGACTTGGTCCACGACTGCAGTCAAGATAAGAGAATTGAATCAAAGTAGCATTAATACAAGAACAGCCGATGTGAGACCTCAAGAGTATTTGTATGGGAACATTGGAAGAAGCTCACTAGCATGTTAATGAACATTCTGAAATTTATGGCTTACTTACATAAAGTGCTTTGAGAAGCAGCTCTGCAATTCTATACCATGCTGTGGAAACAATCCATTTATATTAATCAGACAGCATCCACAGCACAGGACTAATGGAAAACAACCATCCTTAAACTTATTACATATGAACAGCTGTTTTTAGACATTTCAATAAATACTTGCAGGGAAAAAATTTGCAGGGTAATGGTGAAAGGAAAGTGGGATGAATTAGATAGCTACTTCAAAGAGGTGGTACAGGCACAATGAGTTGAATGGTCTTCAGCTTTTTCACATAATTCTGTGACTCTGTTCATCCTACTTAACAAGAGATTGACTAGATGAGGCTGAACTCTGGAGTTTTAAAAATGAGAGGCAATTTCATTGAAACAGAAGATTTTGGAAGGCATTGAATGGCTAAATACTGAGAGACTGTTTCCCCCGAGCTAGTGAGCAAAGAACTAGGAGTCTTAGGATAAGAAATCCACAGAAGTGTGGAGAAGTGTATTCATGTAGAGGGCAATGGACTTTCAGAACTTTCTACTCCAGATGGTCATGATGCTCAGTCATTGAGTATACTTAAGCCTAAGATGGATAGGAAATCAAGGACTAGGGTAAGGAAATAAAGTTTGATACCAAAGATTTCCTTTGATCTTACTGAATGGTTGAGTAGACTTAAGGGACCTTATGTCCCAGTATTTCATAGGTTGAACATTTATACATTGAATGGGTCCCTATGCCTTCAAACATGTACAAAAGGATATATTATTTAACTTATGGTAGTGCTGCTAAAGAAATGTCATTGTTTGCCGTACTGTTTAGTAATTTGCTGAAGCATGACAACAGTAAGAAACAAAGTAGCTGAAACCCACGAGACAAAAGGCTGGTACTTCTCCCATACACCTCCCTGTAATAAAATGTTGGGTGATAATCTTTTTTAACACAGAATTTAATTCTGTGCATACCTTTTGAAGCAGAGTCCTTGTAGCAGCTTGCCTCAGACTATGGCAATTTGCCTGATGGTCTTTGAAGCTTATCACTTTTATGAACTTCGAGCTGCACTTTATGGAAGTGGCCACCAGGTGTCATCGGATATTCAAATCTACCCAGTTTTTATATTCCAACTTGAGGAATGTATCAATGCACAAGTTGGGATTTTGAAATCATTGTGATATTGCACAACTGTGCTCTCACTACATCACATGTCACAATCACCACTGTGTCACAAAGCAGTAATGAGCTGTGTTAACAGCATTATACACTACAAAAGAGAGAGTGGAACACATGAATGCAGTTTGCACAGTATTATGACATCATCTTCAATCTTCATTTTGAGGGGCTGGTGTCTATCCCCTAATACACTTGGCTATGTCTCAGTATATACAAACAGTATTCTACCTATGTTGCCCAAATTTGAATCCACTCGAACTGCAGGATTTTCCAATAGGCATCGCTGCAGATTTCATTGGTGAATGAGATTGTAACGAAATGATAGACTGCTCAAACTTGCTAAGGTGGTGAGGACATTTATTTCCCTAGGTGTAGAGAAACTAGGCAAGTCTGTCCTGTCTGTGTATGATAGCACACCTGTAAATGTTCCTATTGGCAGCAGAGGCTTCTGCCTTCGGTGCCTCAAAGAATGAAGAAGAGATGAAGAACAGATTCATGATTTAGCTATAAACAGTGAACAGGAGAAATTTCCCTTTAATATTCTTACACTGGGGGTCAAAATAACAATGCTGTAAACTACATGTAGAAGCAGAACCTGTGGATATTATGTTGACTGTGACTTATGTTTGTGTGTGTTCGTGTGTGTGGGTGTGTGAATGGGTGTGTGGGTGTGGGTGTGTGAATGGGTGTGTGTGGGTGTGTTCGTGTGTGTGGGGGTGTGAATGTGTGTGTGGGTGTGTTCGTGTGTGAGGGGGTGTGTGAATGTGTGTGTGGGTGTGTGTTCGTGTGGGTGTGTGTGAATGTGTGTGTGTGTGAATGTGTGTGTATTTGCGTGTGTATGTGACTGGATATGTGTGTGTGAATGTACGTACGTGTGTGTGCGTGCGTGAGTTGAATGTGTGTGTGTGTATGTGTGTGCGTGTGAGTGTGGTGTTTTCCTTCAAAAGATTTCATGCTTCTAAGCAAGAAGTTTCTGTTGTGTTTGGAACTCGCTTCACATAGACCAGAAAATCTGCGTGTTGCCGCCCAAGGGGATTTATACGGCAACTGCGCGACTCAGAATGGGGTGGGCATCCCTCTTCACATCTTCGGGGCTCTTGGTATCCTCTTAAGTTGACCCATTGCCCTTACACTTGGCATGCCTTCTGAATCTTTGAGCCTCTGCAGTAGTGATGGAGGTATGCAGCATTAGAGAACTAACCCAATTCAGTGTGCTATTGTAACTTGAACGCACAACTGACTTTAACAGAAATGTACCAATCAAGTTGACGAGAGTTTCCACTTGGGGTTGGTCATTTCCTGGAAGTTTCAGCCTCTGATCTCACACCCCCAGTCACTCCATCCAGTCAACTAGCAGTTCCCTTAATCTGAGCGGAGTTACCAATGAAGATGTAAAAACCGAACAAACTAAAGGAACAAATGCAGGCTGCAATCCCAGTACCTTCAGCGGTCTCCAGGAGGTTAACCACCAACTCCTGCAGCATCGACAAATCGAATGGGAATAAAACACTCTCTGAAGGAAAGCCTAGACATTTTCATTTTGCTGTTTAAGGCAGACTGTGCAAACGGGATGTCTGAGCGTCGACAAGTCACTAAGTAAATCTGGAAATGCCTCCGCCCCCCCCCACATCGCCACAGTCCCACAACCTGCACCTCCCCTTCGCCACCTCTGCAGTAGAGTGAGGGAAGAACAATGTCCGAAAATGCTTTAAGGCGCAAACAAACACAGTCCTAGCTGCAGCTCTATCTCCATATCTGCTATGATCGCAGTGTTTCCGGGTGGTGCTATGTGCAGTGAAGATGAACCTGTTGGTCTCCTAACATGCTTTAACGTTAATCCTGGCTCAGGTTAATTAGGGAAGCACATTGGATGTGTAACCACTTACAGAAAGAACGGTACAGATTGTACTTGCCGTACACGGGCATCATTCAGAAAAGTGAAATTAAATGGAAAAAGCTGAAACCAAAACCTGGATTCTGCACATGCACAAATTTACATTTTCTTCTCATTGCGGATTCTACTGAGCAGAACTACTGTCAGCCAGCGCAGACAGCATGTGGTCCTTGAGAAAGAAACGGTGTAAATGCAGCAGCTGGAGACTCATTACTTCTTTGTGTCTGTTGTAAAGCCTGGAGTTTTAATGAGGGTACATTATCATAGTTTTTTTCAAAGATACGTTCGTTAGCAGCAGTGTTCAGCAGCAGTGGTTCTTAAAGTGCTACATTGAATTCTGTTACCAGGAAATCAATGTAATCTCTCTCTTTGGTTTTAAACGCTTCTGCTATTCTTCTTGCAGCTTCTTTGTGTTCTTTTCCGCAAAGTGCAATTCCGTTGACCTCCAAAATCACATGGCCAACTTTCAACTTCCCACAATTATGTGCTGATCCTCCCCTCTGGGAAAAGCAAATGGCAGATGTATTATTTGGGTGAATTCATATGCAGTCTCCGTTTAATGTGCGAGTTATCAATTTGTCTTTAAAACGAGTCTATGAAGAAGGTTCGTAAACTCGTAAACTGCTATGTCTTCTTGATAAAGGGTTTCCATTAAATGTGTGGCGTTAATAACAAGGCAAAGATCACACATATATCATGTTGCACCTTAGATGCTATATTGTAAAGTTAATCCCTTCGACTGGGAATTTGAGTCCCAGACATCTTTCCTCCACATTTTCTTGCTTTTGATTGTGGAATCACAGAATCCCTACTGTGTGGAAACAGGCCTTTTGGCTCATTGAATCCACCCTCCGAAGAGCAGCCCACCCAGATCCACCCGTCTACTCTATCCCTGTAACCCTGCCTTTCCCATGGCTAATCCACTAGTCTGTACATCCACAGTCACTCTGGGCAATTTAGCACGGCCAATCCACCTAACCTGCACATTTCTGGACTGTGGGAGGAAACCCACACAGACATGGAGAGAATGTGCAAACTCCACACAGACATCACCATGAATCGAAACCCGGTCCCTGGTGCTGTGAGGCAGCAGTGCTAACTACTGAGCCACTGTGCCGCCCCATTACATGAGTTTTGGAAGTCTTCTCACAGGTTGGTATACACAAAACAACCAGGATAAAAATGCCCCCATTCTCCACCATGATGAGGAGCTGGTATGTTAATTCCTACCTATCCTTCAATACGATAGTGGACCTTGGGTTGGAACATTTTTTGGCATCTGGTGTTGAACAGCAATACTTCCAGACCTGGTATAGCTCAAGCAGACGTTCATTAAAATGTATCATAATCCATCCAAATTGGCCTGATTTTAACTCTTCTGTTGTATTAGGTAATGGTTCTGAAAGGGTTAATTTTGGAGACTACACTAAGCTCCACCCAATTGACAATACCTCAAGGGAAAAGGTGGAACATTGTAGGACTTTGTTGGATGAGGATCGATATCGACATATCTTCCAAAAGTCTTAGTGTCAAAAACTTATGAATGGAACTTGTATGTGATTGTTATCAGGTAATAAACTCCATCTTGTTAAGGATGAGAGTCTATTCTCATTAAGACTCACAAATGGTTTTCCCCTGCCGCTGCAAACCATGTAGGCCCTCAGATCCAGTCAAGGAAAGAAGATGCTGACAGCAAACAACTCCAAACACAAATTGGTATGTGGTTGGAATCACAGAACATGCAACAATTCAATACCGGTCCTCCTGCACAGAGTTAAAATCAGGTTCAAAGCATGCCTCCAGGGTGTGAGACAAGGAGAACCAACAGCCAGGTCCCAGGGCGAAGGAGCCTGCTGTGTTCAGGCCCTGGGGGGGTTGGGTCACTGGGCAAGGGGTGAGATCGCTGTGCTCGGATCAGGCACTTGGGACCTGGGCCAGGAGTAGTACTTGGGCCCATGTTTTTTGTCTCTTGTCCCTGCACATGTCCACATCGACCTCAACAGAGCACATCCTGACCTGCTACGACATGAGCACACCAGTGTGGCTTCCTTCACTGAGCTCGTCAAACATGTGCCAAGATATGCATAAGTAAAGAGTTTACTGTGAGTATGCATCACTCAAGGTCAGGGGACGATGATGGTGATCCAAACAGTGAACACAGAAGCCTGGTTGGCCTCAAGCCAAGTGCAGATGCCAGATTTTATAAAGTAATGCATTAATTAATTAGAGTCATAGGTTGGATCATGCATTCCTAGAATTTTGTTTGATTTAATGAAAACAATGGTTGCTTTACTATTACATCTATGGTTCCTTGCTTACGACTGTGCATCACATCATGAATGGTAAACTGCCAACCAAGCAGCACTCCCAGACTGATCATTTACCTGTATGGTAACGATTCGGGGTAATGGCTGGCGTGTGTTAGCTCCTCCTTCAATGGCAATGCCCAGAGTGGGTGCACTTTTCGGGACTCTCACCAACACCGAGGTTGGCTCCAATAAACCAGGCTGTGACAGAAATCAAACATTCATCGGTTAGTAAAACGAACACCTGTAAATTAGTTCATTCTTCTCCCTTCTGCTCAGCTGATATCAAAAGTCAGAATTAGTCGTGCCTGTCTGAAGGATGTTCGTTGCAAAATGCTTCCCCCTTTTATTATGAAAGTGCTCGCAGATACTGGGCTCCAACTGCGGTACTCTGTCAGGGAATGTCAACAGGTCTTTGAACAGGGGAAAGGTTCCCCACAACCAAGCCTGGCCCATACCTGCAAATGTCCCAGAGAGAGCCACTCGGCTTCACAGCCTTTGTTCCAGGGTTGCTCAACTCTGAAGGCCCAAGGCAACACATCTGGAGAGTCAAAGTGACAGGACAATCGGAAATGCCTGTGGAATGGTGAGATTGAAAATGTTGACATAGGAATCAAGTGGGGTACCAGAAGCCCACCCTGTCGAGAACAATCTCAACAGTTGGTCAGTTAGTGGCCAGAGGCTGTGCTGATCTTTTAATTAAGGATAGCCGGAGGGCTCTTAAAGCTGGAGGATCTCCTACTGTTATCTTTTCAGGTACAAAGTGCCTGTTCACACCGACAGTCCAACGATAAATTCTGACTGCACACACTCAGTTCCCTTACCTTCCAGAATGTATTTGTTCATACACATACTCAATATAAAGCTAATCTACTTTGCATACAGTGTTCTCCTCTTTGCTAATCTTTTTTTTTTAAAGATACTTTTATTGAAAAAGGGATTTTTAAAATTACATGAAACCAAAAGCAATGCAAATCAAAACAATACAAAAGGAACAGAAGTACACTCATGTACATATACGTATAAATAAATAAATAATACAGCATGGTGTGACAAAACAATAACTCTCGATCATTGAGAGCATTAACTTGCACATACTCTTATGTTCATAATTCTTCCTCTCAGGGTGTTAGATTCATTAAACATGACTGTCATGGCTATATAAAAGCCCCTTTGTGTATGCTGGATGTGTCTGTGTCCAGGTTATCTTAAAAGGGCTGCCACGTCTGATAAAAGTTCTCAGTTTTTTGGTATACCATACTTGTAAGAAAATCCAGAGAACATGGGTCCTGTTGCAAACCGAAATCTTGCTTGTGTTTCCCCAAATATTCTCCCATGCCTCAGCAGAGATCTCGACTCCCAGCTCTCTCTCCCAGACGTTACAAAGCCTTTTGTTCTCACCCGAGGAGCCACCCCCCCCCCCCAATAGGTGATAGACAGTGCCGACAGTGAGTGTGTTCATAGCGCTAAGCATTCTTTTCTCTGTGTCAGATCTATAATGGTTGGTTAGAAGTATAGTTCTTTTTTGGATGAAATCCCTGATTTGGAAAAAAAACTGAAGAGGCCTTTGCAAGGTAGTTTGTACTTCTGAGTTAACTGATCAAAGGACATCATTGCTTCCCCCTCAAATAAGTCACCCAGGCAAGACACACCCCTAGCTGCCCAGCATTTAAACCTGGAAACCATTGTCCCCAGTTGGAAGCCTGGTATGCCAACTATAGGGGTAAGAAATGATGTTTTGGTTATGTTGTCCTCACTCTGCCACACTGCCCTCCATGCTTTAATGATATTAATAATTATTGGATTATGGCAATATTCTTTAACTGTCCTCATTTTGTCCAAGAACTGCAGACGAAGCTTTTTTTTTTACATTTGTAGGGTGTTTGTTAGCTTGTTAATACTATTTAAGTTTACTGCAGAGATTTCACTGCTACTGCACATGCTCCTAAGTGTCGGCAGACATAGCCTTTTGGTTAAGCTGGAGAAAGAGTGCTGCCATTTTGAGAAGCCGTCTCTCCAATCTTGTAATGCTTTAAGTGAAAAGTACAAACAACAGTTGGATCATCACTCCAGAAGACTGTCATGCTCAGCTGGACACTGGCCTCTTGGTCTGGTACAGGTAGCTCAGCTGTTCCCTGAAGCCTCCAATGGTAGTGGTGATTGGGTTGGCAGTGATGTGGCTTGGTTTGTCATAGTAAGGTTAGTGAAGCTTTTCAATAAAACTTAATTGGCTTCCCACACAATCGGGTAGCTCCCCTCATCACCACCACCACCCTACTCTCAGGGACATGGGGACAGGGAGAGAGATGGTGACTTGATGGGGAGTTGAATTGATCCCTATCAAACTCTCCCAAAATTCAGTCCTTGGAATTAACATTAACACTGGGGGGAGAAAATTGATGGAGAAAATTCACATGAACATTGAATGCAATAAAACCTTGGCTCACTGCTTGCTGAAACCTGTCAGTTTCTATCAGTGGCTGCTTGCATTGGCTTCTACCGTCAAAGGTAGGGCAAGGAGACAAATCCCAACTCCACCTGAGCTGGTTGGGCAGTGCACCTGTACAATTGGCATGAATCTAATCAACTGTGCTAATCTGCTCCTTCCAGAGAGAACTACAGCCCTGGTACCATTTCATTTTCTATGTTTAAGAATGAAAATATTTCTACTTGGTGGAACTGGACTGTTGTTTGTTCCTGCATCGCTGGCTGGGCCAGCACATTTACTTATCCCTAATCACCTGTGAGAATAGGTGGTGAACTGTCTTCTTGAATTACTGCAGTCTATGTGGTGTCAGTACCCCCTCAGTGTCATTGGGAAGGGAGTTCCAGGATTTTCCTCGTGATAGTGAAGGAACGGTGATATATTTCTGGGTCAGGATTTTTCTGGCTTAGAGGGGAACTTGCAGATGGTGGTGTTCCCATGAGCCTACAGCCTTCATATTTCTATGTGGTCAAGTTGTATGGTTAAAAGGTTCTATGCAAGAGCTTTGGTAGGCTGCTGCAGTGTACTTTATACATGGTACAGACTGCTGCCACTGTGCGTCAATGATGGAGAGAGTGATGGGGTGCTGATCAGGCTGGTTGCTTTACCTTGAAAGGTATTGAGCTTCTTGAATATTGTCTAGGCATTGCTGTGTATGGAGGGCCTCTGTATCTGAGGAATTGCAAATGGTGCTGAACATTGTCCCATTATTAGAAAACATCCTGTTTTCTGGCCCTATGGTGGGCAGAAAGGCATTAATGAAACAGATGAATATGGTTGGCCATGAAATACTATCCTGAGGAACTCACTGTCTCTTGTGGCACAGTGGTAGTGTCCCTATCTCTGAGTCAGGAGGCCCGTGTTCAGGTCCCATCTGCCCTGGATGTATGCTATAACATGTCTGAACAGGTGGATGAAAAAAATCTACCCTGAGGAACTTAACGGTTCTTCTGACACAGTGGTAGTGTCCCTTACCCTGGGAAGGGGGCCTGGATTCAAATCCCATTTGCTACTCTGGTATGTTACTACATACGATTCCGACCAGTGGAGAGTTTTCCCCCGATTCCTATTGGCTTCACTTTTGCTCGAGCTGCTAGTCAAATCGTGCCTTGAAGAGCAGTCACCCTCACATCTCATTGGAGTTTAGTTCTTTTGCCCAAGCTTGGACCAAGGATGCAATGAGTTCATTTGCTGAGCAGCCACAATGGAATCTATGCCCATTGAGGAGAGACTGCAGAAATCCCAGCTATTGGAACAGTATCAGATCCTGCCACTTAAGCCAAATGCCAGAATGGCTGCTAATCTCTTAGTCTCCCAATCAACTCTTTGCTGAAAATTGCAGATGCTAGATTTTGTTTCTGTATTTGTTGAATGTTACTGCTACTAACAACATAGGCACCAATTCGTCACCTGAAAATCCACCCTGACTATTCAATGATCATTTTACTGATCAAAGATATTTCAGAGTAGGCGACTTCTCCCTGCCCCCAATAGAAAAGGGACTGAATAATAAGAGAGTATGCTTTGCCTGTGTGGATGTTGTGGCTATTTCAGAGACTTGGGTAGATTAGGGACAGGAATGGTTATTGCAGGTTCCTGGATTTAGATGTTTCAGTAAGAACAGAGGAAATGGTAAAAAAAATGGGGTGGGGGGGGAGCAGTGTGGCACTCTTAGTCAAGGATAGTATTATGGTTGCAGAAAGGACATTTGAAGACTCACCTACTGAGGTAGTATGGGCTGAGATTAGAAACAAGAAAGGAGGTTACCATGTTGGGAGTTATCTATTGGCCTTCAAATAGTTCCTGAGATTTAGAGGATAGGATAGCAAAGATGATCCTCAATAGGAGCGAAAGTGACAGGGTGGTTGTTATGGGGGACCTGGCTGGGAATACTATAGTTTAAGTATGTTAGATGGGTCAGTTTTTGTCCAATGTGTGCAGGAGGGTAGACAGGCCAACAAGGGGCAAGGCCACATTAGATTTGATACTGGGTATTGAAACTGGTCAAGTGTTAGTTTTGGAGGTAGATGAGCTCTTTGGTGATAGTGACCATTATTTGGTTATGTTTACTTTAGCGAAAGAAAGGGATAGGTATATACTGCAGGGCAAGAGTTATGGCTGGGGGAAAGGCAATTATGATGCGATTAGGCAAGATTTAGGATGCATAGGATGGGGAAGGAAACTGCAGGGGATGGGAACAATTGAAATGTGGAGCTTATTCAAGGATCAGCTACTGCAGGTCCTTGATATGTACCGGTCAGGCAGGGAGGAAGTTGTCGAATGTGGGAGCTGTGGGTTACTAAGGAAATTGAATCTCTTGTCAAGAAGAAGAAGGCTTATGTTAGGATGAGGTGTGATGGTTCAGTTAGGGCACTTGAGAGTTACAAGCTTGCCAGGAAAGACCTAAGAGAGAGCTAAGAAGAGTCAGGAGGGGACATGAGAAGTCATTAGCAGATAGGATCAAGGAAAACCCTAAGGCTTCCTATAGGTATGTCAGGAATAAAAGAATGACTAGAGAAAGATGAGGACCAAACAAGCATAGTCGTGGGAAGTTGTGCGTGAAATAAGAGGAGAAAGGGGAAATGCTAAATGAATACTTTTAATTGGTATTCACACTAGAAAAAGACAATGTAATCAAGGATAATACTGAGATACAGACTACTAGGCTAGATGGGATTGAGGTGTATATAAGGAGGAGGTGTTAGCAATTCTGGAAAGTGTAAAAATAGATAAGTCCCCTGGGCCAGATGGGATTTATCCTAGGATTCTCTGGGAAGCCAGGGAGGAGATTGCCAAGCCTTTGACTTTGATCTTTATGTTGTCATCATCTACAGGAATAGTGTTAAGGAGACTGGAGGATAGAAATTTTGTTCCCTTGTTCAAGAAGGGGAGTAGAGGCAACCCTGGAAATTATAGACCAGTGAGCCTTGCTTCTGTTGTGGGTAAAGTGTTGGAAAGGGTTATAAGAGATAGGATTTGTCATCATCTAGAAAGGAAGAAGTCGATTATGGATAGTCAACACAGTTTTGTGAAGTGTAGGTCGTGCCTCACAAACCTTATTGAGGTCTTTGACAAGGTGACCAAACAGGTGGTTGGGGGTACAGCAGTTGATGTGGTGTATATGTATTTCAGTAAGGCATTTGATAAGGTTCCCCATGGTCGGCTATTGCACAAAATAGGGAGGCATGGGATTGAGGGTGATTTAGTGGCTTGGATCAGAAATTGGCTAGCTGAAAGAAGCCAGAAGGTGGTGATTAATGGGAAATATTCATCCTGGAGTTCAGTTACTAGTAGTGTACCACAAGGATCTGTTTTGGGTCCACTGTTGTTTGTCATTTTTATAAATGTCCTGGATGAGGGCATAAAAGGATGGGTTAGTAAATTTGTGGATGACACT
This sequence comes from Chiloscyllium plagiosum, assembly GCF_037043375.1. Lineage (NCBI taxonomy): Eukaryota > Metazoa > Chordata > Chondrichthyes > Orectolobiformes > Hemiscylliidae > Chiloscyllium > Chiloscyllium plagiosum. Next base: position 32,691,585 of record NW_028270159.1, on the reverse strand, counting down.
AAGGTCAGTCGAGTTGTGGGTAGTGAAGGATGTTGTAGGTTACTGAAAGATGTAGATAAGCTGCAGAACTGGGCTGAGAAGTGGCAAATGGAGTTTAATTTGGAAAAATGTGAGATGATTCACTTTGGAAGGAGTAACATAAAAGCAGAGTACTGGGTTAACGGTAAGATTCTTGGTAGTGTAGATGAGCAGAGAGATCTCTGTGTCCAGGTACATAGATCCTTGAAAGTTGCCACCCAGGTTGATAGGGTTGTTAAGAAGGCATATGGTGTGTTAGCTTTTACTTGTAGAGAGATTGAGTTTTGGAGCCATGAGGTCATACCGCAGCTGTACAAAACTGTGGTGTGGCCACATTTGGAGTATTGTGGACAGTTATGGTCACTGCATTATTGGAAGGATATGGAGGCTTTGGAAAGGGTTAAGAGGAGATTTACTAGGATATTGCTCATTACGGAGCTTAAGGGCTTACGAGGAATGGCTGAGGGACTTGAGGCTGTTTTCATTAGAGAGAAGAAGGTTGAGAGGTGACTTAATAGAGACATATAAGATAATCAGAGTGTTAGATAGAGTGGATATTGAGACCCTTTTTCCTTTTGGCGATGGCTAGTACAACAGGACATAGCTTTAAACTAAGGGGTGATAGATATAGGACAGATGTCAGAGGTAGTTTCTTTATTCAGAGAGTAATAGGGGCGTGTAATACACTGCTTGCAACAGTAGTAGACTCTCCAACTGTAAGGGCATTTAAATGGTCATTGGAATGGCATGTGGACAAGAATGGAATAGTATAGGTTAGATAGGCTTCAGATTAGTTCCAGAGTTCGGCGCAACATCGAAGGCAGAAGGGCCTGTACTGTGCTGTGATGTTCTATGTTATATATCGCATTGGCTGTGTTAGTGTAGCCAGGAGGTTGTTAAGGCTGCATTCTGAGGACACCTTTCACCAGGCTAATTGTAGGCTGCTGGATCCTTCTGAAAGTTATTTTAAATACATTCAATTAATGACAAGGAAGTATCATCTCAACTACATTCCTTATCAATATGCAATGTTGATCTTCTAAATTCTGACGGTGCGCAAGATTTGAACACAAACAAGTTAAAAAAAACCTAATTAATTGTACCACTAATCAGTTTTAAAGGAAACATTCTAATTGGATGAGGATTACACGCCGTCAAATCTCAAAGGAGACATTTGGTTAAATCCTTGCCACACTGTTACATAAAACTCTCAACCTGTTGCCAAGCTACAGTGCTCAAAAGCTTCAGTTATGCAGGAAATACATAAACCTCGATTATTTGTACGAACACTTATTTAAAGTGGTCAGACAAGTCTATTGAACCAGGACCACTCTGATTTTCTGACTATGTGTGGGTGTTATCTTTTCAGGGTAGCTTATGTTTCCCTGGTTTTAATTTATACGTCAAATATCACCCCGGGTGGTTTCAGAAAATCTGTTCAGGAAATGACAGCCTCACAAACAGGCTCATATTCTTCTCAATTGTTACATGTCATGTGCTTTCAGATACTTTGGAAAGATTTGATATGATATTTTATTTATGTCAATTTTTCTTTACTTCAAATCTCCAGAGGAAAGCTGGTGGTGTCACTGGATTCCACAAGCATTAAGGCTTAAAAATAAGAGCTTTGAACATTCCTTAAATATCCTTACAGAGCTCATGGAGATGAAATAAGAAAGGTCATTGGCAATTAGCTAGAGTATGAGAGATCTCTCTAATAGAACTGAATCTTAGTTTGTAGACTTTGCTGGTTAAAACCAAACCCAGGAACATCGTTAATGAGGGCTGTAGAATGCACTGCTTCAGAGACTTGACATGGCGTGTGGTAAAATGGGGCCAGGACCAGACATAATGGATGCCACAAGACAGGATGGTGTAAATCCCTGAAAAAGACTTGACATAACTTGGACTTAGCCAAAACAATAAGATTCAACTCGTTATAACTAATCAAAAGAATGGACATAAAGCGAGGTATTGGTAGCTGGTGGATTTCTGAGCAATGTGCCTTATGAGACACATTTTAAAAAATTGCCATCTCCTCAAAATATAACCTAAGTTAGGCCTATCTGTCTTTTGAACTCAATGCCTCCATCCCAGGTGTAATTCTGATGGAATGTTACTGGACGTTCTCGAAGATTGACCTTTCTCTTGACGGTTTCTGTCGCACTTCTTTCATTTTCTCAGCTTAAGCCCAATGGAAACCTGTAGGATGAGTTAATCTTCCTGCAACCAATCTGGTAAACTCTGGCAAGCTCACATTGAGTTTCCAATAGCTGAGTAAGACCCATGCACCTAGAATGAGCTACACATTGACCCACACCCAATTGAAAAATATAACAGTTTGCTTCTTCTCTGTTTAGGGCTTTTGACCTGCCTTTTGAAACAGCTGCCTGACAATTGATACCTTGTGCAGCATTCCTCCTGACTTAGTAACGTACAGCTTCAGTGAAACCACAAGAGAGTTCCAGTCATGAGTCAGGATGTCACGAGACTGAAGCTTTATGATATAACTGGAAGCGGATACTGCAAAAAACATTGTCTGTTAGCAGCCAACAGGTTTAAACATAAAACAGTATGGGGGGGAGCAAATAAGCGTTGGTGAATGTAGAGCTATTTCTTATAATAATATGACAAATTGTCGATGGAATAATTTTACTGATTTTACATTTTGTTTAGCTAATGTCAGGGATTGTTTTCATTTGTTGGAGATAGTGGGTGGGGACAGGTAATCTATACAGACCAGTCACACAGGAAACATACAAAGAGTGTACACAGGGGGCTGCATGGTGGCTCAGTGGTTAGCACTGCTGCCTCACAGCACCGCTGCCTCACAGCACCAGGGACCTGGGTTCGATTCCAGCCCCAGGTGATTGTCTGTGTGGAGTTTGAGTGTCCTCCCTGAGTCTGTGGGGGTTTGCTCCAGTTTCCTCCCACAGTCTAAAGACATGCAGCTCAGATGTACTGGCCATGGTAAGTTCGCCTGTAGTGTCTAGGGATGTGCAGGCTGGATTAGCCATGGGAAATGCAAGATTATAGGGAATGGGGTAGTTGCTGGACAGCCTGCTCTTTGGAGGGTCAGTGCGGACTCAAATGGCCTGATTCCACACTGTAGTGACTCTGTGATGTTGTTAACTTGGCATTTCCCCATTTTAAATATTGTCTGACTCCAATCCAAGAGAATATCTAATGTTTTGACTGACGTTAGTTCTTCAGGCCTTGGGTATGAATTCACTATGGTGTTATAAACATTCAGCCGTAACGTTCCTGTTTATGGTAATCTCGTTTTTTTATCATGCAGCTGAACATCAAGCTTCTTTAAATAAGAAATGTACTGAGGAATGGGAATTAGACATGTTGGTTTTCTCAGCTCAGGATTATGTAATTAAACCAGGGACTGAATTTTAATGGAAGTGATTATATTCATTATGCTTGGCCCAGGTGAGAATTTCTGTGTATTTCAATGATATGACATTTAAACAGTAGAACAATGCACTCAACAGAAAATGTGTTGGTTTTCCCACTGTTGAACTTGTATTTACAAATACCTCAACCTTTGTCTTTTCAATTACAATGAAGTCTGATATTTTTCTGATTTGTTCCTGACAAACCTTCCTCAAGAATGACAATAGCAACTAAAATGGAACAGAGTTGTACACAAGGGGCCAAATTTTCATTTAGATGGCTCTACCTCAGCCATTTTAGCTCAGGATGAAAACGACCAATGGAAACTTTCAAGTGAGGGAGGAATGGATTGTCAACAACACATCCTGAGCAGTACGTACATCTGGATTAAAGTGTTGCCGATTTCTCTGAACAAGGCAATTCACGGGCTGATATCACGAGTCTGTAAATCCTCACTAAGTCTGTGAAATAAATTCAGTCATCTGCAGTGTGTTCTTTCTAAAGAGTTGCATTTTAGCTGAACTGCCATATGAAACAGGCAATAAATATTAACCTTTCCAACAAAGTCCATGTGTAAAAATGTGCGCATGCTTGTAAAAACAACTGAAAAATTAAAGTTAACCTTCCATGAGAGATAAATTACAATATAATCATTATTACCATTGTGCCAATATTACTGTTTTGTGATGTTATTTAAGATTTTATTTTGTAAAACAAGAATAAATCTCTGAGAAAACTAATGCGACAGCAGGTGGTGCAGTTATTGCTGCAATTAAACCTCCCTGTACCACTGAAAATAGTGGAATTGTAGCGGAGCCATCTGAACAGATGGGTTGGGACATTTTCAAGCAACAAAGCCTGAGCTCTCAGCGGTGAGCCAGGTAAGATTTGTAGCCGGTGGCTCCACGCCCCAGTGATGCAGCTGTGAGCACAACAGGCCTCCCCTCAGGCTCAAACTGCTCCACAGATGGATTTTTCCACCACTCCAAGGCATGTACGAGCTTCAATCCTCACTTTGCTGTCTGTATCTCGGGTGTCCTCCATGCTGAGGCGGATTTGTGCTTTTCTTTTCTGTCTGAGCTGCAGCCACCTATCTCAATGGGCTGTCAGTTTTGCAAAGCTGTGGGCTCTTTGAGTGGGCCTCAAGAACCCAACTCCCTCCTTAACTGAACTGGGCTCCTGGACCTTTTAATTGGCCACTTTTGGGAGGATCACACAGATCGTCACAGACCAGTAGAAACAATGACAGCTTATTTGCAAAGAGAAGAAGATTTCACCGTTTGTTTGTCTGTTTGACAACAGGATTGTATTTACATACAAAAAGGGGATGCAATTTTTTATTTCAACTTGGACTTCTTGAATCTTTTGACCTTGCTATCCCTGAGACCCAATCCTCACACACTGACAATGTGCAGGAAAGGATAGGGACTTGAAGCTTCCTGAATGCCTTTGAAAGGAAACAGTATACTGTGGAAAATATGAAATTTCTTTCAAATGTCTGTGGCATCTGTAATTGTTTGAAAAAAAATTTGAAAATGACTGTAAAGTTTGCATCAATGACAAAGGAATCAATTGTAATTTTCATGGATAATAAGCATTATATTCCATGTGACATGGTGACCTTTGACATGGAAGCAGTTCCAACTGGGAGGCTATTATCAACAAAAATCAATCATAAAGTACAGCTACTAGCAGGTAAGGTGGAGAGAGAAGGCACAAATACAGACACAAAAAGGAAGCAGAGACAGACAGCGAGAAACATGAGACTACCTGTGAGGAGAAGGAGCAGATCTCTGTCAGGACAAAGCTAGTTCTTTTGCTTGGCATAAAAGCTCTGTTAGTACTTTGGAGATGCTGGATGTTTTCCCAGATCTTGCTGAATTATGTAACTGTATAACTAGGTGGATCAAATGTCTGCAGGTTATGATTAATGTTGTGTTAGTAATATAGAAGGGCTCATGCCCAAAATGTCGATTCTCCTGCTCCTTGGATGCCGCCTGACCTGCTGCACTTTTCCAGCAACACGTTTTCAGCTCTGATCTCCACAGTATCTGCAGGCCTCACTTTCTCTTAGTAATATCTTTGTTGCATTGACTATTTAAAGTGACATTTACTATAAGTATCATTTGTTTGCTACTTCATGTTGAATTAATTTTACTGTATTTCTGATTTATGTTGAAATGAAAGTTAATCTTGTTAGTAAGTTCTTCATTTGGGAGTTATTTGGTAAACTTGGTTATTTTATAGTTTTTCAACAGGCATCATAATATCGACTTGTTGCTGCATTTTTAAAATTTAAAGCGAACAGTTCAAGCAGCAAGAATCTACAAAAGGCAGCAGTCTAATTATCAAATAGATGTCACAGCCTTAGTCCATCTTAGGTGACATTTTAACTTAAGATAGATTAAGGTGGGAGCTGCCATTTATTGGAGGCAAGTCACTCTTCCAAATCTAGTTGTGGGTGAACTGGCTTTCTTTTAGGTCTTGGGACCAAAACCAAATAGTTAATTTTATACCTATTAGGTGTTGAATAACATTCAAGAATAACATTCTTCTCTGTTCAGTCAAATTGGACTAAGCTGAAACTGTCATTGTGGAGGTGCATAAAACATGTGTCACTGTACAAAGCAATATTAATTTTATAAAATAACGGTCCAGAACCAGCCTTCACCACCCTGCTATCTGAGCTCCAACACAAGAGTCCTATCTGAAGCCTCATTTAATTCTTTAGAAATGTGGGCATCACTAAAATTTATGGCTCATCACTAATTGCCTTTGAGAAGGTAGACTCTTGCTGCTTGAATTTTTCACTTTAAATTTTAAAGATGCAGCAACAGGTTGATATTACAATCCCTGTTGGGAAAGTATAAAATAACCAAGTTTACAAATAACTCCCAAATGAAGTTCTTGAACTGCTGCAGTCCATGTGGTGTAGCCATACCCACAGTGCTGCTCTGAGAGGGAATGCCAGAGTAGGTCCAAGTCAGGACAGTATCTGTCTTGGTGAGGTGGGAACTTGTAAATAACAGTGCTCTCATACATCTTCTAGGTTTGTCCCATCAGGATGGTAGAGGTTGTGGATTTGGAAGCTGCTGTTAAAGAAGCTTTGTCAACTTGCTGCAGCATACCTGGTAGATGGTACGCTCTGTGGCCGTTGTGCACTATTGGTGGAAGGAGAAAACGTGATTTCAATTAAGTGGCTGCTTTGATCTGGATGGTGTTGGAGCTTCTTGAATGTTGTTGGAGCTGCACCCATATAAGGCAAGTGGAGAATATTTTATTGCAGTCCTGACTTTGCCCATGTAGACGGTGGCCAGGCTTTGGAGACAACACATTCAATAGGATCTATCCTTCCTTTTTAAATTCAAGCAGGTGATTGTTCTTCCACTACCCCACTCACACTGCCTGCTGATTTATTCAGTTGGAATTGACAGAGCAGTGCAAGTGCACACCATGGGTCCTGTGCTGTCAATGTTTTGGATGCTGCTATTAAAGGAAAGCTGTGGTAGAAGAAAGGAAATGGAGTACTGATGCAAAACAGGGGAAAACAAATGAAAGAAAACATTTGATTTATATACTGCCTGTCAGGACCTTGGGATGTCTCAAAGAACTTTACAGCCAATGATAAACAATGATAACAGCAAGTTAAGGAAACAGATATCCTTTGACAGTTTGTTGATGTAGAGCTGCATGATTGAGTTGTTGATGGTATTATCATTTGTAATCACCACAGCCCCTTGACAAGTATACAAGTATGGTTGTTCCTTGACCATTATTGTATCTAGTGCAAATTAAACCTCTTCCAGTTACTGCTGCTTTGCCTGTCTTAGTTATTTAGTTTAACATTGCCTGTTTGTGAATGAGGAAACAGTTATATTAATTACAGGAAATCTGGAATATTGATTCAGTCTGCTTGCAGCCTGAGAAACAAATGATGACCATTCTTTACAATAAAAAAACTTATTACACACTGACATATTTTGTTATGAAGATGTATGATCCAAATATATAATATTTACGTGTGATTGACTGGACAGAAGTATATCATGAACTTTTCCAAAGAACACTTTATAATAAAAGAAACACTGCCTGCAGACACAATTCTGCATTTTGCAAGAAATTTGCTGCTTGTGTGAAGAGACCAAGTCTGCAACGTTTACAGAGGGAGGACACATGACCCAGTTTGTAGGTGAAAAAGGATTTTGGATTTAAACGGAGAGGCAGAGGTATCTGTGGCTATAGTCTTTGGCCACTTTCTCTGAAAGCCCTCTCATCAAAGTTTTTGTGAGTTATCAAGTCACTGGAAAACCTCCAGTGTTTGGGGTGTTTGTAAACAAAGAGTTTGGAATCTACCACCATTGTCTCCAGAAATGTGAATTCAACCAGCCAGAAATCATTTAGGAAGAAATGTCAGTGCCAATAGTTTGTTTAGAAAGTGATTTTGGCTGGAGACCAGCAATTGGAACAACTGTAAATAATTATTTTTCTGAATATAAATTCAATATATGTCGTGTGTATGTGTGTGTGGTTTGCAACTTAAATATTTACACAGCCACATCTTTGCTTGAGTAAATTTTGTTTGCAATAAACTTGTTCTTTATTTGTTCATGAGGCTGATATTGAGCTACATGAACTGTGACATAACTGGCAATATTTCCTCCCTTTTAAAACTCCGATTTTGTTATGACCAGGTGAGGATTGGGACAAAGATAGGAATTGATTTACTCTTCCCCAACTTAATTGTAATAATAGTATCACACTTCTGAAGAGTTCAATGGAATAAACTCTTTCCAGGTATCTCAACTGGCAACCAGGTGTTATAATAAACGACTAAAAACATTTTCAATACTGGTTACAGTAAACAAGAGTATAAGTGCAAATTGCTGGTTTTCCCAGAACACAAGTTTTGAGAAAGAGAACCAGTAATATCTTAGCTATTAACTGGGAAACTCTCCTGTTTCATCAGTGAATTGTCCAGCCAATCATTCACCATATGAACGAAAGACATTTTGGATTAAATGATTTCATGAGATGTTAGTCATAATACTAAGTAATGTTTCAGCAAAAGAGCTCTTCTGGAGGACATAGGATATTACACACAGGATATTCCATCCTATATTATGGTGAATGAAGGGTTGATTGGACAGGATTTATAACACAAGTAGCGTGTCATAATGAAAAGTCAAATGACTATGGAAATTATTAATGTGATTCAAAGCCCCTGAAAGTGATTTAAAATGCGCAAAAAGCAGCTCAGGAGACCATGAAATTGAAATTAATTACCATTGACAATTAGGGATAATGAAATATGAGAAAGCTGCAACAAAGCTGACTTGCTTTGTATGTCATCCCTTCCAACTTAATTACATTATCTTCAAACTTGGACAAATAATACACCAATATCATATGCCAGGATTTCAGGATTCTTTTTGTCATTAAGAGTCATAGAATCATACAGCATAGAAACAGACCCTTTGGTCTAACCAGTCCATGCCGAACATATTCTCAAACTCAACTATTCCCACCTGCGTGCTCCTGGCCCATATCCCACCAAACCATTCCTATTCATGTACATACTTAAGTGTTTTTTAAACATTGCAACTGAGCCCACATCCACCACTTCCTCAGGAAACTCATTCCACAAGCCTACCACCCTCCATGTAAAATTATTGCCCCATGTCTTTTTTAAATCTCTCTCCTCTCACCTTGAAAATATGCCCCTAGTCTTGAAATCCCCCATCCTAGGGGAAGACACCTACTATTAACCCTGTCTATACCCCTCATTATTTTATAAACCTCTGTAAGGTCACCTCTCAACCTCCTACACTCCAGTGAAAAATGTCCCAATCTACTTAGCCTTTTTTTTTTCTCATTCAAACCTTCTATATTTGTCAACATTCTGGTAAATCTCTTATGAATCTTCTTCAGCTTAATAGTAGCCTTCCACTAACAGGGCGACCAGAACTGAACACAGCACTCTAGAAAAAGGCCTCACTACTGCCCTGTACAATCTCCCCATTACTTCCCAGCTCCTATCCTCAAAGCACTGAGCAATGAAGGCAAGCATGCTAAATGCCTTCTTAATCACCCAGTCTACAAATGATGCAAACTTCAAATAATAATGCACCTAAACTCCTATGTGCCTCTGAGCTACAACACTACCCAAGGCCCTACCATTATTGTATAAGCCCTACCCTTGTTTATTATACCAAAATGCTGTACCTTGCATTTATCCAGATTGACCTCCACCTGCCATTTTTCAGCCCCTTGACCCATTTGATCATGAACCTTTTGTAATCTTAGAAAATTATTTCCACTGGCTACTATGCCACCAATTTTAGTGTCATCTCAAGCTTACTAACCATGTCTTCCATATCCTCATCCAACTCATTTACATAAATGACGAACACGAGGACCCAGAACCGATCCCTGCGACAGGCCTCCAGTCAAAAAAGCAACCTTCTACCACCATGTTCTGACTTCTGCTGTAATTAATGCCCAGGAAATTGCTGGCGTCATTTATGGTAGAGTGCTGATTCCCATGCTCAAGCAAGGGAAACCTGGAACTTCATCCTCATTGTCAATCAGAAGGCTCAGTGGTAGAAGCTTACACTGGTTCCTGCATTAATCTTCAGGTACAATCCGGCAGTGAGAAATATAGTAGACAGGACTTTGGAAACAGGAAGCAGGGCAAGGTGTTTGGAGATAAGGGGAGGATGGTGTGATGGAAGTACATCTGGGTTTAGGATGTATGAGGGTTTCCTGAATGTCAGAGTTGGGTGTGAGGCAGGAGATCTTTAGATCAAGAGTGGTGGTCATTCAATGTTGAGAAGCTGAGTTTTCCAACCGTAGTGCTTTGCATTTGGTTACCAAGAGTTAATGAGTACTGGTGTCATCTGTCTTGACCACAAACCAAATTTGTAAGGAGGAAATCGTATCTCACTAACTTGATTGACTTTTTGCAGAAGGGACAAAGAGGATTGAGGAAGGCAGTGTGGTGAACATTGACTATATGGACTTCAGCAAGACCTTCAACAATGTTCCGCACTGTAGTTGGTTAGCAAGGTTAGATCACATGGAACCCAGGGAGAGCTAGCCAATTGGATACAAAGTTGACTTGAAGGTAGGAACCAGAGGGTGGTAGTGGTGGGTTGCATTTCAGATGAGGGGCCGATAACCAGCAGTGAGCCACAAGGATTGGTGCTGCATCCACTGCTTTTATATAAATGTTATTTATATAAATGGCCTGGATGTGAACATAGGAGGAATGGTTAGTAGGTTTGCACCGAACTTGGTGGTGTAGTGGACAGGGAAGAAGGTTAACTCAAAGTACAATAGGATCTTGATTAGATGGATCGATGCACTGAGGAGTGACAGATGGAGTTCAATTTAGATAAATGTGAGGTGCTGCATTATGGAAAGACAAATCAAGGCAGGAATCATAAACTTAATGGGAAGGCCCTGGGTAGTGTTGCTGAACAAAGAAACCCTTGAGGTTCACAGTTCCTTGAAAGTGGAGACACAGTTAGATAAGGTAGTGAGGGTGGTGTTTGGTATTCTTGCTTTTATTGGTCAATTCATTGAATATAGGAGTTGTAGCTATACAGGACATTGGTTAGGCCAATTCATGAGAGCCATGAGTTGGGTGAATAGCCAAGGTCTTTTTTCCCAGGGTAGGGGAATACAAAACTAGAGGGCATAGGTTTAAGGTGAGAGGGGAAAGATATAAAAGGGACCTAAGGAGCAACATTTTCATTCAGAGGGTGGTGCATGTAAGAAATGAGCTGCCAGAGTGGTGGAGGCTGGTATAGCTACAACATTTAAAAGCGATCTGGATGGGTACCTGAATAGGAAGGGCTTAGAGGGATTTGGATCAAGATTGGAGTGGTGCTGGAAAAGCACAGCAGATCAGGCAGCATCTGAGGAGGAGGAAAATCAGTGTTTTGGACAAAAGCCTGATGAAGGGCTTTTGCCTGAAACGTCAATTTTCCTGCTCCTCGGATGCTGTCCGACCTGCTGTGCATTTCCAGCACCACTTGAATCTTGACTCTAATCTCCAGCATCTGCAGTACCCACTTCTGCCTTAGAGGGATACAGGCCAAATACTGGCAAATGCACCTAGATTAATTTAGGATATCTTGTTGGCATGGTCTGTTTTCTTGCTATACAACTTCATGACTCTATAACAGAAAGAGACATTAGGCCAGTTATTTCCATTTAATGCATGCTTCTGATGGGGATAATGGAGACCTCTTTATGACTGTTACTGTCTGGCAGTATCCTCAGTAGAAACGTGCAGGTACAGCATGACTCCAATTTGGATACAAGGCGGCACTGATTGTTCTGAAATCCTACTTGCTATGGAGTTGAACTTCTATCTCAAATGTTCTTATGTTTTACAGATTCTGACATGTTAGTGCTCATTTGTCTCTTGGATGACACAACAAGAATTCTGTTGCAAGGACAATTTTGTTGGGCTTTAGCATATATCATTTCCAGCTGACAGACAGAACATCTTTCTGTTTTGGTAAGCCCTGTTTACTTACTTCTCCAAGGAGAAAATGAGGACTGCAGATGCTGGAGATCAGAGCTGAAAAAGTGTTGCTGGAAAAGCGCAGCAGGTCAGGCAGCATCCAAGGAGCAGGAGAATCGACGTTTCGGGCATGACCCCTTCTTCAGGAATGAGGAGGGTGTGCCAAGCAGGCTAAGATAAAAGGTAGGGAGGAGGGACTTGGAGGAGGGGCGTTGGAAATGCGATAGGTGGAAGGTGGTTAAGGTGAAGTTGATAGGCCGGAGTGGGGGTGGGGGAGGAGAGGTCAGGAAGAAGATTACAGGATAGGAAGGTGGTGCTGCATTCGAGAGTTGGGACTGAGACAAGGTGGGGGGAGGGGAAATGAGGAAACTGGAGAAATCCGAGTTCATCCCTTGTGGTTGGAGGGTTCCCAGGCGGAAGATGAGGCGCTCTTCCTCCAGCCTTCATGTTGCTATGGTCTGGCGATGGAGGAGTCCAAAGACCTGCATGTCCTTGGTGGAGTGGGAGGGGGAGTTGAAGTGTTGAGCCACGGGGTGGTTGGGTTGGTTGGTCCGGGTGTCCCAGAGGTGTTCTCTGAAAGGTTCCGCAAGTAGGCGGCCTGTCTGCCCAATATAGGGGAGGCCACAATCGGGTGCAGCGGATGCAGTAAATGATGTGTGTGGAGGTGCAGGTGAATTTGTGGCGGATATGGAAGGATCCCTTGGGGCCTTGGAGGGAAGTAATGGAGGAGGTGTGGGCGCAAGTTTTGCATTTCTTGCGGTTGCAGGGGAAGATGCCAGGAGTGGAGGTTGGGTTGGTGGGGGGTGTGGACCTGACGAGGGAGTCATGGAGGGAGTGGTCTTTTTGGAACATTAATAGGGGAGGGGAGGGAAATATATCCCTGGTGGTGGTGTCCATTTGGAGGTGGCGGAAATGACGACGGATGATACGATGTATATGGAGGTTGGTGGGGTGGTAGGTGAGGACCAGTGGGGTTCTGTCCTGGTGGCGATTGGAGGGGCGGGGCTCAAGGGCGGAGGAGCAGAAGCGGTGGAGACGAAGGAATTGGGAATATGGGATGGTGTTTTTACAGGGGGCAGGGTGGGAAGAGGTGTAGTCTAGGTATCTGTGGGAGTCGGTCGGTTTATAGTAAATGTCCGTGTTGATTCGGTCGCCCGAGATAGAAATGGAGAGGTCTAGGAAGGGGAGGAAGGAGTTTGAGATGGTCCAGGTAAATTTGAGGTCGGGGTGGAAGGTGTTGGTAAAGTGGATGAACTGTTCAACCTCCTCAAGGGAGCACGAGGCAGGGCCTATACAGTCATCGATGTAGCGGAGGAAAAGGTGGGGGGTGGTGCCAGTGTAGCTGCAGAAGATGGACTGTTCCAATGAAGAGGCAGGCATAGCTGGGGCCCATGCGGGTGCTCATGGCTTCTCCTTTGGTTTGGAGGAAGTGGGAGGATTGGAAAGAGAAGTTGTTCAGAGTGAGGACCAGTTCAGTCAGTCGAAGGAAGGTGTCAGTGGAAGGGTAATGGTTGGTACGGCGGGAAAGGAAGAAGCGGAGGGCTTTGAGTCCTTCTTGATGGGGGATGGAGGTGTACAGGGACTGGATGTCCATGGTGAAGGTAAGGCATTGGGGACCGGGGAAGCGAAAATTATGGAGGAGGTGGAGGGCGTGGGTGGTGTCCCGAACGTAGGTGGGGAGTTCTTGGACTAAGGGGGACAGGACCATGTCGAGGTATGTAGAGATGAGTTCGGTGGGGCAGGAGCAGGCTGAGACAATGGGTCGGCCGGGGCAGTCAGGTTTGTGGATTTTGGGCAGGAGGTAGAAACGGGCGGTGCGGGGTTGTGGGACTATGAGGTTGGAGGCGGTGGATGGGAGATCCCCTGAGGTGATGAGGTTATGGATGATCTGGGAGATGATGGTTTGGTGGTGGGAGGTGGGGATACGGTCAAGGGGGCAGTAGGAGGAGGTGTCCGTGTATCAGGTGCAGTGGATGCAGTAAATGATGTGTGTGGTGGTGCAGGTGAATTTGTGGCAGATATGGAAGGAACCCTTGGGGCCTTGGGGGGAAGTAAGGGGGGAGGTGTGGGCGCAAGTTTTGCATTTCTTGCGGTTGCAAGGGTAGGTGCCGGGAGTGGAGGTTGGGTTGGTGGGGGGTGTGGACCTGACAAGGGTCCCCAAGACAACACACCACTGTTTAATATAGCCTACCTATCATTTACCATATTGCAATCTATTCACTGTACTGTAATCCAGCACTTCAAGTAACTTCAAATTACTTTCCTTTATATCAAACTTTAACTATTAAGGCATCATTAGCATTATACTTTTTAGGCTTTTTGGGCAGTTAGCCTGAATTTTATTAAATTTAGATTTTTTACACTTCATTGAAATGTCACAATATATCTTGGATTTTATGCTTCATATTCCATCATCAAAAGCCATGTTTTTGACTTTTGAATGTTCAAATATACATTGCTGTCAATTAGCTTGTCATGCCCAAGTTAAGAATGTTAGTAAACAGTAACTGTTCTCCTATTCAGGCAGGGCACATGACTAGGCACAAGGCTTTCTCAGAAGTCTATACAAGGATACAAATTAATGTTGGTTATTCTTGTGCACGTTTATTGTCAGATTGGATTGCAGAGTTCCCACGATGAAGGGAGTTTATAACAGGCCCTCTTCTCATCAACATTCATCTTCTACTGCTGCTGTCAAATGCTTGGAGAAGGTTGACAAAACACAATCTTTTCAATTGAATCTAATTCCACCCTAATGTGGGAGAGTGAGTGAGTGAATAAAATGACAATACTTTGTGCAAAGTTCTGTGGAAGCCAAATCTGGAGAATGGAAGTTAATTCTTCAGAGTTAGAGCAGTGTTGATGTCACCTGTGGATACTAAGACTTCAGAATGCATACAAACCCTTATTCGATACAATTACTGACCAGATTTAAGAAAATGCAGCTCCCATTATTGTCAACAACTAACACAGCAATTGCTGAAGGAGCTCAGCAGGTCTGGCAGCATCTGTAGAGCAGGAAACAAAGTAAACATTTCGAGTTTGGTGACCCTTTGTCCGAACTGGAAATAGTTGGGAAAGGATGGTATTTATGCTGAAAGTAGGGTGGGCATCGATGAGAGTACATGGAGACAGAGCCCAGATAGGTACACACAGAGATTGTTGTGATGATAAGCTGAGTGAGAGACAAATGCTGGGTAGTGTGTTAATAAGAAGTGTAAATGGTTGAAAATGGGTTGGCTGTGCTGGGAGCAGCCCATAGAAAACAGGATCTAGTGTTGTGTGGGGATGGTAACACACCGAGGATGGGGGAATGGGTACTTACATTCTGAAACTGTTAAACTCAATGTTGGGTCCTGAAGGCTGGAAGGTGAGGTGCTGTTCCTTGCATTGAACCTCACTGGAGCACTGCAGCAGGCTTGAGACAAAAATGTTGTCATGGGAACATGGTGGTGTGTTGAAGTGGCAGGCAATCAAAAGCTTAGGGCCATTATTACAGACAGAATGTGGGTGTTCGGCAAATCAGTCACCCAGTCTTCATTTTGTTTCTCCAGTGGAGAGGAGACTACATTATGAGCAGCGAATACAGTACACTAGACTGAGTGAAGTGCAGCTAAATCACTGCTTCACATGGAGGGTGTGAGTGGGGCCATTGGATGTTGAGGATGGAGGAAGTAAACGGGCAGGAGTTACACATTCTGTGATTGTAGGGAAAGGTACCATGGGTGTGTGGAGATGTTGGGATTGGTGAAGGAGAGGGCCAGGGTGTCCTGGAGGGAATAGTCCCTGTGGCAGGCTGACAAGGAAGGGCAGTATGTATCTGGTGGTGGCATCCTGTTGGAGGTGTGGAAATAGTAGCTTATGATCCTTTGCACACAAGCCTGGTGGCTGGTGACTGGAAAGTGACGACCAGGAGGATCCTATCGGTTTGGTGGGAGGAGATGCAAAGAGTGAGAGTGGAAGTGTGGAAAATGGGTCGGATACGTCTGAAGTGGGGAATCTCTATCTGAGGAATAAAGTGGATGTTTCTGAGATACCCCTGTGGGCTGAACTTGAAATGGTAACTCTGCTTTCTCTCCACAGATGCTGCCAAACCCGCTGAGTTTCTACAATACTTTCTGTTTTTGTTTCAGATTTCCAGCTTTGCTGCTTTTAGTTGCTAATCTGTTATGGTCAGTTGATGTAAATGTTATGTTCTAACAAACTGAAACACGATCTTCTCACTCCAGATAACTCTCTCTTTTCTTTCTAAAGCAGTGTTGGGGTTCAGTTCCAAGAACAAAACTTGTGCTTTGCCATTTCACCTCAGTGTGTATTATTCAGTTTTACAGGCAAGGACAAATAAGAATTGAGATATGAAGAACAGGTTTTGTTGGATTGTGACCAAGTCCACAAACTTGAGCCTAACCTCCAATTCTTAACTCAATGACATTTGAGGTTAGCCAACTACATTTAACTAATTCTGGACAGATCGGTGACCAAATCAATGGCGTTCTTCACCTTGAAGGTTAAACCATTCCCGAGACAAATTCACTGATTTATTGAGGAACAAATTATTTTCTTTTTATTACAGCACTCCTTTGCTAGCTCATTGCAGTTTGTGAAACATTATAATGGGCAATTTTAATTTCAGAAGCTCAAGGCAATTCAATATACTAACCACATAAAAAGATGCACCTAAAAAAAAATGGGGAGAAAAATCAATGTGAATAGAGGAATCTATTTTCTGTTGCCCCAGGGAATCGTCTAATGATGCTTTATCGCTATATTCAGTGCACCGAGGTCAAATAAATAGATACCTCCTCAGTCATACACACAACAACAAGAAGCACAACTTCTTCCACCTTCCTGAAACCATATACACATTGAACACTGCAGCTGCTTACCTACCTAACTGTTTTGCAAGTGTTGTATGTATAATGCATTCATCTCACAACTAAGTGTCGCCAAATTACCTCATAAGCACTTGAATGCTTAATGTATTCATCTCTTCACAATTTTAGTGCAGTCATTAACACATTTGAAATAAATGAATCTATGCTTTTGCTAAAAGAGCAGATGTGTTAAATGTTTCTATGTTCCAAGGCGTAATATCAGCGTGGTCATGCTCAGTAAAGGCGTTTCATATTTAACAGGGATCAGGCCCATATGGAAACTTTTGAAAATGCATGTTTTAAAATGGATAACTGGTAAACTTTAAAATGGCTGTCATGATTCAGATGACTTTCATTTGTTCAAAACAGGTCACCTGAAACCTTCTAGAAAGTTCCAAATTGAATCTTACTGACAGGGGCCTCCCCTTGAATGGACACACCCAGATGGAATCTGTCTGTGGAACTTACATTTGTTAATATCTGGAGTTTTATCCAACACAAAGCCAGACTCCATGACTCTTAATTAGCACCCTAGCAATGGGGACAGGGCAGGAACAAACTCACCTTGAGTAACTGTGAAGAACTCTTCATTATCTCCACCGTTAAGCAATGGCTTTCAGTTAAGATCTTCTGAGTAGACAAAGCCAGTATTGATCATGTGATTGAAATTGGCTGGTTATAATTACTTTTGATGTCGGGACCAGAAAGGACAGTTGGCGAGACAGTTGAAGGCTGCAAGAATTTCAGCAGCAACAAAGCTGAACCATCTTTCTACTTATAAAAACAAAGGCAAGAAAGTCTTTATAAAGTCTCTCAGCCTCATTCCAGAGTTCAGGTCCATCTGTAAAGAAATTGGACCCCTTTATACAAAAGCCACAAATATATAAATTCATGATCTGCATTTTTTTCTTCATTTGGGCATGTGGGCATCGCCTGGCTGGCCAGCATTTATTGCCCGGCCATAGTTTCTCTTGAGAAGGTGGTGATGAACTGCCTTCTTGAACTGTTGCTGTCCACCTATTGTAGATTGACCCACAATGCCTTTAGTGAGGGAACTCCAGGATTTTGACCCAGCAACGGTGAAGGAATGGAGATATATGTCCAAGTCAGGATGGTGGGTAGCTGGGAGGGGAACTTGAAGATGGTAGTGTTCCCATCTATCTGCTGCCCCTGTCCTTCTGGATAGAAGTGGTTGTGGGTTTGGAAGGTGCTGTCTGAGAATGCTTGGATAATTTATTCATAAATTTCTTAATGCTGGACATCAATTTCTTCAAAGGAATCCTACAGAAATCTTCTAGCTATCAGAAGTCACCTAAACTACAATTCAAGACTAGAAACATCTTTTCTTTAGCAGAGTTTTTAACTTAAGTAAATTAAATACATGGACCATAATCTATTCTTTTGTGTTGACCCTTGTAGCATACACTATATTCTTTAACCTTATCTTTCTTGAATGTATAGTAAGTGACTGACATGGTATTTGGATTTCTTCGGTGAGTGTGTGAATAAATAATCCTCTTTATCTATATCCATGAAACTGCTGCTATTGTTTAAATTGACCATATAGTCTTAGGAGCATGAAACACGTATTTCTACCTTCCTATACAACTGCTGATTGCAAACAGTATAGAAAAGGAATTGTGGCTTTCTGTTCATTGCCTCTCCCTAGTTACCAAGAGGATGTCCCTCTGTTAAAGTTACAGGAATTACAACTGAGAGATATTGCAGTGTGAGGTCTTACACAAATGTATATATTCCTATTTTTATAATAAATATAAACAAAAACTGCTTGAAATACTTAGCAGACCTGGCAATACCGAATCAGAATTAAAATGTCAAGTTGATTGTGACACTTTCATAGAATAGAATCCCTAAAGTGTGGAATCAGGCCCTTCGGCCCAACAAGGCAAAGTGAGGACTGCAGATGTTGGAAACCAGAGTTTAGATCAGAGTGGTGCTGGAAAAGCACAGCAGGTCACGCAACATCTGAGGAGCAGGAAAATCGATGTTTCGGACAAAAACCCTTCATCAGGAATAGAGGCAGAAGTCCACACCAACCCTCTGAAGAGTAACCCACCCAGATCCATTCCCCCTAGCCTATATTTACCCCTGACTAATACTGTACACCTAACCTACACATCCCTGAAGACTATGGGACAATTTAAGCATGGCCAATTCACCTAAACCAGCACATCTTTGGACTGTGGGAGGAAAGCCACACAGACATGGGGAGAATGTGCAAACCTCACACAGACTGTCACCCGAGGCTCGAATCGAACCCGGGTCCCTGGTGCTGTGAGGTAGCAGTGCTAACCACTGAGTCACTGTGCCGCCCACTGCTTCAGACTTCTGTTCAAAAGAGGATTCTTTGTCAATTCAAAGTATTAACTATTTTGTCTCTGCACTGATGCTGCTAGATCTGCTGAGTATTTCTCCACTTTGTGTTTTTATTTTAGATTTTCAGCATCTGTGATATTTTCCATTTTTGTGTTGTTGCTCATCTCTCTGTACTTTTTTCAAGAAGTAGATCGATGATTCTTCCATTCAGGAATAAATAAGCATTTGAAGCTCACTTACTGGCTTTAAAATGGCCTCTGGTTTGGATTCATTCCCCGACGTTTCCTTGGTGACTTTTCCCTTCGCAGGTACGGGACTGCTGTCTTTGCTGTTGCCACCCATTTCACCAACATCAACCCCACTGTCCTCGCTGAGAGTCTGCCCACTGTCAGATAGCTGGGAAAGGGCAGCAGCTGGTGGGAACAGTGGCATAGTTTCTGTTATTGATAGAAAATAGATTCTGCTCAATCCCTAATCACATAAGTAAAAAGATTTGAACAGTATGTCGACCCCTAAACATCAATACTAATGGGCGTATATTCTTTCTCTGCACTGCTTTGGCCTTGGGAGTACATTAATGCAGAGAAACAGGATGACTTATCTTGAAATTGGCTCAGCATTAGTAACTTCATTTTGTGGTCTGCACTGATCTTTTTAATTTCAGCTCTGCTTTCGTTCTTTCACGATCAACGGAGGAAAATGTAGCTAACTAATGGGTAGTATTGTACCTTTATTTAAGAACGGCTACAAGGGAACTGCAGACCAGTGAGTCTGATGTCAGTGGTGGGTAAGTTGTTGAAGGGGACTCTGAGAGATAGGATTCACATGCATTTGGAAAGACAAGGACTGAGTAGAGATAGTCAAGATGGCTTTGTCATGGGAAACTGTGTCTCACGAACTTGATCAAAGCTACTTGAGGATGTGACAAAGAAGATAGATGAGGGCAGAGTGATAGACGTTGTTTACATGGTCTTTTGTAAGGCCTTTGACAAGGTTCCGCATGGTAGATTGGTTAGTTAAGTTAGATCACATGGGATTCAGGGAGAGCTTGCCAATTGGATACAGAATCAGCTTGATGGTAGGAGACAGAAGATGATGATTGTGGGGGGTTGTTTTTCAGACTGGAGGCCTGTGACCAGCGATGTTCTGCAAGGCTCGGTGCTTGGTCCATTGGTGTTTGTCGTTTATGTAAACTATTTGGATGAGAATATAGGGAGCATAATTAATAAGTTTGTGGATGACACCAAACTTAGTGGAGAAGGTTATCTCAGATTACAAAGGGATCTTGATCAATTGGGCCAACAGGGTGAGGAGTGGCAGGTGGAGTTTAATTTAGATAAATGCGAAGTATTGCATTTTGATAAGACACACAGGGGTAGGGCTTAAGCAGTTAATGGTAGGACCCTACTAGAAAGATTGTCAAACAAAGAGACGTAGGGGTTCAGGCACATAGTTCCTTGAAAGTTGCATCACAGGTAGACAGGGTGGTTAAGAAGATATTTGCATGCTTGCCTTCATTGCTCAGATCATTGAGTATAGGAATTGAGAAGTCATGTTATGGTTATACAGGATGTTGGTGAGGCCACCTTTGGAGTACTGTGTACTGTTCTGATCGCCCTGCTATAGGAAGCACATTATTAATTAGAAAGGGTGAATAAAAGATTTAAAAGGATGTTACTGGAACTGGAAGATTTGAGTAATAAGGAGATGCTGTGCCAAACGTGATGCCAGATGAAACAAAACCCTTCTGCCTGCCCTTGGTCCATATCCCTCCATTCCTTGCATATTCACTTCTGCCTCCACTATCATCTCTTGCATTACAGACTCCTACCATTCTGTGTGTAAAATACCTGCCCCTCACGTCCCCTTTGAACTTTCCCCCTCTCAGCTTAAATACACGCCCCTGAGTATTAGACATCTGAATCTGGACAAAACATTCTGACTGTCAAGCCTATCTATGTGTCTTATAATCCTTTCGACTTCTACCAAGTCTTCCCTCAATTCCGCTGCTCAAGAGAAAACAACCTGAGTTTTTCTAACCTCTCCTTATAGCTCATACCCTCTAATCCAGGCAGGATCCTGGTAAACCTCTTCTATACTCTCTTCAAAGCTTCCACATCCTTCCTGTAATGTTGTGACCAGAAGTGAATGCAATACTCTAAGTGTGGCCTAACTAAAGTCTTAAAAAACTGCAACATGACATCATGACTCTTGTACTCAGTTCCCTGACCAATAAAGGCAAGCAGGCCATACACCTTCTTTACCCAGTAAACAGAGACTGCGGCCTTTTTCACTGGAGCGTGTGGGATTGAGGGGTGACTTTATCGAGGTTTATAAAATCATGAAAGGCATAGGTAAGGTGAATAGCAAAAGTGTTTTCCCTAGGGTAGGGGAATTCAAAACTACAGGACATAATTTTAAGGTGAAAGGAGAAAGATTTAAAAGGGACCTGAGGGACAACATTTTTACACAGAGGGTGGCTCGATATGGAATGAACTATCAGAGGAAGTGGTAGATGCAGTTATAGTTACAACATTTAAAAGACATTTGGACAGATACATGAATATGAAAGGTTCAGAAAGATATAGGCTAAACGTAGGAAAATGGGATTAGTTTAGTTTGGGAAACTTGGTCGGCATGGACAAGTTGGACCAAGGGTCTCTTTCTGCGCTGTATGACTCTATGTGTTCATGGAATCACTCAGTATAATTCAAGAGACAATATTATGGAGTACTGGACCAAGATTGAGCCCCCGCATAATGAAAGGCAAACTACAAGAATAATTCCCAGCTCCATCTCACCGATATCTCCCTTCATCTCCACAATAAACTATCATATGACACGTTTGACATCCAGTACTGGATGACCTGGAATACCCTCCAGTTGAACATCTGGAACACTGAAGCCATTGCTTTTGGTACCTGCCACAGTTTCCCATCTCTGGTGACTGATTCAATCCTGTCGCTGGCAACTGGGTCTGATTAAACCATACTCGACACAGCCTCATTGCTGTATTTGATCCTGAGAGGGGCTTCCGACCACCTCTGCTATTAACCAACTCCACCTTTGACTCAGTTGATCAGCTGCTGAAACCTCATACATTACCTCCAGAATTGACCACCCTAATGTACTCCATGCTGGCCTTCCACTGTCCATCCACTGCAATCTTGAGGATACTCTCAAAACTGCTGTCTATAGAGT
Source organism: Chiloscyllium plagiosum (assembly GCF_037043375.1). Classification (NCBI taxonomy): domain Eukaryota; kingdom Metazoa; phylum Chordata; class Chondrichthyes; order Orectolobiformes; family Hemiscylliidae; genus Chiloscyllium; species Chiloscyllium plagiosum. The sequence continues at coordinate 32,669,220 of NW_028270159.1, read as the reverse complement.
CATAGAGATGTACAGCATGGAAACAGACTCTTGTCCAACTCGTTCATACTGACCACATATCCTAAATTAATCCAGTCCCATTTGCCAGCATTTGGCCCATATTCCTCTAAACTCTTCTTATTCAAATACCCAACCAGATGCCTTTTAAATTTTGTAATTGTACCAGCCTCCACCACTTCCTCTGGCAGCTCATTCCATACATGCACCACCCTCTGTGTGAAAACTTTACCCCTTAGGTCTCTTTTATATCTTTCCCTTCTCGCCCTAAACCTATGCCCCCTTGTTATCGACTCACCCACCCTAGAGAAAAGACCTTGTCTATTTACCCTGTCCATGCCCCTCATGATTTTATAAACTTCTATAAGGTCATCCCTCAGCCGCCAATGCTCGAGAGAAAACAGCTCCAATCTATTCAGCTTCTCCCTATAGCTCAAACCTTCAACCCTGGAAACACCCTTGTAACTCTTTTCTGAACCCTTTTAAGTTTCACCCCATTCACCCATCACTTTGGAGTTCACTGACCATACTGGCTCCCAGTTAATTTAAAAATTCTCCTCCTAGTTTTCTAGTTCATCCCTGGCCATGCCCCTTTCCATCTCTTTAATTCCCGTCAACTCACTATTCTCCAAGATGTCTATGTTCCTCTAATTCTGGCTTCTTAAATATCCCCAATTTTATTTATTCCATCACTGATGGATGTGTTTACATTTGCATAAGCCTGATGCTCCTGAGTTCCCTCCTAAAACCTCTCCATCTCTCTATTTCTCCTTCCTCCATAAAATCTAGCTCTTTCATCAGGCTTTTGGTCAGCTTGAATATTGCCTTATGAGATTTGTCTTATAGCACTCCCGTGAATTGGCTTGGGATGTTTTATTAAGTTAAAAAACCTCATCAAGTCAGATGGGCTCAAGGAGCTTACCCTGTTCGTTTTACATTATCCAGTTTAATAGATTGGGGAAGGCAAGAGGGTGTCAAGTTTAAACTGTTCATGAGTCATAGCGTCATACAGTCATAGAGATGTACAGCATAGAAATAGACCTCTCGGTCCAACTCGTCCATGCCGAGCAGATATCCTAAATTAATCTAATCCCATTTGCCAACATTTGGCCCATATCCCCCTAAATCCTCCCTATTTATAAACCCATCCAGAAGCCTTTTAAATGCTTTAATTGCACCAGCCTCCACCACTTCCTCTGGCAGCTCATTCCATACATGCATCACCCTCTCTGTGAAAAAGTTGTCCCTTAGGCCCCTTTTAAAACTTTCCCTTCTCACCTTAAACTTATGCCCTCTAGTTTTGGACTCCCCCACAGTGGGGAAAAGACTTTGGTATTCACCCTATTCATATCTTTCATGATTTTATAACCCTCTGTAAGGTTACGCCTCAGTTTCTAAGGCTCCAGGGAATACTGCCCCAGCTTATTCAACCTTTTCCTGTAGCTCAAACCCTCAAACCCTGCAACATCCTCGTCAATCATTTCTGAACTCTTTCAAGTTTTACAACATCCTTCCTGTAGCAGGAAGACCAGAATCAAACACAGTATTCCAAAAGTGGCTTAACCAATGATCTTCCAATTTCTATACTCAATGCACTGAGAATAAAGGTAAGCATACCAAAAGCCTTCTTCATTATCCAGTCGACCCGAGACTCCATTTTCAAGGAGCTATGAACCTGCATTCCAAGGTCTCTTTGTTCAACAAAACTCCCCAGGCCCTTAGCATTGAGTGGATAAGTTCTGTCCTGATTTGCCTTTCCAAAATGCAACACCTCACATTTATCTAAATTAAACTCCATCTGCCACTCCTCAACCCATCTGATCAAGGTTCCATTGTACTTTGAGGTAACCTTCTTTGATGTCCGTTATACCTCCAATTTTGGTGTCATATGCAAACTTAGTAACCATACCTCTTATGTTCACATCCATATCATTTATATAAATGATGCAAAACAGTGGACCCAGCACTGATCCTTGTGGCACAACATGGGTCACAGGCCTCCAGTCTGAAAAGCAGTAACTGAGTGCTAGATGGCTTATCTTTTTTTCAGAGTAATGTCTCTCTCAAGTGCATAGGCAGCTGGAGCAGTAGATGTTGAGTCTTTGCACCTATCTGAGAAGAAGTTGGACCTATTCTTGACTTGGGCAGAGATGACAGAAGATAAGTGATCTTCTTTTATAATGAGGTTACAGCATAATTTTTCAGAACATTTTTTCCCTCAGGAATGAGAAGTTGGGGAAGAAAGAAGTTTTTAGTCAGAATGGTCGTTTGCGGCAGGCTTGATCGACAGACTAGCATTTCCCTGCCAGTCCATTTCATATATTTGTAAGCAGTGATGAATATTTATATATTCTAACTTTTTTCTCAATTATACTTAACCAGAAGAAGCCATCTAACTTTGCATGAAACAACTTAGATAGAAATTGTATTTATGATACAGTAAAACAACAAATAGTCCATTATTTCCACTGCAAAAATGGATCCCCCAGTTCAGAGTGCACAAAACCTTGAACCTAATTACAGAAACAGCCATTCAAGAGATGGTTGAGAGGTATAATCTGAGAGTCAAAATCTCTGCTCAGATTCTCTGAGAGTGTCAGACAAACTTGACACCCACTTTACTCATATTCAATTTAACTGATATGTGTCCATAACTTAACTTGCCTGAAATCACCATGGATGAATTCCTATTCAAAGCTGATTGTCAACTGGTAAACATGATGCTGTCTTTAAATGGCACTTACCTCGAGATTGTGGTAATGTCCTAACTTCATTGACATCAGGTTCACCATTTGGCTGATGCACTTCTACCATTACAAAGTGCTGGTTGGCTGCTGCTAACTGTGAGTGTGGCTTCTCTGTTGACCCTGGTGGAAGAGGGGCTGGAACATATGGTGGTGGGTTTGGAAGAGATGGTGATACACTCTCCGAGGTATTAGACAGCAATTGTGTTGGAGACTTAACTCTGGGAAAGGGTCCGATGATATGCTGGTTGACACGGGAGAGTTGGGCTGTCACCTCGCTGCTCATAGTTTGTATTTTTAAGTTTTTAGTGTGTACTGTACAAAGAGACTCATCTGTCGAAACAACTGAAGCAGAGGCAGAAGCAAGCGAAGAACCGTCACTTGTGGCATCGGTATCGATGATTGTGGTGGTTAGTGAAGGACTGTGAGGTACCGTGAAGAAAAGGCCCGACTGTGATGACTCTGTTGAGTTCCGCTTTGGTCTGTCTCCCATTGTCTTTTGCTGTGAAGAGGCGGGACTGGTGGACTCAGTTCGAAGAGGTCTATAGTTTGACACGTTGTCAGTAAAGGGCTGCACATTATCCTAGAAAGCAAACCAGAAATATTTGCAGAAATAATTATTGGGCAAATCTTCTGTGGACATGTGGTCTTCCCAGATTGTGCACTTTGTGCCAATCAGTTGCCTGGAACCAAGATTTACATTAACAATTATATAGTAATACTTATAAGAGGTGAGATGTGCTAGGTTACCACTTAAAATGAGCATATCAATGTGTCTGATAAAGTCCCACATAAGAAACTGTTGGGTAAGGTGGAAGCCGACTGAATTGAGGGCAAATTGTTTGAGTGGCAGGAAACACAGTTGGAAAAATGGGTAAGTACTCAAATCGGTAGAATGTAATTAGTGGTATACACAAGGATCTGTGTTGGGGCCTCAATTATTCACAATACTCATCAGCGACTTGCGTAATGGCATAAAAAATCAAAAGCCTAAGTTTGCTGATGGCACAAAATTAGGCAGCATTGTGGACAGTGTTGATGATAGCTTAAAATTACAACAGGATATTGATCGACTAGGTGAATGGGCAAAGCTGCGGCAGATGGATTTAAATCTAAGCAAGCATGAGGTCATCCATTTCAGACCAAAAAATACCCAATCAGGATATTTTTTAGAAGGCACAATGTGAAATACAGTGGCTACCCGATGAGATTCAGGGGTTCAGGAGCAGAACTCTTTAAAATGACACAAGCAGGTGCAGAAAACAGGCAAGAAAGCTAATGGAATGCTGGCCCTCATATCTAAAGAGCTGGAGTATAGAGATGCAGATGTTATGCTCCTGTTAATTAAAACCCTAGTTAGACCCTACTTAGAGTACTGTGAGTTGAGAGTGTGGTGCTAGAGAAGCACAGCAGATCAGGCACCATCCGAGGAGCAGGAGAATTGATGTTTCGGGCATAAGCCTTTCATCAGGAATGAATACTTCTCTTAGAGTACTGTGAGCAGATCTGGGCACCATACCTTAGGAAGCATGTTTTAGCCATGGAGGGAGTTCAATGCAGGTTTACAAGGTTGATACCTGGACTTTAGGGGTTAAGTAAGGAGGAGAGATGAGACAAATAAGGTCTGTATTCTCTAGAATCAGTCTTCAAAATATAAACAGAAAGAGACAGGGTAGATAAACTCTTTTCATTGATTAAAGATTCTAGAACTACAGGGAATGGTCTAAACTTTTCTCCTCAATATTCTTACACATGGTATGCAGAAAAGAGAAAAACATTTTCACAAGTTATATTTTGCAAAGTTACTTATTAGTAATTTAATGACTGATTTTTTTTTGTGGTAACCATTGGGATTAGTTTACTCTGTTGATGGATGGGATTGTGGACTTTCAAATACTGTCACTAGAATTCTAACTGGAGCTTCAGTAATACAGTGTGATGGCTTTATTAAGCAGAATAAAGAAAAGAATATACTCTGTTAGGATGACTCGTATAAAGTTTGCCATCTGAACTGACATCTTGTGTTTTTTTTTGATGGGAGCTTATATAAATGAAGAATTCAAAGAGCTTCTATTCAATGATTAATCTTCCTCTTTGTGCAGTATTCAGCCTTTGCAGTGAGACACAAAGTTAGATAATTTGATTGTACCGTTAATTTAGCTGTTAGTGGACAGATAATGCATGTTTCTATGATTGCAATTCATCAATTTATTGAAGATAGTTTTAACATGAAAATCTATGTGAGGTTTATCACTTTGTTCAGTAATAAAGTAATGGTATGCAGTACAAATAGCAACATGGCCAGTTCATTGCATGAATGCAGAACCTCAATAAATGGAAAACTCAATTATTAAAATCTTCCTTGTAAGTGGATTAGTCCAGCTATTATCCTGCAGTGTGCATAGTCTCCTATACAAAGTGAGTGGAATCATTTGGTTTCAAAGAATTTCTATTTCAGGAAATGGTTAATGAATTGGAGTTTATTTCAAGTTTAAAACCTACTCATCATCCCTATTGGTGACCTATCCAATACTCATTCTATGCATTCCCAGAGATTAAGCATTAGTTCAGCCATAAATATCGCTACTTTGACAAAGTTTCTCACACACAAAAAAAGAATTAAATGGTCAACACTTTTGTGATTGATATGATTGAATAGATGTTGCCTCGATTAGTAGGTATATTATTGCTATTCAAAGTGAACAAACATAGCAGATCTGAAGCAATTTTTAAAGAGCTTACCACCTTGGCCTTGACTTCTAATTTAGTTTATTCGAGTTATTTTATCAATTTCTTCATGAATTTAATTGTTTTGTAATAATCATCCCATTTGCACTTTCACTGAAATAAAAACATGCTTTACTTCTTTACAGTTATTCCAATTATTCTTGGCTCCATTCTTTCCAGAGATGTGGTGGTCAATGACATAGCTGGATTACTACCCGGGCCATGAGCTAATTGCCATAGGGTCACCTAGAATAAAGAGGTGACTGCATGGCTCAAAGATGATGTGGGAGATAAAGGTTTGAATTCATTGTGACATTGGCAATAGTACTGAGGAAGGATGGGGCTGTTCTGATGGGAAGGGCTCTACCTGAACTATGCTGTGTCCAACTTCTTTGCAGATTGCATAAGTTGGGCTGTCGATGGGACTTTAAACTGAAGAGCAGAGGAATGGATTCAGTTAATTGGAAAATTATTGGAAAAGTTATGGATGGGAGAGAACTCAGCAGCGGTTACTTTTATAACAAGTAATTGGACAGAGATTACAGAAAAAGTCAGGAATCTAACTGCAAGTACAGCAGATAAGGGGGCAATCAACACAGGACTGAGTGTCTTTTACTTAAAGGAATGCAATATATGAAACAAGGTAAATGAGCTTGTAGCAGATTGAAATTGGCGGATGTGATGTGTGTATCATAGAAACATGGCTGCAAGGGGGATCAGGGCTAGGAAATAAACGTGTGCATAGAATCAAAAGGTTCTGATGGGAGTTATATACAGGTCCCCAGTGGTAGTCAGGAAGTGGGGAAAAATAAATCAGGAGATAGAAAAGACAAGTAAGAAAGGCACAATACAATAATCATGAGGACTTCAATGTGCTGGTGGACTGGGAAAACCAGACTGCTAGTAGATCTCAAGAAAAAGAATTCGAAGAGATTTTGTTTTGGAGCAGCTTGCGGTAAACCTCCTTAGGGAACAGGCGATTCTGAATTTAATGATGCGTAATGAGGCAGACTTGATGAGGGAGCTTAAGGTAAAGGAAGCCCAAGGGGACAATGACCATAATATGATAGAATTCACTGTGCAACTTGAAAAGGACAGATGTAACAGTATTACAACTGGGTAAAGGTAACTGCGAAGACATGAGGGAAGAAGTGACCAGAGTTGATTGGAAGGGGTGCCTATAAGGGAAGGTGGGGGAGCAGTAATGGCAGGAGCTTCTGGGGATAATTCAGGAGCCACAATATAAATTCAGCCCAAGGAAGAACAAACATGCTAAAGGGAGGATAAGGCAACCATGGCTGACAAGGGAAGTCAGGAACAGCATAAAAGCAAAAGGAAAAGCACACAATGTGGTGAAGATTATTATGAAGGCAAAAGATTTGGAAGCCTTTAAAAACCAGCAGACAATATCCACAAAAGCAATAAATGGGGAGAAAATGAAATAGAGGGGTAAGTTAACTAGTAATATAAAAAAAGATTGCAAAGGTTTTTTTCAGATATCTAAAAGGTAAGAGTGGGCATTGGAATGCCAGAAAATGAGGCTGGAGAAGTAGTAATGGGGAATATAGAAATGGTAGAGGTACTGAAGAGGTACTTTGCATCAGTTTTCATATTGGAAGACACCAGCAAAATACCAGAACTTTGAGAGAGTTGGGGACAGAGACTAAGGTATTGGTCATCATTGAGAATGTGCAGAGGGAAGCTGAAAAATCTGAAGGTGGATAAATCACCTGGACTGTATGGACTACATGCCAGGACGCCGAAGGAGATAGCTGAGGAGATTGTAGAGGCATTGGTGGTAGTCTTTCAGAAATCACTGAAGTCAGGGAGGGTCTCCAAGAACTGGAAAAATGGCTACTGTAACACCACTGTTTACAAAGGAAGCGAGGCAGAAGACAGGAAACTTTAGACTGGTTATCCTGACCTCAGTCATTGGTAAGATTTTAGAGTCCATTGTTGTGGATGAGATTGCAAAGTACTTGGACGCGCATGGTATAATAGTGCTGAATCAGCACAGCTTTGTCAAGGCGAGACCATGCTGACAAATCTGCTAGAATTCTTTGAGGAGGTATCAAGCAAGTTAGATAAAGAAGAGCCAATGGATGTTATTTATTTGGATTTCCAGAAGACCTTTGACAAGGTGCTGCACAGGAGGCTGCTTTATTACTGTCACATGTACCGAGGTAAAGTGAAAAGTGTTGTCTTGTGTGCTTTATAGGCAGATAATACTTTACAAGTGCATCACGGTAACAGAACAGAGTGCAGGATACAGTATTATAGCTGTTCAGACAGTGCAGAGAGAGGACAAAATAAATATTTAAGAGGTCCATTGAAAACTCTGGTAGCAGCGGAGAAGAACTGCTTCTTGAATCTGTTCAGATGTGTATTCAAACTTTTATATCTTATGTCCAACTGAAGAGGGTGGAAGAGCTGGGTAGGAGGGGTCTTTAATCATGTTGGTTGCTTTCCTGAGGCAGTGGTACAAATGAACTCAATGGAAGGCTGTGTTCACAACTCTCCATAGTTTCTTGCAGTCTTGGGAATGGCAGTTGTATCAAGATAGGATGCTTTCTATGGTGCACGTATAAAAACTGGTAATAATTTTTAGACATGCCAATCTTACTGACTGTTGCTCAGCAAGTTGAGAATCCAGTTACAGAAGGTAAAGCAGAGACCTAGGTTCTGGAGTTTGGAGATGAATTTGTTTGGAATTATGGTGTTGAAAGAGGAACTGTTATCATTAGCAGAAGCCTGATGTAGGTATTCTCATTGTCCAGATGTTTCAAGGGTAAGTGTAGGGCCAGGGAGATGGCGTCTGCCATGGATCTGTCGCATCAGTAAGTGAATTGCAAACGATCAAGACAGCTGGGAGGCTGGAGTTGATGCGGGCCATGACCAACCACTCAAAGTATTTTTTAATTAAGGATGTTAGAGCTACCAGGTGGTAATCATGGAGGTACACTACATGACTTTTCTTTGGCACTGGAGTAATGAGGTCAAATTGAAACAGGTGAGGACTTTAGGTTGTAGAGGTAGAGGATCATGGGTAGAGGATTAGCTGACTGACAGAGGGCAGAGATAGGGATAAAGGGTCTTTTTCAGGATGGCAGCCAGTCTCTAGCAGAGTCATGTGCCAACAACTATTCACATTATACATTAACAATCTGGACAAATGAACTGAGGGCAGGCTGACCAGGCTACTTCAATTTTGGACAAAATTGGAAAGATTGAAAAACCAGTGTGCAGTCAATTTGATCAATGTTGGATTAGGATAAAACTGCCAGCAAGACACAAGAAGTTTCTGTTTTAAATAAGTAAGAAATAGAGAAAATAAGACTTACATTTATACAAGCTTAGGATATCCTAAAGGACTTTAATGGAATTATGCACTTATAAAGATTATTCACTGCGCTAATGTTACAAAGCTGACAACCAATTTGCACTCAATAAGCTCTCAGTGACGCTGCAGCCACAAAGTAATTTGTTTTTGTAACACTGTTTGCTAACAATTGGTAAGGCAGCATCCAAGGAACAGGAGAATCGACGTTTCGGGCATAAGCCCTTTTCCAGCAACACATTTTCAGCTCTGATCTCCAGCATCTGCAGTCCTCACTTTCTCCCCTAACAATTGGTAAGGACAAATAGAAAGATTTTACTTAACAGTTGTCAAATAGTGCCAGGGAATATTTTGCATCGACCCAAGAATGTTAGTTTAATGCCTTATCCCAGAAGTTATCAATGGTGCATTTTGTAGTTGACAGCTCAGCCTCAAAATAGGGAAAGTTTTCAGAGTTGCAAATGGGGAGGAATTGTGGTCAGAAAGTTGAAATTTTGCAAATGCTATGAACTCCACAGTGTGTGTGCACTTTTCCCCTTTTTCCTGATTGAAAGGTTTGGCTTTCTGTCAGGCAGAAAATACTTCAGAGGAGGTTGCAGCTTGAGACTCAGTAGCAATGCTGCTGCTGCTGCATTCCTGGCAGCATGGGAGCAGGACTATCTTCAGATCTAGCGTGGTGTGTTCACTTTATACACATGCAACTGGGATGTCCAATGTTGCAGAGTCCACAATCCAGTGGTGATGGGGTAATCTGCTTCTGCCTGAGGCTGATCCTGGGGTTCGGAAGAGATAAACAAATTAAGCTTGAGGTTCCTGTACCTGCTGCTCCACAAGCAGTACTGGGAAGGTACTTACCACACAGCAATAATCAACTCTCTTTAGTTGTTGTGGTCTCTGAATTGCAGGAAACCCAGCAGGTAAGGTTGAAGCTATATGTGTGGGGCATTCAGCCAGGAGGTAAAATTGGAGGCATTCAGTTTGCCTGCCCAGACCTCACCAAATCCTCCCCTCACTTTAGTTAAACTAGAAGTCTGAGGATTATATTTGAGTTTGGAATGTTTACAGTTTTCACAGCAAACCAACCTAAATTCTTCCTTTCCGTTTGTTGTTCACATTCTCCTCCACCTCTTTGTGTTTCTTTATATCCCTTTTTTTTAGACAATAAGATCATAAGACATAGGAGTGGAAGCAAGGCCATTTGGCCCATCGAGCCCACTCCACTATTTAATCATGAGTGTTTCAACTCCACTTACTTGCAATCTCTCCGTAGCCCTTAATTCCTTGCCGGATCAAGAATTTATCAATCTCTGCCTTGAAGACATCCAACGTCTGGCCTCCACTGTGCTCCATGGCAATGAATTTCATAGGCCCACCACTCTCTTGCTGAAGACATGTCTCCTCATTTCCGTTCTAAATTGACCCCCTCTAATTTTAAGGCTGTGTCCACGGGTCCTAGTCTCCCTGCCTAACGGAAACTACCTCCCAGCATCCACCCTTTCTAATCCATGCATTTATTGTAAGTTTCTATTCGATCTCCCCTCAACCTTCTAAACTCTAACAAATATAATCCTAGGATCCTCAGCCGATCATCGTATGTTAGGCCTACCATTCCAGGGATCATCCGTGTGAATCTCCACTGGACACACTCCAGTGCCAGTATGTCCTTCCTGAGGTGTGGGGCCCAAAATTGGAGACAGTATTCTAAATGGGGCCTAACTAGAGCTTTATAAAGTCTTAGAAACACGTCGCTGCTTTTATATTCCAACCCTCTTGAGATAAATGATAACATTACATTTGCTTTCTTAATCACGGACTCAACCTGCAAATCAACCTTTAGAGAATCCTGGACTAGCACTCCCAGATTCCTTTGTACTTTGGCTTTATGAATTTTCTCACCATTTAAAAAATAGTCCATGCCTGTATTCTTTTTTTCCAAAGTGCAAGACCTCGCACTTGCTCACATTGAATTTCATCAGCCATTTCCTGGACCACTCTCCTAAACTGTCTAAATCTTTTTAAGCTTCTGAATCACTGTCACTGCGCTATTTTTGTTTCAGCAACTGTATGTCTGAAGGAGACTTAAAAGCATAATGACTGTGAAATGAACTTTAATGGCATTGGGCCAATTTTTTTGATTGAGCAATATAATTTTGTATTTTATTAAAATACCATTGAATGAAACTCACAATGGGCTCAATCTATTTCCTTCCTTGATCTTTTACAGCCTATCCAGTTCCGAAAATTTGGGTTATGACCTTCATTTGTTCAAATAAGTGCAGAATAATGAATATTTTTCAAAATTGTCGAAGAAAAATTATAGATTTAAAATCTACCACAGAACCTAATTATTCTCCAAGACGTTTTGATTAAATGTAACAGTCTCGGAGATAAGCAGGCATTCTGATTGCAAAGTTGTTTTTTTCAGTGTGTTTCAACATTCCTCTTGTTGATATGATCTTACTTTATATAACTTAAAACGAGCTGTTTGCAAAAAATACACAATTATGATAAATGTTAATGCCGCTGCAATAAAAATGAACATCACATTCTAGAACTTCAACAAAGAAAAGACGTAATGATACATGGCAGCTGAGTAGTGTAATGTGGAGTAAAATACTCACAAGAGAGATATCTGGCAACTTTCCAGTGTCTCCTTCCAGCTGGTCATTTGTTCTTGCAAGATCTGTGTCATTCTGTGTGCAAGAAAAGTGTCAATTCACTCATTAGACCGTATCCTCTTAAATAGAATAGTGCTTACTCTAGCACAATACAGCCTTGAACTGCAGACTCCTGTGTTAACACACTTCTGTAATTGAACCAATTTAGCATGCACACACTTTAGAGAAAATAAACATTGTTCAAAAATCATGGGAGTATTTTGAACTGTGGTCTCATGGGCAATGCTTCTTACACTGTCCAATGCACATGATGATCAATATTTCTTTCCTTCAAATTCAACAGAAGGAAATACTGGGCAGGGCATGTTCATCTTCATCAAAGTTGCAATTAGTTTCCCCCAAAATGGGGTCTTAATGTTCTGAAGTTTGAAATTTTGGCATCAATATTGTAGCTCTTATCTTTTTAAAGATAATAACTTGGTCTGTATATTTCAGTTACTACTGCCCATCAAAGTGAAAAGGTTTGATGCCAAGTAAAGCAGAACATGACTGTCTTGCTACAAGTTCTTGCCATAATGTGAGACTGTAGTCACAATCAGAAATGTTTGGGACTGGCTGATAGAACCAAACTTACAAACGCTCTAAACAGCACAGACATTGAAAATATTGCACTGAAATTTATTTCTGTATCTTCTGCTCAACTGTCATCTGGCATACTTCTTGCTAAATGCATTGTTTCAGTATGTGGTCCTAGATTGTGCCCACTTACAATCACTTAGACTGTATTTATGGAATTCAACACATTTGCAGTGTTGCTGTAATACCCATTTTCAGTCAATTAAATAAAAAACAAGTCATGAGCAACAAGCTGATGAAAGAACATTTTATCAATTCTAAACCCTAATCTCATTTAACCACATCAAGTACTCACTAGAGTACTTCATCTGATTCATTGAAAAACTGGGTGAGATGTTACCTACCCATTCATCTGGTCTCTGATCTAAAAAATGCACAATTTTCTGACTTACTGCCTCTCCAAAATTTATAGTCCAAAAATAGTTGAGATGATGAAGTAATGGGAACAATGGGTGAACTTTTCATCAAAGTCTGGCCTACGACCTAGATTAGGTTATCCAGACACCAAACCCTCAGATTACAACAGGATCTGGACCAGATAGGCCAATGGGCTGAGAAGTGGCAGATGGAGTTTAATTCAGATAAATGTGAGGTGCTGCATTTTGGGAAAGCAAATCTTAGCAGGACTTATACACTTAATGGTAAGGTCCTAGGGAGTGTTGCTGAACAAAGAGACCTTGGAGTGCAGGTTCATAGCTCCTTGAAAGTGGAGTCGCAGGTAGATAGGATAGTGAAGAAGGTGCTTGGTATGCTTTCCTTTATTGGTCAGAGTATTGAGTACAGGAGTTGGGAGGTCTTATTGCGGCTGTACAGGACATTGGTTAGGTCACTGTTGGAATATTGCATGCAATTCTGGTCTCCTTCCTGTCGGAAAGATGTTGTGAAACTTGAAAGGGTTCAGAAAAGATTTACAAGGATGTTGCCAGGGTTGGAGGATCTGAGCTACAGGGAGAGGCTGAACAGGCTGGGGCTGTTTTCCCTGGAGCGTCAGAAACCGAGGGGTGACCTTATGGAGTTTTACAAAATTATGAGGGGCATGGATAGGATAAATAGACAAAGTCTTTTCCCTGGGGTCGGGGATTCCAGAACTAGAGGGCATAGGTTTAGGGTGAGAGGGGAAAGATATAAAAGAGACCTAAAGGGCAACTTTTTCATGCAGAGGGTGGTATGTGTATGGAATGAGCTGCCAGAGGATGTGGTGGAGGCTGGTACAATTGCAACATTTAAGAGGCATTTGGATGGGTATATGAATAGGAAGGGTTTGGAGGGTTATGGGCCGGGTGCTGGCAGGTGGGACTAGATTGGGTTGGGATATCTGGTCGGCATGGACGAGTTGGACTGAAGGGTCTGTTTCTATGCTGTACATCTCTATGACTCTATGACTCTAATTGGTGAGAATGCGGAAAGATCAATCAAAGAAGCCTACATAATTTCCAAAAGATAATCTTGGACTGAAACTGACTACATCGAGTGAATCATAAACAGTATTGTCTCTTTATTTAAGGAAGAATGTATAGGAAGTGTGCCAGGTCAAAAGGTTTGAATTTAAGGAAAGGCTGAACAGGCTGGGACATCTTTCACTGAAGCATAGGAGGTTAAGGGGTAACCATATAGAGGTTTATAAAGTCATGAGGGGCAGAGAAAAGGTGAATAGCAAAAGTGTTTTCCCTAGGGTGGATGAATTCAAAGCTAGAGAGTATAATTTCAAGGTGATACAATGATGGAAAAAGGACCTGAGGGGCAACATTTTTACACAGAGGGTAGTTCACATGTGGAATAAACTACCAGAGGAAATGGTAGATGCAGGTGCAGTTACAATATTTAAAAGATATTTGGACAGGTACATGAAAGTTTAGAGTGATATGGGCCAAACACAGACAAGTGTTTGGTTTAATTTCAGGAACGTGGTTGTCACGGATGAGTTTGACCAAAAGGTCTATTTTCGTGCTGTCTGACTCTATGACTCTAAGCAGTTCATAAAAAAAAGTACCTGATATCTGGTATGGACAGATTGTCTTCAAAGAAGTAGCTGGACAGACTAAGTTTGCATTCATGGAGTTTATTAGACAATGAAGCAACTTCATTATGGCAGGTAGATGTGGAGAGGAGTTGTTTTACATATGAAAAGATCTAGAACTAGGGCTTAATACCAGCCTCTAGGGGTTAGGGAGGAAGTCCGAACTATTCCTGAAAAGATTATGTAAAGCAGAGTCTTTGATGATTTTTAGGGCAGAGATAGATTGATGCTTAGTAAGCAAAAGGGTGAAACATGATTGGGGCGGGGTGGTGATGAGAATATGGATTGGAGGTTACAATTAGATCAGCAACAATCCTATCAAAAGGAGGAGCAGTTTGCGGGACCTACATAGAATCATACAGCACGGAAACAGACCAGTTCTTCATTTTCATATGTTTATATGAATCTATTGAAATACCTCATAAGGGAACTGAAAGAATGATATTGACCTTGAGCACATTTCAAAACACCCTAAACTGTTACTAGATGAGTAAACAAGCTGCTCTAATATTGTCTCTGAAATAGGTCTTAAATTCAAATTCTTCTAACTGCTTTCTATATGGTAGTTACTGGTGGTATTTCAGGGAGCCACTGGTGTCGTAGTAATGACACTGGACTCATAATCCAGAGACCCAAACTAATGTTCTGAAGATCTGCGTTTAAAACCCACCATAGGAAATTATGAGACTTGAATTTGATTAATTGAAACCAGGAATTAAAAACTAGCCTCATGGCAAACATGAAACAATTGATGCAGAAACCCTAATCCCCTTTTAAGGAAGGAAATCTGCCATCTTTTATTTAGTTTGGCCAACACGTCACTCCATTCAGAAAGCAAAGCAGTTCATTGGTAGCTGCCCTCTGACATGGCCTGACCATTCACCGCATTGTAATATAATGCTGTGAAGTAAAAAGAAACAGGGGAAACTGGATGAATAACCCAGCTTCAGCCTGAGAAATGAAAACAACAACGACAAAACCAACCCTGTCGATTTTGCAAAATACTCCTTACCAACATCTGAAGCATGTGCATCAACATTGTAAGAGATGACCAAAGACTAGTGAAGCAACAGCCTGACATATTCATGCTCATGCCTTACTGATCACGTCCTAAACACTGCCATTCCTGGGTATGTTCTGTCCCAGAGGCAGATTAGACCCATCAGCAGACGAAATGTGCTATAGAATACATTGAAGGTGACTTGGCAGCACCACCACTAACCAAGCTGACCAAGTCCTAACAAATACAGCTTCTAAACTGAATATGGGGGAAATGGGGTAATTGACAAACAGAAAATCCTATTTGCCCTCATCCTCACCAACAAATTACCTGTTGCAGGAAATGGGGGAATTGACAAACAGAAAATCCTATTTGCCCTCATCCTCACCAACAAATTACCTGTCCTATTAATTGACCAAATTACAGGCACTGCTCACAACGGACAGTGCTCCAAACATCAACTTCATCCCTCTTAACCGCTCAGTCTTGACTACAGGTCCCAAGGAACCAGTTCTTTTTTTTTATTTCACATACACCTTCGGACAAGTGCAACTTGAACCTATGCCCCCTGGTCCAGAGGTATGGAGATTACCATTCGCCCTAGAACTCAGCTCTTTTTTCTCCTTTTTTTATAACCAGAAGTTCTTTTACACACAATTGAACATTTTTCTCCCCCCATTATCAAATCAGCTGTGGCAACTTTTACCTGTTAACCACCACCATTAATTCACCCATGTTTCCAGTTGATTAACTTACATGCAAGGCCATTAAGGGCAGAGAACCCAGCTTTTTTCTCAATTAAACTATTCGGGCATATCATGGCATACTGCTGGGCCAAGATGCATGGACAACGTCTCCTGGGCTAGATTTAGAGACAGTACCACTGTGCCACAACAGCCCTAAGAGCCCAGCTCTTAAATACAAAAGTTCAATGGACATCTTCACAGAAGTTCATCAAGGTCGTGTCCTAGGCCCAACCATCTTAGCTGCTTCATCAATGACCTTCTCTCTATCATAAGGTCAGAAATGGGGATGTTTGCTGATGATTACACAATGTTTAGCACCATTGAAGCAGTCTATGGCCATATGCTTCAAGACCAAGACAACACCTACCAGACACTGAACTGGACATGCCACTTAAATATTGTGACTATACGATCAGGAAGTGATCACAAATTATAAGTCAGGAGTATGATGAAATACTCTCCACCAAGGACATGCAGGTCCTGGGCCTCCTCCATCGCCAAATCCTAACCACCTGACGCCTGGAGGAATATCACCTCATCCTCCGCCTTGGAACCCTGCAACCACACGGAATCAATGTGGATTTCACCAGTTTCCTCATTTCCTCCCCTCCTCAACTTATCCCAGTCCCAAACCGCCAACTCAGCATTGCCCTCTTGACCTGTCCATCGTATTTCCCATCTATCTGCTCCACCATTCTCTCCAACCTATCACCTTCTCCCTCACCTTAATCTACTTACTGCATTCTCAGCTACCTTTCCCCCAACCCAACCCCCTCCTATTTATCTCTCAGCCCCTCTGGCCCGCAAGCCTCATTCCTGATGAAGGGCTTATGCTCGAAACATTGATTCTCCTGCTCCTCGGATGCTGCCTGCCCTGCTGTGCTTTTCCAGCACCACACTCTCGACTCTGATCTCCAGCATCTTCAGTCCTCACTTTCTCCTAATACTTTCCACTTGCCTGGATGAGTGCAGCTCCTACAATACGCATGATGTGGAGAAGGCTGGTGTTGGACTGGGGTGGACATGGTTAGAAGTCACATGACACCAGGTTGTCGTCCAACAGGGTCACTTGAAATCACAAGCTTTTGGGGCACTGTTCCTTCAGGAGAAGTGAGGAGGAGCACACAGGCACAGAAATTATACGCAGAGAAATCAAAAGATCATACAAATGGTGTGAATGGAGTGTCGACAGGCCAAATAATAAGTCTCTGCAGATGATCAAAAGTATCAGACGGCGTGAGTAAAGTGTCAACAGCTGAATAACAAATGAAGGGATGACCTATAATCTGATTAATTGAGGCAGAGAGATAATTACAATAAACTAAACATAAAGTGGTGCTGGAGACAAACCAAATGACTGGAATAATAAGATAAGGATAAGAGTCGCATGCTGAGAGTCTAACCAGAGTAACAAGTAATCCAAAACCGTACAAACTAATTAAGGTAGAGAGATCATAACAAGCTATCAAGGTGATGATGTCAAAACAAGACAGTAAGTGAGATCTTACAAACAAAGAACAGTGCGGTGGGGTTACATATAGTGCAACATGAACCCAAGTTGAGGGCGTCTTCATGGGTGCAGAACTTGGCTATCAGTTTTTGCTCAGTGATTCTGTGTTGTTGTCTATATCAAAATCCATCTTGGAGGGCGCTTACACAATGATCAGAAGCTGAATGTCTTTCACTGCTGAAGTGTTCCCTGACTGGGAGGGAACATCCCTGTCTGCTGATTGTTGCACAGTGTCCACTCATCTGTTGTCATAGCGCCTGCATGGTCTTGCCAGTATATTATGACTTATAAATCAAGAAATGGCTGGAGGCATTGGATACTGCAATGGCTACTGACCTTGACAACGTTCTGGCAATACTACTCTTGACTTGTGCTCCGGAATACGCCTTGTCATTACCAAGTTATTTCTGTACAGCTTCAGCACTGGCATTTACCTGATAATATGGAAAATTAGATAGATGGGTCCTGCAGACAACAAGCAAGACAAATCCAACCTAGCCAATCTTCTCAATCTCAGTACAGTGACCAAAGGCATCATCAACAGTGCTGCACTTGCTTAGCAATAATCTGCTCACTGATGCCCAATTTAGGTTCCACTAGAGTTCCTGGCCTCAGTGCAGCCTTAATCCAAACATGGACAAAGTGCTGAATTCCAATGTGAGGTGAGAGTGACTGCCCTTGACATCAAGGCTGCATTTGACCTAGCAAAACTGCGGTCAGTGGGAAGCAAGGGGAAAGTGCTACAGTGGTTGGAGTCATACCTGGCACACAGGAAGATGGTCATGGTTGTTGGAGGTCAGTCAATTCAGCTTCCAGATGTCTGTGTAGGCATTTCTCTGGAGAGTGATATGTGCCCAATCATCTTCAGCTGCTTCATCAATGACCTTCCCTCCATCATGAGGTCAGAAGTGGGAACGTTCACTGATGATTGCACAATGTTCAGCAGTATTCACGACCCTCAGATACTGAAGTAATCCATGTCCAAATGCAGCAAGACCGAGACAATATCCAGGCTGGGGCCGACAAATGACAAGTAATATTTGTGCCACACAAATGCTATGCAACGATCATCTCCAACAAGAGAGAATCTAACCTTTTTTGTTTAACATTCAATGGTGTTACCATTACTGAATTCCCCACTGCCAACATCCTGAGAATTACAGTTGACCAGATTAGCCATATAAATACAAATATTGAACTGTATTAGCCATATAAATGCAAATATTACAAGAGCAGTTTCAATGCTAAGAACCCTGCAGTGAATAACTCACCTCCTGACTCCCCAGAACCTTTCCATCATCTGCAAGGCACAAGTCAGGGGTGTGATGGAATGCTCCCACTTTCCTGGATGAATGCAGCTCCAACAACACTCAAGAAGCTTGATACGATCCATGACAAAGATTAGTTGACACCAAATCCATGAACATTCATTCCTTCCACCACCAATGCTCAGTATCTACAGTGTGTGCCATCTCCAACAAGAGGCAATCCACAAATTCTCCAAGGCTTCTTAATCAACACTTTCCAAGCTCATGACCACTACTATTTAGAAAGACCAGGGTAGCAGATGCATGGAAACATCACTACTAGCAAGAACCCCAACCCACCCACCATTCAGACTTCAAAATATTTTACTGTTTGTTCAGTGTTACTGGGTCAAAATCCTGGAACTCCATCCCTAACAGCATTGTGGATCTATCGACACCAAATAGATTGGTGTAGTTCAAGATGTCAGTTCAATATCACTTTCTCAAAGATAACTAGGGATGAGCAATAAATTCTGCCAGCATCAGCCTCATTTTAAAAATGGATAAAAAAAATCCATGATTTAATGATTTTGTTAATTATTTCTACCGAATGCCTCTAATATGGTTTCTGGAAGTATATATAACTAACATCCAAGGATTGTTGTGATTTGCAATTTCAAATCAAATCACTGGCTATGAAGCACTTTGAAGTATCATTTAAATGCAAAATCATTTTTTTCATATAAGTCCTCTGATAATTAGTTGGCTTCAATATGGTATCTTAATCACCATTCACAGTCACACATATCTAATATAATTTCTCTATCAGTGGACAACTCAAATGTACTCAATTGCTTGTTTTAAAAAAATGAAAATATTTTCATTAATGTGATGTTCACACTTTAAATTAAGTCACACTATGTGTATAACAGATACCAAGTTAAAAAGTATCAAGAATAGATCATTGTGTTATGCATTTTTCAGTGGCTGAGCATGAAGACATGGCATTGATTCAAAGTAAGTTACATGATGACACTATCTATCTTACAATTATCACAGTTCAATATGGAAACCACAGGTTTCTTTCTTTATCAGAAAAAAATACTGAATCACCTGAGGTGCTGTGAACATTAATTGCTAAATCTGGTTGTAGATCCGGGTCAGCCCCTTGTACATGGATGAGAAAAATGCAAAATACTTCAGATGCTAGAAATCTCAAATTAAAAAAATGTCTTGGAAATACTCAGCAGGGCTTGGAAATATACCTGGAAAAGACACTGAGTTAACATGTTGTGTTGAATGTGATTCTGCTTCAGAGAGACAGATCAATTTTGTCAATTTGGGCCCCAGACAATACTTTGCTTTGTCGATGGATTCATTTGCAATCAGAGGAAGATAGTTTTTATTTTTCACAGAAAAAAAACCCTGAAGTTCTTACAAAATTCTTGCAAGCTTCTACTTGGCAATGTCACCAAACCACTGAACTCAGGATCGACTCTTAGCCGTGGAAGAGAAGAGTCAAAATCTTTTTGGAGGATCTGGTTAGTAACCATCCATCTTCTGGACTGTTAAATAGTTTAAGATTTTTAAACAAAATATAGCATGACAGGACCATAATGAACATTACAATTCTGTACAACTTGACAGTTCTTAGATGTGTTAAGAAGGTGGTAATCTTAACTGGGAACCCAACTAAAACATGGTAAGATGTTTAATATTATTAGCTATAATTATACAGTTAAAATTGATTGGGTTGGGATAAATGTTTTGCATAAATACTCCTTCGGACCATTTACTTTATTAATTGTGTGTATTTTCTCAGTCTTACTCATTTTTGCTTCTGATGCCCAACTGACCACCCTAAGTCCGTGACTTTTCACCACCCAGTTTTAAATCGGTCACGCTTGCACTAAGATCCTGAGATCAGTGAGCTCTAGTTTCTTTTTCTTTCATGTTCATTTGTCCTACCATTGCATATGATCCAGGACAAGTGGGCTGCAAAAGGAATTATAAAATGTGTTTAACTCAATGTGAGGATTAAACTATGTTGTGCTTAATTAGCTAGTAGGCACAATTTTATTGATCAATTTTAGTCCTGCTGAATTGATGACAGCTGCCAGCAAATATTTTGGGACCATTATTAAAACTAATAGGGTCCATTCCTGCTATTGTACACCATTAATTTATGTTAGTCTTCAATTTGCATTATTTAGTTGAATGGGTGACAAATTACTAATAAGACCTTGTCTGGTCTTCTGTGATTCATTGTCTTTTTTTGCTTTTCTCTGCTATACTGAGGACAGTGACTCATGCTGCAGTACTATCAGCTCTTCAACACCTTGCCTAACTAACTATTGTATATTAAGCCTAGAGAGTGAGCTTGTGGTATATTTTGACAGTGGGAGGTATTGGTTGTGCAGAGCCAAACTTTCAGAAACCATCTTTTCCCACAATTGACACAAAACACCATTCAACAGGAATCACTAAGCATCATTCAGAAATGGCAATCATGTTTGATGTTTTTATTTCTGAGCAGCAGGTCTGTGGCAGTCAGTTACATATCTCTGACTGCCATCTTGAGTGATGTCAGCTCACAATACTTGCTGCATATTGAAATTAAATATTGTTGTAACACTGAAACCCAGTGGAGTGGCAGACAGGAAAGTACACATTCTCACTCAGTCACACGAGCAACAAAACTGTCAATGAACAGTTAATGACATTATTAAAATGCTGAATTAAAATATCTTGCATTTATATGGTGTTTTGAACCCGGCATTGGGATCAAGTTGGCAATCACCTCAGTTCCAGGTCATCACTGCAGGATTTCCTCAAACATTGCTTCACAAACAACCTTCTCTCCACTGTGAGATCAGAAGTGGGGATATTTGCTGATGATTGCACAATGTTCAGCACCATTTGCAACTCCTCAGATACTGAAGCAGCTCATGTCCAACTGCAGCAACAGCTGGACAATGCTCAGGGTTTGGCTGACAAGTGGCAAGGAGCAATCATAACTCACAAGGGCCACACAATGACAATCTCGCGATCTTATAGAAGGTTATAATGAGGGGTATGGATAGAGTTAATGATAGTTCTCTTTTCCCTAGGGTGGGGGATTTCAAGACTAAGGGGCACATTTTTAAGGTGAGAAGAGAGAGATTTCGAAAAGACATGAGGAGCAAATGTTTTACATAGAGGGTGGTTCACATGTGGAATGAACTGAGGAAGTGGTGGATGTGGGTACAATTACAATGTTTAAAAGACATTTGGATTAGTACATGAATAGGAAAGATTTAGAAAGATATGTACGAGGAGCAGGCAGATGGGACTAGTTTAGTTTGGGATTATGTTCGGCATGGACTGGTTGGACCAAAGGGTCTGTTTCTATGCTATATGACTCTATGTCACTAAGAGAGAATCTGACCATGACTCCTTGACATTCAATGACATTATCATGACTGAATCCACCACCAGCAATTTCCTGAGGGCAACCATTCACCTGAAACTTAACTGGATTAAATGTGCCATTCTGTGACTTCAGAAGCAGGTCAAAAGCTAAGAATTCTGAATTGAGTAACTCCCCTCCTGACTCCCTAAATCCTAACCACCATCTACAAGGCACAGGTCAGGAGTGTGATGGAAGACTCTCCATTTGCCTGGGTGAGTGCAGAGCCAACAACACTCAAGAAGCATGACACTATCCAGGACAAAAACTTCCATGTGACTGGTACTAAATCAACAAGCATTCACTCCTTCCACCATTAATGCTCAGTAGCATCACTGTGTACCATCTACAAGATGCACTCCACAAACTTTCCAAGATTCCTCACTCAACATACTTTCCAAACACATGACCACTACTATATGGAAGGACAAGGGCAGTAAATGAATAGATACCCTACCACCAGCAAGCTCCCTCTCCAAGCTACTCACCCTCCAGGCTTAGAAATGTATATTGCTCCTACAGTGTCTTTGGATCAGGAGTGAGATGGAATATTCTCCACTTGCCTGGATGAGTGCAGTACCAACAAACCACAGGAAGCTCAACACCATTCAGAAGAAAGCAGCCAACTTGATTAGCACCCCATACGCCTCCTTCAACATTCACTCCCTTCACCACCAATACACAATGTATTATATACAAGATGTGCTGCAGTAGCTCACTAAGGAGTCTCTCGTAACATCTACCAATTCAAAGAACAAGGGCAGCAGATACATGGGAACACTACCAACTGCAGGTTCCCCTCAAAGCCACTCACCAACCTGACCTGGAAAGATATCGTCGGTTCTTCAGTGTCACTCGGTCAAAAAGCTGGAGTTCCTCCCTAATGGCACTATGCATTAGCCTACATAAAAAAAATTAGCAGCGATTCAAGAAGGCAACTCACTACCATTTTTTTCAGAGGCAATTACTGAAGGGGGCCGGGGTGGGGGGGGAGCAATTAATGCTGGCTTAGCCGGCGAGGCCCACATCTCATGAATGAATAAAGGAAAACCCAGACCACTATCAAAAAGATTCTGCCCCAGTGTGTGGGAAACGGTCAGACAGACAGCACTGACTTCCCCCAACTTGGCCAACCACTGGGCCAAGTTTGCTGCCTACTCGAAGGTACTTAGTGGGCTCTCATTGCAGGAGGGAGAGTTAGTGCCCTGCCAGAATGGAAAAGCTGCAGGTTGCCCTTTTAAGGTAAGTAGAGGGCACATCAGATTGGAGATCTCTCACTCCAGCTTCCAAAATTTTTCACTAAACACCAAACTCCTCAACCAGACCACCACTGCTGCCTCAGGTGGTCCCAGAGGTCAAACTGGAAAATTCAAAATTCCAGTGAACTTCCTATCAGTTCAGGAGCCCTTTGTAGGCTTTAACTACCTGTAATTATCTGCTCATCTTGCAGGTTGGTGGTCCTGTCATCTGCCAGGAACATGGCCAAGGAGCAGACTGAGGCTGGCACATGTCTAATGCAAATCGTGGCATATAGTTCTGTGCCCACCTGCAAATGTACCCCCTTCAAAGCCTAAAAATACTTCCTGAGACTGCCATGAAACAAAACATGACTGACAATCTTTTCTTCAAGAGATTTTGTCAACAATATGAAAAAGTTGTCGCCAAGATCAGCATCGTCAATTGATAATTTCCAACCTGTATCAGATGTGGAGAGACAATCATCTTTTACTTCTCTTCATTCCTTTTTTATTACATTAAGGACAGTCCGTTATCTGAAGAAGGGTCACTGGACCTGAAAATCTGCTTTCTTTCCACAGACGCTGCCAGACCTGCTGAATTTCTCCAGCAATTTCTGTTTCTGAGTTTGTTATCACTGATCTGTATTGCAGGGGTCTGTCTGCTGTCAGGGGGAAGTTAATGCTGATGGTTAATGTTGCAACTATTTCCTTCCAAAACTTCATCCAGGATCCTACATTCCTTCTCTTGGTGCTCATTCACCTACAGGAATCAGCACTTCCAGAGCTTGGACAGGTTATATAATTGAAGAGAAAATGAGGTCTGCAGATGCTGGAGATCAGAGATGGAAATGTGTTGCTGGAGAAGCGCAGCAGGTCAGGCAGCATCTAGGGAACAGGAGAATCGACGTTTCGGGCATTAGCCCTTCTTCAGGAATGAGGAAAGTTTGTCCAGCAGGCTAAGATAAAAGATAGGGAGGAGGGACTTGGGGGAGGGGCGTCGGAAATGTGATAGGTGGAAAAAGGTCAAGGTGAGGGTGATAGGACAGATTGGGGTGGGGGCGGAGAGGTCGGGAAGAAGATTGCAGGTTAGGGAGGCGGTGCTGAATTTGATGGATTTGACTGAGACAGGCTGGGGGGAGGGGAAATGAGGAAACTGGTGAAATCCGAGTTCATCCCTTGTGGTTGGAGGGTTCCTAGCCGGAAGATGAGGCGTTCTTCCTCCAACCGTCGTTTCGCTGTGGTCTGACGATGGAGGAGTCCAAAGACCTACATATCCTTGGTGGAGTCCCACTCCACCAAGGATATGCAGGTCTTTGGACTCCTCCATCGTCAGACCACAGCGAAACGACGGTTGGAGGAAGAACGCCTCATCTTCCGGCTAGGAACCCTCCAACCACAAGGGATGAACTCGGATTTCACCAGTTTCCTCATTTCCCCTCCCCCCAGCCTGTCTCAGTCAAATCCATCAAATTCAGCACCGCCTCCCTAACCTGCAATCTTCTTCCCGACCTCTCCGCCCCCACCCCAGTCTGTCCTATCACCCTCACCTTGACCTCTTTCCACCTATCACATTTCCGACGCCCCTCCCCCAAGTCCCTCCTCCCTATCTTTTATCTTAGCCTGCTGGACCAACTTTCCTCATTCCTGAAGAAGGGCTAATGCCCGAAACGTCGATTCTCCTGTTCCCTAGATGCTGCCTGACCTGCTGTGCTTCTCCAGCAACACATTTCCATCTCAGGTTATATAATTGCCACCCAACCCTCAACACTAACACGTTATAAGTAGCATCAACTACTATTAGGCATTTAACAATAGATCTGACATACTGATAAAGAAATAATCTTGGGATAATGTAAAAATAGAAGCAAGTCTTTCAACTCCTCAAATAGTTCCCTCCTTTCATACCAATCCACCTTTTGTTAAATATTTCAGAATTTTAGAGAGAAGGATGGATTAATCTAAGTTGCTTTGGCTGCTTATAATTGATAAAAGCAAATCTTCAAATGTGTAACTATCTAGCTGCTCCTCATTTGATTTCATGCATGTAGATTCATTTAATTTATTAACTTGTGAACTTTGTTATAAGCCTAGTGCCTCAATAGCTAATTATAACTATTCAGGGATTAATTAATTAATTATATCACAGTTAGTTTCCTTGCAAATGAAATAGCATCAATATATTTATGGCACATTTATCTGATCCTTTAATTCTATCTCAGCCTCCTCCTAAATTATAGAATCCCTACAGTGGGGAAACAGGCTCTTTGGCCCAACAAATCCACACCAATCCCTCCTAAGAGTAACCCACCCAGACCCATCTTACTCTTGACTAATGAACCTCACCTACACATCCCTGAACACTATGGGCAATTTAACATGACCAATTCATCTAACCTGCACATCTTTGGACTGTGGGAGGAAACCTATGCAGACACAGGGAGAATGTGCAAGTTCCATATGTGCAAGTTTCACGCTGACAATAGGATCATTTACTGCAAAGAAACAGATCCTTTGGTCCAACATGTTCATGCCGACCAGATATCCTAAATTAATCTAGTCCCATTTGCCAGCATTTGCCCAAAACCCTTCCTATTCATGTACACAGATGCCTTTTAAATGTTGCAATCTTACGAATCTCCACCACTTCCTCTGGCAGTTTCATTCCATACACGCAGCACCTCTGCATGACAAAGTTGCCCTTAGGTTCTTTTTAAATCTTTTCCCTCTCACCTTAAACCTATGCCCTCTAGCTTTGGACTCCCCCATCCTGGGGAAAAGACCTTGGCTATTCACCCTATCCATGCCCCTCATGATTTGATAAGTCCCACAAAGGTAGAACCTGAAAGTTTTATTTCCAAAAATAAATGCCCCATTACAAAATTTCTTAATTTATAATGTTTAACAAAATATGTGGTCAGAGCTACAGGAGTGCTTAGTGTCAGTTTAATATCACAATCAGTGATTGTGGATGAAGCTGAAAAATACCATTCCAGGGATAGGACTTTGATGCTCTGGGTTTGCATAACTGTGTCAGCAAACCTTTGGGGTTGTCTTTATGGCTCAGCATAAGACATATGCCCATTGTTAAAGGCTTTGGATTGTTCTCTGCCTAGTAGAAAGTGCATTGGTTGGAATTTGGGGATTTTCCAGAAATGTTCACAGAGATGCTTCCAAAGCACTTTCAGACAGTGTTAAGGAGTAAATTACTGCAGATGCTGGAATCTACACTGAAAACAAAAATTGCTGGCAAGCACAGTGGGTCAGGCAGCATCCATGGAGAGAGAGCATCTAATGTTTTGATTCTAGATGATTCCAGAGAAGTTCTGATGAAGAGTCATCTAGACTTGAAACACAAGCTTGCTCTCTCCCCACAGATGCTGCCTGACCCGCTGTGCTTTCCAGCATTTTGTGTTTCCAATTGGAGTGGAATGGCTAAGAGTTTAACTCATGTCAATGTTTACTGATCCAGCCAGAACTGGGGTGGAAGCTCCTGGCTGTGGGTTACCTGCCCATGGTGTATTTCTTCCTACCAGAGAATTTTCAAGCCTGTTGTTTGGCTCATTATTTCAGGCTGAGCAGTAAAGTTCTAAGTGCCGTCATGGTTTTTAGTTATAATTAATGATCTGTTTCAAAGCCAGATTCATGGGTGATTAGTGTAACCAAATTAAACTGTGGTGTTCAGCACTGCTTAATGTGCAAATTGGCAGCTGCTCAGTGAATTTCTTCCATTGGAGATCCATTAAGGTTATGTATTTTAATTTATTTTTGAATTGCATCCATTAAATTGAAGACTGCTCACAATAGGATCACAATCCCTTTTTGGCATGTTTATACGATAAATACATTGCTATAAAATGTGACAAAACCTGGGCAAAAAACGCAAATTGTGTGGTCGTTAGTATTTCAGGGGTAATTCCAAATACCCTAGGCATGGATTTGTAATAAAAGGATGAAAAGAAAGGATTGAAAAGCTGCTTTATACTTGTGATTGGCAACCAAGGCTTTTCATGAAGTGAATGCTTGAAGCCAGTTTGATCACAGAATCACATAATTTTACAGCATCAAAAACTATTCGACCCATCATCCCTCTGCTGACTCTTTGAAAGAACTCTCCAATTAGTTCCATACCCTTGAAATTTCCCATAGCCCTGCACTTTCTTTTCTTTTTCAATTACTTATCCACATACCTTTAGAAAACTACTTTTAAATCTATTGCCCACCTCCCAAAGTAATGCATTCCAGACCATTACAGCATGCATTAAATTGAAAAAAAGATACTGCCTTCTCTTCTAGTACTTTAACTAATTACTTTAAATCTGTCAACAACATTCCTCCCAAAGGGAACAGTTTTTACTGGAATGGTGTTTGGAATAAAGGACTACAATTATGAAGAACAACTTGTAAATTTTACATTGCTTACTTGCGAGTTGAAAAAATTTAAGGAGAGATTTAAAAGAGGTTTAAATGTTAAAAGTATTTTCATCAAGCTAAGGAGGAAAAACTGTTTCCAATGGCTGTAAGGCTGATAACCAGGGATCACAGATTTAAGCTAATTGGCAAATGAGCCAGAGCAGGATGGGAAGAAATAATTTCACACAGCCAGTTACAGCTTGGAAATCAATGCTTGAGAGAATAATGGAAGCATATTCGAAGGTTAATTTCAAAAGTGTATGGAGGTACACTCTCACAAATCTGGCAGCCTTGGGACTGAGATCATGTTGGATTTCTGAACTTTATGTTTTCAGGTGAAAAACTGAGATGGGTGCTTCTGTGTGTATCAGATCAGTCCAGGTTGGGTTGGGTTGGGTTCATTGCAACATTGGTACCCTCAACTGCATGAGGTTGTTCCTCGATCTTTTCAGAGCTGGGTTTGATGGGACGAATTTCATTTCAGACTGGACAATAAAAAAGCCCTGTTTCTGACAATGCCAGTTTTTGGATAACACGATTTGAGAGAGTGTACCTGTACTCTTGTGAAAGATAACATTGAGTGCTTTAGCAAAAGAAAGGGACAGGGTTAGCTTCTTTAACAAGGCGAAGCAGACATTGTTGATTGAATATCCTACATCTGTGTTGCATCATCCTGAATGCAGAAGTAGCTAAGTGACAAAGACATAGTTTAATTCTTCAAATTCAATACCCAAAGTTATCTAACAAAACTTATTCGACGCATGAGTCTGGAATCTTTCCATGACATTTACACATAAAATTTGGCTAAATTTTAAAACAAAGCAGACAAGTTATTTATGCCACGTTCTGGTTGAAGTGCAACCTTAAAAAATAAGGAAACTTTGTTCAAAGTTTTTACATAATATAGATTGATGCTCCAGTGCAATGGGGAAGGTGTTACAGTTTTACAAATACACGTGTTCAAATAAGATGTTCCAATGCTCCATAGGCTGGCACCAATGGTAAATGTGGGTATCGATGTTCTCATTGCACATGTTGGGGAAGAAAACAAGCTTTTCCAGTGCCCTGCCCATATTTTTTTTCCCTCAGGCACATCATCAAGGAGAAGTGATCCAAATCCCTGTGTGTTATCAATGTGCATAGACAAATAGTTCAGTTTTAAATATTACACTAGAGCAAAATATTGTGGATGCTGGAAGCATGAAATAAGACCAAAGTCAGCTTGTAAAATGCAACAGCACAGGCAGACTCTATGGTGAGATATGAATGTTGCAGGTTGATAAACTTTCATCAGAACTGAAGAATGTTCTTTGTTTCTGACTCCACAGATGCTGTCAGGCAGACCTGCTGAGTTTGTCCAGCTTTCATGCTTTTATTTAAGATCTGCAATGCTCATTGTGTTTGGTTGGTGAATATATTGATTATATTTATATTTATGTATAGGTCCATAGAATATGTAGGTAGATATATCTTTTAAAGTTGCATCACAAGTAGACAGTGTGGTTAAGAATTAGCATGCTCACCTTCATTGCTCGGATCATTGAGGATAAGAGTTGGGACATCATGTTGCAATTGTACAGGATATTAGTTAGGCCATTTTTGGAATACTATGTACAGTTCTGGTTGCCTTGCTATAGGAAGGAAGTTATTAAATTGGAGAGTGTGTAGACAATATTTACAAGGATTTCGCTGGGATTGGAGGGTTTGACCTTCAGGGAGAGGCTGGATGGGCTGTGAATTTTTTTTTAACTGGAGCATTGGAGGTTGAGGGGTGACCTTTACAGAGATTTATAAAATCATGATGGCCATAGATAAATAGCAAAGGTCTTTTTCCTACGGTGGGCAAGTTTAAAACTAAGGGCATATTTTTAAGGTGAGAGGAGAAAGATTTGAAAGGGACCTGAGGGCCAACGTTTTCACACAGAGAGTGGTTCATATGTGGAATGAAGTGCCAGAGGAAGTGGTAGATGCAGGTACAGTTACAGCATCTAAAAGACATTTGGATAGGTACACGAATAGGAAAGATTAAGAGAGATATGAGCCAGATACAAGTAAATGGGGCTAGTTTAGTTTGGAAAGCTTGGTCAGCATGGATGAGTTGGACCAAAGGGTCTGTCTGGTTCCATGCTGTATGACTCTATATGAAAAGCTGATGGGTTTGCGAAGATAGTGCCGAGTATAGACCATTTGGTTTCAAGCAACTACTGTCAGTTGAAAAGCAATAATGAGGATAACTTTCAGAGCAGGACATATTTTAAACAGGTTTCAAAGTCTGCTGTTCGTTGACAGTACGTGACATTTCCCACAGCAAGTCCTTCCTCCTCATAAACAAAAAAAAGATGCAGATGTCTGGTGTCCTTTTGAAGCAATATTCCTCTACTCTTCAAGTACTCTTCAAGTCACAAAATACTTTGAAGTATAATCTTAACATCATATACACAAATGTTGAACATTTACTACATGTAAAGGGGATTGAACAGCACATGATTTTAAGTAGCAAAATAGAAAATGTGATTTTTTTCTAAAGATATTAATTAAAAATTTTGGAAAATGTGGAAGATAATTGTTCTAAACTGCAAAAGTTCCCGGATATTCTGAAGCTGCTATCCACAAATGTATCACACAGATGGAGGTTTAATATTACACTTACATCTTGTGAAAAGACAGATTATGGAGCATATTACAATTAGGAATAGCTTCATCAAACTGCCTTGCATGAAATGGATTCAGTGTCAAAAATTAATGGGCAGGAAATTCAGTTCATACTTTGAAGATTTTTTGAGGGGAGAATGATGGACTTATATGCTTGTGTGGTTCAAAATTGCATTGAGGATCTAAATATTTCAATATCTGGCTCCCTGATAATGTTGTACCTACA
The DNA here is from genome assembly GCF_037043375.1 of Chiloscyllium plagiosum. Lineage (NCBI taxonomy): Eukaryota > Metazoa > Chordata > Chondrichthyes > Orectolobiformes > Hemiscylliidae > Chiloscyllium > Chiloscyllium plagiosum. The sequence continues at coordinate 32,638,667 of NW_028270159.1, read as the reverse complement.
GTCACACAATTTTAATGGTACACAGATTCCAGGAAACTTTGCTGTGAGCTGCTCATGCCCTTACGCACAGTAACACCATAATTTACTTGTATTTTTGTTTCACAGAAGCACTGTTTTTCACTATGCAGCTGCAGTGCTGTGCTAAGATATATGTCCTTTTACCATTAACAGATGTATTCCTGATCAGAATAAAGAGAACACAAACTGACAGGAGAAACATGCAAAATCCACACTGAGACAAACAAGAGAAACCCATTAAAAACAAAGATGGGCTAGTTATCAATGGAAAACAGGATGTGCTGCACACAAAAGCAGCTCCACAGCACTCAGCATAATGAACACCCTTTACTATGGAAACCACATCACTTGAGATCACACACAGAAAAAGCTGTACCTCCATAAGGTCTATTAACCATAACAGGCGCTCCTGTAATAATCACATTTCAATGAAAACAGAAGGTAGACAAAAAACCATATTAGCTCAAAGATAGAACAGGCAACCCATGATAGGTTCATCCTGCAAAGTGCACTCGAAGACACGTAGTGATAATATTTTTAAAAAATCAAGAGCAAAGCGGGAGATACGCCATGTTCCAAATTAGGCTTATTTTCACAAAAGTGTGCTCCACTCAAGTGAAAAAGAGTGAAAATAATTTTACATCAGAAAATAGGCAAATCTGAACTTTTCACAAAAAAACCCATCTGCTGCTGTATTTCCTTTGATGCCAAGAATAAAACAGCAAAGCCCCAGTTTCCTATGAAAAATCAATTTTTCCAGACATATATAAACACAGATGAAAATGAAATCCTAGATTTGTTAGTCATTTTCCTGCTTTCTGCAGGGATTTCTGATCTGCCATGACACACACCAGCTGTGCTGATGCACATTATGGCTGCCAGCCAATCACAGACTGATACAACAGTTGTTCTGATGCTTCACTGAAAAGAATGTACATTCCAATAATTTCAACTTGAAAAGCTAAAGTAATGGGCACTGCAGCAAACTGGATCAGCCTTGCTCTCACAATGGGCTAGGTCACAACTTTGTGGAACATTACACAACAGCTGATGGGCAAATTGAAAACCTGCTTGACATCTCTCTCAATTTATTGGTGTCATTGCAACAAGGTTAATTTTGCAGAAAGGCAAATTCTACCCCAATAAATGGCTTCTCCAGATCAATTCTTAATTTTACGGTGGAGCAAGGTCTTCAATGGAAACAAGTTTATAACATTAACACTCTGCTGTAAATATGTTTGCTAATGGATATGGTTACCATTGAGTAGAAAAGGTGTCATTGATTTTGATTATGCCAGAATTAAGAATGAACCAAGTCTGAGAATAAATTGAGTATGCTGGAGGGAATGAGCTCAGAATGGGAAAAACTAAAGATTAATGCAAGCTATGGATCAGGAAGGAACACCATTGGGATGGAGCAAACCAGATTTTGTTCACAATATCCAATAGTGACATCTGTGAGGTATATGCCACTAAACCCAAGCTTACTCCTAACCCTCTGGTATTGTTAGTTTGAGGGAGATATGGTTAATTTTGTAATAGTTTTGGTTGTTTGGTTTGGATTTTAAACAATATCTGCCTTTTTTCAATGGTCATAGAATATCCTCAACCAGACCAGCCAAGATTATATTGACTGATGACTTAATGAAGTCAACATTTGGGTTTAATACTCTGTTCAGCATTAATATGTATAAAACATTCAAGCAAGTGTTTACATCAGAAATTCTAAGTATTTCAGCAGGTCAGCTTTAAAGAATCATATAATAGATATACCATTAAGCAATGCACTCATCTTACTCCAGAGACTTACCCGGGCTGAACTGAGTGTTGTAGATGTGAAGTAACTAACGGAGGATGAGGCTGTGTCTCCATAAGACATGACAGAGTAGGAATCCGTGCCTGTGCTGGAATTCTGGCGAGCTTTCATTGACGCAATCTCACGTTTCAATACCATATTATCAAATCTATCCAGATCTTGAGGGGAGATTACACCTCGAACCTCCGAAAGCAAGGAGAACTAACAAGCAATAAAGAGCAGGTTTAGAATGTTGAATGTGCAGTACGAGTAGTGACAAAGTGAAAGCTGCAGTTTTCTAAATTTCATAATTGTCTTACTGTATCTCAGTATAGCCCTTTCTGGAATTTTTACCTCATCTTCTTTTTATTCACCTTGGCAATGCAATTTTACACATTGGGTCAGGAGGACATCAACAATTTGTGCCTGAATGCTCAGTTTGCACTCCTAAGGGACACAGTTCTAAATCCAGCCCAGGGCTTACGAAAACATGATCCTCAATCTGTAAGAATTAAATGTGAGCAAGAGAGCTTTTGGCAATCTGAAATCCCATCTCTCGAGATTCTGCCAGAATTAAAAGAACACTTTATTTATAATGCTTTGACGTGTTACTTTGGGGATTTGAGGCTATTACTATTTCCAACTCATGGGCCAAGGCATAAAGGGGAGGTTATGGAGTAGTGGTTGTGTTACTGGACTAGTCATCCAGAAACCCAGCCTCCTGAGACATGGGTCTGAATCCCAGCAAGATAGATGGTGAGATTTGAAATCAATATCAATCTGAAATAAAAAAAGCTTGCCAAATGATGACCATGTTGATATCAGATCATAAACATATATTTGGTTTACTAATGCACTAATGGGAAGAAAATCTGTCATCCTAACCTGGTCTGGCTTACACAATTGTGACTCCAAACATATATTTGGTTTATTAATGCACTAATGGGAAGAAAATCTGTCATCCTAACGTGGTCTGGCTTACACAATTGTGACTCCAGACCCACAGCAATGTGGCTGACTCTAAACTGCCCTCTGGGCAATTAGCGATGGGTAATAAATGCTTGCTTAGCCAGTGATGCCCACATCCCATGATCAAACAAAAACAAACGCTTGACCGAGTCGAAAGCAAAATGCTCCAGATGTTAGAAATCTGAAAGAAAACAGAAAGTGCAGGAGAAGGCCAAAGGTCTGGCAGCATATGTAGAAAGAGAAACAGAGTTCATGTTTTGAGTCTGATATGCCTACTCTTTCATTCGGAAATAGGGTCATACTGGACCTGAAACCATAACTCCATGGATGCTGCCAGGTCTGTTGAGTTTCTTCTGCACTCGCTGTTTTATTCCTGATTAAGGTTTCAGGAGTATTGATCAAAGCATGGATGCCCACCTGACCTCTTGCCCTGCGAGGTGCTCAAGGAATTGAACAGTTGGAAATTGTGGGAATACATATCACAGCATTGTTCAGGCTACAAAGATGACAATGTCAACAATGAAGATAAAGCCATCCATGCAAACATTGGCACACATGGGTGGCATGGTTGCTCAGTGGCTATTACTGCTGCCTCACAGCACCAGGGAGCCAGGTTTGATTCCACCATTGGGCAACTGTCTGTGCAGAGTTTGCACATTGTCCACATTTCCGCATGGGTTTCCTCTAGGTGCTCTGGTTTCCTCCCAATGTCCAAAGGTTTGCAGGTTAGGTGGATTGGCCATGCTAAGTTACCCTAAGTGTCCGGGAACGTGCAGGTGAGGTGAGTTAACCATAGGCAACGCAGGGTTATAGGATAGGGTGGAGTGGCTGGTCTGCGTGGGATGCTGTTTGGAGGGTTGGTGGAGTAGATAGGCTGAATGTAGGGATTCTAACACTCATCAGGGTGGGTCACACCAGTGGAGAAAGAGACAACAGTCAGCATTTCAGGTTGATTATCTGCCTCTGTCAAAAATGGATATGTTTTGGTGAACAGTCATCGAACCTGAAAGGTTATCTCTGATTCCATCTTCACAGATGTTCTTCAAGCCTGCTAAGTGTTTTTCAGCATTATCTGACTTTGTTTCAGATTTCCACAACCTACTGTAGTTTACTTTGGAAAATTCTGGTGTTCAGTCTCACTGAACATCCTACTGCCAAGGTTAAAGAACAAAGGATAGTACATCACAGGAAAGGCCCTGCAGCTCACAGAATGCACTGATTCACAATGCCTTTCTAAACAATAAACCTTTTGACTCTCAGTGGTCTGTATCCCTCTGTTCCCTTCCTATTTATAATGGGTGAAAAAACAGTGAGGGGTAGGTATATAAATTCCCAACCTATAGCTCCAGGTAGGGAACAGCTCTGCTGGTGGAACTGCATTTATGAAATGTTCTATTTGGTGTAATCATAGAAACATAGAAAGCAGGAGCGGGAATAGGCCATTCAGCCATTCAAACCTACTCCAGTCTTCAATAATGATCATCTACTTCAATGTCACCTTCCCACTTTATCTCGATACCACTTGATGCCTTTAAGATCTAAAAACAAAACCTCTTCCTTAAATATAAGTAGTGACCTGGCCTCTCTACTGTCTTCTCTGGGAGTGAATTCCACAGGTTGGCGACACTGAGTGAAGAAATAGTCTAACCTGTATCCTGAAACTGTGACCCAATCCTAGACTCTCCAGTCAAAGGAAATGTCCTCACTGCATCTAGAATGTCTCACTCTGTTAGAATTTTATATTTTTCAATCAGATCCCCTCTCATCCACATAAATTCTAGTGGATGCACACCGAGTCAAATCAAACTCTCCTCATGCAATAGTCTGCCATCCCCATCCCTCAATGGCAAATATATCGTCTCTTAGGTAGGGAGACCAAAACAGTACACAGAACTATTCCAGGTGCAGTCTAACCAAGATGTTGTATAAGACATCTCTACTCCTGCACTCAAATCCTCCTCCAACATATCACTTGCCTTCTAACTGAGAGTCTTTTATCTAGGATGATGACGTTGGCTTGTACGAGGGGGCATAGCTACAAATTGAGGGGTGATAGATTTAAGACAGATGTCAGAGGCAGGTTCCTTACTCAGAGAGTGGAAAGGGCGTGGAATGGTCTGCCTGCCAATGTAGTTAACTCAGCCACATTAGGGGCATTTAAACAATCCTTGGATAAGCACATGGATGATTATGAGATACTGTAAGGGATGGGCTTAGATTAGTTCACAGATCGGCGCAACATTGTGGGCCTAAGGGCTTGTTCTATGCTGTATTGTTCTATGTTCTATGTTCTAGAACATAGAAACTGCCTGGTTGCTTTCTTTTGATTGGTGTGCAAGGACACCTAGATTACTTTGTACATCCACATTTTCTAATGTGTAAGCATTGATACTATTCTGCCTTTCTGTTTATCACACTGAAGTTTATAACTTCACATTCAGCCACATAATACAGCATCTATCATGTCTTAGCAAACACACTCAACCTGTCTTGATTTACAGAGAAGGAATAATTTCATAATACTGCCGTGCTGGTGTGGTTCATCAGAAGACGAGATTATAAATTAGAGATGAGTTATAACTCCTTTCTCTAACTAACATTAGCAGTGGAGCTGATTTAGTTAAGCCAGAAGTATATTCAATGGAAATGCATTCAGTTGAGGAGTTATTTTGTGGAACTCCATGGCTGTTTGCACAAATACCAGGGTTGCAGCCCTTTTCCCGTCTGCTGTGTGCCGGCAGGAGAATTTTGCAAAATGACTTATTTGTTCAAACGTATTCTGGGGAGATGGCAAATGCCAGCCACTCTGCTTTGCCCCACCCTACCTTGGGTATTGTGAGCTGATGGATCATTTCCTCGAACTGATGTCAAGTAGGAAATACAAAGCAAGCTGGGTTGACCAGGAGTGGTTGGGTTTAGATTCATATGCACTAGAATTTAATGCTGACTGATGACAAATGAGTTTTGTCCAGCCCTTACTTTATATTCCAGAATAGCATTCTCATGTCTGTCTTGATTTGAATTTCAAACAAGAATCCACCATCACAGAACAAACACCATCAAAACAATTCTGCACAGGAACACTTCTGATATGCTGATTCCTCCTCCTAGGTAGTTACTGACAGACCATTGAACATTCAAAAAGTGAAGAAAAGCAAGACAAGGACATATTTTGGGACATGTATTATCTGCCCTCTGACAATCCTTGAAATATGACATTACTTTATCTGGCATCAGTTCATAAAAATTCAAGTTGATAGTTCTGCCTCTGTGAAGGTATCTCTTTAAAGGGATGTTTTAGTTTGTTGTTCAGCTGCTGTGTCCTTTCACAGATGTACTGAGAGTGCAGCCAGTTCCCATGTTTTTCTTTTATCTTGCCATCTACTCCAAAGAATTTCTTACAGTTGTCAGAAAAAAATGTGAACTATATTATTTTCTGTACATATTTTCACAAAGATGGAGCTAACAGAAGCCCAACCCAGGCTCCTTTTTCATGACCAACTAATGCATGAATTTGTTTGATGCAGAACTGGCTTTTCTGCAAGTAAAAGCAAGTTTCTGCAAGTCCCCAGAAGAATCAACTGAAGAGGCACATGTAATCCTGCTTTTAATAGGAGTTGTATGTTCTAGAGATCCTGCCAAAACTTTAATGAATTTGCAAGTATGTGTGCCCAACATTTAAAATGAATACATAGAACACTGGAAGAACTCAGTTAACATTTTGAGTCCGATATAACTTCTTCAGAGCTAAAGAGTCACACTGGAATTGAAACTTTAGCTTTGTTTCTCTCTCCATAGATGTTACTAGACCTGCTGAGTTTCTTCAGCATTCTCTGTTTTGTTTCAGATGTCCAGCATCCATAGTATTTTGCCTTTAGCCATAACATTAGAATTTGTCAAGCACAGTAGCAGGTGAGTTCATTTTAATTACAACTTATTTGCTCATTTTACTTGTCTATATTGTTGTTACTTAAACAAATTGGAATTCACACGTTTTCTAATGATACAAATTCAGGCAATGATGTTAACTCATGTAAGTCTCCAAATGGACAGTTTTCAGCCTTCAATCTGTATGATAGGTTTTTGCTGAAGCAGTAATTTGAAGAAGCGGTGGCTGAACAAACACCGGTTCTGTTTGTCAATGTGCTTGCTAGAACGTCACAGTATGAACAGCATTTAGTAACATACCTTTGCATGTGTGTTTAGGAGTTCGAAGAGAGCCATAACCAAGGCCTGAACAGTTATATTGTTTTCCTTGTATTCATCAAGATAATAGGCCATAGTTGTCCGCTCATGTTCGTTAAGTAGATGCCGGGCCTGTTCATCCAGCATGGCACGTGCCTGGTTCACTAAACTGCTCAGCATGACCTGTGACCCCGCCAATGCTTTGTAAAATGTAGGCTATGTTCAAGCAGAGAAAAGAGTCAATTTAATTAAAGAATAAAAATCACTGATACTTAATCTCATCTGTACCTCTTCAAAGATAGTTTATGATAGTTCAATCCATGTCCGCCATAAGATTATAAATTTATTACCTGGTTATAATGACTTTCTGATGTTTTATTTATTTACTTCCTTAGAGAAGGAATTGAGGCACAAATGAGGCAATTCATGAAAAACTGAATGACACTTACTCTTCCAATAGTATCTGAAATAACTGCACAGAGACCGGTATTCCATTGCCGAGTCACCCTTCATTGATTTGGGCTCTGACCAGTCAGCTCAAAGTCAGTCTCTAGATTGAGGAGACCTGCCGAACCTCCTGGTTATATCTGTCAGCCAGGGCTCCTTGATTAGTCCAGGTTAACAATTCCAGTCAAGGATCTCATCGTCAATGAGAGCCACCTGGTTTCAATCACTACATTATCCTTTGTGGAAATCCAAAGCATGTCATGGACTCTTTTTGACGCACAACCATTTTAAGCCTGATAACAGATGGCTGTGTTAATAATGTGTGAGGACTGTATTCACTGTTTTTTGTCATTTACATAAATGACTTGGATGTGAACACAGGAGGTATAGTTAGTAAGCTTGCAGATGACACCAAAATTGGAGGTGTATTGGACAGCAAAGAAGGTTACCTCAGAACAACAGGATCTTGATCAGATGAGCCAATGGGCCAAGGAGTGGCAGATGGAGTTCAATTTTGATAAATGTGAGGTGCTGCATTTTGGCAAGGCAAATCAGGGGCAGGACTTTTACACTTAATGGTAAGGTCCTGTGGAGTGCTGGTTCATTGTTTTTTAAAAGTGGAGTCTCAGGTAGATAGGATAGTGAAGTAGGCACTTAGTATGCTTTCCTTTATTCGTCAGGATTTGGAGGTGCCGGTGTTGGACTGGGGTGTACAAAGTTAAAAATCATACAACACCTGTATCTCTTACTCCACCACCTGATGAAAGGGCAGCGCTCTGAAAGCTAGTGCTTCCAAATAAACCTGTTGGACTATAACTTGGTGTTGTGTGATTTTTAACTTTATTGGTCAGAGCATTGAGTATAGGAGTTGGGAGGCCATGTTGCAGCTGTACAGGAAATTGGTGAGGTCATCTTTGGAATATTGTGTGCAAATTTGGTCTCCCTCTTAAAGGAATGATGTTATGAAACTTGAAAGGGTTCAGAAAAGATTTACAAGGATGTTGCCAGGGTTGGAGGATTTGAGCTACGGAAAGAGGCTGAATCGACTGTGGCTGTTTTCCCTGGAGTGTCAGAGGCTGGGCGGCGACCTTATCAAAGTTTATAAAATCATGAGGGGCATGGATAGGGTAAATAGACAAAGTCTTTTCCCTGGGTTAGGGGAGTTCAGAAATAGAGCGCATAAGTTTAGCATGAGAGGGGAATGATTTAAAATGGACTAAGGGGCATCTTCTTCATGCAAAGGGTGGTGCATGTGTGGAATGAGCTGCCAGAGGAAGTGATAGAGGCTGGTACAATTACAGCATTTAAAAGGCATCTGGATGGTTATATGAATAGCAAGGGTTTAGAGGGATAAGGGCCAAGTGCTGGCAAATGGGACTACATTAGGTTAGGATATCTGGTCAGCACGGATGAATTGGACCGAAGGATCTGTTTCTGTGCTATGCATCTGTATTACTCTATGACAGACAAAATGAAGAAGCACTGCTAAGTAAGCAAGATGCTATGAAGTGGGATTAAACTATATTCATATAACCAGTAATTGGTAAGAAGCAATTACTTTTATTGCAAACTATTGCACAGCACTCAAAGCACAAATTAATCTCAACTCAAGCATTCAACAGGACCATGAAATACTACATATTCAATATCTTTGTATTATCCACAATATAGAGGACTGTCTTATAGGTTCACAATGAGGTAGAAAATGCCATTCACTACAGCTATTTGGTGGATTGTGGTTTGCTTCAAAAATATTTCAAAGGTGAAGGTAAGACACAAATGAACCTATTACCTCATATTCCCTTCTCCGTCATACTAAATGGCACACACCCAGTTAGCATCTCTCTATGTGCACCTGTCTGAGACAGAGATGGATTATAGAACTGCCTTTATTTCAGGGTGGCTCAGGAACCAGTGCATTTTATTGTCACATGACATTTGTCAAATTTCAAAACTGATTTTCAGAGTTAATGCATTTGGTAAAGAAAAATAAAAAAGTGAAAAACTGTTTTAAAAAAAAAATGAAATCAGTTTGTTTTCAGAAAAAAAAGTATTTTAAGTGATTCTACCTAATAGACACAGAGACAAGAGTGTTCCTTGATATAGCAAATAAAATGTCATAAAATGAGTCAAGGCACTTCACAAAAGTGGCATCCGACAATGTTTATCACCAAACCACTGAAAGAGCCATCTGAAGAGCTCCTTGATGTACTTGCTAAGTTTAAGTATCTGGTAAGTTTAACATGTGACAAAGCAAATGATGAGGCAGGAGAAGGTGAGGGCTGCAGATGCTGGAGATCAGAGCTGAAAATGTGTTGCTGGAAAAGCGCAGCAGGTCAGGCAGCATCCAAGGAACAGGAGAATCGATGTTTCAGGCATAAGCCCTTCTTCAGGAATGAGGAAAGTGTGTCCAACAGGCTAAGATAAAAGGTAGGGAGGAGGGACTTGGGGGAGGGGCGTTGGAATTGCGATAGGTGGAGGGAGGTCAAAGTGAGGGTGATAGGCCGGAGTGGGGTGGGGGCGGAGAGGTCAAGAAGAAGATTGCAGGTTAGGAAGGCGGTGCTGAGTTCGAGGGATTTGACTGAGACAAGGTGGGGGGAGGGGAAATGAGGAAACTGGAGAAATCTTAGTTCATCCCTTGTGGTTGGAGGGTTCCCAGGCAGAAGATGAGGCGCTCTTCCTCCAACCGTCGTGTTGCCATGGTCTGGCGATGGAGGAGTCCAAGGACCTGCATGTCCTTGGTGGAGTGGGAGGGGGAGTTAAAGTGTTGGGCTACGGGGTGGTTGGGTTGGTTGGTCCGGGTGTCTCAGAGGTGTTCTCTGAAACGTTCCGCAAGTAGACCAATTTCACAAAGGGGTCCCGCAACCAACACTACACCCTGAATTAGCTACAGTTATGCCTTTGTATAGTTCTGGTACATGCTTAGGGCATTTAGTAAACAAATAAGGTGACAGGATACTTTGAACAAAGTAGAGGCATGCCAATGCTACCTGCCACTGGACATTTTAAGACGTAATTCATACTTGAAAAATGGATGTGGCATGATCCAATTTCTATGCAGTGTGTTATCCACACTCAGGCTAGTTTTAACTCTGGTTAATAAGTGTAAAGTGTACAATATCAACTCAGCCTTCCGGTAGACAAGGCTTCTGATTTTGATTTCCACCAAAGCCAACACAGATCAAAGCTGAGAGGGATTTTTAATGGGTGAATGAGCCATCAGATTGCACCTACCACCATCAGTCAAAGTCAAAATGAACCCCACGCAATTTTCTGCTGGCAACTAAGGCTCATACATGTACAGTGCTTATCTTAAGGTATCAACACAGAGACTGCTAGGAAAATGTAACATAATAGTGAAGCCCCTTCTAACCTGGCACCACACTGGAAGCCATGATGTGGAGGTGCCGGTGATGGACTAGGGTGGACAAAGTTAAAAATCACACAAAACCAGGTTAAAGTCCAACAGGTATCTTAGAGTCATAGAGTCATAACCTGGTGTAGGGTGATTTTTAACTTTGACCACCCTGGAACATTGTTGTCATCAATGTAACAGGTGCTGAGTATTGTGTCATTTCACATTCAATCTCTATCGCCTCATGGCAGCTTATTCTATGTAATTTTATTACCCAGGTTAAATAGTGGAGTGTCCCAGATAAGATAATCTATAGAGATGCATGTCAATATTTTTTCTTACCACTCTGATTATGCAGATATTTTTTAAAAACTGATTTATTGATAGCAGATTGAGCAAGTGAACTAATCAGACTTAAGCAAAAGTGGGTACTGCAGATGCTGGAGATCAGAGTCAAGATTAGATTAGTGTGAGAAAAGCACAGTAGGTCAGGCAGCATCCAAGGAGCAGGAAAATCGATGTTTCGGGCAGGAATGAGAAATGAGGCAGGAAGCCTCCGGGATGGGAGATAAATGGCCCAAAAATATGCAAGCTTCTGTTTTCAATCTCATTATTTTAACCTTTTAGCACAATGAGAGTGTTGGATTTCAAGATATCTGTCAGGGTTGAATGCAAATCAATTTTGTGCCATTGATTCCATTGGAGAGAAATATTGTCACAGCAGTGGAAGATAGCCCGCCTCCATGCTGTGTTGGTTGAGCTGTGGAAACTGTGAAAGATTTCCTCTTCTGACAAAATGGTAAAATGTCCTCGAGTGCTTCATTGATGTTGCTAGAAGCAACTAATGCAGAGAATTTTCTTGCAGAATTTACAATATTAACTTCTGCTGAACTTATGGTGATAGAGAGAGAGAGAGAGAGAGAGAAGCCCTTATCAAATCCTGCAAGACTGTTCTCCAAAAGGATTTGACTGAAAATTTACAAAAATGTGGTAATGATCTGCTGCTGTTGAAGCAGAGGACAATGGTAACAACGGCAGAATAGCTTTCACCCTCTTGCTTGGCACTGAGTTCTGTTGAAAAGGTGGCAGAGATCAGTGACCAGCTTCTTGTTGAATGATACATTTCCAGACATTGCTCCTGATTGAACTGAAGGTCGGGAACAAGTTCTTCAAAAGGTTAGTGCAGCTGCCATGAAAAGCCTGTCTCTTCATCTTTCTGTGCACAGCTTGCCCTTTCTGCAACCTCTGCTCCACAATCCTGTCATATCATACAGGGTGGGGAACAGCAGTGCAGTGTCGGGAGATAATGGAGCAGGCTCTTGTCACGTCTGGCAAGAACCTCTGTTCAGCCTGTCATGATGTAATGACACTCCCTTCAAAATTCAACAACTCATCACAATGCCTCCTAGAACTTCCTCCCAGGACTCCTATATATGCAGTTGGCACAATGGTTCGCACTGCTGCCTCGCAGCGCCAGGGACCTGGGTTCAGTTCCACCCTCAGCAACTGTCTGTGTGCAATCTGCACATTCTCTTCCTGTCTGCATGGATTCCCTCTGGGTGCTCCAGTTTCCTCCTAAAGTCCAGTCTAGATGTGCAGGTTAGGTGGATTGGCATGCTAAATTGCCCCTAGTGTCCAGGGATGTGCAGACTAGGTGGGTTACCTGTGCTAAATGTGGGGTTACAGGGATAGACTGAAGGTGTAGTCTGGCTGAGATGCTCTTTGTAGGGTCATTGCGGACTCAGTAGGCTGAATGGCCTCTTTCAGTATTGCAGGGATTCTATGATATGTTACAAAAGTAAATGTGAATCAAAACAGACTCTCTGTACGTAAGGGTCACTGGCCTTTTAAATAGCACCAGTGATGAGTGTGGGGGTTCCTGGTGTTGCATACAACATTTTGGAATTTCCAGCTTCTATCGTGTCAGTTCCCATGGTAGTACAATCAAATGTTTTGGCTCAAATCTCACATTCTGCTATTTCTAATCAAGTCCACTTGTTACATGGTGTAGTTTGCCATTAAGTGCTATAAGTAGATTTTTGATCTATCCATCGTGCGCGCACACACACACACACATTCATAAAAACACACACATACATAAGATAGACATCAAGGTATGATAACAAAGCAAAAAAGCTTAAAATTATCCCACCCGTAATTGAAGAATTGATAGTTAGTGTGATTAAATCACTATTCATAGCCAAGCAAATATCTGACATTTCTGTTATTAAGACAAAGTTGTTTATAAATTTAAAACTAATGCCTTAGGCAAAAGAATTGCACATAAACAGGTTAAATATAGGATTTGTGCAATGAGAATAAATGGAAAATTACTTGCCCCATTATAATTCTGTGCTTGGATGAGGACCATGTTTACTTTGAGTTAATGATATTGTGCAGTTATCTAAGTGATTCGCTATTTGGTCTGCTATTGATCTGCATAATAAATTTGGAAGAGATAATTGATTTTTCTTACTAATTGGGAGGATAATGAAAAAGTAAGACTATTCATTCATTATTTATGAATTCTGTAGTTCCATATTAATTTAACAAATTAATTACTCATTCATTTCAGATTAACATTTTTTTACATTTCAAAGCCTACCTGCCTAAAACAACCAGCTATTCTGACTAAAATATTGAAATGGAATTTAACTAATTTACTTTTGTCATGAAATCCTGCAACTCTCTGCTTAACAGTGCTAGGTAAGTACATTCATTGTATGCATTGCACTGGCCCTGTAAGATGATCCACTACCAGCTTTTCAGGGCAACTAAGGATGAACCATTTCAACAATCCTTGAATACTGAAAATGATGAAAAATGAACACAAAATTAATGGAACTTTACGAAAGCATTGCATGATACTTTAGTAAACAGGTCCTGTTTTAAGTAAGTATTTGAAAGTGGGGATAAGATAAATATTTGCACTAACACAAACATAGCTGAGTGGCTGGTAAGAATATCATTGTTAAGCAACTTGATGCCAGGAATGCATTGATACATCAAAAGGGTGCATGGCTCGCATATTGGTGAAAGGTAATTTTTGAAAGTTACTGAATTGATTCATGATGCATTGTTGTCTCTCAGGCTCAACTATCCATTTGTAATTTCATACAAACATGGGCTTGTAACAATGTCTATTTTTAAAAATTCACTCACAGGATGCGGGTGTCTCTGATTAGGCCAGCATTTATTGCCCATCTCTAATTGACCAGAGGGCAGTTAAAAGTCAATCACATTGCTGGAGGTCTGGAGTCACATCTAGGCCAGACCAGATAAGGATGGCAATTTTCTTCACCAAAGGACATTTGTGAACCAGCTGTGTTAATCAACAATGGTCATTACTAGATCCTCAAGTCCAAATTCTTTATTGAATTGAAATGCTACCATCTACCATGGCAGGATTTGAACATGGATCCCCAGAATATTAGCTGAGTTTCTGGATAAATAGTCTAGTGATAATACCACTAGGCCATTATCTTCCCTGTTACGGAGTGCAGTGTTGTTGTTCTGCTTCATGATAGTGCCGTGGCTTCTACACTTTGAACATTTTATTACATATAACAAGCAATGATCCAGACATAACCGTGAGCATTGAAGGGATGGTGAGCACCACTGACCTCAAAAAAAGACTTTCCGCCAAGATTGAGTGATCTCTAGCCACTGAGTTTACCTTTTCCTGACATCTATTTGATTCTGCTCAACTCTAGCAGACTTCAAGCATAGATGATGAACTTCGTCCTGCTCTTAACTGTTTTGTTTTCATTTTAACTAATTTGATTCCCTCCACCATTGGAGAAGTGTCACATAATAATGCATATTCATGCTCAAAAGTGAGAATTATTGATTGTGAAGTACATATAAATCCTTCACAACTTGACACTTGTTTTGCAGAGTTGCTTGTCGCATACCTTGAATCTTAGGCGATATTACTCTGGAGAAGGGCTTATGCCCGAAATGTCGATTCTCCTGCTCCTCGGATGCTGGCCTGCTGTGTTTTTCCAGCACCACATTTTTCAAATCCGATATCACTCTGGACCCTGTAATTGCACTGCTGCTGCTTGTAAAATCAATTGACACTATTTGATAATTATAGTGATACTCACCTCTATGTTAAGCCTAAAATTAGTGAACGTCAATTGACATCGATATCCTCTGTTGCCAAAAAGCCAGGTCTAGATTACCTAGTTGCACTATAAATGACCGGCTTTTCTTTTATTGTAAGCTCTTTCACAAAATGAACTTCCTTGCATTAGCTATTTGTCTTCTTGCTGCTCTGTGACATATTTTTTATTTCTTCTTCGAACAATTAGAAAGCTATAATGGCATCAGTTATAATCCAAAATTAAATATAAAGTAAATTAATTTGTTTGGTTGCTGATTAATATTTTGATCGGTACCAACTTTTGTATCTTAAAATTTGTTTTCTCCAAGATATCCAATGCTGTGTCTAACTTGGCCGACCCTGGAACAAAATCTTCAGAGCAATATTATTTCAGATGCCATGCCTTCCTAATGTGATGACAATATTTTGTGCTTGAAAGACTCTTACTTCTGTGGTATAGCAATGTTGCTGCTGTCTTGTGTTGCACTGTTCTACTTGTGCATTCAAAATGAAGAATCCCTGCACTCTGCAAGTAAGATGGATGACTTCCTCCTTTTGCAAGTAAATGGAAAATCACTGCCTTTTTGTGGTTTCCATAGATGAATCCCACCAATCACAGCATTAATAAATGATCCTCATTTCCTTAATGGCTTTACTGACTGAAACTTGCTACTTACAGCGTTGATAATGATTCGTGCTCCTTTAATGGCTTTATAAGATAGATTAATGGTTTTTCTGAGATGATTCCTGCTGTGCGTGGTTTAAATCAATATGTCCTGCCACGCTGCAGCTTAAGTAACAGATTCCTCAGTTTGTCTGCAGCTTCACTAGTCTCCTAACCTTCTTCTTCCATTAGACCTTATTTGCTAAAGGCTTCTAAATTACCCTTTCAATGCTTTATTTCTGGCTTCAACCATTCCCACATCTGCAACCCTGTTTTAAATTCTTCTGTGTCCTTTGACTCTCCTCATTGTCGCCAGGGATCATGACGCCCACTAGCTAGGTGGTAAGTAGTTTGCTCACTTCTAATTTTCCCAGCCTGAAAACTGTACCTTTTATTTTGAAAGTTTTCTTTCATCCACCAGCGATTTCATCTTTATTCATGAAGCCTCCAGTGGTGTTTGGCAGAACTTCAATTCGGGATTGTTCTTATAGATCATTGATACCCAGTTCAACCTGAAAGTGCCTTGGTGTGACAAGTGCTTCACCTCCATGGAGTTCTGAACTCATGTTTGCTGTTACGTAACCCATACCAGCTCTGAAATGTTTTTTTACCTCGCCTGTAGGTTCTAGCTTTGCTGAATCTTGCAGCAGGTTTCCCTTCTGTGGGAGTCAGAAAAGTTCAACTCTTCCAGCTGCTGCTTAACTGCACAAACAGATGACATGGACCACATATTCGACTGGGACAACACAATGATCATAGAACAAGCTAAACAGAGGACAGCCAGAGAATTCCTACAAGCGTGGCATTCATCCACGGACTGTATCAACAAGCACAATGACCTGGACCAATTTACCTGCCACTACGACAAACAACCGGAACAGGTAATCAGAAGCAGCAGGAACGGAACCAAATAAATTCCAGAAGACATAGTCCAGCAGCCTTTCACAGAAAGCTCCAAACATGTCACCTAGACAAGGGATAAAATCCCTTTGCACATCAACTTTCCAGCTTGGCGAAAATACCCACAACCACGACAATTGACACCTGAGTTATAAATCTTTACACAAACCTTGACCACAAACAAGGCTTCAAGGTGCCTGAAGGATGTTGAGATCTCCAAAGGTGGCAGCAGTTTTTCTCTGTCCTAAATAGATTTTGCACCATTTGCCCCCATGTTGTAAAATGAAACCTCACCACTGGTCATTATGGCATGTAATTGTGGATTTGCTGCTACCATCCTCTTTCCTAGTAAGAATCGACATGGCTTGCTCGTTCCAGTGTGGTAGAGGAAAACCATTTGGTACACAAATGAGAAGAGATCTTTTACTAAACAAGATTATAGTAACAAGGTCAAAGTTGTATTGTCATGTTAGACATTGTTACTAAGAGTAACGACAGAGACTTCTTTTGTGAACTAAAGCTGTTCTTCTGTTCTAGTCCTGGTAGTATTGGGTGGTGTTTACCACATTCCTTGACATTAATTCTTTCAGAGTCCTACACCCTTATACAACAAACACCTGACTGGACAAAAGGGACAACCAATTCTGGTATCATACCATTATTGATTGCTCTGATGGGAATATAAGGTGTAGCCAATATTAAAATTGTGCAGATTTCTAACAAAGATTGATAACCAGAAAGTGTAGACTAGAGTAAACGAGGTCAGTTCTGATCTCAATATCACACACAATCTAGCATTAAAAGTTAAACGTGGGAACTGATAAATTATAAAATGGAAACTTTGGAGCAGAATTAATTGTACAATAGTTTGTGTTTCTAGAAGTAAATGGTTTCGTTGCCAATGGCCCTCTTTTGTTGCCTTTATCCAAAGGTGTAAAAAACAAAATGATCTCACAGCTCTGCTCAAGGCTCTGACACTGTTACTCTTCTCGTGCATCCATGCTGTTTCCAGTTGATTAATGTCCACAGTTAACCACAGTGTCAGAGATGAAACTCACTACTTCTTTTGAAATACAACACCTTTAATTAGACCATATTCTAGGTAGACTGTACAGTCCCTTATTTTGTATTTACACCAGGTGCCTACATACTTACAGAATGTTTGTCATGTAAAACTTTAAAGAAGAGAAAGAGTGAAAAAAGGCATTTTGTTGAATATTACTTTAAATTCCAAGTAATTTCATTCTGAGTTGCACCTTTCAAAAGGAGGACATGGCCAATTTTCTTGAAGGTCCTCGAGCCTATACCATCTGTGCCAGGTGTCCAGTGACCAGTGAGTGCTTTCTATTTTCATTGTCACACACAGAGCGCTGACCTGATTCCTGACCTAGAGCTACTGGACCTGAAACCTGTCTTCAATGATGTATGAAGCTGTATTGTGATGGAAGAGGATAGACTGTGTGATAAACTTGAAGGGAAAGCAGAATTTAGCAAAAGGAACTAAATAAAAATGAAAGTAGATTGTGCAGGTTCATAGCTCCTTGAAAGTGGAGTCGCAGGTAGATAGGATAGTGAAGAAGGTGTTTGGTATGCTTTCCTTTATAGATCAGAGTATTGAGTACAGGAGTTGGGAGGTCATGTTGCGGCTGTACAGGACATTGGTTAGGCCACTGTTGGAATATTGCATGCAATTCTGGTCTCCTTCCTATCGGAAAGATGTTGTGAAACTTGAAAGGGTTCAGAAAAGACTTATAAGGATGTTGCCAGGGTTGGTGGATCTGAGCTACAGAGAAAGGCTGAACAGGCTGGGGCTGTTTTCCCTGGAGCGTCGGAAGCTGAGGGGTGATCTTGTGGAGGTTTACAAAATTATGAGGGGCATGGATAGGATAAATAGACAAAGTATTTTCCCTGGGGTCGGGGATTCCAGAACTAGAGGGCATAGGTTTAGGGTGAGAGGGGAAAGATATAAAAGAGACCTAAGGGGCAACTTTTTCACGCAGAGGGTGGTACGTGTATGGAATGAGCTGCCAGAGGATGTGGTGGAGACTGGTACAATTGCAACATTTAAGAGGCATTTGGATGGGTATATGAATAGGAAGGGTTTGGAGGGATACGGGCCGCGTGCTGGCAGGTGGGACTAGATTGGGTTGGGATATCTGGTCGGCATGGACGGGTTGGACCAAAGGGTCTGTTTCCATGCTGTACATCTCTATGACTCTATGACTTTAATAATGACCGACCAAGGAGAGATTAATTAACTCATCTCTTATTATAACAACTTGTGGAACAGTGCAGAATAAAGGCAGTCTCCTACAAGCTGAATTATCAATTTGAGTTCTGTAGTTAAGTCCACTGTGGTTAACTGTGGACATTAATCAACTGGAAACAGCATTGACTTCTCCAAAATAAAGGAAATAAAGTTAGCAGCAGGTCGTTACAGCCAGTTTTGGAGCCAAATGTCCACTTGTCTTTTGAGTCATCGATAGAAAGAAATGTTTAAGAAGAACAGAGATGCAACTCTGAACAAAAATAAAACCAATGAAACAGGCATCCTTATTCCAGTTGGGTTTTTTTTTTCATTCAGTTTAATCAGGTTTTTCGGAGTGAGTCTCCAAAAAGGCCAAGTGAGATCTACCCCACCCCAATGGTACTCCTCTGGCTTGATTCTATCCCCATCTTATCACACATCATTCCTGGAACAACTCGCCACTGCCAAGGATTGACTGGCAACGCTAGAACTCAGTCCTGCTCCGTTCCTGAACTTTGACCCAGACATGGCTGTCGAGAGAACTTTGGCACCCTGCTTTGTAGACAGGTACCAGGAGATCATAGATCATACCGAATGGGGGGTACAGACGTGGAATGATGTCAGACCATGCTAGCTTGATCTGAGCTTGCTGCCTGGATTAGTAGTCTAAGACATCTGGAGGAATGTCCATCAGTATTGGAAGAAGATTTTTCTCCACTCTGCCAGGCTAAGTCAAACATCCTCTCTCTGATACCTCACTCACTCTATCTCTGTTACCGTACCCACCTCCCAGCAAGGATCATGCTCTGTCATTCTCACCATTACCTGTGACATCTTCCCTCGTTTGCCATCATCCACTCCAAATCCTGACATCACCAATGCTACATGCCCTCTGCACTGCCTCGTCACTTGCCTGGAACATGTCTAAAACTGTGCCACAAATAACAGCAGTGCCATCTGCTTACATCTCTTTCAATGCTTGCCTCTTTGCCATTCCAGGAGTCAACATGGGTGATGAGCTGTCCAACATTCAGCTCCTCACCCCTTACAAGGAATGGCTGACTTACCTTGCCCATAGCCCTTGGACTGTTCTAGGAGGCTGCTTTTGACTTATTGTGCTTGGCAGCCTGACTGGAAGCCTGCTGAAAATGTTCCTGGCTTTGTGTCTGTGCTGAACAGCATGGTAATACAGCAGTTCTGTGAGCCTGGTGCCTCTGGTTGATGGGCAAAGGAGAAAAAGACAAGGCAACACAAGTGCCGAGCAAGGCAAGGAGTGATGCTGTGAGTATACAGGCTCAGAGTGAGTGAACACTATGACAGTAAGTGAACAAACCAGAAGCCTGGTCCAGTTGATCAACTGGTTTTGAGTATACAGTGTCCTTGATGCAACACCATAATGTTGATTGCTATTTCACCTTGAGGTGAAGCATTGAAATACAGAAGCATACTGTAAATGGATTGAAGATTTGTCAGTGACTGTGGACATTGGATGCATGTGGCTGATGCCCATTGAGCATGCTCTGAGAAGTTGGTGCCCAGTGACTTCCAACGGGGAAGTCCTTTGGAGCAAGCATTAAGTTGAAGTCACCAGGTGGCTGCTCTGACTCCCATGTCGAGACTTATTGGCATCTAGTTTGCTTATGACTGGTGGTCAAATGGGAAACTGCATAATAAAGAGGCGAGATTTACAATTAATAAGGTCATTAATGAGCATTAATCTCCCTTACTAGGCAACTTACCAATGGCTAGCAAGAGTCTTGCCATGCCCGTGCTGTTCTATAAAAGATACAGTGAGCTGTTCCTGACATTGAGGGAGACCTCATTGGACATTTTGCATGCATCTCACAGTCCTCACCATAAACCACATCATTCAGTTCCCGACAAGATTCTGTTCTAAGACTAATGGGAAACATAGATGACTCCCCTTCATGACATAGAGCTAGTCTCTCAACTTCCTCACCCAAGACTGTTTGATATCTTCAAATACAGTGGAGCTTCATGCCATTGGCAACATTAACCATTACCTCTTACAACATCTTGCCCCAAGCTCTCTTCTTACTGTTTTAATTTATACATTCATGTTAAAAATTACATTCACCACTACTCCCATCTCCTCCGGATCCCTGACTTTACTGATTCAGGTTGTATGGAAGTCTCATAGTTCTTCCACTTTGTGTTCTCTTTAGACTTGAAAGGTTGAATTGTCTTTAGCTTGAGGTTTCTTGATCTTGATTCTTACCTTGATAAAGTATTGCCTGCAAACCCTCTCTCCCTGTCTCGCTCTCTCTCTCTCTCTACTTGAGAATCTTCGATTTGTTGGATTCTTCCTGCTAACCTAAGTAGTTGGCCCATTATCTAATTTGGAGGATCTTTAAACTCCTGAATGTCTTTTTCAGAGAAATTCTACCCTGTTGAATCTAATAGTTGCCCCATAACAAAATCTGGAGAGTATTCATCTCATGAACTTCCATCACAGAAGACAGCTGCTCATTGACAGGAAGTTCTTGCATTTTTTGTGGTATCCTGCATTTTTGAATCAGGAGATTTCTTCATTTTACATGTGCGCTGAATCTTTGGACATTGGTCTGGCTTCCATGGAGCTGCATGCAGCTCAGTTTCAGGTTGCGCAAGCAAATCCTTCTGCTAAACTTGCCGCTTGATCTATGTTGACCAATGTTAACTCTTTACTTCAACTTGTTGAATTAATTTGGATGTCCTTTGTTCTCCCTTTGTGATCGCTGTACCAGGGCTACAGCCACATTCCCATCTTCAGTCATACCAATGGAATGGTTGTTGGTTAGTGAGCATTATTTCTGTCATTGTCACTGTTGGTTCTGCTCTGGAAGACAAAGAATTGAATGTTCCTCTTGAACTCATGTAGTTTCATCCTCCAACATAAATTCATGCCTGCAATAATGATTTGCTCTGTAGACAGTTTTGCTCAGCACTTAACTTAGCAGTTTATCAATGAGCTGAGAGGGTTGGTATTGATAATTCTTGTTGTGTTTGCTTTGAATCGGAAAACCTGCTGATTTCTGACATCTGAACGTTCTTCACTGATGCTACGAATGGGAAATCCTTCCATTACTCCTGTATGGTCACAGATTTCCTTCACATTGACAATTTAAAACAGGTCTCTAATGCTATCACTGGTAATATCCATGGATCCTTTCTTCTGTTTGGGTTCTGCGATGAGTCTAAGAAGCCCAATGAGATCTTCTACTAGTTACCCCTTTACTGGTTTGACAAGAACCATTCATCTCTGCACCAGTTGTTCTCCGACTGATTTCTCTTTGAAAAGACTTAGTATTGTTTAGTTTCTCTTGACCTATTCACTGTCTTTCATAATGAGCTGAACACCTTCTGCTACCTTAAAGATGTTGAGGTGGAGACATGTGTGCACCTCAAAAGTTTTAGTTATAAATCACATATATATTTTCAGCTCTTTCACACTTTTCATGCTGTGGAGTTGCTTGTAAATAATTTTAATCAGAGAGTTATGCCACCCAGACCACTTTATTTCATTTCTGTGCATGGTAACTTCTGATTCTTCAGCCATGATATTCAATCTTATAGATAGTGGCACACAATTCGGCATCAAGATTAAAATTAATAGGATGCCCAATAACAAAAATAACTACTGTCAACCTTGAGCCACCACCAGTTTCCCCAAGGAATGCACTGGGTGTGTATTCTAATGCTGGTGGTCCTATCATATTAATATTTTTTCCATGAGCAGGTAAATGATATTTTACTGCACTAAAATTGCGTTCTACACCTTGTGCAATTTGGTTGAGATTGCCTAATTAAAATGTCAAATTAATCCTTTCAAGCAATGAACGCCAACGTAATGAATAACATCAGATTTTACCGGGTATAATCAAGAAAGAAACTCATCTCACAAAACAAATTAAGCATAAACACCTGGCACAAAAGTTAAACTTGTTGGAATTGTAGTTCATGGACAGGATACTTTATCTTTCCCTCAGGCAAAGCAGCTCAAATGTTGAGGCTGACAGACATTCCTGCATGAGTCTGAACATGGATATAACCCATTTCAAAGTCCCTGGTAACTGTCCTGACCTTTGGCTTGATCTCAAAAGTTCACCTGATGTGGGCCAATACCTCACCAACTCAGTTATCTGGGAACTTCTACACATGTCTGCCAAACAAAGTGTTCAAAACCCTTACTTCCGTTGCCTTTGAGATTATCCCTACCCTAAATTTGCTAATAATGTGTTAAAGGTAGTTTGATTAGTCTTTCCCATCTACATAAATGATCCTGATATAAGACATTAAGCATATTCACTGTCTACTCTCATCTCTTAGAATGACAGGCTGCTATTCTTCTGTGTATATGTCACTTCAAGCCTCAAGGATAATTTTTGTCAATATGGTCACAACCTGCTTGTTTCTCACAGAGCGAATAATCTACATTTTAAAATAATAATAATTATTAAGATGTATTCACAATATTAATAAAACATACAGACTTTATTTACTTAATTTTTCGGTATTTAATTATTCATTACAATATATTTGAGCTGTTTCCAATACTAAGTTTAGTTTAGTTTACCAGTAGTCTGGAATTGTTGAGTGTGGCTGTGTGACAGCATGAGATATATCCTCTGAAAAGTAGTGTATTAATGCAGAAAATAATGGCCTCTTTCCATTGTATGTCTAGCAAACTAGCTGTGTTTACAATATGTCCCTAAAAATAGCAATTAAATAAACCTTAAATTAGAATATAAAACCCAGAATTAATTACAGGCTGATATGCTGTTGCAGACATTTGTCTGAGCTGGTCACTGCTTGTAGTCAAGAGGCTTCACTGGAGAAAAGTGATGATTTTCTCCAGTTGGCCAAGGTAGGTGTCACACGTTTCTGTCTGCTTCTCCACACTCACTTTCTCTCTGCTACAGCACCATCATCTGCCAGGAAGGCCCATGTCCCTCAGCACTCACTGTTGCCTGCAACGTTTTCCCTCACCTGCTCTCTCCGCCAAACTCCCACGTCACTAACCCTGTGTGGACTCTACATTGTAACACCTCACCACTTTTCCCATACCTGTTGAGATGTGGTACAAGTTGAAACCTTAGCACTTAGCCCTTATTAAACTGTTGTTTATCGGTTTTGACGATATGAATGCTGTTGAATGAAAATAAATTTCAAGCCAACATGACCATAGCTGATGACATTGAGAGTTTCCCTCCAATAGTTTTCTGCACTGTTTTCCAGCGAGTGCTTTGAAATATTCTGAGCTTATTCTGACTGAACTCTTTTCTCAGTTGAATCAAACTGCAATGAAGGGTGAGGGTGAACCACAATCAGCAATAGATTAAGCAACGTGTATAGAGCAGACATACATTGAATAATCATTTAATTATTTTGTTTACCAGGATTAAACAATAGAGTCTGCAAGGTCTTCGGTATTACAATTGCTTGAGATCAATTGTGTCAGCTCCATCAATATCCCCAATTGTATGTTTACTGAGTCAATGGCTGACTGAGCTGATGCATATCAAAATCTGTGGTAGCCCGGGGAGGCCATCTCCATTTTTAGCATTCATTTGAGGATAGTTGTCTAGCAATGAAGTTCAAGTGAAAAATTCTTTAGATTAAATAGTTTATCCCTCATTTTCACTTGCCTGACTGAAAGAGCAAAGACAGCTTAAATATTTAAAAGGGATCCAGTAACCCTTAATAGATTTACAATATGAGCTGAGCAATTTACCAACATAATATAGCAGAGTTCAAACAGGGACTGGCTCCTGTGACAAATGTACAATTTTAAAGTATTTCTTTCACAGCATGTCAATGGCAGTACCTACCTCACAGCATCTGTAGCAGTGAACAACAATTCAAATTTGACAAGTAACACTGATATTTACAGCTTTTCACTTATGTGTTATCTGATGCTTTGTATAATTTATATTACAAATTTACTATCCATTTACTATTTACCAATTTACTAACAACTGGGATAAATTTTATCGCATAAATTGTGACCTATGCTGGCGTATTTTACAATTTGCTGTGTTCAACACACTTAATATACTGTATTTAATTTCTAAAAGCTCATGCTGCAGTATACTGTATGGTGTTAAGTTGAATGAAAGGTCTTACGGCTCAGAAAGTAATACTGGACAACAAAATTTTGCTTGGGACTTCATAGTCATGGACGGTGAATTCTGAATGTGACTAAACAGGTTAAATTCTCTCAACATTGCTAAGACAGGCAGCAAGATCAGAGAGTCTCCTAATCAGCCAGATTTATTGAGAAGTGGTGTCCCTCAAGCTCTAGGCTCTGGTGACAAATGAACAACCTGTCCCCAGGAAAATTCTAGCTCTGAAAATAAGAGGGGAGATGATCATCTGTCACTGGACTATTAATCCAGAAGCTCACCTAATGTTCTGGGGAGCTGGGCTCAGATGGTGGAATTTGATTTCAACAGAAAGAAATAGCTGGAAGTAAGAACTTACTGATGACCATGAAACCATTGCTGATTGTCAGGAAAGCCCATCTGACTTATTAATATTCTTCAGGAAAGAAAATCTGCCATCCTCACCTGGTCTAGCCTACATGTGACTCCAGACCACCAGCAATGTGGTTGGCATTCAATTACCCTCTGAAATGTCACAGAAAGCCATTCAGTTGTATCAATCATTACAACAACAAAGAAATATAACCGGACAGATCTCTCCTAGCATCGATCTAGGCACCAGAAAAGATAAGGGCAGAAATAGTCGTGTCAGTCCTGCAAAGTCCTCCTTACTAACATCTGGGGACTCATGCCAAAATTGGGAAAACTGTCTCACAGAGTAAGCAAAAGCCTGACGTAGTCATACTTGCGGAATTATACCTTACAGTCTATGTCCCAAACACCACTATCACAATACCTGGATATGTCCTGCCCCAGAGCAGCAGAGATGGTGGCACAGTTGGGAAGGGGTCCTCAACCTTGACCCTGGACTCCATAAAGTCTCATGGCTTCAGTTTAAACATGGGCAAAGAAACCTCCTGTTGATGACCTTATACCGTCCTCCTTCGGCTGCTGCATCAGTACTCTCCCATGTTGAATGGCCCTTGGAGGAAGCACTGAGGTGGCAAGTGCACAAAATGTACTCTGGTGAGGGATTTCAATGCCCAGTGGCTCAGCTAGCACCCATTGGTTGAGTTGGTCAGAGTCTAAAGGACATCTCTGCAGGAGTTCCTCAGGGCAGTAGCCTAGGCCCAACCATCTTCAGCTGCTTCATCAATGACTTTCTCTCCATCTTAAGGTCAGAAATTGGGATGTTTGCTGATGAATGCACATTTACAACTCCTTGAAGCAGTCCATGTTCAAACACAACAAGATTTGGACAAAAACAGGCTTGGGCTAACAAGGGGCAAGTGATATTTATGCCACACAAATACCACGCAAAGACCATCTCCAATAAGAAACATTCTAAGCATATTCATGGTGTTACCATCACTGAAACTCCCATTATCAATATCCTTGGGGGTTACCATTGATCTCATCTCAAAAACACAGTGGCGAAAGAGCTGTTCAGAAGATAGGAACACTGCGGCAAGTTACTCACCTCCCGACTCCCCAAAGCCTGTTCATCATCTACAAGGCACAAGTCAGGAGTGTGATGGAATACTGTCCACTTGCCTGGATGAGTGCAGCTCCAACAACACTAAAGAAGCTTGACACCATCCAGGACAAACAGCACGCATGATTGAGACTATATCCATAAGCATTTACTCCCTCCACCACCAATGGTCAATAGCAGCAGTGCGTACTATCTACAAGATGAGCTGCAAAAATTCTCCAAAGATCCTCCGAAAGCACCTTCCAAACCCACAATTGCTTCCATCTGGAGGACAAGGGCAGCAGATACATGGGAACACCACTACCTGCAAGTTCCCTGCCAAACCACTCACCATCTGACTTGAGAATACATCATCATTCCTTCACTGTCACTGGGTCAAAATCCTAGAATTCCCACCTTAATGGCATTGTGGGTCCACCTATAACACATGGATGGCAGCAGTTTAAGAAGGCAGCTCACCTTCTCGAGGGCAACTCGGGACAGACAATAAATGCTGGCCAGCCAGCACCGCCCAACTGCCACAAGTACAATTTTAAAAAAGCATGTGTTTTGTTTCCCTTTGGCATCACTAGATACCAGAAGCTTCTACGTCTATGTCCAGTTAATTAATTTCCATGGATTTGCCTGAGTATTTTTGAATGTTAAGTGAAAACTCACATCAAGCTACATGTGAAAGTATTGGGGTTTATCTTCTAGGCCTGTGCTGAACCAATGATCTAACTCAATTGATTTATCAGCTGTTATATTTGACCAATAGGTTAAATGACTTTCTGCCCTAAAGCCATTCATTATGCCCCACTTTAATTGCAGAATGGAGATTTATCATCAGGTCACATTAATAATATCTAAGTTTATGAAGCACATCAAATACTGCCATAAAATTATGAGATATAAATGAACCAGAATTAAGTACAAGATATAATGATAATATGCATGAATGTAGATTTTATATGTTAGTATGGATCAGATAAGAACAAGTGTTAAACACAGTTACCCTAATTTTCGAATCTATGAACATATAATACTGTCCTTGACAAACAGTTATCCAAAATGATAGCAACCCACATATACCATACCAATCCTGCCCCACAAAGAACCAATGCCACATCGCAGGTGAAGATGTGACACTACCGTATCCATGCAGTAGGAGATCCTGGTTATTAGCCACCTGATATGGTTCTGTGAACATGCAGCTGGAAATTACCTTGTGTGGCTGAATGCTTAAGAAGTTTGCTCCTCATTACATTTCTTGAGGGACGGAACAAATGCACTGGTTTGGCAGTAATACAGAGTATTGGTGTGTTGTACTAAAATATGTGTTTCTCCATGTAGTTGGGTAATAGGTGAAAGAAAGGAAAGTAAGACTTGCCTTTATACTAAGCTTTTACAGCAAATGAAGTGTCATTTGAAGTGTTGAGTGATATCAGTCCCTATATGTTGAATTTAATGAGTAGCTTTGTCTTTAAACAATGGAAAGCAGATATATTCATTATATTCTGGTAGAGGGAGCAAAATTAGAGTATGGCATCTGTTAGCCATGCAATAGTATTTACCCATGTTCACCTGTGTACCTGACAATCATTCTGCAACCATATGCTGGTAGTTACTTACACAGAGCCCAAAAGGATTACACAAACCAGAGCCTTTAGCTGCTAGGAGTAAATCTTTGGTCCAGGATCACATAGCCAAAAAGATGCTTATGGGACAAAGAATAAAATGATGAAAGGAAAGAATAGGAATCTGGTGATGAAGGAAGATCCTTATCACACTTGGAAAAAAAAGAAACACTTCTTCTTGTTTAGTTTTAATCCAGAAAACATTAATTTTAGTTCTAGCCACACAAAAAGCAGTTTATAAACTCTCTTGACTACATCACACTTATCCAAGATACGTATGATGTTACAGATAATTACAAACTCATTAGAAGAACTGACAGTGTGAACTGTGATAAATAATTAAACTTAATTAAAAGCAGGGCCCTGTTAGTGACTATACACTTGAAACCCAGCATAAATTGCACTTGGGTACCTTTGTACTTTGCGTACAGGATGAGTAGACAAGATAGCAAATGGCAGATCAATGAGTCTAGGTGTGGGGCAGGGGTGGGGAGGGCTGTGAGGTAGGGTGAGAAGGAGAGATATAGTGGGAAAAAACCTTAATGAATCTAAAAATAATTCAATAATATAATCAATAACAAAATTTCATCAGAGATTTTGTAACCTGATCTTAAAGGTCATAGGGAAATTCTTTGCTATTCTTGGAAAATACATGCATTACTTGTGTTCCATCACAACGATTTTACTTCAGCCTTAGACTAGTGTGTTTAATGAAGTTACCAAACACTGGAGTGTTGTCATTTCCAGAAATACTGACTAGATTCTGTAGTGCTTAATATGATTTTGAAATCACTAGTAATAATTCATAGTTCCACTGAATAGGAAGAAAATTTGACTTATCCAGCCTGCTTAAATCAATCAATGGGGCATTCTTCAAAACACTGGCAATGCAATGGAACTTGTTCAGTTACTGCTGATTGTTTCCCTCATTCAATGGCACAATCTCATTTGATAACAAAGCTTAGACTTTTCTTTGGGAAGTGGTTAGATGAAAGAGCATTTGTTTTTAGTTCAAAGTTTGTGAGAAGATTTGTAGCTCGGGTGCTCGTTGTTGTGGTTCTGTTCGCCGAGCTGGAAGTTTTTGTTGCAAACGTTTCGTCCCCTGTCTAGGTGACATCCTCAGTGCTTGGGAGCCTCCTGTGAAGCGCTTCTGTGGTGTTTCCTCCGGCATTTATAGTGGCCTGTCCCTGCCGCTTCCGGTTGTCAGTTTCAGCTGTCCGCTGTAGTGGCCGGTATATTGGGTCCAGGTCGATGTGTTTGTTGATGGAGTTTGTGGATGAGTGCCATGCTTCCAGGAATTCCCTAGCTGTTCTTTGTTTGGCTTGCCCTATAATGGTAGTGTTGTCCCAGTCGAATTCATGTTGCTTGTCGTCTGCGTGTGTGGCTACTAGGGATAGCTGGTCGTGTCGTTTCGTGGCTAGTTGATGTTCATGGATGCAGATCGTTAGCTGTCTTCCTGTTTGTCCTATATAGTGTTTTGCGTAGTCCTTGCATGGGATTTTGTACACTACATTAGTTTTGCTCATGCTGGGTATCGGGTCCTTCGTTCTGGTGAGTTGTTGTCTGAGAGTGGCTGTTGGTTTGTGTGCTGTTATAAGTCCTAGTGGTCGCAGTAGTCTGGCTGTCAGTTCAGAGATGTTCTTGATGTATGGTAGTGTGGCTAGTCCTTTGGGTTGCGGCATGTCCTCATTCCGTTGTCTTTCCCTTAGGCATCTGTTGATGAAATTGCGAGGATATCCATTTTTGGCGAATACCTTGTATAGGTGTTCCTCTTCCTCTTTTTGCAGTTCTGGTGTGCTGCAGTGTGTTGTGGCCCTTTTGAATAGTGTCTTGATGCAACTTCGTTTGTGTGTGTTGGGGTGGTTGCTTTCATAGTTCTGGACTTGGTCTGTGTGTGTGGCTTTCCTGTGTACCTTTGTGGTGAATTCTCCGTTTGCTGATGCATTGTGTTGTGTGGCACTAGCACTGCACTTGAAGGGACAGACTTTGATCAGATCTTGCAACTCAAAACCAAGCATCCATGAGCCACTGTGGGCTCATTCAGCAGCAGAATTGTATTCAGCCACAATTTGTAATCTCATGGTTTGGCATATAACCCACTCTATCATCACCGTCAAGTTGGGAGATCTAACCTAGTTCAATGAAGAATGTGGCAGCTCAGCATACCTGAACCTGAGGTGCCAACCTAGTGAAGCTGAGTAAAGAATGGAAATCTCACTTCATAACGTATTCAATTGCAGTTGAGCAGCTTACGTTGAAGAGAATGCATTCACCATCAACATTTTTGTGGTCACGTTCTGAAAAACCTTGTCTTGACAAACAGCTTATAGTTCTGATTAAAAAGGTCATCAATCTGAAATATTAGTTGTGTTTCTTTCTCCACCAATGTGGCTTACCTACTGAGCATTTTCACCTTTGTATGTTTTTATTGGTAATTCACTTTTCCTTTAGAAGATCATATGTAAGGTATAAGGTTGAGAGGCAACCTGATGAAAGTTTATAAAATAATGAGGGGTGTAGGTTGGGTTAAAGGTAGTTGTCTTTTCCCTAGAATTGGGGCGGGGGGGGGGGGGGGGGGCGGTGCTATCAAGACCAGGGGGCACAGATTTAAGGTGAGAGGAGAGAGATTTAAAAAAAGACATGAGTGGCAATTTTTTTACACAGAGGGTGGTTCGCATATGGAATGAACTTCCTGAGGAAGTGATGGATGGCGGTATGTTTGGATAAATATATAAATAGGAAAGGTTTGGGGGGTCATGGGTCATGAGCAAGCAGGTGGGACTAGTTTAGTTTGGGATTATGGACTAGTTGGACTGAAGAGTCTGTTTCCGTGCTGTATGACTCTCTGATTCTATGACCACAAAGGCTCCCTCACCAGCTAAATAATTGATAGAAGGATTGTATCAGATCCAATATTGATCACTATTATCACTTAAATCTGTGTTCTGAGTATAGTGGAGAAACATGGCATTTATTCTCACAAACTAAATATACTTGATAACTCCCAAATAAGAATTTCCTGAATTTCACAAGAGGAAATGTAAATCATGTAAATTATACTCCCAGCATCAACAACATACCCTTCTCAAAAATAACGTAAAACAATAATTCACCGTTACAATACACCAATATTTATACCTATTGGAAAATTGTATTCATAATGGATGAAATTAATTGACTGTAAACATTTATTCCTACCTTAGCAGTAGCCTTCCCAACATCTTCTCCAGCAATCCTGGTAAACAAGAGCAAATTAAACATATAAACTATTCAGCATAGCAAAGGAAAAAAACACTGCTCCTGAATAACAACATCAAGAAATCAATTTTCTCCACTCACAACTTCTAATGACTATAATAAGGTGCTTATGCACATTGAAACATTTCATAAACAGTGCTTAGCCAATTCAGAATGTATTATCTGATTATGCTGTGTGAAGTAGGTCTTAATAAATATGGACAAGCACCACTCAGCTTGCTTCCTTTAACTTTACCTGAGACTTTCATGAACTATAGATGTAAACTGCTGATCTAAAATGGCTGCAGTGCTCACTGACAAGTTCAGGCAGTCCATATGAAATACATAAAACCAGTTGTCTCAGAACTACAATTTTAATCAAATACTGAAATGCAATGAGGTATCAAGAAATTTGCAACACTTATTTCATGTTCACTTGTAATGATAACAATATCATCAGCACATTGTGAGATAATAGGTTGCCTATTTGAAATGAAAGGAGAAAGTGAGGACTCCAGATGCTGGAGATCAGAGCTGAAAATGTGTTGCTGGAAAAGTGCAGCAGGTCAGGCAGCATCCAAGGAGCAGGAGAATCGATGTCGATTCTCCTGTCCCTTGGATGCTGCCTGACCTGCTGTGCTTTTCCAGCAACACATTTTCAGCAGTATTTGAAATGAAACACTAACACAGACATCAGAATCCATGGAGCAGCTTTTGAGTAAAATAAAATGAAAAACAAAATGGACTGATGACAACCAGATTGCTGAAGCTCTTCCTTCTCTCTCTCTTTCTCTCTCTCTCTTTATACATATATCTGTCTCAGTCTCAATCGGCAAAAAAACAGTGCTGGTGAAAAATTACTTCAGAAAAATCAATATTCACTATGAACTGCAGACTTCACCACTGCTAAAGAAGCAGATGAATAGCTAAACAAAAAAATAAATTGTTGAAGAAACTCAAGCAGGTCTGGCAGCATCTGTGAAGAGAAAACAAAGTAAATATTTCAAGACTCAGACTTCTAGGAAGAAGGGCCACTGGATTCAACACGTTTACTCTGTTTTCTCTTCACAGAGGCTGCCAGACCTGTTGAGTTTCTCCAGCAATTTCTGTTTTTATTTGTTTCAGATCTCCAGTATGCACAGTTCTTTGCTTTATTCAACAGCTGAACAGTTGGACCCATTTGGATCTCACTCTTGTAACCAAATGAATTCCTTTGGTTTGTAACTGCATTTGCCTGAATTGGCATTGGCTCTCCTTCATTTTTGACTCTTGATAACTACGTTTAATTGAAGCGTGATAGTGACAAGCTAAAAAGGAAAAGGGTTAAAAGACTGCTGTGAATGACCGAGACACTTTAATGAGAAGAGCAAAACCATGACCTCTCTTCACTTGTCATAAAAGAGGATATATTTCCAATATTCATGACTTGCACTGCAGCAAATTGCTAAAGGTCCCTTGATGGCATGTTTTACACTTTTCACAAGGGTTTAAAAATTTTGTTTTACAAGTATTGTCAGACAGCAGCAAATCAATAATACGCCAACTACAGTGAATGATATCCATCTTCAACCATTGGGACGTTTTAGGCGTATTTTACACTGAGGGACAATATTTTCAGTGTTTTGTTGTTTGAGGTTGTGTGTCAGATTCTATTAAAATCATTTTAATCTCAACTGTTGATTCTACAGTTAAACTAAGAAAATAAATATAATCAACAAATAAGTATCATCCAGGCATTCACAGACACCATTTTCATTTGCTGTATAAGGTAACGGGTTCTGAAAGGATGAATAATCATGTTACATTGGCTCCATTTATTCTATTTTATGTCGCATACAGTCTGTGAGCAGAGACAAGGAATTCTACTTTAGCTTGTGGAGGGAGCAGACCTACCTTTACCAGCTCCCGAAAGCTGGAATTGGCTCCATCGCCAAACCCTAACCAACACCAGGGGGAAGTACACCTCATCTTCCGCCTTGGAGCCCTGCAACTACAGGATTAGTGTGGATTTCATCAGTTTCCTCATTTCCCCTCCCCCCCAACTTATCCCAGTCCCAAGCCTCCAACTCAGCACCACCCTCTTGACCTATCCATCACCTTTCCCATCTATCTGCTCCACCCTCCTCTCTGACCTATCACCTTCTCCCTCACCTTCATCTACCTATCGCATTCCCAGCTTCCTTCCCCCCCAGCCCCACCCTGTCCCATTTATCTCTCAGCTCCCCGATCCACAAGCCTCATTCCTGATGAAGGGCTTATGCCCGCAACGTCAATTCTCCTGCTCCTCAGATGCTGCCTGCCCTGCTGTGCTTTTCCAGCACCACACTCTCGACTCTGATCTCCAACATCTGCAGTCCTCACTTTCTCCCAGCTCCCTAATGCCCCAATATTTATGCCTAAAAATATGTAGTTGGACTTATTGCTATCAAGCATTAAACCTTTCAATCATGTCAGAGGAATGCCACTTCTGTAGATACCCTATGGTGGTATATTCTCTATCTCTAAGAGTACACAAGCCCAAGGCATAGCAAAGGTAAAGGACAAAACTAGGTCAAGCAGCCATTACTGAGCACAACAGATGTTTGAGAAAATCATCTAGGAAAATATTGCATCACTCCAGCAGGGCGTGCTGACCCCTCACATAATGAGATTTAATCTAGAAAACCAAGATGAGAAACAAAATTGGAGCCAAGTGAGTTTACCACCTTAAGGGCATTAGTCCTTTCAGAAGAAACAATTAGTTAACAGCTGAAATATAATTACAAACAGAGGAAGACAGTAGCAGCTGTGGGAGCAGCAAAATGTCAAAATCAATTCTCCAAAGTTTAATTTCACTCAGAAGCTGGCAAGAGACATTATGGCCAGGAAAGCAGAGAAGCCAGCCACACCAGAACAGAAGAAGAACTGTGTATTAATCAACAGTTTTGAAGAAGAGTCACTACCTGAAATATTAACTCTGTTTTCGCTGCGCACATGCTGTTTGACCTGCTGAGTTTTTTCCAGCAATTTATGATTTTGGTTGTGTTATCACATTCCTGAACAGGTTGATTTTAAAAATTAGTAGTGCTGAAAAATGAAGCTATGTAGATTCTTTCCATCTTGCATTTTACATCAGGAAAATTTACAAGAATACCAATGCAAAGGGAAAACAGCAGTTGTCAGAGGACAGGCATTGCCACGCAAATTGCACCAATTAGTGATGACTGACAGTTAACCACCAGGTTTTGTTCAAATTTCAAACCAGTAGGGTTAATTCTGATCAGTCAGAGCTAATGTCCCTGTAACTTTTTTTTTTGCTGCTGCACGAACCTCTGAGGTTTTACAGAAGCAGAAGTTATTTATCGGTGTGCTGACTGACATTGATGGTGTTTTTAATGGCTGTGTGGCTATGTGGCTTAGGGGCAATGTTGATCAGCACGTTTCTATGGAAAATGTGCCAATGAATAGCAGTTACCTGCTTCCTTTAGTTAAGACAGGTGCAGTGTACAAAGAACAGGGCCCTGTAATCTATACAGAGGAACCTCAATTATCCAGTATTCGATTAACCAAATTTCGGTTTATCCAAACAAGATCGCAAGGTCCCGATGCTTGGCTAACAATGTTATCCGGCATTCGATTAACCAAACAAATACTCCCTACTGTGTCCTCCGGATAATTGAGATTTCTCTGTATAGCTTCCCAGTACATGAAAGTGCACCACACTGCACGTTTGACTGCTAATTCTAAATTGGTTGTCAGTGTAATTGTTCATACACTTGGGATAATCCAACATTTTCAGAATTAAACTGAATGTTCAAAGAATTAAGGAACTAATCAAGTTAGGATTATTATTTGGCTCTTACATAATGCTTTGCACAATCTGAATCCTGAGCTGAAGAAGGGCTTATGCCCGAAACGTCGATTCTCCTGTTCCCTGGATGCTGCCTGACCTGCTGCGCTTTTCCAGCAACACATTTTCAGCTCTGATCTCCAGCATCTGCAGACCTCACTTTCTCCACAATCTGAATCCTGCCTGGTTTAAAATTTTAAAAGGCCCAGCGATTAACCCTCAATCCTTATGGATGTAATCTCCAACACCAATTACAGACCACTTGCCAATCAATCCTGTCCTTTTATGCTGTGTGACTACAGGTTTCCTGCTTGAATTGGCATTCTTGTAAATTGTCCTGATAAATGCAAGACAAAAACCTTTGACAAAATGTATCTTTGTTCAGCAATAGGGCAACATACAATCACCTGTTACGTAGGAAATTAACCTGATGTTTTCATTCAGAGAGTTATTGCATGCAAGCGTCAATGTGTCTTTTTCCTTCACATTCAAGTTCTCTACCATCAAACAACCACCTGCTGTTATTGTGGTGTACCTTCCAATAAAATATCATGATACTAATATCGATTTAACATTTTTCACTAACTACAACCTTGACAACTGCATTGCGGAAACCTGTAGATGACAAATGTAGATCCAATCAGTTTGTCTTCAGCCAGCTCAGTAGTCACATGATAAATAGAAACAGGAATAGACCATTTAGCCCTTCAAGCCTGTTCTATTTTGGTTAGCTTATGGCTGGGAATGTCATTGCCATTTAATCACAACAATCAACCGTCATCGATTTCATGGACTGCAGGTTCAAGGCTTATTTTGATTTATTTGTCACATGTATCTTGTTACAAAATACAGTGAAAAGTGTTGTATAGTGTCAGGAGTCTCCAGCGCCATCTTAAAACACAGTAAAATAAACCAAAATATAAAACATAAAGATAGTAAAATGAAAAAAAGTCCAACTTTGCAGTCCATCTTGTGAAGTGCTCCATCATGGGCCTGGTAGCCAGGTATGAGTCCCCTTCACCATGATGCTGCCATTGGAATGAAAGTAGCAATTTATCAGCACCTTCTCGTCTCCACCGACACCCTCGCCACTTTGGAGTCCTCGCTGGACCTCACCAATGGAAACACCACTGACGCTGCCTGGTACCGCACCGGCCCAAACCTGACTCTGTCGTCACCATGAGTCCACTTGGCCCCACCTCACTTATCTAGCCACTGCTGATGTCTCCAGGTCTCGTCCTGGGTCAAAAACTACCTCTGTTTCCATGAATCTGCATGGGAAGCAGACGTTGCTGGGAACCCAAACATAACTCCACAGCAGCAGCCATGAGTCAGCACTAGGACTGTCTCAAAAATGCAGAAGCAGCTGAGAACCTAAACTCTCCTCCGATACTGTCACTGAGTCTGTATTGCTGGGCTTACTCGAGTCCACGCTGCTGGGCCCACTCAAGTCTGTACTGCTGGGGTCACTCGTGTCCATACTTCTGAGTCCACTCCACTCTGTGCTGCTGGGCCCACTCTTGACCATGCTGCTGGGCCCATTCGAGTTCGTACTGCCGGGCCCACTTGGGTCTGTACTGCTGGGCCCACTCGGGTCCGTGTTGTTGGGCCCACTTGAGTCCATACTGCTGGGTGCACTGAAGTCCGTACTGCTGGGTCCACTCGTGCCCATACTGCTGGGCCCACTTGTGTCCATACTGCTGGGCTGACTTGAGTCCCTACTGCTGGGCCCACTCGAGTCTGTGCTGCTGGGCCCACTCGAGTCTGTACTGTTGGGCCCATTCAGGTCAGTACTGCTGGGCCCACTCGAATCCATACTGCTGGGCCCACTCGAGTTCATACTGCTGGGCCCACTCCAGTCTGTACTGCTGGGCCCACTCAAGTCTATACTGCGGGGCTCACTCGAGTCTTACTGCTGGGTCCACCCACGTCCATACCGCTGGGCCCACCTGAGTCCATACAGCTGGGCTCACTCAAGTCCATACTGCTTAGCCCACTTGTCTCTGTGCTGCTGGGCCCATTCATTTCCATACTGCTGGGCCAACCTGAGTCCATACAGCTGGGCTCACTCAAGTCCATACTGCTGGGCTCACTCGAGTTCCAGGCCCACTTAAGTCTGTACTGCTGGACCCACTCAGGTCAGTACTGCTGGGCCCATTCAAGTCCGTACTGCTGGGCCCACTTCAGTCCATACTGCTGGGTCCACTCAAGTCTGCACTGCTGGGCCCACTCGAGTTTGTACTGCTGGGCCAAATCCAGTCTGTACTGCTGGGCCCACTCGAGTCTGTACTGCTGGGCCCACTCGAGTTTGTACTGCTGGGCCCACTCGAGTTTGTACTGCTGGGCCCACTCCAGTCTGTACTGCTGGGCCCACTCGAGTCCATACTGCTGGCCCCACTCAAGTCTGTTCTGCTGGGCCCACTCGAGTTCGTACTGCTGGGCCAACTCCAGTCTGTACTGCTGGGCCCACTCGAGTCTGTACTGCTGGGCCCACTCAAGTTTGTACTGCTGGGCCCGCTCGAGTTTGTACTGCTGGGCACACTCGAGTTCATACTGCTGGGCCCACTCGAGTTCATACTGCTGGGCCAACTCCAGTCTGTACTGCTGGGCCCACTCGAGTCCGTATTGCTGGGCCCACTCAAGTCCATACTGCTTGTCCCACTCGAGTCTGTGCTGCTGGGCCCACTCGAGTCTCTCTGCTGGGCCCACTCAAGTCAGTACTGCCGGGCCCACTCGGGTCTGTGTTGCTGGGCCCACTTGAGTTTGTACTGCTGAGCCCACTTGGGTCTGTACTACTGGGCCCACTCAGGGCCATGTTGTTGGGCCCACTCATGTCCGTACTGCTGGGCCCACTTGTCTCTGTACTGCTGGACCTATTTGTGCCTGTACTGCTGGGTCCACTTGTGTCCTTAATGCTGGGCCCACTCGTGTCTGTACTGCTGGGCCCACTTGAGTCTGTGCTGCTGGGCTCACTCGCAATCAATGCAACTGAACTCTTCTCTAAGAAGTAAGTGAAATAAAATAGAAGAGAAAAATACAAGGGAAGAGAGTAAAAAAAAGAAATGAAATGAAAAGAAAAGCAGATGACCCTGGGCTCAGAATCCTTACTCCACCACCATCTTACCAGAACTTGGTAGCAAGGTAGCAGCTCACCATGGGCAATAAATGCTGGCCACCCAGCGATGTCTATGTCCCACAAGTGAATTTTTAAAAGTTCAGGAAAGAGTGACTTTCATATCTGAATTGGAGAGTTGTGAGCCCAGAAATACTGTGAAGAAAACATTTGTCGTGAGAAATGTTAGTGGCGAGAGCCATAGTTCAAAAGCCATAGTGTACAAGGCATGATGCACTTAACATTTAGAACATAGAACATAGAACATAGAACAGTACAGCACAGAACAGGCCCTTCAGCCCATGATGTTGTGCCGACCACTGATCCTCATGTATGCACCCTCAAATTTCTGTGATCATATGTATGTCGAGGAGTCTCTTAAATGTCCCCAATGACCCTGCCTCCACAACTGCTGCTGGCAACGCATTCCATGCTCTCACATCTCTCTGTGATATCACATTTGTGATATCTCATACAATTTGTACATGGTATTCCATTATCCAGCTTCGTATTTTTAACAACAGAACCTTGTTTCATTGCATTCATTATCCTAAAGTTAGTTATTGTATGTCACCAAAGAATAATTGTATTTGAAAAAAATTTTAGAGCACCAATAAGTTCCATTTGGTGTGTTCACAAAGAAATAGGTCCAGATTAGGGAAGATCTTTGGGAAAAAAAACCAAAGTAAAACAATTTTTTTACTCCACCATTTTAAGGTTCGAAACCCTGAACAGTTCTCACAGCTTGCACTGCTGCTGTTTGAGCCTTAAAATTATACATAATTACCATCAAGAGCGCAGTTGTAATTAACTTTAATAGCCTGTGACTATAGCAAATAACTGACATTCATCACAGCATTCGTTAATACTTCCTGAACTGCAGTGAAAGTCCCACCTTTCAAAATGTAAGACAATTGCCCTTTTTGAGATTACTTTTACCAGCATTTAATAGACAATAGACAATAGGTGCAGGAGTAGGCCATTCTGTCCTTCGAGCCTGCATCACCATTCAATATGATCATGGCTGATCATCCTTAATCAGTATCCTCTTCCTGCCTTATCTCCATTACCCTTGATTCCACAATCATTGAGAGCTCTATCCAACTCTTTCTTAAATGAATCCAAGAAGACTGGGCCTCCACTGCCCTCTGGGGCAGAGCATTCCACACAGCCACCACTCTCTGGGTGAAGAAGTTTCTCTTCATCTCTGTCCTAAATGGTCTACCCCATATTTTTAAGCTGTGTCCTCTGGTTCGGCACTCACCCATCAGAGGTAACATGTTTCCTGCCTCCAGAGTGTCCAATCCTTTAATAATCTTATATGTCTCAATCAGATCCCCTCTCAGTCTTCTAAACTCAAGGGTATACAAGCCCAGTTGTTCCAGTCTTTCAGTGTAAGGTAATCCTGCCATTCCAGGAATTGACCTCGTTAACCTACGCTGCATTCCCTCAATAGCCAGAATGTCTTTCTTCAAATTTGGAGACCAGAACTGCACACAGTACTCCAGGTGTGGTCTCACCAGGGCCCTGTACAGCTGCAGAAGAACCTCTTTGCTTCTATACTCAATCCCTCTTGTTATGAAGGTCAGCATGCTGTTAGCCTTCTTCACCACCTGCTGCACCTGCATGCTTACCTTCATTGACTGGTGTACAAGAACACCCAGATCTCTCTGTACTGCCCCTTTACCTAAATTGATTCCATTTAGGTAGTAATCTGCCTTCCTGTTCTTGCCACCAAAGTGGATAACCACACATTTATCCACATTAAATTGCATCTGCCATGCATCTGACCACTCACCTAACTTGTCCAGGTCACCCTGTAATCTCCTAACATCCTCACCACATTTCACCCTGCCACCCAGCTTAGTATCATCAGCAAATTTGCTAATGTTATTACTAATACCATCTTCTATATCATTAACATATATTGTAAAAAGCTGTGGTCCCAGTACTGATCCCTGCCGTACCCCACTGGTCACTGCCTGCCATTCCGAAATGGAGCCGTTTATCAAGACCCTTTGTTTCCTATCAGCCAACCAACTTTAAATCCAAGTTAGTACTTTGCCCCCAATACCATGCGCCCTAATTTTGCTCACTAACCTCCTATGTGGGATTTTATCAAAAGCTTTCTGAAAGTTCAGTTACACTACATCTACTGGATCTCCCTCGTCCATCTTCAGAGTTACATCCTCAAAGAATTCCAGAAGATTAGTCAAGCATGATTTCCCCTTCATAAATCCATGCTGACTCTGACCTATCCTGTTACTACTATCTAGATGTGTCATAATTTCATCCTTTATAATAGATTCCAGCATCTTTCCCACCACTGAGGTCAGACTAACTGGTCTATAATTTCCTGCTTTCTCTCTCCCACCTTTCTTGAAAAGTGGTATAACATTAGCCACCCTCCAATCCGCAGGAACTGATCCCGAATCAATCGAACTCTGGAAAATAATCACCAAAGCATCCACGATTTCTCGAGCCACCTCCTTCAGTACCCTGGGATGTAGACCATCAGGCCCAGAGGACTTATCAACCTTCAGACCTAACAGTCTCTCCAACACCAATTCCTGGCAAATATAAATTCCCTTCAGTTCAGGTCCTTCAGACACTGTTACCTCAGGGAGATTGCTTGTGTCTTCCCCAGTGAACACAGATCTGAAGTTCCAATTCAATTCTTCTGCCATCTCTTTGTTCCCCGTAATATATTCCCGTGTTTCTGTCTTCAAGGGCCCAATTTTAGTCCTAACTATTTTTTGCCTTTCACATACCTAAAAAAACTTTTACTATCCTCCTTTATATTATTGGCCAGTTTACCTTCGTACCTCATTTTTTCTCTGCATATTTCCTTCTTAGTAATCCTCTGTTGTTCTTTAAAAGCTTCCCAGTCCTCCGTTTTCCCACTTATCTTTGCTGTGTTATACTTTTTCTCTTTTAACTTTATATGTTTCTTAACTTTCCTCATCAGCCACGGCCACCCATGCCTCCTCCTAGGATCTTTCTTCCTTTTTGGAATGAACTGATCCTGCATCTTCTGCATTCTTCACAGAAATATCTGCCATTGTTCCTCCACTGTCATCCCTGCTAAGGTATTGCACCATTGAACTTTGGCCAGCTCCTCCCTCATAGCTCCATAGTTACCTTTATTCAACTGAAAAATTGTCACTTCTGATTGTACCCTCTCCCTCTCAAATTGCAGATTGAAGCTTATTGTATTATGGTCACTACTTCCCAAAGGCTCCTTCACTTCGAGGTCCCTGACCAATTCTGGTTCGTTGCACAATACCAGATCCAGAATTGCCTTCTCCCTGGTCGGCTCCAGCACCAGCTGTTCTAAGAATCCATCTCTGAGGCACTCCACAAAGTCTCTTTCTTGAGGTCCAATACCATCCTGATTCTCCCAGTCTACCTGCATGTTGAAATCCCCCATAACAACTGTAGTAACATCTTTGCGACAGGCCAATTTCAGCTCCTGATTTAACTTACATCCAACTTCCAGACTACTGTTTGGGGGCCTGTAGATAACTCCCAAGAGGGTCTTTTTACCCTTAGTATTTCTCATCTCTATCCACACTGCCTCTACATCCCCTGATTCTAGTTCCCCCCGCGCAAAGGACTGAATATCATCCCTTACCAACATGGCCACCCCACCCCCTCTGCCTGTCAGTCTGTCCTTGCGATAGCACGTGTAGCCTTGAATATTCATTTCCAAGGCCCTGTCCACTTGAAGCCATGTCGCATTCTCAGTATTACCCCTGTACTGTTAAGGTCACTGTTCTTTGTGACTGAATAAGACAATTTTATATTATTAGGTTTGGGTATTTTATGGCTAAATTCTACAGTTTGCTTTCGTATGGAGACCACTGGTCAATGGTTTTGCTAGAGGCGTTTCTTTTCTGCAATTACTGAATTTGGGTTTGTATCCTCCTTAAGTTCCAAATATGGCTTATGCAAAGTAAAGATGATTTGGCTTTTTGTGTGTATTATTTCACTGATACTCAAATAAAGTATAAAGGAAGCTATTGCTCCAACACAAATACATTTGTTTATCCATCACTAATGAAAACTAAAATTGATGACTGTGGACATTACCTCACCCAAATAGATGAAGTTTATGAAGGATTGAACCAAAGGTTTATACAATGATGTGACCTGGGCCATCATTGTGTCATTAAAGTATTCATACCTTTATGACTACTTTAAAAGTTGAAACAAAAAAATTAAGGCCGACAATTCTGTATTATAGTCTTATATTTGTCTTTACCATAATAATGCCATATGCTTAAAGGATATTACTGTCATTGAATTCCCCCACTTTCAACATCTTTCTGGTTACCATTGACCATTACCAAGAACTGGACCAATCATATAAATACTGTGACAACAAGAACAGGTCAGTTGCCAGAATTCTGTGGTGACTAATTCACTTTCTGTCTCCCCAAAGACTGTCCATCATCTATTGGGCACAAGTCAGGACTGTGATGACATACTCTCCACTTACTCGATCCAACAGCACTCAAGAGCTTGGCATCATCCTGGACAGAGCAGTCAATTTGCGTGGCACCTATTCCAACACCTTTAACATTCACTCCCTTCACTTCTGAAGCATAGTTGGGTCAAAATCCTAGAACTCCTTTCCAAACAATTCGGTACAGCCCCTACACTGCAACAATTCAAGAAGGCAGCTGACACCATTTCCCCAGTGTAACAAAATCTGTCAGAAGCAGCAAAGCTCAAATCCCTTGAATTACTCAACTAAAACATTGAAGCTGTGAGTATCCAATAAGCTATTTTTGTAAACACAAAGTATTCAGTGTCATCAGGTTAATGTTTTAAAAAGTTCTCTCTTGAAGGAGGGGAATGTTATAGTTAGCTTCAAACTGACAATATCAGCAAAATCCTTATCCATTTCATTTGACAATAATGTGGACCATATTTTTGAAAATAAATTTAAATGACATCAAGGCAGCTGAACCCAAATTGGGAATCCTGGAAATAATTATAAAAAAGAGGTCAGGACGTTAAAATATATAAAGATGTGTTCCAAGAAGAGAATCAACGATTGTTCGTACAAACCCTCGAGAGAAAATAACTAAAATTTATTGGTTTTGACTGCTTAGCTCCCATAATACAAAGATATCAAACATGCGGTTCAACAGCAATAAATGTGGGGATCTCAAGTGCTCTTGACATTCAAAACCTATTACATTCCTAACAACAACCATGACAGTCATTCTGTGTGCAACAGCTATTTAATTAAACAATAAACTTAGAAATCCCTGAGTTTATGAAGTATAAAATGGCTCCCACATGTAGAATAAATGCAACAACGAAAGTCAAATCAGAAAACTCAGATACTGCAAATTTCAAGGAACCCTTTGTTTTATTGGCACTGCACCTAATGTTGGAGAGTTTAATGAAGAAATAGTTCACAGCGATCGGTGAAGACTGAAGGAAATGAATGCAGATGTGGATTGTGACTGATAAGATTAAATGGAAAAGGATAATGCAAGT
Source organism: Chiloscyllium plagiosum (assembly GCF_037043375.1). Classification (NCBI taxonomy): domain Eukaryota; kingdom Metazoa; phylum Chordata; class Chondrichthyes; order Orectolobiformes; family Hemiscylliidae; genus Chiloscyllium; species Chiloscyllium plagiosum. The sequence goes on along the minus strand of NW_028270159.1, from coordinate 32,595,071 downwards.
ACCTCTTGTCATTAACGTTCTGAGAATGTAATGTAATTTTTCCAATCACAGATACTTCCATTTATGAATAAACAACTGATTGCCTTTCTTTAATACCTCAGTTGAAGTAATAGACAATGTCCACCAGATAGTTTTTAAAAAAGAGATACTGCATTTACATCATTTAACATTTGGCTCCCCCAGCTTGACATCACCTTCTGATTCTCCTTCAATGATGGAACGCCTTTTATAATATTCTTACTGATTGTCTAAAATATTTAGATAATCCTCCTCCTTGATTTTAATTCCCAAGCTTCATAATTCTATTTTTAAAATCAAATGGTTCAAGATTTAAAACCATCTTGCTGGGTTTATTTTATGGAACAGTTTGAAATCTCTTTTCTTAATATATTGACCATATATTCTCTGCTTTCTCACTGTAAATCCAGTCGGAGACCAGTGGAGTAATGCAAGGCATTGATTCAGTATTGCATCAATTCAACCACTATAGTTATTCACTAGAAAAATTAATAATTTCATTCAGACATTGAACCTGGAGCATGTCATTGAAGTAAAGTAGAAGACACTTTGTGGCGTTACACTTCACGTGAAAGTGCTTGACATATTTAGATAGCTGAAATGAGAAATGGTTCCATTTCCTCGTATCAGTATCCCTCACATTAATGAGAACATAGTACTGTCTACTTAAGGACTGAGATAGCACCATAATCACTACTGAAGCATTGATCAGTTTGTTTGACCAGAATAGCTTTCCATGCCCCATCAAGTTTTATCTTCTGTTGTTTCAGACTCCTCTAAAACATTCCAGTGAACATGATATCTGTACGGTGCTTTTGCAATTCTCCCAATTCCTGTCGTGTTGAAATTATGCATCTTCACATTTCCCTGTGTCTCCTTTTCATTTTTTACACTTGCACACTTTACACCTGCTCCTACCCTCACAATAGCTGCCCTTTCATCCCCAAACATACTGCTTCTTTCTCTCACCACACAGATTATACTTAGCTTTCAAAGGTGCCTTCACTATCCCTTCAACAGACCCTACTCTCATATACTCCCAGAGCAGGCAACTTCAATAGTGAGGAGAGGCAATGCTACAAAAGTGGGTGGAGAAATGAAAATGGATGGACATCAGGATCGAAAATTAGATCGTATTCAATTTTTAAAAAATGCTTGGCCTCACATAGGAAACCATAGAGAGGAGGTGTAATAGATATTAAAAACAAAAAAAATTGAAATGGCTGCAAGCATTGAAAAAGGGCCAAGGAATATAAATGTTACCTTTAAATCACATCTTATAAACAGAGAAGACAAATTATAGTGAGCAGCTTAAGTGAAATGGATCATTTCTGACCTTGATGCCCAAAGATTTATTTCTCATAAGAAACATTAATCAGGTGCAGATATTCAAAGTTTGTTCTTAAGTTAAGGAAATAAAGGCAGGACTTACCCTGCAGAGCCACTAAAGGCAGCTGTCTCACTGAGCTCTGAGCCTGTAATCCACTTAGTCTCATCCACCACAGTCCGAGTGTGAGGCAGTCTTCCAACATCCTTTATTGTCATCATGAGATGGCGTGAAGACTTTAAAATTTTCACAGCTTCATCATGGGGAATATTGAGAAAACTTCTGCCATTCACCTCTATAATCTGGTCTCCAACCTATTAAAGAGAAACCCCACAGTTACTGCAAACAATTGGAAACATCAAATGTTGGCAGTCAGTACAAAACAGCATTGTAAGCCTACTTGTACCAAATGAGATTACATTCTGAATTCCTCATTGATAGCCTTTCTTGTTGCAATTTTTTTGTAAAATATTCAATTCAAGACACTTAGATGTCACAGTTGTAGAACACATTTGCTTCTCTTTAGCTGTACCATTGTATACCAAGACATAGGTCGTGTCTCCATCTATCATCCATGGTAAGATCTCTGTAAAGCTGTGACACCTGAAGAAGGCATCTTATCGATATCAGGGCTCTTCCCATAGGAAGGAAGTAAAAAGATTGTCAGGGAAAATAATCAGGCATCAGTCACGTTTACCTTCCTAAAGACAGCTCAGAGTTAAACTCTTCATGTATATGAAGCCAAAAATAGGAGGGAAAATGACAAACGCTATTGTGAAAATTAAATAATTTGGTTTAAGTTTCAACCTCAATATCCGTTTTGGGATTTTTTATCATTTTGTTTCTCTGTAGAAATGATTTTGAAATTGAGTTACATTTGAAGGTTGTGTTTTCAAATAAATTTCACTTGTACAATTTTGAAGAGAGGACACATTGATCTAAAATTATTAAAATGTTAATGAGCTAAGACTGAGTTTGTTCCCTAAAGATGGGAAGCATTTGTTAACCTCACACCAATTGTATTGAGACATCAGAGCTCCCCCACACTTGGTAAGAACTCTCTGATTTAGGACAAATTTGTAAACAGAGCATAGGGATTGGAAGCAGAAGTATACTGACATTCAGGCTTATTGTCATCAGGTATAAGGTCCGACACAGAAGATTGGGTTGCAAAAGTATACTTAGAAACATTCAGTTTAAATAAAATTTGATCTGAAGAAGCATGACATTGTATTGGCAACTCGCACTGATCCAATTACAAGGGTCTAATCATAAATTGCTCTCTGTAATCCCTGTCATTTGAAAATAAAGTAGCTTAATAATTTGTTCTCATCTCCTTTAATTAAAACATGAATGTTGTGGGTACTGAAATATTTGGGAAGAGCATGTAAAGGGCATATTTGAACAACAGGTTATGTTGATTGCATTTTGAGAGGATTGTGTTGCTATTTGTGTTATTTATTTAGCTTTATTCCCTTATGAGATGTAGGCCATGCAAGCTGGGCCTGCATTTATTATTCATCCCTAGTTGCCCTTGAGAAGGTATGATGAGCTGCTTTCCAGAATCACTCCAGTCCAATCTAAAGGGGCTCGTAGTGTATTATCTCTTCAAAGGCCAAGCATTACCTTGGCATCCTTAAGGTATCAATTCAACTACCTGTACAAAGGTCTTTACTCTCCCTTCAAAATAAATAACTCCATTTTAGAAAAGTAATTTTTTTTTTAATGCATGTTAGTTTCTATGCACAGATCATAAACTGCCAACCTTCAGCATTTGAAAACGTAGGCTACTATCAGAAGCACCTTTCAAAGGTTTAGGTTCTGCAAAGAACTAGCACATCCAGTATGACACAAACCGTTTACTTATTTTGTTTTGTGAGTTTTGTAATAACTGCTTAAAGGGAAATAGTTGCCTCAAGGGCAACTAGGGATGAACAACAAATACTGGCCCAGCTCGCATTGCCCAGACCTCATAAGGGAATAAAGCAAAATAAATACAGGGTTACTAGTAAAAGGCAGAGGTACAAGACTTTTTGTATTTTTCTTTATAATACAGGCCACTTTGGAAGAAGAAGCAAGGTGAGGGAGTATTCAATGAATGGCAGGACACTGGGTAGTTTAGAGGAACTCAGGGATCTTGGGGTAATTACTGACAGATCCCTGAAGTTGGCAGAGCACGTGAATAGGATATTTAAGAAGATGTATGAGCCACTTGCTTTCTGGTATGGAGTATAAGAGCAAGGAGGTAATGTTGGAGTTGTACAGAGCATTGGTCAGGCCACAACTGGAGTATTGTGTGCAGTTCCAGTCACTTCACTAGAAGGGATACAGGGGAGGTTCACCAAGATGTTGCCTGGGATGGAGAAAGTGAGTTATAAGGAGAGACCAGATAGGCAGACTGAGGGGGGACAGATTGAGGTGTATAGGTTATGAGGGCTATTTCCCTTGGTGAGGGATCAATCATGAGAGGGCATAGTTTTAGGGTAAGGGGTAGGAGATTCAAAGGGGATTTGAGAAAAAACTTCTTCACTCAGCATGTGGTAGGACTCTGGAATGCACTGATTGGGAATGTAGTGGAGGTTGAAAACCTTACAACCTTTAAAAAAAAATTAGATGAGTACTTCAAATATCATAACATTCAAGGATATGGAACAAGTGCAGGAAATTGGAATTAGTGCTTTCTTGGTGGTAGCTATTTCAATGCACACTCGATGGGTCAAAGGGCCTTTTCTGCACTGTATGAATCTATGAAGAGTCCAAATGACCTGCTTTTGTGGTACATCATTTGATGAATCTGATTTAGCAATTTGCACAAATATATATTTTTAAAAGTAATATAAACATAGGCTGGTGAGATAACTGAGAACAGATTATCAGTGCACTGTTAATCTTGGCCAACTTTCTGAGGGTGCAATGAGGGCATTTCCCCAGTAGGAGGGCAGACAGCTCTTCACAGTTGCTGAAGGTGGAGCTTGGGCACAGCCCCAGCCCCAGCCCCAGGCACAGGCACAGAGCTAATGCCCGGCACAGGAAGGAGCCGAAAGAAATGTAGAATAAAATTGGAATGACACGCACGCACACACGCACACACACACACATATTTGATGCTAACACTTAGCATGTCCACATTTTATTGCTCATTATTGACAAATAAATCAATGCAAACGTGATGAAGTCAGTTGGTGTCATCAGCCCAGGCGAGGCTTTCTCAAGTTTTTTGCACGCATCTGATCCAAGGCTTTATTTGTAAAGGTACATCATTTTTACATCTAGCCATGAGGAATACAACAGCATTATTTGAGCTATTGCAACCTCATGAACAATACTGGCACCTGTGACATTGTGGTTTAGATTGTGGTTCCCAGAATTTTGAAATAATCTCAATTTTACGCAAATACTGAAGCTTTCATTAACTGTATTTCTTGCAGCTTCTCAGGTGGGGGCACAGTCTCTGTGGCATCCTGCCACATAAATAAGTTATGGAGTTTCTAAGTCTTCTCCAATAACATATGGCACATTGTAAGAATCTGAAATCTGCTTTGTTTACAGGCAGTACAGGTGTCAGGCTCAACAGATCTGGCAGCATCTGTGAAGACAAATCAGAACTGAGGAAGGGTCACCGGACCCGAAACATTAACTTTGATTTCTCTTCACAGATGCTGCCAGAGCTACTGAGCTTTTCCAGCAACTTCTGTTTTGTTTCTGATTTACAGCATCTGCAGTTCTTTCAGTTTTTATTTAGTATTAGTGCAAACCTTGAATCAATGTGGTATAAATAAGCCTGGACATGGGTCTGGAAAATAGGTTAAATAGTTTGCTTCTTTTCTCTGCTTAAAAAGGGCATTCATGAAATGTGTGGGTTTTTGTCTTGTGAAAGAGAAGAGTTGTGCATCAGTTTTGTCACATAACTCAGGAACATGTCTGGTACAAGTTTGCACAACGGGTTAAAAATTAGTCCGGCCTGTTCTACAGAACACTGCAGCTTTTGCAGGTTGGCAGCACCGCTGCAACAGCAGTTACCGTGGTAACAGCTCAGACACTGATTTGTGCATTAAGTTGCTGTGTGCTCAAAATGGCACAAATGGAAGCCTCCTTGCAGTTAAGATTAACGAATGTATAACTGATCTGAGATTTTGCTGAAAACAATTCATTGGTAAAAGCAGAAGCTGCAGAATCAAATCAAAACATCCATCAGGAAGTTCTTCAAATGATCCCCACAGAAATTGGTCAAGGCGGTGAGATATAAGGCCTTAGCTGCCATTAAACTACCCCACATATATGCTGATACAAAACAGTTTACAATATACTTCAGCAGATGACCTACAGCATAACTGAGGAAGCAATCTAACCCTTGAAGATATCCTCCTGGAGGTGTGCTTGTTCCTCACACTGAGCAACTCCATTGAAAACAATGTCAAAAACATCAAAGGCAACCCACTGTGTAAACCTACTGTTGAATCTTTTATAGTGAGGTGGAATTCTACCAGCGCTCTGCTGACATTAAAAGTTAAGCTGCAGAGAACAAAGCCTGAGCACATGTTTAAGCACTGATGCATTGCTTTGTTATTGACCTCAGTGTGAAGTGCAACATAGCTCAGCTCTATCGCTATGCTGTGTGTCATCTTTCCCATTGGAAACAGGCACCCACAGTTTTACGATGGCACTGTGAAGGCAGAGCGTTGCTTCCCTATCATCCACGCAGTTAAATTTATCCTTGGAGAAAGTACAAGATTTTTATACAGACAAGCATATCCCTTTAACATAATTGTAATTTAGCAATAAGCAAATGTTTTCTCTCAGGCAAGTTCCCAGCATGTTGTTTGATCATTACGATTTCTTTGCAAGAATCTGATCCATCCCTCACTCTCCAACAAACAGCGCGGTAGGAAACTGAAACCTGCCTGTTCAAATAGCTTTGATTACATAAAAACTGCTTCAGGTCGAAACTTAGTATGCCCTTGCTTCAGTACGTTTCTGTGAAAGTTGCATTTTGAGCATTCCCAGCAGAAATCATCAACAGTTTATCAATATGATGGTGTAGATAATATAGAAGAGTTCAGCCCAGACTGCAGACAACACTAAGATAATACAAAATGTCTGTTTAACCTGATACAGTCTCCACTGTCATTTTAATCAAGTCTAAAATGGTGATGACTGCAAAAATTAGATTTTAAGCCATTAATTAAATGGTTAATAACAAAGTGATTTTATTTTGTTGTGACAGATGGATAAAGTGAAGAATCAACATATCACCACTCTGGCTTTACATGCCAATAAATGGATTCTACTGAGGGAACAAATCCCAAAAGTGTGATGGATGGGAAGTGTAAATAAAGCAGAGATAGCATCTGTTTTTTGTGGGATTTTGTTCACTGGCAAAATCAAATGCTGAGGCTGATTCATGATTCTTGTTTAAGTGAAACTGTCTTTATTGAAGGTCTTTGCTTGTGCTCAAGAGATTGGAGAGGTCAAGAAGGAATCTGGTCAATCCAGGCATTCTGTAGCTCTGTCATTAGCTGGTCGATATCTCTGTTTCTCTCTCCACAGATGCTGCCAAACATGCTGTGCTGTTTCCAGCATTTTCTGTGTTAGTTTCAGGTTTTGTTTTTGGATCATTATCCAGGTTCATGTTGCCAGTGGTGAAGTAAGACTGAAGACAACAAATGTTGAAGAGTTGTGAGTAATCTGCCAACAATTCACAATGTTAATGACGGACCAAGTTTCTCAATATCAGGACAAACCTTGCACCACATTTGGCCAGGAGACATTAAGCACAGTTGACAGTGTGATGCATTTTGTTACAATTGGCTCCAATCCCTCATGCTAATAATGAAGTATTGCTGAGGTTTTAAACTGGCCAAAAGGCCCTTCAATGAAAACAAATGCATTCCTTGGCCCATGAGATTGCCAAGAAGATGGTATTTATTCCAACACTATTTGATACTAAATGTCCTCATAGAATTGCAAGAGATCATTTATCCCTCATATTTGTCCTTGTTGTGTGACTCAGTGTTGTCTTTCCTGCTGCATTTTCGAATGTTATAGATTCAAATCCACTCCAGGAACTTAGTCTAGCTGGCACAGTAGGGCACAGTGTAAGCAGTGCTACATTGTTAGATAGGTTTAATTCACCCGTGGTGTTCTAGCATGGCCATGTCTGAAAATTCAAATAGATCTGAAAGATTGAAGACAAATGAATTCTCCCAACATGCTGCTCAACATTTGTTCCTCAGCAATGACTGATCAAAGCAACATGACTGGTCACTTATTTCTATTTGGAGTATTTCGCTTTATGCAGTTTGGCTTTTGTGGTTAACTTGAAAATGACTACACTTCAACTCAATAGATATGAAGCACTTTAGCATCACATAATAACATAAAATAATACTGCAAACACAAGCCCTTCAATACTTTATTTTCCTTCCTCTGTCTTAGCAAAGAGAGACAATACATTATCAAACCTTTTATAACTTCTATTGATTTACTGCAGAATCATCTATGAGCCTTGATGAGAGAAACTTGTATGCAAGCATTTCCCTGAACACAGCACTCATATTTATTCATGTAATTCTGGTCATACATGATAACCATGTTGGCTATCAGTCAGACAACTGACAAAATGTCACTCTGCATTTGCTGAGGGTCTTTCACTCCTTTTTGAAAAGCACATATACATAAATTATACCCAAAGGCTGAAATTTTCTATTTCGGAGCTAAAATTTAGTGTGGAGGTGTTGGTGTTGGACTGTGATGTACAAGGTCAGAAGTCACATGATGCCAGGTTATAGTCCAATAGGTTCATTTGAAATCACAAGCTTTCGGAGTGCTGCTCCTTCATCAGGTAAAGTGAAGCATACAGGCTCAGAGATCTATAAGCAGAGAGATCAAAAGATCATAAAAATGATGTGATTGGAGAGTCAATAAGCTGAATAAGAGGACTCTGCTGGTGATGAAAAGCGTCAGATGGTGTGAGTAAAGTGTCAACAGCTGAACAGTAAGTGAAGGGGATGAAATATAATCCAATTAATTGAAGCGGAGAGATAATTACAGTAAAAAAAAAGGTAGAATAACACAATCGGTAGAAGAGTCGGATGCTGGGGGTCTAACCAAAGTAACAAGTAATCCAACATTGAGATCATAACAAGTTATCAAGGTGATGGTATTAAAACGACAGTAAGGAAGATTTTACAAATACAGAACAGTATAGTGAGATTACATGTAACACTATATAAACTCAAGATCATGGTTGAGGTTGTCTTCATGGGTACGGAACTTGACTATCAGTTACTGCTTGGTGTCTACATTGTTGTGTATCTCAAAGGCCGCTTTGGAGGATGTTTACCCAAAGATCGGAAGATAAAGTGTCCTTGACCGCTGAAGTGTTCCCCGAATGGAAGGAAGTACTCCTACATGGTGATTGCTGCGCGGTGTCCATTAATCTGTTGCTGTAATGTCTGCTTGGTCTTGCCAATGTACCATGCTTCGGGGCATCCTTGCCTGCAGCGTCTGAGATGGACAACATTGGCTGAGTTACAAGAGTACCTGCCGTTTATGTGGTGGGTGGTGCTCCCATGATATAATCCATGCCGATGATCTGATGTGTCTTGCAGAGGTTGGCGTGGCAGGGTTGTGTGGTGTTATGGTCCTGATGGCTGGGTAGTTTGTTGAGAACTATGGTCTGTTTAAGGTTTGGCAGCTGTTTGAAGGCGAGAAGTGGAGGGATGATCTTGGCAAGATGTTTGTCACCATTGATGACATGTTGATAGCTGCGAAGAACACGGTGTAGTTTCTCCGCTCTGGGAAGAACTGAATGATGAAGGGTACTCTATCAGTCATGTCCTGTGTCTGTCTTCTGAGGAGGCTGTTGCAGCTTTTCACTGTGCCATGTTGGAGCTGGCAACTGGAACTTAACAGTAGTTAAAATTTGGCAAGAAGTGTAGTCGATGGCACCATATCAGCCACTGCCCTGGATAATTTTTCTCATGTGACCATGTGCTTCTCAGCTTTGTAGCTGGATTGATTAATTCCAGTGAGTTGTAATGAAATGCAAATACATGTAGACAGGCTTCTCACTGCCTGACGGTGAGAAAGTCATCTTGTCATCTCCGATGGGGAGAACCTGATATTTAGAAGCTTGCCTAATTGAGTCATCACACTCATCATTATTCTTGTCACCTCTAGAAGTGGAAAATCACACCCAAATTCACCATATTTACCCAAACTGGTTCTAGCTGGGTCACCTCTGGTTTGATCTTCAGTTTAATACTTATTCCCAGCTAGAATCATCACCAAACATCAGAAAGCAGCTTATGTCAAGTTCTCGCTTGAAGGTGTAACAGTTGAAAAATGGATAGGTGATGGAATCTGTGTCTTCTTCTGGAACTGTGCTAATACCAGTAGTTATATTAATTGCCAAGTGGCTGGGGAATAATTAGACCCACACTGTGGCTAAAGTATGGGGCATCAGTGGCAGAACATTTTGTGAGTGAGATCAAATTCAATCAGACTTAGAATAGTTATGGCAAGGGATAAAGATAAATAAGGATTAGGTTCTCAGTTGGAGAAAGGCCAATTCTAATAAGTTAGGGTGTAATTTTGCAAAATGGAAATAGAAAGCTAATTTAAGGAAAATTAGTGAGAAGCATTCAAAGAAAGGAAAATAGGCATTCAGAACAAGTACCTTCCCACAAAGAAACAGACTAGGAGCCCAAGAGCTTTGAATGTCAAGAACCACTCAGCCACTTTGGAATCAAACCTGAAGTTTTAACCTGCAAGGGACATGTGAGCAAATTGCTGATGTAGTTTTCAGATAATCAGATATTTTTCTTCAAACTTCGAAACCCTGAGACAAAAACAATTGCTTACTATTTTACTAGAGAATTTGCTCCTTATTAAATGAAAACAATAAAATCCAATTGGCGTAAACTGTAAATCCACTGACTCCCCAAAAACAATCGCCTTGTCATGTTCCATGTCCAATTTCCTTTAAGCGTTTTCTCATAGACAGCTTGTTCAATATCAATATCATCATGTCTGCGTTGGTGAAGTGGTTTATCCCAGCTATGTTTCAGGGAGTCATCACTCTATTTAGTGATTTCAGCATGTCATCCCCAAACCTGAAACTGACACAACTTTCAATTTCCTTCGCCTTACTTTGGTCCTTTACTTGAAGAATCTCGATGACAGTTTAATCAATCCTCCCCCGTCCAACACAGCACGATTGAATGAGTCTTCAACCAGACCATTCATTAATGGGCTGAAGCTTTTTGCAACTAGTATAATCCCCTCTGCATGAAGAGTATCACCCTCTGCTCCTTCCAAAAGTTATATGTTGTGTGCAGTTATTGCATAATGCCTTTTTGAGTTAAATCTAAAACACCTGTTGACTATACTCAGACATTCTAAGACTTCATTCTTTTAATATTGTTCCCCAATTCCTATCATCTCTGATAACTGCCAGAGCCACCTCTATCCCCAGTCATTTTACAATTGTTTCTCCTTTTCTATTCACATTTTCAACCTGCATCTGGACAGTCTCACATTGCCACTACCATTGAATCCTCTGTTCTTTGTGTTATTTCCCACTTGAGCCATGTAAGCCATTGAGATTGAACATTTTCTCTCAAAGTTTTTTATAAAGCTTCTGACATCTGCTCCAAATCTGGAATATTGTGTGCAGTATTGGTCTCCTCATTTAAAGACGGATGTAAATGCATTGGAGGCAGTTCAGAGGAGGTTTACTAGACTAATTAGGTGTGCTGTTCAATAAGAAGAGCCTGTAAAGGCCAGGACTAGTATCCCTTGAGATATAGAAGACCAAGAGGTGACTTGTTTGAAGCACACAAGGTCCTGTGGGAACTCAACAGAGTGCATTTGGATAAAGTGTTTCCACTAGTGGGAGCATATAGAATAGAAATTGGGAGCAATATAGAATAAAACTAAAGGGGTTACCCACTGAAGATAGTGATAGAAGAATTATTTTCTCCCAGAGGATTGTGAATCTTTGGAACTCTTCCTCGAAAGGCAGTGGAGGCAGAATTTTTCAGTATTTTTAAGCCAGCAATAAATCGATTCTTAACATGAAAAGGGATGAAAGGTTTACCAGGAGTAAGTGCAAATGTGGAGTTGAAGTTACTGTTACATCCAGCATGATCATATTGAATGAGATAGCAGGCCCGAAGGCCAAATGACCTACTCTCACTCCTCGTTTGTAATCTATTTTCTCCTAGGCATGCTTCTTTCTAAAAATCGAATTCCAATTAATGCTCAGAGTTTATCCATATTAGTCAATTTAGCACAGTCCAACAATTTAGCAGCAAGCACTGAATTAGAAATCTTCAAATAGAATTTATGCAATCTTCAGTTTAGTCTGTTAAACTTCATTATACATTCCTCTATGGAATATCCATCTTGCTTTCTAAATTTATAAAACTCTGACTATGCCTCAGATTTCATTTTTTCCATTGATTGTAAGGTTCGGCTTTACAAAACATTGGCGGGAACTGTGTGTTCTGTTATTGCTTGAAGAGTTCAGGGCCTGGATGAAACCGCACAAGCAGCTGCTATGTGCAGTCAAACAGAGAGAGGCTCAAGTCGGGGATGCATGCTGTAACTTCAATTGTAGCTACCAAATAAACCACACGAGATTTTCAAGTCAACTGAATCTATTCTACTTATCACGAACAGAAGAACTGGGTTTCAACTATTGTCTTCAAAGTAACTCCAACTACAATCCTCAGGCTAAAAGGAACTCTTAGTTTCCAATCTTCACCCTTAGGCAACCATCATCTGCTTCCACGGTCAATTTGGGTCTATCCCAGTCAGTGAAAGTGAAACCAGAACACATTTCCCTATGGATAGAGTTTATTCATTATTCTGTCCTAAAGCTTGAAACAAGAAAAAAACCAAAGAAATGTGGAACTCAGAAATAAAAACAGAAATTGCTGGAAAAACCTCAGCAAGTCTGAAAGCATCTGTGGAGAGAAATCAGAGTTAATATTTTGAGCCCTGTGACCCTTCATCTGCGGTGTTTTTTTTAAAGTTCATTCACAGGATGTGAATGTCACTGGCTAGGCCAGGATTTATTGCTCATCTGTAATTGCCCAGAGGAGAGTTAGGTATCAACCACATTGCTGTGGGTCTGGAGTTACATGTGGGCCAGACCAGGTGAGGATGGGTTTTTCCTGACAATTGACAATGATATGATGGTCACCATTAGACTCAGAATTCCAGAGTTTTAAATGAATCCCAATTCTACCATCTGCTGTGGTTAAATTTGAACCCAAGTTCCCAGATCATTGCTGAGGCCTCCTGGATTAACAGTCCAGCGACAATATCACTAGTAGCCTCTCTGGATTTTCTGATGAAGGATCACTGAACTCAAAATGTTAACTCTGCTTTCTCTCCACAGATGCTGCCAGACTTGCTGAGAATTTCCAGCAATATCTGTTATTTGCTCCTTCCGCACACCAGTTTCGTCTTCAGATATTTTCTAATCAACCTGTTCAACATGTGATGGCATAACTCTGGAACAGGCCTTTAGATAGTCTCAGAGGCAGGGACACTGCCACTGTACCAAAAAAGCCCTTATCAGTTCGCTGTTTACTTTTTTTTATCCAGTGATGCTATTCCACACCCTCTGAATATTTTTTACCACCACCAAATCACCCATGTTTCTGATTAAAAGAACAATTTACAAGCACAGCCCATCAGTGGCTGCCTACTCCTTCTTTGTAATTAGCCATTTATTAATCAATTAACCTCACTGACTGGCTTAACCACTTGCTATCTTAACAGCAAACAGGATATGAAAGATAAGAAAGGCAATCTTCCGTTAGATACTGAGAGCTCAAGTCTGCAAATGTCTAAAGAGTTATTGAAAATATCGACATGGCATTGAAAAGGAAATTATGAAAGTATATTAGCAAGTAAAATCAAGTAAACTTTATCATAAATACATGAATAGTAAGACAATAATAAATAAAGTAATACTGCCTATTAGAGACCAAAAAGGTAACCTGCATAAGGAGGCAGAGGAGGTGGTTATGATCTTTAATGAATGGTTTGTGTCTGTCTTCACAAGTAAAGGGGAATGATACAAACAATGTAGTTGCAGAGGAGAAATGTGTGATGTGAGCACAGTGGAAGATGAAATATTAACAGATTTAACATCTTTGAAAGTGATTAAACCACCAGTCTTTTATGAAGAGTATCCCAGGTTGTTAAGAGACTGAGGGGGAGGTTGGAGAGAGAACAGCTAACTATCTCAATTCAATCCTTTTTGACTAAAGAATGGAGAACTGCCAATGTTGCATCATTAAAAAGAGAGAAAGCAATAGACAGTAATTACAGGCCAGTCTGCCTAACTTCAGTAGTGGGCTTATTATTGTTCATCATATAGAAGGATGCAGGTTAATCAATGACAGCGAACACAGACTTCTTTTTAAGGAAGAGCTACATGACCAACATGATTGAATTTTATGATGAAATAACAAGGACAATTAATGAGATGGCACATGTAGGTTATGTGCATTTTAGCAAAGCTTTTGATTAGGTTGCACATGGCATTAGTGAAGCATATGGTCAGAAAAATAAAAGTGCACGTAAACCATAGGAAAATGGAAAATTGTATCCAAATTGAATCTGTAGCAAGAAACATACAGTAATGGATAATTTGTGACTGTAAGGCTGTTTACAGTGGAGTTCCACATCTTGCAGAACTTGGTTCCTCACTTTTTTTGGCATATATCAGTGATTTAGACTAAAATGGAGAATGCATGACTAAGAATTTGGTAGCTGATGCATAAGTCAGCAATACAGTTGACGGGGAGAAAGTTGTAGGCTGCAGTGCTATAGATTGGTCAGTTGGACAGAAGTGTTTTACTTAATCCATTGACAGGATATGGGTATCGCTGGCTAAGTCTATACGTATTGCCCGTAATAAATGTCTTTGAGAAGATAGTGGTGATTTCCCTGCTTGAATTGCCATAATCTATGTGGTACAGCTACATCTACTTGCTATTAGGAAGGAACATAGGAACAGGAGTAGGCTATTCAGCCCATCAAGACTGCCTTGCCTTTCAATTAGATCATGGCTGATTTCATTGTGTCCAGAAACCTAATGATTTCTGACTTGAACATGCTCAGATTGAGTGTCCACAATCCTCTGGGGTAGAGAATTTCAAACACTCACTACACTCTGAAGAATTTCCTCCTCACATTGGTCATTAATTGACTACCTGCATAATGAGGTGATGTTCCCTGGTGCTCGTCACCAGGCAGGCAAAACAGCCTATGTACCTCCACTCTGTCCTCCTCTTATATGTTTCACTGAGATCACCTCTTTGAAACTCTATGGAAACTCTAGTTTTATCAATCTTTCCTTATTAGATAGCAAGACAATCTAGGATTTTGACACAGTGATAGGGAAAGAACAGCAATATAGTTCCAGATGAAGAAAATGTGTGACCTGGAGATGAAGCTGAAGGTGGTGGCATTCCCACACATCTGTTTCTAGGTGGTGGAGGTTGTAGGGTTGGAAGATGTTGAAGGAGCCTCAGTGAATTTCTGCAGTGCATCTTGCAGATGGTATATCCTGCTGCCATTGTGCATTATTAATGGAGGGATTGGATGTTGAAGGTGGTGAATGGAGTACCAATGGCAAGTTGTTGGACGGTGTTGAGCTTCTTCAATAGTATTGGAGCTGCACCCATCTAAGTAAGGAATATTACATCATACTTGTGCTTTATAGGTGCTGAACAGGCTTTGGAGAGTCAGGATGTGAACTACTCACTGTAAAACTGTCAGCCTTTGACCTGTTTAGCTGGCCACTGCATTTATATGAAGGATCCAGTTGAGTCTCTGGTAAATGGTAACTGCAGGATATGTATGATTGATGATTCAATAATGGTAATGCCATCAAATGTCAAGAAGCAAGAGTTAGATCCTCTTGTGCTTCTGTATATGAGGAGCTGCAACTACTACAGAAATTTGTTCATCAGTGATCATCCCCACCTCTTGTTTAATGATGGAAGGAGGATCATTGATGATGAAACTGGAGATGATTGAGTGCGGGACATTACACTGAGGAGCTCCTCAGGATGTCCTGGGGTTGAGATGGTTGACCTGCAAAAGCATAACCATTTTCCTTCATGCTCATTATAACTCCAAACAAAAGAGATTTTTTTTTCCGTTGATTTCCATACTCTGCAGCTTTGTAAATGCTCGTTGATGCCTCACTCAATTCCGTACTGCCTTGGTGTGGAGGGCACTTCTCTTATCTCGCCTGGTAATGGGTATTCAGTGTGGACGAGTGTGCAGTAATACATATAGAGAGGCTGTGCAAGACAAAGGGATGCATAATAAAGTGTAAAATGCTGGGGAGGGTCAAGGAACAGAGGTAATGTGAAGTGCAACCCCACAGATGCCTGAAGGTAACAGGGCAGGTTATAGGCAGATACGTAAGAGGTTGAGAAAACATATCCAATTTTTTTCTTTCTTAGCTGAGGCATGGGAAATTCTATTGGAATTGTCTAAAACAATAGTTAGGTTACAACTAGAGAATTGTGCACAGTTCTGGTCACTTCATTACATGGAGAAGTGCACTAGAGAGGGTTCAGGGAAGATTTCTGAGAATATTGCCCTTAATGTTGAAGTGTGGTTGTGTAAAGGCTTAAGAGATTGACTTTGCTTTCTTTGGAACATAGGAGGCTGAGGGGTGATTTAACTGAGGTGAACAAAATTTCCTAACCCTGGTGCTATTTCCCTTAGCAGAGATGTCAATGACAGGGAACATTGGTTTAAAGTAATTGGTGGAAGGATTAGAGGACAATTAAGGTCAACCTGTCAGAGAGTGGTGAGGCCTCACTATCTAAGAGCATGACACCTGAGAAACTCATTTATTTAAACCAGAAATACCACAATGTGCTAGGCTACAAATGCAATAAAGCCAGTACTCTCAATGTTTTGTACACTTCTATGATGCGAGTAATAACGACAAGTAATAACACGGCTGTGGAAATATTCAGCACTTTAGATTTTATATTGTTGCATGGAATTAGCAAGATAAGAAAAAGGAGATTGAGGCATACAGGCAGGATCTTCTTACAGGCAGCTCGGTTCGGTGCTTACAAAATTCATCATCATTGACAATTGAATTGATTACAAACACCGTTGGAAAACTCCATCTGTTAATTAGTCCAGAGCAAGCTAATTTTAGCTCTGTCAAACTGACAAACAAAGGTTCTGGTTTGAACACTCTCCCACCTGATGCAAACTGGGCAGAAGTGGAGAACAGCAGTTAAAATGATGAGCGGGACATACTGGTCCAGCCCGTTCCCGCTCCAAAGTGACCTCCCTGTCAGTGACTATCAGGACACCAATCACTGGCCACTGTGATCTCCATTAACATTCAGATACAATTCCATTGATGTCAGTGGGACATGGCCTGCTACTTTAAATGAAGACCATTCAATGCCGTCATTGCCAGGCCAAACCTGACAGGAACTTGATCATGGGTCATAAGAAGGCCATGTTTAACTTTATTTTTAGGTTTGTATGTGGACCAGAGGGAGCTTTTTAGTCACTACCCATCCCTCAAAATAAGACTGCCTCCCCACTACAAACTCAACACTTATCTGTTAGGCACTGTTCCTTGTGATTGTCTTCAGCCACACAAATTCTCACCCCAATCCCGACTCAGGCGACTGACTGTGTGGAGTTTGCATATTCTCCCCGTGTTTGCGTGGGTTTCCTCCGGGTGCTCCGGTTTCCTCCCACAGTCACAAAGATGTGCAGGTCAGGTGAATTGGCCATGCTAAATTGTACGTAGTGTTAGGTAAGAGATAAATGTAGGGGTATGGGTGGGTTGCGCTTCGGCGGGGCGGTGTGGACTTGTTGGGCCGAAGGGCCTGTTTCCACACTGTAAGTAATCTAATCCACCTGCCGGGGAGTGATTTCTGTCGGGTCCAGCCTGGAATCAGGTCCCCTGAGATTTACTGCTTCTCCCTACCTTGACATGCAAGTTTGGAATAAGCCCAGTCAGAAAGAAATCATGGCCAAAGGGTTCAGAAAAGATTTGCAAGGATGTTGCCAGAGTTGGAGGATTTGAGCTTTAGGGAGAGGCTGAACAGATGGGCTGTTTTCCCTGGAGCATCAGAGGCTGAGGGGTGACCTGACAGAGGTTTATAAAATCATGAGGGGCATAGATAGGGTGAATAGTCAAGGTCTTTTTTCCCAGGGTAAGTGAGTCAAAAACTAGAGGGCATAGGTTTAGGATGAGAGGGGAAAAGATTTAAAAGGGACCTAAGGAGCAATTTCTTTTGTGCAGAGGGTGATGCATGTATGGAATGAGCTGCCAGAGGAAGTGGTGGAGGCTGGCACAATGACAGCATTTAAAAGGCATCTGGATGAGTGTGTGAATAGGAAGGGATATGGGCCTAATGCTGGCAAATGGGACGAGATTAATTTAGGATATCTGGTTGGACTGAGAGGTCTGTTTACGTGCTGTAAATCTCAATGACTCTATAACCTGAACTTTAAATTATCAACTGTGCAATTTTCACAAGTTGATCCAATGTTCTTGTTACCACTTTTCTGGTAAAATGTCTCCAACTGACTGATTATGATAGGTGCATTTGCATTCTCTTTAACATCATTTCCTCTATTAAAAAACCAAGGTAGAGTTTTAGAAAATTAAAACTTCAGTCAGGTCATGTTAAACTAGCTCTATTCTTTCAGAAGAGAGTGTATAATCTGCTCCTCAGCAACCAGTTTTTAAGACAAATGTTTAGACGACAGATTATTGAAGTTGTACTCACAACCTATGCTCTGTAATTAGGGTTCTTTGTTAAACTGACCATAATATAGGGCACAGCAGCCAAGTACCATCAGCTATTGAAACCAGTGAGCAAGAATTCTTGGGCTCAGCAGAACATCCCTGGCAATCTCTTTCCATCTCGATGCTCCCTTTACAAACAGCCTGTTATATCAAGATAACATATCTGAAAAAAGCCCTTTTATTGAATCTCGTTTTGTCAGATTGATTTAACAACAGCCACCTAGCCATTAAGAAGTACATCAGAACAATCAGTTGACTTTTGTTCCGTACATTATTTTCCATTTTTGGCTCTTTCAGGTCTTTGTATTGTATAGGTTCAGCCAGGAGTGAACAAAGCAGGTGCCAAAAGATCTACAGAGATATAAGAAAAATAAATTGCTTCGCACAAAGAGTTATAAAGTTCTGTTATATACTTTCTGAAATGGGAAGAATCAGATTCCATTTTAATTTTCAAAGAGCAATTTGGTACGTGAGGGCTGGATACTTCAGTTTAAAAGATAGCTACAGTATAGTTCAGAATAACACCAATAGCAACAGTTCAATTGCTGTTCCTGAGGTAGACTTGGGATCTGTCTCCTCATCCTGTCCTCAAGCATAGACAGCAATGACAAACCGCCTCTGCCAAACAACACCGCTAAGAAGATGACTCGGGATGAAGTATTAACAGAGAGTGAACCAAACATCTGTTCTTAGGTAGAGGAATCAAACTGTATACCAAATACTAATTGGGCACTTACTTGAAGAGGGCTAATTTGCAAGGTTATGGAGCAATAGCTGGGGAAGGGAACTAATCCTACGATTCTATGTAATGTAGAAAGTACTCGCTCTTCAAAATTGATTTGCAATACTTTAGGGCAGTGGTTAGCATTGCTGCCTCACAGCACCAGGGACCCGGATTCAATTCCATTCTGTTTGCACATTCTCCCTGTGTCTGAGTGGATTTCCTCCGGGTGCTCCAGTTTCCTCCCACAGTCCAAAGATGTGAGGGTGAGGTGGATTGGCCATGCTAAGTTGCCCAATATGTCCAGGGATACGCAGGCTAGGCTGGTTCACCATGGTAAATATAGGGTTATAGGGTAGGGGCGTGGGTCTTGGTGGGCTGCAATTCAGAGGGTCAGTGTGGACTCAATGGACCAAATGGCTTGCTTCCACAGTGTAACGATTCTATGATAATTGAAAAGCCGAATGACATCCTTCCGTGCTACAGAGTGCAGTCTTTAGAGTGAGTGAGCCTCTGCCAATGAGAAAGCTGCTGGATCAAATGCCAAGGAGTGACCCAGTAGACCTCTTAGAGGAAAAAACAATGACTGCAGATGCTGGAAACCAGATTCTGGATTAGTGGTGCTGGAAGAGCACAGCAGTTCAGGCAGCATCCAAGGAGCTTCGAAATCGACATTTCGGGCAAAAGCCCTTCATCAGGAATAAAGGCAGTGAGCCTGGAGCGTGGAGAGATAAGCTAGAGGAGGGTGGGGGTGCGGAGAAAGTAGCATAGAGTACAATGGGTGAGTGGGGGAGGGGATGAAGGTGATAGGTCAGGGAGGAGAGGGTGGAGTGGATAGGTGGAAAAGGAGATAGGCAGGTAGGACAAGTCCGGACAAGTCATGGGGACAATGCTGAGCTGGAAGTTTAGAACTAGGGTGAGGTGGGGGAAGGGGAAATGAGGAAACTGTTGAAGTCTTCAACAGTTTTCTCATTTCCCCTTCCCCCACCTCATCCTAGTTCTAAACTTCCAGCTCAGCATTGTCCCCATGACTTGTCCGGACTTGTCCTACCTGCCTATCTCCTTTTCCACCTATCCACTCCACCCTCTCCTCCCTGACCTATCACCTTCATCCCCTCCCCCACTCACCCATTGTACTCTATGCTACTTTCTCCGCACCCCCACCCTCCTCTAGCTTATCTCTCCACACTCCAGGCTCACTGCCTTTATTCCTGATGAAGGGCTTTTGCCCGAAACGTCGATTTCGAAGCTCCTTGGATGCTGCCTGAACTGCTATGCTCTTCCAGCACCACTAATCCAGTAGACTTCTTAGCCAATCCAGTCCTGCAGCAGGAAGGCCTGTCCCCACTTGAAGCTGGCAGTCAGTAAATGCAGCAACCACCCAGAAAGGTACAGCCACAACTGAAAACCATGAGCAGAAAAATGGCAAGATGGTTTTTTTTAGCCAGGTGTTCATGGGGTGCAGGTGACAGCCATCAACAGCAGCTACAAATATAGCCACTTCTGACCATGCAGCAGTGTATTTGTAGGTTAAGTCCAGAGGTATGGATCCTTTTCTCCTGAAGGACAGTAAGTTTATTGAGTACTTTTTGTAGGGATTTAAAATTTTTTGGGATGTTAATTCGGGTACGGCTAGTAAGCTGTCGGTGCTCTGGGAGACTGCCAAGGCCTATGCAAGGGGTTTGATTACTTCTTACTTTGCGACCCGGAGGCGGCAGAGGGGAGAGCAGCAGTGTATGCTTGCAGCCCAGTTGAAGGCAGTCGAGAGGGCATACTTTGATAGGCCGTCTGTGACCAAGTTGCAGTGGATTACAGCCCTCAGGGCTGATCTGAGTTCTGTGCTCACCCAGACAGCAAAGAGGGAGATCTCCTTTGCAAAACAGAAGTTATTCGAGTATGGTGATAAGCCAGGTAGATACCTGGCATATCTGGCCAAGCAAAAGAGTTCTCCCTAATCTATCACATCCATCAGAGAGTGTACTGGTATTCTTACTTACGATTCCAAAAGGATTAATGCGACATTTAGGAAATTCTATTCTGAGTTGTATCGGTCAGAGGGCTGTGAGGACAAGTTGGCAAAGATGGAGTCCCTTTTTAAGAAGTTGGGCTTTCCAGGTGTAGCAGGTGTCCCTTTTGAATGCCCCTCTGACAATCCAAGAGATAAAGGAGGCAGTGAGACAGCTCCAGAGTGGCAAAGCACCAGGCCTAGATGGATTTCAGAGCGGGTTTTATAAGGAATTTATAAATATGTTGGCCAGGCCAATGTTGGACATGTACGATTATTAGTACAGTCAGGACTGCCTCCCATCCTCTCTGACAGAAGCTAATATCTCCCTTATTCTCAAGTGAGGAAAGCCCCAGAGGACTGTGCTTCGTACAGACCCATCTCGCTGCTAAATGTGGATTTTAAAGTTCTGTCAAAAACATGAGCGCTGAGGTTGGAGAAAGTATTGCCTTCACTTGTAAAGGAGAATCTGACAGGTTTTATTAATAGTCACAGGTCATCTAACAGCATTAGAAGAGGACTGAATGTGATTCAGGTGTGCCAACAGAGGTCAATTCCAGGCTTGGTAGTCTCCCGAGATGCAGGGAAAGCATTTGACGGGGTGGAGTGGCATACCTTTTTTATGTCCTGGAACAGTTTGGCCTTGGGGAATCCTAAGGCAGCGGTTATCACTAATAACATAAGGGCTGATAATTTTAGTATTGGTAGCGGTGAAAAGGGTGCCCTCTCTCACCGCTGCTGTTTATATTGAGCCGTAGACAAAGGCTATCCAGAGGGGCCCCAATATAGCTGCTCTGGAGTTGGGATCACGGGTGCATAAAATCAGCCTTTATGCAGACAACATTCTTCTTTAGCTAACTAAGCTGATAATATGTGTCCCATTTCATGCAGAAGATTAATTTATTTGGCTCTTTCTCGGGGTATAAAATCCATGTGATGAAATCAGAGGCTATACCTGTGGGGGGTTTTGTCAGGTGGAGTACCCAATCTTATGGGTAGAATCCAATTCCCTTTCAGGTGGTCACAGAGAGGCTTCCTGCACTTAAGCATTTTTATCACTCCGGCCTTTGATCAATTATATAAAGCTAATTTTGTGCAGTTATTGGAGAAGATAAGACAGGACCTTCAGCATTGGGAGGCTCTACCAATATCTTGGTTGGGTAGAATAGCTCTGGTTAAAATGAATGTTCTTCCTTGTTTATTATATACCATGTGAATGCTCCCTCTGATGCTACCAAGGCAAGCGTTACAGAGGCTTAACAGTTGGCTTGGTTCTCTCATCTGGTGTTGCAGGCTGTCCTCTAATTAAGCTTGCTAAATTGCAATTTCCACAGGGATGGTGTGGGGGGGGGGGGGGGGCAGGGGGGAGGGGGGGGACTTTCCAGATTTCAAGAAATATCAATGAAGTTCCCTATTATCCTATGTGAATGATTAGGCTTGTCAGGACCCAAGGTCAATATGACTGGACAATGAGGGCTCCCAGACAAAATGCCCCCTTATTAATTTGTTGTTTATGGACAAGATGAGGCCTGTCATGGAGCATTGCATGAAGAATAATGTGACGAAACGAGGGCAATTTATAAAGAATTTGCCTTTTTACTCCCATAGTGGGATCGATGGATTCTGGCTTTAGGTTCTGGGAGTCTAGTGGAGTCTCCTGTTTGGGAGACTTATTTGAGGGAGAGGTCATGATGTCTTTCGATCAGCTGAGCCAGAAATATGAATCATCAGTAGGGGCCTCTTTTGTTTTTTTTCAGATCGGGGACTTTATACAGAAAAGACTACATTATTGGTTAATCCCTTTAAGTCTGAATTGGAAAGGAGAGTACTTTGGTTCACAGGAACTCTCTCGATCAGTTCCCTCTACCATTTATTAAGAGATAGTGTCTTGAAGGACCTTGAATGGCTGTGTGGGATCTGGACTCAGGAATTAGAGATGGAGATCTCGTCAGAGGCATGGGAGGATATTTGGAAGAATGTGAGGGAGATTTCAATTTGTAATAGGATGCAGGCTATGCAACTGAAGGTTCTCCACTATAAGATTGTCATACTATTTTATAGTAATTTTATAATTTTGTAAAAAATTCAAAACTTTTTCAATAAAAAAACAGCAGCACACTTGCCCCCATCTATAACCCAACTTAAGTTCCCTGTGATTAGGGCAAATCAAGGCTAACTCACAAACCAGGGTGCTCAATTTTCTCAGTCATGAAGACAATTAACTGGTGGATTGAGGCTCTTACATTATCTCAATCAATCAAAAGGTCCTTAATTGGTGGTGGCTTGGATCTTCCTGACCTGAACATAGCTGCCAAGGTGGTGGAAAGAGGTGGGTAGATCTTTGGTGCCAACCTGCTGATTCCTATCACCTTCCCCATCGCTTTAGAATGAGTAAAACAGTGCCCGATGGTAACTTTAAATGCCCCTTCCAATACCTCACTTATCAATTGCTGAGAAACATATGAGTGAATTCAATGGTGGATTGCCTTCAGAACTTCCTCTCTCTCAATGGCTGAGTCTTGACTTTGAGGCCATGTCCAAAGAAACCATCTGAGATGCCTTGGATACATCTGCTCCCATCAAGCCTTATTGATTTAAGTCTGAGTTATTGATAGTGGCGAAGGATGTCCATATGAACTGTTCAACAGAAGGGAGGCTGAACTTTGTTAACCATTGGTTTATTACATAGTAATTATTAGGGAATGACATTGCATCAGAATTACATGATAATCTCTTGTGAGGCCTCAGTCTTAAGAGTTATGACACATTACTGTTCGGCCAAATGGAACTCAGCAGTTGGAAAGTGGAATGTAAGATATGTCAACTCCTCTGGGAACAGTCCTTTATATTCTGATGGGTGGAGCTCAACATGTGATGGCAAATAACCCTTTCAGGTACTAACTGACTTATACAAAAAAAACTCATCTCTGTGCCTGACTGGAACAGGTTTAAAATAGCATGGGTTTGTTTGAAAAAAAGAAACATTTTCTTAAACATGTTCATCTTGTACACATCAGGACAATTTGCAATAACATTTATATTGCGTGAGAAGAGAGTACTTATTGGTTAGCAACTTGGTTCTGATTGGTGTTGCCATGGAGAAAGCAGTAGTAAATAATGATTGACTGTTAACTGCCAGACTTTGGTTAAACTTTGCAGGTTAAATTAAACCAGGTAAATTGACTTTGATTGGTCTAGACACTGCCTGAGAAATGACCCAAATGACTTTTACCTACTATGTTGAATTGAAACGGGCAGCGTGTATACAAATATAATTTCTAGTTGTAAAGAAAGGGGTCTTGTATATTAATATATGTAGCTTCCACTTGCAATACCATTTCCATCTGCACCCACATCTTGAGCCTGACTGATGATTCCAAATCGGTTGTCAGTGGAATTCTTCTCATATTCAGAATTATCCAACAAATGTTGTCTATTTCAGAATCACATTGAATGTTAGACAGGTGTGTTGTGAGTTTTGTAAGTGTAGATTGTTTGGACACGGTCAGTACCTTGCTTGTTCTGAACAGCCAAATGGATTCACTGTTTGATATGAACCACTCATCTTTGGGGAGTAATGCCTATATTCCTATCTCTGCCACTAACCAGATGCTGCCAAGCGAACAAGATGTTCTGCCTATCACACAAATGAGTCATGTATAATGATTTTCAGAACCAGTATGATGCCAAGTATGCAGGCAAACATCCCAAAGATTGGCCAATCAGAATCAACCTGTCAGGCTTAAAGTCTTTCAGTAATACTCAAATTCTGTTCTGCAAACGAACCAGTAGTGTCGTATTTATGATACAAACCGAGCAAGGCAGAGATTGGAAATACATATCACACAACAGTAGGCTACGAAATCAGATCAATAAATCTCGTGAAATGTCACTAGGGAAAATAAAGCATCTATGAATACTTATACAATATGATAAAATCCAGCAGCTCAGTAATGTCCTTTGGGAGATAAAGCCTGTGAGCCCTGCTCTGTTTGATCAACATGAGTGTCCAGACCAACATGACATGGTTGACTCTTAATAACATCTGGTGGTTTAACAAAAATTGTGAAATAATTACCAAGGGAGGGGATGGAGAATCATTTTCTCAGGGAACCAGGAGATGGCATTAAGTGCAGTCATTCCAGTGTCACCCAGTTCTCAGGTGTGAATGTTTGAAAAGTGACCATAAAGTGTGATCTCAATTGGCATGAACCTATCACCTAACATCTGTAGCAACACCTTTAAGCATAGGCAAACAGTTAATCCTGTTTGAGACATCCAACAGTACAAGGCATATACGCGGGGATTCTCTCTTTGAAAATATCAGCACATGAAATAACGGTACCTTCAGGCCTGTACTTTCTGCTGCAGATCCCTGGTCCACTCCTGTGATGTAAATTCCTAAGGCATATTCAGCACCACCTCGGATCATCAGGCCCAATGACTTCCCATCATCCAGGACAAGGTTTACCTGCACAATGGCAAAACAGAAAACTAAGGAATAGAGTGGAATAAAAGGCATTTCAGTTATCAATAGCCTGGCTATACCTGTGGAAAACATATTGATGGGTAATGGATTGTTATGTCTTGATGTATGTACCATTTGCAGGTTTTGAAAATCTACACTATAATCTGCTCAAATTCAGTATCCTTGCCCTTTTGTCTACCAGAATACTCCATTTGATTATAAAAGCACTGTCATTAAGCTTAATCTTCTCCTTAATGCACGCACAGTACATTTGGTGTTCTCAAACAAATTTTCTGACTAAAAGCCAGATTACTAATAATGGCAGTTTCATATGTGGGAAAGGACTCAATTGAAGCAAAACCCAGACCTTTGAAAAGTAAAGCCTCTGCTCTTTTATTCCAAATCATCCATTGATGGCTCGTTCAGCCTCTCAGATTGACAAACTGAAAATATATACTTCCAAACAATTAAATTCGACAAAATCAACCATTGGACTATAGCACAGTGCACAACGAAGGGATTGTGCAAGCTTAGCCCAGTATTCAACCACTTACCTGTTAAATTATTAGCAAGGGTTGCAAAAAGATACAGCATGAAAAAATGGTAATTTTATCAAAGTGTCAGCCAGTATGTGTGAAATGTAACAGCCATATTTCATAATAAAGGAGCCAGCATTTCATATGTTAGGCAATGAGAGTAATTCAGAGCAGTGTACATGCACTTCATAGCTTCAGCTTCCTGTGCATTGCAAGATCCACAGTGATATCTGTGCAGTAAATTAATCTTCCATCAAGTTAGGAATTCTTTGGGCAATTATGTAATTTGCTTGTGCAATTTCATTTTTTTGTAGCTAGGCGTACGTTATATAAAGTGTGCAGTTTAACCTGAAGATTTATTGTATGTGAACAGGTCTTCTTTATTCGCCTAACCTTCTCCCACTACAAGAACACAACAATTCAAGGCAAGATAAAGTGTCATCATTAAAATAATTAAATAGACAAGGAGACAGTTAGAATTCACCTTTTGTGTTGGTGTTCACTGTTACCTACTGGATGTTGAGGCTAACTCTAACCCTGGACCCTGTCAATTTGATTGCATTATTCAAAGCAAGAATTGAGACCATCACAATTCTAAATAAATATCTGGCATTTAATGCAGTATAACAAATTGTATTTATATGGTACTTATAGAACAGCAAACTTCAGAATAACATTCATTAATAGAGTCATAGAGCCATACAGCATAGAAACACACCCTTTGGTCCAACCATTTCATGCTGAATATAATCCCAAACTATAAATGTCTCCTCCTTTCTTTGATTTAATTTTCAAATGTGACAATCAAAGGGGGATAATTTTACCTTCAGACATTTTTTTCATAGAAATTTCATTGACTCCCTACAGTGTGGAAATAAGCCATTTGCCCCAACAAGTACACACTGTCCCTTCGAACAGTAACCCACCCAAATGCATTCCCCTTACCCTACTACTCCACATGTACCCCTGACTAATGCACCTAACCTATACATTCCTGAACTCTATGGGCAATTTAGCATAGTCCAGTTCACCTAACCTGCACATCTTTGGATTGTGGGAGGAAACAGAGCACCCGGAGGAAACCCACACAGACACCGGGAGAATATGCAAACTCCACACAGACAATCACCCGAGGCTGGAATTGAACCCGGGTCCCTGGTGCTGTGAGGCAGCAGTGCTAACCACTGAGATCTCATGCCACCTATTTTGTGTAAAATAAGCAATAGTGGGTGGTCTACAAGATACATATCCTGTTATGGCCAACACATCTAGAGCAGCCGATCCAAAATGACTGATCAGAGATAGCATTAGAATCATAGAATCATACAGCATGGAAACAGGCCCTTTGGTCCAACTAATCCACACCAACCATGTTCCAAAACTAAACTAGTTCGATGTGCCTACATGTGGCCCATATCTCTCCAAACCTTTTCTATTCATGTACTTATCCAAATGCTTTTTAAACATTATCACTGTAACTGCATCTACCTTATCCAGAAAGATTACAGCAAAATTATTTTGCATTGCCTGCTAGTGCCATCAAACCGAACAACATATCCCATATCTCACCCCAATTCCTCAGACCTTGTAATATATCTTTTAAGTTTATCTTTTAAAATATTTATTGACTTCAGCTTTAAGACCTTGATGAATTCCAGTGGAATGTTCCACACCCAAAAGCTTCCCCTCAAAAAAACAATTCTCCTAACCTCTTTTAGCATTGTTTTGGCGGTAAAGCACCAATTGTAATTTTTTGGTTTTTTTATTAGTTTCACTAACCGGGGAAACATTTTTTCCTTATTTACCTTGTTAAAACTTCATAATTCTAAATATCTTTATCAGATCAATGAACCTTGTCTTTTAAAATGAACAGCGGCCCTAATTTCTCCTGTCTTTTTTCATTAAAAAAAAACCCTTATCTCTGGTAACTCCTCCAAGCACTGCCTTTCCATACTATGTAAAATGGAACAGTCACAACTAGTCACAAAATTCTAACCAGGCTTAACAAATAGCATGGAGAGGTCTGGCATTAAGTTATTGGTTTTGAAATTGTTTACAAAGCCTTGAAATCCATACCATCAGGACTTGAAATGCATGGTCTAATGCAAATGGATGGTGGAGACAAATTCAAAGCAGCCTTCCAAAAAGAATTGGATCAATCCTTGACTGAGAAGAAACATTGTCAGGATCTGAACTATAAGCAGGAGAAATATGACTATCTGGATTATAGCGACTATCTGTTAAAAAGATATATCCCAGATGACCCAATGGGCCAAATGGCCTCCTTTTGTCCTGCCCTATTCTAGGATTTTAAAAGTTATTTTTCTCAATTTAACTTGCCCTTCTCATGCATGTATCTGAACCCTTAGTCCTTTATATTTCTTAAGGTTCAGTTGCAACACTCCATGTCACTCTTTTAATTAAATTTCATCTTATATCCACCTATCCAACCAACTGAAACCAAAGGAAAATAATACAGATGCAGAAAATCTGAAATAAAAATCGTGGAAACAATCAGCAGGTTAAACAACAGAGAGAGAGAGAGAGAGCGGAATGAATTTTATTCTTCAAGAATGGGTAGTTTAGGTCAAGTTCATTTTTTAAATTACCTCAGGAATGTGGGCATCACTGGCTGTGCCAGTATTTATTGCCCTCCCTAGCTGCTCTTGAGAAGGTGGTGGGGTGAGTTGTGTTCTTGAACCACTGCAGTCCATTTGGTGTAATAAACCCACAAGGCCTTTAGGGAGGGAATTCCAGGATTTTGACACAGCAACAGTGCACGAACAGCAATATATTTTCAAGTCAGGATAGTGAATGACTTGGAAGGGAATTTGCAGGTTGTGGTGTTCCCACGTATCAGCTGCCCTTATCTTTCTAGGTGGAAGTACCTGTGGGTTTGGAAGGTGCTGTCCATGGACAGTTGGAGAATTTCTGCAGTGTATTTTATAAATAATACATACAGTTTGTGAATTTGATGCCAATATAGCGGGCTATTTTGTCCTGGTTAGTGTCAAGCTTCTTGACTGTTGCTGGAGCAGCACTCACTCAGCAAGTGGGGAGTATTCCATCTCACATCAAATGTTGACATTTTAATAATTTCAAATCCTGGCCCAAACCCACCTATTACTGGTTTAAATGTAATTGAATAGGGAGAGGTGTGGGTGGGAATAAACATTCTTCCTGCTCACAGGGGGTAGGTAACTCTTTTTAATATCTCTTTAAAATATATTTCTTTAAAAATTTTAAGGTAACAGATTCTCTCTCTTTTCCAACTGTGATGCAGGTCAGTCAGGTCTTCCAGCTCTTGGGAAACCTGAGAGTTTAAGGGAGATGAGAACTTTTTTTATTTCAAAAACATACTTTATTTATAAAAGTATCTTTACACGCATACATAGTCACGAAAAGCAGTTCCGTTCTGTACAGCAGTATATAAAAATGACGAACAAACATTGGAGTTTGACTCTATCCAACAAGCAAACCCAAGGTATTTTTTATTTGTACAAGACAATATGAGAACTTCCACATTGAAAAAGTAAGTGCTTCTTCAGCACTGCTTTTGGGCCAGGAGTGTGATCTCACTGCCTGTCAAATAAATCTGTTTCCTACTCCATTTGATAAGGTCATTCTCCATGACTGAAATTCTCAGTGATCGTCCATCTACTTTTGATTGCTGACCACCATGTTGACAGTAAATGTGAACCCTACACCCCCTCCAATCACTGGACCCCTACTACTACAGCCACCCTGATCACAAACTCTGTAAGGCTCATCTTTACCCCTGTCTCTGTCACATTGGCTTTAATATTTCAGTCTCATCAGCAACAGTCCTTTGCAGAACACTTCTTAATGAACACCTCTTGAAAATCAAAGTTCAGAATATTCTTGCTATTCCTTTATCAATAGAGTTTTACTGCCTCCCAAGAATGCCTTTAAATTTTGCAGATTCATTGCCTTTCACAGATTTGTGCTGTGTGTTCTTAATTAGCCTGCGGCTCTTTACGTGTCAGTTTTTTAAAATTCTGAACTAGGATGTTAAGACCATTTCAAATGGCTTCTCCTCTATTATTAGCACACAGAGTAGTGTTAATCTTTTGGTGATTTGTCTGTCAAATGCTCATTAGCAGTGCCTTGTAAAATATTGCATTTCAAATCATAATGGACATGTCAAAGGTACATTTTACTTAATTCCATTGCAGAAGGGTAAAGGGTATAATAGGAGCATTATAAGTTTCTGCATATACAGGCAGAGAAACTATTAATGACTTTGCTCCTTCCACATTGGAATTCAGATTCCCTGGCTGGAGACTGGATTCGATTGTGCCCAGTTTGACAGGGCCACTTGTGCTATTTTACTTCCAAGATGGTGTCTATACCACGCACACACCAACACCACAGTCTGACCACACCATATACCATTTGGGGAGCATTGACTGGAGGTACGTGATTTCGCAAATCAGAGGTCAATCAGTGTCAAACACTGAACTGACACCTTTGAGCTTATTACTTCACACTCTTTCTTAACCATGATCGCACACATGCTATCAGCAGCAGGAAAGACTGCCCACTTGCACCGGGTAAATAGATCTGAGGGTTCATCTCTACTAGCTCTTGCTGCAATTTGTCAGGGTGCTTCATTATTTCTAGAGTTGATTGAAGTTGCTGGTTGAAACTTACAGGTATGGCAGCAGGCATGGACACATTGCATGCCCATTCAATTACAGCCCGTCAAGGAGAATAAGCAGAAATGACACAGAACAGGACAAACTGATGGTGGAGGGGGATAGGATCCCTAGCAGTAGGCACTATCTGCCCAGGGTATTCAGGAACACATTCACCTACCTGAACCTCAGTGAGGAACATTGTGTAGACCCTGCTGCTTCATTAAGGATGTTTTAAACTGAAATCTGCCAATTTGGTGCAGGCAAAGAGAGTGATCAAGGGTCAGCATGGCCTGACAAGACAAGAGGGTCATCCCAGCAAACCATGTGAACAGAGACCAATAAACTGCTTTCCTAGATTTTTCCCTCCATCCCTGACACCAACATTCTTTTTTCATCTGTCTGTGATTGTCTGTATGTGTAAGCTGAGGGAGTTTTATAAGGAGGTTAGATTTTTTACAAGTAGATGAATGCCAACTTTGATTAATCTTTAACTTTTGTGATGACCCTGAGATTAGTAAGACTTGATTATCCTGCGAGGCTTGAAACTGGACACCATTTCCACACTCACAAAGAAGGACTCCAATTTCTTCTCAAAGCCCTGTAACAAATCATTGCCAGACCCCTCTGTGGAGCTTGGCATTGACGATAGATCTTCCATCAGGCTTGCAGAATCTTATTGTGCATAAACATCAGATGTCTTCTGCATCCACTACATTAACATTTGCAGCTGAAACTGAATACGTGGACAACCTTACCCTCTGCTGAACTGCCACATGAGTCAGCCATGGATGCAGGTCACTCACTGTGTGCAGACTCCACCTCAAGGTTATTGTCTATATTATGTACAGTGTCAGCATCTAAGCTGATCCTTTTTTTCTTCATAAACTTTGTGTGGAAGACCTCCTGGAATTGGTGGATGGATGAGATCTCTCCTCTTTGCTAACTCCTGCACTATGACCCCAATACATCATCAGAAAAGCTTGAAGTACACTGTCAGCCATCTTGCACCATCCTCCTGTCTTTCCCTGATGAGAATCAGTTTTAGAATGACTTCCAACTCCTGCTCCAGTCAGACTGTGCATCCAGTTTACGTATGCACCTTGGCCGTCAGGTAGTGCCACTGAGCTTTAACTCTTGCTATCCTTTTATGACTTTGTGACCCTTCCTTGTTCTATCAGTCATCCTCTTAGCCCTGACTGCAATCTGTGACCATTTACATAGTAGGCACCATGAGTATTGCAGCAGCATCTATGTGCAAAGGGGTAATCCTGTATTGGGGATCTATTAACTCATTTTCAGCCCTCATTCAACTTTACATGCCACACTATCCGAGCATAGTGGAAAAATTGAATTGCAGTCATAGAGTCATAGAGATGTAGAGCATGGAAACAGACCCTTCGGTCCAACCCGTCCATCCCAACCAATCTAGTCCCACCTGCCAGCACCCAGCCCATATCCCTCCAAACCCTTCCGATTCATATACTCATCCAAACGCCTCTTAAATGTTGCAATTGTACCAGCCTCCACCACACCCTCTGGCAGCTCATTCCATACACGTACCATCCTCTGTGTGAAAAAGTTGCCCCTTAGGTCTTTTTTATATCTTTCCCCTCTCACCCTAAACCTATGCCCTCTAGTTCTGGACTCCCCGACCCCTGGGAAAAGACTGTGCCTATTTATCCTATCCATGCCCCTCATAATTTTGTAAACCTCTATAAGGTCACCCCTCAGCCTCCGACGCTCCAGGGAAAACAGCCCCAGTCTGTTTAGCCTCTCCCTGTAGCTCAGATCCTCCAACCCTGGCAACATCCTTGTAAATCTTTTCTGAATCCTTTCAAGTTTCACAACATCTTTCTGATAGGAAGGAGACCAGAATTGCACGCAATATTCCAAAAGTGGCCTAACCAATGTCCTGTACAGCCGCAACATGATCTCCCAACTCCTGTACTCAATACTCTGACCAATAAAGGAAAGCATACCAAATGCCTTCTTCACTATCCTATCTACTTGTGACTCCACTTTCAAGGAACTATGAACCTGCACTCCAAGGTCTCTTTGTTCAGCAACACTCCCTAGGACCTTACCTGCTTTCCCAAAATTCAGCACCTCGCATTTATCTGTGCCTGTTATGCTCGCATCCAAATCATTTATGTAAATGACAAAAAGTAGAGGGCCCAACACCGATCCTTGTGGTACTCCACTGGTCACAGGCCTCCAGTCTGAAAAACAACCCTCCACCAACACCCTCTATCTTCTACTTTTGAGCCAGTTCTGTATCCAAATGGCTAGTTCTCCCTGTATTCCATGAGATCTAACCTTGCTAATCAGTCTCCCACGGGGAACCTTGTCAAACGCCTTACTGAAATCCATATCGATCACATCTACTGCTCTGCCCTCATCAATCTTCTTTGTTACTTCATCAAAAACTCAATCAAGTTTGTGAGACATGATTTCCCACACACACAGCTATGTTGACTATCCTGAATCAGTCCTTGCCTTTCCAGATACATGTTTATCCTGTCCCTCAGGATTCCCTCCAACAACTTGCCCACCACCAAGGTCAGGCTCACTGGTCTATAGTTCCCTGGCTTGTCCTTACCACCCTTCTTAAACAGTGGCACCATGTTTGCCAACCTCCAGTCTTCCGGCACTTCACCTGTGACTATCGATGATACAAATATCTCAGCAAGAGGCCTAGCAATCACTTCTCTAGCTTCCCACAGAGTTCTCGGGTACACCTGATCAGGTCCTGGGGATTTATCCCCCTTTAACCATTTCAAGACATATGGCACTTCCTCCTCTGTAAACTGGACATTTTGTAAGATGTCACCATCTATTTCTCTACAGTCTATATCTTCCATATCCTTTTCCACAGTAAATACTGATGCAAAATATTCATTTAGTATCTCCCCCATTTTCTGTGGCTCCACACAAAGGCCGCCTTGCTGATCTTTGAGGGGCCCTGTTCTCTCCCTAGTTACCCTTTTGTCCTTAATATATTTGTAAAACCCCTTTGGATTCTCCTTAATTCTATTTGCCAAAGCTATCTCATGTCCCCTTTTTGCCCTCCTGATTTCCCTCTTAAGTATACTCCTACTTTCTTGATACGCTTCTAAGGATTCACTCGATCTATCCTGTCTATACCTGACATATGCTTCCTTCTTTTTCTTAACCAAACCCTCAATTTCTTTAGTCATCCAGCATTCCCTATACCTACCAGCCTTCCCTTTCACCCTGACAGGAATATACTTTCTCTTGATTCTTGTTATTTCATTTCTGAAGGCTTCCCATTTTCCAGCCGTCCCTTTACCTGTGAACATCTGCCTCCAATCAGCTTTTGAAAGTTCTTGCCTAATACCATCAAAATTGGCCTTTCTCCAATTTAGCCATTATAAATTATTGTACAGATCTCTGCATGGGGGTGCTGGGAGACAGGATTTAAAAAGATAATCAGTTGTACTAAAACTGACTCCATTCCTCCAGAGCACGTCACAGAAAATAATGAAATGGTCAAAGAATATCACTATCAGGTGACTTTGAGCTGGGCTGCATCTAACCTTTGGGTGTCTATCTCTGCCAGGGCATCATTAACACAATATAGGAAAGTGGCTGTGTAGACTATCAAAGACATCTGTTCAGTGACAATACTTCAGTGTAAAACAGGTAGAAAATAATTACATTTAAATTTCTTGATAAGAAAATGATGATGCCACCCTTAGTTTGAAAAGTGTGATGGGATTCCAGGCTAAACAATTAACCAGTTGTTCAATTTACAATAACTTTATAGAACACCTTTATTGGATTCCACCTCAATGCTTCTTTGAGGTGGAATCCAATAAATGCAAGCAGATCCAAAGAAATAAATATTCAAAGGGGTGATCAGGAAAACCCAGGAGTTGGAACTGGCTGCAGAGCCTTTAAGTTTTAGGATTAGAAAAGGAATAGTCAGCAAGGTCTCACAATGCGCTGAGTTAAATATACAGCCAGCTGAGTCAACATAAGCGTTCCCCTTGAACTAAATACATGAAGCTTCACCATTCTACAGCACAGTCCTTAGGGAATTAATAAAGGAATTGATTCTGAGCTGGTCCTCTCTATAGAGCAGGTCACCTGCCTATTCACATCTTGTATAAGTGACTTTAATATATTTCAGATCTATTGGTGTCAATCATCATTCTCACTGTTGGTGCAGTAAGTTCTAAACTGTGATTCAGAGATAGCAGTCTTGTCTCTGTGTCAGAAACCCATGAGACTAAACCCACTCCAATCTTTGAATACATAATCTATGTTTATATTCTTGAAGGAAAAGTGAGATAACCATTAATACTGCTAAGTGAAACATACTGGTCTAACTGAAAACACCAATCAGACTTGAACTGACCTACCTGACCATCTTCCTTCCCTCCCATCCGCTCCACCCTCTGCTCCGACCTATCACCATCATCCCCCACCTGCACCTACCTATCGTCTTCCCAGCTACCTTCCCACACCCACTCCTATTTATCTCTCAGCCTCCTTCTCCACCCCCTCCACATTCCTGATGAAGGGCTTATGCCCAAAACGTCAATTCTCCTGCTCCTCAGATGCTGCCTGACCTGCTGTGCTTTTCCAGTGCCACACTTTTCAATGTTCTATGTTTCATTGTCCAATTTAACTGCTTTTTCCTCTCGGATTCAAGTACTATGCTTTCCTGAGGGAGTTCTGTCTCTTACCTCTACTAGACTTAATGATTCCATTTCGAGAAAGAGCACCATGTCCTGCCCAAAAGTTAACCCTTAACCCACAATTAAAAACAGATGCAAGAACAGAAAGTAGTGGAGAAACTCATCAGAACTGGCAGCATCTGTAGAGTGAAAATAGAGTCAGTGTTTTGGGTTCAGTAATAACCCTACAGAATCGATCTGAAGAAGGGTCAATGGAAGTTAACTCTGCTTTCTCTCCACATATATTGCTAGACCAGCTGATTTTCTCCAACAATGTCTGTTTTCGTTTCCAGTATCTGTAGTTCTTTGATTTACTTAAAACACACAATCTCATCGAGTGGTCAATCCCAAGTGCAGCAGGAACTGGACAATATCCAGACCTGGGCTGACAAATAGCAAGCAAGTTTCACACTTCACAAATGCCAGACAATGACCATCTTCAACAAGAGAGAATTCAACCTTCACCCACTGAGATTCAATAACATTGCCATCACTGAATTCCCCACTATCAACATCCTGGCGGTTACTATTGAGCAGAAACTGAACTGGACTAGCCATACAAATTCAGTGACTACCAGAACAGGTCAGAGGCTAGGAATCCTACATTGAGTAACTCACCATCTAACACCTCAAAGACTGTCCACCATCTACAAGGCATAAGTCAGGAGTGAAATGTGATAACCCCCACTTGGCTGGATGAGTGCAGCTCCAAAACTCAAGAAACTTGACACTACTCAGGACAAAGAAGCTGCCTTGATTGGCACCACATTCACAGACATTCAGTCCCTCCACCATTGATGGAGCAGCAGTGTGTATCATCAACGGAGGTAGCACAGTGGCTCAGTGGTTCGCACTGCTGCCTCACAGCGCCAGGAACCCAGGTGCGATTCCACCTCAGGTGACTGTCTGTGTGGAGTTTACACATTCTCCCTGTGTCTGCATGGGTTTCCTCTGGATGCTCCGGTTTCCTCCCACAATCCAAAGATGTGAAGGTCAGGTGAATTGACCATGCTAAGTTGCCCATAGTGATAGGTGCATTCATTAGGCGTTAATATAGGGTAGGGGAATGGTTCTGGGTGGGTTACTCTTCGGAGGGTCAGTCTGGACGTTGGACTGAAGGGCCTGTTTCCAAATGGTACGGAATCTGTTCTAAGAAAAAAATCAACAAAATGTATGACAGAAATTCACCAATCCTCCTTAGCTACCACCTTCCAAACTCATGACCACTTCCACCTGGACAGACAAGGGCAGCAGGTACACAGAAACACTAGTATCTGCAAGGTCCCCTCCAAGTTTCTGAATTTCCAGAGTTGAAAATATATTGGCATTCCTTCAGTGTCACTGGGTCAAAATCCTGAGGCTCACATCCTCATGACATTGTGGGTCAACCCATACCAAATGGACAGCAACAGTTCAAGAAGTCAGCTCATGACCACCTTCTCGAGGGCAAGAAGAGATGGGCAATAATTGCTGGTCCAGTTAGTGACACCCACACTCTGTGAAAATGTGAAGAGACTTATTTCTTTGCTGATTCTGAGAATTTTTTCCACATATGTTAGCTGCCATTTTGCTGACTTTACAGCAGTGTTTACTCTTCGAATATATTTCATTGACTGTAAAGTACTTTGGGAGATTGCGAAAGGTACTTTAGATTAGATTAGATTAGATTACTTACAGTGTGGAAACAGGCCCTTCGGCCCAACAAGTCCACACCGACCCGCCGAAGCGTAACCCACCCAGACCTATTCTCCTACATTTACCCCTTCACCTAACACTACGGGCAATTTAGCATGGCCAATTCACCTAACCTACACATTTTTTTGGATTGTGGGAGGAAACCGGAGCACCCGGAGGAAACCCACGCAGACACGGGGAGAATGTGCAAACTCCACACAGAGAGTTGCCTGAGGCGGGAATTGAACCCAGGTCTCTGGCGTTGTGAGGTACTGTTAGAATATAATTCATTTTTATAAACTCCATTAAACAGGTTTTAAAAATGAACATCTAACAATAAACTGGTTGTTGTTTGGGCATTGATAATCTTTATCTTTAAGAACATTTGCATCGCACAAACAGTTGAAGCTATAACTCTTAATGAAAAAGGACAAACAACATTAATGATCATTGTTTTATACAGTATACTAGGGAGGTAGACACTGCCATGTGAGATTTGCTTATCGCTTTACTGCAGCATTGAATCCAATAACAGATTTGCTTATATCTAGTTGTGGTTGTCACTTATTTTTAACTATTTTTCTGGTGGTTCATTACACAGTACCTTCTGACATTTTATTGAGGAATCCAATGTGGACAATCATATTAGTGATTTTAAGGTTAAACTTCAGAGAAAACAGGAAGAAAATAAAAATTTCAAGTGTGGACTTTTTTCCAAAGCTAAAGCAGCTTCGCTATGGTAACCATGAATATTTCATCAATTGTACAGTGTTTTCTTTCTAACTCATTGAGTTTATCATTCTTTCCATATACGAAGTCCCTTACACTGTCACCATTGCACCTCACAGATATTGGCAGATGAGTGAACTATTCTTATTTGCATTAGAATAAGGACACACAACACTCATAAAAGACTCATAAAAATGTAATGATCACAACATCTAAACTAATAATCATGAAAGGCATGGCATCATTTCTTTCTGAAAACAGTAATAAATATTGACAGTTCGGCTTAAAGTTATAATGTGTCAGTACTCACCGCACAAGAATTCAGTCTATTAAAATAGCAAATGATGCATGGCAATATTTTATTTATTTAGTTAGAGAAAATATGGAGTTTTGGCAACCTGCGCTTCTAACATCCTTGCAGCCACACAATTCTCCTGTGCTGTGACTTGTGGACAGTACATAAGAGTAAATTAGTGGTCTGTGAGATCTTTGACATGTAAAGAAACCACCACTATGCTTAATTGGTGTCAAACCTAAGACACTGAAAAATCTATACTCCAGAATATGTATTTGCATGATATGCACAGCGTACTGTGTCTGCTGAAGAGTGTACTTTACAAATGCAAAATTCCAGAGAACTGAGGTGCATGTTGACTCAGCCAAGATCACATGTGCCCAGGACAACTACTTAGGGGTGTCCAGTCAAAACTGCAAAGTTATCAATCTGTTCCATATAAGATTAAATTACTGGTTTGCAGTTATCCTCTAGTTCCAAGTGACAGATCACCCATTTTATGTTCACTTCAGTGACAGACTGGCAGCTGAACATTTGAGAATCAGATTACCAAGTCGAATATGAGATTTGAGATCTCATTGGCAAGTTTGTCATTTGAAAGGTCCTTGACCTCAAAAAGTATGTATATTCCTAACTCCCCTCCATTAAGTATCACATTTCAGTTGGTCAACAGATATTTCACAAACATGGGGCTGACAAGTTTCACAAAATCTCAAACAGCTGGTAAAAGAACCACCTCAAAAAAGAACACAGTGGGCTAGGGATAGGAGTCGGAAAAGTAACTAGCAAATTATTGTGGAACTCACAACATTGAGCAGGAGGAATTTATCAATGAGCAAAGCAACAGTATTGAGCTATTTTGAAATCATGACTGATGAAAAATTCAAGTTAGAATCATCCCTGAATTAAAGGTTTACTCCTGATGTTTTTAACCAACTTTCCTTTTCTACGATAATTCCTTGTTTAGAATCATAGCATGGTTACAGTGTAGGAGAAGACCATTTTGCCATTCATGTACATTGCAGCTCACTGTAAGAGCCACTGAGCCAGACTCACGTTCCTGCCTTTTCTACACAATTCTGCAAACGTGTTGTCCTCAGAGAATCAACAAATTCAATTTCAAGGCAATGGGTATAACTGCCTCCACCACATTTCTGACGCAATTGGTTCCAGATTCTGATCACTGTCTGAATGAAGGAAAGGTTTTCCCCATGTCCATAAGACCATAAGACATCAGAGCAGAAATTAGGCCATTCAGCCCATCAAGACTGCTCTGCCATTCAATCATGGCTGATAGGTTTTTCAATCCCATTTTCCCGCTTTCTCCCCATAATCTTTAATCCCGTTGGCAATCAAGAACTTAGCTATCTCTGCTTTAAACACACTCAACAACCTGACCTCCACAGCCTTCTGTAGCAATGAATTCCACAGATTCACCAGCCTCTGGCTGAAGACATTTCTCCTCATCTCTGCTTAAAGGGTCTTCCCTTTACTCTAAGGCTGTGCCCTCGGGTCCTGGTCTCTCCTGCCAATGGAAACATCTTCCCAACGACAACTCTGTCCACACCATTTGCTATTTTGTAAGTTAATGTCCTTTTTGATTCTTTTGTCGGTCTCTTTAAATTAGTGTTCACAGGTTCTTTTCACTTCTTCACCAACAGCAAATACCATACATACTTGAGTAAAAGTTGATCTCATGTAAAAGCCAACCCCTATTTTTGGCAAAGCAATCCGGAATTTTCCCTATATCTCATGTAAAGGTCACCCTTAGTCCTTCATAGGTAACAGATATTCGTTTCGAGATCAATTGGGCTTCTGCTAATGATACGGTATTTTGTACTGTTGTATGAATTTCAGCCCCATTGAAGTAGTATCCATGTAATAATTGACCCCATAAATTTAACCATAAAAGAAGTCTAAAAAATTTCTCTTTTACATAAGTCTATATGGTAGTTGATCCATTCTGTCAGAGCAATCAAATTAAAGAACTAATTCCTGAGCAAAGCTCCATGTTTCAATTGCCTGTTTTTCCAGGTTCTACCCATGTTCACTAATAGCCACAATCCTTTTTCTTTTTTCAACTTTCCTTTGTCGCTGATCCAATATTTTGGTCTTTGTCCTAATGGATTCTCTTTCACTGCATTCTATTTGCAGATTTATACTATTCTCTCCCCATCAAAGACCATAACTTAGTGCTAAGCAGCAGTTTTAGAGAGGCAGGCAACCTATTACTTTTCCAAAACAGACATTACTCTTAACATGAAGCTGGGGCAATAACCAACAAAGCATTAGTCCTATGAAAAATGAAGTTGGTGAATTAATAGTGAAAAAGAAGGAGGTGGCAGATGAATTGAATGGCTATTTTACATTGGCCTTCACCACAGGGAATACAAGTGATATCCCACCATGAAATGGGAAAGAAGAAGGAACTCATGAAAATTGAAGTCACCAGGGAACTGGTACCAAGTCAGTTGCATTTATGTTTTCAGAGCGCTGCTCCATCATCAGGTAGGTGGTTGTTGATGAACCGCTTGATGAAGGAGCATGCTCTGAAAGCTAGTGTTTCCAATTAAACCTGATGTTGTGTGATTTTTAACTTTGTACACCCCAGTCCAACACCAGCATCTCCAAATGATGATCATTTATATGTGGCTGATAAGTCTATGTGTGTTGATACACTTCATCCTAGGGTCAAAAAGAAGTGGCTAATGAGACAGTGGACATGTTAGTTTTAATTATTCAAGATTTCCTAAATTTGGGGTAGATTCCATTAAATTGGAAGATAGAAAATGTTGTTCTTTAGTTCAAAAAGTGAGTGAGACAGAGAGCAAGAAACTACAGGCCAGTTAGTTTAACATCTGTCATGGATAAAATGCTGGACGCTACATGTTATACTAGGGCACTCAGAAGAATTCAGGTAATTTGGCAGCATCAACATGGCTTTGTGAAAGGGAAATCATGTTTGTCGAATACATTGGACTTCTTTGAAGAAGTAACATGTGCTGAGGGTAAAAGGGAACTGGCAGACTTATTATTTCCAGAAAGGCCACATCGAAGACTATTATGGAAAGTAAAAACCCATGGAGTAGTGGTAACATATTGACATGGACAGATGATTGGCTAGCTAACAGGGAACAGAGAGTAACCATCATTTATTTTTCAAGTTGGCTTGATATAACAAAGCTGAAAATGTGTTGCTGGAAAAGTGCAGCAGGTCAGGCAGCATCCAAGGAACAGGAGAATCGACGTTTCGGGCATAAGCCATAACAAATGCATACCACAGAGATCAGTGCTAGAATCTCAACTGTTCAC
The DNA here is from genome assembly GCF_037043375.1 of Chiloscyllium plagiosum. Taxonomy (NCBI): domain Eukaryota; kingdom Metazoa; phylum Chordata; class Chondrichthyes; order Orectolobiformes; family Hemiscylliidae; genus Chiloscyllium; species Chiloscyllium plagiosum. Next base: position 32,553,785 of record NW_028270159.1, on the reverse strand, counting down.
AACTTATAAAAATGATTTGATGAAGGGACAGAAGATATGGTTGCCAAATTTGCTGATGACACAAAGATAGGTAGGAAATTAACTCGTGAAAAGGAAATAAGGAGGCTACAAAGGTTTACAGATAGATGAAGTGACCAGAAAAGATTTGGCCAGTGGATCACAATGTGGGAAAGTGTGAAATTGTCCACTTTGGCAGGAAAAATAAGCACGTTATCTAAATGCTGAGAGATTGCAGAGCTCTGAGATGTAGAGGGAATAAAACAAAGATATGTGGATGGTGGAGATCTGAATCAAAAATAAAAATTACTGGCATGTCTGGCAGTATCTGTGAAGTGTAGGCAGAGTCACTGGACTTGAGATATCAAGGGATATGGGTGTCCTTGTGCTTCAATCACAAAAGTATGCAAGTAGAGCAAGGAATTAGAAAACTAATAGAATATTATTATTTACTGCAAGGGGAATTGAATATAAAAAGTATGGAGCTCTATAAGACATTGATGAGACCACATCTGGAGTATTGTACACAGTATTGGTCTCCTTATTTAAGGAAGGACGTGAATGCATTGAAAGCAGATTGGAGAACACTCACCAGATTAATATCTGGCATGCACTAATTGGCTTACAAGGAAAGGTTAGACTGGTTAGGCTGGACTTATAGCTACAGGATCTTAAAAAAGTAAGAGTTGACCTCACTGAAACATACAAGATCCTGTGAAAATTGGGAAGGCTAAGTGGCTCACTCCGGTTTGAAATTCATATGTTCATAAGACTATTAGTTGGGGATGTGCTATTGAACTGCAAGCAAGAGAGCTCATTTATTTGTTAGTTAGTCTTCACAGACACTGATTTCTAACTGGAATTGATCACTGAGTAGTCTACAGGAGGAAGAATATTCAAAATTCATCTCTTTCTTCACCATGACTTCAAAGGCCAATTGAATATTTTAACGTTGCCTAGATTGACTATAAAACATCTGGGAGAACAAACCCATGATCTACCTCATACACATGGTTCAGCCAATAACTGAATAAAACGCAATCAAACAGTCCTAGGAGGCCACAGTTCTATCTGTGATTATATTGCTTTCTCAATAGGCACCAATTTCTAGAAATGATCAGTGAGGTTATTAGATTGGGTGAAAGAAATCTTTCCACTCACCTCTTTACTCATCATACAGCTTTCAAAGAGCCACCCAACACTGATACTTCAATAAATATTCTATTTTATTCTATTCTCTTGCAAATCTCAGTAAGGAAAGTCAAGTGTTGCAGAAGTGAATATTCTTCCATGCTTGGCACACAATACAAACATTCAATGCTTTCAGACCAGATACACTTTTAGTAGGTGCAGATAAAACCCTTCTTATTCTGTTCCAATAACATACTTCATGCTCAACTTCTGAAGTTTACTTCTGAGTTTGATGAGATGATATTTGTTGCCTCCCCCACTTTTCATATAGTTGGCCCTGTGATCACTCCAGCTGAGGCTGTTAAATTCAAGCCATGTTAAGAGGCAGCTTGCACACACCCCTAAGGAACAGGACTGAGTCAGTCCAAACTCAAACTACAGAAGAATGAGAGGATATACAAGATTCTCAAGGGCAGATAGCGAAAGGCTGATTAACCTTGTGGTAGAGTCCAGGGCCAGAGGGCACAATCTCACAATAACGAGTCACATATTTAAACAGAGATGAGGAGGAATTTCTTCTCTCAGAGGGAAATGTACATGAGGAATTCCTTACCACGGAGGACTGACAATGCTGGGTTGTTATGTATATTCAAGGCTGTGGCAGGTAGATTTTTAATCAGTAAAGGAATCAAGGGCTAAGAGGGAAAACAGGAAAGTGGAGTCAAGGATTGTAAGATTAGTCATGATCTCATTGAATGGCTGAGCAGACTCTATAGGATGAATGGCATACTTCTGGTCCTGGGTCTTATGATCTTATTGCCTAACAGGCAGAAAGGGAGGACTTTCACCAAATTAGAAAGGTCATTGAAACTCTTTACCCGGATGCTGTCTCACCTCCTGAGAATCACCAGCGTTTTTCTGTTTCTTCCTTCACCCCATTTACTTATACTGCATTCAAACCGAGACCCCAGAGGTGAGCTGGGACTACTTCAACACGCAAGTCCAATTGAGAGCCATCAAGTTTCCTGACATCTGAGCATTTTACCCACACTCCTTCAGGAAAAAGTTCTACAGATTGTAGCAGAATCGTCACAAATTACCTTCTTCTCATCTCCATCTCGGAGTAGTTGAAGATGACTCTTCTTTTCGCTCTCCTTGCTCCGCTGTGTGTTACTCTTGTGTTCGAGCAGATTGGGTGGTGGGGAAACACTACGGCCTAGTGGATCCACCCAAGTGTAGACGTGGTTGGTGACATAGCCTCCTGGAATACGGCCCACTGAGCGCACATACAGAACCAACTTTTTGGAGCCTTTCAGTACCTGCAAAGCAACAGATGTAAACAGTGAGATTTCCATACTTCTGTCAGGTTACACCAGCTCTGTCCTCGAAATGATGAATAATGGATTGTACGAAACTGAATCACACTAATGATCATACTTCAGCTGCAGCCAGAAGAAGGAAACAAATGCTGTTCACTTCTTGACAAGAAAGCAGCATGACTCCGAAAACGTTAGGAAGATGTTGGACTGGACACTAACCAATGTCAGGTTATGTTTTAGAAGCAATAGAACTCGGTACAAATTTAGAGAGTGGATAAAAATCTGAATTAAAAATTTGTTTACAGCGGAAGAAAATAGTACAGGGAATTAAGACAGTTTTCCTTGTGGAACCTTTGGGTTCTCACAGTCTTCAGTTATTGGATCATTTCTGTTCACTGCATAAATTTGAATACAGACCAACTTTTGACTTTTACTGATATCAGTGGTGTAGATATTGTCACTAGGATTAGTAATCTAGGGACCTAGTTCAAATCCTACCATCGAAGCTGTTGTAATTTTAATTTAATTATTACATTTTTCAAAACTGTGGAATATAAAACCAGTCTCAGCAATGGTGTTCTGAAATCTTCAATTGTCATATAAATCTGTCCAGCCCTTTCGCACACTTCTGACAAATATAATTCAATTCAAGAAAAATAAGATCTCTGAACAGAAGTAGACTTGAGACCAAATAAAGCAGAAAAAGATTAATGAAAGAAAAGAATAACAGAAGGTTACGCAAAAAGAACGGAGGGAACTCAGGGAGAAAGAGGGAGCAAGGGACAATTAGTGAAACAGAGATGACAGAGATCAAAGATGGCTTCAACTTAGTGCGAAAAATGCCACGGCAGACAATTTTGAGGGGTTCTTTTTGCATGAGCTACCGACCAATATTCTCAGAAACTTCCCTTTCTCTGAGAAAACTTCAAATCCTTTCCTTACCAATCCTGCCTCACACACCCCACGCTCTGCCATATAAGAGAGAGCCGCTCCTAATAAAATGGACACATTTCAAGATTAAAAACTATCTTAAACAGCTATGACAGTATGAAAGCAAATCATCAGCAGCTTGATTGTGAAGCAAATTGTACAGAATGACGAGTAAGGCATACACAAATGGTACAATTTTAAGATCACTTGAGTAAATTCCAGCACTACATGTTACATTGAATAATCTAATGAACACACAATGAAACCAAAATCCATTGCTGATCAATCATGAGTCTGTGCTGCTATATGAATTTTCTTATAGATGCTGGGGATTCTGATGTATGGTTTACACAACCTAAATATGATTTGTTTGCTGTTCGAAAACAATTTTGATGTTCTCAAATTCTTAACATTTCGGTGTGGCTCTGTTCTTGGATATGATCTCTGTGCAAATGCCTGCCTGAAGTATGAAAATATTTCTCAAAGAGCATGAATAACTTCAGAAGAAGAAATAATAAAAATATTTAACATTTCTAATTAATGAGTACTTCACGCAGATTATCTGGCGAAGATACAAAGCATTCTGTAAGTGAATTGAAGATGGTTGTTACAGGCTAGGCAAAGTTGGATGCCAATGTCTGTGGCCATAGCGTATGGCCAGTGCTCGGAAAGTGTGCCTGCATACTGGTGTACCCCATGTCCAAGATAAACAACTTTGGAGCAAACAAAGAAGATGCAGCAAAGTAGCTGCATTAACTTTTACATTGAGATTTCTTGATGTCTAATCTGTTGGGTGCAGTTGGGAGAGAGAAGAGTGAAAATTAATGAGGTGTGTCAGGCCATTAATAAGGTGATTAATACACCTCCCTAACTAACTCTCCACTGTCTAACGTTCCTTGCTACTGGTCAAAACAGCCCAAAACAATTGCACAAAAGGCTCCTGACATTGAGATAAGCTTCTCCAGAATTGATATCAGCTGCTGTCACAAATCCTGCCACATCACCAGGGATCCTGCCACAGCACCAGCTCCCGACAGGATTTTATACATGGAGCTTTTCTTCCCAGAGTGGTGGCAGCGATGGGAGCGGCTCTATCCCAGAGTGTCAGCAGTGATGGGAACATCTCTATCCCAGAATGTCGGCAGCGATGGGAGTGGCTCTATCTCGGAATGTTGGCAGCGATGGAAGTGGCTCTAATCCAGAGTGTCGGCGGCGATGGGAGCGGCTCTATCCCGGAATATCAGCAGCGATGGGAGAGGCTCTATCCCGGATAGTCAGCAGAGTTGGGAGCGGCTCTATCCTGGAGTGTAAGCAGCAATGGGAGTGGCTCTAATCCGGAGTGTCAGCAGCGATGGGAGCGGCTCTATCCCGGAATGTCAGCAGCGATGGGAGCGGCTCTATTCCGGAGTGTCAGCAGCGATGGGAGCGGCTCTATCCCGGAGTGTCAGCAGCGATGGGAGCGGCTCTATCCCGGAGTGTAAGCAGCAATGGGAGTGGCTCTAATCCGGAGTGTCAGCAGCGATGGGAGCGTCTCTATCCCGGAGTGTCAGCAGCGATGGGAGCGGCTCTATCCTGGAGTGTCAGCAGCGATGGGAGCGGCTCTATCCCAGAGTGTCAGCAGCGATGGAAGCGGCTCAATCCCGGAGTGTCGGCAGCGATGGAAGCGGCTCGATCCCGGAGGGTCAGCAGTGATGGGAGTGGCTCTATCTTGGAATGTTGGCAGCGATAGGAGCGACTCTATCCTGGAGTGTCAGCAGTGATGGGAGTGGCTCTATCCCGGAGTGTTGGCAGCGATGGGAGCGACTCTATCCCGGAGTGTCAGCAGTGATGGGAGCCGCTCTATCCTGGAGTGTCAGCAGCGATGGGAGTGGCTCTATCCCGGAGTGTCAGCAGCGATGGGAGCGGCTCTATCCCAGAGTATCAGCAGCGATGGGAGCGGCTCTATCCCAGAGTATCAGCAGCGATGGGAGTGGCTCTACCCCGGAATGTCGGCAGCGATGGGAGCAGCTCTATCCTGGAATTTTGGTAGCGATGGGAGCGGCTCTACCCCGGAGTGTTGGCAGCAATGGGAACGGCTCTATCTCGGAATGTTGGCAGTGATGGGAGTGTCTCTCTCCTGCAGTGTTGGCAGCGATGGGAGCGGCTCTATCCTGGAATTTCAGCAGCGATGGAAGCAGCTCTATCCTGCAGTGCCACCTCTGATGGGAACGGCTCTATCCCGCAGTGCCAGCAGCGATGGGAGCAGCTCTATCCCGCAGTGCCAGCGCTGATGGGAACGGCTCTATCCCAGAGTGTCAGCAGCAGTGGGAGCAGCTCTATCCCGCAGTGCCAGCAGCGATGGGAACGGCTCTATCCCGCAGTGCCAGCAGCGATGGGAGCAGCTCTATCCCGCAGTGCCAGCGCTGATGGGAACGGCTCTATCCCGCAGTGCCAGCAGCGATGGGAGCAGCTCTATCCCGCAGTGCCAGCGCTGATGGGAACGGCTCTATCCCAGAGTGTCAGCAGCAGTGGGAGCAGCTCTATCCCGCAGTGCCAGCAGCGATGGGAACGGCTCTATCCCGCAGTGCCAGCGCTGATGGGAACGCCTCTATCCCGCAGTGCCAGCAGCAATGGGAGCAGCTCTATCCCGCAGTGCCAGCGCTGATGGGAACGGCTCTATCCCAGAGTGTCAGCAGCAGTGGGAGCAGCTCTATCCCGCAGTGCCAGCAGCGATGGGAACGGCTCTATCCCGCAGTGCCAGCGCTGATGGGAACGCCTCTATCCCGCAGTGCCAGCAGCAATGGGAGCAGCTCTATCCTGCAGTGCCAGCTCTGATGGGAACGCCTCTATCCCGCAGTGCCAGCAGCAATGGGAGCAGCTCTATCCCGCAGTGCCAGCGCTGATGGGAACGGCTCTATCCCAGAGTGTCAGCAGCAGTGGGAGCAGCTCTATCCCGCAGTGCCAGCAGCGATGGGAACGGTTCTATCCCGGAGTGTCAGCAGTGGTGGGATCGGTTCCCTCCCAGAATATCAGCAGTGGCATGAGCAGTTCTTTCCTGGCATGTCAGCAATGGCAAAAGATGTTCCTTCCCAGTTTGTTGGCAGCGGCGGGTTCCTTTGCTGAAAGTTTGGTCTCAGGAAGTGGCAGCAACATAAGCAGGAAGGGCACCGTTTACTTCGGTGTGGTGGGCCCAGTTTCCAGTTTAGGACCCGACTGCTTCACCAGCAACTGCATTGCCAAGATTGGCCGAGCATGGTCTGATGGCAGCAACAGTATTGGTGGAGGAAAGATCGCATTGAAGAATAGCAACACTGCTCCAGGATATAGCTGAGCCTGGGCGCCTGATGGCAGAGACGGTGTGCAAGACCTCGGGAAATCACAGACTGAGGGATAACTTTGCAGCTTTGTTTCTCTGGCAGCAAAGACTCATAGTGGAGGCAGGAGAGTGGCCTGGAAGCTTCCTTTTCTTTTGGCTATTTCATTTATTTCTGCTTCTGTTTTTAATCCTGTCTTTTGTATTGTAAGATGGTGCTGGAGAATGGCGACTTTGTACACTTTACACTGCACTCCTGTATTCCTGTACTTGACTACATGTGATAACAAAACCTAAATCCAAATTCACTTTTCATCAGCATCTCATTTACAAGCTCTGTCTTCCATGTGGCAAGTCTGTCATCTTTTGACCAGGTTCAATAATTTAACGTTAAATTGAGAATCTCATAAAATGAAGGATTCATGTGAGGTTCAGGGGTCTCTTGTAGTCAAATAGCCAGGAGGTTCGTTTTCAGGTGGACTTTAAACTGGAACAGTTTAATAGCCTGTCTTGTAGCTTGTTTGCAAGTTCAGATTCACAGGCTGGCTGGACTAATAGGTCTGCTGTCTTTGGTGGAACTGATTTCTTGTACAGACTAAGGAAAACATACTTGTCTCCATGTGGCTTCAAAGTTCTTTCCAAGCAAGGTACTTCTGTTGATTTCACATCCTAACATCACTAATGATTACCCCCCAACCCTGTCTAGTTTGGATAGGAAAAGGCAACATGACACAAGTATCATTGTAAGTATGAAACATGGAGACATACAGTATTGAAGTTCCAGTCATTTAGCCCAAAGAGATACGTAAATCACGTGAACAGCTCTGAATGCCTGCCTGGAGGTTTGATGTTGAGTCTTGTACAAATGTCAAATGTGCATGATATGTGGCAGCCATTTTAACAGCTTCTTTTTTGTCCAACTTTTAAAATTAATGATTGAAAGTTCACGGTATATTGAGAATGAAATGACAGAATCCCCAATTAAAAGAAGGCTTCAATATTTGAGGAATCTCCATCAATCTTGTTACTTTTTTCACTTTAAGCATTGTTTCAGCTTCAATTAGTTTTTAACCTGCCTCCATCATACGTCCCCACCTCACTTTCTGTATCTTTACAAAAGCTGGTGCTCCTTTGCAGATTTCTGTCTTGTTTCACTGAAACTAATGTTGTGATGAACCTTTGCATTTTGTGTCAGCCAAATGGATTTTGTTCAGCAGCCATGTGGATTCAATGGCTCTGAGCCAACTTTCCCTGGGCTATTTGCGAAACCTGACAAGGAAGTGAGAACTGGTAATTTCTGGAGTAAATTACTTCAAGCACTGCTTATGAATGAAGGGAAGCAGGATCACTTCCTTCAGGCTACTGAAGTTCCCTACTGTCTACATCCTTATAACCAGCCCCACATCCAAACTTCACCTTCACTGCAGTCTCATCTCCACGGCTACTGCAATTTGATCTATACACACATCTCCCAAGACTGACCTTGCATTTGATCTAAACTGTACACCTCTGTGATCGCATCGCCACATTCTTCCCCTCCTGCCACGTGCTGAATCCAGTTCTACATACACCCCTCTGATCCCACCTCCACATCTGCTGTGATCTGACATTCAGATCCCAAGCAGCGGCCTGCATTTAAAATGATTTTACCAAAACTGGACTGGACCATTTTCCAATTATATGGGTGTCCCACGGCACATTTCTTCGTGAATTCAAAAACATACCTTTAAAGTGTATCGCTTAGTATAGTCCTTGCACCCAAAAACACAGCTCATTTTTGGAACCTTAAGGTAATCTGCAAACAAGTGTAATCTACAGAAACTTGTCCTTTCAATTTAATCTGGGGGCCACACTCTTGTGTTTAAATATTCAGAGTGCAATAATGGACTGTTTCTCTTCCCAGAGAACTACATTAGGAATAAGGTTAATTTGTAATCATGTAAATGTGTCTCAGGTCTTGCAATGAACTTTTGTACTGACTGTCTAGCTGGTCTGGCATGTTCACTTTAATAGATTAGGACAGAAGCAGAATGCCAATTGATACTCAAACAGGACGACACTGCTGTGATTGACTCAGGGGAATTTGCGCTGTTTCAAGTGAGTGCAGCAGGAGCTGACAACAACTTAGATTTATAAAACAATGTCACCATGGTGGCTCAGAGATTAGCACTACTGCTTTACAGTGCCAGAGACCCACATTTGATTCCGGCCTTGGACATCTGTCTGTATGGAATTTGCACATTATCCCCATATCTGCGTAGGTTTTCTCTGGGTAATCTAGTTTCCTCCCACAGTCCAAAGATGTGCAGGTTAAGTGGATTTGCCATGCTAAATTGCCCATGGTGCCCCAGGGATGTGCAGACTAGTTGGATGAGCTATGGGAAATGCATGGTTACAGGGATAAGGTCGAGGAGTGGGTCTGGGTGGGATGTGGACTCAATACGCCAAATGGCCTGCTTCCATACTATTGGGATACTCCGACTATGATAACATCACGGTGCATAAAGTTATTGGATGCTGAGCCAAAGGATGGATTAGGAAAAGGAAAACAGAATGAGTCAGGAGCAAAATTGTGGTGGGAGCTAAAGATGAGAACATAAATCCTCCATGCTGTACATCTCTATGACTCTATGACTTTCTGTTCGGTTTGAGAAGACTTCAGACCTTCAAGTCTAGATGTCATACAAGAAAGATGGGAGTGCAGAGGCAGCAGAGAAGTTGAGAGATGGGGGAAAGAGTTAAATCTGGTTAGATCCTAGCATACACTCCAACCACACCTAGGTCTATAGACAGGCATAACTGATAAAATACAAAAGCGACACAGGTTAATAACACCTTGCAGCTTTGCTTGTGTCTCTCCCAGCTCAGAAACATTTCACTTCCAATCTTAAGAGACTTTTTAAATATGCAGGTGAAATCTCCAATTTCTACAAAAGGCTTAAAAGCTCCTAGTGGTGTGCCTATACCTGCAATAATAATAACTATGGAGATGGAGCAACTTGATATTTTTTATTTATTTTCCCCACGTTAATGAACTATTTGAGATTCTTCTTGCAGAACTGCAGACTGCAGCTGGCTCTGCAATGGCTAGGGATTTCTAGATGCCTGTAAATAGATGGGGAAAAAGAAGCATTCTCTGAAGAACTTTACTGCAACGCATAAGATATCATCTGTTCTGCCCAGTAGCTATCAAACCTCAGAGGGTAAATATTATGTATATATTTGAATCTCCATTGCAGGCTCATAAGATGAGAAAAAAAAAGGTCAGGATGCCAATTGGAGTTGTTTCAGAGGGAAGATGTTGTTTTTCCGGAACCCACCCTCAAATAATCTACAAAGTCAAAAGTAGTAGACCTTATTTCTGTTTGGCCAAGGCACTGGTTTCACTTTTTTCAAGAAATGTTTCCACCCCTGATGAATGCACAGCCTCAAACCATATGCATGCTGAGAAATATCATTACTCGCAAGATCAATAAGATGGCTCAATGAGCAGTGTCCAAAATACACCACAGACTGTTCCAAGCAGTAAGAAGCTTCAGTTTTTTGCCTGGATTGGCCAATATTCTGTTTCTGTTTCAGATGATTATTCACCCTTTTTTTAATCAACTTAAGTAAGATGGTAAAGCTGTTACCTAAAGTTATAGTATGTACTGAAACTCAAAGTCCATTTTACTCATATTTCATTTCCCTGGATGACATTAATATAAATTAGGAATCTTCATTTTTCTTTTTCTATGATGCTATATTTCGTCCTGTGGTTGATTACCTTTTGAATAGTTGAATCAGTTCCCAAGGTAGAATTATTTCTCACTGTCCTGCAAACTCCATCAGTGCAATTCTCAATTTCATTTGGCAAATTGAATTTTAATGTCTCATTGTTAACTTTAGAAAGTGGATTTGAAGCTCTGATATTTCAGAATATTACTTCAATATAGTTCAACTACCCACAACTCAAAATGCCTGGGTCGACTCCCAGTCAGTGTTTTGTTTGGAGAAATGTATTTGCATATTGTATAATTGTGGTCTGCTAGTCATGTGGCCTATGCTATAACTTGCTTTCACTTTAGAGGTAGTAGCAATTAATGGCATTTCATAAAACATGAAAGCAGAACTGTCCACCTGAAATTGTGTCAATGTTTAGAGGTGCAAAAGAACCAGCTACTAAAAGCAACCACAGACCAGAAGTGGAACAGCAGCCTACAATTGTGAATTACTGGCTGAGTTAGAATGACTGAATTTTCCAGTATAATTCTGTGGAAATTAGAGGAGATATGAGACTGAATTAGAATTTCTTGTTGGCTCCATGGCAAAGCTCTGAGTTAGCTACAGTATTGGATAAGAGGTCTGAACAAATAGGAGTAACAACTCTGTAATTCCAGAGCTGGAGAAAGAGTGTTACAAGCTGCACTGCGACTTAAATCTCACTGACGGACAGAAAAGTCAGACTTGAGAATTTCTGATGACTTCAAATTCACTTTTTGACCCTTTTTAAAATGATATTTGTGTATAGTACGTGTTCAAGGGAGCTCACGGGAGAGGGAGAATATTCATCAGTTAGTGAGTTTTGAGAAGATTTGTAGCTCAGGTTGAGGTTCTGGATACAGGTTAGCTCGCTGAGCTAAAGGTTCGTTTTCACGTGAAAATGAACCTTCCAGCTCAACGAGCAAACCAACATCCAAAATTCATCAGTATTTGATGATGTTGATACATCTATTTGATAACTGCAAGCTTATACAACTAAAAGGTGATGTCCACAGAGATAGAATTGTCTTCAGCATACGAGATCATATTGTGAGAGCACATCTGCTCAGAGAGGAGAAACTAATTGCCAAGAAAGCTACCAACACATGCTGAAGGTCTAGGGCAATCAACCATCGAATAGAGATTATAATAGGGAGACAGGGCTTTGCATTATACCAAGGGAGGTTCCGTGGCTGGATAAGAAAAACATATTGGGAAACAAAAATAATTAATTATTTGCAGGCTAGTCATCAGAAAGATCAAAACCAGAGTACAGGATGTAAAAATTGTGCAGGACACCAGACAGAAAGCAAGGAAGCAATGCTTTAACTTCATGAAGATGAAAGACTTGGGACATAATTGTTTTTTTGAGGAAAAAGCAAAGCAAACCTATAAAGATGGCAACTGAAGATAGGTCATATCATGATTCTGACAACTAACACTATATCATAACAACAGATTGGCTTTGTTGTATCTAAAAAAGTGATGATTAAGTTGTGGCTGTTAGAATGATGACTGCAGAATGAAAGTATCAAATGATTGTGAAGTGTCAGGTAAACACCAGAACATTTCTGCAACATTATATGCTTTGCAGACTTTACAAAGTGGGATCCAAAAATTAAGCCATTGACATTAAAGTAGGGATGGGTAATAAATGCTGTCATTGCCAGAGACACCTACACCCCCTGAAAGAATAAAAGAAAATTGAGGCTACATTCATATTAAGTGGGAAAATAAGGTTGGAGTAGACCTTACTGGACTAGCTGCCAAAGAGATCATAGGAAAATAACTGACTGAATCCAGCATACAAGGTGGGCAAATAAGATTGGAGGTAATCCTAGAGTGGAGCAATACACATACTGAAGGCATGTAAAGAAGTCCAGTTCAACAACTAACATTGCAGAAAACCTAAGCTATAATTCCAATGGTTACAAGAATGACTGAAGCCAAAAGTATTAACATGAGTGGTAACAAAATCAAATTGCACTATGATAAAATGTTCATATCATTGCCAGAACTGATCGTTGGAGACCCAGGCAAATTGAAGACAGTCAAAGTTCTTAACAAGTGTCAGCCCAATTGGCGAATTTGGGACCTGTTGTCATCACATATAGTGAATGTGAGCACCCGGCGAAACTATTGTTACCGCAGACATATATGGACAATGAAAGGAGATACACCTTCACTGCAGGCAGCTGATGAGGAAGATGTAATATACCACTTGTCCAAAATGCAGAACAACCATAATTCCCAGTAGGTCTTCATTCCCAATAAGGGCAATGGATAAGTAACAGTTACCCTGGCAATAGCACTTGACAGACGATCAATACCCCCCAGAGAATAAACATTATCCCAGAAAAAAACCCAATACCAGACAAACAAAACCATAGTCTTTAAAAAAATTACTTTTTTTCAATATGGGGACAAAAACAGAAGCCAACATACCAGGTGCAGCCTTACCAAAAAGTCCTGAAAGGTGCTTTTTCTTTAACCTGCTGATAATAACTACCAAGGTTCATATCTAAGCAACCAAGGAGGCGGCAGTTGATCAGATACCCTGCATTTTTTAATGAACAATTTAGTGGGCTTTTAATGAGTTCATGCAAGTTGCCATTTGAAGGTCATAAGGAAAAGCCAGGGAACGATAAACTGTTGAACTTGACATCAGTGGTGAGTATGTTGTTGGGAGGGGATTCTGACAGACAGGATTTATATGTATTTGGAAAGGTTAGGACTTATTAGACATAGTCAACGTAGCTTTGTGCATGGGAAATGGTGTCTTATTAACTTGATTGAGTTTTCTGAAGAGGTGACACAGATGATTGATGAAGACACAGCGGTAGACATTATCTATATGGACTTCAGTAAGGCGTTCAACAAGGTTCCACATGGTACATAGTTAGCAAGATTAGATCACATGGAATCCAGGGGGAGCTAGCCAATTGGATCCAAAATTGACTTGAAGGTAGGAGAGAGAGGGTGATGGTACAGGGTTATTTTTCAGACTGGAGGTCTATGACCAGCAGTGTGCCACAAGGATCAGTACTGGGTCCAATGCTTTTCTTTGTTTATATAAATCATTTTGATGTGAATATAGGAGGTCCGGTTAGTAAGTTTGCAAATGACACCAAAATTGAAGGTGTAGTGGACAATGAAGAAGGTTACCTCAGAGTGCTACAGGATCTTGATCAGATGGGCCAATGGGCTGAGGAGTGACAGATGGAGTTAAGTTTAGATAAATGTGAGGTGCTGCTTTTGGAAAGGCAAACCAGGACAGGACTTATATCGTCAATGGTAAGGCCCTGGAGAGTGTTTCTGAACAAAGAGATCTAGAGGTGCAGGTGCATAGTTTCTTGAAAGTTGAATCGCAGGTAGATAGGATGCACTTACCTTCATTGGTCAGTGCATTGAGGAGTTGGATTATCATTTTGCAGCTGTACAGGCAATTGGTGAGGCCACTGTTAGAATACTGCATACAATTTTGGTCTCCATGATATGGAAAAGATATTGTTAAACTTGAAAAACATCAGCAAAGATTTAGAAGGATGTTGCCAGGATTGGAGGATTTGAGCTATAGGGAGAGGTTGAATAGGCTGGAGCTGTTTTCACTGGAGCCTCAGCGGCTGAGGGCTAACCTTATAAAATCATGAGGGGTGTAGATAGGGTGAATAACAAAAGTCCTTTTCCCAGGGTAGGGGAGTCAAAAACTAGAGGGAATAGGTGTGGGGTGAGAGGGGAAAGATTTAAAAAGGACCTGAGAGGCAAATGTTTCAGACAGAGGATGGTACGTGTATGGAATGAGCTGCCAGAGGTGGAGGCTGATACAATTATAACATTTAAAAAGAATCTGTTGGGTACATGAATAGGAAGGGTTTAGAGGGATATGGGCCAAATGCTGGCAAATGTGACTAGATTAATTTAGGATATCCGGTCGGCATGGACAAGTTGGACTGAAAGATCTGTTTCCATGCTGTACAACTCTTTGACTGTCAAGCAGAATATTAGTGTTCAGAGTTTAACATAGAAGTATCATGTCACTATTCCCCAGACTCACCTTCCCTCTCTCAAATGGACTAGCAATGTACATTGGAACTGGCCTGCGTGGATCTTGAAGAAAAACCAGAGCTAAAGTAAACTGTGCTTATGTATTCAAAAGCAATGACTCCAAGCAATTGCACATTATGTCACACAGTCAGCAGTGAGTCTGAGTGAGGCAGGCATTGAATGGTAGGTGGTATAGGAGAGCACCCACTAACAATATGGTGCTCAAGACAACATTGTGTGTCATTGCGACTGTGTGAACAAGCTGCTTTGGCTGAGACCACTGTTGTATTCTTGCCATTATATTCCTCACCACACACGATTCAGAGAGAAGAACCCAACAATAATGTACAAAATGCAACAGCTTCATTGTGTGGTTACAGCAATAAAATTTGAGAGAGTGGTGTCAAACTACTTGCTGATCACAGCTGCTTGGCTGGGTGGATATAGGGCATAGGATTCATGCTAAGGAGTGAATGCTCTGTTGTAGTTGCATGAGTTCATTCAGGCTGAATAACAAAATGGTATTATTAATAATTAAATATCAACACATTTCAATTCAATCAGGGCTATGTTGAGAACGACTGGTTTAGAAATCCAGCTTTGCTCCAAAATGGACACAAAGCAGTTGTATTTGTCAAGTGGACCCTGCAAGCCTCTGCTAGCACTGGCTCCTGCAGCACACAGTACTTGTGCTGCCTACTGATTCTGATCACATGTGTCTGCATACAGATTTACCTTGCTGCTCTCTCACTACACACTGAACAGGGTGAGTTAAAATCTGCCAGAAAATCTTGTAGAGAGGACTGGCTGCAGGTATAAAGGTAGTGGGGTGTTGAAAAGGAGCCAACGGCAATGAATGGAGAGCAACTTTCTCTGTGGCCTGGAGGCTGCAGTGCAGGAACTACAACGGTTTGAAAATTTTCTAGCCATCCACTTCATATGTAGTGTAAAGATGTTGACTGCATGCCCATCTCAGAAACACAGCACCCAGGATATGCTGGTTAAGACAAGAAGACAAGTGTCAAATTTGATGTACACAGCTCCACTACTTGATCGCATAAATAGACAGCACTGACAGGATCTTCACCCCAACCTCTCTTCACCCAAAGTAACCACAACCTTCTACTCACATTTATCAATTTTACAGAGTTCATTCATTTAGAATTCACTTCGCACACACAGACCATCAGCTATTTTATCAAGGCAGCTACATTATCCAAATCTTTCACCAATCCAGAAGGTTGTCCCCAGCCCAGGCAACAGACTGACACCCCCAGAGGGAGAATCTGACAGCAGACCCTGGCCTCCACTTGAAGGAAACGAGCTAGCCATTTTGTGCTATCGGGAATGTGCAACGTCAACCCAGGGCAAGATGGCATGTAGCATTTTCACCCCTACTTGTCTCTCCCGATTTCCATCTCACCCCACACACTCTGTAGGGCAAGATGCGCATTTCCTAATATTCACTTTTTCTCTGCTTCATCTTTACACCACAAGCTAAACCTTTGCTGTTTCGTGTCACATCAGCTGCTCAGAATTTGAAAGACCCTGATCCAGCTCTGGAAGTGAAGCCGGGCCTTTTAAATCACATAATCCCTACAGGGCGGAAAGAGGCCATTCAGCCCATCGAGTCTGCACGGCCTCTCCAAAGAGCATCCCATCCATACGCAGATCCCAACTGTATCCCATAACTGTAGGCCAACCCTAGACTGCGCATCCCTGAACATTACGGATAATTTCAGCACAGCCAATCCCCATAATCTGCACATTTTTCCTTCTGGAAAAGACACCGTCACCTGAACTACCTCTTGTAAGCACCAGCTTAGATATTGACACCAAGATAACTCTGGGATGAAGAAGGTATCTACAAGTAGTGATTAGGTATACTACAGGTACCAGCTCATTGAAAGGTGAAATAACTCGTTCTACCACAGGGAACTCAGATGCCGTCATTGAGGCCTGGACGGCCAGAGGATGAAGATGGACATCTGTGAGGAAGTAAATGATGCAATACTGGGCAACCTCCCAGTGAACAGTCAGCTTATATCCCCATTGGTGGATATTCCACGAATACTTTTAAACACTTACTTAACTATGCGGAGTGGTGCTACAGAGGGCTGCAGAGGGTTGGAAGGTTGGTGGTGTGTGGGGATGGGGAGTCTATACAGTCCCTATTGAAAGGTCCCTCTAAAGCACCACATAAATCCTGGAATCTGTTGTTGAGCAGAGCCAGCAGCGTGCTGACATGTCCTCGGTAGAAATGACGGCACGGGCGGCACGGTGGCACAGTGGTTAGCACTGCTGCCTCACAGCGCCAGAGACCCGGGTTCAATTCCCGTCTCAGGCGACTGACTGTGTGGAGTTTGCACATTCTCCCCGTGTCTGCGTGGGTTTCCTCCGGGTGCTCCGGTTTCCTCCCAAATTCCAAAAATGTGCAGGTTAGGTGAACTGGCCATGCTAAATTGCCCGTAGTGTTAGGTGAAGGGGTAAATGCAGGGGAATGGGTCTGGGTGGGGTTGCGCTTCAGCGGGTCGGCATGGACTTGTTAGGCCGAAGGGCCTGTTTCCACACTGTAAGTAATCTAATCTAATCTAAAGACACTGAATTGATGGAAGAAGCACCCATTGTTCTTACTCAGAAGCTGCTTCTGGCCAACACTGTGTGCTCTGCTGTTCCCCTTTGACCTGCAGTCCCAAATGTAGCCCATACAAGTCTCTGGCCAAACTATTTCTGAGGCAAATAATCACTGTGCAAGGTTTTCTGTGCAGGCAAACTGAACCTTGCACGGTGAGAACACACTGCAAAAACAAATGTCCTAAAGTCTGTAATGATGACCCAGCAATTACCCTGGAAATACTGATGCTTGTTTTTGTAGCTTTAGTGAGAGGACTTTCCAACCAGGTAATGCTGTACAGTGCTAAGCAACTTCAACACATGATGAGGAAAGCATGAGGGCATTCAATACGGAAGAGAACTTAACTGTCCTGAAAAATGGACAAACTCACCCATTTCCATGAGTTAACCTTGTCTTTAAATATTCCTGACACACCACAGAGGCTGTGCACATATCTAGTTAATGTGATAGGGTGATATCCCACTTCCAGCTGAAAATGTCCATGGACTTATTGCCTGCCATGTTGGAAGCTTTAGAAAGCTAATTAGCAGCAAATAAAATGGGTATTTTGCAGCCAAGTTTCTAGGCTGATTGCATCCTGCAAACTGGTAGGGAAGTATTTCACCACTCTCTCATTGCACAGTGTACAAAGTGTCATGTTTGAAGTTGCTGTGTGAGTCCTCCATCTCAAAAGATTTGAGCCAAAGCTGGTAGGTTGATAGACAGCTTTATATGAGAAACATACTAATCTCCATTATTGATTTCATTCTGTCCTTCTATCTCATAATTTAATTTGACAGATGATATGAAAACCTTAGAAGGACTGCAAGAAAACCAAACCAACACCTTTAAATGAAAGGATAACATTTACAAATCTCTGCCAAGAGACTATATGCATTTGAAATGCAATGAGAATTTCAAAGCAAATATCAAGGAAGCTTCACTGAAACAGGAATACTTATCGTTAAAGGGTAAAACATGATGAAATATCCAACTACAAACATGCAGAAGGAATTAGTATTCAAATATAAATGGGCATTAATTGGAAGCACTTTAGTCGATTAGATATGCAATTTTCATAATTAAAAAGATTAGTATGAGGAAATATTAATAAAGACTTTAAAGTGATGAAATTAGAGAACATTTATATCTTCAGTGAGAGAATCTGCAATGTATTCAGTTATGAAACAAATATTTCATTCTGATGAAAATTGCAAGGCAATAGGATCGACTGCTTCAAAATGCTGAGACAAATGGGCATTGAACTGTTTAACTGACACTGACAGCACAGCTTTAGGAAATACAATGTGCAGAACGATAAGCATTAGCCAAGTTTTAAATTTGTGAGATTGTTTTACCTTTCCCTTCTAAATGCGTGGAATAAATCTAATAAATATGCAAAATGTTTAAGCAATTTTGACCTCTGTTACTGCAGAGTGCAGTCATGACAGCTCTTCCGCATCATCAAACATATCGACATGGAAGTGACAGAACACCTCAGAAATTGGGTTCCAATCGCACTGTCGATTGGAACAATGTGAATCTACCAAGGAAGCCATCTCACACCACTTGGGCTTGACACAATGTCGATTAGCACTCAATTTTAATGCTAGCCAGCTTTTTAAGAAGCATTCAAGTGCCCCATTATTACAGGCACTTTTTTATCAAATGGATATTCATCCTATCAAAACATTAACAACTTACTTGAAGGCAACAGAATTCTAGATACATTTTTTAAATACAATTCCACAGCGTATTGCTGGTGAGCAGCATGTAAGCCAATTGATAGAATAGGAGCCTTTGTAGCTGCACATCACAGACTGTAAGTATTGGTTTGATTTTAATTATGCATTAAACCACATCAGGTACATTATATTATTAGTTTCCCTACAGTGTGGAAACAGGCCCTTCGGCCCAACAAGTCCACACCAACCTTCCGAAGAGCAATCCACCCAGACCCATTCCCCTATATTCGCCCCTGACTAATGCACCTAACACTACAGGCAATTTAGCATGGCCAATTCACCTAACCTGCACATCTTTGGACTGTAGGAGGAAACCGGAGCACCCGGAGGAAACCCACGCAAACACGGGGAGAATGTGCAAACTCCACACAGACAGTTGCCTGGGTTCCTGGCGTTGTGAGGCAGCACTGTAAGGCAGCAGTGCTAACCACTGAGCCACCGTGCCACCCTGAAAAGCCCATTATGAATGTTGATAATGACTAGATCAGTGTGATGGCTGTGTGATCGATAGAGTAATCTCTTTTCAACTTGTCAAATTCTTTTAACAACATCAAATGAATGCCCAGAAGTTTCACAGGAACAATGAATGAATTGAGTAGGAGGCCCAAAGAAAGCCCAGAGCCCTGTTATGTTGCTGCCCAAAGATAAACAATCCTCTTCCTATTTCCATGAAGAATTATCTATCTTTTGTACGGCCACCTGCATTCCCAATCCCAATGGGGATACCTTGCAGCAGACCTAAGTGTGCCAATTTCATGAAGTAAGCCTTAAAATCAGTGCAGGATCGCTATTCAACTCAACTTTGAGATTTATTTTCAGTTGAGGGTAGATAGGTGGACATCTTGGCCTCTCTGGGCCTATTGCAGCAGGTATATTACAAAGACTAGGACATTAGCATGATGTTTATGTAGCTTTACGATTTCTCTATTTGTTCAGGAAATGCAGATATCACTGGCAAGCCCAACATGTGCTGCCCATTCCTAATTTCCCATAAGGCCAGTTGACATGGAAATAACGGGTCAATCACTTTGAATGAGTAATCCAGCTAAACAGTCCAAGGAGTAGACTATGTTGGCAATCTGAATTCTTTTGTTAAAATGTGAAAATAGAAAGCCAAGATCAGTAAAAGTGGCAATCAATATATTAGATTGTCTTAAAAGCCCCTTACTTGTTCATTAATGTCATCAAGGTAAGGAAATCCATGGTAGTTCCACAGTCTGACCTATCTGTGAATTGAGTCCCAAACCATGTGATTGACTCCTAACTGCCTCTCGATTTTGCTAACAAGCCAATTAGTTGTACCAAAGCTGCTGACATGACTTCAGGAAGAGGTCTACAACCATCAACTGGACTCTTGAGGCAAGTGGTAGTGTCCCTATCTCTGAGCTAGGAAATTCAAATCCCACCTGCTCCTCACCTGAACTGTTGATTAGAAATATCTACATTCATCTGCTTTGGGAAATGAGGGATGGACAATTAATGCTGGCCTTGCCTGTGAGGCCACTGTCTTGAAAGTGAACAATATAGAAACAGTTTTCCAGAACTACATTTCCTGTATCATTTCCTGACCAGTCCTAGCCATTAGTCCAAGGTGGAGGAGCACGTTACTGGCAAGACTTGAATTGTCAGACTTTTCCATCACCTTGACTACTACAGGTGTATTGCAGATTTAAAAAGTCACTGATTATTCATAATGTTGGACTGAGCAAAGGAGACATACTGTTTTACTAAGCAATCAGAATATTTTGCACATTGTATAAATTTTAACAATATTGTAACTCAAGGTGACAATTTCCAAATGCCAAGACAGGCACAATCAGGGTCTGATGTCAGCCACCTGACTGGTAACCAGAGGTGCAGACTAATGTTCTGAAGACACATACTGAGGAAATATAAATAAAGCGTAGCTTTACATTTTGCTTTCTTTTGTTCCAATCCCTCTGTGACCTCATCTTCCCTGTACAATCTCTGTAACCTCATCTTGCCTTAAACTCTCTAGGTACTCTATATGCCTCCAGTTGTGACCTCTGGTTCCTCCCTGCTTTTTTTTTTGACACAATATTTGAGGCCATATTCTTAGCTATCCAAGCAAGTTACTGAGTTCTCTCCCTCTTCCACCCTTCTTTCTCTCTAGCTCTCTCTTCTCTCACTCTATTGCTCAGCCTCCTCAAAACTTATCAATCACCTTGACCAAGCTTCTGTTCACTTGTCCAAATATTTCCTTTGTGTATAATTACATTTCTTGGTAGTGCCTGAGGATATTTCAAGTACTGCTAGGTAAGGCAATTTTTTTTTGTTTTAACATAGAACCAACCTAAATTATTATTCTGGTGTGTAGTCTTCAATGACTTTCCCTCAACTTGGCAATCGATCCTCTGAATGCCAGCAAGGATGGCAACATCATTGCAATAGAAGCAGTGAAAAAGTTTTATTATGAATTTCAATCTTTGCATCTATTATGAGCAATAATATTTCAGAGCAGCGGTAAATCGTGAAGTTGACAGAAGTAATAAATTGCTCAAGCTTCACTATCAATGTTTATGGTAATATGAACTGATGCAGTGGATTTGTAATACAATCAAGTATTGTGTTAATCCATATTTATTTCAATGACTATTAATAGAATAGAGCAAAACTGACACAGGATGTTAGCTGCTGATTTACAGTAAGTAAACAGAGTTAAATTCAGAATATTATTAAACGAGATTTAAAGATCTGTTTTTGTGCTTTAGGGATTTTGTCTACACTTGTGTTGAATCTTCAATAAAAATAGAGGCCTTGATAGCCTTGCTATTAGATGCCTATGCACATTATATAATTATAGTTATATTAATTAACCTGTTCAGGCATGTAATGGAGCAGTTGGGACATATACCCAGATCTCCCGGCCCAGAAGAATGGGTACTAATTCTGCACCATAAGAACCTCAGTGTGCATTTAAAACATTAAATGGCCCACACCAATCCATCCACCATTGCCGATCACTGGCATTCTGAGACAATTTATCATAGACTCGTAGAAACAATTGCAGAAAACAGGGAAACTCGCCTAGCCATACCAACTTGTACAACAGCAGTTTAGCCACTCTGCCTCTCCCTTGTATTCACCATCCTCAAATACACTGCTTCCACCTGGTGAACATGCATTCGTACTCTCACACTTTCCTCATTGCAGTAGCAGAGAACACGGGACACAAGGGAATGGCAAAGAAATAGAAGTTGACTTCGACAGATTTCCCAGCTCACAAGTGCAAGGGAATACACACCAGAGACCAGTGGAGTTTCATGTCATTGAGCCCTTGGAGATGAGGATCTACCAGATTCTGAGTGGTGTTGTAGAGCACACCAATGTGAGTGACTCACCTGGCACATTAAGCATGGTCATAATAATATCGCCCTTGGCCATACAGTCATCTACACCGGTATGTTCTCCACCACAGTGGTAGCACTATAATGCAACAGCGCTAACCGGAAGGATAATGGTGAAAGAGTCCATCATTATTCTGAAGAAGGGTCACTGGACTTGAAACATTAACTCTGCTTTCTCTCCATAGATGCTGCTAGGCCTGTTGAGTTTCTTTAGCGAGGATATGCAGTTCTTTATTTTATTTATTATCAAAAGCATTTCCATTTCTCACAGATAGACAGCACCTCTCCCCCATTGTGACCCTAATATGCTATCATATCACCCATGGCCACATCTGTCCCTGCATAGACACATGTGAACCAATGGCTTCTCAAGGACCATCTCAGGGGTAATTTCAATAAAATAAGCTCTAATTTACCATTCACTATTTATAGAATCACTTAGCACTTGTTGAACATAGTGTTAAAGAACTACAGCACAATTTACACTTACCAATTTATCAAAGGCCTATTTGGCCTAGCATAATTGTACTGGATCTCTGAGCTAATTAGCCCCGCTGCCATATCCTGTTCTCAGACAAATTTAATGCTTTCTTTTTCATGTTCAGCTAAATGGTTTTAAAAATTAACATGGAGCTTTCTCCCCACACCCACCACGCTATTTCTGACCTATTATTGCACATTATAATATACATATATGGCTATATAATTTTACGTTTACAGATATAAATAAGTATGAGGCGAGGTCAATTGAAGATGTCAAAGATTTGGGTAAGACAAGGATGTTAATAGTTACAGTACCAGGATGAGTGGATGGAGTTAAGATACAGATCAGCCCATGATCTAATTGCACAGACTTGCAGAGATGAATGATTTTCTCCATTTCCTACATTTCTTTCTACTTTTCTGAATAATAAAGGAATTGGCCATTTTGTGTGTAAAAATGCTAAAGATCTGCTTCAGACAAAATAAAACACAGCCTGCCTAACCATGACCTCCGCAAGTCAGGCTCACAGAACTCTTCTTGTCTTTAATCCCAGGAGTTAACTATAAAAATGTTGTCAGTGAACTTCATCAAAACCCTGAAATGTTGCTCTTTGATTAGAGGGTTAACCAGAATGAAAAAGATCAATAGAACTCAGCGAAAAATTTATTTTGTTCAGAATTTTCTTTTCCAGAGAGCATTACAATTCTCTTAGTGTACCTAATAATCCATATGGCACTTACAGGCTGTTTGATTTCAGTTATTCTAAATGTTATTTACTCAGCTCCATGGTATAAGTGACATTTCTTGGAGGACATCTCTGCAGAACTGCCAATCTTCATCATTATTCAGTTACTTTGAGTTGTTACTACCAGCTCAAATCCCTAAGATGGTGATGAGCTCATTACATTTTAGTTCAGACTGCTCAAATAGTTCATACCTTGCTTAACGTTGAAAATAGTCCAAATCTGAAAACTAACGAATGCCACATTAACAACAAAATATGGAGTATTTGTATCTTAAAAATATTCACAGATAGCATGCTTATTTAATCATCAAACTTTAATAATGAGGTGACATTTTGCCACTTGCACCCTTTCACCCTTGAGAATGAGTCATCAAAGCCTTTCTCCTGATTATGAAGCAAAGGCAGTTGCACAATGTTCTAAATATTGTTTGACTTTAATTCAAAGCTGCTCCAGAACATTTCAGAAATCAGAGTACATACAAACAATATCAATTAAGGATGTTCTGATGATTGTCCTTCAGTTGTGGTTCAGCAGTTTTATACATAGACGCAACAGATTTTACAATGATGAAATCCTGTTCTATGGTTTTAATGTTTTACAGACGAGTTTAAAATGGCTTTCACATAGAATTAGGTATCCTTGGGAGCAATTTGTTGCTACTTAATTGAGGAGGCTTGTACAAAAAATCTGAGTGCAAGATTATAATTTAATCAAAATCCTAATATTACTATAAATGAAAATGGAACGGTGTTGGCTCATTCTTGAAAAAAAAATTGATCATATTGTTTTTAAAAAAATGTGTTAAAAGGGATTAAGAGTACTGTTTCAACGCTTTCAGACTGAAGAAAATATTCATGTAACAGCCTTTCACAACCTTAGTCGCTTCCAAGATTTCTGCACCACTGACGTTAGGTGTGTTACTGGTCGATTCAAACACCACTTACAATATGTGATCACAAAGGATGGCATGAAAAATCAAATATTTCTCATCTCATTTTGTTCTGTATGATCATATTGGTGGATTGGTTACCTGACATTTTCTGGGTCTATTCTGTAATATTCAGAAGTTAATTTTATCCTTCTGTCCATATCACCTGGCTGACCTCACAGCACAGGTGATTAGGAAGAATTGGTAACATCGAAGACCACGATGGGCCTGAAAATCCATGGGGTAAAAACAATGACTGCAGATGCTGGAAACCAGATTCTGGGTCAGTGGTGCTGGAAGAGCACAGCAATTCAGGCAGCATCCGAGGTCAGGCAAAATTGACGTTTCGGGCAAAAGCCCTTCATCAGGAATAAAGGCAGAGAGCCTGAAGCGTGGAGAGATAAGCTGGAGGAGACCGCATCGGGAGCAACGGATACAATAGATGATATTAGTGGATGTGCAGGTAAAACTTTGATGCATGTGGAAAGCTCCTTTGGGGCCTTGGATAGAGGTGAGGGAGAAGGTGTGGGCGCAGGTTTTACAGTTCCTGCGGTGGCAGGGGAAAGTGCCAGGATGGGAGGGCGAGTCGTAGGGGGGCGTGGACCTGACCAGGTAGTCACGGAGGGAACGGTCTTTGCGGAAGGCGGAGAGGGGTGGGGAGGGAAATATATCCCTGGTGGTGGGGTCTGTTTGGAGGTGGCGGAAATGTCGGCGGATGATTTGGTTTATGCGAAGGTTGGTAGGGTGGAAGGTGAGCACCAGGGGCGTTCTGTCCTTGTTGCGGTTGGAGGGATTGGGTCTGAGGGCGGAGGTGCGGGATGTGGATGAGATGCGTTGGAGGGCATCTTTGACCACGTGGGAAGGGAAATTGCGGTCTCTAAAGAAGGAGGCCATCTGCTCTACATTGGGGAGACTGGGCGCCTCCTAGCAGAGCGCTTTAGGGAACATCTCCGAGACACCCGCACCAATCAACCAAATCGCCCCGTGGCTCAACATTTCAACTCCCCCTCCCACTCTGCCGAGGATATGGAGGTGCTGGGCCTCCTCCACCGCCGCTCCCTCACCACCAGACGCCTGGAGGAAGAACGCCTCATCTTCCGCCTCGGAACACTTCAACCCCAGGGCATCAATGTGGATTTCAACAGTTTCCTCATTTCCCCTTCCCCCACCTCATCCTAGCTTCTAACCTCCAGCAACTCGATCCCCTGACCTGTCCGGACTTGTCCGACCTGCCCAGCTCCTTTTCCACCTATCCACTCCACCCTCTCCTCCCTGACCTATCACCTTCATCTCCTTCCCCACTGACCTATTGTACTCTATGCCACTCTCTCCCCACCCCCACCCTCCTCTAGCTTATCTCTCCATGCTTCAGGCTCTCTGCCTTTATTCCTGATGAAGGGCTTTTGCCCGAAACGTCGATTTTGCCTGTCCTCGGATGCTGCCTGAATTGCTGTGCTCTTCCAGCACCACTGAAAATCCATGGGATTGACACTTCAAAATGTGTCAGCTGGAGAGCTGAGCACTGACCTTCTTAATGGCTGAGGGGTAAAGTGAGGTGGGGGAATTTCACTTCATTTAGAAGGGGACTGAAAAACAAGTCCAAACATTTTCCAACTTCAGTGCCTGGGCCAAAATCCAATCCTCTGCCCTCAGGTTAAATCCGACACACCCTAGGCAGGAAGTTTGGTACATCTGCCCTTGCACAGCACATTGACTCCCTACTGTCCTGACAGACCAAGGAAGAGGATACCCCTTGCCTAGGAACCCACTTCCCTCTTCCAAGTTCTCTGATGCCAGTATCCCTACCCTAAGGCCCATCAGATATTGATAGGAAATGCAAGGAGTAGTGTGAAACAAGATGGGACAATGATGTTAAAATGCAGGAAAATACACAATAATTGCCAATTCCCTAATTCGAGAAAAATGTCTATTCAGGGTCATGAGTTTCTGCTGCATGCCTTCATGTGGCGGATCAGACCAACTGTTGATCTTTGAGCATTGGAGCAAGATGTTGCATGGAGTAGTGGAATCCAGGGGGTGAGATTTGCATCTTACTCTTTCCCACCCTATTGCCACTCTGCTCTAAGGCATGGTGAAAAAAAAGCTTGAATCCTGGTTGTGCTTAATGGACAAGTTGTCATCATTCTGAACAATTGGTAGTGAGCGATTAATTCCTGTCATTAATATGAATGCTATCATGTTTCAAGGAAAGCTTCACAGGGTCCTTTAAACATTTCCTCCCTTAGAACATTGGCCACTTAAGAATTGGAAGAATAGAATCTGTCAGATGAAACACTTTTCGGCTGTCCAGGTGCTGTCTCCAGCCCGTCAATGTTGATTTTATGGCCTGAATAAGTATGGAGCTGGTTTTTAAGGAAGGCACCAGTTGCTCGGCAGTACTTGCATTATAGAACATGGAACATAGAACATTACAGTGCAGTACAGGCCCTTCAGCCCTCGATATTGCGCCAACCTGTGAAACTGATCTGAAGCCCATTTAACCTACACTATTCCATTATCATCCATATCTTTATGCAATGACCATTTAAATGCCCTTAAAAGTTGGCAAGTCTACTACTGTTGCAGGCAGAGCATTCCATGCCCTTACTACTCTCTGAGTAAAGAACCTACCTCCGACGTCTGTCCTATATCTATTACCCCTCAGTTTAAAGCTCTACCCCTCATGCTAGCCATCACCATCTGAGCAAAAAGGCTGTCACTGTGCACCCTATCTAATTCTCTGGTCTTGCATTGAATCAGGAGGATGTGGGAGATGTATTGCTGATAGAATTTCTCTAGCATAGTGTCAGAGTTTAAGTCTCTGTGTAGTAGAGCAATGTGGTGTTGATCACTATTCAGTACACAAGGATTTTTGTTGACTTGCATTGTCAAATACTTGTCTCAGGTAGAAGTCTGAGCTGTTGGATCTCTTTGTCAATGCTGGTCATTTGCTCAAGGTGACTGCTAAGGTATGGGAAGTGCTCAACATACTCCAGAGTGTCTCCTTCAACATTTGGGCAGAGGTGGAGCATTTGACGGACCAGGTGCAGTTAGATATATGAGAAGACAGCATTCCAACAGCACAGGCTAACACTCAATGCAAATCCAGGAAATACAGGACATCTGTCAGATAAGGAAGGCTAGAAAGATCCAACACTGACTGTCAAGACATGAAGCTTATTTGAAGACATTAGGGCCCAGTATAGATCAAGGTCAAATGGACAAAACCCACTGGGCTCACAGGATTGTGTTTCCCTTCTTCAGGATCTGTCAACGTTGCAAAACATTTTGAGTAACTCCCGAACTGTGAACCCACGCTGGCAACCGATATTCTGCAGGTTAACCTCAGTACTCTGTGATGGCAAATAAAGGTAAAACACCTTCACTGGTCAAACTGATAAATAGCAATAATCATGTGGCTGTAACAGTATTCCTTCTGGAAAACTGTGCACTCATCTTCTGGATTTTGCAAGGAGAGAGATATCCCACACTGCCTGGACTTCAGGAATGTGACAATTGTAACTAACTTCAAGAAGGGAAATAAAAAAAGGCTGGATAGGCTGGGATCCTTTTCACTGGAGCATAGGAAGTTGAGAGTGATCTTACAGAAGTTCATAACATCATGAGGGGTATAGATAGAGTTAATGGTTGTTGTCTGTTCCTTAGGGAGGGGATTTCAAGACGAGGGACGCTTTTAAAGGTGAGAGGAGTAATATTTTAAAAAGATGTGAGAAAAACATTTTTTTACACAGAGGGTGATTAGCGAGTGGAATGAACATCCTCAGGAAGTGTTGGATGTGAGTAAAATTACAATGTTTAAAAGACATTTGGATAAGTACAAGAATAAGAATGTTTTGGAGGGATATGGGCCAGGAGCAGGCAGGTGGGGCTAGTTTAGCTTGGGAATATGTCAAGCACGGATTGGTTGGACCAAAAGGTCTGTTTCTGTGCCGTACAACTCTGAATCCATGGGAGTTACCAAGATATTTTCCTTGTGTCCATAACAGGGATAATTCTGACATGCATTTTGCTCAATTTCTACTTTCTATAGCTGTATGAACACATTATTTAAAATAATATGCTGATGAATTAATACAGAAAAATATAAATCATGGTAAGGATCCAAATTCTAGCACTTCTAAGCACCAGGTGTGCCTGATGAACTTGATGGGCACAGGCTCGAATTTTAACTCCTGGGCCAGGAACTCCAAGTTAGGACAATTCCTTACAAACCCAACATGGGATGGAATGGCCTGGAAATTTAGATTTTCATCCTTGATGGGTGGGTGGGGGGATTGTGGGGAGGATGCTTGGTATTGGTGGTGAGCTGGTTAAAATGGGAATTTCAACAATCACAGCCTGAAAGAACAAAGATTGGCCAGCCTCCATTAATGACCAGGCTACCCAAATTTAATTGAAGTGATATAGTTATGTAAAAAATGGAAAATTAAATTACTGTTGCGACTGACTGAGAGATGTTGAAAAAATGGGGGTTCGATACTTTCTCCTACCACCACCCCTTTCCTCACTTGGTCATAACAAGTGAAAGGGCTAGTTTGACATGTTAATGATTCTCCTCTCTCAGCAAGTAGGACCACGAGAGCTGAGTACAATTATTAATGGCTCAAATAATTTATAATGTTAACTGCCCTCTATAGGACGTTATTTATGAAGCACCTTTCCCAATAATGTCAAGGTGACAACATAAATCTGTGACATATTTCATGCAAATTTGCAAAAAAAAGGTTTAAATCACATAGCAGCAAAGAAATTGGCCATGCAGATTGAAAACCCGCTGGTTTGATTCCCAACCTCTATTGAATTGCCTTCATCCAGGCAACAGTGGAATGCCACAAATGACTCTTAGAGCCAGAATATAATGAATCTGCATGATGCTTTTGGTGCGGTGGTAGAGTCCGTACCTCTTAGCCAAGAGGCCTGGATCCAAGTCCTACCTGCTCCAGAGGTGTGTCGTAATATCTCTGAACAGGCTATTTAGAAAAGATCTAGAATGAATCCAGAAATTTCATGTGAAAGGACAGAGTGCAAGTGTGGACTCTGAGTGAGTATTTAAACCAGTTCAGATATTCTGCTTCAGTGTGGCCCACTGGCACTCAACATTCAGCTACAGACCTTCAGAAGCTGCCAGAAATTTGGTGTGCCTCTAGTTAAACCCTCTGAAGATGACAGAAGCCTAAAGATCATAAAATTAAAGAAAGATTGTTTGTGTAAAGAAAAGCTTGGTGCAATGGAAGTGCCCTATGTTAGAAATAAGATAGGTTCAATTGGTCGCATAATTCTTGTCAGGGGTGTTTTTTTTAAATGGTACATGTTTGAGCATTGCCTAACAAAAACATATTTCCGATGCAGTATTAACACTTTCCCAATGGTGTTACCATCAAGCTAAAAGGATGTTTGGCCTTTTACACAAATGTATAATGTGTATGGGCTTCAGTAATGGTATGATGTTAGCAGGGGCAGGAACACATGTGATGGATCCTGATGCTACTGTTGGCTTAGACACCCGCACCCCCCATCCTCCCCACCCCAAGCCCCGTCTCCCAAGCTGACCCAAACTCCACGGACCCCAGTTACTTAGTCTTTTTCATTCTTATCCAGGCCTTGGATCTTAGGTATGCAGCCCATACACCCCAGACACTGGCTGATTGTACCAAGCAGCAATAAGCGAGGTACTGACTGTACCCAACCAGCCAGTGCTTACAAACTCATAACTCAATATTAGATTTATATGGGTGGACATTTACTGCACAATCCTTTGAGTTCAAAGCATTATGCTGACAATCACTTTAGAACTGTAAGTCAGACTCACATTGTTACATATTTGTGTGTACTGAAACCTTGTATTTTATTACATGCCTATGTTCTTTGTAACAGAAAAACAAACATGTACACAGACATTGCCTGTTTCAACTCAACATAATAGGTAATAGCCATTTTCTGTTTCATGTGTAAAGCAATGCCTCAAGCAATCAGAGTCAAACTGCCTAGTTTAAAACTTTTTAAAAGCCTGCCAATTAACTGTCAATCATCAAGTGGAGCAATCTCCATGGAAAAGCCTTTACCAATCAGATCCACTAGCCAACAAATCAACATACACTTCTCAAAGAGTAAATCTTGATAGAAAACAGTGTAGTGAGTCATTCTCTTCAACTGGAGTCAAAATGACCAGGTACAGTGTGTTTTATTATGAACACAAGCTTTTGCAAAACCATAATGTTGTACACTAGCAGAAATTTAAGTCCAGAGGAACCATTCAGTGGTGTTACAGCAATCATGCCACTGTAGCCTCATAAAGCAGGAGGAGGCCATTCATCACATTGTGCCTAAGCTAGAACTTTGAAGGAGTTATCCAATTACATCTAATCCCCTTCTTCTGCCCATAACCCTGCTATTCTTCTTCCTTTTCAATGCGATTTTCCTTTGAATACTACCCGTGATTATTAGTCTCGAATGTGCTTCCACTACCTTTTCAGACAGTTCATTCCAGATCATGTCAACTTTCTACTTAAAAAAAAATCCTGTTACTGAATGAAGATTAGAATAATTTACTAAAGGAACATTTTTATTAATGTCTGGTACGAAGGTCACAAATGATAATGATAGTTATGCTTTGATTCAATTCAGCTTTAATTATTTCAATGAGAAAACTTTGTTGACTATGTTCATAAGAATCTTACACCATGATTCACAGAAGAAATTAATTGAAAAATTGATTAATCTCATTGTAATAGTTTTCTTATGATCACAGCCACAAATAGCATATGAGATGCTGTTTGATTTGAAAGCATTCTATTCTTCATCCCTGATCTAAGCTTGAAAGAAGAAAACACTTTGCTTATGAAAAGCTGAACACTTTAATGCAAAATATTTGTAGCACCGTCTGTTTGCTGTCAAAATGAATTACTGATTACGGTAAAGTCTGACACATAAGTCATGCAGCTTTCTCTGTGATGTTCTTGGCAAACTAGTTGAATACATCAAGATTTGACTGCATTATTCTACTTGACTAACTTGATTGCTCTATCAGAAATTGCAGCACAGAGCTGAATACTAGGCAGAAGGATTGAAGCTTGTAAAATCCTGATGACATAAAGCCTTTCTATCAAGATTATGACAGAAGAAAGTAAAGCCTAGATTGGATGTATTTATGGCAATGCAAATAGCAGACGACAGTTGTATGATTCAGAGCACCATTAGGGGCAGTGGTGGTCCTTTTCTTTCTATTCATTCACGGATTGTGGACTTTATTGATTCGTCTACCATTTATTGCCCATCTCCGATAGATCTTGAAAAGGTAGAGAGTGAACTGCCTTCTTGAAGCACCGCAGTCCATATAGAGTAGGTACACTCACAGTACTATTTGGAAGGGAGTTCTGAAATGTTTTATTCAGTGACATTGAAGGATGTGTGATTTAGTTCTAAGTCAGGATGGTATATGACTCAGAAGGGATTTCATTGGTGGTGGTATTCCCATGCACCTGCTGCTATTCTCCTTCTAGTGATAGAGATCAAAGGTTTGGAAGGAGCTGTTGAAGGTGCCTTGGTGAGTTGCCGCAATGCATCTTGTAGATGGCACTGCTGTTACTGGCATTGGTAGTGGAGAGCGCGAATGTTGAAGGTGGTGGATAGGGTGCGAACAAGGAAGCTGTTTTGTCTTGGATGTTGTCAAATTTCTTGAGTATTGTTGGAACAGGACTCACCCAGGAAAGTATTCTATCATATTTCTGACTTGTATCTTATGGACTTTGGTCAGCTCTGAGAAGACAGAAGAATTTCTACTTTCTGACCGGTTCCTGCAGTCACAGTTTTTATTTGGTTGGTTCAGTTCAGTTTCTGGTAAATGGTCATTCCCAGGATGTTCAGTGACGGTAGCACCATTGATTGTCAAGGGAAGATGGTGTGATTCTCTTTTGTTGAAGATGGCCATTGCCATGCACTTCTGTGGAGTGAATGTTACTTGTCCCTTATTAGCCAAAGCCTGAATGGTTCTTGCTGCCTGTTAGCATTCTGTATCTGAGGAGTCATGTTTGGTACTGAGCATTGTACAATCACCAGCAAGTATCCCCATTTCTGAATTTACAATGGAAGAAGAATCATTGTTAAGCAGTGGACACTACCCTGAGTAACTCTGTAATAATGTGCCAGAAATTAGATAAAAGCCCCCCAAAAAAATACCATCTTTATTTGTATTGGCTATGACTCCAACCAATAGATAGTTTTCTCCGGATTCCTATCGACCCTATTTTTCGAGGGTGCTTGATGCCACATTGGGTCAAATGCTGCCTTGATGATAAGGGCAGTTACTTTCACCTCATCTTTGAAGTTCAATTTTTTATTTCCATGTTTGGACCATGGCTGTAACAGGGTCAAGACTGTAATGAGTGACCCTGGAGGAACCCAAATTGAGCACCCTGGACCCTTATTGTGGAGTAAGTGCTGTGTCATTGCACAGACATCTATGTTTTTTGTCTCATCATACGTATCAAACTGGAAATGCTTAGACAAATTTAAGGAACTCTCAAAATATCAACTTCTGCAACTGATTTGGTTTAATGTTAACCCTAAAATTCTGCACTTCTTTCAGCATTTCTGGGATCCAAGATAAAGAACAACAACTTGACTAGCCACCAAACTGGAATACATCTGTGACATTTTCCACTATCAAAGTTGTTAATTTTTCCAAAGCACTTTGGTCATTCTTTCTCAATGCTCAACCAAGTCCCAAGATATTTCTTTTAATGTAATTGAAATGATGGACAACCATGCTAAAGTTCTGTACTTCTTGAGTTTACATTCAAAGGGGTAAGTTAGAATTGGAAGTGGAAAGCTCAGTGGGAGACAAATCAGCCAAGACAGAACTAAGAAGTAAAGAGCCTGAAAACTGCTGTAAGTTAATCTGCATCAATTCTTCTTGTCCATTGTGCTACATTCCTTTATAAACTTACAAATTTCCTGAACGATGTCCTGGAATTCATCATTCAATTCACAATGAGTTCAAGGGGTGTAGAGTTTCTCTATGATAAATAATGTATATGGATCTTCACATCCTCCATTTGGTAAAGGCTGATATTATTGCAGGTAGAGCTTCATATTATTACATACCTTAATCTCATTCTGCACTATCTTCTCTCGTATTGCAGCTTTATTGTTTCTACTGTGCTTGTTTCTACACCCTCAGAATAATGACAAAAACTAGATACAAATTACTTTTTCTCCATTGGGTTTTAGATGATATATTGAAAACAATAATAAATGTCCTGCAGAGGACTGTCAACAATTATATCCATAGTCTTGATGATATTTATCAACCACAAGATATTTGACTGTATTAGCAAAACTGCTCAATTGAATCACTGCTTGGCTTCACTTCTCGACAATTACCCTACATTTATTGTTGACTTGTTCTATACTGAAAATAAATAAGTAGAATACTAAATGAGCTCTCACATATTCGATCTTGAACTAACGCTATATAATGTAACAAAAAATAACTTTAAAAATAGAAGACACTTTCAATTTTGCTGTTGTAAATAATAAGAAATGAAAGTACTTTCAATCATTTTTATTCCTTATTGTAATGAGAATTTATGAACCTTGTGACAGCTCATTTAGACTCTGAGTTTATTTCAGTTTTCTAGGCTAATGAAGTTCAAGTTCCTTTTCAATATTAAACATTAGGAGGTTAAAAAGGACTGGTATCAGTAGCAACAATACCATTGTGTCAGTGAAAGAAAATCTAACTGGTTCCCTCAAATCCTTGTGGGAAAGAAACCAGCTTACCAAACCACCAAATCGATACATGACAATGATGGAACACATCAGTGTAGTTGACTCTTCCACCCCCTTCTAAAGCTTAGCAAGGTCTAGCAAGCGATGCATTTATATCAGACACAGAACAACTAGGGAAGCCCATGTCAAATGAATTTCAATGAAAAAAAACAGCAGTTGCTCTCCCTATGTCCAAGTTGTTGCTTTTTTTTGTTTGTTTTCTTCATTTTGGAAGTTATCCATCAATATTTTGATAGTGTTAACTCCAACCCAATCCCAATACCACTTAAATTTCCAATCTAGAAGGAGAAATTGAGCTGTTGTCCTACCATTCTGTGTGAAATTGGTATAAGAGCAAAGTTGTGCTTTTTCTCAGCGATTGTAAATACATGCTTGAGTCTTTAATCTTATACAGTGTCACTGGATTCATGTAAAAACAGACTTGTAACAACAGTACAGCTTTATTTAAAACATTCAGCAGAACCTGTAATATATACAATACAGTAGCTTCTGCCTATGAAATGGTCTCAACTTTGACCAAATCTCTATTACTATTATGCAAATATTAGTGCATTCACCTTGGTTCTCAACATTTGCAGATTTAGTGAACCATTATTAAAACTAAAATATCAAGATACACCGAGGATTCAGCTGAAATCGCCATGTGTCCAACAGCTGACTGGAAACAGTATGGATGGCTGATAAATAGAGACTTCTATCTACAATGAATGATAGGTCTTTCTTCAAAATAAGGTGATTATGACTAAATAAGTACCCACTTAATACCAAGAAGCACCGAACATAAATAAAGTTGTTTCCTGGATATGTGAGAACATTTCTACACACTCTTCACAGAGCATTGTTGTTTACAGAGAATCTTGCATAATTGTTTACTAAGAGTCTTGCATAATTGAAACCCAGGCAGCAGCATCAGTCTGTGCTCAGCTAGGGATGCCTCATATTACATAAGTAGAATAGAGAAAATCTCTTGCTTTAGAAGGCATTACATGTCAATGTTAATGTAAAACAAGGCTGTCATCCTATTATGTTGATCCGCAATATCTCAGACCTCTTTGCAATTTATTTTTTCCCATGTAAGTCTTTAAAGCATTGAGGTCATGTTTTGTTTTCTAAACACAACACAAACCAACAGTGCAGGCTATATTAGTTAGCCGTTGAAAATGAGCTCAAGGCTTGAGATATGTGATTAACACTCATCCATCGATGGCAATACAGACGGCATGTCAACTTCGGAATATCTCCTCTTTTCAATGACTTCTACATCCAGCTAGCCTAGTGATGTCATTCCTAGATTGGATCAATTAATATCAGGAGCTGGTAGCATTTTTTAAAGCTAGCCTGCATCTCCTAATGAAGAGGTGACAAGTGGTTGGAGTAGCTGCAGGAAATGAACCTGATCAATGGAAGAATGAATAATGACAATTTCGGACAAAGGGGGCTCCACGGTCTTCAGACACTGCACTGGAACCTTTGTTAGAGAAGAGTCAGTGGGGTGGGGGGGGGGGGGGGGGGAAGGAGAGAATTCCTGTATCTACGGGGGACTGAGAGGCAATTTTGGGGTACACTGAGAAGACAGTGGAAAGACATAGATGTGAAGGTCAATATCAAGAACTAAGACCTGAGGACATCGACATGGTGCCACTAAAAGATCAATAACACCACTTGAAATGTCAAAGTCATCATCAAATGCCATATCCCTCTGTTTGCGTCACTTGCTGAGGTGCTGCACAATGCAGCACACCTCCATTCCTCATGTCCCAACAATCTTTATCGATTAGGCCTCTTATCTAACCTTCACATGCTTCAGCTCTTTGTCACGTACTTATCACTGCCGTCAGTCTCACGCCAACATCGCAGAGCTTGTATTCACTGCCTGGTGCTCATCCATGACAACCACATCATTCAAACAGATTGCATAAAACAAAACTGTGATGATGAAGAAATGGCATGATCACTTGATTTCACACTTGCAGTTCAGACATTGGCTTCGAGTGTATCTTTTAAGCTAGGTTAAAGATAAGATTTGACTGTAGCTGGGCACTCAGTGTGAATGAGCTGCAGCCAGTGTAGAGGGCAACAACTGTGCAGAGCTTAACTTCTCCAGCTGGTGAGGCTACACATGGTTTCCATGGCAACAGATTCATAAAAAAGATTTTGATAGGATAACTGACAGACTATTGTTAATGGGAATGGAGAATTAAATGTCTGGTGCTTTGGGGAGCTTGGCAGAAAACCGGTCTACGTCAAGGAGCATGAAGGAGGAGACTGGGATCACCAGGGTCATGGGGTTTTGTTCAGGGTTTGAAGCCAGCCCTTTCCAGCATGATAGTGGTGGCCAAATCCAAACACACATTGGGTCACGTGACCAGAATGCTGTGACCAATGACCAGTGTCTCGGCTTTCATTGTCGTGTAAGCAGCAGCCACCCAAATTTGAGTTCTGCAATGGAAGCTCACACTGCTCTCATTCAAAGGTCACCTCAATGCTCTGCAAGCTTTCTGAATGTTGTGGATTGCAGTGTGCAAAGTAACTTGCAGAGTTGTTACAGTAGGACAGCCATGAGGCCTCCAGTACATTGTTCTGGTGAAGCCCCAGGAGACTCACCCCCATGGGGTCACACTCTCTGAAAGACAGCACCTGCCTGGCCACCAATGCTATCCCACATCAGGAAGCCAGCCTGTCCTCAGGTCTTAGTTCCAGATATTGACCTCCGCATCTATCTCTTTCTACTGTCTTCTCAGTATACTCCAAAACTGCCTCTATGTCCCCTGCAGATACAGGAATTCTCTCCTTCTCCCCTCTTCTCTATCAAAGCTCCACCAACACTGTCAGACATGTTGAGTTTCTCTAGCACTTTATGTTTGTATTTCAGATTTCCAGCATGTGCAGGATATTGTTTTTATCTGGCTAGAAAAGGGTTGTATTCTTCTCTTCTTAAAGAAAAGATACTTCTTCCTTTTCCTCTTCATGCTTCTGCCCCTGAACTGCTCATTGTACAATTGCTTGCAAGGGCTGTTCTCTCAATAATGGCAAGGTGTGA
Source organism: Chiloscyllium plagiosum (assembly GCF_037043375.1). Taxonomy (NCBI): domain Eukaryota; kingdom Metazoa; phylum Chordata; class Chondrichthyes; order Orectolobiformes; family Hemiscylliidae; genus Chiloscyllium; species Chiloscyllium plagiosum. The sequence goes on along the minus strand of NW_028270159.1, from coordinate 32,516,596 downwards.
ACTTCTGTCTTCTGCATAATGAACATTGATATCCAATCTGCTGAATACTCCTAGGTTCCTCTAAAACAGCCTAGACAGCAGGAGCATTGCTTTAGCAGGCTAGTCACGTGGCAGAATGTCTTCTATTTTATGCATGCTGCATATTTTGGCAATGGGAAGCGCTCCAGCTTCTGCAGTCAGATCATCGATGGATAGTCTTGCACAATAGCATTTGCTGTAGTGACTCTAAATGCCATAACCACAGGATAAGGGCATCATGACAGCTGGCTAGGCACTGTCCTATATGATTCTCTGGTTAGGAACCAGCTGGTCATTGATCAAGTGGAATTCCTTTCAGTTCCAGTATAGGGCAGAGCTGATGTATAGCACCTTCAAAGTGAAGTGTGTACAAGGTCAAGAGTGTGGTGCTGGGAAAGCACAGCCTGTCACAACCCCTGCATGTGCACCTCCAACATGGAGAAGCGCGCAATCTTGGTGATGCCTTGTGTTCTCTCCACCTGCCCAGCTTTACCAAGACAGAGTAAAATGTCCTCTGCGAATGGATAGAAAATTACAAAATATTAGAAGTATTGAGAGTACTATCCTAAAATGAGCCTGATGCATCAACGTTCTAGGCACGGTTGTCTTCACAGCCACTGGCAGTATTGTCATCGTTTTGCTCTTGCCTTTGCAATGTGGCTGCACAAAGTATGAGATTCCATGGAGGTCACCCTTACTGAAGCATTGATATCTTGTACATTGATCTCCATTGACGTTCAAGTACAGTCAGTGCTTTGGAAACATGCAGGGTGGATTTTTAATCTTAATGAGAGCCCTTCTACCTCTCTTCCCTCTTCTAGTAGCTTTGTCCTGTTCTACAGATGTCTGTTCATGCACCAAGTCATGCTCAATTGCAAGCCTCTGCCAGCTCGTCATTTGTTCTCCATCAGCCATGTTACACTCAATAGATAGCACTGCTTTGGACCAAAGGTACATGGAGGTCAGGTACTAAGAGAACATTGACATTTATACATCTGTGAGTGACAGAGCCAAGAAAAAGTTCTTTGACACCTGCGCTATCACTGTCTAAATTCTCAACAGCTGGAAATGAGCTGAGAAATCACCAAACACATATCAGATTGAAACAAAAGCTTGAAAACAATCAACTGGCTACGAACTTATAGGTAATTAATGTTCAGATTAAAAGTGCTGGCAGGGACCCTTGTTGATGCTGAATGCATGTTCAATTGTACTGTGCAACTTTACTAGGGACAATTAGCATTAGTTAGAATCATAGTCATAGAGATGTACAGCATGGAAACAGACCCTTCGGTCCAACCCGTCCACGCTGACCAGATATCCCAACCCAATCTAGTCCCACCTGCCAGCACCCGGCCCATATCCCTCCAAACCCTTCCTATTTGTATACCCATCTAAATGCCTCTTAAATGTTGCAATTGTACCAGCCTCCACTACATCCTCTGGCAGCTCATTCCATACACGTACCACCCTCTGTGTGAAAAAGTTGCCCCTTAGGTCTCTTTTATATCTTTGCCCTCTCACCCTAAACCTATGCCCTCTAGTTCTGGACTTCCCTACCCCAGGGAAAAGACTTTGCCTATTTACCCTATCCATGCCCCTCATAATTTTGTAAACCTCTATAAGATCACTCCTCAGCCTCCGACGCTCCAGAGAAAACAGCCCCAGGCTGTTCAGCCTCTCCATGTAGCTCAGATCCTCCAACCCTGGCAACATCCTTGTAAATCTTTTCTGAATCCTTTCAAGTTTCACAACATCTTTCCGATAGGAAGGAGACCAGAATTACATGCAATATTCCAACAATGGCCTAACCAATGTCCTGTACAGCTGCAACATGACCTCCCAACCCCTGTACTCAATACTCTGACCAATAAAGGAAAGCTTACCAAACGTCTTCTTCACTATCCTATCTACCTGCAACTCCACTTTCAAGGAGCTATGAACCTGCACTTCAAGGTCTCTTTGTTCAGCAACACTCCCTAGGACCTTACCATTAAGTGTATAAGTCCTGCTAAGATTTGCTTTCCCAAAATGCAGCACCCTCGCATTTATCTGAATTAAACTCCATCAGCCACTTATCACCCCATTAGCCCATCTGGTCAAGATCCTGTTGTAAGCTGAGGTAACCCTCTTCGCTGTCCACATTAGTTCTGCCGGTTCTAACTTGTTTCACTCCAGAAATTGGAGATATAATTTACATCTTTGTATAAGCATTTATTTACAATGCTACAAATGACAATGGTGTACATCCAACCAACAACCGTTATCACACCCCAGATACTGCAGATTGACAGATTGCTTTGCCACTTGTTAGCTGAGGAATGAATCAGTATCAAGTGGACAAAGAAGGTGCGATAATACAGAGCTGAGATTTCATGACTGTGATGCAAGTTTATAATGTATTGTTATTGTTTGGGAATGTGGTGTCAAAGTGGAGGTGAGTGGGATATTTTGGTTTTAATTTATGTGAAGGTGACTTATTTTGTAATGGTCAGAAACCTTTTTTTTTAATCTGGGACTTCAAAACAGCCTTTCCAAGACAGCAGATTTCTAAAGTTAAATGGCACGCAAGATACCTGGGAGCTAACTGCTGGGATGTTTTCTAAATGGAACTTTTATGACTGATAGAAAAGATAGATTGTGCAGGGCCACACGCAGATTGAGATTAATTCCAGCAGAAAGGCAGTTATTAGTTTGTGGAGATCTTTCGGCCATCAGATCTGGAAAGGTGTCTTACGCTGTGTTTGCAGCCTCAAAGCAATCAGACTCAGACTACAGTCAGTGGGTTAGTACAGTCAGCCTGTGCGTGTGAGGTCTGGGGAGAGACGGCAATGGAAAGAATCATTTTTGAAAACCACGCAGAAAGTTTTGATCTTTTTAATTCAGTAAGAAATTCTAAAGTGATGGCAGGAGCGATTTTTCACTGGGGTTGAGTCTCTGTGAGGGGTATTGTTTGGAAAAATTGAGTTTTTCCTTTTCCTGTTTATAATAAGACCTTTCAAAACTGTCAGTCAAATCATCATAAATGTTTTCCCTTTTGTGTGATAAAGTTATGTTCTGTTGTTAAAAGTATATTTTCTATGTCATGCTAATATGCTCAGTGACTAACCACCATGTTAAAACAACTAATTTGCAAAATAAATATTATGGGGTATCAAACTAGGTTTCACTGACTTCTCCAGTACACAATCCTTGATCCAAAATTCTGAAATCTGAAAAGCTCCAAGAACTGAAGTTTTCTCGTGAACTTTATTTTCTGTATAACAAGATTGTTTGGCGTGCGAACAGATGAGCCAACTCCACACCCACCTGACCAATGTCAGTCAGTTGTGACATGGTAGCGTGGCCCAGCACTGGCAGCAGCAATTGTGTCTCAGCACTCGTACTAGTCACACATGTGTCTGCTGTTAGAGCATTTTTATTTCACCGTGAAAATGTCATTTATTCCGAAATCTGAAAAATTCTGAAATCAGAGAAACAACTGGCCCCAAGGATTTCGGATAAAGGACTGTGTACCTGTATTAGCATAAACTGGGATTATAATATGAAAAAGAGGGGGGAAAATGGAAGGCAAGTCAAACAGTTAAATGTGCATCAGGATTTTAGCCATGGTTCCTTTTATTTCACATATTCTGGTGAGATTATAAAAAATAAAAAATCCTTATAAGTCAGTGCTTCATATTTTGAACTTCCATGCTGTGTCTTCAATCTGTACTTTATGAGGAATACTGTTTATCAAGTGCTGTGTAGCTGCTGCATAAAGGTATCACACAGAGGGAATTGTTCACAGCACAGTCAGTGCTATTAAACCACAGAAAATTCATACAAGGTACAAGGTATGATTTGTACACAAGGGGTGAACTTGCTGTCAATCAGGTAAGACCAAAATATACAAAACAAAAACAAAAAGATGTAGGGGAGAAGAACAGAAAGTCAGGACCTGTTTTACTATCTCAGGAACATCATAAAAATGCTTCAAGCACAATGCATAACATTTAAGTACAATGGCTTGCTCTTGATTGCAGTTGGTGCAAGCTCAAACTGGTGAACATCCGTCTGAATTTCACCCTCTCCCACTGCTGGGAGTGAAGGTAAGGGGACCTCATTAAAAATGCAACTTGTGGCCTTCCAGACCAGACATGTCTCCAATTCTACTCAGAGCTACGGAGGTTTCTGGTGGCCTGCACACCCTGCGGAAGACAGGCTGGAAGCTGCAGCTATGCAGACTGATATTGGGCAAGGAGATATACCTCCTGTATGGCCCCACTTATGCCCATCAAAGGCACTCTTAACAATTCTCCTACAGGTTATACTCTTCCTTTAACCTTTCCTCCAGAAACTGGTTTCTCAAGCCAAGCCTCTCCCTTAGCCCCCTTATACCCTCCCTTGGAGGCCTGCCAGCCATGCACATGCACCAGGAACTTAATGGGAGTCTGGCCTCCATACACTCCTCTTCTTCAGGACTGGCTTTAGCAGTCACCTCTTGAATCTGGCACTGCTGGGACAACAGAGCTGTCAGCCTATTCAATTGGCCAGCACCTGTCTTAAACTGCACGTCCTCCAAAAATAGGGACAGAAGTCTCCACGTTAGCCACAAGCACTAACTACCTGTGGAACAGCCAGTGTTTTTGTGAAGGCTTCTCCAAGATGTTCTAGTTGGGGCAGCTGAGAAACACAGCATCCTACAAATTCCAGTCCCATGGAGCTGGGCAGTTCACAACTTACAATGGTCTCTGATCTGGTATTGTTACATTACACCTAACAACAACAACTTGAATTTATGTAGCATGTCTAATGTAGTGCAAAAACACCCCAACATACTTCACAGGAGGTGTAAAGAGCAAAACGTGACAGTGAGTCTCATAAGACAATCTGAGGACAGAATACCAAATGCTTGGCTGCAAATTTTGTTTCCTGGAGTTTTTTAAAGGTAGGGAAAGGGGTAGCAAGTTGAAGAGGTTCAGTGAGGGAATTCCACAGGATCGGACCTAAATGTTTGAAGCTGAGCTGCCCATGGTGGTGAAATGTAAATCAGAGATGGACAAGAATTCAAAATTGTGTGTTACAGCAATCTCGGATGTTGTAAGAAATATTCTTGTTGTTTTTTTGTTGGTGTGCATAGCCTATTTATTTAAGTACTCTGCTTCTTTACATTATTTTGTGCAGCCATACCAATGTGGTCTTGTGCTTGGTCTTCTGGGTTGCTGCCCTGCTGAACGGCTTAGAGGAACATTGGATATCGATCTGGAGGAGATTGCAAAGATAGGGTTAATTAGGACCTTGGTTAGATGTGAAAACAAGAATGAGAATATTAAAAATCGAGGGATTACCAGGCTGAGAACCAATGTGCATCAATAGACATGAAGGTAAACAGCAATTGGTGTGAGTTGAGGTGCAAGCAGCATACTTTTGGATTAACTCAAGTTTAGGTAGCTTGGATGGTGTGGCTCTGATCTGTAGTGCTTTCAGAATAGCAAGTGCTAGAAGTAACAAGGTCATGAATAAAGGTTTCAGCAGCAGTTGACTCATTGACAGAACTACTCCACATCAACACAACAGTGACAGAATAATGAGACACCTGGTGACAGTGACAAGGCCATGAGTTTTGCAGTCTCAGATTTTATTTTTTTCAGTTACCATTTGGTTTGTTCTATTCTTTTTACTGGCAACTGCAATGCACTCAGTGTAACTAGTGTTGGAGGTGATTTGTCATGAAATCTATTGCATCATTTAAAACAGCAATTCTGACCCTTCTGCTGGCCTACACCCCAGAATGTCTGCTGAAAACTCATCGATAATGTTCCATTGTTGACATTTATTTTCGTAATTGAACATAATTCCACAGCAAAGAAGTCATTAACTTAAAATGGCCTGGAAAGCCAATGTAAACAAGCTTTGGGACTTCCTAGGCTCTACTGTAAATCGAGAATTAATATTTAAACAGCATAAATCAACAGTATCTCATTAAATCCATGGCTTTTAATAACTCAGTGTGCTTTTATATGGCTATGTCAAAATGCACACAGCAATATGTATTATTTCAAATATGCATAGTTACAACAAGAACAATAATCAGTAGACTTGTTGTTAAAACAATTGAACATATCATAGTTGCAGCTCTACATAGCATGAAGCTTTTCTGCAGTAGCTCAACCAACCTTTACGTTATTGATGAAAATGTGAAACTCTGGTCAGCAGCATTCTGTCAGCATTAAAATTGCCTGAGCATACGCAAATCTTGTTTGGACATTTTAATTCAGTAAAATAAGCCACGGCCAATCCTTTCCCATATCCTATTTGCTGCCGACGTAAGTATGTTAATTATTTCTCTTCTTGGATCTATCTTGCATTCTTTCATTCATAACTGAAAAATCAACTTGCATTTTGTGTACTACCTTCAGTGCAATTAAACATCCCCAACTTGTTCCACAGGACAGGTGATAAACAGGAAATTGTGAAGTGGACAGAGGTGACTCCTTGAAGTGTTAACTCTAGAGAAGCTTCTAAAAGAGGTAGGAGGATGAAGACTTTTGGAAGATAGGTTTAGCATTCAGGTTCATGCTGGTTATGGCTCTGCCTCTGATAGTCGATGGGTGGAAGTCAGGAGGATACAGGACCACCAGGGTCAGAGAATGCAGAGGAGGCATTTGGGACACAGGACTAAACAACACATTCTTTAAGCTTCCAGCAGTTCCATGGGACTTTTGTATATTTACTTAAACCCCTAGAAAAATATGTGCAGTTTCAGATTAATATTGTTTCTGAACTGTAGCATCACAAGCCAAAAAGACAAAGTTGGTCAAGAAAACATATTGACAAGAAGAATAATATGAGTAAATGAAGTAATTGAATGTAGAGTGACATCTTGAGTACAATGACCTGATGTTGCTTGAGGCAGAAGTGAAGTTGACAATATAGTTAGTTGTCAGCGACAGACATTCACCAGTGTGGCCAGCGATTTGATAATTATAGCCAAGGAGCTTTTGGTAAGTCGAGGTGACAATTTTTCAACTTGTTGGCCCTGATTATTCATGTACAAGATATTTTACTTTCTCTACACCTGAAGACAATATTTGAGCTTTAATTATTTATCCTGATAATTTTTGTTCTCTTCTTTTAAAAGTTTTTTTTTCTCAAATACACATTTAGCAAATGCTGAAAAATGTTGGAACATGGAGAAATAATAAATGGTATTTTACTATATTTGGAAATACATTAAATCTTGCCACTCTAGTGTATAGCCTGAGCCATCTATTGCTCTTGATCAACTACAGTAATACATACTGAAAGCCAGACTAAAATATAAGCCTCAAAGCCAAATCTTTTGACCTAGAGTCATAGAATCCCTACAGTTTGGAAGCAGGCAGTTCAGCCCATTGAATTACACCAACCATCCAAACAGCTTCCACCTAGACCACCCCTTTAGTATGGCCAATCTATCAATTGTGCACATCTTTGGACTGTGGGAGGAAACTGGAACACCCAGGGGAAACCGACGCAGACATGGGGAGAACACACGAACTCCACACAGACAGTGGACTGAGCCTGGAATCAAACCCATAGCCTTGGGGCTGTGAGGTAGCAGTGTTAACCACTAAGCCACCATGCCAACTCAACAGCTGTCCTTTTGACTTTAGCAGTTTGGTGTTGACCTAATGCTGTCTGTTCTGTTTTACTTTTGTTTACAGGAAAGTTGGCTGTTGATGCAATTACCTCCACATAGATAGACTTCCACTTTAAAAACAAATTTAGCCCCATGATTATCTGTCCAACCAATAAAATTGAATTTTTCTCAACTCCTCAAAAGTGATTTACTATGTGCTGCTATCTGCCATGGAAATAGCCTCATCTGAACTAAGTAGAAATGATTCCACAAAATAAAATGCAGTCACCTCCAACTATTCAGCAATCACTGGATACTAGCTGACAATCTTAACCAGACATCACAAGAAAAGTTTCATCTGGATGAGGAGAGCTTTCTGCTCCGAGGAATGGTCCATGAAGTTTATTATTCAATAGTAGACATTTAAGAGCAAGAATAAGCACCTCACTTCCAACAGCACTGCTACAAAATTGATCTCCAAGCAAAGTGATAAGAAATGCTAATCTTGTGAATCATTTCATAACAACAACTTGCATTTATAGAGTGCCATTAACATAGGAACATATCTCAAAATATTTCGCAGAAATATGACTAAACAGCAGGTCACATAAAGATGTCAGGATGGTTAAAGGTTTTGGTAAATGTTCGGTGCCTAAGTTGCCTTAAAGAAGGGCAGGATGGTAAAGGGTGGAAATGATTAGAGAGAGAATGACCTGAACAGCTGAAGACAGGAAGAGCACAGCGATCCTGGAGGGTTGTAGAGGAGACTTCAGAAATGGCGAGGGGCAGGGCACTGGAGGGATTGAAACAAATTTTACAAGATGGCATCGTCAGGGTTGGCCTTTCAGCAGAGGAGAGATGGATGAAGGGTGCTGGTTGGATATAGTTAGAAGAGTTTGAATGAGTTCAATTTGATAAACAGTGGAAGAGAAGATGCCAGTCAGGACTTTCGCACTAGTCAAGTCCTCTGTGACACCTCAGGAAGTTGACAATGTTAACGGCACAATATTGTTAAACGGTGCACAAGTGTGGCTTTTTCTTATCATTTTGGGTAATAAAGGCATGGATAAGGATTTCAACATCAGACGGACTGAAGCAGGGCAAAGTCAGGTGATGGTACGTCAATGGAGATATGCAGTATTAGTGATGCCATAGATATTTAACTATTAGTCATCGCTGGGTCAGATACCAGCTTCACACAGTTACCAAGGAGAAAGATGGCATTGAAGTCGAGGGGATGAAGTTTGTGGTCGAATAGTTGCCCTTTTCAAAGAATGGCAATAACCACATTTTACTTTATAAAGTGTTCCAATTAATTCCAGAATAGTTACATAGCTGACATCAAATCAAGACAGCTCAATTGTATGAGGTTGGGTGAAATGGCAGCTTCTTCAGTTACAAAGAGAACCTAAAGTAAGGGTTATTTTTTCACTGCTAAAATCTATCAGTAAATAAAATATAACAAATTCACAGAATCACTGATGAATTTTGTGCCTTTGTTGAGATTAATCTCTGCAGTCTACACTCTGAAATCTCTTGTACAAGCCAAGCTGCAACATTTGACCAGGCTTTAGTCAAGTGCATTTTGTCCTGGGGTTGTAAATCAATGCGGCAGCCTAGCGCACCACTGAATGAGTGACATTTAAAATGATGAACAGGTCAGTTGGTTAAAAGAGGTACCGTCATGCTTGTAAAGCTTTGTTTTGATGTATAGTCTGCTATTCTTCAACACCACCTAGTTACTCCATCTTAGGCCACGTCATTTCTTCAATACTTTCAGCAATTAAATATTTCTTCAATTTAAAAAATATATATAAATGACCATTCACTTGTAATTTTCTAACATGCCCCATAGAAATGCAAGCAGCTGCATACGAGACAGTAAGGTCAAATTACTGTTTGCAATATTGTAATGTTTTAGTAAATCTTGTCTCAAGATACTGCTTACAAGTTTGGTCATAATCAAATCAAACTTTGCATTTAGGGACAATATAGTACATATTCATCTATTTAGCAATATTCTTTCCAGTGGTTTAAAAACAAAAAGAGTCAGATATCAAATGGGGACAAATAGCTACACCGGGGACCTGGGTTTGATTCCAGCCTTGCGCAACTGTCTGTCTGGAGTTTGCTTGTTTTCCCCGTGTCCTCTGGGTGCTCTGGTTTCCTCCCACAGTCCAAATATGTGCATGCTAGATGGATTAGCCATAGTAAATACAGGGTTATGGGAAGGGGAGTGTCTGGGTGGGATGCTTTTTGGAAGGTCAGTGCAGACGTGATGCCAAATGGCCTCTTCCACACTGGAGGATCTCTATGATTCTATACATTGTCCCAAAGGGTTCCTTCACAAAGGTCAAGGGAAAAATTGAATGCTGTATCAATGGAGTAAACATTAGGAGATTTGTGCAGAGAGTTAGTTGGAGGTGACTTTTAAGGAGTCTATTAAATGAGTTGGAGAAATAATACAGTTTAGGAGAGGAATTACTGATTGTGGGGTTTAAAGAACTAAAGGCACAATCACAGTAGTGGGTTGAATGGGGAGGAGCAGAAAGAAAATTTGGGGAGGTTGTAGAATTAGGATATGTTTTGGATTTAGAAAGAAATGGGACACTTAGGAGTCCAAGTGAGTAAAAAAATTTAAATTTGTTTAGGCCATTTTTCCTTGACATACACTGGTGTTAACATCATTGAATACCCCACCATCAAAATCCTGGGATTACCATTGAACAGAAACTGAACTGGATCAGCTATATAAATTATGTGGTTAAAGAACAGGTCGGAGACTGGGAATCTATTGGTTGGCACCCCGTCCATCACCATAAACATTTAATCCCTCCATCACAGATGCAAAGTAGCAGCAGTGTGCACCATTTACAAGACTTACTGCTGTAACTCACCGGGGCTACGTTGACAGCCCCTTCCAAGCATGTGGCCTCTATCTACTGGACACACAAGGGCAACAGACAGATAGGAATACCATCTCTTCAAAGTTCCTCTCGAAGCCCCACATCATCCTTCACCATTGCTGGATTTAATTCCTGGAATTCACTTTCTCATATTGCCCTGCGTATTCCTATCCACCATGGGCTGTAGCAATTTAAGAAGCTAACTCAATACCACCTTCTCAAGAGCAATTATGGATGGACAACAATTGTCCACATCTTCTGAAAGAATTTTAAATTTGCTGCTGTCACTCTGTGCTTTTTCTGTGAAACCCTCAACCCATCCCTTTGTCTTCTTCAAGACATTCTGGAATTCTTCTAGCTAACCTCCCACTCCTTCTTAATTTCAGCTCACCCTAAATGTTCCTGACTATATCCTTGGTATCATATCAAATCACACTCACGTACTTGTTGACTTTCACTGCCTGCTGACTCCTTACTACCTTCTCATTTAAATTCTCATCCTTGTGTTTAAACTCCTCTCTCCTTTATTCCTGTAACCACTTCCATCCTGTTTATTCCCAACACTCTCTGGTTCTCTAATTCTGACCTTTCTTTCATCCATCCCTCCCTCAAACTGTCATTGACAGCTATGCCACAAATTGCTGAGGGATATCCTATAGTGTTCATGTCCCATGTGCGCCACCTCCTTAAAAATTCTTACACCCTCCTTTTTTGTCAAAGCTTCTATTTATCCATCCAAACATTTAATGTCTTTGTGACATTAAAGAAGTTGCATACTGATCATCCATATTATTGAATAGCAGAGCAAGCTGCAGGAGCTGAATGATCTACTCCTGTTATTACACTTCAATGCCCTTAAATAAATGCAAGTTGTTGTTGGGATTGTTGCTATTTTCCAACTGATGTGGCAAACCATTCAAGAAATCATTTCTTAAAACTTCCAATAAGTAAAAACATCAAGAATCAAATCTGGCACCATTCCATTTCAGCACATTTTAAATTGATAGTATAAAATAAACTCTTCTTTTCTGATTGGAAATTGTATGCCAAGTAATTATAATGCATAATTTAACATGGTACTTCTGGTAGTTTTAGAGAAAAGCATTAAGAAATGCCAATTCATTTAATACATAAAAATGTTCATAATTTTATCTGCCTTTTGACAATTGGGATTTGAAACATTCAGTTTCTTAGCCTGATGCTCATTCCCACAGCATCTGATGGATCAATGGCAGAGTTTGGAAGCCGAGGAAATTTTGCCTTAACAGCAAAGGAATCAGGGATACCATGACTGAAGACTGTGCCACCTGCAAGCAACAATACATTATGCACTCTCAGACATGACCTCTTAAACCTGCAATCTCTAAAAGCTGGAAGGACACAGTCAAAACGCGTGTGGGATTACAGATAGGAAGCCCATGGGAAACCACACTTCCGAGCTGTCCCTCTGGTCACACTTTGCACTGCCTGAGAATTATATCCCATTGCTCCATTGTTTACTGGATCAATATCCTGGAACTCCCATAACAGTTCCTTAGTAGCATCTTTATCACAATGGTTCAGGAAGGCAGCTCAGCAGAACCTTTCAAAGGCAACTAGAAATGGGTGATATGTGTTGAACTTGTGTGTTGCATACACAGTGGACAGCTTTTTTTAATAGATGCTGATGGGGTAGTCTTTGACTTAACTCTGAATTTAAAACAATATAGAGCCTAAAATAATTTCCCAAATTTATATAAAGTAAAAGGAAGTCTTAAACAAACCGGATTTGTGCAGTTGTGTAAGGTAATGGTTCTGAATTGTTTAATGTTCATGGTACATTGACTCCATCCATTCTACTAACATTGCCCTGTCTATGGAGGGAGGCAAGGAATTCTACTGTAGCTTTCAATGGAAGCAGATAGATCTCTGTCAGCTCCCTAAGGTCCTAGTGTCCATGTCTCAACAAATGTAGTTGTAATGATTGCTATCATGAATCCTGTTATTGGAGACCAGTGCTTCTTCTGCAGATTCTCCATGTTGGTATATCCCCTATAGGACTGGTGGCAGTGAACTTACTCAAACAGCTATTACACAGAACTGCTCATCAATAGAGATGGCAAATACTGCAAGATATCAGGAGTGTTCATCTGAAAATATACTCCTCAGTTATTGTTGTTAATTGCTTTGATTCCAGACCACACAGTCTATATCTTTAAGAAAGTTACATCATCACATATGACACTCTGATATAATGGTTACAGGCCTCACCTTCACTCAGGCTATCAGAGCATTGAAAACAGTGTAATGTGTTCAGTCTGTCAGTCATACCTATGTAACATACAGCAATGATCAATAAATACAGAACCCAGTTTATATGCAAGTCTGTGGTATTGATGGGCAATTGTCTATGGGCAATGATGTTTCACTGAAGCAATCACAACAGTTGCAGTGAAACAGATTCAGGTTCCATAAATAGAGAGGCCTACCACAAGAAGAAATATGAAGAGTTGGAAGAAAAGCAGTTAAAAGGCAAGTTGACCATTCCAATCACAAAACATCATTCAGAAGCTGATAAGAAGTACTGCTGCAAGTGTGTGAGGTAGCAAAAGACAGAAAATCTAGCCACACTTAAAGGATACAAAGAGGAGATTTTATGAAGGTGGTTCTGCAAGGAGCAACTGAAGACTCCAGAATAAAGTTCAAGACCTCTAAGGTCGTGGGGATTACTGAACAATGTCACAAAGATCTGAAAGGGAACGTAAGGGAGTGTAAAAGAAAGATTTCACCTCTCATAACGAGCATAATTGCTCTCATCATCAGTTCTCTCAAGATGCAGCTGTAAGAGCCAATGAAAGAACCAAAAAAAGAACTTTACACCGGGGTGACAGTGTCAGAAAGGTCCCAAAACATACTTAAGGTGAAAAGGAGCAAATCTGAAGAAATCCAGTGGGACCATATAGCAGACAGAGATAATAGACAGGAAAAGATTAAAGGTTTAAAAAGATTGAGAATTAACAATTAAACCAACATTTCAGTGGAAAGATTTATGAAGGTTGTGGCCAGAGAAATTTATGGAACAATTTGTGTAAAAGAAAATATCTGATATATTACGTCATGAAAGACAGGAAAACATCATTTTTGCCTGGAATAAAACATAAGAAAATTCCACCTCGACTGCAGGAGATGGTGAATCACACTTTCTAAGGTACTGGTAATTAAAACTGACCCAATGCAGTTGCACTGATTGCTAACATGTAATAAGACTTGCTATTTGAAAACACTGTAGCCTCTCCAAAGTGGTGTATTTCCTATCATTGTTTTTATTCACTCATGGGACATGGAGGTCACTACCTGAGCCAGTATTTATTGCCTGTCCCTAGATGCCCTTAAGAAAGTAATACTGAGCTGCCTTCTGGAATCACTGCAGTCCACGTCACCAATAGACCCCAAGACAAAGCAAAGCAAAGCAAAGCAGGACATGTGGCAATGAATGACTTCAAACAACTCTTACCCAGTCCCTTTGGTCGAGATGGCAAATACCACATAATACTGGAGTGGTCATCAGAGAAAATACCACATGCACCTTCAAAGTTTCAGTGACAGATGTGGACATCATTTTTTTTTCGTGTTCTACATGATCTATGCCAACTTCATGTTTTAGTCTGCTGAAAGCTTGTGGTATTTCAATGAAGCTGAAAAAAATTAGCTCAGTTTCTTGCTGCATGGATGCGCAAAATAGATTTGGAAAGCGTCGTCAAGGGAAACCTGAATGCTACCAATAGGTTGAGAATAAATTTAAATAGCATCAGCAACTCTGTTCATAAATAACAACCTGTGAAAGTATTTAAAAACAACTCTAAGTCTAAATTCAAACACTTTGTTTTTTTAGTTAGGATCTATTCCTCCAGAATAAACAGACAAACAAATCCATATTTCTTCATCAGTCTGAGAGCTCCTCAAATAGTTTACCAACAGATGTTTAAAATACTGATCGGAGAAAACTACTTTTTAATACAAATCATAGAATGATACAGCATACATGGAAGTCATTGACTACATTGTATCTGCCAGCTCTATGCTTGAGCTATTGCATTAATTCTACTTACCTGCTCTATCTACATAATTTGTACTTTTTTTCCCATTTGAATCTTACTATTAAACTGACTTCCGCCTTTCAGGTGATGCATTTTATATCATATCAGCTTGTTGCATAACAAGTCTTTCCTTAAGTTACCTTTGGCTCGTTTGCCAAATACGTGAAGCCTGTGTCGTCTGGTTGCTGGGAATGAGAGACTCCTGGGATGTGGAGATGCTGGAGTTATTCCATATAGATCAGAGAAGGTTAGAGAAGATATGATAGCAGTGTTCAATATTATGAATAATTTTAATAGAATAAATAAGACATAACTGTTTCCACTAGCAATAAGATCTCTGCAAGTTTGGGTGGTTTGTGAAACTGAAAAATTGGTTTGAATAGGTAACTGCAAAAACAGTAACCTCTTGGATCTACCAGTCTTCACCTCCCTTTAGCCATCAGGTTTTGCCAAGGTCTGGAAACCTTGTCCAACAAGGATTAAAAGTGGTGGTGTACAGTTTCATTCCAATATTTGATTGCCCAACCCCAGTTCTCCCTCTGTTAAACTGGCTGTAGGCAGGTTGGAGGAAGATTCCAATGAAGAGTCAGGTTTTTAACTTTTTAACAACTCACCAGAGGCTGGTCTTCCCAATTCTAGGGGTTAAAACTCCCTAAGGGCTGCAGCAGGTTACATGGTTGTCTTGCCACCATAAAGATTTTACCTGGATATAATTCCTTCCCAACATTCTCAAAGTGCTTAATACTTAATTGCTTCTAATCATTGCTTCCAAGGGATCATTAGTTATGCAGGCTGTTTTGCCATAACATGACATTTGTGTTCTTCTGCAACCTTATACCATAGAAACTTGCACTATGGAAACCACTTTAGAAAATCACGCTGTAGAAGATCGCTAATAGAAAGTCGCTATACCGTTCAGTAAAAAGTTTGCATTATCCAAACAACATCCGTAATTTGTCATTCGCATTATAGCCAATTCACCCTGACGAAACACGCACTATAGCAGAACAACTTGTATGTACAGGTAACATAGAATGGGGAAAGAGACCCATTGCATTTGTTCTTCACCAATACAGACCAAGAATTACTCAGTATTCCCCAATTTGAATTAAGTGGACCAATGCCTATTTCATACTTTTGCCTCTCATTTTTCACTGCTTCTGCTTTGTGGGGTAACAGGGGGGTTAGTTTAGTTCAGTTGGTTGGGTGGCTAGTTTTCAATGTAGAGTAATATCAATGGCATAGGCTCAATTTCTACATCCGTTGATGTTACAGTGAAGGATTCTCTTTCTCAATCTTTCTCGTCACCTGAGACATGGTGATCCTCAGGTTAAACCACCTTGGTCATCTCACTGATCTGATAAGACTATGACACCTTTATCTATGGGCTAATACACCAAGTGATATCAAACATTACAGTTGTTAGTTCCTACAGCAAGGCCTTCAACAAATCAAAAGGTCTGCAGGCTGGTCCCTGGAGAAACTCAAACTTTTTTTTAATTTCAAAAATATACTTTATTCATAAAAATATTTAAATGATCTGTACAATTGGTCATGACATACATACGTAAACATTCTGTTTCTTTGCATACAGAGATCCAATAATCATTAATATATACAGGTCTGTACATTGACCATCCATATATTTAGCTGAGGCATCAGCGGAGCCCACTTACTGCGTGGGCCCCCTGTTCTTTGGTAGGCAGACATTACACGGTGGTCTTTCCCCACAGCGCCTTGGCGGCAACTGCCCCAAGCTTCAGTGCATCTCTCAACACGTAGTCCTAGACCTTGGAATGTGCCAGTCCACAACACTCAGTTGGGGTCAGCTCCTTCGGCTGGAAGATCAACAGGTTTCGTACAGACCAAAGAGCATTGTTCACCGAGTTGATGATCCTCCAGGCAGAGTTGATGTTCGTCTCGGTGTGCGTCCCGGGGTACAGACCATAGAGCACGGAGTCCCGTGCCACAGTGCTGCTTGGGATGTACCTTGACAAATACCATTCCTCTCCAGACTTCTTCTGCATAGGCACATTCCAGAAGGAGCTGCGTGACAGTCTCGTTCCCCCCGCAGCTGCTTCGAGGGCAGCATGCGATGTGGCAGAGAGTCCAGGCGTGCATAAAGGATCTCACAGGCAGAGCCCTTCTCACCACCAGCCAAGCCATGTCTTGGTGCTTGTTGGAAAGTTCTGGCGATGAGGCATTCTGCCAAATGGCTTTGACAGTCTGCTCAGGGAACCGCTCAACAGGATCTGCCCTCTCCTTTTCCCGAAGGGTCGCAAGGACACTACGTGCTGACCACTTTCTGATGGACTTGTGGTCAAAGGTGTTTTTCTTCATAAATTTCTCTACGAAGGACAGGTGGTACGGAACGGTCCAACTACTTGGAGCGTTCAGCGGCAGCGAGGCCAGGCCCATCCTTCGCAACACCGGGGACAGGTAGAACCTCAGTACGTAGTGACACTTGGCGTTTGCGTACCAGGGATCCATGCACAGCTTGGTGCAGCCACACACAAAGGTGGCCATCAGGGTGAGGGTGGCATTTGGTGTGCTTTTTCCCCCGTTGCCCAGAGCTTTGTACATCGAGTCCCTACGGACCCTGGCCATCTTTGATCTCCATATAAAATGGAAGATGGCCCGGGTGACTGTGATGGGACAGGTCCTGGGAATAGACCAGACCTGTGACACATATAACAACACTGACAGTGCGTCACACCTGATGACCAATCTTTTACCCGCGATGGAGAGCGACCATCACTTCCATCTGCCCAGTTTCTGCCTCACTTTCTTGATACGCTCCCCCCAAGGCTTGATGCACGCCCCAGCCCCCCTGTACCAAATACCCAACACCTTCAGGTGGTCAGTCCTGACGGTGAAGGGGATGAAGGATCGGTCGGCTCAGTTCCTGAAGAGCATGGACTCGCTCTTTCCTCGGTTGACCTTGGTCCCCGAGGCCCGTTCGAACTGGTCACATATGCACAAGAGTCTGTGCACAGACAGCGGATCCGAGCAGAAAATGGCAACATCTTCCATGTACAGGGAGGCCTTAACCTGCAGGCCCCGCTGCCAGGAATAGTCACCCCTCTCAGGCTCGCATCCTTCCTGACGGACTCGGCAAATGGAGCCCTGCCTGACTCCAGATCTGACTGGGAAGCTATCTGATTCCCACCCATTGATTGAGACTGCCCTGACAATGTTGGTGTAGTGCAGTCTGATCCAATTGCAGATTCCCTCCCCAAAGCCCATTTTCGAGAGAACATCGCTCATATACATATGTGATATCCTGTCAAAGGCTTTCTCCTGGTCCAGGCTGATGAGGCAGGTGTCCAACCCTCTGTCCTGCACATAGGCAATCGTATCCCTGAGAAGCGCGAGACTCTCAGCGATCTTCCTGCCTGGTACAGCACAGGTTTGGTCAGGATGGATCACCAATCCCAGAGCAGACCTGACCCGGTTGGCAATGACCTTTGCCAAGATTTTGTAATTTGCATTTAATAGTGTGATTGGTTGCTAACCTGGAGAAACTCAAACACTCCTGATATTATTTCTTCAAAATAAAACTTGAGGTTTGCTCTGCTGCACCATCCTCATGCCCAGGGACCTCTGACTGCTCTCCTTTGAAGTAAGCCTGGGATACCAAGTGTACATAAAGAAGCAAATACAAGTTGGGAGAAAATAGACATTTTCACACAGCTAATAGCTAGAGTCTATTATGCACTGCCAAGAAGCAACGTGGAGGCAGGTTCACTTCAGGCATTCACGAGACTTTGGATGATTATTTAAATAAAAATAAAGTGCCGGGTTAGGGAGAAAAGACTGGAAAATAGCACAAAATCAAAATGGTCAGACAGCCTGTGTTACATAATGGGCTGAATAGCCTCTTTCTACACTATCACAATTTTGTGATAATGGGATTATCACAAACTCAGGGAATGGTCCTACTCTGAGAGTGAACCCAGGATCTGCATCTTTGATTTCTCCCTTCATGGTGCCCAGGAGAAGGCTTAGAGACAGGCTGTAATGTTCAAGTTCACTGTTAAGTAAGGACACATGGAATTGAGTTTGAGTATAATTAGTTCTCACACACAGCAAGGAAATGTATAAGAAATTGATCTAATTTTGGTGATGATGCCCAAGGGCCAATTATTAATCAGATATGAAGTGACCGTATACAATTGAAAAATATTTATATACCATCGGTGCAATCCTGATGATAAGTTGACTCAGAAACAGGGAGGATGGAAGAAGAAGAAAGACTCCATTTCTACTGCAGAATATCTGTTTCTGGGTTTCTAACTAACTGTTATGGCAATATGCAAGAATATCTAAATTGCAATTTTCTTGATCACACTGGAGGTGGAGATTAGTTAAGAAATAGGGGGGAAAAAAAGCATTCACAAATTCAGGTTGTTCCAAAGTGTTTTTTCAGCCAATGATGTACTCTTGATAGTCACCATTGTAGTGCAGCAAATGCCAATTTGCACACGGCAAGTTCCCATAAATAATAGTGTGATAACAGCCAGATAATCTGTTTTGTGATGTTGATTGATGATAAACATTGGCTGAGACACCAGACATAATTCCCTCACTCTTAGAATCATCGATTCTGGAATCCCCACACTGTGGAAAGAGGTCATTCGGCCCATCGAACCTGCACCGACCCTTCGAACAGCATCCCACCCAAAACCAGACATTTGCCCTATCCCTGTAACCCTGCATTTACCATGCCTAATCCACATAACCTGCACATCTTTGGAAACTTCTTTGATGTAATGTCACCAAATCTTTGACATCAATTTGAGAATATGCTTGAGCCTCAGTTTAATATTGTATCCTAAAGATCACATGAGCAACATTGCAGCCCTCACTCAGAGTAGCACAGGAGTGTATAAGATTTGAGTTTTATACTCAAGTCCCTGGCATGGGACTTGAACACAGAGTCTTCTAACTCAGAGGTGAAGGTGCTAGTAGCTGAATTGTGGTGGATAGAGAGACTCCACTGCCTCTAATCACATTGAGATTAGAGGAAGCTTAAAGTAAAGACTGGTCCATTTGAAAGCATTAAAATCCCTTAACAGCATCAAAACAAAATTTACAAGTCAGATAAACACAAATACTTTAAAAATTTAAGTGCCAAAACCAACTGAGATTGGAGGCCTGCATTCACATTTACGATGATTCCTTTTTGATTTGAAGATTTTGACAAGTAAAAACAAACACATGTAGAAACATAGGAAAATATACACAACTGAAAGGATTAAACCTGAATTGCCAAATTCTGACTTCTATCTTGAATGCCATTGTGTAACAAAAATGTTCATACCAAATTTATATCATTAGCAGAATTGGAGGTGTAGTGGACAGCGAAGAGGGTTACCTCAGATTATATAAGGATCTGGACCAGATGGGCCAATGGGCTGAGAAGTGGCAGATGGAGTTTAATTCAGATAAATGCAAGGTACTGCATTTTGGGAAAGCAAATCTTAGTAGGACTTATAAACTTAATGGTAAGGTCTGAGGGAGTGTTGCTGAACAAAGATACCTTGGAGTGCAGGTTCATAGCTCCTTGAAAGTAGACTTATAGGTAGATAGGATAGTGAAGAAGGCATTTGGCCTGCATTCCTTTATTGGTCAGAGTGCTGAGTACAGGAGTTGGGAGGTCATGTTGCGGCTGTACAGGACATTGGTTAGTGGTGCTGGAAGAGCACAGCGGTTCAGGCAGCATCCGAGAAGCAGTACTCTTCGGATGCTGTCTGAACTGCTGTGCTCTTCCAGCACCACTAATCCAGAATCTGGTTTCCAGCATCTGCAGTCATTGTTTTTACCCAGGACGTTGGTTAGGCCACTGTTGGAAAATTGCGTGCAATTCTGGTCTCCTTCCTATCGGAAAGATGTTGTGAAACTTGAAAGGGTTCAGAAAAGATTTACAAGGATGTTGCCAGGGTTGGAGGATTTGAGCTAGAGGGAGAGGCTGAACAGACTAGGGCTGTTTTCCCTGGAGTGTCGGAGACTGAGGGGTGACCTTATAGAGGTTTACAAAATTATGGGGGGCATGGATAGGGTAAATAGACAAAGTCTTTTCCCTGGGGTGGGGGAATCCAGAACTAGAGGGCATGGGTTTAGGGTGAGAGGGGAAAGATATAAAAGAGACCTAAAGAGCAACATTTTTCACACAGAGGGCGGTACAGGTATGGAATGAGCTGCCAGAGAAAGTGGTGGAGGCTGGTACAATTGCAACATTTAAGAGGCATTTGGATGGGTATATGAATAGGAAGGGGTTTGGAGGGATATGGTCCAGATGCTGGCAGGTGGGACTAGATTGGGTTGAGATATCTGGTCAGCATGGACAGTTTGGACCGAGGGGTCTGTTGCCATGCTGTACATCTCTATGACTCTAAGCTAGGAAAATTTCATTTCATATAATCAGTCTAGGATAAAATGCAAAATCAGCAGTAATGACCATGGTCAGATTCATTAATACCCTTAAGTGGAGGAAATATTTCCTCCTTACCCGGTCTGGCCTACACAGAACTGCAGACCTATAGCAATGTAGAGCAGTTGATCTTCCGTAATTACACCGGCACCACTCCCCACCTCTTCCTCCGCTACATTGATGACTGCATTGGCGCCACCTCGTGCTCCCGCGAGGAGGTTGAGCAATTCATCAACTTCACCAACACATTCCACCCTGACCTTAAATTTACCTGGACCATCTCTGACACCTCCCTCCCCTTCCTGGACCTCTCCATCTCCATCAGTGACGACCGACTTGACACTGACATTTTCTACAAACCCACCGACTCCCACAGCTACCTGGATTACACCTCTTCCCACCCTACCTCTTGCAAAAATGCCATCCCGTATTCCCAATTCCTCCGCCTCCGCCGTATCTGCTCCCAGGAGGAGCAGTTCCACCATAGAACACACCAGATGGCCTCCTTCTTTAGAGACCGCAATTTCCCTTCCCACGTGGTTAAAGATGCCCTCCAACGCATCTCATCCACATCCCGCACCTCCGCCCTCAGACCCAACCCCTCCAACCGCAACAAGGACAGAACGCCCCTGGTGCTCACCTTCCACCCTACCAACCTTCGCATAAACCAAATCATCCGCCGACATTTCCGCCACCTCCAAACAGACCCCACCACCAGGGATATATTTCCCTCCCCACCCCTCTCCGCCTTCCGCAAAGACCGTTCCCTCCGTGACTACCTGGTCAGGTCCACGCCCCCCTACGACCCACCCTCCCATCCTGGCACTTTCCCCTGCCACCGCAGGAACTGTAAAACCTGTGCCCACACCTCCTCCCTCACCTCCATCCAAGGCCCTAAAGGAGCCTTCCATATCCATCAAAGTTTTACCTGCACATCCACTAATATCATCTATTGTATCCGTTGCTCCCAATGCGGTCTCCTCTACATTGGGGAGACTGGGCGCCTCCTAGCAGAGCGCTTTAGGGAACATCTCCGAGACACCCGCACCAATCAACCAAATCGCCCCGTGGCTCAACATTTCAACTCCCCCTCCCACTCTGCCGAGGATATGGAGGTGCTGGGCCTCCTCCACCGCCACTCCCTCACCACCAGACGCCTGGAGGAAGAACGCCTCATCTTCCGCCTCGGAACACTTCAACCCCAGGGCATCAATGTGGATTTCAACAGTTTCCTCATTTCCCCTTCCCCCACCTCATCCTAGTTTCTAACCTCCAGCAACTCGATCCCCTGACTTGTCCGGACTTGTCCGACCTGCCCAGCTCCTTTTCCACCTATCCACTCCACCCTCTCCTCCCTGACCTATCACCTTCATCTCCTTCCCCACTGACCTATTGTACTCTATGCTACTCTCTCCCCACACCCACCCTCCTCTAGCTTATCTCTCCACGCTTCAGGCTCTCTGCCTTTATTCCTGATGAAGGGCTTTTGCCCGAAACGTCGATTTTGCCTGTCCTCGGATGCTGCCTGAATTGCTGTGCTCTTCCAGCACCACTGATCCAGAATCTGGTTTCCAGCATCTGCAGTCATTGTTTTTACCTGTAGCAATGTGAGTCATTCTTCACTGCCTCTGAAATAGCTCCACAAATTGTTACAGAAGAATCAAATAAGAATTAAAGCCGAGGGAGAATTGCTGTATTGGAAATGTCGTCTCATGGATAAGACATTAAACTGATATACTTTCTGCCCTCTCTGGTGAATGTGGAAGTATTTAGAAGAGGAACATATTTTCCCCAGCATCATGGAAACTATATATTTGCCAACCAAACTTGCTCGGTTTCCGGTGGGATCTTACTGTGCAAGAAATATTTTGTACATCTCCTACATTTTAATAATGCCGACACCTCAAGACTTTGTATTAGCTGAAACCGCTTTGGAATATCCCATCATTTAGAAAGACATGTCTCAGTGCATATTCTTTTTTTCTGACTACTTTGACGCTCAGTGCTTAGATTAAAATTTGCACCTGATCTCAGTGTTTTAAGTCCCTTCGGCTTTTTTCTGTCCCATCTCTTTAACCTCCTATTACCTGACAATCCCACAATCAGTTGATGAATATGTGGAACTGTCGCAAATGTAGAACCATTGACCCCAGGAACTTGTTCTGCTATTTGATAAGTTCACAGCTGATCTGTTTGTGTTTCAAATTCTGCAGTCCCATCTACCCTTGATAATCTTTCATTCCCCTGCCTAACAGAAATGTATCTACCTATCTTAAAAATATTCAATGACACAATTTCCACTGCCTTCTGAGACAGAGTTCTAAAGTTGGACAACTCACTGACACAAAAAAATTCCTAATTTCTGGGCAGCCCCTGATTTTAAATACTGCCCCTCTAATTCTAGTCTCATTCACAAGAAAAAGCATTCTTTCTACAGTCATCTTGTTGAGACCATTCAGGAACATATAAGCTTCCATCAGGTTACTCTTCATTGTTGTAAACTCCAGGGAAGAAAAGTTCAGACTGTCCAACCTATCGTCATAAGACAACCCACTCATAACAGGTATCAATCTAGTTAACTCCTCTGAACTGCCATTAGTGCATTTACATCTCTCCTTAAATAAGGAGACTAAAACTGTACACAGTATTCAAGATTTGGTCTCACCAATGCCCTCACCATCTTTCTTTGTTCTTGACTTTAACCTCTTGTGTAATCCCCTCAACATCATTCCACCAATTCAACTGTTCTTTCGATCATCTATGTCCACTCTCCAGAATTGCTCTTGAAATCCATCTTTCTCTCTCATTTTTGTTCCTTATTTTCTTCAAAACCCACAAGCTTTGGCCAATTGTTTGGTAATTGTTACTATGATGTAAAATGTATGATTTCTGTGTATATTATGTCATTTATTTTAGAGTTTTGATTGGAGCTAGTGACATGTAGGTTTTGATTTATGTCTGAAGAGGTTTAATGATTAACTGATAGATATTTCAATAGAAATAGGTGATTTCTTGAAATAAAAAAGACAGTGAGAAAGGGAGTTTCTGGTGTGTAATGGGGTTTTGTTTTCATTGGGAGATATTTTACCAACAAACAAAGTGAAGAGTTTTGAATTAGGTATTCACTTTGCAACATCAGAGATTTATATTTTTTTCATTGAATTAGGGGGAATGCCCACAAGTTGGAAAATGCTTTTGGGTCTCAGTTTGGCAAGTTTGCAGAACTCATGGCTGAAGTTAAATGTATAAAACAATTGCACTGAGAAGGGTTGCTAGTTTATAACTGGCACCAAATAGGTTATCTCAGTGTAAGGAGTTTATCTAAAACATTCAGCACCAGAAGTATTCAGTTAAAACCCTGAAGAAATTATGTGAAGCTGAGAATTTCTAATATATAAAATTGAGTAAGAGGCAATCAGATTACTGAGATCAAGACTTGAAGCCACAGTTAAATCTGTGGTAGAGAACAGAATTCTCTGTGGCATTGAGTACAATAACAGAGAACTATAATGGGATTAATGTGATTAGATTTGACTGTGTTTTAGAAAATCTTTCAATGTGTGTTACATGTAAATATTTGCTGTAATCTATTTTATCTTCATTTCTTTTGTGTAATAAACTGTTTTATTGTTAATACTAAATCATCAGCATTGCATATTTATGTTTCAGTAAGAGGCCACTCATTAA
This sequence comes from Chiloscyllium plagiosum, assembly GCF_037043375.1. Classification (NCBI taxonomy): domain Eukaryota; kingdom Metazoa; phylum Chordata; class Chondrichthyes; order Orectolobiformes; family Hemiscylliidae; genus Chiloscyllium; species Chiloscyllium plagiosum. The sequence goes on along the minus strand of NW_028270159.1, from coordinate 32,491,873 downwards.
ACCAAAAGCAAAAACAAACAAAATATGATCTGTCAAACTGTTCAATTCAACATTAATTTATTTGCAACAACAATGGCTTAGCATCATATAGCATCATTAACTTAGAAAAATGGTTCATTTCAGTCTGGAATTTAACTTGTCCAATAATAACATCAGGTAGGATCATAACACTACCCGCTTTTAACTTTGAGTGTTTCTTTATTTAACAGGCAAGTGAAATGAACCATTTTTCTAAGTTAAAGCTGCAATGTGAAGCTAAGCCATTCTTGTTATAAGTGACTTAACGCAGAATCAAACTGTATAACTGAATAAGGATGCAAAGTGTACCACAACTGCGATTCAGTTCATGGTTTAACAAAAAACAACACATAGATACTGAATGATTACTGATATTAATCTCTCGTGTATTTAGCCCTCAACTTCAATCATTTCCAAATTATAATTTTGGGAAGAATTTCAGAAGCTTCATCCTTGAATGACCTTGAGTTATCCATTTTTATTTTACTACTCAATGATATATAGCATGATTTCAAAATCTAAGTCAAGAAGCCTGATGTCACAGATACAATTTATTATGCCCAGTTAACCAGCAGCAATTTGCTATTGGTTCTGAATGAATAAAGTAAATTACTCCTTACTGATGAGAGAACAACTTAATTTGTCTTCACCAGAATGAAGATAATACTCCAACATAATACAAACAACTTTGGTGTTCAGTTGTTAGAATTACAACAAATGTTTTCCACACTATTTGCATATCTTGCTAAAGATTTTCCAAAATATTCATGGAAAAGAAACATAGAAGCATAATGCTAATGCTACATCCTCTCCATCCTGCTATTTCCACTCCCACCCAGCAAACCCCCTCACCCCACCCCATGATCACCACCCCCATTGATACTTTGATCTATTCCCAAGCTTCTTGCTAGTTATAATGAATGTGGTGAATTTTATCAGTCACTGATTTTTGAATATGTTACAGTCTGTCCGCACATCTCGAGCCAGCTTTGAACATTCAGAGAATATTTTCCTGATGGATTCATTGTTATCTGGCTAGTGTTAATGGAACATCCTGTGTTGCAAATAATCATTTAATTTAATTAGTTTTGGTGTCCTGCTTTGGGGACAGAAAATTTACTCCGTTTGGTCCATCTAAAATCACCATGCAGCAAAGCCTGCTGAAAGTGTTTTGGCAGAGATAGACTGAAACTACTTATGAACAATGGGAACTTAGACAAGGGACATCAGGACGGCAAATTCCCTTGTCATGGAGTTAATGTCTTCAGCACAGGTAGTGGGAGAAAAATAGGTCAGAAAATGGACCTCAAAGCTATTATTTAAAAGTGCATTGCCAAATTTTATGCACAGCAGATGGACTGCACATTCAGTAATATCATTTTAAGAACGCAGAACGCTTCAACAGTTTTATTGATTGTGCCTTGCTCAGCTGATGTAATCCTATGTCATACAAATTTGAATTGCGACAGACTGTCTGTAATAAAAATAAGAAATGTTACTGTAACAAATGTCCATTAAAAAGAGCATAGAATCATTGAAATTTACAGACTGGAGAGAGGTCATTTGCCCCTTCAAATCTGCACCAGCTGAGAAATAGCCATCAAATCTAATCCAACTTCAAGTGTGCATCTAACCATTTTTGCGTGTGTTAAAAACATTTCCATCTCAACAACACTTTCATTAGTGGGTCCCAGAGTCCCACCATCCTTCTGGTGAAAACATTTCCTCAAACTCCCTCTGAATTTCCTATCTTTTATCTTAAATCCTGGAAAGCAAATTTCAACCAAGAGCACCTTCCTCTATACCCTTAATAATTTTGTATACTTACATTAGATTTGGACTCAGCCTCCAAAGAAAATAACCCTAGCCTATTTTCTCCAATCTGCCAACAACCTCATGGATATTTCTTTGTACCCTCTTCAGTGCAGTCATGTTTTTGCTAATGTATAATAAAGAGAACTGAATGCAGCATTCTAGCTGTTGCCTAACCAGTGTTTAATATGGTTCAGCTCTAATAATCTGTGTCTCAGCTATGAAAGGAGAACTTATTACCTTTTATCCCAGTTTCTTCAGCTCATGATTAGAAAAGAACTTTGGTCTGTCTCAAAACAATGACAGCAATCAGCACTAAATAAAATGGGTGATACCAGCTGGCAATTAGCCTTGGTTGGATAAAATTATGGTGACATCAGACAATCTTTGAGCCAGTTATTGACTTCTGGACCGAAGAAAATTAGTGTCTCCAAATGAATAGCTTCCAGTAGTGTTAATATCATAGTATGGTGGTTACTTTAATCTGAGAATGATTGCAGTAACAATTTCTAAAACTTAAAGTTTCAGTTGACATGAGTGATTATATAAAATTACAGTCACAAAAAAATTGTTAGATCAGATAAAACGTTGCAGTTCATCTAGCTAGTCTCAAAATCATGTTCATGAAATAATAATTGCAGAGGAATTATCCCACTCTATCCTTGGAATGAAATAATGTCTTTCTCCATTTCATTTGGGATTTCATCCTAAGAGTGATTGTTTTTCTCATGATTGATCTAAAGTCAATGTTCAATGATTTCCCAGTTATTAATCTGTTCACGTCTGTGTCAGTATCACAAAACAAAAATTATATTATCATATACATAATTAACTCTGATTTTGGTTTAGCATCGTGCAATGAGTACAAAAATATGTGCTGTATAAACTGGTAGTCCTATAACAACTCTTCACTCCAACAATATTGTAGTTCAAATTCACTTCAGGGTTCAGCTGATGTAAATGTATTAATTGCCTGTAAAACAGCTTCAATGTAGTTGTAAAGATATCATAACTGCCATGCTGCAATGTATTTTACTCTCAAATTAGAAATTGGAGTTTAGTAAATTTTTACCTTTGAATTCTTCCGGCTTTAATATTGAAATACACATTGGATATTTTGTTTTAAACTGAATCAAAGTTACAAAAGATAGAAAGGATTGAACAGCATTATTCATTGATATTGCATCAATGTATATGACATTTTCAATTGAAAGACTTACCTTAACAGCTTCTCCATGGGTGACTTTATCAAACACCTTGTCATTCACTCGCAAGATCTGATCTCCTACTCGAAGCCCTTCTTTTTCAGCTAATGAGTTTTGTTCAACAAGTGACACATAGATGCCGACCCCATGCTCAGCTCCTCCTCGGATGCTGAAACCCAAACCTTCATTTGTTTTGTTTCTTTTCAGTGCCACCTGCCTGATCTCGCCATAATTTTCTTTCATTACTAAGCTTGGATAGAAAGGAGCTGTCCGTTGATCAGTGCTGAAATTTACTTGCACTTGTCTGGAAACTTGGGAGTCTAATTGCTAAGGGAAAAAGAAACAAAAACAAATAATTTAACAGGCAATCCAATATAAATGGTAGTTATATGCAAATAACCAAGAAAAAAATCAATGAAGCACATGCAGAAAATACACCGTGTTACGTAATATATTCCCAAATACAATTGTTGAAAGAGCTAATCCTTATTGATGATCATTAAATTTTAAGTTTGAATGCAATACAATTAATTAGATTTAAACATGAGTAACAAACAATTATTTTAAATATTCCTTCAGCTTTGCACTGTGTAGAATTTCATTGAATAGAACTATTGACAAATTGATATATTTCTGTTACTCCAGTGTGAAGTGCTTTACAAAGAGAATACATATACATTGGACTTTACACTGGATCTGGATCTCTCTCTCTCTTGCTAATGAATAGTAGAACATGCTTGAGATTGAGATTACTGTCCCACTTGGTTCTTTGAGAAATTGATTGCAAATATAATTTTAAAATTATTTCAAAAATTATTGAAAGGCTAAAACCACAGCTTCATACCTTTTTACAATTAGGGCTTCTCTTAAAATAAAATATATATAATTTTTGAAATAATTTTAAAATTATATTTACAATTAATTTCTCAATGTCTCAATCTCACATATGCTCCACTATCCCCTTCTAGCTATATTCATCTTCATTGACTTCATCCATTCTCCATTACAGACATTTTCAGCAAGTCAATAATCTCTATCTTTAGCAGCCCACCTTCACTCAGTAATGGGATTCAGATGGTTGTGGGTTCAAATCCTCTCTCCAGAGATTTGAACATGTATCAATTTAAAGGCAACATACTGTAGATGGTGGAAATCGAAAATAAAAATAAGGAAGTGCTAAAGAAACTCAGCAGGACTGGTAGCATGTTTGGAGAGAGAAAGTGTCAACATTTTGAGCTCAACAACTCCCCAGTTCGAAAAAGGAGTCATTGGCTTCAACTCTGCTTTTCTCTCCAAACATGTTGCAAGATCTACTGAGTTTTTCTTGTATTTTCTTTCAACTTGAACATATAATCATGCTTAACACTTCAATAAAGTACTGAAGGGTCAAAGGTGCCATTGTCAGATGAGATGTGAAACTGATGTCACATTTGGCCTCTCAAATGGATGTATAAGAATCTGTATAAGTAGACCAATAAGTGCCATGAAATTATTCATGCATCCTTGCGAACATATAGTCTCTCACTGACACATTAAAAGAGATTACCTGGCTATGATTTCAATCTCATGCATAAGATGCCTGTTGTGTTTCTCTATACAGTTTTGCATTTTTTAAGTTGTTCACTCATGGGATGCAGGCATGGCTTGGCTGGCCAGCATTTATTGCCCGTCCCTTCTTGCCATTGAGAAGGTGGTGGTGAGCTGCCTTCTTCAATGACTGCAGTCCATCTCCTGTTGGCTGACCCACAATAACATCGGGGAAGCAATTCCAGGATTTTGATCCAGGATTATGGTCCATGACAACACTTCAAAAATATATCAATGGCTGTAAACTGCTAGTTTTGGACATCAGAAGGACACATAAAAGTGTAAAATGTAACATTTTTGGGACAATGAAGAAAGAAGGGGAAGGTTCATGTTTTAGTATACCTTCCTTTGAGAACTTGTGGACTTGGTTTTAAATAGCTGATTACTTTTCAGTAAGCTTTTATTTTACAATTAACAAGATTAGTTATTGAAAAATGTATATTATTATCATTGGAGCAGATTTATTTCTCACAAATCTCATGGAAAAAATATTCTGGTTCTTTAATTTTTAGCTGCAATTTTTACACTTGTAATTGAGAATAAGTCAGTAATTGGCACCTATAGTAATGATTTGCACTCTAAGCCCTTAGACCACTGTTAAATTGCTGAAACTCATTTCATTTGAAATTGTTTGTAAGCAGCACAAAGGAGAGCTTTTTTTATTCCAAACTTTGGAGCTGGATTAAAGACCAATGTCTGTTAGTCAAAGACCAATAGGCAAGGTGAGCCAAGGTCAATACATTGAAAAATAAGTTAACTCATATGTGCAATACCTTCCCCTGCAACCACTGAAAGTGTAGCACCTGCCCATTTACCTCCTCCCTCCTCAGATTCCAAGGGCCCAAACACACCTTTCAGGTCAAGCAGTGCTTCACTTGCACTTCACATAATCTAATCTACTGCATTCGCTGCTCACAATGTGGTCTCCTCCACACTGGGGAAACACAGTGTAGATTGAGGGACTGCTTCGAAGGATATCTACATGCTGCTCGCAGAAATGACTCTGAGTTTCTGATTGCCTGCCACTTTAACACGCCACCCTGTTCCCTGGCCAAAAACTCTGTCTCAGGCTTGCTGCAGTGTTCCAGCAAAGCTCAACGTACGCTGGAAGAACATCACCTCGTTTTGGTTTGGGACCCTGCAGACCTCCGCACTCAATGTCAAGTTCAATAATTTTAGGGCCTGAACTCTCCTGTCCTAGCCCCCTACGTTACACATCAGGCCTTGATATCACATAGTCTGTCATTATTGTTTGCCACTAACAGTCCAATTAACAGCTGTTCACTCTCCTAGCCAGATGTTATCCACTCCTTTGCCCAACTGCTCTTCTCTCTCTTTGGGCTCTATCCCCACCTATCATTTACTCCTTACACGCCCCCATCCACCCTATCTTCTGCACACAAACCAACATTTTCCTAGCTACCATTAGTTCTGAGGAAGGGTCACCTGACCCGAAACCTTAACTCTGATTTCTCTTCAGAAATGTTGCCAGACCTGCTGAGCTTTTCCAGCAACTTCTGTTTTGGTTTCTGATTTACACCATCTGGATTTCTTAGCATGCCACCTAAACCCAGCTCTCTTGCTGATTCCAGTCTTCCCTTGTTTATTGTGCACAGATTCCAGTCAAATCGCTTCCTGCCTTGTGGGGCTGGGAGCAGCGAGAATGTGCAGACTTGTAAAAGCGATTTGGTGTCTGGACCAATCCTAGTATTGTTTCCACCTTCAGCTGTAGTATGCTCCTGAACGATACCTCACATAGGGACTGAGGTGGAAGACTGTAACATACACAGCACTTAATAAGGATGGGGGCTGGAGTTACAAAAGAAGAATCTCAATCCAGTGTGTGGAAATAGTTCTTCCGAGCCTGCTATTTCTCCATGAAGTTGACTGAATACTTAGACCACAATAGCATGTATTAGCCGTAGTGTCAGGTGCACGAGTAAATGTAGGGGATGGGTCTGGGTGGGTTGCCCTTCGGAGGGTTGGTGTGGACTTGTTGGGCCGAAGGGCCTGTTTCCACGCTGTAGGGAATCTAATCTAATAACAATCAAAGCAGCCTCAAACGTATCTCCCCGAATTTATTACAAATAGCTAACACATGCAATTGCGTACCAGCTATTCTGGCACTCTGTTTCTGAAGCTACAGTAACGGGTAAAAGCCAATACTTAGTACACTCTAGCTGTGCTATATTGGCTAGGGTGTATGCTCACTGAGACAGAGAGCTGCTATTTGATGGTACAAGGTGTTTTGGTTCCAAGTGATTTCTTTAATTGCTCAGTGTTTCAGGTAGTTAGAGTGGGCGCCCAGCTGCAAGCTGGTGAATTGGTATGATTTTGTAGTCTGCGATCAGAATACAGGTTACAAGTTTACTCATCACGTTTGAATTCTAACAGGAGCCAAGCCAAACCTCAGGGATTCCACTCTTACACATTTTGAAAAGGACGGAAATAAACAGCAGACGGATCTCTCAACAGTTCAGTCCCGTGGCCAGCTGCCCTCCCTATTACAGGCATTTTAAACCCGAAGTGAAACTTCCCTCGACACAGTGTCAATGATTTCTCAGTGCTGGATTTTCCCGGATGTCCCAGCCATTTGCTCGCTTGCTCTGATCCCCTACTCTCTCCGAACCCGGGAGAAAGCGGACTGTGCTGGATTTAATTTCTGTTTTTGTGTGGGACAGTCGGGCCGTGAAAAAGACACGGTTCATCCCGGCAAGTGCTCCCCATCAATATTTATGGTTCCCAATGGTCTTTTTTTTTGTAAGAAACTGCAACAAACATCCTCATCTTCGACGACTAATCTTAAATCTTTGGGCTCGGGGGGTTAAAATACATTTATACCAAGTACCAATGTTAACGAACATGTGTTTTGTCTTTGCTGGTCAGCTCTCAAGACCCAGTGGCCACACGACTGTGCGCCCTGCTTGCTTTCCAGCCGCACTGGTGATGAATTGTTGATTCACTTTCCCCCATCAGTTTGGCTCCTCTTGCTGTCTAACTTGAGGTTCCCACAGCTCTGTCTAGTGTCAGCACCTGGGACCTTCAGTGCTGGAATGTGTCATCCGAGACCGTTCTCTCTCTGCCGGAATAACGCTGATGAGAGTGTGAGTGAGAGGCATTCGCATTAATAACATATGCTGTGCGTGGGGAGGGGGACAGTGAATTCAGGCGGGATTAAAACCCTGGATAGCAATAAAGCGCGCAGTAAAAGTCGGCTCAGAGCTCTGCACTGAGGGAGAGGTGCACTGCGAGGGACAGAACTGAACAGAGCAATGTTAACAGCCAAACAAAAACAAAACAACTGAGATGCACCCTTCTGTTTTACTCTAAAATATTCAACGCGGTATTTAATTCCATTCACTTACTTATTAATTAGTGCACTTAAAGCGAGTATAAATATTGGTCGGTTACAGCAGCGCACTGGAATTTGCAATGAACTGAGCGTGTGGAGAAAGGGGGGAAGTTCAATGCCTTTCTGAGGGGCTGTCTAACCCCGCATTCAGGTTGAGCCGGTGGAAGACTTACATGGAGGTGGCTGGCAGTGGCGGAGCGGGCTTGGCTGCTGTCAGTGGCCGGGGTGAGCAGCTCTGTTTTCAGGTATAGTCCCTCCGAGGTGTACTGGTCAAACAGCAGCTGGTCAGACCTGGGGATGACCAGCCGCAGCATGGGCAGCAGCTGCCGCTTCTCCGGGCTGTTCAAGATCACTTTCAAAGTCTGCACCAGGTCAAAGACGTTGCGCTTGGAGTGGTAGACGTTCAGGCAGTGGATGAACTGCTCCCTCTCGTAGTCGCTCAGTAAAACGTTCAGAGCGTTGTGCAGCTTCCTCACGTTGGACGAGAGCGAGCGGCCGCCCGAGCCGCTGGCCGACACCATGGAGTTAGCCGAGGAGTTCAGGGACAGCCGCTCGAAGTCGGTGGACATGGTGTGTGGTGGGACCGCCGCAGGAGCGAAGGGCCGAGTGTCCTCCCTCGCTCCGTCCGTCCTTGCCCCAGCCGAGAGGTGGCGAGCCGGTTCAGGGAGAGCGACAGGAGGCGGGCAGCACCGGGCACTGAGAGAGAGAGAGAGATTGGGACGGCCAGTGGGGTTGGGGGGTGCGGATGGTCTGTCGGTCAGCAGAGCCCCGACCGCCTCGCCATCCCGCCAAAGGGAAGCCGAGCCCCCGCGGCCAGGCTCCGGGGGCTGCCCGAGTGTGGCATCGACCGGGGCGGGGGTGTGGGGGTCCCTTTGTCTCTGTCCCCGGGAGGGGGTCCCTGTGTCCCCGGGAGTGGGGCTGTCTCCCTCTCAGTCCTGGGTCATCTCTCTCTCTCTCTCTCTCTCTGTCTCTCTGTGTTTCTCTCCCTCTGTCCAGGGATCCCTCTCCCTCTCCCTCTCCCTCTCGCTCTCGCTCTCGCTGTCCCGGAGTATCTATCCCGCACTGTTCCCTGTCTGGCTGTATCTCTCTCTCTCTCTCTCTGTATCTCTTTCTCGCACCTGGCAATTTCATTCGCTGTCATTCCGCGCGGAAATGACGCCGCTGAGCCTGTTGCTAGGAGACGTCTGCCTCTTAGGACGCGCCGGCTGGACATGTGCAGGAGGGAGAGAGGGGACGGTGTCAGAGCCTGAGGGAAAGTGAGGACAGGGTCAGAGGGAGAGTGAGGGTCAGAGTCTGAGCGAGAGTGAGGGTCAGAGTCTGAGCCTGAGGGAGAGAGGGTGCAGGGTCAGAGATAGAGGCAGAGAGAGGGTCAGAATCTGAGCGAGAGTGAGGGTCAGAGTCTGAGGGAGAGTGAGGGAGAGAGGGGGCAGGGTCAGAGATGGAGGGAGAGAGAGGGTCAGAGTCTGAGCGAGAGTGAGGATCAGAGTCTGAGGGAGAGTGAGGGAGAGAGGGGGCAGGGTCAGAGATGGAGGGAGAGAGAGGGTCAGAGTCTGAGCGAGAGTGAGGGTCAGAGTCTGAGGGAGAGTGAGGGTCAGAGTCTGAGCCTGAGGGAGAGAGGGGGCAGGGTCAGAGATGGAGGGAGAGAGAGGGTCAGAGTCTGAGCGAGAGTGAGGGTCAGAGTCTGAGGGAGAGTGAGGGTCAGAGTCTGAGCCTGAGGGAGAGAGGGGGCAGGGTCAGAGATGGAGGGAGAGAGAGGGTCAGAGTCTGAGCGAGAGTGAGGGTCAGAGTCTGAGGGAGAGTGAGGGTCAGAGTCTGAGCCTGAGGGAGAGAGGGGGGCAGGGTCAGAGATGGAGGGAGAGTGAGGGTCAGAGTCTGAGCGAGAGTGAGGGTCAGAGTCTGAGGGAGAGTGAGGGTCAGAGTCTGAGCCTGAGGGAGAGAGGGGGCAGGGTCAGAGATGGAGGGAGAGAGAGGACAGGCTCAGAGCCTAAAGAGAGAGAGATGACACTTCAAAAGTACTTCAATGACTGTAAAGTGTGCTTGTGATGTCCTGTGTTCATGAAAAGCACCTCATTTTTTTTGGCAGGTGTCTACAGCATCATCGAAGCTGCTTTGTGTCAGGACTGTCACCATTTGAATGAAAGTATACTCCTTGAAGAACTAAGTGTCACCCCAAGGTGCACAAAATTGCAGGTAACTAAAATTTAAAGGACAAGGCACACAATGCTGAGACTGGTCGGTTGTACAGAGTCCTGCTTAAATCCTACCTGGAGTATAGCACTTAGCATTGAGCATGTCTGGAGGATAAATTGCCCTTGGAAGGAGTACAACATAAATTCAGCATTGTTATCCATGCTTAAAGGATTGAATTATAAGGAGTGGTTGCATGGACTTGGTTTATATTTCCATAAGATTAGATTTAATGGGTGAATGGAATGGTTGTAGGATTTGATATGATGGATTAAACAGAAACTTTCTGATAGTGAGGGGATCCAGAAGAAATGGACATAATCTTAAAAGTAGATACAAGTCAGTTAGGAATGGAAAAGAACTCTTCCAAGATCCACTTGCAGCCATTTTACTTTTTTTGTGATTAGAGTGGGAGGCTTGGAACAGAAAATGCAGGTTGTATTTACAGAATTAGAAACTCCTCCATACAAGAGAATTCTACGATTTGCAAGGAGCCCTGAGCACAGTCAAAGCTGGAGTGATACATTGCAGATTGCAAGCACAAACTGGAACTTTAATGCTAGGTGTGTCATTGCACGATAGAAGGAAAACTTATTATTAGTTATATCACAGAAGTTTCTGCATCTCTTAAAATCACCAATGAACAAGTCAATAATGACGATCAATCAGAGGAGGGTGTCTGCACAATCTGTCAATGAAAATTATTTCTTGATCAAGCATTGCTTTTGGATGGGATTTGAATAAATTTACCTTGGGGATGTAGACTCAATGGGCTGAAGGGCCTCCTCTGTACTGTATGATTCTATGATTCTATAACTTGAGCAGTTTGAATGGGTCCCAATTTTTGGATAATCATGCTCCAATTTGCTGTATGTAAAGGAAGGTTGACGATCCATTAAAGCAGAACAGTCTCAGCATCGTGTGTAGAATTTGTCACCTTCAATTTTCTCCACAAAGCATCTGACCTCTCCAGTGTCAGTCAGGTTGGTTGGGGTACAATGATGGGAAAACACTAAATAAAAATTAAGATTAAAATTGGAAAATGTTCTTCCCTCTCAAAGTGTTAGTCACAGCTCATCGGGCAGGCAATGACCGAGTGGTATTATCGCTGAACTGCTAATCTAGAGATCCAGGTAATGTTCTGGGGAGCCATAGCAGATAGTGAGATTTGAATTCAATTTAAAAAACAAATCCTAGAATTAAGAGTTTAATGATGATCATGAATCCATTGTTGATTGTTGTGAAAACCCATCTGATTCACAAATGTCTTTTAGGGAAGGAAATCTGCCATCCTTACCTGGTCTGGCCTACATGTGACTCCAGATCCACAGCAATATGGTTGACTCTTAATTGCCCTCTGGGCAATCAGGGATGGGCAATAAATGCTGGTCCAGCCAGTTATGGCCTTATCCCGTGAATGAATTTTTTAAAGAAAAGTTATGTAATAGCCAATTTGCCATTTGAAGAGTGTGTAGTATTCAGTCAAATGTGCTCTGGTCAAAGACAAGTTTTTGTCTCATTGTCTATGCTTCATCCCGGCAGCTTCCCCTGAACAGCTTTTCACAATGGTCATTTGTCATTGCCTTCCACTCACAGGCGGAGGTCCCAAAACCTATTCTATCCAGAGCAAGATTAAAAGCATTCTGTTGTTTTTACTCTGAACCACACAATCAGACAACGAGCTACTAGCCACTTCTGTGCAATATATATGCCTAATAATTGGTTGTTCTTATAGTTAATGTGCAAAATATGAAATCATGTGTAATAGTTTGCAGTAAAACAGCCCTTGATTTTGTAAAGCAGGTTTTTACTGGAATGATTCTTAAGCTGTATTTCATACAGTTATTCAAAGTTGGCAAAGTCATGCCCAAATTTCAATGTAGCATGTATTATAATTGTGTTATTGTATTAACACAGAAAGATGTGAGGAATCACAAACAGACACACTGTCAAATCACTCCAGTCCCTAGGGACATTAATCCTCTTCAATTGCCTCAATTGTAGATATTTTTAATGACCCCTGGAATACATGGGACCCAAGTCTTCTGAGTCAGAGGTGCCACAGGATCTCTTCCCTGTTTGCAATGCATTCCTGTATTAGTCATGCCTTTACGTAAGGGAGGCAATTTTAAAAATACGTTTGATCCAGTAGGTTTTACAATGAACATATGCCGTTCAATGTCACTGACTGATATTTTAGGGAGCAATTATTAAACACCGGAAGAAAGTACAAATCTAGTTATAACTCCAATTTCATCTAGTAGGTGGCTGAGGTTTTCCAGCATTGGGTATAAGGCAAATGCTCTGAAAAAATGTTAATATTGAAGTTACATCAAGTGCCACACAACCTGATGATGTCACAGTGGGCAAGTGGAGAAAGAAGTCTAGAAGACGTCCTGATGGATACAGATACGCCATCTCTTGCTTCTAATACCTTCACACTTATGCCTAATGGGGGTTGGGTGGAAGTGGGGGGAAGAGGAGGGTTCAATGCAACATGGAGCTATGATGCAGTAAAATGCATCTTGTTGTTATGACAAGTTCTTCTTAGAGATTTCCCTCAATTCAGAATAGAGAGGAGAATCGCTATTGTAAGTTTACATCAACCTCTTAATCTTCTTGTTGCAGTGTCCCACCAATGTCTACTCAAACCATGTGTTTTTTAATGTTAAGTGGGTAGAAAGGGGATTACTGGTGTGGAGAGTGCTGTAATAGGCAGTCCTGATCATTATTCCTGATGAAGTGTCGACTCTCCTGCTCCTCAGATGCTGCCTGACTGGCTGTCCATTTCTAGCACCATACTTTTTGACTCTGAACTCCAGTATCTGCAGTCCTCACTTTCTCTAGTCCCATACAATAGACATTTAAGTAGGTTCACAAGAACCAGGCTACATATAGTGTCTCTGGTCTGCAGCTTACTCTGAATATTTTCACTTGCAATCTCCATTTTGTTTTTAAATCTCTTAATTGCACTTCAGCCCTATGCTCCTGATCTCTGGGCTCCCTGCGCAATGGGAATGGGCAGATTGGAGAACCTTCTTGTGGTCCTGCTCATGAGCTTGACCAAGGAGACTAACAACAGCCTCAGGTTGTGTTTCATGGCACCTGACTACCTTTCATTGTTTGATTTGCGCCTAGTGTCTACAGAGAGGGAGCAAGCAGAGTCCACCGACACTGGACAGACATTTTGTGATTGGTGGACACTGCTGAGCATGTAATGCATCATCGCCCTTGGGAATGACATTTTATTTTGATGTTGATCACGTTCCATTGTTGTATGTAAGTTTCCATTGATGTTCTGATAGTGTAACTGTGCTCCACTGGGCGCTGTTTAAATCATTCAATGTTTATTTTGAAAGAGTAGAAAGGATGTTTTGCAGCAGCACAACATGAACCAAAAGCCGCCATCAGTTAGTGAGTTGGAAGTAGAGTTTCTGGTAAAAAGGAGTCTACAAAAATGCACTGCCTCTGGCAAGTAAACATGTGAAGAAAGAAGTTAGCTGCTTGTTTTATAACAAGCAAGGAAACAATTTGCAAGAGGTCCTTTGGCTGGTAAGATCTTCAACTCTGGAAAAAGCAAGAGCATGCAAAATGTGATAACAACACAATGATTAAAATGGTTCACATTAATTGCATATCGAGTCCTGTTGGGCATCTTGTCCTCCTGATTTTGAGCAGCAAGTAAAGTCATAAATCTCATAATTCCACCATTTCATATCAGAAATGACTTGTTTAACAGTTTACTGAAGGTCATTATAAAAAGTGAGAAGAATCATACTGGATACAATGGTCAGAATGCATTGAGCAATAAGTGCAAATAAGCTCAGGAGAAGTTGAAGAAGGTCACTTCACAATTACTAATGAAGCAGTATTAAAATCTTGGGATACTTCACTGTCATTTACATTGCTGACATTCTGAATTGATGGAACAATGGTATTAGAAAGCTCAATTTGTTTAATTGCTGTAAAAACGGTATAAGTCAACAGTAATGAAATAAGGCTTTAGTATTGTTCTGCACTGAGTGATCAATATAATAATATGTCAAGAGTGGTAAATGTGACTGTGATTTGCCCTTACTTCTCTTACCTCCCAATGAGATCTGTGAAAATTGGCAATTATGTAAACCTGTTCTTAAAAGAACTGAATTTCTTATTATTCTTCATTGATTGCAATCATATAAAAAGAGGATCCATTAATATAAAAAAATGAACAGTTTTGATTCACAATAATATCCTTTCTGTCCTATTCAATACGCAACACATATAAAAAGCACATACTTCTAACTAAACAGTCACAGTGATCATATCATAATGGTGGCTAAAGTCCAAAATCATGAGCCAATCAATTAAAATCCTTGAGTCATTTACATTGGTACATCTTTAGTTTGGATAGTAAAAGTCACCTTTTCTGTTTTTGATGCTGGAATAGAAACATTGGATTAATACCAAAGAGAAGATTATCAACTTCACCAATGCCTGTGGATGCTATGAATGTACCTTAGGAAATTGTGCACCATCAGCAAAAATCATAAGAGTGGGGTACACGCCCAACTGAGTACTCAGCTCAACTCTGAAACCGAAAATCTCCATTTAGAAGTTGACTCATAGGCATCTGTACCCGAGAATTTAACTTGAAACAGGCGCCTTGCAAAAGCAACTGTTGTGATGCTGAATCATTCCCGCACTTACAATTACATATTCACTTGTAATAAAACAGTCAGCTTCAAGGCAGAGATCTTGTTTAAAATAACACTATTTCAAGTGTTGGGGCAGAATGACTAAATGAATCACTCAACATCCAGAGTCCAGTGTCGAAGAGTTTATTGATGTACACTGGTGGGGAAGAAAACCTCTGAATGTCCCAAGGCCTTTTCCCTGAACAGAGGAAAGACTTGAACTTGTACACATCTGTTTTCAGCCTGCCTTTGACTATTGCAAACCAATTGTATTAATTGATTGCATTTATATCCAATCAGGATAATCGTGTGACTGATTGGTCAATGATGAACAACTCCAGGTCTTCCCATGATCTCACGATGTTTGCCAGACATCCTTATCACCTCTCTTTGGGCTTTCATAATGCATCTTATTCAGTCATATTCCAATACTAATGACTTCTGCATCTGTTACTCAATCTTCCCACTTAGCAGGATGGGGGTTTCTCCCAACTCGCTAAGGCTGTCTGGCTATGCGAATTTAGTTAAATCCCTTAACGTTAGTTTGTTGGTTGCACTTAGAACTTCAGTACACCTATAGAGGTGTATATAATATGTAGTGACAATTACCTAAAGAATCTTAATTATTGTGGAATCTGGCTTTTTCTTTTAATTTTTGCTAAATGACAAACTTTGGACTAGTTGGTAAAAGGGGCCTCGATCAAGAATTCTCAAGGGTGTCCATTATCCAGGCAGTCTATGTGTCCAAACCTGACTCTACAGGAATCCAATTAATTACCTTATAAGTAATATATTAAAACTAATATGTTTTATATATATATTATTTAAATATATACGTGATACAAATATATGAATATAATCATCTATAGCTTCTTAACTAATATGAACCAAGCTTTTCCCTTTCTGTTACATATTAAATAGCAAACATTAAATTAGCTTGTGACAAGGGCTTCTGTCAGTCCCTCCCTTATCAAAACTATCTCGATATCTATATATTTGCTTTTCCTCAATAAGATCCTATTATGTGATTTCAGTGAGACACTTTATTATTTTATCTGGTTGCTATGGATATGAAGGCCACAATTCTGACTGAGTAAATTACTACTTCAGCCAACAATCTTTTCGGCTATTTTTATATCAATTAGAAACCATGGGCAGCCATTTTATGTTAACAAAGAACCATGGACAGCCCCAACACATAAATGAAAGCGAAGAATAAGAGTGTCAGTAATAAGGTAAATGTTTATGTCTGGGGATCAAGTGACTGTTATAAACTTTCAAGATGGCAGTAGTCGCCTTATTTAAATTTATTCCTCACTTTTGTTTTGTTTTGTTTTTGCCCTAAGACAAGTAACAAACAGTTGCATATTATTTCCATGGCAATGAGATCACAGCCAACTGATTCATTGGTGTTTTGTGACGCAAAACACATTTTGATCAAATTCAAGTCATCATGTTGTACAAATCTAAACCAATGAAATATAGTTTTCATCAATACTCCCAGTGTTGATCTAAATGGAAAAATGTTCTGATTTTTGAAAACCGATTTACATGATGGAATTTAGCTGTGGCTCAACAGTAGCACTTTCACTGCTTGAATACAGCATACATGTGCATGCATGTGTATACTTCAAAGCTTAAGTCCCACTCCGGTGCTGAGGTTCTGCGAAGCCATAAGTGTCATCTTTCTAATGACAGGCTAAGTCAAGAACTTGTCTGCCCCCTTGTGGACATGAAGACTGTCATGACACTGTTTGAGGAAGAGAAAGTCCCCCCGGCAGTCTGATCGTTATCATTGCTGTTTGTGGGAGTTTTTTTTAATTTGTTCACGCCTTGGATTCTGTGATTGCTGGCTGGGCCATCAGCTGTTATGGCTGCAAGATTGCTAGCTAAATCACCTATCGTTGGATTAGCCATTGGAAATGCAGGGTGATGGGGATAGAGTAAGTGGGATAGGTTTGGGTGGGATGCTGTTTGGAGAATCAGTGTAGACTCGATGGGCCAAATGACCTACTTCCACACTGTAGGGATTCTGTGATCCTATGTTTCTATTCTTATTCACTAGTTGCCATTGAGAAAGGTGTGGTGAGCTGCCTTCTTGAATCTCTGCAGTCTATATTATATAGGTAGACCCACAATACCTGTAAGGGAGGAGGTTCCCAAGTGGTAGTGGTTGTGTGTTTGGAAGGTGATGTCAAAGGAATCTGGGAGAATTTCTGTAGTGCATCTTGTCGATAATACACACAGCTGCTACTGAGTGTTGACGGTGGGAGGAATGAACGTTTATGGATATGGTGCCAATCAAGCAGGTTGCCTTATCTGGGATGAGGGTCAAGTTTTTAGTGTGTTGTTATCCAGGTGGAGAATATTCTATCACATCCGTGACTTGTGCCTTGTAGCTGGTGGTAGGCTTTGAGAAATCAGGGGATAAACTATTTGCTGCAGATTCCTAGCTTTTGACTTGCTCTTGTGTTTATGTGGCGAGTCCAGTTCAGCCTCTGGTCTTCTGACTTTTTAATAGAGGGTAGGTCATTAATGAGGCAAGATGAAAGATGATTAGACCTAGGATACTAGGTCCATGACAATGAGACATGGACCTCATGTCCATGAGTTCCTCCTGCAATGATGCACTAGAGCTGAGTTGAATGGCATCCAATACCACATCCATTATCCTTCATGGTTGGGGGTGAATCTAATGAGCAGAGAGTTCTCTGCCTGATTCCTATTAACTCCAGTTTTGCTTGCGGTCTTTGATGCCACACTTAATCAAATACAGCTTTGAGTCAAGGGAGATCAGTCTCACCTCACCTCTGGAATTTAGCTCCTTTGTCCACATTTGAACTAGGGATGTAATGAGGCAAAAGTGAGGTCTGCAGATGCTGGAAACCAGATTCTAGATCAGAGTGGTGCTGGAAAAGCACAGCAGGTCAGGCAGCATTCGAGGAATCCTGATGAAGGGCTTTTGCCCAAAACATCGATTTTCCTGCTCCTCGGATGCTGCCTGACGTGCTGTGCTTTTCCAGCACCACTCTGATCTAAACTAGGGATTTAATGAGGTCAGTGCTGAGTGGCCCTGGCAGATCCCAAACTGAGCACCAGTGAACAGATTATTCCTAAGCAAGTTCTGCTTCGTAAGACTATTGATGACACTTTACTGATAATTGAGAATAGAATGGTATTGGGGTGGGATGGTTGGGGGGTGGGGTGGTCCCCTCATTCTCGGTACTAGAAAAAAGTTACATTTTGAGGTACCTTCAGATTAAGCACTGGATTTCAGCTGGCTAGTTAGAGCCCACTTAAATAAAAGAAAAATAGAATGATGGTGAGTGTGGTAACTGGCAAGTTGGATTTGTTCTGCTTTTTGTGAGCTTGCTGTGCATAAGCTATCTGCTGTGTTTCCTATATTATGAGTTTTATCACTTTTAAAAAATATATATTTAATTAGCAGTAAAACACTTTAACACTTTAAGGTCAAGAATGAATACTTGTGTAGGCGTTTGTATTGGTACATGACTAGTTTTCAGGTAACAGCCCAACCCTATTAAGGCATCACAAGTAAAGTGCAGCCTGTGATGACAGTTTTCCCTAGCCTTCCAAATCTAAGTGTGCTGTTACCTTTAGATATAGATCTGTGAGTTAAAGCGAGTGTGAGTAGTCCCTATCACCAGCTTTTTCATCTGAGATAGAACCAAAACAATAATTATTTTATTCAAGCAAATCCAAATTGCACAGTATAAATATAATCCATCTGAAAATATCTCAGACAGATACAACAACTATGGAATGGGTTCTGCTCAATCAATGTGTGATTCCAATTCCACGGACCCAATGGAGTAGAATAAGTTCAACAAACATGTAGGAACATTGCTTCTGCCTGCAAATTTCTCTCCGAGCCTCAGACCACCCTGAAATGGAACTTAATCACTGTTTGTTCAGCAGCACTGATTCAAAATCATGAAACTCACAACTAAACAGCACTATGGATGTACCTACAGCCCATGGACTGCAGCAATCCAAGGAGAACTGGTGCTCTGTTGGTTCAACATTGACCTCATTACATCCCGAGTTCAAACAAGAACAAAGGAGCTAAATTTCCAGAGGTGAGGTGAGAGTGACCTCTCTTGACTCAAAGCTGTACTTGAGTAAGGAGTGCGAACAAAACGAGAGTTAATAGGAATCAGGCAGAGAACTCTCTGCTGGTGAGAATCACTCTCGACATGAAGGATGATGGTTGTGGTATTGGATGCCAGTCATTTTAGTTCCAAGGCATCATTGCAGGAGGAACTCATGGACATGATGTCCATTAGGGATGGACAGTAATTGTTGGCTGTTACTGGCAATTGCCACTTGAATGAGTGAAACAAATTTTGTTTTTTATTCACACATGGGATGTAGATATTATTGATTGGGCCAGTATTTATTGCCCATCCCTAGATGCCCTTGATAAGGTGGTGATGAACTAATGGTACAGTTCTTTGCCTGAAACAATGCAATGTGATCTTGATGAAGGGATATGGGGATGATGCCATCTTCCCACACTGGGGACATTATCAGCTCTAATCTGGAATGGCAGTGCAATCTTGATGGCCTGAATGGCTTACTTCTGTTCCTATGTTCCTAATTGTAGCACTATTCCAACCACTTGGATAATGTGCAACAAGAATAAACAAGTACAATTGGATAAAACAGAACTTCTCTAGATTACAAAATGGCACTTCAAAAGTGCTTTGTTGTCTGTAACACACTGTAGAACATATTAAGATAATGTAAAAGCAATTCCTCTTTTCCTTCCTCATGAATAAGTTAATAGCATTCAGGTTCATAGCCCACAAGAACATAAGAACCAGGAGCAAGAGTAGACAATTCAGCTCCTTAAGCCTGCTCCACCAATTAACACGATTATGGCTGGTCTCATTTCGACCTCAGCCCCTACTTCCTGCCTGCTCTCCATAACCCTTCAAGCCATTACTAATTAAAAATTGGTCTATCTCTTCCTCAACATGCCAGCATCAACCGCACTCTGGAGTAATAAATTCCATAGTTCTTGGCACGTTTTGAGAAGTATTTCTCTTCATCACCGTTTTAAATCTGCTATCCCTTGCCCTAAAACTAAGACCTTTTATTCTAGATTGCCCCATATGAGGAACCATCAGTCAACTATGTCAATCTCCATTACATATCTCAGTTGGATCTCCTTATTGTTCTAAACTTGACTTCCAATAGTGTAATGCATGTAGATGCATGGGAGCAGATGCATCCACATGTTGTCAGAATTCCCTTGCAGCCTCCCCTGTGCCAGGGGAGGCACCCCAGAAAATTCTACAGCTATAATTTAAAATGCTTTCACTTGCCACTAAAACTAAGTTTACAACACGTAGAAGTTGAACATTAGTCTGTGCATCTTCCATTCATACTCTCTTCATTTCAGCATTACTTATAGTAAGAAAGAATATGCTGTACTGGGTAAACAAGGAGGAGGGAACAGTACAACTGCAATTCTCATCACAAGTCCTAATGACATGCATTGTATAAAAGAAATGCTGAACACAATAAATATACAAACAACAATCTTTAAATTAAAACAGTGCAAAATGATAATTATAAATAAAATAGCTGTGCACCCAAATTCGAAGTTCTGGCATTTTATGTTAAAACAAATAAAGTTCAACTTACTCTTTCTGACCCTTTGGGGAAACTATCAGTGGGCAGGATCATATGGGGATCTGAGTGATGTGGGCTGTGTATAGGTTTGTGCAGAATTGGACAAGTCACCTGAGGTCAATGTCAATGTCGGAAGCATCTCACTTCATAGAGTCATAGTCATAGAGATGTACAGCACAGAAACAAACCCTTCGGTCCAACCTGTCCATGCTGCCCAGATATCCCAACACAATCTAGTCCCACCTGCCAGCACCCAGTCCATATCCTTCCAAACGCTTCCTATTCATATACCCATCCAAATGTCTTTTAAATGTTGCATTTGTACCAGACTCCACCACTTTCTCTGGCAGCTCATTTCAAACACGTACTACCTTCTGCGTGAAAAGGTTGCCCCTTAGGTCTCTTTTATATCTTTCCCCTATGCCTTCTAGTTCTGTACTCCCCAACCCCAAGGAAAAGACTTTAACTATTTCTCATATCCATGCTCCTCACAATTTTGTAAGCCTCTATAAGGTCACCCCTCAACCTTCGACACTCCAGGGAAAACAGTCCCAGCCTGTTCAGCTTCTCCCTATAGGTCTTTCATGCTTTTGACAAATTCCTCACCAGGCAGTGGCAAGATACTAATTAAGGGAGATTATTGTTTGTTAACGATCAAACTTGCTCCATTGATATTCAGCTTTTTATCTCACCAAACTTGTCAGACACTGAGAAAGTTTGATATGAAAGGTGAGGACATACCTGATGGATTCAGTTTGCTGCTCGCTCTGTCTGACCTCAACATTGGACACTGGCCAACAACATCTCAGGTCATGCTTTATTAGTGCTGGCCCATGCACCCATGTCCACAAACACTGACATCTGACATGGTCCAGCCTCTAAGAACCGTCAAGGCACTTCTTCAATCTTCTGACAGAATGCTTCTGTACCTCAATCTTGCACCTCAGGGTGTACTGGCAACTCTCATTGTAACGCTGCAATGAGGACACTTTGGGCTGAGGACTTGCACCCAGCTCAGGGACTGGTCCAGGCTGTATTTGAGTGTCCTTTGATTCCTCTCATAGCACTCGTACAATCTGAGTCTAACTGGATGCTCACAGTATCCCTACCTTGCATTGCCTTGCCTGTTTGCTATTTGCCCACTCACCCAGACATTGTCTAGTCTCACCTTAAGCAAGGTAGACAACTTCAACCAGAATGTTATGAATAAATTTGCCCAAGTGTTCCATAATACCGAAGCAGTCAAATCAATACAAACACATACCGGTATCGAGTGCAAAACAGTCCCAACTCTATTAGGGACAAAGTTACAATAACCTTTAAAACTGAACATACTATCTCTAATCTTATTTGGCCCCTTAAGATTACAATACTTCCTGAGTCTTGTAGATTTACACAGTTACTCTCTCTCTCTCTCTCTCTCTGGCTCTGACTCTGGGTTTGCAAAGCTGCTTTCTCTCTCCCTCTCTCGCTATGGATGGTTAGCTGGTCTCTGCCTCCTGCCATGCTGGTCTCCTCGAAGTGCCTCAGACGATTCAAGAAGGAGGTCTGCAGCTGAGCCCTCTTTCTAGATGGTTTTCTGGAACCTTCTATAATTCTGGCCAATCAGGCAGATACCCTCAATAGCTTGAAACATTGTCAATCATTTGGATGGCATGCTACAGTTTGTTTCTTTATGTAGTAGGGCTTGGTGTCTTTTTGTCTGGCCCCTCCATTTCTTAGTGGATAAATTGTTGGGGATTTGTCTGTCCTGGATAACTGTTGTCTTTTACATTGTGCTAATGTCATTGCTGTTTGACCAAGTTAGCAATCTGTCTGTGTTTTAGCAGACAGGAGGTTGCTACACAGAAATACCAGGCTGCCTTGCCATGCCATTTAGTGCAGACACAATGGATGGAAGCTGGTCATGGGTGTTAGCACGCCATAGTCAAGTAAAGGGGGGCAAGTCTTAGCTCAATGAGCCCTGGCTCAGTAAATGATGGGCAGTCTCCGGTGCCAATCCAGGCCTTGACCAGGGATGTCAGAGTCAGGGTCCACGTAAGGGGAAAGGAGCTGAATGTCAGCAATCCACTCCCTGTCTTGACTCTTCCTGACGTGTTCTGGGCTTTATTTCTCCTGGAATGAGAGAAAGGCAAGTGTAATGGAAAATGAAAGTGGGTGGCACAGCTGTTACTTTTAAAAAGTTGTCTCAAGCAAGTGAGTAGGTACAGGGCACGCAGGGGTGGTGGTATCAGAAGATAGGGATGGGTTGGAGTCAGTGGGAGAAGACGTTGCAGGCATTAGTAACTGGTAGAGCATGAATCCGGGTGGGAGGTGGGTACAGAAGCACAGATACAGTGAGTGTAAAGTATCAGAAAGAACATGATGGCACTTACTCTGGCAGAGTGGAGCTGCTCACTGAACTTCTTCCTACAGTGTCAGGCTTTCCTCCAGACAGCTGAGATTGCTTTAACTTGGATGGCAACTTCAGAGGCGATGGCCTAGTGGTGTTGTCGCTGGACTGTTAATGCAGTGACCCAGGTAATGTTTTGGAGACCCGGGTTTGAAACCCGGCCATAACAGATGGTGGAAATTGAATGCAATAAATATCTGGAATTAAGAGTCTAATGATAGCCATGTATCCAATGTCGATTGTTGGGGAAAACTCATTTGGATCACTAACATTCATTAGGGAAGGAATCTGCCATCCTTACCTGGTCCTACCTACACGTGACTCTAGACCCAGACAATGTGGTTGACTTTTAACTGGCCTCTGGGCAATAAATGCTGCCTAGGCAGTGATGCCCTCACCTGTGAATGAATAAAGGAAATAAAATACCAGGCTGGCAAGATGTGGTGCCATGGCTCCCACTGCTGGTTCTGGGGGCAAAGGAAGTCCCACGTCTGCACCACCCCAACCAGGAGGACCTCAAGGACCATGCCAATAAAGCAAGGCACAGGTCTCCCTGTCTGCCACGTATTGGGTCAAAGTGAGGAAGTGTATAGTGCAGCTTCAGACTGATAGTTCTTATCCCAGTGTGCTATTACCCTTTAAAGATGGTGCGGCGCAAAGGATGCCTATGGATTATCCGGTGAGTGATGTGTTGTTCGGAAATGGCACATGGTAAGCTGTGTATGGAATTGGATGTGAGAGGCACTACAGGCCCTGGTAAGTAACTAACAAGGTAAGCTTGGTATGATGCTGCAAGAGAACTTGTTAGATCTCATGGCAACAAATCCTTAAAAGACCAACCAGCTTAGCCAAATAAATGTAAGATGATGTCCACTGATCTTCCTTTTGTACCAGGGCAGCATGGAGGCTCATTGGTTAGCACGGCTACCTCACAGTACCAGGGACCTGGGTTCAATTCCAGCATTTGAAGTTCTCCCCGTGTCTGTGTGGGTTTCCTCTAGGTGCTCCAGTTTCCTCTCACAGTCCAAAGATGTGCAGGTTAGGTGGATTGACCATGCTAAGTTGCCTATAGTGTCCAGCAATACACAGGCTAGGTGGTTTAGCCATGAAAAATATGGGGACAGGGTAAGGGGTCTTGCTCTTCAAAGGGTCAGTGTAGACTCAATGGGCTGAATGGCCTCTTTCTGCACTGGAGGGATTCTATGATTCTATCTCCATGGCTTGGTTAAGAAGCACCACATGCTCAGCCTAAAGTAATGTTTGACTTCTGTTTTAGTCTGTTGCTATAACATCTTTCAGAAATACATTTGGGTCAAAGCCAGGAACAATGAAATTCAGCTCAACATAAAGACAGATATAACATTTAGAAATAGATTAGAAAGTGGCACCAGTGGATAAAGTACTTAAATTTTAGTCAAAAATAGACATTTTTAGACAAACTGCTTTTAACACCAAAATAAGGTGAGTTCATTA
Source organism: Chiloscyllium plagiosum (assembly GCF_037043375.1). NCBI lineage: Eukaryota > Metazoa > Chordata > Chondrichthyes > Orectolobiformes > Hemiscylliidae > Chiloscyllium > Chiloscyllium plagiosum. The sequence continues at coordinate 32,467,510 of NW_028270159.1, read as the reverse complement.
TTCCAATGCAATAGCAATGAAGCTCATTTTTGCTGAAGAAGTAAAGTGATAAGTACAAGGACGTTCAGTCAAACTCATTATCCTGCATAAAGTTCTTTGTAAATGGACCACTTCCTTTTGACTTATGAAATATACCAGGAAGATGGAATGGATTGCTGTTGTAAAATATATTGGCCAATCTTAGCCTGGCAAGTACACATGATTATATGCGTGAAATCCATACTTAATTTATTGAATCAGATACCTTGTGTCAATGATTATTATCGATGGATAAATCCAGGATAGAAAAAAACTATCAAAAAATGCTATAAATCCATGCAAGAACAGCTGCTGGCATTGAATAGCACCTTTAACATGAAATATCACAAGGCACCTCAGAGGAGTCTTTGTTCATTCATGGGATATGGACATCACAGACAAGGTCAACATTAATCTCCCATTCATTATTGCCCTTGAGAAGGTGATGGTGAGTCATCTTCCTGACCCACTGCAGTTCCTCGAGGCTAGATACATCCATTGTGTTATTAAGATGGGCAGGTCCAGAATTTTGATTTAATGACTGAAGAACTGTGAAGGATTTAGTTCCCAAGTTGGGATGGTGTATCACTTGGAGGGCAAATTTTAGGGTGAGGCATTTTCATTCATTCCCTCAACCTGGAGGTAGTAGAAACCATAAGTTTGGAAGATGCTGTTAAAGATTCCTTGTTGAGTTGTTCGGTGCATCTTGTGGATAGTCCACACTGCTTCCACAATGCATTAATGGTGTAGCAATGAATGTTAAAGGTGTTGAGGGATGCCAAACATGTTTTGTCCTGGATTGAGTTTAGCTTCTCAAATGTTTTTGGGGCTGCAGTCATTGAGGTAAATGGAGAGTACTCCACCACATTACTGACATCTGTAGATGTTGGACGGGCTATGGGGAGATAGGAGGGGAGTTACTTTCCTCAGAATTCTTATAGGTTGACCTGCCCTTGTAGCCATGGTATTTATGTGATGGTCTCGTTCCATTTCTGATCAATAGTAACCCCAAATATGATGAGAATGGGGGACTCAGTGATGAAAAATCCATTAGCAAAGAAAATGTGACATGATACCATGCAAGGAAATATGAGGGCAGAAGGTCAATGGGTTGGTCACAGATCAATGTTTTTAGAAGTATCCTAAAATAAGAATGAGGTACAGAGCTGAAGAGGTTTAGGTTTGGAATTCTAAAGGTTAGGGCCTTCATAATTGGGGATTTGGATATAACCGAGCAACTACAATTGTTGATACAAATAACAGGCAATATGGAAAATGTGCCGGTAAGTCAGAGAGTTACTGTTCTGTGAAAACTAAGGAAAATAAAGCTAATATACTTCTTAAATAATAAAGTGTGAAACAACTTGAAGTCATATAGTTCTTTAATTGTACTATAACATTTTAAAGTATTTCCTATAAGCCCCATCAAACAAGATATGATGTTCAGATTCCATAAAGAGGTCGCAGGTGACCACCAGCTTGGTCAAACAGATAGGTTTTAAGAAATGTTATAAATGAGGAGAAAGATGGACAAGAGAAGAGGTCAAGGAGGAAATGCCAAAGCTTTCCATCTTGACAAAACAAATATGATCTTCCCGCCGGCTACGAAGGAACATGCATGTGACTGCAACACATTGGGAAGGTTTGTTAATTGCACAAAAGCAAAATACTGCAAATGCTGGAAATCAGAAATACAAACAGAAATTACTGGAAAGACCTTTGCAAGTTTGAGTTGTGATGAAAGGCTATTGACCTGTACCGTCTGCTTCTCTTGCCATGGATGCTGAAGGTTTTCCAGCATTGTCTCTTAAATTACTCAATGGCTTCTTTTTTTCTATGGTCTCCGATCAGAGGATGAAGAATCCCTCCCTTTAATAATGCAACCCTGTTTAATCCTCTACTTCTGAATATGTAGATAATTTTTCAGCACCATTTTAATTATGATAATGAGATGTGGCAGCACTGTTTGCAGTAAATAATTCTGACACATCATAGCATGATATCACAAACTTATCTGAACAGAATGCAACAGCTGGTCAATACGCAAATCCAACTGACGAAGAAAGACTTCTCAGGAATAGAACAGCAGTTTATTTATGGATGTGGAACAGTATGTGTTTGTTTGCCTGGGTATAACTCTTGGAACTTTTAGAATCCCTACAGTGTGGAAGCAGGCCATTCGGCTTAACAGATCAACACTAACCCTCCGAACCCACCCAGACCCACCTCTCCACCTTTTATTTCCCATGGCTAACTCACCGACGCTGCACATCTTTGGACTGTGGAAGAAGCCAGAGCAACTCGAGGAATCCCACACAGACACAGAGTGAACTTGCAAACTCCACACAAACAGTCATCCAATGCTGGAATTGAACGCGGGTCCCTGGTGCTGTGAGGCAGCAGTGCTGCCCACTGAGCCACTATGCTACCCAACTTGAATCGGTCAAATAAGCAACACAGGAAATAGGGGCAGGAATGTGCCCTTTTGGTTCTTTGAACATTTTCCACCATTCAGCAAGTTCACGGCTAATCTTCATTCTGGATTAGTGGTGCTGGAAAAGCACAGCAGTTCAGGCAGCATCCGAGGAGCAGTAAAATCAACATTTCGCGCAAAAGCCCTTCATCAGGAATACAGGCAGAGTGCCTGAAGGGTGAAGAGATAAATGAGAGGAGAGTGGGGGTGGGGAGAAAGTAGCATAGAGTACAATAGATGAGTGGGGGGTGGGGATGAAGGTGATAGGTCAGGGAGGAGGGTGGGGGAAGTTAGCAAAGAGTCCAATGGGTGGATGGGGGTGGGATGAAGGTGAAAGGTAAGAGAGGAGGGTAGAGTGGATAGGTGGAAAAGAAGATAGGCAGGTAGGACAAGTCATGGGGACAGTGCTGAGCTGGAAGTTTGGAACTAGGGTGAGATGGGGGAAGAGGAAATGAGGAAACTGGTGAAGTCCACATTGATGCCTGGGGTTGAAGTGTTCCGAGGCAGAAGATGAGCCGTTCTTCCTCTAGGCATCAGGTGGTGAGGGAGCAGCGGTGAAGTAGGCCCAGGACCTCCATGTCCTCGGCAGAGTAGGAGGGGGAGTTGAAATGTTGGGCCACAGGGCGGTGTGGTTGATTGGTGCGGGTGTCCCAGAGATGTTTCCTAAAGCGCTCTGCTAGGAGGTTCCAGTCTCCCCAATGTAGAGGAGACCACATCGGGAGCATCGGATACAATAAATGATATTAATGGATGTGCAGGTAAAACTTTGATGAATGTGGAAGGCTCCTTTAGGGCCTTGGATGGAGGTGAGGGAGGAGGTGTGGGCGCAGGTTTTGCAATTCCTGCGATGGCAGGGGAAGGTGCCAGGATGGGAGGGTGGGTTGTTACAAACCCACTGACTCCCACAGCTACCTGGATTACACTTCTTCCCAGCCTACTTCCTGCAAAAATGCCATTCTGTATTCCCAATTCCTCCGCCTCCGCCGTATCTGCTCCCAGGAGGACTAGTTCCACCACAGAACACACCAGATGGCCTCCTTCTTTGGAGACCGCAATTTCCCTTCCCACGTGGCTAAAGATGCCCTCCAATGCATCTCATCCACATCCCGCACCTCCACCCTCAGACCCCACCACTCCAACCATAACAAGGACAGAACCCCCCCGGTGTTCACCTTCCACCCTACCAACCTTCGCATAAACCAAATCATCCGCCGACATTTCTGCCACCTCCAAACGGACCCCACCGCCAGGGATATATTTCTCTCCCCACCCCTTTCCGCCTTCCACAAAACCGTTCCCTCCGTGACTACCTGGTCAGGTTCATGCCCCGCTTACAACCCACCCTCCCATCCCCTGCCATCGCAGGAATTGCAAAACCTGCGCCCACACCTCCTCCCTCACCTCCATCCAAGGCCCTAAAGGAGCCTTCCACATCCATCAAAGTTTTACCTGCACACCCACCAATATCATTTATTGTATCCGTTGCTCCCGATGCGGTCTCCTCTACATTGAGGAGACTGGATGCTGCTAGCAGAGCGATTTAGGGGCATCTCTGTGACACGCGCAACAATCAACCACACCGCCCTGTGGCCCAACATTTCAACTCCCCCTCCCACTCTGCCGGGAATATGGAGGTCCTGGGCCTCCTTCACTGACGCTCCCTCACCACCCGATGCCTGGAGGAAGAATGCCTCATCTTTTGCCTCGGAACACTTCAACCCCAGGGCATCAATGTGGACTTCACCAGTTTCCTCATTTCCCTTTTCCCCACCTCACCCCAGTTCCAAACTTCCAGCTCAGCACTGTCCCCATTACTTGTCCTACCTGCATATCTTCTTTTCCACCTATCCACTCCACCCTCCTCTCTTACCTATCACCTTCATCTCACCCCCATCCACACATTGTACTCTTTGCTACCTTCCCCCACCCTCCTCCCTGACCTATCACCTTCATCCCCACCCCCACTCACCTATTGTACTCTATGCTACTTTCTCCCCACCCCACCCTCCTCTCATTTATCTCTCCACCCTTCAGGCACTCTGCCTATATTCCTGATGAAGGGCTTTTGCCCGAAATGTCGATTTTACTGCTCCTCGGATGCTGCCTGAACTGCTGTGCTTTTCCAGCACCACTAATCCAGAATCTGCTTTCCAGCATCTCTTGTTTTTTCTACAGCTAATCTTTAGCCTCAACTCCACCTTCCTGCACCATCCCCATTTCCCTTACTTTAAAAGAATTAAATGAAATAGTGAATGTAGCATGGAAGTATAGAATAGCACAAGGCTACAATTGAGTCTGTACCAGCTCCTTTGAAGCGCAATCCAGTTTGTTCCACTTCCACACAATGTTTTCTCCTTCAGGTAGTTATCCATTTCTCATTTGAACACTACTGTTGAATCTACAACCGTATCATAGCATGAATTGAAAATCCTCACCATTCAATTATGCTTGAGTTTTTCAAAAATTTTATTGAGGACACATATGTGGCACAAGTGGTACACAATTATAAATAAAGGTCTCACTTTTGTACATATATGCTCACTTTCACTGTGAAAGTGTCTGCTATAGTATAACTTTCACCACTGGTCCTGGTGAGGTCATACCTAGCTAAGATATGTACAGCCTGTTTTGATATCCCAGGGATGAATGAAATTGTAATGGCCAAGCATCCATCATTCACAAGGAGGTGACTCCTTGATTGTAGATAGCCTCAGTCATCACAGATCCTTGGGCTATAATGATATTGCGTCTGCAGACAACATATTGTGGATAATAATAAGCTACGACACAATGTGCAAGGGAATGCTCCTGCACACACAACATTCCACACTTACACCCACATGGTGACAGAGGGTAGGGAATTGGTGATGATTTCACACATCTAGAGATGGGAAGAAACTCCATGTCGCAGCTTTTCAGGGGAAGTGCACTGCCATTCAAGCCTGCAAAGTGTACACTGGTCAATTCAGCTTCATAGTCTATTGAATAAAGCTGCACAAAGCACTGTCTTGCACATATTCAATGCTATCCTAGAAGGTAACCAAATATATCAGTACAGTCTACATGCAGTCTGAAATATTGAAGGGTTACCAATGATGGAAGAGTCCAATAGAGAACGCTGAGGATTCCTGCTGGCTATCATAACACACGTAACTGAACAACACTTGAAAATGATGGATGCCTTGAGAGCTAGCTAGCCTAAGTCCCATGCAATGTTTGAGTACTACCTTACTGATCAGTGCTTTTCCTCTAACAGTAAGCAATGTTATGTGGAATTACTTTAAAGTGGGATCGCTTGAAAATCTCAAGTGTAAAAGGTAAAGCTACCACAGGTCACAGAGTTGCTCTCTCATTAGACAGACAACTAACTGGTGGCTGCTTAACCTGAGGATCACCACACTTCAGGCAAGCAGAAAGATTGAGAAGGAGAACCCTACATGCTAACCTCAGCTGGTACAGGAATTGAACCCACACTGTTGGCATTACCCTGCATTACAACCAGCTATCCAGCTAACTGCACTATCAACTGGAAAGCTGGTTACATTTGACCTGCAGGAATTGCTGTCGACCAGTTTCTGGACATAAAAATCATGGATCCCTAGACTTTGGTAAAACCAAGCACCTAATTGACCATCGTCAACCCACAGGACAAGAATAAAATGAACCCCTTCACTGACTGGGCTTGTTCCCCATTCTGTCATCTCCCTTCTACTGCTGACTTGCAAGGGTGAAGTGTCTGTCATATTGGGCTTCATGTTATCTCCAAACCAGGCCATTAAGGATTAATCATTAAGGGTGAGGTGGACATGACAATGAACAATTGAAAACAATTAGAAAATGACAAGCTGAGTGCAAAAAAATGCCTGTTTTGTCTGGGAGAGAACTGCATGACCTTAGCTGGATTGGAGACAGAATATTGTGCAGTTACACAGACTCACCTGAAACTGCTTTCAACATTATGGGAAGATGTGGAAGTCATTGCTGGGCCCTATGCTGAGATAATTGTATCATTGACAGCCATGAGTGAGGTGCCAGAAGACTGGAGGATGACTAATATGGTGCCTGTAATTTAGAAAGCTGGTAAGGATAAGCCAGGGAACTATAGTTTGTTGAGCCTGACATCAGTGATGGCTAAGTTGTTGGAGGGAATTCTGAGGGACAGGATTTACATGCGTTTGGAAAGGCAAACACTGATTAGAGATAATCAATGTGGCTTTGAGCATGGGAAATTGTGTTTCACTAACTTGATTGAGATTTTTGAAGAGATGACAAAGAAGATTGATGAAGGCACAGTGGTAAATGTTCTGTATATGGACTTCAGCAAGGCATTAGACAGGATCCCCATAGTAGACTGCTCAGCAAGGTTAGAGCACATCAAACCAAGTGGGAGCTAGCCAATTGGATACAAAATTATTTTGAAGTTGGAGAAGAGATTAGTGGTAGAGGGCTGTTTTTCCAATTGAAGGCCTGTGACCATTAGCTAATCCACCTAGCCTGCACATCGGTGCTGGGTCCATGCCTTTCATCATTTAAGTAAATAATTTGGATGTGAATACAGGAGATATGGTTCGAAAGTTTTCAGACAGTACCAAAATTGGTGGTGTAGGTAACAGCAAAGAAGGTTATCTCAGAGTACAATGGATCCTGATCAAATGGGCCAATGTGCTGAGGCATGGCAGATGAAGGTTAATTGAGATAAATGTGAGGTGTTACATTTTGGTAAGGCAAATCAGGGCAGGACTTAAACATTTAATGGTAGAGCTCTGGGGGGGGGTGTTGCGAAACAAAGACACCTAGGTGTTCAGGTGCATAACTCCTTAAAAATGAAGTCGCGAGTGAAGAAGGCATTTGGCACAGTTGTCTTCATTGGTCAGAATATTGAGTACAAGAGTTGGGATGTCGTACTGTGGCTGTACAGGACATTTGTGAGGCCATTTTTAGAATAACGTGTGCAATTCTGGACTCCCTGCTATAGGAAAGGTGTTGTTCAACTTGAAAGGGTTCTGAAAAGATTTATTAGGATGTTGCCAGTATTGAAGGGTTTGAATTGTAAGGAGACACTAAATAGGGTGGGGCTATTTTCTCTGGAGCATCAGGGACTGAGGAGTGACTCTATAGGGGTTTCTAAAATCATGAGGGGTATGGAGTGGCTGAATAGCCAAGTTTTTTTCTCCGAGCGTAGGGGAGGCCAAACTGGAAGGCATAGGTTTAAAGTGACAGAGGAATTATTTAAAAGTGACCTGAGTGACAATATTTTCATACAGAAGGTGGTACATATATGGAACAAGCTGCCAAAGGAGGGATGGAGGTGGGTACAGTTACAAAATTTAAAAGGGATTTGGATAGGTACCTGAATAAGAAGGGTTTAAAGGGATAAAGCTTAACTACTGCCTAATGGGACTAGATCAGTTTAGGACATCTGATTTGTGTGGACAATTTGGACCAAAGGGTCTGTTTCCTTGTTGCATGATTCGATAACCTGTTTCTTTGCACAATGAATGCCTAGAAATGTGCAGAAAGTACCATGAAGTAATAATACAGCACGTAACATTAGACTCAGAATAGTATTGATACTAAGGACTTTGCCCCACTCATTAGACTTTCACCACTGGACTGGGGTTCATGAGAGCAGGGCTGTGGAATTTGAGATAGAGCTCAGAGTGCCACTATTACCAAATCCTCAATGAGCAGAAAGACATAGTAAGACTCAGTTGTTTAAATATTTTAGTAGTTTAACCTAACCATGTAGCAATATGCTTTATTCATATAAGCATTAAATATTTTAACCAATAAATTGAAATGCATGTTGTCTTGTAATTATTTTAATCAGACCTTAAAGAACCCGATAGATACTTTCAACCTAACACTACAGTATTGAATAGCATCGTACCCAGCAATAGATTCAAACTAAGGGGCTTGATAGACGTCATTATGGGGCTGACTGAATACTGTGATAGTGAACATAAATCAAAACATAATAGGGACATTAGGCTATGACAGCTTATACTTCCCAATGCAGTGAAATCTTACCATTGTTTCTCAGTTTCACAGTGGAAAGTTTGATATTCAATGTGAAATATAATCAGTAGCTTAGTTCCTCTACACAGATGTTCACTTTACATGTAAATAAACTGTTCCTTTACAATGAACGTACTGCTGTTTCTCACCACTCTGTGTAAAACAGAAGAATGACGTGTGTTTTTATAACACATTTTGTGATCACAGGAAAAAGCATGATACCGCCAACGATGTATTTCTGTAGGGTAATAGTGTAATGTAAGAAACACAATGACCGATTGGCACCCGTCAAGCTCACACAAGCAGCAATTAGATAGTGATCACATGATTTTTTAAATGATGTCAACTATTATATAAACATTGGCATAGACTTCCCCAAAACTTGTACCATGGAATCTCTTTTACCAACCTCAGTGGATTTAATTGAACATTTTCAAGGCTTAAGGTGTTACAGCACAGGAGGAAGCCATTCAGCTGGTACTTTATCAATCAGTCTCACCACCTTTAAGACCACAAATATTCACACAGTCCATAACTATCACCAGAGCTTGTCCTTTGGGGCCTGGGCTTAGGCAGTACTAGCCCTTCTCTCAATTGGCCCTCAGGTGCTCACACACAGGCCTGCAGTCGGCACACTGGGAAAAAGATCCATTTTTTCTAGGCCACAGTCTGAGTCCCAGTGGATATTGCATCTTGGGTGATATCATTCACCCTGTCCTTCAGACACTGCACAGGCCCAATAGAACATCAGAAGTCGCCAGTGCTCAAAATACAGACAAAACCAAAACTACAACAAAAAGAGGGAAAAAAAGACCACAAATATCCCAAGTTCCTCTGCTTCTGGGTCACATTTCAATTCTATCTTTTTCCTTTATATTGCTTCTCTTTGTTCTTCTTCCCAAATGTATCATTTCTTCACCTTTCTTCACATTGAGTTTCAGCTGGCATCTGTCCAACCATTCTATCAGCTTTTTTTGTGATTTTGTGAAGCCTTTTTATCCTCCTCACAGATTACAATACTTTCAAGCATTATGTCATTCACAACTTTTGAAATTATGCCCTGTACGCCAAAGGCTAAGCTATTAATACGTACCAAGAGAAATAATGATGCTATTACCGGAAACCCAAATATACACCTTACTGTAGACCTAAAATTACCTGACAACATTACTGTGTTTCCTGTCACTCAGCCAACTTCATATCCATACTGCCACTACTCTTTTTATTCCATGGGCTTAGACTTTAACAGACAAGCCTGTCTGCAGCAAGTTCAATTTCAAAGTCCCTACACACCATTATTATTGACCAGACCAAACCCCTTTCCAATTTATCAAGTAAATAACCTCGACCATAACATTTATCCTATATAAAGCTAACTTTAAGGTGCTTGTTACAGATATAATTCAATTGGTCACACTACTTGACTTTTAGCAAAACACACTTTATTTATAATTAGAAGACAAAGGAAAGAAGAATTGGTATAACTTTAACTGTATTGGAAAATGTAACAGAATCATAGATTACAGAAAAACCTTGGTTATCCGAACATCAAGTATCTGAATTTTGGATTATCCGAACAAGATCTCTAGGTCTCAAAAAAATGTTATTAAAAGCTCAACAAGGGCTGGTAGCAGGAGCAGGAACAGGGTTGCCTTGGGAACTCTGTTCCTGCTATTGCCATCGCCTCGGGACTCTGTTCCTGCTATTGCCATCGCCACGGGAACCCTGTTCCTGTTATTGCCATCATCACAGGAACCCTGTTCCTGTTATTGCCATCATCACAGGAACCCTGTTCCTGTTATTGCCATCGCCACAGGAACCCTGTTCCTGTTATTGCCATCGCCACAGGAACCCTGTTCCTGTTATTGCCATCATCACAGGAACCCTGTTCCTGTTATTGCCATCGCCACAGGAACCCTGTTCCTGTTATTGCCATCGCCACAGGAACCTTGTTCCTGTTATTGCTATCGCCACAGGAACCCTGTTCCTGTTATTGCCATCATCACAGGAACCCTGTTCCTGTTATTGTTATCGCCACAGGAACCCTGTTCCTGTTATTGTTATCGCCACAGGAACCCTGTTATTGGTCTCCAAATATGAGGAAAGACATTCTGGCTATTGAGGGAATGCAACGTAGGTTCACGAGGTCAATTCCTGTAATGGCGGGATTACCTTACACTGAAAGACTGGAGTGACGGGGCTTGTATACCCTTGAGTTTAGGAGACTGAGAGGGGATCTAATTGAGACATATAAGATTATTAAAGGTTTGGACAGTCTGGCGGCAGGAAACATGTTTCTGCTGATGGGTGAGTGCCGAACCAGAGGACACAGCTTAAAAATACGGAGTAGACCATTTAGGACAGAGATGAGGAGAAACTTCTTCACCCAGAGAGTGGTGGCTGTGTGGAATGCTTTTCCCCAGAGGGCAGTGGAGGCCCAGTCTCTGGATTCATTTAAGTAAGAGTTGGATAGAGCTCTCAAGGATAGTGGAATCAAGGGTTATGGAGATAAGACAGGAACAGGATACTGATTAAGGATGATCAGCCATGATCATATTGAATGGTGGTGCAGGCTCGAAGGGCAGAATGGCCTATTCCTGCACCTATTGTCTATTGTCTACTGCCATCACCACAGGAACCCTATTCCTGTTATTGCCATCGCCACAGGAATCCTGTTCCTGTTATTGCTATCGTCACGGGAACCCTGTTCCTGTTATTGCTATCACCATAGGAACCCTGTTCCTGTTATTGCAATCGCCACGAGAACCCTGTTCCTGTTATTGCAATCGCCACAGGAACCCTGTTCCTGTTATTGCCATCGCCACGAGAACCCTGTTCCTGTTATTGCCACCACCACAGGAACCCTGTTCCTGCTATTGCCATCGCCCCAGGAACCCTGTTCCTGTTATTGCCATCGCCACGAGAACCCTGTTCCTGTTGTTGCAATCGCCACAGGAACCCTGTTCCTGTTATTGCCATCACCATGAGACCATGTTCCTGTTATTGCCATCGCTACGAGAACCCTGTTCCTGTTATTGCCATCGCCACAGGAACCCTGTTCCTGTTATTGCTATCGTCACGGGAACCCTTTTCCTGTTATTGCCATCGCCACAGGAATCCTGTTCCTGTTATTGCTATCGTCACGGGAACCCTGTTCCTGTTATTGCTATCATCATAGGAACCCTGTTCCTGCTATTGCCATCACCATGGGACCCTTTTCCCGCTATTGCCATCGCCACGGGAACCCTATTCCTGCTATTGCCGTCACCACAGGATCCCTGTTCCTGTTATTGCCATCACCAAGGGAACCTGTTCCTGCTATTGCCATCATCACAGGAACCCTGTTCCTGTTACTGCCATCGCCATAGGAACCCTGTTCCTGTTATTGCTATCATCACGGGAACCCTATTCCTGTTATTGCAATTGCCACATGAACCCTGTTCCTGCTATTGCTATCGTCATGGGAATCCTGTTCCTGCTATTGCCATCACCACAGGAACCCTTTTCCTGCTATTGCCATCACCACAGGAACCCTGTTCCTGCTATTGCTATCGTCACGGGAATCCTGTTCCTGCTATTGCCATCACCACAGGAACCCTGTTCCTGCTATTGCTATTGTCATGGGAATCCTGTTCCTGCTATTGCCATCACCACAGGAACCCCTTTCCTGCTATTGCCATCACCACAGGAACCCTGTTCCTGCTATTGCTATCGTCACGGGAATCCTGTTCCTGCTATTGCCATCGCCACAGGAACCCTGTTCCTGCTATTGCCATCACCACAGGAAACCTGTTCCTGCTATTGCCATCACCACAGGAACCCTTTTCCTGCTATTGCCGTCACCACAGGAACCCTGTTCCTGCTATTGCTATCGTCACGGGAATCCTGTTCCTGCTATTGCCATCACCACAGGGACCCTGTTCCTGCTATAGCCATCACCACAGGAACCCCTTTCCTGCTATTGCCATCACCACAGGAATCCTGTACCTGCTATTCCAACCATCGTGGGAACCCTGTTCCTGCTATTGCCATCACCACAGGAAACCTGTTCCTGCTATTGCCATCACCACAGGAACCCTTTTCCTGCTATTGCCGTCACCACAGGAAACCTGTTCCTGCTATTGCCATCACCACAGGAACCCTTTTCCTGCTATTGCCGTCACCACAGGAACCCTGTTCCTGCTATTGCTATCGTCACGGGAATCCTGTTCCTGCTATTGCCATCACCACAGGGACCCTGTTCCTGCTATAGCCATCACCACAGGAACCCCTTTCCTGCTATTGCCATCACCACAGGAATCCTGTACCTGCTATTCCAACCATCGTGGGAACCCTGTTCCTGCTATTGCCATCACCACAGGAAACCTGTTCCTGCTATTGCCATCACCACAGGAACCCTTTTCCTGCTATTGCCGTCACCACAGGAACCCTGTTCCTGCTATTGCTATCGTCACGGGAATCCTGTTCCTGCTATAGCCATCACCACAGGAACCCCTTTCCTGCTATTGCCATCACCACAGGAACTCTGTACCTGCTATTCCCACCATCGTGGGAACCCTGTTCCTGCTATTGCCGTCGCCACAGGAACCCTGTTCCTGCTATTGCTATTGTCACGGGAATCCTGTTCCTGCTATTGCCATCACCACAGGAACCCTGTACCTACTATTCCCACCATCGTGGGAACCCTGTTCCTGCTATTGCCGTCGCCACAGGGACCCTGTTCCTGCTATTGCTATCGTCAGGGGAATCCTGTTCCTGCTATTGCCATCACCACAGGAAACCTGTTCCTGCTATTGCCATCACCACAGGAACCCTTTTCCTGCTATTGCCATCACCACAGGAACCCTGTTCCTGCTATTGCTATCGTCACGGGAATCCTGTTCCTGCTATTGCCATCACCACAGGAACCCTGTTCCTGCTATTGCTATCGTCACGGGAATCCTGTTCCTGCTATTGCCATCACCACAGGAACCCTTTTCCTGCTATTGCCATCACCACAGGAACTCTGTACCTGCTATTCCCACCATCGTGGGAATCCTGTTCCTGCTATTGCCGTCGCCACAGGAACCCTGTTCCTTTTATTGCTATCACCACGAGACCATGTTCCTGTTATTGCCATCGCCACGAGAACCCTGTTCCTGTTATTGCCATCGCCACAGGAACCCTGTTCCTGTTATTGCTATCGTCACGGGAACCCTGTTCCTGTTATTGCTATCATCATAGGAACCCTGTTCCTGCTATTGCCATCACCACGGGACCCTATTCCCGCTATTGCTATCGCCACGGGAACCCTATTCCTGCTATTGCCGTCACCACAGGAACCCTGTTCCTGTTATTGCCATCACCAAGGGAACCTGTTCCTGCTATTGCCATCGTCAGGGGAACCCTGTTCCTGCTATTGCCATCACCACAGGAACCCTGTTCCTGCTATTGCCATCACCACGGGAACCCTGTTCCTGCTATTGCAATCGTCACAGGAACCCTGTTCCTGTTACTGCCATCGCCATAGGAACCCTGTTCCTGTTATTGCTATCATCACGGGAACCCTATTCCTGTTATTGCAATCGCCACAGGAACCCTGTTCCTGCTATTGCTATCGTCACGGGAATCCTGTTCCTGCTATTGCCATCACCACAGGAACCCTTTTCCTGCTATTGCCATCACCACAGGAACCCTGTACCTGCTATTCCCACCATTGTGGGAACCCTGTTCCTGCTACTGCCGTCGCCACCGGAACCCTGTTCCTGCTATTGCTATCGTCATGGAAATCCTGTTCCTGCTATTGCCATCACCACAGGAACCCTGTACCTGCTATTCCCACCATCGTGGGAACCCTGTTCCTGCTATTGCCGTCGCCACAGGAACCCTGTTCCTGCTATTGCTATCGTCATGGGAATCCTGTTCCTGCTATTGCCATCACCACAGGAAACCTGTTCCTGTTATTGCCATCGCCACAGGAACCTTGTTCCTGTTATTGCTATCGCCACAGGAACCCTGTTCCTGTTATTGCCATCATCACAGGAACCCTGTTCCTGTTATTGTTATCGCCACAGGAACCCTGTTCCTGTTATTGTTATCGCCACAGGAACCCTGTTATTGGTCTCCAAATATGAGGAAAGACATTCTGGCTATTGAGGGAATGCAACGTAGGTTCACGAGGTCAATTCCTGTAATGGCGGGATTACCTTACACTGAAAGACTGGAGTGACGGGGCTTGTATACCCTTGAGTTTAGGAGACTGAGAGGGGATCTAATTGAGACATATAAGATTATTAAAGGTTTGGACAGTCTGGCGGCAGGAAACATGTTTCTGCTGATGGGTGAGTGCCGAACCAGAGGACACAGCTTAAAAATACGGAGTAGACCATTTAGGACAGAGATGAGGAGAAACTTCTTCACCCAGAGAGTGGTGGCTGTGTGGAATGCTTTTCCCCAGAGGGCAGTGGAGGCCCAGTCTCTGGATTCATTTAAGTAAGAGTTGGATAGAGCTCTCAAGGATAGTGGAATCAAGGGTTATGGAGATAAGACAGGAACAGGATACTGATTAAGGATGATCAGCCATGATCATATTGAATGGTGGTGCAGGCTCGAAGGGCAGAATGGCCTATTCCTGCACCTATTGTCTATTGTCTACTGCCATCACCACAGGAACCCTATTCCTGTTATTGCCATCGCCACAGGAATCCTGTTCCTGTTATTGCTATCGTCACGGGAACCCTGTTCCTGTTATTGCTATCACCATAGGAACCCTGTTCCTGTTATTGCAATCGCCACGAGAACCCTGTTCCTGTTATTGCAATCGCCACAGGAACCCTGTTCCTGTTATTGCCATCGCCACGAGAACCCTGTTCCTGTTATTGCCACCACCACAGGAACCCTGTTCCTGCTATTGCCATCGCCCCAGGAACCCTATTCCTGTTATTGCCATCGCCACGAGAACCCTGTTCCTGTTGTTGCAATCGCCACAGGAACCCTGTTCCTGTTATTGCCATCACCATGAGACCATGTTCCTGTTATTGCCATCGCTACGAGAACCCTGTTCCTGTTATTGCCATCGCCACAGGAATCCTGTTCCTGTTATTGCTATCGTCACGGGAACCCTGTTCCTGTTATTGCTATCATCATAGGAACCCTGTTCCTGCTATTGCCATCACCATGGGACCCTTTTCCCGCTATTGCCATCGCCACGGGAACCCTATTCCTGCTATTGCCGTCACCACAGGATCCCTGTTCCTGTTATTGCCATCACCAAGGGAACCTGTTCCTGCTATTGCCATCATCACAGGAACCCTGTTCCTGTTACTGCCATCGCCATAGGAACCCTGTTCCTGTTATTGCTATCATCACGGGAACCCTATTCCTGCTATTGCCATCACCACAGGAACCCTGTTCCTGCTATTGCTATTGTCATGGGAATCCTGTTCCTGCTATTGCCATCACCACAGGAACCCCTTTCCTGCTATTGCCATCACCACAGGAACCCTGTTCCTGCTATTGCTATCGTCACGGGAATCCTGTTCCTGCTATTGCCATCGCCACAGGAACCCTGTTCCTGCTATTGCCATCACCACAGGAAACCTGTTCCTGCTATTGCCATCACCACAGGAACCCTTTTCCTGCTATTGCCGTCACCACAGGAACCCTTTTCCTGCTATTGCCGTCACCACAGGAACCCTGTTCCTGCTATTGCTATCGTCACGGGAATCCTGTTCCTGCTATTGCCATCACCACAGGGACCCTGTTCCTGCTATAGCCATCACACAGGAACCCCTTTCCTGCTATTGCCATCACCACAGGAATCCTGTACCTGCTATTCCAACCATCGTGGGAACCCTGTTCCTGCTATTGCTATCGTCACGGGAATCCTGTTCCTGCTATTGCCATCACCACAGGAACCCCTTTCCTGCTATTGCCATCACCACAGGAACTCTGTACCTGCTATTCCCACCATCGTGGGAACCCTGTTCCTGCTATTGCCGTCGCCACAGGAACCCTGTTCCTGCTATTGCTATTGTCACGGGAATCCTGTTCCTGCTATTGCCATCACCACAGGAACCCTGTACCTACTATTCCCACCATCGTGGGAACCCTGTTCCTGCTATTGCCGTCGCCACAGGGACCCTGTTCCTGCTATTGCTATCGTCAGGGGAATCCTGTTCCTGCTATTGCCATCACCACAGGAAACCTGTTCCTGCTATTGCCATCACCACAGGAACCCTTTTCCTGCTATTGCCATCACCACAGGAACCCTGTTCCTGCTATTGCTATCGTCACGGGAATCCTGTTCCTGCTATTGCCATCACCACAGGAACCCTGTTCCTGCTATTGCTATCATCACGGGAATCCTGTTCCTGCTATTGCCATCACCACAGGAACCCTTTTCCTGCTATTGCCATCACCACAGGAACTCTGTACCTGCTATTCCCACCATCGTGGGAATCCTGTTCCTGCTATTGCCGTCGCCACAGGAACCCTGTTCCTTTTATTGCTATCACCACGAGACCATGTTCCTGTTATTGCCATCGCCACGAGAACCCTGTTCCTGTTATTGCCATCGCCACAGGAACCCTGTTCCTGTTATTGCTATCGTCACGGGAACCCTGTTCCTGTTATTGCTATCATCATAGGAACCCTGTTCCTGCTATTGCCATCACCACGGGACCCTATTCCCGCTATTGCTATCGCCACGGGAACCCTATTCCTGCTATTGCCGTCACCACAGGAACCCTGTTCCTGTTATTGCCATCACCAAGGGAACCTGTTCCTGCTATTGCCATCGTCAGGGGAACCCTGTTCCTGCTATTGCCATCACCACAGGAACCCTGTTCCTGCTATTGCAATCGTCACAGGAACCCTGTTCCTGTTACTGCCATCGCCATAGGAACCCTGTTCCTGTTATTGCTATCATCACGGGAACCCTATTCCTGTTATTGCAATCGCCACAGGAACCCTGTTCCTGCTATTGCTATCGTCACGGGAATCCTGTTCCTGCTATTGCCATCACCACAGGAACCCTGTTTCTGCTATTCCCACCATTGTGGGAACCCTGTTCCTGCTACTGCCGTCGCCACCGGAACCCTGTTCCTGCTATTGCTATCGTCATGGAAATCCTGTTCCTGCTATTGCCGTCGCCACAGGAACCCTGTTCCTGCTATTGCTATCGTCACGGGAATCCTGTTCCTGCTATTGCCATCACCACAGGAAACCTGTTCCTGCTATTGCCATCACCACAGGAACCCTTTTCCTGCTATTGCCACCACCACAGGAACCCTGTTCCAGTTATTGCTATCGTCACGGGAATCCTGTTCCTGCTATTGCCGTCGCCACAGGAACCCTGTTCCTGCTATTGCCATCGCCACAGGAACCCTGTTCCTGCTATTGCCATCGCCACAGGAACCCTGTTCCTGCTATTGCCATCACCACGAGAACCCTGTTCCTGTTATTGCCATCACCACTGGAACCCTCTTCCTGCTATTGCCATCACCACAGGAACCCTGTACCTGCTATTCCCACCATCGTGGGAACCCTGTTCCTGCTATTGCCATCACCACAGGAACCCTCTTCCTGCTATTGCCATCGCCACAGGAACCCTGTTCCTGTTATTGCCGTCGCCACAGGAACCCTGTTCCTGCCAGTGCCGCCACCACTTGGACTCTGTTCCTGGTATTGTCGCTGCCAGAGGAGTCGATTCCTGTTATTGCCTCTGCCACGGGTACCCTGATCAGTTATCCGAACAATCAGTTATCTGAACAAAATACTGTCCTCCCCTCATGTTCAGTTAATCGAGGTCGTTCTGTATTTGATTATCAAACTGCAACTGTCCCCCAATGTAGTAATGTCCCATTATGGCAAATGCAAATGGATTGTCTCACAAATAATGTTTCTCCAGTCCAGGAGAAATGAACACCAAGAGAAAAGGTGGGCAGAGAGAGGGAAGTCTAGCTGTTTGCTGTGGCCAAGCATTGGAAAACAGTTTCCACAGCCAACTTCAAAACCCCAGCAACTCAAAGCTAAATTAAAACCATGGTTCCACAGGACCCTATTCCACCCATTCATGCTGCTTCTATTGTTCTAATTTTAAGCAAAACCCCAAGGCTCACAAGCTGTTTACTTTTCTAGCATCCAGGAGACAACTCTTCCACCTCTGGCTCAAAACCTCTCTTCAAACAAAAGGACAAAATACATCTCTTAAAACCTCAGTATTGACATATACATCAATCACATCCTGCTACCTCAATGACCAGATCAGTTACTTGATTCACCTTAATAAATCTGTGCCAATTTTTCTTAATTAACCCATTTTCTTAAAATAATTTAGTTCAGTCTTGGACAGTTCTTTCTAACAGCTTTATCATCACCGGGTTCAAACTGACTGGCTTTGTGGAACCTCTTGGGCGCAGTTACTTAATGTAGATTATTTTTCAAGAAGGATATAGCAGTTCTTTGAAACTAGCCCTATATCTAAGGAAGATTGCAAGATTATGACTAAAGACTCCACATTTTTTAGTCTAACTTAAATCAGTATCATCGAATGCAATCCTGGAGACTTTTCAATTTTAAGTACAGCCAGTATTCTTAATAGCTATAGTTTATTTATTCTATTTCCTCAATAGTCCATCCAGTATCACCGAACAGATACTATCTTTAAAAGAATGCAATTTGTGGAAAGGAGAGGTGAATGACAGGATGCAGTAAGTTGACAAAATATCTCTCCGAATGTTAGACAAAAACAGAATACATGGTGAGAACCAGAAAGTCAGAAGATAGAACAAATGAGTTAACATATTGAGTAACATGTCTATGTCAAAGCTCAGAACCTTACAGAATGTTGTTCATTAAAAGGGAGCTTCAGGAACATGGACAAGTAGCTCTGATGATAGAGCTACATCTTTCCTGAGAACTCCAGGCTCAGACTGGAATCTACTTTTTGCATGGCACTGTAGACTACATTCAACAATACTTCACTAACTTTAAAGCATTTTACAAAGTGTGCTATATAAAGGAATCTTTCTTTATTTCTTATTTATGCATCTCTCTGATTTAGTCCTGAGATGTTCACTGACGTATGCTTCAGCCACATATATGCTCTGCAAGTTTCTGACTCAGTCTTTGCGATCACTCTTGTGAACAGGAAATACAACAACTCGCTGTGTAATTAATCAAATTGCCGATTCCACAAGTCCCAATGATCATGTCAGTAGCTTTTATGCGAGCTGTCCTTTCTAACTCAGAGCCTGACTTATCTTTTTAAGTTGAATTTGCCTTTCAGCCTGCCTGCTAAGTAAAATTCAATCTCGATATTGCTTTTGCAAATGCTACAGGAAAGCTTTCTCTCAAGCACAAGCTGAAACTGTTATGCTGTTTACGTCATTATTTGTAGTTATCTCTGAAGACTGTAATTGCATTGGAGGCATTTCAGAGGAGATTCACCAGATTAATTCCAGAAATCAAAGACTTGTCTTATGAGGACAGATTAAGCAGTTTAGGTCTATATTCACTCGAGTTCAGGAGGATGAGAAGAGATCTAAATGGGATGGACAAAGTGGACGTAGAACAGATGTTTCCCTTTGGGAGGGCAGTCTCGAATGAGAGGTCATGGGTTTAGGTTGAGGAGTGACAGATTTAAACAGAGATGAGGAGGAATTACTTCCCTCAAAGAGGGTGTGAGTGTGTGGAACTCACTGCCCCAGAGTGCGGTGGATGCTGAGACACTGAATACGCTGAAGGAGGAGATTGATTTTTAATTAATAATAGATTAAAGACTGATGGGGAGTGGTCAGGGGAAGGTGAGATTGGTCGTTACTGTCTTAAATGGTGGAGCAGGTTTAAGGGGCTGAATTACTTCCTTCTGTTTCTAGTCCTTCTGTTCTTCTGTTTATTGCTCAATAGGAATGGAATGGCTGTATTAATCACCACAACATTTTATAGCAGATCACTGAGTCACCATTTCAAACAGGAACGATCAGTCTTGAAGCCACTAATTAAAGTAAATTAAGCTTAATTTCTACAGACAATGCAGGTAATTTTAACCTAATCCTCAGGATGGGGGTAGGATGGTTTCAGACCAAATACCATTTCTGGTCTCCCTCCTATCGGAAGGATGTTGTGCAACTTGAAAGGGTTCCGAGCCACTTGGGTGTTTTCCTATCTTCCTGGTGGTGGAAATTGAATAAAGATTCGTGCACTTTGTGTCTTTCACTGTGTCTCACACCTGCACACACACACACACCATGGGTGCTGGGGATAAAATAAGCACTACTGCACTTAGGTGGTAGTGTGGGAAAAGAAAAGAAAAAAAAATAAAAAAGAAAAAAAAATAGACTGCTGCTGCTCACCGTCCACCTCTTCTCCCTCATCCACCGTCCGGACACGCCTTGGCGTGCCCATTTGCCACCGGGCGGTGGGGATCCCCAGTGGAGGGCTCTCTACGTGGGAGTCCTCCCCCTTTCTCTCGGGGATCTGGGGTGGAGGGTGTTGCACGCAGCAGTCCCCTGCAACCGCAGTTTGCGGTGGTTCACGGACTCCCAGCCCAACTGCTTGTTCTGTGGCGCTGTGGAGTCCGTGGACCACGTGTATATTGGGTGTGGGCGTTTGCACTCCCTTTTTGATTTTCTTAAAAACCTTCTCCTCTGTTTTAAAAAAAAAGAAAGGGTTCAGAAAAGATTTACAGGGATATTGCCAGGGTTGCAGGATTTGAGCTATAGGGAGAGGCTGAACAGGCTGGGGCTATTTTCCCCGGAACAATTGCAGGCTGAGGGGTGACCTTATAGAGATTTATAAAATCATGAAGGGCATAGATAGGATAAATAGACAATGTCATTTCCCTGGGGTGGGGGAGTCCTGAACTAGGGGGCATAGGTTTTAGGTGAGGGGAAAGATATAAAAGAGACCAAATGGGCAACTTTTTCACTCAGAGGGTGGCGTGTGTATGGAATGAGTTGCCAGAGGAAGTTGTTGAGGGTGGTACAACTGCAGCATTTAAAAGGCATCTGGATGGCTATATGAATAGGAAGGGTTTAGAGGGATATGGGCCAGGTGCTGGCAAATGGGACTAGATTAGGTTAGGATATCTGGTTGGTATGATCTAGTTGGATCCAAGGGTCTGTTTCAGTGCTGTACATCTCTATGACTCTATGACCATTTAGTATAAAATGAATTTTGCTCTTCGTTGATTTGGGCAAGGCTTAACATACACAATGATGGAAATGTGTTGCTGGAAAAGCGCAGCAGGTCAGGCAGCATCTAGGGAACAGGAGAATCGACGTTTCGGGCATTAGCCCTTCTTCAGGAATGAGGAAAGTTGGTCCAGCAGGCTAAGATAAAAGATAGGGAGGAGGGACTTGGGGGAGGGGCGTCGGAAATGTGATAGGTGGAAAGAGGTCAAGGTGAGGGTGATAGGTCAGACTGGGGTGGGGGCGGAGAGGTCGGGAAGAAGATTGCAGGTTAGGAAGGCGGTGCTGAATTTGATGGATTTGACTGAGACAGGCTGGGGGGAGGGGAAATGAGGAAACTGGTGAAATCCGAGTTCATCCCTTGTGGTTGGAGGGTTCCTAGCCGGAAGATGAGGCGTTCTTCCTCCAACCGTCGTTTCGCTGTGGTCTGACGATGGAGGAGTCCAAAGACCTGCATATCCTTGGTGGAGTGGGAGGGGGAAATTGAAATGTTGAGCTACAGGGTGGTTGGGTTGGTTGGTCCGGGTGTCCCAGAGGTGTTCTCTGAAACGCTCCGCAAGTAGGCGGCCTGTCTCCCCAATATAGAGGAGGCCACATCGGGTGCAAAGGATGCAATAGATGATATGTGTGGAGGTACAGGTGAATCTGTGGCGGATATGGAAGTTTCCTTTGGGGCCTTGGAGGGAGGTGAGGGGGGAGGTGTGGGCGCAAGTCTTGCACCTCCTGCGGTTGCAGGGGAAGGTGCCGGGAGTGGAGGTTGGGTTGGTGGGGGGTGTGGATCTGACGAGGGAGTCACGGAGGGAGTGGTCTTTACGGAATGCTGATAGGGGAGGGGAGGGAAATATATCCTTGGTGGTGGGGTCCGTTTGGAGGTGGCGGAAATGGCGGCGGATGATGCGCTGTACATGGAGGTTAGTGGGGTGGTAGGTGAGGACCAGTGGGGTTCTGTCCTGGTGGCGGTTGGAGGGGCGGGGTTCAAGGGCGGAGGATCGGGAAGTGGAAGAGATGCGGTGGAGGGCATCGTCGACCACGTCGGGGGGGAAATTGCGGTCCTTGAAGAAGGAGGCCATCTGGGATGTGCGTTTTTGGAACTGGTCCTCCTGGGAGCAGATGCGGCGGAGTCGAAGGAATTGGGAGAATGGGATGGCGTTTTTGCGGCGGAGTCGAAGGAATTGGGATACACAATCCAGACCCACCTCATTCTCACCCAGGAGTTTACTTAAAACCAATGTTTGTAATTCAGATCATATTGCTGGGAAAATGACCTCTTAATGCTATTTATATTTAGACAGAGCCTCCAAGATTACACAGAAGCACACTCTCAAAAAGTATCTTAGTTTTTCTTCATAATACAGTAGTTGTTTGTGAATTAACTCCACAGAGGCCAGTATCCTGTCACCAAGTCACCCTTTATTTACATGTCGAGAGTCCCTGACACTGATGCAGCTCCCTCAGAGCCAGCCCTCAGAGTGAACAGAACCTTGGACACTCCTGTTTATACCTGATTGGACCAGGCGAACAACTCCAATCAGGAAACACATATCCTATGAGGTCCACCTTGCTGACCTCATTACAGTTTTGGTTACAAATTACAATGCGAATAAAGATTTTGAAATTTTGTTGAGCTTGTTTAAGCATTTTCTAAAAACACAAAAGCAAACAAATTTGCCATTCAGCTTCTGAAGTTTGCTCTTCCATTTAATAAGATCATGGCTAATCTGGTTGCTCCACATTCTCGCCTACCTGCAATAATTTTTCACCCACTTGCTTGTCAAGAATCTATTGATTTGTTCCATGAATATATTCAAAGACTCTTCACCCATCCAATTTTGAGGAAGAGAGTTCAAAACACTCACAATTCATTCACAAGTGAGGAGGGATAGCGCAATCAGTGTGACGGGTTGAAGTGTGTCTATTTTAATGCAAGTAGTATCAGGAATACAGGTGACGAATTCAGAGCAGGGATTAGTAGTTGGAACTATGATGTCCATTACAGAGACTTGGATATCACAGGAGCAGGAATGGTTTTGGAATGTTCCAGGGTTTAGTTGTTTCAAAAGGAATAGGGCAAAGGTAAAAGAGGTGGAGGAGTGGCAATGCTAATCAGGGATAGTAGCAGAGCTGCAGAAAGGGAGATCATTGAGGAGGGTTTGCCTACAGAGAGAGTATGGGGCGGAAGTTAGAAACAGGAAAGGAGCAGTCACTTTATTGAGAGTTTTCTACAGGCCCCCCCAAAAGCAACAGAGACATGGAGGAGCAGGTTGGGAGGCAGGTTTTGGGAATGTGTAGAAGTAACAGGGTTGTTGTCAAGGGCAACTTTAACTTCCCTAACATTGATGAAACCTACTTAGTTCAAATTGTTTGGATGGAGCAGTTTTTTTTTCTGGTGTGTCCAGGAAGTGTTCCTGACACAATATGTAGATAGGCCGACTAGAGGGGAGGCCATATTAGTGCTTGGCAATGAAGCAGGCCAGCTGACAGATGTCTGAGGGGGAGAGCATTTCGGTGATAGTGATCACCACTCCCTGACCTTCACTGTACTCATGGAGATGGTTAGGAGCAGACAGTATAGGAAAGTAGTTAATTGGGGGAAGGGGAATCAAATCGCTAAAAGGCAGGAACTGGGACACCTATATTGGGAACAGATGTTCTCAGGGAAATGCACAACAGAAATGTGAAGGTTGTTTAGGACGTACCAGCTGACAGTGCTGAAGAGTGTGGTGCTGGAAAAGCACAGCCGGTCAGGCAGCATCCGAGGAGCAGGAGAAACCTGATGAAGGGCATATGCACGAAACATCAACTCTTCTGCTCTTCAGATGCTGCCTGCCCTGCTGTGCTTTTCCAGCACCACCCTCTTCGACTCTGATCTCCAGCATCTGCAGTCCTCACTTTCTCCTATACTGATAGTGCTGGACAGGTTTGTCCAACTGAGGCAAGGAAGGGATGGTAGGTTGAAAGAGCCTTGGGTGACAAGGCATGTGAAATATCTAGTCAAGAGGAAAAAGGAAGCTTACTTAAAGTTGAGGAGGCAAGGATCAGACAGGGCTTTAGAGAGTTGCAAGGTAGCCAGAAGCGAACTGAAGAATGGATTTAGGAGAGCTAGAAAGAGGGATGAAAAAGCTTTAGTGGATAGAATTAAGGAAAACCTGAAGACATTCTACACTTATGTGAGGAACAAGGGGATGGCCAGAGTGAGGGGAGGGCTGATCAGGGATTGTGGAAGGAACTTGTGCCTGGAGTCAGAGGAGATAGGAGAGGTCCTGAATGAATACTTTGCTTCAGTATTCACTATTGAGAGGGACCTTGACGTTTCTGAGGACAGCATGAAACAGACTGATATGCTTGAACAGGTTAATGCTAAGATGGAGGATGTACTGAAAATTTTGAAAAACGTAAGGATAGATAAGTCCCCTGAGCCAGACACGATGTACCCTACGTTACTACAGGAAGTGAGAGAAGAGATTGCTGCGCCTTTGGCAATGATCTTTGCATCCCCACTGTCCACTGGAGTAGTGCCAGATGACTAGAGGGTGGCAGAAATTATTCCCTTGTTGAACAAAGGGAATAGGGGTAATCCTGGGAATTACAGTCCAGACAGTCTTACTTTTGTGGTAGGCAAAGTACTGGAGAGGATTCCGAGAGACAGGATTTATGACTATTTGGAAAACCATAGTTTGATTAAAGATAGTCAGCATGGCTTTGTGAGGGGCAGGTCATGCCTCACAAACCTCATTGAATTCTTTGAGGATGTGACAAAACACATTGATGAAGGTGGATGTGGTGTACATGGATTTTAGCAAGGCATTTGATAAGGCTCCCTGTGGTCGGCTCATTCAGAAAGTAAGGAGGCATGGGGTACACGGAAACCTGTCCATCTGGATACAGAATTGGCTGCCCCATAGAAGACAGAGGGTAGTGATAAATGGAACGTATTCAGCCTGGAGCTCAGTGAACAATGGTATTCCACAGGGATCTGTTCTGGAACCTCTGCTCTTTGTGATTTTTATAATTGACTTGGATGAAGAAGTGGAAGGGTGGGTTAGTAAGTTTGCTGATGACACGAAGATTGGTGGAGTTGTGGCTAGTGTGCAGGCCTGTTGTAGGTTGCGACAAGACATTGGCAGGATGCAGAACTGGGCTGATAAGTGGCAGATGGAGTTCAACCTGGAAAAGTGTGAAGTGATTCACTTTGGAAGGTTGCATTTGACTGCAGAATACAGGGTTAAAGGCAGGAATCTTGGTAGTGTGGAGGAACAGAGCTCGAAACATCGACTCTCTGCTCCTCGGATGCTGCCTGGCCACTGTGCTTTTCCAATGGCACACTTTTTGACTCTGACCTCGAACTTCTGCAGTCCTCACTTTGGGTCAATCACTGCTAGTAGAAGAAAATGTTTGAATATCATAAACAAACATAGTGACAAAAATGGAGCTGCTTCTCAAACCATTTTAAATGCTGGAACAGTCATTGTCCTAAGCCTTTGGTAACAGCACTGTACATTCATCTTAAATCATCAGAAAGCATAACACACGTTGCATTTTTATTGAGTTTAGGCTGTGCTTTAAACTCGATTGCTATACATAAGTGCTTGAAAGGAAGCTCCGAACACAGTTTCGATCTTCTTGTTAAATCAAATGGATTGCAGTAGGAACAGAACCTTCTTCACAAGATTTCTGCTGCAGTGAGGCTAGCAGCATTTGTTAAAGAGCTTGTGTCAAAAACCAGGTGTATCAAAAACTCCCCATGAAGATGAGAACTGACTGTCAGTACCTTCTATCTTGAACAACTATATTTAACATATGGTAAAGTCAATATGTTCACTCAAGGTCTGGCAGAAGGCTGATCATATCAATTTGCACATTCCTCTCTGTTTACAGTTTTATTATTGAAACCTAATAAAATGCATAGACCTCCTCTATCGTGTTATTGGAATGACTTGAGTCAAACTACAGGATAACAAAAATCACTTTAAATCGACAGCAATGAGCTGTAGTGATCATTGTAAATAAGATTGCCAATCGTCGCTCTCTTAAGTAGCGCAGCCTTGGGTCATTTGATAATTACATTGAGTTAAGTAACATCAGCCAAGAAGTGATACTGTTGTCTCTATGACAGTTGGGATGGGGAAAGGGGCAATATCAGTCAGGGGTCCCATTCCCTATCACAACCCTTTGCGTCTTTGCGTCAGTAACCATCAGGAAGTCTGTGTTGTCTCCCAGTGTTAAACAGTAGAGCCTTACACACAGCTACCTTAACAAGTCAGAGGAGGACCGCTGTCCCACTTGAGACTCTGACTGATTCAGCAGATTATGGAAGACAATTAGAACCAACAGGAATGTTTGTAAAAAAAAAAAGTATATGAAAATTAGCATGTCCTGAAAAGGGTTTCATCGAAAGATAAATGCAGAGTTGTTGTTTCAGAATGTATTGTAAATTCGATCCTTTCTGTCAGTAGAGTCAGAGTGAAAATAATGCTGTGGTACGTTAATGATTAAGTAATCCACAGGTGCTTGTGCCTGGACTAAAACCAGAAAATGTTGGTAATACTCAGTTGTTCATAGAATGGGAACTGAATTAGGACAGTCAGCCCCTCAAGCCTGCTCTCCCATTCGATCAAATCATGGCTGGGCATCAGGCATCTTCGATGGAGAAAGAGCTAATTGCCTGAATTTTTCCACAGGGTTGTGTGAGCCACTAGCTTTGCATTAGAATGTAGCTCCTGAGCCCACACGTGCTGCCAACAGGATATGGTCAGTAATTTTACCACAGTGGATTTCTTCATTGACTGGCTGCATGCTTATTGTCCAGTTAAAAATGGCAAGATAGCTCTTAATACTGCCAACACACAGCACCAGCAGTCCCCAAGCTTCTGCTGCACCATCAGGAGAGCTGCCTGCTGCTAGGAAGGAAAGAGGGACACTGCAGGGTGAGTATCAGAGGGACTCCCTCGACATGAGGTATGTTGGGTCACCATGTGCTTCCCTCCCTGCTGGACTCCATCTGTCAATGGGGGGGGGCCCTTCATTGAACTGGTGAAACCCCTATCCCTGCCACTGCCAGGCTGCAGTGTGTTTGCCCAGCCACTGGCAAAATGGTGTCAATGACAACAATGGCCCCTGAGGGAGTGTTTGCCATTAATTGTGATAACTGGCTTCTCACCTTCTTGAAGCAGGCAGCCTCAATGCTTCCAGTGGTGCCAATCAGAAAAAGCCTTGGACTGCACTGGTAAGTTCCTCCAACATTGACCCCCCACAAGTTTTATCATTGACCACCAGCACCCCACCCCACCCCCAGACAGCACACTCCTCAGAGATCGGTAAAATCTTGGCCAATGTTACAGGCTGATGATTGGCTGTCAGTTGGGTCAACAATGGGAAACATTGGGCTGGAGTTTAAATGCCCCTCTCCAATGCCTACCCCATACTTTAGGTGGTCTGGAAAACCCAGCACCTCCCTGCTTCCTCTCTCCCCACCCTAAGCTAATCCCCATGAAAGGCTGTGGGGAAAACTCAGCAGCCTGCCTGCCATATGTAAACAAACAATTCAAGGTCAACTCAGCTTGTTAGATAAAACACTGCTAATGCCATGGAAGAATTGGGGTTGGTAGGCAGGCTGGACCTTCCAGGGCATTTTTTTATGTTAAGAAAAGAATTGAAGGAACAGGAATACCTCACTCGGGGCTACATTGAATACATCAGGGCACCCATTCAAGATTTAACTCTTCCTTCAGCAAAGTGTCAATCCCAGCCTTCCCAATTAATCCCTTCCTGGGATGTAGGAACCCTAGCTGCCACAAACCCCAGGATGTACCTTCCCAAGGCTGTCACGTGCTTCCTGGTGCTGCTTCCTGTACTGCCAGTAGTACCCAGTTGGGGGGGGTACTTTCACGGGCAGCAGTACTGAGATGCAGAAATCCCCACGCTCCACCAGTTTGGCTGTGAGACCATTTGGAACCAGTCATGTTTGCTTCCACGACATTCTTTCTGTAAGGTGGAAGAGGAGGAGGGATGAGGAAAATGAGAGTTTAAAGTGATATGCAAACAAAACAAGGGCGATTTGAGAAGAAAACCTTTACACACAGCAAGTAGTTGGGTTGAGGAATGCACTGCTTGGAAAGGTTGAAATTCAATTGATGTGAAGGAGCCGGTGTTGGAGAGGGGTGGACCAAGTTAACAATCACCCAACACCAGGCTATAAGCCAATAGGTTTCTTTGGAAGGACCAACTCTCAGAGTACTGCTCCTTCATCAGGTAGCTAGTACTTCCAAATAAACCTGTTGGGTTATAACCTAGTATTGTGTGATTTTTAACCTAATTCAATTGAGACATTCAAGAGAGTTTTGGGTGATTATTTGGGTGATTAATGGTGTGTATACGGAAAAGGTAGGAGGTTGGCACAGATGATAGAACAGATGCAGGAACGATGGCTGAACGGCCTCCTTCCGCAGCATAATAACGATGTGATTCTGTGAGAGACCATCCTCCAAGACTATGCAGCCCATTAACTCTATTTGTCTTTCCGCAGATGCTGCCTAATGTCCTGAACATTTTCCATGTTTATTTTAGATCTCCAGCATCTGCACTGTTTTGCCTTTGTGTCTACCTGTTCGGCTAGCTAATAATTAGTGTTGCTGGAATAGAAAAAAATGTCTGTAATCCCTCTTAATGTTGTGCACCAGCTTTAGGAGTTGATCTCTCCATCTACATTTCCTAATTAAATCCTGTTCCTTACTGCCTTGAATTGCAGTCTTACTCTCCTCAATTCTGTCTAGTTATTATGTACAGGTAATTTTCTTCCATCAGGTAAAGAATGTTGCCTGCCAATATTAAAACTCTCTGCTTTCAATATTAACACTGGAGATTTTGTCTGTTTTATTCAGCATTCCCAAATGTTTGACAGCAGCTGATTACTCCAGAGATTTTAAACAGATAACAGAAATGATTTCAACAGGATATTAAAATAAAAAGGAAAATGATATTAAACAGGTAATACAATCCAAAAGTTTGGCATTTCTTTGCAGATTAAAAAAAAATCAATCAAAATTATATTAACAAAGGAACCTGAAGTAAAGTGAAGAGGGAGAAAAATGTTCTCAATACACAGAAAAAGGCTTTAAGCAACATTACCAGTATGAGTTATATGGCCATGTGTGGCACTATAAGCTGTCAACTAGAAGTGGTCCCTTTAAGGCTTCTTTAAGGTGTGAGTGTATGTGTGGCCATACAGCAGTCTGAGAGGATCAGCACAGTGCAGCAACTGGACTGTGCATAGGGAAGGGAGATAACAGAAAGCATTAACTTTCCAGTACAGGTAGTTCTTCTGTAATGCAATGGTTACGTTCTTGTGCTCTAGAAACAGCGCTTAGAGTAGTGGCGACATAATCGTGTTAAAATGTTTTAAAAATTTGAGCTTTAGAGATAGTGTCCCCAGCTCGTCAATCGTGTTATAGTGGATTCGTGTTCACGAAACACATGTGATAGTAGAACAACTTGTATGTCTTTGAGAGAAATTTGTTGGAGATGGGGAAATGGAAGAAAAAGAGGTTTAGAGTGAACCCTAGGCACTTGAAAGTGTGCAGCAAAGAGAACATAGGGTCTGTGGGGTGGATGCAAAGGAGGCTAAAGACAGGAAAGATATGGATGTAAAGGATGGGGTGATTACAGTACTATGCAGATTAGAATAGCCAGGAACAAACAGGGCACAAAAAGATTAAACATAAGGGGCTGAAGCTTCCCTTCTTTTGCATCAAATTGTTTGGAGGGATTTCCACTGTGCGCCCTAGCAAGGTCTCTCACCGTATCTTAGCAATCACACGCCACTAACCACCTGCTCCTACAGCCTACTTCACATCCCAGTTCAGCTCCGCCTCACCATGTGACATTCCTGGAACAATTGGCCACTCATCAGATATCCCAGAATTCCTGGGCATCATTTGTGCCAGTTTAATCTTTACAAGGATACTATAGCCAGACAAGTGCTGTCTATCTGGAATTCCCTGCATTGCTTCTGACTTTGTCTCAGATGTGGCAGACGAGGGTTAATTAGTGTCCCACTTCACATACAGGAACCTGGAGTTCCTGCTGGATGGCATGATGTCAAGGCAAGACTTCCTGTTCCCATGACCAACAGTAGAGGGTACAACACCAGACCATGCCAGCCTGGTTGGCACCTGTGCTGAAGCAGTCTCAGCCAGCACGAGGAATACCCAGCAATGTAGGAAGAACATCAATGACTTTCACCACACCATCAGCGTAAGTGCCACCATCTTCTCTCTGATATCTCATTCTCACTTTATTTCTGCGACAATATCCACCTCCCACCAAAGTTCTCCCACTACTGCCTGCAACATCATCCCTCACTTTCTGTCATCCTGACAGCACTAACACTGCATGCCCTGTGCTCTACCAATGCACACCTCTCCACCTGTACCAAAATTAACAGCTGTGCCAGCATCTTTCATACCCTTACTGCCCACTTCTATCTCAGTCCAGGATGAAAACCATTTCCAGTAAGGCAGAGAGACTCAAGAAGGGGGTAGACTGACCAGCATTTGGTTTTTCACCCCTTATGTGGGGAAGATCCTACCTTTGACTACCCTGAGCATCTGACTGGCTGTGTTCAAGCTCATGGACAAATATCGGAGGCTGCCCTTGACTTACTTTGCCAGGACACCCCAAATGCAGGCTATCTCCTTGACTGATGTAGTACAACTGAGGACCATGACAAGCTTCCTTCCTTTGTCTCCCTGGTAAATTGCATGGCAAAACATAAATAATAAGAATTTGGTATCAGGGGCTGAGGGGGCAACCCATCACTGCTAGCCAAAAGCTCACTTCACCATTTGTCAAAGAAGTATAAAATATGGAGCAAGATGATCCCAACATTGAGATTGGACTTCTCATCCATTTCTGCCACAAATCTTGCCACAGTCGATTCTACTCAAAGATTCAGACAAAGGCAATTAGTCCTTAGATGAAAATGTGAAGAAACAGTCAATTGGCAAAGATGGACAAACAGAAGTTAATATAAGAAAGGAGACAATGGAGGTTTAAGTGAGATAAAGATTATGGGAGGGTGGCAGATGAGAGGCCAGTGAGTAAAGCATCAGAGTTAATGAATCTCAAGGTTACCAAGCCATGGATAAGGGTTTCTCCAGCAGAAAGGGCAAGATACTGTATGGGTGCAGATAAGGAGAATTTAAAGGAGACAGTCTTTTTAATGAAGAATCGTAGAGTCAAAGATAAGAAACAGATCCTTTGGTTCAACTTATTCATGTTGAACAGATATTCTAAATTAATCTAATCCCAGTCACTAACATTTGGTCGAAGAGGAGCTGGGTTTGGAAGACTATGACCCAACATAGCCTTCCAAAATATGTTGGGAAACCATTTAGTTTGGCCTGAAAGGGAGATGGACAGCCTGGGCCAAAGACAGTCCTCAATGTCTCCTCAATGTCTAACTGCGGGAGGTTATGACCTCTCTCCAACTGGATGTTGCCCATGTAGTTTGACACCTCAGAGATGGCCTACATGTGGAAAATAATGCCATATGGGCTCAGATTTTACTGTCCACAGCTAATTAACCAATTTAAAGGCCCAATTATGGCCATATTATGGAGTTGTCAGCATTTTGTTGATCATGGAGCAATGACACCCGCCACCACCCCGCAATATGTGGAAGCCATCAGCTAAATTGAGGCAGCCTCCCCACATTAGCCCAATGGACCATAGATTCAGAGGGTGAATGGCCCCAAAGAGAGAACTGCAGGTAGGAACAGGAGACAAAGATATTCCTGGAGCAGTTTCCCACTGATTTCAGCTCTCTTAGTGCTTATTTACATAGGCCCAGCTTCCCAGGTCTCCTGCATTCCTCAGTAGTGACTACCTCTGGAGGGATACCCTGCAATGATCACAGAATCAGGAGACCAGGCCACCTCTTGTAAAATTGCAGAGGTGGTCTTGCTTTTCACCCCATTGTTGAGGTTTCAGAGGGCTGTGGTAAAACTCCTCATTCAGGACGAGATGGCTTCCCATCAGCAATACCATTGCTGCAAAGTTTTGAATTTTTGTTGGAACTGCCACGCTGGAATAGATCTAATCCTGTTGGTCTTAACCAAATTACCACCTCTCTTCAATTTGTTTTTATAATGAATAGGTCAAAGTGAGTAGAGAAGTTTGAAACAAATTGCATGGCAAAACACAAGTAATAAGAACTTGGTATCGGGGCTAAGGGGGCAACCCATCATTACGAGCCAAAAGCTCACTTTACCATTTGTCAAAAAAGTGTAATTTATGGAGCAAACACCTCAGAGATGTCCTATATGTGGAAAATAACTCCATATGGGCTTGGATTTTACTCCATTATTCCCAAGTAATGATCCCTCAGCATGAGTACCAGCTGGAATTTTGGGCTTGTGAGTATTAAAGCAGGATTGGTTGCTCTGGAGTTCCCGTGCAGTGGCAAAAGCTGAACTGCTCCTTTAAATTCTTGCTTTCTTTTTAAAACAGTAGGCACGGTCAAATTGGCTGACCCCTGAGGCCGGAATAATGTCTTGCAAAGCTTAATGGAAAGTAAAGGTATTTTTTATATAAAAATTGTGGATTAAACAGCTCTTTCTCCTCTGCTGTCTCCCGGGTCTGTGGTCCCAGCAATTTTCGAGTACTAAAATGCAATCGAAATGGGAACTGTGAGATTAAAAGTTTGCGCTATTCTAAATTTCCTATGATTTTCTTTGTAGCATGATCCTGGAGTTTAAGAGCATTTGCAATCCTTCCGCTCTCTGATTCTTGTGGATTGTGGGGAGAATCACCTTTCACTTTAATTGCAAACAGGAACCTTGTTGTCCAGCCTTTTTAAATCATCCTTTAAATTTGTCACATTTCCTCAGAAGGTTCAAGGTGCAATGGCAGTAATTCTGGTTCGAGAACTTTAAAATCTGGCAACGACATCATCAGAGGTATAGGTAGGATCAATGGTCAGTGTTTTTTCCCCTCGGCTGAGAGATTTCAAGTCTAGGGAGCCAGTTTTAAGGTGAGAAGAGAGAGATTTAAAAAAAAAAGAGGGGCAATTTGTTTTATATAGAAAATGATTCGTGTGTGGAACCAACTACCTGAGGGAGTGGTGATATGGGCACAGTTACAACATTTAAAAGACATTTGGATAAGTACATGCATAGGAAAAGTTTGGAGGGATATGGACCAGGGGCAGGCAGGTGGGACTAGTTTAGTTTGGGATTATGTTCAGCATGGACTGATTAGACCAATGGGTCTGATTTCATGCTGTATAACTCTATGACTCGAAGAAAGTCAATTGATCCATCAAAGCTATGAGTATTAGGTGTACCAAATCCATTACATCTGCCATGAGAAGGCTTAACCTCCTTTCATCAATGCCTGAATATGGATCCAATCTCATTTGGTATACGTTGGGACAATTACTTTTCCTTGCATTTTATTGTTGCCATCACTGTAGCCAAGAAACCATCTTCCCCAGCATTTTCAGATACGGCTATTTGCATTTCCTTTCCTTAACCTCAATCCCAATTCTCTTCATATATTAATCCAGTGCATTTTAAAGTCATTCAATGACTGATCGAAGTTTTCAAGTGTTTAAAAAGCAGGGGCTCATTTTATTTTCAACCTTGTAAAGGCAATGGATTTGAAAACATTGCTTAGTTTTGATGTCATTGCTGTTAGTGATTCCACATTGCCCTCTAATGGAAAGCATGTAGATATGGCCGGAAAGATGACTCAATTGTAAAAAAGAATTGCTCATTCTGTCAGTCTTCACAGAGACATGCAGTGAATATAAAACCTATACATTCAATAGTAAGACGAATGTGCTATTATACTGAACATTGTGGTAGAATGTTTATTATGGCTATTAGGTTCAGGATTACTAGCACCTGAAGGAAAGATAGCATACTTTTCATTGTTGTCAATGCAAAGTAGTTGGAAAATGTTACTCCCTTATTATTGTTTCCAAAGCAGGATTTACGGTTCTGTTGTGACACCTTGCATGATTAATATATATAAGATTGCACTTCTTCTCCTCGTAGCCAAATTGGAAGTGGAACATCACTTCGACTGCTTTCAAAGAAGAATGAAACTATAGTGTAAATCATTTCTGTAACCTTGGTGCTAGCAGACA
Source organism: Chiloscyllium plagiosum (assembly GCF_037043375.1). Lineage (NCBI taxonomy): Eukaryota > Metazoa > Chordata > Chondrichthyes > Orectolobiformes > Hemiscylliidae > Chiloscyllium > Chiloscyllium plagiosum. Next base: position 32,432,682 of record NW_028270159.1, on the reverse strand, counting down.
TTCAGCCTATAATGTCAAGAATCAACATTATAGGTTTGCGAACAGTATACAACATGTTAGAGGGCAGTAGCATATCACTGTATCAGTGTAGCTCAGCGGTAGCTGTCTGGTCTGGGTCAGAATTTGAGCTTGTAATCTTGTCAGAACTATAAATGTAGCACCAAGGGATTGCTGCATGATTAATTGTGTGGATCTTGCATGAAACATGACATTACAGATTCTGCCTGCCTGACCATTCTGGTGATTGTAAAGGAATGTCTTTTGATATGTGTAGAAAGGAGGGATAACTAGTTAACACACACTTTTCACTATAATGAGTTGAGGGGATTTAATAAACCCTTTCAGCTCAATTTTAAGGCAATGTTGCTATTTGGAATAGGCCAAATAATAGGGTGTAAAGCTAAAGAAATACTATTGCACTAAACTGCTGCAAATGTTTTGTGGAAGTAGAAAATTGAAAAAAATGTATTCCAAGTGTGCATGTGCAAGATTTTGACTGGCAGTAATATGATGATTATGTAATTGCACTACCCAAGCAGCTACTATATCTTGTGTCTAACTCACAATTCATTCAAAAAATGGCAAATGTCTGACAAATTCTTATCTGAGAACTCTCATCCCCAGGATTAATATCTTTGTTTTATGAGTCAACAGTGAAAGGATTTTCTATAGAGGAAAGCATTTAAATTTTATACATTCATAATCCACGGCTAAAAACAAAATGTAGAAAATTAACTATAAGTTTTTAAAGAATACTAATTGGGTTGTTTATCTAATCAGATTCCTTTCACTATATGGCAAAATGGCTTGAAATCAAAAACACAGATCTTCAGCATTATCCTGAAAAGGGGAGTGAAAGGTATTGTTAATGAAAAGGGCAGGACAAAGCAATTGCTGTCATCAACTCTGAGAATGAATATACAGAGGCAACTGTATTCAATAACAATAAGTTCGTGAATTCTGCATGAGAATGTGCATCTCTTTCTTGAGTGCATTACCAAAATGCATAGAAGTTACTTATTATACAGTCTTGGTTCTTGGTTGTATTATCATTAAATGTAAAACTGAGATTACTTCAGCTTCATCTTTTATATTTCGTTATTGAATGTGCAGGATTTGGGGGTAAGTTTGATGGGGCAGAGATTGTTCAGAGGCTCTCTTGGTCATTACCTAGAGGTCCAGGCTGTGTGTAATTGTTAGTGAAAGGGTTTATTTGAATGCATGCACTTGTTCAAGGTTTCTTATCTGCTGGAGCATTGTCTACCAGGTTGCTTCAAGTGTTTTTGAGATCCATAACCTCCTTATTTATGAAAAGTGCCATGGAAGTCTATTTTTGGTAATACTTCTGACTCTGTTCATCCTGAAAGTCTCATCCCCCTATGTAATAAATAAATCTAGTAGAAACTTATAAAATTTGAGGATTCAATATTAGCAACAAACAGTAAAACACACAATGTTAAGTGACATCACTGAGGCTCTAAAGAATGATTCTGACAATGTTATGTTGAAATTCCCCAAGTTGTAACCTTGAAAGCAAAATTGTCAAAGAGCGTTCACTCTCAATATTAAACAGATCCTCAGTGTTCCATGCAGAACTCATTTGCAATCAATTTTTTTTAGTATCTTATTGTAATGTTCATACATTTTGATAACACTCCAATAATGTGTTTTCATGTGATACTGAGTAAAGCCAGTCAGTCTATATCTCAAATGAATTGAATGGTAATTGACAGTTTTACATCCTAGAAAACAAAAAGAGCCTAAACCAATAATTATATTTGTACTTTCCAACATTTTTGAAAATTTCTCTAAAGTCAAAAAACTGAATGGATGAGTTTGCAAAGGTTAAGCAAGGCTAGACATCAAAAAATATTTAGCTTACAATAGACTTCTTTGACTGACTTTTTGAATATGAAGTCATCACTTATTACACAAAGAGAAGTGAATAATGCAATAGAAGCACTAATTATCTGGATAACGTTGTAATAGAACACTAAAGTGAAATTCTTTTAACAACATTGTTTTGGCAAACTACAAATGGTTTTTGTTATTTTTTCCTTTAACAATAAAATATCAACTTGTGACTTGCTGTAGAAAGTGCTGATAGAACTGTGATTAGTGTTCATTACTGATCTAAATAGTCCTGAACCTCCATATATTGATTACTGCGTATTCATGAAAAAGATAGAAGGACTGGATTGACTGTCGAAGTGAGACATTTATGCAATGTTCTAAAAGTCCAAAGTCAAACGAGAAATGAAATGTTGTTCTTCTTTCCTGATGACCCTGAGTTGGATGGCTAAATATAGGAAAGATTTTAAACAATCAGACAACACAATTTGACGTAACTTATTGCTAGAAAGTTATTGCTGTTGAACAGCATGGGCTTTGGCATTAATAGTGGGTAATGTGAGAGTCAGCTATCTCGGCGTAACATGGTGATCCATGTATTGGCTCACGCTTACTCTCAGCAGGAAGGCTGTGATTGAGCTGTGCATTCCCAATACACAAACCCCACCCTCTGCAATATAGAACAACAGAGAAAGATCATGACTGTCTTCCATGTACAATGCCACAGAGATCTTACAGCTTTAATAGGGGACACTGAACTTTGAATAATTAGCATTTTCTTTCTCACATGTTGTAACAATTGTAATCTAAAAGGTGGAGTGAACAGAAAAGGATTTATTTTGTACTTTAGCACATACATTTATTGGATTTGGCTGGTGTTTTCTTTCCTCGTAACCAGACTTCTCAGTTGAGGAGTTTCCACTGATGGGTGGCTAATCAGCCTATTGGTAATCTTTATGGGAAACAGAAAGTCTAATTATTGATACTGAAGTCAGTTTCAATTTGAGATGAACCACTAGTGCAGGGAAACCGTGAAATAATTTAGACGTGACCGCAGTTTGTTAATTTTAAAGTCTATCTCCGTACTCAGGAAAGCTATTGTTTTGAGGACAGGCTATTGAAAGTTTCGAGCAGGAGAATGGAATGAGCCACTCTGTAAGATAGGTGGAGTGCAATGGCAACATCACCTCTACTGGAGAGTTCCCTTTAAACTGGCAGATTGTCCAAATACAAGCAGTAACTCAATGCTAGTTGTGCACTGGTTACTCTGAAACTGACCCATTCAGAGAAAGGTAGCCAATTATAGGGTTCTAATTTACAGGCATTCAATCGTAATCCATTTTGCACCATTGGTGCATGTACTTAGCAGAGGAGCCAAGTTCCCTTGTACTGAACAAGAATATTATTGCAAAAACACAATCATCTCGAGTAAAACTTACCTGTCTCGTGACCCAACTCATGCTTCCTATTAGTGTGTGAGAAATCTCAATTTTCAAAAATTAATTCACAGGTGAGGGCTTCATTAACTAGGCCAGTATTTATTACCCATTCTAGAGGACAGTTAAGAGTCAACCATGTTGCTGTGGGTCTGCAGTCATACATAGGCCAAACCAGGAAAGGATGGCTGTTTCCTTCCTTAAAGGACACAAGTGAACCAGATGGGCTTTTCCTGACAATCAACATTGGTTTCATGGTCATCACTAGAATCTTAATTCCAGAGTTTTATTGAACTCAGATTCCACCATCTGCTGTTGCAGTCTTTGAACTCAGGACCCTGGAACATTACCTGGGTCTCTGGATTAACAGACCAGCAATAACACCTCTTGGCCATCGAGGTAAAAACAATGACTGCAGATGCTGGAAACCAGATTCTGGATTAGTGGTGCTGGAAGAGCACAGCAGTTCAGGCAGCATCGAAGCTCCTTGGATGCTGCCTGAACTGCTGTGCTCTTCCTGGACCACTAATCCACCTCTCGGCCATCCCCTCTCCCACAAGCATGGTGAATTCTGCTTCACAATAATATTAAAAGTGGATACTGAAGAATAAAAAAAGTCATGTCACGGATCCTAATGTGATTTACTTTGAGACACAATCTCTTCAGTATCTGTGACATTATTTCAGTCATCTGTAAATTAAAAAACAGCTTCAAGAACTATGCCATTTATATTGAAGTTTGCAATTATATGAGTACGAGTGTAGATTTATACTTGCTGTTTATTACGAGCATGATTTGAAGCTGTTTTCTACACTTTGTAAGACTATGAAACAGAAATGTCTCCAGGCAGTGAGCTCAGAGCAAAAATCAATTTCATATTTGGACCACATTATCCATCAGTTTCTGCTGCTGTTTTCATTCAGATCCTTTGGACAAAATTTATGGCTCTCTTCCAAGACAAGTTTAGGGTTGGGCGGTATTTCATCAGAAAGGAAGGTTCCCCATGGTGATGCCACCTTCCCATCTCTGCCCTGATTAATTTCAGAGAGGAAAGCTTGGAGTCAGTCTTCCAGGCTCAGTGTCAATGAGGGCCTCCTCATGTCAATGTTGAGATCCAACATTGGGAAAGAGAGGGCCAGCTGACAGTCAATCCCACCGCCACATCCTCCACCCCACCTACCCAATTTTTTCTTCCGATTCCTAGACTCCCGCTACCTTCCAGGCATGAACTCACTCCCCTCAGTTATCTCTCCACGATTCCATCACATCCTCAATCAGCTGTGGCCTGGGTCCCTCGCTGGTCCTGGATGTGGTGGGTGCATTGCTGGCAGCTAACGCTGTTCTTCTTGCTGGCACTGATGCCAAAGTGAAGTTTCTATGTTTAGATTAGATTAGATTACTTACAGTGTGGAAACAGGCCCTTCGGCCCAACAAGTCCACACCGACCCGCCAAAGCGCAACCCACCCATACCCCTACCTTTACCCCTTTAACCTAACACTACGGGCAATTTAGCATGGCCAATTCACCTGACCCGCACATCTTTGGACTGTGGGAGGAAACCGGAGCACCCGGAGGAAACCCACGCAGACACGGAGAGAATCTGCAAACTCCACACAGTCAGTCGCCTGAGTCAGGAAATGAACCCGGGTCTCTGGCGCTGTGAGGCAGCAGTGCTAACCACTGTGCCACCGTGATAGTTACTGTGAGCTATAACTTTGCTCTCCGAAAGGTGGAATTTCTGCTCCTGAGGTAAGGACCACTGCTCGCTACTTCAGACAGCAGAACTTTGCTGATGATATGGTTTTGCCAACTCTCAAGCTGGTGAGCAAGACTCCAGGGTCTGTATTAAATTCTCTCCCTTCTAACTTCTCTCTCATGGAAATCATGGACACGGTCCAACAAGTGCAAAAGTGTTCTCGATGAACTACGTCATATCTTACAGTAGAGGTTTTTGTTTTGAAAGTCCTGTAAATTACAAATAATTCAGGGTAGCCAATAAAACAGCTACTGATCCTGATTGATACTGTACAGTTGACTAGCATGCAGCCAGAGGAGTGACAAGATATTTTCACTGGGAATATGAAACTGTAAAAGATTATGTTCAAAGCAGGAAGATAGAGTTGAGGCCACAATTTGATCAGCCATGATCTTATTAAATGACAGAGTAGATTCAACAGGCTCACTTCTTCTCCCAATAACTTCTCAGACTTTTTAACTTCTTCAAATTATAGAACATAGAACATAGAACAATACAGCACAGAACAGGCCCTTTGGCCCTCGATGTTGCATTGACCCATGAACTATTCTGAGTTCGTCCCCCTACACTATTCCATCATCATCCATGTGCTCATCTAAGGATTGTTTAAATCTCTCTAATGTGGCTGACTTAACTACATTGTCAGGCAGGGCATTCCACACCCTTACCATTCTCTGAGTAAAGAACCTGCCTCTGACATTTTTTGTAGATTAGATTATGTTGTGTCAATGGGTTGCAAAGTCTTGGATTCTTCCCATATGTTTTCAAAGCCTCAGTATCAAGAAATGCTAATGCTGATGTTATGAATGAATTGTGAGTCTTAAAACAAACTCCTTTCTTTACTCTCACTGCCTATCTGCAGATGGCTGAGATTCGATTTTCTCCCCTCTTCAAAGAGTGGAGATTCACTTTCCTCCCTATCTCCGTTTTGTGAAATTTGACTTTGTGAGGACCACAACAACACTGTGGTAAAGTTAAGCCAAAAATAGGGCCTATTTCACACATTCTTATAGACAGGGAACACTTCACAACATAAGCTTTCAAACCTACACAGAGAGATAGCACTGGAGAGGAATGAGAGATTATTCAATTAATGTCAACTTAAATACAAAATAACAATATCCTTGCTTTTAAGATGAATCCAAAACTGGAGTTGGCAGTCTGGAATTCCATTTTGGGGATGATTGATAAACTAGCCAGATGTTGAGGAGTTGTAGGCAGTTTCCTGTTATTGAAAAATCTCCTCTAAATTTTTCTCAGGATGTTTTGCTTAATGGAACTTCACAAAAAAAGGTTGTATTGCACACAGCATAAATACAGGTTGTTGATTTCTTTTAAATGCCAGAAACTTCTTCATAGCCCAGAGATTTTTGACATTTACATTAAGTGTGGTGAGGAGCAGCACCCGCCAAGATTGTATTTCAAAATTGAATGGTTTAAATACATATTTGGATTTAGTGTTGTGGGAGTCATGTAACTATGTCTTCTGGAAGGGGAGAAATATTTATCATCAAGACAAACGTTTGTGTTGCAGATGGCTGTCTATGGCCCATTCCAGAGGTTATGTGGATAGCCATTACTTCCTGTAGAATGGCTGTAGAATAAACTTGCAATTTTATTGTGTTGAGGTTTGATGGCGAGGATAATCTCTGCAGCAGGAGATTACAATTGCTAGCATTTCAGAGCCGTCAGGAAATACATGCAGTGTTGATTGGCTGAAGTTGGCTGCCGAGAAGCTTCTGGAAGTTTGTTGCTAAATCCAGTCACATGATTGTGGCAGCCATTTTCATTGAGCTGTTAAATGTTCTTTTAAAACAATCACGACACATTTACACAGCATTGCATTACTTTTTTTTACTCTGTCCATAATTTAAATTGAAAGAGAATATTTTCAGTTTAGCAATGAATAATCAATTGGAGTGATTTGGTTGCCATTATTTGAAATGGTATAAAATGATTTTGACTGGGACTGTTCACTTCTAGATGGAATTGAGATATATGAATATTCCCTGACCATGTGTTGTGTGTGGAGGCAATCTTTGGTGAAGTTATAGCTCACAGTAACTGGCAATTTGTCTCACTTTAACATAGATCTCCCTGAGGAAGAAAAGATAGATTGAGCAGCTTCAAGTATCACATATGTGTGATCTCTCCACAAAGTTGCCTGCTACCTCATCTATTACCAACAAGCAATGATCTCAAAAAAACCTTATTAAACATCTTCTTTGAGAGAATGAAATTGCTTATATTGAAACTGTCTCCTACAAAAGCTTTTATCTGCACTGTTTAAAGCTGCCAATCTTGATTCATTTGGCATGATAAGAACAATAAATGAGGATTGGCTGTCTGACAGAAGGCAGAGAGTTGGGATAAGAGGTTCTTTTTAGGAATGGCAGCCGGTAACAAGCGGTGTCCCACAGGGTTCAGTATTGGGGCCACAGCTGTTCACGTTATATATTAATGATCTGGATGAAGTCACTGGGGGCATTCTAACGAAGTTTGCCGATGATATGAAGTTAGGTGGACAGGCAGGTAGTACTGAGGGAGTGGGGACGCTGCAGAAGGATCTAGACAGTTTGGGAGAGTGGTCCAGGAAATGGCTGATGAAGTTCAATGTGAGCAAATGTGAGGTCTTGCACTTTGGAAAAAAGAATACAAGCATGGACTACTTTCTAAACAGTGAGAAAATTCATAAAGCCAAAGTACAAAGTGATCTGGGAGTGCTAGTTGAGGATTCTCTAAAGGTAAACATGCAGGTTGAATCCGTGATTAAGAAAGCGAATGCAATGTTGTCATTTATCTCAAGAGGGTTGGAATATAAAAGCAGCGATGTGCTACTGAGACTTTATAAAGCTCTGGTTAGGCCCCATTTGGAGTACTGTGTCCAGTTTTGGGCCCCACACCTCAGGAGGGATATACTAGCACTGGAGCGTGTCCAGCGGAGATTCACACGGATGATCCCTGGAATGGTAGGTCTAACATACGAGGAACGGCTGAGGATCCTGGGATTGTACTCACTGGAGTTTAGAAGGTTAAGGGGAGACCTAATAAAAACTTACAAGGTAATACATGGCTTGGAAAGGGTGGACGCTAAGAAATTGTTTCCGTTAGGCGAGGAGACTAGGACCCGTGGGCACAGCCTTAGAATTAGAGGGGGTCAATTCAGAACAGAAATGTGGAGACATTTCTTCTGCCAGAGAGTGGTGGGCCTGTGGAATTCATTGCCGCAGAGTGCAGTGGAGGCCGGGACGCTAAATGTTTTCAAGGCAGAGATTGATAAATTCTTGATGTCACAAGGAATTAAGGGCTACGGGGAGAATGCGGTTAAGTGGAGTTGAAATGCCCATCAGCCATGATTAAATGGCGGAGTGGACTCGATGGGCTGAATGGCCTTACTTCCATTCCTATGTCTTATGGTCTTATGGTCTTATCATGTCTACTCTGGACTCCAGGAGAGGTGGGGGAGGAGGCATAGTGGCATTATTACAAGACTATTAATCTAGAAACCCAGGCAATATTCTGAAGATCTAGGTTCAAATAGCAGGTGGTAGAGTTTGAATTCAATAAAGAAATGTTTCTGGAAGTAAGAGTCTACTGATGACCATGAAACCGATGCCATAGAGTCATAAGAGTTGTACAACATGGAAACAGACCCTTCAGTCCAACCTGTCCACGCCGACCAGATATCCCAACCCAATCTAGTCCCACCTGCCAGCACCTGGCCCATATCCCTCAAAACCCTTCCTATTCATATACCCATCCAAATGCCTCTTAAATGTTGCAATTGTACCAGTCTCCACCACTTCCTCTGGCAGCTCATTCCATACACGTACCACCCTCTGCGTGAAAAAGTTGCCCCATATTTTTATATCTTTCCCCTCTCACTCTAAACCTATGCCCTCTAGTTCTGGACTCCTCGACCACAGGGAAAAGACTTTGTCTATTTACCCTATCCATGCCCCTCATAATTTTATAAACCTCTATGAGGTCACCTCTCAGCCTCCGACGCTCCAGAGAAAACAATCCCAGCTTGTTCAGCCTCTCCCTATAGCTCAAATCCTCCAACCCTGGCAACATCGTTGTGAATCTTTTCTGAACCTTTTCAAATTTCACAACATCTTTCCGATAGGAAGGAGATCAGAATTGCACGCAATATTCCAACAGTGGCCTAACTATTGTCCTGTACAACCGCAACATGACCTCCCAACTCCTGTACTCAATACTCTGACCAATAAAGGAAAGCATACCAAACGCCTTCTTCACTATCCTATCTACCTGCGACTCCACTTTCAAGGAGCTATGTACCTGCACTCCAAGGTCTCTTTGTTCAGCAACACTCCCTGGGACCTTACCATTAAGTGTATAAGTCCAGCTAAGATTTGCTTTCCCAAAATGCAGCACCTCGTATTTATCTGTATTAAACTTCATCTGCCACCTCTCAGCCCATTGGCCCATCTAATCAAGATCCTGTTGTAATCTGAGGTAACCCCCTTCGCTGTCCACTACACCTCCAATTTTGGTGTCATCTGCAAACTTACTAACTGTACCTCTTATGCTCGCATCCAAATCATTTATGTAAATGACAAAAAGTGAGTTGTCAATTGTCAGGAAAACCCACCTGGTTCGCTAATGGCCATTTGGAAGTAAACTGTTGCTCTTACCCAGTCTGGCCTACATGTGACTCCAGACCCACAGCAATGTGGTTGACTGTTAACTGCTATCAGAACAATTAGGGATGGGAAATAAATGTCGACCTACTCAGTGATGCTCACATCTCATGAATGAATTTTAAAAAACACACAAAGTGGAAAATGGGTTCATCTGTTGCCCAATTAATTAATGTTTTAACATCTGGTCAAATATATTTGGTACTAGAAGTTTTGAAATCTTATCATTGCATCTTAAATAGAACTCATAACAATTGTTTGATAAGGCAGAACTTCAGAATTGCTGAGAGAAAGACATTTTGTTAAGGTTTTTCATTCATCAGAAAAATTTTCAAAAATATCAATTTAAAGGAGAAGTGACATCTATACTGTATGAAAGGAGAGTGCCTATTGATTAGCAAGTATACACTGAGTGATGGAAAGGTTTTCATGCAGAATGCACCAGTTAATGATGACTGACAGTTATCATGGGATCAATGACAGAGCTACAAAAACAGATGGAAATGCTCAGCTCAAACCAATTTGATTTTTCTTGTCTGCACATCATGCAGACCCACAGCAGATTAACTGCCAGGCAAATTCACATTGTATGCACACAGCACATGGAGTCCTGAAATGTGAACTCTTTTAAAGGAAAGTCACATTTAATAGGAGTGCCAGTAATGATGGTGCTTTTGAATCCTTCTCCAGGGGAGAATGGCTGAGTTTCCTTGTGTTCAAGCTAGAAATTAATGGGTATTGTACTCAGACCATAGGTCCATAAGGAACAGAGTTAGGCCATCCCGGCCCATCTAGTATGCTCCACCATTTGATCTTGGTTGATAAGTTTCGCAACCTCAGTGGTTAGCACTGCTGCCTCACAGCGCCAGGGTCCCGGGTTCAATTTCTGCCTTGGGTGACTGTCTGTGTGGAGTTTGCACATTCTCCCCTTGTCTGCGTGGGTTCTCTCTGGGTGCTCCGGTTTTCTCAATCCAAAGATGTGCAGATGAGGTGAATTGGCCATGGTATTAGGTGCATTAGTCAGGGGTAAATGTAGGGTAGGGGAATGGATCTGGGTGGGTTACTCTTCGGAGGGTTGGTGTGGACTTGTTGGGCCAAAGGGCCTGTTTCCATACTGTAGGGAATCTAATCTAAACCTAATCAGGTGCCTTCTTCCCATAACTCTTGATCCCCTCACTAAACCTATCTGTCTCTGTCTCAAATGTATTCAATGAGTTGACTTCCATCTGCCTCTGTGGCAATGAGTTCCACAGATTAACTACCCTCATCTCCTCATCTCAGTTCTAAAAGTCATCCCTTCACACTGAAGCTGTGCCTTTGGGTCATTGCCTCTTCTACTAATGGAAGCATCTTTATCACGTCTACTCTATCCAGGCATCTCAATATTCTGTAAGTTTCAGTGAAATCCCCCTCATCCTTCTAAACTCCATTGAATACAGGCTAAGAGTTTTCAACTGCTTTTCATATTACAAGGCTTTCATTCCTGGGATTTTTCTTGTTCATCCCAGTTCTTCCTGTCATACCCTTTAAAACCGTTGTACATTTCACTGAGGGCACCTTTGGTTCTTCAAAACTCTGAAGAATACAGCCCAGTCTACTCAATCTAGAACAATCCTGCCATCCCAGTGATTACACTGCTGAATCTTCTTCTAGGTGTTCCTTGGATCAAAAGACCAAAACCAAACACAATATATAGGTACAGTCCCACACAAGTTTGGTACGTTCATATAAGACATCTATATTTCAATCCCCTTGCAATGAAGGCCATTATATCATTTTGCATTGATCTGTGAACAAGAACGCCCAGCTCCCTTTGAACAACAGCAGTTCGCAAACTCTCACCATTCAAGAATTTTTTTAACTGAAGTGGATAACTTCTCATTTATTCATATTTATTCCATTTGCCACGATCTTGCATATTCACTCAGCAAGTCGACTTGAAGCCTCATTTTTTTCACAACTTACATTACCCAGTGTTCAGTCATCAGCAATTTTTGACATACTGTATTTTGTTTGCAGCCCAACTCCCCCCACTATCCGAATCATTTACATAATCATTCAATAATGTGGAGTAACTGTATCAAGCATGGCATGAGCTGACTCTTCCCTGCAGGTGCTTTTGCTGACATTGTTGACATCTACTATTACAAAGGCAATCGTTGAAACACTGATGCAATTCTGGCATTCCAGTAGTTGCAAATTTATCCTGTTTATGTAGCAGAGCAACTTCAGGAGCAAATAAACAATTAGCGGCATGCTCTTTTATTCTGGCTGAGCTTTCAACAGAGCCAAGGTAAGGTCTGTACATGCCAGGAGTAAAAGAAGCACAGCATACACCAGTGCAGGCAGATGAGTGTCTCAGCTGGTTATGATGTGGAGGTGCCAGTGCTGGACTGGGGTGGGAAGGTCAAAGGTTACATGACATCAGATTATAGTCCAACTGGTTTATTTGAAATCACAAGCTTTCAGGATGCTGCCTCTTCGCCAGCTGAAGTGACTTCACCTGACGAAGGACCAGTGCTCTGAAAGCTTGTGATTTCAAATAAATCTGTTGGACCTGGTGTCATGTGACTTTTGACCTCAGCAGGTTATGTCCAACATCAAGCACTGTGAGGATTTAATAACAGTGGACCGTGTCAAGAGAGAAGGTGGAGGGGTAGAGCTGGGTGTCATCAACATGCATATGGTGTTCAGGGTTGCTTTTGCTTTTACTGGGCGGCAGGGTGGCACAGTGGTTAGCACTGCTGCCTCACAGCGCCTGAGACCCGGGTTCAATTCCCGCCTCAGGCGACTGACTGTGTGGAGTTTGCACGTTCTCCCCGTGTCTGCGTGGGTTTCCTCCGGGTGCTCCGGTTTCCTCCCACAGTCCAAAAGATGTGCAGGGTCAGGTGAATTGGCCATGCTAAATTGCCCGTAGTGTTAGGTAAGGGGTAAATGTAGGGGTATGGGTGGGTTTCGCTTCGGCGGGTCGGTGTGGACTTGTTGGGCCAAAGGGCCTGTTTCCACACTGTAATGTAATCTAATCTAATCTGAGGGGCAGCTTGCAGATGAGAAATCAGAGGGGACCGTGAGGGATGACAATGCAAGAGTGAGAAGGCAAGCCATTGTGGCTGACGCTTATACATTTTGATGGATTGGATTAATATCTCTCATGTAAAACCAGAGAATAAAATGTTATTATTGTTGATCATGCCTACAACTTTTCTCTATGTTAATAAATATTTCTGCAGTATTTAAAGATTTGCACCCAAACTACATCCAACAAGTCTCTCCAAAGCTGACATTTGTGTAAAGGTTCAGGGTACTCTCAGATTGCAAATCATCAAAATCTCAAAAGTCGTGTTTGTGGAGTAACATTTTATCACAATAAGGTTAATTATACCCAGCATCTATTATATTCTCAACTGTAATCCTCAGGAACTCCAGTAGGGATTAGGGATCAGGTGCAAGTTTGAAACACACAATCATTTTAATCACTTGGAGACTGAATTTCCATATGGTGAATTGCAGTACTTTTACAACAATAATTTTAAAAAGATTTGCACCATCAGTTTCCTGACTTGGGCTTATTTGGAGACTGAGAATCACAGAATAGTACTTCACAGGAGGCTAGTTGGCATATTAAGTCCGGACTAGCTCATTTGAAAAGCACCCTTCACCCACCCTTCACCACCCCCCCCCCCCCCCCCCCCCGATGTTAAATGGGTGTTAAAGAGTTTTGTTGAAGTTAAAGTGAGACTTTTGAAAGGTGTTTCTGCTTGAACACATCAGCAGCAGACTAGGGAGAGAGACAAAAAGGACTGCAGATGCTGGAATCCAAGGTAGATAAGCAGGAGGCTGGAAGAACACAGCAAGCCAGGCAGCATCAGGAGGTGGAGAAGTCAACGTTTCAGATGTAACCCTTCTTCAGCACTGGGGGTGGGTGTCAGGGGAGCTGCAGATAAAGGGGTGGGGGTGAGGTGGGAGTGTGTTTGGATGGGGAAATGGGCAGGGTGGTGAGGTAGGGATAGGTGAACATGGGTAGAGGGTATGACCTGGTTGGTTAAAGGGAGGAATGAATCCAGTTGGTAGCTGGAAGGAAGGGTCAGTCAGATGAATAGAAGGGTGGGGGAGGGCTGGAAAGGGATTCAGGGGATGAGAAGGGAGGATATTTAAGATTGGAAAAATCAATGTTGAATCCTCCGGGTTGTAGGCTGCCAAGGCAGAAGATGAGATGTTGTTCCTCCAATGTGCAGTCTGATTCACTGTGGCAATGGAGGAGACCAAGGATTGTCATGTCGGTAAGGGAGTGGTTAGGGGAATGAACTGGGTGGTGAATGGGAGGTCCCATCGAACCCTAGGGCCCGGTTGAGATGCTTGCTGAACCATTCACTAAGTTTACATTTGGTCTCTCTGATGTAGTGAAGACCACATCAGGAACACTGGATACAGTAAACTAGGTTGGAGGAGAGGCAGGTGAATGTCTGCCTCACCTGAAAGGACTGTTTGGGGCCCTGGATGGAGGTGAGGGGAATGGTGTACCGGCAGGTTTGGCAATATTTCCATTTGCAGGGGAAGGTACCTGAAGGTTTGTTGGGGGGTTAATGGGGAAAGTAACACAAACCAAGGATTGGCGAAGGGAATGGTCCTTGTGGAAGGCAGAACGGAGTGGAGAGGGGAAGATGTTCTTAGTGGTGGGGTCTAGTTAGAGTTGGTGGAAGTATTTAAGGATGATACGTTGGATATGGAGACTGGTGGGATGGTAGGTGAGGACAAGGGAGACCCTATCTTTACTGTGTTTGGAGGGGGGTTGGATTAGAGCAGTGGAGTGGTGAATGAAGGAAGTGTAGTGGAGGGCTGTCTGGATGACAGAGGAGGAAAAACATGTTGTTCAAAATATTTCCCACCTCTAATCGAGACAGCCCTCTACCACACATCCTTCATTCCCCGTTCCACTGCTCTAAACCTCCCTGCTAAATGCAATAGAGACAAGGTCACCCTTATTCTCACTTACCACCCTACCAGTCTCTGCATCCAACGTATCATCCTTAAACACTTCCACCAACTCCAACTACACCCCATCACCAAGAACATCTTCTCCTCTCCACCTCTCTCTGCCTTCCGCAAGGACCATTCCCTTCGCCAATCCTTGGTTCTCGCCACACTCCTCCACCAACCCCCCCCGAACCACCAGGTACCTTCCCTGCAACCGGAAAAGATGCAAAACCTGCTGGTACACCACTCTCCTCACTGTATCTAGTGCTCCCGATGTGGTCTTCTCTATATCGGAGAGACCAAACATAAACTCTGGGCACATTTTGCCGAGCATCTCAGCTGGGACCGTAGGGGCCAAGTGGGCCTCTCAGTCACTGCCCACTTTAATTCCCCTTCCCACTCCCTTTCCGACATGACCATGCTTGGTCTCCTCCATTGCCACAACAAACCAAACCGCAAATTGGAGGAACAACACCTCATCTTTCACCTGGGCAGCCCACAGGCCAGAGGACTCAATATTGAATTCTCCAACTTCAAATAACCTCTCTTCCCATCTCCCGACTCCTTTCCCAGCCCTTCCCCCTCCCTTCCATTTCTTTGACCAATCCTTTCTTTCTGCTACTGTTATGAAGGTGCAGAGGTGTACTGTACCTTTAAGAGAGAGAGGAAGCTAGCAAGGACTGACTGAAAGCACAGAGTGTCCTGAACAAGGTAAGAATGTAACACTCGGTCGACACAAATAGCTGGAGATGTGTTGCCATAGAACAAAAACAAATTCAAATTTGGCCAATCAGTTTAAATTATGCCCTAGATACCAAAATCCAATCGAATGTAAATTTTACTGTTTGAGATGACATCAAATCAATGAAATGATCTGATGTTTTGAGGTATAAAATCAGACATTTTGAACAGTTAGGGAGATAACTGCCAAATCACCAACATACAGACTGCCAGCAGAGCAGCTCTCTGCAAGATACTTGTCTATAAGAAATTTGTGCAGCAGAACACCATAGTTGACCAAGGGGAAATCTACAGAGAAGGTTCGACATCTGAAGACTATACCTGGGTTTGAAATTGATTTTGCTGTAAATTGTAGAGGAATTTATCAGACCAGTATTGTAGAGTGGGGGGTAAAAGATAGGTTTAAGAGAAAGGAGTGGGACAGAGCTGGTGTTTTAATGTTCTCTGTTGGACATTAAAGAATAACATTGTTAATTTTTACTTTAAATCGTGAAATCTGGGATAGTTCTTTGCCTCTTGAAATTTAACAGATTGTGGTGTGAAGTGAGCTTCTCTGTGTGTCGGGTTTAAATTAGCAGAGTGGTTTACCCAATGTTGTAACACTACCAACCGGATTGATCCTCCCATCAACCAACTCGGTCATACCCTCTACTTGTGTTCATCTATCCCTACCTCATCACCCTGCCCCCTCCACATCCAAACCCACCCCAGCCCTTTTATCTGCTGCTCCCCCTACACCCACCCTCAGTCCTGAAGAAGGGTTACCCCATAACGTTAACTTTTCCACCTCCTGATGCTGCCTGGTTGCTGTGTTCTTCCAGCCTCCTGCTTGGCCCCCTAGGGATAAACAGACAATTATGGGTTTCTGATGTGCTTCTAAAATGTCTTATAAACTTACCATTGGAACAACTCACATTTGTGTCTGCAGGCTTTGTACAGCTAATTTTTCTCATTTCTTTTCTGATTGCCTTATTTATCCATTAGGGGCTTCTTTTGGGGCTTCCATTATTAATCTACAATTCTATTTGTCTTTATTGTGCCTCACTGGGCTTTTGACAGTATCCCATTTGTCCTGAGCTGAGGTGTTAATAAACAATTTCCCAAGATAATTTATTTCAGCTATTCCTGCATCAATTTCTAGTAGGCCTTTTAAAAATTGTATTCAATCACTGCGATTGCTTCTGAAAGTCAATATGCTACACACCACATGCATGTGTTGCTGAATTCCCAGCGGTTTTTCAGGACAGACTATAGATCTATTTGATGCATCCTTTCAGTAAAATATATTCATGTCAAACTGTTGTATTCCTTAGCTGAGAACTACTACCACCTCCTGGCGGGATACACAACTTCTACTTTAATATTGAGGAATGGTAACAAGTTACAGAGTGTTTAGTACATGAACTTAGATAAACAAGTTTTCGAGGAGAAGGAGAAGGAAAATGTTCTACTAAGTCTATGTTTATGATGCTGGTCTCATTCTGTCTGAATGGACATTCAATAATATTTGCCATCACTACCAACCTGTTGTCGTATTCTTGTAATTCATTTATCAAGTCTCTATATAAAAACAGTCTCCAATCAGAACAGATCTTCATAGGAAGTCAGATATCTTATGTACTCCACATATCATCAAGTCATTTCAGAAAGTGACATATATGTGAAGCAGCACTAAATATTCTTGTACTGTTCATTACTTCTCTAGAAACACATTCCATTATTAATGACAATCTCCATGTATTGTGAAACTGAATGAATTTATATTTACTAATAAATGGGTTGGAAGTTATGCCTTGTCCTTAGATTGCAAAAATGATGCTATTAAATGTTATTACTTTTTAAATATCTTAATTTATAGACTGAACTGTGAATGATTTTCAATTAGTTGCCATTCAGTTGATAGCTTGTCTTCCTGATTATGAAATATTCTGCCAGGGTTGCAAGTCATCTTCAGAGTTCATTAAATTTGCTTCAATGTGAAAACCAATAATATTCTAATCTAATGTTTACGTTAAACCCTTGACAGAACTTGTACAAACTGCTTCATATTGATTCTCAACTCCATGGGGTTTAGTTTGTTGAAAAGCTGAAAAAGGGAGTTTAATGGGTGCTGATTAAGAAGACATGACCTGCTTTTATGTGATTTTAACCCTACTTGTTGACTATCAATTTTAACTTGCCTGGAAATGCAGGTTAAGGTTAACTGCTCTGCAGAAGGATCATTGGACCTGAAATGTTAACTCTGTTTTCGCTCCACTGATGCTATGAGATCCACTGAATTTCTCCAGCATTTTCTGTTTGTGTGTGTTTTACAGGCTAAGTAGACATGGTTTCCAAAGAGTAGTTTATGCAAGTTCCAAGCACTCACTTTAACTGAAGTTTGTGAAGTGGGTTGACTGACACAGCATGGCAGGTTTCAAGGTGCCCCAGGGATCAGGTGAGAGGGCACACAAGTTTGTTGACAGTGCACTGCAGTTGCTGGTGGAGAAGGTCCATGTAGCTGGGAAGGTGTCCACTTCCCGATCCTGTGTCTCCCTCCTGCAGAAGCTAGTGCTACTCTCCTGGGCTGGTGTCCCCTTTCAGATCAAGGACAATACCTACCAAGATACCCATGATCAAGAACTGCCTTTTTCTTGGAGACTCCCATAGGTGTGTACTAAAGAAGATTAGCACAACACTTTCTTGTTTGAGGTGAATTCCTCAAAGAATTTTCATGATAGATGTTGATAGAGAGCTGGTAAAATCTTAATGAAGTTGCCCATCTAGTCTCCTTTAGTGTGTTCAACCCTCAAACAGCAAATCAATGGTGAAAGTTATTGTTGCTTTAATAGCATTCAAAATTCTCAAAACAAAACTTCCAATCTGCTGGTTGCTGTTAGGAATGGGGATTTAGCCTAACAATGTATAAGGGCTCTCGTGCTCTGACGTAGGCTCAAATTCCTCCTGCCCTAGAGTTGTTAATGACATTCCTGAACAGGTTGATAAGAAAATATCTCGTCAAGAAGTGTATCTCGTCATGCAGCCCTATTAATGAATGCTAGTAGGCGATTTAAAGTGGCAATCGATTCCTTAACAATATTTTACGTGGCAATTTCCACCCTTTTCACCACTGGGTGAAAACCAGTGTTTCAGCACAGTATATAGTTAGACCACTAGAGCCTCGAACACCTTAAATATCCAGGGGAAAATCTCCTTCTGACACATTTTAGTAAGACTAAAAACTCAACATATAATTATTTAAAACTATGGTTACATGTACTGCAATGAAAGGTTAACAATGCCCATCAACAATACAAAAAAATATTGATTTGCACAGAATGGTTTCAATATTTTTGAATGTAAAAAACATTCCCTTGAGTGTGGAACCAGGCCATTCAGCCCCTCCAAAGACTTCCTCAGCCAGAGCCACTTCATCCCTGCATTTCCCATGGCTAACCTACCTAGCTTGGAGGAGAAAGTGAGGACTGCAGATGCTGGAGATCAAAGTTGAAACTTTATTGCTGGAACAGCACAGCAGGTCAGGCAGCATCCAGGGAACAGGAGATTCGACGTTTCGGGCACAGGCCCTTCTTCAGGAATGAGGAAGAAGGGCCTGTGCCCGAAACGTCGAATCTCCTGTTCCCTGGATGCTGCCTGACCTGCTGTGCTGTTCCAGCAATAAAGTTTCAACACTAACCTACCTAGCTTGCACATCTCTGGATACTATGGGAAACATACCACCGCCAATCCACCTAACCTGCACATCTTTGGTCCGTGGGAGGAAAGAAGACCACCCAGAGGAACCCCACACAGATATGGGGAAAATGTACAAACTCCACACAGCCAAATACTAGAGGATGTAATCAAACCTGGGTCACTGGGGCTGTGAGGTAGCAGTGCTAACCACTGAGCCACCGTTTCACCCAGTCTTTAGTAAGGCTTCAGATCCAGTGCACAATGTCATACAATGCCAAAGTTATTGAAAGAAACACACCAAAGTACTACACATCAAAGCACGAGAGTTCAAGGAAAAATAGTTTAGCAATATACACTTTCAAACACCTTTTCACCAAATAAACAATTACACTCGAGAGATCAAATAAGTAAGAGAGATCCAATGCCAAAATAAATTGGACATAGCTTTATTCCCTGATTTATTATTCAAACAGAATTAGGATCAAGTGTGAAAAGGCTGGATGAAAAGAATCATAAATGCTTTAGTTAAAATGTGATATATTTTATAGATAGAGTTAAAGTTAGGATGGATATCGCTATTGGCAAGGTAGGTTTTTGTCAGAGCACTTTAACATCGCACTTGTCAGTAAAAAATTCTTTCAGAACTTCAAAAGCTTTGTTACTTTTGCTAGTCCAAATCATCCGAGAATTATAGTTCAAAGTGGGAGAGAGGCAGAAGCAGAGTAAATGAACAATAAGAAAATTTATAACTTAGAGCAAATTAAAAATGAATATGACCTGTGAGTAATTGGCATAAAATCATCATAATATCTCCTGAAAAGTAAGTTGTAATTGAGTTATATTAACTTTGAATCGAAAACAAATATCAAATACATACACAAATACAGAAAATAATGTTTTAAAAGAGAGAGGGTGGACAGAAAGGTGATTAATACAGAAAAGGATAATAAAAGCAAATGCAACTACAGATCTTAAGAGCTGCTTGTGTTATGAGAATGAAAAGAGTTCAATGGTTTTGCTGCTTTCTTGATTCCTCTGTAATGGTGAAGCTTCTGATCTCCTGAATTGGAGTTCTCTGTAAATGGTTGTTGTTGTTTTGAGTTGCTTTTCATCAGCCAGTTTCTGAACTTATGAAATTGAGAGGCTGGGAGGTAGAGAAGAGTTTTCAGTATCTTGCTGTTATCAGTCCATAGTGATTTCTCTATCTTTGTTTTGCTTAATGGCTACTGTTTAAATACCATTCCTTTGTATATTCTGGTATCCATATCATCGTTTCATAGTCATAGAGCATGGAAACAGATCCTTCGGTCCAAGTCGTCTGTGCCAACCAGACATCCCAATCTGACCTATTTGCCAGCATTTTGCCTGTATCCCTCTAAAGCCTTCCTGTGCATCATATACCTACTTAGATGCCTTTTAAACATTGTAATTGTACCAGCCTCTACCACTTCCTCTGGTAGCCTGTTCCATATACATACCACCCTCTGCATGAAAAAGTTAACCCTCAGGTCCTTTTTAAATCTTTCCTCTTTCAACTTAAACTTATGCTGTCTGTTTTTGAACTCCCCCATCCTGGGAAAAAGACCCTGGCTATTCACCCAATCTATACCTCTCTTGATTTTATGAACTACCATAAGGCGATTCCCTCAGATTCCAATGTTCCAGGGAAAAAGCCTGGAACATTTGCCTATTCAGCCTCTCCCCATAACTATTTTGATGTCAGCTGCAAACGTACGAACCACACCTCCTGTATTCACATCCAACTCAGTTATATAAACAATAAAAAGCAGTGCACCTAGCACCGATCCTTGTAGCACACCGTCACAGGCCCCAGTCAGAAAAGCAACCTTCTACCACCACCCTTTGTTTCCAACTTCCAGCCAATTTTGTATGCAATTGGTTGGGTCCCCCTGGATTCTGTTTGATCTAACCTTACTATGTCTACCATACAGAACTTTGTAAAATGCTTTGCTGAATCCGATATAGACAATTTCAACCCTAAGCTGGACAAGTTGGAGGCAATCTTTCATCTCTTAATATAAGCATTTACCATTTAAGTGTAAATAAATCAAATGATGCACATTTCTTGATTCCTATACTATGGCTTTAAGAGATATGTTTTGTCCTTTTTTTAATAAGAAAGGTTGAGACAGAGGTGCTGAACAGTATGTCCAAGCCAATAAACAGCTTGTGATCCTTTTTTAAAAGTTGAAACAATAGAAACAGCCTGAATGGGTGCTGACAAGCTCCTACAGAACCAGGATTTTAGTTTAACTTTCAGCAGTTACTGGGATCTTGAAGCTGGATGTGGAAGCTCCTATTTCTCTCTGTGTTATAGCTAAAAGCTGGGGTTCTCTTCCTCCTGCTAGAATTGCACGTGAAATAATCTACTTAACTAAAAGTACCTTTGTTGAGGGTGTGTTTATGAGATGTTATTATATTGGAACAGCTGCTGTTTAGTAATTAAATAATCTGTTAAGCTATTGTTCTGTTAAATTTTCCAATGGAGTTAAATATTCCAATTCTTTTTTTTCTTTTGTTTGTATTTTAACTGTAAAGTCATAGAGTCATTGAGTTTTACAGCACAGAAACAGACCCTTTGGTCCAACTCATCCATGCCGACCAGACATCCTAAATTCATCTCATCCCATTTGCCAGCATTTGGCCCATATCCCTCTAAACCCTTCCTATTCATGTACCCATTCTAATGCCATTTAAATATTATAACTGTACCAGCTTGCACTACCTCCTCTAGTAGATCATTCCATACACATGTAACACTCTGTGTGAAAAGGTTGCCTCTTAGGTCCCTTTTAAATCTTTCCCCTCTCACCTTAAACCTCTGCCCTCCAGTGTTGGACTCCCCCATCCTGGGAAAAAGACCGTGGCTGTTCACACTATCCACATCCGTCATGACTTTATAAACCTCTGGAGGGTCACCCCTCAACTTCTGATGCTCCAGGAAAAATAGCCCCAGCTAGTCAGCCTCTCCCTAGGCTTCATCCCCACCAAGCCGAAACTGGATAGAATTACAGAATCATAATTTTGTGGGTCCTATGTGGTGCCATTGGATTCTAGTGAAAGGCTTTTGTCACAAGAATCAAGGTCTTTTGGCCTTACACTGTAGCAATAGGACAATAACAACAGGCTGCGTTCATACATTTCTGAAGATGGGTCACTGAACCCGAAACATTAAATCTGCTTTCTCTGCATGGACCTCCTGAGTTTCTTTGTTTTTGTTTCAAATTTTCAGCATCTCCAGTTCTTTGTTTATATTGTTGCATTCATATATTTAAGAAAGAGAAACAGTTTCAACATAGTTCACAGAGGTGTAAGTAATGAGTAAATGCTGAGCCAAAAGAGGAGATGATAGAGAAATAAAAAAAAATTGCTAAACAAATAGATAGGTTTTTAAGTAGAGGGAAGTGAAGAACTGGTGGAGTTCAGGAAAGCAATTCCACTGCAAAAGGCAAAAAAACTTTGAGAAAGTTAAGAAGCCAGCCAGCTCAAAAAGAAAAGGAAATCTGAAGCAGCTGAGCAGTGGTTTCTGAAATGGCTTGAGCTCTGCACATCGTAATTGATTAAAGCTAGGAGGTTCAAAACTCAAGAAACCTGGCAATTCCTGTTTTGAAAGTCACAAAGAATATCCTGTCCTTAAAATGTGACTGATTGGCTAAATAAGGTCATTTACCATTGTTTAGAATATTAATTAGAGCAATGCATTGCATTTCTGGAAAATCTATACACAACTCATTGCTTGTTAGTTATTCATTGTCATCTGGGATTACAGCAAGAAACTTGAAAGGGTTCAGAAAAGATTTACAAGGATTTTGCCAGGGTTGGTGGATCTGAGCTACAGGGAGAGGCTGACAGGCTGGGGCTGTTTTCCCTGGAGCATCGGAGGCTGAGGGGTGAACTTATAGAGGTTTACAAAATTATGAGGGGCATGGATAGGATAAATAGGCAAAGTCTTTTCCCTGGATTGGGGAGTTCAGAACTAGAGGGTATAGGTTTAGAGTGAGAGGGGAAAGATATAAAAGAGACCTAAGGGGCAACTTTTTCACGCAGAGGGTGGTACGTGTATGGAATGAGCTGCCAGAGGATGTGGTGGAGGCTGGTACAATTGCAACATTTAAGAGGCATTTGGATGGGTATATGAATAGGAAGGGTTTAGAGGGATATGGGCCGGGTGCTGGCAGGTGGGACTAGATTGGGTTGGGATATCTGGTCGGCATGGATGGGTTGGACTGAAGGGTCTGTTTCCATGACTCTCTATGACTCTAAGATATTCTTGACCATGCCAAAGCAATCAAAGTGTAAAAAATTCCTAAAGCAAGTTAAAGCAATTACTTAAAAAAAATTAATTCCAAGCGGCTGTGCAACACCAAAGCACATTGCAAAGCAAGACTAGAATTCAAGAGGGCTTTGAACTCAAATCATTCCTAAAACATTCAGGGTAAGAATAAAGTGTGTTTTGCTTCAAGCCTGGTAGTCTGACCAATCAAATTGCAACCAGAAGACAATGTCTTACACTGGCCTTTAAAAATGTAGAGTTTAAACCTTCTTCTTCACATATTTTCAGGGGGTTTGGTCTGGTCCATAACACAGTGAATCCTAACTAAAATGAATGCTTCTGACGCAGCCAGTTGATGCACTCCAGATGGGTTGGCTGGGCTTGTCAGATGATCACTGCAGCCATTTTTGTTCAGCAGTGTCCTTCTTAAAGCTATTTCTAGTCTGTAATATTTCAAGTATTAAAATTAAATGATCAAAGTTGAATACAATAGTTCATTTTCACTATAATTGTATCACTAATCAGTATCCTGCTTGCAGGCTGACTCAACAAAAACTTGCCCCTGTGTTTTTCACAGCCGCAGCATTTTCTGTTTCTCTCTAAATGTCTTTGTGTTTGTATGTCTCTGGGTTAATCAATCTGGAAAAATGTGGAGGTTTTAGAGAGTGCTCAAAAGGCAGGAACCCAGTAGGCTGAGTCATCTCTTTCTGAGCTGTAACCATAATACGCTTTTAGAATATCAAAGATTTAACCTTTTAGTCAGGTTTCTATATTCCCTCTCTCTCCTTTATAGAGCATGTGTTAATCTGCCATAGTCAGTTTAGATTTTCACATAATTTCTCCTTCTTCACCTTGTTCTATTCCTTTGACACCAACTTACTTTCCCTTTTGTGCTGCCTTCTCCATTGCCATTGCTACCACCTAACATTATCTCTTTAATAAAAAGCACATTGCTTTAAACCCTAACCACTGTATCAATAAGACATCCCATCAGCACATTAGTCCCAGTTTTATCCCTTGTGCTCAATTAAAAAATGAACATTCAGTGATGCTTGATGCTGTACCACAAGGTACAAAGTATTTTGTGCACCTTAATAATAGAATCTAATTTTCATGGGGATGTTACCCTTTTCTGTTAGTAGCATGCATTGCTTCTTTTAGCAATTTATTGAGTGGAATTCAGGCAGGACTTTATAGTTGGAAGTGTTACCAAACACAGAGACCTTGGGATACAGGTTTATAATGCCTTGAAAGTGGAGTTGCAAGTCAACAGGACAGTGAATGAGGCTTTTGGTACACTTGCATTTATTGGTCAGTGCATCGAATATTGGAGTTGGGAGGTCATGTTGCAGCTGCACAGGACATTGGTTATGCTGCTTTTTGAATACTGCATTGAATTTTGGCCTCCCTTCTTTCGTAAAAATGATGTTGAACTTGAAGTAGTTCAGAAAAGATTTATAAGGATGTTTCCAAGGTTAGAGGGGTTGATCATAGGGAAAGGCTAAATAGGCTGGGGCTATTTTCCTTGGTGTGTCAGAGGCTGAGGGGTGACCTTATTAGAGGATAATAAAATCACGATGGCGTGGATAGGCTAAATAGCCAAAACGGTCTTTCGCCAACAGGGAAGTCCAGAACTAGAGGACATAGGTTTAAGGTAAGAGGGGAAAGATTTAAAAGGGCAATGTTCTCACAAACAGGTGGTGAATGCACTGCCAGAGGGAGTGGTGAAGGCTGATGCAATAACAACGTTTAAAAGGCATCTGGATATACACGAAGAGGTTTAGACAATTATGGGCCAAATGCTAGCAAATGGGAAAATATTAATTTAGGATATCGGCAAGAATGAGTTGGATCAAAAGGGTCCGTTTCTGCGCTTTACATCTATATCACTCTATGGCAATTCTACATTGACTAGAGGCAGATTTTGTTTTCTGACTCGACAACGCTCCTTTTGGAGGCAGCATTTGGAGGTGCTGGTGTTGGACTGGGGTGGACAAAGTTAAAAATCATACACCACCAGGTTACAGTCCAACATTTAATTGGAAGTAGGAGCTTTCAGAGCGCTGCTTCTTCATCAGCTAACCGACGAGCTAGTGCTTCCAAATAAACCTGTTGGATTATAACCTGGTGTTGTGTGATTTCTAACTTCTCCCACCCCAGTCCAACACCAGCTACTGCACCATCATAATAGAGACCAGCAGGGCCTAAGGCACCGCTTCCGCATTCAGGGGAAGGGCGGAGCCTGAGGCACCGTGGCGTCACATGGGGGGGGGGGGCGCGAGCTGTATCACGTGGTACACGCGAGGGGCGGACGGTATCAGGTGGTACAGTCACCTTGGACGGACGGTATCACGTGGTGCAGGCGGTAATAGTCACGTGGGGCAGTGTCCGGGACGCTCGAGCGTAGCAGTTGGAAATGGCGAGTCAGTCGCAGGGGATTCAACAGCTGCTTCAGGCCGAGAAACGGGCGGCGGAGAAGGTGGCTGAGGCTCGGAAACGTGAGTGTCTGCTCTCTCCTGCAAACTACCTCAGTACAAAGCCCCGAGGAGGGGAGGGTCATTTTATAGAAATAAAAACACACGGGGGGGGGGTGTTTGCTGAGGGGGCGGGCTCGGACTCGGTGCCCGAGCAACCCAATCCCCCCCCCCTGCCTGCCTCAGGGCCAGCTATATCCCAGCGCACGCTCTCACTCACTGCTCTGTCCTGTAACCCCTAACCTTCATAGGGCTTGTCCCCTCCTCGCGCTGTTACTCCCACTGCAACCCCCCCCCCAACCCGATTGTCACCTCTACCCTTTTCCCCCCTCTGCAGCCTCCTCTCTTTCTCCCCCATCCTATTCTTCCGCCCCGCCCTCCTGCTGTCTTTCTCCCCCACCCCATTTTCACCCACTCTGCTCAGTCTCCTATCCCCACCCCACTTGTTTTACTTGTTTGAAAACTGATGGAACTGTGTACGCTGCTCTTCAATTATAGGAAAGAATCGCAGATTGAAGCAAGCAAAAGAGGAAGCTCAAGCTGAGATTGAACAGTATCGCCTGCAAAGAGAAAAGGACTTTAAAGCTAAGGAAAATGATGTATGTAATATAAGTATTGTTATTAAACTTTAAAAATTGCTGCAAGTCAACTGAAATCTGCATCCTTGCACAACTGATGCAATGTTTTCTAACCTTAGTGTGCTCTCACTCTGGGGCTAGTAGTAATCATAATGATTAATGAAGTTTTAAACTTGTTAATTGTCACTGATTTCTTGAGGAAACAAATGATTGACTCTTGACCTTTTGTGGGAATCAGTTAATTTTGACTGCCTTTGTTTAAAACTGAATGAGGCCCACCATTGTTTCCAAAGCACCATTCAGACTTTATGCAAGTGTATTATTGATTGGCAGGTTTTTAATTTTTTTTTGACTTGGCTGATTTAAAATAAATTTTGGGTTTGGCTAGTAATCTCATCGCACTTAATTTTGTTACATGATAAATAGCATGTTTCTGAAGAAAGGTTCTTCATGGCATTCCATCTTGCTATATACCCTGATCCTGAAACTAAAGCTTTGAAATGAAATATTTCAAGATACTGGTGAGAATAGGGCATATATCCAGATGCTCATTTGTACAGTATCAATACCTCTGGAGATCCTAAGTATCCATAATCTGTGAAATTCTGTTTCTAGTGTAGTTATACTAGAATAGGAAGAAGTCACATAGCCACTTGTGCCTGTTGTACCATTCAAGAAATGGTACCTGATCTGTTACTACACTTTATCCAGAACTTCCACCTGAGTTAGAAATCTTCTCCACTCACTTTAATCCCTCTCCCTTTTGTTTATTGCAAGCAGAATAGAATACAAGATTTCTTTTAGCTTTCCTGATTATTTTTCTATCTGCATTGTAACCACCTGTAATTCATGTTAGGTCACCCAGATCACACTGCATCTTTAATCCCTTTCAGTTGAGGCTGTATGCTTTTTTTTATTCTTCCCAACAAAGTGAGCAATTTCACATTTTGTTGCCTTTTACACTTTTCTAGATCTTTGCCCACTTAACCTATCTATACCCTTCGTAGCCTCACTATGTTCTCAACTTTTGTTTTACTTTGGGTCAGCTCATTTAAGACCTATAGAGAATCAGACCCTTCAGTCCAACTTGCCTATGCCAACCAGATATCCTAACCTAATGTAGTCCCGTTTGCCATAGTTGGCCCATATTCCTCAACCTTTCGTATCCAACCAGATGTTTTAAGTGTTGTAATTGGCTAGGCCAGTTTTAGAGGCTGATACAATGTCCTGTACAGCTGCAACATGACTTCTCAACTCTTATACTCGATGCTCTGTCCAATAAAGGAAAGCATACCAAACACTGCCATCACTATCCTATCTACCTGCGACTCTACTTTCAAGAAACTGAATCTGCACTCGAAAGTCTTTGTTCAGCAACATTACCTAGGACCTTCTCATTGAGTGTATAGGGCCTGCCCTGATTTGCCTTTCCAAAATGTAGCACCTCACGTTTATCTGAATTAAACTCCACCTGCCACTCTTCAGCTCATTGGTCCATCTGATCAAGATCCTGTTGTACGCTGAGGTAACCAGCTTCCCTGCACCTCCAAATTTGGTGTCATCTGCGAACTTACTATCTCCTTTGTTCACATCAAATCATTCATAGAAATGATGAACCTTGTGGCACACCACTGGTCATAGGCCTCTAGTCTGAAAAGCAACCCTCCTCCACCATCCTCTGACTGCTACCTTCAAGCCAATCCTTTATCGAAATGGCTAGTTCCCCCTGTATCCAATCTTGCTAACCAGTCTCCCATGAGAAACCTTGTTAAATGCCTTACTGAAGTCCATATAGATCATGTCCACCACTGTGCCCTCATCAACTTTCTTCGTTACTTCAAAAAACTCAATCAAGTTTGTGAGAAATGATTTCCCACGCACAAAGCTATATTGACTATCCCTAATAATCCCTAATAAGTCCTTGCCTTTCGAAATGCTTGTAAATCCTGTCCCTCAGGATTCCCTCCAACAACTTGCCCACCACTGATGTCAGGCTCACCGGCATTCTGTCCTTTTCATAGTCACTTATATAAACTGTAAATGTTGAGGTCCTAGCACTGACCCCTCTCACACCACTTGTTATAGTTTGGTAACCAGAAAATGATCCATTTATTTTTACATTTTATTCCCTGTTGGCCTGCAATCTTCTATCCATGCCAAGTGAAACTCCCTACATTGGATCAAAACTTAAGAATATTGAACAATAACAAAGCAATCATTCCTTACCTGTCTAAACTCCAAGGATTACAATTTTGTATCTTTTTTTTCTATTTTGTCTTGTGTTCAGGTGTTATCTAAGTAATTCCATGGAATCTTCCTCTAAGGCTCAATTCCTTTTCTAAGATACGTGCAGAACTGCTCACAGTATTTGGTAAAATGATACTGCTTTGTATAGCTGTAACATAATTTCCACACTATAAAATTTTTAACCTCTATATAAAGGCTAGCATTCCATTGGCCTTTAAATTATTTTATTCACTTTTTTTATCTACCTAGTCCTCTTCAAGACCCTGTTTCTAGTTTTCACTTTTAGAAGCTAACCTTTTTAAATACCAAAGTTGCCTGTACTGAAATGCATTTGTTATGGCTTTGTCAGTATAATTAATCAATATCTCATAATACCTATGCTTATATCAAGTCACTTCTATTTTGTTACCTGTGACATATCCTATTTGAAAGCTTTGTTATTTGCTTAGTTAGATCTCAGTCTAGGGCAGAAGTGAAACACTTTAATCAGAAAGGAATTGTTAGGCTCTGATATTAAAAAAAATTCATTTGCTGGCAAATTTTAAATGCAATTTTATGTTAGGACATGTGATGGCTATGACCTTTGACAATCTGTAAAGCTTTCTGAAAGGAATGTGACTTTATTTCTTCAAGATGATTTCTTGTTTATAGAATTGAACATGCTTGATGTTTATATTCCCTTTCAGGCACTTGGTTCACATGGTAATTCTGCAACTGAAGTTGACAAAGAAACCCAAGAGAAAATTAGGAAAATTGGAGCAAGCTATGAAGAGAGCAAGGAAGTTGTCTTGAATACTCTTCTTGGTTTGATTTATGACATTAAACCAGAAATTCATGTAAACTTTCGCATTAATGGTTAGAACTGCAATGTAGTTTTGCCTTAAGGAATAAAAACAACTGTTGGAATAGCAATATTTTGTAATATTACCATGATTATGCAAACTTATTTGTGCAGCACTTCTCAATAAAATCTGCATCAGATGAACTTTGAAAAAGGGCAGTTTGAGTTTCTATTATAAAGTGTCCTTATTAATGCTGAAACCAAGTATTCCTTGTTTCTATTAGATTTTTCATTTAAAAACTAAAGGTGCTATAACTGTCATTAAGCAAGATACTACCTTTAATAACAGTAGTAATTTTATGGTGGGTTTACATGAGAACAAAAACCCATTGTGTGCACTAGAAGTATTGCATCTAAAAACAAATGCTGGACATTTTCTAAAATTGAGAACAGGGAATTTATTATTACTTTGTCAATTGGTTCTAAATTGGTGGACCAAGTTGCAACTGAGTGAAGTCTTCTGCAATTGTGCATCATTTAATGTTCCAAAAATGGTATAACTGTTCTTGATGGAGCAGTGTACCTGTCATTAAAATCAGATTTAAAAGTAAGGGCTTGCTATATTGAGTTTTCTTTCAGAATCAAAGCTGTTTAACAGTTCAAATGTCTTCTAGGTTGTATCGGTGTTTGATTTAGTGTTATGCAGTGTGATGTTACAGCGCAGTAGTTTGGATCAGTTCTTTATAATTTCATTTGAACTACCTCCTTTTTGTATGTTGTGCTACCTTTTTTTTGTTTTCTGTAAAATTTTATTCAAGTATTTTAGCTCCAAATAAATCTATAGAATAAAAGTCTTCTCCATTTGTATGTATAGATTTGTTTGCTCGAAGGTATTTATCAATAAGTTTTTTTTTTTGTGATGCCCTGTTGTAGTATCCCAACCTAGACAAGAACTACAAGTGACTTACCCTCAAGTCAAAAAGTTTTTTTAAAAAAACTCTTACAGTCCCATGGGAAAAAAAAACTGATGGGACTGTCATTTGCCCATGGAGCCACAGCATAGCAAGGAGAGGGGGGTGGGGAATCATTATTGAAATGAAGTTTATACCTTGTTATTGTTACTAACTGCTTTCTGCAGTAAAATATACTGATTTTAGAAACTTTAGTCTGCAAATACCTTTTACAGTGTTTCTTCACTTTTTTTTTGAAAACAACTTCCCTACGTATGACTGCTGTTATCATTTCTCTCAATTGCAGACACTAGTTATAGAACAAAATTAGGCTATTTTGTCTATTGTGCATGTCTCAGGCATTCAACCACAAGTTGAAATAGTTCCACACATCTTACTCCACTGTCTCATTCTTCCTCTTTTTTTTTTCCCCCCCTCAAAACAAAAGTTTGTATAGTACTTGACAACTGTCTGTGATGTTCTCAAATGTTGAACACATTAGCCCCTAATACCTTCCACATGTTAATAATTTATAAAAGGTACTCAAACTAATGAACACCCCAGGCGTTCTACAATGGTCCTAGTATTCCAGAATAAGACTATTGTATCCAGCAGCTTTATTAACTAAACAATAGTAGCTCACTCTAAAGAGATAACATGATTTAGATTAAGGAGGTTTTGGTCAGATTGCCCTATTTGCTCCTGGCAACTTATGAAAGCTGTCTTGATTGATTTTTACATAGCAGGAAGTGGGATGGGGGCCAAGGATGAATTGTTACCTGGCAGTAAAGGAGGAAAGCTGGAGAGTTTGAATTGTACCTGTTACAACCAGGTGACTTGCTTGGCTTTTTAAAAAAGCAATTAAGTGCATTTGAATTTTACTAAATGCCTATGTAATTCTCCAAGTGAAATCTAACGTCTGTTAGAATGCAAGTAATGATGTTTGGCTTGTCACAAGCACTTGCGCGATATTCAGTGGCAAAACCTAAGTATCCTTTTCAAGAAAAAGTAACGCAGATTTGAATTGAGTTAATTCAGTTTATCTTGGTTTCAATCCCATCATAATTTTTTTTGAGAGTGTTTGTTAGCGTTTTCAGAGGTGACCTATTAAATAAATTAAACAGATCCAGTGTGTCTGTTGCATTGTTTTTGAAGATTGGAGCATTATATGAAGATCGTTGCGGATTGTTTCCAGTATCCTAGATAGCATTGCGCCCTCCTTCATGAAACACCATTATTTTCTTCCTATTTGTCGGCGAATGGACCATCAGTCACGTAATATTACAGCAGTTGACTAATTAAATGGATGTGGCCATATTGAGGACATGGCTGTAACCTATACAAAATCAATATGTATGTAAGTAATTGGATAGGTGCTTAAGCTAGGGCAAATGTTCGGCACAACATCGTGGGCCGAAGGGCCTGTTCTGTGCTGTTATGTTCTATCCCTCCCTGCCTTCTGCCTCCACTGGCAGCTAGCTATTAAACCTGATGTGAAAGAAACATATTTGAATGTTATTGAATAAATGGTTGAATAGTATACATGCTGTTAAGTAGAAATTGGACAAACTTATGAGGGAGCTGGTAGGTTTAAATGTGAAATTATGGTGCTGGGGCCCGTGTGGATTATAAACACGAGTGCAGAATAATCAAGCTGATTGTCTATTGTCTGTTTTCGGTTTGAATACCCAACCTCAGATCGGTCATTCCACCGTATTTCATACAGCAGTTTGGAGTCATGATTTGGAGGTGCTGGTGTTGGACTGGGGTGTACAAAGTTAAAAATCACACCACCAGGTTATAGTCCAACAGGTTATTTGGAAGTACTAACTTTCAGAGCGCTGTCACAACCACTGATGAAGGAGCAGCGTTATGAAGATTAGTGCTTCCAAATAAACCTGTTGGACTATAACCTGGTGTTGTGATTTTTAGCAGTTTGGAGGACAGTGCAGTGAAAGCACTTAATTTAAAAGTTTGCCTCTATTACGATCTGACATTATTTTCTGCATTTTGTTACCGGGCAGGTTTGATTATAGACGCATTCGTGGATTAATGAATACTCAATCCTTTCATGACTAGGAGTGGGCATGCCAACAGACTGGTGGGGGCGGTGTTCAATGAACGGTCGTTGATGAGAATGAGAAAGACTGGTCTTATCCATTCGGAGAAGTATGGCTTACGGAGCAGAGCACAATTTTCATACTGTTTTACCAAGACATCTTCCAGCAGAACCGGACGGCTGGTTAAAAGGTCAGCTCTGTGTACTTTCCACAACAGTTCTCAGCTGTAATTGACCTTGAGATATTACATCTCTTGTTGCGTATTTCAACCTTGATCGGGTTAAATCTAATTTTAAAAACTTAATTTGGGACAGTTTATTTGAAGTTTGTCTGAACTGTTTAAAATGTAATTGTATTTAACTGACAATGCTCATTACAAACTATTGGGTTCTAAAGCCGAGTAGCAGGAATGAAAAGAATTTTGCCACTTGTTCAGGCTGGAGCTTAAAAAAGGGTTATACAGACTTTTCTTTAAGTAGAGGATAGGGTAAGAACCTGAGCAGTTAACCAGGTGATTCACCACAAATTACTAAACTTAATCTGTTGTTTAATATTGCCTTTGATATGTAGGTATCCCTCCCTGCCTTGTGCGTCCACTGGCAGCTAGTTATTAAATCTGGTGTGAAAGAAACATATTATTTGAATGTTATTGAATAAATGGTTGAATAGTATACATGCTAAATGTGCTTGACAGTTACTCTCATTGGATCAGAAGGCTGGATATTCAGGCCCTGCTCTAACACCAAAAACTTGTTTCTGATAGTACCTTTTAAATCTAACAAAATCCTTCAAGGAATGTCAAAGAACATTATCAAACTACAATAGATGCTAGTTTAAGCTAAGGGCATATTACTACAGGTTGAACAAAGAGGTAGGTTTTAAGGAATTTCTCAAGGAGAGGAGAGAGATAAAGAGGTGATGGGGGGAATTCCAGAGCTCAAGCCTTCAAATATTTTATCAAGTGAAGGGCATGTCAGGCTGTCACTGCACTAATCCATGATAGCACTACTTAATATAAAACTTAATATAAATTTTTGTTTATTCATGGGATGTGGGTATTGTTGGCTAGATCAGCATTTATTGTCTATCTCAAATTGCCTTGAAGGAGGAGGTGGTAAGCTATGTCCTCAAAAAATTTCAGGTCTTGGGGTGTCAGGACACCCACAGTTCTATTTCTCATATTTGCTCACAGGATGCCTGTGAGCAGCAAGTTGTCCATCCCCAATTGCCCTTGAGAAAGTGGTGATGAGCTGTCGTCTTCAACCACTGCATTCTACTTGGTGTTGTTACATGAAAAGAAAGGTTTGGAAGGATATGGGCCAAACGTTGGCTATTTGGAAGGGAATCCCAGGATTTTGATTAGTGACTGTGCAGGGAACAACAATACAGTTCCAAATCAAGATGGTGAGAGGCATGAAAGGGATCTTGCAGGTTATTGAGTTCCCATGTATCATCTGCTCATTCCTTCGAAGCAGTTCTATCAATCACAGAGTCATACAGCATGGAAACGGACTCTTTGGCCCGACTAGTCTATGCTGACCATGTTCTCAAACCAAACTAGTCCCGCTTGCCAACGTTTGGCCCATATCGCTCCAAACCTTTCTTGTTCATGTACTTATTCAAATATCTTTCAAATATTATGGAGATTGTTTCTGGAGAAACAATCAGTGGAGCCTAGGTGAAATTCTGCACTGCATCTTGTAAATACTTCATACTGTTGCAGCTGAGTAAAGGGAGTGAACGTTAACGATCTTTGATAGGGTAAAAACAATGACTGCAGATGCTGGAAACCAGATTCTGGATTAGTGGTGCTGGAAGAGCACAGCAGTTCAGGCAGCATCCAAGGAGCTTCGAAATCGACATTTCGGGCAAAAGCCCTTCATCAGGAATAAAGGCAGTGAGCCTGAAGCATGGAGAGATTTGCTAGAGGAGGGTGGGGGTAGGGAGAAAGTAGCATTGTAGCAGAGAGTACAATGGGTGAGTGGGGGAGGAGATGAAGGTGATAGGTCAGGGAGGAGAGGTGGAGTGGATAGGTGGAAAAGGAGATAGGCAGGTAGGATAAGTCCGGACAAGTCATGGGGACAGTGCTGAGCTGGAAGTTTGGAACTAGGGTGAGGTGGGGGAAGGGGAAATGAGGAAACTGTTGAAGTCCACATTGATGCCCTGGGGTTGAAGTGCTCCGAGGCGGAAGATGAGGCGTTCTTCCTCCAGGCGTCTGGTGGTGAGGGAGCGGCGGTGAAGCAGGCCCAGGACCTCCATGTCCTCGGCAGAGTGGGAGGGGGAGTTGAAATGTTGGGCCACGGGGCGGTGTGGTTGATTGGTGCGGGTGTCCCGGAGATGTTCCCTAAAGCGCTCTGCTAGGAGTCGTCCAGTCTCCCCAATGTAGAGGAGACCGCATTGGGAGCAACGGATACAATAAATGATATTAGTGGATGTGCGAGTAAAACTTTGATGGATGTGAAAGGCTCCTTTAGGGCCTTGGATAGAGGTGACGGAGGAGGTGTGAGCCCAGGGTTTATAGTTCCTGCGGTGGCAGGGGAAAGTGCCAGGATGGGAGGGTGGGTTGTAGGGGGGCGTGGACCTGACCAGGTAGTCACGGAGGGAACGGTCTTTGCGGAAGGCGGAAAGGGGTGGGGAGGGAAATATATCCCTGGTGGTGGGATCTGTTTGGAAGTGGCTGAAATGTCGGCGGATGATTTGGTTTATGCGAAGGTTGGTAGGGTGGAAGGTGAGCACCAGGGGCGTTCTGTCCTTGTTACGGTTGGAGGGGTGGGGTCTGAGGGCAGAGGTGCGGGATGTGGACGAGATGCGTTGGAGGGCATCTTTAACCACGTGGGAAGGGAAATTGCGGTCTCGAAAGAAGGAGGCCCTCTGGTGTGTTCTGTGGTGGAACTGGTCCTCCTGGGAGCAGATACGGCGGAGGCGGAGGAATTGGGAATACGGGATGGCATTTTTGCAAGAGGTAGGGTGGGAAGAGGTGTAATCCAGGTAGCTGTGGGAGTCGGTGGGTTTGTAAAAAAGTGTCAGTGTCAAGTCGGTCGTCATTAATGGAGATGGAGAGGTCCAGGAAGGGGAGGGAAGTGTCAGAGATGGTCCAGGTAAATTTAAGGTCAGGGTGGAATGTGTTAGTGAAGTTGATGAATTGCTCAACCTCCTTGCGGGAGCACGAGGTGGCGCCCACCTCCAACACACTGCATCCACCTGGACACCCCGCGCTGGCCTATTACCTGCCCTCAACCTCTTCATTTCCAACTGCCGCCGGGACATTAACCGCCTCAACCTGTCTACCCCCGCTCCTCCACTCCAACGTCTCACCCTCACAACGCGCAGCTCTCCAATCCCTCTGCTCCAATCCCAACCTCACCATCAAGCCAGCAGATAAAGGGGGTGCAGTGGTAGTCTGACGCACTGACCTCTACACCACTGAAGCCAAATGCCAACTCGAGGACACCTCTTCCTACTGCCCCCTCGACCATGACCTCACCCCCCCACCACCAAACCATCATCTCCCAGACCATACAGAACCTCATCACCTCAGGAGATCTCCCACCCACAGCTTCCAACCTCATAGTCCGGGAACCCCGCACTGCCCGGTTCTACCTCCTTTCCAAGATCCACAAGCCTGACCACCCTGGCCGACCCATTGTCTCAGCATGCTCCTGCCCCACTGAACTCATCTCTACCTACCTCGACACTGTCCTATACCTCCTAGTCCAGAAACTCCCCACGTTCGAGACACCACCCATGCCCTCCACCTCCTCCAAGACTTCCTTTTCCCCGGCCCCCAACGCCTCATCTTCACCATGGATATCCAATCCCTCTACACCTCCATCCGCCATGACCAGGGCCTCCAAGCCCTCCGTTTTTTCCTCTCCAGACATCCCTAACAGTACCCTTCCACCGACACTCTCATTCGTTTAGCCGAACTGGTCCTCACCTTTAACAATTTCTCCTTTGAATCCTCCCACTTCCTCCAGACCAAAGAGGTAGCCATGGGCACACATATGGGCCCCAGCTATGCCTGTCTCTTTATTGGCTACGTAGAACAGTCAGTCTTCCGTAAATACACCGGCACCACTCCCCACCTCTTCCTCCGCTACATTGATGACTGCATTGGCGCCACCTCGTACTCCCGCGAGGAAGTTGAGCAATTCATCAACTTCACCAACACATTCCACCCTGACCTTAAATTTACCTGGACCATCTCTGACACCTCCCTCCCCTTCCTGGACCTCTCCATCTCCATTAATGACGACCGGCTTGACACTGACATTTTTTACAAACCCACCGACTCCCACAGCTACCTGGATTACACCTCTTCCCACCCTACCTCTTGCAAAAATGCCATCCCGTATTCCCAATTCCTCCGCCTCCGCTGTATCTGCTCCCAGGAGGACCAGTTCTCCAACGCATCTCGTCCACATCCCGCACCTCCGCCCTCAGACCCCACCCCTCCAACCGTAACAAGGACAGAACGCCCGTGATGCTCACTTTCCACCCTACCAACCTTCGCATAAACCAAATCATCCGCTGACATTTCCGCCACCTCAAAACAGACCCCACCACCAGGGATATATTTCCCTCCCCACCCCTTTCCGCCTTCCGCAAAGACCGTTCCCTCCATGACTACCTGGTCATGTCCACGCCCCCCTACAACCCACCCTCCCATTCTGGCACTTTCCCCTGCCACCGCAGGAACTGTAAACCCTGGGCCCACACCTCCTCCCTCACCTCTATCCAAGGCCCTAAAGGAGCCTTCCACATCCATCAAAGTTTTACTCGCACATCCACCAATATCATTTATTGTATCTGTTGCTCCCAATGCGGTCTCCTCTACATTGGGGAGACTGGATGACTCCTAGCAGAGCGCTTTAGGGAACATCTCCGGGACACCCGCACCAATCAACCACACCGTCCCGTGGCCCAACATTTCAACTCCCCCTCCCACTCTGCCGAGGACATGGAGGTCCTGGGCCTCCTTCACCGCTGCTCCCTCACCACCAGACGCCTGGAGGAATAACGCCTCATCTTCCACCTCGGAACACTTCAACCCCAGGGCATCAATGTGGACTTCAACAGTTTCCTCATTTCCCCTTCCCCCACCTCACCCTAGTTCCAAACTTCCAGCTCAGCACTGTCCCCATGACTTGTCCGGACTTGTCCTACCTGCCTATCTCCTTTTCCACCTATCCATTCCTCCCTGACCTATCACCTTCATCCCCTCCCCCACTCGCCCATTGTACTCTATGCTACTTTCTCCCTACCCCCACCCTCCTCTAGCTTATCTCTCCATGCTTCAGGCTCACTGCCTTTTTTCCTGATGAAGGGCTTTTGCTTGAAACATCGATTTCGAAGATTTTTGATAGGGTGATAATTAAGTGCATAGCTTCCAACTTTGTCTACAAGGCCTTTATATATTTCTTGGATGATTATTCATAGAGTCCTACAGCACAGAGACAGGCCCTTTAGCCCAAACTGGTCCATGCCAAAATATCCGTCCACATTAACCCCATTTCGCTGCGCTAGGCCCATATCCTTCTCAACCTTTCCTCTCCTTGTATTTATCCAAATGCCTTTTAAATGTTGTTAATGTACCCATCTCAACCATTTCTGCTAACAGCTCATTCCATATGTATACAGCCCTCTGTATAAAAAAGTTGCCCCTCGGGTTCCTTTTTATTCTTTTCTCTCTAACCTTAAACTGATGCCTCTCGTCCTCGATTCCCCAACCCCAGGGAAATGACTGAGTACATTCACCCTATCCATACCGCTCATGATCTTATACATCTCTATAAGGACTCCCTCAGACTCCTACACTCTAAAGGAAAACGTCCTAGATTGTCCAACCTGCTCCTATAACTCAGACCATTGAGTCCTGGCAACATCCTTATAAACCTCTTCTGCACTTTTTCCAGTCCTTCCCATAACAAAACTGAAAACATACTGCAAGTGTGGCCTCATCCTGTACAACTGCAGCAGAACATCTCAACTTCTATACTCAATGTCCTGGCTGATGAAGGCCGCTGTGCCAAAAGCTTTCTTTACTCCCCTATCTACCTATGACTCCATTGTCAGAGAACTGTGAACCTGAACTCCAAGATCCATCTGATCCACTGCACTCCTTAAGGCCCTACCATTTACCATGATTTTGTTGGGGGAGTCCAGAACAAGAGGGCATAAGTTTAGGTGAGAGGGGAAAGGTTTAAAAGGAGCCTA
Source organism: Chiloscyllium plagiosum (assembly GCF_037043375.1). Taxonomy (NCBI): domain Eukaryota; kingdom Metazoa; phylum Chordata; class Chondrichthyes; order Orectolobiformes; family Hemiscylliidae; genus Chiloscyllium; species Chiloscyllium plagiosum. The sequence continues at coordinate 32,393,981 of NW_028270159.1, read as the reverse complement.
AGGGACAACTTTTTTCAAACAAAGGGTGGTGTGTATATGGAATGAGCTGCCAGAAGAAATGGTGGAGGCTGATACAATTACAGCATTTAAAAGACTATCTGGATAGTTACATGAATCGGAAGGGATTAGAGGGGTATGAGCCAAATGCTGGCAAATGGGACTAGATTAATTTAGGATATCTGGTCAGCATGGACCAAATGGTCTGATTCCATGTGGTATATCTCTATGACTCAATGACTTTCCAAAATGCAAGGCCTCATACTTATCTATATTAAACCCAATTTTCCATTTCTCGGCCCACTTCTCCAGCTGATCAATGTTCCACTGCAATTTCTGACAACTTTCCTCACTCTCCAAGATATCACCTATTTTAGTGTCATCAGCAAACTTACTAATCATGCCTTGTACATTCTCATCCAAATCATTGATATAGATAACAAACAGTAATGGGCCCAGCATTGATCCCTGAGGCAGTCGAATAGTCATAGGCCTCCAGGCTGACAAGCATCCTTCCACTAGTACTCTCTGCTTCCTACCATCAAGGCAATTTTGTATCCAATTTGCCAGCTCCCCCGGATTCCATGCAGTCTAACCTTTCCAGAGCAGCCTGCCATGTGGAATCTTATCAAAGGCCTTACTGAGGTCCATATAGATTAAATCTACCGCCTTGTCCTCGTCAACCTTGTTGGTCACTTCATCAATAAACTCTAACACATTGTGAGGTATGCTCTCCCACTCACACAACCATGCTGACTACTCCTAATGAAACCCTGTTTTCCTAAATGCATGTATATGTTATCTCAGAATCATCTCAAATAACTGCATGAGTAATTAAATTCACACTGCATGAGAAATTAAATGTCTAGTGTTATAAAAGCTAGCCTCAATTCAACACTCAGTGGTTTACCTCTAATTTATACCTCTAATTTATATTTTATGCATCTATATTTGTGACAGAGCTATCCTGTAACTAATATGCCATATATGGTCATTATCATACAAATGATTTTTAGGTTTGTTACAAATTGGTTTCAAGTGGCTCCAAATTATAATTCTTCTTGATGAATGAATGACAGATTTGAAATCATTGGATCAAAAATTTGGAGTGTATAGCAGCCAGACTTTGTAGACTAGTCAATCCTATGAGCCTTTTGGAATACAGTGCAAAGCCTATAAAATCAGTGTCAGATAAACACATAGCAAATAGTGCAGTTTAATAGAAGAACTAAGTAGATCGTCCTGTTCAAATGTTAAATATATTTATTGGTTGGGTAGCATTGAATTAACTTTCTGATGTTCATTTTAGTCACCATTTGATGATACCTTAATTTTTCATATTTTAGTGCCTCAAAATGGTCAAGTGATTCTGTCTCTAAGCGGTGACAACTGCTATTGGTCCCAAGATTTTGATATGGATGCCTGTGCTCGGAGGTTGGAAGGATTTGGATTTCAGGTACAGTAGTTTATTATAAACTAATTTCCTGTCCTAATCCTTATCTGTTTGTCACATGATTCAAGATTATTTCCATTTTTGAAATGGAAATGCAAATAACTGAGAAGTCTAATTACAAGTATGTGAGTATTGAATTTTTAGTATGACAAATGCTGAATTCAGTGGCCTATGTTTTGGCTCTAAGTATTGTTTTTATTTTGCTTTGAGGGTGCAATGAGTTCAGTTTGCAGCAATTTCCTTTAATCATTTTATTCTTGTTGCAAATTTCTAAATGTATGACAGATATTGACTGATGAGCTACAAAGGTATAATCTTTAATCTGAATGATGCATTTGGCATGTGGAAAGCAGTGCCACTTCTTCTACAGCATTTCATAATAACAGGGAGCAGCCTTTTACATTTCCTTCAATAACTGACATTCGTCACTTGTCTAAGGCTGTTCTTTCTTTTCCTAACTACAGATATCTTCAGGCACCTACAGAAAGCAAATTGCAAGTTCTCTAAAGGATTCAGCAATACGAAGATACATGTTCTTTAACTCTCAGGCTTTCAGGCTGGTGTTGGTTACAGTAAGTTTTATTGGACTGGAAAGGGGAAACAACATAAAGACAACACAGTGGAATTTATTAGTACTAGTTCAATGAAAGTACTTTTAATTAGTTCGTCCATTAGAAAGAGATTCTTGTCAAGGTGGCCCAGGAGCCATTGAAAATACTAAAGTAACTCTACAACATGAAATTAAACACATTTGTTTTTCACGAAGCAACTGAAAATTCCACAGGATGGAAAAAATAAAAAGCAGAGTAGTATTAAAGGGGTGGTCATAATTTTGCTGCCCATTTCTCCTGAAGTCAATAGAAATAAATCAAAAGCAGGATAAATTGATCAGTCAACTCACTTTCACTCATATTACAAGATCATTCAGAATCACACCCTGATTGTCTGACATACTTTTCAATACAGGATTTGTGAGTGCTTCAAGCTTCAACTTTAAATTTGACTTGTTTGCATAACCTTTACGAATGTAAGATTGGTTCCTATATCTGGCACATCTTGCTTCTAAGTGACAAATATTGGCAGAATGTTTGAAGTGCATGGAAAATTCCACTGCAAGGGATTACTAGGACAGCTCTCATTAGGAGACAACTCTCTGGGGATGAGAGTGGAGACTAGATTGCTTATTTTGAAGCTTCATCCTCACAGTTATGAGGAATTTGTAGCCCCGTTTACATATTGATCTTTGAAATGTTTGACCCGCCACCTGATTACGCTCTGTGCTTACCTAAGCCCAGTCAGAAGTCACACCTAGGATATAGCCTTTAATAGGCAATTATTTGAAAATTTGGAAGCTTACTCTATTATTGATAAAAACAAGTGTGTGTAGTAGAGTGGGCTGAGGTTTGTGAAAATTCAGTAAGTTTATTTTTAACTACTTTATATGGGGAGAAAAACACCTGATTTACCTTTAAATGTCTTCCAGTTCAAGTTCTATTCTCATTAACAGATGGAAATATCCTGGCTTAAATTTCTGTATAACTATGGGGTATTTAGCTCAAGTCTCCAAGGACAGGGTTAGATCTGGGTTTAAGTCTCACCTGCTCCAGTGGTGTGTATTAACATTTGTGAACAAGTTGATTAGAAAATATCTCCAAGGACAGGATGAAATTGTTTAGAAAGTTGAACTGCCAGAGTCATTCATGGAGGGTTCAGAGTAGCATATTTCAGTCCTCTCAAATGTCCTGATGCTCTTGTATGTTCCCATATTTGCACACTGCTGGAGTCCCAGCAGTCAATATGTTTACCTTGCAATTGGGTCAATAGAAATGTGTACAGGGAGCATGGCTAATGATAAAATAACATAACAAAAACAAATAGTCAGAGATATTAACCCTGTGTAAATCATTATAAAAATCATTGCTCAATCAGAATAAAGAGCTGGGCAAGAGTTAGAAAGGAGAGCAAATAGAATTTGTCACCAGTGGACATTAGTACAGGGATAGTCCTGTTGTGTTAAATGACCAGGTATGGGCAGGAATCTAAAAATCTATTTACCCACTTCTTGGTCTTTGACCCACTCTCTAGACATTTTTGGTACTCGCACATGAACAACAACCCTTACAAGTCTTTGTCTTATTTCTGATTATTAAGATAATGTAAAGTGATGATGAAAACTGATACTCAGAATTCATGCCCATTCTGCCTTCCTGATGCTGACAGTAATTAATATCATGTACACATGTTCCCACCTACACTAAGATGCTGTAGCTGAGGAAGAAGTTTAGTGAAGTTGTGTTAGTAGCTATTCTTCATTGATTACTCATCCTAAAGGAGCATAAATAAGGAAACGTTGCTGTGGCATCCCTTGTGTATTATTTATTAGTTAAGTGTTTCAGATTTGATGAGTGCAACTTTAAAAATTGTGATCTCAAGTCTCTTTTTGGCAATGTTTAAGTTCTTTACTACCAAGCAGATATGTGACTTCCTTTAATGCCTTTTCAGGTAGGCTATTTCATTAAGTTGGGGAGAAAGTGAGGTCTGCCTTCATTCCTGAAGAAGGGCTTATGCCCGAAACGTCGATTCTCCTGTTCCCTGGATGCTGCCTGACCTGCTGCGCTTTTCCAGCAACACATTTTCAGCTATTTCATTAAGTTGACTTCTTTAAGGATAAAATTGGGTCACTGATTGTTTCCAGGTAATGATGCAAGGCTGAAAAGTATCCCACAGAAATTGACAAGGGCAATCTGCAAAAAACAAACCTAGCTACTCCAGTTTTACGTTGATATTCTGGAATGATATCTCCCTGTTTTGTATCTTTCTAACCGTTGTGACTCTCTACATCATAAATGTGTTGAGCTTTTGATTTATTATTTTGTATTAAGAATATCCCACCAAAGTTTAGATTTCACAAATATGAGTACTATCTATATGTATTTACAAAATTGTTTATTGCAGATTTTCTATTTAACTGCTTGGGGAAACATATACTCCACCTTTCATCAGCTCAGCATGAACAGTGTACTCTTCTACCTTCTTGTGAGCCTGGGTGCAACAGTTATCACCATCATTATTATACTGATCCTTGATAGATACACCAAAAAGGTATGGGGAACAAAGTTACCATTGTTCTGTCGTTAATTGTAGGGGCATCCTAATTTTAATCCAATGTTTGATGTCTATGACTGCACATCTTCTGAACTTCTCAATCTTATCTGCAGTGTTACATGAAGATTATATATGAAATTCAATGGTCCCTCAAAGGAATAATTGATAGTTGAAACTCTAACCATTTAGCAAATGAATGATAATTATATTCAGGATGTGGTGGGTATTGGGAGTTCAACCGTAGAGGAGTGCGAAGCTGGTATATAATATGCAAAATATGTATTGAAAATAAAATCTTAAGTATATAAAGACTAAGTTCTAACATTTATTGTCTGATCATCTGAGACTTCTAGAAAGCTTCCATCCAGTGGGTGAAATGCAGAATCAAAAATTGCCTCATAGATTATTTACCCCAACACTTTTGGTTAAGAAATTGTCTGTGAGATATGAAAGAAGAGGGAACTTGAATTAATACAGCATTTTGCAATTTATTAAAGTAACTTTGTATTGTTCAAATAAAATCGGAGATGTAATCAGTAAAACATTTGACTTTAATTTATGTTTTGAAGCTCATGGTAGTTTGATTGTTTATAACTTCAGAGTTTGCATGATAAAATTCTAGATGACAATGTTTTGGGAATCATTTCCTATTTGTTTTCCATTTTCATTTTTTTTTAGGTGGGTGAAGGGAGTAGTCTTTTGCTTGTAGGAATGAGAGATGCTGGTGCTAGGAAGGAACACTTCTGCTTTGTAGAAATACTTCCAAGCAAAACATAGGCTGAATAGAAGGCAAGGTTCTTCCCTTTCCCCAACAATGTGCCTTAACCCAACCACAGATGAGTGTTTTCTACTAAACTAATATGAATTTTAAATTTTGGCCATGTCGTCAATATGGGACTTGGAATGAAACTGTGGGAATTTTAACTTGTCTGCTTTTGTCTTCACTTAACAATCCACTGGTTTGTTGCGAGCTAAATTCAGCCCAGAGGTGAAATTTACTGTCCAGACTGGATTGAAGTTAATGGTGAAAGTGCAATGTAATTACTCTCCCAGCTCATAGATTTCTTTCTTTAACAGATAAGTGACTTGTTCCCCATTTAATATCTTTTGTTGTTTTATCTATTTTTTTTCAGGTAAATATTAACACAGATATGCGTCTCACTGCTGTGAATGAAATGCTAATGAACCACAATCTGTTGGTGGGGGTCACCGATACCATGGAGGGCTTCAGAAGCATACTTCAAGTATCCCTTTTACCATTAAATTCTGAACATGTTAACAGATTTCTGTTAATAGTTGCAACAGAATTAAATGGTTAAATCTACGATTGTTTGGAGAATAAGAATTAGGATTTACCATTTCTGTCTTCAGATTAAACATGAAAAGCCATATTTAGCTTAGTTTGGATAGTCAAGTGTAATTTGATTAATATTAAATTTGATTATTAATTATACCATTATGTTTTTACCAGGACAAAATGCAACTTTAAGTAAGGAACATTCAATGAATAAATTGATATCCATTTAACTCTTAATACCAAATAAGTCACTTTTAAATAGGTAAAAATATCCAACATTTTGTGCATAAAGAGGTTCTTTAAACAGTAAATGAATATTGAGATAATCTGAAAGTGTTATTATTAGTTCACCTTGTACTCTTGTAAATAATGCCATGATCTGTTTGAAGTACTGCAATTGTTTGTACTGATATGCTGAAATAGAAAGCCCTTAGAGCCGCACTGAAATGTCATCTCAGATGTCTTCTAGTCTAAGAGACCAATGAGATGAAAGTGCTACCAATTGGGCTAGGGCTGACATTTTAGAAGGTTAAGGACCAAGTGAATAACTGTAATGTTGATAACTGCTTTACTTTTTCATTTCAGAGCATGCAATATTATTTAATCATAAAAGGAGTAGTTTCAGAAGGTGGTTAGCTATCAATTCACAATAGCGCAGTGTCATTCAGCTCTGTTGAGATAGCAGTACCATTCATTCTGATTTAAAGTCATTGCAGTCCTTGATAACATGACATTCGCCACTAGTGAAAGGGCACCTTTATCAGGTGCATTAACAATTGTTTGTTTATCATCTAAAAATGAAAGAAATGAAAAAATGAAAGAAAAAGTGAAAAATGGCACTTTTGTTTCATTCTGGCAGTCTTAAGAATAAAGTTGCCATGCAATTTTGCCTGTGATCCAAAAAGGTGGTTGGCAATATCTATCTTTTTTTCTAATAATCAACTGCAAACTACTTCAGACAATTTCGTCTCTGCTTTATATTCAAAGCATGTCAAATTTTCTTTCTTTTTTAGTTTTGATCTGAATGGACCTGCTGTTGGATTTGGCCTAAATCAATCTCTGTAACTCTTGCAAACAACAAGGCAGTTTGACTCATTTTTTGAAACACCAATGGTTTGTAGCAGTGTTTTGTTCTTTTGTTTTTTTTTTGTCCTGTTTTCTTTTAAAATCTCTGCAGGGTTTTTAATTCTGTTTCATGCCTTGTTCAGGCTTCTCTAACAATCTGATTTTCCCACATTGCTTTCTTTTTCCTTTTGCTGAAAAGCTGTTGCTACTTTTAGTCTCCATTATTAAAGCCTTTAAATGGTGCTGCTTTTTCTGATAAAATATGTATAACATGCTATATTTTTGGAATTTGGATTTAAGATTGAGGCAGATGGATGTGACTCAATTCTGTTAATTTATTTTAACCGAATCAGGTCATTTGGAACAACAGCCTAGGTATGTGAACTTTACAAAAGTATGTGACTGCAGTCAAGTGTTTGGGAGAACCCTCCTCATGTTAATGGATAAAATGTTCACACTGTTGAGCTAATGACAGAGGAAACACTTTAAGGCTTTTAGTTTAGTTTTGACTTCAAAACAGAAGGTTCAAAGTTTCAGTTCAGAAGGTAGAGGAGTTTTCAAATATTTAGTTCAGAAGAGCCAGTCACATCAGCCAGCATGTTTTGGTTTGTGGAGTTTCTAAACTAGAAGACCGAGGATGTAAATCTCCAAGTTGTAGAACAGAAAAAAATTAGGTCAACAGAATTGTTAAAGTTTCAAGCCAGCAAGCTCAGAAAAGAATCATAAAATTGTTTCCACATTTTACTCTGCCATTCAATCATGGCTGATATGTTTCTAAACTCCATTCTACTGCCTTCTCCCTATATCTCTTGATCCCCTTACTAATCAATAATCTATATCTTAAATGCACTCAATGACTTGGCCTCCACAACCTTTCTATGGGAATGAGTTCCACAGAATTACCACACTTTGGCTGAAGAATTTTCCTCTCTTATCGCAGTTCTAAAGGGACATTGCTTCACCTTGAGGCTTACACTTGGGGTTCTAGTCTCTCCTAGTGGAAGCATCTCCTCCACATCTGCTGTATCCAGGCTTCTCAGTGTTCTGTAAGTTTCAATAAGATACACCCTCATCCTTCTACACTCCATTGAGGAAAGACCCAAAATCCTCAACCACTTCTCAAATGACAAGCACTTCATCCCAGGGATTTGTGAAAACCTGTATACCTTCTCCAATGCCAGTACATCTTTCTTTAGATATAGGGCCTAAAAATGCTCACAATAAACTAAATATATTCTGACCAGAGCTTTATATGGCCTCAGCAGTGCATCTCTGCTCTTTTATTCTCACACTCTTGAAATGAATGCTAACATTGTACTTGCCTTCCTAACCATCAACTAAACCTGCATGTTAACCTTAAGAGAATAATGAGCTAGGCCTCCTAAGTCCTTTGTGCTTCAGATTTCTGACGCTTTTCCCCATTTAGAAAATAGCCTGTGCCTTTATTCTTCCTATTGAAGTGCATAACCTCACATTTTCCCACATTGTTTGACATCTGCCAATACTTTGCCCACTCTCCTAGCCTATCCAGGTCCTTCTTCAGCCTCCTCAGTCCTCAACACTGCCTGCATTTGCAAATGTAGCAAAAATGCCCTCCGTTCCTTTGTCCAGATTGTTAATATATGAAGTGAGCTGTTGCGGTTCCAACGCAGACCCCTGTGGAACATCACCGGCTGCAATTGTGAAAGGAAAACCTTTATCTCCACCCTCTGCCTTCAGCCAGCCAGTCAAATTTCTTCACATGCCAGTACCTTGCCTTAATACCATGGGATCTCATCATCTATTATTATATAAACAGCATAGCCTTGTCTGGATATGCTTCTGTGACCAACCATCACAATAAACAACTGAAAAATTAAAATTTATAATCTATCAACCTGGGTTTGTTTCTAGGATCAGACTTCCCCAGTTATATCACCAGCTGGATCATAACATTTTGTGTCTCTGCATCCTTTTAATTCAGCCTTATAAATCTGTAAGCAATGTATTGTATTATCACGTTCTGTGGCTCTCACTTGATGGCTTTGATCAGTGACACAATCGCTGTTCTATCTCAAATAATTATGTTTCCTGGAATTGTGTTATGAGTTGTCGGGTGGGGTGCTGCGATTGGGCACAGTTTGTGTCATGTTCTGCCCACACACTGATGTGAATTTGTCTTTTTTCCGGTGAGACCTTCAGAGCATCCTGAAAATGTTTTCCTCATCCTCTTGAGAATGGGTGTGTTTTAAAAAATTCTCAAGGTCAGGTTCGTAGGAGAGTAGTCTGACACAGAACAAGCGACCAAGAGGCGAGTCTGCTAGAATATGAGCATTTTATTCCCCGCAGCGTCGCCACAACCAGGTCTCATACTTACAACGGGTCTGGCTTATACTCACTCTACATGTTACCGGAACTGGGAGCCGTCAGTTCTCGTAGAGCGGTTGCCAACAACCCACGCTCGGCGGTTAAACGTAACCCCGGAGCAGACTCCCGGGTCTGGCTTATACTCACTCTACATGTTACCGGAACTGGGAGCCGTCAGTTCTCGTAGAGCGGTTGCCAACAACCCACGCTCGGCGGTTAAACGCAACCCCGGAGCAGACTCACCGAACTGGAGACTTTTCCAGCTGATATACTCTTTTCCAGATATAAACATTCATGTGAACAGCAGAGCAAGGCTAAAAAACACATTCCATTCTGAGATTCACACATGTATTGGGACATAATTTTACACCACATTCCACTGCTTGGCCCAATACATGTGTTACATTATGATTCACACATGTATTGGGACATAATTTTAACCCTTTCACCACATTCCACTGCTTGGCCCAATACATGTGTTACATTATGATTCACACATGTATTGGGACATAATTTTAACCCTTTCACCACATTCCACTGCTTGGCCCAATACATGTGTTACATTATGATTCACACATGTATTGGGACATAATTTTTAACCCTTTCACCACATTCCACTGCTTGGCCCAATACATGTGTTACATTATGATTCACACATGTATTGGGACATAATTTTTAACCGTTTCACCACATTCCACTGCTTGGCCCAATACATGTGTTACATTATGCTTAATTCAGTTCAATTCGTTTCAGTTAATTTCAGTTCAGTCAATTCAGTGTAGTTCAATTCAGCTCAGTTCAGGTCTGTTCAGTTCAATTCAGTTCCGTCCATTTCAATTCAATTTAGCTCAGTTCCATTTTGTTCCGTTCAATTTGATTCACTTCAGTTCAATTCAGTTCAGTTCCACTCAGTTCAGTTCAGTTCAATCCCATTCAATTCTGTTAACTCCGCTTCAGCTTTTTGGACATGCCCACATCCTCCGCTGTACCCCAGGCAAGGGGTTCTTCGGCAGGACTGGGATCCTCTCAAGGGTGGACAGCAGCGATCCTGGGGTTCCTCCGGTCGCCCCCCACCATTTCTCAAACAAACTGCCACGTCATGCCACGGTCCATGCCATCCCGGGACGGTCGGGACCTCCACAGTTTGTTCTTCTGGTTTCTTAGTCTTTTTCCAAAACATTGTTCTGTATCAAAATCTCTCCTCAATTGCGATTGACCCTGCTCGCAGCGCCAAAATGTTTTAAAAAATTCTCAAGGTCAGGTTCGTAGGAGAGTAGTCTGACACAGAACAAACGACCAAGAGGCGAGTCTGCTAGAATATGAGCATTTTATTCCCCGCAGCGTCGCCACAACCAGGTCTCATACTTACAACGGGTCTGGCTTATACTCACTCTACATGTTACCGGAACTGGGAGCCGTCAGTTCTCGTAGAGCGGTTGCCAACAACCCACGCTCGGCGGTTAAACGTAACCCCGGAGCAGACTCCCGGGTCTGGCTTATACTCACTCTACATGTTACCGGAACTGGGAGCCGTCAGTTCTCGTAGAGCGGTTGCCAACAACCCACGCTCGGCGGTTAAACGCAACCCCGGAGCAGACTCACCGAACTGGAGACTTTTCCAGCTGATATACTCTTTTCCAGATATAAACATTCATGTGAACAGCAGAGCAAGGCTAAAAAACACATTCCATTCTGAGATTCACACATGTATTGGGACATAATTTTACACCACAGGGTGTCATCCTTAAGTTGTGGAAAGTGGATCTGATTTGGAAGCAGGTTAAGTGACATGCAGTGGATGCAGCATCCAGACTAGTGCAGCTAAATTTGCACATAGTTACAATGCTGGAGGCATTTTCTTAATAGCACAATAATATATACTTTTACCTTCATTTTTAAAAAATTCATTCATAGGATGAGGGCGTTGTTGGCTAGGCCAGCATTTATTGCCATCCCTAATTGCACAGAGGACAGTTAGAAGTCAACCACATTACTGTAGGTCTGGAGACACATGTAGTTTCAGACCAGGTAAAAACAGCGGTTGCTTGCCCAAAGGACATTAATGAACCAGATGGGTTTTTACAACAATCGACAATGGATTAGTGGTTGTCATTAGACACTTAATTCCAGATTCTTTACTGAATTCATATTACCCATCTGCTGTGGAAGGATTTGGGCCCAGATCCCCAGAACACTACCTTGGTCTCTGGATTAACAGGTCCAGCGATAATACCACTAAGCTGTTGTCTGCCCTAATTGTTCTATAAGATATTAGAACTGCATGTAGCAGGGAGAAATTCAAACTCATTTTATCAGCTCTTTCAGCAAAGAAGTGATGTTGGGTGGTGTTTTATGATGGATCCACAGCACAGCTTATCATGATGTGAGAGGTATCTGGTAGTTTTGCTGCCATTACCTTCTTTCCTAGTAGGGATCTCTAGGACCTGTTTGATCCAGTATGGTAGAGGAAAATCACCTGATAGTATAACCAGAAGAGATTCTTGTTTTAAATGACATGTTGGGGAATGTGAGGACTTGCAGATGCTGGAGATCAGAGTCCAGAGTGTGGTGCTGGAAAAGTACAGCAGGTCAGGCAGCATCTGAGGAGCAGACTAATCGATGTTTCAGGCAAAAACCCTTCATCATTCCTGTGCTTTTCCAACACCACACTCTCAACTTAAATGTGATGTAGTTTATTGCATGATAATAACTATTTACATGTTACTTTGGTATGATAATTGCCGTTAGTGAAACTGAATGAGACCTCAATGTTCAGTCTTACTTTGAATGCTTCCCTCCCCCCTCCCCCACCGTTTGAGCCCACATGCTATCACTATATTGGGCAGTACATAATGTAATCCTCAGCATTAGTCCATTCAGACTCCTATAGAAAATCTTCACCCTGAAGACTTTTTTCTATAATTTTAAATGCAAGTTTATAAATAATAATAATGTTCACTAGTACATCTGCCTCAGTTTACTGCCTTTCCAAATTCAGGGGTCTCATTCATTTTTTGGAAGATTAGTAGATCTCTGAGTTGAAGACGATTGACTCTGATTCTGTTTCTGATAGTGTATTGTTCTTTTGAACTGGAGGACTGAGTATTTTCTGGTCTGAGGTTGCTGAAATAAGCAATTACTCCATTATAATATCTGGAGGACCATTACATTCCTTCCTGGAAGACTGCTGTCCCGTTGAAACAGGTATTTTGTTTCCTTGCAGAGTAGGGATTTTTGAGCCAGGTAATTTTTTTCTCCACCTGTTCTGAACCGGCGAACATTGGTCATTCCATCTCAGTATTGATTTCCATGGAGTTGCATGTACCACATCTTCAACCTACTTGAGCAGATTTTAACTCTCAACTTGCTGGTAAATCTGTGTTGAAGTATGTAGTCTCTTTGTTTCAACTTGCTCATTAGGTTCACACTTTCATTTGCCCTCTGATTGCATTACTGATCAAATCAACATGTTCACTTCCTCAGTCATACTATTTGAAGATTGCTTCCTGTTTGATGTGATCTCTGTCACTGGTACTGCTGATTCTTCTTCCAAAGTTTAAATGTTCTGGTTAAACTTGTCTTCTCAGCATTTGATATCAAACAAGATCCAGACTTCATAACGTATTCATCAAGCTATTTTGCAGTTTGAATGACCTTATTTAAAGATTTATCAATGAGCTCAGTTGGAGTATACATTATTCATTAGTTTTTGCATCTTTTTTGTTTTTTTGGAAACAACAATGTTGAAAGGAGTTGAAAACATTTCTGCTAAACTGATATCATTGCATATTTCCATCCCGTTCTCAGTATGAAACAATTCTCTATGCTAACAGATAATCTCAATGGATTCCATCTTCTATTTGAGTTCCAACGTAAGTCTAGCAATCCTATTAAATCTTCTGTAGGTTGTTTGATTTTGAAGAAGATGAGCTGTTGTGGCATAGTTGAATGTTCTTTGTGTGTTTAGCGAGCACGGCTGATTCTGGAACAGGTGGAAAATGGCAAGCTTGATCTGTCGCTTGAACGTTTGCTTTTGTGTCTAGTTTGGAAGAAAGAATTGTTTTCTCCAAAATGGCTAAGTCTGAATTTTATTTGGCCCATTGAAATCTTCCTGGCAATATTGGTTATGCTGACATGTTTTCCTGCTGTGATTATTTATTATAATTTATTTAAAGGCTTTTAATTTTGCAGTATTGCAATGCTGGTGCTACTATGTACAGCTCTATCAGCTGTTTTTTCTGCACTTGGGAATTAAAATGGAAGATTCCCACCTTTGAATAAAATGGATGATTCTCACCTTTTTTTGCAGCTTTCCTGTCTGAATCCTATTAATAGTGGCCCCAGTAAATAATTCCCTTTTCCTTACTTGATGTATTAAATGTATTTTTTTGCATGATCGCAACTAGATACATTGTTATGATTGATATTGCTTCTAAGAGTATGAGGGAGAACCTTGATGTTCAGTCTTACTACTTCAAGGTCTGAAGCTGTTCCCCTGTTTAAGTCCATATGGCCTTACAATCACACTGGGCTGACCTTAATGCACTCCTCAGATTCTTAGCCCTTATGCAACAGGCAGGGTTAGAGAAGGGAAGGTCTTTTGTGGCTGAATCTTGGTGCTGAAAGTGACATTTGGAGGGTACCCACATATATTTTTATTGCCTCCTCCCACCTAGAGAAAAATCTTACAAATTGCTGTCAACTGGGTTCTTGAAAAATCTCTGGTGGATTAGATCCTTAAAAGCCCAACAGGCAACCAATAGCTTGGTGTTGTATCTTACCCCTTTGATACTAATGAGCTCTGAAGTTCAATTTTGAATTGGTCTCAACTGGGCTTTTCTAACTCCATTAAATTGGCATTGTTTTAAATTTCCTCATCTCAAAGATGGATTGCTTTGGGTAACAAACATTGCGTACCATTCTTCTCCTGGCAAATCAAGGCAACTTTTTTCTTGCTTCTTTTATGAAACATGCAATTTTAAATGGAAATAATTAAAGCACTGCCTTATAAATTAAATGTTAATTACCGTATTTCATTTTCTTTGTAATTTTCTATTAGTGCATTGCAAAGTCTCATGAGGGACTACGAATTACATTGTAGACTTGTCAGCTGAGACCTTAACAATTCCTATCAGCTGTTGTTCGTATATTTTAACCTTGAGAAATGCAAGGAAGCATTGACAACCCTACTTGAGCAAAGGAAGATGGATATCTTCTTCCAGGTAATAAATGCAAGTTTGGCTTTTGAAGTGAATTTTAAATCGTGATTTGGAGTACTCAGTGTTGAGGAACAGATTCCCACCCCATACTAGCATCTAGCACCATCAGAGGTAGATGCAGATTAAAGAGATATTACTCACAGAAGAAAACTCCTTCAGGCATCAATTTTAAATTCACCAGAAAGTGCCAGGCTTCTGAGCTACTCTTCGGGCAACAGTTAGTTACTTATCACTTATTGGTCTGACTGTTGTCTGATCTTGCACTCCATAGAGACATAGACAGCTTCAGTATTGAGGAATCACAAACACTGCAATCATCAGTGAATAAAGGAGCTGAAGCTGCTGGAACTGAGGCTTACACCCTTTGGAGCCCTTGCAGTGACATTTTGGTCCTGAAACAAATGATTTATAACACCATAATTCTCTTCCTTTATGTTTGGTATGACTCCATCCAGTGGAGACTTTTCTGCCTGATTCCCATTGATATTAATTTTATTACATCTTATGGATGGTGAACTTCTTTTCCTATTCACTCATGGGGTATGGGTGTTGATAGCTGGACTAGTCTTTATTGCGCATCCCTAGTTGCCCTAGAGAAGGGAGTGGTGACCTGCCACCTCGAACTGCTACGATTTATTTGGTATAGGTGCACCCACAATGCAGTTAGGACTGGAGATCCAAGATTTTGAGCCAGGAACATTGAAGGAGTGGTGACATATTTCCAAGATAGATTAGTGAATGGCTTGAAGGGGAATTTACAGGTGGTTTCCATGTAACTGCTACTCTTGTCCTACTAGATAATAGTAGTTATGTGTTCAGAAATGTTTTTACAAATACATTAAGGACAAAAAGGTAACTAGGGAGAGAATAGAAGATCAACAAAGACGTCTTTGTGTGGAGCCGCAGTAGATGGGGGAGATACTAAACAAGTATTTTGCATCAGTGTTTACTATGGAAAAGGACTTGAAAGATATAAAATGTATGGAAATAGATGGTGACATCTTGAAAATGGCCATATTAAGGAGGAAGAGGAGCTGGATATCTTGAAACGCATACAAGTGGATAAATCCCCAGGACTCTAGAACTCTATAGGTAGCTAGGGAAGTGATTGCTGGGCCTCTTGCTGAGGTATTTATCATTGATAGTCACAGGTGAGGTGCTGGAAAACTGGAGGTTGGCTCACGTGGTGCCACTATTTAAGAAAGGTGGTATGGACAAGCCAGGAAACTATAGACCAGTGAGTCTGACATAGGTGGTGGGCAGGCTGTTGGAAGGAATTCTGAGGGACAGGCTGTACATATATTTGGAAAAGCAAGGACTAATTAGGGATAGTCAGCGTGGCTTTGTGCATGGGAAATCATGTCTCACAAACTTGATAGAGGTTTTTGAAGTAACAAAGAGGATTGATGAGGGCAGAGCGGTAGATGTGATCTATATGGACTTCAGTAAGGTGTTCAACAAGGTTCCCCATGGGAGACTGGTTAGCAAGGTTAGATCTCATGAAATACAAGGAGAACTAGCCATGATACAGAACTGGCTCAAAGATAGAAGTCAGGAGGTGGTGGTGGAGGTGGGGTGTTTTTCAGATTGGAGGCCTGTGACAAGTGGAGTGCCACAAGGATTGGTGCTAGGTCCACTACTTTTCATCATTTATGTAAATGATTTGGATGTGAGCATTAGAGGTATAGTGAGTAAGTTTGCAGATAACACCAAAATTGGAGGTGTAGTGGACAGTGAAGAAGGTTACCTTAGATTACAACAGGATCTTGATCAGATGGGCCAATGGGCTGAGAGGTGGCAGATGGAGTTTAATCCAGATAAATGCGAGGTGCTGCATTTTGAGAAAGCAAATTTTAGCAGGACTTATACACTTAATGATAAGGTCCTTGGAAGTGTTGCTGAACAGAGAGACTTTGGAGTGCAGGTTCATAGTTACCTGAAAATGGAGTCGCAGGTAGATAGGATAGTGAAGAAGGCATTTGGTATGCTTTCTTTTATTGGTCAGAGCATTGAGTACAGGAGTTGGGAGGTCATGTTGCGGCTGTACAGGACATTGGTTAGGCCACTTTTGGAGTATTGTGTACAATTCTGGTCTCCTTGCTAGTGGAAAGATGTTGTGAAACTTGAAAGGGTTCAGAAAAGATTGCCAGGGTTGGAGGATTTGAGCTAGAGGGAGAGGCTGAATAGGCTAGGGCTGTTTTCTCTGGAGCGTCAGAGGTTGAGAAGTGACCTTATAGAGGTTTATAAAATCATGAGGGGCATGGATAGGATAAAGAGACAAAGTCTTCTCCCTGGGGTGGGGGAGTCCAGAACTTGAGGGCATAGGTTTAGAGTGAGAGGGGAAAGATATAAAAGAGACCTAAGAGGCAACCTTTTCATTCAGAGGGTGGTACGTGTATGGAATGAGCTACCAGAGGATGTGGTGGAGGCTAGTACGATTGCAACATTTTAAAGGCATTTAGATGGGTATATGAATAGAAAGGGTTTGGAGGGATATGGGCCAGGTGCTGGCAGGTGGGAGTAGATTAGGTTGGGATATCTGGTTGGGATGGATGAGTTGGACTGAAAGTTTGTTTCCGTGCTGTACATCTCTATGACTCTCTGACTCTATGACTTAATGGTAAGGTCCTGGGGAGTGTTACTGAACAAGGAGACCTTGGACTGCAGGTTCATAGCTCCTTGAAAGTAGAGTTGCAGGTAGATAGCATAGTGAAGAAGGCATTTGGTATGTTTTCCTTTATTGGTCAGAGTATTCAGTACAAGAGTTGGGAGGTCATGTTGCGGCTGTACAGGAAATTGGTTAGGCCACTTTTGGAAAAATGTTGTGAAACTTGAAATGGTTCAGAAAAGATTTACAAAGATGTTACCAGGGTTGGAGGATTTGAGCTATAGGGAGAGGTCGAATAGGCTGGGGCTGTTTTCTCTGGAGCGTCAGACGTTGAGAGGTGACCTTGTAGAGGTTTATAAAATCATGAGGGGCATGGATAGGATAAATACACAAAGTCTTTTCCCTGGTGTAGGGGAGTCTAGAACTAGAGGGCATAGGTTTAGGATGAGAGGAGAAAGATATAAAAGAGACCTAATGGGCACCGTTTTCATGCAGTGCATGGTGTGTCTGGAAAGGGCTGCCAGAAGAAGTGGTGGAGGCTAGTATAATTGCAACATTTAAGAGGCATATGGATGGATATATGAATAGGAAGGCTTAGGAGGGATATGGGCCAGGGACTAGATTGGTTTGTAACATCTGGTCAACATGGACGAACTGGACCGAAGGGTCTGTTTCTGTGCTGTACATCTCTATGACTCTATCTAAGAAGCTATGGTAGTTTTTCAGCAATGCTACCTCTCAATGGTATATACTGCTGCTACTGAATATTGGAAGTGGAAGGACTGAATGTCTGTAGTCTGGCGCAAGTCAAGCGGGCTGCTTCGTCCTGGGTGGTGCCAAACTGCTTGTGTGTTGTTGGAGTTGTACTCATCTGGGCACCTTTCTCTCAATAAGGGGGTGGTGATGGCTTATAGATATTATTGCTGGACTGTTAAATTCAGAGAACTAGATAATCTTCTGGGGACCCAGGTTCGAATCCCACCACAGCAGATGGTGGAATTTGAATTCAGTAAGAAATTCAACAGGAATTAAAAGCCAAATGATGACCACAAATCCATTGTCGATTGTCTGGAAAACAATCTGGTTCACTAATGCTCTTTAGGGAAGGAAACTACCATCCTTACCTGGTCTTGCCTACATGTGAATCCAAAAATGTGATTGACTCTTAACTGCCCTCTGGGCAAATAGGGATGGGCAATAAATGTTGGCCTAGCCAGCGATGTTGTCATCACATGAATAAAGAAGCAAACCCCTGTCTTGTGCCTTTTAAATGGTGAGGCAGGCTTTGGGGAGTCAGGATGTGAGTTACTTGCTCCAACTCTGCGCCCCCCGCCTCACCACCCCACACCCCCACCCCCAAACCTCACCCCCCCCCACACCCCCACCCCACGCCTCTGATCAGCTCAGATTGCCTTAGTATCAAAAGCAATCATTCTCACCTCACCTCACCATAGGCATTCACTTACTTCATTCAAGTTTGAACCAATTAGTTCATGTTGGGACCAAGGCTTTAATGATGTTTGGAGCCAGGTGGTCTGAGCAGGCGCAAACTGAGCATTATGATTGGATTAGTGCCACATGATATACTGTTCTGACCATTTGCTATAATGCTACTGTTCCTACAATGTACACAGTTTTGAATTCAAGACTTGAAACTTCTACCTAAAGTAGCTACAAATTAATTGTGAATATAACATTAAACTTCCTTAGTACATTTGAAGATAAAATATGACTACTTCATTCTGAAAGGTGGCTCTTTAAGAAGCAGTTGCAATTTGCCCAAATTCATTCAGCTGCATCATTTTGTCCAGTGTGCCCATGTCTCCTGTACGAAGCTGAGCAATAAGGGATTGCACATGGCATGGGGAGGCAGGATTGCATGCATACGGAGTTAAACCACCCGAAACCTGCATTGTGTCCTGACTCCGGCATCATTGGGCCCTCTTCTGGGTTTCTGTGTTGGGGATTGGTGGTGAGCAGGAACCCACTTAAATGAGCTGATTAGTTATTAAGGTAATTTGAAAATTCAGATTAAAAACTTTTAACCTGTACTATTGCATTTCCAAGTCAGAGAGCTGTTTCTGACAGGTGTCACTGAGATGGGTGCAAAGCATCTTTGGTGAAACAGACAGACTGAGAAGGCTTGAATCAGTGAAACTGAAGAGCAGCAGCCATGGCCATTGAGTGACTACTTCTCTCAGTGCATTTAACTGCTTGACAGGTGATTACCAATTTTTGAAAGGCATTTCGTTGTCTGGCTCCTCATTCACCTTCAGCTGCAATCCCTTGTTGCCAGCTTTCACTACGAGTATTGGAGAAACTTTTGTAATTTCCCCCTGTACCTCTGATCAGAGGCAAGATCAGAAGCCACACCACTGTGAGCAGCACCTTCCGATTTATCCTCACACACTTGCCCCTTCACAGGGCAGGGAATGGACACCGATTCAGCTCGTCGGTGGTGAGACCCATTACTCTAGGTCAGCAGGCAGAAGAACAGCTCTCTTGACGTGTATTCAGACTCTCATTGCTGATAACATCAGCTGCCTGGAGCCAGGTCCACTTCCCATTAGAACAGCTGGGCAGACCTTGTCACTGGCTAATGCAATATCCCACGCTACCTGCTCCTCTGTCTGTGTAAGCCCCTCTGGCTAAGATACATGCTGTCCTCCTGCAAAGAGAGAAAGTAGAGAGGTGTGAGTGTCGATAGTGTCCTGTGCAATGAGGAGAGAGAGGCTGCATTCATGGAGGCTGGTTGTGTGCGTATGGTGCGAGTAGCAAATCACTTCTGGATGTTCACATGGAGACATGAACCGGTGCCCAGAGAGAGGAACGAATGGAGGTACAACATGTGCTGTTCTGAGGAACGTTGTGCAGGAGAATCTGGGGAAGTCATTGTGGGATCTGGTATCAAGTAGTGTTATGCCACTTGCCATTTCTGCCCCCAACAGCTCCCCTGCCATCGAGACCAAGACCATGTCTATTTTGCTGCCCTTCACATTATCCTACTCTCCCTCTGTCTAGAATACCTGTGTATTGATACTGTTATCCATGCCTTTGTTACCCTTGACTTGATTATTCTAATACACTCCTGACCAGCCTCTTATCTTCAACTTGACTCAGACTTGAGCTCACACAAATCTCTAATTCTCACCAACTTTTGTTCACTGATCATTTCTGTGATTGCTGATTTATATGGACTTCCACTCTGGCAATGTCCTTCATTTCAAACCCCTGATTGCCCTGCCCTTCCCTTCCCCACGTCTATTATCTCTTGCAATACTGCAACCATCCAAGATTTCTACATTCCTCTAATTCTAGTCTGATACCTGATATTAATTGCTCTACAATTGGAGGTTATGCTTTCAGCTTCCGAGGTGTTACACTTTGCAATTTCCTCCTTAAATCTCTCCATTTTCTAACCTCTCTTCTTTTCTCCTGAAAACCAATCTTCCTTGATTAATATTTTGGTTGTCTAACCTAATACCTCCTATGTAACTTAGTGTCAGAATTCATTGGAAAGTTTTTTTAAACACCTTGGAACATTTTGCTGTACAAAGTATTAGCTAATTGCAAAATTATGTTGTGAAGATATCTTTGATTCATTGAGTTCCATAATTAAATTTTATATGAAAAACGGGTCTGAAAATTTGTTTAGATATGGTAGATCCTTTAGTGTATCGATGTGTTCCATTCCTTGTTTAACTTGTCATCTGCTGGCAATGCTAGTTTGCAGTACTGAGTAATGATGGCAGATAACTAAATAACATTGTTCTCAGCGACATTTCATTCCTATCAGGTCTGCTGCTTTAAAATGTCATGCATTACTGATTTGTTCCAATACCATGTTCTTGATATGCAAATAATTACTTCAAGTTGTAGCAAGCTTTGTGCATTGTACTGCACAAACTGTCTAATGCCTAAATGTATTCCTGATTTACAGTCAGAGTTACGAAAGCACTTGAACCATCTGTACATGATAAAGGGCCTCCCTGTGACTCTGCACGAGGAATTCCAGAGTAAGGTGATTGTCATATCTGAGGAACAACCCCTTTTGTCCAACAGTAGCAAGGTCCACAAATCTAAGTCTACCTTCAGTGAAGTGACCAATTTTATCACTAAAGGTACCTCCGAGGTAACATTAAAATGTATTATCTTCAAATGAAAGTGACATTGAAATGATGGATTTTTAAAATTCAGTTTAGTTTCTGTTTGATATTTTCCCTGTGCTAAGGAATTTTTGGATATCTGGAATTCATTGCCTGAAAGGGTGATGAAATCAGATTCAGTAGTAGCTGTTAAAAGGGAGTTGGCTCAATAATTGAAAGGGAACTATCATAGGACGATGGGAAATGAGGTGGTGGGAAGTGGGATTAATTGGACAGCAAAGAGTGGACAAAGGCATTATGGGATGCATGGCCTCCTTCAGTGTTGTATGATTATCTGTATGGTTGCACTGTTCCTTGAATTGCTTTTCTGTATTGGGTGTACAATATGAATGTAAGTTGATCCAAACTCTGACAATGATTCACATACAATCTCCAGGCCTCACAAAGGCTTAGCAATTCCTTTTCTACTATATTTAAATTTTACGTTACTTGTTTCTTCCTTTGAATTTTGTGGTCCTGGTGGTTTGGAAGGGTTTGTTCTCAGCATTTTGCCTTCTCTTGAAGTTTTAAATCTGAACCCTGAAGTCTCTTAGCATTAACATGTGATATTTGTAGTTGAACTGGTATGTCACAATGTTCAGAATAGTGTGTAACTATTGCCTTCAGTCCACTGCTTATTAATTCAGTGACAGCAGAACTGAAAGGGTTTGCAAGAAACTCACCACAAAAGTGTCAATGAGTGCAAGACCATTCCTATCTTTCATGTGGAATGTGTCAAGGCAATTGGATGGATACTTCAAATTATGTTGCAACCTGCTGTGTGCTGCCTTTACTGATACTTCACACTGATTTGAGTTCCTTTCCAGATCACTGGGCAAATGGGATTTGGAATAAATTAAAAAAAAAACAAATGTTGAATACATAGGCAAGAAATGTTTTTGAACTTGTGCAGGGCATTGGTTAATTCATGGCTGGAATTTTCTAAGAACTTGTGGACTTATTGTTATAGAGAGGCTATTAAAGCCATGGGAACAGCACAGTACAGGTTGACTTTAGAACAATGCCAAAAATGAGAATTGATGTTTACAAGCAACTGCCAGAAAAATTGGTACTTTTTACCTGAAACAACAAGGACCAGGTGGCAGGGTGAGTGTGTTTTAAAACCCTGAAAATTTTGCAGAGGGTAAATGATGAGAGATTGCTTTCCATACTTGGTATCAAAATGGTAACTATTGGCTAACTAATAGAAAATAGAGAATTGTAATCAGGAGAGCATTTTCACAATGCCATTTGTGAGGAGTGGGATGCCACAGGGATCATTGCTGGGAATACTTTTTTAGACAACTGGTGAAAGTGAATGTACTATTGCAACATGTGTTGATGACACAAAATCGGTAAAAAGGCTAGTATGACATGGAGTTCACAGTGGGAATACACAGTATAAGTGTGTGGGAAAAACCTTGCCAGATGAAAAATAATGTGGAAAAATGTGAGGTTATGCACTTTCAGAAGAATATAAGAACTGAATATTAGTTACATGGGAAAGACTGCAGAAAGCTGTAGCACAGAGGTCTCACAAAAAGCATACATGTTCAGGAGGTAATAGGGAAGGCAAATGGACAGTTGGACTTTAAAACGCAGGGAATGAAATTTAAAAATGGCGAAGTCTTGTTAAAACTACATAAGGCACTAGTCCAATCACATCTAGAATTTTATGAAAAGTTTTCTCTATCTAAAGTCAGAAAAGGTTCACTATGTTGATCTTGGAAATGGAGGAACTTTCTTATGAGGAAAGGATGAGTAGTTTGGGCTTGCACTAGTGGAGTTTAGAAGAATGAGAGGAGATGTTTGTGAAATATATAAGATTCTTAGTGTACTTGACAGGGTAGATGTGGAGAGGCTTTTTTTTTCTTGTGCAAGAGTCTAGGACCAGAGGGTGTAATCTCAGTAAGGGGTTACTCATTTAAAGCAGAGATGAAGAGGAATTTCTGGAGGATAGTCAACCTGTGGAATTGTTTACCACAGAAAGCTGTGAGGGTGGGATTGTTAAGTATATTCAAGGCTAAGATAAATGTTTAATCAGTAGGGGAGTCAAGGGTTTTGGAAATAAGACAGGAATGTGGAGCTGAAGGTCATTAGATCAGTTACAATCTAATTGATAGATGGAGCATACTTAATGGGCTGAATGGCCTACATTAGCTCCTACATGTTGAAGTCCTACAGTGTAAGCCAATGTCCCCATTCCTTTGACCCCTGATTTGTACATTAATCATAGTAGCATAGGATGTGGGGTCATTCACATATTAGGATACACAACATTTTAGACTTAAAAAAAATTGCAAAAATTACTTGCATTTCAGAAAGCTAGAAAGCAAGAAGTTTAACTTGTCATTTACATTACAATGTGGTCATGTAAATGAGAGGTTTGACGTTGTTGTAAATTGGTACTGCAGAAACTGCACGTTTACAATTTAAGGTAATTTGTCTAATTAGATCAATCTTTTAAACAACTATATCAAGGCACTTTTTAATGAATTTTCCTCATACAAAATGTCTACATCATACTTTTGTTTGTGGAGACTAAGCTAAGTGGAGTTCTATTACAAACACAATGTGCAAAACGCATACATAATAAATAACATTTTCATAAGGAAGTCTGGATGCTTGGAAACGCTTGTGACTCTCCGATATATTCACGGCCTGCAGCGATTCCGGGCTGACATTTAAATTCTGTTAACATATTCAAGATTTCACACTTAATGTTGTGCTTTATCTCATAATGTGGGAGGTAAATTTACTTTCATGCTGGTAGACAACTGTGAAAATTTCAGCTCCAGGAAAAAAACCCCCGCTGCCCCTAACACCGCACTAGCTGAAGTCAGTTTGAAATTTGCCTTGTATTCTGGAAAGATGTAGAAAGCAAGTAAAGCATTTACATTAGTATACAGAATAGAACAAAGGGTACCTTTGTAGTCTGGATCTGTAAGCCCCTTTCATTGTCCTTCAAGTTATTTCTGCCGCGTTAAGTTGTCAGCAGAGATCATAGATGTACATGATGCAGGTCAATGCTATGGAATTGGCCTCTAAGGAATGCATAGAATGGTTAAAGTGGCGTTTCTGTTACTTTTTGCTTTGACAGCAGCTACTCGCTGAAATAGATAAGCTGTTCTGGTTTTGCTTTGATCCAGCAAGGAAAGAGCAATCCTGTAGAAAGCCCAAGATGATCAAAATGTTTGTACTTCAAATCAGTGAGCAAGGCATATTACCTCGCACAGGCCTGAGTTACCTGGGCTTAAACGTTGAGATGGCTAAGGGACGGTGACTTCACTATTAACTCCTTTTATTTTTTTCCCTTACCTTGTAGGAAATCGCACGGCAGTTGCTGATCACATACAGTGGAGTTTACATCAGGCTTTTGGTGACTCGTCAGCTCCCTCCTTCTCCCATGCTTCACCAGGTTGCTCAGACTCCTGCTCCATGTCTTTGTCAGTTTATACAGCACACTGTACTGAGCCGCAAGAGCATCTACGAATATCACTAAAATTGAACATGGAATTACATAATTTGCATTTAAACTAAATATTTTGTGGATTTATTACATGAAAGTATCAGTGTGATTAGATGTTGTATGAATAATACTCAGTGAATGGTTTATTATCGTTGAAGAGTGAAATCAAGGTTTCTGCTTTATTTTCTGATATGATGTGTGGCCCTTAAAAGGTATTAAACTCAGTTTTATGACTTTATTGGGTTTTTAAAAATTCATTCATTGTTGGCAAGGCCAGCATTTATTTTCCATCCCTACTTGCCCTCAAGCCAGTGATGGTGCGCTACCATCTTGAATGGCTGCAATCAATGTGTTGTAATAATACCTATAATGCCATTAGGGAGAGAGCTCCAGGAATTTGAGCTAGTGACACGAAGAAATGGTGATGGATTTCCAGAAGTCAGAATGGTGAATATCTTGGAGGGGAACGTGCTGGTGATGGCATTCCTGCGTATCTGCTGCTCTTGTCCTTCTAGATGGAAGCAGTCACAAGTTTGGAAGGTGCTGTCTCAGGGGCCTTGGTGAATTTCTGTAGTGCATCTTGTCGATGGTATTCACTGTTGCTGCTGAGCGTCTGTGGTGGAGGGAGTGGATTTTTGTGGATGTGGGGCCAATTAAGCAGGCTGCTTTGTCCTGGATGGTGTTAAGTTTCTTGACTGTTATTGGAGCTGCACTCATCCAGGCACAAGGAGAGTATTCCATCAGATTCTGACTTGTGCCTTTTAAATCAATATTACAGACAATTTATAAAATTAATGAATAACAACATTATTGCAAAATGAGAATGGGTAACTTGGCTAGGGACAGCAATGTGTTGTGTAGGTTTTGGGCCTCAATCATACATCACAGAAGGTCATACAGCCCAGTGTGCCCTATAGCAACTCTTTGTAGGAGCTATCCGATTAAACCTTCTCCCTTTCTCTTTTCCATTTGTTTTACCTTTGTGTAAAATGCCGTGGACAGATTCATTGGTGTTATTCAAATGCAGCTGCCTCAACTTAGGTGTGTGATAAAGCAACCAGTGTCAGCAGGATATTAGCAAAAGCAAATTTTATTCTGTTCAGACTAATCTGATCAAAGTCTCACAAAGAGTGTTGGGATACTAACAAACTATAGTCACGTTGACTGACTCCTTGCATGTTGAACAAGCATAATCAGTCAAATGTTCTACCAGAATTCTGTATTCTAGGAGAATATTTCAGGGTGTATAGATTCTATTTTCTCTTCAATGTTCTTCCTTTTTGATTTCCTAAGTATTGTTTGCTCGCCAATCTTTGGGTGTCAGTACTGGCCCAATGAAATATCAGATAACTGAATTTTGCCCAAATATGCTGCACATTTGTACACTCAGGATTCTCAATCTAATTTTAAATCTGTTTTAAATTAATGGCCTAAATCTTCGGATCTTTGGATCGTCAGAGACCATGTAACCATGGAGGTGAAATAGACCCTGCTGAAGTCTCAATGTACTGCAGGGAAATGGCCTGAGAAGTTTCAATCCTAATTGAACAATTCCCCTACTCATTGAAACAACTGTATAAGTCTCAGACACTGTCAGTTGAGACGTGTTTACCTAAATTGTTCAAATCTGAGTCTAACTGCTGGGTAACTCCATTCTGGTACTCTGATCACTTACGTTTTATAAAAAAACATTAAATTCATGTCTGGATGAGCCCTGTCATGTGGACTGGTTTTACGTTTTGCATCTCCTTTGTCTCCCTGGAGATTAAATTACAGACAATTCTGGCAAAAGTAAAACTGATTTGATCATAAAGGAACATGTCAACAGGCAATCTGTTTGAAGATTGGCCTTACAATCAATTTTGGCTCTAAACCGCCAGGAAGAGAGGATGATGTTTTGTGTTCAATAGATTTTCATGCTGCATCAAAGATGGAAGACCATTTCTGTGTACCATGTTACCTGGTGTTCTGCAGTTATTGTGCAGTAATTATTCCAACTATTGTGAGTGGAACCCTACTCCTGTGTAGAGCATGTATCTCCACATGTATGTTTAGAATATGTAATGGGATGATTTATCTCCATTGCCAAAGAAATTTAGACAGGAGTGAATAGAACGAGTGAAGTAATGGTTTTGACCTTTTAAAAATGCTGTCTGTCTTGGCCTAGCCTTGAAGTAGCATGTAAAATTAGAGGAAAATGTTTGAATGGTTTTGAAAGACACATTGCAGTTTTAAAATGAATATATGCGGCCTAGCAAGGTGCATTTTATCGATTCAAGGATGGGTATACATATCCTTGTTCCAGCTTCCCAAGAGTGTGCATTTTTTAACAATATGCTGTCATTTTGGCCATGAATTTTATATATTTGAAAGGGTTTAGTACCATTCTCCACCATGAACACTGTTTTGCATCCTGATAGGGAAGTTACTATTAACTGACTATGTTAAGGAATTCTTGGAAATTCAAAGCAAAATATCGCACATAATCAATAGCACTAACAGGAGGTCAATGTAAAGCTAGAATCAAATCAAAGCTTTCAGATGATCACCATATAACGCAACATGATGGTTAATGATATTTTCTATAAAATTATGACTTTATAGTTTACAGTCTCTATATTAATGTCTTAGAAGTACAACCAAACCAAATTTTATAAATTGCTGCATATAGAGAAATAATATATAAGCTTATACAAGTCTGATCATTTGAGTTTACAATCTATCTTTACCTAGCTATGTTGCTGTTTTATCTGACAGAAAGATAAGATGATTAATCATTTACTTTACCTTAATGCTCATAATGCATCCACCTTGTTATGAATATTAACAGCACAGATTATTGCGAATGGATATGGTTAAGTAGCCATTACAGATGCATAGTTACAGGATGGTCACGACTGGGAGTTAAATATCCAGAGGTATCAGATGATTCGGAAGGACAGAGAGGAAGGTAAGGGAGGTGGTGTAGCTCTGAGATTATAGAGGAGCAAGTGCTGGATGTCTTGAAACGTTTAAAGGTGGATAAATCCCCAGGACCTGATCAGGTGTACCCGAGAACTCTGTGGGAAGCCAGAGAAGTGATTGTTGGGCCTCTTGCTGAGATATTTTTGTCATTGATAGTCATAGGTGAGGTGCCAGAAAACTGGAGGTTGGCAAACGTGGTACCACTGATAAAGAAGGGCGGTAAAGACATGCCAGGGAACTATAGACCGGTGAGCCTGACCTCGGTGGTGGGCAAGTTGTTGGAGGGAATCCTGAGGGACAGGATGTATATGTATTTGGAAAGGCAAGGACTGATTAGGGATAGTCGACATTGCTTTCTGTGTGAGAAATCATGTCTCACAAACTTGATTGAGTTCTTTTGAAGAAGTAACAAAGAGGATTGATGAGGGCAGAGCAGTAGATGTGATCTAAATGGACTTCAGTTAGGCGTTCGACAAGGTTCCCCATGGGAGACTGATTAGCAAGGTTAGATCTCATGAAATACAGGGAAAACTAGCCATTTGGTTACAGAACTGGCTCAAAGGTAGAAGACAGAGGGTGATGGTGGAGGGTTGTTTTTCAGATTGAAGGCCTGTGACCGGTGAAGTGCCACAAGGATCAGTGCTGGGTCCTCTACTTTTTGTCATTTATGTAAATGATTTGGATACGAGCATAAAAGGTACAGTAAGGAAGTTTGCAGATGACACCAAAATTGGAGGTGTAGTGGACAGCAAAGGGGGTTACCTCAGATTACAACAGGATCTTGACCAGATGGGCCAATGGGCTGAGAAGTGGCAGATGGAGTTTAATTCAGATAAATGCGAGGTACTGCATTTTGGGAAAGCAAATCTTAGCAGGACTTATACACTTAATACTAAGGTCCTAGAGAGTGTTGCTGAACAAAGAGACCTTGGAGTGCAGGTTCATAGCTCCTTGAAAGTGGAGTTGCAGGTAGATAGGATAGTGAAGAAGGCGTTTGGTATGCTTTCCTTTATCGGTCCGAGTATTGAGTACAGGAGTTGGGAGGTCATGTTGTGGCTGTACAGGACATTGGTTAAGCCACATTTGGAATATTGCGTGCAATTTTGGTCTCCTTCCTATCGGAAAGATGTTGTGAAACTTGAAAGGTTTCAGAAAAGATTTACAAGGATGTTGCCAGGGTTGGAGGATTTGAGCTACAGGGAGAGGCTAAACAGGCTGGGGCTGTTTTCCCTGGAGTGTCGGAGGCTGAGGGGTGACCTTATAGAGGTTTACAAAATTATGAGTGTCATGGATAGGATAAATAGGCCAAGTCTTTTCCCTGGGGTCGGGGAGTCCAGAACTAGAGGGCATAGGTTTAGGGTGAGAGGGGAAAGATATAAAAGAGACCTAAGAGGCAACTTTTTCACTCAGAGGGTGGTACGTGTATGGAATGAGCTGCCAGATGAAGTGGTGGAGGCTGATACAATTGCAACATTTAAGAGACATTTGGATGGGTATATGAATAGGAAGGGTTTGGAGGGATATGGGCCGGGTGCTGGCAGGTGGGACTAGATTGGGTTGGGATATCTGGTCGGCATGGACAGGTTGGACCGAAGGGTCTGTTTCCATGTTGTACATCTCTATGTCTCTATGACTCTATGGCATCAGGGCGGTGGTGAGAAATGACATAGGTTCTATGGGATTTTGATCAGATGGGCCAGTGGACTGAGAAGTGGCAGATGGAGTTTAATTTAGATAAATGTGAGGTGCTGCATTTTGGAAAAGCAAATCAGAGCAGGACTTAGACACTTAGTGGTAAGGTCCCGGAAAATGTTGCTGAACAAAGAGACCTTGAAGCGCAGGTTCATAACTCCTTGAAAGTGGAGCCGCAGGTAGATAGGATAGTGAAGAAGGTGTTTGGTATGCTTTCCTTTATTGGTCAGATTATTGAGTACAGGAATTGGGAGGTCATGTTGCGGCTGTACAGGACATTGGTTAGGCCACTGTTGGAATATTGCATGCAATTCTGGTCTCCTCCTTATCGGAAGGATATTGTGAAACTTGAAAGGTTTCAGAAAAGATTTACAAGGATATTGCCAGGGTTGGAGGATTTGAGCTACAGGAAGAGGTTGAATAGGCTGGGGCTGTTTTCCCTGGAGTGTCGGAGGCTGTGGCGTGATCTTATAGAGGTTTATAAAATCATGAGGGGCATGAATAGGATAAATAGGCAAGGTCTTTTCCCTGTGCATGGAGGGTCCAGAACTAGAGGGCATAGGTTTAGGGTGAGAGGGGAAAGATATAAAAGGAACCTAAGGGTCAACTTTTTCATGCAGAAGGTGGTGTGTGAATGGAATGAGCTGCCAGAGGAAGTGGTGGAGACTGGTACAATTACAACATTTAAAAGGCATCTGAATGGATATATGAATAGGAAGGGTTTAGAGTGACATCGGCCAAGTGCTGGTAAATGGGACGAGATTAGGTTGGGATATCTGGTCAGCATGGATGAGCTGTACACTTCTATGATTATATGACTGTATGGAGAATAAGGTTGAATCATTTTAGGTGGAAGTTAGAAATTCCAGGAAGAAAACATCATTGATCAACGTAGTCTACAGGCGACCAAATAATAGCATCACATTGGGGCAGCAATAAACAGATAACTAATGCCTGTAAAAATGGTACGGCAATTATCATGGGGGATTTTAATCTACATGTCGATTGGTTGAACCAGGTTGTCATGTTAGCCTTGAGGAAGAGTTCATTGAATGTATCTGCGATAGTTTTCTTGAACAATATGTAATGGAACCAACAAGGGAGCAAGATATCCTCGATCTGGCCTTGTGTGATGGGACAGAAGTAAGGAAGGAGCAATCACAGTATGGTTGAATTTAGAATACAGATGGAAGGTGGAAAGATAAAATCTAATACCAGGGTCCTGCGCTTAAACAAAGGTCACTCCAATAGGATGAAGGAGGAGTTAGCTAAAGTAGACTGGATGCAAAGACTTTATGATGGGACATTTGACAAGCAGTGGAGAACTTTCAAAGTAATTTTTCAAAGTACTCAGTGAAAGTATACACCAGTGAAAAGGAAGGATTATAGGAAAAGGGGTAGTCTTCCATTGATATCTAAGGAAATAAGGGAGGCTTCTAAATTTACAGAGAAAGCATACAAAGTGGTCAAGTACAGCAGGAAACTAGAAGATTGGGAAAGCTCTAAACATCAACAGAAAGCCACAAAAAAATCTATAAAGAAAAGTAAGATGGATTATGAGAATAAACTAGCTCAGGATATAAACACATAGCCAAAAGTTTCGACAAATATATAAAACAAAAAAGAGTAGCTAAAGTAAACATTGTCCTTTAGAGGATGGGAAGGGGGATTTAGCAATGGGAATATGAGGAAATGGCCAAGGCACTGAACAGGTATTTTGTGTCAGTCTTCACAGTGGAGGACATGAGTAGCATGCCAGTAATTGACAAAGAAATGAAGGTAGGTGAGGGCCTCGATGTAGTGTTGGGCAAGCTAATTGAGCTAACAGCAGACAAGTCTCTTAGCCCTGATGGAATGCATTCCAGGGTATTAAAAGAGATGGCGGGAGAAATAGCAAATACACTTGTAGTAATTTTCCAAAGTTCACTGGACTCTGGGGCAGTTCCAGCAGATTGGAAAACAGCAAATGTGACACCATTATTTTGAAAATGAGTTACACAAAAAATGAGGAATTATAGACTGGTAAACTTAACTTCTAAGTGAGGAAGATGCTTGAGTCTATTATCAAGGAAGAAATAGCAAGGCATCTAGTTAGAAATTGTTCCTTTGGGCGGATGCAGCATGGGTTCATGAAGGGCAGGTCATGCTTAATTAATCTACTAGAATTCTATGAAAACATTATATTCATTGGAATTTAGAAGAATGAGGGGTGATCTTGTAGAAACATAAAATTATGAAGGGAATGGATAAGGTAGAGGTAGAGAGGATGTTTCAACTGGCAGGTGAAACCAGGACGGGAGGGCATTACCTCAAGATTAGGGGGAGCAGATTTAGGACTGAATTGAGAAGGAACTTCTTGACCCAAAGAGTAAGTAGTTGAGGCTTCTTCAGTAAATGTTTTTAAAGCTAAGATCAATACATTTTTGAACAGTAAAGAAAGTACGAGCTATGCACAGGTAAATGGAGCTGAGTCTATGGAAAGATCAGCCATGATCTTATTGAATGGTGGAGCAGGCTTGAGGGATCAGATGGGCCTACTCCTGCTCCTAGTTGTTATGTTCATTATTTCCACATTTAATGAGCATTTAGAACAGGAACTTCATTGGCAGAATATTATACTTACAAAATCAATTCAAATTCAAGGGTTTGGAACACATTTTATTTTCATTTGTATGGTTTTTGGTTATTACATTTGTTACACGTTGAGCTGGCAAATATTTAAGATGGAAAGCAACAAAACATATTAGAATTACAATGGTTAGCAGCAAAAGAGTGGATTCAATATTTGACAGAATTTGTCAAGCAAACATTCAGTCTTGTACAATATTCAGCATTGTAAGCATAACAGATTTAATTCCACCAGAATCTGTTAGTGTTCATAACTTTGGGAATAGGATTACAAGAATGTCAAATTAACACAACTCTATAGGGCATCATGGAACCCTCTTCATAAACTTATTTCATTATGATATGAATATTTTAATTTGCTAAAGGAGTGTGCTTATCTTGCTGAATATCTGCCGTAATCATCTACAAAAAGCCAAAGTCAACTTGGATGGATCAGATCAAGAAAATTCATTTTCAATGATTTTCATTTGTTGTTTATAACTTTCTAAATGTAGTAATTTACTTTGGCCATTGGGCATAGAGAAGGATTTGAAGTCTGTATTTTGAAATGTTTCTGCTTTTTGAGGTAGTAGTGATAGCTGATATTTATATTAGTTTGGGGAAAGTATCAAATCAAATACAGATTGCTGTTCAGGGTAGGTGACCAGAATGTATTCGTGGTTTTAAACATGAACCTTGATTTTAACGGTTAGACTTTAACCAGGAAAGCTATAATAGGACAAGAAAACAAGTCAGGTTAGTGACAGAAATATTTGCTTGAAGTGTTTCTACAACTAACTACTAAGGAACCCATTAAACCTCTACTGTATTTTATAGAGGAGATTTTGGTAGGTGTGGTTTTTAAAACATGTCAATTTTCTGACTTCAAATGTCAGCATTACTTCAACCAAAGAAAATCAGAAGGGAAAGTGGAGATTGAATAAAGCAAGTATGATCTATGAGTAGCAGGGCTTGTGAATTAATTTTAAACTGAGTTGAAATGGTGCTACTGTTACCAGCAATGAGATTGAAAATAAACCAAATCTTTAATTAAGGGCATTATGCTTTCACACTAAGTTGGTAACAGAAAATTAGCATCAATGTAGACATTTCTAAATTCTGCTGTTTTAGAGGTACAAGTAAAATATCTTCAGACAAGTTCATTTCTACAATGAGAGGTTGTGAACAAGCCTTCATCAATCACTGTACAAGAACAACAGTTTCTCTTTCAGTTTGTTGTTGGAAAATTAGCCACATTTCCAAAATACACTGAAGTGGCTGAGGCCCCTTTACAGGAGCCATTCTTTACCCTCAGGGGCCACATTGCTGATTGAAAGGCCGAGAACGTGGCATTTCTTTGTGGATTGGCATTTGCATTTTTCCATGATCTACATTCGGATCTAAACAGAAATGAAAGCAAAAAATAAGGTGAAGCAGTTCATGGTGCAATTAAATAGCACACCACCAATCATTCACTACTGAATACTTTAACACATGTTAGAACTTCTACTCTCTCTTGTTAGGAGTAGTTCTGAAAACCTTCAAAGTTTATGTAGGGAGGTGTGAGAGGTATACTGTGCCTGAAGAAACTGAAAGGGAAAGCTGGTCATTTTAATCTCTAATCCTGGCTAGGAACACAAGAGTAGGAGGCTTTTATGTTATTCAGTCCAGCAGCCATCTTCCCCATTCTAAAATATGGGTGATCATCCATCAACACACCATAGTCCTAGACGACCTCCATATCCCTTGATGTTGTTAGTAACTAGAAACCTATCAGTTTCTTTCTTGAATTTACATAATCCCTCACCTTTCACAGCACTCTGAGGTAGAGAGTTCCAAAGATTCACCACTCTTGAGTGAAGAGATTCTTCCTCATCTTAATCCTAAATGGCTTGCCTTTTATTCGGAGGCTGGGTCCCCTGGTTCTAGACCCCATAATCAGGTGAAGAAAAACACAGACCACTCATTTCCGGAACCTGCCCTATGATAAATACTAGTAACAAGGAACTGTGACAATACTATGGGTTTAAGAGATATATTTTGTCCTTTTTTTTAATGAAGAAAGTTGAGACAAAGGTGTTAAGCAGTCTGCTGAAATCCAGTAGAGTAAACAGCTTGTGGCCATAGGGCTTTTTAAAAAAAAGTTGGAACAATAAAAGCAGCCTGAATGGGTGGGTTCAAGCTCCCAAAGAATCAGGATTTTTAGTTTTAGCTTTCTGGATCTTGAAGCTGGTTGTGGAAGCTCTTATTCCTCTCTCTCTGACAGCTAAAAGCTGGGGTTCTCTTCCTGCTGCTAGAACTGCATTTGAGACAATCTATTTTACTGAATTTGCCTTGATTAAGGGTGCATTTGTGGGATGTTATTATATTGGAACAGTCAATTAGTTGTAGTTAATATAGCTATTATTTTGATAAACATTTCAGGAATTACAGTTAAGCTAATTATCTTTTGTCAGTGTTTTAACGGTAGTGTAAAATTAAAGTATGTTCTGCTTAAAGTCAATTAGCTTGACCAATTGAATTACATCTGTAATGCAGTGCCTTACACTTTTGTTTAAAATAAGAAAAAAGTTAGGATCTAGGCTACCTTAATATATTTTGAGGAGGTTTGGTCTGGTCCATATCAGAGTCATGTATGTGATTATAAGTTTCAGTCAAATTACAAAGGGGTTTGCACTTTAGTTTATTAAAGCAACAAAACCAACGAATTTAACAAAACAAAAAACTGCCAATACTGGACATCTGACAGAAAAACCAAAATTGCTGGAGAAACCCAGCAGGTCAGGCAGCATCTATGAGAATAAAGCAAAGTTAACGTTTTGGGTCCAGATTACTGTTCAGACCAGGTGACCAGAATGTGTTCGTGGTTTTAAACATGAACCTTGACTTTAATGGTTAGACTTTAACCAGGAAAGCTGTAATAGAACAAGAAAAGAAGTCAGGTTAGTGACAGAATGTTTGCTTGAAGTGTTTCTACAACTAACCCCTAAGGAACCCATTAAACCTCTACTATACTTTATAGAGGAGATTTTGGTAGGTATGTTTTTTAAAACATCTAGGAGAAAGTGAGGGCTGCAGATGCTGGAGATCAGAGGTGAAAAACGTGTTGCTGGAAAAGCGCAGCAGGTCAGGCAGCATCCAAGGAGCAGGAGAATCGACGTTTCGGGCATAAGCCCTTCTTCTGAAGAAGGGCTTATGCCCGAAACGTCGATTCTCCTGCTCCTTGGATGCTGCCTGACCTGCTGCGCTTTTCCAGCAACACATTTTTCAGCTCTGGTTTTTAAAACATGTCAACTTTCTGACTTCGAATACCAGCATTACTTCAACCAAAGAAAACCAGAAGGCAAAGTGAAGATTGAATAAAGCAACTATGACCGATGAATAGCAGGGAATAGGCTTGTGAATTAATTTTAAACTTAGTTGAAATGGTGCCACTGTTACCAGCATCTGAGGAAGGGTCACTTGTCCCGAAATGTTAAATCTGCTTTATCTCCACAGATGCTGTCAGTTTCTCCAGCAATGTCTGCCAATTAGTTTAATGTTTGAGTCAAATCCCTGTTTGTTGTGTGCATTTTGTTGTTCTGTGGTCCAGGAATCATTGTGAGGAGAGAGGGAATGGAATCTCTTAAAGCATTGACAAGGCTCCAGTATTGCTCTTGTAATCGAGCTGAAATCTGACATTCTGCAAATATGCCCTGTCATTTTAATGTTCTCTATCTGAATACCTGGAGGCAAAATTTTCCTGTTGTCTTTCCAGTGAATCACCTGCCTACTATTTTGCTTAGATCAAAATAGTCATGTTACCAGGCAAGGTTTAAGGGAGTTCAACTTATCAAACAGGTATTTCCTGTTAATGGAATACCGAACTCTGCAAAGTCATGCTGACACTAACACAATGCAAGCACTTAAATTGTCGTCTGATTTATTATCTAAAATTCCTATGGTAGAGATAAACAGATCTCAGTAATTTACAATAAATTTTCAAAGGCACAACTTGAAGAGACTGCTTTACACCAGAAAAAAAAATGTTTTTTCATCATGCATTACGGTATTAAAAGCAACAAGAAATCTTAACGATGCACGTACACTTTGCCTGACTGACTGCAGCCGGAGTTGATACAGATACCGTTCGATCTTCCTCCTTCCTGCCACAAAGGGCAGAGATCTTCCGTGCCACATATCGGCAGGCTTGGGGAAAAAAGAAATTTACAAATAAAACTCGTTGAATCGCCAGCTATTACTTTTGTTACATATTCCGGTCAGTTATGCTGTTTGGAACAATACATCGGTTCCTGTTATAGGGTATTAGATTAAGTAACGAAACATTCAGGGATAAAGCCGCTTTTGACAGGCTCAGGTAAAGTATGCACACTGAAGCAAGTGTACAGATTATTTCTTGCTCACGGAAAGTAATGCAAATGATGAGGAAAGTAATGCAAATGATGAGAAAAGTGCAACGAAGCAAAAAAAAAGCACCAGGGGTCATTGAATACCAGCACAGAATTAACCCATCAAGTCTGGGTGCAAAGGATAGAAATTAATTTGTGCTCCAACTGAAATGAAAATGCAATATTGTTTGTGGAAATTATATTAGACACCTCCTGTTTGAACTTTTCCTCTGCCTTTTTGGTCCGCTGGTACATGTATTACCCATCATAGAAACATGAAAAATAAAAATAGGTGTAGGCTATTCAACCCTTCAAGCCTGTTCTGCTATTCAATATTATCATGGCTGATTATCCAACTCAGTATCCTGTTCCCACTTTCTTCCCAAATCATTTGATCCCTTTAACCGTAAGAGCTTATCTCTCTCTTTCTCTCTCTCTCTTGAAATCATTCAATATTTTAACTTCAACTGTTTTCTGGGGCATAGAGTTCCATGGGCTCACCACTCTCTCTGGGTGAAGAAATTCCTCCTAAATGGCTACCCTGTATCTTTAAACTGTGACTGCTGGTTCCAGACTTGCCCATCTTTGAGAGCATCCTTCCTGTGTTTGTTATGGCTAGTCCTGTTAGAATTTTATAGATTTCTGAGATTGCACCACCAGCACTATCTCCCACCCCCGCCCTCCATTCTTCTCAATACAAGTGAATGTGATCCTAACCAATCTAGTCTCTCTTCATATAGCAGTCCTGCCATCCCAAGAATCCACCTGGCAAAGCTTCGTTGAACTTCCCTCTGATAAGGAGACCAAAACTGCCACAATACTCCAGGTGTGGTCTCACCAAGACCTTACACAAAACAGAAAGGTATCTCCGTTCCATATTTGTCCTGTTTATATTTCTTAACATAGTGTTTGGAAATTTGCTTACAATGTTGATCGAAATGCATGTTGTAATAAAAAAAGTCATAACACAGATCATTTGCTTTTAATGCAGACTTTCCTTGTATGACTCATCATTTATTTGGAGCAATATGCAGTAATTACACTCAGTGAATAAGAAGCACTTATTTTCAGCCTGCCTCAGATTAAATGAAGTAAAAAGTGAGATGGGAGCACCTTACCATTAGTAATAACTCATACCATCTTGTATCTTCTTTTTCCACTCACAACTGATGGGTCTAATTTCTGTTAGAAATTGCCCACAGAACCCAGGTATGAATTTGACCTGCAGGGTACAAACCAGTAGGCATTGTGTTGTGAACTGACAATTAGTCCTACAACTTATACTGCAGTAAACTTCCTGCAAACAGTATAGAATAAATGTTGAGAGCCTATTACACAAAGGAGAGAATTTAATAACATCATCTAGCACCAGAAACATTATGCTGTTAATTGTGTATATACTAGTGTCTACAATATTAATAATTTTATCTAGAAGAGTGGAATTTAACCTGATAAATATCTGCTAAACTTGGATCACACAATATGTAATAACATTTTGGAATAGGTTGATTAGAAAATACCTATAATTTGTACAGAACTCAACACAGACTCAATGTTAAACTGTAACCATTATCTGCAATACAGCTGAAACTTACCCTTGTGTGCAGTTGCCAAGAATCAGCTGCCGAACTTTACCTTGAAGGTTTTTATAGGTAGATAGTAACTCCACCTTTTGTTACCACAACAACTATGTAACACGTGAACAAAACAGAACTAGCCAGTTGAAGCACGATGGAATATCAGTTCATGTAATTATTCAGATTTTCTAGACTTCAGCCAGTCAGGCTTTTCCAATCCCTGTTTATAAGACTCTGTTGATCAGTTTTTTATTTAAACGCTGCTGGAGCAGCTTCAAATGCTCCTTGACTGTTTTTCTCTGGACTGGACATTGGAACTGTGTGCAATTTAGATAATAAGTGAAAATACTGTTTTACAGGAACTACTGTTTGTTAAAGAGGACTGCAAATGAAAAATATGATATGGACATAAAGCAGAGTTAGAAGTAGCATTGGGAGGTGCGTGTGTGATGGAATATTCTGAATCACGTCTGCAAACAGGTCTGGGGATCATGATGCTACCTGCTACTTTAAGTAATAGTAACCCTCAGCCTAGTGTTTACAGCCAGCTGCAGATCCACATTTGTGTGTAACTTACTACACTATTGAAAGCCAGCCTGTATCTCTTGCTGGATGGAGAACTATCCATTACCCAAAGGGATTCTCACTTACTTAAACGGCCAAATCTCTAAAGGAATATCTTATGTTCGGTATTTCTTGGTCAGCCTGACCCTGGGGATCTTCAAGGTGAGTTTGAGGATTTTAACAGGTCTGTCAGTGAATAAGTTGGCCAGCAGAGATGATCTGTGATTTCAAAAGGTATGTTGTAACTTTTGCTGATCTTGAAAGCCCTACACCATTACAGATTCACGGACGCTCTTTCAAATTCACATTCAAGTTAAAATACCCCCACCAGGCCGTTATTAACTACCTCTAGGACCCACTCTCATTGCCCCACTCCCACATCACCCCAAGCCTCAGTCCTGGCATTGAAATGCCCCTTTATTTTGTTTTGTTAAGTGTGGGTCGGTGTGAACTAAAGGTGTAGTAGGTGTTGGAAGAGGGAATTCTCCAAGGTTCTCTAACTTTGCACTAGAGGCCATGGTACAGGAGGTGGACAGGACAAAGATGGCCCAGTTCCCAGGTGGGGGAGAAGGTCCTCGAGACAGGCACTGAGTAGGCAGATAACCATCATGGTCAGTGCATACAGGTAGCCCCAAGGTCCTTGTTGTGATTCAGGAAGAAATTTAATGATCTTGCGAATGTACCTGAAGTGGCCAGCAGAGATGATCTGTGATTACAAAAGGTATGTTGTAACTTTTGCTGATTTTGAAAGCCCTCCACCATTACAGATTCACGGACGCTTTTTCAAATTCACATGTTTTAATGTTATATCTTCATAAATAGACCAGTTGCTTTACTTACTGCCCTGCTCACCTTCTGCCCAATTCTCAACAGCCTGTATCAGGCACAACTCAGAGCTAACTTTCCTCACATCACCCTCAAATACTGAGGAGCTCTCAAAGTCTCATAGCCACATCCCACAGCCTCACAAACGCTACTGGCTATTCAAATATGATAGATAAATTATTCCGACTGATTGCACAGCAACAAACCTCCTTTTCTCACACATGAAAAGATGGTGCCCACAATCAAGACCTCAATGAAGGGGGAAAGGTACAACTGTATGACCTTACCCTCATTGAGGAGATGATCACTGTTAGTTATCTCTGTACAAGTCACAACTAAGGGCAAAACCAACAGTGGAGTTTGAAACCATTGATAGCATCC
Organism: Chiloscyllium plagiosum; assembly: GCF_037043375.1. Lineage (NCBI taxonomy): Eukaryota > Metazoa > Chordata > Chondrichthyes > Orectolobiformes > Hemiscylliidae > Chiloscyllium > Chiloscyllium plagiosum. The sequence goes on along the minus strand of NW_028270159.1, from coordinate 32,354,279 downwards.
TCTTATGCAACCCTCCTTCTGACAATCAATATACCCCTCATCCTGCACTGTCTTCTGATTCACAGTCTCCAGATGGTCTAGGCATACAATACTCACTTTGCAATACTTCACATACAGTAAGTCATTTTGCAGGAACACTTCAAAAAGGGCACCAGCATTTGTTCAATCTATCCATTAATCTGGAAAATGCAGAAGAGATATTGGCTGATGGAATTTTTCTGGCAGTGGTTACGTATCATTGAGACACAGTCCAGTTCATTCTGCCAATCAAGAGCTTGGTGGTGACCGCTGTACACTAGGACTGTGTTGACTTGTAGAGATTTTTTTGTTGTCAAAATATCACGGATCCAATCTGTAGAAGGTTGAGCTGGAGCGAAAATCCAACGGAGAATTAACCGGCAATGCTGGCCTTTTGAAATTGGTGGCTACTGAATAAGGGGAAGTGCACAACCTATTCCAAAGACTCTCATTCGACATATGTTGGAGATGGAATATTTGCTGACCAGGTATGGATTGATGAGTTTTATACTGGCAACATTCAAGGACAGGCCAAGTTTCCCATCTGCAGATTTAAAGAGTTTGAAAGCATCTCCTACGTTAAGTTCTCAAATAAGCAACTTTCTGGCAATCACAAAGTAAGAATCAGAATTGTTGGAAAGTGCAGTCCTCTTTAGAATTGTGTTCATGAAGTATTCCATAATTAGTATTTCCTGTGTAGCATGAGATCTCAATGAACTGTGTTACATAGAGCTAACATTCTACAAACACAAACCAAAGATTTATCAGGCACCACACTCCCGTACTATGAATGCAGTGTTTTGGAAATGAGGAAGTTTATGTTCTTGGAAGGAGTGAAAATTATTTTTCAAAAGGAGGTGGACAAGGGACAATATTTATCTGATGTCTTCTGTCTATGGTCGTTGGCCAAAAGGATCAGAAACATGATTGACACAGCACAAGCGATCAGCTCCTACAAAGACGGTATATCATCCAGATTCATTTCTTCAGACTCGCTGCTCACTGTTAGCTCGCCAGTCTTCTAACTGTGTAATAATTCCTCCCAATATCATGAGCTTTTATTTATCCCAAGTAGCCATTGATGTGGCATCTCATCAAATATCTTCTGGAAACCTCAGTATATCATTGGTTCCCCTTTATCCACATCACAAGTTACTTCTTCAAAAAACTCCATTAAATTTGTTGTACATGATTTCCTTTTGACAAAACTATGTTGGGTCTTGCTTGATTTCCTTGAACATATCATGTAATAACACCTTAAATAAGAGCTTCTAACATTTACCCCTCTGACAGATATTCAGTTAATTGGTTGATCCTTTCCTGCTTTCTGCTCTCCTCCCTTTCTGAGTAAACAAGTCACATTTACCAATCTAAAGGAACTGTCCTTCTTCAAATCTAATGAGATTTGGAAAGTTAAAGCCAACACACAAACTATCTTACTAGCTGCTTCTTTAAACAGCCTAGGAGGAAATTCATCAGGATCTGAGTACTTGTCTACTTGCAATTCCAGCCATTTATTCAGTACTGACTCAGCCAGTTCAGTCAAGCAAAGATGAATGACAGGGGTTGCCAATCTGAGTAGATGGGAGGACTTAAACTAGTAAGTTGGGGGGGTGGGGGGGATGTGAGGGACCCAGGGAGATAGTGAGGAAAGAGTTCGATCTGAGATGGGTACAGCTGAGAACAGAAGTGAGTCAAACAGTCAGGGCAGGCAGGGACAAGGTAGGACTAATAAATTAAACTGCACTTATTTCAACGCAAGGGGCCTGACAGGGAAGGCAGATGAACTCAGGGCATGGTTAGGAACATGGGACTGGGATATCATAGCAATTAAAGAAACATGGCTCAGGGATGGACAGGACTGGCAGCTTAACGTTCCAGGGTACAAATGCTACAGGAAGGACAGAAAGGGAGGCAAAAGAGGAGGGGGATTGGCATTTTTGATAAGGGATAGCATTACAGCTCTGCTGAGGGAGGATATTCCTGGAAACACATTCAGGGAAGTTATTTGGGTGGAACTGAGAAATAAGAAAGGGATGATCACCTTATTGGGATTGTATTATAGACCCCCTAATACTCAGAGGGAAATTGAGAAACAAACTTGGAAGGAGATATCAGCTATCTGTAAGAATAAAAGGTTGGTTATGGTAGGGGATTTTAACTTTCCAAGCATGACTGGGACTGCCATAGTGTTAAAGGTTTAGATGGAGAGGAATTTCTTAAGTGCATACAAGACAATTTTCTGATTCAGTATGTGGATGTACATACTAAGGAAGGTACAAAACTTGACCTACTCTTGGGAAATAAGACAGGGCAGGTGACTGAGGTGTCAGTGGGGGAGTACTTTGGGGCCAGCGACCATAATTCTATTCGTTTTAAGTTAGTGATGGAAAAGGATAGACCAGATCTAAAAGTTGAAGTTCTAAATTGGAGAAAGGCCAATTTTGACGGTATTAGGCAAGAACTTTCGAAAGCTGATAGGAGGCAGATGTTTGCAGGTAAAGGGACGGCTGGAAAATGGGAAGCCTTCAGAAAGGAGATAACAAGAATCCAGAGAAAGTATATTCCTGTCAGGGTGAAAGGGAAGGCTGGTAACTATAGGGAATGCTGGATGACTAAAGAAATTGAGGGTTTGGTTAAGAAAAAGAAGGAAGCATATGTCAAGTAGAGACAGGATAGATCGAGTGAATCCTTAGAAGAGTATAAAGGAAGTAGGAGTATACTTAAGAGGGAAATCAGGAGGGCAAAAAGGGGACATGAGATAGCTTTGGCAAATAGAATTAAGGAGAATCCAAAGGGCTTTTACAAATATATTAAGGACAAAAGGGTAACTAGGAAGAGAATAGGGCCCCTCAAAGACCAGCAAGGCGGCCTTTGTGTGGACCCACAGAAAATGGGGGAGATACTAAATGAATATTTTGCATCAGTATTTACTGTGGAAAAGGATATGGAAGATATAGACTGTAGGGAAATAGATAGTGACATCTTGCAAAATGTTCAGATTACAGAGGAGGAAATGCTGGATGTCTTGAAACGGTTAAAGGTGGATAAATCCCCAGGACCGGATCAGGTGTACCCGAGAACTCTGTGGGAAGCTAGAGAAGTGATTGCTGGGCCTCTTGCCGAGATATTTGTATCATTGATTGCTACAGGTGAGGTGCCGGAAGACTGGAGGTTGGCAAACGTGGTGCTACTGTTTAAGAAGGGCGGTGAAGACAAGCCAGATAACTATAGACCGGTGAGCCTGACCTCAGTGGTGGGCAAGTTGTTGGAGGGAATCCTGAAGGACAGGATGTACATGTATTTGGAAAGGAAAGGACTGATTAGGGATAGTCAACATGGCTTTGTGCATGGGAAATCATGTCTCACAAACTTGATTGAGTTGTTTGAAGAAGTAACAAAGAAGATTGATGAGGGCAGAGCAGTAGATGTGATCTATATGGACTTCAGTAAGGCGTTCGACAAGGTTCCCCATGGGAGACTGATTAGCAAGGTTAGATCTCATGGAATACAGGGAGAACTAGCCATTTGGATACAGAACTGGCTCCAAGGTAGAAGTTAGAGGGTGATGGTTGAGGGTTGTTTTTCAGACTGGAGGCCTGTGACCGGTGGAGTGCCACAAGGATCGGTGCTGGGACCACTACTTTTTGTCATTTACATAAATGATTTGGATGCAAGTTTAAGAGGTACAGTTAGTAAGTTTGCAGATGACACCAAAACTGGAGGTGTAGTGGACAGCGAAGAGGGTTACCTCCGATTACAACAGGATCTGGACCAGGTGGGCCAATGGGCTGAGAAATGGCAGATGGAGATTAATTCAGTTAATGCGAGGTGCTGCATTTTGGGAAAGCAAATCTTAGCAGGATGTATACACTTAATGGTAAGGTGCTAGGGAGTGTTGCTGAACAAAGAGACCTTGGAGTGCAGGTTTATAGCTCCTTGAAAGTGGAGTCGCAGGTAGATAAGATAGTGAAGAAGGCGTTTGGTATGCTTTCCTTTATTGGTCAGAGTATTGAGTTGGGAGGTCATGTTGCGGCTGTACAGGACATTGGTTAGAGCACTGTTGGAATATTGCATGCAATTCTGGTCTCCTTCCTATCGGAAAGATGTTGTGAAACTTGAAAGGGTTCAGAAAAGATTTACAAGGATGTTGCCAGGGTTGGAGGATTTGAGCTACAGGGAGAGGCTGAACAGGCTGGGGCTGTTTTCCTTGGAGCGTCGGAGGCTGCGGGGTGACCTTATAGAGGATGCCCTCCAGTGCATCTCCTCCACTACCCACATCACCACCCTTAAACCCTACCCCTCCCAATGCAACAAGGACAGAACCCCAGGTCCTCACCTTCCACCCCACCAACCTTCGTATACATCACTTCATCCTCCACCACTTCCGCCACCTACAAATGGACCCCACCACCAGAGATTTATTTCCCTCCCTACCCATATCAGCGTTCTGGAGAGACCATTCCCTCTGTGACTCCTTCATTAGGTCCACGCTCCCCACCATTCCACACCCCACTCCTGGCACCTTCCCTTGCCACCACAGGAAGTGCAAGACCTGCACCTACACCATTCCTCTCACCTCCATCCAAAGCCCCAGAGGATCCTTTCTCATCTGACAGAAATGTACCTGTACCTCCACCAATGTAATCTACTGTATTCGTTGCACCTGGTGTGGTCTCCTCTACATCGGGGAGACAGGACGCCTTCTATTGGATCATTTCAGAGAATATCTCTGGGGCACCCACACCAACCAACCCCACTGCCCCATGGCTGAACACTTCAACTCCCCCTCCCACTCCGTCAAGAACATGCAGGTCCTGGGCCTCCTCCATCGCCAAACACTTACCACCCAACACCTGGAGGACAAATGCCTCATATTCTGACTTGAGACCCTGCAACCACATGGCATAAATGTGGATTTAAACAGTTTCCTCAATTCCCTTCCCCCCACATTATCCCAGTTCCAAGCCTCCAACTCAGCACCTGACCTGTAAATCACCTTTCCCATCTATCCGCTCCACACTCCTCTCCGACCTATCACCTTCTCCATCACTTTCATCTACCTATCGCATTCCTAGCTACCTCCCCCCAACCCCAACCCCCCCCCCCCCCCCCCCCCTTCCATTTATCTCTCAGCCTCAAGGCCCACAAGCCTCATTCCTGATGAAGGGCGTATGCCCGAAACATTGATACTCCTGCTCCTCCAATGCTGCCTGACCTGCTGTGCTTTTCCAGTTCCACACTCACAACTCTGATTTCCAGCATCCACGGTCTTCATTTACTACTACCTAATGTACATGTCCCTGGACACTATGGGCAATTTGCATGACCAATTCACCTAACCTGCACGTCTTTGGATTATGGGTGGAAACCAGAGTCAGATTGACTCTTCTGAGCTGAAAATGTGTTGCTGGAAAAGCGCAGCAGGTCAGGCAGCATCCAAGGAGCAGGAGAATTGACGTTTCGGGCATGAGCCCTTCTTCAGGAATTCCAGCTCTGATCTCCAGCATCTGCACTTCTCACTTTCTCCCTTAGATTGACTCTTGTTGGAAATGATCTTTGCCTCGCACGTGTGACCTGAATGTTACTTGTCATTTCCAAGTCTTGCTGCATATCAACATGAGCTGCTTCAATGTCTGAGGAGTTGAACATTATGCAGTCATCAGTGAACATCCTCACTTAGGATGATGGGAAGATCATTGAGAAAACAGCTGAAGATAGTTTCCTCTGTGATCCTCACAATCCCTGCTGCACTGTCTTACTGTGCTGCTTTTTGCTTCATCTTGCCATCTGCTCCACCTACCCTTCCCAATCCCCTCTCTCTCTTCGTCTCTCTCACATATAAATAGCAATGGTGAGGAAGTGCTGCTGGGTGTGGTCATGAAAGGCTGTGTGTTGGAGTGGTGAGGTCGGAGATATTAGCACTGGTGTCAAATCAGCATTGTAATCCCCGAATCTGCATGCTTCCAGAACACCATCCTCATGCCATACAGTCCTCATGTGTCACTGACATGGTATCCATTTTGGTCTCATTGGAAATGTGTGTGGGCAAACACCTTTTACGTACTGAAACTGTAGCAGCATCACCAAAAGGACAGGAATTAATGAAAGAAAGTACTTCTGTCCCAACTTCTCAATGCACTTTAAGATGTAATACGCAGCCATGAAGCCAAAAGAGGTTTTAGAGGTATTGTGTTTGATCTCAGCCGAGCGAAAAAGAAATGGCAATGATTGCACAACAGCCTTAAATCGAAGAGATAGCAAAATCAGCTAGAACTCCCAGTGATTTCCTCAAGGAAGTGTTGACATCAGGCAGGGGCATGATTCGATTGTGACCATGCTCCAAAAGTAACCAATACGTGATGGCCTGGCACAAACCCAAAGACTGTCTGTGATCGAAAGACAAAAAACAACAGCACCTCAGGAAAGGGGAACTGAGAAGAAAAAGAAAATGAGAGAAAGAATTTGCCAGCAAGGAGGAAGTAAATATGAAAATAAGGGCACCAGCTTTCTCCCACTTCGCAAGAGTCTTGAATCTGATTTGGCTGTTCACCTTAAAACTTAGATGGATGGTTTAGATAGGTGACACCAGTACAGGTTCAGTTTAAACAGATGATGGCAGTAGAGGGTCAAGAATCATGAGAACTACAATGAAGAAACCTTTCAGTGATTTTTCTCACTTGTGATTTGGAGGTGCCGGTTTTGGACTGGAGTGGACAAAGTTAAAAATCACACAACACCCGGTTATAGTCCAACAGGTTTAATTGGAAGCACTAGCTTTCAGAGCACTGCTCCTTCAATCAGGTGGCTGTCACAACCATCTAATGAAGGAGCGTTGCTCCGAAAGCTAGTGCTTCCAATTCAACCTTTTGGATTATAACCTGGTGTTGTGTGATTTTTAACTTCTCAATGTGGCTTTAATCTACGTTCACATTTCAGGGGGTTCAGCTCCACATAGCACTAATTGACATGACTTTTGTTTTGTTTCCATCTTATGCTGTGCCTCTGTAGGGAATATGGGCCACCTCCATCAGTTTGCAATGGCTGGCTTAATGGTCAATGAGTCAAAATCAATGGCTGACATGTTCTTGCTAAGGGAAGGCACTCTGGCACTTGCCTAACTTCCAACCAGAAAACAGAAGTATTTAGATTTTACCCACCTGTAAAATGTTTGAAAGTCCAAGGTGTGATTACTTGGGTAGTCCTGAGTGTGCATTCTATCCTGAACATAAACATCAGAAATTCATTTGGAGGATGTGGATGTCACTGACTAGGCCAGTGGCAATTAAGATTCAACTACGTTGCTGTGTGTCTGGAGTCACATGTCAGCCAGACCAGGTAAAAATGCCAGATTTACTTCCCCAAAGAGCATTAGTGAACCAGTTGGGATTTTACAAAAATTCACGGTGATTACATGATAACCATTAGACCAGTAATTTATTCCAGATTTTTATTGAATTCAAATTTCAGCATCTGCCAAGATAGGATTTAAACCCAGGTCTTCAGAATATTAGCTAAGGATTTGTGTCTATTTTGGCAATGATCCCTATGTCTCTACCTCCCCTTTAGGGGTTTCTAGCTATACAGCTGTACCCATGGCCAGGAGCATGCTGGTGAATAGCCACATTCCTGGCCGCAGTAAAATTGGCTTTATTCTTTGAGCCTGAAAGAAGAACAAATAAAGTTCAGAGCAAGTTACCCACTGTAGGCCTAGATTAATTCACTAAGTAACACACATAGACACAACTGCTTTTATGAGAGCAATATCACAGTCTAAATGCAAAATTTAGGCAATCTTTCTGATACCTTGAGTAACTTGCATCTTCTATAGACTCTGATTTGGAGTTCAGTTCCTACATCTGAAGACTACTTTGTGTAAATATAGTTATTTCACTCAATGGTTTAGATATGTTATGATACACCTCTGGGACAAGCTCTTGAACCTGGACCTCCTGCAAAGAGACATCCGGTTAATATATTGATGTTTTCCTCATCAACATGTTCCAGAAGATGATATTGTAGGTGGTATTTGAATCTAGTCTTCCTGAGCCAGAGGTAGGGGCAATGTCACAGTGCCACTACAGCCAACACCACACCCCTACCCCTCCTACCCGTTAATGTATAAATATTGGGAGTTCATTGTGTTCAGATGATGGGTGTGAACTGGAGACTCAGTGCGGGCATATGTGGGAGGGAAAGGAAGGGGCTTTTGTGCTGCTCCTACCTGTGATTCTGACCTCCTGTCCCATCTATTTTGGAGCTGGTATCAGAAAAGTGTCCTAAAGAATCGATTCAAAATACTTTCACAGGCCCAATGGTGGTGGTCATTATGTCTGAGCCAGAGGTCCAAGTTCAAATATCACCTGCTTCAGAAATGTATCAGAACAAGTTGAAAACATTAATATAGGGCGATATTGTAGCGTCACTAACCTGAAGGTTTGGGTTCTAGTCCGATCTGCCACACAACATTTCCAAAGAGGTTAATTCAAAATAATTCTTTTGTAGGAGCAGGCTGGAGGAAGTCCTGGCGATGCAGGGTTGTTATCTCTAACTGTGGGTTCAGATCGCCTGGTGATGTATTACAGCAAAAATAATTCTTTTTGTTTAAAAGGGAGCTCTTTTGGTTGTGGTGCGTCACATTAATGCTGCAAAGCCAGAAACCCTGCATTCGAATCTCAGTCCAGAATTTTGTAGCCAACACAATGTGTTCACATTGAGGTCAAACATAATGATGATGTTTTCGCTATCAAGACATAGAAGTAGGCCGTCCAACCTAGCAAATCTGCTCCACCATTCAATGAGATCATGGCTGATCTGATAATCCTCAATTCCACTTTCCTGCCTATTCCCCATAACCTTTAATTCCCTTTACTGATTAAAAGTCTCAGCCTTGAATCTCCTGAATGACAATGCCTCTGCAGCTCTCTGTGGGTAAGAATTCCACAGATTAAAACCCTCCGAGAGAGGAATTTCCTCCTTCTGATATGCCTCCAGCAGACACTCAGAGGAGAGCGTCTTCTGGTTAAGTCAAGCTTGACGTAGCGTAGCAGAGCCCAAGCTATGCTGTCAGATTCAAGACCATTTGGGAAAAGGTTGGCTTTCGAAATGAATGTAAGTGTGTAGATTTTCAGCCTCTCCAGATCTGTGGTGGGGAAGAAGAATTATACAAGGTAAAAATCCTTCACTATTTGGTTCCTGTTCCCTGTGAGTGTGGTGTACTGTTTCCTCAGTAGAGAAGCAATTCATGCAATTACTTTCCCTAATGCTTCACGCAGTCTGCTGCAAAAGGAACAGAAGAGAACGAACAATAGACATGATCTGAATGTCAGACTGATCCACCCATTGCCCAGCCTTCCTCCTGTACTGGAAATAATCATATTGAGGTGGAGGGAATTGCCGTGGGAAGCAACACTTCAGGTTTTCAGGAGAAAAAAATCTGAGCAGAGAAAAGACCTTACACGATGGACAAATCTGGGAAACCCTGTGTACCACAATACTGTGTGGGTGGAAGGCTATTTCTTGTGGTTGATACTCTATATTAGTATGAGGAACTGGGTGTGGTTTTCTAACTTGGAACACCTGACAAGACTATGAAGCTATTTCCAGCACAATAGCCAGCTTCTGATGAAGTACTGTAAACATCGCAACAGCTTACTGGCACCTGACTCACCTTGCGTGGCACATAGCGCCACAGTCCTTTGTCCACTATAATTTCCACAGTTATATCCATTTAAAGACTGTGTGTAATCAAGGCCCCATGAGCAGGAATAGTTCCACCATTACCAGTTGTGTCTGCAGCTATCTAGGCCCTCATTCATTACTTTGATGGTATTGCCTGAGGATGGCATGGTAATCAGGACATTAGGATTTTCATTGTACATCCATTTCAATGTACATTGGCTGGAAAGTTGTGAACAATATGGGGTTCAAGAACATAGTTTAAAAATCGCTGTTGGTGTATTGCATGAAGTAATGAAAGATCTGTTGCTGATATGTTTATGTTGCACAAACCAATGTCAACAATTTCCACAGAAGCCTCAAATTATTAGTTAGGCATTGACATGTTCCATGTTCTTCTGTTGTACCAATACAGAAAAATATTCTTAGTCATTGACCCCCCCACCCCCACCCCGCCCCCGCCAACAAACCATCCAGTGTGGAAACAGGTCATTTGGGCTGTAGAATCCATACCGAACCTCTGAACAGCATCCCACCCAGACCCACCCATCCACGTAACCCTGCATTTCCCACAGCCAATCTACCTAGACCCTACAGACAAATTAGCATGGCCATTCCACCTAACTTGCACATCTCTGTGACTGTGGGAGCACCCAGAGGAAACTCTCACAAACATGAGGCGAATGTGCAAACTCCGCACAGACAGTCACCTCAAGGGTAGAGTTGAACCTGGATCCCAGGCACTGTGTGAGACAGCAGTGCTCACCACTCAGCTACGTGCTGTCCCTTTAAATATGACCCAAACAGTTATAACGTTTAGAAGAATTTAATGTCATTATCCAGCCAGACATGTCGTTAAAATGACATTAGTCTGCAAAGATATCAAGTAACTTTTGTCTAAGGTTGACTCATTTATCTTTCCTGATGAAGGGCTTTTGCCTGAAATATCGATTCTCCTGCTCTTCGGATGCTGCCTGACCTGCTGTGCTTTTCCAGCGCCACTTTAATCTAGACTCTGGTTTCCAGCACCTGCAGTCCACATTTTTGCCTCATTTATCTTTTTAATTTCTCTGCATAACAACAGCTCCTGCATAATTATTTACCAAACCATGGCAAGGTGGCAGGAATTTTTTTACAGCGGGTCAGACAAGGAGACAAACTCCAAGTTTACCTCAGTTGGAATAAGGATTTCACCCCATACTGATGCTGTTTATCTAATCCCTACACCAGCTGCATAGCCCACTGAGCTAACCAATTCCCCTATTTATTTGTAATGATATATTTCAATTCTCTTACAACCAAATCACAATCTAATAATAATGTCAAATATGTAAATTAGACCATAAGACCATAAGGAGAAAGTGACGACTGCAGCTGCTAGAGATCAGAGTCAAAACATGTGGTGCTGGAAAAGCTCAGCCAGTCAGGCAGCATCCGAGGAGCAGGAGGGCCGATGTTTCGAGCATAAGCTCTTCATCAGGAATAAGACCATAAGACATTGGAGCAGGAATTAGGCCATTCAGCCCATTGAGTCTGCTCCTCCATTCGATCATGGCTGATACGTTTCTCAAACACATTCTCCCACTTCCTCCCCATAAACCTTGATCCCCTTGACACTCAAGAATCTATATCCATCTTAAATATACTCAATGACCCAAGTCAAGAAAAACATGAGAAGCATGCAATTTTTTTAAAATTTCACAATATTAGTTCCTCAATCTGATTATAGCTAGCCAGACGAACTTTGTGCTAACTAGCAATTGATTCCTGTTGCAGATTGCAATGAATAAGCATCCCACTAAACCTTCCTTCCTGCTTTTGGAGGATGCATAATGAGGTTGTGACTGAAACATTTGAACTTTCTGAGTGAAGCCCAAAAATGCCAGTTAATGTTTGGCAATTGTTGAATTGAGAAATGTTTTGTTCTTGTTGGTGCCCAAGTAAGAGAAATTGACTCCTCCTCAAGTATGGCCAGGGTTTCTGCTTGTTTCTTCACTGACACCTCACTTCTGAAGACATAACTTGACTTCACTTTGAAACAAAAATGGAATTTCTTCAAAATGATGTGGATCCATTCTTAGTTCTATTATCTTGTGCCCCACCCATTGTTTAATTTAATTCAGTTCTGAGGGAATGCTGCATTGTCAGAGATACTAGTCTGTAGAGGGAACATAAGTCAACAGCTTTATCAGAAGGGTTTTTCAAGATCCCATGGCAATATACAAGAGGAGCAAGGTTTATCCCAGCTTCTTCGTGTAGTAGAAGTGCTTCTCATGTTTCTTTATTTTTGGTTCTACTTAATTATGATTATCACGCTGAAATTGTTGCGGTCTAATGCACAGTAAATTGGGAACAAAATGCCAAATTAAGAATAAGAGATCAGATTCAACCCAGATCAGTTTAACTAAAATTATTTCTTTTAATGCATTGATGGTAAGTGGGCATCACTGGAGAGACCACCATTTTGTGTCCATTCCTAATTGCTGAGAGGGAAGATGAAAGTCAGCCACATTGCTGTGGGACTGGAGTCACATGTAGAGCAGATCAGGTAATGATGGCCGGTTTCCTTCTTAAAAGGGCATTAGCAGGTTTCTCCCCAAAAAATTGACAAAAGTTTCATGGTCATCATTGTACTCTCAACTTCCGATTTTTCCTTTATTGAGTTCAAATTCTGACATCTGCCATGGCAAATGTCAAGAACACAATCTGGGTCCTGAAATTTGTAGTCAAGTGATAATACCACTATGGCACCACTTCTCCTTGCTGTGAGTGGGATAACAGATATCACCGCAACATTTCTTTGGCTATTTTTCTCTGAAACTGAATTAATTAAACTCTTAGATTGCTAAACAATGTGAACTTTTTTTACAACTTGATAGATTGTGTGTTACATTCCTCATGTAACTGGCTTTGTTTCTTTAAAAAAGTACAAATAACTCCAAACAATCATTTAACTGATTAATAGAACCTGAAGTGTACACAAGAATAAGAAATAGAAGAAGTTAGTTTGGCCTGAAAGGATTAAATAGTTTTAGTTAACAGGGGTTTCAGTCAGAATAACGTATGACCAATGCTGAAGAATAACAGATCTATAGAGGCAAGACATGGATCAAGACTAGAACAAAACATAAAATGGGCTTTGGGGAGGGAATCTGTAATTGGATCAGACTGCTCTACACCAACATTGTCACTGCAGTCTCAATCAATGGGTGGGAATCAGATAGCTTCTCAGTCAGATTTGGAGTCAGGCAGGGCTGCCCTCTCTCTCCTGCGTTGTTTGTGTGCTGCATAGAGCCATTTGCCAAATCCATCAGGAAGGATGCAAGCCTGAGAGGGGTGACTATTCCTGGCAGCCGGGGCCTGCAGGTTAAGACCTTCCTGTACATGGATGACGTCGCCGTTTTCTGCTCGGATCTGCTGTCCGTGCACAGACTCTTGTGAGTATGTGACCAGTTTGAATGGGCCTCAGGGGCCAAGGTAAACCGAGGCAAGAGTGAGGCCATGCTCTTCGGTAACTGGGCTGACCAATCCTTCATCCCCTTCACCGTCAGGACTGATCACCTGAAGGTGCTGGGTACTTCGTTCGGAGGGGCTGGGACATGCGCCAAGTTTTGGAGGGAGCGTATCAAGAAAGTGAGGTAGAAACTGGACAGATAGAAGCTACGGTCACTCTCCATCGCGGGTAAAAACCTGGTCATCAGGTGTGAGGCACTGTCAGTGTTGTTATATGTGTCACAGGTCTGACCCATTCTGTGCCGTCGCAGTCACCCGGACCATCTTCCATTTTATATGGAGATCAAAGATGGCCAGGGTCCGTAGGGACTCGATGGACAAAGCTCTGGGCAACGGGGGAAAAAATGCACCAAGTGCCACCTTCACCCTGATGGCCACCTTTGTGTGTGGCTGCATCAAGCTGTGCGTGGATCCCCGGTACGCAAACACCAAGTGTTACTACGTACTGAGGTTCTACCTGTCCCCGGTGTTGCGAAGGACGGGCCTGGCTTTGCTGCCGCGGAACGCTCCCAGTAGTTGGACCATTCCGTATCACCTGTCCTTCATAGAGAAATTTATGAAGAAAAACACCTTTGACCACAAGTCCATCAGGAAGTGGTCAGCACGTAGTGTCCTTGAGACCCTTCGGGAAAAGGAGAGGGCGGATCCTGTTGAGCAGTTCCCTGGGCAGACTGTCAAAGTCATTTGGCAGAATGCCTCATCGCCAGACCTTTCCAACAAGCACCAAGACATAGCTTGGCTGGTGGTGAGAAGGGCTCTGCCTGTGAGGTTCTTTATGCACGCCCGGACTCTCAGCCGCACCGCACGCTGCCCTCGAAGCGGCTGCGGGGGGGATAAGACTGTCACACACCTCCTTCTAGAATGTGCTGAAAATGTGTTGCTGGAAAAACACAGCAGGTCAGGCAGCATCCAAGGAGCAGGAGAACCGACGTTTCGGGCATGAGCCCGAAGAAGGGCTCATGCCCGAAACGTCGGTTTTCCTGCTCCTTGGATGCTGCCTGACCTGCTGCACTTTTCCAGCAACACATTTTCAGCTCTGATCTCCAGCATCTGCAGTCCTCACTTTCTCCTTCTTGAATGTGCCTACACAAAGGAAGTCTGGAAACGAATGCAGTGGTGTTTGTCAAGGTTCGTCCCAAGCAGCACCGTGACGCGGGACTCCGTGCTCTATGGCCTGTACCCCGGAACACACACCGAGACGAACATCAACTGTGCCTGGAGGATCATCAACTCAGTGAAGGACGCTCTTTGGTCTGTCCAAAACCTGTTGATCTTCCAGCTGAAGGAGCTGATCCCGACTGGCACATTCCAAGGTCCAGGACTACATTTTGAGGGACGCGCTGAAGCTTGGGGCAGCTGCCGCCAAGGTGTGGTGGGGAAAGACCACCATGTAACGTCTGCCTGCCTAAGAACAGGGGGCCCACGCAATAAGTGGGCTCCGCTGATGCCTCAGCTAAATATATGGATGGTCAATGTACAGACCTGTATATATGAATGATTACTGGATCTCTGTATGCAAAGAAATGGAATGTTCACGTATGTATGGCATGACCAATTGTACAGATCATCAAAATATTTTATGAATAAAGTATATTTTTGAAATTAAAAAAAGGCTCATTCAGGGTATGGGTGACTGAAACAAAGAAGCTGCCTGGACTGCACGATCAGCATGACAAGAAGGATTTCGGATGAATATACAAACAATGCCTAATGTACTGCAGGAACTAAATAAACTGGCGTTGAGATATGATTGTGAATTGAAAGATTAGTATTAAAGAAGTGTATGTGCGTGGACCTAAAATGTATATAAGGAATGAGCACTTACGGCTTGTCCACGTATGATCATAAATTACCAAAAGCTGACACTCCTTGCATACACTTGAACAAGTGAATACATCTTTTCCTGAATCTCTGAGTTGTTTGCCAAGTTCCACTATAATAGGTTCTTTGGGAATACTCAGCTTTCAACAAATTATAACAAATCTAAAACCTCAATTCCCCCAACCTGCACTATCCTCTAATTCCCTTAGTTCCTGTAAATCTACTCCCCTTGACTGTGAATGCACTCCCCTTTAGGATCTAGAATGCTGTAAAATTGCAACTCTGTGAGAGAAGAAACTTCTCCTCACCTCAAACCTAAATGAATCACCCTGTATTTTGAAACTCATAATTAATGGATTCTGAGAATTCCTTCTATTTTGATGAATGAGCTTAATTTGGTCCTTTATTGTCCTCTTACTATTAACATTTATTTACATGTTACCTTAAGCATAGAATAACACACAAGGTGATTTATCAGAACACTTTGAAATAATGAATCAGACAGGAAAAGATGCAAGGAATTATTATTACAAGTAACCAAAACCTTGTTCAAAGTAGAGTTTATGGTTTATTGCAATTAAAATGATTTGTGAATATGTTATCTTATAACGTAAGATAACTGTAATAGAAAGGAACAATATGTGGGTTTGAAACAAAATCATACCGGCAATAACGAAAATGCCTGGAATGTGTTCCTGAACTCTTGCTAAGATACCAACAGAAACAGACAGAGCCAAAAGTTCAGGATAATATTTTGTTACTGGTAATTAGTGATATCATTAGAGACTGTGCCATCAATGTAATTTTACCAGGCCCTGAGCCAGACCCAGAGGATTCTAAGTACTGAAAGGGTTTCCATGAGAAAAAAATCCCACTAAGGAGTTGTTATGTTGAAGGACAATCCACTATCATTGCTATCAAGGGAACCTTGGGGGGCAACTTTTTTACACAGAGAGTGGAACACACATGGAATGAGCTGCTAGCAGAAGTGGCTGAGGCAGGAACATTAACAAAGAAGCATTTGGACAAATACATGGATAGGAAAGGTTTAGAAGAATATGGGCCAAGTGCAGGGAAATGAGGATAGTGTAAATGGACATTTTGATCGGCATGGACTAGTTTGGGCCAAAGGGCCTGTCTCCGTGCTGAAGGATTCTATGACTCTATAAGTAAACTTGAAGAAGACTTTCATCATACATTTTGAGTAAGTGGTTTTAGTGCTAGACATAAATTAAAGTATGTGGATTAATTTTATTATTAAATAGTTGTATCAAGGAATGTAGAACCACAGAGTGTGAAAAAAGGTACAGATTAGGCATGATCTAATTGAAAGGCAGAGCAAGTTTGAGGAAGGACATTGGTTAGGCCACTGTTGGAATATTGCATGCAATTCTGGCCTCCTTCCTATTGGAAAGATGTTGTGAAACTTGAAAGGGTTCAGAAAAAATTTACAAGCATATTGCCAGGGTTGGAGGATTTAAGCTATAGGGAGAGGCTGAACATGCTGGGGCTGTTTTCCCTGGAGCGTCGGAGGCTGAGGAGTGACCTTATAGAGGTTTACAAAATTATGAGGGGCATGGATCGGGTAAATAGACAAAGTCTTTTCCCTGGGGTCAGGGAGTCCAGAACGAGAGGGCATAGGTTTAGGGTGAGAGGGGAAAGATATAAAAGAGACCTAAGGGGCAACTTTTTCACGCAGAGGGTGGTATGGGTATGGAATGAGCTGCTAGAGACAGTGGTGGAGGCTGGTACAATTGCAACATTTAAGAGGCATTTGGATGGGTATATGAATAGGAAGGGTTTGGAGGGATATGGGCCGGGTGCTGGCAGGTGGGACTAGATTGGGTTTGGATATCTGGTCGGCATGGACGGGTTGGACCGAAGGATCTGTTTCCATGCTGTACATCTCTATGACTCTATGACTCTATAACTAATTAGCTATGCTGACATTTCTAAACCCTACAGCACATTTCAAAAGTGCCGTCTCATATTTTGCATGTAGCCAAATAATTGTCTTGCGAAACCAGGAACATAAAGTTGCACAATGTACAAATTCTGTAAGGCACTGACGAGTTCACAGGTATCCAGCACTTTCCTTTTACATGCAGCACTTATGCTCCCAGTTCAGTTTCTGCAGCTGTCAGTAAAAGTAAAACCATAAGTGGAAGGATGCCAAAAACAAACTCTGCCCACCTAGTTCCCACTACTGGAAAATTTTACCAGGTGGATTCTTTTACCTAACCTAATAGATAATCAGAAAATGCAACTTGTGTCAGCTTAGTTAAACCATCTTCCTGAAGTGTTCTTATGAAATTCAGGACATCAGTTCCTTCTCGTATAATTTAATGGTTTCAACATTAGGATTGTGTTCTGCAGGCTGAACATTGGAGAGAACATGATTGGTTCATTGTTGGAGGCTATAGGACAGTATGACATGGTGGCAGAAGTAAGCCATTTAGCCCATTGAGTCTGCTTTGCCATTCAGTGTGATTATGACTGATCTGATCATACTCACTCCGGTGTCTCTCTGCATAACCCTCAATCCTGTTGCTGATTAAAAAAATGTTTATCTGAGCATTGAATATAATTGATGTTCCAACCTCTGGAATAAAATATTCCATCCTCTGAGAAAAGAAATTCCCCCTTATCTCTGTCTTAAATGGGTGACACCATATGCCCTCCGATAATAGATTCTCCTTCAAGGAGAAACAATTTTTTCACAACTATCCTGTCAATTCTTTTCAGAATCTTGCATATTTCAATAAGGTCACCTCTTACTCATTCAAACTCCATTTAAATAATATTCTGCTCCTCCATTCTTCTTTCCAAAGTGTATTACCTCACATTTCCCAATGTTATATTCCATCTGCCAAATCTTTGCCCACATGCTTAACTTATAATTCTTCTGTAGACTTTTTATGTCACCCTCATTGCCTGCCTTCCCACCTGATTTTGTGCCATCTGTAAACTTTGCTAAAGTACATTTACTTTCCTCATCCAAATCATTAACGTATGTTGTAAATAATTGTGGTGCAAGCACTGATCCCTATGGCACTCCATTAATTACATGTGGCCATCCAGAAAATGCCATTCCCAACCCCCCCCTTTGTCTCAACTCTTCTCTATTAGTTAATATGCTATCTCCAACACCATGGGCTCTTACCTTATTAAGTAACCTATTTTTTGGTACCTTATCAAATACCATCTATAAATCCAAATATATTACAACTGCTACTTCTGCTTTTTCAATCCTACTTGTTACTTCTTCAAAAAATTATAATTAATTGGTCAGGAATAATTTCTCCTGTGTGCAGCCATGCTGACTCTGCTTTACCTGTCACATTCTCAGCCACTTTCTCCCTAGCCCCACCCCCCCTCCCATTTATCTCTCAGCACCCCGGCCCACAAGCCTCATTCCTGATGAAGGGCTTATGCGTCGATTCTCCTACAACTCGGGGATGCTGTGTGCTTTTCCAGCACAGCACATTCTCGACTCTAATCGCCAGTATCTGCAGTCCTCACTTTCTCCTGACTCTGCTTTACCACATTATATATTTCTAGATGAACTGCTATTGCATTCCTTATAGCAGATTCTAACATTTTCCAAATAAGAGATGTTAAGCTAATTGGCCTCCTGTTCTCTGTTTTTTTTTGTCTCCCTCCCCTTTTAAATAAAGGTGTTACATTGGCAGTTTTCTAATCCTCTTCGACATTTTCACATTCTAATGATTCTTGGAAGATTACTTCCAATGCAGTTACTAACTCTGTAGCTACTTCAATTAAATTTCCTGGGATGCATCCCATCAGGTCATATCAGGGAAGAAGACATTGGGCAGTAGTAGTGTACAGACCCTCAAACAGTAGTCACTCTATCAGAAAGGTCATAAATCAACAAATAATAGGAATATTTGAAAATAATACAACAATAATTAATTGACTTTAATTGTTGTGTTGATTGGGTTAATGAAATGGGAAATGGTAGTTATGAAAACAAAATCATAGATGCATCAAGGATAGTTTCCCAGGGCAAGATGTTATGATGCCAACCAGGAAGTTGGCTATCTTGGACCTGGTATTAAGGCAGGTTTGTCAAATGACCTCAGAGTAAAAGATCCCCTAAGAAGTAGTGGTCATAATATAGTGGAATTTAATATTTAGTTTGAGAGTAAGAAATGTTGGTTGAAAAAGCTGTGTTTAATTTAAATAAAGGGAACTACAATGAAATAAGGATAGAGTTAGCTGAACTGAACTGGCCAGACATGAGCAGGAATGACACTAAGCAGGTGGAGGCAGACATTGAAAGATGTAATTCCTGATCTCAGCAAAAACATATTCCAGTGAGGAAGAAAAATTCCAACCGAAGGATAAACCAACCACAGCTAACCAAGGAAGCTAAGGAATGTATTAATTTGAAAGGAAAACATATAAAGAGGCCAAAGTAACAGCTTCAAAGACTGGGATAAATTCAGAATCCAGCAAAGGGGAGCTAAAAAGTTAATAAAGGCAAAGAAAGTAAACTAGGGCAAACAAGCAGGGAGTATAAAAACTGACAGTAAGAGCTTCTTTTAATATATAAAAAAAGAAGAAAGAGGTCAGAGTGAACCTAGGCCTCTTTGAATGAATCTGGGGGCATGGTTTTAGGCAATAAGGAGATGGCTGAGAAATTAAACAGATAATTTGGATCAGTCATTATGATGGAAGGTACTTTGAACATCCTTGTTCTGGATCAGTGGTGCTGGAAGAGCACAGCAATTCAGGCAGCATCCGATTTTTACCACTTTGAACATCCTGTTAATTCTAAAAAATACAGGAAGGAATTAATACCATCACAATCACTAAAGAAGCAGTATTAGATTAATTAATAGGGCTAAAAGCAGGTAAGTCCCCTGGCCCTCATAGCTTGCATCCTAGGAACCTGAAAGGGGTGATTCATTACTTAGTGGATGAGTTGGTTTTAATTTTCCAACAATCATTGGATTCTGAAGAAATACCAAAGCATTGGAAAACTGCTAATGTGACATCCATATTCAAAAGGGTGAGGGGCAAAAAGCAGGTAACTCTAGGCCAATTAGCCTAACATTTATTGTTGGAATAATATTAGAATCAATTATTAAGGAAGTAATAGCAAAACATTTGAGAAATCATAATCTAATCAAGTAGAGTCAGCATGGTTTCATGAAAGAGAAATCATGTCTGACTAATTTATTGGAGTTTTTCGAGGAAGTCTCAACCAGAATGGATAAAAGGGAACCAGCTGGTGTGTTGTACTTAGACCTCCAGAAGGCATACAACAAAATAGCTCACAAGGGTTAAATCGTAAGATAAAACCTCACTGTATTAGAGGAGGTGTATTGGTTTAGATAGAGAATTGACTCATGGGTAGAAAACAGTGAGGGGGGGATACAGGGTGACCCATGACTAGTGAGGTTTCACAGGGATCAAAGCTGAAACTGCAACTAACCACAATATATGTATATTAAAGACTTAGTGGAAGGAAATGAATGTACTGTAGACAAATTTGCAGACAATATAAAAATAGGTGGAAATGCAGGTTGCAAGAGGGATGCAAACAGTTTACAGAGAGATATTGATAAGTTAAGTAAGTGAACAAAAAGTTGGTAAATGGAGTATAGTGAGGGAGAATGTGACATTGTTCACTTTGGAGAGGAGAGCAAAAGAACAGAATGTTATTTAAGTGGAGAAAAACTGCAGAAAACTGTAACATAAAGGGACCGGGAGATACTTGTACATGAAACACAGAAATTTAACACATATGTGCAGCAGGTAATCAAGAAGGCTAATGGAATGTTTGCCTTTATTTCAAGAGGGTTGAAGTATAAGATTAGATTAGATTACTTACAGTGTGGAAACAGGTCCTTCGGCCCAACAAGTCCACACTGCCCCGCCGAAGCGCAACCCACCCATACCCCTACATTTACCCCTTACCTAACACTACTGGCAATTTAGCATGGCCAATTCACCTGACCTGCACATCTTTGGACTGTGGGAGGAAACCGGAGCACCCGGAGGAAACCCACGCAGACACGGGGAGAATGTGCAAACTCCACACAGTCAGTCGCCTGAGGCGGGAATTGAACCCAGGTCTCTGGCGCTGTGAGGCAGCAGTGCTAACCACTGTGCCACCGTGCCGCCCTAGAGAGGTTTTATTGAAACTGTACAAGGTGAGACCATATCTGGAGCACTGTGAGTGGCTTCCCTTATTTAAAGAATGATATAATTTCATTGGAAGCAGTTAACTAGTGTAATCCCTGGTAAGGGGGATTGTCTTATGTGCAAAGACTAAATGGATTGGGACTCTGTTGGAGTTTATAAGAATGAGAGGTGATTGCATTGAAACATATGGGATTCTTAAGGGGCTTGACAGGGTAAATGCTGAGAAGATAGTTCCCCTCATGGGATAGGATTAGAGGGCATAGTCATGGAATAAAGGGGTGCCCAGTTAAGACTGAGATAAGGAGATTTTCTTCTCTTAGTTGAGAGTATTTGAAACTCCTTGTTGCAGAGAGCTATGGGGGCAAGTCTTTGTGCATATTTAAGGTTGAGGTAGATAGATTCTTGATCAGTAGAGTTATGGGGAAAGGGCAGGAAAACGGGTGTGAAGAATGTTCGATTATCCATGATCCTATTGAATGGCAGAGCTGGCTCCAGAGGCCAAATGGCCTACTCCTCTTCCTATTTTTTATGGTCTTGTGATCTTAATGTGAGACATTCTATAGCTCTCAAAAAGTCAAGGGAGTTGATCAGATTCTCTCCTTCAGAATCAATTTTGACTGCTGCTTATTTAGCTATTATTGTACAGATGTTTCTTAGTTTTATTACTAATGATCAAATCCATTATTTGACTGCAGATTAAAACCGAGGCTAACAAAGCTATAGTAACTTGGGTTTGTTTTGTTGCTCTACTAGCAAATAGATGTTATGTTAACTTGTTTGTAATTTACCAGAATCTCCTCAATATTCTTTGATTCTCATGTCAATCATCAAAGTTTAATAAATTCCAAACTCTATTATACTTGGAAGTATAAACAGTATAAGCAGTAACGTTCAGCCTTGTAAGTTTGTTTTGTTCTGAGCCCTTCCAATTTAACCAAGATCTTCATTTAACTTGTATTTAAATTATTAATTGTAGTTGGATTATTGTTATTTAGGGAGGCATGCTGCTGATATTTTGTATAATGAATAGTTGGCAGAAACAATCATTAGTTAATTATCCAATGTTCTTCCTCAGGTTCAGTTGGGTAGACACATTCATTATCGTCATCTTTCCAAACTACCGTTTCAGTGCTACTTGGTGATAATACATTTGATTTTCTTAAGTTTCTATTTTTTGGAGAAACAAAGCTTGGTTACTTCTTTATCTCATTTCTGATTGGACTGAAAAATCTTTAGCTGACTCAATCTTTCCTTCTCAGGTGAGATTGAACTAATTTTGAAACAAAGCCCCACCCTAACAATTTGCTGAAGCTGCTTCCTCATTACTTTTAAAATGACTTTTAAAATAAAGTTGATACATGCAAACACAAGTTTTAAGCATTTGCAAATCATTCAGTAGAATAAACATAATGGAAATGGATTCAAAGGATAAAGATTCCACAACTTGTATTTTAACAGAAAAAACACATACTACACTTGGCATCATGTGTTAGTGCATAATCTTCTTACAAAGATAAAAAATGCCAAGCTGACATGTATAATTCTCCTTTCTTTGCTTGCCAATAAGTGATTACTATGTCGTATGTAAAATGAATGGGGATAGGAAGCGCAGAAGCCATGTTGAAAGATAATAGATAAAACAGAGGGAATAGGTGTAAAGAGGATTATTTAAATTAGATTAGATGATTAGATTCCCTACAATGTGGAAACAGGCTCTTCGGCCAAACTAGTCCACACCGACCCTCCGAAGAGTAACCCACCCAGACCCATTCCCCCTGACTAATGCACCTAACACTATGGGCAATTTAGCATGACCAATTCACCTAACCTGCACATCTTTGGATTGTGGGAGGAAACCGGAGCACCCGGAGAAAACCCACGCAGACACGGGGAGAATGTGCAAACTCCACACAGACAGTCGCCCGAGGCTGGAATCAAACCCGGGTCCATGGCGCTGTGAGGCAGTAGTGCTAACCACTGAAAAAAAAAGTTGATTATTAGAAGCTTAGACCATTTTTGAATATGACCATTCCATAGTCACTGTGCCCTAAATCAGATTATTTATATTGTATGAAATCAGAATGTTGAACCACTCAGAGTGTCATTGCCTTTCCAAACAGCTCCTCATTTGATGTCCCAATGCAGTCATTTTCTAGAAAAAGTGTGAATAGTTGTTGAGAGACTTCGTTTATTTCTGAGTTCCCTAGTAAAGGATGCTGAAAACAGTTGTAGAGGCCCAGCTGCTGCCTTGACTAAGGATAAAGACAGACTGCCAACTAATTTTGTGATATTTGGAATTACATAGCATAATACTATGTGTAGTTTTGCCTTTTTAAAGTAATTATTGCTATTTTTGCCAGTTGTGAATACAATATATTGTGTTCTTCTGAATGGTGAAGCAAATAAAAATAGTATTTTGAAACTTATTTTGGTATATTTTATTGCATGCCTAAGTATTCATATTCACATATGAATTTATAAATAATGAACAGGTATAGGCCATTCAGCCCCTCAACTTTTTCATGCTGTTTAATGACTATTCTATATTGGTCTCAAATAAATGTTTTTGCCATTTTCACAATAACGTTCAATCCTTACCTATCAATATTCTATCTAACTCAGCCTTGAATAAATTCAATGATCCAACCTGAAATGTTGTCTGAACAAGTAAATTCCCCAGACTAACGACTTTCTGAGGGAAAAACACTTTCCTAGATCTTTGTCAGATGTGGGTGACCCTTATTTTTTAACTGCATTCCCTAATTTCATCTATAAGTGGAATCATCCTCACAGAACCTTGCCTTATCTCACAGAATCTAACCTGTTACATTTCTTCAGAATCTTATATATGAGTTCACCTCTCATTTATCTAAACTCCAACAGGCAAAAGCAAAACTCGGTCAGTTCTTTGTTATAACTCTTTTATCTGAGGAATCAATCAAGTGATCCTTCTCTGTTGCTAATTCAATTATTTTTTATTTCGCCAAAATCTAAGCAATACATAGGATGGAATCTCCTCAGCCCATGAACGATTTGGGCTATGGAATTGGATGAGAGAAGTGCCTTAGGGGAACAGTACATAGTTAATGAGGTAAGTTCGGAATGATAGCGTGTGAAAACCCATTAGGTCTCATGAAGAGACACTGTGCAGGGAACTTGACAAAAGTGCCACTTATCTTGTTTTTCTTAAGATTCAGCCTCATGATTCCCTTTAGAGTAGTTTCAGCAGCTTACTTGACTGTGGCAATGCTTGCAACAATATTGAATTCATTAGTTGCAAGGCAAGGCTGGCTGTTTTTCATTTAATTAAATAAAGACTTGCCCAACTTGAAATACTTAATTGACTGGTTGTAATTATCTGAGGTAATACTTTCTATTTATATTGTTGAAAAACAATTATTAAATCAAACAGTGCTGAAAATGTGTTGCTGGAAAAGCACAACAGGTCAGGCAGCATCCAAGGAGCAGGAGAATCGACGTTTCGGGCATGAGCCCTTCTTCAGGAATGAGGAAAGTGTGCCAAGCAGGCTAAGATAAAAGGTAGGGAGGAGGGACTTGGGGGAGGGGTGTTGGAAATTTACTGCATCCACTGCACCCGACGTGGCCTCCTCTATATTGGGGAGACAGGCCACCTACTTGCGGAACGTTTCAGAGAACACCTCTGGGACACCCGGACCAACCAATGCAACCACCCGATGGCTCAACACTTCAATTCCCCCTCCCACTCCACCAAGGACATGCAGGTCCTTGGACTCCTCCATCGCCAGACCATAGCAACACAACGGCTGGAGGAAGAGCGCCTCATCTTCCGCCTAGGAACCCTCCAACCACAAGGGATGAATTCAGATTTCTCCAGTTTCCTCATTTCCCCTCCCCCCACCTTGTCTCAGTCCCAACCCTCAAACTCAGCACCACCTTCCTAACCTGCAATCTTCTTCCTGACCTCTCCGCCCCCACCCCCACTCCGGCCTATCACTCTCACCTTAACCTCCTTCCACCTATCGCATTTCCAACGCCCCTCCCCCAAGTCCCTCCTCCCTACCTTTTATCTTAGCCTGCTTGGCACACTTTCCTCATTCCTGAAGAAGGGTTCATGCCCGAAACGTCGATTCTCCTGCTCCTTGGATGCTGCCTGACCTGCTGCGCTTTTCCAGCAACACATTTTCAGCTCTGATCCCCAGCATCTGCAGTCCTCACTTTCTCCTATTAAATCAAACAGTCAAACTAACTAAACCTCTCTCTTGCTAGTCACTCTAATTACCTGACAATTTTTAATCGTTAAGTTCTTTTTCTTACACATTGCATTTTATTATGATTATAATTCCCCACTTAAAGATTTTCATGTAATATTTGCACAATCAATGTTTTTCACATATCCCTTCCCTTCCAGGTTTGGAATGGATATTTGTGAAATTGGGGATTCTACTCATTAATTCTCTCCACGTATATGGAGGTGCCGGTGTTGGACTGGGGTGGACAAAGTTAAAAATCACACAACAGCAAGTTATAGTCCAATGGGTTTATTTGAAAGTACAGCGCTCCAAAAGCTTGCACTTTCAAATAAATCTGTTGGACTATAACCTGGTGTTCTGTGATTTTTAACTCTCTCTATGTAGACCTCAGTCACTGAACATGAACACTCAATTATCCAGGTGAGCTGTGTCTTGACTGGTCGAGCCCTTCCCTTAGCGTCACATAGTTTCTGTGTTCAAGTCCCATTCCAGGGTGTGAGTACAAGAATCAAGACTAATACTTCAGTGTAGTATTGACAGAGTGCTACATGCTTAAGAGAGCTGTCTTGGGGATGACCTGCTCAACCAAGAACCCATCTGCTTGATCAGGTGGATGTAACAGATCCAAAAGATTGTGAAGGAGAAGAGGGAAGTCCTGACCAATACTTAAAATCTACATCACTGAAACAAATTAGTTGGTCATTGTCACTTTGTTATTTGTAGGTATTTGCTGTATATGGATTGGCTGCTACATTTCCGACATATACTCATAGGAGATGAGCGTCACTGGTTGGCCAGTGTTTATTGCCCATCCCTAGTTGCCCTTGAGAAGGCGATGGTGAGCTGTGTTCTTGAACTGCTGCAGTTCATGTATGGTAGGCAAACCTACAATGCTGTTAGTGAGGGAATCCCTGAAGGAATAGTGGTATATTCCCAAGTCAGGATGGTGGTTGGCTTGGGGGGGATTTGCAGGTGGTAGTGTTTCCATGTACCTGCTGCCTTTGTCCTTCTGCATAGAAGGAGTCATGTGAATTGGAAGGTGTAGTCTAAGGATTTTTTAATGAATTCATGTAGTGCATCTTATAGATAGCATATGCTACTGCTATTATTGGTAGTGAATGCCATAGATAAGTGTGGGCGCTAATCAAGCTGGATGTTTGTCCTGGATGGTGTCAAGCTTCTTGAGTGTTGTTGGAGCCTCATGCATCCAGGAGTATTCCATCATACTCCTGACTTGTGCCTTTGGGACAGGCCTTGGGGAATTAGGAGGTGAGTTACTCACTGCAATATTCCTAGTCTGTGACCTGCTCTTGTAAACATTATATTTATATGGCTAGTCCAGTTGAGTTTTGGTCAATGGTTACCCCTAGGATGTAGACAGTGAGAGATTTGTTAACGGTAATATCATTGAATGTCAAGGAGTGGTGTCAAGATTGATTCTTCTGGGAGATGGATTAGAGTGGTGCTGGAAAAGTACAGCAGGTCAAGCAGCATCCGAGGAGCAGGAAAATCAACATTTCGGGCAGTCATTGTAAGGGTGGCATGATGGCTCAGTACTTAGCACTGCTGCCTCACAGCACCAGCAACTCAGGTTCAATTCCAGCCTTGGGTGACTGTGTGGAGTTTGCATGTTCTCTCTGTGTCTGCATGGTTTTCGGTTGGGTGCTCCAGTTTCCTCCCACAGTCTAAAGATATGCAGGCTAGGTGGATTGGCCATGCTAAAATTGTCCGTATTGTCCAGGGGTGGTATTGTCTGTACTGTCCAGACTAGATGGGTTAGCCATTATAAATGTGGGGTCACAGGGATAGGATAAAGGGCTGACTCTGGATGGAATGCTCTTCAGAGGGTCAGTGCAGGCCTGATGGGCCAAATGGCCTCTTTCCACACTGTGGGCAGCACGGTGGCACAGTGGTTAGCACTGCTGCCTCACAGCGCCAGAGACCCGGGTTCAATTCCCACCTCAGGCGACTGACTGTGTGGAGTTTGCACGTTCTCCCTGTGTCTGCGTGGGTTTCCTCCGGGTGCTCCGGTTTCCTCCCACAGTCCAAAGATGTGCAGGTCAGGTGAATTGGCTATGCTAAATTGCCCGTAGTGTTAGGTAAGGGGTGCACGTAGGGGTATGGGTGGGTCGCGCTTCGGCGGGGCAGTGTGGACTTGTTGGGCCGAAGGGCCTGTTTCCACACTGTAAGTAATCTAATCTAATCTAATGTATGGGCTCTATGATTGCCTGGCATTTGTGTGGCACAAATCTTACTTGCTACTTGTCAGCCCAAGCCTAGATATTGTCCAGACCTTATTGCATTTGAACATGGACAGCTTCAGTATCTGAGAAGTCATGAATTATGCTGGACATTGTGCAATTATCAACAGCCATCTCCACTTCTAATCTTATGATGGAGGGAATAGTCCACCCCTATTCACAACTGGATGTGGCAGGACTGCAGGGCAAATCTTTGATATGTTGGTTATGCTGATGTTGTTTGGCATTTATATTGAGGCAGCTTCACCAGTTAGCACCTCATTTATTAGATATGCCTGTTGTTGCTGCTGCCCTGCCCTCCTGCATATCCCATTAAACCAGGGTGATTCCCCTGCCTTGATAGCAATGGTTGAGTAAGGGATATGAAGTTGCAGACTGTGTTGGATTGCTGCCAAGAATGTTTTTAAAGTTTATGAGAATTGGAGTGAGGGTGCCTTCAAATGCCTGACTTGGATGGTGATCCTGCCTTCTGGCCTTTAAAGTCATCAATTGAGGAAAAAAAGACTGCTCGATGATTATTCACCATCCAGTGGTTGGCCGTGACTCCCAATTGACACCAATGCTGTCAATCTGACCCCAAAACCAAAATCCTGCTTGTGGTTTTATCTCCATGAAGAAACATGCATAAAAATTGCTTTGTCTTGTACTTGCACAGCACACAGACTGGTGTTGTTGAGAAAACTGGACTTTCTATGTTTAAAAATACATTGTATATCATCAATGGGATTAGTCTTGCAGTAAATAAAATCATGGAAAGCGATGTTGGGTGTCTTACCTCAACAAATTCTACAAATAGATATGTCAACTATTAATCTTATGTTATCTCGACAGCAAAGATTATTGATATTGGGAAAAATGAAACAATGAGGCGAAGGTGATCACTTTATTGGGTGATAATTGCCTGCACCAATACTTGATTTATATCCAACTTTTAACATTAAAAAATTCACCTCAACATCCCACATGAGCCTTGCACATTCTGGCAATGGTAAGGTTGCAATTCCAGCATCAGTTATGTGTACGCAACCGAGCAACTTGTGTTTGTACAGAGCATGTCTGAACAAAATTCAGTGTATAGAATCTGCAATCTTCCACTTTTAATGAAAATGTTGAGCTTCTGTATTATGCACAGGCAGTCAAGTTCACGTTTCTGGTGAAATGGGCTTGGGGTTCAAAGGTCCAAGCAATGCAGAAATGTTTGCAAGTTAATACTTGCTGTCCTAATTTTTATTGCTTATTTAAAGTTTCTCTGCTGTAAATAGACGATCTGGAAGATGCATTTGCAGATGGGCAAGTACGGGGCAAGATTATTGAACAAATTTCCAAAATAAATGAGGATAAAGAAACATATTGTGGAAATATTTGGTAAACAACTTACAGAATTTTGACCAGAAGCACACATGGTGAGGTGTAATATTTTGATTGCACTGATCACACACTGTGTCATCTTCATATTATGTAATATTGGTGAGGTAGAAAACTATTGTTTCTTAACACCTGTTTTTGTTTGGAACAGATTCTTTCTAGGGAGACACACCTGTTAATTATTTCAGTGGATCAAGATATGATGAATGTTTCTGAAAATAAGTGGCATGAGGTTCCTGCAGGCTTTCCAGCCACCACTTAGATCCCCATCACCTCCACAAGATTCTGCACATGATGTCTCATTTACACAATCCAAATAGGAAACTACATCAATATCTTGCAATCCAAAATCATCTCCCTGTCTCTCCAATGACTGATCAATATTTGTAGTATTCACATTCACAGCCTGTCAATGTGATTCATTGTGAATCTGTGTTGAATTAGAAATTATCTTTTGTTCTCTGTGAAAGGATGATTTGACAATAGTTGCGACAAAATCTGGTGAAATTTTCTTGCATAAAGTGACCAAGAACATGGGGAAAGAATATACAGTCCA
Organism: Chiloscyllium plagiosum; assembly: GCF_037043375.1. Classification (NCBI taxonomy): domain Eukaryota; kingdom Metazoa; phylum Chordata; class Chondrichthyes; order Orectolobiformes; family Hemiscylliidae; genus Chiloscyllium; species Chiloscyllium plagiosum. Next base: position 32,324,661 of record NW_028270159.1, on the reverse strand, counting down.
CTTCAAAGCAGGAAAATGCATTGGCGATGTCAGACTAAATGGTGTTGCCACGTACCCTGAAGTTCTTAAAACAAATATGAATAATTGTAAATTATTGGTTTCAGTTTGAATTCATCTCTGAGTTAGAGTAATGAAGAATTTATAAGTTATGTCCAATCTGTATTTTACATTATTCAAAGTGTCTTAAAACCTCAAATGCACATCCATAATTTGACTTGGATGTTGAATGAATCAAAAGATAATGTTTAAAGTATAATAAAGGTTGCATAATTTTGAAAAACCAGTAAACTTCCTGCCAGTTAAACATTTTTTGAGCTGAGGTTCTGAAAATGCACGAAACTAAGCATTTGTTTCTGCTTTTTTGGAAGCAATCCATTTCTTTCTCTCCCACACAAGAATCACTTCTCTATTTTGGATACCTCAGTGCAACTAGCCTCAGGCACAGAACAGCCCTGAATCTTGAAAATTTGTTTATTTCAAGCGAAGGGACTCCTGCGGTTGGAGTCTTTGATCATTAGGCTGTCAGTTTGACTCGGTGACGGAGTGTTCAACTCTGAATCAGAAGGTCATAGTTCAAAACCCTCACCGGGACACCTAGGGATGAGATTCTGGATGTCAAGTTTGCATGCCTTTTTGAAATAGAGGTTGCATTTCACAATCCTGTCCTCGTACCAAAAAGCTGTGGTGCCTCATTTGTCTTGTTTTAGTGTGCAGCCAAGTACAATCTGGGTCACGAGTTGGCCTCGTGTTCAGATTGGGATATTGCAGTGTTCAAGGCTTGCACGTATTCAAGCCAGGCTCCAGCTTTCAAATGCAGCCGACATTATTCGCTGCACTGACTGAAAAGAATTGCTGCTTGATTCCCTTAATAATCAAAAACCCATCTATATCTGTCTGACCATTACACAATAATGTGGCTTCCACATTTGTTCTGCAGCAATAACTTCCACAGATTAACCATCCTTTGGCTGGAAAAAAAATTCCTCCTCATCTCCATTCTAAAAGATTATCCCATCACTCTGAGGCTAATGCCTTTGGGTCATAGTGTCTCCTACTACTGGAAACATCTTCTCCATGTCTACTCTATCCAGGCCCCTCCGTTTTCTGTAAGTTTCAATCAGATTCCCCCCTCATCCTTCTAAACTCCATGAAAGTGGAGTCCTCAACTGCTCCTCATATGACAAGCTCTTCATTTCTATGATCATTCTTATAAATCTCCTCTGCCTCCACCCCTCTCCCCCCACCCCACCCCAATCACTGTCTCCAAAGTCAGCACATCCTTCCTTACATACTGGGCCCCAAACTGCTTGCAATATTCCGAATGCACTTTGACCAGAGCGTTATACAACCTCAGCAGTACGTCTCTGCTCTTGCATTCTAGCCCTCTCAAAATGAATGCTAACATTACATTTGAGGAGAAAGTGAGGTCTGCAGATGCTGGAGATCAAAGTTGAAACTTTATTGCTGGAACAGCACAGCAGGTCAGGCAGCATCCAGGGAACAGGAGATTCGACGTTTCGGGCACAGGCCGAAGAAGGGCCTGTGCCCGAAACGTCGAATCTCCTGTTCCCTGGATGCTGCCTGACCTGCTGTGCTGTTCCAGCAATAAAGTTTCAACTAACATTACATTTGCCCTCCTAACTGCAAACGGAACCTGCATGTTAACCTTAAGAGAATCCTAAGTTCCTGGTGCTTCAGATTTCTGTAGCCTTTCTCTGTTTAGAAAATAGTTTATGCTTCCTACCAAAGTCCAAAACCTCAGTTTCCCACATTGTATTCCATCTGTCACTTCTGTGCCCACTCACCTAGCCTGTCCAAGTACTTTTACAGCCTCCCTACTTCCTCAACACTACCTGTCCCTCCACCTGTCTTTATGTCATCTGCAAAGTTACCAATAGTGCCCTCAGCTCCTTCATCTAGACCATCAACATATAACATGAATAATTGTTGACCCAACACTGTCCCCTGTGGAACTCCACTCGTCACCAGCTGCCATCCTATTCATGCCAGCTCCTTGCCCCTTACACTATGGGTTCTTTATTTAGCTGCCCTGTGACAAACTGGGGACTTGGTATACTTTAATCTTTAACTTTTGTGATGACTTTGGGATTAGTAGGTTAACACACTTTGCCAAATGGGTTGTAACAAGAGCAAACTATGAAGAATCACCAGTCATTAATCCTTTCTAGCCAGTACTCTTGTTCATGATCAGAGACATTCTGAATTATTATTGCTGCTAATTCTTGTCATTTTATACACATATTCTATTCTTGCTTTCTTTATCGATTTCTTTGTTTTCCTTTGTTGAATTCTAAAATTTCTCCAGTCCCCAGGCTTACAACTGTTTATGGTAAATAAGTCTTCTGCTATCATCTATTATTCTCTTTAATGTCTCTTGTTATCTAACTTTGGCTCTGTCTGTTGGATATTCATGCTGAAAGTGATGGAAATGTGTTGAAAACCAAACATTCATTTTTAAATACTAGTTGTTACCTATCCAACGCCAAATCTTTCCATATGCTTTTTCAATCCAAGAGTCTCCTCACACATTCACGTGATGCTCTAGTTTAGATCTAAGAGACAATTTCCTCCTCATATCTTCCTTTTACTCTCTAGTTTAGATTTAGGATTCGAGTTTTAGATTGAACCACATCTTTTTCAAACTTAATAGAAACTTCTATCATACTATGATTACTGTTCCTAATAGTTTTTTTACAACAAGGTGATTGATTAGCTTTTTCTCATTGTACACTTGAACTTATCTACATGCTAAATTGCCCAAAGTGTTCAGGGATGTCCTGGCTAGGTGGATTAGCCATGAGAAATGCAGGGTTGCAGGTGGGATGGGACGCACACCAGAGGGTTGGCATGAACTCAATGGGCCAAATGGTCTGCTTCCACGCTTTGGGGATTCTCTGATAATTCTGTGATTCTTCACTGAATTTTCTGCAGGATATCCACCTGATTTGATTGTTCAAAATCCAACATCCGCCTGAAGGTGCAGGAGTTTAGACATGGGACCCATCAGGGTATAACAACAGTACCAACAGTAAAATAAACTGCACATATGCAATGCTTAAAATCAAAATTTCAATGTAAAGTTTGCATAATCAATGTTTTAGCTGCTGGGCCCCACACAATCAATTTTAAATGAGAGCCATAAGTATTTGCTAACTTTCAGAACACAGATTATAATCCTGGTTCTGAGGAAAAGGTGACAGACACAATGGTCATGTCATTGGACTAGACCCCTCTCAATACATGGATTCAAATCCCACATCAGCTGGTGTACTTAAATTCAGAAATAGTGTCTTGTGGTGCCAAGGTACTGTCCCTACCTCTGGGCTCAAAAGTTTGAGTTCAAGTCTCACCTCCCCCACAAGTGTGTCATCACATGTTTGAGCAGGTTTATTAAAATAACCGAGCCCAATCCTGCTGTGTTGTAGTGTATTCTTAAGTAAATGAGGGGCTATTCCCTTTGCTAACAGGTATCTCTCTGGTAACCTGCTATGTGTTTGGAGTTGGGGTTGAAGACTTTCTCTGTTACCCACAGACTGAATAAGCATCAGTTTGCAGTTGACACCATTTTCAATTTTGTTCAAATCTAGTGGGCTATAGGTAGTTCCCCTATATTGTACATTTATCAGACATTTATGCACACACATACCACAAAGGAGGTTTTGGGTTTTCACCCCATGCTGTTGGTGATAGTACAGAGACTGACATACATAGAGATTTTCGTACAATGTATGGTTTATATTTTTAAGCTTCTAAGCATTTTTTTCTGCCATGGAACTGTTTTGAACCAAGGACTAACTTCTGGAGTTCTCTTTCCAGTCTCATGGCAGAAATGAAGTATTTGGTTAACAATTGTACAGACATCAGCTTAAAATGAAGGGTATGCAATAGCTCTCATTTATCTCAAAACTCTTAGGAAAACATCAACAGAGCTCAGAGGCTGACTAAATCGTAAAAGCACCAGCCAAAAAAATTGATGACGAATCAGGAAAGTTAAAATAAATGGGTTTTAGTCACCTAGCTATGATTATAAACCTCCACCAAGCAATAGGGAAGTAATGTTTGCTACACAATCAGGGTAAAGGGAAATTAAGAATAGCGTGAACAAAAAATGACAGATTAATTATGGGAGAGGTAGCAGAGCCTACTTTAAGATGTAAAGCAAACAATGTGAGCATGTAATGTGTTCCAATTCTGGGTTCCTTACACAAAATCACCAATCTATAAGCAGAAAAGCACAAAACTGTGAATTGGCAGACATAGCGATTTGAAATGAACATTCAATTACAAAACCATGAAAACTGATTACTAGCATTTTGGTAATCTGTCATATACAAACCTAAAATTGTAATTATTTTCTATCTTAAATATATTAATTAAATAATTTTTCAATTTCTGGTGACCATGCATTTTCACCAGTTTGAATTCTCTCCTATGGAAAGTAAATTCTAGTTGCCATCTTATTTCATATGTTTTTCTATGACATTGTTTAATAAATATTTGTATGTCACATGAAAAATATGCATTCAGATGTGTAACCAATATCTTGTTAATATGTACACATCAGTTTACAAAACTGCGTTCACTGTGATCATACTATAAATCATAATGCATCACCCTGGTCCATTATGAATTCCTTTGTCTACATTTATAGTGGGGACTATGGTATCTGTGTTAAGTCATCACACTATAATTACGTTATTTTGTCAGTGACACTGATGGTACGTTCTACCTTAGAGAAACTCTTTTATTCAGGCTGACTTTGTTCCTTGGTTCTCAATACAGCAGCCACAAGTTTGGACATTTAACTGCAAATGATATAAGAATAATATCAAATTCACTATTGAGACTGAATTGAAGCAGAGCTGCCTGCTATATCTATTCTCTGCTCTACAACTGCACTTGACTTGCCAACTAACCTTGATCTCATCGCCCTTGGTGTAGCAGCATGAAAACTCAACCATCTAACACAACCTTTTAGTAAATAAGGAACACTGGTTGGAATAAAGAAGTTGTTTGTGAAAAAATGACAGCTGGTATGGTAATGGTTTGCAGATGTATTTCTGGGCTGACATTCTATGCTGTGAGGAAATTCTCAGCTCAGACATGTATCACAGAGAAGTGGTGATCTTGGTGGGAAAGTAATTGGGAGATGTGCTTAGTTTTGTGGCATGTTAAATGCTGACAGAATTGTAAGAGTACGTCAATAACATCACCCTGTTGCTTAAGAATATTGTGACCAAAGAGAGAGAAAAAAAAGAGTAAAAATATGCACGGCCTTCACAAAAATATCTTTTAAATAGAAATAAAATTATTCATTATCCTATTTGGCTTTGTAAAAATACTAAAGTTATTGGTTTAACATTGTTATTTACTTTTTAACTTTTTTTCTTTATTATAAGCCTGTAAATAGCTATTAGCACTCTGTTATCTCCATTAATCCTCTGTATTTACACTGAGATAACTGGTTTGTTGTAAATGTATAAGAATTACTTTGTTCAGTAATATAGAGTTTAATCAGGCCACACAACGTGGAATGGAAGAACTTTTCTGAATGTTAGTGATTTTTGTGATGAACTGCTGATCAAACCACAGTTCCAGACAAAAGCTGGGACCTCATTTCAGTACATGAGAAAATGAGAGGAAACTCAAGTTCCTGATGAAAATAAGGTTGTGTAATTCTATTGGATTTGTCTAGTATGCTTGATCCAAAATTCTGATGGATATATTCTGGCTTGCATCATATTCCACTCATTCCCTGCTCACTGATCTGTACTGGGGATACCTGAATTTAGAAATTTTCAACTTTCTGTTCAAAATCCCTCCTTTTTTTTAACCACTCCCTGTTGTTATGGCCTTTAACCGATTGAGATCTCCATGTCTCTGCATTCCTGGCCTCCTGTGCAGTCTTGATTTTTATCAGTCTACTATTATTGGCTGTACCATTTGCTACCTTGGTCCTAAGTTTTGAATGGTCTCTATAAGTCACCTAGCAACTCTGTACTTCTCCCCTCCTGTGAGCTCTTGCTTAAAACCTCCCTCTTTCACGTAGCTTTCGAGCATGTAAAGACAGTTCTTATTTTCTTGGGCTGTGGACTTAAAAATTGGAAAAGATACGGCTTTGAATCAAGAGATTGTGGAAGATGTCTGAAGGGGACTAAGGAAGGTGTCTCACCAACACTGATATTCTGGACTGGTGTCAGAACTATGCTTCATTGATATTTTTTATTCTTCCTAATCATATCTTTTGTGCCTTATCTTGTCTCTTGTACCTGCTTGTGAGTGTATGGGAATTACTTTAAAAGGGAGAAAATTTTAGTTCTGGAAAACTTATAAGCAAGTGATTCATATTTCATTTCTGCCATTGTGTTTAACCAATCAGCTTGCAATAGTAACTGTTTTCTTTAAAGTACAAAAACCTGCGAAAAATGTTTTCTTTTAAACTAGATTGGGTACTATGGATAATTTATTCACTTTTTCACATTTGTGACAACTCTGGGAATAGTAGGTTTGATTTCTAGTGCACAATTCCAGTGACTTCTTACACTCAATGGTCCAAAAATCTCTCTCTGTGGTTCAGTGTCATATTTTGTCTGAAAAGTAACTTAGGACTCTCCAAGAAATTAAAGGTAAAATATAGAGTAGGCTCACATTGTAGAACATTAACAATTTTTGACCAATGATTTAGTTGATATGATAACCCAAAAGATCTTCTTCTCTTTCTCATGAAATTGTTGGCAGCAATACAAATGAGAAATACTGGGGGAACCTATCTTCTTCATGAGAAGATGATTGCTTAGTGGTATTATTGTCTGAGTTATTAATTCAGAGACCCTGTTAGTTTCTGGGTACCTGGATTCAAATAAAATCAATAAAAATCCAGAATTAAGAGTTGATGATGATGATGAAACCACTGCTAATTGTCAGGAAAACCCAAATGGCTCACTTTCAGGAAGGGAACTGCCTTCCTTATCTGCTCTGGCCTACATGTGACTCCAGATTTACAAAAACATGGTACACCTGTACTTCAGGGCTCTCTACTTCTGCAAACACCTTGCATGCTCATTATCTCCCCATGTCCTGCCTCCCTAAACATTTTTCTTTGCTACATTCAATTTCATCAGCCACATGCCCAGAATTAGAAAAGTAATTTTTTCTTATCCATTCACAGGATGTGGGTTTGTTAACTAGAGCAGCGCTTATTTCCCATTCTTGAATGCTCAAAGACTAGACAAAAGTGAGGATTGCAGATGCTGGAGGGTCAGAGTCAAAAAGTGTGGCGCTGGAAAAGCACAGCAGGTCAGGTAGCACCCGAGCAGCAGGAGAGTCAACGTTTCGGGCATAAGCTCTTGATGAAGGGTTCATGCCTGAAATGTCAACTCTCCTGTTCCTCAGATGCTGCCTGACCTGCTGTGCTTTTCCAGCTTCACCCTTTTCAACTAAAATTGCCCAGAGAGCCAACCACATCGCTGTGGGTCTGGAATCACATGTAGGCCAGATTGGGCGAAGACGGCCGATTTCCTAAAGGACATTCATGAACCAGATGCATTTTTAAAAATGGCAATGGCTACAAAGTCACCATTAGCCTGGATTTTTAAAAAATCCCAGTTATCTTTTGAACTTGACCATTAAAATAGTGGAGTAAAAACTCATGATCGCAGAACATTAGTCTGGAGTTCTGAATTACTAGTCCTGAAGATTTACTATCGTCTACTAGTAACTACTGCTGGTTTATTTTGATGTTTCAGAAAGCTGAGGAAAACATTGAGGGAAGCATAATTTGGCTGCTAATCGAAATGAAATATTTTGATATTAGAAACAAACTTAAACCCATCAAATGTGCTGCTGCTGTTATTGACAATAAGAATAGAATTCAATACGGAGAAAAACACTTCAGGAAGGATTTGATTTCTCACAGAAAACAAGTGACTAAATGGCCAAGCAAATTCAATTCCAATTGTATGTTATAACTTCGCAAAAATTTGAATTGAATTCTCAATACAGATGCAAGTAAGAAATTAAGAAAGGCAAGGAAATATTGGAACTTTGCAATATGGTACTAAATTGACATTTTCTGATTTGATGCCTGCAGCAACTCATTCAAAAATTAGTCTGGCCCCACCCTTACATTTGGGGAGGCAGCGCATAGTGAAAATTAAATTCGCTGAAATCTAGAATTTAAAGCAAATAGCTAGCTTAATAGTGACTATGTCACTTCTGCTGATTGCCATCAGGTTCAGTAATGTCCTTTAAGAAAGGAATTTGGTAATCTTGGTTCACTAATGTCCCTTGAGGGAAAGAACCTGCCTCCTTACCTGGTCTGGTCTACATGTGACTCCAGACCTACATCAATGTGGTTGACTCTTAACTGACCTCTGGGCATTTAGGAATGGCCAATAAATGCTGCCTAGCCAGCGATGCCCTCATCCTGTGAACGAATAAAGAAATAAAATCCTACGTATAACTCCAGACACAGCGTTGTGATTGTCCTCTGGACAATTTAGTATTAGCAATGTCCACAGTTAACAATCTGGAATTAAATTACTTTGAACATGCAACGCCGGAGAATGCTATTTGCTCACCCCTTGGTGCTAGCGTTTATGTTCTGCAAGAGCTTCCTCTACTTTATTTTAAGCTGTCAACATACGCTCCCTGATTTCTCCCACATATATTGATATCATTTCCCTTTACATACATCCTTGCTGTTTACTTTAGCCAGTGATAGCAAGTTTCATATTTAACCACTTGCTAGACAATAATTTTCTCCTGAATTCCATACTGGATCCACCAGTGGTTTAAATTTATGACACGCCTATGAATGAAGCATCTTTTCTACATGAACTCTAACAAACTCGCCATAATTTTAAACATTTGCACAGGTCACCCCTCAGTCTTCTCTCTTCTAGAAAAATGATGAGTGAACTTCGCAATGTATAAAATATTGAGGGGTATTGAGGAGACAAACCACAAATCCCATTTAAAAAGGAACTAGAAAAGCAGTGCCAGAAGTTTTTAATTTAAGTGTAAATGAGGTATTCTGAAGTAGTCTCTTACTGAAAGAATGGTAATGGATAATCAGCTGGGATAGGTAATAGGTGTAGAATATATGGCACATTCAATATACTGTTAAATAGCAATAAAAATGCTGAGACTTTGGCTGCTAGAGGCATGAGCTTCAATGAGCCAAGTGACTTCCCTTATCTGGCCTGAAGCCACTAAATGTCAGCGAAAGAATTGTGCAAATTTCCTCCCTATTTCATTACTTATATCCAGCTCCTGTGCAATTTTAAAATGGATATAAAGTTTGGACTTTGTAAATGCAGGCTGCATGCCTGGTTGGGAGTCTTTAGTTAGGTTCATACATTCTATTGAGCAAGTTGCGATACATTCCCCCTCACTGGGAACCCACTTCTCTGCTGGGTCTCAACTCAGAATCAGGAACTGAAGACCCCAACATTTGTCTTGCATGGAGCTGACAGAATTTCTGTCCCCTGTTAATCATCCTGGGGCAGCAGAGATCTGGGGTTGGCAGGGCAGGGTAGTGGGGAAGATGGTTAGTTTTGCAACTCTGAAAAGCAGCATTAGGCCAGGACAGGATTAGCCCAAAAGTAGCCAAATGATGAATCCCTGTGGAGCTGTTTCTAATGTAATGAAAATATTCAGAGAGACAATTAACTCAGGATTTAACCTAGCATTATGATATAAAAGTCAAAGCAAAGGTTTTCCATGCTGTAAAGAGCTTGCCGTGGCCTACCAGGTGAGATTACAGTAGGGAGCGGAATTTGCAGTGCTGTCTCTAGCTTTTGAAGGGCCATGTTGTTGCAGTTCACTTCCTGAGCTGCTTCAGGCCAGGCCTCGATGTTGAGAGGGTGATCTCTTCACCACATCTTTGACAAATGTTATATGCTCATATAATCACAGAGGGTAAGGGAGTAATGACCAGACAAATGTGCATCCAATATATATCAATCCATCAGCCATAAGGAAAGCTGCTGGAATGATACTCAATGCAACTCCAACGTTTTGAGTTTGGAACTGTGATTATTTTGAATTTCTAACAGCAAGCATCTCCTCATTTAAGTCCCTCAGCTGGACCTCCAGGTAAGAATCTGAGATGCTGTTATGGGGGTGGGGGAGGTGTTAAGTTGGCATTATTCCATTCCTACCTTCCATTATTGGAAACATTGAGACTTCCACAACCAATGTAGATCTCAGCCATTCTGATGCCAGAGTCACTTTATCAATGTGTCCTTGTACTGTTAGCTTGGTATGTCATGCCATCCTCCCACATGCTATCCCTGATTGTTTCAGAGCAGCAAGATTCCTTACCCAGCACTTGCTGCCTTGTTCCATACAGTTCTGTGTAAATAAAATCCTATCCCATGTTTCTGCCACATCTGAAATGTTCTGTAATATCACAGCAGGAAACAGCTGGAGAATAGTGTTTCAAATGGTCTGCAACAAAGATCCAATAACTTTCTCTGAAGTATGGGAAGGAATTAACTGTGCATGTTTGTCTTGTGTTTGATGATACATCAACTGATTGCTTCACTCATAAATGATCCGTGATAATTTGATGAGAAAGTATAAATAGGCTAACATGACCACAACCTGTTTGATTAAGGGCTTCCAACAAACTCAAACAACTTACAACAAACACAGAGAAACTGGAGAAACTCAGCAAGTCTGGCAGCATCGGTGGAGAGAGAAACAGAGATAATGTTTGAGTCTGATACGATTCTTTTCAGAACTGTTAAGTAGCAATGTCTTGAATAACAGCTCTAAAAGAAGGGTCATATTGGAATCAAAGCATTAACTATGTTTCTCTTTCCAGTTGAGTTTCTCCAGCATTCTCTGTATTGTTTCAGATTGCCAACGAACACAATATTTTGCTTATATTCAAATAATTTACAAAGTCTGCAAGTCTCAAGACTAAACTCTCATCCCATTCTCTGTGTTTTGTGTGATTTGTTCTTTTGGAAGTACATTAAGGAAATTAACTTCCCAAATATGGATATAAGGTGATGCTGAAAGGGTCTTTGGTGCTGTGGAAGAAACTAGAGCTACCAGGACACAGTTTAAAAATATGAAGTCTCCCCATTTACATGGAGGTGAGGGATATTTTCCTCTCAAGGTGGTGAATCCTTGCAACTGTTTTCCAGACAGCAAAGGAGGGAGACCATTGAATATTTAAGGGAAGAGATGGATAGATTCTTGATCATCAAGGAGATTAAAGGTTATTGGGGGTTAGGCGAAAAATTGGACTTAAGGCCACAATAAGAGTAGCCATGATCTTATTTAATATGGACGGGTCTCAAGGGGTGGTATGGCTTACTGCTGCTCCTAATCAGTACCTTGTACTACTACAAGGCTGGGCTGGTTATGATCAGTGCTGTCCATTCATGCAAAAACAAGGTACAAAGTGAGGTACTGCAAAAGCCATAGAAAATGTTGGAAGTACTCACATGCCAAGCAGCACCTGTGGAGAGAAAAGTGATTCTCTTACATTTTTAAGTGCAATTTGCATGAACTTTTTCGGACAAAATCCTGCTGTGAAGCACAGTGTGATTTCTCGCCATGTCTTACCAAATGCACCTCACTAACTAACTATCTTATATGTCTGGCATATCTCAATCCTCCAATGCACACCTTCCCAGAACAGCTTGCCACTCAGATTTATGTCAAAAGACTGGTATCCCTTGTGCCGTGCCATCTTTGAGCTGCTACAATGCACACGGACAAGTGTTAGCAGTCAAGCAATGCCCATCACTGATGGTGTAATGTCACATCAGCCAAAAAGCCACATGACCCACAGTATCCCGTGCACATACAGCCCCATTCTCTCACCCTAGTCACCATTTAGCCACCAGCCCACACACTTTATCTGTCCTTACATACACCCCCTCGACACGATCCTAACCCTACCTTCGCCCTAACCCTACCCTAACCCTAACCCTAAACTTAACCATATGCCCCCCGCCAAGCCCCCCAATGCCCAGCGATCACTCAAATCTTGTCAGTGTCCAGTGGGAGAACAACAGAGTCAGGCAAGTCCAAATATGAACTTTTACTTACAGCCAGCAAAAGAGAACACAAAGGAAACAAATGCAGACTACAGTTTGCATCCTTGTTCTAAATAACTGCTGGCATCTTGAGCTTGACGTTCCACAAAGAGCTCTGCACTCAGCTCCCATCTACTGGAAGTACATATCAATCAGCTCCTGTCTGCCTTTTTCGGGCCCATTTCAGCTGTCATCTGTCATCTGAAATGAGATGTTCCTCCAGCTCAGTGTCCTCATCCTTCTACTTGGATGACTGCTCCCATTCCCCCAGGTCCTCAGAAACTATCACATCACATCTTTGCCTGCTCCAACTGTTTGGAATGCAGCGTGCAAAGCAACTTTGTATACATTGCATATGTGTGAATAAATGTTTATGAATGAAGTGAGGCTGGGGTTTGTCAACCTATGCTTCATGCATTTGTCTCTTCAATGTCCTAAGGTCCTGAAGATGCAAATCCTGTGTTTTTGACCATCAAAGTGGCACTGACACTGTTCACCCTTCTGCTCTACACTCCCCATGGAAGCCATATTGGTGATCACTGCTGACAGCCTCTTTCTCCTCCCATAGCCTAAAGTACCTCCATTGCTGTTCCTCAAATCTCCCATAACAACATTTTCCCATTTCAGTGTCCATGTTCCCACCTCCACACATTCCCCTGGTTTTCACCCCTAGCCTTGAGTCCCCCTCCTTTCCTGGCAGTGGTCTCACTACTGTTCCTACAGCCCCCCACCCCCGTACCCCCTCCTTAACACATTCTGAATGCACCCACAGAAGTGTACTTGTCCCAGACCTCTGACCAACATTGACAATCAGTACTTAGACATGACTGACTCGACTCCGATCACTGTGTTACAGCTCCCTGACTGAGAGAAGTGATTCCTCTGACTTTGCTGTTTCTGGTCTCACATGATGACCCAGTATCTACTCCCAGACTGCAGTTGGACAGATCCCCTAATGGTGACAATCTCTAGTTGTTGGATCTTGTGCAGACTCTGTCCCTACCTGACAGTACTGGGATGTCTTGACTGACAGCGGCACCACCTTGACTGGACTGAAGACTAGCCTCCACCCAATTTCCAACATGACCATTTATTTGACTACACAGCTGGACAGGTCAGGCAGCATCCGAGGAGCAGGAAAATCAATGTTTCGGGCCGGAGCCCTTCATCAGGAAGGATTCAATTTCCTATCCTGTCTCCTTTCCTGATGAAGGGCTCTGGCCCGAAACGTTGATTTTCCTGCTCCTCGGACGCTGCCTGATCTGCTGTGGCTTTCCAGCAACACATCCTCAACTCTGATCTCCAGCAGCTGCAGACCTCACTGTCTCCTACACAGCTGGACAGGCAACTGGCACATGCCATAGGCATTAAACTGATCTCCCTGTGTGCCCAAATTCCAATTCTCCCCCAACAGAGAGATGCCAACTGATGACCATCCAGTTGGTTTATTTATGCGCAAAAGCTCATTAATACAGCAATGCTGATGGACTTTGACACTGGCTGAAGTGCCAATGGACTAACTGGCAGGGCATGGTTAGCAAGGCAAGGCCAAGCATGGCTGTTGCTTGCATACAGATAGACTCAGTGTGAAGAGAGCAAGCGAGTTGTCCAGAGATGTATCCTGGTCTAATCCATGAGCCGAGTCCTGTAGTGTTTCAATATCAATTGCCAGTGCATCCTACAAATCGAATCTGTGTTTTCTGAGCACCCTGCAAATGTATCAGAGAGGCAGCATGTGGGTCAGCAAAGGTTAACATGTGACTGGTGACCATGGATTCTGGTCTGAGATGCCGTTTGGACCTAAGCAATGTGGAGGATACTTAGAGCAAGAGGTGAGCTGGATGGTCTCCTGCTAGTCCTGGGAGATCAGCTATGCCTGCCTCTTTGTCGGCTATGTTGAACAGTCCCTCTTCAATACCTACACAGGCACTGTGCCTGAACTCTTCCGCCGTTACATCAATGACTGCATCAGTGCAGTGTCCTGCACCCAGGATGAACTGGAGCAGGTCATCGACTTCGCCCATAACTTCCACCCTGCCCTCAAATTCACTTGGTCCATCTCGGACACATTTCCAACTCCGGCGACAGTCTCCTGATGGGCATTTACTACAACCCATAGACTCCCATATCTACCTGGAATATACCTCCTCCCACCCAGTATCCTGTAAGAACACCATTCTCCCAATTCCTCCGTCTTCACCGCATCTGCTCAAATGAGGAGACATTCCACTCCCAATCATCCCAGATGTCCACCTATTTCGAACAATGTGTTTTTCCTCCCTCTGCCATCCAGACAGTTCTCTGCCACACCACCTCCATTTCCCGTTCCACTCTCTATACCCCTACCCAAACACAATAAAGACAGAGACCCCCTTGTCCTCACATACACCCACCAGTCTCCGCATCCAATGCATCTTCCTTAAATGCTTCTGCCAACTCCAACTAGACTCCACCATGAAGAACATCTTCCCCTCCCTGCCCCTCTCCACCTTCCACAAGGACCATTCCCTTTGACAGTCCTTGGTTTGCAGTACTCTCCCCTCCGACTCCGCCAAACCTCCAGGTACCTTCCCTTGCAACCGGAAAAGATGCCAAACCTGCTGATAGACCACCACCCTGACCTCCATCCAGGTCCCCAAACAGTCCTGGCACGTAAGACAGAGGTTGTAAGACGTGTCTCTCTTCCAACCTAGTTTACTGCATCAGGTGCTCCAAATGTGGTCTGCTCTACACTGGAGAGACCAAACGTAAACTTAGGGAGCGGCTCACTGAGCATCTCATTTGGGCCCACCTGGACCTCCCAGTCACACTCATTTCAATTCACCTTCCCACTCCCTTTCCGACATGACCATCCTTGGCCTCCTCTATTACCACAACAAGGTAAAAACAAGGACTGCAGATGCTGGAAACCTGATTCTAGATTAGAGTGGTGCTGGAAAAGCACAGCAGTTCAGGCAGCATCCGAGGAGCAGGAAAATCGTTTCGGGCAAAAGCCCTTCATCAGGAATACAACAAACCAAACTACAAATTGGAGGAACAGCACCTCATCTTCCTCCTGGGCAGCCTCCAGCCTGGAGGACTCAAAATTGGGTTCTCCAATTTCAAATAACCTCCCTTCCCTTTTCCTGACTCTCTTCTCAGCTATTGCCCCTCCCTGTCACTGCTCCCTGCCACCTACTGGATTCATTCCTCCCATTGACCAACCAATGCTTTACCTGTCTTCACCTATCCCCACTTCACCACCTTGCCTCCGCCACTCCCTTTATCTGCAGCTCCCTCCACACCCACCCCAGTCCTGTCAAAAAAACAAAACATCACCCTCCCCACCTCCTGATGCTGCCTGGCTTGCTGTGTTCTTCCAGATTCCTGCCTGTGGATTCCAGCATCTGCAGTTTTTTTGTCTCTGATTTCTCTATGATGTCAAACTTGTTTGGACCGTTTGGTAAGATAAGAAGCTGATTATGAATGAGATGTGTTCAGCCTTTAATGAGGTATTTAACAAACCATCATCCTTTTTAGCTGATATCTTGCAGCTGCCAAGGAAGAAACTTTCCTCGTTGCTTGTCTGAAGCATAGAAGTCAGAGTGAGATGCTCCTGTTGTCTAGATAGGCCTTGCCAGACTTCTCAACTAATTCTGCCGCAAATCTTCCACCTCTCCGACTACTATAAGGTTCAGCCTCATGTTTAAGGATTGTGACACTTCATCATTGCCCTGTCATAATTCTGATAAGCTAAAAATAAGCCACATACAAAATAGCTTGAAGTGAGCAGTAACATAAATGATTTAAAACAGAGAACTGCTGACTGAAATGTGAAAATTCTAAGACAACCTAAAAATAAATTATTAAAGCAAGATACATGCCAGATTTATTTTGTTTTGGAGAGAATAAAACTTCTCAAGCAATAACATATTCTCATTGGCTACTGAATTTGAATCTCTGTGACTGCATCACCTATGAGCAAACAAACATATGAGTCAGGAATAGACCATTCAGCCTTTCAAGACTGTCCCACCATTCAATAAGGTCATGGCTAATCCAATTGTAACCTCAAATCCACATTCTGCCTAACCTCAATAACCTTTCAAACTCTTGCTTAACAGGAATCTATCTGCAGCAATTGCTGGAGAAACTCAGTAGGTCTGGCGGCATCTGTGCAGAGAAAGCAGAGTCAACATTTTGGGACAAGTGACTCCTCTTCAGGATGGAAGAATGTAAAACCTTAACTCTGCTTTCTTTCCACAGACGCAGCCACACCTATTGAGTTTCTCCAGCAGTTTCTGTTTTGTTTCAGATTTCTAGCATCCCAGTTAGTCATTTTACTGCAAGAATCTATCTACCTCTACCTTAAAAATATTCAAGGGCTCTGCTTCTATCACCTTTTCAGAGAACTATAATGTTCTAGATGGACGATCCCTGATTTTTATGCAGTGACCCTGATGTTCTAGATTCTTCCTTAAGAAGAAATATCCTCTCAACATCGACCCTGTTAAGACCCCTCAGGGTCTTATGTATTTCAATCAAACTGCCTCATACCCTTCTAAACTCTAGTGAATACAGACCAAGTCTGTGCAATCTCGTTTCATAAGCTAATCCTCTCATTCTGGTAAACCATCTCTGAACTGCCTCCAAAACATTTACATTCTTCCCTCAACAACGTCAGCAATACTGGACACAATATTCCAGATTCTGTCTCATTAGTGCCCTGCTTAAAAGGGTTAGGCTTCATACTTTTGATTCAATTCCGCTTGTGATAAATAATTATATTCCTTTAGTTTTCCTAATTACTTGTTGTACATGTAAACCAATCTTTCCTGATTTGTGCACTAGTACATCTCGATGTGTCTGAATGTCAGAGTTTTCCAATGTTATCATGTAAATAATATGTTTCTTTTTATTCTTCCTGCCAAAATGAATAGTTTCTCACATTCTATTCCATTTAGCACATCTTTGCTCAGTCATAATTACATAAGCAAGTTTTCTAAATTTACATCATCCATGAGTACAATCCTGCAATCTCCCAGTGAGCCAGGGATGATGCTCAAAACATTTTGAGAGCCTATAAAATGTCTGTTGTGTTGTATCAATGTTTCATCTCAGTAAGGATGGGGCACATTCTCTCATGGCTGTCAAATATAGAAAGGAAGAATTCTAGCCCCTCAACTCTATTTCCTACAATACATCGTGCGAATTGCAAATTTGAATATTTCCTGGCAAACAAATGCTTGGTTGCTGAGATCTTTGTATATTGGAATTGGGAAGTCATGTTGAGGTTGTACAAGATGTTGGTGAGGTTTCTTCTGGAATACCTTGTGTAGTTCTGGTTTCACTGCTATAAGAAGGATATTATTAAATTGGAGAGAGTTCGGGAAAGACTTACATTAATAGATCATAGAGTTGTACAGCACAGAAATAGACACATTCTGTCCATCTTGTCCACGCTGACCAGATATCCAAGATTGATCTATTCCCATTTGCAAACAGTTGGGCCATATCCCAGGATATTGTGAGGAATGGAGGGTTTGGGTTATAAAAATAGGCTGGATAGGCCGAGACATTTTTCACTGGAGATAGGAGGTTGAGGTGTGACCTTATAGAGGGGGGATATAGATAACGTGAAGAGCAAAGGTCTTTTCCTTAGGGTGGTAGAGTTCAAAAGTAGGGAGCATATTTTTAAAGTGAGAGGAGAAAGGTTTAAAAAGGATATGAGGGGCAACTTGCTTACACAGAGTAGTTAGTGTGTGGAATGAACTGCCAGAGGCAGTGGTGGATGCAGATACAGTTACATTTAAAATACATTTGGATAGGTACATGAATTGGAGCGGTTTGAAGGGATATGGGACAAATATAGGCAAGTGAGACTAGTTTAGTTTGGGAACATGGTAAGTGTAGACTAGTTGGACCAATGGGTTTGTTTCCAGCTCAATCGCTCTATGATATCTTTTGATACAAAATGTAACTTTATTGCTAGATCATTAAGAGCCCCTGAAACTCAGGAGTTATTTGAGAGGGCACCATTTATAGTAAACTGTCAAGATTATGTCTGTTCCAATTTTTATAAAATACTCCAAGTTCAGTGCTGAAATCCAAGAAAGCATCGAAAGATTCAATGACGGTAATTGGCAAACTTTCACAACTTCAATGCCTGAAGTTGGTGTAAATGACTAATCTGAGACCTATACAGTAGGTGAAGAGTGACTAAACATAGTAAGTAATTTCAGAGAAATGGAACATGAGCAAATCTAACTTATGTGGTTAGTCAGAAGGTCACTAGAACCTGTGATGCCAAGAGGTAAAACTCCCAAATGTTGTCCCATTTGACCGCAACGTGCATGAAAAGGAAATTTCCATGATCATGCTTGTTTGGGTTGTACAAAATTATTTACTCTTCATAATGCAAACCACAATGATAATGGTTGTATCGAGCAACACAGGAAAGATGCCGGAAATGTTGATGGGGGATTTTGTTTTTTGCTGTCACATCCGTTCTCCAATCAAAGCTCCCGGAGATGATACTTCATAGCAATGGAACGCAGATGCTATGGGCTTTTTTATTTCTTAATGGTCATCCAACCTTTTCTTCCATAAATGTTCCCAAATCAATGTACTATCATTAAACTGCTATGGCATATGTTATGATTTGGAGGTGCTGGTGCTGGACTGAGGTGTACAAAGTTAAAAATCACACAACACCAGGTTATAGTCCAACAGGTTTATTTGGAAGCACTAGCTTTTAGAGTGCTGCTCCTTCATCAGGTGGTTGTGGAGTAAACATAGCATATGTTATTCTACTTTCCAGTTTCAGCACTATTTAACATTAGCTCTTGTGGCCCTGCTATTAGTCTATTTCTTCTGTTTGGGATGGTTTGATGTGTTAATAACCTTGTTTGTGCATGAAAACTGACACATCATATTGTCAGCAATACAAAGCTCAGATTTCCAATATGTTTTGCTGTTCATTGCTGCAGATCCTAATGAAGATTTCTCTCATTATCATGCTGCTACTTGGTCAAAACTATACTATTGAAGGGTATTATCATCCCCATAGTGTCTGGTAAGTTTTAAAAGAAATACAAACATTCAGAAAATACCTGAAAGGTTCTTATGACAAGGTTTCAAATACTGCAATATCTATTGTAACAAATAAATGAAAGGCAACATTATTTTACTAGGCAACTTATACTCTATAATACATTTACCATTTAAACTGACCAAAAGTCTGTTTCCATAATCACATTTTTTCTGTCTCTTAAGTATACCTTCTCTTCTTGCACAGCAAGTCCAAAATGATGATTAATTCCATTGCCAGTGGATGTTTTATAATCTCCAAACTGACATTCATGGTTTGGGTTACCCTGGAAATTCCTCCCTCTAACCAAAGTCAAGTGAATCTTGTAGCTTTGTTTGAAGACTCATGAACTTGGTATGGACTTGATATCTCGAATAGAGCTTGAACTCCTCTTTGCATTGTGAACTCTCCCTCTCTCAGATTCTTGTGCAGTTCAGGGACACTTTTTGAGAAATCTGCCACTTGGTCTTACGATGAAGACTATCTAAGGACTCTTTCTTTCCCAAAGTCCAACTCCATGCTAATTATCTTTCTTCTGAACACCTTGATTCCATTCTACGTCAGAATAATGTAGATTAAAGTATAACCATTTACAAAATCTGACATTTCTTGCACTTTCCTAGAATTGGAGATTAATAGTCTATCCAATGCCATAATGTGGAGGTGCTGGTATTGGACTGGGGTGGACAAAGTTAAAAATCACACAGCACCACGCTATAGTCCAACAGGTTTATTTGGAAGTACTAGCTTTCAGAGCGCTGTTCCTTCAGCAGCTAACTAGTCGGGCTGGATCATTGGACACAGAATTTATAGTAAAAGATCAAAATGTCATACAACTGATGCAATGTATTGAACAAAGCTAGATTGCTGTTAAGTGTTTAATCATTTAGAATGGGTTGCAGGTTTAAATTGATTAATATGTAAATCCCAGAACTTCTTTCAAGTCACATTCCCAAGATAACTTAAGGTTTTATAAAAAAAAGACATCTCATCTCAGTCAATGCATTAAAGGTGTAAGATTAGAGTCTGTCTGTATCCCAATTTTGAATCAGAGTGGTTCCATTTCCAAAGTAGGAATTTATAAAATGTCACATGGACTGACTGCCTACAGATTGTGAGCTCTTTGAATGAAATAGAACATATCTGCAAATGCAAATTCACTCATAGACCTATACATTTGTGTGAGAGAGAGAGAGAGAGAGAGGCAAGAGAGAGGAAGAGAGTGTGTGAGTGGGAATGTGTTTGTGTGCATGTGAGAGAGTGTGTGTGTGTATCTGTGTATTGTCTGAGCTGAGA
The DNA here is from genome assembly GCF_037043375.1 of Chiloscyllium plagiosum. Classification (NCBI taxonomy): domain Eukaryota; kingdom Metazoa; phylum Chordata; class Chondrichthyes; order Orectolobiformes; family Hemiscylliidae; genus Chiloscyllium; species Chiloscyllium plagiosum. Next base: position 32,304,216 of record NW_028270159.1, on the reverse strand, counting down.
TGTTACTTTTTTAAAAAACCTTAAGTTATCTTGGGAATGTGACTTGGAAGAAGTTCTGGGAATTATATATTAATCAATTGAAATCTGCAACCTATTCTAAGTGAGCAATCTAGGTTTGTTCAATACATTTCAACAGGTGTATGCCACTTTGATGTTTTACTATAAATTCTATGTCCTATGATCCTACCCCACTAGGTACCTGACAAAGGAGCGGCACTCCAAAAGCTTGTACTTCCAAATACACCTGTTGGACTATAACCTGTTGTGTGATTTTTAACTTTATCCAATGTCAGTACATGTGCTCTCGTCATTGTTTCCAGGTGTGAATATCTTGCAATTTTTCCCAGGAAAGCTACTGGTCCACTTTAACAACCAAATTGTCAGCTTATCATCAGTGGAATTTAAGTAAGACATATGATCTGTTTCATTTATCCATCCCGCCATAAGATAAAGACAGTCTCAAAACATAGCAATCTTATAAAACCTTGCATCGACAACAATAAAAATAAACAGGAGTGAGGCAAAATTTAGACGCGGAAGGAAATACATTTATTTTTCAAAATTCAAAGCATTCTCCAACTTTTAAATAATTGCTTTAAAATGAATCTGTTACAAAATACAAATCAGTTTTACAGAACCATAAACTGTAACTCATCAAATCAAGAAGGCATAAAATTAAGTTTAAGGATTTTGTATGAAGGTGCAAAGAAGAGAGATGATAAAGAAAAACAATGTTCATCTATTAGGATGACAATTTACTCAATTTAAAGAGGATTAATGGACTTCCTAACAGTGATAATAATATCTTGGCAAAGAAATTCCTATTATTCTTCAAATCATTACCATCTTTCTAAGTCCAATCCATGCTTTGCTAAAATTCAAGTAAAGTTGAGCTTTGAGATCCTCTGAGAAGATTTCTGTAATTTGTTAGGATCAGAATCTTATACAATTTTATGAACTGCATTGAGATTTGGAAGCTCAGTACCATTCCATCAGCTTGATTAGTGCATCATCTCTAGCTTAAATAAACATCTCCCCAATATCAGATGCTGTGACATCAGTGCTTATCCTCACTAGGATCCACAGCAGCAACTTGTCAAGGCTTCTTCTGCTGCATCTCCTAGATGTGCCCACACCTTCCATCTAGAAGGACAAAGACAGCGGGTATATGAATTCAATCATCACCCGATCACACCCCATCCTGACTTTAATCAGACTGTTAGCAATCAGTATCCTATATGATCTTGAGATGAGCTTCTGATCCAGTCATCAACAAGATCATTTGCCTCCACTTCTGTGACATTGCCTGCCTCTATCCCATATAGGCTTACTTGCTGAAGCTCTTATCCATTCTTTTGTTCCCTCTCGACATGACTATCCTAAAGCACTCTCATCCTCCAACCACCAGAAACTTTAACACATCCAAAACTTTGCTGCCTGTTTCCTAACTGCATCCATTCCTGTTTACTCAATACTTCTGTGGTCCATGACATGTATCTGCCCCTCATATGACAATACACCCTTTTAAAAAAAAGCTCTCAAATTTATTTTCAAATCCTCCATGACTTTTCTCTATCTTCATCATTCCAGCCAACACTTTGACTCTTCTACACTTTTACCTCGTGACTGTTTAACTACTTTATTTGGTCCGCCATTGGAAGCTAAGCCAAAGCCTCTGGAATTCCCTCCCTAAACCTCTCCAGTTATTAATCACTTTCTCTTTATAATGCTCCTCAAAACCAACCCCTTTGCCCACATTTTTGCTCCCTCTCTATTATATCATAACATGATGCACATTTAAAATCTGTTTGGCAATGCTCCTGTAGAAAGGTTTTAGAATGTTGCTCTACATTCAAGTTGCACTTACATCATCTATTTTTTCATCATTGTTGGAATAATTTCCTGGAATTCCTTACCTTAATTTTTTGTTGGAGCACCTTGAGCATGTATGCTTCCCAAAGAAGACCCACCATCATTTTATTAGGACAATTACGGATGAGCAATAAATGCTGCTCTTGTCAAGAAGGCCCAGATCAGAAATGGATGGAACAAACATTCGCTGAAAAACTAAAAGGTTTGAAATGTAGCTTTCAATAGACTGTAAATGATGGAATTATTTTACATGTTGTGCTAATGTACAATTCCTGTAACAATTAATTGGCAATATTATAGCACTGTTATTGAAATGAGTAAAAGTGAATTAGGTTGTTTTTGTATTTTGTTTCAGTTAGTCTATATGGGGAAAGGAAGTTTACCCCTTTAAAGTTTCAGTTGTCAAAAGCTTTTTTAGTATCATTAAAAATAGCAGGCTACTCAACATGGTTTGCGTAGAATGGAACTGCGTAGAATCCTGTTCTCAGATTTATAAATCGTTGCAATACGTTGCAATAGCTGAAAATGACCTAAAGATTTCTTGTCTACTGCCATGGTTATTTTCTGTTTACATATAATAACTTTTCATTCAGCATGTTTACTACATTATTTTACATGTGGGTCTTCGATGTGACATTCTACTGAATGTTCCTGCCATCCCGCACCTCAAACCCACAGCAGCTTACAGCTCTTATGTGAAAAAGAAAGAAATGACCAAGATATAAGCACAATAACCCACGCGTCCAGGAAATGGGTCACGTAAGTTCTGAAAGAACCCTTTTTTCTTCAAAGCAAATACATTGAATGCAGTAAACAAGAGAAAAAGGAAGTCTCCTAAGATGAAGCAGCAATAATAGTATTTATATACACATAAATTAAAGGACAACAAGTTACATCGCTTGATTTGTTTACGTGAGAACAAGTTCTTTTTTTGATCTATACTAAAGTCTGGTTAACCCAAATGGCTGCAGCTTATTGGTTAGTCTTCATGAGAGGAGGAGCAAACTGGTTTTAAAAAATGCTAGAAGATAAGACTATACCTTTTCCAAAGTGATAGGAATATGTACCTTATTCTTATGTGACATAATTGATGGTAAGATTTAGAAACATCCAGGAACCCTATTAGGTCATAATCATTTTAATATCTTACAGTCATTAAATGCATGTTTTGCTTTCAATGCAGCTGTTGATGCATCCAGGCCATCAGCATTGTGGAACTGCTGCAGTATGCTTCAAAGAGTAAAATATATTGAAACAGTTTGTAAACAAGCAACTCAGCTGAGAACTGAAAGGATAATTCTTAGCTCACTTTCCATGCATGTTGTAGCAATAGGCAACATGGACCCAAGCTAACAGAAAGTCAGGCAGCAGTCTGAGTGGGTGATTCAGAACATGATAGCTCTATGTAAAAATCCACTAGATACAGGAATAAGCTAATAGCCCATTTTTCAAAGTGTCTTCACCATTAATTCTGCAGTATGCAAAAATGCATAACAATGACCTTTAAAGAGTTAAATCACATTTGTTTTGTCCTAGTTTTGTTGCAACAGCCCCAGCATTGCCAAGGTCAGATGGCTAGAAACGGTGTGATTTATAGACTTGTGCAGTGAGATAGGCCATGTGTCTCCTATGTTTAAATGTCAAAGAAAAAAGTTCTTGCGTTGAACTACTATCATTGTCTTATAATGACAGTTTAGTAAAATAATTTTATTTCATTTTAGCCAGGAGGAATAAAACCCTCACATAGATTGTAACTGAAATGTTTTTCTAGGTAAAAGCAGTGACTGCAGATGCTGGAAACCAGATTCTGAATTAGTGGTGCTGGAAAAGCACAGCAGTTCAGGCAGCATCCGAGGAGCAGTAAAATCGACGTTTCGGGCAAAAGCCCTTCATCAGGAATACAGGCAGAGTGCCTGAAGGGTGGAGAGATAAATGAGAGGAGGGTGGGGGTGGGGAGAAAGTAGCATAGAGTGGGGGAGGGGATGAAGGTGATAGGTCAGGGAAGAGAGTGAAGTGGGTAGGTGGAAAAGAAGATAGGCAGGTAGCACAAGTCATGGGGACAGTGCTGAGCTGGAAGTTTGGAACTGGGGTGAGGTGGGGGAAGGGGAAATGAGGAAACTGTTGAAGTCCACATTGATGCCCTGGGGTTGAAGTGTTCCGAGGCGGAAGATGAGGCATTCTTCCTCCAGGCGTTGCGTGGTGAGGGAGCAGTGGTGAAGGAGGCCCAGGACCTCCATGTCCTCGGCAGAGTGGGTGGGAGAGTTGAAATGTTGGGCCATAGGGCGGTGTGGTTGATTGATGTGGGTGTCCCAGAGATGTTCCCTAAAGTGCTCTGCTAGGAGGCGTCAAGTCTCCCCAATGTAGAGGAGACTGCATCGGGAGCAACGGATACAATAAATGATATGTTTTTCTCAAGACTCAGACACAAAGGTAAGGGTTAACCTAACAAAATGAAAGCTCGTCACTAAAAATTAGCAAGAATTGGTGTACCTGCAAGCCAGAATCTTAATTTTGATTCTAAAGTGACAATAAATCCACAGGAACCTGTTACAAGCTACTGGGTGAACCTTACAGAGGAAACATTAATTCAGTCTTAGTCCTATGATATTTTAATAGTTCTTCTGGTGCAGGTATGAACGTGGCAAAGCACCATTATGAGAGATAGGACAATAGATCAGCCCTACTGCATTCTGGATGAAAGTTGAATCATTTGAACTGCACTGTTAGATTGAAATGATCCAAACTGTGTACAGCCACAGATGACACTGCTCCTATTGAAAACCATTGTCTGGTGGGGTTGAACTGGTTAGAAGTTACATAGGTGCAGCACTCTCAGTTGTTTCTTAATCAAATACACACAAGTTTGTGGGGTGAATTTGTACTTGCAGAATTACAATTTATTTTGCTCAAAAACTGCATGATTTTGTAAATCCTTTTTTTAGATTAGAATCAGTCTGAACATTGGGGCACAGACAGCCTCATACAGGGCACCTCACATCTTCAATACATTATCTGGGCCAGCATGGCACCTATTGTTAAAGTTCACTTGAGAATGTAACTTTAAGAAAGTTCTGGAATTTACATATGAAAGAACTGAAACCAACATGCCCATTTTAAAAGATGAGAGACTTAACAATCAATCCAGGTCTTTTTCAATATGTAATTTCAGTTATATCACACTGTAAACTTTTGTTATAAATTCTGTGTCCTATGATCTTATACTCCACAACCACCTGATGAAGGAGCAGGGTTCCAAAAGCTAGTGCTTCCAAATAAACCTGTTGGACTATAAGCTGGTGATGTGTGATTTTTAACTTCTTAAATAAAGGCAGGAATGTCTTAACTGAATGTATGTTGTGGTTCACTAGAATAAGTGAAACGATAATGTCCTCAGCTGTTATGCATCAATGAGATTCAGACATGTATACTTCCTGTCTATCATGTCTGTCTGTCTTTATTCCTGGCCTCTTTCCAAGGTGGGTCCCATGATTTTCCATTGGATTGGTTTACATTTATAAACGAAGTCCTGTAGTGGTTGGACATTGCCACTGTAGGATGGATGACCAGGAATCTCTCTTGCTCTTGCCATGTGCCAGCCAGCATTTTGGAAGGATTTGCAGGCTGATAGACAACTGACCACAATATAAATGCACTTGTCACAACCACAAATCCCGACACAGGATTTGATCTGGAGCTGCTCGCCCAGAGATAGGGACTCTAACATTGTGCCATAAGATCTCCTCATCTATCAGGGCATTATGGTAGCTCAGTCATTTGAACTGCTACCTCACAGCACCAGGGACCTGGGTTCAATTCCACCCTCAGGCGACTGCCTGTGTGGGTTTCCTCCAGGTGCTCCGTTGCCCTCCCACAATTCATTGATGTGCAGATTAGGTGGATTGGCCATACTAAGTTGCCCATAGTGTGTAGGCTAGGTGGGTTAGCCATGGGAAATGCAGTGTTACAGGGATGGGGTCCTCTTTAGAGGGTCAGTGTGGACTTTATGGGCTGAATCTATACTGTAGGGATTCTATGATCATGTATTTTAACTAGAATGGAAGTTGCTATATTTGATTTAACCTATTCAAATCAATAATTGATTTTTGCTCTATGAAGATCTATTTCAGACATAGGAAACATTAGTTTTGATTAGAGCTATTCTATATAGCAAGGCCTACCTTTAGCCCATGGTAGTGTATACACAGACCTGTTTCAAGTAATTATCTTCCACACCCTGGCTCTTTCACAGTAACTAATTCCCTTCTGTTTAAGTTTAGTTTTGGACAGCTTTGTTAACTGATACACCCACAGCACATATTAAACCCTGGCCTTATTTTCACTGTTTGTGACAAGTCAATATTAATTAACAATTTGTTGCCCAGCTTGTAATTCTTAATGACTGGATTTTGATCATTCACTCTTGAATATACAGTAATACACAGAGTTGGCAAATGTATTGTACCAATTTAATTACTAGACGTATTTAGATTGGAGTTTCAAATGTTAAAATGTTTAAAGAAAGCATCTCTCCTTACAGTTTCTTATTTGAACATGCAGTATTTAATGTTCTATAGTTTAACATTTTAAAGCATTGTCTTGGAGAACCCTCAACTTTTCACCACAGGAGGACTATTACAATAAATATCAGAATTTTAGGCTGATAATTCTCCTGAGTTAACAGCTTCATCTTCAGTCTGCTTCAGACAGCAATTGAAGTTATCATTAATTTTTCCATTTTTAATTCTCAGATTGATAGATCCTTTGCTGACCAAGACTATTAAGGAATGCAGACCAAAAGCAGCTGTATGGAATCAGGACTCAGATCAACCTCAACAAAAGTTGTAAGGGATGAACCAGCTTACTTATACTCCTATATTTTGTTTAAGTTATGCTGTACTTTTGAAAGCAAAGATTTGCCAAATTCTATTTTGTAACAATCAACATTGGGTATCATAGAGCAGTTTAACTATTCACAACCTATTGAAGGAATTCCCAACACGAGAGCAAAAATATTCTTATCTTCTACAGCTCCATCTTCACATCCCATTTGATTAAGGAAGTTACAATTTGCAAAAACACTTAAAAGTATCCATTAAGGCTGCTGTTATTTTATTTAAAAGGACAGTTTACATCCAGGAGTGGCAGCTGCCCAGGCTGGCTTGTCAAACAGTCTTCCATCCAACAATTTTGAACGTATCTTCATTTACAAACTTATTATCAACAATAAGCAATAAATTGAGTCTTACCAAAGTGGCTACTGGACTCATATAATTGAGAATCATAAAAGTTTGCATTTAAACATCAAGTGTGCAAATTAGTTTTCTAAAAGGTTAGTCTACAAATTAAATAATAGGGATCATAAAAGTAGCGCAGTTTTGTCACAGTAACTCAGCAGGACCTATTTTCTGTCAATGATTTTACAATTTAGATCAGTGATTGATTAAATTAAGTGATTGGCCTGGATTATTAATTATATTAGATAGTTGGTCTATTGAGCACTCACTTAACTTTATTCTTAACCTCTGGTGTAGGTGATGTAGTATCCTCACCATCTTAGCTATTGTTGCGATAGTGTCCCTTTCTTGGGCGAAGAGACCTGGGTTAAAGTCTTATCCACCCCAGAGGTATTTAATAACAGGTTAATTAGAAAGCATCTACCTCACCATCTTCTGTGTAGATGGTGATTGCTTTCTGTGATATCAAGTTGATGAATCATTTGAGGTTCTGTCCAATCCATCTGGTTCCTCTGCTCCTGGCCAGATTCAATTTCCACTGCAAATGACATCTTTATTAAAGGGTAGATCAGATAGCTCAGTAGCCTGGATGGCTGGTTTGCAATCCAGAGTGATGCCAAAAGCATGGATTCAATTCCTACACTGTGTATGCTTCCACCTTCTTGTTCTGTCCCCACAAATTAGACATGGTGCCCCTCAGGTTAAATCACCACCAGTCATCTCTCTCTCTTTCTTTCTCTAATAAGACAGCAGCCCTCTGGGACTATGGCAATTTGTACTTTGTATTTATATTAGATGTGCTAATAACATTACTAATGTAACTATGGAGAGAAACTACCAACCTTACCTGGTCTGGTTTAGATGTGACTCCAGACCCAAGCAATGTGGTTGACTCTTAATGTCCTTTGAGCAATTAGGGATGGGCAGTAAAATGATGGCCTAGTTACTGATGCTTACATTCCCGTGATTGAGTAATTTTTAAAAAGACGGTTCAGATGGTTATGGGCTCTTGTGTCAGAGTGGTAGTTTCTTTGCTTCTGTGTCAAAATTCCTACCTTCTTCAGAGGTATAACATAACTCTTATGAATGGTTGATTAAAAAGATCACTATGTTTAATACACCCTCAAATGCTCCCTAACTGTATTGGTCAATTGGAATAATCCTTCAAATCTGGTTATGTCAGTCATCTCCTACATGCTTGTGGGCTTGCTTGTTGACCTCTATATTGATGAACCAGTAACTCTCCGATATAGGGCAGCTGTTATTTACTAAATTCAGCTTGACGCCAAAAATCAGTCTGGCCAAATAAGATATGACTTTCTGATGATGCCTGTATGAGTTATCCTTGACTCATGTTCTTCAGATTGTCTTCTGCCCTAAGAAAAGAAATTTTGGACTTGTATAAGCCTTCATGGTTACATTGGCATTAATTCTCATTTCCTGTGTTCAGACTGACTACTGCCACTAATATGAGAACATTGTGGTTCTTAGGCATTTCTTCCAAACATTGAAGGTTACAGATGATGGCACTTGTGCGAGGACGACTTTAGGAGTAAAACATGTTATGAAGTTGGCTAGAGTAATTATAGATTAAGAAGCAAGAAGTTAGAATTAGGTCATTTATGTAAAATTGTAAAATGGGGAAAGCATTGTGTGGTCCCAATAAAAGATGGTGTTTATTTCTGTGATAAGATTTTAAAAATGGATGTCTGAGAACAGCAGCTTTAAAGTTGGCAGGTGCCCTGAGAGCACCCAAACTGACACATATGTATCAAAAGGTAGTACAATTAGCAAGCCAAGCAGTCGTTTTTATCAAGAAACCAGGTTTTGAATTTAGCCAAGCAATTTAAACCGGGCCCTTAGATACTAAAAACCTATTAAATTTAAATCTGATGATTTTGACAACATAGGATCAATCCTATTGTAAGAAGTTGATATGTCATCAAGGGTATAAAAGAAGGGGGTAGTTGGACAAAGGTCCCAGAGATAATTGCCATCTGCCAGAGCTAAGACCCCTTAATTCTAAAGAGAGAAATTGGCTTTCACAATCATCTACATGTTAGAGAAAGGACCACCTAAATAATAACGGTACCAACAACGGGGAAAACATTCCTGACAGAAGAACAACAAAAAAGGCATTTAGTGACAGAAGAATGACAGAGGAGGCACAGAACATTCTGGAAGACACATAACCTGGCTGTAATTTGAGAGACTAAATTCTACTTTTTATTGTTTTTGGAGTGGGGTGTGTACTTATTCAAACAGCATGCCATTAAAATCTTGTGTTATTTGGGAATAGTTAAGAGTTAGAAGGGATTTGTTTGGCTTGTTAATAGTTTAGTTATTTTGTTCACTGTTAGATTTAGATAAAAAGAATTATTAACTGTTGTCTGTAAAGTCAGTGTCAGGGATTTCTTTTATTCAAGCACTAGAAGTTGCTGAAAGACAGGTGACACCTGTTCTCACAATCCTTTTAACAGATGATAGGGTGAGGCGCTCCTCTTTGGGTGTTTTGGTTTCTCAGTGGTGGGTGGGGGGGAGGGGTGGGGGGGGGTTCAACCTCCGTTTTATAAAACATGGGAAAGTTTTCTCTAGACTATATCAACAAACCCACTGCTTGATTAGTCATGATGCATTTGTGTACTATTTTGTCATCTCCAATGTTAAACAGTTTGACATGTGAGGTCTTAATATTTAATCTAGTGGAAATCCCCATCTCCATTTTATTGCATGCAAATCTGGTCTCCTTTCTATCAGAAGGATGTTTTGAAACTTGAAAGGGTTCAGAAAAGATTTACAAGGATGTTGCCAGGGTTGGAGGATTTGAGCTATCGGTAGAGGTTGAATAGGCTGGGGCTGTTTTCCCTGGAGCGTCAGTGAATGAGGGGTGACCTTATAGAGGTTTATACAATCATGAGGGACACGGATAGGATAAGTAGACAAAGTCTCTTCCCTGGGGTGGGGATGTCCAGAACTAGAAGGCATAGGTTTAGGGTGCGAGGAGAAAGATATAAAAGAGACGTAAGTGGCAACCTTTACTCGCAGAGGGTGGTACATATATGGAATGAGCTGCCAGAGGAAGTGGTGGAGGCTAGTACGATTGCAACATTTAAAAGACATTTGGTTGGGTATATGAATAGGAAGGGTTTGGAGGGATATGGGCCGGGGGCTGGCAGGTAGGACTAGATTGGGTTGGGATATCTGGTCAGCATGGACAAGTTAGACTGAAGGGTCTGTTTCCATGCTGTACATCTCTGTGACTCTATGGCTCTATCTATACATGCAATATTCATATCAAATATCAAAAAGAGGATCTAAATAAAAATACCCACATTAATATTGCCTGCTTATCCTGTAAGCAGACAAAACTCTTTCCTTGCTTTCTGCTTAATCTCTGGAATATTGTAGCTTGAAACATTTTTACCTTAATTTCTTGTTCTTACTTATTGACTCAAATTAGTTTTGGTGATAGTATCACCACAACTAGAAAGCCATTCGCTAAACAGTCCAAAAGCACTGTAGGTCAGGGCAAACACTTTGAACATGAAAACACATGCAGGACTAACATATTTTCATGTTGGTTGGCCTTTAGTCATTAATTTATCATGATGGAATGGCCTAATAGAAGAGTGATGGAAACCATTACTAACAAAGTGTAAACGTAATTTTCTTCAGCACTCATGAACACGTCAAAATTTAAACCAGAAACATACCATGGGACAATAATAATATCTTCTGAATGATTTTGAATAATGTTTCAACCCCTTTTTATGTTACAAGGTACTTACTTCTTGTGTGAGGTAAGCTTCATGCATCTAGAAACAAGTCCAGATCCCTTTTGGAGGAATAGAGCAAGCCAACATTGACTGGATAAAATGTTAGCCTGTTTTATTGTTCACTGGGAACAAAAGAGCTACTTAACATCCAACCCAATTCTTCATTTATGCAACTTTTCAGTCTCAGCCTGTTTCTTCCTTAACCCATCCATTCCAAATAATTTACAATCATAGAGTCTAATCCCTTCCTTAACATATAAATCTCAACCAATTCTCCTGTGAAATAATCTTCCTAAGATGTACAGACTCAAGTTAGGAAACTGTTTTAAACTGGGTTTTAATCTTGTGGACAATGTCTTTCTGCTTTCAAACCCTTCATTCTCTACCATGACCAAAGTTGGACACTGTAATCTAATTGAAGCCTGTCATTCAGAGATATGAATTTGACAAGATCATTGCTGATCTGATTGTGGCCTCAATTCCACTTTCCTGCCAATTTCCTACGCCCTTTGACTGCCTTGTTAATGAAGAATCCATCTTATCCAGCCATAAAACTGTTCAATGACTCCGTAACCACTGCTCTATGGGGAAGAGAAATCCCAGGCTAATGATCCTCTGAGGGAGAAAAATAATTCCTCCTCTCTGCTCTTGAATATTAACAACCCACTTGTTTTAGCTACAGAGCATTGGTCACAATCCTTATTGTAATGATGTACAAAAATACTCACATCTCCTTTATTGATGATTTGCTCAGTAGTTAAGCACCTTCTGGGGCCCCAGTATTCACATATAGTTTGGTATATTCTTCAAATTTGCAGATTGTTTCCGCAACACCTACATCTAAGTTCTGAATGCAAAAAAGTAAATAGCAAAGGTTTTAACATTGATACTTGTAGCACATTGGCTGTGAGGAAAATCTAAATCTATTAACAAGCACATTCTGCATTTGAGCATTCAGTAAATTCACAAATCCACTGCAACAGGTCACCGCTCATTGCACAAGATTTTATCTTGTAGACAAAGCACTTATGCAGTACCTTATCAAAAGCATTGTAAAGGTGCAGGTAAAGAACACCTACTAGAAGACAACTCTGACTAATCTGGTTAATTGTTCAAACCATGAAAGCAAATTTCTGAGACATAATCTTGTTTTCCGAAGCAATGTGTTGTCTGACGGCGTAAGTTCTTCTCTATTTAATTGGTCATATAGGCTATCTTTACTGATTCCTCAAACAGCTAGCATGTTGCTGAAGTCTATTAACAATGACAACCCCTGTCTACAAGACTAGGTCAGAGGGTGTGTATTTTGCAAATGACTCATTACCTGACTCCCTAAAGAATTTCCACTACCTGCAAGACACAAATCAGGTGCATGATGAAATATTTCCCAATTGTCTAACTGAGCCATCTCCAACAACACTCAAGAACCTCATACCATCCAGGACAAAGCTAGATGGGCAGCTCAGTCACCACCTTAAATATTCACTCCCTACACCACTGCACACTGCACCATCTCACCAAGAATTCTTTAACAGCCCCCCAAACCCTTACCAACTATAGAGACAAGTGCAACAAGCATAGGGGAACACTTCCATCCATGAGGATTGGATGAAAACATTGATATTAAAAAAAAAGAAGGGGACTGGAAACAGGAAACGATAGAACAATTTGTCCAACGTCTCTTGTTGGGAAAATACTAGAATCCATTATTAAAGAAATAATAGCCAGAAACTTAGAAAATTACAATACGTTCAGGGACAGTCAATATGATATTGTGAAAAAACCTGGGTTTGGCAAATTGGAATATTTGGATTCCACTCTCTGGTTTTCTTACTTCAGAGAAATGTTTTCAATGCTATTACCAATGTTTGACTAAGTCAGAATATATCTCCTTCTTAACAGTGCAGACTCACTTTAAGAAATGGAGGTTTGCTTTAGTAAGCACTAGTCTTGCACAGAACAATTGAATTATGACCATACAGCACATATTATTTGGTTTGATTTATTGTTGTCACATGTATCGAGATATAGGGAAAAGTGTTGTTTTGTATGCTCCACAGGCAGATCGTACCATACAAAGTGCACCAAGTAGTAGAACTGAGTGCAGAATACAATGTTACAACTGCAGAGAAGGTGCAGAGAAAGAGAGATCAACCTTGATATTTGAGAAGTCCATTCAAATGTCAGGTAACAGCAGAGAAGAAGCTGTTCTTGAATCTGTTCATGTGTATATTCAAACTTTTGCATCTTCTGCCCAAAAGAAGAGGGGAAAGGGAGTATAACCAGGGTGGGAAGGGTCTTGAACATGTTGGTTGCTTTCCCGAGGCAGTGGGAAGTATAGGTAAAGCAAATGGATGGGAGGCTGGTTTGTGCAATGGACTGGGCTACGTACACAACTCTCTGCAATTTCTTGCAGTCTTGAGAAGATCAATTACCAAACCACACTGTGATGCATCTGGATAGGATGCTTTCTATGGTGCATCTATAAAAATTAGTAAGAGTCTTTGTGGACATGCAGAATTTCCTTAGCTTCCTGAGGAAGTAAAGGCATTGCTATGCTTTCTTGACCATTGTGTCAACATGGGTGGACCAGGAGAGATTATTGGTGATCATCATTCTCAGGGACTTGATGCTTTCGACCATCTTTACCTCAGCTCCATTAGTGTAGACAAGGGCGTGCCCTCCACTCTACTTCCTGAAGTCTATGACCAGCTCTTTCATTTTGCTGACGTTGATGGAGAGATTGTTGTCTTTACACCATGCTGCTAAACAACTAACCTCTTTCCTATATTCTGTCTCGTTTTTGTTTCAGATCTGACCTACAGAGGTGGCGGTATCAGCAAACCTGTAAATGGAAGTTGGGGGGTGGAATTTGGTTGCACAATAGTAAGTGTATCAGGAGTACAGTAAGGTACTAAGCACACTGTACTCAAGGATATGTGCAGGATGAATTCCCCATTTTTTTTCTTATTTGTTGAAGAGATGGAGACATTGCTGGTTATTCCATTATTTATAGCCCAACCTATTTTTTTTTCATTTCTCATTCATCAGATGTGGGTGTCACTCACTGGGCAAGCATTTATTGTCCATTCTGAGTATCCATAAGAAGATAGTGGTGGTGCACTATCTTCTTAACCACTTACTGTAGGCAGACCCGCAATGCCAAGAGGGAGGGAATTCCTGGACTGTGACATTGAAGGAACAACAATATACTTTTAAGTCAGGCTGGTGAGTGGCTTGGTGTGGAACCTGAAGGGGCTGGTGTTTCCGTGTGTCTGCTGCGCTTGTCCTTCTACATGTTAATAATCATGGGTTTGGAAGATGCTATCTAAGTAGGATTGGTGAATTTCTATACTGCATCTTGTTCATGATACACACAGTTGCCAATGTGCATTGGTTGTGGAGGATGTGGATATTTGAGAATGTGGTGTCAGTCAAGCAGCCTGCTTTGTCCTGGATGGAGTCAAGCTTCTTGAGTGTTGTTGGAGCTGCATTCATCCAAGTAAAGTGGTCAGTATTTCATACACTCCTGACTTGTGCTTTATCCATGAACAAGCTTGGGAAGTCAGGGGGTGAGTTACACACCACGGTATTCCTAGCCACTGATCTGCTCTTATAGCCACTGTATTTGTATGCATAGTGCAGTTTAGTTTCTGGTCATGCAGTAAAGTATCTGAGGATTTACAAATGGTGCTGAACGTAATACGGTCATTGGCGTTCTGACCTTATGATGAAGAAATCTCACAAGTGAAAGGGCAGAAGATGATTGTGTCTAGGCCACTATCCTGTGGGACTCCTACAGAGATATCCTGGAGCTGAGATGACTGACTTCCAACAACCACAACCATCTTCCTCTTTACCAGGAATGACTTCAACTGATGGAGAGTTTGTCCCCTGATTCTCATTGACTACAGTTTTAATCAGGTTCCCCAATGTCACAATCAGTCGAATGCAGTCTTATTGTCAAGAGCAAGCACTCTCACCTCAGCTCTGGAATTCAACTCTTTTGTACATGGTTTGACCAAGATTGTAATGAGATAAGGAGCTGGGTGACTTTAGTGGAACCGAACTGGGCATCCATGAGCAGGTTATTGCTGAGCAGGTGCTGCTTGATTGCACAACTGGTGGCAGTTACTGGAATTCATTGTGAGGTGTGATTACCCTGTTGTTTTCTGAGCATTGATCAAGGTGAAAAAAGAAAACACAGTACCACGGCATGTATGCAGAGAATAATTTGCCTGGCAACAGGTAGCTGATGGATTTGTGCAATAGTGATCATTTGTGAATACCACCAGTCGTCAGATTGATGACAGCTCTCTAATTCATTGCTTGGCAGCGGAACAGCTTGTGGGCATGGACAATAAAGGGACAGAAGTTTGCTAGAAGTTATCTGGATTGTTGAAAGGGCAGTTTGTCTCTCTTTCTCTATCTCTCTGCAAGCAAAGCACCCAAATCCTCAATGCAATAACAAATTACTTTTCTAGAATGTGATGGTGGTATGCCTCTTGAACTATTGCAGTCATTGGGGTGTAGGTACACCCACAGTGCTGTTAGGGTGCAGGTTCTGGGATTTTGAACCAGTGGGACAGTAAAGGAACAAGTCTAGATTGCGTAATTTCTGTGGTATTAGTGAGTTCCTGCAGAGCATCCTGTAGAGGGTACACATTGTTGTCATTGTGTATCAGTAATGAAGGGAGTGAATGCTGAAAAAGAGGGCTGAGTTGTAAGGCAAGGGTTGCTTCATCCTTGAGTATTGTTGCAATTGCAGCCAGCCAGGCGCACTGAGATGTTCCATCCCACTCCTGACTTGTGCCTTGTAGATGATAGACAGGCTTTGGGGCTTCAAGAGTTGTGTTACTTGCATCAAAATTTTAAGCCTTTGACCTGTTCTGGTATTAACAATATTTATATGACTGATCTAATTCCATTTCTAGTTAATAGCAAGCCCCCAGGATGTTGAGAATGGGAAATGTAGCTACAGTAATTCCAATGAATATCAAGTGGAGATGGATAGTTTCTCTCTTGTTTGAGATGGTGATAAACTTTTGTGGTACAAATGATGCTTTACACTTTAGAGCCCAGGCCCGGATATTTCCCAGTCTTATTGCATATGGATATAGGTTACCTTAGTATCTGAGGAATTGCAAATGATGCTAAACATTTTGCAACCATCAGGCAACATCCTCGCTCCTGACCTTGTGATGGAGGGAAACAGCTGATGATAGTATGTCTGAGGCACTACCCTGAGGAAGTCCTGTGGAGATGTCCTGAAGCTGTATCCTGTATGTCTGTATCCCCACCATCAGGTGAGGGGAAACAACACATCACACTATGCAAGCCCACTAACAGGCCTTATCTGACATTTTAACCCTCTTCTGTTTTGGATTCTTAAGTGTGGAGAATGAAACCAGGCAAACATTCAATGTCAAAAAGCTCACAAACAGATATACAGCAGTACTACAGATAAATCAAAATGGTTTCACTTGATTTGTTGAAACTGTTGATAGTCAAAACGCTAAGAAACAACAGATGAGGTTTTCTACTTAAATGCTGCTCCCATGGGACAAAAGTACATGTCTGAATGTTTTACAGAACATAGATCTTTCCCTCGCCGCTGCCCCTTTCACCTATTGGTCTAGCTATTGCAGTCAGCAGCAAATAGCATTAGCCATTCATTCCACTAACATTTGCCCACACACTTCCTATGAGGTTGTACACTGAAAATTGCTGTGATTAGAAAGCAATTTTGCATGGCAAATTTACAATCTTTAGATGGGCCAATCAGCCATCTCTTGCTTTCTCCCCCTTCCCTCACTGCAGCCCTGTCTTTAAGTTTTTGTGTTTTCAAACATCCAGCTGCCCTGTGCTGGCAGCTAAAGCTTTAGATGAAGAAGAAAGTGAGAAGGAAGGAACAATTTATTTTGATCTGACATGGAACAAACATAAGCCCAGAAACTGGCACAAAACAAAACTCAGTGGGTAGCAGGGGTGAGATCTGCACATTGTGTGCCACTGTGACAATACGTTTCTCACAACTGCACTTATTTTTACCTTTTACCTTTTACAACTCTACTTTGTGTCCATTTGCTTTTAGCTTCATATGTTTGAATAGCCTCAGATATTCGGTTTCCAGCCATGATCATCTCACCCCCATGAATCTGTAATTGCTAATATGTTGTGCCAATATAATAGCAAATATTTGGATGATTAATTTGTTTGTATTATTGTAATACTCCACATGTGGGGAGGCGATAGCCTAGTGGCGTTATTGCTGGACTGATAACGACCTGGATTCGAATCCAGGCACTGCAGTTGGTGGAATTTGAATTCAATAAATATTTGGAATTTAATTATGACTATGAGTCCATTATTGGGAAAAGGCTGTCTAGTTCACTAATTTCCTTTTAGGGAAAGAAACTGCCATCCTTACCTAGTCTGGCTTACATGTGACTCCCACAGCAATGTGGTTAACTCTTAATTAGGTGAAAGTGAGTACTGCAGATTCTGGAGATTAGAGTCGAGATGAAGGGCTTTTGCCCGAAACATCGATCTTTCTGCTCCTCGGATGCTGCCTGACTTGCTGTTCTTTTCCAGCACTCTCTCTTAACTCTTAACTGTCCTCTGGGCAATAAATGCTGCCTGGCCAGCGATGCCCTCATCTTGTGAATGTATAAAGAATAAAAAGGATTTGGATTTAACAGCTTTTTAAGACTTATCTTTTTTGACGAATTTTGTTCTTGCTTTTGATAGGCCAAGGAGGAGATTGTCTTCAAATTGTCATGGTTTCGTGTTGAGCATGCAACTCATTCTTTTCAGTGCGAAAGAGGTAACCAGTTGCTTGAATATACTTGTGGTCTAGACCATCAAGCAAGGTTTGTTGCATGATGTCTCAGCTCCCATTGGTACGGGAGCAGAAGCTTCCTGGTCTGAAAGTTGTAGTGGAAGCTCAAACTGAGGTAGTCCAAAATATCAGCCTGGCACCATGTGAGTGCTACCACTGTTGATGGGATACTAGTGGTTGACAGGATTTTCAGGGTCTCACAGTCCATCAATTGGCCCTGAAGGGTCAGCCTGGATGAGTGGCAGTGTTGCTGTGGAGGATGAACCCTCTGCCCTCTCTCAGAATCACAACATCCATGATGCCTCTACGCCTTGTTGTTGTCTGTTGGTGAACCCAGTCCACTGCTGCACATGCCAAAGGTAATGCAGCCTGAAGATGGGCCGTCTCGCACCAATGTTAGTGGAGGTCTTCTTCAAAGACATCTGCAGTCTGAAACTTTACAGCCTTCCACCTTTCATTGGGATGTAATTATGTCTGTTCATTAGGCCAGCCAAAGCCACCCACAAGTTAGGCATAGAAAGAATGTAAAGGGCTGATTCATTCTTTCTACGGAATATTGAATGGAATATTGAACATGTTGCTAGATAAAATTAGTGGTGGTTTTCTTTCAGAATCATATCCAAAAGAACTCTGTGGTCATCTAAACAACAGAAAGATGAAGTGTTCAAATATTGACCAAGGGAGATTTGTGGCTTTAATTCAGTGAAACTGAGTCAAACAATGCACTCCTGAGTGGCCCATCCAGAAAATGGCTTGGGCAACATGGATTGGGCAACCTTCTCCTCTTCTTTTTCCTCCTCCTCCTCTTCCTCCTCAGGTTGTTCTTCAGACATAAGGACAGAAATTGCTGGGGAAACTCTGCAGGTCTGTAGAGAGAGAGAAACAGAGTTAACATTTCGAGTTTGAAACAACTTTTCTTCAGAACTGAAGGGGGTTGGAAAATAGTGCATTTTCTGCCATAGATAGAGGGGAAAGAGGTGTTAGTGGCATAGGTGATGAGGGTGCCCAAAACAAAAGACAATTGGATTAGATTCCCTACAGTGTAGAAACAGGCCCTTTGGCCCAACAAATCCACATCAACCCTCCCAGACCCATTCCCCTATATTTACCCCTGGCTAATTTCACCTAACCTGCACATCTTTGGACTGTGGGAGAAAACCAGAGTACCCAGATGAAACCCACGCAGACACAGGGAGAATGTGCAAACTCCACACAGACAGTTGCCTGAGGCAGGAACTGAACCCAGGTCCCTGGTACTGTGAGGTAGCAGTGCTAACCACTGAGCCACCATGCAGGTTAGAATGGACGAGGGGATCAGAGAAATTAAGCATGTCAGTATCTCAATAATGAGATCAAATGCAGGCCAGAGAAAAGGGCAGAGGTGGAGGGATGTTTTGGAGATGGATGGAAGTATCTATGGAGGCAGTCAGGATTCCTGTCCAAAGAGATAGGCATGGAGGCAAAGGCAATGGAAGAATAGCTCAATTTCACATCATGCACAATATTCAATGATGTGGGGACATACTGGGACAAAACTAGATCCTTTGTTGAGCGAGATTATTCAGCATCAGGGAAGAGGAGATCAGTGGTATAGTGAATATATCGCAAGCGTAGGAATTAGACTAAGAGATGGAGCTAGAGAGAAAGAAAATTGGGAGGTGGGGGGGGGGGGGGGGGGATATCTAGAGGGTCATCAGTACCTGTGAAGTGTTAGAGGTTGTGTTTCTTTTTTGAAGAGGTGACAAAGTTGTTTGATGAGGGAAAGGATGTATTTGTCATATACATGGACTTTAAGTAAGGCATTTGATAAGATTCCCATTTGTAAGCTGATGAAGAAGGGGAAGTCACATGGACTCCAAGGTGTTCTGGCTAGATGGCTAGAGAACAGGCGACAGAGAGTAGTAGTGGAAGGGTGCTTCTCAAAATGGAGAACTGTGACCAGTGGTGTTCCACAGGGATCTGTGCTTGGACCACTGTTGTTTGTGATATACATAAATGATCTGGAGGAAGGTGTAGGTTGCCTCATTAGCAAGTTTGCAGATGACACTAAAATTGGTGGAGTAGCAGATAGTGAAGGGGACTGTCAGAAAATACAGCAGAATATCAATAGATTGGAGAACTGGGCAGAGAAATGGCAGATGGAGTTCAGTCCAGACAAATGCAAGGTGATACATTTTGGAAGATCCAATTCAAAAGCGAACTATACAATAAATGCACCAACATGAACCCACCTGCTAATTTTGCTGCTCTTCTCACTTCTGAACTTCCTGTTCCTCCACATGAATTCTTACCATCTCTGGAAGTGAGATTTAAACTCCTCCAGCAGAATAATCTCTCTTAGAGCCTCATAGGCCTTATCTATTTTCAAAGCACGCACCCATAGATCAAAATAACCATGTTTAATTCTATCGAACCCAACATAAGTCTGATCTGGTTCCTTCTTTACCGTACATGTGTCAGACATGCCAAATGGTAGGTAAGCCACAGGCAGTAATAAAACCAGCACCTTAGTTGCTGATTGCTACACTTGAAGAACCTTTCACACGGGTTATAATCTATTGTGTAGGTCCCCTCCCAAGAACTAAAAGTGGGAACCAGTACTTGTTAACCATAACAATGTGTCTACCAGATTTCTGGAGGTAATTCCATTACAGAGTATCAAGGCAAAAAGTATAGTAGAGGAGTTAATAGCTTTCGTCATGATATGGGCTACCCAGAGAGATTCAGTTGGACCAAGGGTCCAAATTTTACTGTTAGGATGTTTAAGGAGGCTATGAATAGCTTAGGTATGCAGTAGTTTAAATCCAGAGCATATCATCCTGAATCCTAGGGAGCTTTAGAAAGGTGGCATCAGATTTTGAAAACCATGTTGAGAGCATACTGTCAGGATTACCTGAATGATTGGGATAAAGGTATCCCATTGATATTGTTTGCCATTAGAGATGCCCCAAATGAATCTTATCGGTTCACTCACTTTGAGTTAATATTTGGGCAAGAAGTGAGAGGTCCTTTGAAATTAATTAAAGAAAAATTGACAGGACCAAACTAGGAGATCTCACACGTAGATTATGTATTGGAGGTGAGGGAAAGATTAAATAGAGTAGGTGAGTTAGTTAAACAGCACCTAAAGAGGGCACAGCAGAGAATGAAGCAGGTTGCAGATAAAAGCTCTGAGACTTAGATGTTTTCCCGAGGGACTAATGTGTTAATACTGTTACCAATGGTAGGAGATCCCTTCAAAGCCAGGTTTAGTGGAAAATTTGAGTCAGGTGAACTATTTAGTAAAGATGTCAGATAGGGAAAAAGAAAGGTATCGAGTATGTCATATGAACATGTTGAAACCGTATCATACTAGAGAGAAAGAACTGGAGAAACAGGTGTTATTTACTGCCCCACAGACTGAGGAATCAAATCCAGATGATATGGATTTTGATGTGCCTCAAAATAAATTAAAAAATGAAGAAGTCCTTGAGGAATGGGATAGGTTAGTAAACTATCTGTCTCAGGAGCATAGAATGCAGTTGAAAGATTTGTTACTGTAGTATAAGAACTTATGTAAGAATCAGATGGGGAGGTTGTACATGAAGCAGATGTAGGGAATACTGTCCGATAAAACAACACTCCTATCGCTTTAACCCTTTCAAAGCCAGACAGGTCCAGATGGAGGTGGAGACCATGCCCGGCAAGGACCAAGCCAGAGTGAGTGGAGTTCGCCGATCGTCTTAGTTCCCAAACCTGATGGGACTCAACGATTCTGCATGGATTATGGGAAAGTCAATGTTTTTATAAAATTGGAGTCATATCTAATTCCTAGATTGGAGGACTGTATCAAGAAAGTCGGAGAAGCCAGTTACATCACCAAGTTGGATTTAATGTGTGGTTACTGGCAGGCATCTTTATCAGAGATGGTGAAAGGAATTTCTGCATTTATAACCCCAAGTGGGCTATATCAGTTTAAAGTGATGCCCTTTGGAATGAAGAACGCACCTGCCACATTCCAAAAACTCATGAACAGAGTTGTGGCTGGGTTAACAAACTGTGCAGTCTATTTGGACGATGTACTGATCTTTAATAAGTCCTGGAAAGATCGCATGGTACAATTGGCAGAGTTCTTTGAATGACTACGAGAAGCAAAACTGGTGATAAACTTAAATAAAATTGAATTCACGAAAGCAGGGGTGACATTCTTGGAACGTAACAAAGGTCATGGAAGGTTGACCCCACGGAAAACAATGACGAAGGCCATCAAGGAATTTTCACAACCAACCTTGAAGAAAGAGGTGCTTCAATTCTTAGGACTCAGCGGAATCTATTGAAGGTTTGTTCCAAATTTCAGCAGTAAAGTGGCACCGTTAACTGATTTGCTGAAGAAGAATGCAAAGTTTTGGTGGACAGAACAAGGCCAGGAGACATTCGACCATTTGAAAGCCATATTAGCCACCAAACCCATTTTAGCTACACTAAACATTTCAAAATATTTTAAAGTTGCCATCGATGCTAGTGACATGGGAGTTGGAGCTGTACTCCTACAGGAAGATGAGGATGGGCTTGAACTGCCAATTGGTTACTTTTTGAAGAAGATAAACATCCACCAAGGAAGTACTCCATAATTGTAAAGGAACTATTGAGTTTGGTACTAGTCTTCTAACATTTCAATGTGTATGTCACAAACAATATGTCAGAGACAGTTGTGTGTATGGATCACAATCCGCTTACATTCTTAAAATGCTTTAAAGAAGAATATGAGACTATTTTGTTGGAGTCTTATATTGTAGACCTTTAATTGAAAAATCATATATGTTGTGAGTCATAAGAATGTAATTGCAGATGCATTATGGTAGATTTAACTGATAGAGTTTACAAGAGATTTATATTTGTTTAATGTTTTATTATATATACAGTTATATGGGAAGAGGTTAAGGTGAACTTATATTAATGCTATCTGGATGTTAGGGTGATGTGTTAAAAAAAAGAAGAAAACAAATGAAGACATCGTTTCATTATGATGGTTCATTTTTTTCTTAAGGGGGGAGGTGTTATGAAGATGTGGTTGCACTGTAATTTTAAGAGAGTTAAAAACTAGCAGAAACTACCTGACAGCACCATGTGTTCTGAAAGATGATACAATATAACATGTGCTTCAGGTACTAGGGTAGCTGATTGCCCCAAAAATACAAAACTCCAATCCAGTTTGAATTTAGTATATTGACAATCTTAAAAGCCAATGACAATGGCTTTGGTCTGATACCCTCAAAGCCAATCAGACCAGGGAAAATGGAACAGTTGAGAGGAGAGCTGCCAAGCTACCAGCATGTAAAGTTTGCCTGAAAAATAGCTCTCTTAATGGTACTTTAATTGATCAACAACCTGTGAAGCAGAATCCCCAAGAAGAAGAAAAGACGACAGGAATACAGAGAAGACTGAAAGCTGCCTGGTTTTGAGATAAGAAGTTTTGTTTTGTAAATTATAATCGGCAGTTTTATTGGACTAGTATCATAGAAGGGAAGGTAAAAGATAGTTTCAAGAGGAGTTGTAAATAGTTTTATTTAATTATTCTCTGTTATACTTGCGGAAATAAATTGTTAATTTTTACTTTAAATAGCTCTTGGCTTATCGAATTTTCACAGATTACTGCATGGGAAAAATCGTTTCTGTGTTACGGGATTTAAATTAGCAGAGGGGTTTACCCCGTGTCATAACAGGCCACATTTAGAATACTGCATACAGTTCTGGTTGCCACCTTACCAAAAGGATTTGGATCCTTTGAAGAGGGTGCAGAGGAGATTCACCAGGATGTTGCCTGGTATGGAGGGTGCTAGCCATTAGGAGAGGTTGAGTAGATTAGGATTATTTTCATTGGAAAGAAGGAGGTTTGGGGGGGGGGGACCTGATTGAGACCCACAAAACCATGAGAGGTGTAGACAGGGTGGATAGCAAGAAACTTTTTTCCAGAGTGGAGGACTCAATTATTAGGGATCATGAGTTGAAAGTGAGAGGGGAAAAGTTTAGGGGAGATATGTGTGGAAAGTTCTTCATGCAGAGAGTGGTGGGTGCCTGAAATGAATTGCCAGTGTAGGTGGTAGGGGCAAAAATGATAGCGTCACTTAGGATGTATCTAGACAGATACATGAATGGGCAGGGAGCAAAGGGATACAGTCCCTTAGGTGGCAGGTTTAGATAGAGGATCTGGATCGGCGCAGGTTTGGAAGGGTTAAGGGCCTGTTCCTGTGTTGTAATTTTCTTTGTTCTTTGTTCACTTCCTGATGAATCCTCGCAACCAAACTCACTGCACTGGGCTTGAGTGTAGGTAGGAGACGTGATCCTGAAAGAAACTTGGTGGATAAAACCTCTTACTCCCTCCTTCTGCCTTATCTTCCTTGCTGTGTCTGCTCTATTTCCCTGCAAAGCTAGAGAGAGTCAGCACAGGTTAACTGTTGTCTCACAATGCCAGCGACTTGGATTCAATTTCAGCTTTGGGTGACTGTCTGTGTGGAGTTTGTACATTCTCCCTGTGTCTGTGTGGGTTTCTGCCGGGTGCTCCAGTTTCCTTCCATAGTCCAAAGATGTGCAAGTTAGGTGGATTGGCCATGCTAAATTGTTTATTGCGTCCAGGGATGTCTAACTTAGGTGTATTAGCCATGGGAAATGCAGGGATAGGGTAGGGAGATGGATCGAGTCAGGATGCTCTTTGGAGGGTCAGTATGGACCTGTTAGTCTGAATAGTCTGTGGGAATTCTATGAGAGATGAGGGAGATCGCGAACTGAATGCTAGAGGGCTGCGAGAAAATGATGCAATTCCAAAGCCACTGAAGTCTTCTTCACATTCAGTGCAAACTCTCTGCAGATCTCATCAACTTTTATTAACTCCTCCCAACACTGAGCACTAACTCACTCACAGCAAGGGTCAGTAAAAGCTAATAAGCAAAGAGCCTAATGTTGTTGATGATCTCTTTACATAGCATGGGAAGAGCTTGGGATCCTCAGTTGTGTGTGTGTGTGTTAAGCGAGACAATGAAATGGAATTGAGCTGACATCAGTGAGTGGTCTGGTGTCATTTCGGAATTAAATGATTGATTCACAGTCTACCAACTCGGCATATTTACAGTGCATGAGCATTGTCGCAATGATGCTACCCTCATCAAGGAGGTTCATAACACTAGCCATCCTGAAAGTGGGCTGAAGCAACGTGGATGCTATGTCTCTGCTGAACCAGCACCCATACATATTCTGTGGCCGTTGCATTCTCCACTCACTCACACTTTCCAAACAGTGCACAGAGAACAAAAAATGTTCTCTCACTTTCTTTTGCAATGGAAAGACACCAACGAACCAATGTGGGCAAGACTGACTGACTGGCAGCCAGAGAGAATGTCTACATTCCAACAAACGAACATTGCTGTCGCTCTCTACTTGTTGATGGACTGGATTTGTAATAAGCTGGTAGCAAAAGTATTGTCATGCACCTTAGAGAGATTACTGTTACCCTAGCATTGAAACCTCTAAGAAGTGACTCCAGGTAGGATTGTTACTTCAAAGTGTAAATTGCTTAGAAACTGTACAGTTGAAAGATTGCTATATATTTTGTTTTTTTTATAATCAAGAATTATATATCTCTGTTTTAAGTTGCATTCTTTGAATTAATATCATTGAGTTAATAGAATGAAAAAGTGAAATTTTGATTTACAGACTCATACTGAAATTTTGGCTATGATTCATCAATTACAAGAAATTTTACTCATTACATCACTAACATTCCGCAGTGTTACAAGAAGCAAACTCCAAAATGCCCCATTGTGCTTTTTTTATCTCAAATCTTTTGCAAAGTATTGAATTATCAGTTTGCTGCTGCTTATTTACCTTTGCCCTCATATTATGAGCACTTCATTGCAATAGCAGACAGCACCTACATTACCTGAAACCTTGAGACATGGCCTTCATTGGCAGATATATTTACTGGTAGACCAATTCTTCTTCAGATTTGGTCCCACTGCTGAATAACTCCTAATTTTTCATTTCTTCTTCAGATTATCTAACAAAACAGGTCGATATGTTGGCAGGATTTATTGATATGTTTCTGCTTGTGGTAAAATTACTCTGTGAGCCCAAGGTTGTGAATTAAATGCATAAATATTTGAATTCGCTCATTTCTTAGATGGGAAATATATAAATAAATTACTGGGATTGGAAATGTTATTATGCATTTTCAATCTGATCTGCAAATTGATCATTGCTGCTTGCAATGAAAGCTCATCTACCCTGTCAACTCAAACATAGTATTAATTCTTCATTTATCTTGCATATTGCAACAGCTGCATGTTTATCATCAGGGTGAAGTCTCCTCACACAACAAAAAACATTTAATCTGAGGGTGAGGGTATTCAACCCCATACCTTCCAGTTTTGCTTTTGCTTTTGTTTAATTCAATAAAGAATATTGAGTATTGACAAATATGAGGTGATGCATTTTGGAAGGTCAAGTACAGGTGGAAATTATACAGTGAATGGCAGAACCATAGGAGTATTGATATGCAAAGGGATCTCAGTGTGCAGATCCACAGATCACTGAAGGTGGCAGTGCAGATAGATAAGGTAGCAACAAAAGGCCTATGGCATGCTTGTAGAAGTGAGGACTGTAGATGCTGGAGATCAGAGTCGAGATGTGATGCTGAAAAACACAGCAGATCAGGCAGCATCCGAGGCGCAGGAGAATCAACGTTTTGGGCATAAGCTTTTCATCAGGATTCCTGATGAAGGGTTTATGCCCAAAACATCGATTCTCCTTCTCCTCGGATGCTGTCTGACCTGCTGTGCTTTTCCAGCACCATACTCTTGACTATGGCATGCTTGCCTTCATTAGAAGGGGGATTGAGTACAAGGATAGATGAGTTATGCTGCAGCTTTCTAGAAGTTTAGTTTGGCCACACTTGGAATACTGCATATAGTTCTGGTTACCACACTACCAGAATGATATGGATGCTTTGGACAGGTTACAGAAAAGGTTTACCAAGATGTTCCTTGATATGGAGAATTTTAGCAATGAAGAAAGTTTGGATGGGCTGGAATTTTCACTGGAATGCAAGAGGTTGCAGGGTGATATGATCGAAGTTTATAAATTGTGAATGATATGGATAGAGTGGAAAGCATAAGGCTTTTTAGTCAGGGTGGAGAGGTCAATTACTAGGGGACACAGGTTCAAGATGCAAGGGGGTGCTGGTTCAAAAGAGATGTGTGAAGCAAGTTTTTCACACAAAGGGTGGTGAGAGCTTGGAGCGTGTTGCCAAAGGAAGTGTTGGAAACAGACACAATAGCAGCATTCAGGAAATACCTAGACAAATACATGAATAGGCAGGGAATAGAGGGATACGGATCCTGTAGGTGAAGACAGTTTTAGTAAGGAAGGGCAAAATGTGTCAGTGCAAGTTTGGAGGTCGAAGGGCCTGTTCCTGTGCTGTGTTGTTCTTTGTTCTTTGTATTGTTTTTTTCCCGCAATGTGAGGGGCTTTACAAAATCCACAATTGCAAAACAGAAGTTTTGAGTTCAAAACCTTGTTAGAGGGATGTGAGTGGAAACTGACATCAACTGAAAATCATTTGTCATTTTGTGAATTTGTTTTGGAAAAATTAGCAGATGACAAAATGTGATTTTTAAAAAATCTCACCTCATAATTTAACTCTTGGAATCTAGGTATCATTCTGGTAAATCTATACCGTAGTCCCTCTGAGGTCAAGTTGTGACACGCAAAGTGGTTCACAATACTCAGGACAGCCCATAACTGTAGCATGAGTTCTAGCTCTTGTACCCAGGTTCTGTAGTTATAAATCCAACACTTGATTAATTGTTTCGATTATTCTCATGTTTGTGATATTTTAATGATCAGTGCAGCACACCCAAAATTCAGCAGGTGATAGACTCGTTATTTTATTTGTGTGACTGCACTAATATGTTTTTGCAGCATATTATCAAAATAGATTATTCCACTGGTGACAAGAAAGCCTTCCACAGGAGGAGAATGGCAAAATACAACATTCCTGTAAGGCAACAGGTCACTTGAATGATCTGAAAGCCAAAAATCTTTCAAACATTAAGAGAAAAACAGAGCTAATGTTTCATGTCATATGATACTTTCAGGATTGTCTCTTACTACCACAGATGCTGCCAGACCTATTAAGTATTTCCAGAATTTCTGCTTTTATTCCAAATCTCCAGTGTCTGTCGTATTTTGCTTTTGTGTCACCTGTATGATCTGTAGGCAACTGGAAAGATTTTAATTTGAATCATTATCTAAAACAATAAACTTTCTGTCCCTGTCATGTAGATGAGCAATGAGTTAATCTCATTTATAATTTAAACATTCCACAATTTCCGAGAGGAAATGATAGCTGAAGAAAACCCCAGCAATGAATTATATGTCAGGGATTGCAGTTTAACAATTAAAGATGAACCAGGAAAACATTCTCTTTTGTTTCTTGTCCCTTCACTCTCTCAAACTACAGGAGCTTCATTACATTACTCTGGGCAAGATTTAATCCTACCTGGAGTGAGGCCCTTCCTGAATACTGTGCATCTGTATTCACAAAGGACAGGGACATGCTGGATGGTGAATCAAGAGAGGGATATTTGATATTCTAGGATTTCTTGATGAGGTGTTGGGTGTTTCGAAAAGCTTGAAGGTAGACAAGTCCCCAGGACCTGATAGTATGTATTCTAGAAATCTGAGGGAGGTGAAAAAGGAAATTGCTGGGCCTCATATGAAATCTTTGTTTCCTTTTTAGTTACAGGCAAGGTCCCAGAGGACAAACAAAGAGCCAATGTTGTTCCTTTGTTTAAGCAGGGCAACAGAGATAATCCTGGAAATT
This sequence comes from Chiloscyllium plagiosum, assembly GCF_037043375.1. NCBI lineage: Eukaryota > Metazoa > Chordata > Chondrichthyes > Orectolobiformes > Hemiscylliidae > Chiloscyllium > Chiloscyllium plagiosum. The sequence continues at coordinate 32,275,638 of NW_028270159.1, read as the reverse complement.
ACCGGTCAGTGAGCCTTACAGCTCAGTGATAGGGAAATTATTAGAGAAGATTTTTAGGGACAGGATTTATTCACATTTGGAAAAATATTAACTTATTAGTGACAGGCATCATGGCTATGTGCAGGGGAGGTCATGTCTCACAAATTTGATTGAGTTGTTTGAGGAAGTGACAAAGGGGTCTTAAAAGACAGAGTAGCAGTGGAAGGGTGTTTTTCTGACTGGAGATCTGTGACCAGTGCAGGAACCCTTGTTATTTGTTATGCATATAAATTATTTGGAAGAGCACGTAGGTGGCCTGATTAGTAAGTTTGTGGACAACACAAAGATTGGGGGAGCTGCGGATATTGAGGAAGATTGCAAGCAGGATATAGATAGGCTGGAGACTTGGTGGAGAAATGGCAGGTCGAGTTTAAGGAGTTGTGAGAGGCAAGTTTTTAATGCAGCGGGTGATAAGTGCCTGGAATCCACTGGCAGAGAAGGTGGTAGAAGCAAATATAATAGCAACATTTAAGGGGCATCTTGACAGGTAAAAATAGACAGGGAATAGAGTGGATTTGGACCACCTGGTGGTAAAAGGATTATAGTTTAGAAAAGGGTTATTTGTAAGTGCAGGGTTGGTGGGCTGAAGAGCCTGTTCCTGTACTGTTCCGTGTTCTTGTTCTTTGTTTCAAAGTTGGAAGAATATATTGATGTTTTCACAGTGCATAAGGCCCAAGCTAATGCCAACAGGGTTTACAATATGCTTTCTGGCCTATGCCAACTGCTAAACTAGTGGAACATGCTGGGATAAACTGCCAGGTAGACTCTATTTTCCCTCCAAGAAGCTAGGGACAATAAGAGAAGATTGAATTGTTTTACATTAAGTGAAAATGATACTTAGACCCTGAGGCGATTACCATTTATTTACATGATAATGCAAATTTTAAAACATTTGCAATAAATTGACATGTTTTGAAATGGATCAGAATTTTTCAATGACATCAGTTTTCACTTGGTTTCACTCACCACAGAAAAGAACAGATTAGGAACACGAATTGAATCCAGCGTATCTGATATGCTATCTAACTCCAATACCTACTTTGGCAAATCCCTTTTCACCTGCATAAAATGAAAACCCATTATTCTAACTGTGTAAAAACAAAGTATTGTGAATTCTGGAGATCTGAAATGAAAAAGAACGTAATGTTCTAGAGAAACTCATCAGGTCTGGCAATACCTATGCAGAGACAAACAGAGTTCTGAAAAAGATACATATTGGACTTGAAAGATTAACTCTTTTTCACTCTCCATATATGCTGCCAGATCAGCTGAGTTTCTCCAACACTTTCTTTACCTCACTCAGGTTTGTGCTATTGACAAATGTGGCACTATATCTCCTGTCCCCTCATCCCAGTCATTTATATGAATTGTAGAGAGTTGACATGCTAGAACTGATCCCTGTGGGATACCACTCATTACATTTTGCCAACATGATTATACCTAACTTCTGCTTTCTGTTAACTGGCCAATCTTCCTATTTGTGTCAAGATATTAACCCTTCCTACACCATGAGATTTTATTTCTGCAATAACCTTTGATGTGACGCTTCATTAAATTCCTTCTTGAAGACCAACACAAGTTCCTCTTTATCCACAGCACATGTTACTACAAAGAGTTTCAATAGCTTGCTCAAACATGACTTCTTTATCACTAAATGTTGACTCTTCCTGATTATTTCGAACTTGTTTAAGTGCCCGGCTATAACCTCTTTAACAATCCCTTCTAACATTTTCCCTTTCACAGATATTAAGCTAACTGGCTTGTAATATCCTACTTTCCTAGTTACAATCAGCATTACCTTCAAATCAAATGGAAATTTCCTCGAATTGAGGGAGTTTTGTAAAATTAAATCACCGCATCAACAATCTCAATAGGCACTTTTTTTACGATCCCAGGATGTGGTCCATCATGGAGCGGGGAGGTGGGCATGTGGACTGACATGGTGGCTCAGTGGTTAGCACTACCGCCTAACAGCGCTAGGGACCTGGGTTCGATTCCATCCTCGGGCGACTGTCTGTGTGGGTCCTATCTGGGTCCTCTGGTTTCCTGCCACAATCCAAAGAAGTGTAGGTTAGGAGAATCAGCCATGCTAAATTGAACATCGTGTCCAAGGATGTCTAGGTTAGATCATTAGTCAGGGGAAATGTAAATTGTAGGGGAATAGATCTGGGTGAGATACTCTTCAGAGAGTTTGTGTGGACTTGTTGGGCCAAATGGCCTGTTTTGACACTGTAGGAATTCTATGAAAGACCTGGGCACTTGTCAGTCCACAGATCCACCAATTTACTCACTACCAACGTCTCTGATGATTTTCTCATTTGTTGCTCCTTCTGGCATATTATTGGCGTATACTTTATAGTGAAACACAATGAAAAACGCCTGTTCAATTCATCTGCCATCTCTTTAGTTTCCAATATTACTTCTCCAGACTCAGTTTCTTAGGAACAACTCTTTTTAGAAATATTTTCAAACATTCTTACTGTTTTTATATTCTAGCTACAGTTCTGTACGAAAGAAAACAGCCCCAGCCTATTCAATTTTCCACTGTAGCGGCAATTTTCAAGCCCTGGTAACATTCTTAGAAATCTCCTTTGTACTTTCTCTGGAAGAATTATATTCTTCCTGTAATATGGTGCCGAGAACAATGCATGAAACTCCAGTTGCAGTCCAACTAGTGTCTTACTTAGTTCCAGCAGTACATCTCTGCTTTTGTATTCAGTACCTTGCCTGATGAAGCAAAACATCCAACATGTCTTCTTTACCACTTTACTTGCCTGCATTGCCATTTTCAAGGACTTGTCAACTTGCATTTCAAGGTTTCTCACTTTTTCTACTTCCCAGTGTACTCCCATTTATTGTATATTTCCTCATTTAGTTCACCGTCCACCATTACATAATCTTGCACTTCTTCAAATTGCATTCCATTTATCACTTTCTACACACTCAAATAACTCATTGCCATTATTCTGCAGTCAACAGTCATACTCTTCATTTGGATGTAGGTTAGCTCACTGAGCTGGAAGGTTTGTTTTCAGACGCTTCGTCACCATACTAGATAGCAACATCAGTGAGCCTCCGGATGAAGCAGTGGCGGCATAGTCCGCTTTCTACTGTGTTTAGGTTTCCTTGGGTTGGTAATGTCAATTCCCATGGTGATGTCATTTTCTGTGATGCCATTTCCTGTTTTTTTTCTCAGGTGGTCGTAAATGGGATCCAAATCAATGTGTTTGTTGATAGAGCTCCAGTTGGAATGCCATGCTTCTAGGAATTCTCATTGACATTAGTTTTGCTTGTTGTCTGTATAGGATCTTGCAAGTTCATTAGCTGCTATTTTAGTGTGTTGATGGGCTTGTGGATTACCATGACGCCAAGAGGTCTGAGTAGTGGCATCATGGTGACCCACAAACCCACAAACACACTAAAACAGCAGCTAATGAACTTGAAAGACCCTATACAGACAACAAGCAAAACTAATGTCATTTACAAAATACTGTGCAAGAACTGTAACAAACACTACATTGGACAACAGACAGAAAACTAGCCACCAGCATACATGAACATCAACTAGCCACAAAAATTCATGGCCACTTTCACTAGTATCCTTACATACAGATGAGAAAGGACACTACTTCGACTGGGACAACACATCCATCCTAGAACAAGCCAAACAGAGACACACACAAGAATTCCTAGAAGCATGGCATTCCAACTGGATCTCTATCAATAAATACATTGACTTGGATTCCATTTACCATCCCCTGAGAGAAAAGAACAGGAAATGGCATCACCACAGGAAATGATATCACCAACCCAAGGAAACCTAAACACATAAATAGAAAGTGGGCCATTTGGTAAATGACATTAGTTTTGCTTGTTGTCTGTATAGGGTCTTTCAAGTTCATTAGCTGCTGTTTTAGTGTAAAACAGCCACCAGAGCTTCATCCAGAGGCTCACTGATGATGTTACCTAGTATGGTGATGAAATGTCTGAAAACAAACCTTTCGGCTCAATGAGCAAACCTACATCTAGAACCTCAACCTGACCTACAAAACTTTTCAAAACTCACTAATATTCTTCATTATCAGGTACACAGCCAACCTTTGTCTCTTCTACAGATTTCTCCAGCAAGCCTCAAGTCTAAAATCATTAATATATATCAGAACCAGCAATGGCCCCAACAGTGCGCCCTGTGGAACATCACCAGAAGCCACTTTCTATTCTCAATAACATCCGTCCTACCCTGATTTCCTGTTACTGAATCAATTTTGGAGCCAACATATCCCATTCCCTCATATCCCATGGACTCAGTTTTTCTAAAGATTCTGCCATGTGGGCCCTCATCAAATTCTTTACTGATAGCCACATAGACAACACTGCACTACTTTTGTCAATTCTTCTTGTTATTTCCTCAAAAAATCCAACTGTTAGAGAGATATGAACCTTCCTTAATGAAAGCATGCTAATTATTCCCAATTAATTTGTGTCTTTTTAAATAACAAGTAATTATATTCCTCAACATTGTTTCTAGTAATTTGCCCACTATGGATGCCAGATTGATCAGCTTTCAATTGGTTGGATTATCCCTTGCATTTCTTTTGATTAATATTTACATTTGCAGTCCTCCAATTCTCTGATATGTTGACTATATCTAATAAGGGTTGGAAGTGATCATCAAAGCCTCTGCAATTTCATCCTTCCTTTAACAGCCTAGGACACAATTCCCTGACCCTAGTCATTTACTCAACTTCAATGAGGTCAGTCTGCCCAGTAGTTCCATTCTCATCTGGTTCATTTTATCTAAAATGCATTCTCTTGTCAGCTACTTCAGAATGTCTTCAAAAGACTCAATTAATTTTATTGGATCTGACCTATGCTTTCCAAAATCGTGCAGACTTTATCTAATCAGCTGAAAATTTTCATACCCTTGATTATAGACTCCATAATAACCAAAGAACAGAAGTCAGGCTAATTGATCGGTTGTTCGCTAGTTTCTCTCTATTTTTAAATAATGTTGTTAACACGTGCTTCTATCTAAATTTTAATTCCCAAATTAGTCAATAATAATTAGAACTACTGCAATATTCTTCACCTTCCAGAAAAACTTTTGGATGGAGCCATCTGTTGCTCAGGATTTGTCATTCTTTATTTCTTTGATATTCTCCATTACTGTTATTTTACTTGCATTAATTTTAACAAGTGTCATTCCTGATTCAATACTGATTTTCTTGGCGTGTCTAACATGTTGGTCCCAAGCTGTACTGTAAATACTCAAGCAAAGTGATTACTGAATATTGCCATTTCATTATCATCATTAGTAATATCTGACATTGATGGGCCCAGCGTAGGACTTGCCAAGGCGGCATCGGCTTTCAAGGCAGTGGCAATGTCGGGGTGGCCTCTGCGTTTGGCAGAAACAACAGCATCTGCGGTCAGCTCCGGGAATGTGGTAGGCCCAAGTCGGAATTCCTGAGATTGACGGGAATGCCGGTTGCTTTGGTGGCAGCATGGCAGGCCTGGTGTGCTGCTCCTGGTGGTGCGACAGTAGTGGCCCTGAAGCAGGATCCTGGAATGGACCGTGTAGGGAAAGCGTGCCAAAGCAGAGGAGAGCAAGTGCTTTTAGCAAGTGCAGTCCCAGCATGGTTAACCACTTTAGGAAAACTGCAATGTTTAAATGTTTTGCTTCATTTCTTTATTTTTCTACTTATTACTGGAAAGGACTGTAATGCTTAACTTTAATGTCATTCTTTGTTTCTTTCTATTTTTTTTTGTACCTAGGTACGTGTGTGGCGACATTGTAAACTTTTGTATGTGAGTGCAAGTGACCATAAGGTCTAAATTTAAATCTGAAATCTGAATCAGTGGTATCTGTTTCTGACCAGTAATCTTTTCTTAATTTAATGTTAAGGAAAATTTTGGTGTCATTTTGATGTTCTTTCCACGTATATTTTCTTATTCCTTTTCATCTTTTTTATGCTTTTCCCACTCAACAGGATCAGTATTTATTTTTGAAAATTATGACTCACTAATAAAAGAAAGGTGTTAAATGAAGATCGAGGAGAAAGTGAGGTCTGCAGATGCTGGAGATCAAAGTTGAAACTTTATTGCTGGAACAGCACAGCAGGTCAGGCAGCATCCAGGGAACAGGAGATTCGACGTTTCGGGCACAGGCCCTTCTTCAGAAATCAAGATGAAGATCAACAACATCAGGGATAATGTATCCCATATCTGTTGAAATGAACTATTGAGTCATGCTCACACCATATTTTGACCAGGTAATTTAATCATTATGTTAAAGTTCTCTTTACATGGAGATCCTTTATGAATACATGCTTTTCAGGTTATCCCTTTAGTTGAGTTGTGGGTGTTGATATAATGACATCATATGAAATATCATATTTCATCAACAAGTTAGTAATAGTTTCAGGAACGACTAATCCATAACTATTGTTCCATTATTAACCTATTGAAGATTCTTGTGCAATTTTGGAAATCTACCTTTTTTTCTAGAATTCCTTTCCAGGCAATATCAGACGTACTGTCACCTCGAAAATCTAAATATTTGCTAAAATTCACAACATTATTGTTCCTTTATTCAGAAATTATTTAGGTCCACCTTTGGTGTCACTGTGTGGCATACTTTATTCTAAGGCAGAGAGATGAATAGCTGCTTTATAAACTATGGTTTACTAGGATGTTGATAGTTTCATATCACATAGCCTCATAGTTAGCGGAGGTGATAGCCTAGTGATATTATCATTGGACCTTTAGTTCAGAGACCTAGGTAATGTTCTGGGGACCACAGCAGATGGTGGTATTTGCATTTAATACAAATCTGGAATTAAAAATCCAAATGATGAACATGAATCCATTGTTGACCGTCGGAAAAGCCCTGTCGAGAAAGAAACTGCCATCCTTAGCTGGTCTGGCCTATGTGTGACTCCAGAGCCACAGCAACAGTGGATGACTCTTAACTACTCTCTGGGCAATTACAGATTGGCAATTAAGGCTATCCTCACCCATGTTGCCCGCATCCTGTGAATGAATAAATAAAGGGCTGAATCTTACAATTTTGGGTAAGTGTCACATTTGTCGAGTTTCATGGATGTTTTCTTTCCATGACACCCAGAAAGATTTCTTGCTTCATCTTACCAGGCACTCCTCCATAACTGCCTACCTTCCCTAATGATGCCCCTCTTATCTGACTTGAGCCTCACTCTAACACTCTGCATCCCCGAAACAACTCAACACTGCTGGGCTGTCCCAGAATTGACTGGTAAACCTGGCAACAATATCATCTTTAAAAGGAACTCTTGGCCCAGAGCCGATCTAGGTGGTTCCTAAGATATGCACTGGACATGGCAGCTAAGGGGAAAATTGGCAGGGACAAGAAGGACCTGATTACCGGAGCTGTGTTTAGGTGGGACATCCTCATCCACCAGGACTAGCAGAGGAGACTATCACAGCTGGAAGCAAGAATTGAAATAACTGGATAGTCACACTGATGACCAGAAGATGATCACTGGTGGACATGATCACTGAGTCTGACTGTTTGGAAAAGCATTGGAAATTTTTGTTTTATTCATTCACAGGTTGAAGGCATCACTGGTGAGGCAACTCATTTATTGCCTATCCCTAATTATCCAGGGGGCAGTTAAATGTCAACCACAACACTGTGGGTCTGAAGTCACATGTAGGCCACACCGACTAAGGATGGCAGCTTCCTTCACTAAAGGACAATCGTGAACCAGATGGGTTTTTCTGACAATTGACAATGGATTCATGGCCAACATTAGGTTCATGCCAATCTAAGCCAAGGCTGATACCCAGGTCAGTGCTGTTTCAGCTGTCTGGAGCAGTGCAAGGCATTGTGGGAAGAATGGTAATCACTTTCTTTGTTACAACAGTGTAAGTGACACCATCTTCTCAATGTGATACCTCACTCTATGCCTGCTACGGTACCCACTTCCCATCAGGGTTCATGCTCTACTACTCTCACTATTATCTGTAACATCTTCCCCACTCACTGTTACACACCTCAACTTCTGACACCACTCACCCTGAATGGCCTCAGTGCTGTTTACTCACTCACTCACTTGGGGCACCTCCCCACCTCCTCAACAGTTACAGCTGTGCCACCCACTTTCATCTCTCTAAATACTTGCTTCTCTTCATTCTAGAAGGAAGGGAGCCCAGAATAGGACAGGAGGAGTCAAGTTGGGTGGTAGACTACCCAACATTTGTCTCCTTACCTTCTGTGAGGGGAGGATCCTGGCTGTGATGGCCCCAAGTTACTGACTGACTGTGTTCAATCCCTTGGATTAGTATTGGAAGTTGCCTTTGACATCCTTTACTGGGATCCTTTACTAACCAAAAGCTTTTTCCAGTAACTTTGACTGAGAACAGCTGACAACATTACTAGCTTTCTGGCTTTAAACTGCAAACCAAGATAGCAGCATTATGAGCCTGATATCTCTGACCAAGGCTCAAGGTGCAAAATTGGCAAAGCAAGGCAAGGCAGAAATGTTCAGGTCAAACTGATTGAGCTCGAAGACAGCAAAAGAACAGTCAGTGCCCTACAATTTCCTGAGTACTGCCCTTGGGCAAAAGCAAATTCCTCTCCTGGAATAATGTGATTGAATATCAATATAAATAATTAAAACACTCTGCTATAATTTGAATAAGAAAAATAGAAGAATATAGGATTTAAGGAAAACCTACCGGTGAAACCACCTTGTTACTACCAAGTATAGTGTCAGACCATTTTACTGTGTCCAACCACAGCTCTAATAACCTTCTCTTTGAATCCGAAATCTATCCACTTTGTTCTTCAGTGCTGTAGCTGTACTTCTGTTCACTACGCTAGATGGCAGTCTGTTCCCTGCATTAACTATTTTTTTAAAGTATGATGTAATTTCATAAGTACCATTTCTTAGTTTATTCCATTTGGAGAGTTTCTATGATTAGCACAATGATTTGAACACTTCAGCATCCACTTTGCCAGTTCCCTTCATGATTTTTACATTAAATTCACTTCCCCACATTGTTTCTGTTTCTCAACTTGGAAGAGATTAGCTCCTCCCTGGTCTTCACTGTTTCCCTTGATTCACTTCAAATCTCTTTAGGTTCTCTCAGGTTGACCAGAATAATACGGAGAATTTGAAAAATGTTCATGTCATTTTGGTAGGAGTCCTTCAAGCATTTAGTGGATTTAAAAATCTTATTGATAAAGTGGTATTAATTGCCTAGGTTTGGTTTCACCAATGTTTTCTGAGGTGCAATTTATACTCAATTATTAGATGACAAGGACACCTTTCATTTTTAGGGTATTAGAAATAGTGAACAGGGAAAATTAAGCTGAGAGTCTCGGAATTTCTTGCTATACACATCCAGCAAGAATTAAATGTTAAGGCAGAAATTCATGAATGATTCATCTATTCATGAGGCAACAGAATCTTGTCATGTCCAAATGCTTACAGCCTGTAGTCTGCAATGGTATCTGCCACAATTACAGGGTTCAAGAATGTTTTTATCTGAAATCATGTCCTCAGAGCTGCTCCAGAGAAATTGTGTATGTGACATGTTTTAGTACCTGTTGTAATAAAGATTCTGTATTCACTTTCAAAATGGAGTGATATTCTTACTTGCTATACATTGTGTTTCTACCCTAATGTCCAAGATGGGAATAATTTTTCTATCTTTCCCTAGAATGCCCTACTTTTTATCCTAAAGTCTGTCAATTCCACTCAGTTCATTTTCCATCTTTGATTTACCATATATAATCATGTAAAAGTTGAATGTTTTAGATTATTTTTAAAGGTTCAATTAATAGGGTCGACTGTTACATGGGCACTAGTTTTGAGGGGGTGAAATTCCTGCTGCAGTTCGAAAATACCATATTATTAGCAGCAGTCAATTTGATTGCTCAACCAATCCTGGGTAATGAAGAAAAACACAATGACTTATGGTAAAGGTAATTACCGGATGAAAGCAAGAGAAACAAGAATAAATTACTGGTAGGAAATTTTAGTTTTACATACTTGTATGAAAATTTAACATGTCAAAGATTCATTAAAATCCTGCAAAATCACACTGTTCAACATCGTCATGGCTTGGTAACATGGCACACTTAAAATGAAACATTTATTAAATTCTGAGTTTGTAAGCGTCTTGAACTTCCCCGCCAAATCCTTCCATTTCCCTCCCACTTACTCTCGTATGTAATAAACCTCAACAACGTTAACAAATTTGTCAAAGATTTAAAGATATAATATATCTCACTTTTATTCAGATATAATGACACAAGTAAAATGATTAACTTTTTAACGATATTTACTTTTGGATGTATAGTGAACAAAGTGTGATAATACTGATAGACTTAGTCCTGGTCGGAATGAATGAATGAATCAAAAGGTGCTGTAGTAAACCAAGTGGGCTAAGTAGAGTTATGAATGAATGAATGAATAGAGACGCAATATAGTAAACAAAGAGCGCTGAGTAGAGTTACCGGTATGAATGAATGAATGTGATTTTGTTTAAGTGGATTAATGGGAATATGCAGTTTCCTTTGTAAGAGTTTTATAATGCAATACAGCAGGATCAACATTTATGTGAGATATATGGAAAATACAAGATTTTTTGGCCAAAAATAAGGGGTCGACTTTTACATGAGATCAACTTTAACATGAGTATATATGGTATTATTATTGTCACATGTACCAAAGTACAGTGAAAAGTTTTGTTTCCCTGCTATCCAGACAAATCATACCTTATATATGTACATCAGGTAATAGAACTGAATGCAGAATATAATGTTACAGGTGCAGAGAAAGATCAACTCTAATATTTGAGAGGTACTTTCAAAAGTCTGATAACAGTAGGGAAGAAGCTGTTCTTGAATCTGTTGGGACTTTTGCATCTTCTGCTCGATGGAAGAGGGTGGAAGGGAGTTTAACTGTAGTGGGAAGAGGTTTTGATTGTGATGGCTGCTTTCCTGAGGCAGTGAGAAGTGTAGAATGGAGTCAATGGAAAGAAGGCTGGTTTTCGTGATGGATTGGGCTGCGTTCACAATTCTCTGTAATTTCTTGTGATCTTGGGCAGAGCAGTTGCCACACCAAACTGTGATGGATGCATCTGGATAGGATGCTTTCTATGATGATCTATAAAAATCGGTAAGCGTCATTGTAGACATGCTGAATTTCCTTAGCTTTTTGAGGAAGTAGAGGCTCCACAATTGGACTTCTCAAAAAAAATCTTTATTTGGACACCGAATTGTTTATCATATGTCAAAGGTCCTTGCCGCACAATAAGTTTAATAAGGAATGCAAAATTAACTAGAATATTGGGGAAAAAGCGTCTTATTTAATACAGATACCATTTTTACTTCCCCCAAGTCTGGAATAATTATATTCTTACCAAGAATGATTTCAAAACATTTACAAATTGGAAGATGGTTCTAGTTGCTTTATTCTTGGAAACCTTATTTTACGGCTTTGGGATAGGACCATGTTTCCAACTCTGTGATGTTCTACGGCAACTCTGACAGGCTCTTGCACAAGATGAAGTAGAGACATTTTCCCAGGTCCACATTTGGGCTCAGACCTGAAATTAGTCCCATGTGTCATTTTAACAATTGATTTAAGCTGCCAGCATTTGCTCCATCTCCAGATTCATGAAGTAACTGAGTCTGCTTCATATGTTGGATGGTGGGCTTAGCAGGATATCATTGAATATTTAGCAAACTCAGCAAATCACTTTTCTTTTTATGCTAGGTCATTTCTCTGCAAATATCAACAATAGCTTTGGCCTATCTACTGCTGTCAAATAGCTCCTTCACTGATTACATAGTGTGCCACATCACTGCATCTGCTGTGACTTAATTCTATCCCATTTCAGGGTAACATCCTCAATATTAAATAAAGTATTCCTGGTGTACAAGGTCACAATCACCTTGGAAATTATGAATCACCCAGAAATTCTTTTAGTTCTTGTATTGTTCCATCATGTGTCACAAACTAGACAATGCTACTATATTGAACTATGCCTAGAGGAGAATTTATATATGTAGTGAGTGAGTTTTGGAAAATTCTAAGCATCAAGTTGAACAATTTTAACCCTTGTGAAAAGATGCACAAATCGTTATTGATTAATTTACTTCTGCTACCATTGTACCTTGTCATGTATTATGTTGTGCTAACTGAAACTGAAATTAAAGAGGAACATAAGCGAAGTCCAAAATATTTGGGAAATTCCAGGGTGTGGAGCTAGAATGTTTATGTCTGCAATTTTTGTGTAAGTGAGTTTCTGTTGCAGTTGTCCCATTACTTTGCCACAACTTCTTATCAACATACTTTGCACAGAAAGTGAAAGATTGTGACTATTTGGAATAGTTTATTCAGTTCAAGAAATGTAATAACAATTATAAATACCAGCAAGAGTAGGAGCCCATGTAATATGGAATAACAATGAACAAGCTGGAAAGTAAGCTAATAATATGCTGTGCAACAAGAATTACAAACCTGGAGAAATGTTTGGGATGTACAGTGAGGTGTGTGTAGGAAACAACTTAACCTACCACCTAAGTGGATGTGTATTGAAAAGGTACGTCCAGATGAAATTTGTAAGGATGAAGCAAGGCTTGTGTCACAACGTTTTGAGGAAAAAACTGGAGGACCAAGATAAAATGGTAGATTCAGCAATGACAGGGATAGCACTTTCGAAAGTTTTCTTGGCTTTGTTGGGGAAAAAAATGTAACATTCTCTCTACTTTTCTTACTGGCTATACAGGCTTCTGAGGGCCATGCATGGCTGCAACTTTTGGAACCAGCCGTCAATGCTACAATCAATGGCTGATGTGAATAGCTGTGTGTGGAATATTAGAATGGCTGCATGCACAACCCAAGAGCTTTGAGTGAACATTACTTGGGAATGTAGATCAATTGATATTAAAGCTGGATTTCAGCATGGTGATCACTTTGTCCTCCAATAGAGGCAACAAATGCAGTGAGGACACTCTGGAAGTTAAATAAATGTGTATGTGGTCTCAGTAATATATCTAGAGTTTTGCACCTGTCAGTCAGATCTGCCTTCCTAAAATCAGGCTGTCTTCAGTTAAAATCAGACTTTGATATCTTTTACTGGCTCCATGAGGAGCAGCTTTCAGACATCTTTATGATACATGTAGATTTTTTTTGTGGAATGGGGGCAATTAATTTGAAAACATTGTCATAAGTCGGCTTAACGCAGAATTCAAAACTGCAAGTCAGGCTTCTGGGGCACTTGAGTACATTAGATTGGAAATTAGGCAGCATGAATAGAATGTGTTTGCATCAGTAATCTCATTTGAAAATTATTATTCTCATTAATAATGGGTGAAATAGGGTTTGACAAAAAGATGCACTAACTTCTAAAACTGAAATGGAGGAATTGTGAAGTCTAATCGGAACATTGAATTGACTGGGCACCCAAGTAGGACTCGATGACAGTTTTGAGGTATCAGAGTTGAATATAATTTCAGAAAATCTCAAGGTAGAAAGATTATTTGGGCAAACAAAACATTGAAAATTTTATAACAGAACGCTTTTCACCATTTGGAGATGCCAGGAGCAAGGAACTTGTTTTTAATGATGTTTCTTCTGGAAAACCCTTAAAGTGTTCTCAAGTGCAGGAGGTTTATATATTTTTTCTTGTGGGAAAAGGGCATTAAATTTTTCCCTTTAGCTTGGGAAACTGAAAGTATCAGAAGAGTAATAAAAAGTGCCTTAGTGCCTCATGAAATGAGGTGGTGGATGTGACATTTACTAGAAGAATTTACTAATTCATCTGAAATATCCATAGAGTACTACACCAATCTTCAGTCACCATGGTTAATGTACACTCTGTGAAATGTATGAATGAAACAAAACTGAGAACAAAACTGTTATTGCCGTTTTAGAACAGAAGTGGGAGAATGGTGAAATCTTCAAACTGAAATGGCTAGAGAGCAGCAGACAGCTATCTGACTGTGTTACAAAAAAAGGAGCAAGCTCTAAGATTTGTAGGTCATACTGGGAAAAAAGAAACTTGGAGCTTTAATGTGCAAAGAAAAAACAGGAAAATAGTGTGTTGCAATGTATATGTATTGCTTTTTATTATTCACGTTCTCCCCGTGTCTGCCTGGGTTTCCTCCGGGTGCTCCGGTTTCCTCCCACAGTCCAAAGATGTGCAGGTCAGGTGAATTGGCCATGCTAAATTGCCCGTAGTGTTAGGTGTAGGGGTAAATGTATGGGTGGGTTGCGCTTCGGCGGGTCGGTGTGGACTTGTTGGGCCGAAGGGCCTGTTTCCATACTGTAATGTAATGTAATCTAATCTAATCTAATCTAATATTAATTAATCTGCTTCTGAATTGATTCTATAAATAGGGGAGCTATTGATCAGTGGCATGTGAGGGCTTTTGAAGTGTGATTAATTCAAATAAATTCTGCACTAGAAGTGTGAACTGGAATTCTGTTTGCAAACATTTATCTTCTAGTGTGTAAGACCCTATTGGTGTAGTATCATTGGAATAGGTGCAACAGATACTGAGAAACTGGGAGAATGGAATTGAATCCTTATGGTAAGCTTGTCTAACTTTACTTCTTCATATTCTGCTTTCCTCAGATTCAACTTCTGCTCAGTGTTACAATATTGTTTATGGGAGCTTCCTGTGCACATCTTGGTTGGCGTGTGCCCTACACTGTATGAATGACTATACTTTGAGGTAATTGAGTGGCTGTGAAGTTCTTGGAAACATTTGCAGGTGGTGAAAACTTGTGTGCCTGAGTTCTTCAAGCTCAGATTGATACAGCATGGATGAGAACAGCCACTTTTCTGGTCTAACTGAAAAAGTCTTATCGCATAAATAATAGGAAGTCATTAACATTAATGCAGCTATTTACATTACTTACCACTTCTTACCCCAAGCCTGATTAATGTCCAGGTCTTGCTGCAATGGTGAGAAGTTATTAAATATTAGTGTGAAGAGGGATTTGAGTCTTTATGTATCGATTATATTAAATGGTGCTGTAAACTTGAGGGGATGAAGGCCTACCTCCTGCTCCTCTTTCATCTGTTCTGATATTCTTAAAATTAACTGATCCAAAAGGGCACACCTTGGTGTTGGGTAATCAGCATCCATCCATGTTTTGAGTAGAAACTAGGCCTGGGTCTGGGCTGTAATACCACGAGAGTCAACATTCAAAGAAATCAATAAAACGAAGAGTTTTGGATGCTGAAGATCAGAAACAAAAAACAGAAAGTAATGGAGAAACTCAGCAGGTCTGGTGGTGTTTAGAGAGAAAAGCATAGAAAACCTAGAAATCACTCTGCTGCTGGGTAAAGATCAGGAAACCGCAATAAGATTTGATGTGTCTGATCAAGTCATGTTGGAATTCCAAATGTTTGAGAAAAGCAAAGACTACAAATAGGTAAATGAACACGAGAAGCATGTTTTCTGGTTCCATCTGAGACGTTTTTCACTGAAATCAGTGCACATGAAACTGTGTTTCAGTGTTACAATTATAACTAGTCAGCAAATTCTAATGGACAGTGAATGTGGCGCAGTAATAAACTCACAGCAGATTGCAATGTCACAGTGTAAATACACTGATCAATTGATGAACTGCTTCTTTGGCCCCAAGTCCAATGATATTTGAGGTATTCTTGAGACCAATTCACTTCTTTCATAAAAAAATGAGTGACCATGCACAATGAGCAACTGCTTGAAGCTCTGATCTATAGGAAGAGCAACAAAGTGGAACTGTGTACACAACCCTTAATAATCTAGCAAGGGAATGGGAGTATAGCTAATCATTGAAGATTCTTGTTTTATACATTGAGGCATTGTTTACTCGGCCATTTTTCTAACTGTGGAAGGTTTACGTTCTTCCTGTGACAAAACAATTTTGTCTTGTTTTAGCATGTGAGACTTTATATTCAGCAAACGGCTTTGCTATGCTTGCCCAGTTCCCATCAGTTCCAAAGCTCAAATATATTTGTATGGAATAAGAATGTGTTTTAAGGATCGTTAAGACATTTATTACAGGACATAAGCAGAACCCTTAAGCATTAGTTATAAGAACAGTTACAGGACCTAAATTGTATTACCACTCTACCCTTGTGTGTTTGTAACATACAGAACTCTGCAGAAGCAACACCTGAATTCAAACCACAGTCCCTTCGATCTTGTCGGAAATATTTGAGCAGCCTACGCAATAAAGCAGAAACAAATAGAGTACTTTAACTTTCAAAACTGATTTTTGCTGTACTCCCAACCATTCTGCTTATACCAGCTCAAAGCAGCACCTGGGACACTTTGAAACAGCCACTGCTGGGACTTCCGTGGTTAATTGAACAATGTTTTGAACTTCATGTGGGTGGTTGAAATTTTTTTGTATTATAATCCCCACACTTCTGCTCTTTGCTTGCAGGTGTTTTACAGGGCATTCAGCTGGGCAGCGATGATCTGCTGCTATTAAGTATACCTGATGATTTTATGATTTTATTCACTGAGCAATATATCAACACGGTTATTTACAGAGTCGTGCTAATAGACCTCAGCTCGTATTGGCTGATGCTATGACTTGAATGCAACATGGTAATATTTCTCATTTTCATGCGTATACATCATAAGCCCACACTAACTGGTGGTGGTTTGATGGATAAAATTAGCAGCATGGTGATCTTTCACTGTGATCTAGTAAACGTTTGTATTTTGTAATGCCTTATATTCACACTTGCAGTTTTCATTTTTACAAGCTCTCAAAATATTTTGTGCTGAAATCATATTGGGAGGTTAAGCAAATTCAATGCTTTTCCCATGTATGGCATATCTAATCTTGTGGTAGCTTGCATAATAATAAAAAAGCAATAATAATTCTGTATGTAGATTGCACTAAAGCCTGCTGTTACATGCAGTAGCTGAAACTTTATTGCTGGAACAGCACAGCAGGTCAGGCAGCATCTAGGGAACAGAAGATTCGACGTTTCGGGCACATGCATTCCTGAAGAAGGGCATGTGCCCGAAACGTCGAATCTTCTGTTCCCTAGATGCTGCCTGACCTGCTGTGCTGTTCCAGCAATAAAGTTTCAGCTTTGATCTCCAGCGTCTGCAGACCTCACTTTCTCCTCGAAGGTTACATGCAGTAGGAAAGGAAAAGGACTGTCCACATCCTTTATCATAAATGATAAGGTCTGGTGATCGGGACAGGTACAATGGTCCTTTGGAGTTACATATGTGTGACTCCAGATCCCTACCAAAAACACAGATATAATAACCTTGGAGATCACAGCCGGTTAGACAGCAACCATGGAGAGAAAGCAAGCTAACATTTTGAGTCTAGGTGATGAAGAGTCATCTAGACTCGCAACATTAGCTTGCTTTCTCTCCATGGTTGCTGCCTGATACTCTGTGATCTCTAGCAATTTTTGTTTTCCATACAGATTCCAGCAGCTACAGTGTCTTGCACCGACTCATAATAACCCCTGGTGTGTAGTGTAGCCTCTGACAGCAGGTGGCGATATTGAGGGAGAACAAGGAGAGAAAAAGCTGTTTAACCCTTTTGGAAACTTGCTGCAGGGAAAAGTGAGGTGTCATTGACAAGTTTATGAGAGTATACAAATGCCAAGAACCAGAGAAGCAAGGTTTTTTCTTGTTTGTTATGAGAACTCTAAGTATCACATTCGTGCAAAGGTTGCTGCTGTTGCTAGGCTGGAGTGAACACACATTATTGAGGCAGATAATAGGAAAACTTTCTCTGCTGCTAATAGTGTCTGAACTGAATGCTTGAAAGTGACACTTGATACACAAACATGATTGAATTTCCATGACTCTTAAATGTAAACAAAAAGCTAAAAATGCATTTTAAAAGGTTGAACTAGCTTCATGTGATTTTGCTTCTCATGGTCACTGAGTGCTTGTGAAGTGTCTATTTTTGGTAAGATAATGGTTTTTTTTGAAGAAGCAGAACCTGCAGCCCATGTTCTGAACTAATATTCACATTTTAATAGTATTGTGGTTTTTCGATTCATGTAAAAGTGTTCAGGAACCTAGTTTGCAAGCTTTGATTGTAATCATAATTGTGTCATATGGGAAACATGGTTCCTGATAGTGTCCTTTTCATGTGCAGGAGAACCAAATAGCGAAGGATGTTTATCATCAAAAACAATTTAATGATTGTTACAGTAGAGTCACAAGCAAGTTTCTAGCATGAAAGATTGAAAAAAGTATGCTATGACTTCTTTATTTGTTGCAATGCATTAAATTTCCATCAAGCAGAGAATAAGAGCATTACTATGAATCATAAAAATATCACAGTCCATCTCATAATTGACCTTTTACACTTACTGATGGTGCATACATTTTAGGAAGGTATAAATCTCCATTTCACTTTTTGAAAATGCAATGGATAAACTTTACATCAGCTCAATGATCTAGTCTCATGTATGAGATCAAAGCAGTTCTAGTCAAGCTACAACTTGCTTGCCCTGTGCAAGTCGTTATATTTCACACGTTGCAGCATCCTGTGAAGAGCATTCAGACAGCACTTGCACATTAACGAATGATCGTTAACTGCAAAAGTAAGTCGATGTGCAATGAGCAGAAACTTTACTGTTAGTGTAATATGTTTCCCATTAAAATAATGGCATAGGGAAAAAAAGTTTCACTTCCTTAAAGGAACACTGCCTTTACAAATCATTGTTAGTCATTTTAATTGATTTATTGCACACACATCAAGGATTACAGTTAATCTGAAGTCAACAAACCGATACTTCCAAGGTAAGGTCAGTATGATATCCTCTGCATTCCTCTGCAGCATGCAGGCCTGGCCTAGAAATACAAGAGAATGCCAACTCTTGCAGTCAGCCCATCAGAAATCAACTGTTAGTCCCTGCACTTCCTGGTTGCTGGCCAAACAAATTAGATTACCTGTAGTGTGGAAACAGGCCCTTCGGCAAACCCCACACAGGCAGTTGCCCAAGGCCAGAATCAAACCTGGGACCCTGGTGCTGTGAGGCAGCAGTGCTAGCCACTGAGCCACGTGGCTGCCTGAACCATAGCCAAAAAACGCCCAGCTTCAAATTCCTTTATCTACGCTGTTAAATTGAGAAATTGCCAATCTTTTTTAGCCTGCACACACATGCCCTTCTCTGATTCTTAGGTTTAAGGAGGATTAAGCACTTTCTGATGGATGACATTACTGTGAATAACTCAAGTCCTTTAACATGTGGGCATGTAAGTCAATGGGATGAAAGACACGCAGGTTTCCTGTGATTCCTGTCATAAAGGAAAGCAATTCTGTATTCCTTTAATCTGATGCAACATGGTTTGTAGACAAAATATACAAATTCTTGAGAATGTCCTTGATAAGACCATAATTTGCTGCGATCAGAAAGAGTGATAATGAAAAAAGTGTGATGGTTATTTGTAAATTTTTGCCTCAGTGAAACAACAGGGAGATTCGGATCAGCTGCGATTTCAAGCACAAAATGTGGTTGCATATTCCTGGTACTGTCATGTCAGTAAGGGGGCACTGTCAAAGAGTGAATAATTGTTGAGAAAGTTCACCGGAAACTATCGAAACATTCACATCATATATAATTCTGACTAATGTTCTAATATTACACAAACATTTCTCTCCACAGATTCTGCCACACCTGCTGAATATTTGTCACTTTCTGTTTTTAAAACTTTCTCAACTTTACTTTTTCAGTCCTGCAGCTAGGAGCTGTATTATACCAGCTGTGACACAAGAATCTAACGTAGGCAAAACTTTCCACAAATTTTACTAGAAAATGGCTGTGTTGATTTTGGCGAGTTTCATGGAGGGTTTCTCTCCCTCGCCCTGATGAGATTTCTCATGGTATTTCTCGCCTCCTGAACAACACATCATGCCTCGATGATGTCCCACTCATCATCCCTTTCACCTGAAGCACAACCTCTGCTATGCCTGGACGTAGGAACATAGGAATCAGGAGCAGGAGGAGGTAATTCAGCCTTTCAAGCCCACTCTGCCATTTAACATGATCATGGCTAATCTTGTCCTGATTTCAACTCCATTTCCTAGCTGCTCCCTATAGCCTTTAACTCCACCTTTGACTAGAAACATATCTATTTCCTTTCTTGAATCTGTTGATTGATTCTGCCTCCAATGCACTTTGGGGCAGTGAGTTCCACAGAGTCACATCCCTTTGAGAGAAGTAGATTCTCTTCATTTCAATCTTAAACCTACCTCCTCTCACTCTATATCCATGACCTATTGTTTGAGACTATCCCTCAAGGGGGAACTTCTGCTTAACATCCACCTTATGAATCTCCTTTAGCATTTTATATAATTCAAACAGATTCCCCTTCATTCTTCTGAACTTCAGCACATACAAACCCAAGCTCCTTGTACACAGTCCTTTCATCTCTGGAATCAAGCTGGTGGGCCTACTGGGACTCCCAGCACCACCCCCATTGTTAAAGCCCAGTTGTCAACCAGGTAATATGCTACCAGCCAGTAGTTGTCCTTCACCATGTACATAATGGGAGCAGATCTAAAATCAAACACTCCTCAGGGCATACCTATGACACATCGGGCACTTCATTGCGAATTGAAGTGCCCATTTGCTGCTTTTTAAGAAACAACCTCATCAGGTTGGCCATCCTTAGACTCATTCCATTTTAGAACACTAGTAGAGTGCTACTCCTTCTCTAATGTCCACTGCAACCTTTTACTTTTGCTCAATGTAATAGAAAACTTCATATAGCAAAAATGAACTATAAACAAACGAAGAGAAGCTACATTTACTTGTAGGAACAGACGGGGATTACTTGTCATTTGAGCACCAACAAGTTCACAATCAATGATTAATTACTGCACCCAACTACTAGTGGAACCAGGTGTCAGTTCGGCCTTGTCTAGTTTGTTTTGTCTGACATTGCATCTCTCTATCATGTCGTCCTGCTCAGTGTCCTCACCTTTCTTCTCAGAAGACTGCTAGCGTTCTCCTAGCTTTTCAAAACCCATTCCCATGTTGCCAACTCCAGTTGGATAGAGAATGGCATGATAGGAATATTCCGAGGCACACTCTGTCTGGAAAGTACTGCAAAGAGCCCCAGACACACCCAAATACTGGAACCACATCTTCAGGAGGCCTATCATCTTCTCCATGATGACCTTGGTTGAATAATGTGTTGCATTGTATCTATGCTTTGGTTTCAGTCAGAGGGTTTACATAACAGGCTCATTAGATCTCACACTGGTCCCTAGTGCATCCTTGGAGGGATCTAGTTCCACAAAGATTTGGTGCAGCGGTCACCTCGACAGTCACTGGGTTAAGATGGCCACCCACTCCTTTCAGGTTGCAGCTTGAGCTCCTTTGCATTGGCTTAGTTCACTGACAGTGTTTAGGGCATCCACAATGTGTACCAACGCTAAGCCTTGCCCATCTGGATGGCATCGAAGATGATAGACTCTGGACCTCCTGTACCTACTCCATATCTTGAGGCTTCTTCAGCTGTCTTCATGGGAAGGCTGTTCAATAGCCAATGGAGGTTGCTGCTGATTCTGCCCCAACACTTTTGCTCATCCTCCATTTCTCTCTGTCTTGGTTGCATCGCAACAACAATGATGATCATCTCTGCTCTAGCTGGATCCATTGATAACGGTTCCAATTGAGCTGTGCGAGGAATATAAGAAACAGAAGAGGTTCTTAGTCATGTGAGCAGTAAGCATTTGCATCACTCACAAATAATGATATAATACTCATTATACCCATGAATACTCCATCAATCAGCAAGACATGGAGGACTCTGTCCAGGAAGGTCATGAAATGTCTTGACATGGACACATCATGAAAAGACAGTCGGAGATTGTAAGTGCTGTATGATTATAGATATCTTGTCTTCCCATTCCCAAATCACCCAGTGAAAGTAACATTGTGAATGAGAACACATTGGCAAATATTTACAATTTAAGGTGGAAGAAGATTAGCTCCATGCTTTTGTGCAACCTAAAGAAATCCTGGAGAATGGTTCTGTAATTAACCTGTTCAGAGATGTCATTACACACCTCCAGGGATGAGAACCCAAGCCTCCTGGCTCAAAGATAGGGAAACTACCACTGCAGCACTACAGCCCATAGAGAGATCTTGGGTTGTCTTTTTAATAGTGACCAGCAGGTACCACTTTTAAGATCGCCTGTGATTACGATTCTTCACAGAGATGTCCATGTTCAATCTGTATTGACCAAGAACATGGTCAAGACTATTTATGTCCAGGATTTCTTTCCATCAGTTTCATATGCAGGGTATAATGACTATAGATTACCTTAATCTGTACTATTTAATGCAATTGCCCCTTGAAGGGCTTCACTTCCCTCACAAACAAAAGCCACGTGCTGAGATACTTTACATTGTATTGAGTGCCCCAACTGAGACCATAACAAAATCTAACACCATGGCCCGTTCCCGATCTCACGTCAGCATCTTTAAGCCTCATGAGATAATGAACAGAGACATATAGCATTGTACTTAGCTCAGATTTTCAAGGCGCGGGAAAGCAAATCTTAGCAGGACTTATACACTTAATGGTCAGGTCCTAGGGAGTGTTGCTGAACAACGAGACCTTGGAGTGCAGGTTCATGGCTCCTTGAAAGTGGAGTCACAGGTAGATAGGATAGTGAAGAAGGCGTTTGGTATGCTTTCCTTTATTGGTCAGAGTATTGAGTACAGGAGATGGGAGGTCATGTTGCAGCTATACAGGACATTGGTTAGGCCATTGTTCGAATATTATGTGCAATTCTGGTCTCCTTCCTATCAGAAAGATGTTGTGAAACTTGAAAGGGTTCAGAAAAAATTTACAAGGATGTTGCCAGAGTTGGAGGATTTGAGCTATAGGGAGAAGTTGGATAGGCTGGGGCTGTTTTCCCTTGAGCGTCAGAGGCTGAGGGGTGACCTTATAGAGGTTTATAAAATCCTGAGGGGCATGGATAGGATAAATAGACAAAGTCTTTTCCCTTGGGTAGGGGAGTCCAGACCCAGAGGGCATAGGTTTAGGGTGAGAGGGGAAAGATATAAAAGACACCTAAGAGGCAACTTTTCACTCAGAGGGTGGTACATGTATAGAATGAGCTGCCAGATGAAGTGGTGGAGGCTGGTACAATTGCAACATTTAAAAGGCATCTGGATGGGTATATGAATAGGAAGGGTTTGGAGGGATGTGGGCCAGGTGCTGTTAGGTGGGACTAGATTGGGTTGGGCTATCTGATCAGCATGGACAGGTTGGACAAAGGGTCTGTTTCCATGCTGTACATCTCTATGACTCTATAAGTAACCCAACCCTAATAGAGGAGAGCAAATTTTAATATTTTAAGTTTTTCACTTGGGAGCTGTAAGAGATCAAAGTGAACTCTGGTTAATTAATAAGTAACATTGTGATGAACAGGGTAACTACATCATCCCATTTAACAACTCTTTACGTTAACAGAGCCAAACTGAAGAACTATTCACAGCACATCCTATTTGTACATTAATACCCAGCAACATAATGTTTCCTAATATTAAAGTTCTGTTGGGAATTCTTAAATAAAGAGACTTACAGCATTTAAGTTGAATGGAAAAATATAAACCTAAAAATTAATAGCCAACTATCTAGAAGGAATAAGATATGCAGACATGGATGAGGTCCTAACTTGAAACTGAGACCTGTTTAAAATGATAATGGAGGACAGGTCCATTATAATATGAATAAAGTGGGAAGATGTTTAATATTACCAAGAAATGATTGTGGGAAAGAGACAGAATGGAAACCTGTTTAAAATTGCAAAAGGGACCTGACCTCCTCAACACATGTAAAATAGAAACTCTTATAACTTGTAAATAAACAATCACTGTAAACAGAGAGGAGAACTGTTTCAAAAGTTAAAGAGGGATGATTATTGTCAAAGGTACAATAGGGACGAACTGATTGGCCTTTTAAAGAATTCAATTGCTGTAAAATGCGCAGACGAGACTTGTCTAATTACATATAATGATAAAGTATAATAATAGTTTCAGGTAATTCATAAGACAATTAGGAGTCCTGAGTATCCAACTAGATCGTAGCATGTAAATGTATAAAATGAACACAGCTGGGGAGATGGAAAATAGTCTCTTCACAAGCTGTGACCCTCGTTTGTACTTATCTAGTAAACTTGACTCATTTGGACCTTCAGCCACCTTCATCTCTAGTGCCACTTGAGGACTGTATTAGAATTTATAACATTGATTGCATTTTAAGAAAGAATACTTTAATATCCCAGCATTTTTGTTTATTACATTTGTAAATACATATACATTGGACTAAAAGTGATGGATAGCTATATCAGAGTTTGATTTTGTACCCTAAGGTAGTCACCAGTTACAGCTAGATTTTATTTATGACTGTAGGGTGTTCTGCCAGCTGTCGGAAACTCAAGACTGTCAACTCTGGTAGTGGGTGATATTGTGTATTTGACCCCTGGGACTTTCCTTCAGATAACCACGCTGGGTTTCACATGAAGCAACATTATGAAGCATTAATGCAACTGTTAGGACAAAGAGTTGATTAAATTGGTAGCAAAGGGAAACAATTGATTATGATTGATATTTAACTGCAAACGAGTAGCTTAGAATGGCAAAATGTAGGTATGAGCACATCCTTGAAGCATGATGAGAAATGCAGCCAATATGTAGGAATGATGAGATATGTTTCCATTCAAGGTTTGTGTAAAGAGTTATGTACAGGAAATCCACACACACCAGCCAGGTCCTGAACTACAACAGCAACTACCCAAACACACACAAGAGAAGCCTCATTAGGACTCTGTTCAAAAGGGCTACAGCACTCTGCAGCACTCTGGACCTACAAAGGGAAGAAGAAGAACACCCCTACAGAGTATTCGCCAAGAACGACATCCTCGCAACTTCATCCGCAGATGCAGAACAGACAAACAACACGATAAGGATATGCCACACCTAACTCACTAGACACGCTACCTTATATAAAAAACCTCTCAGAACTGACAGCCAGCTTCCTCCATTCACTCAGGTTCATACAGCCATAAACTGACAGCCACCAGGACAAAATACCCGATACCCATCATGTGCAAAACTAATGTAATTTAAAGGATGCCACGCAAACATTGGATAAAACACTATATAGGGCAAACAGGCAGACAACTACCAATCCTCAATCCACGAACACCAACTAGCCACTAAACGCCAAGACCAGCTGTCCCGAGTAGCCATACACACAGATAACAGGGACCACAAATTCGACTGCGACAACACAGTGATCATAGGACAAGCTAAACAGAGGACAGCCAGAGACTTTCTAGAGGCAGGGCACTCAGCCATGGACTCCATCAACAAGCACATTGACCTCAACCCAATACACTGGCCGCTACAATGAACAACTGGAACCGGCCAATCGGAAACAGCAGCAACGGAACCAAATAAATTCCAGGAGACACAGTACAGCAGTGCTTCATAGGAGGCTCCAAAGCACTGGAGATGTCGCTTAAACGGGAGAGGAAATGTCTGCAAATCAACTTCCCAGCTCGGCGAACATACCCATAACCACAATATATTTCCATTGCTGCGGGAACTTAGCTCAGAATATAAGTTGTAAAATGTAACAATCTACCCAAGGCCGAATGGCACCTTTAAGGTGATAAGAATGGAAATGGAGTGAGGGGGCTGGAATGTAGAGCTATAGTGTTCATAATGCTTCACAGGGTTAATGAGGACATGAAAGAGACAGCTTTGACTGGTATACCTTTGTTTATTGATAAGGACATATGATGTAAATGCTAAGATAGTCGATGACAAGTGAACTGTAAATCATTTTAACTCTACGTTGTCATGCTGACAGAGTTTTGAGAAGAAACCTAAATGGACTTGCACCAAGCCTGTCTCCAAGTGTGTACTTAAATCAAGTCTGTAATATCTGTCACCACGATTCAAAAATGGCTGTCTTAAAATCACCACAACAGTTACATAGGAGTGATGCAATCTATTGCTGTAGCTGTGCTGGTTTCAAACCCTTCTGCCCAATTCATCCATGCCAATCAGGTTTCCTAAATTGAACTTCCATTTGCATGTGTTTAGTCCATATCCCTGTAAACCTTTCCTATCCACGATTCACGTCGACTTACGTTGTTGAAAGCACACCATAAGTTAAAGTTTTCGCATAGCTTTTCTCTTTACTCTCTGCTTTGTTGTGTGAAGACTTTGATGCCTTGCTGGCAGTCACTTTCTGTTACTGGGTCCCCTTCAGTATTTTTACCAAGTGACATTTGAACCTAAGTTGGTGATGGGCTATTCAGCCACAGAGAGAATCATGCTTGTTTTTAAAATGTTCTTGGGCTCTTGAAGATGCACCTGTTCTGCATCCACACTTTTCCCTGAGAAGGCAGAATTGGACATTCCCCTTCAAACACTTTAGTCCTGTGACAGTAGATTTCCCCTGATTGTATACCAATCAGTATTACACAAAACTATCAAAATGTGGTGGTGATGGAGAATGTGGAATTTGAGTCCAATGTCAGAGGCAGAGACAATCCCATTTTCAGTCAGTAACCACATTTGCATCAGAGATTACAGGCTAATATATACCAGTGGGAACTCTCTACTTTCATATTCATTCATCCAAAGGTACTTTGATTGCCAGTTTGATACATTAAAAGGCTTGGAATTCAGTTAATGTTTCAGCATAGGGCAATGAAATTAATTTCATTGTGTTTTCTGTATCTCTGTGGGATTCCTTGTATGTCACCTGGGTTACAGTTAAACGTCTTTGATTGATATAAGAATCATAACCTTAGTGTGAAGGGTTACCCATTTAAAACAGAAATGAGCTGCAATTTTGTCTCTCATATCATACTGTGTATTTGCGTAGAATGGGGACACACCTCAGCAAACCTGATGTTGGAGACACATTGCCTCCATATTAAAAATAATTGAAAAGAAATCAGGCAGTTTTTAAGATATTTAGCAAATCCTCATGTCAGGTTTATATCTGAGGGACAAGTTAATCTATCTCCAACATACATTCATAGAGTTTAGATTAGATTACTTACAGTGTGGAAACAGGCCCTTCGGCCCAACAAGTCCACACCGACCCACCGAAGCGTAACCCATCCATACCCCTACATTTACCCCTTTACCTAATACTACGGGCAATTTAGCATGGCCAATTCACCTGACTTGCACATCTTTGGACTGTGGGAGGAAACCGGAGCCCCCGGAGGAAACCCACGCAGACACGGGGAGAACGTGCAAACTCCACACAGTCAGTCGCCTGAGGCGGGAATTGAACCCGGGTCTCTGGCGCTGCGAGGCAGCAGTGCTAACCACTGTGCCACCGTGCCACCCACCCACAGTTATAGAACTGTACAGCATGGAAACAGACCCCTTGGTCCAACTGTCCATGTTGAGCAGATTTCCTAAATTAACCTAGTCCCATTTGCCAGCATTTGGCTGATATCCCCCTAAACCTTCCTATATTCATCCAGATGCCTTTTAAATGTTGTAATTGTACCAGTCTCATCATTTCCTCTGGCAGCTCAATCAATACGTGCACCACCCTCTGTGTGAAAACATTGCCCTTTAGGTACCTTTTAAATCTTTTCACTCTCATCTTAAAACTATGCCCTCTAGCTTTGGACTCCCCCACCCCAGGGAAAACACCTTGTCTATTTAGCCTATCCAAGCCCCTCATGAATTTATAAACTTCTATAAAGTCACCCCTCAGCCTCTGACACTCCAGGTCAAATAGCATGGTGGCACAGGTGGGCGGCACAGTGGCACAGTGGTTAGCACTGCTGCCTCACAGCGCCAGAGACCTGGTTTCAATTCCCGCCTCAGGCAACTGTCTGTGTGGAGTTTGCACATTCTCCCCGTGTCTGCGTGGGTTTCCTCTGGGTGCTCCAGTTTCCTCCCACAGTCCAAAGGTGTGCAGGTTAGGTGAATTAGCCATACTAAATTGCCCGTAGTGTTAGGTGTAGGGGAATGGGTCTGGGTGGGTTGCTTTTCGGAGGATCGGTGTGGACTTGTTGGGCCGAAGGGCCTGTTTCCACACTGTAAGTAATCTAATCAGCCTGTATGATAGTTCAACCCTTGTAACATCCTTGTAAATCTTTTCTGAACACATTCAAGATTCACAATATCCTTTGTATAGCAAGGAGATGAAAATTGCACACAATATTTCAAAAGTGGCCTAATCAATGTCCTGTATAGCCACAACATGACTTCAAAACATTTACCTAAATTAAACTCCATCTGCCATTCCTCGACCCATTTGCCCATCTGATCAAAGTCCTGTTGTATACTGAAGTAACCTTCTTCGCTGTCCGCTACACCTCCAATTTTGATGTCATCTGCAAACTTACTAACTATGCCTCCTATGTTCACATCCAAATCATTTATATAAATGATGAACAGCAGTGAACCCAGCACTGAGCCTTGTTGCACACTGTTGCTCACATGCCTTAAATCTGTAAAGCAACCCTCCACCACCATCCTCTGTCTTCTAGCTTTGAGCCAGTTCTGCATCCAAAAGGCTAGTTCTCCCTGTATCCCTTGTGATCTAACCTTGCTAACCAGTCTACCATGAGGAACCTTGTTGAACGCTTTACTGAATTCCATACAGATCATGACCACCACTCTGCCCTCATCAATCCTCTTTGTTCATTCTTCAAAATAATCAATCAAGTTAACATGTTATTTGTACAATTATTTAGAAGAGTACAATGATATATTGGCTTACTATGTGGTCTGCTGTAGCCTGCAAGATAAGGGAAAAATATGAAATTATTCAAATTTTCCCAATTCTACTTCTGTATTTTTATATGGATATAAAAAGATAATCTATTTGACAACGGTAATTCTGAGCTTTTTGCTAATTACAACTGCAGAAGACATCATTTAGAAATAAGTTTTTGATTATTTGAAGAGCATTGAATATAAGAAGACATAAGATCCTTATTATTCAAGCTATCCGAATGGATTAATGGATAAAACTAAATGCTCTTTCTCATTCATAATTATCTGCGTGTTCAAGTTTCCTAGTTTAGGCATGCAGCAGCTGTGATGGAATAGAAAGAATGGAACAGCCTTAATTGTTACGTGCACCTGAATGAGTACAGTGAAACGTTTGTAATGTCTACTCTCAGCACCATCTTAGGTACAAGGTACCTAGGTCCAGATACTTTAATTGTTGGTACAGAATTGAAATAGAAGAAAACAAAAGCCTAGCAAAGGATTACAGAGTTTAAAACATCCAGAATGATAATAAAAAATATCTTGAAAGTACTTAAATTATTGTCCCTTTTCATTGAATCCGAGCTCGTCAGGCCTCCATGCATTGCCTCCCGTCCTGAACTCCAGGGCTCCTTCCCCCAACCAGCCTGCACTTGCTCTGCTCCTGCTCTGGGCTCCAGACTCCAGGCTCCAGGCTCCAGCCCCTGACTCGGCTCCCAGCTCTGCCTGTGCTTACTCTGATCCCTCTCCGGGTGCCAGC
Organism: Chiloscyllium plagiosum; assembly: GCF_037043375.1. NCBI lineage: Eukaryota > Metazoa > Chordata > Chondrichthyes > Orectolobiformes > Hemiscylliidae > Chiloscyllium > Chiloscyllium plagiosum. The sequence goes on along the minus strand of NW_028270159.1, from coordinate 32,246,063 downwards.
TCCCAGCTCTGCCCGTGCTTGCTCTGTTCCCACTCCAGCCCCCGACTCGGCTCCCAGCTCTGCCCGTGCTTGCTCTGTTCCCTCTCCGGGCGCCAGCTCCCATCTCTGTCCGCACTCGCTCTGCTCCCTCTCCGGGCGCCAGCTCCCAGCTCTGTCCGCACTCGCTCTGCTCCCTCTCCGGGCGCCAGCTCCCAGCTCTGCCCATACTTGCTCTGCTCCCGCTTTGGGCTCACACATCAAGAGGATCATTATTTAACTGTTCTTCACATCAGAATCAAATAATCTAAATGCAGTTTGTTTGTGTATTTTTATGAGTGTTTTTTTTAAACAACTGAGAACATAAAAAGATTGCAACAATTTAATGCCATTTCGTTCGGATGGGGTGTGAGCTATGGATAATACAATACCTCAGTTTAAATACTCCAGTTCCTGCCTGCTGTGTGTATGGGTTTCTTGAAGTCTGAAATGGTCCACTATGGAGGAGAATAGTCACCTTTCTGATCTAACTAAAATAGTCTTGTGATTAAACAGAGTGAGATTTGTTTCATTATTATTTATAGATTTCATAAATATGATCCATATTACCACAGAGGATGCTCAGAGCACACTCGCCTCAGTGAGTTCCTTCCTTTCTCTAAGCAAGTTTCCTTGAAAACATCACTGTGTGCATGGTGCTCACTGCATTTCATCAAATTTCACAGGGAAGCATAGAAAATATGAATAGGCCATTTTACCTTTTAAGCCTGTTTCAACCATTCGTTATGATCATGGCTGATCATCCAACTCGATAGCCTGTTCCCACTTTTCCCTCCTATCCTTCAAACCCAAGTGTTACATCCAACTCCTTGAAGTCATACAGCGTTTTGCCTTCACCACTTTCTGTGATGATGCATTCCATAGGCTTACCACTTCCTTGGTGAAGATATTTCTCCTCACATGAGTCATAAATGGCTTATTCCACATCCTGTGTTCCTGATTCTGGACTCCCCCTGCCAACAGGAACATCCGTCCTGTTAACATTTTATAGGTTTTATGAGATTCTTCCCGTATTCTTTTTTAACTCCAGCAGATATAACCTTAACCGTTTAACCTCTTCTCATACATCCATCCCACCATCTAAGGAATTAGTCTGGTAAACCTTTACTGTGCTTCCTCTGTAGCAAAAAATATCCTTTCTCAGATTACAAGACCAAAACTGCAAACAATACTCCAGGCCTGGTCTCAGAAAGGCCCTGTATCATGGTAGCAAGACACCCTGCTCCTACACAAATCCTCTTACCATGTAGGCCAACACAACATTTGTCTTCTTTAACACCTGCTGCATCTGCATGCTTACCTTCAGAGACTGGTGTTTGAGGACACCCACATCTTGTTGCAAGTTCTCCATTCCAAATCTATCACCATTCAGATAATAATCTCCCTTCCTATTTTTGCCACCAAAGTGGACAGTCCCATATGTACCCACATTTTGCTGCATCTGCCATGTATTTTCCACTCACTCAGCTTGTCCAATTCTTACTGATGCCTTTCTGCTGCATCCCCACAGCACACCCTCCAACCCAGATTTATGTTGTCTGCAAACATGGAGATGTTACATTTAGTTCCCTCATCTAAATCATTCATATATATTGTAAATAGCTGGGTTCAAGCACTCATCCCTGAAGTACCCTACTTGTCACTGCCTGCCACTCAGAAAAGACCTGTTTATTCCTACTCTTTGTTTTCTGTGTGACATCAGTTTTCTATCTATGTCAGTACACTACCTCCAATCTCATGTGCTTTAATTTTACATTCTAACCTCTTATTTGTGACCTTATCAAAAGCCTTCTGAAGCTGCAAATAAACCACATCCATTGGCTTCCCCTCATCAACTATACTCAAAGAATTCCAGTAGATTTGGCAAGCTTGATTTTGCTTTTGTAAACCCACGCTGACTCTGTCTGATCCTCCCATTGTTTTCCAAAAGCTCTGCTATTAAATCTTTTATAATGTACTCTAGCATTTTCCTATCACTGGCATCAGGCCTACTGGTCTATAATTCACAACATTCTCTCTACCTCCCTTTTTAAATCAAGGGGTTACTTCAGCTACCCTCCAAAGTGTAGGGGCTGTTTCAGAGTCTATAGAAAATTGGAAGTTGGCCACCAATTCATCCATTATTTCCAGGGCCATTTCCTTAAATACTCAGCCCCCGGGAATTTATTAGCCTTCAATCACAAAATCCTCATCACTGTTTCCCTATTAATACTGATTTCCTTCAGTTCCTCCATCTCGCCATGTTCCACAGTAAGCCTGGTATGTTACTTATGCCCCCCCCCACTTTGTGAACATACTTAGTTGGTTCACCATTTCTTTGTTTTCCATTATAGATCCCCCTGTTTCTGACTGTAAGAGATTGACTTTCATCTTTATTAACTTTTTTTCTCTTTGCATGGTTTTACAGACTTTTACAGTCATTTTTCCATGTTCCCCACAACGTTTCTCTCATACTCTACTTTCCCTCTTTTAGTCTATCCCCTTGTTTTCCTTCAATGAATTCTAAACTGCTCAGGTTTTTCTGATTTTTTTTTCTGGTCAATTTGTACACCTCTTCCATGGATCAAATATTGTGTCTGATTTCTCTTGTAAACCATGGTTTAGCCACCTTTCCTATTTTACTTTTGCGATAAGCAGGAGCAAACAATTGTTGCAGTTCACCCCACGCACTCGTTGAATGTTTGCCATTGCCTTTCTACTGCTTTCCTTTTAAGCAATGGTCCCCAATCCATCATAGCCAACTCATACCATGTCATTATGGTTTCCTCTATTTAGAGTTGGAATGCTATTTTCACAATCAACTTCATCACTCTCAAACCAAAAGAGAAAATGCTGGAAAATCTCAGCAGATCTGGCAGCATCTGCAAGGAGAGGAAAGAGCTGACGTTTCATGTCTAATTGACCCTTTGTCAGCCAGACCTGCTGAGATTTTCCATCATTTTCTCTTTTGCATCACTCTCAATCTTGATGATGAATACTATTATGTTTGTCTCTAAGGAGCCTTGCAAACTTGACTGCCAATTATTCTTTTCTCATTCCACGTGACCCAGTCTGGAATGGCGTGTTCTCTCAAAAGTCCTCAGGAAGGGTCACTCAAAACAAAACATTAACTTTAATTTCTCTCCGTAGATACTGCTAGGCCTGCTGAGCTTGTCCAGCAATTTCTGTTTTTGGCCTACCCTCTAGTTGGTTGCACTTGGAATTAACTGTCAGAGAATGTTAAGATGTATTATCAAAATTAAAAAGGAAGCAAATGCATTAAATGGAAATTATATTAAAGTCGAACTAATAATGAACTATTAGATGTGCAACCCATTCTAACAAATGAAAGACTTAACAACAATCTAGATTTGTTAAGTATATCATTTCAGTTGCATGGCACTGTAATCTTTTGCTGTAAATTCTGTGTCTTATGGTCCTGCTTCACAACCACCTGATGAAGGAGCAGTGCTTCAAAAGCTAGTGCTTCCAAATAAACCTGTTGGACTATAACCTGGTGTTGTGTGATTTTTAACTTTGTCCACCCCAGTCCAACACCGGCATCTCCACATCAAACTATTAGAAGACAGTGTTCCGTTGGAAAGTTCACAGACTTGAAATGTTTCTTTGTCAACAGAACACTACTCAATATGTGCTGAATATTTCCAGCATTTCCAGTTTTATTTCATATTTCCAGTATTCACTATTTTTTTTCAGTATTTGACGTTGTTACAACAAACTTTGGTTTAACTTGCATGTTATGAGCTGGTAAAATTTAAACACTTCAAATACTGCAAAGTTTACTGTGTTATTCTGTTGAATTATAGTTTTTTTAAAAATTGATTTACTTCAGTGTAAAGATGTTTGTTGTTCAATCAAACAGCCACACGAAATATCAACAGTTGATTCAATTACCAATCAATTTCTGCTCAAATACCATGATCTACCATGATATCAGAGTAGTCGGTTGTGGGGAAGAGTGTGAAGGTTGCTTGCTGGTAAGTTGAATTTACAGTAAAGTTGCATTATTATCTTAGTGATTTATACTGTAAATAAAGTAAAACAGTGATGGGTATACCCACACCTTACATTTCTATTACTTAGTGTAAGTTCTTACATTGATTATGTGAACTTCTTCATTATCCGGAATGTTCTATCAACTAGCACACTTCTGGTCTCATAGATGCCGGATTATAAGAAGGTTACTATGCACCTCTTCCAAGAAGGCCAACCTTAACAGGATCATTGAATTGTATTTCCATTTATCGTTTCAGTCATGCTGACCAGTTGTGACAAAAGGTAACAAAACTGAACTATTAACCGAAACAAAAACAGAAATTGCGAGAGAAATGCAACATCTGTGAAGAGGAAGCAGTGTTAATGTTACAAGTCCAGTGACCCTTCTTCAGAACAGATACTAGCTAGAAAAGGGCAGCATATGTGCTGAAGACAAGGGATGACAGAGGACAAATGAGTCAGCAGATAGATAGAGGTGGAGCCCAGAGAAAGAGGGAACAATCATAAGTCAAAGGGATGGATGGTAGTACTCCAAAGAGAAAGAAAAACTGACAAAGGGGACTGTGAGTAGGTGAAAATGAGTTGGCTGTGCTGAAAGTAATCAAAGTCATGTCAGAACCTGGTGTGTGGGGGTGGATAAGGGACATAAATGAAGGTGTTCAGGTTCTAAAGTTACTGAAGACGATACTGAGTTTCAGATTTCCACCCACCCACAGTTCTTTGTTTTATTGAAATATTAGTTGTCTCTCTTTACACTGATGCTATGAGGTGTGTACAGCATTTCCTGTCTTTATTAAAAAGGGGATTCATGTCAAGTTAATGGTGATGGAAATGTATTATTAACAAAACGGGATGAAACACATACATTGATTTGGCACTGATGCTAAATCATTGGGCATTGTACTTCAAAACAAAGATGTGCTATACTCGGAAAAGAAGAAGAATAAGCAAGTCCTGGAGAAAAAGAAATGAAGTAATAGAGGTCTGGTAGTGAGACATATTCAGCAGGAATCAGTGAGGAATCTTTCTCACTGGGTGAAGTGTCACTTATTGAAGACTGAGATGAGGAGAACTTTCTTCTCTCAGTGGGGAGCAAATCTGTGGGATTGTTTACCGATCTGTCGAGGCTGGGTCATTAAGAATATTCAAGGTAGAGGTAGACAGATTTTTAATTAGAAGTGGGATTAGGGGTTATAGGGAAAAAGCAAGAAAGTGGAGTTGAGCATTATCAGATCAGCCAATGATCTCACTGAATGGGTGGATTTGCTTCAATGGGTCAATGGGCTTACTTCTTCCCTTACATCTTATGGACTTACAGTCCAAATTACTTCAGGATTCAAATAAGAGATTAGGAGTGATATTATACATATCCGTTCCTTTAATTTTAAAAATTACATGACTATATTCCTGTCAGGGTGAAAGGGAAGGCTGGTAGGTACAGGGACTGCTGGATGACTAAAGAAATTGAGGGTTTGGTTAAGAAAAAGAAGGAAGTATATGTCAGGCATAGACAGGATAGATCGACTGAATCCTTAGAAGAGTATAAAGAAAGTAGTAGTATACTTAAGAGGGAAATCAGGAGGGCAAAACGGGGACATGAGATAGCTTTGGCAAATAGAATTAAGGAGAATCCAAAGGGTTTTTACAAATCTATTAAGGACAGAAGGGTAACTAGGGAGAGAATATGGCCCCTCAAAGATCATCAAGGCGGCCTTTGTGTAAAGCCACAGAAAATGGGGGAGATACTAAATGAATATTTTGCATCAGTATTTACTGTGGAAAAGGATATGGAAGATATAGACTGTAAGGAAATAGATGGTGACATCTTGCAAAATGTCCAGATTACAGAGCAGGAAGTGCTGGATGTCTTGAAATGGTTAAAAGTGGATAAATCCCCAGGACCTGATAAGGTGGACCCGAGAACTCTGTGGGAAGCTAGAGAAGTGATTGCTGGGCCTCTTGCTGAGCTATTTGTATCATCGATAGTCACAGGTGAGGTGCCGGAAGACTGGAGGTTGGCAAACGTGGTGCCCCTGTTTAAGAAGTGCGGTAAAGACAAGTCAGGGAACTATCGACCGGTGGTGGGCAAGTTGTTGGAGGGAATCCTGAGGGACAAGATGTACATGTATTTGGAAAGCAAGGACTAATTAGGGATAGTCAACATGGCTTTGTACGTGGGAAATCATGTCTCACAAACTTGATTGAGTTTTTTGAAGAAGTAACAAAGAAGATTGATGAGGGCAGAGCAGTAGATGTGATCTATATGGACTTCAGTAAGGCGCTCAACAAGGTTCCCCATGGGAGACTGATTAGCAAGGTTAGATCTCATGGAATACAGGGAGAACTAGCCATTTGGCTACAGAACTGGCTCAAAGGTAGAAGACAGAGGGTGGTGGTGGAGGGTTGTTTTTCAGACTGGAGGCCTGTGACCGGTGGAGTGCCACAAGGATTGGTGCTGGGCCCTCTACTTTTTGTCATTTAATAAATGATATGGATGCGAGCATAAGAGGTACAATTAGTAAGTTTGCAGATGACACCAAAATTGGAGGTGTAGTGGACATCGAAGAGGGTTACCTCAGATTACAACAGGATCTGGACCAGATGGGCCAATGGGCTGAGAAATGGTAGATGGAGTTTAATTCAGATAAATGTGAGGTGCTGCATTTTGGGAAAGCAAATCTTAGCAGGACTTATACACTTAATGGTAAGGTCCTAGGGAGTGTTGCTGAACAAAGAGACCTTGGAGTGCAGGTTCATAGCTCCTTGAAAGTGGAGTCGCAGGTAGATAGGATAGTGAAGAAGGTGTTTGGTATGCTTTCCTTTATTGGTCAGAGTATTGAGTACAGGAGTTGGGAGGTCATGTTGCGGCTGTACAGGACATTGGTTAGGCCACTGTTGGAATATTGCATGCAATTTTGGTGTCCTTCCTATTGGAAAGATGTTGTGAAGCTTGAAAGGGTTCAGAAAAGATTTACAAGGATGTTGTCAGGGTTGGAGGATCTGAGCTACAGGGAGAGGCTGAACAGGCTGGGGCTGTTTTCCCTGGAGCATCGGAGGCTGAGGGGTGACCTTATAGAAGTTTACAAAATTATGAGGGGCATGGATAGGATAAATAGACAAAGTCTTTTCCCTGGGGTCAGGGAGTCCAGAACTAGAGGGCATAGGTTTAGGGTGAGAGGGGAAAGATATAAAAGAGACCTAAGGGGCACCTTTTTCACGCAGAGGGTGATACATGTATGGAATGAGCTGCCAGAGGATGTGGTGGAGGCTGGTACAATTGCAACATTTAAGAGGCATTTGGATGGGTATATGAATAGGAAGGGTTTGGAGGGATGTGGGCCGGGCGCTGGCAGGTGGGACTAGATTGGGTTGGGATATTTGGTCGGTATGGACAGGTTGGACCGAAGGGTCTGTTTCCATGCTGTACATCTCTATGACTCTATGATTTATTTTAAGAGCCTTTTGTAACTATTGTAAACTATATTCTGAATATGAAGCAGGTTCTGAAAAGACATCCAGAACAAGAAAAAGATGTTCCTATTTTCAATCATTTCCGATTGAAAACCAGCTAAAGAGGCTGACATTTTTCTTCTGCAGCACTCTTAATCTAACCTTGTCAAATTGATGGATTTGCCAAATTATGTAAATTAATGGGCCATTGTTTGTGATAGGTGCAAATCTAACAAGTGCTCATCATGGGTTCGACATGCTATTGCATGCTTAAGCTTTAATATTATTTCCATAACAAATTGATAATGTCACAGTGATCAAAATAGCTCCCTGTGATTGAGTGATCATGACAAGCAGTTGTGCATCCCCTGCAGCAGTCAGATTGCTGAATCGTGAATCTAATAGAACAAAACCTCAGAAAGAACTGTAAATTAAAATTGGTTCACTCATTATTTAAATAAGGACAAGAAAGGCAAGTAAGTAAAAAAGGAGAGAACGATTCGATAAAGAGAGAGAAAGGAGGCTAAACAGAAAAGCAAGAAAAGGGTTTTAACTTTGAAATGACATTTTATAAAATAATCAACAGCAATGAAAACCTCACAAAATGAAATTTCACCTTTAATTAGTTTTCAGTACCCGAATGATTATTTGGCAGTGATTGTTTTGTTTACTGCTTTCAGAGCCATGTATGGTAGTGAGCCAAGGACAAGAATGAAACTACATAGCCAACTGCCAGAAGGTCTCCAAACTGCTGCATGTTAAACTAAAGGTGTGTACAAAGGTTTCTATAACAGCAAGTTATCAGTTTGTCTGTTAAATAAATCTGTTTGACACTTTCAATTAGACAAAACATTTGCTACTAGTCTGATTGTGGTAATTCTGTGTTGGGGAAAACAACAGAAGAATACAAAAAATGATTAACGATTGTCACATTGTTAAAAGAGAAATTTGATTGAAATAGACAATGTTTAACTTCCTGTCCTGAGTTTAGTTCATATCTGCCATGCAATTGTAAGGCAATGTATTTGAATAATGAGGCAGACAGTATTATGAAATTTTGTGAATTTGCATCTCAGGCAGCAAATGATGAGTTTCCACATTGAACTAGGCATCTGTTGGCACTGGAAGTCACTTTGTCATTTGTGCATATATAAACACAATACTATTCTCTCATTTTTCTCCACAGTTATGCCCATTATCAGACATGATGGTTAGGTGAAAACAATACTTTTTAATTCCAAGCCAGAAATAATTTACAGAAGGTTGTGGTACTAATGAACCACAAAATACTGACAGGAAGTGAGAACTCAGTGAGACACTTGCTCTCATGTAATCAAAGGCCCCACTGATCAGAATATCAGTAAAATAACTGTCCCCAACACAATCCTCACAGAAAATTTCACAAACAGGAAATGCATAGATCACTCGAAGTATTTATCATTTAAATTGCTTAGTCGTGTTCACATATCACATCACATGTTATATAAACACAGAATCATAGAATCATATTACTTATACCACAAAACGAACACAACACTTGAGAGTACATTTATGTGTCAGTCACTCATTTGTGTAAATTGTTTCCTTACTTGAAGCCTACATTTTGCTTTCAATTATAGTGTGCCCCTTTTTTACTGTCAGAGCACTTTAAGGTATGGATTGGCAAGCATGGAGTGTAGACATGACTTCTCTGATGGGACTGCAGCATTTTGATTATTAAGTTAAACTCACTTTTAATTGTTGTACATCTATAAAGGAAATGCTAAGCACAGAGTGTACATATCCCTTAGAATTCTTTTTAGGTCTTCAGTTTGATTCTGACACTATTCACAAACTTGTACAATTTTCTTCTACAACCTGCACTTTACTTCCACCATTTCTCACCGGCCTTTAATTATGTCATCTGTCTTTTTATATTGCGTCTATCTCAGATTCAACTTCTAAACCAACTTTCTACAGCAAATTGTATTATCTGAAAAACACTAATCCTCATTGATCTTCTGCATCTATTTTATTGATGAACATTAGATTCGGTGGTGCTACCAATCTGATTGACAGATGACTCAGCACTTCCTCACTACCAAGTGCCTGTTGTTTGCTTCAGCAAGGTATTCGTCCATTCCAGGATCTTACTTTGACTTCATTACCACTGCTGTCAAGTGGCTCTTTGTCAAAATGCTTTAGAAGTCTGGATAAACTAGACTGCATGGTTTTCCAAATCTATTAGAAATTTCATTTCACATTAAAACGCTTCTTGTGACATGTTTACAGAGGCCCAAAACATTCCCCAAATGTATAATGATTCTGAAAGCATTCAATCTTATCTTGCAGTCTGCAGGCGCCCTATCTCTGAATGTTACCAATGTAGAATGTAGATACACGTTGCTGGTAATACAACAGAAACTAATGTTATTGTAAAACATGGAAGAATGTCAATATAAAACATAATAAATTGGATCTTCCTTCACAATCTCAGCTAGTTAATTTCATGAATGTTTGAGTCATACTGTTCAAGAAGGTCCATATTGAACCAATATATTATGCTGATCAACAATAGTTATCCTGCAATTGGTCTCAGTCAACCTAGATTGGGAAGGGAAAATTCATGTTGTTTCTTGTGTCTGATGGCTATTAAGAGATCCCTGGTCGAATGAAATCAGATGAAGGCCGGGATCAAACTCGCCTATCCTCACCATCTGCCTTTTCCATATTTAACAGGTTCATTCATAAGGTTCAATGGCTGATTGTCCAGTATTTCATGAAATCAGTTCATTGATGTCTGGAGAGAAAAAGTCAAAAAGATCCCTGGTTTATCAAAACATAATGCTACATAATACTAGTAGTTTATTATCGCAAGAGTCACTTGGGCTTGCCATAAACGCCTAAACATTCTTAAGTTCTAAAGAGTCAATACTTATTCATAGAAGCTGTAATATTACAGGGCTCCCTGATTATGCTGCAAGTCTTGGCAGGCAGGGTTGATGCCTTCCTGTTATGTAACCCTACATACAGCTTTTAATCATTGTGAAACATCAAGGAATTCCTCTTCTGTCCAAGCCAGATATGTAAATTCATGAGCTTACAAGGGAATACTACAGAATTATTACTACACTGGCAATGCATTTTAGCAAACTTCTGCATAAATCATATTGGGAGTGGCTCTGCATAAGACATTCCATTTCACACTGATCTTACAGATAGTATTTTCATTAGTCTCTAACCTTTTGATTAATGTCTTGTTTATGAGTGGAAGTACAGGTACATTATTAAACTCAGGGATTTATTGACTTGTAAACCCCTCCAGCTGTTCCCTTTATAGCTATCATCTTTGACAGACTCTTAAACCTAGAGAGTCCGATGGCCGGATAAACATTTCTGAAGCATAGATGGGAGTTGTGCTTGGGAACTTGCGGTATCCATATCCGAGCAGACACTGAAGGTATTGCCTGGATAATTGAGGATACCACAGGGCAATCCCCTGCAGCCAGAACCCTCTGAAAATATCCATTTACATCAGAGAATGTGAAAGGTTCTGCTGAAGTGAATAGTTATTCAGGAAAGATAAGATGATTAAATACTCAGCGTAACACCTGAGTAACTATGAAACCAATGCCCAACTTACCTCACAGGCCACTCAGCACACCATCCCTAGATCTTAGCACACCCCAGACCCTGACCTAGCACACCTTCCTTGCATGGAAACCCAACACCTCCATCACCACGCCTCTCCCCATCCCTGACTCAACACATCCTTTCTTGACTCTGGCCTCAACATCTCCGTAATCTGCTCCAGACTCGACACTCATCCCTTTCCTGCCTCTCAAGATCCAACAACTCTCTCTCTTTGCCAGTCTGCCAGAGCAGAAACCCCTCCCACTAGATCTGACTCCCTGCACTCCCCCTCCTCCTCATTGCCATATTGCTCAACCTCTGTGCGATTACAACAGACCACCATAGGAAATGTATCGCCAAAACCGTTCTGAATAATAAAGTTAAAAATCACACAACCGCAGGTTTTAGTCAACAGGTTTATTTGGAAGCACTAACTTTCGGGGCGTCGCTCCTTCATCAGGTAACTGTGGACCAGGATCATGAGACACAGAATTTGTAGATGTCAGTTTGGGGTGGCACGATGGCTCAATAGTTAGCACTGCTGCCTCACAGTTCCAGGGACTCAGGTTTGATACCTGCCTCAGGCGAATGTGTGGAGTTTGCACATTTGGTGAATTGGCCATGCTAAATTACCCATTGTGTTAGGTACATTAGTCAAGGATAAATGTAGGGAGGGTTGGTGTGGACTTGTTGGGCTGAAGGGTCTGTTTCCAATATGTAGGGAACCTAATTTAATCTAACCTCCACATCCTGAATAATAAATGTAGTTTAAGGCCTAAAATATGCTTGATGTGGAATTGAATCTCAAGGGTCAAAGCTGTATCTCAGTTACAAAGAATAATTATTTAAACTATTGTGTTATTTCAATAATCTAGCTCTATTTCTAAAATATGGAGGTGCTGGTGTTAGACTGGGATGGATGAGATAAGATGTCACATGACAGATTATTTACAATCACAAGCTTTTGGAGCGCTGGTCCATTGTCACCTAAACTGCCAGCCTGGCTGAGTTTCACCAGCAATTTCTGTTTTTGTGTTACTTTTTTTTTAATCTAGTCTACTGTTTTCACTCCTCATAATGTAATCTCACTTACATTGGCGACATCTGGGTATCACTGCACAGCTTTTTGCTAAGTATGTGCTGCTTGATAGCACTGTTGATGATACCTTCCATTACCTTACAGATGATTGAGAGTAGACTGATGGGGCGGCAACTGGCCGGGCTAGATTTGGCCTGTTTGTGGGCAGGTCATATCAGGACAATTTTCCCTTTTGCTGGGTAGAGACCCAACGTAACTGTACTGAAACAGCTTGATTCAGGTGTGGTTAATTCTAGAACACAAGTCTTCAGTACAATTGTTGGAATGTTGTCAAAGTCCCATAGAGTTTACAGCATCCAGTACCTCCACCAGTTTTTTGATGTCATATGGGCTGAACTGAATGGATTGGAGACTGGTATCTGTGAGGCTGGTGAAGATGAATCATCAGTTTGGCAATTCTGGCTCAAGATTGTTTCAAATGCTTCAGGCTTATCCTGATGTGCTGGGCCCCCCCAACATTAGGGATGGGAATTTTTGTGTAGCCTTCTCCTCCAGTTAGTTGTTTTGTTGTTTCCCTCCATTTACAACTAGATGTGACTGAATTACAGTGTTTAGATCTAATCCATTGGTTGTGGGATCACTTAGCCATGTTTATCACTCTGCTTGCTCTGTTTGGCATGAAAGTAGTTGTGGTCTGCATCTTGGCACCTCAGTTTGGCATATGCGTAGTGCTTCTGCTCTGCCGATGGCCCACAGCGCCTCATGGATACCCAGTCTTGAGTTGCTAGCTCTCTCCAAAATCTGTCCCATTTAGTATAGAGATAGTGCCACAACATGATCAATTTCTCTCACACCAGCTCCCCCCATCAACAAGTTTTTTTAAAAATCACCATTTTTAAATCCCTCTCAGTTCTGAAGAAGTCATATCAGATTCAAAACGTAAACATTGTTGCTCTTTCCACAGATGCTGCTGAATTTCTCCACCATTTTCTGTTTTTATTTCAAGATCTCCAGCATCTGCAATACTGTGAGCTTGTCTCAGCATTTTTGGAGATGTTTGAGCAAATGTAACTGTAGGAATTGAGGGGAGTTATGAATGATCAAGAAAGAGAAGAATAAAATAAATTTAAGATTTCTAACTCTGCCAAAAAAGTTTAAAAGCTGAATAAAAGAGTGACAATAAGTTGGAAAACAGAAGAAAGCAACTAAGGAAAGGAAAGAAAGAAAATGCAGAATATGAAAACAAGGCTGCAGATGTCTGAGGTTTTGAGACCAGCAATGAAGTAGATTTAATTATCAACTTACAAATCTGTTATATAGTGAGTCAACTGTTGGGGCTCTTGTGCATAGTGTAGTTGGCCCTGTCACAGAGTCACAAAGTACTGGGCTCAAGTCCTCCTTACGTTAGAGGTGTGTAACAGCATCTCAGTACAGGTTGATTAGATAATATCTCTAATAAATTAATTCAATAAGTTAATAAAATTGATTTTAATTTGGGATAAAAGGGACAAATGAAAGTGTTTACAAAGTCAGAATTTATGTAGGAAAAACCGATCGGATGCGATTAAACATGTTTCTCGGGAGGAAGCAGGACTGTGTAAACTCTGTAACTTGCAAAGCAGTGTACTTTCCAATTTCTTGCTCAAAAGCCCAGAGATCTTGCAATTTTATTCATTTCATTTTTCAGTTTTCAGTCCTTGTTTTATTGGTGTTACATATTGCAAGTATTCGTAACCTGGTTGTTCACTGTCCCCTGAATTTACAGTTGTTTATTTTGTAGTTAATAGTACAATAAATAAGCACAGGAACAGGCCCATTGGCCCAACAAGCCTGCCCGGATTCCTATTCCTTACTTAGACCCGCTTCTTATTGCCCATTCACAGTTTCTTTCCCTCTGTTTGCCTCCCGTTCATTTGGCTATTAACATACGCTTTAAACATTGCAAATCTACCTGCTTCCACCACCTTCACTGGCAATGCATTCCAAGCACCCATCACTCACTCTGTGAACAATTTTCCCTGCACTTCTCCTCTAAACATTCCCCCTCTCACCTTGAACCTGTGCCATCTTGTAATTGACATTTCCACTCTAGGAAAAAAACCCTGACTATCCACTCTATCTACGCCTCTCATAATTTTGTAGACTTCTATCAGGTCACCCCTCAGCCTCTGCTTTTCCAGGGAAAACAATCCAGGTTTATCCCACCTCTCCTCATAAGTAAAACCCTCCAGACCAGGCTACATCCAGGTAAGTCTTCTCTAAACCATCTCCAAAGCATCCGCGTCTTTCTGGTAGTGAGGCGATCAGAACTGCATGCAATATTCCAAATGTGGCCTAACCAAAGTTTTAAACAGCTGTAACATATGTCGCCAACTTTTATATTTGCTGCCCTGGCCAATGGAGGCATGTGTGCTGCATACCTTCTTGATGGCCTTATCCACCTGTGTTGCCACTTTGAGGGATCTGTGGACCTGTACACCCAGATCTCTCTGCATGTCAAGCTTCTAAGTGTTCTGCCATTTATTGTATAATAAAACAATAACAATGAAGTAGTTCATGAAATGATCAACCAACTGTCCATATTGCAGTTTTTTAATGTTGGTATAATATAGAATATGCTTTTTTATAAAGAGCATTCTGCCTGAGTAAAAGAGCATTAATACAGACCGTCATTTTCTACGACTTGTGGGTCACAGTGAACCCACAGTTTATTTTCCTCATCTTATGTTTTGCAGGGAAGATTGATTTTTTTTAAATCAAGGCAATTTAAAACCATAATCTTGCCTTTTTTAACTAAAGCTCACTGGAAGATGTTAAAGCTGTGCAACGTTTGTGATTTAAAATTGTGATATTTATTAAATTTGGCCCAAAGACCTGACTTTTGTTTCACCAATGTCACCTTCCTGGATGTAAAGCTGGGTTTCCTGGGTAAGAATTTGTCTTTAGATAACAGCTACCGTATATACTCGTGTAAAAGTTGAGTTTTGTAGACTATTTTTAAAGGTTCGATTTATAAAGTTGACTATTACACGGGCACTAGTTTTGAGAGGCTGAAATTCCTGCTGTAGATTGAAATACCATATTATGATCAGCAGTCGATTTGATTGCTCGACTAATCCCAGGTAAAGAAGAAAACACAATGAATTATTGTAAAGGTAATTACCAGATGAAAGCAAGAGAAACAAGAATAAATTACTGGTAGGAAATTTTATTTATGCATACTGGTATGAAAATTTAACCTGTCAAAGATTCATTGAAATCCTGCAAAATCACACTGTACAACATCGCCATGGCCTGGCACACTTAAAATGAAACATTTATTAAATTCTGAGTGTGTAAGCATCTTGAACTTACCCACCAAATCCTTCCGTTTCCCTCCCACTTACTCTCTTATGTTATGAACCTCAGCAACATGAACAAATTCATCAAAGAATTAGAGATGTAGAGCTAATATATCTCACTCTTATTCAGATATAATGGCACAATTAAAATGATTAACTTTTTAATGATATTATCTTTTGGATATATAGTGAACAAAGTGTGATAAGTACCGATACACTTAGTACTGGTCGGAATGAATGAATGAATGAATCAAAAGGTGCTGTAGTAAACCAAATGGGCTAAATAGACTTATGAATGAATGAATGAATGAAGATGCAATATAATAAGCAAACAGCAATGTGTAGAGTTACCGATATGAATGAATGAATGCAATTTTGTTTAAGTGGGTTAATGGGACCATGGAGTTTTCTTTGAAAGAGGTTTATAATGTGATATAGCAGGGTCGGCTTTTACACGCAATATATGGAAAATACAAGATTTTTTTGGCCAAAAAAAAGGGTCGACCTTTACGTAAGATCGATGTTTACATGAGTTTATATGTTATCTTAAGATGCAAAAAACATATTTGCAAATGCTGTTGAATTGAAGGATTTTGAAAACTTAGGTATCACTAAATTCTACCTCATTACAGATATTCATGACCCCAATACATAGCTCTTGATCTATACCACAATATGTATTTATTACATTTGAAGTTTCCTTTTCCAATAAAGCAGAAAGCAATCTTGAATCCATTGTACCCCATTGGTAGCATCAGGAATTGCAATATTAAAATATGGTGCTGTTGATTTTTACTGAATGACCCATTACTGAGAAAGGGTACAATCTTCTTTGACAATTACATGGGAACCTTGAAATTTATTGTATGTGCATCATCAATGTAATAAATTTTAAATTAATGCACTTGATTGAAAGTAAATGGTACAAAACATAATTATTCTGGCAACTAGACAGGCTTTAGGGATAAAATCGTATATATTCCATCTGGAGTTAGAAAAGTAAAATATGTTCTATATATAATCACAGTTTACATTTGAACAACTTTCATTTGTTCCTTTGGACACGTCATTGCTGGCAGTTGATGCAATGTATTATTATTCATCTCAAAGTGCTGACTTGTTACAAATGAGTTCCGGGCTGTTTCAGAAGTCAATTAAGAGTTACCCGCATTGCTACATATTGGGCATCATATATAGATCATATTAGGGAATGTCAGTAAATGTATTTCCCTCAATGACGTTAGTGAGCCAAGGTTTTTACAACAAACCTGTAATTTCATAGTCCTGACTTAGTAATAACTATGCTAGCTTTTTCTTGAATTCAAGATATATTTCATTAAGTGATGGCACATAAGCTCTTTCTGTGGTGTAATTTGAATTTACCAATTTGCAATATTAGCCCAGACCTTTGGACCTTTAGTCTAGTCGCAATATCACCGTACTATCCAGTTTTCATACCCATTGAAATAAGCATAATCCAAAATGGAAAATGATTAGTTGTAAGGGGTTGAATCAATCCCCCTTTGGTGTGTCTTAGGACATTGTTACAATGTCTTGGATCCAACCATTCCCAGCAGTCTTCGAACTTTTGTTTATCTCAATTATTCTTTCCCTTTCTGCCATGCAGTAATCAGTTCAGTATTACATTGGACTGGTTGCACAATATTTGCTGACTGACTGGCTTTGTGTTCCATCTGTGTACAGTTCTGTTCTCAGCAGGCTTAACATAATAAGATGCCAGACTTGTGCATGCTCTTACAGGAGCAATTTTACTTCAAGTATTAATTTCAAATTCACAATATAAATGAAAGGATGCATGTTGCCTTTCAAAAGCTCTGCGCCCTTATTTCACAAGGTGTTGCTCTGTGCAACTCAAAGCTTTCCTCAAGCATTAATTGCTCCTCCGATTTTAATCTACACAGATAACAAAAACAGGTAAACAAGTACTGTGGTGATGACCACCTTGATTGTTTGGGGAAGATGGGTTTCTTATTATATAACCACATTAAATGTGCAACAAGGTATCTATACAACAAATCACAATCCATAGAAAATTGTTTATGCATTTTGTTTTCAAAAATAATACAATCACTTATCAGATTAAGCTCAGTTGTGTTGTTATCCAAAGACTCATGAAATTGTTTTAAAATGGGTTCATCTGGCACAACTCCACTTTCTGTGAACTTCAGCAAATATTGTTCAACTGTTCTTACAATGCTGTAAAAGTAATCCTAACAAGTGCGGAGTTGATGAGTAGCAAAATCCATGACAAATTAACAACATTGTTTGTTTTATTTAATCCATTTTGCTAATCAACCCATTCAGAGAAGTTACAACTTGAACCTTTGCCTCTTGGACAGGGGTAGAAACACTACCACTGTGCCACAATAGGGACCCCAAATTCAACAGGTGTCACAGTGGGATTTGAGTCCATGTCTCCACAGCGTTAGCCTGGGTGTCTGGTTTACTGGTCTAGTGACATTACCACTATAACACCGTTTCCCCTCAAGTTAACCATGTTGTCTCCAGGCTATGAATGCTTGCTGCTGATGTTAATCATCAAACAACTTAACACAATCTTAAGATGCTTCACTATTCATTGTTTTTATGGAAATATTCCCCCTGTTTAGAAATGAGCTTAGCAATCAATGATAGGCTTATTTATTGAACTTAGTTTAATTTTACTATACTTTATTGAGCTTGTTCGACACAATCTTTTGCATGGATATTGAATCAAAATGCTGTTGTTAATTTGGAAGTTGCAGAAGACTCTTAGAACTAAATTCAGTGATTTAAATAATTCCCTTGATTGAAATACACCAGTCTATCCTGAGATCATGAAAAGCACTGTTACTTTCAAAATTGCCACAAGAAGGAATGAAAATGAGTGAAGAATGGGATTGGAGTAGAGGAATAATGTTTCCACTTTGGACGCAATTGGGTCAGAATTGTACTAACTTTCTGATGTGAAGTTTTGATTTCAGCATTTATTCAAAAACTCATGTGCATAACCAGAACATTAAATTCACTGTGAATAAGTGGAATTGAGCAACATTCTAACATTGAATTACTTATTTTGTCTTTGCATTCAAAAATATTCTTTGGCATATTTAAGAGTAGCAAACTTGACAAAATTTTATTACAACAAGTGATACTGGATTTTTCACCAAAACCTAACTTAAAAAGCAATTAGACCATCAGCTGTTAATACTTTAATTTTAAGCTGCTGAAAATGATGTTAAAATAGTCAATTTCTATCAGTTTCTTAGCAAATTATAGATTTTCAATACTTATATAAGCTTTGTCACAAAGTCACAAGCAACTCTCTCTATGTTTAATATCTTGAACCTGGGGTGTGCACGTAACATGACTGAGGTAACCTACAGCACATTTTTAAAAGATATTTTTGTTAACCATTTCAGACACACCATGACATGTCTCTGAAGAAGGTGGAATTTGAATGCAGATCCGCTGGTTTAGAGGTAAGGACACTACCACTACACCACAATTGCCACCTTTTAGAATGGCATCAATTATTGTGGAAATTCCACTTAGTCTTGATGTAATTTGCACTTAGAATACTTTCATCTTTTGTACTGGTTTGAGTATGTCAAGCAATTTGTGCTAATAATACAAACTGCAGAAAACCTTGACAAGAATATGTAAATACTGACAAATTAATTTCAGTGATTTAAGAAAATACATGGTCAGGTGAACTGGGAACAAAGTTTAGTCAGGAAAACAGTAGCAGGTTTTCGAGATGGAAGTGGTTTGGGTACAGTGTTAGCACATCCATGAAAAGTAGAAAGATCAGATAGCCAAAGCTGCTACTTCTTATTTGACAAAGTAAATCAAGGTCAATTAAAATCAAAATGGCTTATGACAAATTTACGATCTATGATAGTGATGAAAGTCAAACAAAATTTAATAAGTGCAAAGAGGAAACTGAAACAGAATACAAGGAGAAAGAGACACTACCAGAAATGGATAACATGAAATGAAATTCAAAAATCTTTTACAAATATGCACAAAATAAAATAAGGAGTCATAGTCATCGCTCTCTATTAGAGACAGATATTTGATCATATACAGCTTCAGTGTACCCATTGTCGCAAATGAGGAAAGTGGTCTCCAACAACTACAACAGCCATAGACTTTATTCTATAATACACTCTAATCATCTCATTAACCGAGATTATGACCCCATAGAAAAAACAAAACTGAATTCAAATTGGACTGAGAAAGTAGTTTTGTAGGAAGCATGACTAAGGGACTGAATCATGTTGTGACTGTCTTCATGGAAAGAAGAGGATGAAATTAATGTGTCAATAGATGAAGGGTGAGTAGAGATATTACGTAAGATAATAATAGAAAGAAAGAGGATTATGAAAAGGTTGACATCAGAATCAATTAAACACCTGGTTCAGATAACATCCAAGGATGATGAAGGAAGTTGGAATGATTGGACCACAATCTTTCAATCATTTTTTGGTAACACGAGATTGGATGATTGTGAAAAGCAGTTAAACTGGTACTTTAAATCCAGTCAGTCCAACATTAGTGGCAGAAAAAAGGCACCATTTTCACGGTTAAGACTAATTTTCATTTGGAGAAGTATGAGTTAATAAAGGAAAACTAGCACAGACCTGATCAAGGCAAATCCTCTTTGAATAACCTAATTGAGTGTTTTTATGACATGTCAGAGAGGTTTCATAAAGGGTATTATTATAGATAGGATTTCAAAACACTTTAGTAAAGTTCTGAGAAGTATTCTTACTTAGAAAATAGAAGCACACAAAATTATGTGACAGTGGTCATTTACATAAGTAATTAGTTTAAAAGATAAAAAGTAGAGAAATGTGACAAATCAATGTTTTATTGTTGAAGAGAAATATGAAGTGATATCTCTCTGCAGCAGTATTGAGAATATTGGTGTTTTGTTGTATATAAATGACCTGGACTTGTGTATAAGGAGTACAAATGGGAAGCTTATGAATCATTCAAAGAAAATAGGGAGCAAGATACTTCCAGACTTCAGGACAGCATAGACAAACCAATGAAATGGACAGACATAGACCAAATGCATTTTGGTGTGGATTTACCTAAGATGGTGCCATAGCAGCAACATTGCAAACTTTTCATTGCACTCATTCGAGTGCGTGTGGCAATAAAGCGAATTCAATTCAATTCAATAGATGCACAGTTATTAGCTTTGAGAAGAACAACATGGAGAAACAGTATAATCAAATGATAACTATTTTGAGGAATACAAATACAGAGGAATGTATGTGTTCACAAGTGTTTGCAAGGTGACAGGTCAATTAGCTAATTAATTAAGGAAATGTATGTGTTAATAGGCTTTGTAAATAGGGGCATTAAATATAAAAGTGAAGGAGAATTGAATAAAAAAAAAATAAAAAAAATAAAAAGCTTCACAAACTGGCCATCAACAGGTCCAGGCAGCGGGCCGTGGAGGGGGTCGTTAGGGCCGACTGCCTGCCCCTCTTCCGCGGTTACGTCAGAGCCCGGGTGTCCTTGGAGAAGGAGCACGCGGTGCCCACCAACACCCTGGAGTTGTTCAGGGAGAGGTGGGCGCCGCAGGGAGTGGAGTGCATCATTTCTCCCTCCAACTCTATTTTGATTTAGTCCCTACCCTCCCCTTCACTGTTTTGATCACACAGCACTGCCCTTTGATGTGAAGGGCAGTGTTTGTCACTGGCCACCCGGGTGTTTTCCTATATTCCTGGTGGTGGAAATTGAATAAAGATTGGTGCACTTTGTGTCTTTCACTGTGTCTCACACCTGCACACACACACCATGGGTGCTGGGGAAAAAATAAGCACTACCGCACTTAGGTGGTAGTGTGGGGGTTAAAGGGGAAAAAAAAAAAAAAAAAAAAAAAAATAAATCCCCCCCCGGTCTCTCTAAAAAAGAAAAGAAAGAAAAAAAAGAAAAAAAAAAAAAAAAGAAAAGAAAAAAAAAAAATAAATAAATCCCCCCGAAAAAAAGAGAAAAAAAAAAAAAAAAAAAAAAATAAAAGTGAAGGAGAATTGAATAAAAAAAAAATAAAAAAAATAAAAAGCTTCACAAACTGGCCATCAACAGGTCCAGGCAGCGGGCCGTGGAGGGGGTCGTTAGGGCCGACTGCCTGCCCCTCTTCCGCGGTTACGTCAGAGCCCGGGTGTCCTTGGAGAAGGAGCACGCGGTGCCCACCAACACCCTGGAGTTGTTCAGGGAGAGGTGGGCGCCGCAGGGAGTGGAGTGCATCATTTCTCCCTCCAACTCTATTTTGATTTAGTCCCTACCCTCCCCTTCACTGTTTTGATCACACAGCACTGCCCTTTGATGTGAGGGGCAGTGCTTGTCACTGGCCACCCGGGTGTTTTCCTATCTTCCTGGTGGTGGAAAAAAATAAAGACATAAAAAAAAAAATTAAAGAGGAGTGCAATAAAGATTCGTGCACTTTGTGTCTCTCACTGTGTCTCACACCTGCACACACACACACACCATGGGTGCTGGGGATAAAATAAGCACTACCGCACTTAGGTGGTAGTGTGGGGAAAAAAAAAAAAGAAAAAAAAAAAAATAAAGACATAAAAAAAAATTAAAGAGGAGTGCAATAAAGAAATTTAAAAAAAAAAAAAAAAAGTGAAGGAGAATTGAATAAAAAAAAAATAAAAAAAATAAAAAGCTTCACAAACTGGCCATCAACAGGTCCAGGCAGCGGGCCGTGGAGGGGGTCGTTAGGGCCGACTGCCTGCCCCTCTTCCGCGGTTACGTCAGAGCCCGGGTGTCCTTGGAGAAGGAGCACGCGGTGCCCACCAACACCCTGGAGTTGTTCAGGGAGAGGTGGGCGCCGCAGGGAGTGGAGTGCATCATTTCTCCCTCCAACTCTATTTTGATTTAGTCCCTACCCTCCCCTTCACTGTTTTTGATCACACAGCACTGTCCCTTGCTGTGAAGGGCAGTGTTTGTCACTGGCCACCCGGGTGTTAAAAAAAGAAAAAAAAAAAAGAAAGAAAAAAAAAAGAAAAAAAAAAAGTAAAAGTGAAGGAGAATTGAATAAAAAAAAAATAAAAAAAATAAAAAGCTTCACAAACTGGCCATCAACAGGTCCAGGCAGCGGGCCGTGGAGGGGGTCGTTAGGGCCGACTGCCTGCCCCTCTTCCGCGGTTACGTTAGAGCCCGGGTGTCCTTGGAGAAGGAGCACGCGGTGTCCACCAACACCCTGGAGTTGTTCAGGGAGAGGTGGGCGCCGCAGGGAGTGGAGTGCATCATTTCTCCCTCCAATTCTATTTTGATTTAGTCCCTACCCTCCCCTTCACTGTTTTTGATCACACAGCACTGTCCCTTGCTGTGAAGGGCAGTGTTTGTCACTGGCCACCCGGGTGTTTAAAAAAAGAAAAAAAAAAAAGAAAGAAAAAATAAAAGAAAAAAATAAATAAAATAAAAGTGAAGGAGAATTGAATAAAAAAAAAATAAAAAAAATAAAAAGCTTCACAAACTGGCCATCAACAGGTCCAGGCAGCGGGCCGTGGAGGGGGTCGTTAGGGCCGACTGCCTGCCCCTCTTCCGCGGTTACGTTAGAGCCCGGGTGTCCTTGGAGAAGGAGCACGCGGTGTCCACCAACACCCTGGAGTTGTTCAGGGAGAGGTGGGCGCCGCAGGGAGTGGAGTGCATCATTTCTCCCTCCAATTCTATTTTGATTTAGTCCCTACCCTCCCCTTCACTGTTTTGATCACACAGCACTGCCCTTTGATGTGAGGGGCAGTGCTTGTCACTGGCCACCCGGGTGTTTTCCTATCTTCCTGGTGGTGGAAATTGAATAAAGATTCGTGCACTTTGTGTCTTTCACTGTGTCTCACACCTGCACACACACACCATGGGTGCTGGGGACAAAATAAGCACTACCGCACTTAGGTGGTAGTGTGGGGGTTTAAAAATAAATAAATAAATAAATAAATAAATAAAAGTGAAGGAGAATTGAATAAAAAAAAAATAAAAAAAATAAAAAGCTTCACAAACTGGCCATCAACAGGTCCAGGCAGCGGGCCGTGGAGGGGGTCGTTAGGGCCGACTGCCTGCCCCTCTTCCGCGGTTATGTTAAAAAAAAAAATAAAAAAAAAAAATAAAAGTGAAGGAGAAAGGCAACTATCCCTAGACCAGCTGCCCTACAGAGAGAGGAAGAAAGGAGAAGGAGAGACCAGCACTCCCACTGCTGGTCTCTGGGACCCCGCCCAGACTTGCCTCAGCTGTTGCTGCTTGGGGCCTACCTCACTGCTGCTGCCTGGGACTTGCCTTGGGGCCCTCCCAGGACTTCCACCACTGCTGCTGAAAAAAAAATAAAAGTGAAGGAGAGTTTTGACAGAGCAAGGAAAGATAAAACTGTTTCCACTCATAAATGGGTCAGTCAACAGAGATCTTGGACATTTACATTATTGACAAAAGAACTAGGAGGGAAATGAGGAGGGTCTTTTTGTCACACAAAGTGGTTTTAAATATTTGGACTGTATTACCCAGCATGGTATAGGAGTTGGGTTCCATAATATTCAAAACTATTCCCCAGCGCCGCAGAATGTATAAGTAAGATATATTGGAGTGATCATAAGAAATAGGAGCAGATGTACACCTTTCAGCCAATCAATTCTGCTGCATCACTCGATGCGATGATAATGACTGACCTGATTGTGGTTTTGATGTCATTTCACTGCCTGATCCCTTAACTCACTTTTCAATCAAAGAAGAGCAGCCTTGAATATATTCAATGACTCAGCCACTCTTACATTTATTCATTCATGAGCTGCAGCTGAGCCAGTATTTATTGCCCATCGCTAATTGTGCTGCTGCTGGTGAGCTGCCTTTCTTTATCAGCTGCAGTCTATGTTGTGTAGGTCGAACCACAATGCTGTTTGGAAGGGAGTTCTAGTCTTTTGCCCCAGCCAGGAGGACTGACTGTGAAGAATGGACAAGTCAGGATGTGGAGTGACTTGGAAGGGAACCTGCACGAGATGGTGTTCACATATATTTGCTGCTCTTGTCCTTCTAGATGTTAGAGGTGACAGCTTTAGCCTTAGTGAGTTGGTGCTGTGCAAACTGATGCCACTATGCTCAATACAGTGGAAGTGAATATTAAAGGTGTGAAATGGAGTGCTAATCAAGTGGGTTGCCTTGTGATAGATGGTGTCAAGCTATTTGAGTGGTTGTTGGAGTTGCATGCATCAAGGCAATTGTGGAGTATTGCATCAATGAGAAGGCAATTGTATTGTGGTGAATTAGTAATCCGAGACTCAAATAATGTAATGGGGTCTGCCAAAGATGGTGGAATTTAAATTCAATAAAATCTGCAGTTAAAAGTCTAATGATTGTTGTAAAAACTATCCAGTTCAGTCAAGACCTTTAGGGAAGGAAAACTGCTGTTCTTACCTGGTGTGGCCCACATGTGACTTCAGACCCACAGCAGCAGTCATTTAGTTACATAGAGGACTGGAAGGCCTCTAAAGCTAGGTAAGAATCCTACTCATTGACTACAGTTCAGCCTTCAACACTATTATCCCCTTGAGACTGATTACTAAACTTAGTGATCTCGGATTAAGCGCCACTCTCTGCAACTGGATCCTTAATTTCCTGACCCACAGACCTCAATCAGTGAAGATTGGGGACAATATTTCATCCTCACTAACACTCAACATTGGAGCCCCCCCAGAGGTACATACTCAGCCCCTTACTTGACTTACTGTATAACTATGACTGCATCACCAAATACCAGACTAATGCCATTTACAAGTTCGCTGATGACACCACCATAGTTGGTCGAATCTCAGATGGTGATGAAACAGACTACAGACGGAAGACCTAGAAAAATGGTGCACTGAGAACAACCTAGCTCTCAATGCTGGCAAAACCAAGGAACGCATTATTGACTTTCGGCCGGATGTTACTCATGCCCCCCTACACATTAACAGCACAGAGGTGGAACAAGTAGAGAGTGTCAAGCTCCTGGGAGTGGTCATCAACAACAAACTTCCTTGGACTCTTCATGTGGACGCACTGTTTACAAAGGCCCAACAACGTCTCTTCTGCCTCAGGCAGCTGAGGAAATTTGGCATGACGATGAATACCTTTGCCAACTTTTATAGGTGTGCCATGGAGAGCATTCTGCCTGGATGTATCACTACCTGGTATGGTAACTGTACCATTCAAGATCGGAGACGGTTACAGAGAGTGGTGAACTCAGCTCAGATAATCACAAAGGCCAAACTCCCATCTATAGAAACTATCTACCAGGCCCGCTGTCAAGGAAAGGCAGCCTGCATTCTCAAAGATCCATCCCACCCTGGCAATGTTTCTCCCCAATCTCCACCGTTGGGGAGAAGGTACAGAAGCCTGAACACATGCAACAGCCGGTTTCAAAACAGTTCCTACTCTACTGTTGCTAGAATACTGAATGGACTCACAAATTCTTAGTATCTGCCTGAACCTGTGGTTTTTCTTTGTTTTTGCCGCTGTTTACCTACTACAGAGGAACCTCGATTATCCGAACTAGATGGGCGGGCACTACTTCATATGGATAATTAATTATTTGGTTAATTGATTTCTTGTGGGACTCGGAATTTTCTGTGAAGTTTGCTTCCCGTTCAGGAGCCTAGGCAAAAGTCCACTGTGTGTGAGACCCTGCCCCTTGTCCGCTCCCACCCCGCCTCCCACCTGCCCCCAGGCTGTCCAATACCACTCCTGTCTGTCCCCCGTCTGCCCCCAACCCCACAGCCCTATCCCCGCTCCCCTGTCCATCCCCACTCACCGCGGGGCAGCCGGACTGTACACCAACAGTAAGATTGCCTTTGTGGGGTAAGTCTCCAGATAGTGTGTGCACGCACGCATGATACACACACACACACACACACATCCCTTTTTGACAGGTTCCACCTCTGCCATTTGGTTTCAATAAATAAATCAGCAATTGAAAGTTGCCCTCAGTATTGATGACCACAGCAAATAATGGAAACTTCATGGTCACCAGTAATGACAAAGTTTTATGAACTGAATTTAAATTCCATCTGCTGCTGTGATGGAATTTCAACTCTTTGCCCCAGAGAATTAGCCTGAATCTCTGGAATCCTTGTCCAGTGATATTACCACCACACTGGCATTGTCCCAGTAGGACATTCAGGAGATCACTATGGAGCTATGCACTGGGAGAAAGTGAGGACTGCAGATGCTGGAGATCAGAGTCAAAAAGTGTGGTGCTGGAAAAGCACAGCAGGTTAGGCAGTATCTGAGGAGCAGGAGAGTTGACGTTTCGGACATTCTTGATGAAGACCTTATGCTCAAAAGGTTGAATCTCCTGCTCCTCGGATGCTGCCTGACCAGCTGTGCTTTTCCAGCACCGTACTTTTTGGAGCTATGCAATGTCAAGCACAAGAGGTCAGACGAAACTTTATTGAAACTAGACCCAGGATGAATGAGCTAGGTTTGGAGTTCCTTCCAATGTGTAATTTTCTGTTGTTTATATAGAAAAAAGCTTTCGGCTTGCCCACATAGACCTGGTTACTTGTGTGCTCTTTGAACTCTTCTGTTGCTGAATAAACGATCATTTAGCTATTAGATTATTTTTGTGAGATCCCACCTTCAAGTATCTAGACTTTACAGACACCCGCTACTGTTTGGGGGCAAACAGCAGACAGTGAGACAGCCCAAAGGTTATGTTGCTTTTAGTCAGCATTTAGTAATCGAATATTGTGCACAAAGTTTCTCATGATAGGGCAGCAGATTGGAAGCAATCCTGAGGCGTCTCCCTTACACCCTTTCATCACTGGTTAACCTTGAACATGTCAATGTTAACACGGCTAAATTGCCTTGAACTGCTTCAACACCCTTTGTGCAGCTTCTCTCTGCAGACCACTGTGCTGTGAGGGAGAGTGGGGATGTGAACTCCCCATTCTACACCTCCTAGCCTCAAATGGCAGTGCACTCCTTTGAAAAGCTGCCAGATAGAATACAATCTTGCTTTGAGAGCTGTGTGAAATTTTTACTGGTTCCGTGCCTCCAGTCAGAAGGTGGCTGTAAGTGTAAATGGTTCATGCAGCGTTGGTCCTGCCACAATCCCTGCACATTGCTTGTGGCGTGAAGTGCTGTCAACATTAAAGTGCAATGCCTTGACTGCAGTCAACAACTTCACAGTTCAAAACCATGACATTTGATGGTATCTGTATTCAAACAATTAGTTACTTGTGAGAGATGAGCGATGCTTGTCCTATTATAAATTTTCTGTCATAGAACATAGAACATATGGCATAGTACAGGTCCTTTGGTCCTCTATATTGTGCTAACCTTTTATCCTACTCTAAGTTCAGACTAACCTACATACCCTTCATTGGTATTCACTTTCATGTGCCTATCCAAGAGTCCCTTAAATGTCCCTAGTGTATCTGAGTATACAACCACTGCTGGCCGTGCATGCCACGAACCCCCCACTCTCTGAGCAAAGAACCCACCTCTGACATCTCCCCTAAACCTTCCTCCAAACACTTTAAAATTATGCATCCTCATGAAAGACATTTTAACCATTGGAAAAAATCTCTGGCTGTCCACTCTATCTATGCCTCTCATCATGTAAACTTCTTTCAAGTCACCTCTCATCCTTCTTCACTCCATTGAGAAAAGCCCTAGCTCCCTCAACCTTCTTCATAAGACATGCCCTCCAGTCCAGGGAGCATCTTGGTAAATCTCCTCTGCACCCTCTCTAAAGCTTCCACATCTTTCCTGTAATGAGGTAACCAGAACTGAACACAATATTCAAAGTGTGGTCTAACCAGGGCTCTAGAGAGCTGCAGCATAACGTCGTGGCTTTTAAACTCGATCCCCTTGCTAATAAAAGTCAACACACCACGTGCCTTCTTAACAACCCTATCAACTTGGGTGGCAACTTTGAGGGATCTTATGGTCATGGACCCCAAATATCCACTGTTCCACCACACTGCCAAGAATCCCGCCTTTATCCCTGTATTATGTATTCAAATTCAACCTTCCAAAATGCACCACTTCACGCTTTTCCAGGTTGAACTCCATCTGTCACTTATCAGCCCAGTTCTGCATCCTATCAATGTCCTGTTGCAACCTACAACAGCCCTTCACACTATCCACAACTCCACCAACTTTCATGTCATCAGCAAACTTACTAACCCACCCTTCCACTTTGTCATCCAAATCATTCATAAAAATCACAAAGAGCAGAGGTCCTAGAACCAATCCCTATGGAACACCACTTGTCACCAAGCTCCAGGCTGAATATTTTCCATCTACCACCACCCTCTGCCTTCTATGGACCAGCCAATTCTGTATCCAGACAGCCAAATTTCCCTGTATCCCATGCCTCCTTACTTTCTGAATGAGCATGCCTTATCAAATGCCTTGCTAAAGTCCATGTACACCACATTCATTGCTTTACCTTTATCAATGTATTTGTCACATCCTCAAATAATTCAATAAGGCTTGTGAGGCATGACCTGCCCCTCATAAAGCCACGCTGACTAGCTCTAATCAAACTATGGTTTTTCAAGTAGTTATAAATCCTGTCTCTCAGAATCCTCTCCAATACTTTGCCCACCACTGATGTAAGACTGAGTGGTCTACAATTCCCAGGATTATCCCTATTCCCTTTCTTACACAGGGAATAATATTGTCCGCCCTCCAATTATCTAGCACTACTCCAGTGGACAGTGAGGACTCAAAGGTCATCACCAAAGGTGCAGCAATCATTTCCCTTGCTTCCTGTATTAACCTTGGGTATATCCTGTCTGGCCCAGGGGATTTATCTATCCTTATGTTTTTCAAAGTTTTTAACACATCCTCCTTCCTAACATCAACTTGTTTGAGGATATCAGTCTGTTTCACGCTGTCCTCAGAAACATCAAGGTTCCTCTCAGTAGTGAATACTGAAGAAAGTATTCATTAAGGACCTCCCTTACTACCTCCGACTCCAGGTGCAAGTTCCCTTCACTATCCTTGATCGACCCTGTCCTCACTCTGGTCATCCTCTTGTTCCTCACATAAGTAAAGAATGCCTTAGGGTTTTTCTTAATTCTACCCGCTAAAGCTTTTTCCTGCCCCCTTCTAGCTCTCCTAAATCAATTCTTCAGTTCCTTCTTGGCTACTTTGTAACCCTGTAAAGCCCTGTCTGATCCTTGCCTCCTCAACCTTAAGTAAGTTTCCTTTTGTCTTGACAAGATGTTCCACATCCCTTGTCACCCAAGGTTCTTTCAACCTACCATCTGTTCCTTGCCTCAGTGGGACAAACCTGTCCAGTACTATCAGCAGGTGCTTCCTAAACAACCTCCACATTTCTGTTGTGCATTTCCCTGAGAATTATCTGTTCCCAATGTAGTTGCCCCAGTTCCTGCCTAATAGCATTGTAATTCCCACTCCACCAATTAAATACTTTCCCACACAGTCCAGTCCTTTCCCTGTCCCTGAGTATAGTAAACATCACTGAGTTGTGATCACTATCACTGAAATGCTTTCCCACTGAGAGATCTGATAACTGGCATGGTTCATTGACAAGCACCAAATCCAATATGGCCTCCCCTCTAGTTGGCCTATCTACATATTGAGTCAAGAAACCTTCCTGGACACACCTGATCAAAACTGCTCCATCCAAATTATTTGAACTAAGGAGATTCAAATCAATCGAGTTTTGAGAAGATTTGTTGCTCAGGTTGAGGTTCAGGATGTAGGTTTGCTTGCTGAGCTGGGAGGTTCATTTCCAGACGTTTCATCACCATACTAGGCAACATCTTCAGTGGGCCTCAGGTGAAGCACTGCTGATAATTTCTGCTTTCTATTTATATGTTTGGGTTTCTTTGGGTTGGTGATGTCATTTCCTGTGGTGAAGTCACTTCCTGTTCTTTTTCTTAGGGGGTGGTAGATGGAGTCTAAGTTGATGTTTTGTTGATAGAGTTCTAGTTGAAGTGCCATGCTTCTAGGAATTCTTGTCCATGTCTTTGTTTGGCTTGTCCTAGGATGGATGTGTTGTCCCAGTCGAAGTGGTGTCCTTTCTTATCTGTATGTAAGCATACTAGTGAGAGAGGGTCATGTCATTTTGTGGCTAGTTGGTGTTCATCTACCAACCTCTGAGAAAAAGAACAGGAAGTGACCTCACCACAGGAAATGACATCACCACATGAAATGACATCACCAACCCAAAGAAACCCAAACATATAAATAGAAAGCAGAAATTATCAGCAGTGCTTTGCCTGAGGACCACTGAAGATTTTACCTATTAAGGTGACAAAACATTTGGAAATGAACCTTCCAGCTCAACGAGCAAACCTACATCCAGATTCACATCAATATTAGGGAAGTTCAAGTCACCCATAACAACAACCCTGTTACTTCTACACCTTTCCAAAAACTGCCTTCCAATGTGCTCCTCTGTGCCTCTGTTACAATAAAGTGACTGCTGTTTTCCTGTTTCTGACTTCCACCCTACTGACTCTGTAGACAAGCCCTCCTTGACAATCACCCTTTCTGCAGCTGTGATACTATCTCTGATTAGCAATGCCACTCCCTCACTTCTTTTACCTTCCCCATTCCTTTTGAAGCATCTAACCCCTGGAACATCCAACAACCATTCCTGCCCCTGTGATATCCAAGTCTCCATAATGGCCACAACATCATAGTTCCATGTATAGGTTCATGCTCTGTGTTCGTCACCCTTATTGCTGATGCTTCTTGTATTAAAATAGACGCACTTCAACCCATTACACTGATTGCACCTTTGCCCTATCTAGTGCCTGTCCCTCCTCATACACTCTCTGCACACTGTACCTGGTTGTTCACCTCCTACTCTATCATCTGATCCATAGCTCTGGTTCCCACCCCCCTTGCCAATCTAGGTTAAACCCTCCCAAGGAGCTCTGGCAAACTTCCCACCCAGGATATTTGTGCCCCTCCAGTTCAGCAACCTGTCTTTCTTCTACAGGTCCCACCTTCCCCAGAAGGTATCCCAATAATCCATATATCTAAAGCCCTCCCTCCTACCCCAGCCCTGCAGCCACGGGTTCACCTGCACTTTCTCTCTATTCCTAGCCTCACTAGCCTGCTGCACTGGTAGCAATCCTGAGATTACTACTTTGCTCATCCTGCCTTCTAGTTTCCAATCTAACTCCCTATATTCTCTTTTCAGATCCTCCTCCCTTTCCCTACCTATCATCTTTGGGATGTCCGAAGAGGTTGCTTATCTCTCAAGTGGATGTGACATAACTAGGCCTGACGGTGACAATGATAGTCTAAGAGTACAAGTGAACTTTTTTTTAATGGAAGTTTGTGATGAAGTGTCACCAGTGTCACCAATGTGCGCCCAGTAAGTTGCCCACTTTATTTCCCTTCACTGTATGTAAGAGCAGTCCAGACACTGGCAGCTGAGGTGGAGGAGGCTTGCTCTGCAGTTGGTCCAGGCCTGTTGAGAGTGTCCTGCTGAAGTACAGCTTCACTCCCCACAACATGAACTTCTGCAAGCTTTGGCATCACAGGCAGGAGGGGGAAGGAGGGGTTGGGCAAACATCTGGAATGTCCTGAGAGGAAGCCTCTAAGGTCATGCTTGTTGTTTCTCCTGTTCTGCAAGCTCACCGGCACCACCCTATCTCTCTGAGAGGAAGGAGCACCTGGAGTGAGGTAAAGGTCCCTTGTGCTGCAATTGCCTTGCCATGGTTTCTGAGTGCCTCTGGCTACAATGATAGAATGCAAATCGGTGCGCATTATCTGGCAGTGATGGAATGTACTAGATTTGGCTCTCCAGGGCAATTCCTGATGGTCATGTGCATACCGGAATCTATATGACAATCCTAAAGTTGGTGAACTCCTCCATTGTCCTATTCAGTCAATTGACTGTCTCTGACAAAGCTGTCTGCTGTTCCTATTCTCTTCGCAGCAGGTCAGGCAGCATCCAAGGAACAGGAGAATCGACGTTTCGGGCATAAGCCCTTATTCCTGAAGAAGGGCTTATGCCCGAAACGTCGATTCTCCTGTTCCCTGGATGCTGCCTGACCTGCTGCGCTTTTCCAGCAACACATTTTCAGCTCTGATCTCCAGCATCTGCAGACCTCACTTTCTCCTATTTTCCACATTGTTGGGCAGATGCCAGTGTTGTAACTGCAGTGGATGCCCAGGCCTGAGATGCTAGATCTGTTCAGTCCATCCCATTTAGCACAATGATAGCACCACAAAACACAATGTTGCACATTCTCAATGTGAAGACAACCTTTCGTCTCCACAAGGACCATGCGGTGGTCGCTCTTATCGATACTGTTATGGACAGATGCATCTGCAGCTGGCTGATTGGTGAGAATGTGAACAAGTATGTTTCTCTTGTTGGTTCCCTCATCACCTGCTGCAGAACAGTCTAGCAGCTATGTCCTTTAGAACATAATCAGCTCAACCAGTGGTGCTGCTGCCAGTCGTCTCCTGGTGATGGATATTGAAATCTCCCAACCAGGGTACATTTTGCAACCTTGCCACCTTCAATACTTCCTCTAAGTGTTGTTCAAAATTGAGAAGTACTGACTCATCAGCTGAGGGTGGCTTACTGGCTAGCACTGCTGCCTCACAGCACCAGGAACCAGGGTTCGATTCCAGCCTCGTGTGACTGTCTGTGTGGAGTTTGCACATTCTCCCTGTGTTTGTATGGGTTTTTCTGGGTGCTCCAGTTTCCGTTCAAAGATGTGCAGGTTAGGTAGATTGGTCATGTTGGATTGCCCATGGTGTCCAGGGATGTGTAAATTAGGTGGATTAGCCATGAGAAATGCAGGGTTACAGTGATAGTGTAAGGGGATGAGTCTGGGTGGGATGTCTTTAGAAAGTCAGTCTGGACTTGTTAGGCCAAAAGGCCTGTTTCCACACTGTAAAGATTGTATGATCAGGCGGGATAGTATGTGGTAATCAGGAGGTTTTCTTGCCGATGTTTAACCTGAAGCCATGACACTTCATGGGGTTCAGACTCAATGTTGAAGACTCCCAGGGCAACTCTGACCCAACTGTGTATCACTGTGCCACTACCTCTGCTGGGTCTGTCCTGTCAGTAGAACAGGACGTATCCATGGATGGTAATGGTGGCATCTGGGACAGTGTAAGGTATGATTCAATGAGGACGACTATGTCAGGTCATTGCTTGACTAGTCTGTGAGACAGCTCTCTCAATTTCGGCACAAGTCCCCAGATGTCAGTAAGGAGGACTTTGCAGGGTTGACAGCGCTGTTTCTACTGTTGTATTTTCTGCTGCCTAGATTGATGCCTGAATGATTTCATTTCTTTTTTGAGATTTCATAGCAACTGAGACAACTGAGTGGCTTGTTAGGCCATTTCAAAGGGTGGTCAAAAGTCAACAATATTGCTGTGGGTCTGCAGTCACATGTAGGCCAGTCCAAGACAGGATGGCATATTTCCTTCCCTGAAGGATAGTTGTGAGCCAAATGTGTTTTTGCAACAATTGACAATGCTTTCACGGTCATCAGTATATTCTAGATTCCAGATTTTTAAAACTGATTTCAAATTCCATCATCTGCTGTGGCAGGATTCGTACCTGGGTCTCCACAACATTAGCTGATTGTCAGGATTAATAGTCTAGCGATGATACATTTGGATGTGAACATAAGCAGTATGGTCAGTAAGTTTGCTGATGATGCCAAAATTGGAAGTGTAATGGACAGCAACGAAGTTTACCTCAGAGTACAACGGGATCTTGATCAGATGGGCCAATGGGCTGAGGAGTGGCAGGTTTGAGTTTAATTTAGATTTTAGATAAATGTGAGGTGCTGCATTTTGGGAAAGCAAATCAGGGCAGGACTTATACACTTAATGGTCAGGTCCTGGGTAGTGTTGCTGAACAAAGAGACCTTGGAGTGCAGGTTCATAGTTCCTTGAAAGCAAAGTCCCATGTAGATAGGATAGTGAAGAAGACATTTGGTATGCTTTCCTTTATTGGTCAGAGTGTTGAGTACAGGAGTTGGGAGGTCATGTTACGGCTGTACAGGACATTGGTTCAGCCACTTCTGGAGTATTGCCTGCAATTCTGGTCTCTGTGCTATAGGATGTTAAACTTGAAAGGGCTCAGAAAAGATTTATGAGGACATTGCCAGGGTTGAGGGTTTGAGCAAAAAGGAGAGGCTGAAAAGACTGGAGCTATTTTCGTTGGAATGTCAGAGGCTAAGGGGTGACCCTATAGAGGCTTAAAAATTCATGAGGGTCATGAATAGGCTAAAAAGGTAAGGTCTTTTTCCAGGGTGAGGAGTCCAAAATTAAAGGGCATAGGTTTAAGGTGAGAACGGAAAGATATAAAAGGGACTTAAGGACAACTTTTTCACACAGAGGCTGGTGCGTGTATGGAATGAGCTGCCAGAGGAAGTGGTACACGCTGTACAGTTACAATATTTAAAAGGCATTTGGATGAGTATATGAATAGGAAGGGTTTAGAGGGATATGGGCCAAGTGCTGGCAAATGGAATTAGATTGATATAGGATAGCTGGTCGACATGGATGAGTTGGATCGAAGGGTCTATTTCCATGCTGTATATCTCTATGACCTTATGACCTCCCCTTTTTCTGCAGTGAGACAAAGAAAGAGATTGAGTATAGTGGAAGTGGTGGGAGACCCGTTAGGAATGATGCAGCAATAGGAGAGGTAGCAATGGGTCCTCAGTGAATGGGGGAAATGCAAAGGAAGGGTGAGTATTTTGGGAAGATGAAGTGAATGAGAGCCATTGAGTGAGAGTTGTAGTCTGTGAACTTTGGTTAGAGGGGTTTGAAGTGATAGAGTTTGTATGAACACTGGGACCCTGGTGAGTATGAGGCAGCAGGGTGGAAATGGTGCACTTACTCTTCTGAAGCGAAAATAGTTAATACCCTTCATTCTGTATTCCTAGATGTTGCATTTATCCCTGGACATCATACAGACACCAGCACTACTTCTGCTCAGGCTTGTGCCATTGCATCCTTAGGCACAGACTGCATAAAGTATTACAACTTCCCTCTACTACCTTGTTCACCAGTGTCTCCATGTGAAACAAGGAATGAGATTCCTTTCCTGGTGCAGGAACAGGACCAGACTCGAAGGGCTGAATGACCTACTTCCCTCCTACAGCTCATGGTCTTTTTGCGCACATAGGTTTAATTTACAGAGTGCAGTTTCCTTTTTTGCTTGATAAAGACTTTCAGTCAATAAGATTATATCTCAAACTGGAGACCTTGGCTCTTTCACTTTCATGGCGGGATGCTGCAGCTTCAGTTGGGCTTTTAATGAGCATTCAAAATTGTAAACATTTTTTTAAAACCCCTCAATCAATGCCTCAAAGCCTGCAAAGGCACAAAGAAAGGTAACTAAAAGTAAATGAGAGGGCCACAACTGGAAACGCTTTGACTTTTAATTGCAATTCTCCTCTGCTGTTGAAGCAAAATGGCTATAATGAATTAAAATCATGCCTAAGAATTTCACTTGAATGTAGAGGTCTTGATGATTGTGTTTCACTGGCGTGTATGTGTGGGCAACTGGATTTCAGCCACCATTGTATGGTCAGCATTCAAACAAGCTGGCTCCGCAGATGTCATTCTATCTGGGACAGCAGCCCATCTCCAATGGCCTTCGGTCCAAACAGAAAGCCTTAAGTGATTGTCTTTCAACAACCACAACCATCATCCCTTGTGTTAACAATATTTGTAGAAGATTTTGATGCCAAGATTGATAATTTCTGGTTGCCAAGGTCATGAT
This sequence comes from Chiloscyllium plagiosum, assembly GCF_037043375.1. Lineage (NCBI taxonomy): Eukaryota > Metazoa > Chordata > Chondrichthyes > Orectolobiformes > Hemiscylliidae > Chiloscyllium > Chiloscyllium plagiosum. Next base: position 32,209,837 of record NW_028270159.1, on the reverse strand, counting down.
ATCGCTCAGCTTTTAGGCCGATGACTAGCTGACACTGCAGTTTCAGATACCTGTTACCTTGTATCTCATCAGTGGTGCATTTATCAGAGAACTGGGCTGACTGATGATAACGTAGGTTGCTCTGTCTGTTTTGATATGTGGAATAAATAAGTGTGGCAAAGTTTTTAATCTAGACACCAGGTATAGAAAAGCTGTAAAGTTTTGTGAGAGATTATTATGGGATAGCTGTCAATCAGCACAGTTCCACATGCAACATACCTCAGAATTTTGTTCAGTCTAACTGTTATGTCATATGAATGGATCATTGTATTTTAATCTGGCTCTGGGATACTGTTGAAAGCTATGAACCTGGTGTGTGGCTCCTGCTTGGTTTGCCACATTGCTCTCTTACTTAGTCAAGTAGACTAAGCTTTCTCACATTGACCTTATGTAGCAGTATATCCACTCAAGTAGCCATTGAATAGAAAGCCCAGTGATACTCTGTTTTCTTTACAAGCACATTTCATCTATCCATAATGGGTTTTCCTTTTTTTTGCAGCTTGTCAGTCATATTAGCCCAGCCAAAAACTGATTATATTTAACAATGAGCTTTTACAATCACACTGAAAGTCAATAGCCCAATATTTTAATTTGTGGAGCTCCTATCTTTTGAGTCATAGAGTCAGAGAGTCATTGCGTTACACAGCATGGAAACAGAACCTTAGGACCAACCAGTCCATGCTGACCATGTTCCCAACTAAACTAGTCCCACCTGCCTGTGCTTGGCCCAGATCCCTCCAAACCTTTCCTATTCATGAACTTACCCAAATGTCTTTGAAATATTGTAACTGTACCACTTTCTCTGGCAGTTCATTCTATACACAAACCACTCTTGGTGTAAAAAAGTTGCTCCTTTTTAAATCTTTCTACACTCACCTTAAAAATATGCCCCCTAGTTATGAACACCCCCACCTTAGACAAAGAGCCTTGTCAGTCATCTTATCTACACCCTCATGGTTTTATAAACCTCAATAAGGTCACCCCTCAACCTCCTACACTCCAGTGCAAAAAGCCCTAGCTTTTCCAGTCTATTTTGATATCTCAAACCCTCCATCCTGGCAATATCCTGACAAATCTTTCTGAACCCTTTCCAACTTAATAATTTCCTTCCTATATCAGGACGACCAGAACTGCACACAAGTACTCCAGGGAACCGGAGCACCCAGAGGAAACCTATGCAGACATGGGGAGAATGTGCAAACTCCACCCAGACAGTCGCACAAATCCAGGGCCCTGGTGTTGTGAGGCAGTAGTGCTAACCACTGAGCCACTGTGCCACCCAACTTCATCAGGTCCTGGAGATTCAACTTCTTTGATGTTTTCTAAGACCTCCAGAACTTCCTTTTCTGTAATGTGAACTGTTTTCAAAACATCAATATTTATTTCCCTGAGTTCTCTGGCCTCCATTTCTTTCTCAAAAGTAGAAACTGACATATTCATTTAATATTTCTTCAATTTCCCAAGTTTCAACCTCATTCGACCTCATTGATCTTTCAGGGGTCCTATTTTCTCTTCAGTTGCTTTCTTGCTCTTAACGTATTTGTTGAATCTTTTTGGATTATCTTTATCCTTATCTGCCAAGGCTCTCATATCCCCTCTTTGCATTCCTCATTTTCTTCAGGAGATGCCCCTGCACTCTTTAAACTCTTCAAGAGATTCAGTTGATCCCAGCTGTCTATATCCAAATTATGATTCTTCTTTTTTATTTCTTAATTAGAACCTGTACTCCTTTATTTATCCATTTTGACAAATTTTCCTTCTAAATCTTCCACAGTCCAAAGATGTGCAGGTTAGGTGAATTGACCATGCTAAATTCCCCATAATATTCAGGGATGTGTAGGTTAGGTGCATTAGTTAGGGGAAATGTAGAGTATTAGGGGAATGGGTCTGGGTGGGTCACTCTTCGGAGGGTCAGTGTGGACTTGATGGGCCAAATGACCTATTTCCACACATTAGGAATTCTATGAATTATCTCCCCTTTGTGCCTTCCTAAAGGTTCCACATTATAGTCCAACGCCGTTTCTCCATTACCCTCCTGCAGGCCAGCAATAGCCCAGTCTTGACAGTGAATGAGGCCATTTTTTGTGACTTCTTCATGCCTAAAGCTAATCAAAAAAACTCTGGAAGGAGCAGCTGTTCATGGTCTTAACCAGTGCTTCCCAAACTGTTTTCACTGTGACCCCATTTCAAGGCTTTAAAATTATTGTGATTCCCTTTAGGAGAATTGTGAGAGTGGGTGGGGGGAGAACTTCTGGGAGCAGGAGAAATGGGCCAGAAAACCTGTGTGGGCTTGATTGAGGGGGATATGGAGCCATTGCTGCCTCTGAGCTCATGAACACTGCTCACAATCCCAGTTGGACTCTCAAATCTCACTTTGGGAAGGTCTGGTCCAGATCATGGAACAAACCTGCTGTGTCCTACATTCTGCTGCTGATCGCGATTTCTCAGAAGAGAATATTGACTTGTTTTACTTTATTTTGCCATAGTTTTATTTTCCATTATAAGAATAGAACAATTTGAGAGATGAGGACAAATGTACAGTGTGGAGATCATGTTTATTATGTGAGAACTAAACCAATATAAGACACAAAGCTGGCCTTACAATTTACAAAATGAAATGATAAATCACTCATGGGAGTGTAACTCAAAAACAAATATTGTGCTATTGTAGCATAAATGTCCTGTAAATAAACAATTGGAACAGTCTGTTGAACCAGACAGATTGCACTTGAAAGAAACATATAAGTGTATGTGTAAATGCATAAATATGCTTCCTAGTAACATAGCTTAATTGGCAGTTTGCTTATTCTGAGGCAGAAGGCTCGAGCAAGAAAGCCCCAAAGTAAGTTTCTTGTTCATGCACTGAAATGCGGCTGTTTTTGGGAACTTCGACATACATATGGTCATCAGCATACAGTTTGAAGGCCCCACCCTGATAGGTTGAAATCTTCAGGAAGTCATCACCCTTGGCTTGAGGCCTGACATAGCTTTTCAGCAACACTTCTGGATCCTGGTAATGGTTGTTCTTCTTGAAAATGGAGACAAAGAATTGCTGAATGAGCTTGGAGCAGTCCTGTAAACACTTAAAGGTCACCTGTGCATAAATAAAGTAGATACCATTGGTGGGAATCACCAAGTAACCAGCTGCATTGTACTTCATGTCCGCGGTTTTGAAAGCGTGTCCTTTCGTGTGTTCAAAAAACAGACGGCCTGAAGTATTCTGGAAATCTGCCAAAGGAAATCAGGAAAATGTTTAGGAAAACTAAAATATGAAGAATAATAGGAAAATAAGATACGTTTGCATTTTATTTCTAGGACACCAGTAATGAATCCATCAGATTTGTACTGTCAGACACAAGACCAAATCAAGGAATCTTAAAGGAGATGACACAGTCTTTGAATGAAAATGAACAGTCCAAGTTATATTTTCTTGCTAACTTATGAATGCAATCAGAGATTGGGTTCCCTTCCTCCACCCCACCACTGGACTGTTAATCAATCTGTGAACCCCACCTTTAGTTAGGGTGTTGCTCAAGGGAAGGAGTCAAAGGTACAAAGACCAACAACTTTTGCCCAAGAAATAACCAAACCAAATCTCTCGACTATTATCCCATGTTCCCTGCTATCTTCCAGAGTGACTATCAGCAGTGAATAATTCCAACCCAAGAAGTATTTTGGGCTATGGAGGACATTCTCCTCCACAACCTTGAGTGAGATTTTTGTCAGTTTGTTGGACTAATTGGACAGTGGAGTGTCAGATTTATTCCTTTGTCTGCCTGCCCGCTCTTTCCTCACCCATGTGCATTCCCCTCTTTTCTGCCTTGGTTTGACTCAGTTATAACTATTTCCTGAAGCCAGTATGGGTGTAGATGATGATGACTGCTCCTGCACATCCTTGCAGGAGGAGGAATCAGCATTATAGGCCCAGGTCTAAAGTTAAGGGGTAGGAGGTTTTAAGATAAAAAGCAAGAGGTTTAGAGGAGATATGAGGAAAAACAAAGTACAGATGATGGTGGGAACTTAGGACTCACTACCTGTAAGTGTATAGAGGCAGAAATCCTCATCACATCATGTAAAGCCTATAGGGTGGAAACAGGCCATTTGGCCCAACACATTCACACAGACCCTCCAAAGGATAACCCACCCAGATACATTCCCCCTGATTAATACACCTAGCCTACACATCCCTGAACACTATGGGCAATTTATCATGGCCAATTCACCTAACCTGCATATCTTTGGACTGTGGGAGGAAACCGGAGCACCCCCAGATAACACACGCAGACAACACACGCAGACACGAGGAAAACACGCAAACTCCACACAGACAGTTGCCTGAGGCTGGATTCAAACCCAGGTCCCTGGCACTGTGAGGTAGCAGTGCTAATCACTAAGACACACAAGGCTAATGGGCCAACTGCTGGAAAATGGGATTAGAATAGTTAGATCATTGTTTTTGACACATACAGACTCGATAGGCCAAAGGGCCTTTTGCTTTGCTGTGACCTCCACAACATTCCTAGTAATGGTCAAACCGCACATAACAATCCCATTCCTCTCCAGTCAGCCCGAGAGATGTGCTCAAAATTAACAGCTGAAAGCCCCTCTCTTGGCTGGGGGAGCTACCAGCCCTGTCAGTCAGTCTCTGCCCCTTTCCCCTGGGGGTGCTGCAGCTTTTTCATTCACTATAGTGATGGAATTCCTTTGGGAACCCTATTCTGTGCACAAAATGAGGATAACACCAGGAAATTGAGCTGGGCCAAAGCAAACACTGAGGGATGGGCACTGCTGACACTCAAACTCAAAGAAAAATCTGCCACCTACTCCCCAGTCCTGACGTGCAACTATTCTGTAAGCACTAATATTGCTATAAACTCATGGCTAAGCAGCTCTGCATTGTCCTAATCTGATCTGTGACCAACCAGTTTCATACATCAGTATTTAGAGAAGGAGAGAATTCTTCTAATCTTGCTTAATGGCCATTTTAAAAAAGGGTGGCCCTGTGGCCTCACAGCACCAGGAACCCAGGTTCGATTCCAGCCTCAGGTATCTGTCTATATGGAGTTTGTGTGGGTTTCCTCCCACAATCCAAAGACGTGCAGGTTAGGTGAATTGGCCTTGCTAAATTGCCTGTAGTGTTCAGGGATGTATAGGTTAAGTGCATTAATCAAGAGTAAATTTAGAATTAGGGGGATAAGTCTGGGTGGGTTACTCTTCAGAAGGTCAGTGTGGACATGTTGGGCTGACGGGCCTTTCCCCACACTGTAGGGATTCTATTCTTAAGAATTTTAAGCTTTCAGCCTGTAGATTTGTTCTAACTGCCAAAATCAAACAACCTTTTTACATTTTTACACCTCTGTGTCTCAGCATTTTAAAGACAGAAATGAAAACTAAAGCTTGTTGATCTGTCACTTCGTGGAACATACATTCGGCTGTCTTTTTTCATACTTGTATTTATTTTGATATAGCACTTGAGCTAAGTTTATCCAGTTAGTTGAGGAATATCATCAGTGTCACTGGCACCCAGCAGCTAGCCCCCATGAAGCTTTAGTTTAATACTGACCTGCAAGTGCAGTAAAATGAGCAATTGGCTTCTCTGATTTCACAACTGAGCTCTTGAATGTATCACTTCCAATGGTCTGAAAATCTGAAAAAGATAATATATATATGTATAAATGAAGTTGAATAATTGCAGCAACTTTGGGCTCTAACCCAATGAAAGAGATGTCTACCTATGTTTCACAATGTCTTCACATTGAAACAATTCTTTTGTAAGAAGTGCTGCAAATTATCTCTCAATGATACGATCTCATATCTGTGGTCAAGTTACTCAGTCACTTATTTTTTTTCTGTAAAACACTTCTTCAGAAATAAAAAACAAGTAAACACCATGTAATGTAATTCATAACTATTGACTTCAATACAAATATATTTTAGACTGCGTTTTCAAATAGGTTGAACTTGTGGACACACCTATCTCATGCAGGTCTTTGTACACAGAATAAGTAACTTGCTTTATTTAACATGCATATAGGTGTGGTATAATTGCACTGGATTCGTGCAACTGATTAGTTTCTTTCCACTTGGAAATCAGATAGGTTGTGAAGCTTATCTGATAACAATAATAATAATGAGCTAGTTATTGCATAACTGCTGCAGCAGCCAAAAAGCCACTGATGTGCAGTGTGCTCTCCTGCCCCTTCCAATGAATATGTTAGCTTATTCTATCAAACATGGAGAGATAAGCATCACAATTGAATCTAAGCACAATAAAAAAAACAGAGACTGAAACTTTTGCTTACTGTTAGAGGTGATATTCTCCATCTTTCCACGCAGCCCAACATTTATGTCCTTCAAAACAAAAGGTCAGATTTTTTAAAAATTGTGTCTTTGTTTTTCTGCATTTTTTATTACTTTTTTCCACAGAACAAATTTCAGAAAGGGATTACATTTACTGTCAGGATTTTACTTACTTTTAAAGTAAGTATTTAGAGGTGAGGTAGTTAATATGTTGTAGCAGGTATTTCTTAAAATGATCAAACAGTAATCAGTTGAGTAAGGGGTCCTCTTGTGACACACTGGTAGTGTCCCTACCCCTAGGTTGAGAGGTCTGAGTTCAAGTACCACATGCTCTAGAAGTGTGTAACAACATCTCTGAACAGGTTAATTAGAAAAATAGGTTAAATAAAAAATAATCCATGGTTTAATTTGTCTTGAGTATTTTGGAAACAAACAGTTGGAATACCCTTTCAGTGTGTCAGAATATCAAGCCATTTTTAAACATTGTGAAAAATGTTCTAAAAGTCAATGCACAGGTGCCAAAGATAGCAGTCTGGTTTTTGAATAATATACAGACAATCAGGCACTAATAAATTATAAAATGAGAAATGACTGCCTGAGGACTGCAAGATAAAAGTTTGAGGGATTCAGATGAAGTAAGGTTCAGCAGTACAGTAGGACAGTAGTACACGTTCTTTATTTTGTATCATTGCAAAAGGGCTTATGCCCAAAATGTCGATTCTCCTGTTCCTTGGATGCTGCCTGACCTGCTGCGCTTTTCTAGCAACACATTTTCAGCTCTGAACAGAAAATCCATCAATTGAACTAAACGTCTTTGAACTGAACAGCATTGCTTGCTTTGTACATATCACATCACTGTAAAGAGGCTTGTAAGTTTAACCAATTTTAACCTCAGACTGTTTTCATAGAGATAATGAATGATGTGAATATCCAATTACGTTTGCAAGAAAATTCTGTTGTTACATCTCCGACCTTCTGCTATTGCATAAGGAAATTTACAACAAAGTAAGTCAATTCCCAATAATACAGTACAGCGCAGCCAATAAGCCTGTGCCAATTCCTAATCCTTATTTAGACCAGCTACTTATTGCCCATGCGTGATTTCTATCCCTTTGTTCACCTTATAATCATGTTTCTATCAAGATACACCTTAAAGGGTGCTATCATTCCTGCTTGCACCACCTCCTCTGGCAGCGCGTTCCAGGCACCCACCAACCTCGGTGTGAAATATTTTCCCCAAAACATATCCCCTCTCTCCTTGAACTTGTGCCCTCTTGTAGGTGACCTCTCCATCTTGGGAAAAAAGCCTCTGACTATCCACCCTATCTATGACTTTCATAATTTTGTAGACCTCTATCAGGTCACCCCTCAGCCTCCAATAATTTGACACACATGAAAGATCTCTATAATGGATATGCATTTTGTGATCATTTCCTTACCAAATAAAATGTTCTCTTTGAAAATAGTCAAATGACAGGACAATATCAGAGACGATGTACTTACCTCCTTTAGCACATCCATGTAGAAAAAGATGAGGCAGCACATGGCTGCTATGGCAAGCCACTGGAGAATAACAGAAATGGTGAGCAGTAATGAGCTCCAACTGTGCTTCCGAGTGAGAGTGCTGTTAGAGTTCCCGAATGTCAAGTCTTCTGGATCTGTAGAGGTGGGCTTCTGCATTTTGAATTTGTTTCTTGAGACTCCAGTCACTTTTCTGGATTGCTTCCTCTGAAGGGCTTTATAAACCTTAACCAGTGTATGACGTGCTGGAACACTCCAAGCCGGACTTTACCTTCAACGAATTAGTAAAATTTTAATTGCTGAGTAGATTAGATTATCTGTAAAGATGCACCAATAGTGGTGGCAGTCACTGTGATCTAATCTTGTGTACCTGGGGTAAGTAACTCCCCCATTTCTTTAAATGGTAATTCTTTCTGTGCTATGACTTTGATTGCAGTTGTGTCGTGGTAGTGGTCTTACTAATTTTTTTCTTCAGTAGGGAAAGTAAGTAATTTTCCCAATTATCATATTTAACAAAAAAGTCCTGTAGCTTAAGATAAAAATCAATATTGACTGGCAGTACAAATATGTAATAAATAATGTAAATGATTGTTTGAGCAAGTTTCAAGATTGTTGAATATTTTTTAACCAAATTAAATTAAGCCTAAATCTATTTCTTAGATGTTTTTGTCTCACCCTTTAAAACACAGGAAATGATTTGGATGTGAACATAGTTAGTAGGTTTGCAGAAGACACCAAAATTGGAGGTGTAGTGGACAGTGAAGAAGGTTATCTCAGAGTACAATGGGATCTTGATCAAATGGGCCAATGGGCTGAGGAGTGGCAATTGGATTTTAATTTAGATAAATGTGAGGTGCTGCATTTTGGAAAAGCAAAACAGAGCAGGACTTATACACTTAATGGCAAGGTCCTGGGGAGTGCTGCTGAAGAGAGAGACCTTAGAGTGCAGGTTCATAGTTCCTTGAGGAACTTGTTGTCTCGAGGAATTAAGGGCTACGGGGAGAACGCTGGTAAGTGGAGCTGAAATGCGCATCAGCCATGATTGAATGGCGGAGTGGACTTGATGGGCCGAATGGCCTTACTTCCACTCCTATGTCTTATGGTCTTATGGTCTTATGGTCTTATGGTCTGGGGTGGGGGACTCCAGAACTAGAGGGCATAGGTTTAGGGTGAGCGGGAAAAGATATAAAAGGGACCTAAGGGGCAACATTTTCATACAGAGGGTTGTGCATGTATGGAATGAGTTGCCTGAGGAAGTAGTGGAGGCTGGTACAATTGCAGCATTTAAAAGGCATTTGGATGAGTATATGAATAGGAAGGGTTTAGAGGGATATGGGCCGGGTGCTGGAAAATGGGACTAAATTAGGTTAGGATATCTGGTTGGCATGGACGAGTTGGACTGAAGGGTCTGCTTCCATTCTAAACATCTTGATGACTCTATGACTCCATTTTAAGATTTCATTAGTTAAGTAAATTATATGAATTTATTGGGGGTAGTAGTGTTTATGAATTATAAACTAATAATGGCACAATGAAGATGGCAGTGCAGTTGATGTATTGAAAATCAGGATGCAAGGGCTCTTACATGCCAGTCCGAATCAGGTCAAACCCATCCACTGGAAGCATCTTTAGTTCAAGGAACGTTGCTCATAGTTTATGAGCTGGAGGTCACTGAGGAACATCAGGGAAGGGGAAATCACCTGGACATTTCAATCCAATGGTGGCCACACCCCTACAAATAGGGTCTTCTGACTTGGTCAGGATTGGGAGAGCATGACTGCAGCTGAGGCAGTGTGTAGATCCAAGAGCTGGAGGAAGCTCAGCTTTTGAAATTGTCTAGCAGGTACTTTTATCTTGTCAGGATGAGAGCGTGGGCCACAAGGTGGATGAGCTAACTGACTGTGACACTGTGGTACAGGAAGCCATTCATGTGGAAGGGGACCCGTAAAGATAAGGAATGTAGGGGGCGGTATAGTGAGGAGGATTGAGGTTGCAGCAAAATGTGAGAGTCCAGATGGCTGGGTTGCCTGCTCAGTGCCAAGGTTCTGGACATCTGCTCAGGGCTGGAGAAGAACTTCCTGTGGAAAAGAGATGATCCAGTCATTGTACTACATGTCGGTGTAAGGAGAGTGAGCAAAGAGATTCTGCTTAGGCTGTTTGAGGAGCTAGACACCAAAAAACAAATTCTCAAAGTAATAATTGCTGGATAAATACCCGAGCCACAAACAAATTGGCAAAATGCAAATAAAATTATAGAAATGAATCCATGACTGAAAGACTGGAATGAAGAAGACATGTTTCTGGGGAACTGATTGTTTTTAGAGTTCTAGCAAACTATATAATTAGAGAAGTGGAGAGATCATTAAACTAAACAGTAGGGGCAAGAGATCAAACTTGGGAATTTGGAAAGATGTTGTAAACCATGAGGTAGAGACAAGGCATGAGAAAAAGATGTTAGTATTGGAAAAAATAAACAAACCATGACCATAAGAGATAGAGAGTACATATCTCAGAGTAAATCGCCAGATAAGGATAAAGTTAGACTCTGTGACTGAATGCACATAACATTTGAACTGCAAATAGAAATGAGTAAGTATGATTTGAGACATGGCTGCAGGGTGACTTGGATTGTGATCTCCACATTGAAGAGTGCAGGGCATTAAAGAAGGACAGCAAGTTAGGAAAGGTGGAATGGTGGTTCTATTAATGAATGATGGTACTAGTACAATACAGAGAGAGGTGGCATGATGGCTCAGTGGTTAGCACTGCTGTCTCACAGCACCAGGGACCCCAGGTTCGATTCCAGCCACAGTGTCTGTGTGAAGTTTGTATGTTCTTCCTCAGGTCTGCGCGGGTTTTCACCAGGTGCTCCGCTTTCTTCCCACATCCAAAGCTGTGCCAGTCAGGTGGATTGGCCATGCTAAATTGTCCATAATGTTCAGAGATGTGTAGGTTAGATGCATTAGTCAAGGGTAAATAGAGGATAGGGGTATAGATCTGGGTGGGTTACTTTTCGGAGGGCCAGTGTGGACTTGTTGGGCTGAAGGGTCTGTTTCCACACAGTAGAGATTCTATTCTATGCACCATTTTAGGAAATTAGGAAGTAGAAAGGATAAGAAATGATAAAAGCATGAAGTATCTGTGGTGTACAAGCCCCTTAACAGTAAATACACCGTAGGATGTGGTATAAAGAAAGAAATAATGGGAGCTTGCGCTAAACGTCCAGTGATAATCGCGGGAGATTTTAATATGAATATTGACTGGAAAAATCAGATGGTCTAGCTGGACAATTCATAGAATATTTTTGGTACAGTTTCTTAGAATAGCACATTTTGGAGTTAACCAGATAAGTAGCTATGAGAAAGTGAGGACCGCAGATCAAAGTCGAGAGTGTGGCACTGAAAAATCCCAGCTGGTCAGGCAGCATCCGAGGAGCAGGAGAATCAATGTTTTGGGCATAAGCCCTTCATCAGGAATATACAACAACAAAGGATTAATTAATAACCTCATAGTAAAGAGGCTCCTATGTAGCAGTGCTATTAACATGATTCAATTTTCAATTTAGTTTGAGGGAGAGATGAGTGGGCCAAGGCTAGCATTTTAAACTTAAATAAAGGCAATTATGAGCAAAGCTAGCTGAAATGAACTGGTAAATTGGATTAAGAGGTGCAGAGTAGATATTTAAAGGAATATTTCAGAATACATACATCAGATACAGTCTAATAAGAAAGAGAAATTCCAAAGGAAAGACCCACCATCTTTGAAGAATGAGAAAATTAAAGGTAGTATCAAACTTAAAGAAAATGCTTAAAATTTCATTGGAGTCGGTGGCAGGTCAGAAGATTGGACAAATTATTTCACAAAGATAGATGGACTAATAGATTAATAGGGAGGTGTAAAGTTGGAGTATGAGGGAAAGATAGCTAGAAATATAAAAATAGTAAGAGTTTCTATCGATATTTTAAAATTATTATACAAAATGAATATTAGTCCTATAGAATGTGAGTCTGGGGAATTAATGATGGAAAACCCGGATATGGCAGATGAATTGAACAGATTTGTTTTGTATTGGTCTTCACTGTAGAAGGGAGGAGAATGGTCTAGTGGTATTATCGCTACACTATTAATCCAGAAAATCAGTTAATATTCTGGGGATCAGGGTTTGAATCCCGCCATGGCAAACGGTGGAATTTTGAAATCAATAAAATCATCTGGAATTCAGCATCTACTGATGACCATGAAAGCATTGTTAATTGTTGAAAAAATACATCTGGCTTACTAATGCCCTTCAGGGAAGGAAATCTGCTATCCTCACCTGGTCTGGGCTACATGTGACTCCAGACCCACATTCATGTGGTTTACTCTCAATTGCTCTCTGAAATGGCCTGGCAAGCGATTCAGTTGCACCAATCACTACAAAGTCTCAAAGAAATGAAACTAGACAGATCATCTGGTATCAACCTAGGTGCTGGAAAAGGCAGCAGCCCTGTCAACACTGCAAAGTCCTCCTTACTAACATCGTGGGGGCTAGTCTCAAAATTGGTAGAGCTGTTTCATAGACTAGCCAAGCAATGGCCTGATATAATCATACACACAGAATCTTACATTACAGACAATGTCCCAAACACTCCACTATCACCATCACTGGATATGTACTGTCCCACCAGGAGGACAGACCCAGCAGAGGTGGCAGCACAATTGTATAGAGTCAGGAGGGAGTTGCCTGGGAGTACTGAATGTTGACTCTGGACCCCATGAAGTCCATGGCTTCAGGTAAAACATGGGATTGCCATGTATGATCCTCCCTCAGCTGATGACTCGGCACTCCTCCGTGTTGAACAATACATGGAGGGAGCACTGAGCATGGCAAGGGGACAAAACATACTCAGGGTAGGGTATTTCAGTGTTCACTACCAAGAGTGGGTCAGCACCAGTACTACTGATCGAGTAGTCAGGTCCTAGACTTGGCCATCAGCAGGTGGTGAGGGAACCAACAGGAGGGAAAAAATATACTCGACCTCATCCTTCTGAGACTGCCTGCTGCAGATGATCTATCCATGACAGTACTGCTAAGAGTGAACACCACACAGTCCTATGGAGACAAAGTCCTGCCTTCATGCTGAGGATAACTTCCATCATGTGGTTTGTCACTATCACCGTGCTAAATTGGACAGACTTTGAACAGATCTAGCAATTCAAGACTGGGCATTCATGAGATGGGCCATCAACAGCAACAGAAATGTACTCCAATACAATCTGTAACCTAGTGGTCCAGAATGTCCCCCACTCAATTATTACCATCAAGCCAGGGGATCAACCCTGGTTCAATGGAGAATGCAGGAGGGCATGCCTGGTGAGGGCGTGCCAGGAGCAGCACCAGGCAACCTGGTGAAGCCACCATATAGGAATATTCATGTGCCAAAGAGCATAAGCAGCAACCGATAGACAGAGTTAAGCAATTCCACAATCAGTGGATCAGATAAGCTCTGTGGTCCTGCCACATCCATTCACGAATGATAGTGGACAATTAACAAATCATTTGAGGAGGAAGTTCCACAAATATCCACATCCTCAATGATGGAAGAGTCCAGCACATCAGTGTAAAACGTAAGACTGAAGCATTTGCAGCAATCTTCAGCCAGAAGAGCCAAGTGCATGATCCATCTTGGCCTCCTCCAGTGGTCCCCAGCATCGCAGATACAAGTCTTCAGCCAATTCAATTCACTCCATGTAATATCAAGAAACAATTGGAGGTATTGGATACTGCAGAGGCTATGGATTCTGACAACATTCCAACAATAGTACTGAAAATTTGTGCTCCAGAATTTGCCACACCCCTAGCCAAGCTGTTCCAGTAAAGTTACAACACTGGCATCTATCTGGCAATGTTGAAAATTGTCCAAGTATGTCCTATACATAAAAAGCAAGACAAATCCAATCTGGCCATTTACTGCTCCATCAGTCTACTCTCACTCATCAGTAAGGTGATGGAAAGTGTCATCAAAAGTGCTATCAAGCAGCACCTGCTCAGCACTAACCTGCTCAGTGATGCCCAGTTTGGATTCCACTAAGGTGACTCAGTTTCTGACCTCATTACAGCCGTGGTTCAAACATGGACAAAAGAGCTGAATTCCAGAGGGGAGGTCAGAGTGACAGCCCTTGATATCAAGTCCACATTTAAACAGGTGTGGCATCAAAGAGTCCTAGCAAAACTAGAATCAATGGGTATCGTGGGCAAACTCTCCGGTGGTTAGAGTCATACCTGGCACATAGGAAGATGGTCATGGTTGTTGGAGGTCAGTCATCTCAGCTTCAGGTCATCTCTGCAAGAATTCCTTAGGGTAGTGTCCTAGGCCCAATCATCTTCAGCTGCTTGATCAGCTACCCTCCCTCCATCATAAGGTCAGAAATGGGGATGTTCACCAACGATTGCATAATGTTCAGCACCATTTGCAACTCCTCAGATATTGAAGCAGTTTATGTTCAAATGCAAAAGAAATCTGAACAATATCACACTTGGCCTGACAAGTGGCTTGCAACATTCGTGTCACACAAATGTCAGTCTATGACCATCACCAGTAGAAGATAATCTAATCACTGCTCCTTGACATTCAACAGTGTTCCACCGTCTCTATTCCTGATGAAGGGCTTTTTCCCGAAACGTCGATTTTCCTGCTCCTCGGATGCTGCCTGGCCTGCTGTGCTTTTCCAGCATCACTCTAATCTAGATCCCAGTGTTACCACCATCACTGAATCCTCAACTATCAACATCCTGGGGGTGATCATTGGCCAGAAATTCAACTAGACTAGCCATATAAAACAGTGGCTACATCAGCAGGTCAGAAACTAGGAATACTGCAGTGAGTAACTCACCTCCTGGCTCCAGAACACCTGTCCACCATCTGCAGCTCCCCAACACTCAAGATGCTTGACACCATCCAGGACAAAGCAGCCTGCTTGATTGGCACTATACCCACAAGCATTCACTCCCTCCACCACCTATGCCCAGTAGCAGCAGTGTGTATTATCCACAAGATGCACTGCAGAAATTTACCAAAGATCCTCAGATGGCACCTTCCAAGCTCACAACCACTTCCAGGTAACAGATGCATGGAAACACCATCACCTGCAAGTTTCCCTCCAAGTCATTCACTATCCTGGCCTGTGGAAATATTGGAAATATATCACTGGTCCTTCACTGTTGCTGGTCAATATCCTGGAATTTCCTCTAATGGAATTTTTAGAAAGTGCAGATGCTGGAGATCAGAGTCAAAAAGTGTGACCCTGGAAAAGCACAGCCAGTTAGACAGCAAGAGAGTTGATATTTCGGGCATAAGCCTTTCATCAGAAATGTGGAGGAGGAAGGGGGCTGACAGATAAATAGATTACTTGGGGGGAAGGGAGCTAAGAAGGTGATAGATAGATGCAGGTGGGGGGGGGGGGGCTGATTGTGATAGGGGAGGGTGGAGTGGATAGGTGGGAAGGAAGATGGACTGATAGGACAGATCAAGACAGCAGTGTCAAGTTGGAAGGTTGGATCTGGGATGAAGTGAGGGGGGTGGTGTGGGGAGATTTGGAAACTGGTGGAATCGATGTTGATGCTATGTCGTTGATGGGTCCCAATTGGTAGAGAAGCTAAATAATTACTTTGAGTCTGTTTTTGCTGAGGAACATAGAAGACATCTCCCTCAACTAGAGTTCAAGAGGTTGGAGACGATGAGGCATTCTTCCTCCAGTGGCTTTGATTTGGTTGGTGGAGGAGGCCCAGGGCTTGCATGTCCCAGGGGAGTGGGAGGGGGAGTTATTGTGGGTCCACCTGCAGCAAATGGACTGCAACGTTTAAGGAGGCAGCCCACCACCTTCTCAAGGGTGACTAGGGACAGGTAATAAATGCTGGTTAGCCAGTGATGCCTACATCCCACAAAGTGAATTTTAAAAATTCCAGAAATAATAATGCGACAGCCATATCTCACAAATCAATAAAAACATTTCCAAAAATAACAATAAACAGAAAATGGAAGAACTCAAGGAAGTTACAGTCATCAGGCAAATGGTTTTGAGCAAATTATTACAGCAGCAGAAAATAAAGGCTTGTGGTGTCGAAGGTATCATATTAGAATGTATAGAAGATTGGCTAAACTAACAGGAAACAGACAGTAGGCATAAATAGGTCAATTTCTGGTTGGCAAGATGTATCATGTGGTGAGCTATGTGGATCACTGCAGGTCTCAGTATTTTATCATTTATATTAGTTACTTGGCTGAAGGGACAAAATGTATGACTGCTAAATATGCATATGGCAAAAAGATAGGTCAGAAAATAGGTTGTGAAGTGGACATAAGGACAATAGAAAGGATATAAATAAGCAAGTGGGCGGAACTCTGGTAAATGGAATATAAAGTGGGAAAAATATGAAATTGTCCATTTTTACAGGGAGAATAAAAAAATTTATTATTTAAATGATGAAGGACTGAAGAGCTCTGAAACGTGTGGGATCTGGGTGCATGATTCGCAAAAGAATAAGATGCAGGTACAGCAAGTAATTAGGAAACTAATAGAATTTTATAATTTATTGCAAACAGAATTTAACACAAAAGAAGGGAGGTGATGCTTCACTTGTATGCAGAACTGATGTGACCGTATCTGGAGTATTGTGTTCAGTTTTGGTCCCCTTATTTAAGGAAGGATGTAGATGCGTTGGAAGCAGATCAGAGCAGGTTTACTATACTAGTTCTTGTAATAGGTGAATTGTCGTATAAGAAAGGATTGAACAGATTAGGCTTTATTCCACCGATGTTAAGAAGATTAACAGGCAGTTTGATGGAAACACCCTGAGTGATCTTGACATAGTGGATGAGGGAAGAACATTTCCTTTCGTGCAATAATCTAGAATGAAGAGTCACTGATTAAAGGTCAGGAATCACTGTTTAAAGAATCACTGATAAACTTTCATTTACAGGAAGTTGTGGGTTGGAACTCACTTCCTCAAAAGGGGATGGAAGAAGAAAGGGAAGGCAAGCATATGGAGCACATATCAGATCAGTTATGATCTTACTGATGGTGGAATAGGCTCAAGGGATTAAGCGGATTTTGGAACGCAGGAATGAGAGTAGTCATTTCACATTATTGAGCCTGCTCTTTCGGGAAACATGATCAATGCCGATCGAACAATTAGATGCCTTTTAATCAACTAATCATCATAATCATCATACTTCTGTTGATATTCAGAAATTAACAATCTCTGTTTTAAAGACTAAGCTTCACAGCCCTCCGTGGTAGTGAATTCCAAATGTTCACAATGCTCTCACTAAAAAAAATTCTCCCCATCTTAGCCCTAATTACCCCTTATTTTTAAATTATACCCTTGGTTCTAGACTCCCCAACAATGGGAAGTATCTTTCTGACAGCCACCCTGCTGATCCCTTTCAGTATTTTATAAGCTTCAATGAGATCACGTCTGATTCTTCAAAATGCTACAGAGTACTGGCCCAGTTTTCCCAAATGCTCTTCTTAGGGCAGTCCTGCCACCCAAGGAACAAGTCGGAAGAACCTTTCTTTCACTCCTTCTATGGCAATAATATCCTTCCTGAGATAAGTAATTCAGGTAAAGTCTAACCAACTTGCTACACAGTTGAAACGAGATGTCATTACTCCTGTGAACTACTGAGCCCAAATACTGATCCCTACGTACCCTACTAGTTACAGAGACCAATACAAGAATGGAGTGTTTATCCCTTTTCTCTGTTTTATGTCTGTTAGCTAATCATGCAAAAAAAAGGCAAGGCAAGGTGATACAAGTCAATACAAAGCAATGCAAGGCAGGGATGCTGTGAGCATGCAATGGGCTCAGATTAAGTGAGTGCTATGAGTGTACCCCAGGACATAACTTGGTCCAGTACAAAGCTGGGTGTGTGTCCCTGATGCAAATTGTCCTTATTGCAGCTTTGCACTGATTGTTACCAGTGCAGTCTGAGAGGCATCACTGAAGTCCAGAAGCATCTTGTAGGTGGATCAGACCTACACTGAAGGTTCATAGAGGCTTCCAAAATGACAAAGGCGAATGTCTGTGGATGTGAGGTTTGTGGGGCTGGCATGCTTGGAGTATGCCTCGAATGTTGGTGCCCAGCGTCCAACATGAAGGTTTTTTGGAGCCAAGAACCCACTCTGGTTTCCATGTTAAGCTTTCCTGTCAGCTAGTTTGTATGACAGATTGTGAACCATGGTAGGTTGCACTGTTAACAAGGCATTTAATAATGAATAATGGAGTATGAATTGGAAACGTGCTACTCTCTTGTGAGAATCTTGCCATACCACTTAAGAAGAGCCAATAAGATGATGAGATGGTCTCAATGTTGAGATGAGAATCAGTTAGCATCACAACCAGTTCTACCACTGATCCCGACAAAACCCACATTACTCAAAGCCAGGTAAGATTCTGTCCACAGGAGTGTGAAAGATGATCAGTAATGTATCAATTATCACTATAGTTACATCCTTCAACACTCTGAGATGTAGAATATCAAATCCTGGGGGCTTATCAACTTGCAGCCCAATAATTTCTCTATAGAATTTTCTTACCAATACTAAATTCCTTCAATTGCTCATTCTCCAACCTCTTGAACTCTAGTTAAGGGAGATTTCTTATATGTTCCTCAGCAAAAACAAACTCAAAGTAATTATTTAGCTTCTCTGCCATTTCTTTGTTCCAGATTACAAATTTTTCTGACTCAGCCTGCAATGAACCCCCAGCTGCTTTAGTCAAATATTCCCTTTTTGCACACCTATAGAAGCTTTTACAGTCCATTTTTATATTTTTTGCTAGATTATATTCATATTCTATCTCATTTTCATGGAACATAGAACATTACAATGCACTAGAGGCCTTTTGGCCCTCGATGTTGTGCCACCCTGTGAAACCAATCTGAAGCCCATCTAACCCATACTATTCCATTCTCGTCCATATGCCTATCCAATGCCCGTAATGTTGTCAGTCTACTATTGTCATAGGCAGGCTGTTCTATGCCCCTACTACTCTGAGTAAAGGAACTACCTCTGATATCTGTCCTATATCTATCACCCCTCAATTTGAAGTTATGCCCCCTCATGCTAGCCATCACTATCCAAGGATCACCTCTCAACCTTTAAATTTTCCTTCTCAGTTTCTTGGTCCTTCTCTGCTATAATCTGAAAACCTGTCAATCCTTGGATTTACTGCTATTTCTATGAACTTTATAGAACATTTCTTTTAAACTTATACAATCCTGAACTTTCTTTGTTAGCTGCATCTGATTGACTATTTTGAGTTTTTGCTTAAAGGAGTGTATAATTGTTGTAAGTCATGTCATTGCTTCTGACAGTCGTGACTTTCAATGTATTTCCCCAATCCACTACATCCAATTTGTGCCTCATGCCTTCACAACTTCTCTTCAAAATTAGCTTCAGATTGAACTACCTTGATTTCAAACACTGTGGGCTGAATGTTACTGTTTTTTGACTAAGAGCAAATCATGTCGAGCTTGTTGGAGGGATGTTTAGACCAAGACTGAGTGGGTTTTCTCAATGGATCTTACCAAACCCAGCACATTAGTTGCCATTTCCACCCCTGTGGCATGTATCACATCTGATTTCCACCCCATCTTACCATGTGCCATTACCAGAACATCTCATATCCCAGAATGGATCGGCATCCCTGGTGCTGGCACCAACTTTAAAAGCCCATGCTGCACCCGGACAAGGACTGTCAGTCTAGAGCTGGCTGGCACTCTCTGTACCTCTGCTACTGTACTCACCTCCCACCAAGGCTTGTGCTCTACCATTCTTATTATTACCTGAAATACCCTCCCCCACACCGGACTCACCCACCCCAATCCCTGACACTACTCATCCTGAATGCCCTCTGTGCTGCCTACTAACTCACTTGGGACACCTCCGCACCTGCACCAATGATAACAATTGTGCAAGCCACTTTCATCTTCCATAATACCTGTCTCTTTCTCAGTCCAGTAGGAAAACACAACAGAAAGTGTCAAGAAGGGTGGTCCACTGTCCTCCGTTTTGTTCCTCCCCCATTATGAGGCGAAGACCCTGATTCTGATCACCCGATTCTGCCCTTGACTTACTGTGCTGGGAGCCCCTGAGTGAAGGCTATTCCCTTTGGCTTGACTGAGATCTGCTGACAACCATGCCAAGTTTCCTGGCTTTGGGTCTGTCCTAAATGGCACAGCAAGACAGCAGTAATATGAACCCGGTATCTCTAGCTGAAGGTTCAAAATGTAAAAAGGCAAGGCAGAGATGCTGTGAGCATCCAGACAGGCTCAGAGTGAATGAGTAAGAGCCTACAAATGTAGCCTGGTCAGGTCAATGAGCTGGACATGTGTGAACATGGGGAATATGCTCTGCGATATTGGTGACTGATGTTAACATGGAGAGTTCTTTTGGAACAAGCAGTGAGCTTAACCTACCAAGCACCTGTTCTGGTTTCCTTGTCAGGTTTTCTCAATGTTGGGTGAGTTTGGTAAGCTCACAGTTGGAACATCAACGTAGTAAGTTGGGCCATCAGCAGGGACCTTAATAAGTGTTAATCACTGTTACTTGGGAACCTGCCACTACCAGAAATAATTTACCATGCCATTTGTGAAAACCATTAAATATGGGTTGAAATGATCCCAATGTTGAGATTTGCCTCACCAGACTTCTCGTGCAATTCTGCCACAAGTCTTATCTTTGCCCATGGCAATCTGGCCCCTATAATATTCCACCCAAGGTGTTTTCTTACATAAATTGTATCTGATATATCATTTGAATTTAAGCTCAAAATCAAAAAGCAATAACCATCATGCCATGGACCTGTGAGTCTCCACCTCCAAATCACAGATTATTTTAATATAGTATCTCAGTCTGATATGGGGTAGAGTAAATGCCAAAATGTCACATTGTTTTGACCTTATTCTCAATATAATCCACATTCTATCACAGGGATTCAGCTGTCAAGGTAATCTGTTGCTGACCAGTGACCAAAGTCCATACTGCGGGACCAGATGTACCCGTGTGTAAAAGTATATGAGATTGATAAATATAATCAAACTTTCTGTTCCAAATATTTTTTATATTTCAAATTTAGTTGTTCACGTTTACAATGGGTTTATATTAAGTGAACTCATTGACTTGTTTTTTAATAATCTGTCTAATGAGTTATTACATGCTTCTCATGATGTTATTTGAAGAAAATTGTACATGGCCTTTGTTGATATATAAAATTTCTACAGTTCAAATGAAAGTTTAAGCCAAGTTTAAAACTACATTTGTCATGGAAATATGATTAAAATTATTCTTTAAGTTTTCTTTTAATCTCTTCATTAATGATTTACTTGACATCCTCAACTTCACCCAAAAGTTTGGGATTAATTTTCTCCTAGAACTGTGATAATATTGAATTGAATCAGTATTTGGCAGTCTGCACATGTGCAGTACTCAATCACCAATTCTTTGGAATTTATTTTGTTTCAATTTTAGCAGCTTTTGCATAATCTGGTGAGTCAAATCTCAACATTGGGATCATTTCAACCCATATAAATTATGCTAAGTGATAAATATTACCAAGTCAACCAGGAGTTTCTCTGCACCCCTCCAAATCATGCCATGGGATTACCTCCCTTCACCTGACAGGATAGACAAGGTCTCAGTAAAACATCACCACTTGCAAAGTACAGGACACCTTCAATGCAACACTGGTCATCATAGATTACGTGCTCAAGTCATGTCATGACTCTCCATCTCAGAGGAGAGAATTTTATTGCTGAGTCAAGACTGATAATATAAGATGTAAACATTATGTATTTCTGCCTTTAAAACAGAGAGGCGTTTTGCATATACAAGTGTGTGTATCAGAGAATATCGAGAAGCACAGGCTACTGATTATAAACCTATTCTAATGTTAGTCCAATAACATTAAAGAAAGTTTTAAGATCGTAGATATAGACTTTTTTTGTCAATGTCATTGAGCGTTTTTTTTTGCTCAAAATGAATTAAATGAAAAGTAAACACCTTACTGTGTTTCTTCTATATATTGCTGGTGATACAATGATAAATTACCAAATGTAATGATTACAGAGGTTTGTAAGAACATCTATTATGTAGAGTACTTTAGGAACATTGGGACAGCAGTAGGCTATTCAGCTTCTCCAGCTTGTCCCACCAATCAATCAGATCATGGCTAATCTGTGGTTGAACTCCATGTACCTGCCCTTGGTCCATATCCCTTCATAACTTCCATTAGCACAAATTTATCTATCTCAAATTTAAAGTTAACTGATACACCATTTGTGGAAGTGAGTTTCAAACATCTACCAGCCTTTGTGTCTAGAAATGCATTCTAACATCTTTCTTGAAAGGTCTGGCCCTAGTTCTCACACAATATCCCCTGGATCTAGAATCCCAGACCAGAATAAATAGTTTTTCTACATTATCTTTTCCTGTTAATTTCTTGAAGACCTTGATCAGATCACTCCTTAACCTTCTAAATTCTGGAGAAAGCAGGGGCCCAATTTGTGTAACCTTTCTGGATAACTTAATGCCTGAAATTCTGGTATTATTCTTGCAAACCTGCATTGCGTTTCCCCAAAGCCAATATATCCTTCCTGAAGTTTGGTGCTCAGATCTACTGAAGGTTTTGTATGACTGCAGCATAACTTCTTCATCCTTGTACACTAGTCCTCTAGATATAAAGGCCAATATTCCATTAGCTTTCTTGATTATTTTCTGCACTTGTTTGTGATCCTTCACATCTCGTTCTTCACCACATCCTATTGCAATGGGACCTATAATCTCCAACTCCCCTCACTGCTGACTGACAGAAGGGCCAGGGGATTTGTTGAGGTTATGGTCTTGAATACTAGCTGAAAAGCCAGTAATGAACCTTCCTCTTTGAGGCCTGAAAATCACAATTGGATTTTAAAGTGCTTAGCTAATTAACTGCCTGAGTTTAGGATGGTTAGGTGGGGGCCATTGGCCTCTGCTGAGTCTGTGGAGGAGTCTTCAGGGTGGCTGGATAACTGGGTATGTCTGGCAGGCTTTGCCATGGGGTCATGTTCAGAGGGCTGGTTTGTGGGGCTGGTGGTGAGCAGGCACTGCTAATTCCATTACTCTGCCACATATGGGCACCCCTTATGGACAGTCAAGCCTGAAAGCTTTACCTATTATACTTGGCAAATGGTGCTGCCCTACACCTACTGATGGGAAATTACCAGGAGGGAGAAGTCTCTTAATTAGCTGGTAAAATTCCAGTGGAGGCTGACCACATCACTCAATTCTTTATAATTCCTAATACCATTATGCTCAAATCCCAGCGTGCCAGCTGCCTGCTTCTGGGCAGAACATAAAACCCGAACCTGAAAATCTACTACTAAAACAAGCATCTCATTTCCACTCCTAGCTGTGTACAATTCCATCCATGTCTCAGTTAGGAATTATACTTAGTCATGATTCCCTGTGTATTATGCCACGGAAGAATGACAATTTATTATATTTTTTAAACCAGATTTATTACTTTAGCAAATATCAGATTAGGGAAGTTTTCACTTGTCAAGCACAATTTGAATACTTCGAAATTGTAAATACCGTGATTACACTAATTGAATCTACTAATAGCATCAAAGATCATTTATGTAAATAAATCCTCTTGAAAACCAAAAGTACATCTTTTTGTTTCTAACATGTGACATTGTAGTTCAACTTAGGATAAATCTGAAGCAATGCTGCTCTTTTCATCCTTGTTATATCTTTTTGATTTCTTGGCATTCAGAAAGCTTATCACAATCTACTTATCACAGGGTCATCAATAACAAACAATAGTAGCTGCCTACAAAAAGCATGCTACTTTGTGTGGTGTGATTGGTTCATTGATTTAATTAGCTGAGTCAATAGTGATGCTATTTTGCTACTATTTTAATGAAAAATTACCAGTTATTCTTCAAATTTAAATTTGTGAAGCATCAACAATTAGTATTGGACAGTGTATTTTGGAGGGGAAGATCGGACATAGTCTAATGTGTACTTATATTCCAAAATAGTGACAAAACAGACGTAGCCAACTTCAAACCTATCAGCCTTACATCAATTCTGTGTCAAATAATGGAATTGATTTTCAGGACTAAACAGCACCAGATTATTTGTGCAATAGAATATAATCCACAGTGAATATTAATTGGAAAAACTGCATTTAATCTGATATTCTAAAGGAAGTAATAATCCAAACAAATACAGAAGCACCAGTATGACTTCAAAAGGACATTGATAAAGTCTCTTAAAAGGGTTACTAGTTCCATACAGTGAGGATACAAGAAAAACTTGGAAATGAATAAATGATTGATTACTTAGTAGAAAATATGGAATGACTTTAACCAAAGCCCAGTGTCAGCACCACTGGTATTTCTAAATAGCTTTAATGACATGGATTCAGAAGTTCTATGCAAATTGGCCAAATTTGCAGATAACGCCAAAGTAGGAAGAGTAGTGGAAGAGAAGAGGGTATGGTGTAATTTACAGAATGATGTCAATGGAGGAAATGAGTGGGAAGCGCATCCGCAGGTCGGTTTTTAATATACACCCATGTGACAGAAAAACCATGAATGGTTTTAAAATAGGTACACTTGAATATAAAAGAGACCCAAGACACTTAGACTTGGTGCTGAACATATCCAGCCAACGCACAGACATCAACACAACCAACAGGATGTTGGAATAGTTGAGTAAAAACAGTAGAGGAAGAGTCAGAGGAAATCATGACCAGTTGCCTGGTCACACACTGAGTAATGTATCATATTCTGCTTGTAGGAAGACGTTCAAGAACAAGAAGCAGAGCAGAGTGATAGGTTTGGTCTTACAAGTCAAAGGTTTAAGTTCTTATTAAAGACTGAGAAAAAGTGCCTGAGAATTAATCAAATGGAGATGTGCAAGGCTGTGAAGGGAATAGTATCGAGAGTGTGGTGCTGCAGAAGCACAACAGATCAGGCAGCATCCAAAGAGCAGGAGTTTCTGGCATAAGCCCCCAAAACGTTGATTCTCCTGCTCCTCGGATGTTGCCTGACCTGCTGTGCTTTTCCAGCTCTACACTCTCAACTCTGATCTCCAACATCTGAAGTCCTCACTTTCTCCTGTTAAAGGAATGGAAATGGTATGTCTGAAACACCAAATTAAAAAGTAGCAGTGAGGCAAAGGAAGATACATTCAAACTAGTAAGAGATAATTTTAGGACTGAAATCAGAAGGTCATCATTGTGGAGAGAGATTAACACTTGAAATGTGCTTTTTTGTGGTATGATGCAGGCAGTAACACTGGAGTATTTCAATATAAAACATGTAACCCCTACGAGAGAGTTTAGCATAGAATCATACAGCACTGATGTTTCTAGATTTAAGAAGGGTTGAATCCATTCTCTCATTACTAAACTTATATCACCTATGACATAGCTTATAAATTTGTGACTTAATGTGGACTCCAAAGAATTAACATACAGACTATTTTATTATTTGTTCAGCTTGAACAGGGTCATTTGTTCACCAAGAAGATGGAATTGGGATTCTGATCGTACATTGGCATGAGTTTTCATACTTGTGCCAAGATGCAAATTATTTTGGAGAAAACTATGCATGACTTTTATGCATGGATGTACTATACTTCACGACAAGATTTGCATTTTCTTTCTCAGTTTGGATTTCATTTTCAAATCAAACCTTCACCATGAGTCTGCAGTTAAGGGTTGTACTGACCATATTTGGCAGTACAGGGAACTCTGGGGAAGCACCTGCCCTCCTCTGGTGATAATACAGCAAACCAACACTGGCTAGTTGATTAAATAAGTGTTTCTCTAAATGTGGTCAACATGATAAATTTTCAGTTAGAAATACGTTACCAGGTGAAGGAAGTCTGAAACTTCCATTTTTTTTCCAAGGGAATTAACCATATTATTTCTCCATAATTAATTACACACAATAGTTAAAAGATTATGAGGGCCTTTCTTCAGGGTTTCTGAATTCCCCTCAGACAGCCCAGACTGAATATAAAAACCATCGTCTGATCTTTTGTGATAAACAGCTGGAAAGATGACACGTAGAATGCAATTCAACCATGTTCTACATTGCAAAGTGAGTTTACTTTTGCTTTGAGCATCTCACCTAGCTATGACAGGAACGATTACATTCTAGCTTCAAAGGAGGTCAAAAGTTTGACATGGCACAAAATCATGACTTGATATAATAAATTCTCCCTCCTCTCTTGTTACTAACATTATTAACATCTGAGGTAGAAACACAATGACTGCAATGTTCCCCCGGTCTGAATTCTTTAAGTTTACTTTCAGATATGTAAGGGATAAGAATAAGAATGCATAAGAATGAGAGTTCTGGAAATCTGCAGAGTGGGTTTTACCTTCTGTGGGTAGTAAGTTTCGCTCCTTGACTTTGTTGTATCTATTTCACAGAAAACAAATTTGATCTTTAATGGCAAACCACCAACTGCATGAACCAAGGGTAGAAAGTCATATCAAACATTTACTGCATGGGGATTAAAAAGCAATACTTTACATTCTATATCTGATATACTTTTTATAGAATCTTGCCTGAAGCAAATCACAGTTCACATTTAAAAGAGCAACAAGTTTGTGATAATATATTGTAACCTTTCAGCTTAGTTATAAATAAATGAAGAAATGACACAAGCTACATCAAACTTCAGTTAATATCAATGTAGGTCTTCTTAATTTCTTTCCAACCCAAACGAAACAGATTTGTTAACAAGCTTTTTTTTGATTAAAGTAGTATTCATTTAAATGTAGAAATATTGAAACACGTTATTAATTTCTACCAGCCAGGAATAGTGGTTATTTCCAACATTTGCAACAGGTCACGATGAACTTCAATCCTGGAAGTTAAAAGGAAGTTGTTATATTGGTTTTAGTTTTCCACTAAAACTCTAGCTTTCAGGAGGTTACATTAGAATGGAAAATAGAAAATGTAAGTCTTTCCAAAACAGTAAAAGTATGAGTAATTTGGCTTGACATCTGCCAGAGGGAAGATGTTTGAAGTTATTATTAATGGCAAGGTAACAAGACAATCAGAAATGTTTAAGGCAATCAGACAGAGATAGTATGTTTTTTTTCTGAAAGGAAATCATGTTGAACCAATTCATTGGCGTTCTTGAGGAAGTAACATGTTATGTCCTGCAACAATGTCCAGGTTATGCCAGGAGTGGCCAGGAACACGAGAAGTGCCATTTTTCACCACAACTGGCACCGGTTGCAACACAGCTAATGGTGCTGTGGAACTGAGGTTTGCAGCTGTCATGCTTTGTATGCAATTCCTTTCACTATTAATTACTAAAAGTATTAATCAATTCATCATTTTAAATGATAGCTTTGTCAACTTATTCCAAACTGCCTACTCTAGCAAAGACACCATTGTCTGGAATGGGTTTCTCTCTAAGACCCTACGGACTCCTCGACCAGTGTACACAATATTAATTTACCCAGGCACCTTGGTGTGAGCCACGAAAGGACTACACAGCACCAGTCTGCAGTCAGTGAACCAAGTCACAACTTTATTTGAAGGCAACAAAGGTAAGAAATACACTTCACAATTTTAACAATTTTTATTTCTAACTATCTGATTCTTTAGAAACCTAAATACTTCCCAGATGCCGCCCTAGCCCAACATGCCTCTAGGTAGGCTGGAGAGTGGAGTCTGGTCGAATCAAAGAATAGAATTATAGAGACCCTTGCTGAGATATTTGCATCATCGATAGCCACAGGTGAGGTGCTAGAAGACTTGAAGTTGATAATATGGTGTCACTGTTTAAGAAGGGTGGTAAGGAAAAGCCAGGGATCTATAGACCGGTGAGCCTGACCTCGGTGTTGGGCAAGTTGTTGGAGGGAATCCTGAGGGACAGGAGTTGCATGAATTTGGAAAGGCAAGGACTGATTAGGGATAGTCAACATGGATTTGTGTGTGGAAAATCATGTCTCATGAACTTGACTGAGTTTTTTGAAGAAGTGACAAAGAGGATTGATGAGGGCAGAGCAGTGGACGTGATCCATACGGACCTCAGTAAAGTGTCCGACAAGGTTCCTCATGGTAAACTGGTTAGTAAGGTTAGATCTCATGGAATACAGGGACAGCTAGACATTTGTTTACAGAACTGACTTGAAGGTAGAAGAGAGCAGTGGTGGAAGGTTGCTTTTCAGACTGGAGGCCTGTGACCAGTGGAGTGCCACAAGGATTGGTGCTGGGTCCACTGCTTTTCATTATTTATGGATTCAGATTTTGGAAAGGTGCAGAAGCCACTGGGTAGTAGTCATGGGCGATTTCAACTTCCCAAATATTGATTGGAAGCTCTTTAGATCAAGTAGATTGGACGGGGCGGTGTTTGTGCAGTGTGTCCAGGAAGCTTTTCTAATTCAGTATGTAGATTGTCCGACCAGAGGGGAGGACATATTGGATTTGGTACTTGGTAACGAACTGGGACAAGTGATGGGCTTGTTAGTGGGTGAGCATTTTGGTGATGGTGACCACAATTCTGTGACTTTCACCTTGGTTATGGAGAGAGAGATAGTTGCATGCAACAGGACAGGTTTTACAACTGGGGGAAGAGTAAATACGAGGCTGCAAGACAGGATCTGAGGAGCATAAATTGGGAGCATAGGCTGTCAGGGAAGGATGTCATTGAAATGTGGAACTTTTTCAAGTAACAGATACAATGTGTCCTTGAGATGTATGTACCTTTAGGCAGGAAAGAGATGGTCGTGTGAGGGAACCTTGGTTGACGAGGGAGGTTGAATGTCTTGTAAGGAGGAAGGAGGAGGCTTACATAAGGTTGAGGAAACAAGGTTCAGACAGAGCGTTGGAGGGATGCAGGATAGCCAGGAAGGAGCTGAAGAAAGGGATTAGGAGAGCTAAGAGAGGGCATGAAAAATCTTTGGCGGGTAGGATCAAGGATAACCCCAAGGCCTTTTATGCGTATGTGAGAAACATGAGAATGACGAGAACGAGGGTAGGTCCGATCAAGGACAGTAGTGGGAGACTGTGTATTGAGATGGAAGAGATAGGAGAGGTCTTGAATGAGTACTTTTCTTCAGTATTTACAAATGAGAGGGACTGTATTGTTGAAGAGGAGAGTATGAAACGGACTGGTAAGCTAGAGGAAATACTTGGTAGGAAGGAAGATTTGTTGGGCATTTTGAAAAACTTGAGGATAGACAAGTCCCTCAGGCCTGACGGGATATATCCTAGGATTATGTGGGAAGTAAGAGAGGAAATTGCAGAAACGTTGGCAATGATCTTTTCGTCTTCACTGTCAATGGGGGTGGTGCCAAGGGACTGGAGGGTGGCGAATGTTGTGCCCCTGTTCAAAAAAGGGAATAGGGATAACCCCGGGAATTACAGGCTAGTTAGTCTTACTTTGGTGGTAGGCAAAGTAATGGAAAGGGTAGTGAGGGATAGGATTTATGAGTACCTGGAAAGACACTGCTTGATTAGGGACAGCCAGTACGGATTTGTGAGGTGTAGGTCTTGCCTTACAAGTCTTATTGAATTCTTTGAGGAGGTGACCAAGCATGTGGATGAGGGTAGAGCAGTGGATGTAGTGTACATGGATTTTAGTAAGGCATTTGATAAGGTTCCCCATGGTAGGCTTATGCGGAAAGTCAGAAGGCATGGGATAGTGGGAAGTTTGGCCAGTTGGATAGAGAACTGGCTAACCGGTCGAAGTCAGAGAGTGGTGATAGATGGTAAATATTCAGCCTGGAGCCCAGTTACAAGTGGAGTTCCGCAGGGATCAGTTCTGGATCCTCTGCTGTTTGTAATTTTTATTAATGACTTGGAAGAGGGAGTCGAAGGGTGGGTCAGTAAATTTGCAGACGATACAAAGATTGGTGGAGTTGTGGATAGTGAGGAGGGCTGTTGTCGCTGCAAAGGGACTTAGATATGATGCAGAGCTGGGCTGAGGAGTGGCAGATGGAGTTCAACCCTGTCAAGTGTGAGGTTGTCCATTTTGGAAGGACAAATAAGAATGCGGAATACAGGGTTAACGGTAGGGTTCTTAGTAAGGTGGAGGAGCAGAGGGATCTTGGGGTCTATGTTCATAGATCTTTGAAAGTTGCCAGTCAGGTGGATAGAGCTTGTAAGAAGGCCTATGGTGTATTAGCGTTCATTAGCAGAGGGATTGAATTCAAGAGTCGTGAGGTGATGTTGCAGCTGTATAGGACCTTGGTAAGGCCACATTTGGAGTACTGTGTGCAGTTCTGGTCACCTCATTTTAGGAAAGATGTGGAAGCTTTGGAGAGGGTGCAGAGGAGATTTACCAGGATGTTGCCTGGAATGGAGAATAGGTCATACGAGAATAGGTTGAGAGTGCTAGGCCTTTTCTCATTGGAACGGAGAAAAATGAGGGGTGACTTGATAGAGGTTTATAAGATGATCAGGGAATAGATAGACAGTCAGAGACTTTTTCCCCAGGTACAACAGAGTGTTACAAGGGGACATAAATTTAAGGTGTAGGGTGGAAGGTATAGGGTGGATGTCAGGGGTAGGTTCTTTACCCAGAGAGTGGTGGGGGCATGGAATGCGCTGCCTGTGGGAGTGGCAGAGTCAGAATCATTGGTGACCTTTAAGCGGCAATTGGATAGGTACATGGATAGGTGCTTAAGCTAGGACAAATGTTCGGCACAACATCGTGGGCCGAAGGGCCTGTTCTGTGCTGTATTGTTCTATGTTCTATTTATGCAAATGATTTGGATGTGAACGTAGGAGGTATAGTTAGTAAGTTTGCAGATGACACCAAACCTGGAGGTGCTGTGGACAGTGAAGAAGGTTACCTCAAACTACTTGATCAGTTGGACCAATGGGTCAAGGAGTGGCAGATGGAATTTAATTCATATAAATGCAAGGTGCTGCACTTGGGTAAGGCAAATCAGGGCAGGACTTATACACTTAATGGTAAGGCCCTGGGGACTGTTGCTGAACAAAGTGACCTTGGAGTGCAGCTTCATAGCTCCTTGAAAGTGGAGTCGCAGGTAGATAGGATAGTGAAGAAGGCATTTTGGTATGCTTTCCTTTATAGATCAGTGCACTGAGTACAGGAGTTGGGAGGTCATGCTGCAGCTGTACAGGACATTTTTAGGTCACTCTTGGAATACTGTGTGCAATTCTGGTCTCCTTGCTAGAGGAAGGATGAAACTTGAAAGAGTTCTGAAAAGATTTACAAGGATGTTGCCAGGGTTGGAGGGTTTGATCTACAGGGAGAGACTGAATAGGCTGGGGCTGTTTTCCCTAGAGCGTCGGAGGCTGAGGGCTGAACTTATAGAGGTTTATAAAATCATGAAGGGCATGGGTAGGGTGAATGGACAAAGTCTTTTTCCGTGGGGGTGGGGGGGGGGGGGGGGGGGGGGGTGGGGGAAGAGTCCAAAATTAGAGGCCATAGGTTTAAAGTGAGAGAGGAAAGATTTAGAATGGGGGGGCAACTTTTTCACACAGAGTATGGTGCATGTATGGAATGAGCTGCCAGAGGAAGTGGTAGAGGTTGGTACAAATACAACATTTAAAAGGCATCTGGATGGGTAAATGAATAAGAAGGGTTTAGAGGGATATGGGTCAAATGCTGACAAATGGTACTAGATTTATTTGGAATATCTGATCGACATGGATGAGTTGGACTGTAGAGTGTTCCCATGCTGTGTAGCTCCATGACTCTATGACTTTATGATCTCCCATTTTTCCATAGTGAGACAAAGCAAGAGATTGGGTATGGTGGAAATGGTTGGAAGATCCAGAAGGAGTGATGCAGCAATAGGAGAGATGGCAATGGGTCCTCAGTAAATGAGGGAAATACAGAGGAGGGAAGGGTAAGTATTTTGCGAGGATGAGGTGAATGAGAGTCATTGAGTGGACATGCTGAACGCAGCAATGAGAGTGTAGTCTCCAGCACATAGCTGGTATAGCCAACATTCCCTCACACTCTCATCCTAGTCACTATTTAACCTCCAGGCTACACACTGTCTGAATACTCTCCACGTGAGTGCTGGCCTGTCTTCAATGCCCACAGGAGACCCACAGCTTGTCATTGTCCTGCATGCTAATATCACAATCCAGCA
Source organism: Chiloscyllium plagiosum (assembly GCF_037043375.1). Taxonomy (NCBI): domain Eukaryota; kingdom Metazoa; phylum Chordata; class Chondrichthyes; order Orectolobiformes; family Hemiscylliidae; genus Chiloscyllium; species Chiloscyllium plagiosum. The sequence goes on along the minus strand of NW_028270159.1, from coordinate 32,177,841 downwards.
AGCAATTGGACCATTCAAAACCTCAGCTTTTATTTACAGAGAAGCAAAAATATCAGAAACGAAGCCACAGAGACTGAACTGCATCCATACACTGCTGACGAGATGTTAACATCATGATTGAAATATGTTGCATTCGGTGATTGTGTACCACACCCAACTCTCTACTCGAGAGGAGGCTGCTGCCTGTTGCAGCCTTCAGGTTCTGCTCCGGTATCTCACACAGATCCATCTGTGTATCTAGGGACATATAGAGCCTGCTTTGGAATTGTGTTTCATTCGTGGAGTTGGGGCTATAAAACATTGGGGGTCCTGCACACCCTCTGCATGCTGAGGGCCCCTGAGGCTCTAACCTCTTACTGAACTGTGTGCTCCTCAACCTCCAAACTGGCCTGCTGTTGCTCCTCCTACATCCCTCCTTGCCTCCCAACATAGAGATGTGGAAATCTACTACATTGAACTTCACCTACAACTGTCCTCACTGCTCCTGAAATCCAATTACACCTTGCTGCTGCCCACCCTGCTCCTTTGTACTCCCTCTGGATGCTGCTGGTCACAGTCAATAACTATTCACCCTCCCACATCATGCATGTCCTCTGCTCCTGTTCCGAATTCTGCTCATTGAAATCAAAGATTCCCCATCACCATCCTTAATCCCTCCCCCTTCCCCCCCTCCACTACAGGACATCCCTTTAACCACTTCAGGAAGGTCAATGGACAGACACCCAGGATCGTAATTGCCCAAGACCTCTGAGTGACTTGAAGAACAGTGCTTAGATATAACTGATCAGACCTCTGACTGCTGTACTAGCAGCTCCTTGAATAACAATGTGCAATTCCTCTCATTGCTTGTGCTGGTCCAGCACTGCTGCCTACTGAACATTTCCAATAATCTACTGGGACAGCTCCCAGATGGCTGATGGCTGACCATGCCAAAGACCCTGGACACTATGCCACTGTGCCCCTGATTGAGAGTACCAGGATTCTCTGACAAACAGAGCTTCCCCCATCCCCAACTGGACTGAGGATTGTCCCCCATCAAGATCTGACTTGGCCATTTGGTTAAATAAATGTGCAGTGTGTTTGCCATGCAGGTGCTTAGAGTGTTAGCTTGATGATTTGGGGTACCGTTTCCCCAAGATGTCCCTTCCCATTCAATGTTGATAAGCAGCTGTCTATATATCTGCGCCAAGCAATCCCTTACATCGACAGTGGTGACTGGCTGATGTACCAAAGCACTAACAGGCGTTAGTGCCTGATGGTGTGAGCATGCCTGTAGGTGTTAAATGAACGATTGCTAAGACAGCCCTGAAATGCAACCTAGTCCAATCCTGTCCACTCCTGACAGGGTACCTGTCCATGCACACGCAGCTTTCCTGCTGTATCCTTCTCAATGTTTACTGCCCATGTGCCCTCTGCAGTACAAATCTGAGCAGCCAGCCAATGTATGGTGGTGGTGTCATAATGAGTGTGATGTATGTAGGCAAAGGGTGCCAACACCTGCTGCTCATGCAGCATGCTCTGTAATGTTGTTGCTCAGAGTCCAAGACAGAGGTCATTCAAAGCAAATAGCAAGCTGAAGCTCCAGCTACCTGCTCTGATTTCCTTGTCGAGTTTTGCCATTGAACAGCTTCTTTGGTGAATTTGATAAGATCAGAATCTGGTTATTAATGAGGGAAGGTGTGATGTTAACAAGTTGTGATGTTAACAAGCATTAATCCCTTTAAACTGGCATCTTTCCACAGCTCAGAGAGACTCTAATCACAGCATTTGGGAAAAGCACAAAAGATTATCTTGGCATTGAGATGGGCCTGACTGTACATGTTACCTGATTCTGCCACACACTATGCCATAACCCACACTGTTCAGGTTCCTATAAGATCCCACCCTACATCACCTATTTAGCATCTGTTCCTGTCTTCAAACTTTGGCAAAAAAAAAACTCTTCTCAGCAATCAAACCTTTAGTCACTTTAATTAACTCAGCACTTGCTTATCATAACGCATCTGAAATGCCGTGGGGTATGTACTGCATTAGCAATGGTGCTTGAAACTAAGAGGAAAAAGCTTAATTTGCTGTAAGGTAATTAATTAATATACTTATACAAACTCAAGAACCAGACAGTATGGGAAACATTTTGATGTGTGGACATATTTTATATCAATCTCTTTTTACAGGAAATCATGATAGTGACAGAACCATCATTTTTGGCAGAATATTGACCTCATCTCCTCATATTTTCACTCCTTTGACAAAATATTTATTCCAGCTTGCTCACATTTCAGCTTTAGATTTTTCTTTTCCTTACAACCCAAATCCACTTGATATATTTCAATGGATTGAGTTCCATCATTTTTGTAACTAATTTGGTAAGAAGTATGTGAAGGAGACAATGATGACAATGATAGTGGTATTTTCTAACCTTGCTCATTCCACAGAATTTCCTAATTTACATGAGGGAATAATCCACATTGAGCTGATAAAATCAGGACCAGCCTCTCTTGTTTAAAGTTATTGTTCAATGTTATAGATGTGAGTCTAGACACCAAAAATGATATTACTTTATCTAACTCAACTGTATTAGCAGACTTACAATAATTGAACTGAATTTCTTCCAAAACCCAGAAGACATTACATGCATAACTCATGCTATCATACATATCTGTGCATGTGTGATTCTCATCTCAAATTTAGAGGAAATCACAACATCAGCAGACATAGTCAATGCTACAATTTGTAGTTAGCTACCTTACATTAGCTGCAAAAAAAATGTGTACTAAGTAAATGAAAACACGTTTGCATTTTCCATAAAACAGCAATCATCATTGAACAGCTAACCTGCTCCTATTTTTCCGCGCCAGTTGAAATTCTTGGCTGCTTTCTGGGTCTTCCAATCCTGGCTTCTTCAGAGACATGTAGCAGTTTTCCATCAAGCTGTTCCCTCACAGAGCTGGATCATAATTGTGGGGGGAATTCCATACCCTTATTTTTTTACAGCACTAGCTCCAGTAAGTGTTCAAATGACCAGGTATTTGTCAATATTTGAGTAACTGGGTGAATGAATGATTAAATGTGTAGCTGTGCAAATGAGTCAGATCAGTGAATTAAGAGGGTAAGTGGATTGGGTTGCAGCTGGATAAAGTGACAATGGTGGGAAGAGGGTAGGTTTGTCAGGGATTTAGGTTAGGTTATCAGGTGGAGGGCTAGGCAGTTTGGGTTGGGGATTAATCAAATAATGGGAGCTGAGCAAATTGGATCGGGGGAGTTTGGGATCAGGCAGGGTAACTGGGAGGAAGGAGTCGGTTGTGTAGTTACCCAGGAGCAGGAATTAGGCTAAGATTTTTCAGTCTAACACTTCCTGGGTAACTACCCAGATAAATAAACCAGAACTGTCCATCTTGTCAATTGTATTACAGAGCAGGAAGCTTTTTCAGAGGCTTCTGGGAGCATGGAAATATTCATCAGAAATTCAAACTTCTTGGGCCAATCCCAAAAAGTCAGCATAAGCACCCTCCATGTGGGAGCATCTTGAGTAGAGACAAGAAGATCTGGGCTACTGTCCATCAGAATGTCAGAATAAGCACTGGATTGTCCTTTATTAAACAGAATTAACAATAATGTATTATTTAAGCAGAAAAATAAAAATCTGATGCCCTTTCTCATTGAAATCTTCATAGCTCCATTTTTCACAACAGCTTTATCCAAGTTCCTTCATTTCAAACTATATCCTTTCAACAAACGATCAGACAATTGGGTGTACATGGGAATAAGATTATTGCAAAATAGCTACTCTAAGACTTTTTTTTTTAGCAATGCTCAAGTGATAACTACCTCTATAGCGGACGGCACAGTGACTCAGTGGTTAGCAGTGCTGCCTAACAGGGGCCAGGGACCCAGACTCAGTTCCAGCCTTGGACGATTGTCTGTATGGAGTTTACATGTTCTCCCCATCTCTGTGGGTTTCTAGTGTGCTCCCACAATCCAAAGATGTGCAGGCTAGCTGGATTGTCTGTGCTAAATTGCCCTGTGATGTGCAGGCTGGGAGGGTTATCCATGTAAGTGTGGGGTCACAGGATAGTCTGGGCAGCTGTTTCTGAGTGGGATGTTCTTTGGAGGTTCAGTGCAGACTCCCTGGGCCAATTGTCCTCTTTTCACACTATAACGATTCTATATGATACATATATAAGAGCAGGACAACACTCCTTTCTTGAATAGCTTGATAGCCCCAAAAGTACTGTCTTCTGCTCTTGGGTTTTACCTCAATTACTGACTTCCTGTAGTTAGGTGTAATTTTTACAATTGGTATCAATCTTGCATGTAAATCCTCAGAATATGTTACTGTTTTGTCCAACATAAATAAGGAAAATAAAATTGATAGTTGTCAGATTGTCCTTTTCAGTAGAGACAAAACAAAGTCTAATGGCCAAAAGTGACTGATCTCAATATGTTAAACTCTGTAAGAACTAAGACATTGGTCAGATCTACTGTCAACGAAAAGACTGGTTGACCCATGAGCAGCTGAACTAGGACGGGAATAATAATGTCATAGTCATGGAGTCATACAGCATCGAAACAGACTCTTCAGTCCAACTAGTCCATGCCAAACATAATTCCAAATTAAAATTGTCCTACCAGACTGCTCCACCCCAAATCCCTCAAAATATACTTATCCAAATGTCTTTTAAATGTTATCATTGTACCCACATTTACATGGAAGTTCATTCCACACATGAACCACCCTCTGTGTAAACAAATTTGTCCCCATGTCTTTTTCAAATCTCTCTCCTCTTGCCTTAAAAAACGTGCCCTGAGTCTTGAAATCCCCCATCTTAGGGAAAAGACAATTACCATTAACTCTGTATCTCCCTCTCATTATTTTATATATCTCTATTGAGTCACCTCTCAATATCCTATGCTCCAGGGAAAGAAGTCCCAGTCTACCCAGCCTTTCTTAATATCTCGAACCTTTCATACACAGCAACACCCTGGTAAATCTGTCTGACCTTAAATGATGAGAGCTGGAATTTGTGTCATATTTCCAAATGTAACAGTACTGATGTAACACAAAGAAACTTTTATAGCAACCTAAATAGCCCAAGCACAAATGTAGTTTGTTTAATTTGCACTTGATATTTCATTGACATCATTCCTGTAAAATATGAAGTTATTTTGAACTGAACTACAGTAAACAAGAATTAAAGGATGCCTCAAATAAATAATTGAGGAGGTGCCGGTGTTGGACTGAGGTGGACAAAGTTAAAAATCGCACAACACCAGGTTATAGTCCAACAGGTTTGTTTGGAAGCACTAGCTTTCGGAGTGCTGTTCCTTCATCAGGTAGCTAGTGGAGCAGGATCATAAAGACACAGAATTTATAGAAAAAGATCAAAGTGTCATAAAACTGATGCGACGTATTGAATAAATCTAGATTGCTGTTAAGTCTTTAATCACTTAGAATGGTTTGCAGATTTCGATTGATTAAAATGTAAATCCCAAACTTCTTTCAAATCACATTCCCAAGAAAACTTAAGGTTTTTTAAAAAAGGTGATATGTCAGTTCAGACAATGTATTAAAGGTGTGAGGTTAGAATCTGTCTGCATCCCAAACATGAGTCAGACTGGTTCTATTTCCAAAGTAAGAATTTATACACACACAGCCTCACATACTCACACATTCATGCAGACCCTCTCTCATACACATGCTCTCTCAGACACATACATCCCACAAACTCACACCTGCATGCACACACTCTCACAGGCTTATACTCCGTCACACTCACGCACACATTCTACCAAGCATGCACACACACTCATATGCATACACTCACACTTACACACTCTCCCACACACACACACACACTCATGCAATCTTCTCTCTCTCCCCCTCCCTCCCTCATATGTAAGCACACACACGTAAGTCTATGTGCTGAATTTGCATTTGCAGAATTGTATTTGTACATACATTCTATTTTGCTAAAAAGCACACTAACTGCCAGCAGTCAATGCAGGCAGTCAGTCCATGTGACATTTTATAAATTCCTATTTTGGAAATACAACCAGTCTGACTCAAGATTGGGATACAGATAGACTCTAACCTCACACCTTTAATGCACTGTCTGAGCTGAGATGTCACTTTTTAAAAATAAAACTTTTAAGTTACCTTGGAAATGTGACTTAAAAGTAGTTCTGGGATTTACATATTAATGAAGCGAAACCTGCAACCCATTCTAAAATATTAAAAACGTAATAGCAATCTAGGTTTGTTCAGTATATCGTATCAGTTGCATGACACTGTAATCTTTGCCTATAAATTCTGTGTTTTATGATCTTATACTCCACAACCACCTGGTGAAGGTGCAGTGCTTCAAAAGCTCATACTTCCAAATAAACCTGTAGGACAATAACCTCACGTTATGTGATTTTAAACAAATAAATAATGATATTGTGAAGATGTCCATTGTGCAAATATTATCGATGACATAAAAAATATCAATTTCTGACACAAAGTATATTGTTTTAAGTGTATGGTGGGGAGTGATAGTCATAATCGAATTGAGAAATTAATGTAGAAAAATTTTCAAAAGAGCTATTTAAATACTATTCAAACTTTTTTTTCCAAAGTAGTATATTAATTTGTGGAGTAGTTAATACTCTAGTAATACGCTTTTAAAGGTCTACATAATCGATAACTCTTGGCTGAGAAACATTAACTCATGTATAGTTGTTTTATGCAATGTTGCAAATCTAGATGGTAATTAATCATGCAGATACTGTAAGAATCAGTTATAAATTATTATAATTAAGGTCCAGGTAATGAAATGGAATGAGTTTAATCATGGCGGTAAGATAAGTGCTTCTTCTCTTTAATTGTTATGTGAGTCTAAAATGAATTGAATTAGTCCAAAATTAGTTCCTGAGGAATCCAAATCATTTAGACAAACTGTCCTTAACAGGTCACATTTTGGACATTCTCAAATACAAGAATTTGAAATGTACTGTAGTGAAGAGGAAGCATTATTTAGGTGAAAATTGAAGCCTCCATTGGCTATCTCAGTGAGACTGCCCTGGCTTAATCCAATCTTAACCATCCCAAGATAAATAAAGCTTTTACGTAATTGTTTCTCTTGTAATCTTGTGACCTCTGTATTCCTCTATTCTCTCATAAGTGCTTATCTGCAGATATCAGGTCAACTTTGACATAAAGATGATACCTAGGTCTAGCTCCCTCCTGGTCACAACTTTTCCTTTGCAACTGTCTGTAGCACTGCTTATCTGACATCTGAGGTTAGATATTCATTTTTGTGTAGTAACATAATGGAGCAAAATGTTCACATTAAATTCATGTTTATTCCCAAGATAGCAGCTTGCTGTTAGAAGAAAGAATTGGTTGAGTGCTGGCTAAAAAGTACCATACAGACTCTTTAATAAGCACTTAGAATTAACAAGCAGTCATTTTACAAACTTTGAGGCAATTGTTGCTTCGATTGGCTTCAGCTCCTCCACCAAAATTGGCATCTTATGAGGTTTTAGTATAAATGACATCTTAGCCAACTCTACTTTTTATGCGTTTTCAGAGATTATGGGGTGAAGGTGCTGGGTAGGATGTGGAGGAATGGAGTTTGAGAAGGGTCAAGGCCATTGAAGGATTTTTGAAGGGGCCGTGATTTCTGAATTTGAGAAATTGAAGGACCTCAAAACAATCAAAGTCAAGGGAGCAAAATAATTTCAAAAATTGGAGAGCACTTGCCTGAACAAAGACAAATTTTGATTGCAAAAGATATAATGGTAAAGCATTTAGAAATAAATAACATAGTTAAGCAGAGTCGGCATGGTTTATTGTAGGGAAACCATGCCTGACAAATTTTCAAGAACTCTTTTAAGGGGGTAAAACATTGTAAGGCCATAAGACCAGAAGGTATAGGAGCAGAATTAGGCCATTCAGCCCATTGGGTCTGCTCTGCCATTTGACTATGTTTGTTATGTTTCTGAACCCCATTCTCCTGCTTTCTCCCCATGACCATTAATCCTCTTACTAATCAAAAACCTATATGTTGCTGTCTTAAATACACTCAGTGACTTAACTTCTACAGCCTTCTGTGACAATGAGTTCCACAAATTAACCATCCTCTGAATGAAAAAATTTGCCCCTCATCGCAGTTCTAAAGGGTTGTCCCTTCACTCTGAGGCTGTGCCCTCAGGACCTAGTCTTTCCTGCAAGTGGAAATACCTTTTCCATGTCCACTGTATCCAGGCCTCCCAGTATTCTATACGTTTCAATCAGATTCCCCGCTCATCCTTCTAAGCACCATCAAGTAGAGACAGGAGTCCTCAACTGCTCCTTACATGACAAGCATTTCATTCCCTGAATCATTCTTGTAAACCTCCTCTGGACCCCTCCAATACCAGCATGTCCTTCCTTAGATACTGGGCCCAAAACTGCACATAATATTCCAAATGCAGTCTGACTAGACCTGTATACAGCCTCAGCACTACACCTCTGCTCTTGTATTCTAGCCCTATTGAAATGAATGCTAATATGCATATGCCTTCCTTACTGCCAACTGAACATGTTAACCTGAAGACATTACTGAACTATGACTCTCAAGTCCTTTTGTGTTACAGATTTCCTAAGCCTTTCCCCATTTAGAAAATATTTTATGTGTCTATTCTTCTTACCAAAATGTATAACCTCACACTTTCCCACATTGTATTCCATCTGCCACTACTTTGATCACTCTCCAAGCTTGTCCAAGTCCTTCTGCAGCCTCTCAGTTTCCTCAACACTATGTTCCCTCCCTATCTTTGTGTCATCTGCAATTTAGCAACAATGCCCTCAATTCCTTCATCTGGATTGATAACGTTTATCATGCATAGTTGTGCTCCCAACATGTACCTTGCGGAACTCCCCTAGCCACTGGTTGCCCACCCTGAAAAAGACACATTTATCCCTACGTTCTGCCTTCTGCCAGTCAGTTATTCCTCTATTCAGGCTGGTACCTGGCCCCTAACACCACAGGCCCAGATCTTATTTTATGCCTCCTGTACAGCATCTTGTCAAAGGACTTCTAGAAATCCAAATAGATCACGTCGACTGGCTCTCCTTAGGTTTGCTTGCTGATTATCTCCTCAAAGAATTCGAACAGATTTGTTAGGCATGACCTCCCCTTGATGAAGCCATGCTGATTCAATCCTATTTTACCCTGCACTTCCAAGTACTCTGCAATCTCATTCTTAATGATGGATTCTAAGATGTTCATGTTTTTAAAAGAGTAATATTAATATAGTATCATGATATCTGAATTGTAAACTACCATGAAATACATAAACTAATGACTATAACTATGAATTGGAAATGTTAAGGAATGGGAGGGAGTGGCATCATGGCAATGGCATTGGATTAGTAATCCAAAACCCCAAATTAATGTTCTAGGGGCATGTGTTCAAATCACACCTTGGCAGATGGGGACATTTGAATTGAATTTAAACAAAAACTAATCTAATGATAACCATGCAGCAATTGTCATCAAAAAATGATCAGGTCTGTTCCTGCCCTTTAGGGAAGGAAATTTGCTGTCCTTACTTGGTCTGGCCTACATGTGACTCCAGGCTCACAGTAATGAGATTAATTCTTTACTGCCCTCTGAGTAATAAATACTGGGCTAGCCAGTGAACAAAGATAAATGGACATTTTAACCAAGGACTCAAAATTCATTGTGAATCCATCACTGGTGACATGTTTATCAAATACATTTCTTTCAAAACCTACAAATGACACAGATTTCATGATTTAAAGAATTATCTCACAACACACTATGGACTAAACACTATTTTTACAAATAATTTATAAACTAAAATTAAACTGCTTTCAAACTACAAGCACCAACCCACATACTGGTGCAGAGAAAATAAATTTCTAATCTCTAACTCCTGCCTCTCTCCTAGAATCCTCCCTGTTTCTGAGTTTCAGGGATATCTCAGAAACCCTCCCCCTCTCAGCGCAACGTGAATTAAGAGGATTTTGTATCCAGTATGTGATGATGCTGCTCCTTTAACAAGGTTAGGTTGTCCTTGGGTTTTTTTCTCAGGAGGTCGTAAAGACACAGACTCTGAAATGTCTAGGGTTGATCTATTTGAGAATGCTTTCAAACTTTGTAAAAAAAACACACATACAATGAAAGGGGATTGGCCAGTTCTCCCAGCTCACCTTTCTCTGGTTTGCTTTGGTCTTTAAGTCGAGAGTGTGTTGCTGGAAAAACACAGCCGATCAGGCAGCATCCAAGGAGCAGGAGAGTCGACGTTTCAAGCATAAGTCATTCATCAGGAATGAGGCTTGTGTACCAAGGGGGCTGAGAGATAAATGGCAGAGGGTGGGTCTTGGGGGGGGGGGGGGGGAAAGGTAGCTGAGAACATTGATAGGCAGATGAAGGTGGAAGTGAGGCAGAGGAGATGACCTGGGGGGGGGTGCAGTGAGAGAGGGACTTACTGAGATCCTTGTAGAGAGAGGAGGAGGGCTTCTTCAAAGTAGCCATTGTTAGAAGAGGCTTCTGAGTAAGGTTATGAGCAGTCTGGCTGTTCACTGAGAGCAGTCAGTTCAGTTTGAGGCTTCTCATCCAAGAACCAGCTACATGGAAGAAGGTGTTTCCATGCTGAGTCCCTCTGCCATCTGTCCTTCTCTCCTGGTAAGACCCTGTGTTTGATTTTACCTTTTGTACCAAGAGGTGTTCACGGGGATTGTTGCAAGTATTTCAAACAGCATTATTAAAGTTGGGATAATCTGCTGGGTTTTTGGATAGGTTAGATTATTTGGTATCCTGTTCTCTTTTGTTTGTTTCATTCAGTAATTTTGTAAATAAATTCTGTTTTGTTTAAAGCTAAGTGGTTTGACCAGCTGCTTCCCTCCTGGAATATCCACCCTACACCTGCGTAAAGCAACTAGCAAAGTTAGAGTTTGGGCTACTTTCTTGAAATGTTTTTAGGGGGTCTGGCCTGCTCTATAACAAGTAAAATACTGATTAGCTATCCTTGAGACCCCCAACTCTCTTATCTTTGAAGTAAACAGTCAATTTAAAGCAAAACTGTTTACAATCTAAAATTCTTAACAGCTTTGGAGAACTTCAGAGACTCGCAGTCTAACCATCATAATCACTGATGCAGATACCATTGTCTCTTTACATCTTTCCAATAAAGCAACACACCTCCCTATAGTCTTTGTCATACCATCATGTGGGCTTACGGGGATGCTCATCAGAAGTTTGGCGCAGACTTAGAGTCAGAGATGTGCAGCATGGAAACAGACCCTTTGGTCCAACCCATCCATGCCGACCAGATATCCCAACCCAATCTAGTCCCACCTGCCAGCACCCTGCCCATATCCCTCCAAACCCTTCCTATTGATATACCCATCCAAATGCCTCTTAAATGTTACAATTGTACCAGCCTCCACCACATCCTTTGGCAGCTCATTCCATGCACGTACCACCCTCTGCGTGAAAAAGGTGCCCCTTAGGTCTCTTTTATATCTTTCCCCTCTCACCCTAAACCTATGCCCTCTAGTTCTGGACTCCCTGACCCCAGGGAAAAGACTTTGCCTATTTATCCTATCCATGCCCCTCATAATTTTATAAACCTCTATAAGGTCAGCCCTCAGCCTCCAACGCTTCAGGGAAAACAGGCCCAGCCTGTTCAGCCTCTCCCTGTAGCTCAGATCCTCCAACTCTGGCAACATCTTTGTAAATCTTTTCTGAAACCTTTCAAGTTTCACAACATCTTTCCGATAGGAAGGAGACCAGAATTGCACACAATATTCCAACAGTGGCCTAACCAATGTCCTGTACAGCCGCAACATGACCTCCCAACTCCTGTACTCATTACTCTGACCAATAAAGGAAAGCTTACCAAGCACCTTCTTCACTATCCTATCTACCTGCAACTCCACTTTCAAGGAGCTATGAACCTGCACTCCAAGGTCTCTTTGTTCAGCAACACTCCCTAGGACCTTACTATTAAGTGTATAAGTCCTGCTAAGGTTTGCTTTCCCAAAATGCAGTACCTCGCATTTATCTGAATTAAATTCCATCTGCCACTTCTCATCCCATTGGCCCATCTGGTCAAGATCCTGTTGTAATCTGAGGTAACTCTCTTCGCTGTCCACTACACCTCCAATTTTGGTGCCATCTGCAAACTTACTAACTGTACCTCTTATCCTCGCATCCAAATCATTTATGTAAATGACAAAAAGTAAAGGGTCCAGCACCGATCCTTGTGGCATTCCACTGGTCACAGGCCTCCAGTCTGTAAAACAACCCTCCACCACCACCCTCTGTCTTCTACCTTGGAGCCAGTTCAGTATCCAAATGGCTAGTTCTCCCTGTATTCCATGAGATCTAACCTTGCTAATCAGTCTCCCATGGGGAACTTAGACTTGATGGACCGAATGGCCTCTTTCCACTCTGCAAGGATTCTATGATCAGTTAGACAAATTTCACTACAGGTTACATGATCCCCTTCCATTTACCCAACAGTGCTGGAACAAAACCAACCATAAAGTTTAGCTGTAATACAATACACTTTTTTTTATTGGCTCAAAACTATCCAATTTTGTTTCAAGTATGTAGTAAATTAAATATGAGCACATTCTTCAAATTTACTTTTCATATATTAAATAATAGGGATATTAGTTCATCCCTCTTCTCCATGTCATTTTGAACATGCTTTCTGCTTCAGTCCAACATATCATATCAACAACAGGCAATCAACCAAGAAACCATACAGGAATAGAACTTATTTGAAATGGTATAAAAATATTAGAATATACAATAAATTGTGCCATTAATAATCTTAATTACACAACTTGTTTAACACTGTTTAATTCATTTGAATAATAAAAAGGTTTTCCTTTATAATGTTATAGCACTAATAACATAGTTTTTGTCTTTCTGCATAGTCACGTTTATACTAACAGTGCTCCAAAGAATGTTTTGTTTTCTTCAAAACCCAGTAATGTCAAATCAGAAATATGGGCAAACAGTTCATCCCCTTTGTTCAATGTAAACGTGCCTCCAACATAGTTTGTTTGAAACCATAAGTGATCGACATACGGTTGACACTGAATACGTTTGCTGATTAGTACTGTAGGAATTGAATCGGCTTGCGTCCTTTTGTTGACTGTATGCATGATGAGTTCATTGCTCTCCAAACAGTTTTTGTCACGTAAATAAACCTGACAGTACACAAAGTACCGTCCAGTGATGGGTACAATCAAACTGCCATTTTGATAAATGAATCCATTTTTGACAAATGCCAGCCCCTCTTCTGTTTCCCATTCCATATATCGGAGATGCCCATCATTTAATTTTGCTCCTTTGCAAAAATCAAAAAACAAATTAGTAGACAAATATGTCTGAGAATTTTGCACAGCTGTAACTTTTATAACAAACCCTGTAACAATAACATTTAGGACCGATCTAATATCTACACTTTAGATAATCTAATTGGATGATAATAATATTGCCAAGTGTGATGCTAAGAATTATGTTTTTGTTTCAAACACTGTTTGACAGAATATGTATCCATTTTATTTAGTTTATTTCAGTGGGATTGATTGTTAGTTTTCTCTTTCCTCTGTGATATTGAAAGACTAAATAAAAAGTACAAAAATAAAGAATTTGCATTAATAAATCTGCTTTCATATCAGGAGAAAGTGAGGTCTGCCGATGCTGGAGATCAGAGCTGAAAATGTGTTGCTGGAAAAGCGCAGCAGGTCAGGCAGCATCCAGGGAATAGGAGAATCGACGTTTCGGGCATAAGCCCTTCTTCAAGAACAAAATACACTTTTTTTCCTGAGTCATTCCTGAAGAAGGGCTTATGCCCGAAACGTCGATTCTCCTATTCCCTGGATGCTGCCTGACCTGCTGCGCTTTTCCAGCAACACATTTTCAGCTGCTTTCATATCAGTAGGGTATCCCAAAGTGAATCATAGACCATTAATTGTTTTTTGGCATTTAATAATGCTAATCTGTACAAAGCAAGATTCCATGAACAGCAATAGGATAAATCAACAATTACGCTATTTGTTGTTGTTGCCTAAGGGATAAAGTTATTCAAGGCACTGCTAAGTCTCCCTCCAATTTCAATTAACAGTGCTGTGGGATATTCTCTGTCCATCTCAGCAGGCCAACTACTGACCCAAAGTTTAAACAACTTAATACAGAACAAATCGCAGTCCGAAACAACCCAGTACACAGGAATGCTACCACAAATACAAAAAAGCTCTGCAATGATGTGGGAATAGCTGTTCACCTAGGGTGACAATGCTTCCATTGAGTCACATTTAGACTGAAAATAACCAAGTAACACGTGTGTTAGTGAGAAACTTGGTATTGCTTTAAAAACTGGCCCATTGAGCAAAACTTCAAGAGTAATTCAATCCAGTCCTCAACCATGTTGCAACTGACCAAGCAATCTGTTCAACATGCAGGCATTTTGTAAGATAACGTAGAAGTCAGGCTACTCTGATAAACCATAACTTTAACCAAAAGGGTTCAATCTCTTACTCTCAATAATTGTATTTAATGTATAACTGATCAGTATTCCATGCAACAGAATTCAGGGATTAAGGCTTATTGCAATCTTCATGTAAAGGGAGATGACTGAAGATTAACTAGAGTAATTCATCTACCTTTGTACATTTTAACTTTAATTTTACATTTACAGTTATAGTTAAGCAAATTGCAGTAATTTGTGAAGAAGTGATAGAACTGACCGGGACACAGAAGTTTCTTTTTCGTACAGGTTAATGACTGAGAGATGAAAGCCCAGAGTTTTACATGACAATCACTATTCAGAGAGATTGATTACAATTTGACGACTTTATATAAGCAGCTACTATTAAGAATAAGGACAGAGAAGATTAAAAGTTGACAGAACTGCAAACATATTGCAGACTCTTTATTACAAATATATTCAAATATTCAATTTTTACTGGAGGATAGCAAATGTTGTCCCCTTGTTCAAGAAGGGGACTAGAGATAATTCTGGTTGTGGGCAAAGTTTTGGAAATGATTATCAGAGATAGAATTCATAACCATCTAGAAAGGAATAACTTGATTAGGGATAATCAACATGGTTTTGTGAAGGGTAGGAGAAAGTGAGGTCTGCAGATGCTGGAGATCAGAGCTGGAAATGTGTTGCTGGAAAAGCGCAGCAGGTCAGGCAGCATCCAGGGAACAGGAGAATCGACGTTTCGGGCATAAGCCCTTCTCCTGAAGAAGGGCTTATGCCCGAAACGTTGATTCTCCTGTTCCCTGGATGCTGCCTGACCTACTGCGCTTTTCCAGCAACACATTTCCAGTGTTTGTGAAGGGTAGGTCATGCCTCACAAACCTTATTGACTTCTTTGAGAAGGTGACCAAACAGGTGGATGGGGGATAAAGCAGTTGATGTGGTATATATGGAGTTCAGTAAGGCATTTGATAAGGTCCCCCATGGTAGGCTATTGCAGAAAATAAGGAGGCATGGGATTGAGGGTGATTTAGCAGTTTGGATCATAAGTTGGTTAGCTGTAAGAAGTCAGAGGGTGGTGGATGATGGGAAATGTTCATCTTGGAGTTCAGTTACGAGTGATGTACTACAAGGATCTGTTTTGTGGCCACTGCTGTTTGTCATTTTATTAATGACTAGGATGAGGGCGTAGAAGGATGGGTTAGTAAATTTGCCGATGACAATAAGTTCAGTGGAGTAGTGGACAGTGCAGAAGTATGTTAAAGGTTACAGAGGGACGTACATAAGCTGCAGACCTGGGCTGAGAGGTGGCAAATTAAGTTCAATGTGGAAAAGTGAGAGATGTTTCACTTTGGAAAGAGGAACAGGAATTCGGAGTACTGGGCTAATGGTAAGATTCTCGGTAGTGTGGATGAGATCTCAATAATGAAAAATGTGGTGCTGGAAAAACACAGCAGGCCAGGCAGCATCCGAGGAGCAGGAGAATCGACGTTTCGTGCATAAGCCCGAAACGTTGATTCTCCTGCTCCTCAGATGCTGCCTGGCCTGCTGTGTTTTTCCAGCACCACATTTTTCAACTCTGGTACTCCAGCATCTGCAGTCCTCACGTTCTCCTGTGAGATCTCAGTATCCATGTGCATTGATCACTGAAAGTTGCCACCCAGGTTGATAGTGTGTTAGCTTTTATTGATAGAGGGATTGCGTTTCAGAGACATGAGGTCATGTTGCAGCTGTACAAAACTCTGGTGCGGTCACACTTGGGAGTATTGCGTACAGTTCTGGTCGCTGCATTATAGGAAGGATGTGGAAGCACTGGAAGGGGTGCAGAGGAGATTTACCTGTATATTGCCTGGTTTGGAGGGAAGGTCTTATGAGGAGAGGCTGAGGGACTTGAGTCTGTTTTTGTTAGAGAGGTTAAGTGGTGACTTAATAGAGGCATACAAGATGATTAGAGGATTAGATAAGGTGGACAGTGACAGCCTTTTTCCTTGGATGATGATGGCTAGCATGAGGGGACATAGCTTTAAATTGAGGGATGGTAGATATAGGACAGATGTCAGAGATAGGTTCTTTACTCAGGGAGTATTAAGGGTGTGGAATGCCCTGCCTGCAATAGTAATGGACTCGCCAACATTAAGAGCATTTTAATGGTCATTGGATAAAAATATGGATGATAATGGAATAGTGTAGGAGAGATTGGCTTTAAATTGGATTCACAGGTCGGCACAAAATCAAGCGCCAAAGGGCAGGTACTGTGCTGTAATGTTGTATATTAAAAAAGAAAACACACAATTTCTCTATGCAATATACGAGGAAATTTTAGATATTTGCTTGAATATTTATCCATCTTGCTCATGAATGAATAGTACACTTACCAGTGAGATGAGCCACAGGTCTTTCAGAGTGATATTGAATGGAATCTGAAGCTATGTATAACAAGAAATAATCATTGCTGATATCAATATTTCACCATATTTTTGTCATAGTATTATTTAAAAGATATACCTCCTTTGTTCAACTACACAAACAAGAGATGTATGGTGAGCAGATTGTGTGCATAGATGGAATACTACTGACTATTTTCCTACTATTTAATTTGTATTAGAATGTCAAACTAGGAAACTATCCCTATGATGGGCGATTTCTTGTTTAGTTCTAAAATCCATCTATCATAATCTATATCGATCAACTAGTCATTGCTACCCTGAGTCAGTTTTTTTGAAGCTGCAAATGTCCCTATCAAAATAACATTTTAGTTCCTTTCGCTTATTGTTAAAATGAATATTCAGTGCACAATCTTGTTTCACAAGATGTCCCAACTCATCACTCACTCACATATCTCTCACCCTCAATGACATATACTGGCTCCTCATCATGCAGCTAATTGCATCAAAACTCTTCCTTATCATTAATCTGCCTCACCCTCCCTTTCTTTATTCTCACTTTATCATGCATCAGACCCAGCATTGTTGCAGAACTGACATTTGGCACACTCCTCCAACACTGCTGCTAGCTCACACTGGATGGATTACCACCTCCAGTCTGAAGTTCACTGACTCATCACTTTTAAAAATGAATCAAAAACACAATCAATAGATCATCTTTCCTAATCGCAGTATAGCTTGTTATCTGGAACCATGTCTATTTTCATTGTGATGCTTTTTTTAAATCTGTGAAATCATATGAAAATGAAAGCTACTTTTTCTCCAAGTTCCTAAGTGATCCCTCCCATGACCTCAAACCCCCTATTACACTGGGGTTTTAATGTTTTTTTCCTCCAATCAAAAGGCTTTAAGGGCATAGTCTGACATCATTATATTCTACCTTGCTTCTCCAGCTTTCCATTCTTGGCGAAGTCCTGTAGTTTGGGCCTTTACCCAGTCCCTATGTAGGATTTACACAACATCAAATTCTCATTTTACAGGTTGCAATTTGCTCAATTTTAAAAGAGCACTCTAGTCACAAATTGTTTTAAACAAACCTTTCCACCACTTCACACACTCCCAAGTTATACAAATCACCAAAAAAAAACACTTTGTGGTTTTATTTCCCCCAAACGGTTGTTTGGTGGTGGTGTTGTAATGTCTCAGTCATTACCCGAAACACAACTTTTTTTTTGTTTGATGGTTTTTATTTGGGGGTCTCCAACAGGAGCATGTTGTTGAAGTTGGAAAACGTTTCTAGTAAAAGGGTTACCTTTCAGAACGGAGCCTTCGACTTCTTCCTCTTCCTGTAAAGAGCCAGACAACAAGCCATTACACCGGACACCACACAGACACAGACGTTGAAGTTTAAGCAACTCTTTAAAGATAGTAAATAAAAGGGGTTAACTTGCCAATAAGCGGCCAGGGTTTTGCTTCTTGAAGACGAGAAATAAAGTGAGAAAGGCGATAAGCAGAAACACGGCGCAAAGGCTGCTCAAAGGAACACATCGGAGGCGGTTTCCTTTCATTGTAAAGTTCATTGAATATGTTTAGTTATTGTTTGCCTTTTGCTCTCCGGGCAAGTTAAGAGAGGGAGAGCTTCAGGTGTTGGAGCGAGCTGAGAAAGGCTGGTTCAGTGTGAGTCAGGCTGCTCGGGATCAGTCTGAGCGAGACACGGTCCCGCCTCCACCTTTACCTCCACAGGGGGAGGGGAGTGGGAGAGCGGAGTGGGGGGGGGGGAGAGCGGAGTGGGGGGGGGGAGAGCGGAGTGGGGGGGGGGGAGAGCGGAGTGGGGGGGGGGAGAGCGGAGTGGGGGGGGGGAGAGCGGAGTGGGGGGGGGGAGAGCGGAGTGGGGGGGTGGGAGAGAGAGCGGAGTGTGGGGGGGGGGGGAGAGAGAGCGGAGTGGGGGGGGGGAGAGAGAGCGGAGTGGGGGGGGGGAGAGAGAGAGCGGAGTGGGGGGGGGGAGAGAGAGAGCGGAGTGGGGGGGGGGAGAGAGAGAGCGGAGTGGGGGGGCGAGAGAGAGAGCGGAGTGGGGGGGGGAGAGAGAGCGGAGTGGGGGGGGGGAGAGAGAGCGGAGTGGGGGGGGGGAGAGAGAGAGCGGAGTGGGGGGGGGGAGAGAGAGAGCGGAGTGGGGGGGGGAGAGAGAGAGCGGAGTGGGGGGGGGGAGAGAGAGAGCGGAGTGGGGGGGGGGAGAGAGAGAGCGGAGTGGGGGGGGGGAGAGAGAGAGCGGAGTGGGGGGGGAGAGAGAGAGCGGAGTGGGGGGGGGGAGAGAGAGAGCGGAGTGGGGGGGGGGAGAGAGAGAGCGGAGTGGGGGGGGGAGAGAGAGCGGAGTGGGGGGGGGGAGAGAGAGCGGAGTGGGGGGGGGAGAGAGAGAGCGGAGTGGGGGGGGGAGAGAGAGAGCGGAGTGGGGGGGGGAGAGAGAGGAGTGGGGGGGGAGAGAGCGGAGTGGGGGGGAGAGCGGAGTGGGGGGGGGAGAGAGCAGGGGGGAGGTGGTGGGAAAGAGCGGGGGGGAAAGGGGGGGGAAAGAGCAGGGGGGGGGAAAGAGCGGGAGGGGGGGAGGGAGGGGGGGGGGAAGAGCAGGAGGGGGGGAGGGAGGGGGGGGGAAAGAGCGGGGGGGGAGAGAGCGGAGTGGGGGTGGAAGAGTGGGGGGGGAGAGCGAGCGGGGGGGAGAGCGGAGTGGGGGTGGGAGAGCGGAGCGGGGGGGGAGAGAGCGGAGCGGGGGGGGAGAGAGCGGAGTGGGGGTGGGAGAGCGGAGCGGGGGGGGAGAGAGCGGGAGGGGGGGGGGGAGAGCGGGGGGGGAGAGAGCGGGAGGGGGGGGAGAGAGCGGGAGGGGGGGGGAGAGAGCGGGAGGGGGGGGAAAGAGCGGGGGGGGGAAGAGCGGGGGAGGGGGAAAAGAGCGGGGGGGGCGGGGGGGTGTGGGGGGGGGGAGAGAGAGCGGAGTGGGGGGGGGAGAGAGCGGAGTGGGGGGGGGAGAGAGCGGAGTGGGGGGGGGAGAGAGCGGAGTGGGGGTGGGAGAGCGGAGTGGGGGGGTGGGAGAGGGGAGTGGGGGGGTGGGAGAGCAGAGTGGGGAGTGGGGGGGTGGGAGAGCGGAGTGGGGGGGGGAGCGGAGTGGGGGGGGGAGAGCGCGGAGTGGGGGGGAGAGAGAGCGGAGTGGGGGGGAGAGAGAGCGGAGTGGGGGGGGGGAGAGAGCGGAGTGGGGGGGAGAGAGAGCGGAGTGGGGGGGAGAGAGAGCGGAGTGGGGGGGAGAGAGAGCGGAGTGGGGGGGGGAGAGAGCGGAGTGGGGGGGGGGAGAGAGCGGAGTGGGGGGGGAGAGTGAGCGGAGTGGGGGGGAGAGAGAGCGGAGTGGGGGGGAGAGAGAGCGGAGTGGGGGGGGGGAGAGAGCGGAGTGGGGGGGGAGCGAGCGGAGGGGGGGGAGAGAGCGGAGTGGGGGGGGAGAGAGCGGAGTGGGGGGGGAGAGAGCGGAGTGGGGGGGGAGAGAGAGCGGAGTGGGGGGGGAGGAGAGCGGAGTGGGGGGGGGAGGAGAGCGGAGTGGGGGGGGGGAGAGAGCGGAGTGGGGGGGGGGAGAGAGCGGAGTGGGGGGGGAGAGAGCGGAGTGGGGGGTCGAGAGAACGGAGTGGGGGGGCGAGAGAGCGGAGTGGGGGGGGAGAGAGAGAGCGGAGTGGGGGGGAGAGAGAGCGGAGTGGGGGGGAGAGAGAGCGGAGTGGGGGGGGGAGAGAGCGGAGTGGAGGGGGGAGAGAGAGCGGAGTGGAGGGGGGAGAGAGAGCGGAGTGGAGGGGGGAGAGAGAGCGGAGTGGGGGGGAGAGAGAGCGGAGTGGGGGGGGAGAGAGCGGAGTGGTGGGTGGGGAGAGCGGAGTGGTGTTGAGGGGAGAGAGTGGAGTGGCGAGGGGAGCGGAGTGGGCGGGGAGAGCGGAATGGTGGGGGGGGGTGGGAGAGCGGAGTGGTGGGGGGGGGAGAGAGCGGAGTGGTGTTGAGGGGAGAGAGCGGAGTGGTGGGGGGAAAGCGGAGTGGTGGGGGGGGGAGAGCGGAGTGGTGGGGGGGGGTGGGAGAGCGGAGTGGTGGGGGGGTGGGAGAGTGGAGTGGTGGGGGGGGAGAGCGGAGTGGTGGGGGGGGAGAGCGGAGTGGTGGGGGGTGGAGAGCGGAGTGGTGGGGGGGAGAGCGGAGTGGTGGGAGGGGAGAGCGGAGTGGTGGTGGGGGGGGGAAAGCGGAGTGGTGGGAGGGGGAGAGCGGAGTGGTGGGAGGGGGAGAGCGGAGTGGCGGGGGAGAGCGGAATGGTGGGGGGGCGAGCGGAGTGGTGGGGGGGGAGAGCTGCGGGGGGTGAGAGCTGCGGGGGAAGGGGGGGAGAGCTGTGGGGGAAGGGGGGGGAGAGCTGCGGGGGAGGGGGGAGAGCTGCGGGGGAGGGGGGAGAGCTGCGGGGGAAGGGGGGGAGAGCTGCGGGGGAAGGGGGGGGAGAGCTGCGGGGGAAGGGGGGGAGAGCTGCGGGGGGAGGGGGGAGAGCTGCGGGGGAAGGGGGGGAGAGCTGCGGGGGGAGGGGGGAGAGCTGTGGGGGAAGGGGGAGAGAGCTGTGGGGGGAGAGAGCTGCGGGGGAAGGGGCGGTGGGAGTGCTGCGGGGGGGGGGGAGCTGCGGGGGGGGAGAGAGCTGCGGGGGTAGGGAGGTGAGCTGCAGGGGAAGGGGGGGAGAGCTGCGGGGGAGGAGGTTGAGTGGGAGTGCTGCGGGGGAAGGGGGGAGTGCTGCCGGGGAAGGGGTGAGTGGGAGTGCTGCCGGGGAAGGGGGGGGAGTGGGAGTGCTGCGGGGGAGGAGGGAAGTGGGAGTGCTGCGGGGGAGGGGGGAAGTGGGAGTGTTGCGGGGGAGGGGGGGACTGGGAGTGCTACGGGGGAGGGGGGGAATGGGTGCTGCGGGGGAGGGGGGAGTGTTGCGGGGGAGGGGGGAGTGGGAGTGCTGCGGGGGAAGGTGGGGAGTGGGAGTGCTGCGGGGGAAGGTGGGGAGTGGGAGTGCTGTGGGGGAAGGTGGGGAGTGGGAATGCGGAGGGGGGAGTGGGAGTGCTGGGGGGAAGGGGGGGGGAGTGCTGCGGGGGAAGGGGGTGTGGGAGTGTTGCGGGTGAGTGGGAGTGCTGCGGGGGAAAGGGATGTATGCTGCGAGGGAAGGGGGGAGTGGGAGTGCTGAGGGGAGTGGGTGCTGCGGGGGAGGGGAGTGGGAGTGCTGTGGCGGAAGGGGGGGGAGTGCTACGGGGGAAGGGGGTGTATGCTGCGAGGGAAGGGGGGAGTGGGAATGCTGAGGGGAGTGGGAGTGCTGCGGGGGAGGGGAGTGGGAGTGCTGTGGCGGAAGGGGGGGAGTGCTGCGGGGGAAGGGGGGGGAGTGCTGCGAGGGAAGGGGGGAGTGGGAGTGCTGAGGGGAGTGGGAGTGCTGCGGGGGAGGGGAGTGGGAGTGCTGTGGCGGAAGGGGGGGGGGAGTGCTACGGGGGAAGGGGGTGTATGCTGCGAGGGAAGGGGGGAGTGGGAATGCTGAGGGGAGTGGGAGTGCTGCGGGGGAGGGGAGTGGGAGTGCTGTGGCGGAAGGGGGGGGAGTGCTGCGGGGGAACGGGGGAGTGCGAGTGCTGCGGGGGAAGGGGGAGTGGGAGTGCTGAGGGGGAGGGGAGTGTGAGTACTGCGGGGGAGTGGGAGTGCTGCGGGAGAGGGGAGTGGGAGTACTGCGGGGGAGGAGGAAGTGGGAGTGCTGCGGGGGAGCGGATTGGGAGTACTGCGGGGGAGGGGGGAGTGGGAGTGCTGCAGGGAGGGGGGAGTGGGAGTGCTGCGGGGGAAGGTGGGTGGGAGTGCTGCAGGGGAGGGGAGTGGGAGTGCTGCAGGGGAGGGGAGTGGGAGTGCTGCAGGGGAGGGGGGAGTGGGAGTGCTGCGGGGGAAGATGGGTGGGAGTGCTGCGGGGGGAGGGGGAGTGCTGCGGGGGAGGGGGAGTGCTGCGGGGGAGGGGAGTAGTGGGAGTGCTGCGGGGGAGGGGAGTAGTGGGAGTGCTGCGGGGGAGGGGAGAGTGGGTGCTGCAGGGAGGGGGTGAGTGGGAGTGCTGCGGGGTGAGTGGGAGTGCTGCGGGGGAGGGGAGTGGGAGTGCTGAGGGGGAGAGGTGTGTGGGTGAGCTGCAGGGGAGGGGGGAGTGGGAGAGCTTCGGAGGAGGGTGGAGTGGGAGAGCTGCGGGGGACGGGGGAGTGCTGCAGGGGGAGTGGGAGTGCTGCGGGGGAGGGGGGTGTGGGAGTGCTGCGGGGGAGGGGGGTGTGGGTGAGCTGCGGGGGAGTAGGAGAGCTTCAGAGGAGGGGGTAGTGGGAGTGCTGCAGAGGAGCGGGGAGTGGGAGAGCTGCGGGGGACGGGGGAGTGCTGCAGGGGGGTGGGGAGTGGGAGTGCTGCGGGCGTGGGGAGTGGGAGTGCTGCGGGGGAGGGGAGTGGGAGTGCTGCGGGGGAGGGTGTGGGAGTGCTGCGGGGAGCGGGGTAGTGGGAGTGCTGCGGGGTTAGGGGGGAGTGGGAGTGCTGCGGGGGAGGGGAGTGGGAGTGCTGCAGAGGAGGGGAGTGGGAGTGCTGCGGGGACAGGGGGAGTGGGAGTGCTGGAGGGAGGGGGAGAGTGGGAGTGCTGCGGGGAGGGGGAGAGTGGGAGTGCTGCGGGGAGGGGGAGAGTGGGAGTGCTGCGGGGAGGGGAGAGTGGGAGTGCTGGGGGGAGTGGGAGTGCTGCGGGGAGGGGGGAGTGGGAGTGCAGCGGGGGAGGGTGGAGTGGGAGTGCTGCAGGGGAGGGGAGTGGGAGTGCTGCGGGGGAGGTGTGTGGGAGTGCTGCAGGGGAGGGAGTGGGAGTGCTGCGGGGGAGCGGGGTGTTGGTGAGCTGCAGGGGAGGGGGGAGTGGAAGAGCTTCGGAGGAGGATGGAGTGGGAGAGCTGCGGGGGAGGGGTGGGGGAGTGCTGCGGGGGAGGGGTGGGGGAGTGCTGCGGGGAGGGGGGAGTGGGAGTGCTGCGGGGAGGGGGGAGTGGGAGTGCTGTGGGGAGGGGGGAGTGGGAGTGCTGCAGGGTAGGGGAGTGGGAGTGCTGCGGGGAGGGGGGGAATGGGAGTGCTGCGGGTGAGGGGGGAGTGGGAGTGCTGCGGGTGAGGGGGGAGTGGGAGTGCTGCGTGGGAGGGGAGTGGGAGTGCTGCAGGGGAGGGGAGTGGGAGTGCTGTGGGGGTGTGGGAGTGCTGCGGGGGAGGGGAGTGGGTGTTCTGCGGGGAGGGGAGAAATGGGAGTGCTGCGGGGAGGGGGGAAATGGGAGTTCTGCGGTAGGGTAGTGGGAGTTCTGTGGGGAGGGGGGGAGTGGGAGTTCTGCGGGGGGGCGTAGTGGGAGTGCTGCGGGGGAGGGGGGGAGTGGGAGTGCTGCAGGGGAGGGGGGGAGTGGGAGTGCTGCGGGGGAGGGGGGAGTGGGAGTGCTGCATGGGAGGGGAGTGGGAGTGCTGCAGGGGAGGGGAGTGAGAGTGCTGCGGGGGAGGGGTTGTGGGTGAGCTGCGGGGGAGGGCGGAGTGGGAGTGCTGCGGGGGAGGGGGTGTGGGAGTGCTGCCGGGGAGGGGAGTGGGTGTTCTGCGGTGAGGGGAGAAATGGGAGTGCTGCGGGGAGGGGGGAAATGGGAGTTCTGCGGGGGGGGGTAGTGGGAGTTCTGCGGGGGGGGGGGTAGTGGGAGTTCTGCGGGGAGGGGGGGAGTGGGAGTGCTGCAGGGAGGGGGGAGTGGGTGTGCTGCAGGGGAGGGGAGTGGGTGTGCTGCGGGGGAGGGGGGAGTGGGAGTGCTGCGGGGAGGGGGGAGTGGGAGTGCTGCGGGGGAGGGGGGAGTGGGAGTGCTGCGGGGGAGTGGGGGAGTGGGAGTGCTGCGGGGGAGTGGGGGAGTGGGAGTGCTGCGGGAGAGGGGGGAGTGGGAGTGCTGCTGGGGGGGGAGTGGGAGTGCTGCGGGAGAGGGGGGAGTGGGAGTGCTGCTGGGGGGGGAGTGGGAGTGCTGCGGGAAAGGGGGTGTGGGAGTGCTGCGGGAAAGGGGGTGTGGGAGTGGGAGTGCTGCGGGGGGGAGTGGGAGTGCTGCGAGGGGGGTGGGAGTGCTGCGGGGAGGGGGGAGTGGGATTGCTGCGGGGGGGAGTGGGAATGCTGTGGGGAGGCAGGGGAGCAGGGGAGTGGGAGTGCTGCGGGGCGGGGGGAGTTGGAGTGCTGCGGGGTGGGGAGTGGGAGTGCTACTGGGAGGGGGAGTGGGAATGCTGTGGGGGAGCAGGGGAGTGGGAGTGCTGCGGGGAGGGGGGAGTGGGAGTGCTGCGGGGGTGAGTGGCAGTGGGAGTGCTACGGGGAGGGTAGGAGTACTGCGGGGGTGGGTGGGTGGGGAGTGCAAGTGCTGCGGGGGGGAGTGGGAGTGCTGCGGAGGGGGGGGTGAGTGGGAGTGCTGCAGGGAGGGTGGGGAGTTGGATTGCTACGGGGGCGGGGGGGAGTGGGAGTGCTGCAGGGGAGGGGGGAGTGGGAGTGCTGCAGGGAGGGTGCAGTGGGAGTGCTGCGGGGGGAGGGGGGAGTGGGAGTGCTGCAGAGATGGGAGTGGGAATGCTGCGAGGGAGGGTGGGGAAGGGGAGTGGGAGTGCTGCGGAATGGGGGAGTGGGAGTTCTGCGACAAGGGGAGAGTGGGAGTGCTGTGGGTGGAGGGGAGAGTGGGAGTGCTGCGGGGGGGCGTGGGAGTGCTGCTGGGGAGTGGGAGTACTGTGGGGGAGGTGGGATTAGGAGTGCTGTGGGGGGAAAGGGGGGAGTGGGAGTGCTGCGGGGGGGAGGGGGGAGTGGGAGTGCTGCGGGGGAGGGGGAGTGGGACTGCTGCAGGGAGGGTGGGGAGTGGGTGTGCTGCGGGGGGAGTGGGAGTGCTGCGGGGAGGACCAGTGGGAGTGCTGCGGAGGAGGGGTGAGTGGGAGTGCTGCAGGGGGAGTTGGATTGCTGCGGGAGAGGGGGGGGAGTGGGAGTGCTGCGGTGGGAGTGCTGCGGGGGGAGGGGGGAGTGGGAGTGCAGCGAGGAGGGGGTAGTGGGAGTGCTGCGGGGGTGGGGGTAGTGGGAGTGCTGCGGGGGAGTGTGGGGAGTGGGAGAGCTGCGGGGGAGTGTGGGGAGTGGGAGTGCTGCGGGGAAAGGGGGAGTGGGCGTGCTGCGGCAAGGGGAGAGTGGGAGTGCTGTGGGTGGAGGGGAGAGTGGGAGTGCTGCGGGGGGGCGTGGGAGTGCTGCTGGGGGAGTGGGTACTGTGGGGGAGGCGGGATTAGAAGTGCTTTGGGGGGAAAGGGGGGAGTGGGAGTGCTGCGGGGGGGAGTGGGAGTGGGAGTGCTGCAGGGAGGGTGGGGAGTGGGTGTGCTGCGGGGGAAGTGGGAGTGCTGCGGGGAGGACCATTGGGAGTGCTGCGGAGGAGGGGTGAGTGTGAGTGCTGCAGGGGGAGGGGGGAGTTGGATTGCTGCGGCGGAGGGGGGGAGTGGGAGTTCTGTGGGGGGAGGGGGGAGTGGGAGTGCTGCGGGGGGAGTGGGAGTGCTGCGGGGAGGGGGGAGTGGGAGTGCTGCGGGGGAGTGTGGGGAGTGGGAGTGCTGCGGGGAAGTGTGGGGAGTGGGAGTGCTGCGGGGGAGTGTGGGGAGTGGGAGTGCTGCAGGGGAGTGTGGGGGGTGGGAGTGCTACAGGTGAGTGTGGGGGGGTGGGAGTGCTGCGGGGGAAGGTGGGGATTGAGAGTGCTGCGGGGGAAGGGGGAGTGGGAGTGCTGCGGGGGAGGGTGGGGAGTGGGAGTGCTGCGGGGAGGGTGGGTGGAAGTGCAGCGGGGGAAGGGGGAGTGCTGTGAGGGGAGTGGGATTGCTGCGGGGGGGAGGGGGTGTGCTGTGGGAGGGAGTGGAAGTGCTGCTGGGGAGGGGGGAGTGAGAGTGCTGCTGGGGAGGGGATAGTGGGAGTGCTGCGGGGGGAGGGTGGAGTGGGAGTGCTGCGGGTGGAGGGTGGAGTGGGAGTGCTGTGGGGAGGGTGGAGTGGGAGTGCTGCGGGGGAGTGTGGGGAGTGGGAGTGCTGCGGGGAAGTGTGGGGAGTGGGAGTGCTGCGGGGGAGTGTGGGGAGTGGGAGTGCTGCGGGGAAGTGTGGGGAGTGGGAGTGCTGCGGGGGAGTGTGGGGAGTGGGAGTGCTGCAGGGGAGTGTGGGGGGTGGGAGTGCTACAGGTGAGTGTGGGGGGGTGGGAGTGCTGCGGGGGAAGGTGGGGATTGAGAGTGCTGCGGGGGAAGGGGGAGTGGGAGTGCTGCGGGGGAGGGTGGGGAGTGGGAGTGCTGCGGGGAGGGTGGGTGGAAGTGCAGCGGGGGAAGGGGGAGTGCTGTGAGGGGAGTGGGATTGCTGCGGGGGGGAGGGGGTGTGCTGTGGGAGGGAGTGGAAGTGCTGCTGGGGAGGGGGGAGTGAGAGTGCTGCTGGGGAGGGGATAGTGGGAGTGCTGCGGGGGGAGGGTGGAGTGGGAGTGCTGCGGGTGGAGGGTGGAGTGGGAGTGCTGTGGGGAGGGTGGAGTGGGAGTGCTGCGGGGGAGGGGGGTGGGAGTGCTGCAGGGGGAGTGGGAGTGCAGCGGTGGAGGGGGGAGTGCTGCAGGGGGGAAAGGGGAGTGGGAGTGCTGCGGGAGGAGGGGGGAGTGGGAGTGCTGCAGGGGGGAGGGTGCAGTGGGAGTGCTGCGGGGGAGGGTGGGGAGTGGGAGTGCTGCGCGGGAGGGTGGGGAGTGGGAGTGCTGCGGGGGAAGGGGGCAGTGGGAGTGCTGCGGGAGGAAGGGGGAGTGGGAGTGCTGCGGGGGGGGAGTGCGAGTGCTGAGGGGGGAGGGGGGAGTGGGAGTGCTGCGGGGGGAGTGGGAGTTCTGCGGGGAGGGGGGAGTGGGAATACTGCGGGGAAGGGTGGAGTGGGAGTGCTGCGGGGGGAGTGGAGGGGTTGGGAGTGCTGCAGGGGAGGGGGGAGTGGGAGTGCTGCCGGGAGGGGGAGTGCTACGGGGGAGGGAGGAGTGGGAGTGCTGCGGGGGCAGGGGGAGTGGGAGAGCTGCGGGGGGAGTGGGGGGTTGGGAGTGCTGCGGGGGGAGTGGGGTGTGGGAGTGCTGTGGGGGGGGAGTGGGAGTGTTGTGGGGGAGTGGGTGTGCTTCAGGGGGAGTGGAAATGCTGCGGGGAGGGGGTAGTGGAAGTGCTGCGTGGGAGGGGGTAGTGGGAGTGTTGCGGGGGGAGTGGGAGTGCTGCGTGGAGAGGGGATTGGGAGTGCTGCGGGGTGGAGAAATGGGAGTACTGCGGAGGACGGGCGAGTGGGAGTGCTGCGGGGAGGGAGCAGTGAGAGTGCTGAGGGGGGAGTGGGAGTGCTGCGGGGGTGTGGGAGTGCTGCGGGGGGAGAGGGGGGTTGGGAGTGCTGCGGGGGAGGGGGAGTGGGAGTGCTGCAGGGAGGGGGGAGTGCTGCGGGGGGGAGAGGGGGGTTGGGAGTGCTGCGGGGGAGGGGGAGTGGGAGTGCTGCAGGGAGAGTGGGGAGTGGGAGTGCTGCGGGGAGTGGGAGTGCTGTGGGGAGGAGAAGTGGGAGTGCTGCGGAGGAGGGTGGAGTGGGAGTGCTGCAGGGGAAGGGGGGAGTGGGAGTGCTGCAGGGGAGGGGGTGCTGCGGGGGGAAAGGGGAGTGGGAGTGCTGCGGGGGTAGGGGGTAGTGGGAGTGCTGCGGGAGTGGGGAGTGGGAGTGCTGCGGGGAGTGGGAGTGCTGCAGGGAGGGGGAAGTGGGAGTGCTGCAGGGAGGGGGAAGTGGGAGTGCTGCAGTGAGGGTGGAGTGGGAGTGCTGCAGGGAGGGTGGATTGTGTGTGCTGCAGGGAGGGAGGAGTGGGTGTGCTGTTTGGCGTGAGTGGGGGGTGTGCGGGGAGGGAGGATTGGGAGTGCTGCGGAGAGAGGGTGTGACGGGTGCTGCGGGGGAGGGTGGGGAATGGGGGTGCTGCAGGGGAGGCGTGGGTGTGCTGCGGGGAGGGAGGAGTGGGAGTGCTCTGGGGAAGGAGGAGTGAGGGTGCTGTAGGGAGGGGGAGGGGGGTGTCTGCGGAGGAGGGTGTGGAGTGAGGGTGCTGCAGGGGATGAGTGGGAGTGCTGCGGTGGAGGGGATGAGTGCGGGTGCTGCGGGGAGGGGATGAGTGGGAGTGCTACTGGGCGGGGGTGTGGGAGTGCTGCTGGGACGGAGTGGGAGTGCTGATGGGAGGTGGGTAAGTGGGAGTGCTTTTGGGGACGGAGTGCAGGATTGAAATAGGAGTTCTGTGAGGGGAAGTGGCAGTGATGCTGGGAAAGTGGGCATTCTGTTGGGAGTGAGGCTGAGGAGTACTGCTGGGGAGAGGTGAGTGGAAGTGCTCGAGCAGCTGGCAGGGAGTGGGAGTGCTGCTGGAGCTCTGCGAGTGGAGTGGGATTGTTCCTGTAGGGGTGGGGGAGGGTAGTGCTGTTGAGTGGATGGGCTGTAAGAGTGCGGCTGCGGAGTGTGGAGTGAGTGTGTTGCTTGGGGGCAAGGGTGTGGAAGTGCTGCTGGGTGGAATGCTGTGGGGGAGGGGGAGGGGTGGTTGCTGCTGAGGGAGGGAAAAGGCAGGGGAATGCTACTGCTGTCGGGGCTCAAACCCACTGCAACCCTCCACTCCCTCGCCACACTCCTGGCGTACTTGAAGTGGCCAATTTTCTCAGCTTAAGCTCAAAATCTGGCTCAATGCAAATTCCTCTCCACGGATGTTTTATTATTTGTCCGTCTCTCTCGCTCTCTCTCTCTCTCTTCATGCCTGACACATACAAAAGTATAATATGCATCTACAATCGAGGAGGGGAATGGAAATCAAGAGAGGATCTTCCAAAAAGCATCATTATTGAGCAGTTAAAGAGTTTTCCCATAGAATGTTTCAGCGCAGGTACCAGAGACCCTTTCCTGCCTCATCCCTTGCCTACCCATGTTCTTGGACAAAAAAGTTTTTTATTTTGTGGGAATCCAAGGCCAGCTAGACATTTGGATACAAAACTGGCTCAAAAATAGGATACAGAAGGTGGTAGTAAAGGGTGACTTTTTAGACTGGAGGCCTGAAACCAGCGGTGTGCCACAAGGATCGGTGCTGGGCCCACTGCTTTTCGACTTTTCTATCAATGACTTGGATGTGAGTATAGGAGATATGGTTAGTAAGTTTGCAGATGACACCAAAACTGGAGATGTAGTGGACAGTGAAGAAGGTTACCTCAGAGAACAACAAAACCTTGATCAGATGAGCCAATGGGTAGCAGGTAGAGTTTAATTTAAATAAATGTGAGGTGCTGAATTAAGAAAGGCAATTCAGGGCAGGACTTATACACTTAATGGTAAGGTCCTGGGGAGAGTTGCCAAACAAAGAAACCTTGACGTGCAGATTCATAGTTCCTTGAATGCGGAGCCACAGGCAGATAGGGTGGTGAAGAAAATGTTTGTATGCTTGTCTTTATTGGTCAGTGCTTTGGGTACAGGAGTTGGGAGGTCATGTTGCGGCTGTGCAAGACATTGGTTAGGCCACTTTTAGAATATGCATTCAATTCTGGTCTACCTTCTATAGGTAAGATGTTGTGAAACTTGAAAGGGTTCAGAAAAGATTTGCAGGATGTTGGAGGAGTTGAGCTATAGGGAAAGGCTGAATAGGTTGGGGCTGTTTTCCCTGGAGCATCAGAGGTTGAGGGGTTACCTTACAGAGGTTTATAAAATCATGAGGGACATCAATAGGTAAATAGCCAAGGTCATTTTCCCAGGGTAGGGGAGTCCAAAACTAGAGGGCATAAGTTTAAGGTGAGAGGAGAAGATATGAAAGGGACCTAAGGGACAACATTTTCATGCAGAGGGTGATGCATGTATGGAATGAGCTGCCAGAGGAAGTGATGAAGGTTGGTACAATAGCAACATTTAAAAGGCATCTGGATGGGTACATGAAGAGAATGGGTTTACAGGGATATGGGACAAATGCTGGCAAATGGGAATAGATTAATTTAGGATATCTGGTGGGCATGGATGAGTTAAACCAAAGAATCTGTTTCCGTGTTTACATCTATGACTCTATGGCAATTTGAATTAAACAAAACTGAAAGAATCATGGATGCTGGAAATTATCCGGTTCCTGTCTGCATCAATGGTGCTGAGATGGTCAAGAGCGATGATCAGCAACGATCTGTCCTGGCCCACCCATGTCAGCACGATGGTCAAGAAAGCATAACAATGTCTCTATTTCCTCAGGAGGTAAAGGCAATTCTGCAAGTCCACACGGACATTTTTATAGATGCACCACTGAAAGCATCCTAGCACGATGAATCACAGCATGGTGCTGTGCTTCCCTAAGATTGCAAGAAACTGCAGTCACGAACATATCCCAGTCCATCACGCAAACATCCATTGTCTCTATCTGTACTTCCTCCTGCCTCAGGAAAGCAACCAATGTGATCAAAGATCCCTCTTACCCCGGTTATACTCTTCAGTCAGGCAGAAGATGTAAAAATTTGAAGACGTACAATTTGATTCAAGAACACCCTCCTTCCCTGCTGTTATCAGACTTTTGAATGGGCCTCTCAAATATGAATTCTGATCTGTCTCTCCCTGCAGCTGTAATGCTGTATTCTGCACTATGTTTTGCTGCCCTGATGCACTTTGGGACGATCTGCCTGTATAGCACACAAAACAACACTTTTCACTGTATCTCGGTACGTTTGACAACAATAAATCAATCAAAACAGAAATTGCTGGAGAAACTCAGCAGGTCTGGCAGCATCTGTGGAGAGAGAAAACAGAGTTAACGTTTCAGGCCCAGTCAGATGCTGCCAGACCTGGTGAGTTTTTTCAGCAGTTCCTGTTTTATTTGTTCGTTGAATCAACCTGCTCTGACTCACTTATGAACTAGATGGTATTTGAACCCAGACAATCTCACCCACCAACAGGAACGCTATCAATGCATCGTGTGAAATTTCTTATTGTAGATTAAGAATAAAAAAAGACTTTGAATCACTCAGAACAAGTGGCTAGACAGGTCCAATTCACTGGTCATAGTTGAGGGCAGAGGACAAAACTCTGATCAGGAGTATCTCCCTTTACGGCAGGGAGTGGCTTGGGAAGTGTAGAACTGAAAGCCTCAGCTGCCAAAAGCGCAGTTTTTAAAATCGGAGGCAGATCGTTTTTAAAAACATTTGGTACAGTATTTAAGTGACTTCTGAAAGAACTGCGGATCTGAAAATCAGAAACAAAAAAACAGAAATTGTTTATAAAGCTCAGTATCTGTGCAGAGAAACCAGAGTTAATGTTTCAGGTCCAGTGGCCCTGT
Source organism: Chiloscyllium plagiosum (assembly GCF_037043375.1). NCBI lineage: Eukaryota > Metazoa > Chordata > Chondrichthyes > Orectolobiformes > Hemiscylliidae > Chiloscyllium > Chiloscyllium plagiosum. The sequence goes on along the minus strand of NW_028270159.1, from coordinate 32,145,650 downwards.
TCTGGACCAGAAACGTAAACTATGAAATTTTAAATGTAAGGCACAAAGCTGTTATGGTGTGTTCGTTGTGTCCCTATCTCTGAGCCAGGAGGCTTGGGTTCACATCCCATCTGCTCCAGAGGTGTTTAATGACATCCCTATATATGTTGATGTAGACAATATCTAAATATGATGTACTGATTTCAGTTATAAAGCACATTAAGGAATGGATGAATAGGAGTTGGTGTAAATTACGATACGGTGGCCAAATGTTAGTGCAAGTTTTACAATGTGTTCTGGGGGAAAGTTAGCCAGGAAAGCATTGGAGTAATAGTCTCAACTGGGTAACAGTGACATGGTGAAGGCATCACTAGCAAATGAGCGAATGCAGAGATGGGCTCAGGCAATGTTATTGATTTGGAAACAGGGTGTCTTGGTCATGGGGTTTATATGAAATGATACTCAGTTTAAGATAAAATAGACTGAACTGGATATTCAAAGCCTTGGCATCCTAAGACAGTTACCAGGAAGATGGAGTCATTAATAAGGAAAAGGTGTCTGCAGTGAGGACTGAAGGTAAGAGGTGGGATACTTAAGTTCGATGGAGACGAGACCCAAAAATGCTAACGTGGGCTGGACACTGATTTTCTGACCCAATGCCTGCTATTAACCAATTGGGTTGAGGCATGTTTGGGACAAAGCCACCCCCTCCACCATGTTGGCTGAGCTGTATCTTGTATTTTTCTAACTAAACATTTACAATAAAAGACTAAAATGCACCTTCCTGATAAGCACCCTCTCCGTTTTCTCCCTTTACTGCAGCCAGTGGCCGCTGATTGGCCCTCCTGCTTTAAGAGCTTGTCCATTCCCCTTTAACTGGTAAGGAAACCTGTCTGTATGCCAATTAAGAAGAATGTCCCCATCAAAATTCCGACCATTGACTTTCTTTACGGGACAGGTTGGGAACTGAAAATAGTTCTGGTTCCTGTTTCCTCGGGCCAAATTAAAAATTTAACCGAATATCTTTGGGTTCCCCAATTTCTACTTTGTGAACATTTCTGCATTTCTCAATGTTGGACAGGTTGTGTGATAAGTTAGTAGTGTGGAGAATTTGAGAGAGATGAAAATGATGTAGATCTGAGAGCCATCAGCAGATGAATTAGGAGCATGAGTAGGCCATTTGGTCCATATAGGCAAAAGTGAGGACTGCAGATGCTGGAGATTAGAGTCAAGAGTGTGGTACTGGAAAAGCACAGCAAGTCAGGCAGCATCTGAAGAGCAAGAAAATCAATGTTTCGGGCAAAAGCCCTTCATCAGGAATGAGGCTGGGAGCCTGGGGGTTGGAGAGATAAATGGAAGGGGGTGGGCTGCAGAGAAGGTAACTGAGAATGCAATAGGTGGATGGAGGTGGGGAGAAAGGTGATAGGTTGGAGGGGAGGGTGGAGTGGTTAGGTAGGAAGGAAGTTTGCCAGGTAGGACAGGTCATGAGGACAGTGCTGAGTTGGAGGGTTGGAACTGGGATAAGGTGGGGGAAGGGGAAGTGAGGAAACTGGTGAAATCCACATTGATGTCCTGGAGTTGGAGGGTCCCGAGGCGGAAGATGAAGCCCTTTTGGACCTAAGGACATATCAGATTTTAATTTGAACAGTTTTCTGAGCATTATTTCCTTGGAGTTTGTAATTGTCTTTAAGCTCCTTGTTCCCTTCCACATCCTGATGCACAACTATTTCTAAGATGTTATGTTGTATCCTCTACAATGAAGATAGATGCAAAATATCTATTTGATTTGTCTGTCATTTCCCTATTTTTCATTGGTAATTCTGCAGATTCACTCTCTTGACTATGAATCTTTACTTTAATTACATCTTTTCTTTTTAAATACCTGTAGAATCTCTTACTCTCTATTATTGTATTTTTAGCCAGCTTTCTGCCATAGTTGAACCTCTATCTCTTTATTAAGTTTTTATTCTTTGTATTTAAACCAGTCTTCTGACCGGTCATTTATTTTTTGCAGAATTATACACTTGTTCTTTTAAGTTTGATTTTAGCTTTAATTTCCTTATTTAGTGATAGTGTATCATTCCCTCTTAAGCATCTTGTCTCACTGGTTTGTATATTTTCTGAGTATTTTGAAATATCTCCTTAAATATCAACCATTGTATCTTTTCTGATTGATCCCTTAATGTACTTTCCTGGTTCACTTTAGCAAGATCTTCCTCCATGCCCTCATAATTGCCCATCATTAGGTTTAAAACATTAATTTTAGATCCTCGACTAATTTTTGTTCCTCTAATTAAATGGAAAATTAAATCACATTATTATGACTGGTACATAAGGATAACTTTACTATGAGGTAATTAGTCAATTCTGTCTTATTGTACAAGACCAGGTCTGGTGCAGCCTGCTTTCCAGAACATACTGTTCTATGAAACTGTCCTGAAAACACACTGTGAACACATCAAGCGGGCTACCCTTGCCATTCTGATTTAGAGTCATAGAGATGTACAGCATGGAAACAGACCCTTTATGGGCGGCACGGTGGCACAGTGGTTAGCACTGCTGCCTCGCAGCGCCAGAGACCCGGGTTCAATTCCCGCCTCAGGCGACTGACTGTGTGGAGTTTGCACGTTCTCCCCGTGTCTGCGTGGGTTTCCTCCGGGTGCTCCGGTTTCCTCCCACAGTCCAAAGATGTGCAGGTCAGGTGAATTGGCCATGCTAAATTGCCCGTAGTGTTAGGTAAGGGGTAAATGTAGGTGTATGGGTGGGTTACGCTTCGGCGGGTCGGTGTGGACTTGTTGGGCCGAAGGGCCTGTTTCCACACTGTAAAGTAATCTAATCTAATCTAATCTAAAAAACCACTCCACAAGTGAGTTCTTACCTTTACTATTTCTCATTTCCACTAAACTGATTATAACCTGATCTTCAGAATCTCTATTATATATGTATATATATATATAATATATCGCTATTATACATACATTATCCCTGATTAATACTTTATCTTGCTTCCTGTCCTTCCTATGTATTCTGTGTCTTTGAATATTTCGATCGCAACCTTTGTAGATATGTCTCTGTAATAGCTATTAGAGTATACATGTTTATTTCTATTTGTGCTAATAATTCATATTTGTTGAATGCCATGTGTATTGAAATGCAGAGCCTTTATAGTTCTGCAATCTCCTATCTACTGTTGCATTTTTAGTTTTGTATACTCTGTCCTTTCCAATCATATTCTGATCACCATTTCCCTTGTCAGTATCTTTCTCTGTTGCCTTAAATTGTCTGTTTAATTTACAGAATCTTGCCAAATTTGATCTTTTTGGAATTTGAAGAAGAGTCATTGGACTTGAAACATTAACTCTGTTTCTATCTTCACAGCTGCTGCCAGACTGGTTGAGTTTCTCCAGAACTTATTGTTTTTATATAGTAACCCTGTGTGGTACTTCCCCATTTCACTGTGCACCTCTGTTGTAGATGAAATCTAATAACTCAAGAATTTAACAATTCCATCTGACAGACTAACTGGTGTGTTTATGGACAATCCCAGGATTAATTTGAAACCAATTTTTTCAACAATATTTATTTGTGTTTCTCTTTCATTTTGTTACTGTGCTTCCTGCCTCTTGCCTTTTCTTTCTCTTACTCTCTGTGTTATTTCTGCTTTTCAAAGTTGCCATTGGTGCAATGACATTTGTTAACAAAGCCAACCTATGTATATTTACTTGGCCTGGCCTGGAGGATCAGATTCAGGAGTTGTACCACAACATTGTTTAACAAGTTGATTGAAAAATATCTTAGTCCCGTGGTTCCATGCGATTGTACTTGCTTCACAGTATCTACCTCCCATCCCATTGCATCCAAATTCATGATATCCATCCATTCCATTCTACTTATGTACTTATTTGTTTTTCCCTTAAGTAAATATCTTTTACGTGTTTGAACTGCTGCCTGAAGAGGCATGTTCTAACTCCTCTAGGGCATCTTTCTGTCAAATAAATTTCTCCTGGATTCCTTTTGGATTTATCTAGGAGACTTGAATTATTTGAGGCTCCTAGTTCTAATCTCGCTGAGAGTGGAAACATTTTCACCATCAGCTATTTCAACAGAGTGAAGGCTTCTATCATGCCTTCTCTTCTACCGAGAAAACTGCACTAGCCCATTTAAAATTTCCTGAAAACCAAAGGGATTAATCAATTTAAATTTCTATTATGAGAGGTTTGTTTTGACTTTGAATTCAAAATCTCATAGTAGAATAGGATATTATCCTAATCAATCAGTTCAGAGATGTTATTATATACCCCGAGAGCCAATGGGACTTGAACTCAGGCCTCGTGGCTCAGAGACAGGGACACAACTACTGTGCAACAAGAGCCCTGTTTTTCACAGAACATCACTGCAGAAGTTCTTTGGTGTGGATATTTTTTCTAATCAACCTGTTCAGAGATGTTATACCACACCTCTGGAGCAGGTGGGACTTGATACTGCGCGTCTTTGTCCAAAGGTAGGGGTGCTACCACTACTTCACAAGAGACACTCTTGTGGAGAAAAAGTAGAATATTTCTCATCAGTTTTCACTCAGGAAAAGGAGAGTATTGGAGGAGAAGAATGAGGTACGAGATATTCGACTAGAAAGGATTGAGGTTAGTTACAAACAGGTGTTATCAATTCTAGAAGGAGTGAAAGTAGACAAGTCCCCTGGGCCGGACAGGATTTATCCGAGGATTCTCTGGGAAGCTAGGGAGGAGATAGCAGAGCCTTTGACTTTGATATTTGAGTCGTCATTGTCTACAGGTTTTGTACCAGACTGGAGGATTGCAAATGTTGTGCCCTTGTTCAAGAAGGGCAGTAGAGATGACCCAGGTAATTATAGATCAGTGAGCCTTACTTCTGTTGTAGGAAAGGTTTTGGGAAGGATTATAAGAGATAAGATTTATAATCATCTGGCAAGCAACAATTTGATTTCAGATAGTCAACATGGTTTCATCAAGGGCAGGTCATGTCTCACAAACCCCATTGAGTTTTTTGAGAAGGTGACCAAGCATGTAGATGAGGGTACGTCCAGTTGTCCTCGGATGCTGCCTGAACTGCTGTGCTTTTCCAGCACCACTCTAATCCAGAATCTGGTTTCCAGCATCTGCAGTCATTGTTTTTACCTAGTTGATGTGGTATACATGGACTTCAGTAAAGCCTTTGATAAGATACCACATGGTAGGCTGTTGGAGAAAATGCAAAGGCATGGAATTGAAGGTGATTTAGTAGTTTGGATTAGAAACTGGCTTTCTGAAAGAAGGTAGCAAGTGATGATTGATGGCAAATATTCAGCCTGGAGTCTGGTTACTAGTGGTGTGCCACAAGGACCTGTTTTGGGTCCACTGCTGTTTGTCATTTTTATAAATGACTTAGGCGTAGGTGGATGGATTAGTAAATCTGCAGACGACACTAAAGTCGGTGGAGTAGTGGATAGTTTGGAAGAATGTTACAGGTTGCAGGGGGACTTGGATAAACTACAGAATTGGGCTGAGAGGTGGCAAATGGAGTTCAATGCAGCTAAATGTGAGGTGATGCACTTTGGGAAGAATAACAGGAAGGCAGAGTACTGGGTCAATGGAAAGATACTTGGTAATGTGGATGTGCAGAGGGATCTTGGAGTCCATGTACATAGATCCCTGAAAGTTGCCACCCAGGTTGATAGTGCTGTTAAGAAGGCATATGGTGTGTTAGGTTTCATTCATAGAGGGATTGAGTTCTGGGGCTGCAATATCATGCTGCAACTATACAAAATGGCACACTTGGAATATTGTGTACAGTTCTGGTCGCCATATTTTGGGAAGGATGTGGAAGCACTGGAAAAGGTGCAAAGGAGATTTACCAGGACGTTGCCTGGTCTGGAGGGAAGGTCTTATGAAGAAAAGCTGAGAGACCTGGGTCTGTTCTCATTGGAAAACTGCAGATGCTGGAGATCAGAGCTGAAAAATGTGTTGCTGGAAAAGGGCAGCAGGTCAGGCAGCATCCAAGGACTTTTTTTTTGGCTAAGAAGGGGATTTTATAGAGACATACAAGATGATCAGAGGATTAGATAGGGTAGACAGTGAAAGTCTTTTTCCTAAGATGATGACGTTAGCTTGTACGAGGGGGCATAACTACAAATTGAGGGGTGATAAATTTAAAACAGATTAGATTACTTACAGTGTGGAAACAGGCCCTTCGGCCTAACAAGTCCGCACCAACCCTCCGAAGAGCAACCCACTCTGACAGTTACCCATTCACCTAACACTACAGGCAATTCAGCATGGCCAATTCACCTAACCTGCACATTTTGGACTATGGGAGGAAACCAGTGCACCCAGAGGAAACCCACGCAGACAATGTGCAAACTCCACACAGACAGTTGCCTGAGACGGGAATTGAACCCAAGTCTCTGGTGCTGTGAGACAGCAGTGCTAACCACTGTGCCACCGTGCCACCCACCAAGATGTCAGAGGCAGGTTCTTTATGCAGAGAGTGGTAAGGACGTGGAATGCCCTACCTGCTAATGTAGTCAACTCAGCCACACTAGGGAGATTTAAACAATCCTTAGATAAGATGATGGGATAGTATAGGGGAACGAGCTGAAAATAGTTCATGGGTCGGCGCAATATCAAGGGCTGAAGGGCCTGTTCTGTGCTGTATTGTTCTATGTTCTAATAGGTGCACTCCCGGATCGAGAGTTCCCTTACCTCAGATATATGGTTTCATATTGTTAGACAGTAATTCTAACATTGCATTGAACTAGATAGAATTGAATTAGCTTTATTGTCATGTGCACTTGAATGAGCACAGTGAAAAGTTTGAAAAGTCGCCTCTTATGGCGCTATCTTAACTTCACGATGCCTCGGTACAGATACTTAAATATTTGGTTCAAAGTTGAAAGGATAATAAATAAATGTCCAACATAAGTATAAAACAGCAAGAAAAAATACTCGATTTACAGTCCTTTTCACCAAACCTGTGCCAGCACCCAGCCTCCAGATCGCACTGGGCCAAGTCTCCAGACCATGCCAGATTACAAAACTCAGGGCTTCGCCTCCAGTCCGCAAGGGATTCATCTCCTGCACCAGCGTCCAGTCTGGGACTCACCTCCCAGACCGGCCTGGTCTGGGACTCACCTCCCGCACTGTCCTGGTCTGGGACTCACCTCCTGCATCGGCCTCCAGTCTGGTACTCACCTCCTGCATCGGCCTGGTCTGGGACTCACCTCCTACACTGGCCTGCTCTGGGACTCACCTCCCGTAAAGGCCTGGTCTTGGACTCACCTCCTACACTGGCCTGGCCTGGGACTCACCTCCTGCACTGTCTGGTCTTGGACTCACCTCCTGCATTGGCATGGTCTGAGACTCAACTTCCACACTGGCCTGGTCTGGGACTCACCTCCCGCACCGGCCTGGTCTGGGACTCACCTCCTGTACTGGCCTGGTCTTGGACTCACCTCCCGCACTGGCCTGGTCTGGGACTCACCTCCCGCACTGGCCTGGTCTTGGACACACCTCCTGCACTGGCCTGGTCTGGGACTCACCTCTTGCACTGGCCTCATCTGGGACTCACCTCTCGCACTGGCCTGGTCTTGGACTCACCTCCTGGACTGGCCTGGTCTTGGACTCACCTCCTGCACTGGCCTGGTCTGGGACTCACCTCCCGCACTGGCCTGGTCTTGGACACACCTCCTGCACGGGTCTGGTCTGGGACTCACCTCCTGCACTGGCCTGGTCTGGGACTCACCTCCTGCACCGGCCTGGTCTGGGACTCACCTCCTGCACCGGCCTGGTCTGGGACTCACCTCTTGCACTGGCCTGGTCTGGGACTCACCTCCCGCACTGGCCTGGTCTGGGACTCACCTCCCGCACTGGCCTGGTCTTGGACTCACCTCCCGCACTGGCCTGGTCTGGGCATCACCTCATGCACGGGTCTGGTCTGGGACTCACCTCCCACACTGGCCTGGTCCTGGACTCACCTCCTGCACTGGCCTGGTCTGGGACTCACCTCCCGCACCGGCCTGGTCTGGGGCTCACCTCCCGCACCGGCCTGGTCTGGGACTCGCCACCCACACTTGGCTAGTCTGGGGCTCACCTCCCGCACCGGCCTGGTCTGGGGCTCACCTCCCGCACCGGCCTGGTCTGGGACTCGCCACCCACACTGGGCTGGTCTGAGACTCACCGCCCTCACCGGCCTAGTCTGGGACTCACGTCCTACACTGGCCTGCTCTGGGACTCACCTCCCGTACCGGCCTGGTCTTGGACTCACCTCCTACACTGGCCTGGCCTGGGACTCACCTCCTGCACTGGCCTGGCCTTGGACTCACCTCCTGCATTGGCCTGGTCTGGGACTCAACTTCCACACTGGCCTGGTCTGGGTCTCACCTCCCACACCGGCCTGGTCTGGGACTCACCTCCTGTACTGGCCTGGTCTTGGACTCACCTCCTGCACTGGCCTGGTCTGGGACTCACCTTCTGCACTGGCCTGGTCTGGGACTCACCTCTTGCAATGGCCTCATCTGGGACTCACCTCCCGCACTGGCTTGGTCTTGGACTCACCTCCTGCACTGGCCTGGTCTGGGACTCACCTCCTGCACCGGCCTGGTCTTGGACTCACCTCCTGCACCGGCCTGGTCTGGGACTCACCTACCGCACTGGCCTGGTCTTGGATTCACCTCCCGCACTGGCCTGGTCTGGGACTCACCTCCTGCACCGCCTGGTCTGGGACTCACCTACCGCACTGGCCTGGTCTTGGACTCACCTCCTGCACTGGCCTGGTCTGGGCATCTCCTCATGCACGGGTCTGGTCTGGGACTCACCTCCTGCACTGGCCTGGTCTTGGACTCACCTCCTGCACTGGCCTGGTCTGGGTCTCACCTCCCGCACCGGCCTGGTCTGGGACTCACCTCCTTCACTGGTCTGGTCTGGGACTCACCTCCTCCACCGGCCTGGTCTGGGACTCACCTACCGCACTGGCCTGGTCTTGGACTCACCTCCCACACTGGCCTGGTCTGGGACTCACCTCCTTCACCGGCCTGGTCTGGGACTCACCTCCTGCACCGGCCTGGTCTGGGACTCACCTACCGCACCGGCCTGGTCTGGGACTCACCTCCTGCACCGGCCTGGTCTGGGACTCACCTCCTGCACCGGCCTGGTCTGGGACTCACCTACCGCACTGGCCTGGTCTTGGACTCACCTCCTGCACTGGCCTGGTCTGGGACTCACCTCCTTCACTGGCCTGGTCTGGGACTCATCTCCCGCACCGGCCTGGTCTGGGACTCACCTCCTGCACTGGCCTGGTCTGGGACTCACCTCCTGTACTGTCCTGGTTTGGGACTCACCTCCCGCACTGGCCTGGTCTTGGACTCACCTCCTGCACTGCCTGGTCTGGGACTCACCTCTTGCACTGGCCTCATCTGGGACTCACCTCCCGCACTGGCCTGGTCTTGGACTCACCTCCTGCACTGGCCTGGTCTGGGACTCACCTCCTGCACCGGCCTGGTCTGGGACTCACCTCCCGCACCGGCCTGGTCTGGGACTCGCCACCCACACTTGGCTAGTCTGGGGCTCACCTCCCGCACCGGCCTGGTCTGGGGCTCACCTCCCGCACCGGCCTGGTCTGGGACTCGCCACCCACACTGGGCTGGTCTGAGACTCACCGCCCTCACCGGCCTAGTCTGGGACTCACGTCCTACACTGGCCTGCTCTGGGACTCACCTCCTGTACCGGCCTGGTCTTGGACTCACCTCCTACACTGGCCTGGCCTGGGACTCACCTCCTGCACTGGCCTGGCCTTGGACTCACCTCCTGCATTGGCCTGGTCTGGGACTCAACTTCCACACTGGCCTGGTCTGGGTCTCACCTCCCACACCGGCCTGGTCTGGGACTCACCTCCTGTACTGGCCTGGTCTTGGACTCACCTCCTGCACTGGCCTGGTCTGGGACTCACCTTCTCCACTGGCCTGGTCTGGGACTCACCTCTTGCAATGGCCTCATCTGGGACTCACCTCCCGCACTGGCTTGGTCTTGGACTCACCTCCTGCACTGGCCTGGTCTGGGACTCACCTCCTGCACCGGCCTGGTCTTGGACTCACCTCCTGCACCGGCCTGGTCTGGGACTCACCTACCGCACTGGCCTGGTCTTGGATTCACCTCCCGCACTGGCCTGGTCTGGGACTCACCTCCTGCACCGCCTGGTCTGGGACTCACCTACCGCACTGGCCTGGTCTTGGACTCACCTCCTGCACTGGCCTGGTCTGGGCATCTCCTCATGCACGGGTCTGGTCTGGGACTCACCTCCTGCACTGGCCTGGTCTTGGACTCACCTCCTGCACTGGCCTGGTCTGGGTCTCACCTCCCGCACCGGCCTGGTCTGGGACTCACCTCCTTCACTGGTCTGGTCTGGGACTCACCTCCTCCACCGGCCTGGTCTGGGACTCACCTACCGCACTGGCCTGGTCTTGGACTCACCTCCCACACTGGCCTGGTCTGGGACTCACCTCCTTCACCGGCCTGGTCTGGGACTCACCTCCTGCACCGGCCTGGTCTGGGACTCACCTACCGCACCGGCCTGGTCTGGGACTCACCTCCTGCACCGGCCTGGTCTGGGACTCACCTCCTGCACCGGCCTGGTCTGGGACTCACCTACCGCACTGGCCTGGTCTTGGACTCACCTCCTGCACTGGCCTGGTCTGGGACTCACCTCCTTCACTGGCCTGGTCTGGGACTCATCTCCCGCACCGGCCTGGTCTTGGACTCACCTCCTGCACTGGCCTGGTCTGGGACTCACCTCCTGTACTGTCCTGGTTTGGGACTCACCTCCCGCACTGGCCTGGTCTTGGACTCACCTCCTGCACTGCCTGGTCTGGGACTCACCTCTTGCACTGGCCTCATCTGGGACTCACCTCCCGCACTGGCCTGGTCTTGGACTCACCTCCTGCACTGGCCTGGTCTGGGACTCACCTCCTGCACCGGCCTGGTCTGGGACTCACCTCCTGCACCGACCTGGTCTGGGACTCACCTCCTGCACCGGCCTGGTCTGGGACTCACCTCCTGCACTGGCCTGGTCTGGGCATCACCTCATGCACGGGTCTGGTCTGGGACTCACCTCCTGCACTGGCCTGATCTTGGACTCACCTCCTGCATTGGCCTGGTCTGGGACTCAACTTCCACACTGGCCTGGTCTTGGACTCACCTCCTGCATTGGCCTCGTCTGGGACTCAACTTCCACACTGGCCTGGTCTTGGACTCACCTCCTGCACTGGCCTGGTCTGGGACTCACCTCCCGCACTGGCCTGGTCTTGGACTCACCTCCCGCACTGGCCTGGTCTGGGACTCACCTCCTTCACTGGCCTGGTCTGGAACTCACCTCCTGCACCGGCCTGGTCTGGGACTCACCTCCTGCACTGGCCTGGTCTGGGACTCACCTCTTGCAATGGCCTCATCTGGGACTCACCTCCCGCACTGGCCTGGTCTTGGACTCACCTCCTGCACTGGCCTGGTCTGGGACTCACCTCCTGCACTGGCCTGGTCTGGGCATCACCTCATGCACGGGTCTGGTCTGGGACTCACCTCCTGCACTGGCCTGGTCTTGGACTCACCTCCTGCATTGGCCTGGTCTGGGACTCAACTTCCACACTGGCCTGGTCTGGGTCTCACCTCCCGCACCGGCCTGGTCTGGGACTCACCTCCTTCACTGGCCTGGTCTGGGACTCACCTCCTCCACCGGCCTGGTCTGGGACTCACCTACCGCACTGGCCTGGTCTTGGACACACCTCCCACACTGGCCTGGTCTGGGACTCACCTCCTTCACCGGCCTGGTCTGGGACTCACCTCCTGCACCGGCCTGGTCTGGGACTCACCTACCGCACTGGCCTGGTCTGGGACTCACCTCCTGCACCGGCCTGGTCTGGCAATCACCTCCTGCACCGGCCTGGTCTGGGACTCACCTACCGCACTGGCCTGGTCTTGGACTCACCTCCTGCACTGGCCTGGTCTTGGACTCACCTCCTTCATTGGCCTGGTCTGGGACTCAACTTCCACACTGGCCTGGTCTGGGACTCATCTCCCGCACCGGCCTGGTCTGGGACTCACCTCCTGCACTGGCCTGGTCTGGGACTCACCTCCTGTACTGGCCTGTTTTGGGACTCACCTCCCGCACTGGCCTGGTCTTGGACTCACCTCCTGCACTGGCCTGGTCTGGGACTCACCTCTTGCACTGGCCTCATCTGGGACTCACCTCCCGCACTGGCCTGGTCTTGGACTCACCTCCTGCACTGGCCTGGTCTGGGACTCACCTCCTGCACCGGCCTGGTCTGGGACTCACCTCCTGCACCGACCTGGTCTGGGACTCACCTACCGCACTGGCCTGGTCTTGGACTCACCTCCCGCACTGGCCTGGTCTGGGACTCACCTCCTTCACTGGCCTGGTCTGGGACTCACCTCCTGCACCGGCCTGGTCTGGGACTCACCTCCTGCACCGGCCTGGTCTGGGACTCACCTCCTGCACTGGCCTGGTCTGGGCATCACCACATGCACGGGTCTGGTCTGGGACTCACCTCCTGCACTGGCCTGGTCTTGGACTCACCTCCTGCATTGGCCTGGTCTGGGACTCAACTTCCACACTGGCCTGGTCTTGGACTCACCTCCTGCATTGGCCTCGTCTGGGACTCAACTTCCACACTGGCCTGGTCTTGGACTCACCTCCTGCACTGGCCTGGTCTGGGACTCACCTACCGCACTGGCCTGGTCTTGGACTCACCTCCCGCACTGGCCTGGTCTGGGACTCACCTCCTTCACTGGCCTGGTCTGGAACTCACCTCCTGCACCGGCCTGGTCTGGGACTCACCTCCTGCACCGGCCTGGTCTGGGACTCACCTCCTGCACTGGCCTGGTCTGGGCATCACCTCATGCACGGGTCTGGTCTGGGACTCACCTCCTGCACTGGCCTGGTCTTGGACTCACCTCCTGCATTGGCCTGGTCTGGGACTCAACTTCCACACTGGCCTGGTCTGGGACTCACCTCCCGCATCACCCTGGTGTGAGACTCACCTCCTGTACTGGCTTGGTCTGGGACTCACCTCCCGCACCGGCCTGGTCTGGGACTCACCTCCTTCACTGGCCTGGTCTGGGACTCACCTCCTGCACCGGCCTGGTCTGCGACTCACCTACCGCACTGGCCTGGTCTTGGACTCACCTCCCGCACTGGCCTGGTCTGGGACTCACCTCCTTCACTGGCCTGGTCTGGGACTCACCTCCTGCACTGGCTTGGTCTGGGCATCACCTCATGCACGGGTCTGGTCTGGGACTCACCTCCTGCACGGGCCTGGTCTTGGACTCACCTCCTTCATTGGCCTGGTCTGGGACTCAACTTCCACACTGGCCTGTTCTGGGACTCATCTCTCACACCGGCCTGGTCTGGGACTCACCTCCTGCACTGGCCTGGTCTGGGACTCACCTCCTGTACTGGCCTGGTTTGGGACTCACCTCCCGCACTGGCCTGGTCTTGGACTCACCTCCTGCACTGGCCTGGTCTGGGACTCAACTCTTGCACTGGTCTCATCTGGGACTCACCTCCCGCACTGGCCTGGTCTTGGACTCACCTCCTGCACTGGCCTGGTCTGGGACTCAACTCTTGCACTGGTCTCATCTGGGACTCACCTCCCGCACTGGCCTGGTCTTGGACTCACCTCCTGCACTGGCCTGATCTGGGCATCACCTCATGCACGGGTCTGGTCTGGGACTCACCTCCTGCATTGGCCTGGTCTGGGACTCAACTTCCACACTGGCCTGGTCTGGGACTCACCTCCCGCATCGCTCTGGTCTGAGACTCACCTCCTGTACTGGCCTGGTCTTGGACTCACCTCCCGCACCGGCATGGTCTGGGACTCACCTCCTGTACTCGCCTGGTCTTGGACTCACCTCCCGCACTGGCCTGGTCTGGGAGTCACCTCCCGCACAGGCCTGGCCTGGGACTCACCTCCTGCACTGGCCTGGTCTGGGACTCACCTCTTGCACTGGGCTGGTCTGGGACTCACCTCCCGCACTGGCCTGGTCTTGGACTCACCTCCTGCACCGGCTTGGTCTGGGACTCACCTCCTGCACTGGCCTGGTCTGGGCATCATCTCATGCACGGGTCTGATCTGGGACTCACCTCCTTCACTGGCCTGGTCTGGGACTCACCTCCTGCACCGGCCTGGTCTGGGGCTCACCTCCCACACCGGCCTGGTCTGGGACTCGCCACCCACACTGGCCTGGTCTGGAACACACCTCCCTCACTGGCCTGGTCTGGGACTCATCTCCCGCACCGGCCTGGTCTGGGACTCACCTCCCTCACTGGCCTCCAGTCTGGGATTCACCTCCATGACTGACTTCCTGCACCAGTGTCATGTCTGGTACTCACCTCCCGCACTGGCCTCCAGTCACAGGGTTGTAGTTTAATAAATCAATGATGTGAATGTAATAAAGTTTGCAACAGTGAGCTATTATACCAGCCAGGCACTGTGAAAGCCAATTGCACAGTGGGATTCACCTCCCGCACCAGCTTCCAGTTTGGGATTCGCCTCCCCCACTGGCTTCTGGTCTTGGACTCAATTCCTGTGTCGGCCTCCAGTCTGGGACTCGCACACCACACTGGCCTGGTCTAGGAGTTGCCTTCCACACCAATCTGTGATCTGGGACTCACCTGCCGCACTGGCCTGGTCTGGGAGTCACCATCCACACTGGCCTGGTCTGGGAGTCACCATCCACGCCAGTCTCTGGTCTGGGACTCACCTCCCTCACCGGCCTGAAGTTTGGAACTTGCCTCCACCACTCACTTCCCACACTTGCCTGGTCTGGGTGTCACCTGATGGTCAAATGGTGTCAGGAATGTGACTCTTCACTGTACTCCTATACTGTTGTACTTGAGTACTCGGGGCCATAAACCTAATTTTAGTTCTTTTCCAATTCAATATTCGATAATTGTGCAACTGGCTTCCACAGTGCCTGGCTGGTGTAATTGCTCACTACCACGAACTTTGTAACATTCACATCGCTGACGCCTTATTAAACCACAACCCTATGACTCTAACTCTGCAGCGCTTTTTTTCATTCACAGGATGTGGGCTTCATGGGCTGGTTCAACATTTATTGCCAATCTTGAAATGGTCAGACAGCAGTTACGCATCAACCACATTGCTGTGTGTTTGGAGTCACATGCTGATCAGAACAGGTAAGATTAGCTGATTTCCGTTCCTGAAGGAACCAGAGGGATATTTCCCTGACAAGCAACAGCACTTTCATGTTCATCATTCGATTCTTAATTCTAGATTATTATTGAATTCAAAGGCGGGATTAAAACCAGTGTCACCAGAATGTTACTTGTGTCCTTGGATTCATGATCTAGTGACAATGTCACTCGGCCAAAGCCTCGCCCTCAATACTACAAGCCAGGGATTTCCCTTCACAATGTGATCTTGCATCATTGTCCCCAAGGAAGGTACATTAGCTTCTTGGTTTGCTAACAGGAACCTGGAGTAGGTAGATGGAGAGGAGGAAATTGCTGCATCCCGCTGACCTACTAAGGACACTATGCCATTAGTCACCAGAGATAGTGAGCTAGTTCGGCACAGTTTCCAGATGAAGCTCAGTGCACGGCAGTGTTGAAAGAAGGTTGATGATTTTCTGTCCTCCCTGTGAATACGTGGTAATAAGTTGCTCCCTCTCTGGATTTCCCCCAGTGCCATGTGCAAGTGAGTGTAAGAATACAAGGATAGGGCAGATGATTGCATGTCTGAGGAACTGGTACAGGGCATGGGGATCCAGATTTTTGGATCATTGGGATCTTTTCTGGGGAAGAGGTGAAGTGTACAAGAGGGATGGGTTGCACCTGAACTGGAGGAGCAGCAATATCCTGGCAGAGATATTTGCTAGGGCTATTTGTGAGTCTGGCAGGGGTAAGACCATAAATAGTAGTGAAACAAAAGGGAGAGATAAGGCTCATCCAGAAGTTAAAGAGAACAAATTAAATGGACAGGTCAGACAGGAGTATGGCAGGGAATGAGGGAAGACTGATGTATTAGACTGCATTTATTTCAATGCAAGGCATCAGACAGGTAAGGCAGATGAACTCAGGCACAGATGGGTCATGGGACTGGGATATCACAGCTATTACAGAAATATAGCTGACAGAGTTTCCAGGATTGGGAACTCAATGATTTGGATACCAATGTTATGTGAAGGTTGGAAGCGGAGGCAAGGGAGGCTAGGAGTGTGTTTTTGATCAGGGAAAACATCATGGCAGTACTTAGAGAGGATGGATGGATGGAACTGAGAAATAAGAAGAGGCTGATCACTTTGAAGGGATTGTACTGTATGCCCTCCAATAATCAGTTGGACTTTGAGGATCAAATATGTAGTGAGATTGTGGATAGATGTAAGAATAATCTTACATAGACTGGGACTGCCATAGTGTTAACAGTTTGGGTGAGGAGGAATTTAAGTAGCAGGAAAGTTTTCACAATCAATATTTAGATGGCCCTACAAGAGAAAGAGCAAAATGTAACCTTCTCTTGGGAAATAAGGCATGGCAAGTGACTGAGATGTTAGCAGGGCACCTCATTGGGTTCACTGACCGTAATTCTATTAGTTTTAAAATAGTTCTAGTAAAGGGTAGGTCAGGTCCACAAGTTAAAGTTCTAGACTGGGATTAGGCCAATTTTGATAGTATTGGACAGGAGCTTTCAAAAGTTGATTGGCGGATGCTGGTCACAGGTAAAGGGACGTTTTGGCAAGTGAGAGGCTTTCAAAAGCGACATAATGAGAGTTCAGGGCCAGCATGTTCTTGTTAGTGTGAAGGGCAAGGCTGGTAAGAGTAGGGAACACTGGATGATGAGATATATGAGGCTTTGGTCAAGAAAAAGAAGGAGGTTTATATCAGGTATAATCAGCAGATATTAAGTAAATCCCTTGAGGAGTAGAGAGGGTGCAGGAGTACACATAAGAGGGAAATCAGGAGTACAAAAAGGGAGCATGAGCTAGCTTTGGCAGTTAGGGCAAAGGAGAAACCAAAGAGATTGTACAAGTATACTAAGTGCAATCAAGTAACTAGGAAGAGCTTAGGGCCACTTAAAAATCAACGAAGCTCTCTGTGTGTGGAACCATAGGAGATGAGGGAGATCTTAGATGAATATTTCTTGTCAGTATTTACTATGTACAAAGACATGGAAGCTAGGGAACTCAGCAATACAAAATAGTGATGTCTTGAAAAAAAAATTCACATTACAGAAGGGGAGGTGCTGGAGATCTTAAAATGTATAAATATAGATAAATCCCCAGGACCTGATCTGGTGTATCCCAGAACACTGTGAGAAGCTTGGGAAGAAATTGTGTGACCAGTTGTCAAGATATTTGTATCACTGGCAGCTGGAGTATGGCTAATGTTGTACCATTGTTTAGGAAAGACTGCAAGGAAAAGCCAGGGAATTACAGGCTGGTAAGCCTAACATCAGTGGTGTGTAAGTTGGAGGGGATTCTGAGAAATAGGATCATTACACATTTGGAAAGGCAAGGACTGATTAGGGATAGTCAGCATGGCTTTATGCGTGGTAAATCATGTCTCACTAACTTGATTGAGGCTTTTGAAGAGATGACCAAGAAGATGGATGAAGATGGAACAGTAGATGCCTAATTGAACTTTAGCAAGGCTTTCCACAACACTCCATATGGTAAACTAGTTAGTAAGGTGAGATCACATGGGATCCAGGGAGAGCTAGCCAACTGGATACAGGCTCACTGGTTTGTAGTTCCCTGGCTCATCATTGCAGGCTTTTAAAATAATAACACAACATTAGCCACCCTCCAGTCTTCTGGCTTGATAATAGGAGACAGAAGGTAGAGGTGGAAGATTGTTAATCAGCCTATGACCAACGGTGTGCTGCAAGGATTGATGCCAGGTCCATTGTTGTTCATCATTTATATTAACGAATTGGATGAGAATATAGGAGGCATGGTTAGTAAGCTTACAAATGGCATCAAAATTGATGGTATAGTGGACAGTGAAGGAGATTATCTAAGAGTACAATGGAATCTTGATCAAATTGGCCAATGGGCCAAGGAATAGCAGGGGGAGTTTAATTCAGATAAATGCAAGGTGTTGCATTTTGGAAAGACAAACCAGGGAAGGACTTATACAGTTAATGGTGGGGCCATGGGGATTGTTGTTGAGCACAGAGAATTGGGGTGTCACAAGTACACAGGGTGGTGAAGAAATCTTTTGGCATACTTGCCTACAGTAGTCAGAGCATGGAATACAGTAGTTGGGATGTTATGTTAAAGCTGCACAAGACATTGGTAAGGCCACATTTAGAGTCATAGAGATGTACAGCACAGAAACAGACTCTTCAGTCTAACCCGTCCACGCCGACCAGATATTCCAACCCAATCTAGACCCACCTGTCAGCACCCAGCCCATATCCCTCCAAACTCTTCCTATTCATATATCCATCCAAATGCCTTTTAAATGTTGCAATTGTACCAGCCTCCACCACTTCCTCTGGCAGCTCATTCCATTCACGTACCACCCTCTGTGTGAAAATGTTGCCCTTTAGGTCTCTTCTACATTTTTCCCCTCTCACCATACACCATACACCAATACTGCTAGTTCTAGACTTCCCCACCCCAGGGAAAAGGTTTTGTCTATTTATCTTATCCATGCCCCTCATGATTTTATAAACCTCTATAAGGTCACCCCTCAGCCTCCGACCGATGATCTTGCCTCCCTTTCTGATCTTCCTGTAGCATTTGTATCCTGGAACATTTAGTTGCCAGTCCTGTCCATTCTGAGCCATCTTTCGGTAATTGCTATGATATCCTAGTCCCATGTTCCTAACCATGTCCTGAGTTGATCTGCCTTCCCTTTTAGGCCTCTTGCATTGAAATAAATTGGAGTACTGCATCCAGTTCTAGTTGCCCTGCTATAAGAAAGATGTTATTAAAGTGCAAAGGGTGCAAAAAAAATTTACAAGGATATTATTGAGATTGGAAGATGTGAGTTATAAGGTGAGGCTGGGACATTTTTTCTCCCTGAAGCATAGGAGTCTGAAGGGTGACCTTTTAGAATTTTATAAAATCATGAGGGGCATAGAGAAGGTGAATAGCCAAGGACTTTTCCCCAGGTAGGGGAGTCCAAAACTAGAGGGTTGGTTAGAGGTGAGGACATATTTTAGAGATGAGAGAGGAAAGATTTAAAAGGGACCTGAGGGGCAACCTATTCACACAGAAGGTGGTGTATATCTGGAACGAGCTGCCAGAGGAAGCTATAGAGGCAGTTACAATTACAGCATTTAAAGGACATTTGGGCAGGTGCATGGATAGGAAAAGGTTAAAGGGATATGGGCCAAATGCAGGCAAATTGGGCTAATTCAACTCAGGAAACCTGCCATGAATGAATTTGAAGGGCATGTTTCTTTGCTGTATGACTTTATGACTTGTATTCACAGGACTATGAATCACTAACTCTGACACAGCACAGTTTTCCCTCCAACACTCACAGACAGCTGTAATTATTCCATGCAGTCTGTCTCATTAATCGCTCCCAGTCATCTCTCATGTTTACAAATGATTAACCCTTCCTGCCATCTGTACTTCCTATGAGCTCACTGAGGACACTTCACCACTTCTCCTGATCTTGCATCTCCACTGACTGTTTTTCCATCCATTTCCAACATGCTCATTCCCTCTGTTTGTCTACTTGCAGGAGAAAATGGTACAATAGCACCCCAACTGATGTTTCTGAAAGTAGCAGACTGATTGCACTTGACCTAAAGAACTAAATCTTGCCCAACTCCTGGACTGCAAGGACTGAGATCCCAGACTCTCTTAGGACCAAGTGCCTTGCTGATCATGGCCATCCCCAGATTGGAATCAGATGAAACCCTTGACTGACTGTGGTGGTAGCCCCTGACTGTCTGTTGTTGCCTTTGATTTTCAGACATGGCCATTTTGTTGTTGCACATGCAGTGACTATGCCATGTAAGTTATGGACACAAGCTGTAAGTAGGGCATTTATGTAGCACGGTGCTGTGCAACAACTTATTGAGTACTGTGAATCATTTCCAGCTGCCTACCTCTCCCCTGCTCCAAAAGACAATGCAAGACCCCGAAGCCAATAGCCTCCAAGTGCATGCAAAGTGATTTAACTCTGAGAAACTAAGAGCCAGAAAGTGTGTCTTGTATAAATGTGTGAGGTTTGTTTGTGTTTGTGGGTACAAAGTGACCTGGCAGAATCACACAATTTGTAGATGCCCCTGAGTTCCAAAGTGGCATCCTTAAGGCCTGAAGTGGTGTGTGAGTTAGTTTGAGAGCATGCTTGCCGGATGCTGACTTGCTCAAACAGAGGTATCCAGGATAGTAGATATGCATTATGCAGGGACATACTGATGAAGATAATATTGGATGAAGGCTCAGAGAAGCAAGTGATGAGCTGCTGCCACCAGGTTAGCAGTCTGCGTTTCACGAGAGGAATTGGCACCATCTCGTTTCTCAGGGAGGGAGAGGAGAAGTGGAAACATAAAGATATAGAAGAGAGGAGCAGGAGTTGGCCTTTTGACTCTTCCAGCCTGCTCTGTCATTCAGTATAATCATTGGAGATCATCAAACTTAATACCCTAAACCCCGCCTCCCATTCCCCATATCCCTTGATCCTTTTAGCCACAAACATCCTTCTTGAAACACAATGTTTTAGACTCAACCGTTTTCTGTGGTCATGAATTCCACAGACCTACCACTCTCTGGGTGAAGCAGTTTCTCCCCATATCAGTCCTAAATGGTTTACCCCTTATTTTTAAATTACGATTCCTGGTTCTTGATTCCCCTGCCATCAGGAACATCCTTCCTACATCCTGTTTAGTCCTGGTAGAATTTTATAGGTTTTTATGAGATTTCTCCTCTTTCTTCTAATAAACTACAATCCTAACTGATTCAATGTCTCCTTATACATCAGTCCTGCCATCCCAGGAATCAATTTGGTAAACATTCACTACACTCCCTTCATAGCAAGACCATCCTTCCTCAGATAAGGGGACCAAAACTGCACATGATATTCCAGTATAATTGCAGCAAGGCATCCTTGTTCCTGGACTGAAATCCTCTTGTTATGAAGCTAACATTCAGTTTGCCTTTACTACCTGCTGCACCTGCATGCTGAATTTCAGTGACTAGTGCGCAAGGACATCAAAGTCTCATTGAATATTCCGCTCTCTCAATTAATAGCCATTCAAATAAAGATTTGCCTCTTAATGTTTGCTACTAAAATGGATAACCTCACATTTATCCACATTATACTGCATCTGGCATTTGCCCATCTACTCTGATTCAACTGAGGAGAAACTGAAAAATAATTTCACAGGAGGGCTGTGATTTGATTGGTTAATAAGGGATCTGCTAAATTTGAATCTGTGTTAACTTGAACCTTGTTAATTTATTGGTTACAACTTGCATAAGCAGAGATACAAAAACAGTTAAAAATTAAAAGAAAAATTCAAAACTAATTAAATAAATTAAGGATGGAGGGTCAGGTGATGAGCTGTTTCTGTATAATGTGGGAGCTGGTGGACTCCATTGACGTTCCCAGTGACCATGTCTGTCGTAAATGTTGGTTGCTGGCAGAACTCTGGCTCAGAGTCAATGAGCTGGAGTTTGAGTTTCAAACAATATGACACATCAGGGAGGGGGAGAGTTATCTTGACACTGTGTTTTCGGAGACAGTCATACCACTGAGACTAACTAACTCAAATTCGGCCAGTAAGTGAGGCAGGTAGAGGGATCCAGGAGGTAGAGTTGCAGGAGACTCTACCCTTGCCCTTGTCCAACAGGTTCAAGGGGTTTTTCTCCCTCTGTGGATGGGAATGGGGACTGCAGCGAGGATGGAGTTGACTGACCCCAGCAATATGGTGCAGGGTGCCATTCAAGTTGGGGGAGAGAAGAGAAATGTTTTAATTGGAGGTAGTTAGGGGAATAGAGACTGTTCTCTGTTCTCTGTTACCAAGATCAAGAGTCCCAAATGCTGTGTTGCCTGCCTGGTGCTTGGGTTCGGGATCTTTCATCTGGGCTGCAGAGGAACTTGGGGAGTTGGAGGGTAAAGATCCAGTGGTCGTGATCCATGTAGATACCAATGGCATAGATAAAATGGCATAGTGCTTCCACCCTACCAACCTTCGCATAAACCAAATCATCCGCCGACATTTCCGCCACCTCCAAAAAGACCCCACCACCAGGGATATATTTCCCTCCCCACCCCTTTCCGCCTTCCGCAAAGACCGTTCCCTCCGTGACTACCTGGTCAGGTCCACGACCCCCTACGACCCACCCTCCCATCCTGGCACTTTCCCCTGCCACCGCAGGAACTGTAAAACCTGTGCTCACACCTCCTCCCTCACCTCTATCCAAGGCCCTAAAGGAGCCTTCCACATCCATCAAAGTTTTACCTGCACATCCACTAATATCATTTATTGTATCCGTTGCTCCCGATGCGGTCTCCTCTACATTGGGGAGACTGGACGCCTCCTAGCAGAGCGCTTTAGGGAATATCTCCGAGACACCCGCACCAATCAACCAAACCGCCCCATGGCCCAACATTTCAACTCCCCCTCCCACTCTGCCGAGGACATGGAGGTCCTGGACCTCCTTCACCGCTGCTCCCTCACCACCAGACGACTGGAGGAAGAACGCCTCATCTTCCGCCTCGGAACACTTCAACCCCAGGGCATCAATGTGGACTTCAACAGCTTCCTCATTTCCCCTTCCCCCACCTCAACCTAGTTTCAAACTTCCAGCTCCGCACTGTCCCCTTGACTTGTCCGGACTTGTCCGACGTGCCTAGCTCCTTTTCCACCTATCCACTCCACCCTCTCCTCCCTGACCTATCACCTTCATCTCCTCCCCCACTCACCTATTGTACTCTATGCTACTTTCTCCCCACCCCCACCCTCCTCTAGCTTATCTCTCCACGCTTCAGGCTCTCTGCCTTTATTCCTGATGAAGGGCTTTTGCCCGAAACGTCGTTTTTGCTGCTCGTCGGATGCTGCCTGAATTGCTGTGCTGTTCCAGCACCACTGATCCAGAATCTGGTTTCCAGCATCTGCAGTCATTGTTTTTAGCTCATTCCATACACGTACCACACTCTGTGTGAAAAAGTTGCCCCTTATGTCTCTTTTATATCTTTCCCCTCTCACCCTAAACCTATGCCCTCTAGTTCTGGACTCCCCAACCCCAGGGAAAAGACTTTGCCTATTTACCCGATTCATGCCCCTCAAAATTTTACAAACCTCTATAAGGGCCACCCCTCAGCATCCAACGCTCCAGGAAAAACAGCCCCAGCCTGTTCAGCCTCTCCCTATAGCTCAAATCCTCCAACCCTGGCAACATCCTTGTAAATCTTTTCTGAACCCTTTCAAGCTTCACAACATCTTTCTGATAGGAAGGAGACCAGAATTGTACACAATACTCCAACAGTGGCCTAACCAATGTCCTGTACAGCTGCAACATGACCTCCCAACTCCTGTACTCAATACTCTGACCAATAAAGGTAAGCATACCAAAAGCCTTCTTCATTATCCTATCTACCCGCAACTCCACTTTCAAGGAGCTATGAACCTGCACTCCAAGGTCTCTTTGTTCAGCAACACTCTCTAGGACCTTACCATTAAGTGTATAAGTCCTGCTAAGATTTGCTTTCCCAAAATGCAGCATCTCACATTTATCTGAATTAAACTCCATCTGCCATTTCTCAGCCCATTGGTCCATCTGATCAAGATCCCGTTGTACTCTGAGGTAACCCTCTTCGCTGTTCACTACACCTCCAGTTTTGGTGTCATCTGCAAATTTACTGTCGAACCAAAAAGGTAATAATCTCTGGATTACTACCTAAGCCACAAGCTAATTGGCACAGGGTCAATAAGATTAAGCAGTTAAGTGTGTGGCTCAAAGATTGGCATGGGAGAAATGGATTTGAATTCATGGGACATTGGTACCAGTACTGGGGAAGAAGGGACCTGTTCCGATGGGACAATTTTCATCTGAACAGTGCTGTGATCAGAGTCCCAACGAATCACATAATTAAGGCTGCAGACAGGGCTCTAAACTAAAAGTGAGGGCAGTGGGGGGGGGGGGGGGGGTGGGGGGGGGGGGCAGCCAGTTATGTGGGAGATTAGAAAACCCAAATTAAAGAAGGAGGTAAGAGTGCAGAACTCAGGAGAGGTTATTAAAATCTCCAGCACAGACCTAAATAGGACAGAGTGTATGAAAAGGGTTGGCAATTGAATTTCAAGCTCCCTGGACAAACAAATGACAATGAGAAGAGGGTCAGTTAATACAGGACTGAAGGTGTAATATCTGAATGCACGCAGTATAAGGAATAAGGTAAATGACCTTGTGGCGCAGATCAGAATTGGCAGGTATGACATGGTGGGCATCACGGAATCAAGGCTGCAAGGGGATCAGGATTGAGAGCTGAATATTTAAGGATATATATCCTATCAAAAAGATAGGCAGGTGGGCAGAGAGGGTTGCGTTGCCTCGTTAATAAGAAATGAAATTAAATTAATTGTAAGAAATGAAGTAGTGTCAGCCAGTGTAGAATCTGTGTGGGTAGAATTCAGGAACCACAAAGGTGAAAAAACCATAGCTTGAGCTATGTACTGGCCTCCAAACAGTAGCCAGGAACAGGGGCACAAGTTACACTAGGAGATAGAAGTGATGTGTAGGAAAGGCAAAGTTACAGGGATCATGGGGGATTTCAATATACTGGTGAACTGGGAAAAAGGTTGGTAGTAGATTGCAAGAAAAGGAATTTGTGGAATTTCTACGAGAACAGGTAATACTGGATTTAGTGTTGTGCAATGAGGCAGACTTGATAAAGGAGCTTAAGATAAAGGAGCCCTTAGGAGGCAGTGATCATAATATGATTGAATTTACTCTCCAATTTGAGAGGGAGAAGATAGAATCAGAGGTAACAGTATTATAGCTGAATAAAGGCAACAGCAGAGGCATGAGGGAGACGCTGGGTAGAATTGACTGGGAGAGGAGCCTATCAGGAAAGACAGTGGAACAGTAATGGCAGAAGTTTCTGGGAGTAATTCAGGAGACTCAGCACAGATTCATCCTGAAGAAAAGGAAGCTTGATACAGAGAGAATGAGGGAACTATGGCTGACTAGGGAAGTCAGGGATAGCATAAAAGCAAAAGAGAAAGCATATAATGTGGTGAAGGGCAGTGGGAAACCAGAGGATTGGGATGCTTACAAAGACCAACAGAGGGAAACAAAAAAGAAATAATGAGGGAGAAGATTAAATATGAGGGTAAGCTAGTCAGTAATATAAAGGAAGACTGTAAGAGTTTCTTTAGATATATAAAAGGCAAAAGACAGATAAAAATGGATTTTGGACCCCTAGAAAATGACGCCGTAGAGATAGTAGTGGTGAGCAAGGAAGTGACTGAGGAAGTGAATAATTACTTCACATCAGTCTTCATGGTGGAAGACACGAGTAATTTTCAAAAATTCAAGAGAGTAAGGGGACAGAGCTGAGTATGATGGCCATCACCAAGGAGAAGGTAGTAGAAAAACTGCATGGCCTGAAGGTGGATAAATAACCTGGACCTGATGGACTACACCCCAGAGTTCGAAAGGAGATAGCTGAAGAAATAGTGGAGGTGTTAATGGTGATATTTCAGAAATCACTAGAATCAGGGAGGGTCTTAAAGGACTGGAAAATTATTAATGTGACACCCCATTTAAAAAGGGAAAATTACTGACTGATTAGCCTAACCTCAGTTCTAGATAAGATCCTGGAATCCATTGTCAAGGGTGAGATTTCTGAATACTTGGAAGTGTATGGTAAAATGGGGCAAAGTCTGCAAGGTTTCATCAATGGGAGGTCATGCCTGACAAATCTGCTAGAATTCTTTGAGGAAATAACAAGCAGGTTAGACTAAGGAGAGCCAATGGATGCTATCTACCTGGATTTCAAGAAGACCTTTGACAAAGTGCTGCACAGGAGGACCTGACTAGTACGTGGACCACTATCTTTGAGGTCCTACTTTTTAGCTTGCTTGCATCTCCTTATATTCTGCTTTCAGCACCTCATCCATTTTCTATCCACGTTGTTGGTATCAATGTGTACCACAACCATCAGCTGTCTGAGCTGCTCTGAGACTTCCTTCACCCTACCAATGAGGCAACATAGCATACAGGAGTCTTGTTTGCAGCGTAAGCTGCATAAAAATTAGGTGAGTTAAGTATTAATTGGATGCAAATATATGGAAATAATCACCACTCAGTAGCAAGATTCGAAACTTGCCATTTAAATCTTAAGGGGAAATCAGAATTTACTTTTCTCGATCTGGAGATTCTGAATATTTCATTTTCTCACAAATTTCTCACAACTGCCCACACAGCTCAAGGGGCTAGAAATGTCCAGCTTAATTGTGTTGCTGATTATTTAGTTTTCTGTAATTAATCAAGTTTAAAACTGACATTTTATTGTGAATGACAACTGTTCAGGAGCATAGCACAAGCAACTGCCAGTGCAATCTCTCACAATGTGCAAAATGAAACCTGCATTTCTTTTAATCATATGCAGGGCATGATTATCACAACTTTTTGAAGCTGTTATGAAGATGTGGATATCTTTAAGAGAGTTAAAAGCTAGCAGAACTACCTGACAGCAACAAGCGTTCTGAATATGCAGCTAGGGTAGCTGGTTACCTGGAGACAAAAACAAATTTGAATTAGGCCAATCAGTTTAAATTATATCCCCCCAAAAAATACAAACTCCAATCAAATTTGAATTTAGTATATTGACAATATTAAAAGCCAAACACACAATCCAATGCTTTGAGGGTATAAGAGTGGGAAAAATAGAACAGTTGAGAGAGAACTGCCAAAAGACCAACAGATATAGGCTGCTAGTCAGAACTCTCTGAGAGGTACCTGTTAGAGAAGGAGTTTGCACAGAGAAAAACATCAACACCGATCTGGAGAGCAAATCTACTGAGGAAGATAAAGAGAAGATTCAACCGCTGGCTGGTTTTGAAATTTGAATTTTTCAGTAAATCTTAATTGGGGGTTTTATTGGACTAGTATTATTGAAGGGAAAGTAAAACATTGGTTAAAGGAAGGAGTTATAAGTAGTTGTTAGCTAATTATTCTCTGTTATACTTTAAGAAATAAAGTTGTTAATTTTTACTTTAAATAGTGACCTTTGGGATCATTCTCGGTCTCTCAAATATTTACAGATTACAGCACAGGGTAATTCTTTTCTGTGTTGCTGGTTAAAGATAGTGGGGGGTGGGGGTTTACCCCATATCGTAATGGTTTGGGGCCTTGTTGTGGAGATTTGAACTGATTTAGACAAATTTAAATAGATTTGGTGGACGAAAAATCCCAGCAGATTAAAACATTTGTAGGTTAGTGTCCAAGATCTTTAAATAAAGTGTAGGTGAGGCAATTTGTTTACTTGTGGGTTGATTGAATTAAAAGTGAGAGAAATGGCTCTTAAAATTGCTGAAGAGGTTCTGGGATTTGAAGATGATTCTCAAATTTGCCAAGGAAGTTTAAAAGGAAAGAAAAAGGCCATACATATAGAATTAGGAAATAAATTAGATTTGGGTCTAACCAAGGACAAAAGTAAAGCTGAAATTGTAAGAGAGGTACTCAAACACTTAGGTGTGTCAGAGAAACCGAGAAGTGCAGTAGAGGTAGTGCAAGCGGGCATCAGAGCCGCCCCGCATTTGCCATGGGACTATGCCTACATCGGTAAAACTATAGGAATTCATTTTGTGTTTTAAAAAATCGGCAGCCGCAGCTTAAACCCACAGAACTCAGCAGCTGCCGGTCCACCCACGTGACCAGAAGATGGGAGCCAGAGGACAGATCAAATCCACACTAGGTCAGACACTAACCATGACTCATAGACTGAAACTCCGGAGCTAATTAATATGGAAACCCATCTCCTAATCGAATCAAGAGACTGACTGAAACACACCCATATTCATCAATACAGAACCATCCTGACACAAAGGACAGGCATCCACCAGACAGGAACGAACAGACTAATACACACCAGCACCCCAAGGGAACAAAGGGGGCTGCTAGCCCCAGCCCTCACAGAGAGAGACAAGCAGATAGTACCTGGACCCGTTTACATAATCCAATTAGCACCCTATTGTGTATACACTGCAACTCTCCTGGGACGGCAGGAAACCCACCATTTGCACCTACTCCAGCGATGATGGGGAACTATCATCCCATTCATACTCAAAATCCTCACATCCTGACAAGGAAAAGTATATAATGTGTAGCAGTGCGCGGGAACAGCAGAACAGCCGAGATTCGGACCTCGGTTGGTCTCCGCCGGTGTTACTGTATCAATAAACGTTACCGATTGTTGAACCGCACTCTGGGCTCGGACTGATATCATTTCATCCGCGCTAACAGTAGAAAAACTTAAATTACAATTGAGGAAAATGGAGTTAGAAGATAAACAAAGAGAGAGAGAGAAGGTTCTTTGCTAAGCAAAGAAAGAAAGATGAAAGGGAGAGAGAAAGAGATGAGAGAGGGAGCGAGAGGAATAAGAAGAGAAAGAAAGTTCTTAACTGAGCAAAAAGAGAGAGAATTTGAACTTGAGAAGTTGCGACTTAGTCAGCAAAGTCAAGTCAAAAGGATGGAGATTAAAAGAGAAGGTAGTGATATATACAAATATGTCAAAACTCTGCCACATTTTGATGAGGAAAATGTTGAAGCCTTCTTTATTTCATTTAAAAGATTGGCTAGGCAGATGGAGTGGTCTGAATGGTCCATTATGGGTAATGCTAGTTCAGACTAAACTGGTTGGCAGAGCTAATGAGATATTTGCCGCACTGTCAGATGAGGGGTCAAGAGGTTATGCAGAGGTTAAACAGGCTCTTTTAAGTGCTTATGAATTGGTACCAGAAGCATATAGACAGTGGTTCAGAAACACAAAGAAGGAACCAGGTCAGTTTGAAAGAATTAAACATAGTCATTTTGATGGATGTGTGCGTGCTTTGAAAATAGATAGGACCTTTGAGGCTCGAAGAGAGATTGTCCTGCTGGAGGAGATTAAAATCCAAATCACTTCCAGAGATGTTAAGAATTCATGTGGAGGAACAGAAAGTTCAGGAAGTGAGAAGGGCAGCAGAATTAGCAGGTAAATACATTTGATGCATAAGACAAGCTTCTGGCCAGAATTTCATCCTGTGAGGGACAGAAGTTGGGAGAAGGGGAAATCCTACTCTGCAAAACCAAGAGTAGAGAATATTGGTAAGTGTTTGCCATAGGTTAAAGAAGTCCAAGAGGGTGGATAGGAGATAAAAAGCTTCAGGTGTTTTCACTGTAATAGAGTGGGACACAGAAAATTACAGGTGCTGATGGTTTCAGAAGGGCACTGGGAAAAGGTGCTTTCACTGCCTGAATGTGGAACACATAAAGTCACAGTGCTGGTCATTAAAAAAAAGGCACTATGGTAAAAAATGTAGTAAAAGAAGCTAAGCTAGTGGCATTAGTGAAGATAGTAAATGAGGCCCCCAAGAAGAGCTAAGGAGCTGCAAGTGAGTGCGTAGCCTCGGCAGTGGCTGGATATGGAGTGAGTACCTGATCTCTACAAAGAATTTACCTCTGTGAGTAAAGTTTACTCAGAAAGAACAGGAGGAGAAGAATACAAAGTTATAAGTTTGAGCAATACAGGACCTAACCAGTCACTGATAGTGAGAGATGAGTGAATATGCACACTTTCTGATCTGTTGCCCGAGAGTGTGGTAATTTGTGGGATAGATGGACTGAAATTGAGCATTCCTCTATGTAAGATCAGGTTGGAGTGCCAACTCAAGACTGAGGAAGTTAAGGTGGGAGTGATTGATAGAGTGTCAGTTCCAGGAATTCAGTTTGTTCTTGGGAATGATTTGGCAGGATCCAAGGTGGGAGTGACACCCCTTGTTGTGGAGAAGCCCAAGGAAGACCAATAAACTGAGAAATATCCTGGTATTTTCCCAGACTGCGTGGTAACCAGCTCCCACTATCATAGGTCACAGCACGAAGCAAAAAGTAAAGGGAAAGACGAAGGAGTTGAGGTTCAGTTAAGCGGATACCCTGTTTGTAATGGTGCAGGAAAAACCTGAACAGGCAGAGGGTCAGACAGATGTGTTTAGCCCTGAAAGGCTGAGACTTGCAACAGCAAGACAAGACAATAAAAGATATATATGTGGATGTGTACTCCAAAAAGGAGGCAGAGAATATACCAAATGGTTGTTATCTGAAAGACAGAATCCTTAGATGGAAATGGAGACCATGGCAGGTTAGTGCAGAGAAGAAATGGGCCAAAATGCACCAGATTGTGTTGCCGGTAGCACAGGAGGTGTCAGGGGTAGCACATGAACTACCTGTAGGAGGTTACCTAGGTGTACGAAAGACCCAGGCTAAGGTACAAAAACATGTTTATTGGCCTGGAATGCACAAGGATGTGATTAACTTTTGCCCTACGTGTCATACATGCCAAATGGTAGGTAAGCCACAGGCGGTAATAAAACCAGCACCATTGTTACCAATTCCTGCATTTGAAGAACCTTTCACATGGGTTATAATTGATTGTGTAGGTCCCCTCCCGAGAACTAAAAGTGGGAACAAGTACTTGTTAACCATAACAACGTGTCTCCCAGATTTCCATTATGGAGTATCTAGGCAAAAAGTGTAGTACAGAAGTTAGTAGTTTTCTTCACACAGTATAGGCTACCCAGAGAGATTCAGTAACACGAAGGGTGTTTAAGGAGGTTATGAATAGCTTAGATATGCAGCACTTTAAATCCAGTGCGTATCATCCTGAATCCTAGGGAGCTTTAGAAAGGTGGCATCAGGTCTTGAAGACCAAGTTGAGAGCATACTGTCAGGACTACCAGAATGATTGTGATAAAGGTATCCCATTTGTATTGTTTACGATTAGAGATACCCCAAATAAATCTACTTAGTTCACTCCCTTTGAGTTAATATTCAGGCATGAAGTGAGACGTCCTTTGAAATTAATTAAAGAAAAATTGAAAGGACCAAAGTAGGAAATCTCACACTTACATTATGTATCGGAGGTGAGGGAAAGATTAAATGGAGTAGGTGAGTTAGTTAAACAGCACCTAAAGAGGGCACAGCATTGAATGAAGCAGGTGGCAGATAAAAGCTGTGAGACTCGGACATTTTCCCAAGGGGATAACATGTTAGTACTGTTACCAATGATAGGGGATCCCTTCAAAGCCAGGTTTAGTGATTCCTATCAAATTGAGAAAAAGTTGAGTCAGGCGAACTATCTAAGTAAAAATGCCAGGTAGAGAAAAAAGGTATTGAGTATGTCATGTGAACATGTTGAAACCATGTTATGCTGGAGAGAAAGAACTGGAAAAACAGGAGTTAGTTACTGCCCCGCAGAGTGAGGAATCAAATCCAGATGATGTGGATTTTGATGTGCCTCAAAATAAATTTAAAAATGAAGAAGTTCTTGAGAGTGGGATAAGTAAGTAATGTATCTTCTCAGGAGCATAGAATGAAGTTGAAAGATTTGTTACTGCAGTACAGATGGGGAGGACTAATGCTATTGTACATAAAGTAGACATAGGGAATACTGCTCTGATAAAACAACACCCCTATCGGCTTCATCCTTTCAAAGCCAGACAGGTCCACATGGAAGTGGGCGCCATGCTCAATGAGGACATAATTGAACCAAGCCAAAGTGATTGGAGTTCGCCAAGCGTCTTAGTTCGCAAACCTGATGGGACTCAATGATTCTGCGTGGATTATCGGAAGGTCAATGCCATTACAAAATCAGACTCGTATCCAATTCCTAGATTGGAGGACTGTATCAAGAGAGTCGGACAAGCCAGTTACATCACCAAGTTGGACCTAATGCGTGGTTACTGGCAGGTACCTTTATCAGAGACGGTGAAAGACATTTTTGTATTTATAACCCCAAATGGGCTATATCAGTTTAAAGTGATGCCCTTTGGAATGAAGAATGCACCCGCCACATTCCAAAGACTCATAAACAGAGTTGTGGCAGGGTTAACAAACTGTGCAGTCTATTCGAACGATGTAGTGATCTTTAGTAAGTCCTGCAAAGATCACATGATACAGTTGGCAGAATATTCAAACAACTTCGAGAAGCAAAATTGGCGATAAAGTTAAATAAAACTGAGTTCGCGAAAGCAGAGGTGACGTTCTTAGAACATAACATCAGTCATGGAAGGTTGACCCCACAGAATGCAACGATGAAGGCCATTGAGGAATTTCCAAAACCAACCTCGAAGAAAGAGGTGCTTTGATTCTTAGGACTCAGCGGATTCTATCAGAGTTTGTTCCAAACCTCAGCATTGTAGTGGCACCGTTACCGATTTGCTGAAGAAGAATGTAAAGTTTTGGTGGACAGAACAATGCCAGAAGGCATTCGACCATTTGAAATCAATATTAACCACCACTCCAGTTTAGCTACACCAAACCTTTCAAAAACCTTAAAGTCATCGGAATTGGAGCTGTACTCCTACAGGAAGATGAACTGCCAGTTGGTTACTTTTCAAAGAAGATCAACATCCACCAGAAGAACTCTCCACAACTGAAAAGGAACCATTGAGTTTGGTACTGGCCTTACAACATTTTGATGTGTATGTCATGAACAGTGTGTCGGAGACGGTCGTGTACACGGATCACTATCCACTTACGTTCTTAGAACACTTTAAAGACAAGAATATGACACTATTTCATTGGAGTCTTTTGTTACAGACTTTTAATTTAAATATTCATAAATGTTGAGCGTCATAAGAATGTACTCGCAGATACGATATCGCGGATTTAACTGATAAAGGTTAGATGAGATTTGTATTTATTTAATGCTTTATAGGAAAGACGTAAAGGTGAACTTAGATAAAAAGTTATCGGTATGTTTAAAGAATAGAAAAATAAGCCATCTTTTCATTATGATGGTACATTTTTTCTTAAGGGGGGAGGTGTTATGAAGATGTGGGTGTACTATACCTTTTAAAGAGTTAAAAGCTAACAGAATGGCCTGACAGCATCAAGTATTCTGAATAAGATACAATGTAACATGTGCTCCAGCAGCTAGGGTAGCTAGTTGCCTGGAGACAAAAACAAATTTAATTAGGCTAATCAGCTTAAATTATACCCCCCAAAAAAACAAACTCCAATCAAGTTTGAATTTAGTATATTGACAATATTAAAAGCCAATGACACAATCCAATGCTTTGGGGGTATAAGAGCAAGAAAAATTGAACAGTTGAAAGAGAACTGCCAAAAGATCAGCAGATGTAGGCTGCTAGTCAGAACTCTCTTAGAGGTACCTGTTAGAGAAGGAGTTTGCACAGAGAAAAACATCAACACCGACCTGGAGAGCAAATCTACTGAGGAAGATAAAGAGAAGATTCGACCGCTGGCTGGTTGTGAAGTTTTAATTTTTCAGTAAATCTTAATCAGGGGTTGTATCGGACTAGTATTATAGAAAAGAAAGTAAAAGATAAGTTAGAAGAAGGAGTTATAAATAGTTGTTAGTTAATTATTCTCTGTTATACTTTAAGAAATAAAGTCGTGAATTTTTACCTTAAATGGTAACCTTTGGGATAGTTTTTGGCCTCTCGAATTTTCACAGCTCACCACATGGGGTAAATCATTTCTGGGTTGCTGATTTAAAAATAGCGGAGGAGGGGAATTGGAAGTTTACCCTGTGTCATTATAAAGCTGTCCTTAATTTCCCCAGAGGATCGACCACATTGCCATGGATCTCGAGTCACATGTCAGTCAGATCCGGTAAGGGGGGCAGATCATGAACTATGATGGCAGTGGTTACATCAGGGTAGACTTTTAATTTCAGATTATTTTTAACATTGAATTCAAATTTCACCAATTACCAGGGTGAGATTTGAAACCATGTCGACAGAACATTAGTTTGAAATTCAGGATTGCTAATTTGTGACATTACCACTTTACCACTGCCTATGTATAAACAGGAAGAGAAGTTGTCTCATCTCGAGCATTTGATCTTTTCCTGTGCAGAGCAACTCACAGCAAGTTTTACAGAGCGGAAGTTGAGTTTGTTTAGAGATGCTGGGCTAAAATGTAATGACTGGAAACGGGCATACTACATATTTGCCATAATCATAAAATTAGGCCATTGCATGTATGGTACAGAAACATTTTTTTTGTTAAAAAATGAATGTTATTTCAGTAACATTAGTTAAATTGTGTCCCTTTTGTAAATATGACTTCATGCATTTTTCTCCTGCCTTTTATAGAAAGGGGCTTTTTGATGCAGAATGCTTCCTTACTTCAATTCATAATGTGATTAAGATTTCTAATAGCGATCATTTGGGGATTTTTAACAGGCAATAGAAATATATTATTTTACTGAGAATTTTGTATACAAAGGAGATTAATTGATATACTGGAAATGTTCTCATTAACAATCACAATATTTAAAAGAGTACAGTATATCAGTGACTAAAAATGTTGTTCAAAAAAATCCAGTATAATTACTTATTCAAAGTATGAAATTCAAATGAAAAATACATCCAATTGAAACCTAATTTAAAACTGTTAATATTTTGTCTATCATTGAAACTTGGTTGCATTAACTTTCTCTTTAGTGAAGAAAAATATCTGCATTGAATAACATCACATTTTCAGAACATCTCAAGGTATTTTGCAATGGATCAATGTTTGAAATAATTCACAGTGCTTACACAGGCAAAAGTGGTCATCTATTTAGGCCAAAGAAGCTCCCACACAGGCCAACAACTCACAGATCATATTACGGTCCACGCATCTTCTCTTAGTGCATTATGAAAATTGAACGTATTATCTTCTGACTCAGAGGTCAAATAGCTAAGCCAAATAAACACTTAGCATAATCAAATGACAAAATTGTAAAACACAAAGGGGGCCATCGGGCCCATCAAATTTACACCATCTCTTTTTAAAGAGCGATCAAGTTAGTTACACTATTAACTCTTTTCCCACATTCCTTCAAATTATCTCCATTGAATGGGATCCATAGGTTACCTCCAGATGCAAGAA
Source organism: Chiloscyllium plagiosum (assembly GCF_037043375.1). Taxonomy (NCBI): domain Eukaryota; kingdom Metazoa; phylum Chordata; class Chondrichthyes; order Orectolobiformes; family Hemiscylliidae; genus Chiloscyllium; species Chiloscyllium plagiosum. Next base: position 32,110,557 of record NW_028270159.1, on the reverse strand, counting down.
AAGAAAATGAGGTCTGCAGATGCTGGAGATCAGAGATGGAAATGTGTTGCTGGAGAAGCGCAGCAGGTCAGGCAGCATCCAGGGAACAGGAGAATCGACGTTTCGGGCATTAGCCCTTCTTCAGGAATCAAGAGGCCATTTAGCCCTCCAGATGCAAGAGGCCATTTAGCCCTCAGCTGATTTCATTCAGAAAGAGAGATTCCGACTTTATAACATAAATATGAACTATTATAAAGGATGAAAAACTGAACAAAAGGTCCTTGATCTAAACATTAACTCTATTTCTCTCTTCACAGATGCTGCCATACCTGCTGTGTATTTCAGGCATTTGTGTTTTTATTTCAACTTTCTTAATTTTTTTACATCAGACTAAGTATTGTTGCATTGTGACTGTTTGTACTTTTTAGGAAAAATGACATAATCGTCTCTTCTCAAGAAATCCTCCTTCCATGCAGAATGTGATTCATTCTTTTTTAAATTGCTTGTGGGTGAGCCAACCCATGTCTTATTTCTCATGCCTAGCCTTGGAGTATTAAGAATTCAGTGTGGGACTGTGGTTAAACTGATTAGAAATGACCAGATCCCTTTCCTGATGGATATTAGTGAACCAGCTGAGTTGTTGAAATAATCTGCTTGTTCAGATGGTCACAAATTACACGGAATGGGATGATTGGGCGCCGCCATTTTAGCACGGCCGTTTGGGCACCAGCTAATTTGGCGCCAGCCCATTTGGTGACGGAAAAAAATGCTGATTGATTCATCAACATTCAAAGGTAGAACTTTAAAAGGTTTTAAAAGTGTAACTTTATTGAAAAATAATAACATTATATCTGTTAATCAATAAAAACATTAAATCTGTTAATCACTAAAAACTGTAACATAGCTTTATTTAGTTCATTTAGTAATTATGAGCAAGGCTCCTCAAGTACTCGATAACATCCATGTTTTCAAATCTAAGAACAGTATTCCTCTATCTGCATCTCTATACTTTTTTAGTTTCTGTGATGGTTCATGCCCAGCTAGTAATCCTTCATAATATGCATCTCTACCTTTCTGTACTTTACGCAGGCCATCTATTAATTTCCATATGGTGGGATGTTGCATGCTAAGTTCGTATTGTAATCCACGGCGGGCTGCCTCCGCATGATTGTGCGGTCTTCCCCGTTTAACGTTCTCTGATGAAGGTTCCAAATCTCATGGAGAAATAGAGGAGTTCATCTTCCATTTCCTCTTCTGTTCTGATGACCAACATATGTATCTTCAAATCAGCGGAGTAAATCTTGAAGTTCTTGCGGCAGTTCGGTCGCTAGAGCATCCAAATATTTATCGATCTTGTTCAAAGGTACAAAGGCAAGGGCAATAATCATTCTAGCTTTTAACCCGAAATCAGGATCAGTGTTATACAAACTCGTGAACCACAATCTAGCTAAATGTTTTTGCATATTTTGAGATAAATGAAAAAAAACATCCTTTTATTTGAACATCAGGGAATATGTCCTTCATAGCACTGTGTGCAGCTTGTTCAAAATCGCAGACAATTGAAGTGGGTTTCAAATTGGGTTCCATTTCTTCCAATAACTCGAACATTCTTACGTACGTGGTGCATTGCTTGTTGGGCAAAAGAGCATACACTATAGGGTGAACACTTTTGTGTTTCTTTGCCAGAATTACATAAATCTGAGGAAAGAGGTTGGGAGCAACACTGAATGTGCCATCAGCAAACCACATATCAGATGTCACTAAGTGTTGGAGCCAGCTCTGCTTCTGAAGATTAATATCCGGTCAGGACCTGGTCCGCTATCACACAGTAAAAAAATTTTCTTCCACACCTGGTTGAGGGACATATATTCGGTAGCATTCAGGCACAAATAATTGTTGCAAATCAGTTGGATTGGTGGGGGCATTCATCACTGAATTACGCTTTCTGCGTATTATTTTCCTCAAAGCAGACATATTAGGAATGACGGCTAGACTAGCTTGGGGTATGTCTGTCAAACATTCCTTAACAACTACAGTCGGTGACTCAAGAGTCTCCTCTGCTCTCTTTTTTATTTTAGTTTTCACAAGTGTAACCTATAATTGTGCAGCAGAAGCTTCATGCAAATGGCTGTTCAGCTCCCTCACCACCTCTCCAGCTTTAGTATGGAGCCGTGCTTTGCACCGATTTTTTTACTCACAACGCCAAAGTTTCAAGTCGCTGTCAACTTTGCTTGTTTTGTCAAAGACATAGAGGAATCCATTATGTGCAAATTTTTCTTTACCACGTTTTGTTAATACCTCCTCAGCCATCATATGGATAAAATGATTTTAAAAAATATAAAAAGATGGCAAAAGAATGAAACACTTGTGGCAGCGCACCTACAGTTAATCAACTGAGGCTAAGGACTAACTGTAGCCTGAGCAAACAGCTAAACGAGGAGAGAGCTAGTTTTCCTGTTTCCAAATATGTGTTAGCTCAATTTATACAAAGGAATACAAAGGAAGTGCAAACAGCAACATACCTATTGGTCTTTTCGAGGCTGCATGCTCAACTACTGTATACAAAAATACTTTGTACAAAAAAATGCATGCAATTATATTTTCATATGTACAAGTAGTATATTTATGTTGAAATTAAATTTATCTACACCATTCGATAAACATGCATGGTTATTCAACATAATAGATGGTTATATAACAGATATATTGTAATTTTGTTACACTAAAGCTGTCCATACAGACAGTTTTACAAATAAAGAAATGTTCTTAGCGCCAAAACGTATGTCGCCAAATGGGCTGGCGCCAAATAGGTTTGGTGCCCAAACGGGCGTGCAAAAACGCCGGCACCCAAACGGCTGCGCCAAAATGCACCAAACCCCAACTTACAAGATTGCTTGGGACTAATTCCCCAAGTTGCTGTGGCAGAATTATAAACTCATAACCTCTGTGATGCCAAATTTTAATATTATCACCAGGCTACCATTTGTTCAGGCATGTCTAAATCTGTTCCACACATATAAAAACATAGAAGATAGGAGCAGGAGGAGGACATTATAAGAGATTTCGAGTGTAGGAGCAGCCCTTCAAGCCTGCTCCACCATTCCTCATGAACATGGCTGATTGTCCAACTCAGTAGCTTATACCTGCTTTCTCCCCATGACCTTTGATTCCATTCACCCCAACTGCTATACCTAGCTGCCTCTTAAATATATTCAATGGTTTGGAATCAACTACTTCCCGTGGTAATGAATTCCACAGGCCCACCACTCTTTGGGTGAAGAAGTATCTCCTCATCTCCATCCTAAATGGTCCACCCTGCATCCTCAGACTATGACACACCCTCCATCAGAAACATCTTCCCTGCATCTACCCTCTCTCGTCCTGTCAGAATATTTCAGCCTCTCTGAGATCCCCCTTCACTTGTCTGAAATCTTTGCTGCACTCCCTCGGGAGCATGAGCATCCTTCCTCAGAAAAGAAGATCAAAACTGCACACAGTATTCTCGGTTTGGCCTCACCAGTGCCCTGTATAACTGCAACAAAACATCCCTGCTCCTACACTCGAAATCTCTTATAATGAAGGCCACCATACCATTTGCCTACTTTACTGCTTGCAGTACCTGCATGCTTACCCTTCAGTGATTGGTGCACAAAGACACCCAGGTCCTTCTGCACACTGCCCTCTCTCAATTTACAGCATTCAGGTAGTAGGTCCTGGGCCTCCTTCACCGCCGCTCCCTCACCACCAGACACCTGGAGGAAGAACGCCTCATCTTCCGCCTTGGAACACTTCAACCCCAGGGCATCAATGTGGACTTCACCAGTTTCCTCAATTCCCCTCCCCCCACCTCACCCCAGCTCCAAATTTCCAGCTCAGTACTGTCCCCATGACTTGTCCTACCTGCCTATCTTCCTTTCCACCGATCCACTCCACCCTCCTCTCTGACCTATCACTTTCATCCCCACCTCCATTCACCCATTGTACTCTTTGCTACCTCCCCCCACCCTCCTCCCTGACCTATCACCTCCATCCCCACCTCCACTCACCTATTGTACTCTATGCTACTTTCTCCCCACCCCCACCCTCCTCTCATTTATCTCTTCACCCTTCAAGCACTCTGCCTCTATTCCTGATGAAGGACTTTTGCCCAAAATGTCGATTTTCCTGCTCCTCGGATGCTGCCTGAACTGCTGTGCTTTTCCAGCACCACTCTAATCCAGCATTCAGGTAGTAATCTGCTTTCTTGTTTTGGCTTCCAAAGTGAATAACTTTGCACGTATCCAATTTATATTGAATCTGCCATTGATTTGCTCACTTACCCAAACTGTACAGATCATGCTGAAGGATCTCTACATCCTTGTCACAGTTCACTCTCCTACCCAACTTGGTATCATCCGCAAATTTTGAGATGTTACATTTGTTCCCTCATCTAAATCTTAATATGTAAATTGTGAGTAGCTGGGGTCACAGCACCGATCCCCGTGGCACCCCACTAGTTACTGCCTGCCAATCTGCCCAATTAATTCCTACTCTTTGTTTCCTCTCTACCAACCACTTTTTTATCCATTTAAATACACTTTCCCCAATTCCATGCACTTTAATTTGCACAATAATCTCTTATGCAGGATTTTGTCAAATGCTTTCTCAAAGTCCAAATATACTACTTTGACTGGCTCCCCCTTATCAACACTACTAGTTACACCTCCCTGGAATTCCAACAGATTTGTCAAGCATGATTTCCCCTTCATAAATTCATGCTGACTCTGTCTGATCCTTCCACTGCTTTCTAAATGTCCTTGGTAATGGATTTGACAATATTCCCCACTACCGATGTTAAGCTTACTGACCTACAATTCCCTGTTTACTGTCTATCTCCCTTTTTGAATATTGGAGTGACATTAGCTACTCTCAATTTGCAGGGTCTGTAGAATCCTGGAAGATGACCACCAGTGCATCCACTATTTCTAGAACCACTTTCTTACGTACTCTGGATTGTGGATTATCAGGCCCTGGGGATTTATCCACCTTCAATCCCATCAATTTTCCTTGCACCATTTCTCTTCTAATACTGACCTCCCTCAGTTCTTCCCTCTCATTAAATCTTGCATTCTCTAACATTTCTGGTGTCCTCTTTTGTGAAGTCAGAACCAAAGTACATATTCAGTTTTTTTTTAAGATTAGATTACTTACAGTGTGGAAACAGGCCCTTCGGCCAAACAAGTCCACACCTACCCGCCGAAGCGCGACCCACCCAGACCCATTCCCCTACATTTACCCCTTCACCTAACACTACGGGCAATTTAGCACGGCCAATTCACCTAACCTGCACATTTTTGGACTGTGGGAGGAAACCGGAGCACCCGGAAGAAACCCACGCACACACGGGGAGTATGTGCAAACTCTACACAGTCAGTCACCTGAGGCGAGAATTGAACCCGGGTCTCTGGTGCTGTGAGGCAGCAGTGCTAACCACTGATCTGCTGTGCCACCCGTGGTGCCACAGGCATTTCTTTATCCCCTATTATACATTACCCCATTTCAGTCTGCAGGGGACCTATATTTGTCTTCACCAGTCTCTTTCTCTTTACACACATAGAGAAACTCTTAGTGTCCGTCTTTATGTTCCCTGCAAGCTTACCTTCATACTGTATTTTCCCCTTTTTAATCAATCCCTTGGTCCTTCTTTGCTGAGTTCTAAACTACTCCCAATTCTCAGGCCAATTATATCTGTGACCAAACATAATTTTTGACAGTATACATTGTGGGACAGCATGGATTGAGATCCAAATTGTATTGATTGAGAAACTTTGAGAATGTGCCTACTTTCTACAGTATGACTCAATTACAGGAACTATATTAGTAAACCAAAAGGCTTTTCTATTTCGGTGAATTAACATCAGTTTCTTCCCCTCTGGGTTTCCCCTCAAGTAACCTTGATGTCACCAGGTAGAACCAAGTGTATCTAAATCTTTGCAAACTGAAAATTTGTCAAATATTTTGTCACTTATGCTCACATCCTCCTGAAAGAGTTGATACCACACCATATAAATCCTTACAAACATTCCTGTGGCTCAATTATTTTTAAAACAGTTCAATCATTTTTTTAAATAACTTGTTTATATATTTGATTAAATTCCCTATAGTATAGAAACAGACCATTCAGCCCAACAAGTCCACACCGACCCTCCAAAGAGTAACCCACCCAGACCCATTGCCTGACATTTACCCCTGGCTGATGCACCTAACACTATGGGCAATTTAGCACAGGCAATTCATCTGGCTTGCACATCTTTGGATTATGGGAGGAAACTGGAGGAAACCCACGCAGACACAGGGAGGACGTGCAAACTCCACACAGTCACTCGAGGCTGGAATCAAACGCGATCCCTAGCGCTGTGAGGCAGTAGTGTTAACTGCTGAGCCACCGTGCCGCCCCTCGGAATTTCTCCCTAGGAATTTCCAATATAACTTCAAATTTTACATATGAATTAAAATCATATAAACTTTATATAAAATCATCTATAAATTGGGTAGCATGGTGGCTCAGTGGTCAGCACTGCTGCCTCACAGTGCCAGGGATCTGGTTTCAATTTCAGTCTTGGGTGACTGTATGGATTTTGCACATTCTCCCCATGTCTGCGTGGGTTTGTTCCAGTTTCCTCCTGCACTCCAAAGACATGCAGGTTAGATGGATTGACTATAGGAAATTTCAGTGTCCATGAATGTGCAAGTCTTGGTAAATGTTGGGGTCTGGGTGGGATGCTCTTTGGAGGGTCTGTACAAACTTGATGGGCTGAATGTCCTCTTTCCGCATCTCGGGATTCTAAATTAAAATCATAGGAAAATGTTCTTAAACCAGTAGAGTATAATTTCTAACTCAGATGTTGTTTGAAGCAATCTCAAATATTGATATAATATATAAAGTACTTTAGGTTTAGTCCATAAACAAACAGACAAGGTGGATTTAAATACACCTAATCAAAGTTACAGCCACAGATCTGAACAGATTTCAGAAAAGACATAACATGTCATAACATTATACTCAAGCTAGATCATCACACCTAAACAAACATGTGTGCATCACATGTTTGCATTTGCAAATGTCTGGCATTTTGATGCAGCAGTGCCAACTACTGAATCACCATGCTGCCTGAATGTAGCAATACTTCTTTCATTTAAAACTAAGTCAAATACCTATGTTATGAACCAGACTAAACACTCTCAAAATATAATAAGAAAATAGTCTAGACCCTGACTTTTTCTTATTTTACAGATAAGTGTAAGGTGTTGTCAGATAGTGTAAACTTTATTTTTACACTACAGACAAAATAGAGGAAAAGAATTGCATAACTGTAATTCTATCAGAATGCTTAACAAAATAATGTATATGTTAGTTGCTACTAATTTAGCTGTTCCAACATGGTAATATTCCATAAACACATCATTGGCAAAGGCAAGTTCAGTAAAATAGATTGTCTCCCATTCAATTTCAGCAGCAGGAAGTGTTATGGACTAGGGTAGACCACTCAGAACATTCTTAAGCAGGCAGTCCAGACTATACCTTGGAAATTTGTTTCGGTAAATGTACAGTGAATATTACCCAGAGTGAGGTAGCTAGGTTGACTACCAGGTTTTAAAACGGACAAAGTTTATTCACAAGATTACACAATGAAATACAAAAAACAGAATAAAGAACCCCAGTCTATCCAAAGTAGAGTTAATTATGCTGTTCTGAATATACACAACAGTCCCACTAAGTAAACCTTCTTGAAAAACAGTGTGAAAAATGGAACAGATGCTTACAAGTTGAAGTTAGAAGGGCATTAAGAGAGACAGCCTGTTCACACAGTCCACTGCTGAACTCCCAAACAATTCTGGACCGAACTAAACTGCTCAGCTGACCAGTCCCCTTTCATTCTACGGGTCATATCTAAAACACTTTGGTCTGAAGTCTCATCTGTTTACATATAAACAAAAGGCCTATCAAAATCCTTTTCATCTCTGTACTAAACCAGTCTGATCAGAGCTTGGCCAGGTTTATTACCCTTCTAAGAAAAATCAAGAACTTGAGCCAAGGAACAGCTTTTAGAAAAGACTAGCTTTATGAACAGAAAAGAATCCCAGCTTTTAGCTGTAACAGAGAGAAGAATAACAGCTTCTACATCCAGCTTCAAGACCCCAGTAACTGCAAAAAGCTAAAACTAAGAATCCTGGTTCTGTGGGAGCTTAGGCCCACCCATTCAGGCTGCTTCTATTGACCCAACTTTAAAAAAAATGCCCCAAGGCCTCACAAACTTTGAGCAACACACTCATTACCTCTGTCTCAAACTTTCTTCACAAAACAAAATCCAGGACAAAATACACCTCTTAAAGCCATAATATGATCACATCTGAAATCCACTATCTAACTACACTGTGGACTGCAATGATTCAAGAATTGTCACCATCACCTTCTCATGGCAAGTAGAAATGGATAATAAATGCTGGCATTGCTCACATCTCAGGAATGATTTACAAATCTACCACCCTGACTTTTAGTTATATTAGGAGATTGTGCTATTAATGGGTGGCACAGTGGCTCAGTGGTTAGCCTCACAGTGCCAGGGACCTGGATTTGATTCCTGTCTCGGGCGACTGTCCGTGTGGAGTTTAACATCCTCCCTGTGTCTGCATGGGTTTCCTCCAACAGCCCAAAGATGTGCAGGTTAGATGAATTGGACATGTTAAATTGCCCATAGGGATGTGTAGGTTAGGTGCATTAGTCAGGGACAAATATAGGATGGGGAATGGGTCTTGGTGGGTTACCCTTCAGAGGGTCAGTGTGGAATTGTTGGCCAAAGAGCCTGTTCCCACACTGTAGGGATTCTGATTCTAAACCAAAAATCATATGATAAATTATGCCTTTCTTTGTTTTATGGATACCCACATTAACCAAGGCTTACAACTGAATAATTGCAGAAGCGCATAGTTCAAATATGATTCCTTAGAACACAGTTTTCTGAATAAACCAAGTTTAATGTTGAAAAATAAATGAAAGAGGTAATCCTCTGAAAGAATTATTCTGCAGTGCTTTTTATACTCATAATAAAAGCGACTTAACCATTTTAACGGTCAAAAATTGGTTAATGCAATTTGGAATTATGTGATGTGCATACAAACAGGGCTTTGGTGAAACCACTTATGAAGTATTGTATGCAGTTTTGGTCTCCTTATCTGAGGAAGGATGTTCTGACTAGAGAGGGCATTCAACAAAGGTTTACCTGACTGACTCCTCGGATGGCAGGGGCTAATGTATGAAGAGAGATTAGGTCAGGTAGAACTGTGTTTGCAAAAGAACTGGAGGGAAGTTACCTCATAGAAAGCTATAAAACTCTGACAGAACTAGATAGGGTTAACAAGGAAGGATGTTCCCAATGACCTAGGAGTTCAGAATCAGGTCACAGTCTAAGAATAAAAGGAAGGCCATTTAGGGTTGAGATGAGGAGAAATGTATTTACCCAGAGAGTGGTGAGTCTGTGGCATTCTTTGCCGTAGAAAGCAATTGAAGCTGAAACATTCAATGTTTTCAAGAAAGAGTTAGATATAGCTCTTTGGGATAGCTATTTGGGGTGACATGGTGGCACAGTGGTTAGCACTGCTGCCTCACAGCGCTAGAGACCTGGGTTCAATTCTCACCTTCGGCAACTGTCTGTGTGGAGCTTGCACATTGTCTGCGTGGGTTCCCTCCGGGTGCTCCGGTTTCCGTCCAAAGATGTGCAGGTTAGGTAAATTGGCCATGCTAAATTGCCCATAGTGTTAGGTGAAGGGGTAAATGTAGGGGAATGAATCTGGGAGGGTTGCTCTTCGGAGGGTTGGTATGGATTTGTTGGCCCATAGGGCCTGTTTCCACACTGTAAGTAATCTAATCGTAAAGGGGATGAAAGAATACGGGAAGACATAAAAGATATTTCTCCCTGAATGGCTTTAAATTGAGAGAGGGAAGTGTGTAGCAGGACCTGGGTGTCCTTGTGCACCAGCCACTGAAAGCAGATGAAGCAGGCAGTAAAAAAAGCAAATGGTATGTTGGACTGCATTGTGAGAGGTTTTGAGTGTTGGAATGTGTTGTTGCAGTTATACAGGGCCCTGAGAGGCCACACCTAGAATACTGTGTGCAATTTTGGTCTCCTTTTCTGAGGAAGAATGTTCTTGCTCTCAAGCAAAGGTTTACCAGGTTGATTCTGGGGGTGGCTGGACTGATGTATGAGGAGAGATTGACGAGGTTAGGATTGTTTTTGCTGGAGTTCAGACGAGTGATGGGGGTCTTATAGAGACTTATAGAATTCTAACAGGACTAGACAGGGTAGATGCAGTGATGATGTTCCCAATGGTGGGTCTGTCCAGAACGCATTTAGTCATAGTCTGAGGATTTAGGGTAGAACATTCAGGATGAGTATGAGGAGATGTTTCTTCACCCAAAGTGAGGTGAGCCTGTGGAATTCATTACCACAGAAAGTATTTGATGCCAAACCAGTGAATGCATTCAAGAGGTGGCTGGAAGTGGCATTTGGGGTCAATTGGGTCAAAGGTCACGGGGAGAAAGTAGGATTAGGCTATTGAGTTGGATGATCAACCATGATCATGATGAATGGTGGAGTAGGCTCGAAGGGCTGAATATCCTCCTCCTGTTCCTATCTTCTATGTTTTTATGTGTGTTGAACAGATTTAGACATGCCTGAGCAAATGGTAGCCTGGTTGTAATAATAAAACTTGGCATCACAGAGGTTATGAATTTATAATTCTGCCACAGCAACTTGAGGAACTAGTCCCAAGCAATCTTGTAATTTGTGACCATCTGAACAAGCAGATTGTTTCAACAACTCAGCTGGTTCACTAATATCCATCAGGGAAGGGATCTGGTCATTCCTAATCAGTTTAGTCACCGTCCCACACTATAATCTTACTACTCCAAGGCTAGATATGAGAAATAAGACATGGGTTGGCTCACCCACATTCCCCCAAACAGTTAAAAAAGAATGAATCACACTCTGCATGGAAGGAGGATTTCTTGAGAAGAGACGATGATGTCATTTTTAAAAAAGTAAAAGCAATCACAATACAACAATACTTAGTCTGATGTAAAAAAACCGAGAAAGTTGAAATAAAAACACAAATGCCTGAAATACACAGCAACTATGGCAGCATCTGCGAAGAGAAAATAGAATTAATGTTTAGATCAAGGACCTTTTGTTCAGTTTTTCATCCTTTACAATAGTTCACGTTTATGTTAGAAAGTTGGAAGCTCTAAACTGAATGAAATCAGCTGAGGGCTAGAATATGGTACTGAGTTGGGTGATCAGCCATGATCACATTGAAAGCCAGAGCAGACTTGATGGGACAAATGACCTACTTCTGCTTCTTTTTTCTATGTTTCTATGTTTCTAACGAGCCTTATGGCCAAATTCATTTTGGTTGTGTTCATTTATTATGAACCCAGATACAGTGGTAAGCATTGTGAGAAATTGGAAGTGGTCTGGTCGAAAAATGTAAAGAACAGAATTGATATAACAGCATCAGTTAAGAAAAGTGTCAATGTAAAACTAACAATTTGCTTAACTTTTTTTTTATATGGAAAGCTAGGTTACAGGAATAAGAGGTGAATTCCAGAGATGAGGTGAGAGTGACAGCATTTGATATCAAGGCTGTATTCGACTGCATGTGGCATCAAAGAGCCCTGACAAAATTGGAATCAATGGAAATCAGGGGACAAACTGTCCAATGGTTAGAGTCATACTTGACACATAGGAAGATGGGCGTGGTTGTTGGAGATCAGTCATCTCATCTCCAGGACATCCCTCTAGGAGTTTCTAAAATCAAGTATCTTCAGTTGCTTCACCAATGACCTTCTCTCCATCATAAGATGAGAAATGGGGATGTTCACCAATGATCGCACAATGTTCAGCACCATTTGCAACTCCTCAGATACTGAAGCAGTCCATGTCCAAATGCAACAAGATCTTGACAATATCCAGGCTTGGGTTGACAAGAGCATGTAATATTTGTGCCACACAAATGCCAGGCCATGACCATCAGCAATAAGGGACAATCTAACCCATGCCCCTTGACATTCAATGGTGTTTCCATCACTCAATCCCCCACTATCAATATCCTGGGAGTTATCATTGACCAGAGACTCAACTGGACTCACCACATAATAGCAGTGGCTACAAGAGCAGGTCAGAGGCTAGAAATATTGTGGTGAGTAACTGACCTCCTGAATTAGGATGTTTTGAGAAGATTTGCATTGAATCTTCACATCTGAGAAACATGGCATTTCAACTGGAACTCTATCAACAAACACATGGTTGGCACGGTGGCACAGTGGTTAGCCCTGCTGCCTCACAGCAGCAAAAACCTGGGTTCAATTCCCGCCTCAGGCAATTGGTTGTGTGGAGTTTGCACATTCTCCCTATGTCTGCGTGGGTTTCCTCCAGGTGCTCCGGTTTCCTCCCACAGGTTAGGTGAACTGGCCACGCTAAATTGCCCATAGTGTTAGGAGAAGGGGTAAATGGAGGGAAATGGGTCTGGGTGGGTTCCTCTTCGGAGGGTCGATGTGGACTTGTTGGGCTGAAGGGCCTGTTTCCACACTGTAAGTAATCTAAATCTAAATCATTAATTTGGATCCCATCACTCTTAGAAAAATAACAGGAAATGACATCACCACAGGAAATGACATCACCAACCCAAGGAATCCTAAACACATAATTAGAAAGCAGTTCACTAACACCAGTTCTTCACCTGAGGCTCACTGATGATGTTACCTAGTATGGTGATGAAATGTCTGAAAACGAACCTTCCAGCTCAGTGAGCAAACTTACATCCAAGATCTCCTGAATCCTCAAAGCCTGTCCACCATTTATAAGACACAAGTCAGGAGTGTGATGGAATACTCCTCATCTGCCTGGATGAGTGCAGCCCAACCAACACTCAAGATGCTTGACACTATCCAGGCCAAAGCAGCCCATTTGATTGGTACTACATCCACAAGCATCCACTCAGCAGCAGCGGTGTATGCTATCTACAGCATGCACTGCAGAAATTCACCAAAGAATCTCAGACAACACCTTCCAAATCCACGACCACTTCCAACTAGAAGGACAAGAGCAGCAGACATATGGGAACACCATCACTTTTTATTTCCCCTCCAAGTCATTCACCATCCTGACTTGGAAATATAGCACCGTTCCTTCACTGTCGCTTGGTCAAAATCCCGGAATTCCCTCCCTAATGGCATTGTGGGTCAACCCACAGCAGGTGGACTGTAGCAGTTCAAGAAGACAGCTCAACACTTTCTAAAGGGCAAATAGGGATGGGTAATAAATGCTGGCCAGCCAGCGACGCCCACATCCCAAAAAATGAACAAATAATTTAAAATGAACATGAAACATTGTGTGATGTTATCAGACTCAAAGTATGTGGTCGTGGTGTGAATATGTGGTCAATACTCACTTTAGAATCAAACACACTGCCAAGCATGCAAATGGCTTGATTCAGCCTCCCATAGTGGTCAGGGCGAACAATTGAGTTCATGACAACATAGCAACAACTGTGGTCTAGTTCAAAGAAAATGTACCCAATATGGAGTAAATTTCTGTTCATCTAGTTCTGAACGTCAAACAACTGGTCTGGCAATAGGAGTGCATGGAGGGGATAGAGGAGATGGTGTTGAGGGAGGACTAAGTAGCTTTAGCATAGATATGGAAAGATTATGTGTTTTTGATGATATTACCAAAGGGCAATATGTCAGTGAGTAATAGAAGAGGACCAAGTTAAGGCTTTTCAGGGACACCAGAGATAATTATGTGAATGAAGCACAGAGGCCATCAGCCAATTCTCTGGTCATGACTGTATAAAATGGAACTAAACATTTGCATGGCCTTGCAAAAGGACATTGGCAGACAGGTGTTGCAGGTGGGTGTCCAAACGCATGTAGAGTTCAAAAGGCAGAGAGGAATATGTAAACAAGGTCAGCCAGCTGGATTTCAAGGAATATGAGTTCCCCAATTGGAGCTGTTAATCTGGTTCAATCAGGGATACCTGGCTGACATTAAACGATTTAATGTCAGGGATGCTGACACTCTGGTGCGTGTCTCTGAATGAGGCAGTACTATAGTCAATGACTGTTCACGTGAAAATAAAGTGTGACTTGGCGACTGGATACCAGCCTGTACAAAGTTATTTCAGAGTAGCTTACCACAGTCACATAGACTGTCATTTGTGGCTGTGGTAAGAGAACTTTCAATGCTGTGGCAGGCACAGAAATGGAACTGGAGGGATTTGAATATCTTTTAATGGAAAGGTAGGCACATATTGTGAGGCAATGGCCCATTCAGTTACTAAGGAGAGGAAAGGCAGCTTGGAGTTGGCGAGGTAGTTTGCATCAATAGAACATTGAGGTGGCACCATGGCTCACAGCACCATGGATCAGGTTTAATTCCACCCTCAGGCGACTGTCTGTCTGGGGTTTGCACATTCTCCCCGTGTCTAGGATGGTTTCCTCCTACCATCCAAAGATGTGCAGGTCAGGTGGATTGGTCATTCTAAACTGCCCATAGTGTCCAGGAATGTAGACACTAGGTGGGCTAGCCATGTGAAGTGCAGGGTTACAGGGATAGGGTAGGCGTCTGGGAGGGATAATCTTTGTTGGGTCAGTGAGGACTTGCAGGGTCAAATGGCCTGATTTAACACTGCAGGGATTCTGTGAAGGATATTTTCTGTACATTTAGCTATTCCATTGTACTCCTGGTTGACAGTCCGTAGTTTACTTAAGTAAACCTGAGAGAATCTAAAAACCTACTGGCATGCCCTAGTTCACACCAGTTAGAATAGAATACTCATTTACTTTTCCTTGTCTTTTTCATAAGAAAAATACAGTGCAAAGTATTTCAGTTGCCATATCGTGGTCACGATATTAAAGCAGGAGGCATAGATCAGAAAAATAACTTTTAAAGACAAAGTCCATCTGCTCTAAGACACGCCAGAAGTTGCCGTCAAAGCATTAAACACTAACCCACTTCCATGAACTCATCATCATTCCTATCTTTGGTGGCTCCTTTCTTTAAAAAAAATCACCATTGTTAATCCCTTCCAGCTCCACAACCCTTGCAGGTTTTCATACTCTTCTCACCTAAACTTCCTGAGCAGTCCTGACTTTAATTGGTCTGTCCTTGTGAATGTGCCTTCAGTTGTCTCAGTGTTAGGCCCTGGAATTCCCTGTTGAATTGCCCCCACATGTTGACTATGTTTCCTCCTCTAAGGCATTCTTAAAATATATCCCATCTTAATGTGTTAACAATGCGGCTCTGCATCAGACTTTGCTTTCTAATACTCCAAAGAAGTGCTTTAGAAAGTTTTACGTCATTAAAAGCTCTATATATACACCAGTTGTTGACAGGATGATTGTAGAATTTTGAAGAGAAAGTGGAAGAGAAATTAATGACTTCTCCTGACTTCACATTACTTTTTTATACTTTTTTTTATCATTAAAAATTAGAAAACATGTTTAAATATGCTTGTTGAGCAAAAAAAGACAAAATTCACAAAATGTCATTGATTTTAAACTTCAATGAAAAATTAATTTTCTTAATTAGACATTAAATCACTATAATTAGCAATCAGAAATAAAGTATGGTATTAAATGAAAGGTAAAATCAATTTTTTCTCACATTGTTTCCCTTCCTGTTAAAGGATTCATGCCTTGTTAGACTACAGAACAATTAGAGGCATCCTCCATATCCAGTTACTATTATTCACATCAATGTGTTTGCGGGTTACTTAACTGTGGAACTGCACAATTTCACCTGATCTTAATCTTATCCAATGTTCACAGCATATGTATTCCTAATTGGGAAAATCAGAAGATCTTGGAGTGATTCCACTCAATCCCCCACATTGACCTGGGCCATGACAGCTGCTAAAGCTACATTAGATTGTCAAATGTGGGATCTTCCTGATTTGTGTGACATGACTAATTACTGGGTAAATTCCTTGAACTATGTGAATAACATATACTTGAAATTAGTGCTATTTGAATGAATTTACATCCTACAATCTAGTTTAAAAATTAGGAATCTTGATCGAGATTCAATACAATAAAAGATAATCATTCCAAAGAATTTCTACAATACACATATGTATTTGACATCATCATACAATATGTAAAATGCTTCAGTAAATAACAACGGTTTTAATATAAAACATAATGCACACAATCTGTAGCTTAAATGTACATCATAATGAGGAATAAATGATGTATAACATTTGCAGCAAACGAAGCGACTGTTGAATATTCAATCAGCCTTGTCTTTCTCTTAACTCAAACATATATAACTAATAATATCAGAGACATTTTTACATAATGATGTACTCAGCTGTAAGCTTCACAATATTTAAGTGCTATACATCATTATAATGTTGTACCAACATTTAACAGTATATAAATAATACATATGAAAATGTTATATTGCATAGCAACAAAGTTCACATCATAAATTTGAGAACTTCAATTGAAAATATGAATTGATCTAAAAATGTTTTCTTGTAAGAAGAAAAACATACAGTAATGTAGCAGAATCTCAAACTAACTGTTTTGTTCACTTTGTTGACTGAATTTCTTCCTTTTATGCTGTAATTTTAGTGTCATTTTTTTAACTGAATATGAATTCTGGGCACTTTTTAAACATTGGGGGTTCTTTCCAGTTGCTAACAATGTAATGGTTTAAAGGGAGGGAGTCAACCTCACCTAAGGGCCACATTGTCTTCTGTAGTATTCTGACTGAGCTAAAGAGTATCTGTCAAATTGGATTGGACAGATAGAAATTGAAGAAAGGTGTAATATGTAGCCCTACAGCTCTCGGTATAATTCCCCTCCCTAATAAATCATAGTAATCATAGTAAAAATGCACCAAAGTAAGTTTTATAATCATTGGTAATATCAACCAGAGCCACGCTGCTGACATTTACTACTAACCTGTCTCCACTTTGTAGCTGGAATATAGCTCCTAAATAAATGGTCACCTTCCAATGATTTTCATTTCCAAAGAGAGATCTGGTGGAACTCAGTAACAGTGTGGGTTCAGGGTAACTTGAGGTTAACTTGCTAATGATAAGAGTGATATGAGTAGTGTTTCTAACCCCTCGTCTAGTGTCTCTGAATGAGACCTGGGAGTAAACAAAGTAAGTTCCTTTCTTCGGAATGATGAGCGCTGGTTTCTGATAGATTAGCTGGCCTTCTGTGAAAGCAAGTCCATTCTTATCTTCCCACTGCAGAGCAGAAAATTGACCATCGATTTCAGGAGACGAAGGTTCTTTGGCTAAAACTAAAAATGTAAATCTGGTTACTTGAAGTTCTCCTGTTTAATTTTTAAAAAGATTTTGATAAAACCAATATCCATTGGTCTCTGAAATAATACTTAATGTCTTAATTTGAGATAAGCTTTACGTGCCCATAAACAAATGTACTTTAACAAAAAGATTAGGTCTGTTTTGTATGATTTTAGATTATTGGTTAATTGTTAGCACAAAATCTACTAACCATTTCTAGCTACTAGCTATGACAACTGCCATAGGGTGCAGAAGTCAAGTTGGCATTTGAACCTATCAAAATGAAAACAATTCAATGCTGAATGTATTATCTTCTGACAGAACAGTCACTCTTATGAGGAAATATGTCTTCTACATTGCAACTTAACACTTTCTAATTCTTGATTGTGGAAAATCAGACGTTTTTGAGTTTGAAACATTCGCAACTATATTTGCTTGTTAGACATATTTTGAATCATTGCACTGAATGTTAAACTAACCTGCCTGCAAATTTATTGGAATGAAAACAAACTCAGTGACGCTTGGACAAAATCTAATGGCAAATATTCATAAAGTATCACAAAGGGAAACACTTACTAGAAGACTTAACGACTCAGGAAGCTATTACTGAACAAAGCATTTAGTACTAATACCAGGACAAGCATAGACTTCAAAATCCAACAATCTATGTAACATTAACATTACAATGTTGGACAAATCTGTATTTTCTAAACTATTTATGATGGTCAGAATGTGACAAGAATAAAGGGAAATATTAATAAGCAGGACTATTGCAAAGTCTGAATGAAGTGAATAACTCATTAGTATCGATTACAGTGGAGGATTACATATAATATTACAGATACATTCAGATTTGAATTTGGCAGAAATGGTTAGGGTTGCTATATATCTTAATATTTCAGCGCAACCTACTAATCCTACGATACACGCTTGTTATGGATATATACTTTTATAACTGCTTTTGTATGAGTTCCCATCAGACAAACAATAAAATAAAAACAGCGACATCTCTGACCTGTCAGATGAGCCCTGGGTTTTTCAGTGATGTCCAACGGTGGTGCTGGAGGGGGGAATAAAAGAGGAAGTTTTGTCAGCATCACGGAACTCAGTCCACGACAAGAATACAGGAAGAACCAGTTTTTTTCAATACACATAAAGTTGGTTGAAAAAAATACTAACCAATCATTTCGGAATTCTGTGGCCCAGCCTGAAACGAAAGAAATGGGTGGTGTGAGGGAATTGGTACATCATAGAAAAAAAGTTGCTTGAAACAAGGGAGACATTCAATACTGACATTCTTATACTTTAAGGCCAAACCAAAATATAAAATTACAAGCAAGAAAGTAACATTACAATCAATGCCAAGCTGGATCAAGAGCACATTTAAAGTTGGCCATTGCTGTCTAGTTTAAGAGAACATTCAGAATGAGTGTAGTGTAGAACACCTGAAGTGTAGAACACGAAGCTTTAAAATGGCAAACTTAGAATTGCAGCTTGCTGACACAGAAACAAAAACAGAAATTGCTGGAAAAGCACACCAGCATCTGTGGAGAGAATTGGTTAGAAAGTCTGAGTGAGGAGGGAAGTAGCTGTCTCTGTCTCACCTCCTGGACAGGCAGCTGTTTGACCAGCAGGTAGGCGCTCAGCGTTGCCAGGAGCAAGCAGCAGCTCACGCAGCAGGCGAGCGCCAGGCGAGCGCGTCTCCACTGAGTGTCCTGTAGCCTCACCCTGGGCGCCTGCCCCACCATAACCACAGCGTCTTCGCCGTTTGTGTCCATCCGTTCCGTGGCTCTCATCTCACCGACGGCTCTGGCTTTGCTCGGAGAGGTGGCGATTTGATTTTTGCCTTTAGCTTCCCCGACATATAAACTGCAGCTTTCCAAAGGAACTGTGACGTGGGGAATCCGTACAGGGAATGCCGCCTACGATACGAAACTCGCAGCTAGCTGTTTGTATGTGTATGTGTGTATTTTTTTAAATGTTACATTTTATCCGGCCACCCCTTCCCCCTCCGCTCCCGAAGTGAAAACCCGGAAAGTCCCTTCAACTGGAGACCTGATCAATAAACAACAACAATCTAGTTTACAAATCTCCCCAAATTGATAATAGAGTGGAGGCCAGTCGGAGCTAAAAAGCACCAAGAGTGAAAGTATTGTCTTCACATCAAATAATTTTTCAAACACCCACATGATCTTCTTACACTGTACTAGAAAGAGTAGTGAGCGAGGGGGAATTCACTTTCGGGTTTATTATAATTTTGCGTATTTATTTATTTTCCGGGTGCAATTGAAATGCCCCTTTTAAAAAAAAAGTGTTCTAGTCTCTGCTCAGCCCCTGTCGTTTTCCAATTCTGCTTTTGTTTTATTCTGGAGAAGCCCGAACTCAGTTTAGCATTTTACAGGAACCCCAAAGGCAACAAATGTAGCGAAACGAAGGTTTGCGATTTTCAGAATTACCCTCGGGATGAGGGAGATGTAGAGAGAGTGGAATGTCCGCTTCAAAGCAAAGGCCAGGGAGAGATTCAAATAGAGACGTTCGACATTGGAAAGAATTCCACTCGCAGGACGGTGAATCAACAGATGATTTTGCGCAATTAATTTAAAAAGAAAACATGTAAGAGGGGAGTATTGACGAAATGTTATTTTATTCAATTTATTTGATGATTAACTTTTGACCTGAAAGAGTGTGGTGGCAACAGGTTTGTCAATAAGAGATAAATAAAAGAAATAAAATAAATCTTCTGCAGAGGAAGAGTGGGGTGTGAGACTAATAAGATCTTCCAATAGTGAAACAGGTAAAAAGGAGTTAATAGTTTCTTGGGCTGTGTGATTCCATGAACATCTCAATACGAAGGAAATCCTTCATGGCAAGGAATGGTTGTGATAGAAAATCTTGCGCATTTCAAGAGTATGCTTTGAGAAAGATATTGAATAACAAAAATAATTTATCCTGGTTTCAAATAGATGTCTGACAAGAGAGGCAAACGTTCGATATGGGTTAATGGCATTGTTTGACTAATCACAGAAAGGTGAACATGGGTAGAGACCTGCTGTTGGCACTTGCTTGGTCTTGTTGATAACTTGACAGGGATGTGGAAAGGCGTATTTTCAGCATTTTCTGGTTGTATTTTAGGAGTCATGACGTGTATGCTTTTTAACATACTGACTGTGTTTCAAATAATGCCCATAAATTTATCTTGCAAATTGTACTTCAAGATTAAATCACATAATTTATACCACGGTATTCAAAATGTAATGCTAATGTTTTCTTTATATTTAACAAGCACATTGATTGGTGCTAGTGACCTCTTTTTTTCTACTATAGATCCCATCATTACAAACATCAGTTTGTCTACTGTGGTATAAACTCTGCTCCACCTAAAAATCATTTCAGTGGTATGCATTCACTCGGAGTATGTGGTGTAATTGAAGAGTTAATCCATTTCAGCATATTGATAATAAATGAGCTTCACTGTTATTTTGCATTTGCCTTACACCATATTCCAGGTAATGTGAAACTTTTCTATATTGAGCATTTTTATTTGGAGTATAGTATTGTGTATAATATTTCCTCAACACACAGTAGTGCATGGTTAATACAGTCACATGTACATAGTGATTCTGGAGCAACTCATTGTTTCTCTTCATTCCATGGGTTTCCCTGCAGTAAATGTTGACTATGAAGTGTGTAAGTAACTGGCAGACTTACAACTGAAGTCATTTTCAGTGTGACGAAACTGAGTGTAATTATGATGGACATAATCAAGTTAGATTTTCATAAATGTAAGATTACTGAGGAAGTATTGATGTGAATAAAAATGCTGTGTTTGTTTCAATGTTTTGTTGGAATTTTTCTTTTATGTTACCACCTTTGAATTGGGAAAAATACTTTTTTTAGATATTATTTATACGAAGTAAATGGAACTTTATTTACTGAAAAGAATCAGGCTATTTCTCTGAGCAGCAACTCAAAATATTTATAGAATTAATTACGATGTCATTTTTAAAATATAATGCTGAAAATACTTTAGAATTGAAAATAAACATTAATCTCCCTACTGCAAATACTTGGCCTTTTTTTTCCTTTATTTCCACAGAAATAACTGGGAATGCAACTCCATGGACATTAACAGTATATTGCCTGAGTTAGTAAACAAGAAGATTGCATCAGCATTACTACTTGTCTGATTATTACATTTAATTTTCTATCTGGATGATAATAGGTGTAACATTTACGAGGATGTGAAACTTATATTTGTTTGTGCCTGGTTAAGATTGCTGCACTTGTAGCTGTGGATTTTGCAGTCAGGGTGGGTGGTGAATGGCTATGATTAAATATCTGTCTTGGGTTTCTTGCTTGTAAAGGCATTTGTGTGCTTTTTCTTCTGCAGTTATGATTACTTTCTGTGTACTTGTTTCTACTGTATACTTCTGCTGCTTCCTGCAACTTCTGGGGTTTCGATGTTTAGATGAATGTATAAAAATAGAAAGTTTACTCTCATATTTTTGTGGTGACTATCATGATTTGCTTCAATCATTATTGACTACACTTTGTGTAATCTGCAACTAATGAGGTAGATCAATCCAAAGGTGTGTGCTTGAACATGTGTTATTATTGAATGCTGTTGATAAAAATAATCAGTGGTTAGTCTCTTAGTTTGTAGATGTATCACTTGTGTTGCTTTTGGTGTGTCTAATTCTTTAGGTTTTCTTTTTGTCACGCCTTGCATTGACCTTTTGACTGTCTGTCTGTCTCGCAATAGGCAGTTAATGCATATAGAGTAGTTTTGTTGAGCTGCCTGTGATAAATGGAGGGGAGCTCATTAGTTCAAATAGAATTAGTTCAGTTTCCGCGATCCAAAATTAATCATTTGTAATGCTGTGTAATAACCATGTAAAAAGCAGGCACTGTGAACTGTGTAAGATTTTCTGATTTTTTCCCCCATAAACTGTTATCCTTCTGATAGTTGATACAAGTATTTTTAAATGGCTTTTACTTTAATTTGACAAAACGGTAAAATTGAGTGTTTCCAAATTGTTTGTTCAAAGGGGTTTTTTTATACGTTGACTGGAATGGCTAGGCATTAACTCTGATTGTGCAGAAATTCCATTCCAAAACACATTTTAATTGCATCTAGAACTGGACAAATGATGTGTTGAGACCAGCATGTCTCCTTCTGACATACTGTTATAATCCTTTTGCAATCGATCCATGAAAAGTGCTGTTGGTACTCTCATTTGTTCATTTCTATTAAATGTTCATTTCTCATTTTTTTCTCTTCATGGGTAATCTAGAGAGTGTTTCTTTTGATTCAAAGTATTCTTCTTGCTTTTCTTACCTGGGTATTAAGAGGTAAAGATTTTATTGCAATAAGTCGTGTTCTTTCAATGATTCTCTGAGTGAAAATCTATACATTGTTTGCCTCAATGTCTTGTTGTAAAACATAGTACTCTAGCAGAAGAAAGATTTGTAATTCCTGCTGCTAATGATTTTTTAGCTGAGATCAAATTTATTGCTGAACAAAGAGACCTTGGAGTACAGGCTCATAGTTCCTTAAAAGTGGTGTCACAGATAGGTTAGTGAAGAAGGCGTTTGGTGTGTTGACCTTTATTGGTCAGTGTATTGAGTATAGCAGTTCGGAGGTCATACTGAGGCTGTACAGGACATTGGTTAGAGCTGAAAATGTGTTGCTGGAAAAGCGCAGCAGGTCAGGCAGCATCCAAGGAACAGGAGAATCGACGTTTCGGGCATAAGCCCTTCTTCGAGGGCTTATGCCTGAAACGTCGATTCTCCTGTTCCTTGGATGCTGCTTGACCTGCTGTGCTTTTCCAGCAACACATTTTCAGCTCTGATCTCCAGCATCTGCAGTCCTCACTTTCTCCCAGGACATTGGTTAGGCCACTTTTGGAATACTGCTTGCATTTCTGATCTCTCTGCTACAGGAAGAATGTTGTGAAACTTGAAAGGGTTTAGAAAAGATTTACAGGCATGTTGCCAGGGTTAGAGAGTTTGAGCTGTAGGGAGACTCTGAATAGGCTGGGGCTATTTTCCTGGAATGTGAGAGGCTGAGGGGTTACCTCATAGAGGTTTATAAAATCATGAGGGGTATGGATAGGGTAAATAGACAAGGTATTTTCCACGGGTAGGGGGAGTCCAAAATTAGAGGGCATAGCTATAAGGTGAGAGGGGAAAGATTTAAAAGGGACGTAAGCAGCAACTTTTTCATGCAGGGGGTGGTGGGTGAGCTGCCAGAGGTAGTGGTGGAGGCTAGTATAATTACAACATTTAAAAGGCATCTGGTTGGATATATCAATAGGGTGTAGAGGGATATGGGCCAAATGTGACTGGATTTATTTAGGATACCTAGTCAGCATGAACAAGTTAGACCGAAGAGTCTGTTTCTATGCTGGATATCTCTATGACACTATGACTCTAAATTGCAGTATTGTCATCAGTTTAATTCTGGAATGTGTCTTTATATACTACAGTGCTACCTTCTGATTGGCCATGAGAAATCTTGCTTACTTGCAGTTAATGATGTACAGGCATTGTCATTGGAAGGATAAGTCCACTTTAACTGATGTTAATGCAATAGGTTTGTGTTATAACATATTTACATATATGATGTCAGTTGTGACTCAATTGATTCCACTGTTGTCTTAGAGCCAGAGGTTGCACTTTCAATTCCCATTGCAGAGATGTGAGAACTAAATCTAAACTAAATCTAAAGTTCAATGCAATACCAAGGAAATGCTGCACCATCTGTTCATGTGGTAGCCCACATGAGATGCTAAACTGAGGGCCCATCTGTTCACTGGTTGCTATAAAGATCCCAATTTCACAGAAAATTTCTCCCCAGAATATTTATCACTAAAACTGATTTCATGCTCATTTATCACTTTGAGATTTGTGATCCTTACAGTGCAGTTCATAATTCCTTCATTCGCTCTAAAATGTTTTGGGATGTTGCGGGATTGAGAAGCAAACAATGCAAGTCCAAGTCTTTTTCCACACTTATTAGTAGCTGAATGATTACAATGGTAGCAGTTATGGAACAGTTAGCAACTTTGTTGCTCCTCCAAACACTATTTCATAGAATCCCTACAGTATGGAAACAGGCCATTTGGCCCATTGAGTCCATACAAACCCTCTGAAGAGCATCCCACCCAGATCTATCCCCATCCCTCTTCCCCTATTCCCGTAAACCCACATTTCCCATGGCTAATCCACCGAGCCTGCACATCTTGAACACTGTGGGCAATTTTGCATGGACAATCCATCCTGTACATCTTTGGACTGTGGGAGGAAAGCGGCAAAAACCCACACAGACACAGGGAGAATGTGCAAACTCCACATAGACAGTCAAGTGAGGCTATAATCAAACTCAGGTCCCTGGCACTGTGAGGTGACAGTGCTAACCACTGAGCCACTGTTCCACTGTATTACCCCTTATTTTGAAGTAACGGTTTAGTAATCTGTATATTATTCTGTATATGATATTTATAACTGGGAGCAACAGCTCATCAATTTGACAATCGAGCAATTGCACAACACTTTTTGTTTGGCAGAACCTATTCTGGTAACATATTTAATACCAGAAAACAGCTTGCCAGGATGCATTGATATCTGGAATGTGTAACTAACTTAAAGATAATCCAAATGTCAGATCAGAATTTTCATTCTCTACTCCCAGGACACAAGTTCAGTACATCACAGTGGTTTCTATGCATACTGACTTAAATACCCTACCTTTCTCACTCAAGATTGTGATCTGTTGAACAGTTAACAGCTATTCAAATGAAAGTAGTCAGTAAGCATTCACATACTTGTGTGTTTTTAAGGAAATAGATTTAATAGCAACCCCACATTGCCTCCTCACTTTCTTGTTGCAGGTACTTTTGGGAATTTTTAATGTATTTAATATCTTCAATTTGCTTTTGAATTCCTGTTGTACACTCTAGTTCTAATTAAGAAATATTCAGATTGAGGTTATTATATGCCTATATCTCTGTAAGTTTAGTGTTTCAGAACTTTCAATCATCTAACTGCCTGGATTCCCATAACTGTTAGTGTCTCACACTCTTGTATTATAGGGCTTTCCTGGACAAAATATACAAATGTGACTTTACAGTATGTCAATAAACTTGAGTTATTTAGAAATTTTTCCATCCTTCCATTTCTTCACTCAATGAATTCTTTAATCTTCCCAAAAGGCTTGGATTTTAACATTCAGGTGAGCACATGTGGGAATTGGGGTTTGGGGAGAGGGTGTGGAGGGTACTGTTCTGAAGTCGTGAGGTACTGTCAGTTCTTCAATAATGTGATGGCTACATGCTTGTACAAGCCCACATTATACAAAAATTGTGTTTTAGAAACAGCACTTAAAGTGTCGGTGCTGTAACCCTTTACAGCCAGCACACATTTTAAAAGTTTGCACGATAGAAACAGCATCCCCAATTCATCAATCGCATTACAGTGAATTTGCAATGACGAAATGCACATTGTAACAGATCGACCTGTACAGCAGAATGTGTTTCCTGAATATTGTGCAGAATTTATCTGCAGACAGCTATGTATTTTTTTCTCACTGTGGTTGCCCCTCCTACATGTAGCTTGATTGACAGGCTGAAGCCGTCCAAGCAGGCTGAATCCAAATGACAGAAAGTCAATGTACTGGGGAAATAAGAGAAATCAGAGAGGGCATACAG
This sequence comes from Chiloscyllium plagiosum, assembly GCF_037043375.1. NCBI lineage: Eukaryota > Metazoa > Chordata > Chondrichthyes > Orectolobiformes > Hemiscylliidae > Chiloscyllium > Chiloscyllium plagiosum. The sequence goes on along the minus strand of NW_028270159.1, from coordinate 32,084,512 downwards.
TCTGAGATGTAGAAGAGATATCAATAGTAGTCTGGGGGAGGGGGGGGGGCATTGACATTTCAGTGGATTGGGGGTTCAGCCTTCAGCGTTGAGCAAGTGAGGGGAATCCAATAGTAGTTGGGAAGTATTGTATTGTTGTGAGGGCAGCAGACTGCAATTATTACAGATGATGGGACTACATGATAGTTAAAGGCACACAACCTAACATTTAAATAACTTAACCACTTCCCATGGTCATCCTTCTCTGTTAAAACTGGGGGTGAGTTCACTTCCAAATTTTCTTTCCATTTTAACTTCTGACCCAAAGCCACACCATCTGGTCTTAGGAGTTAAGGTTCAGCTCGAGCAGTTTGAAATGGAGGAGCATCTCAGAAAAATTATGAATTGCAAAATTGCTGTCAGTAATAACTTTAATCTGTGTGACACATTTTGTTTGATGGGGAACATGTACAGTTCATCAGTGAGACACCAAAGAATGTATGATGCACTCATAGAAGGTTATGTTGACAAGAGAAAGCAAAAGTTGATGATGTATATGGAAGTTAAAGAGTTATGTTAACTCATTAAAGGGTATCAAATTTAGAATATTAGCTTAAACAGCTTGGGATGGTACATTACTACGAAAAGCTGGTAGATCAAGAGATTGAGAAGCAACATCATCCCAAAGTCTCTAGCATCAAAGATACTCGTCAATTCATTCCACATATCATCAAGAAACTGCTGAAGGCACTGGATTTCCAAAGGCTATGGACCGTGACAACATTCCTGCAATTATATTGAAGCCCAGTGATCCAGAATTAGCTGAGCCTCTGGCCAAGCTTTTCCAGTATTGAAGTAGTCCATGTCCAAATGCAGTAAGATCTGGACCACATTCAGAATTTAACCAATAAGTGGCAAGTAACATTCTTGCCACACAAGAATGACCATCACCAACAACAGCAAAACTAGCCATCATTCCTTGACATTCAATGGCATAATCCTCTCTAAATATCCCACTATCTACATTCTAGGGGCTTACTATTAACTAGAAATGGAATTCTACCAGGTGTAAAAATACTGTGTTTACCAGAACAGGTTGAAGGCTCAAAATTTGTACTGAGTAACTCATCTCTTTGATTCTCCAAAACCTGTCTGACCATCTACGTGTAAAGACCGTCATGGAATAGTCTCCATTCACTTGAATGGACGGATCTTAACAATATTCAAGAAGCTCAATGTGAGGACTTAGCAGCTCCCTTGATTGGCATCCCCTGCAACAATTTAAACATGTATTCATCCGGCAGTGTATTCAATCACCAAGATATGTTCAACAAATCACCAAGGCTCGTTAGACAGCATCTTCCAAACCTGCAATCTCTACCAGCTAGAAAGTACTATCCAATGGATGGCCTGTGGCTCACAATGCAGTCCACTGAGGAGTGCTGAGGGCCACCAGGCCATTCTTCAGCATCCAGGTAAATGTGACCGCCTTGGTCTCACAAGTAGCTGCTCCTCTGCTCAGAGGCCCTTTCTTTCCCACAATAGCCGCTGACAAGTTCACCAGTGAACCTATTGCAGGAGAGAAAGTCTTTGAGTGAAGGAGCAGCAAGTGGGACAATGTGTTTGGTTTCATTGAAGCATGCAGCTGGCTGTGCATCAGCAGGATGGGGACTTTCAGGAAGCTGCTGGGATCAGAAGGAAGGGAGTGAGAATCAGGCTGTTGGGTTGGGGTAGGGTGGGCGCGGTGGCAGAGGGTGGGGAAGGGGCATTGTAGGTGGAGGATTGGGCTGGGAGTTGGTCATTAGTAAATTGAAATTCCCAATTGCCTTCAGCATTGAACAGCCTGGCTGTATATTGATTGGTTCACCTTACAGTGCCCCTGATTGGACGTTTGGTCAGGACAATCCAGCTCATTAATCATGGATTCTAGCTCCCTATACAAGATCAAAAACAAAGGTCTGCCAATTCCTAAGTGTCTTGAGTGAAAGAGAGTGAGGTTTTATTGTCGATTAAACCCAAGAAAAATAAGAAAATGGAATTTCCAGCACATCCGCACAAACAGGGATCACATGCTTACAAAGACTGGGGAGCGTGGGTGTTTAGTAGCAAAAGGAATGTAAAGGTAGTTGCAATGTAAAATATTCAGAATCCTGGTGTTGTAAGAAGTAAAACTGAATCCAACTTTTTAACTGCTGATGGAAACATCCTCTGTAGTGGTTAAACTGCAGATGTCCTGAAATACTCAGTGAATGTTTTTGTTGTTACAAGTGGCTTTTCATCAGCCGGTTTCAGTGCTTGAGAGAGAGGGAGACAAGCTCTTTCAATATCCTTACTATTATCAGACTATGTTGCTTTCTGTTCCATTTTGCTCAAAGGTTACTGCTGATGTACCAAAACATTATGGATTCTGGTGTCTGTGCCATTGTTAAATTTCAAGCTGGCTACTTGTAGGCATTGCTATCTCTTTTTATGTGAAGTTATTGTGCCAATGTAAGATAGACAAGAGGTGAGAATTTTTTGATTTCTCGTTGAGTTTCACTGTCTTTTGATACAAAAATATTAATTCTGATACAGCCAGTTTTTGTGTACGCTATGTGGATTCCTTGAGCTTGTCACCTTTAAGAAGGTGTTCACAGCAGTCACTATAGTTTATTAGTATCATTTTTAAAAGCATTTTTAGTCTTGGCATTAAAGTCAAAAGTCTTGGAAGTTGAATAACGGTAGTCTGTCATGCCTGCTGTCATAATAATGGTAAGTTTTATTATCAGTCATTTCAATGATGAATTTGTTGTTTTGCATTTTTCCCCCAAAATACATCTTTTGTGGCAAACCTTACTTTTCTAAAATTTACTCACCAGCACCCCTGAGTGTGAGAACAATTGAAATTCGTCTCCTCCATGTGAAAAGGTTGGACAAGCCTCACCTCGAAGGTGAAGCACAGCAGATCTATGGGAACATCACCATCAGCAAGTCCCCCTTTAAGCCACAGACTATTCTGACTTGGAACAAAATTGCCATTCCCTCACTAACACTGGGTCAATGCCCTGGAGCTCCCATCCTAACTGTTGGCTTGCAGCAGTTCAAGAAGGCAGCTCACTCCTACTTTTCAGGGCGATTAGGAAGTGTAATAAATGCTGGTGCAGCTAGTGATGTCCACACTCAGTCAATGAGTAAAAAAAGGTTTGAAGTGTCAATCTGCAAATATAATTACACAGTTAAGCAAAACACCATATTGGAAGAAGTATTTTCCCAATGTTGGAGATACACAGTCATACAGTCATACAGCACAGAAATAGACCCTTTGGTCCAACCAGTCCTTGCCAACCATAATCCCAATTATTTCAAAAATGGTCATTATTTTGATTTAAGAAAGAGATTCAAGAAATGCATTGTGAGATTGATATACTCAAAGAAATAATTGGATATTTTATGAAACATGATACTAATACATTATCTGGTGAAATATGCAGATTATGGGGTAAATTTGTTTCCTGGGCTTTTCCCTTTACGACACTGGTTAGGCAACAGCTGCCGATGTTTTTCTAACTTTTTCGCTTTTCCCATGGCTTTTCAGCTTGTTTTAAAGATTAAGCACATTTGTGATTCTCTACATAGTATATGGTCTTTTCTTGCAATGTGATTCTGAGACTAAGTGGACTTCCTTAAGCCCATGCTAAAATTTCAATTGCAGAATGTTCAACATAATTAACTGTTTCATGATTGAATATCCTTTATAGATCATGAAAATGCATGTATTCTGATTATCTACATACTTCTCATATTGTGAGCTTTAAAGTATACTGTGTTCACTAAAAGTGTCCACAAAAAACTGATTGTAAAGTGTTAGGTGTGAGTTGGTTTAGCTCAGTAGGCTAGATGGTTGGCTTGTAAAGCAGCTTTTGCCAACAGCATGGATTCAATCCTTGCACTGGCTGAGGTTACCATGGGACATTCCTCTTCTTATTGGTGGACCTCATGTTAAATTGCCACCAGATGTGTGTGTGTCCCTTTATCTCTCTCTCTCTCTCTCTCTCCCCCTTTCTTTCTCTCTCTCTCTCTGTTATTACAGAGTATCCCTATATGGTCTGGAATGATTACAGTGACATACAAATTGCTGGGCAATCCTCTTTGATGTTTGTTTCACATTTGCTATAAATTCTCACTTCTGTGCCCAGTTACTAATATTTACAAATAGAAAGGTTTATTGTAAGTAATTTTAATCAACCTCTTCAGAGATGCCATGACATACGCCTGGAGCAGGTGGGAATTAAAACCAGGCTTACCTGGCTGAGAAGTAGGGACACTACCACTGCACCAAAGTAATGTTTGAATGATTTATGTCTTTGTTTCCATGTCAAGATATACATTTGTTATTTGAACTTAGCAGTCAGTTTAAACTGACTTGTTGAAATAATTCACACTACCTCTCCATTTTATACTAGGGTGGCACGGTGGCTCAGCGGTTAGCACTGCTGCCTCACAGCACTAGGGTCTTGGGTTCAATTCCTGCCTGTCTTGTGTAGAGGTTGCATATTCTCCCTGTATCTGCATGGGTTTGGTCCTGTTTCTTTCCACAATCCAAGGATGTGTAGATCAGGTGAATTGGCCATGCTAAATTGCCCATAGTGTTAGGTGCATTAGTCAGGGATAAATATAGGGCAAGGGGGTGGGTTTCTCTTCAGTGGGGTGGTGTGGACTTGTTGGGCTGACGGGCTTGCTTCCACAATGTAGAGAATCTAATCTAAAGGCAATCTATATTAAGGCTTGATAATATTTTTGCCTCTGAGGCAGAAATTGTAGCTTCATGTCCCACTCAAGCTAACATTTCACTACCCAGGGATCTTTGCATTGTTAGAATGTGTAACTGTGAGATTTGGGTATGTAGCATGCCAGTGGAAACCCTTAGATTTCTAGAACAGGTCATAACATCACTCTCAGTTGGTCTACCTTACACAGACTTTAACAAGGTAATCACACTACTATGAGGCAAATAAATGTTGCGTTTGCCAACATTTACAGTCATAGTCATATAGATGCACAGCACGGAAACAGACCCTTCGGTTCAACCCGTCCATGCCGACCAGATGTCCCAACCAAATCTAGTCCCACCTGCCAGCACCCAGCCCATATCCCTCCAAACCCTTCCTATTCATATAATCATCCAAATGCCTTTTAAATGTTTCAATGGTACTCGCCTCCACCACTTCCTCTGGCAGCTCATTCCATACACGTACCTACCTCTGTAAGGTTACCACTCAGCCTCCGACACTCCAGGGAAAACAGCCCCAGCCTGTTCAGCCTCTCCCAATAGCTCAAATCCTCCAACCCTGGCAACATCCTTGTAAATCTTTTCTGAACTCTTCCAAGTTAGAGTCATGCAGCACAGAAACAGACCCTTCAGCACAACTTGTCCATGCAAATCAGGTTTCCTAAATTGAACTAGCACCATTTGCCTGCATTTGGCCCATATATCTTTCCTATTCATGTACCTGTCCAAATCCTTTTTAAATGTTGTAGTTGTACTCACCCCTTCCTCTAGCAGCCCATTCCATATATGCACCACCCTCTGTGTGAAGATGTTGCCCCTCAAGGTCCCTTTTAAATCTTCTCCCTCTCATCTTAAGCTTTCCAAACAGAAAACAAATGAGGTGAAAGACCTGACTGATTCAAAGCTTACTGTCATGACTTGCTTTCTATTATATACGTACAATACATTGAGAAGTGATACTGGCTTTTCCTATGATTAGAGTTTGACGAGTTGAAAGTCAGTAGAAAGTTGGTGAGAAAACAATGTTTTCCTCATACTGCTGATAACCATGCTATATGCTTTTAAATGTAATGGCCTAGAAATTTGGTGCTTCAGCCTTCATGTTTACTAGCCTTTTAGGTTTGGACTTCCCTTTCCTGGAGAAAAGACCTTGGCTATTCAACATGTTTATGCCTGTCATGATTTTAGAAACCTGTATAACATCACCTTCAACCACCTACGCTCCATGGAAAAAATTCCCATTCATGAATAATGGAAAAATTGCTAATTTCGAGCACAAAAGCAGTTTTGATGAGAGACACAGACTGACTCTATTTCTGTCTCCACAAATGCTGTCAGACCTGTTTAACACTTTCAACATTTTCTGTTTTTACTTCTGATGCAAGTTGCACTAGACACCATTTTGCTGAAGGCATGCACAGTGAGCAATCACAGAGCAATTGCATTTTGGAGATAAAAGCTCCATTTGTTACTATTTCTTGATCAAGCATCAGGTAGAAACATATTCAGCAGCTTGAAGGACCATTCACCATTCTTCCGTTTGGAAACAGCTTTTCTTATTGCTGTGATGGTGACTGTGGACACTAACTTTTATCTGTCAAGCTCCTTCCAGGATGAACCATTGGATATTTGCCACATTCACCAATTTTGGATTAGGAAAATCACTGAAGCTTGGTATTCTAAGGGAGGTAAAGATTAGATTAGATTACTTTACAGTGTGGAAACAGGCCCTTCGGCCCAACAAGTCCACACCGACCCGCCGAAGCGCAAACCACCCATACCCCTACATTTACCCCTTACCTAACACTACAGGCAATTTAGCATGGCCAATTCACCTGACCTGCACATCTTTGGACTGTGGGAGGAAACCGGAGCAAACCCACGCAGACACGGGGAGAATGTGCAAACTCCACACAGTCAGTCGCCTGAGGCGGGAATTGAACCCGGGTCTCTGGCGCTGTGAGGCAGCAGTGCTAACCACCGTGCCACTCATCCCATTCTTTGCAGCCTGAATGGAGGTATTCCACAAAATGATCACCCAAATTATATTTGGTCTCCTTAAAATTTATATCTCCGGCCCTGGAGGACAAACTCTTCTGTCATTCAATTGTGCCTGCTTTTTACTCTATAATGGTTCACCCTTTTGTCCAAGTCACAACCTCCTACATCTCTAACTTGTCCTGGTTCTGATGAAAGATCATCGACCTGAAATGTTAATTCTGTTTCTCAATCTCCATAAATGGTGCAATAGTCTGCTGAGTATTTTAGTTTCAGCTTTTGTTTTAAACAAATTATTCTTGTGTTTAAATGTTGCTAGTGAGTGGATCTGTCACTGGTGTAGTCTCTTTTCCTCAGTTGAAAGGTGGTGTGAGACATAAATACACATTGGTTTCCTGAGTGCAATTCGAGACACTTAGACAGCTAGTGAGCATGAAGGCTGAAGCACCATTATAATTAAAAGCATATAGCATGGTTATCAGCTGAATGGGGAAAAAATAGTTTTCTAACCAACTTTCTACTGACTTTCAACACATCAAACTCTACCATAGGAGAAGCCAGTATCACTTCTCAATGTATTGTATGTGCATAATAGAAAGCAAGTCATAACAGTAAGTTTTGAATCAGTCAGGTCTTTCACTTCATTTGTTTTCTGTTTGGAAAGCTAGAAGTAACTGAGTGTATCTGAAAGTTTGTAAGTAATCAGATGCAATCGTAGTTAGTCTAGGCAACAGCAAAAATTAGAACAATATGAATGACTCAAAAGACTACATACTTACACTATACATCAAAGCTCAAACTTTTTTTATGTCTTCAGATATAAAGCTGTTCATTTGCATTGCACTCACACAGAGCAGATCTTTATTTGCATGCAACAAAAATTGCCCCAAATGCAGAATTTGACAAAATCATGTCTATTCATGTTAACTTTTGGTTTTAGTTTGTTTTTAGTTTAGTTCTAACTGATCTCCTATGACATTAATCATGGATTCCTGCGGTATCAATTTTGCTTGCTGATTTCATGTTCCCAGCTCTTGCTTTTGGGGTAAAACTCAGTTATAATTTCTTTAAAAATTGTACTCTGAATGTGATCAATGAGAATTTGATACAAGACATATAGGTGAGCAAAAGTTATTGATTGCCACATTGCACCTAATCTTTAAATCAAAACAGAAATCACTGCAGAAAATCAGCAGGCCTGGCGGTATCTGTGGAGAGAAAGCAGAAGCAACGTTTCAAGTCCAGTGACCCTTCTTCACAACTGATTGGAGCTTGGAAAAAGTTAATATATATGCAGAAGATGGGTTGGGGAGGTGCAGGGAAGGGGTAAATGATCAGTGGAGATAGAGCACACAGAGAGAAACAACAGTTGAACAGACAAGAGAATGGATAATGCTGAACCCAGGAGAAAGGAAAGCTGCTTATGGGCACTATTAATGGGTGAAAGTAGCCCATGTGATGACAAGGCCTAGTGGGTGGGGATTGGGGCGGATGTGGAAGAAGGACCTAAAATTATTGAACTTGATATTGAGTCCTGAAGACTGCAGGTACCCAAGCGGAAAATTAGGTGCTGTTCTTCCAGCTTGCACTGGAGCACTGCTGCAAGCCTGAGACAGAGATGTTGGCCAGGAAACAGGGTGGTGTGTTGAAACGGCAGACAACAGGAAGCTTGGGGTCTTTTTTAACAGACAGTTGCCCGGCCTGCGTTTTGTCTCCCCAGTGTAGTTGAAACTATATTGTGAGCAGCAAGACGAGATGAGTGGACTAGATTGAGTGTAGTGCAGGCAAACCATGGTGTTACCTGGAAGCTATGTTTGGGGCTTTGGACAGTGTGGAGGGAAGAAGGAAATGGGCAGGCGTTACACGTTCTGCAATTGCATGGGGGTGTGGGGAAGTGGAGGAGGTATGGACCAAGGTGTGGACCCAGAGGGAACAGTCCCTGCAAAAGGCTAACAAGAGAGTGGAAGGGAATATATGTCTGGTGGAAGCATCCTGCAGACGGTGGTGGAAATGACAGCTAATGATCATATGGATGTGGATATTAGTGGGGCGGAAAGTGAGAACCAGGGACCCGATCAATGTTGTGGGAAAGAAGAGAAGGAGTGAGAGCAAATGGTTTTCTGCCCACAGATGCTGCCAGACCTACTGCGTTTCTTCAGCTATTTCTATTGTTGTGTCAGATTTCCAGTTTCTGCAGTTCTTTATTTTTGTTTAATTTTAAGACCAACTCTCCATTCATTTTCAAATATTGCTGATAATAACAAATCAACATGTTCCATCTTAAGACTTCTCCGACAACAAAACAGTAAAACTAACAATTCATACCAATTTTAAATAGAAAGAAGCAAATAAATAATTTATCACCGGAAGGATTGGATTTCTTGGTTTTCTAAGGCTGCAGTGCCAGCTGTCAGTTTTTATTGATCAGTGTTGTGGACATTGATAGAGAGCATGCTATTATTGCGTCTGTTTTGGTTATGGATTCCAAATAAATAAGCTTCAATAAATCAAAATATCAATATTATGATGCATTTTTGAGAATAGAGTTTTTCACCCATGAGCATTGTTTTTTTTGTCTATCCTTTCTTGAAAGCATTAATACCAGATGGCATATTGTATCATTCTATCCAGGAAGTGTTTTGTCATAGTTCTTATAAATTCAGTTTTTCCAGAAATCTTTAGTGTCACATTGTGCCTTGATATCAAGGAACATTTCTAGGGTGGTGAAGGTGGGTCTCAAACTGGTGTCTTAAACTTAAGACGAGACAATTAAATGAAGACCTTGTTAGTTCACTCTGGGACTGGGAAATAGTTCAAAAAATAAAACTATAGCAAAGCATAGACACATTTATTGATGTATTTCATCATGCTTAATAAAGAAATATTCCTTTCAGAAAGAAAGTATCTGGGAAAGTTGAACTATCTGTGAATAATTATGGAAAGTATTTAATGGTAAATAAAAGTTACACAATGCTATTACTGTAAATGGTAGGCCAGGAGATTGTGAAACCATGACTAAGAAATGAATAGAGCAATCTGTGAATATGAGAGAAAACTAGCATACAAGAAAACATAACAAAATACAATGACATCTCAAGAGTACTAGTAAAATCAAAAGACCAAAGGGAAGAAGGACTAAAGACTAACCGTAATCATAAGAATAAAAGGTTCTAGTAAAATGGATGGAACTAACAATTGACAAAATCACTGGACCAGATGATCCGCATCCTAGGGTCTTAAAAGAAGTGGCTGCATAGTTTGTGTATCCATGTTGCAATCTTTCAAAATTCTTTAGATTATGGAACTCTCCTTAGTTGATTAGAAAACTGAAAATGTACCTCCTCTGTTCAAGACAGGAGGGAGATAGAATGGGGAAATTGTAGACCAGTTAGTCTGATATCTATCATTAGGAAAACGTTAGAATTCATCAGTAAGTAATAGCAGGATACATAAAACATCGCACCATAATTAGGCAGAATCAACATGATTTTGTGAAAGGGAAATCATGTTTGAAAAATTTATGGAATTATTTTGACAATGTAGCAAGCTTGGTGGACAAAGGGGAATCATGTGGTGTAATGCATTTAGATATCCAAAAGACATTTGTTCAGGTGCCACATAAAAGGTTATTGAACAAGGTAAGAGCTCATAGTATTGGGAGTGATATAATAATATGGATTGAAGTTACCTAACTACGGTAAATAGAGTTGGGATTAATGTGTAATTTTCAATTTAGCAAATTGTAAGCAGTAGAGTGCCAAAGTGCTGAATATTATTTAAATTGAGGAAGATTCAGAATGCAATGGTATGAAGTAATTTAGGTGCCCTTGTATATGAATCACCCAGTTGTAACAAGTAATTAGAAAAGTCATGGAATGTTTGCCTTATTGTAAGGTAGATGCATTTTATTTCTCATTTGTGGAATATAGGCATGATTGGCGAGACTAGGGTTTCTGGCTCATCCTTCATTGACTTTGAGAAGGTGGCAGTGAACTGCCTTCTTGAATTGCTGTCGTTTGTGGGGTTTAGATACAGACATAGTACAGGTAGAGAAGGAGTTCCAGGATTTTGGCCCTGCGACAGTTATGGAGTTCCAATCTGAGATCTGTAACTTGAAGAAAATTTGCATGTGGAGGTGTTCCTTGTATCAGCTGCTCATGCATTTCTTGAGTGATATAGATTGCAGGTTTGAAAGGTACAGTTGAAGGAGCGTTGGCAAGCTGTTGTAGTGCAACCTGTAGATAGTACTGTACATCACTGGTGAAGGGAATAAATGTTAAAGGTGGTGAGTGGGATGCTAGTCCAACAAATTGTTTTGTCCTGGATGCTGTCTAGCTTCTTGAATATTGTTGGAGCTGCATTCATCCAGGCGAGTGGAGAGTATTCTAACACTGTCCTGATTTGAGCCTTGTAAATAATGGACAGACAGTACAGAGACAGGAGATGATGTGCTTATTACAGAATTCCCAGCCTCTGACCTCCTTTAGTAGCCTCAATGTTGACCTATCTGGTCCAGTTCAATTTCTGCAAAACTGTAAACCCAAGATTTTAATAGTGAGGAATTCAGTGATGGTAATACCATTGAACATCAAGGGAGAGGTAACTTGCATGACCTGAAAGGTACTTGCCAGTCAGTAGCCTAAGCCTGGATATTGTCCATGACTTGCTAGATATGAACATAGACTGCTTCATGATCTGGAGAGCAGTTAATGGAGCAGAACATTGGTGTTTGCACAGTGAACCTCTCCACTTCTGACCTTATGATGGAGGGAAAGTATTTGATGAATGAGCTAAAGATGTTGGGCCAAGGACACTCTCTTGAGAAACTCCTGCTGAGATATCCTGGGACCAAGATAATTGAACCCCAATAACCACCACTGTTTTAGTCTCTTTACTCCAACAACATTACAACAGTTCATTATAAGTTCATTAAACTGGTTCCTGTGATCAGGTGGAAGTCTTATGCAGAAAAATGGACAGATTGGTCGTATACTCATTGAAGTTTAGAGAAATGAGATGTGTTTTCATTGCAACATGTAAGATTCTAAGGGGTCTTACAGGGCAGATGATAAATGAATATTTCCTCTCATGGAAGAATCTAATGGGGTATAGTTTAAAATTAAGAGGTCTCCCTTTCAAGAAGAAGATAAGGAATAATTTTATTTTCTTGGAGAATCATCAGTCTTTAGAATTATTTTCCCCAGAGTGGAATGGATTTCTGATTGTTGAGTATATTCAATTCTGAGTTGGACAGATTCATGATCTACATGGGAGTCAAAGATTAAGGGAACAAGAAGGAAAATGGAATTCGGACAATAGTCAGATCAACTATGATCTTATTGAATGATGGAGCAGACCCCATGGTTGAATAGCCTGTGCCTGCTTTTAATTCCTATGATCTAACCTCCACATTGCTGATTTTTTTCATTTACGATTAAATTAATGCTGCAAAGTGATTAAGATCTGAGTGACCCTGGAGGAATCCAAACTGAGCAGTGAACAGGTTACTGCCATGTCTGTGTCATTTGAGACCATTGTTGATATTGCCTTTCACCACTTTGTTGAGTGCAGACTACTGTGGTGGTAATTTTTCTGTTTGCACTTGATCTCCTTTTTGTAGACAGGACCTACCTGAGCAACTTTCCATCTTGTTATGTATTTGCCAGTTCAGTGTTCTAACTGTTTTGCAACATTGTAGTTAAAGGCATGAGTAGTTCTGAAGAATAAGTTTCCAGCTGGGATATTGTCAGACTTACACTTATTTCTTTATCTAATGTCTTCAGTTATTATTTGATATCTCAATAGGTGAATCCAATTGACTGAAGACTGTCTTTATTAACATTGGGGATCTCACAAAGCAATTGAGATCGTCCATCGACTTGGAGCTTCTGGCTGAGGATAAATGCAAATACTTCAGCCTTTTCATTTGCACTGATGTACAGGAGTCTACGTTATTGAGAATGAGGATGGTCATGGAGCCTCCTCTTTCCATGTGTTTTTAATTGACCACCACATTCATGACTGGCTATCAGATTTGCAGAACAGTGACCTGATCCACTGAATATGGCATTGCTTAGCTCTGTTTATAACATGCTGCTTGGTATGCATTTGGTCCTGTGCTAAAGTTGCACTGTATTTGTACCTTATTTACTGGAAAGTTGGGAATGCTTCTTGCATGATACTGTGAGTTCCTCGTTGAATCATGGTTGGTGTACCCTGGCTTGATAATATTCCTGAAGAAGGGCTTATGCCCGAAACGTTGATTCTCCTGCTCCTTGGATGCTGCCTGACCTGCTGTGCTTTTCCAGCAACACATTTTTCAGCTCTGATCTCCAGCATCTGCAGTCCTCACCTTCTCCTAGTTGATAATAATGGTAATGTGAGTGATTTGCTAGGACACCTAGTACATGTTATGATGAAGTACAATTCTGCTGTTACCAGTGGTCTGCAGCACCTCATGAAAGCCCAATTTTGAGTTTTTAGATCTATTTAGTGCAATACAACAGCATAAAGGATGTCCTCAGTGTGAAGACAAATTTCATCCTCACGAATACTGTGGTGCTGGTCACTCCAACCAATATTTAAGTGCCAGGTAGACTGGTGAGGATAAGATCAGATAGGCTTTTCCTTCTTGCTGGTTCTCTCACTACCTGTTGCAGGACCAGTATGATGGATATTCCCTCAGGATATGGTCACCTCTGTCACTGATGACGCTATTAAGGCATTCTTGGTGATGGTCACTAAAGTTCCTTGTGCAAAATGCATGCTGTGTCTGAATTGTTTCTGCCTCCAAATAATGTTAAAAGGGAGTACTGATTCGCCCGCTGAGCGATGATAGTAGGTGGGAAGCAGCAGGATATCTTCTGTCTGTGTTTGGATCCTCAGCATAAGACTTCATAGCACGTGGTGACCATGTATATTTGATATGATGTGTAGTCAGGAACTCAACACGTCACCGTGAAAAGGATATGCTTAAGGGACAGAGGAAATAAATTGTCCTTCAGAAAACTAGTTGAGCCACAACACAGTTCCTCTTGGCAGGATTTCAAGTCTGTGGTGAGGCTTTTTAACTTGGCTGTGTGATCTGGAATTTTTTGCTGTAATTTCTCTGGTAGAAGGGAAGGTTAAATGTTGAGCTTGATAAAGATCAGCACGCTATGAAATATGAAATGATTGTTTAGAATTTAAGGTGAGGCAGTGGCTTACTCATATTGTCACGGGCCCTAGTAATCTAGAGACCCAAGCAATGTTGTCGAGGGTCTGGGTTTGAATCCCACCATTGACTTTGTTATACTTTTAATTCCAGCTTTTTATTCAATTCGATGTCCACAAAATTACCATTAACTGTGGTAAAAACTTGTCTGGTTCACTGAAATCATTTAAGGGAAGGTAAACCGCCGTCCTTAATTGGTCTGGCCTGCATGTGACTCCAAGCCCACAGCAAAGTAATTGACTTTTAACTGCCCTCTGAAATGGCCTAGCAAGCCACTCAGTTGTATCAATTGCTAGAAAATCTCAGCAAAGGAATGAAGCCAGACAGAGCCGCTGGCATTGATCTAGGCACTATAAATGACAAAGGCAAATTCGACTCTGCAAAGTACTCCGTTACAACACCTGGAGCCAATTGCTGAAACTGGAAGTGAGTCTCTCAGATCAGTTAAGCAACAACACAACATAGTCATCCTCATGAAATCACACCTTATAGACAATATCGCAGCAAAGATCATTACCATGCCTTGGTGTTTCCCAACCATTATCAGGACAGATCCAGCAGAGGGGCGCCACTATGTATACAGTTAAGAGGATGTTGGAACAGGTGTCCTCAATGCTGGATCACATGAAGTTTTCAGGTTTCAGGTCAAACATAGGAAAGGATGTAGTGCTTCCTCTTGCCATATGTAGTGCTTCCTCTACCCCCTTGCCACACCCTTCTATCCCTGCCCCTGGTTGATGAATCAGTACTACACCATGTTGATCACCAGTTGGAGGAGGTACTGAATGTGGCAAAGTTGCTGGATGAATTCTGGGTGAGGTCTTTAATGTCCATCACCAAGAGTGGCTTTGCAATACCACTACTGATTGACATGATGTGGAGGTGCCAGTGTTGGACTGGGATAAACAAAGTTAAAAATCATACAACACTAGATTGTCCAACAGCTTTATTTGGAAGTATACCTGGTGTTGTGTGAGTTTTAATTACTGATTGAGGTAATGTACTCAGAAAGGACAGGGCCAACTAGACTGGATCTACAGAATGTAATGAGGGAAACAACATGGGGAAATGCATTTGTTGGTGACAGTTTTGATAAAAGTGACTACTGCACAGTCCTTTTGGAGACTGAAGTTCCATCTTCACATTGAGATTGTCCTGCATCCTGTTGAGTCACGTAGACTTCAATTGAATCTAGCAATTCAAGACTGGATATCATCAAGGCACAGTAGAACATTAGCAATAACAGAATTGTACTCAAATACAATCTGGAACTATGATAGAATCCCTACAATGTAGAAACAGGTCCTTTGGCCCAACAAGTCCACACCGACCCTCCGAAGAATAACCGAACCAGATCCATTCCACTACTTCTCTACATTTACCCCAGACTAATGCACCTAACCTACACATCTCTTATCACAATGGCTAATTCATATAATCTGCACATCTTGGATTGTGTGAAGAAACTGGAGCACCCGGAGGAAACCTGTGCAGACACAGGGAGAACATGCAAACTGCACACAGACAGTCACCTGAGGCAGGAATCCAACCTGGTCCCTGGCACTGTGAGGTAGTGGTGCTAACCACTCAGCCATTGTGCCACTCCATTGTCTTCCCCCACTCTGCATTGCAATCAAACCAAGAGATCAACCCTGGTTCAATGAAGAATATAGGAGGCCATGCCAGGAGCATGAAGCATGTCAATAAGTGAAGTGTCAACCTGACAACACAGGTACTTGAAAGGTTTGAGAAGTTTTGTAGCTTAGGTTGAGGTTTTGGATGTAGGTTTGCTCGCTGAGCTGAAAGGTTCATTTCCAGACGTTTCATTACCTTACTAGGTAACATCTTCGGTGGACCTCATGCAAAGCAATGCTGAAAATTCCTGCTTTCTATTTATATGTTGGGTTTCTTTGGGTTGGTGATGTCATTTCCTGTGGTGAAGTCACTTCCGGTTCCTTTTCTCAGGGGGTGGTAGATTGGTCTAACTCGATGTGTTTGTTGATAGAGTTCCGATTGGAATGCCATGCTTCTAGGAATTCTCGTGCGTGTCTTTGTTTGACTTGTCCGAGGATGGATGTGTTGCCCAATGGAAGTGGTGTCCTTTCTCATCCATATGTGAGGATACTAGTGAGAGAAGGTCATGTCTTTTTGTGGCTAGTTGGTGTTCATGTATCCTGGTGGCTAGTTTTCTGCCTGTTTGTCCAATGTAGTGTTTGTTACAGTTCTTGCACGGTATTTTGTAAATGACATTAGTTTTGCTCATTGTCTGTATACGGTCTTTCAAGTTCATTTGCTGCTGTTTTAGTGTGTTGGTGGGTTTGTGGGCTACCATGACGCCAAGGGGTCTGAGTAGTCTGCCTGACCAGTGATAGGTAATAGACTCTTGGCATGCAAGTGCCTGGCAATAATCATTACAACAATAGATATAACTATTGCTCCTGACCAGTCAATGGCATTACCATTGCCGAATACCTGACTGTCAAGATCCTGGAGGTTACCAGTAACCATACACAGAACTGGTCTAGCCACTCAGTGGCCTAACCAATGTCCTGTACAGCCACAATATGACATCTCAACTCTTATACTCGATGCACTGACCAATAAAGGCAAGTGTGCTAAACGCTTTCTTCACTATCCTGTCTACGTGCGACTCCACTTCAAGGAAATATGAACCTGCATCCCTAGGTCGCTTTGTTTGGCAACTACCCCCAGAACCTTACCATTAACAGCATAAGTCCTGCCTTGTTTTGCCTTCCCAGAATGCAACACCTCATGTCTATCTAAATTAAACTTGAGCTGCCACTCTTGGCCCATCAGCCCATCTGATGAAGGTCCTGTTATACTCTGAGATAACCTTCTTCACTGTCCACCTCCAATTTTGATGTCTTCTGTAAATTTACTAACTATACCTCTGTGTTCACATCCAAATCATTTATGTAAATGATTAAAAGTAGCAGACACAGCTCTGATCCTTGTGTCACACCACTGGTCCTAGGGCTCCAATCCAAAAAGCAATTCTCCACTACCACCCTCTGACTCCTAAATTTCAAGCCAATTTTGCATCCAAAATGGCTAGCTCTTCCTGCATTCCACTTATGTGAATGGCATTTGACATGAATTCAAGGAATTATTTTGTGACTGATATATTTCTTTGCATGTCATTTCAGGATTAGTCATGTATAGACACACTGTTGATGATTTATCTTATGTCTGATCCTCAGCTGATTCATTGGTTGATATCTATCAAAGTTCACTAAAGATTTTGACAGCCTGATTTATGTACAAAATTTGTCCATGTAGGGCGGAGCATTTGTCAATTCATAGGAGCATAGGAACAGGAGTGTTCTCTAGGAGAACAGCCCTGGGACATTTTCTACCATTTAATGAGATCATGGCTGATTTGTGGTCTAACTCCATATACCTGCCTTTGACCACATCCCTTAATACCTTTGCTTAACAAAACTTTATTTATCTCAGATTTAACAAGAACAATGGATCTAGAATCTATTGCCCTTTGTAGAAGAGAATTCCACCCTTTATATATAAAAGTGTTTCCTGACATCTCTCCTGAACAGTCTGGCCCTAATATTTAGGAAACAATGCACCCTAGATCTAATATCTGCAACTGGTGGAAATAGTTTACCTTTACATACCCAGTCTCTTCCTGTTAATATTTTGAAGACTTCGATCCAATCAACCCTTAATCTTCTAAAATATAGAGAGAACAGGCCTAATTTGTAAAATCTCTCAGCATATCTTAACTCCTGAAGTTCAATAAATATCCTTCCTAAGGTATGGTGCCCAGACCTGCTTACAGCACTCCAAGTGGAGACCAACCGGAGATTTGTATAATTTCAGAATAAAGTCTGCAATCTTACACTCCAGACTTCTGACCAATGCCCCTTATGATATCAGGAAATTTGCGTGCTGTCTTTATTTAGCAAAAAAATCATATTGTCACACTGGAGCTCAGTGCCTCCCCTTCAAAGACTCATAGGTTTTTCAGCCTGTATTGCATCTTTTTGTTTCGGTAGTACGTTTGTATTGATGTTATTTATGTTGTCTGACATTTGTGAAAACAGTATTCCACCTGTTAAAATGAAGCTGATCATACATTATATATAGAACTTACAAAAGCCAAAATGACTGCTTATTCAATGAGAAGCTTTAGCATACACCAATAATAATATTTCAGATAAATAATAAAAATTTGAACAAGTTGAAAGCAGGCACACCTAGAAGAGGAAGCTTGGACCTCGGATCACCAAGTTAAAGATGGCTGTTTCCACTACATCACTTAATTCGACCAATCTGGAAAAATAACCAAGGTGGGTCATCAGAATTTCCCTATCTCTAGACCAGGAGGCCAGGGTTCAAATCTCACTTGCTCCAGAGGAAGATGCCACAGCCAGGCAGCTGTTATAAAATCTTAAACTACATTGGCAGGTCATAGAGGATGCCTGTAACCAAAAGCCAGTTCCTGATCAGCACTAAAGTCAGTTGAAGTTTTTTTGAAGGTCATTTGAAACAAGGCATGACCAATAAAAATTACGTCGCTTTCACCCCCAACTTCATTTTTAAACTTTTGCCCTCTTCCATGGGCCTCAATCACCACGTTGAATACAGCTGTATCAATTATGTTCATGATTCACTTAGTCTATTAATATTCCTTAGCCATTTGATCCTATCATCTACACTGTTTACAATGCCACCTGCATAACTTTAACTACAACTGTATATTGTACATTCAGCACATTTGTTACTGTCAGACTGAGCAACTCCTAATTATTTATTGATGGAACAATAAATAAAATAGCTATTTGGCTGCTTTTCATATTCCTATGCTCGTGCAATCAAGCCCAAGCATGCACACATGTGGTATACACTCAGCATATGTCAGCAGATGAGAACTTTTGTGGTGCAATGGTAGTATCCTTACCTCTGATCCCAAAGATCTGGGTTCAAATCCTACCTGCTGCAGAGGGATATAACTGCATACAGACCTCCCATAGTGGTCAGGACCAGGAACACAAGACGTACCAGGAAATAGATAGGACATGTCAGAAAAGCAGGCTCACAGTGATCATGGGGGACTTCAATATACGGGTGGACTGGGTGAATAATGTTGCCGGTTGATCCAAAGAAAGGGAATTCAAGGAATGCTTACAGGTTGGCTTTTTGGAACAGCTTGTGATGGAGTCCACAAGGTAGCAGGCTATTCTGGACTTAGTTCTGTGTAATGAGGCAGACTTTATTAAAGTAACGGAACACTTAGGAGGCAGCAATCATAATATGGTCGAGTTCAGTCTGCAGTTTGAAAGAGAGAAGCAAAATCGGATGTAATGGTGTTACAGTTAAAGGTAATTGCATGGGCATTAGAGAGGAACTGATGAAAATCGACTGGAAGCAGAGCCTAGTGGGGAAGACAGTAGAGCAACAATGGCAGGAGCTTCTGGGTGTAATTGGGGACACAGCACAGAGGTTCATCCCAAAGAAAAGCAAAATTATCCGGGGAGGGGTTAGACATCCATAGCTGACAAAAGAAGTCAGGAAATGTATCAAAAAGAAAAAGAGAGCCTATAAAGTGGCCAAGAGCACTGGGAAATCAGAATATTGGGAAGACTACAAAAACAAACAGAGGAAAACAAAGACAGAAATAAGGAAGGAGAGGATCCAATATGAAGGTAAGCTGGTCAGTAATATTAGAAATGATAGTAAAAGCTTATTTCAATACATAAGAAACTAATGAGAGGCAAAAGTAGAAATTGGGCCGCTCCAAATTGATGCAGGAAGGCTATTACTGGGAGATAAGGAAATATCTCCCAGTAAGAACTTAATAAGTACTTTGTGTCAGTCTTAACAGTGGAAGACATGAGTAATATCCCAACAATTACAGAGAGTCAGGGGGCAGAGTTGAGTATGGTAGCCATAACAAAAGAAGGTGTGCTAGAAAAGCTAAAAGGTTGAAAAATTGATAAATCTCCTGACCTGATGGGCTACAGCCTAGAGTTCTGAGAGAGCTGGTTGAGGAAATAACGAAGGCATTGGTTGTGATTTTTCAAAAATCACTAGAGTCAGGGAAAGTCCCATATGATTGGAAAATTGCTGTTGTAACCCCCTTGTTCAAGAAAGGATCAAGACAAAAGATGGAAAATTAAAGGCTGATTAGCCTAACCTCGGTTGGAGGTAAAATTCTAGAATCCATCTGGATGTAGGTTTGCTCGCTGAGTTGGGAGGTTCATGTTCAGACTTTTTGTCACCCTACTAGGTAACATCTTCAGTGGATCTCAGGCGAAGCAGTGTATGTGATTCCTGCTTTCTATTTATATGTTTGGGTTTCTTTGGGTTGGTGATGTCATTTTCTGTACTTTTTCTCAGGGGGTGGTAAATTGGGACTAACTCGATGTGTTTGTTGATAGAGTTCCGGTTGGAATGCCATGCTTCTAGGAATTATCGTGCATGTCTCTGTTTGGCTTGTCCTCAGATGGATATGTTGTCTCAGTCAAAGTGGTGTCCTTCCTTATCTGTATGTAAGGATACTAGTGAGAGAGGGTCATGTCGTTTTGTGGCTAGTTGGTGTTCATGTATCCTGGTGGTTAGTTTTCTGCCTGTTTGTCCAATGTAGTGTTTGTTACAGTTCTTGTATGGTATTTTGTAAATGACATTAGTTTTGCTGGTGCTGTCCAGTCTCATGTTGTCTCTCCAATAGTCGGGCCAAGAGACCACTGATTGCTGCCTGGACCACTTGGTACAATGAGGCTAATTTGTTCAAATTGTAACCCTGGCACAACAAAGAATTATGCTCCATCATGCAGGCTCTCCCAATACTAGACAAGCACTTGAAGCAAAGCAATCCTTGGAATACATCCAACCAATCTAGGGGCTTCATGTTGAAAGATCAGCACTAATTTGCCAATGTTCATTCCATCACGGAAGTAGATAATAAAGCTGTGAAGACAGATGCTAAAGGCTTGATGCAGGTAGAGAGAGGCCATTCTCCCAGTTTCATAGTGAACAGCCTGGGTTTCAGCTGGTCTGTATACCATTAGACATCTTGATGATCAGTGTTTTTATTTTTGACTCTTATATAAACAGTTGCTGCCCTAATCAGAACCATCATGGTTGCCTTACACTGAACACTGAGCCACAGTGAAGCGTAAACCATGGGTTGTGCTCATTCCTTTCCTTGTTGATCTCTACATGGTCATTAATATTAATTGAGTTGTCTAAATGTCTATTCCAATGAGGTGGGATATTGGACCAGGAATGATGGAGGGATTTGTCTAATGCAATCCCCAAACAGTGAAGAAAACTGCAATATGCTTTAAATAAGGAGGTCACTGCTGGGGTATTCTTTTCCAGAAATTCCCTAACAAATAGGGTCTTTACCCCTCCTTGCAAGGTGCATCTATACATTCCACCCCTCCCGATTCCCTCCAAACAATCCCGCTGGTCCTATGCTCCCACTGTCACACATGGCATCTTTCTGCTTATTTTATCACATCTGGAGACTGTTGACTCACTCCTGAGGACTTACATCAAGTTGTCATGATGTGTGCACATTTGACTCATTCTTGCTCAGTCTTCATCAGCCCTTTTGTAGTGTTTCCAAGCTTTACTTGAGCTCCTAAGTATGCAAACTATTTATTCCCCAGCCACACTGTCCCTGCTCCCAAATGTCAGGACATAACTATCAACTCAGACTGCTTTCAACTATCCAAATGTTATTGTTCTTGTAACCAAATGTTTAACTTCCTCTCATCTAGAATTTGCATCATTCTATCCTATTAAAACAGATGAAATATATTCAGTAGACAGTTTTAATAAACTTACTTATTATAGTCAACAAAAATAAAGCATAGTTTCTACACCATTAAATACAACATAAGAAATTCTGAGACTGCTTGTCCACCAAACAGAGTCACAGACTTTCACTTTAGGGTGAAAATGTCATTTACTCAAATATCATAGGTCAGTGGCCGTAACAACATACAGATCATTCCAAATCCATAACATTGCAAATGTTGTGAATTACAGTAAGAAATGCATTCGTGTTTATATGTTTGTCTGTGTGCATATGTGTGTGCGTGTACTTCCATCATACATATGTAAACATACCCCTAAATATATTATCAACGGATGCGAAATGTTCTCATTTGGCAACTCAATGCTAAGATATCTTAAAATTATTTGATTAACTTTCTTCTCAAACAATATTCGTCAGAATGATGAGTTTGTACAAAATATATTTATAGATGTAAAGATGCTAATATGAAATTCCATAATTTGAAACTATTGATTACTGTTCCAACTAATCTGTCTGTTGCTTTAGACATTTTTAAGCACTGTTAGATCTCGCAATTAAGTTTTAAGAAAGCAATGTTCAGGTCATTTTACCTTATTAATGGAACACTACATTTTCAATAAGACATAACATTTCATGTTGGGAAAGTCCCTAGCTAATTTTAATCCAATTAATGTCAAGCAGCTGTTGAATTAGACTAGGTTGAAGGAAAATCTAGAACACACTGATGTGATTTTGAGAAAATCAGGATGTTGTGTAAAGCATTTTTGTTAAAAATAGTTCAATATGTACTATACATGTGGATGATCAAACAATATAATTAGATATCAAAATTAAACCAGTATCTGCAAACAGTGCTAAAAATTAGAGATTTGTCAGTGGAAAATGTGTTACAAAACATCAGTGTTCAGCTGACACTAAACCGCAAGCACTTCAAGTTATTTATCAACTCAGCCCCTTAGCTTGTAGCTTCCTCATTGGAGATTCATAATTAGTGTTAGTAGCTGCAAAGTGTAACTCTCAAGCAATGCTGGTTTTAGCGGCCTAGGAACTTGGTGAGGGAGGACAATGGGAAGTTTGTGGCCTGTGGCAGTCAGCATATTGTACAGGGTGACAGCAGAGGCATCCTTCTATGGAAAGAAGCATTCAGAGTGGGTAGATAGTGTTATCAGTTGACTTGATGTCCCTCTTGACAAATTTGCCACAACAGATCTGGATTGACCTGGCTGCGGAACGTTTCAGAGAACACCTCTGGGACACCCGGACCAACCAACCCAACCACCCCGTGGCTCAACGCTTCAACTCCCCCTCCCACTCCACTAAGGACATGCAAGTCTTTGGACTCCTCCATCGCCAGACCATAGCAACACGATGGTTGGAGGAAGAGTTCCTCATCTTCCGCCTAGGAACCCTCCAACCACAAGGGATAAACTCAGATTTCTCCAGTTTCCTCATTTCCCCTCCCCCCACCTTGTCTCAGTCAAATCCCTCGAACTCAGCACCGCCTTCCTAACCTGCAATCTTCTTCCTGACCTCTCCACCCCCACCCCACTCCGGCCTATCACCCTCACCTTGACCTCCTTCCACCTATCGCATTTCCAACACCTCTCCCCCAAGTCCCTCCTCCCTACCTTTTATCTTAGCCTGCTGGACACACTTTCCTCGTTCCTGAAGAAGGGCTTATGCTCGAAACGTTGTTTCTCCTGCTCCTTGGATGCTGCCTGACCTGCTGCGCTTTTCCAGCAACACATTTTCAGCTCTGATCTCCAGCATCTGCATTCCTCACTTTCTCCTGGTGCATTATTGTACTTTAAATATGTTGCTGGCACCAAGTGTGCCAGGAAGCCTTGAATACTTCCCTCTCTAGTAATGAGGGAATGAGTAGGACATCGATGTATGGTGCACAGTTAATGAAGCAAAGATGGGAGAATAGCGTGAGAAATCTTGGCAGGGATCAGGTAGAGAAGCCTTCTATGAAATTTACCAAAATTAACACTGAACTAATTTCTAGTGAGAATTGAGCCCTTTTCCCTCTGTTTTCATTGAGGAAAATACAAAAGGTACCTCTCAAACATACTAGAAAACCAAGGCATGAGTGCGAATGACAAACTGAAAGAAATTAATGTTAATAAAAAGCTGTAGTGCTAGGGAAATGAAAGGGACTGAAGTGGGTAAGTCCCCTGAATCTGATGGTGAGCATCCCAGAGAATTGAACGAGGTGGCTGTAGACAACATAAACCCACTCATGGTCACTTTCTAACATTCTAGAGATTCTAGAATGGTTCTTGCAAATTGGAAAGGACCAAATATAACTCATTTTTTTATGGAAGATGAGCAAAAGAAAACAGGGAGCTTACAATCTTAGGGATCTTAGCCTGACAATAGAGAAAATGTGAGAATTTAATATAAAGGATGGGATAATTGGACACTTAGACAAAATGGTGAGGTTGGGCAGAATCAACATGAATTTATAAAGAGGTAATCATGTTTGACAGATTTATTGCAGATGTACCAGCAGAATAAGTAGGAATGAGTCGTTCAATGTGGTGTATTTGGATTTCCACAAGGCTTTTGTTAAGAGGCCATACAAAAGAACAAAATAAGAGCACATGTGATTAGGTTAATATCCTGGAATGGTTTGAAAGTTGTGTAATGGACAGAAAATGGACAGTAGAATTAAATGGGTCATTCTCATGTTGTGACCAG
The DNA here is from genome assembly GCF_037043375.1 of Chiloscyllium plagiosum. NCBI lineage: Eukaryota > Metazoa > Chordata > Chondrichthyes > Orectolobiformes > Hemiscylliidae > Chiloscyllium > Chiloscyllium plagiosum. Next base: position 32,060,044 of record NW_028270159.1, on the reverse strand, counting down.
GTTGGGTACTGCAGTGCTCAGTGCTTAAGCTCATACTATTCACAACCCATATCAATGATTAGAATGTGGGGGGCAATTATAACATTTTCAAGATTGCTGATGACACAATACTATACAACCAGAAGACCATAAGATATAGGAGCAGAATTAAGCGATTCAGCCATAAAGTCTGCTCCACTATTTGATCATGGCTGATATGCTTCTCAACCGCTTTCTGCTGCCTTCTCTCTATAACTTTTGATCCCCTTACCAATCAAAACCTCTCTGTCTCCATTTTAAATACTCTTAATGACTTTTCCTCTACAGCTTTGTCTGACAATGAGTTCCACAGATTCACCACCCTCCGACTGAAGAAATTCCTCCTCATCTCAGTTCTAAAAGCTTGTCTCTTCACTTTGAGGCTGTGCCTCTGGGTCCTCGTCTCACCTACTAGTGGTAATATCTTCTCCACATTCACTTTATCCAAGTCTTTCAGTATTCTGTAAGTTTCAATGAGATCCCCCTTGTCCCTCTATACTTCATCGAGTACAGACCCAGAGTCCTCAACCACTTCTCATTTGACAAGTCCTTCATCCCCGGGATCATTCTTGTAAAGCTCTGGGCCCCCTTGCAGGCCAGCACATCCTTCCTTCAAATCAGGACCCAAAATTGCTTACAATATTCCAAATGTGGTCTAATCAGAGACTTCTACAGCCTCAGTAGTACATCTCTGGATGAGAATTTGAATTGTGAGGTGGTGCAAAGTGATCTCAGGAGGATGTAGACAGCTTAATTGAGTGGTTCGGAGGGTGACAGTTGAAACATAATTTGGGAAAAGATTGAAATTATCCACTTTGATATGAAAACCAGTGATATAGAATATTCTCGAATAGTCAGATGTTGAAAAATGTTGATGTTCAAAGGAATCTGAAAGCTAACGTGCAGTTGCAGCAGCAATAAAGAAGAGAAATGGTACATTGGCCATACAACATGAGGATTTGGATACAGGAGCAAAGAATGCTTGATGCAATTATATAGTGCCTTTCTAAGACTACACCTGGAATTTTGCATATGGTTTTGTTCTCTTTACCTCAGGAAAGACAAACTTGACACAGACTGAGTGCAACAAGTGTTCACTTGACTGATTCCTATAATGGTGGGATTGTCCTAGGAGGGGAAATTGACAAGACCAGGTCTGTAATCTCTGGAGATAAGACAAATGAGAGGAAATATGATTGAAACATACAAAATTCTTAAAGGACTCAACAGGATAGATGCAGGAAGGATGTTTGCCATGGCTGGGGTTTCAATAGTCAGGCGATGCAATTTTACAATTAGAGTAGGCTATTTAGGAGTGAGATGAAGAGAGTGGTGAACCTTTGGAAATTCTCTACCCCTGATGACTGTGGAACTTCAGTCTTTGGGAGTATTCAAGACAGAGATTAATAGGCTTCAAAATATTAAATACATCAAAGGATATGGGGATAATGTGAGAAAATGGCATTGAGATTTGAGATGGTGAACATAGAATTCACCAATTTAGTTAGAAGACTTGACAGCTTTGTGCAGTCAAATGGCCTGTAGGCACTCCTGTTCCCTATGTTCTTGTGTTTAATTCTATTTCAAAATGGTGAGCCAGCTTCCAATTTATGTACCCATGCTTTCTGTTAATATGTGAGACAGGTGTGCTGAGGTTAGATTGCTAGCCTACCATCCCCATGCCATATTTTATATATGTGTGGGATTGGGGAGGTGGTGCGAGCCACCCTATCAATAGCTATGAACAAACAGACGATAAATGAAGCCTTTTAAAAGCACATTTCAATGTATGCTATACCAATATTTAAAGGAAATGGAAAATTGAAGTAATTTCACATAAAAGGAAAATTTTTTTTCATGGTCTTTGAACCTTACAAAGTCCCAGATTTAGGTCAAGCCACTCAAGGCTTGAAACGTGGTAAAAACAGAAATAGTTACCATCAGAAATGGCTAGTCAGCCTCCTAAAGGAATGCAAAATATTGTTGAAAGAAACCAGAGTTACAATGAAGTAACAAAATGGCAATATTCTAACTTGAGCATGAACCATGAACTCAAACTTCTGCTGGATTTGCACCAGTAAAAATGTTCAGCTCGGGTCTCCACCATGAACTGCTCTCAAAGTAGCTGCTAGTGTTTGTCCAAAGCAGTTTTCTCTCTGATTTTCCCATTCATTTTGGTGGAAGTACCAGGGTGTCTCTTAGCTATTTCCTTTCTATGCACAGTTGTAAACTCATCTTGTAAAAGATCTCATGGCTATAAATTAATGTTGAAAATTCCGAACTAACACCGTAGTAATAGGTGCATGCTTCAGGTATAATGAAAATTGGAGTGACATATTTAAGGACCAATTCTCAATGGGGATGGAATCTGATCTGTAGAAAGATGTAGCATCTGCAATTGTGCTGTACTGTGATGTGGAAATAAACCAGTGTGGAAGACAGAGTGGCTCCCATTCCCTCCTTTATGAATATTTACCTTGGGAATGTTGTTCTGTTTACCATGTTCACTGGATTCAGGAGCCAACTTTTGGTGAAAGTGTACCAGAGTGGACAAAGTTTGGCACTGGAAAAAAGCACAGCAGGTCAGGCAGCATCCGAGGAGCAGGAGAGTCGATGTTTCGGGCAGGAGCCTTCATCAGGACTGGGGAGGGGTAAGGGGGTTGAGAAATAAATAGTGGGGGGAGGGGGACGGGCTGGGGTAAAGGTAGGTGGGATAGCAATATGTGGATACAGGTAGGAGGTGATTATGATAGGTCGATGGCAATGGTGGGGTGGAGAGGTGAGAAGGAAGATGGACAGGTAGGTCAGGTCAAGAGTGCAGTGCTGAGTCAGAGGGTTGGATCTGGGATAGGATGGACAGTGGGGAGATCTGGAAATTGGTGAATTCAATGTTGAGATTGTATGGTTGTAGGCTCTCAATGCGGAAGATGAGGTGTTCCTCTTCCAGTTTGCAGGTTGCCTTGTTAAGGCGATAGAAGAGGCCCAGGATAGGTATGTCATCAGGGGAGTGGGAGGGGGAGTTGAAATGGTTGGTCACTGGAAGGTGGGGTTCGTTGGTGTCTAAGGACCAGAGATGTTCCCTGAATCATTCCGCAAGTTTGCACTCAGACTCTCCGAAGTAGTAGAGACCACATTGAGATCAACGGATGTAGTAAATGAGGATCGAGGACATGCAAGTAAATCTCTGCCTGATTTGGAATGCTCCTTTGGGGTCTTGGACGGAGGTGAAGGGGAAGGTATGCGTGCAGGTTTTACAACACGTGCAGTGGCATGGGAAGGTGCCAGGTGTGGGGGGTGGGTTGGTGGGAGGCGTGAACCTAACGAGGGAGTCACGGTCCCTATGGAACGCAGATAGGGGTTGTAACAGAAGTATATTAGCGGGTTTTGAAAGGATTTGTAGCTCAGGTTGAGGTTCTGTATGTAGGTTTGCTCACTGAGCTGGAAGGTTCATTTGGAAAGCCAAGCTCCTAGGAATTCTCATGCATGTCTCTGTTTGGCTTGTCCTAGGATGGATGTGTTGTCCCAGTCAAACTGGTGTCCTTCTTCATCCGTATGTAAGGATATGTGTGAGAGTGGGTCATGTCATTTTGTGGCTAGTTGATGTTCATGTATCCTCGTGGCTAGTTTTCTGTCTGTCCAATGTACATTGAACATCAAGTACATGAGAATGGTATTCCCACCGGAACAAACACATTGACTTAGATCCCATTTACCACCCCCTGAGAAAAAGAATAGGAAATTACATCACCATAGGAAATGATGTCACCACAGGAAATAACATCACCAACCTTATGAAACTCAAACGTATGAATAGAAAGTTCACTGAAAATGTTACCTAGAATGGAGACAAAACATCTGAAAACAAGCCTTACAGGTCAGTGAGCAAACTTAACATCCAGAGAAATATATTTTTGGTGTTAGGGTCTCACCGTAGGTGGCAGAAATGGTGGATGATAATGCGCTAGTTTGGAGATTAGTGGGGTGGAATGTGAGGACCGGGGATTCTATTTTCGTTGTGGTTGAGAGTTGGAATTAGAGGGTGGGGGTGCGGGAAGTGGATGAGATTCAACTGAGGGCATTGTTGATCATGTGGGAGAGGAAATTATGGTCCTTGACATCGTAGTACATCTGGGATGTCCTGGAATGGAATCATTCTTCCTGGGAGCAGATACAGCAGAGGCAGAGAAATTGGGAGTATGGGATTATGTTTTTATTGGGGGTGGGAAAAGGAGGAAGGAGAGAAGCAGATCCTGGACATATCCAGGAAGGGAAGATAGGTGACAGAGATGGTCCAGGTGAACTTGAGGTCAGAGTGGAAGGTGTCAGGAGTGTACCAATCAAATCTTTCCTTCCGATTGCTTCATTTCAAAATGATTTAACCAAACAAACAATAATAGTTTCGGATCTGATGACCCTTCTTCAGTTCAGTTCTTTCTCTCCACAGATGTTGCCTGACACTTGATTGGCACCACATCCAGAAGCCTCCACTCCCTCCAGCACCTAAGATCAGTAACACCTTCCAAACCCACAACCACTTCTATCTTGAAAGACAAGGGCAGCAGATACATGGGAACACCACCACCCTCAAGTTCCCCTCCCAGTGACTCATCATCCTGACTTGGAAATATATCTCCTTCAGTGACACTAGGTCAAAACCCCAGAATTCCCTCCCTAAGGGCATTGTGGGTCAACCTATAAAATGCGGACTGCAGTGGTTCAAGAAGAACGCTGACTGCCACCATCTTAAGGTCAACTAGAGTAGACAATAAATGCTGGACCAGCCAGCAAACAATATACATTGGTCAGGACACTGAGGCTAAATCTCTTACTCCTCTAGAAGGATGCTTTGTGCTATCTAGGTGAAGCTAACAGGTTTTCAGTCTAAGAATTCAACTGAAATATAGCATCATTGACAGTTCTGCACAGAGGTACTAATTGAAAAAAAATCAATGCATTCTTAATAATTTGAGAAATTCTCATTGCATTAATGTTTCTGAAGATGTACAGAGCCCTGAAGCATAATATAACTCCTAAGCATTGGACTCGTTTTTGCCCCAAGTGTGAATTGCTCTTGCTCCATTGTAAAGCAGCACTGCATCAACAATATCAACGTTCAACATTGTTAAAAGGTGCTAAGGAGTCAAACCTCCGCAATTGCAATTTAAATCGGTCTCTCTTCTCCCAGTTTGTTTCTTTTAATCTAGTCCTGATGAGTGCAGGACATAATGCTTTGATTTCTTGCCTTTTCTTAGCAGTGTTTAAGTCCTGTGCTAGCAAGCCTTTATTTAACATTAAACTTTGTGTTTCTCTCTGTAAACTTGTTTCTTTACTCTTTCCTGTTTACTTTGTTGCCATCTACTGGCATTTTGTATATAACTCAATGTGAATCTGTACAATTTACGAACAGTGATTTCGCCCCTAGCTCTCTGCACCAACAGTGAAGAGGTTTTGATCCCCAAAAACCTCAAAGAAATCTGCCCACAATAATCTAGCAATTTGTGTAGAGTGGACTTTCCCTTCACCAACATCTGACTTCAAGTCAAGAGAATCTTCGTGCATCCAGCCACAGTAATTTCAACCAACTGGGTAAGCAAGAAAGCGGAAGGAAGAATTCTCACGGACAGCAAACCAAGAATTAAAATCCATGATTATCCTTTGTTTTTAATCACATTTTACTGAGACCAAAATAAATGGTCGGGACATTTCCACGGAATTGAGACAGAAGCTAAAATATAAAGGAATAATAATAGAACATAGAACATAGAAGACTACAGCGCAGTACAGGCCCTTTGGCCCTCGATGTTGCGCCGATCCAAGCCCACCTAACCTATACTAACCCACTATCCTCCATATACCTATCCAATGCCCGCTTAAATGCCCATAAAGAGGGAGAGTCCACCACTGCTACTGGCAGGGCATTCCATGAACTTACGACTCGCTGAGTGAAGAACCTACCCCTAACTTCAGTCCTATATCTACCCCCCCTTAATTTAAAGCTATGCCCCCTTGTAATACCCGACTCCATACGCGGGAAAAGGTTCACACTGTCAACCCTATCTAACCCCCTAATCATCTTGTACACCTCAATCAAGTCACCCCTAAACCTTCTTTTCGCTAATGAAAACAGCCCCAAGTGTCTCAGTCTTTCCTCATACGATCTTCCTTCCATACCAGGCAACATCCTGGTAAACCTCCTCTGCACCCGTTCCAGTGCCTCCACATCCTTCCTATAGTATGGCGACCAAAACTGCACACAATATTCCAGATGCGGCCGCACCAGAGTCTTATACAACTGCATCATGACCTCAGGACTCCGGAACTCAATTCCTCTACCAATAAAAGCCAGTACGCCATATGCCTTCCTCACCGCACTATTTACCTGGGTGGCAACTTTCAGAGATCTGTGTACATGGACACCAAGATCCCTCTGCTCATCTACACTACCAAGTATCCGACCATTAGCCCAGTACCCCATCTTTTTGTTATTCTTCCCAAAGTGAATCACCTCACACTTAGCTACATTGAATTCCATTTGCCACCTTTCTGCCCAGCTCTGCAGCTTCTCTATATCCTGCTGTAACCTGCCACATCCTTCCTCACTGTCAACAACTCCTCCGACTTTCGTATCATTACGTATCATAATATAATGTGGAAGTTTTAATCCAATTGGAGCAGATCTGGTTTTTGAAACCAGAGGTGTTTAGTGGTTGTAGCATTGAATTTAGAACACCACTGAAAAACTAGTTAACACCTCTCAACAAGATTTTTACCGGGAAAGAAAAATGTTAAAGGTCTGCTCTCATCAGTTCAATAATTCCATTTGATTTCAGACTGAGAAGTCTAGAATCACTGATAGCAATTGATTTCTATGATTAACTACAAAGATACAGTTTATAATATCAGTTTCAGAGGGGTGATAAAAGTAAGTATTGATAGTGTCACCATCATTAGTGCTACAAAATCTAGGGCTTTAATTTTCTGGCCATTTTCAGGGAAAACTAAGTATTAAAATCTCTGAAAATGTTGAAACTCTGAATAAAACTCTTCTCTCCTGACCTTTGAACATGGTGGTAAGCTGACTAAAGGAAAACCCTTTATCAACATTGCACTACATAATCACTTGGGAGGGAGTCAGAATAAAACTGGAAACTGCTGCAATTTGGTAAAAGTTGACATAAATCTGATGATCTCTAAGACTTATGGGATTCATTCACCCAAGTCAAGGAACACATTTCTAATAACCATTACTTGGAAGTGCACAACCGTATGAATCACATCACAGAAGTCTACAATTCGAATAAATGTTAACATTCTATATGGCTTCAAATTTCAGCCAAACCCCAGTTGTAAGGTTGCCAATTTTGATGTAGGACACTGAGCCACATGGAGCACTGCTGACTTGTCCAACGTCTGACCAGACAATAGAGCCCAGACAGCTTGAACCTGAAACTTTCCTCAGTAACTATGCGTCAGAAATACAGTGGACAATTAATCAATTGTGTGACTGGGAAGTCTGAAACTATTTCAGTTTATCTAGTAGGAGGTCACAATGGTCTTGCAGGTGGTCACTACTCTCTGGTAGAAGTTGCTATGTCTGGTAGAAGATCACTATTGTCTGCTCCCTGGTCTCTATACTCTGGAAAGAGCTGAAAATGTGTTGCTGGAAAAGCGCAGCAGGTCAGGCAGCATCCAGGGGACAGGAGAATCGACATTTCGGGCATAAGCCCTTCTTCCTGAAGAAGGGCTTATGCCCGAAACGTCGATTCTCCTGTTCCCTGGATGCTGCCTGACCTGCTGCGCTTTTCCAGCAACACATTTTCAGCTCTGATCTCCAGCATCTGCGGACCTCACTTTCTCCATACTCTGGTAAGAGGTCACTATGATCAGCTCGAATTCATTATAGTTGGGAAGTGGCCACTATGATCTGACAGGAGGTAATTACGGTTTAGGAGGAGGAAACAATGATCTGGGAGGTGGTCACTATGATTTGTTAGAAGTTACTATGGTTGAGAGGTGGCTACTATAATATGTTAGAGCTCATTGTGGACTGGTAGAGATTACTATCATAGCTGGTAAGATATTATATAATCTAGTAGGAGGTCACCATGGTCTAATTGAGATGTTTGCAGTCTGATGGTCACTAAAGTTTGGTAGAGTACAATTTTACTATGGTCTAGTTTGGAGGTGACCTCACCCAGCACCAGTTGAATCCACAGACAATCAGTTTTCAGTTGTAATAATAATTTAACATATTTCTTTCTCTTATGATGACAAAATTATGATTTTTCATTCCTTTGGGATGGGGCCAAATGCTGGCAAATAGATTAATCTAGGATACCTGGTCGGCATGGATGAGTTAGACTGAAGAGTCTGTTTCCGTGCTGTACAATTCTATGATTCTACTGAAAAAAAAATCTGTTGGGAAATGTTCCAAGGTAAATGATATCAGTTTTAGGAATTTGAAAAGTAGAATCTTATTAAAGGATTGGACACTTTGGAGGCAGGAAGCATGTTTCTGCTGATGGGTGAGTCCCGAACCAGAGGACATAGTTTAAAAATAAGGGATAGGCCACTTAGAAGAGATTCTAGATCAGTGGTGCTGGAAGAGCACAGCAATTCAGGCAGCATCCGAGGACAGGCAAAATTTTGCCTGTCCTCGGATGCTGCCTGAATTGCTGTGCTCTTCCAGCACCACTGATCTAGAATCTGGTTTCCAGCATCTGCAGTCATTGTTTTTACCACTTAGAAGAGAGTTGAGGAGAAACTTCTTCCCCAGAGAGTGGTGGGTATGGAATGCTCTGCCCCAGAAGGCTGTAGAGGCCAAGTCTCTGGATACGTTCAAGAAAGAGTTGGATAGAGCTCTTAAGGATAGTGGAATCTCGGGTTATGGGGATAAGGCAGGAACAGGGTACCAATTGAGAATGATCAGCCATGATCATAATGAATGATGGTGCTGTCTCGAAGGGCAGAATGGCCTACTCCTGCACCTATTGTCTATTGTCTATTGTCTAATAATGGCATGTCTGTGTTGATGTTTTACTTGATCTGATGTTTTTTTCAATAAAATTATAAGAGATTATTCCAAAGTCCCATCAAGCTGCCGAGATGGACGTTAGAATCTCAGAGGAATAAACTCTCTGATGTCTTACTTACCATGACGGTGCCACACTGAAGTACAAGTTTATGTCTTGTGTGCATTCTAGGACATAGGATGCAATTAATGGAAAACTCTGAAACCAAGGTTGTTTTCCATGAACAAAAACAGGTGTTTTGACAGACCTTGAATGACAGCTAGTTTCTGTTTAGTCTTCTTTGATCTGCAAGTTGAACACAGGGGGTGAGTTTTGAGGGGTCTTCTGGTATAGCGGTACTGTTCGCACCTTTGAGCCAAGAGGTCTGGTTTCATGCCCCACCTGTTTCAGACCTGTGTAAAAACTCTGAGCAGGTCAATTAGATGATATCTATTGAAACCTAAGTCATTCCTTAGGCCACTTCCCCTTCTTTCAGAGGCATAGTATTGCCTCAAATTTAGCCATCCTTCCTTCCTCTGTAGCTAATCTTTGAGCATTTTTAAGTTAGTGGGAAGAAAACCTGCATGAGAAAATTGGGTAATTCTGTCCCATGTTAGGATCTGTGACCACAATCTAAACTGATGGTCAAGTATGTAACACTGACATAAGGTCAGAGATGTTATCTTCCAATGAATTCTCTTGATTGCCTTTCAGGCAGTGACTAAATATCCCTGGCACCATTCAACATCAAAGAGGGAAACCTCCTAGCATTCTTGCCAACATTCCTTCTGCAACCATAATGACTAAAAAAGGCATTTACTAATTTCCTGGTTCCGTGCTACTTATAGAATGTTACCGATGCTGAATGACTGCTTTATCTTTGAATATGACTACACTCAGGATGTGATGCATCTAACAAAGCATTTAAGAAGTTAGGATATTTATACATGTAAGTATTCATTATAAAGGACCAACACCACAGGCTGCTGTTACTGGCAATTGAAGGAAAAATTTAACGTTTGAACAAGTTTTAAGTTATGTAACGCTGATCAAGGAGTTGTGAAATGTAATAGCTCCCTCTAGACTTCATGAAATGAAGGTGCTTGAAATTACTTCACCAGGAAGCCTTTCTTCCTCACTAGAGGAACTGACGTTTGCCTCCTGACAGAAAAAGGACTGTGTCGGACCTTTTTGTTACATCATCAACACGCCAGCAACCGCTATTTTACATTCATTGGCGGTGTGAGAATAACTTTGTAAAAGTATCCACACGCAGACTTGTCATATCTGGTTTCTCCTGTGTCAGCTGCAGAGTACAAATGAGCTGAGCAGGCTGTTAATGAGGCTTGTTTGCTATCGTCACCACAACATCATAGACAGATGCGGAGCAAAACAATTGTTATGTTGTATGATGCAGCGTTGTTAAAACATGATTGATTGTTTTGAAGGGACATGATCTTAAGGAAAATTTACCTGCTTGACCTCCTTAGATTGACTCACAAACATAATTATGGTATTTGGATATAATCAAAAAACTGTTTCTTCGTAGACCTCATTTTTTTGAGGGGTCATTATTGTGGACAGCAAGGAGGCATTTCACAAAGTAGTCGCCCAGTGTACATTTGGTCACATAAATGTGAAGGGAACCACATGGGAGCAGCAAATGCAGTAGACCAGATTGAAAGAATAGGGGAAAGTGAGGATTGCAGATGCTGGAGATCAGAGTCAAAAAGTGCGGTGTTGAAAAGGCACAGCTGGTCAGGCAGCATCCGAGGAGCAGGAGAGTTGACTTTTCGAGCAGAAGCTCTTCATCATTCCTGATGAAGAACTAGATTGAAAGAATGACATGTTAAATGCTATTTCATCTGAAAGGTGTGTTTAGGGCCTTGGATGGGGAGGAGGAGGGAGGTAAAAGGGTAACCTTTTGTGATTACATGAGAAAGTTTCCTGGGGAGTGAAGATATTTTAGGAATAATGGTGCAATGGGCCAATCTGTCTTGGTGCACATGGTACCTGCAGAATGCTGACAATGGAGAGATGGGGAAGATGTGTTTGGTGGTGATATTTAGCTAGAGGTGGTGGAAATAATTGAAAGTACTCTTGTGAATGTGAAGACCGTTGAGGTGAAACATGAGAACAAGCAGAATCCTATCATTATTCTGGATGGGAGGGGACTAGGTGAAAGGAGAAATATTGGAGATGGATCAGATGTGGTTGAGGATCTTATTAACCAACATGACCAGGGGAGTTGGGGGGCAGTGGGGTGGGGGGGGGGGGGGGGGAGCGGTGTGCTGGTGTGTAGAGGAGGTATCCTTGCTTCAGGAAAACAGAGGATGTGTCAGAGGCACCCTTGTGGAGGGCAGCACCATTGCAACAGATGCAGAAGAAATGGAGAAACAGGGAAAATGGAATGGATTTCCATCAGGAAACAGGGTGTGCGAAGGTGTAGCTGAGGTAACTGTGGGAGTCGGTGGGTTTGCCCTGGATATTGGTGGACAGCCTATACCTAGAAACAGTGAAGGCAAGGAGGGAAGGGAAGAGTCAAAGATGGATCAGAACAAAGAAAATTACAGCACAGGAACAGGCCCTTCAGCCCTCCAAACCTGTGCCGATCCAGTTCCTCTTTTCTAAAGATCTCTATCCTTTTGCTCCCTGCTCATTCATGTATCTGTCTAGATATATCTTATATGACACTAACTTTCCCGCCTCTACCACATCCACTGGCAACATGTTCCAGACACCCACCACCCTCTACATAAAGAACTTTCCATGCATAGCTCCCCTAAACCCTTCCCCTCTCACTTTGTACTCGTGCCCCTAGTAATTGAGTTTCACACTCTGGGAAAAAGCTTCTTGCTGTCCACCCTGTCTATACCTTTCATGATTTTGTAGACTTAAATCAGGTCCCCCTTCAACCTCCATCTTTCTAATGAAAATAGTCCTAATCTATTCAACCTCTCTTAATAGCTCGTGCCCTCCATACCAGGCAACATCCTGGTGAACTTCCTCTGCATCCTCTCCAAAACATCCACATCCTTTTGGTAATGTGGCAACCAGAACTACACACAGTATTCCAAATGCCAAACCAAAGTCCTATCCGACTGTAAAATGACCTACCAACTCTTGTACTCAATACCCATCCAATGAAGAAAGCATGCCGTATGCCTTCTTGACCACTTTACTGACCTGCATTGCCACCTTCAGGGAACAATGGACCTGAACACCCAGATCTCTCTGTATGTCAATTTTTCCCAAGAGTTTTCCATTTACTGTATAGTTTGCTCTTGAATTGGATCTTTCAAAATTCATCACCCCACATTTGCCCAGGTTGAACTCCATCTCCCATTTCTCTGCCCAGCTCTCCAATTTATCTATATTCTGCTGTATTTTCTGACAGTCCCCTTCACTATCTGCTACTCCACCAATCTTAGTGTCATATTCAAACTTGCTAATCAGGCAACCGATACTTTCCTCCAAATCATTAATGTATATCACAAACAACAGTGGTCTTAGCATGGATCGCTGTGGAATACCACTGGTCACAGGTCTCCATTTTGAGAAACTCACTTCCAGTACTACTCTCTGTCTCCTGTTGCCCAGCCAGTTCTCTATCCATCTTGCTAGAACATCCTGGACCCTATACGACTTCACCTTCTCCATCAGCCTATCATGGGGAACCTTATCAAACACCTTACTAAAGTCCATATACATGACAACTACAGCCCACCAATCCCCATCGATCAACTTTGTCACCTCCTCAAAGAATTCTATTAGGTTTGAAAGACATGACCTTCCCCGCACAAAACCATGCTGCAAATTACTGATAAACCCGTTTTCTTCCAACTGGGAATAGATCCTATCCCTCAGTATCTTCTCCAGCTTCCCTACCACTGAAGTCAGGCTCACCAGTCTATAATTACGTGGTGTATGCCTGCTACCCTTCTTAAACACAGGGACAATATTAGCAATCCTCCAGTCCTCCAGGACCTCAACTGTGTTCAAGGATGCTGCAGAGATATCTGTTAAAGCTCCAGTTAATTCCTCTTTTGCTTCTCTCAGCAACCTGGGGTAGATCCCATCCGGACCTGGGGACTTGTCTACCTTAATGCCTTTTAGAATACCCAAGAGTTCCTCCCTCCTTATGCCGACTTGACCTTGAGTACTCAAAGATCTATTCCTAACCTCAACATCCATTATGTCCCTCTCCTCAGTGAATCCTGATGCAAAGTACTCATTAAGAATCTCACCTATTTTCTCTGACTCCACTCATAACTTTGCTGATTTGTCCTTGAGTGGGCCAACTCTTTCCCTCGTTACCCTCTTGCTCCTTATATATAAAAATAATGCTCTGGGATTTTCCTTAACCCTGTTTGCCAAAGGTATCTCATGAACCCTTTTAGCCCTCTTAATTCCTCATATTAGGTTGGTCCTACATTCCCAAAATTCCTCCAAAGCTTTGTCTGCACTCGCCTAGACCTTATGTACGCATCCTTTTTCCTCTTAGCTAGTCTCACAATTTCACCTGTCATCCATGGTTCGCAAACCTTGCCATTTTGATCCCTCATTTTCACAGAAACCTCTCCTGAACTTTAATCAAACTCTCTTTAAAAGCCTCCCACATATCGAATGTGGATTTACTCTCAAACAGCTGCTCCCAATCTACATTCCCCAGCTCCTGCCGAATGTTGGTATAGTTGGTCTTCCCCCAATTTAGCACTCTTCCTTTAGGACCCTCTCATCTTTGTCCATGAGTATTCTAAAACGTATGGAATTGTGATCATTATTCCTAAAGTAGTCCCCTACTGAAACTTCAGCCACCTGGTTGGGCTCATTTCCCAACACGAGGTGCAGTATGTCCCCTTCCCGAGTTGGAGTATTTACATACTGCTCTCGAAAACCCTCTTGGATTCTCCTTACAAATTCTGCTCCATCTAGACCTCTAACACTCAGTGGGTCCCAGTCAATGTTGGGAAAATTTAAAATCTCCTATCACCACCACCCTGTTGCTCCGACTTCTTGCTATGATCTGTTTACATACGTGTATCTCTACCTCACATTCGCTGTTGGGAGGCCTGTAGTACAGCCCCAACATTGTTACCACACCCTTCAGGTGAAACTGAAGGGAGGATGGAAAATTAGAAGCAAAATTGATTAACTTTTCTAATTCTGCTGAGAGCAGGATTCAGCTCATTGGAGAAAGAGTTGTGGGTGGGGGACCCAAGTTGGACTGGAACAAGGAATGTTGCACATACCCCACAAAGGGACAAGAACAACTAGGACCCCTGCGTGAACCCACACCTATACCTTTAACTTGGAGAAAGTGAGAGGGGTTAAAGATAGGACCATTGATTCTATTTAGAGTTAATTTGCTCACGGTGCAAAACAGACCCCAACCTTTCCAACAGTGTTTCTTTAAAGTTTCTTTTGTAAAGCTGCTCAGAGTTGAGCTGAAGTGTTGAGTTTGCAGCAATCACATTGCAGACATCAACCCTCACATTAAAGCAAACCACAGTTGGGCATCACTGCTTATAATTGCACTTATTCAGCATGGTCCAATAAAATGGACAGCGAGAACTGCATATTGTCAGAAATGAAATACGAGGTGTAAAAGTCATTACTAAACGCATATCACCATTTTATTCTGTTTCACACTCTTCATTTAGTCAAAAAAACCCTTCAGATTGAAGCAAAGCATTAATAATTTATGAAATAATAAACATATAAATTCAAAAATCTGTCATGTCAAATGCCTAATATGGGAACAGTTCTAATCCAAAAGATTGCATAAGATATACATACACCATTAAAAACCAGGGCAGAAAATGGGCTCTCCCAGTAAAGATAAGTGTCTCCTGTCTCCAGGTTTATTTGAACAACTTGCATGAAGTCAGGATTTGATTCAACAATATACATCGACAGTACTTACATGAAAACGCATTAAAATAAATTCAGAAATTAAAATTGTTTTACTCAGTGCCTGAAAGCCATTTGATTAAAAGCACTTTAATCAAATACTAGCTCATTTGTTTTTCCTTCAATTTGTACTAAATGGCTTTTTGTTGGAATGTATGTTTCAATGTACTCTTTCATCTACGCTATTTGTTTCTTTAGCATATATCAGGCATTCTAGTAACAAAAACTGTTGCTGTTATGATTTTGTTCATTCTACTTTTCAGTCCTACAATCTTTTAAAATGATATATAGTTATTTACCCCAATATTTTACAAGAATGTGTGTTCCTCATCTCAACCATGTCAATTAAGAGAAGCAGTGACCCACAATTAAATGTGCCTCATGAAGAAATCCCGGTGAAACTATAGGTTGCGTTCAAAGCAGACGTAGCAGTTTTAGGAACCAATAAATAGCCTTCCATCCTCATCAAAGGTGTCCAAAAAAGAGGAAAAGAGGAAATAGTCCAAAGAGGGTATCTCACTCAACAAATCAAGTAGAATCTAATTTTGATCTGTTGTAGATTTTACTGAAGAACGCTACCATTGTAGACCTGGTGGAGTTAGGAACACTACATAAGAACTCTTCTTCACCTATGCTGAGAGCAGCATGTGTATTGTACTGAATGTAAACATTCTGGAGTTAAAATTTTGTTTTGGTGATGGGAGACAAGATTCTCTTGCAGCCCAGAAAGAAAAACTGGTTAAGACATGTCAATCACACACACTGCTCTGACAACTTTTGTATCCTTCAAATTGGCACTCCAGCAGAAAGAGTACATTCATTCCCGAGTATTACTGATATTTAAATATGAAAGATCCCAAACTTGTTTCCATGAGAACAATTCACTGAAACTTTGTTTGCTCCGCCCCCTTCTAGTTGACATACAGACAATATTCAATCGAGGACAGTAGCTGAAGTCTCAGAGCTTTGTTTTATTCATTCACGAGATGAGGTCATGTTATTGCCCAGAGGTCAGTTAAGAGTCAACCACATTGCTGTGGGTCTGGAGTCACATGTACACCAGACCAGGTAAGGATGGCAGTTTCCTTCCTTAAAGACATTAATGAACCAGAGGAGGTTTTCTGACAATCAGCAATGGTTTTGTAGTCATCATTAGACTCCTAATTCCAGATTCTTATTGGAATCCAAGTCTACCATTTGCTTTAGCAGGATCCGATCCCAGGTCCCCAGGATTATTATCTGGGTCTCTGGATTAACATGTCAGCCATAATACCATTAGGTCATCATCCCCCTCAGCTGGAGAGTTGATCAGAGGGTTTTCAGTTTCTGAGGAGCCCCGGGGTGTAAGAAACAGTTGATAACAAAGGGGATAGTCTAATTTGGAGCCCCTCTAAGCCACTTCCTTTAAAAATGTGACTAAAGTAGAGAAAGAAACATAACCTATGAGGCATGACGAGTTCCTCGACTATGCACACTTGTACACATATACGGCAGGGAAGACATGAGGTCTGCCTACATTGCTGGCATCCCCACCTCCTGTTGGATTCTCCTCCCCAAGTGGTTGAGTTGACCCCACACCCATCAGAAAAAGCCCACTCAGCCTCCTAAACTTCTTAAAATTTCTTAACGAGTCTAAATGTCTACCTCTTGGATGCAGCTGGCAGGTGTGTGGTCTTGAACCCACCTCAACCAAAATGGCACATTGATCTGTTCTGGCATTGCCAAGATCTGTCTGTCTCTGCTCCCAACCTGAGCTGGGGTCAAAAACACTGCATGCACCCTCCCCCCACCACCTTTGAACGTTCAAAATGTCTTAGTATATCCTATACACCATTTAACTAGAGACTTAATCTAGCATTTGGGAACTCTAAGCTACTGAAAATAAGTTATGGATCAGATTTATTGACAAGTTTGGAGCATTTATCCCTCAAAGAGATTGAATTCCAATTAATTCCAATTCTGCTTTTAGGGAAGATAATTCAGCGAGTAATGGCGAGAACATTAGTTCAAAAAATGGCAATAAGTATTGTAGTGATTAAAACACTGTGTCTGCATTAGAATAATGAACTAATTTCTACAATCACATTGAAACATTTAAATTGGTAGTGAAAATGCTACACAGTGAAAATGCTATTTCTACAGCTGCTGATACATGTCGGTGTCAATAGGCTCAATAAATGTAATAGTGCTTAATTGAGGAAGCTGATTTGAAATATTCCCAATCATTACCAATGACAGTTATATTCTACTACTCACAAACTAATAGACCAGGTCCATTTCCCTCATCCTTTAACACCTTTTGATGAGCACATGTTCACAATTATTCAGCCAAACATTAATATCAAGGGATCTGAGCTCCTTTGCCTCAACATTATGATGCCTGCAGAATTCATAGAAATGTTTGATTTTGCAAGAGTGCAAAAAGATACAGATGTTCATTTCAAAATTATATAATTGTCTTTCCAGAAGAAAATGAAGAAATGAAGAAACCTCATGTTGGCTTTTTGCTGAAAACCGACATGCCAACAGCAACAAATACTGTTTCTTTCTTGCATGTTGTAAAATTATATGGTGGCTCAGTGGTTAGCACTGCTGCCTCACAATGCAAGCGACCCAGGTTCAGTTCCAGCCTCGAGTGACTGTCTATGTGGAGTTTGCATGTTCTCCCTGTGTTTGCACGTGTCTGGTTTCCTCCCACAATCCCAAGTTATGCAGATTAGGTCAATTGGCCATGCTAAGTTGCCCATAATGTTCAGGAATGTGTAGGCTGGATGTATTAGTCAGGGTAAATAAAGGGTAGGGGAATAGGTCTGGGTGGGTTACTCTTTGGAGGGTTGGTATGGACTTGTTGGGCTGAAGGGCCTGTTTCCACACTCTAGGGATTCTAATTCTAATATGTTCCTCACCCTGCAACCTTCTCCAAGCCACTCTACCAAATTTTAACCATTCATGTACCTTATTAAATGAATTATCACAGTCATTGTGATTAAATCTTCTTTTATGTCAGAGACCAATAGAGATTTTTTTTTGTATTATGAATTGCTGTCGAAGTATTGTTTGGGAGGTTGGTCCTAAACTGTACTCATTAAATGGTCATTTACTGCATTTGCAGATCAATGGGGTGGAATCTGGCTGAGGTGCCATGGTGTTGGCTGCTTGCTTTTCAGAAAGGTCTATCGAACCATATACCAATCGGGCTGTGGTATGGCCTTCCCCTGGAATCAAGACCCCACTTGTCCCTTGTGAGAGCTGCTGGCCAATCATCCACTGGTAGCTCCATTGAGGGGGCCATGTTTGCTGCTTGTATGCACTTACCCTGGGAGTCCCAGAATTCTAGGACCGATGATACGGGAAGTGCTGTAGAAGGGGATTTCTCCCATAGAATAAGAAGGAAAGAGGCTTTCATTATGATTCTCCCTTCCTTACACCCAGTCCCTCAATCGGGCACTGATTACCTTTGATCGTGGAACCTCCCTACACTGTCTCCAACAACAAAATTGTTTTCAATGTTCAAAGGGCAGTGAACCTACTCAAATTGACCTGTCATGATGTTGCAGCCCCAGTGGAAGCAATGGGGAGATCAGGCCTTTGGTGGAAATGCTTCCTGCTCAAAATTTAATTCTGGTGAATGTGAGATGATGTGGGGGTTCAGGGATAACATGGTCCTAACTGTCTATATGCCTCTCTTGCCTCCAAGCTCACCACCAATGAGAACAAAAGTTTCCATTGTTTGAAACTCTTTTCATTGAATAAATTGATGAAAAGGGTCCATTGGAAATGAGTTAAACTTCAATGATTTGTGTACAGTACAGGTCATCCATTCCCTCAGCACCATGTTCTTGACTTCCAGTTTTTGCTTTGATAGTTATTTAATCATGATCACTGGCATATGATATTGATATCAAATACTGAATTGTATTCTTTATTCAAATACTTAGCTTATTTCAAAATTAAACTATTTTAGACGTTTGATGGAATGTTTGACAGTTCAGTCACTTATGGAATAAATATTACACTGCAATATTAAAAAATGAAATTTAAATTAATTATATCACAGTGTCCAACACATTTGCTCTATCTTTGGGAAGGAATTGCTTATATATATATAGACCTTTCTTTGTAGATATTATATTCAAAATGATCACATGATGACTTCTTGTATTAATAATATGTTAGTGATGTGTGTTACACATCAGAAACCCTATCACTAAACATTTTGGTTTAAATGTGTACCATCCACAATCAGACTCAATCAGCAAACCTCCAACTTCAAATTCTTGAATGTTGCATCCTCCTCAACTATCTAATGCTAGATTACCTTTGCCATAGTTCCAGTACTTTTATAACATGCAAATCATTGGGTTGTCCATGTGGATGCATATCCAAAATTCCTGCTATTTTCTGCACAGGTTGATTTACATTATGGCAGGTACAGTCACCAGCAACACTTTGCAGGAGTTACATTAAAAGGCCTGGACCACTTTTGAATGTCAGTAACTGTATCCTGCTATTGATTTGTTATTTTTCCTGATAAACCACTGTTCCTTGTTTTTCCAAATCCCAACACATCTTAATATGTTCGCATCCTTCTCAACACTTGCTATCTCAGATTTATCCTGCCCCAAATTATTTGTGCTCTCTTCAGTGCTTTCAGTCTTTCTTCTGGACTGAGCACAAACTGACACCTTAACACTGGCCTTTAATTCTACCAAATATCATTGTATTAAACTGAATATTTCCACTTGCTGTGGCTATGAAATCCATCATCAGAACCAACAAAATGTCATCAGTCTGAAACATTAATTTTATTCCTATATCTAGACATGACACCAGACTTGCTGAGTATTTTTAGATTTTTTTTTCTGTAGATAAGGATGGAAATAGCTGAGGCAGCTCCATCCAGCTGATAACAGTAGGAAGGCATTGAAGGAGGAATAGTTTATCACACTCACAGTAACACAAGATGTCATTCATGCTGTTGATAACCCCTGCAGCACTGTGACAGGGCCAGAATCCAGATTGAAAATGTTCGAGTATGAAACTGTGGGAAAGATGAGTATGGGTTTGAGAAGCAACAACCAGCCCAATAATGTTGGAGAGAATAGAGAGGTTGTCAGTGGGCGCACTAGTTTGCAAGGTTCACAAGATCAAAGAGGTGGATTTTTTTTCAGTAGTGATAATGTCAAATTTCATGGGGAAGTGACCAGCACCTGAGGAAAAGAAATCACTAGCATTATCAGCTGATATGGGAGTCAGGAAGGAAAGTTAGATGGCCAGCGTTTTGGTGAGAATGAGATTATAGGAGCACCAAATGTAACTCATGGACATAATAAACTAGGAGATGGCTTGGAAGACGGTGAGACAGAAACATGAGAAACAGGAGTTTAGAGCTAGTCTAGGGCAGGGATGGTTATATTTTAAGGGGAGTGTGACTTTGTAATCACTTTATTCAAGCCTCTGTGATGTAAATATTCAGATGATAAATTACTGCTTTGGTGTA
This sequence comes from Chiloscyllium plagiosum, assembly GCF_037043375.1. Classification (NCBI taxonomy): domain Eukaryota; kingdom Metazoa; phylum Chordata; class Chondrichthyes; order Orectolobiformes; family Hemiscylliidae; genus Chiloscyllium; species Chiloscyllium plagiosum. The sequence continues at coordinate 32,039,602 of NW_028270159.1, read as the reverse complement.
GTTCAAGTTTGCACCCATATGATGTATTCCTTATTTTGATCAGGTTACACCCCGAGGGAAAAATACAAAAGTAAACTGGACAGTTCAACATCTAGTGAATGCTGATATTGAGCTCGGAATCCCTTTGCTAATGTTTTTGTTACAGACAGACAAATTGTCATTAAGGGTTTGGATGGAGACGAATTTGTTAAGTGTGTACAAGAGAATTTTCTGATTCAGTATGTGGATAGGACTGGTGACTGAAGTGTCAGTGGGGGAGCACTTTGGGGCAAGCGACCATAATTCTATTACTTTTAAAATAGTGATTGGAAAAAGATAGACCAGATCTAAAAGTTGTAGTTCTAAATTGAAGAAAGGCCAATTTTGATAGTATTAGGCAAGCACTTTCAAAAGCTGATGGGGGCAGATGTTCGCAGCTGGAAAATGGGAAGCCTTCAGAAATGAGATAACGAGAATCCAGAGAAAGTATATTCCTGTTAGGGTGAAAGGAAAGGCTGGTAGGTATAGGGAATGCTGGATGACTAAAGAAATTGAGGATTTGGTTAAGAAAAAGAAAGAAGCATATGTCAGGTATAGACAGGATAGATCGAGTGAATCCTTAGAAGAGTTTAAAGGCAGTAGGAGTACACATAAGAGGGAAATCAAGAGGGCAAAAAGGGACATGAGATAGCTTTGGCAAATAGAGCTAAGGAGAAATTGAAGGGTTTTTAACAAATACATTAAGGATAAAAGGGTAACTAGGGAGAGAATAGGGCCCCTCAAAGATCAGTGTTCCACATATCCTATGAAGAGGCAGGCATAGCTGGGGCCCATGCGGGTGCCCATGGCTACTCCTTTCGTTTGGAGGAAGTGGGAGGATTGGAAAGAGAAGTTGTTCATGGTGAGGACCAGTTCAGTCATTCGATGGACTGTTCCACATATCCTACAAAGAGGCAGGCATAGCTGGGGCCCATGCGGTGCCCATGGCTACTCCTTTCGTTTGGAGGAAGTGGGAGGATTGGAAAGAGAAGTTGTTCAGGGTGAGGACCAGTTCTTCAGGATTCCTGAAGAAGGGCTTATGCCCGAAACGTCGATTCTCCTGTTCCCTGGATGCTGCCTGACCTGCTGCGCTTTTCCAGCAACACATTTTCACCCCTCAAAGATCAGCAAGGTGGCCTTTGTGTGGAACCACAGGAGATAGGGGAGATACAAAGCGAGTATTTTGCATCAGTGTTTACTGTGAAAAAGGACATGGAAGATATGTAATGTTGGGAAATAGATGGTGACACCTTGAAAAAGTCCATATTAAACAAGAGAAAGTTCTGGATGTCTTGAAACACATAAAAGTGGATAAATCCCCAGGACCTGATCAGGTGTACCCTAGAACTCTGTGGGAAACTGGGAAAGTGATTGCTGGGCCTCTTGCTGAGATATTTGTATCATCAATAGTCACAGGTGAGGTGCCGGAAGACTGGAGGTTGGCTAACATGGTGCCACTATTTAGGAAAGGTGGTAAGGACAAGCAAGGGAACTATAGACCAGTGAGCCTGATGTCAGTGGTGGGCACGTTGCTGGAGGGAATCCTGAGGGACAGGATGTAATTGTATTTAGAAAGGCAAGGATTGATAGGGGATAGTCAACATAGCTTTCTTCATGGGAAATCATGTCTCACAAACATGATTGAGTTTTTTGAAGAAGTAACAAAGAGGATTGATGAGGGCAGAGCAGTAGATGTGATCTATATGAACTTCAGTAAAGCGTTCGACAAGGTTCCCCATGGGAGACTGATTAGTAAGGTTAGATCTCATGAAATACAGAGAGAACTAGTCATTTGGATACAGAACTGGCTCAAAGGTAGAAGACAGAGGGTGGTGATGGAGGGTTGTTTTTCAGACTGGAGGCCTGCGATCAGTGGAGTTCCACAAGGATCGGTAATGGGTTCACTACTTTTTGTCATTTATATAAATTATTTGGATGTGAGCTTAAAAGATATAGTCAGTAAGTTTGCAGATGACACCAAAATTGGAGGTGTAGTGGACAGTGAAGAAGGATACCTCGGATTATAATGGGATCTTGATCAGATGAGCCAATGGGCTGAGGAGTGGCAGATGGAATTTAATTCAGATAAATGCTCAAAGATCAGCAAGGCGGCCTTTGTGTGGAACCACAGGAGATAGGGGAGATACAAAGCGAGTATTTTGCATCAGTGTTTACTGTGAAAAAGGACATGGAAGATATGTACTGTAGGGAAATAGATGGTGACATTTGCATTTTGGGAAAGCAAATCTTAGCAGGACTTTAGTACACTTGATAGTAAGGTCCTAGGGAGTGAACAAAGAGACCTTGGAGTGCAGGTTCATAGTTCATTCAAAGTAGAGTTGCAGTAGGTAGAATAGTGAAGAAAGCATTTGGTATGCTTTCCTTTATTGGTCAGAGTATTGAGTACAGGAGTTGGGAGATCATGTCCCAGCTGTACAGAACATTGGTTAGGTTACTTTTAGAATATTGCGTGAAATTCTGGTCTCCTTCCTAATAGAAGGCTGTTGTGAAACTTGAAAGGGTTCAGAGAAGATTTATAAGGATGTTGCCAGGGTTGGAGGATTTGAGCTATAGGGAGAGGATAGGGCTGTTTAGGCTAGGACTGTCTTCCTTGGAGCATCATAGGCTGAGGGGTGACATTATAGAGGTTTATAAAATCATGAGGGGCCTGGTTAGGGTAAACAGACAAGGTCTATTCCCTGGGGTGGGGTAGTCCAAAACTAGAAGGCATTTGTTTAGGGTGAGAGGGAAAAATATAAAAGAGAGCTAAGGGGCAACTTTTTCACGCAGAGGGTGGTGCATGCATGGAATGGGATGCTAGTGTAAGTGGTGTAGGCTGGTACAATTACAGCATTTAAAAGGTAACTGGATGGGTATATGAATAGGAAAGGTTTAGAGGGATATGGGCCGCGTGCTGGCAGGTGGGACTAGATTGGGTTGGGATATCTAGTCGGCATGGACGGGTTGGACCGAAGGGTCTGTTTCCGTGCTGTCATTTCTATGACTCTATGACTCTATTCACAATTATGTACTTAATTGTGAACAACATTCTTGGAAGTACTGAATTTTTACATTGCACAAGAAAATGCCAATGCTGAATTACTGAGAACAGAACTGTAATGAAGCTTAAAGAACAATAAATACCTGCCCTCTCACCAGTGGGTTAGGTTCTGGTCAGTTTGACTTTACAACAAAATAACTAATAACAGTAACAAAGAATAAAAAAATTGACAAAATCTTGCAATAATATTATATTTAAAAACAAAACAATTGAATTTGAATCATTGCACAAACTTTAAAAGTAAAACAGATTTTACTCTTACAGCATAAATAGTCTCAAAATGAAAAACAATTGCATTAACAAAATAGTGAATCAAATACTGTATTTGAATAAGTCAAAAGAACTCAAAGTCCATCCAGTCCATGGCTGTCTATACATTCAATACCTAGACAATGAGACTTTCAATCTGAATTTCTGACTCTCTTTCTCCCTCCACAGATGCCATCTGACCTGCTGAGTATTCCCAATCATTTTTGTTTTGGTTTTGTTGATTGGCTTAAATGAGGTGAGTTCTGAAATGACTTCAACTTCAAATCTTAGTTGTTCAAAAGCAGAAACTGGATATTGCAGAGCCGATGTCAGGAAAATTGCCATCAAGGTTTGCATAATGTACTGCTCTTTCCCATTTACAAACCACCACCCTCCTTAAACTATCTCCTTCAACTATCTCCTTAAACTATCTCCTCCAGTTATTCAGCTCTGCAAGGAACACACATACTTCCAACATTATATTTAATTATTGTTCCTCACTTCCTCCATCCCACTTTCCTGAGCGCTATGCCCTGAAACTCTAAAATTCCCTCTCTTGTTACTTTCTATCCTGATTGAAACCATTCATGACAACTTTTTTAATCATGCCCAAGTTTTATGGTTTTGTGCTTTCATCACGTTCGTTGATGACTCGTTCGCCTGTGCTCTGTGAAACACTTTTATGATTGTCTGTATGTGAAGAGTGCTACCAAAATGTAAGGTTTTTTTGATTAAACCTATTAGATTGACATTGTGCTTCCCCAACCATGAATTGTGCATTACATTATTAAACAACACATTCTCACAAGACCATAATCCAAGCAACTATCTCTGGCGATATCATAAATCATGCAAACAAAGATCAAGCAGTTTAATTGCAAAATTTCAGCATTTAAATTTGGAAATACATTGTGACTTTCAGGTCTGGTTTTAAATCCTGTATTTCTGTCATGTTAGTAACTAATTCCTGAAGGACAGTAGCATGATTTGAAACAGTGACTGTGTTGGAGGCCACACTGCACCTTTGGCAGTCTGAAGAGTAAGATCATTCATAAAGATGATAACTGCCCCAGCTAAACCTGATTTCTGAAGGACAGGAATCAACCTACTCTTTAAATTGAAGTGTGAAAATTTCATTCCATGTTGGATTTGTTAGTTCACTTGACAGTTGAAAGCATAGTTTGATGTTCGAAAAAAGGTATTTCATGAACATTGTTTCAGGTGGCTTATTGAGAAATAATTCTGCAGTTGATTTCAGGCAAACTTGGATCCAATGCAGAAAATAAATAATCTTTGATCAGGCATGCAAGGCAAATAAATTATGTCAATATTGAATTCTCAAACAGATGAAAGAATGCAGAGTTACAAAAGCTTGCCACATTTAATATTTTGCACAATTCAATTGTTTTGGAAATTACGGAGAAACTACAAGAAAATTCAGAGTTCTAGAATAGTTTTTTTTAAAAAAAGTTAATCTTATTAAATAGGAAGAGTTGTTTTCTCTGAGATTAATTCTGTTCAATTTACAAATAAGTACAGTGCTCCATTCAGTATCAGTAGGTGGTGTGCATAACAGGAAAATCTATTGCACATCTGTGAATTATTGTTTCCTGCTCATCTGCATACATTAATACTTTGCTTAGCTTGTGGAATTATCATCAAACAATGGAACAAAAAAAAATGAAATTATTGGAAAAGTCAAAAAAAACTTCATTGATACATAAATAGATAAATAGGGAGGTAGACAGCAAGATAGATAACTGAAAGGTTATTGAATCATTCAAAGAGCGATAAATAGCATAAGAGAAACTGTACAACTATAAATAACATAGAAACCGAGAATAGAATCAAATTTTCATTTGTGTTCCCTAGTGTTACAATCTATAAATGCCAAAGATATTATTATAGTTGTGATAAAAATCAACATATTCCATTGTTGTGGTGTTGATGTGTATATTATCTCCTTTCTCAAAGTAGAAGATAGCTGCTTGGGAGAGAGTTCTGGTCCACTTTCCGTGAGTCGCATTTTCACAAACTGATACACTGGTTACCAGCAGTTCTTTATCAAGTATTTTCACTTCTTTCTTGCACAAAGTTGTTTTCAACAATAAGTCCTCATTGAGGCACTGGCCTTTGAATGTTACCTGCACATAAACAAAATAATTTCCTTTTTCTGTAATATTATGTGAGCTGTTAATGCTGTCACCGCTGATCCATTCCAGCTTGGAACTGTCTCGTGTTACGCTCTTCAGTCCTGAAAAATAACAATTTGTTAATGTGTCAACTTTCCCTTCGTAATGAGGAAATTAAAATATGATGAGATTTCATTGTTGCAAGTGTGATTATGACTCCAAAACTTACATTGAAAAATTCATTTTACTCAGAGATGGACTGAAAATTGTATTTTCTACAGGTTACAGAAGAAAACACTGGAAGTTTTTTATATTGCAATGGCATAAAGGTATGCATCATGTATCCCAACAAATTCACTTGAAATGGAAATCGTTAGCAAGTAGTGGAATATTTTTGACATGGTTTCCCATGACATTGCACATAGTCACTCACCCCGCAAGGTGTGAACATTCTAAAGGTCAACACAACCGTGACATTTATAACAGGTAATGTCTGCCACACCCACAAGCATTTTTACATGCAAGGCAACTTTCACATGTAAATTCAGGGGTGGAATCTTGGTTAATTTGTAAAGTATGATGTGTATTGGAACCTTGTAGCCTCATGACTGTGTACTTCTTTCACCTCTAGTAGCTGGGGTCAAGTCCAGGTCAGACAGATGGATGCAGATGCACACTAAAAGTGCAGAGTTAACCTGATCAGAGATGCAAAAGAATGGTTGGTGTGAATAATGGACAATCATGGTATAAACTCCATAGGCTCGGGATTAGAGCGTAGGCTTCTTTTAAATTGTGGAAAGCTCTTTGGCCTCCTCAATTTAGCCTCCTACTCTGGTTATGCACTATTCAGCCTGGGAGAGTCACAATTGATATAAAGCCTGTTCACTGTACATGAACATGCAAATAAAGGAAGAACAATACTTGCCTTGCTAAATTGCCCATAGTTAGGTGCATTAGTCAGAGGGAATGGGTCTGGGTGAGTTACTCTTTGGAGGGTCAGTGTGGACTTGTTGGGCTGAAGGGCCTGTTTCCACACTGTAGGAAATCTAATCTAATACCATCTAAAGAAGTTACATTTGTATTTGATACTTTCAAGACTTCTGATAGTATGGTAATTTGCCAATACTAAAATGATGGCACCAGATTAAAACAAATAAACATAGGCCTAAAGAGTTTCCTCCTTGAGCCATTTTTTAACACAATGGGTACCAAGAGAAATGCAATTAAAGAAACTCAAATGCAAGTCTCAATGAGGGAAATTCTAGAAAGAATGTTCAGTAAATTGTAATTAAAAATTTGTTTTATTCTGATGTGGCTCAAAATCTGGGCATTTTGTTGAAAGACCCTCTTAATAAACAGCATTTTCATGATGCTCATATTTCAGAGTCCGTGGTGATGTGGTCAGTTTTGTAGCAGAGATTCAATTAGATGAAAGGTTTCAGATGGTAAAGACCACAGAGACCTGTCACAAATTGTCAGTACACTTGGAACGCACTTATGACCAAATTTCCTGACCTTTTCAGATGCATCATGTGTGTCTAGGGGATTTAGTTTAGCTCAGTTGGTTGGATGGCTGGTTTGCCAACAGCATGGGTTCAATTACTGCACTGGTTGAGATACCATGAAGGACTTTCCTTCTCAACCTCTCCCAACGCATGATATTAAATCAGCACCAGTCATTTCTCTCGAATGAGAGAGCAGTCCAATGATCTGTTAAGACTTTATGCATTTAGGCACAAACATAAAGGAGATTTCAGGTCATTGGAATCCTTATATATTTCTCAAATTTCATTTTGTAGCAAAACTGTGATTAAAAGTCAGGTATTTACAATCAGACAGGGATAAATCAGTAAAAGAATGTAATATGGGAAAATAATGTACTGCTTGTACTGGAGTCTCAATGTGTCGTACATAAAACAGTTTACAGGTCTGTCCCTCTCTTCTGGATGTACAAAAAAGTTCTGATATTAGGAACTTCTGATAAAGCAAATTACTGAGTGAAAATATGTTCAAAGCAATGAGAATATTAGATATAAATAACAAGTCTGCTAGAAAGACTCAGCAGTACATGTGTGAAAAGAAACAGAGTCGAAGGCTGAATCCTATTTTCTTTGGCTAAGTGCAAGTTGCTTTGGGGTTTTGGAAGGATTCTCACTGGGCCTCACATATCTTACCAAACTCACCTCATTAACTACTAACCCTGCCCTATGGCAAAGCCTCAGATTCAATCCTAGCCCTATTTCACTGCTCTCTCTCCCAAGACAACTCGCCACTCAGCAGGTATCTGCTGAAATACTGGCATCCATTGCACCTGTGTTATTTCTAAATACCTGCTGTGCAGCCAGAAAAACCCAATCAGTCTGGAGCTACCCCACACAGATCCTGACATTTGCCCCAGGCCTAGTAGATAGTGAGAGAATGGTGTCCCTCTTTGTGGGCAGAGTCCTGGAGGTTCCCCCATAACCAGCAGTAAAGGCCATCATACGCAATCATGCCAGTCTGTTTTGAGGTTGTCACCAAAGCACTCTCAGCCATTTGGGAGAATATCTAGTAGTGTAGGGAGGAGTTCCACCAGCCTAAGTGACACCATCTTCTCTCTGCTACCTCACACTCACAGTATGTCTGCCACTGTACCCACCTTGTATCAATACCAATGTTCACCAGTCTCACTATTGCTTGCAACATCTCTCCCGCGTTCACCCCCTTCTCTGACACCACTAACTCTGCAAACCCTCTGCATTGCTCACTTGCATTAATAAGGCATTTAACATGCTGTAATGCCCATTGATTGACAACTTACCACTGCCTTGCAAACAAATCACCACGTCACTTGTCCAAAGCATATAAGATAGAACAAGATGCTTCCAGTGCTAAGATAGACCTTGGTGGACTTCTAATCGGATTCTGTCACAAATCTCACCAGAGTCTACATTACTCGGAGCCCTATAAGATTCTGCCCATTGTTTCAGTTCAATGGTCTTTCAGAGCATGAGTGTGAGAAAACTGAGAATTTTAGAAGTTTCTTGATGGTGGGAGAGATTGGAAATGTGTATGAGTGTGTCTTTCATTGTGTCACATAATTCAATACATTTACTATTGAAAGACAAAAAGCAAATGTTTAGGAGTAAACCTTGACTTTGACAGAGGTCATAAAAAGAGCATACCACCCAATCCTTTCTTGCCTGTTTTATTCTCCACGCTTCTCTTTGCTAATATCACCAAGTAAAGGGCATAAAGGCTTGCTATTGTTGTTTTTTCTGTCCCATCTAAGATTCAGGTCTAAGGAAGTGTGGTGTAATAATTTAAAAATGTGAATCTGGCTGGAAGGCAGTGCAGAAGCAATGTGGGTTGAAAACTCTGTAATAAACAGTTTTCTCATTGGAATCCTTTGCCAGTCCTATTCTGCTAAGGGGTCATCATGACTAATCACAATATTTAAATTCCCAACAATGACAACTTAACATTGGCTACCAAGGATTCCAGAATAGTAACTGATGAAAGGTCATGAATCTGAAATGTTAACTCTGTTCTCCTCTCTACGGATGCTGACATGTTTCCAGGAGTTTCTGGTTTTTATTTCAGATTTCTAACATTAGCAGCATTCTGTTTTGGGAATTATAACTCTCTCCTGCCTAACCTGTGAACTAGATCATCTCGACACTTCCCAGCCTCAGTAGAGATCATTGTTCCTCTGCTGATCCATTTAATTCAGCATTACAGCATAACTACTACTGTGTGTGTCCTTTATGTATTTTTCTTAATTTTTAGATTTTGATATGCCCCCTCAATCTTGTTTACATTTATGTGAAACTCGTGAATAACAGAATAAGTTTTTATACCGCACACAAATCCGAGAACGCGACATTAAAACAGAAACTGCTATAAATGGTTAGCGAGATTGTCTACCACTCTGGATTCACCATACTTTATTCACTTTGATTGGAACAGCATTGAGACATTGAAATTTGTATTGGAAAATGTTACTGAAAGTGTTATTTTTGTTGAATAGGTCAATTTCACTCACTGCAACATTCATGATGACAAGAAGTGGATGCCACTGTGCCTTGAGTACACCTTTAAACATTTTCTTGCGGCTTTTACCAGTAGATGTGATGAATTACTGAAGCTGACTTCTCGTCATCAGTAACCCAATGCTACATCTCAAGGTAAAAAGTGAGCTAAACAGGACACAGATGCATTGCTTACAAGAAGCGCTCATTTCAGCAGAGAGGAAGTGAACACATACACTTACAAGAAATTTAAAGGAAATCTCCTGTACTTGCCTCTTCTGTGCTTGGAAACCATGTGGTTGATTTGAAAAAAAATGACAGTCTGCACAATTGTCTCCTTCAAGAAACTGGAGCTGCACTCACACCTACCACTGTCTGAAATGCAACAAGTCAGGGACTATTCTGAAGTCATCTCAAGCTAGGTTTCCAACTACATGCATCAAATCATTAATTCTAAATCTCAATCAAATCTTAATTTATGGAAAATTTTAAGCCTGAAAATCTGAAGTAAATTTAAATGCCAAATGTATGGCTGGTCTGTTTCAGCATTGCACCTCTTAACGTTCACTTAATTTTTTCACTTATCTGTGTATTACCAGCATTTTCTGTTTGTAGTTTACAATAAATCACAAACAAAAAAAAAAATCTGCTCTTTCTATGCTCCTATACTGTATATATTTACAGTCATCAAAGTACTTGTGTTATCCTGTCATAGGAAGTGTGTGAATAACTTTCACTGGAATGCAAGTGGAAATTTGATGCAATGGATGAAATGGAAAAAAGGACAGAAGCATCAATAGATCTCTAGTGAGGGGGGTCATGTTGAGTTAAATGGGATTGACCACCCCACAAGAAGCACAAGGATTATGATGCATGATTTGCTGACACCAACTTTGTACTGCTTACTGTTTTAATTTCAATGTCTAGTCAAGGAGGCTACTGGGTAAGCTGAACATTGCAACAAGTGGCCAATATTATGAATGGCAAGCACCACTTATAATAATTTTGCATTTCTTAAAAAGTAAGTGTTTTAGGAGTCATGCTGGAAGTGAATCTGAACTGGGAAACAGGACTGAAAGTACAACAAAGGGGAGAGTGAACGCCAATGGTTTTGAACACTGGACTGAGTCTTTTGGAAGAACTGAGAAAGAGGAAATATGTTTACCACCTGCAAGTTGCCAGAAAGCCTTTCAGACAGAAACTCAGAAAACAGTGAAAGTGGCCCTGAAGGTCAATGCCAGAAGTCAAGATCCTACCACCAGAAATGTCACTGCAAAATATTTATCAGATGAATGACCAAGATCAAGGTCAGCATCTTTAAGCAGCAAATTCTGTCAAATTCACCACCACTCTTGGACACTATTCAATCCAGCACGTTTATGTAGCAGTGTTGCAAGCCTGGTGTACACATCCCATGGGTTTCAAACACGACCAGCTGTTCAACCATGACAGCTGCATTATCCAACAGACACCCTGCACAGCTGCAACACTTTTGTGACAGAAAGTGACAGACAAGCAGAGACAGCAGAAACTAACCAGAATGTGATCGCTGCACTAGCATGTCCTAGCCCTCATGGTGAAGATGATGTTGGGGCGACATGATGGCTCAGTGGTTAGCTCTGCTGCATCACCCCACCAGGGGACTGGTTCAATTCCAGCTGCAGGCAACTGTGTGGAGTTTCCACATTCTCCCCATGTTTCCTCTGGTTTCTTTCCACAGTCCAAAGATCTGCAGGTTAGATAGATTGGCAAGGCTAAATTGCTCCATAGTGTCCAGGGATGATCAGGCTAGGTGGATTAGCCATAAGAAAAACAGGAATAGGGTAGAGGGGTGGGTCTGGGTGGGATGCTCTTTGGTTTGGGTTCGATGGGTCTAATGGCCTGCTTCCACACTTAAGAAATTCTATGATTTCTTGAACGTCCATCAATAAGGTTGTGACCAAGGAAGGGTTTGAATTCAATCAAAATTAAACTTTCCACATATCTATTCCTAATTTGAACATTGCACTTCCCAAATCCCACAATCTCTTCTGATTTATATTATGCAGTTCATGAAAATATGCAGCTCTTTCTTTGCTGACAACCTCCATCCCCACCTGTCAGCTGTCTCAAGTCCAGGAAAGTCTCATTAAAATCTGGGGCAGTTAATCACCCAACATACAGAAGAGCTCTGCTGGCTTTACACAAGATCACTTATCTTTCATTCATGGCTTATGGGTATCGTTGACTAGGATGTATAGCTCATTCACAGTTGCCTTTGAGAAGATGGTGGTGAACTTCGTTCCTGAAATACACCAAACAGTTTGAAGCAAGTAGACCCACATTGCTATTAGGAAGGGAATTCCAGGGTTTTGACCTAATGATACTGAAGAAGTACCAATATATTTCTAGCTCTGGATGGTGAGTGGCTTGGAGGGAAACTTCAGATTTCCATGTATCCACTTTCCTTCTCCTTCTAGGTGATAGTAGTCAGAGGTTTAGAAACTGATTTATAAGCTGGGAGTCTTGGTGCATTTCAGCAGTGCCTCTTGTAGATGATGCACATTGCTGTTACTGAACATCACTGGATGTTCATGAATGTAGTGCCAATCGTTGGTCTCCTTTGTCCTGTGTTATAGCTGTACTGGAACAGCTTGACTAGGGTTGTGGCACAATTTGAAGTACATGCCTTCATTCTACTTCCAGAATGTTGCCCATAGCCCTTACTGTGTCCAGTAATTCGAGCAATTACTTTATTTTATATGGAGTGAATTGAATCGGTTGAAGGCTGGCATCTGTGATGTTGGGGACCTCTGGAGGAGACTGAGATGGATCATCCAGTTGGAACTCCTGGCTGAAAATTGTTATTTTGCATTGAAATGCTGGACTTTTCTATCATTGAGGATGGGGCTATTTGTGGAGCTTCCTTCTCCAGTAAATCGTTTAGTTGTTCACCACCATTCTTGACTGGATGTGGCAAAAATTAGATTTGATCCATTAATTGTGAAATTGTTTAGTTCTGTCTACAATTAACTGCTTCCCCTGTTTGGCACACAAGTAGTCCTGTTTTATAACTTCACTAGATTGATACCTAACATTTGGGCTTGCTTGGTACTTTTCTGGGCATTCTCTCCTCCACTAGGAGAAAGTGGGGACTGCAGATGCTGGAGATCAGAGTGGAGGGTGTCATGCTGGAAAAGCACAGCAGGTCAGGCAGTTCCGAGGAGCAGGAGAATCAATGTTTCAGATATAAGCTGAATTTGTGATAAAGGGCTTATACCCGAAACGTCAATTCTCCTGTTCTTCGGATGCTGCCTGACCTGCTTTGCTTTTCCAGCACCACACTCTCGACACCCTTCTCCACTATTCATTCTTCTAGCGTTTATACCCAGTCTTGATGGAAATGGTAAACTGGGAAATATGGGATTACAGATGGTGTATTAGTACAATTCCACTGCTGCTGGTGTCCTAAAACATTTCATGGATACTCAGGATTTAGTTACTAGGTCTGTTTGAAATTTTAGCCATTTTCATAGAATCCCTATGGTGTGGAACAGGCTATCCGACCCAACTAACCACTCTAAATTTTTCCACACTAACCCTCCAAAGAGCATCCCATCCCCTTACCCGATATTTCCCTTGGCTAACACACCTAACCTACAAATCCCTGAATACTACAGGGCAATTTAGTATGGCCAATCCACCTAACTTACACCTCTTTGGACTGTGGGAGGAAACCAGAGCACCCGGAGGAAAGCCAAGCCCATATAAGGAGAATGTGCAAACTCCGCATAGACAGTAGCCCAAGGATAGAATCAAACCTGGTGCTATGAGGCAGCAGTAATCGCTGAGTCACTGTGCCACTCTAACATGATGATGGTGCCAGCAACTCAATGGATGCTCTTTTCAATGCAAAGATGGGACTTTGTCTCCACAAGAACTGTGCAATGGTCACTCTTAGTCATACAATCATGGATTGGTGCATCTATGGCAGAAAGATTGGTGAGACCAAGATAAAATGTGTTTTTCCCTCTTGCTGGTTCCCTTATTATGGATTCAATCAACTTAATCAGAAATGGTGTTGTCAAGCTATGCTTGGTGATGCACATTGAACTCCTATGCCCATTGTTTTCTCCGAATGGTGTTGGACATAGAGGAGTATGGATTCATCAGCCAAGGTGGGAGAGAGCAGTTTGTGGTAACCAGCAGGAGATTCCCTTGCCCATGTTTGACCTGGTGCGATGAGAATTCAGGGGTCTCAGAGTCAATGCTGAGAAGCCCTTATGGCATCTACCTCCCAACTGTATACATTATGCCACCACTCCTGCTGGGTCTTTTGTCTGTAGCATGGAGGAGCATGGAGGGATCCAGGACCAAGGTAGCACAGGGAATTGCACAGAGCATGTACTCCATCTTTTCCAAATGGAAGTGGTGCCCATTGCATCAGCATAGTAGCAGATCCAACCATCATGCCTCATTCAGCTTGCAGGTTTTAATACAGCACAATCAGCTTCCAACAGAAATCTGAATGGAATAGTGATTGCTCAGTCTGAGGTTTAGAAAGGTCAGCTTGCAATCATCCATAATCCAACTGCTCTTATTCCTGTGAACTCTCCATGAGTGTAGTGCTTCTCTTACACAGACATGGCCCCACCAGAATCTCTACATGGACAGACCCACTGTAATGAGCAGAGCCTCTTTTATATAGACTACGCAGCCTCATTTAAAAGAAAAGCTCTCTTCTGTCAGAGGTACTAAGCTCATCTGCTTCACAATGGTATTTGCATTTTTATAGTGACTTTACTATGATAAAATATTTCAAGGCACACCATAGGAACAACTTACCTTGTACCACAAAGGGCTTATTGGATTAGATGATTAGCAACTTGGCCAAAAGCGTTAAGTTGTAAGGAATTTCTTAAAAGAGAACAGTAAGGTCAAAAGACAGAAAAATTTAGTGAAGGAATTCCAGAGCTTAGAATTAGGTAGCTGAAGATATGACTGCCAAGGGTGGGACAATGAAAACCCAATAAAACAGTGAGATTACAAATTCACCACCATCATGCTGTTCATTACATAAGTCCTGGTGGGACACCATGATTAAGGACAGGAAAGTCACGATGTCTCCCAGTCCCCACTAATTGTCCCCATATATAGATGGCCTTGTTATAGTTTACTTGACTGAATTGCTGTGCTTTCTAAGGTTGCTGACTTAATCAGTAAATGTTAAGTATTATATTGCAATATGTTTCAAAAACTGAAAAAAAACACAAACATTAAAATGCAATATCAAAAGTGAAACTTCTCATGAGTAATTCATGAACATAATGAAACTTTCTGTAAAATGCGCTTTGATGTCCAGGAATATTTTTTCATTGGTTTGAGTTATTTAAATGTTTTTTCTAATTATCAATTCAAAACTGTGCATTAATACATCTCGCTGGTTGTCTCAAACTTTATTTTGGATTCTCAAAGAAATGTGGCAGTATCAAGAGATGAAGAGTTCTTGCCCATTCTATACCACAGAGGCAACACTGCCAGAAGATTTATAGTTCCTGATTTCCACAAGAACTGCGAAATCTTATCTTGCCCCACC
The DNA here is from genome assembly GCF_037043375.1 of Chiloscyllium plagiosum. Taxonomy (NCBI): domain Eukaryota; kingdom Metazoa; phylum Chordata; class Chondrichthyes; order Orectolobiformes; family Hemiscylliidae; genus Chiloscyllium; species Chiloscyllium plagiosum. Next base: position 32,024,557 of record NW_028270159.1, on the reverse strand, counting down.
AGTAACACATGAAGACATACAGGTATGTTAAAAGGTAGTATTAAAATATGTATAATATAGAAATATTAAAGAAGTGCAAATTTTAAGGGCTTTTGTGGTCTAATTATAGTGTCCTTACCTCTTGGCCAAGAGGCCCAAATTCAAGTCGCATTTGTTCCAGAGTTGTATAATGACATCTCTGACTAGATTGATTAGAAAATATCTATAAAACCATGTTGCAGTTAATTCAAACAAATTTCATTTATGGATTTCATATACAGCTTATTATTGCTGGCTGAATCTCAACGTTATGGCATTGTGGGTCAACCCACAGCAGGTGCCCACCTTCCCAATGGCAGCTTGGGATGGGCATTAAATGCTGGCCAACCATCAATGCCCATATCCCATAAATGAATGAAAAAAAAGGTACCTATCATGTTATGCCAAATATAAGCATTTCAGTCTTTCTGTAGTGCTTCACATGGGATTAGAAATTATTATCAGGGTCAATTAATTAAATCAGTTGGAAGAAGATGATGGGATATTACTTTGTATCATGGTGGTTGCACTTGCGATTTTCTTTACCCCTCTATTTTAAGAAGTTTAAGTCAGGTTATTTTGCTGCCTTTGTTAAAATAGGGATAGATATATGGATATCATATAAACTCTCATAATGTAGGTCTGTTCCCACTGCTTTCAAGTTTGATGTTCCAGACTTCAAAGGTGAAAAATATTCAAATTGTTCAGCAGATTGACCTAACAATTGAAATGAAAGATGAAAGTTTCAGTGTGAGCGTTCTAATTTGAATAGTTGTCCACACTCCAGGGCAAAGTAACCTTCTCCAGTTCTTGTGTTCCTGAAAATTCAGGTCTAACATCATGTTTCAATGACATTGAACACCTTCTCCATCTCAAAACAAGTTAAAAATGTAGGCTAGTTCTTGTCGGTCATGCAGTTTTTCTTTCAATTCAATTCACTCAAACCTTTAAGGATATCTAAGCAAGTGGCTGAGATATATCTTAATATAATTTCCTTCGTTGAGTGTTAAAGGTTAGATACAAGTCTGAATTCCCAGTTAGCCCTTACCTCCAATGTTTGGTGAATTGATACAGCTGACCTACTAACTTGGTGAAGCTGGCCCAGCAAATGACTATCACCTATTTTGCTGAGTTGAAACAGCCACAGTGAATATGTGCACAGCCACATATTCTTTCTGTTGCAAAAAAGGGGCCCTGTTTATTAATATATGTAATTTTTACATTGTCACACTGCAGGCCTGACTGAACCTAGCTAAACCTACTGGTTCATTTCCTAAGGCAATGTTCCTGACCAATTAGAATTAAACTGCCCAATGTAAAATCTAAACAATGCCTAATGGTTAACTTTCAATCAGCATTAGTGAGTGCATTCTTCATGGCAATGCCTCTAACAATTAGAGTCCACTTGACAACCAATCAGCTCTATCCTCTCACACAATATATAGGTTGGTTTCCCCTTGAGTTTGAATTTTTGTGAAATAGCCTATGAGGGCAAGATGAAAAGATTTAACAAAATGTGTATTTTTCATCAGTACTCATACTTGCATATATACTGAAAAAGAAATGACATTTTCCTTGTCCATGAGTCATGATACATTATTCAAGGTCTGACCTTTGCTCAGCACCTCTGCTGTAAAGCATTCAGAGATGGGAAGTGAGATTTCTGCTGAGTTGCTTTGATTTCCCCTGCCTGACTGTAGGAAAGTACCTAGCTTCTCCTTAGCACCACACACCACCCCCCCCCCCCCCCCCCCCCCCGATGTCTCCACTGACATCAAGAGACCACTGCTGGGTGAACTGTGGGCACAGCAGGTTGGGGAAGTCACAATGTTGCATGTTACCAAGCATTGATTTAGGGAAAAAAGAACAAGTTGCAGCAGCAATTATTGTGTAGGAAGCAAAACTCAGGCAAGATATATATTTATATGCATCAGGTTTTTTATCACAAGGGTATACTGTTGGACCAGATAACAGGATTAATTTGTAAATGCTGTTAACCTTGCAAGGAAATAGCCTCATTTCCAGTCTCCTGATTGCCACAATACAGTGCAGACATGGTTTAGAGTGACTTTTTAAAGGCATCGGTGTAATGTAATTTTACCTTGAAAGAATTTTACTTTTTTCAATGGTTCTGGTTCAGGTGCGGGCCCAATGCTTGTTTCTATGTGAGAAAAAAAAACACAGAAGAATGTCAAAATATCAATATTTGTGCTTTTTACAAAAAATGTTTTAGTTTGTTTTTGTTCCTCTAACCTTCAGATCAATTAGATGTCCTATCATGAGTACTGCTACAGCAGGCTAATGCATGTGGAACACAGAAAGGGAATCAAATTTTCAACTTCACTGGTAGTGCAAATGAGGAGATGAGGCAAAGTGCTTCAAAAAAAATCACCTTTCTAAATTAAAATTTGCGACTCTTGGAAAAGGAGTGGTTTTTATTATATATGATTTCTGGGAACTGTGGAGTTTTTTTTCTTAATCTTCCATTCCTTTGAGTTTAGCAAACAGTTTCAAAATGAGTAACCACTGTAAGTAGAGATGTGAGCATGATATTTACTCGAGAGGCTGGCTGGAGCACCCTCATCACTGTCGGAGACAGTAAAGACAGCAGATGTTGGAAGCCAGAATCAATAGATGTGAAGCTGGAAGAGCACAGCAGGTCAGACAGCTTCTAAGAGGCAGGAAAGTCAATGTTCTGGGCTGAAACATTGACTTTCCTGCTCCTTGGATGCTGTCTGACCTGCTGTGCTCTTCCAGCTTCACATCTATTGATCCTTATCACTTTATTATAAATCAGTTAACAGTTGTTAACGGGAGATGGGTATCTGTGCAAGTCAGACTGATAAAGTATTTAGGAAACATTGATGTTAACAGAATTGCTGGTAATCATTAAAAAAGCTTTCCAATTCTTAATTGCCGTCTTAATGAGTGAAAATAGCAGTTTTCGGATATATTTCAATGCTGGATTTGAATATGGTTTTGACTAACTGCTAGTTAATAAGGGAGCTACATATTGGATGATTTATTAATCAACGGAATTAAAATTTCATCAAAAAAATCACAGAGGAAGATTCCAAATAGTTTCTACAATAAGTTGACCTCAAGAGTCAGTGACGTTGCCTTTATGTCGTTTCACGAGATTTTTTAATAACATCTGCACTTTAATTTCTAAACCAAAGCTGTTGTTTTGTTTGTTTATTTGCTGAAGTAGTATCAGTGAACAGTATTACAAACCATGATAATGCAAGTAAATGAATGTGATAGACAGAGAGAACTAGTCGAAGTTTGCTTAACATTTTCTCATTAAGTTCCTCCTCTTCTAGGCAGACAGATGAGTTTGATGATATCATGGATTGATTAATCTGCTATTTAATAAGGTTCAGCTGATGTAACTAGTAAGTATTAGAATTCCAGTAGCCAAGTTTGTTTTATTATTAAAGATATTATTTCTCAAAACCTTTAAAGGACTAATCCGCAATGTTCAGTTATACCTGCATGAATGCCAATGATTCATAACTTAATTTTAAAATTCATTCACAGGATGCAAGCTGCACTGGCACCACCTGCCTTTATTATCTCTCCCTAATTTCCTTGGTGAAAAGTATTGGTGAGCTACCTTTTTGAAGCTGCATTTTGGAACAACAAATCAGAGCAGGACTTATACACTTAATAGTAAGGTCTTGGGGAGTGTTGCTGAACAAAGAGACCTTGGAGTGCAGATTCATAGTTCCTTAAAAGTGGAGTCACAGATAGATGGGATAGTGAAGGAGGTGTTTGGAATGCTTGCCTTTATTGGTCAGTGCATCGAGTACAGGAGTTAGGATGTCATGTTGCGGCTGTACAGAACATTGGCAGTAGGAGTACAGGAGTAAAGATCAACAATGCTGTCTATGTATGGAACGGCAGGAGATGGGGGTGATATTAAATGAGCATTTCACATCAATATTTATGATGGAAAAGGATATGGAAGCTAGAGAACTTGAAGAAATAAATAGTGATAACTTGACAAGTGTTCATTTATGGAAAAGGAGGTTCTGGACAAGTTGACATGCATAAAGGTGGATAAAGAACTAGTATCCTGGAACTCTGGGGGAAGCTAGGAGAGAGATTGCTGGGCCTCTTACTGAGATATTTATATGATTGATAACCACAGAAGACTGGAGATTGGCTATTGTGGTGCCATTAATTAAGAAAGGTGGGTAGGGAAAAACTAGGGAACTATAGACCAGTGAGCCTGATGTCAGTGGTGGGTAAGTTGTTGGAGGGGATTCTGAGGGATAGGATTTACATACATTTAGAAAGTCAAGGATGGATTAGGAAGTATCGATATGGCTTTGTGCTTGGAAATCGCATCTCACTAATTTGATTAAGGTTTTGAAGAAGTGACAGGGCAGAGCAGTAGACATTCTCCTTATTGACATCAGCAAGGTGTTCAACAAGGTTCTGCATGGTAGACTGGTTAGAAAGGGTAGATCACATGGAATCCGGGGGAGCTAGCTATTTAGATACAAAATTGGCTTTAAAGTAGGAGACAGAAGGTGATGGTGGAGGTTATTTTTCAGACTGTGATCAGACTGTGCTTCAAGGAACGGTACTGGGTCCACTGCTTTTCATCACTTTTATAAATAATCTGAATGTGACTTTGGCGGTATGGTTAGTAAGTTTGCAGATGACACCAAAATTGGTGGTGTAGTGGACATTGAAGAAGGTTATCTCAGAGTACAACTGATTGGCCAATGGATTGAGGAATAGTTGATGGAGTCTAATTTAGCTAAATGTGAGGAGATGCATTTTGGTAAGGCAAATCAAGGCAGGACTTATATAGTTAATTATAGAGCTCTGGGAAGTGTTGTCAAACAAAGGGGTGCAGGTGCATAGTTCGTTAAAAGTAGAGTCAAAGGTAGATAGGGTGGTGAAGAAGGCATTTGTCTTGCTTACCTTTATTGGTCAGTGCATCGAATTTAGGAGTTGGGATGTACAGGACATTGGTTAGGCCACTTTTAGAATACTGCATCCATTTAGAATATGGCAACTTTGATCTGATTGGTTGACTGAAGGATCAGTAAATGCTTTTTTTTAATTTGCTGCTGATGTTTGCCATGTCCTGTATTGTCACTTCACCAGGTTGACACCTTTTTTTTAGGCATGCCTGATGCTGTTCCTGGCATGCCCTCTTGCACTCTTTTTAAACAAACTTTTTAAAACATTTTTTTAATGAACCGAGGCTGATACCCTCACACATTGGTAATGGTCAAATGGGAGATACACCAGGCCATTGCATTTGAATACAATTCGACTGCTGTTGTAATGCACAGCAACGTATGGATATCCAAACTTGAGTTTCTAGATCTGTTTGAAATCTATCTCATATAGCATGGTGATAGTGTACATAATACAGGGAAGGCTGTCCTCGGTGTAATGGTGGGACTTCGCAAAGACTATGCGGTCACCACTTCTCGCAATATCATCTGCAACAAGTAAGTTAGTGACGATAAGGTAATATACATTTGTCCCTGTTGAGTTCTTTCCCTCAACAACTGCCACAGGGCATGTCCCACGGCTATGCCTTTTAGAACATTGGCTGGTTTCTTCAATAGTGATGCTACTGAGCCATTCTTGATTATGGACATTGAAGACCCTCACCCAGAATGCATCTGGGTCCTTGCCACCCTCAGTGCTTCCTCTAAGTGGTCTTCAACACAGAGGAGCACCAATTCATCAGTTGAGTCTGTGAGGTGGGATGGTATTCAGCAGGAGGCTTCTTTGTTCATGTTTGACCTGAATCTATGACATTCCATGGGGTCCAGACTGGTTGTTGTAGACTTAAAGGGCAACTATTCCCCAGTCTGCCACAACCTCTGGTAGCTCTAATCTGTTGGTGGGGTGGGACATACCCAGGATGGTATGCTGTTGTTTGGAACATGATGTGTAAGGTATGATACTGTGACAATGATTGTTTCAGGATGTTGCTTAAATAAGCTGAGACAGATCTCACACTTTTGGGTCAAGCTTCCAAGTGTTATTAAAGAGGCCTTTATAGGATTGATAGGACTGTGTGCCATTGTTGCTTCTGGTGCATTGGTTGATGCTATGTGTTCTGTCTGGTTTCATTTCTTTTATTGAACTTTAATTCCAGATTTATTTGTTGAATTCAAATTTCACCACCTGTCCTGGTAGGATTTGAACCCATGACTCTGGAGAATTAGCCCATTATTTGGATTATTTGTCAAGTTACAAAACCACTATGCAACCATCTCCCCTTTCCTGCTGAAACACTGCATTCAGGAATCTGAAATGTAATGCTCACAAAATTTAATTTGCACTTTAGATCAACAAACCAATTGGAAATGTATTCAAACACTTTGGAATGTATTTGTGGGAAATAAATTGTGCACTACATTAGACTTTGATTGTTGACCTCCGGTCCAAGTTGATAAGATGAATCTTCTGTCTCTGCTGACAGGAACACTCCTATATGCAATGGTTTTGTACAATCCCAGTCCAGCATCTAGTGAGCATGGGTCTACAATACAAAAGCTCTGCCTAGTGCTAATTGTCAATAAAGGACCATATAGCTTGTGGAAAATCAGGTAAATTGGATTAGAGTGTTCAGTAAGGCATATTATTCTGCAGTTGATCCTGAGGTGTTTCTTGTCACTGATTTGGTGAAGTTTTATTGTGCATATTGCTATAGTGTTCCTATTAGATTGGATTATTCTGGCTGTGCTAGATGCAATAGTACTAACAACACAAATGTTTATGAATAAAATTTAAAAATGAAAAATATTTGTAAAGTTAAATATAGACTCTACAACTTAGAAGCAGGACATTTAGCTAAATTTGTCTCCACCAGCATTTATGTTCTAAGTGAACCTCCTACTTACACTTTCTGTAACCCTATCAATATGACTTTCTTTTGCTTTCCCTCTTTAGGTGTTTATCTTGCTTCCCTGATGTTATCATTGTCCAGAGAAGCAAAGGCAAGTAGTGTTTTACAGACAATGAATTAAAAGATTGTCTTTTGCTCTATCCTTAGGATATAATCCTGAGGTCTAGCCGATGAGCTGGAGATAGGAGCTCAAATGCCACCATTAAAGGCAAGGAAATTTAAATTTTGTTAATTAGCTAAATCTTAAAATAAGGTATAATCTGTAATTGTGAACATGATAGTACTGCACTCCTGGATGACTGTTCAAACCAAGCTGCTTCACTTTCGTCCACTTCAGGAGGAGAATTAGCCATCTTAACCACGTCTGGCCTATATGTGACTCTGGGTTCACAGAAATTTGGTTCTTAACTGCTCTCTCAAAAATTCTGACAATTAGCCCTTCAGCTGTACTAATGAAAGGCCAACTAATAATCGGCAATAAATGCTGGCCTTATCACCCCTATGCAGTGAATGAATTAAAATGTGGTCAAGCACTAATCGAGTTTATCAGCTGCAAACGTTTTGTTATATGCAGTTTGGTTTCCTTCATTGGAAATGAAAGCAAGTATATTGAGTTCGAGTGATATTTTCAAACAACATCACTAAAACTGATGATTACATTACTATCACATTTATGGTTACGGGAGCTGACTCAGCACTAATTGAATGCTACATTTCTTACATTATAACAGAGGTCCTCACAAAATATTTTGCAATGCAATTTTCAATATCTTATAGTTATCAAAGCTGCTATTTAAATGCAAAATATTTTTTAACATTATCTCTCTCACAATTAAAATTTATAATCAGCTGGACCAGCGAATCTCATTTCTTCTTAATCTGTCAGTCCTTAAAGCTCTTAGCTCCTTCACATTGACACTGAAATAAAGACCAATATTATTGTAATAAACTACTTCAATTTTATTAATAACCTTATAGCTACAATAGTAACTGTGCTGTGTGCAAATTAATAGCCTAACATAATTTAAACTTGTGACTTCTGTTGGTCCTTTGTGATCAGTTCTTTCTTGTATCTTTCTGCTATTGCCAGTTTTCACATATCTAATGTCCACTGGAACAGAAAAGCCTGATGGGACATTTTTATTATTGTCTAATTTCTTAAGACATAAGTGCTAATTATGCAATCTGCAGCAGCGGTGAAAGATAAAAAGCCCCAATATTCAATCTGTGAAGCCTTCACAGTAATAGAGTAGTTTAAGCAAAGCAAGAAAAATGATTTGTTCATGCAGAAAAACATAAAGATTAAAAATAATTCCAGCGGTCAAACAATTCATCAACAATAATTCCATCACCATCATTGCCACATATTTCACAAATTATTGCAGACATTCTCATGAATTATTTCTTCTGACATATCTATTCCTTTCTCATGATCATATCGCTCAAAGTTTGTGCGAAGATTTGTAGCTCCGCTACTCGTTGTTGTGGTTCTGTTCGCCGAGCTGGAAGTTTTTGTTGCAAAAGTTTCGTCCCCTGGCTAGGCGACATCATCAGTGCTTGGGAGCCTCCTGCGAAGCGCTTCTTTGATGTTTCCTCCGGTGTTTATAGTGGTCTGTCCCTGCCGCTTCCGGTTGTCAGTTTCAGCTGTCCGCTGTAGTGGTTGGTATATGAAGATTTGGTCATGTTCATGTTGATGTTCATGTATGCGGATTGTTAGCTGTCTTCCTGTTTGTCCTATATAGTCACCAGAACGAAGGACCCGATACCCAACATGAGCAAAACTAATGTAGTGTACAAAATACCATGCAAGGACTGCACAAAACACTATATAGGAAGACAGCTAACAATCCGCATACATGAACATCAACTAGCCACGAAAAGACATGACCAGCTATCCTTAGTAGCCACACACGCAGACAACAAGCAACATGAATTCGACTGGGACAACACTACTATCATAGGGCAAGCCAGACAGAGAACAGCCAGGGAATTCCTAGAGGCATAGCATTCATCCACAAACTCCATCAACAAACACAGTGACCTGGACCCAATATTCCAACCACTACAGCGGACAGCTGAAACTGACAACCGGAAGCGGCAGGGACAGGCCACTATAAACGCCGGAGGAAACATCAAAGAAGCGCTTCGCAGGAGGCTCCCAAGCACTGATGATGTCGCCTAGCCAGGGGACGAAACGTTTGCAACAAAAACTTCCAGCTCGGCGAACAGAACCACAACATCATATCACTTCAAATCTTCTTCTTGGAGAATTAAATAGATTCATCTTCTTTGAGCTAAGAAAGCTAGTCAATGTGAGCTTTGCTTGTTACAAAATTTTAGCAGTTAAGGAAATAAAACGTGGGACCCAGAGTTCAGGAGACTCCTGATGCCCAATTGAGCTCGCAAGTAATAGAGCATATTTCTGGCTATTTGTAATGCAAAATAACACAATACCACAGCAACTTAGGAACAAAAGTACAGCATCCAACTCCTTGAGCCTGTTCCGGCACTTACTGAGATCATGGCAGATCTGTGGCTTACCTCAATATATAAAACTTTGGCTAATATCCCTCAACACCCTTGCTTAATAAAAAAGATTATCTATCCCAGATTTAAAATTAACAACTGATCTAATATTGTAAGATGAAAGATTAAAAGTGATCACTGTAAGATTTTCTTGGCTAACCATCTTTGTAGAAGTTTGGAAATTTTATCTTCTTGGCGTTATTAGAAATGACACACTGCTATATAATCATTGTTTACTCCCTTGCAGATCATGCAGGTTCCATGGAAGGAATAGCAAATCTTTGCTACTGCTGCTCATTCTATTTTTATCCTTCTGATGGAGACTGTTACAAACTCTCAAGTCTGGAGTTTTGATGAAAATAGCAGAAGTGCCTTAAAATGAAAAGTCCCACCCACTGAAACACATCACCTATCATTTTCATGGAGGTGGGAATGGAGTGGGTTAAGGTTTCATATATGTGCATTTTGCGGAGGTGGCCGCGCACACAAAGTACCATCTGCCTCCAGCCATTTCTGATTTTTGTGACCTGGGTTTCTGAAGTACAAAGTGCTCAAGTTAGACCTGGTAGGAGCAGATTTGATATGATTAATTTTTTCAGATAAGCATCTCTGGACTTGATACCATAACAGACTCAGGAGAGTCAATCTGGCCTTTGAGAGATAAGGTGCCCTTTGGAGTTATAAAAATCATGAATATGTGTAAAAACTGCATAAATCCATGACCTTCCAGCTCATCAAAAACCGCAATAGACATGTCAAAGTGAACTATCAAGAGGGCTTGTCGAAGGAAATTGTCCAAAGCATGAAAAGGACCTGTAAACAACACCAGTCAAACAGAATTTTCAAACTCTCAGGACATTTAAAATCCAGTTCTTTAAATCTTTGTCTATTCATTGCTTGTTTTTTACCCTATCTGTTGACATAGGGTTTTCATTACTGGATCAGTGCTACATGACTGAATTCAAAGTCATTTATCATTGCAATAGGATGTCAGCCATTCCACATTTTGATTGCCACTTACAAAGTGATCATAGACGTTTTGGAGTGGGACTATAAATTCTAATACATGTTGCTAAGAGGGATTATGAACTTGAATTAAATAATTGCTGCTATAAGACATTATATAACTTAAAGGATCTAAATGTAAAGGTTTTATGAAGATAAAAGTTATTTTTTTTATTATAGCAAAGTCTGTGCAAGATATTAAAGTTTATTCTATCTCATCTCTGTAAGGGTCTCTGCACGGGTCCTGAGGTCTGCCCATAGTCAATACTGGGTGAGTTAGCAATGGAAGATGTAAGGACAAAGGGCAGTGCATGCCAGTGATGGGTCTGTATGAGCTGGCGCTAAATTGGCATGGGGTTCTAAAGTACTATGGGCGGTGACTACTGCAACCTAGATTGACATGGAGGGTATGAGGTCTTGGTGGTCAAGATATGACAAGGGCTGGCATGGATGGGGAATGGAGAGTGTGTAAGGGGAGCTGAGGATTGAGGGCTATCAATCCAGAGCCGGTGAGCGAAATCGGCCTTCCATTCAGTCTGCCTCTACACCCTGTATCCTCCACTCTCAATCTGGGCTTGCCCAGTCTGACTTCCAGGAAGCCCTGGTACTAAGGATATGAAAGTTTGACATTCCAGCAGATATTTCAAGAAATTGCATTGGTGGAAGTCCATAATTCTTCAGATAAATATACAGGCCTCAGACCCTTTATCTCACTGCTTCAAAATAAATACCACGTGCCTTCAGTTCTTGAAGCTGAGGTGCAATTGAATGCTGTATGTTAGTGAAGTAAACAGCTTAGTCTTGAAGTCACTTCAAATTTCTTCACTTAAACTATTTTTCTAATCAAACTGCTCAGAGATACTATTACAAACCTCAGGAGCAGGTGGCATTTGAACCCAGACCTTTTGGTTAAGGGGCAGGGTCATTACCACTGCACCAAAAGAGGACCTGAAGTTATTACTGTTCTTGAATTACACCATTTACTAATTTTCACTTCATCTTTATTGGTGGCAATTATCATTAATTTACAAATCTACACTTTCATTGTTCATACACACCTGGAACTTTTGGTGCTCTTTCTATTGAGGGAGCAGCATTGCTTGAGTCCTTTGGAGAGAAACAAGAAAAAAAAATTAATAGACGAAGAAGTCCAGAGAAAGGGAAGGTAATCTCAAAACCATTTACTAAATGTTTACAGAGATATGTGTGGATTTAAAATTGTTACGAAAGATAAAAAGGAATCTGCATTCACATAACATCTCCCAAGCTTTATAGCTAATGAAGTACTGTGAGATATTTTCCTAACCAATCTGTTCAAAGTGGTTACTATACACCTTAAGCAGTTGTGTAGAGAGCAGGTGGAACTTGAACCCAGGCCTCCTTGCTCAGGGGTGAGGACACTACCACTGGGTCACAAGATTCCCAAATAGAATGCTTTTAATTATAGTTTCAATTATTGCAAAGACCAAGTCCCACAAACAATAATTTGTTGATGAATCGATGTAATTTTGGGTGAAGAATATGTATTGACAAGACCAGAGTGTTATCTATTGTGCAGTTAAAAATAAATAAGTACACTTCCATGCAATGCAATGCACCTTAAAGGACAAATGTACAAGGGATATACTATCAATTACACTTGCCTTCATGAACTGAGGTTTAGAATATAGGAGTTACAACTGTATAAAACATTGCTTAGGCCACAGATGGAAGATTGTGTGCAGTTCTGGTTGCTAAATTATTGGAAGATTGCACTGGAGATGGTGAGGAGAGTCACCAGGATGTTGCTTGGGATGAACTCTCTCAGTTATAAGGAGACGCTATACAGGCTGGGTTTGTTTTTCATGGAGCAGAGGAGGCTGGGATGGGGGAAAATCTGATTGAGGCATACAAAATTATGAGAGGCATGGACCATAGATGAGAATTTCCTCCCCATAGCAGACATGTCTCAGACCAGAGGGCATAAGTATAAGGTGAGGAGCAAGTTGTTTAGAGGATTTCTGAATTTGACTTTTTCCACCAAGGGAGGTAGAAATGTGGAATGTGCTGTCCTAGAGGGTAGTAGAGGCAGGTATAATGGAACTTTTAAGAAGCATCTAGATGAGTACTTAAAATGTCAGGGTATAGTAGGCTACAGACCAAACACAGGTAAATGTGATTAGTGTAGTTTGGTGTTTGTTGGTTGGAAAGACATAATGGGGCTGGTGTCTATTTGTATTCTGGGTGATTCTATGACACTATGAATTACTTCCTCAGCTCCAGACTCTGCTGTACATTTGTCATCAATTGAACCGTGAAGGTAGGAATAGGACTGCCAGTATAAATCAAGTGTTTGCGCCTCTTGCTCAGCTTTCAGAGTCTGTGCTGTATGCAAAGTTGAGTATCTCCTCTTAAATTTAAGTTCTTATTTAAGAAGTGGATCATTTGTCTTGTTGATTTAAAATTGATATTTCTCGTGAAATAGATTATTATGTTGCTGTTTGTTGAAGTTTGTTCCATGCATATTGGATGCTGTTTGTTCCTACATTACAATTGTGTTTGCACATCTGGCGGTCATGAAAAGTGCTATATGAATGTAACTCTTTAGTGGAAGAGAAATTGTCCCATTGGACAACTCAAACTGAAAGATGTTTTTAAAATTCAACAGTATTACATTGCTCACCATCCATCTAAAGGTAGAGTCACCATAGTCTTACCAGACCATAAGGTTGCTCTATCATTAAAGAGAGAGATGACTGGTGGTGGTTCAACCTGAGAGTCACCATGCCTCAGATGATGGGAGATAGAGAGTTCTTCATGATAACATCAGCTGGTGCAGGAATTGAATCCATGCTGTTGGCATTGCTAACCAGCCAGCTCAGCTAGCCATCCATCTCCCAAAGCAGGAGTCAGTACATTTTCATAATTGTACATACAAATTTCACAACTCTATACAAACTCCAGTCTGCTCTCCCACATTTCTGACCAATCCCCTTACTGGGGAAAACTTAATTCATTGAATGGCAATCATCTTAGTTTTCAGGTATTGCTGCAGGGGTCCCCGAGAGTAGATATTTTCTAATCATCTTGTTCAGAGATGTTATTACACACCTCTGAAGCAGGTAGATCTTGAACGTAGATCTCCTGGTTCAAAGGTAGGAACACCACCACTGGACCACAAGCCCTCAAAGCTTTATGGAGTAGGTATTTTTCTAGTCAGCCAGTTCTGGGATATTATTACAGACATCTGGCTTTGAACCATTCTGCCACAAAAACCTCAAAACTTGACAAACTTTTTAATTGACCTGTCCAGGGATGCAATCACATAGCTCTGGAGGGGGTGGGACTTGAACCTTGGCCATTTGGCTCAAAGGTACAGACACTATTACTATACCACAAGACCCTTACAGCCACTTGATAAAGGAGCAATGCTCTGAAAGCTAGTGCTTCCAAATAAACCTGTTGGACTATAATCTGGCGCTTTGTGATTTTTAACTTTGTACACCCCAGTCCAACACCGGCACCTCCAAATCTCAAAAACATTATGGGGTAATTTTCTAATTAACCTGTTCAAAGCTGTCACTACACACAGAGTTTTGTTTTCCATCATCAAATCACCTCTGGTATTTTTTCATCTATTAACCAATATATTTATGGAGTAAATGTATGCTCCAAACAGCTGCTTTCTATTATCACTCGTGCATGACCCAGTTCATTTTTAAAGGGACCAAACCTTACAATGCTGTCAAAAGGAATCCATCAGCATAATTGCACATTGGAGTATTGTTTACGTATAAGGGTAGAACTTTCTGAACTAAGCAACTTGAATTGGTTTCATTATTGAATAGAAAGGCAGTAGTTTGTATATATTCTGAAATTCTGTGCTCATCAAGGTGAGAGTTGTGATTGGGAAATAAGATTCTTTTTGTTGTTAACAGTCAGCATCAATCATTCTCGTATCAGAGAGACTATTTGTTATATTCAGTATATAGAGTCATAAAGTCATACAGCATGGAAACAGCCCCTCGGTCCAACCAGTCCATGCCGCCCATAATCCCAAAGTAAACTATTCCCACCTGCCTATGTTTGGCCCATATTCCTTCAAACATTTCCTATTTGCGTACTTCTCGAAATGTCTTTTTAACATTGTAACTGTACCCATATCCATCACTTGCTCTGGAAGTTCATACCACATGGAAACCACTCACTGTGTAAAAAAAGTTGTCCCTCATGCTTTTCTCCTCTTGCCTTAAAAATACATCGCTCTGGTCTTGAAATCCACCATCCTAGGGAAAGAACATGTGCCATTCACCTTATTTATATCCCTCCTTATTTTATAAACCTCTATAAGGTTACTTCTCAACCTCCTGCATAATGTCTCTCTTTCTACTTCAGTGTTTTCTGTGGATAAAATAGCCAACCAAAGCCAAATTTGTTTCAACAGGCTATTAACAGCAGTATTTATTTCAAGGAGTGTGAAATGGGTGCTTTGAGACTATCCATATAACCTGTATTTCCTATATCTTGTATTGAAAGAGGTACCATTTCAGAATCCCACCAGCTGAATGGGTAAGACTCTGCTGCTGGATCAGTGCAGTGCACAGAGCATCATGCTTCCTGACACCAAATTAAAAACACAACTAACAACACAGCAATCTATTTCTGCATCAAAAGCATATCCCACAAAAGTGATAACTCCCTTCAAGATTACGATACGTTACCATTTTGGAACTATAAAACTGAAGGATTTTACGAATGGAATTAAACATTATGCCAACAATTTTGCCATGACTTTGCCTTCAAAGCTGTAATTTTCATAATTTCCAAAACAAAAGCTCCATTACATTGTATATAGATTTGAAACTAGGCTTACTTAATATGAATTCATCATTTGTAACTGTATCAACCAAAGATCTAAGTCAGCTTTATAAATTTTTGGTAGAATAAATAAAATGAACCTATTAAAATGTGAGGCAAGCCTATTGATTCCCCATTGTTATGATCATTGAGAAAACTTGTTTATGGCCATCAGGTTTGTTAGGAGCCATCTGAACTGCAATGCTTTCCACAGCGAAATGGATTTGTTGATACTTTAAATCTAAACTGACAATTAAAAAGCAAGGTCACCAAATAGCAGTACCAAAGGAAATAGGCACTTTTGGAATTCCACTCCAGAGATAACCATTCCTGTTAGGAGAAACAGTTGAAAATTTTGAAAAATGTAAAATTGATAAACAAAGACAGCTCCCCTTGCCAGTAATTCTGACTTTGGCAGAATATATCAGTTGTGAGTTATAATGAGAACTGAAAGTTGTTTCAAAATCGAACACCAATTGTGGGCTTCTTAACATTGTTTTGTTACATTTTCGTCAATTTTGGGTGGTTGCAGATGTGGTGAGAAAATAAATCATCCTTTTCAGTGACATAATTTCTGAACCTCAAGCCAGGAACAGGAAAACAAAAGTGGAACAATTTGTGCTTCTTCTCTAGTTAGTCATGTGATATGAGGTTTAGCAGATTTCAGAATCAATTTGTGTTACAAATCATAGAATTCCTCAGTGTGGAAACAGGCCATTCAGCCCATCGAGTCCCACACCAACCCTCTGAAAAGCACTCCACCCACCTCCTTTAACCCTGCATTTCTCGTGGCTAATCCACCTAGCCTGCACACTATGGGTAATTTAGAATGGGCAACCCACCTAACCTGCACATCTTTGGGCGGTGGGAGGAAACTCACATGGGCACAAATAGAATGTGCAAACTCTACGCACACACACAGTCACCCAAGGCTAGAATCAAACCCAGAACCCTAGTGCTGTGAGACAGCAGTGCTAACCACTGAGCCACTGTGCCACCCAATTCAATCAGTGTTATAGAAATGTAGAACTGTTTAAATGCTTGAGACTCTTGTGTCTGATCTCATTAAATTAGATGGCAAGAAATCACAGTAAATCTACTGTTCTATTCCCTTGTCCCTCAGTACTTTGAAGGCAGAAGACCTGTGGTGATGTGACAGATTCAAAATTGGTCGAACATTCAGGCTGTGCAGAGTTCCAGTGAGTGTTATTTCCAGCCTGAGGGTGTGTGTTCTGGATAGGGCAGGAGAAAGAACAAAAATACCTTACAAGTTGCCCCGTCAAGGTAAAAGATGGCATTGGCTATCTTTGCTATATTCCCAATTTGGTGCAAAGAGCTTCTAATAATCATGTTCTTTACTGCAGGTCACAGTAATTGCTCAGGATCTAGACTCTAGATTCTAGACCCTTATTAGATAATCTGACTTCTATAGGACAAGTGTAATGGAATATCTTTTTATATTTCTGCTTCAGATTCGTCATGTTCACCATCAGTATTACAAACAAAAACGTCCAGAAAGGATAAAATGGACCTCATGCGCTCACATATTAAATTATTGATCAGCATTTGGAGTTAAATTTTAGAATATCATTGTTTTCTTAGTACATTAAACAGTGGGGAAATGGTGACTTCTCAACTTCAGATCATCTCAGAAGGACAAAAGCAATAAAATGTATAGGAAGACCAATATTTCCTGATCCTCCGCAAAGTCACAAACGATTCTGTTCGCCATATCCATCATTGTCATTAGGTCAAAATCCTGAAATTCCCTAACTGACATTTTATTTATTACTTTATTTATTCATGAGATGTGGGCATTGTAGGTGAGGCCACATATGTTGCCAATCCCTAATTATCCTTTCATCTCGTTTAACATCATGTTAAACTATTTCAGAGGGTAATTAAGAGTCAACCACATTGCATGTTGGCCAGAGCAGATAAGGATGTCAGATTTCATTGGGTAGTAACCATCAATAACACTTCCATGGTTACCATTACTACTGTATGCGTGCAATTCCAGATTTGATTGATTAAATTTAAATCCACCAGAAGCTGGATTTGAACCCACGCCTTATTAAGGTTACACTGACCCCTATTATGTTAGTTGAGTCACATTATTAGTGCCCCACTGTCTCCCCTAATCCTGGTCTGTCCCTTATTTGTGTCTCCTTTGTCCCCCTAGATTATGGAAGTATATTCTTGACTATTGATTCAAAACAAGGGACCCTCATCATCTTCTCAAAAGAAAACTAAGGATGGGAAATGAATGACGATTTTACTAGTAATTCCCAAATCCTAAAGGAATATGCAAAGCAAATCCTGCATTTTCTCTCATTTTTCGTCCAAAGAGTTACTATTGTTGTCTCACTATGACTAAAGTTACTTTCACATTTCCTACTAGCTTCAGTCTCTCACTTAAGTATTTTGTTGATCCTACATCTGAAGTATCTTCAATAGGTCCCAAAGCAAACAATTCCTACTCTTCAACCCATCATTTCTACTTTGCAGCTCTTTCCTACTTGCACTCAAACATCGTTTTGTTTTCCATAAAATATTTGAGTGACTGAATGAAGTGATTCTGATAGCATGACATTCAGCTTTGAGACTTGGAGATCCTGGGTTGCTGTCTTGTTTCTCAGTCAGGACTCCGATGTAGAGAGCATTTTTGTGTCCTGACCACAAAGGGTGTCTGCTGTGGCTCAGTGAGTGACACCCTCATCTTTGAATCTAATGGTTCTGTGTTCATGCCTAATTTTAGTCCCTGAGCAGCACAAAAGTCAAGGCTGTGACTCTGGAACAATACAAAGGGAATTCACCATTGGAGGTGCTGTCATTTTTGATGTGAATTTAAATTGAAGTTCCATATTACTATGTTTCAAGTTCTCATTTACTGTTTTAAAAATGTGTAGGGAAGTTATTCCTTACCTTCGATCAACAACACAGAAAAACAGATAATCAGTTCATTATCCATGGTTAATTACATTTGTAAATGTGAGTGGAATATGAATGTTCAGTAATTCTGACAAGGCTGAAGCAGAAGGTGGTATGCGACTGACACTATTTACATTTTTCAAGAAGATATGGTGCAAATCTCTCTCCAATTCAGGATGGCAGAGAGGCTCAGGAGACAAGTCAACTGGAAGCCCACCAGCATCTGAAAGATTAGCAGCTCCAGTGCTGATGGTAGGAGCTGCCAAGGTGTGTGGGGCACTAATGAAACTCGCTTCAAGAGGGACAAATTTTGAAACTCTAGAAAACTCAAGAGGCAAAATCTGGCAGCCATCATCGTGAAAAGCTTATGCTCGAAACTTCAACTCTCCTCCTCCTCAGATGCTGCCTGACCAGCTGTGCTTTTCCGACACCACACTTTTCGACTCTGATGTCCAGCATCTGCAGTCCTCACTTTCTCCCAGCTATCTTTGTCATAGAGCCATTGAATCACAGAAGAGGTATGGCCCAGGGGGAGATCATTTGGCCCATTATGCTTGTACTGGCACATGATGTGGTGTGAAACTCCTCTGAGGAATAGCCTGCAGCTGCAATGAGGAAACAGTGTTGTTTGGGGATGTTGACCACCCTGACAATTGTGTGGAGGGTTTGGTCTCAGTGGTGTACTCACATGCCAGCTGGAAAATTCCAGTCAAATCAACCAATTGACCTTTAGTCATCTACTGGACCACCTACCACTGTCAGCCCATAAATCATTAAGCTCCTCATCATCTAACCCTGGAACTAGCTACTTCAAAAGTGGCCAGGAGACAGATAAATGCCCACAGCTTTGCATTTCACTCTATAACACCTAGTCTCCTTATGCCAAGTTCCACTCCTACCTGCTGAAAAATGAGACCTCCTTGACATAAACTTGTTGTGGTTTTATTGAGCAGAAGTGGCAGTCGATTCTCATAGGATACATAACAACCCCAGTAAAATGTAGAATTCATCAAAACATAACTCTTCATCAGAGTCATGTTTTTAATGATTTTTTTTGTTTCCATTAAGGTGCACCACATCAGTATCAAGGCATGTTACATGGTGCAGTATTATAATTGGCTTTAATGTGTTCCAGGAGGCAGTCACATGCCTTAGGATAAGTACTTCAGGTCTGGTCCATTGTCAGGAACAGGCAGGTAACAAGTGAATTCTGGATTAGTGGTGCTGGAAGAGCACAGCAGTTCAGGCAGCATCCAAGGAGCAGCGAAATTGACGTTTCGGGCAAAATCCCTTCTTCAGGAATAAAGGCAGAGAGCCTGAAGCATGGAGAGATAAGCTCGGGGAGGGTGGGGATGGGGAGAAAGTAGCATAGAGTACAATAGGTGAGTGGGGAGGGGATGAAGGTGATAGGTCAGGAGGAGAGGGTGGAGTGGATAGGTGGAAAAGGAGATAGTCCCACCCTACCTCTTGCAAAAATGCCATCCCGTATTCCCAATTCCTCCGCCTCCACCATATCTGCTCCCAGGAGGACCAGTTCCACCACAGAACACACCAGATGGCCTCCTTCTTTAGAGACCGCAATTTCCCTTCCCACGTGGTTAAAGATGCCCTCCAACGCATCTCCTCCACATACCGCACCTCCGCCCTCAGACACCACCCCTCCAACCGTAACAAGGACAGAATGCCCCTGGTGCTCACCTTCCACCCTATCAACCTTCGCATAAACCAAATCATCCGCCGACATTTCCGCCACCTCCAAAAAGACCCCACCACCAGGGATATATTTCCCTCCCCACCCCTTGCAAAGACCGTTCCCTCCGTGACTACCTGGTCAGGTCCACGCCCCCCCTACAACCCACTCTCCCATCCTGGCACCTTCCCCTGCCACCGCAGGAACTGTGAAACCTGCGCCCACACCTCCTCCCTCACCTCTATCCAAGGCCCTAAAGGAGCCTTCCACATCCATCAAAGTTTTACCTGCACGTCTACTAATATCATTTATTGTATCTGTTGCTCCCGATGCGGTCTCCTCTACATTGGGGAGACTGGACGCCTCCTTGCAGAGGGCTTTAGGGAACATCTCCAGGACACCCGCACCAATAAACCACACCGCCCCGTGGCCCAACATTTCAACTCCCCCTCCCACTCTGCTGAGGACATGGAGGTCCTGGGCCTCTTCACCGCCGCTCCCTCACCACCAGACGCCTGAAGGTAGAATGCCTCATCTTCCGCCTCGGAACACTTCAACCCCAGGGCATCAATGTGGACTTCAACAGTTTCCTCATTTCCCCTTCACCCACCTCACCCTAGTTCCAAACTTCCAGCTCAGCACTGTCCCCATGACTTGTCCAGACTTGTCCTACCTGCCTATTTCCTTTACCACCTAGCCATTCCACCCTCTCCTCCCTGACCTATCACCTTCATCCCCTCCCCCACTCACCATTGTACTCTATGCTACTTTCTCCCCACCCCCACCCACCTCTAGCTTATCTCCACGCTTCAGGCTCTCTGCCTTTATTCCTGATGAAGGGATTTTGCCCGAAACATCGATTTTGCTGCTCTTTGGATGCTGCCTGAACTGCTGTGCTCTTCCAGCACCACTAATCCAGAATCTGGTTTCCAGCATCTGCAGTCATTGTTTTTACCTAGGTAACAAGTGAAGGCAACATGGAGATTCAAATGGTATCACCGGAAAAGTCTCCACTCTTGTGCTTGTCCAATAGGCTTGAGGTTCTTTTAGCAGGTGAGGAGAGGAATAGGGACCTCAGGAATAATGAGCAGGCTTAATGTAGCACTATGTGAAGGGGAACATTCAAATTGGGGGAGTAAAACAGAATGTAGTAAATTTGGGATGGTATAGCTAGGGGATGATCACTAATATTAATATTACCTGAAATTGAGAATGCAAGTTGAGAGAACTTTGCCACTTGTCTAGTGTCAGAGTTATGGATATCATCTGAGGGCTGAAGAGGAACTTGGAACAATTCAGTTCTTGTGATCTATGTGGGGAACAGTGGCTCAGAAAGGTTTTTAACAGTGAATGTGAACAGTTAGAGATTGAATTAAAAACAAAACAACAAAGACAATAATTGCTGGATAACTACATGAATCTTGAGAAAATTGGCCTGGGCTCAATAAGATCAAAGAGTTGAATATTGTATGATATGGGTGAAATGGATTTCAATTCATGGGACACTGGCACCTGTACGCGACAAAAAGGGAGCCTATACGTTGTGACAGATTTCACCGAAACTAAACTGGGACCAGGGTCTTGTCAAACTGAAAATCTAAGCCTGTAAATTAGACTTTAAACTACAGAATGCAGGAGAGAATTTCAGAGCAGTGTTCTGGGAAATGATAGCCAACACGTGACAGGAAGGATACAAGAATGCAGTAGTAAGGTTGCACCAGTGCAAACAGATCAAGGAAATCATAAAAAGATAGGATGAACATCTAATTATCAAAATATACACAGCATTTATAATAAGATGAATGAATTGTTGGTATGAATAAATAATTGAGTATAATCTAGATATGGTTGCATGGTGACAAAGGTTGGGATCTTAATATAGAAGGATACTTGAAATATTTAGAAGACTAGGAAGAAAGAGAAAGAAGATGGGTTATTACTGTAGATTAAGGGTAAGATGTATAGTGGTAAGGAATGATCTTGGCTCAGAAGACTAACATATAGAATTACCTTGGGTGGAGATAAGAAATAACAGGGGAAGAAGTCACTTGTGGGAATATTCTAAGGCTCCTCTGATAGGAGCGTGTATAAAAATACTGCACTTTTGTAAGAAACTCACTGAAATTATCATGGATTATTTCAATCTTGATGTATTTTGGAAAATTAGCCTGGAGGATGAGTTAATTGTCTGTATTAAGGACAGCTTTGTAGAATGCTACTTCCTTTATCAAAAAGGGAATAAACTATTTCAGATTTGATAATGTGTCATGAAACAGGATTAAATAATGACCTCATTAGATTTTCTGGGGAAACAGTGATCATTGAAAAATGTCACACCCAGTTTTACATGCATATTGGGTCTAAGGGTAGTATTGATAGTTAGGCAGTAGCAGACATTTAAATAAATTAATTCATAATTCTCCCATTGAGAAATAAAAATTCTTCAAGAAAGGATGAATCATCTGTTCATAACTAAGGAGTGAAGGATTATACCAATTTGAAGAAAACGTGAAAATTGGCCAGACGAATGGGAAGATTTTACAAACCAACAGAGGAGGATGAAGAAAGAAAGGAAATCACATTATAAGAGTAAATTAACCAGAAATATGAAAACAAATAATAACATGAGAGAGTCATTCAGATAAATATTGGTCCCTCAGAGAATTGGGCTACTGAATTAATGATGGGAAATATGAAATGGCAGAAACTAGAACAAATATTTTGTCTTCATGGTAGATGGCACAAAGATAATCCAAGAATAGCAGGAGGTTGAGGAGAAAAGCTAATACTGTAGCTAAAAGAAGGCAATTCCTGACGGTCTGTATCTGACAGTCTTCCAACAGGTAGTTCTAATAGTATTGGCTGTAACTTTCCAAAATACCCTAGATTCTGAAAAGGTGTCAAGTTTTTGGTAACTGCAAATATCATACTTCCCTTAAAGAAAATAAAAGTGCTAAAAAGCAAGAAATTATAAACCAGTTCACCTAAAATCTGTCATCAGGAAAATACTGGAATTCATAAAGAAAGTAACAGCAGAATATTTGGAAAATCGTAATATAATTGGAGTCATAAAATCAGAAAACCCATCATGTCTACGCCAGTCAAAAACAAGCACCTAAGTATTTTAATACTATTTTCCAGCACTTGGCCCATAGCCTTTTATGTGCTGAAAAAGCACAGCAGGTCAGGTAACATCCGAGGAGCAGGAGAATCGACGTTTCAGGCAAAAGCCCTTCATCATCATTTGCCTGAAACATCGATGTTCCTGTTCCTCGGATGTTGCCTGTCCTGCTGTGCTTTTCCAGCACCACACTCTCGACTCTAATCTCCAGCATCTGCTGTTCTCACTTTTGCCAAAGCCTTGTATGCCTTTGCATCACATGTGCACATTTAAACACTTCTTAAATGTTGAGAGTTCTGCCTCTATCACCCTTACAGGCAATGAGTTCCAGATTCCCACCACTCTCTGAGGGAATATGTTTTTCCTCATGTCCTCTAAACTTCTGCCCCTTAAATCAATGTCCCCTTGTCATTGATTCCTCCACTAAGAGCAAACATTTTTCCTAAGTACATCACAGTCATATCCCCTCTCAGTCTCCTTTGCTATAAGGAAAACAATTCCAGTCTTTCCAATCTCTCTTTATAACTGGAACTCTCCAGCCCAGGTACAATCATAATAAATCTTTTCTACACGTCTCTCCCCTCTGATAGCATTTTCAGTGCTATCACACTCCGCCTAAAATGTGAGTGCCAGACCTGCACACAGTTCTCTGGAGAGGACCTAACCAATGTTTTCTATAGTTCAGCATAACCTCCCTGCTCCTAAACATTATGCCTTGAATAATTAATGAATACCATATGCTTTCTTAACCATTTTATCCACTTGTCCCTCTGATCCTTGTGCTTCCCGGGGCCATACCATCCATCAAGTATTCCCTTGCCTTGGTTGTTGTCCTGCTCAAGTACATAGAACATAGAAGAATACAGCGCAGTACAGGCCCTTCAGCCCTCGATGTTGCGCCGATCCAAGCCCACCTAACCTACACTAGCCCACTATCCTCCATATGCCTATCCAATGCCCGCTTAAATGCCCATAATGAGGGAGAGTCCACCACTGCTACTGGCAGGGCATTCCATGAACTCACGACTCGCTGAGTAAAGAACCTACCCCTAACATCTGTCCTATACCTACCCCCCCTTAATTTAAAGCTATGCTCCCTTGTAATAGTGGACTCCATACGTGGAAAAAGATTCTCACTGTCAACCCTATCTAAACCCCTAATCATCTTGTACACCTCTATCAAGTCACCCCTAAACCTTCTTTTCTCCAATGAAAACAACCCCAAGTGCCTCAGCCTTTCCTCACATCACCTCACATTTATCAAGATTTAATTTTATTTGCCACTGATCAGTTCATCTGACCAGCTCATCTATACCTTCGCATAGCCTAAGGCTGTCCTCCTCTCTATTTATAAATCCACCAAGTTTTGTATCAATTGCAAACTTACTGATCAACTGTCCTACATTCAAGTCTAAACCATTTATGTTAACCACAAACAACTGACTGTGTATTCAACATCTGAAGTAGATACTTTGACACTATTTGGAAGAAGAGGGAAGTTGTCCCTAGTTTTTCAGCTGATATTTATTTGTCAATTAGCTTCAATTAAAAAAAGCAGATGTTCTAACGGGGATCAATTTGCTGTTGTGGATGTTTGCTTTGCACAAATTGCTTGGAATTTCTTGTCTTTTGCAGCAAGATGAGAAGTATTCTGTTTACTATGAAACTCTTTGGAACATTATACGAGGCCAGTATTAAATAAGTGTAAGTTCTCTCTCTGTCTTATCTGCAATCGTTTTTATTTGTAATTGCTGATTAAGTTCAGCTTTTATCTACCGTATATCATCCTGCATAATTACTAAGATGTGAACCTTCCATGAAATATGCAAAAATTTCATGAAATAATAGGAGAAAAATGATCAAATAAGCCTATTGAGAACAGTTAGTGGTTTTATTTTCTTAAATGGGTTTTGTGGGTTTGAGAAATAGTAATGAATAAAACAAAGTCAATGGTACAATCAGTTGACTGATAAGAACTGCAGCAATAAACTGTGACAACTAGCCACAAGACTTAGGATGTATATGTTTAAAGTACAAATTCTTCAGTGTTTAATCTGACAACCACCAAAACAGAGGCAAGAACTGGGGCTATACACATTCTAAATGTTTATGGAATTGGCACTTTCACCAACATGATAACCAAATTGCTCAGTGCTAGGATGCACATCTAGCAGGTTACTAACTTGCACTTAGGAATTTCAAACTACAGAGAAGGCAACCTTGTAGTTTTGAACAGTGAGACCATGAAAAAAGTAAGTAAATGTAACAGTTTTGTTTTTGGCTTGGGGAGGAAGAAGAATGAAAGCAGAAATTGCAGGAGAAACTCAGCCAGTCTGGCCACATCTGTGGAGAGAAGGCAGAGTTAATTTCTGGACCCAAAATGTTGACTATGCTTTCTCTCTAGATACTACCAGACTGGCTGAGTTTCTCCAGCAATTTCTGTTTTTGTTTCAGATTTCCAGCATCTGCAGTTGTTTGCGAAATGTTATTTGTGGAAGAAGAGGAGATCTGTTTTATAATGTGCATCCTTTTTACCACAGTGACATCTAATACAAGATATATAGTGTCATATATTGTGAATTGGTAAACAAAGGAATAAACCTTATCTAAAAGTAATGAATATAGTGTACATAGTTTTAAGACAGAATGCTGGAGACATTCAATAGGTCTGGAAGCATCTGTGGAGAGACAGAAGCAGAGTTAATGTTTCATGCCTGGTATGATAGTGACTTGCAACATTAACTAAGTTTTTCTCTCTCTACAGATGCTACCTGACCTATTGATTTTCACCAGCATTCTGTTTGTTTCAGGTCTCCAATATGTGTTTTTTTTTAATTTTATTCAAATTTCTTTTTCATACTTAATTTTAAGTTTGGAATTAAAACATCAAAACTGTCAAATTACTTTTTAAATGACATGAGGGAAAAAAGCACATATATGGTGGCTTTGAAAAGGGTATTGTGTTTTTTAAAAAAGAATTGTGTAAAATTTGAAATCAAGAAAAGATAAATTTCATTCCTATTATGTTCTAGACTGCATTGTTTTCCAGTAGATAATTTAATAAATAGGACTTGAAAGGAACTGTCATTGAAAGACTGAATCATGACATTGCTTTATATTTCACGGTGCTAACTTTAGTTCTTTTGTAGAGCCATAATTAGTAGAAAGAGAAGCTACCTGTGCAGCAAAGGAATCATGAGTAAACATCTATCTGCCAACTTAGAACTATCAACGCAAAAGCAATAATACCGTTGGAAATTAGAATCAGTGAGAATGACCTCATATTTGACTTCATACTAACTGCAGTGTAACTGCAATTGGTGCACCTTAAACTTAATAAATTAACCAATATCATCCAAGTTCATTTTAATAAGATGTACAGAATTCTGTTGTTATTTAGCTTTCAGTAAAACATGCAATTGCTTACTGATCTGTAATAACTTCTATCTACCTCTCCTTCTGAACCTTTCTCATTTGTATTTTATTGATGTAATGATTGACAATAGAGTGAGGGCACATAACTGACAGGGTTGACCTACTGACAGCTAGCATCAATTCAGTAGGCTGAATGGGATCATTCTGTGTCATAATCGCTTTATAACAATTTTCTTCTGCCCTTTTCTTTCCGGTCTTTTGCATTGCAAATAGGCTTATTTATATCGGATTGAAATCCACACTTTTTACATTGTATCATACTCCAAATATTAAGCTCACACTGCATGAAAACTCTGCAGAACTCCATCTCTCGTCACCCCCATTAACTTCTGCAAGTGTCAGGCTTTTAAAACCCAAGACTGACATCATGAAAATGATCTCATGATTCAACACAATTTTTAACTTTTACTTTTATGTTTTAATTTTACTGCTCTGAACCTTGATGGGGTCCAACACTCTGAACTTTATCACTCACCTTTAGGTTTTTTAGATATAGAGCTCACCTTCTCCTATTATAAAATGGTGTGGGACCAAGTAGCTCAGCATTGTATGTATCGATTCTTGGAAGCACAACATTGCTTACAACACTGCCATTCCGTAAAATTCCTCATTTTAAAAAAAACTTTAACAAGCCAAATGCAGGCAGGTGGGACTAGTTTAGTTTGGGAACATGATCAGATTGGAGTAGTGGGCAGAAAGGTCTGTTTCCATGCTGTATGACTCTAAATCGATTTCTCTCGGAAGATATCCGAAAGCACAAGCAAACTACAAGAAATTGTCACTAACAGCAAACTCTGCACAATCATCAACATGTGACCCTTACAGCAGACTTTTATATCTTTTTTTCTAATTTAATAGATTATAGACAATTTGAAATTGAAGCTAAGTCTAAAACTGAGCAGGGTTGCACACCTGAAACATCTTCCCTTTAATTTCACTAATAGTAATATCTTCTAAACAAATCCAATAACATAATCTACTTAATGATAAAAGACTGTAACTATCTGGATCCAAAATATGAAATAATTACATTTTATTTTTAATTATAAATATCAACAGCTATAAACCACTTTACATCTTCATATTTCAAAGTTGATAGCATTTTTTCTTTTCATTTTCCTGAGAACCGCGCAAGAATGTTCCCCATTCCCTACTTTCACTGACATTCAGTCTTGGCAAAGATTTTGGAATCTTGCTCTGTATACAATATGTTTCAGAAGCATATAACTTAAAGACTTTAATTTCCATTATTTAAAGGTACTTCAGTAAAAGTACTCATAAATTATTCATTGACAAGTACATCAAAAACATAAACACTACTTTGCTAATGTTTGAAATTGCCATTTCCATTTCAGTTGGTTATCTCTATACTAGTTTTTCTTCTGGCTGAAATGACAGACTGTTCCTTGTCACTGCCTCAGCATGGTCAAGGGTGTTTCACCCTCTGTGCCAGTCAAGTTCAGATGGCATGCCTAAGATCGAGAAATCATTGTGAAGTAAAGCACTTTTAAAAATCTTGGTATGAGACATCAGCCTTGAAATTATTGCTGCCATGAATTCTCACCCCCACTGTTAATGATCTCCAAAACTCTACACTTAAAAGAGTTTACTGCTCTTCATCTATTTCATTTTACAGAAAATTCTGCACAATCATTAACCTGTGACCCTTAAAGCAGATTTTATAAAAATATATATATTCTTTTGAGATGTGGGTCTTGCATTTGTTGCCTGTCCTTGAGAAGGTGGCAGTCAGCAGTTGCCTTGAGCTGCTGTAGTCCATTTGAAGCAGGTAGTAACAGGGAGCAAAGGAAACACCAAGAACTGAAACAGACACACATATACAGCTACACTATTGCTGAATAGAGATCCGGTTTGAAACAATATTTAACACAATTGGATATCTTAACATTTCAAATTTAAATTATAAAGAGCAAACGTTCTTCCACTCCACAATATCACTATATGTCCCTTTTGATTCATCTTTGTATTGTGGATTGCACTGTTATCAACCACTACAGTGATAATAATTGTTTAAAAGATTCAGAACTATGTTTTTCTTCCTATTTTCGAGTAATCAGCAGATATCTAACAATGTTAATTTGTAACCGATAACTGTTCTTTTAATTGTAGTCATTAAGTTTTGCTGTTCCAGTCCCAACATGTTCCAACTATTGTTCCTATCATATTCAGCAATATATTCATACCTGAACACACATGAACTCACTGATTTACCGCAACTCTCTAACAATGAACTAGTGACTAGGTGACCTGAGAAAAGTTTAGAAAATAATAAGGGGCATGAATAGCCAAGGTCTTTTTGCCAGGATAGGGGAGTCCAAAACTAGAGGACATAAGCTGAGGATGATGGGGGAAAGATATAAAAGGGACCTAAGGGGCAATGTTTTCATGCAGAAAACATTGTGTTTATGTGGAACAAACTGCCAAAGGAAGTGGTGGAGGTTGGTACGATTACAACATTTATAAGCATCTGGATGGGTATATGAATAGGTCGGGTTTAGACAGATAAGGGCTAAATGCTGGAAATTGGGTCTAGATTAATTTAGGATACCTGGTCAGCATGGACAAGTTGCAATGAAGAGTTTGCTTTCGTTCTCTACAGCTCTATGACTGATTCAGTCACCAACTTACTGTCCCTTAAATATGTGGAAAATGCTGTCTTGAAAAGGAAAATAACATCAACAAGAGAAAATTTGCTTTGAATAGAACATGCAGAGCCATTGAACTGAAGGGGCACATGCATATCTTGGTCTTTATTAGTATAGGATGTAGTTGCCAAACCATATTACATTCAAATAGCAATTATTTAAATCAGCCCTATTATTGTCTGCAATATTACTCTTGCAATTGAAGAGCAGTATGATGTCACCATTTTCATCTACATCAAAGTATTTCAACTAAAAGAAAACTATTTAAGAATTACAATAGAAAAAAAAGTTTACATTATTGTGTTTGAAATAAAGTTACACAAGCACAACTTTCTCACAGTGACTGGTATTCATTGCCCTCTAGTGGGTATAATGCTTTACATTCCTGCATGTCCATTGAAAGTTAACTAACTCACAATTTGAACAAACCTCCTCATAACACTCTTTGTTACAACAAATCTGTATTTATAATAAATCTCGTGCCTAATTCTGACTATAGACCTTTAATTTGTTTCTATGAATATGGTCTTAATGTTCTCTGAATATGAGCTGTTCCGCTATTGTAGATTTGAGTCATCATCCCTCAATTTATTTCAAAGTCCCTCTCTCGTCCTGTTCCAAATTTGCACTGACAATTTACAGTTTATGTCAAGAAAATGTCCAAAGAATTCTACTAGGATTCTTTCCAAATCTTGTACATGGCTATATTTTTTAAAGAGTCATAGAGTCATAGAGATGTACAGCGTGGAAACAGTCTCTTTGATTCAACTCATACATGCCGACCAGATATCATAAATATTGACAGCATTTGGACCATACTCCTCTAACTCCTTCTTAGTCATAGATCCATCCAGATGCCTTTTAAATGTTGTAATTGTACCAGCCTCCACTCCTTCCCCAGGCAGCTCATTTCATACACACACCACCCTCTGCGTGAAAAAAATGCCTGTTAGGTCCCTTTTAAATCTGCCCCTTCTACTTAAACCTATGCCTTCTAGTTATGATCTCCCCACCCTGAGGAAAAGACCTTGTCTATTTACCTTATCCATGCCCCTCATGATTTTATAAACCTCTATAAGGTCACCCCTCAGCCTCTAATGTTCCAGGGAGAAGAGCCCCAGCCTACTCAACCCCTCCCTATAGCTCAAACCGTCCAACTCTGGTGACATGTTCTCCATATCAAAACAATAGTATAGCCTGTTCTGATATAGAATGAATGCTGATCAAATTTAAGATTGTGCTGTCTCATTACCAACAATTCAAAGACATTAAGAATATCAGATAGTTACAAAAATCCAAATTTTGCTTGCATATTAACAATGTTCTAAATCTTGAACCAGCTAGAAACTGAAATAACCTAGGTACAGTACAATATACCATTTGTAACTTTCACCTAAGAAGCTCATTGGTAGTTACATTTCATAAAATTGTTGTAATGAACCTTGTAAGAAATCAGTCAGTGAAACAGCATCGTTTACATGACGACC
Organism: Chiloscyllium plagiosum; assembly: GCF_037043375.1. Classification (NCBI taxonomy): domain Eukaryota; kingdom Metazoa; phylum Chordata; class Chondrichthyes; order Orectolobiformes; family Hemiscylliidae; genus Chiloscyllium; species Chiloscyllium plagiosum. Next base: position 31,993,953 of record NW_028270159.1, on the reverse strand, counting down.
TCAAGCTTGACACAATCAGATTTTACTAAGCCATGTCAACTAGAATAGGTCCACAATATTCGATTTTGTTACGTTCAAATGTTGTTTAAAATAAATTTGGTGCTGGAAGTATATTTAAATGAGGCTACATAACAAAGGAAGAAAACTGTTTTAAAAATAAAAGTGACTGCTACTCACTGTTCTGTAAATGATTAAAACTCCTATAGATATTGCTGTAGAAATGAGACTGAGCACTAAGCAGGCCACATTTATAAAGTTCATGTTTCTGTTCTGGAATCTCCAGTCCAAAGCTCTGCCTTCAGGATTATTCACTTCTGTCTGAGAACACATTGTCAGACAACAGCAAGTAGTAGAGGGTTTTGCATATATTTATACATGGTCACCTACACATGATCTTATCGTATAATCTACTTGCATCAAGTTATGTATCTGTGCAGGTTTTTTCCCGCTCCCTTGATGTTATTAAATGCCACTGGAAAATAAAAATCATTTGCAAAGGTGTAAATGTGTGGGCAGTTAACGACACACGAGCAGAGTTAAGAAACAGCTCATGCTTACGGGCAGGGATTTCTCAAGGGTAATCCTGTTAAATCAAATGTAGTGACATCATTGTAACGTTATAGAGGTGGGGGTTCCAGGAGTCTTGGATTTCATTATCAGTGATGTTTGTTTCAAACTGAATTATCTACAGACACAATCACTTTATACAGTAATTGACAGGATGTGTGGCTTTATTGTGATAGACTCACCTGCTCCTTTCTAATTGTTTAGAGACAAATTCATTTGTGAATTACACCTTTTTCTGTAAATATTTGTGGTTTTGAAGGTACTCTTGGTGTTTTGTGTATTCTTACACTTGTACTTTTTCATTCATTTACAGGTAATAGTATTCCACAGAAGAATCACAAATGACAAAGTAAACCTCTGACTGCATTGCAGGTACTGTATCCTGGGAAATCCCTTCATCATCAGAGGGGGTGCTGCTTGTTACCTTACAGCTTTTGTTGTATGGTCTTTAATGAATCTTACAGAGAATTACTTTCTTGTTTAGGTGCGAGACAATTCTATGGCTTTAAGACCTGACAGAATATTTGGCACCATGCAACTGCCATACTTACTTGTGCAAGCTCCAATGAGTTTCTTTTTTAATGGGTGGAGACAGCATGTAAGTCAGTTTGATTGGAAGGCGAAAGTTTAAGGGTGGAGCATTTCAAGGGGAGGAGAGAAAAAATTAGGAAGCTTTTGGGGTGCCATAAAAGTCATCTCAGCCAATGAAAAATTTTGTCATGGCAAAAAAAGTCAACAAGTTAAGAATTCAGTAAGGTGTTCGACAAGGTTCCCCATTTGAGACTGATTAGCAAGGTTAGATCTCACACAATACAGGGAGAACAAACCATTTGGATACAGAACTGGCTCAAAGGTAGAAGACAGAGGGTTGTGGAATAGAGTTGTTTTTCAGACTGGAGACCTGTGACCAGTGGAGTGCCACAAGGATCAGTGCTGGGTCCTCTACTTTTTGTCATTTACATAAATGATTTGAATGCAAGCATAAGAGGTAGAATTAATAAGGTTGCAGATGACACCAAAATTGGAGGTGTAGTGGACAGTGAAGAGGATTACCTCAGATTACAACAGGATCTGGACCAGATGGGCCAATGGGCTGAGGAGTGGCAGATGGAGTTTAATTCAGATAAATGCGAGGTGCTGCATTTTGGGAAAACAAATCTTAGCAGGACTTGTATAGTTAATGGTCAGGTCCCTAGGGAATGTTGCTGAACAAAGAGACCTTGGAGTGCAGGTTCATTGCTCCTTGAAAGTGGAGTCACAGGTAGATAGGATAGTGAAGAAGGTGTTTGGTATGCTTTCCTTTATTGGTCAGAGTATTGAGTACAGGAGTTGGGAGGTCATATTGAGGCTGTACAGGACATTGGTTAGGCCACTGTTGGAATATTGCGTGCAATTCTGGTCTCTTTCCTATCGGAAAGATGTGAAACTTGAAAGGGTTCAAAAAAGATTTACAAGGATGTTGCCAGGGTTGGAGGATTTGAGCTATAGGGAGAGGCTGAACAGGCTGGGGCTGTTTTCCCTGGAGTATCAGAGGCTGAGGGTGACCTTATAGAGGTTTATAAAATTATGAGGGGCATGGATAGGGTAAATAGGCAAAGTCTTTTCCCTGGGGTTGGGGAGTCCAGAACTAGAGGACATAGGTTTAGGGTGAGAGGGAAAAGATATAAAAGAGACCTAAGGGGCAACTTTCTCACACAGAGGATGGTACATGTATAGAATGAACTGCCAGAGGAAGTGGTGGAGGCTGGTACAATTGCAACATTTAAGAGGTATTTGGATGGGTATATGAATAGGAAGGGTTTGGATGGATATGGGCCGGGTGCTGGCAGATGGGACTAGATTGGGTTGGGATATCTAGTCGGCATGGATGGGTTGGACTGAAGGGTCTGTTTCTATGCTATATATCTCTATGACTCTAACTGGCAGGCCAGGAGACAGGGTTAAGGAAAATAATTGCTTTGGTTACTATGATTTATGAAAGTCTAGTTCGCAGCTGGAAATAGGTAGAAAGCTGTAATTTACTTACCTTGACAGTGGTGAAGTTTATAAAGCTCACATACCTCTAGACTCTGCCAAGCTCATAGCCCACCGCGGATTCACTGGCACACTGAAGATGTGGCATCCAACGTATCCTTAATTAATAGTTTTGTCTGTTTCCCCATGTGCTTTTTAAATACATTAACCATGCTTCCACTGATTTTTAAAGGAGTTTTTGATGTTCACCCCACCTTTAACTTGAAAATAGAAATTTATAGAACTCGGTTAGACCTTTTTCCCTTTTCTGACCATGCATTTAACACATCTAAGATCTGCAACATTGTCTTTGCCAGGTCTAACCACGTTTGCAGAGCCTCCTCCAGCAAGTTGTTTAAATTGCCCCCTGGATGTGGCAGGACAGCTTAGCTCGGATCCACATTTTGTGGGATCATTTAATCTGTCGATTGCATTCTGCTCCTCCTTATGTTTGCCATGCAATTAGCCCTGTGTTGTAGCTTTGCCAGGTTTCCATCTAATATACTTGGTGTGACATCCACGCATGCTCTCCTGCACTCTTCATTTAACCAGAGTTGATACCTAGCTTAAAAAATAAAAGAACTTTGAATGCTGCAAATCATAAACAAAAACAGAAATTGCTGGAAAAGTACATAGTCTGACAGCATCTGTGGAGAGAAATCAGAGGTAACCTTTCAGGTCAGGTGACTGCGGAAGTCAGATCGGATTCTGAGGAAGTGTCACTCAACCGGAAACGTTAACTCTGATTTCTCTCCATAAATGCTGCCAGATCTGTTGAGCTTTTCCAGCAATTTCTATGTTTGACACCTAGTGTAATGGTAATGTTAAGGTGGGGGATATGTCAGACCATGAGATTAGAAATTTGATTACAGTTCTGCTGCTAAAGGCTGGCAGTGTCTTGCAGACACCCAGTTTTGAGTTTCTAGATCAGTGTAAAATCTATCCCATTTAGGTGGGTGGTAATGACATATTATGATGCTGGATATTCTCAATGCGAAGACAAGAGGCAGGGATGGGGGTAGGTGGTTGTCAGCATGCAATGAAAAACTGCCAGCCACCGGTTTCCACTCGATGTTTATTTCAGTACGTCACTGGCAGTCAATAGAGTTGCCTTTCATTAAAGGGATGACTCAGGGCTATTAATGATTACCTTGCAGGCAGATATTGTCTCTATTGATTGGATTAAATGGGCAGCACGGTGGCACAGTGGTTAGCACTGCTGCCTCACAGCGCCAGAGACCTGGGTTCAATTCCCGCCTCAGGCGACTGACTGTGTGGAGTTTGCATATTCTCCCCGTGTTTGCGTGGGTTTCCTCCGGGTGCTCCGGTTTCCTCCCACAGTGCAAAAATGTGCAGGTTAGGTGGATTAGCCATGCTAAATTGCACTTAGTGTTAGGTGAAGGGGTAAAATGTAGGGGAATGGGTTTGGGTGGGTTGCATTTCGACGGGTTGGTGTGGACTTGTTGGGCCGAAGGGCCTGTTTCCACACTGTAAGTAATCTAATCTAATCTGAACTTTAATAGGTGCCATGTCAGCTCAGATAATGTGTTGAAGGTGTGAGGTGTCCTGTCTGAGGCTGTCTGTGCCCCAATGTTCAGACTGATGCTTTCTAAAAAAAGGGAGTTACAGAATTTTACATGGATTCATGTAGTTTTTGAGCAAAATAAAATGTAATTCTGTGGAGGGGTTGTGAATGTCTGTGAGAGAGTGTTTGTGTATGTGTGTGAATGTGAGCTGTAAAGGGGTATAAGTCTGTGAGAGGGTTTGTGTGAGTGTGGAAGTGTATGTGTGAGTGTATGAGAGAGAACTTGTGTTTGAGAGAGGGTCTGTGTAAGTCCATGGGTCTGTAAGAGTGTGTGTGTGTCTATTGGAGTGTCTGTGTGTCGGTAGGAGTGCGTGTGTGTATATGTGTGTCTGTGTAGTGCAATTGGGTCACCCTGCAGTGTGACATGATTAGATTCCCTACAGCGTGGAAACAGGCCCTTCAACCCAACAAGTCCACACTGACCCTCTGAAGAGTAACCCACCCAGACCAATTCCCCTACTCTATATTTACCCCTGACTAATGCACCTCGCCTACACACCCCTGAGCACTATGGGCAATTTAGCATGGCCAGTTCACCTAAGCAGCACTTCTTTGGACTGTGGGAAGAAACCGGAGCACCCGGAGGAAACCCATGCAAACTCCACACAGACAGTTGCCCGAGGTTGGAATTGAACCCAACAGTACTAACCACTGAGCCACCATGCCGCTTGACTCTAAGGTCCCAATTGAAGCCATCCCGATGGGTACCGATCTTGCCTATCTGCCTCTGCACGGCCACCTTTCACTGCTGCCTGTTCCAAAGTCAGCCTTAGAGGACGGTCACCTGAAGGTCCGAGGTCGACTGCCCCGGACCGCTGAAGTGTTCTCCAACTGGGAGGGAACACTCCTGTCTGTTGATTGTTGTGCGGTGTGCATTCATCCGTTGCAGTAGCCTCTGCTCCGTCTCGCCAATGTACCATGCCTCAGGGCAACTTTAGTTGCAGCATGAGATAGACAACATTGGCTGAGTCACATAAGTACCTGCCACGTACATGGTGGAAGGTGTCCCCATGTGTAATGGTGGTATCCGTGTCGACACTCTGACATGTCTTGCAGCGTCCAAGTGACAAGGTTGTATGCAGTTGTTCTGAAAGCTGAGCAGTTTGCTGTGAACAATGATCTGTTTGAAGTTTGGTGGTTGTTTAAAGGTGAGTAGTGGAGACGTGAGAAAGGTCTTGGTGAGGTGCTCATCCTCATTGATAATGTGTTGCAGGCTGCAAAGAACATGGTGTAGTTTTTTGGCTCCTGGGAAGTACTGGACAACGAAGGGTACCCTATTGGTTGCAGCTCGTGTCTGTCTCCTGAGGAGGTCATTGCAGTTTCTTGCTGTGGCACGTCGGAACTGGCAGTTGATGAGTTGAGCTTTGTACCCTGTTCTTATGAGGGCATCCTTGAGTACTTCCAAGTGCCTGTCACATTTCTCCTCATCTGAACAGATCCTGTGTATGCATAGGGCTTGTCAGTAGGGGATGGCTGTTTTAATATATTTCAGGTGGAAGCTGGAGAGGTGTAGCAAGGAGAAACAGAATGGAATAGACAGATTAAATGATCCCACAAAAAATGGATCAGAGCTAAGCTGTCCTACCATATCCAGTGGGCAATTTAAACAACTTACTGAAGGAGGAGGCTCCACAAACACCCCAAGTTCAAGGATATGTGAGTCCAGCACATTAGTGTAAAAGACAAGGCTACAGTATCTGTCAAAATCTTTGAGTTAAAGACGCCATATCAATGATTCATCTTGGTCTCTTCTTGTGGTTCCCAGTATCACAGATACCAGCCTTGAGCCAATTCAATTCACTTCACATGATATCAAGAAATAGCTGGTGGTATTGGATACTGTAATGGCCGTGGGCAGTGTCAACATTTCTAGCAACAGCACTGAAAACTTCAGCTCCAGAATTAGTCATGTTGCTAGCCAAGCTGTTCTCGTACAGTTGCTACATTGGAACCTACTTAGCACTGCACTAAATAGTCCAGGTCCTCAAAAGCAGGTCAAATGCAACTTGTCTAATTAGTATCCCACCAGTACCCTCTTGAGCTTTGAGTAACGTGGTGGAAGGGATCATCAATGGTGGTATCAAATGACTCTTGCTCAACAATAAACTGCTGACTAGCACTCAGTTTGTGCTCCCTTTCTAAATTAAATGTCAAGGAGCTGCTTTTGTCTATTGGTTCATTCATTAGCATTTTAGACTATTTCACTGTGATCAATTCGTTGCTTATTTCTTCAGTCTGTGCCTTACTTAAATTTTGAAGCTTTGGTTTATAATTTACCTTCTCCCTTTCAAACCTGATACAAGGTTTTTTCATATCATACTCACTATTTAGAACATATTCCCACTATTGATTTTAGAAGTGAACTCCAAGGCCATGCAAAAGCTGACTTCATTCTGTCCTTTGGTTCAAACATGGACAAAGATCTTATTTCCAGACGTGAGGTCAGAGTGAGATGAATATTAAGGCAACATTTAACCAAATGTAGAATCAAGGAACCCAAATCAAAACTGGGTTAAATGGAAATTGAGGAAAAATCTTTGCAGTTTGGAATCATACCTCATGATTGTAAAGAGGTCAGCCATGTGGACCTCACAGAATGAGGTCCCTGATTGGGGCTGTTAATCTGGTCCTATCAGGGAGCCCTGGCTGACAGATATAAACGGCGTGTCAGAGGTTTTCTTCACACTGAGAGCTGGCTCTGAGGAAGCCAGACCAGTGTAAAGTGCTATGCACATGTAAATAAAGGGTGACTTGGTGATGGATGTCAACCTCTGTGGAGTTATTTCAGTAGTGACGAAAGGACAAAATATACTCCTGAAGAAAGTCACTCCCAACATACATCTTTGAGTTAGAGTGAGCATTTCTGGCATCGTGCCATTATTTGGGGAGTTTGACTCATTTGATCCTGCTGCCAAAGACTGGGCCCAGTATGCAGAAAGAATGTGTTATTTTTTTTCCAGGTCAATTACATTGGGGCAGATGAAAAGCAATGAATAATTCTCCAGACAGCTTGTGGACCCACCATATTTTTGGTTATTAGGAATCTAAGATTTCCTGAGGCAGCAGATACTAAAACCTTTGATGAGTTGGTGGATTTAGTTAAGGAATAATATGGCCCCAAGACTCCTTGAATTCTGAGATGCTATCAGTTTTATTCCACAGTTTGGTGGAATCAGTGTTGGGATTTTTGAAGAGGTTAAGATGACTGGCAGAGGCATGTGACTTTGATTTAACCATGAATGAGATGCTGAGAGACTGTTTGGTATGTGGGATTAATGATGTGACCATTCAAAAGCACCTATTAGCTGAAGCCCACAGATAGGCACTACAATTAGCTTTATCAATGGAAAATGCAGCAAGTGGGGCATATGAGTTACAGGTAAGGCCGATGGAAGTGGACACTCACCATTTTGACTGAACTTGGGGAACACCACTTGAGTGAAGGCAACTGCATAGCCTCACTCAGGACATATCCTGAACAGAGTGACTCAAACTTTGGCCAAACATTTAACATTTTTTCAGGATCCGGACCCACAAGCCATTGTATTTATTGTGGTATTTGGACTCACGGTAGCAAAGGAGTCCCACTCGGCCTGAATTAAGTAAAAGAACTCACAGGTCAGTATCCAGGAGAGTGCACATCTAGAAAGCCCACCTACATCTAGCTTGGAACAGTTAAATTGCTTGGCAACATCCAAATCAGAACCAATCAAACTAAACGTCTGGTTAAATGGTCACCCGGTTCTAATGGAGATTAATACTGCAGCAGGTATGTCAGTGATTGTAGAACCAGTCTGTAATAAAATTTGCACAAGACCTCGGTCAGACTGAGAACATATACCAGGAAACCCCGACAGGTTCAGGATACAACTTCAGTTCTGGTCTCGTATGAGAAGCATCTGGTTCAATTCCCACTTATTGTAGTGAAACGCTCGGGCCCGAGGCTGTTGGAGTGCAATTGGTTGAGGAAGATTCACCAAGATTGGCTCAACACTTTTTGACTAGAAAATGGCTGCCTGAGTGAAGTCCGAATTAAATACCCAGAGATCTTTCAGAAAGGTCTAGGGACTAGGAATCAAGGCCACCTTGCATGTTGACCAAGAAGGAATTCCATGATTCTGCAAGGCACGCCCAGTGCCATTTACATTATGGGAAAAGGTAGAAGCAGAAATCAGGAGGCTGGAAAGAGAAGGAATTATTAAACTAGTCCAAAGTTGAACTGGATCAGCCACATAAATATTGTAGCTGTAAGAGTAAGTCGAAGCCTAAAAACTCATTAACAAACTCTTATCCCCACAAGGCCTGTCCACCATCTATAAAGCACAAGTCAGGAGTGTGTCGGAATATTCTCCACTTGCCTGAATGTGTGCAATGTGTGTGACAGCATTTGGAACAAAGGCACCAACTTGATTATTACCCCATCCATTGCCTTCAGCAATCATTCTTTTCACCACTGATTCACAGTTGTGTATATAGTCTACAAGATGCACTGCAACAACTCACTAAGCCTCCTTCACTAACAGCCTCTAAACCCACAGCCTCTACTGCAGCAGATGCATGAGGGTATTGCCTGTAGGTTTCCCTCCAAGTCATGCATTATCCTAATTTGGAACAATATTGCTGTCCTTTCACTGTCACTTCCAAAATCCTGTCTAAATCCACTGTAGGTATTCTTATATCCCAGGGACTGCAGTGTTTAAGGTGGCAACTCAACACCACCTTCTCGAGAACAATTAGCAATGGGAAATAAACATTGGCATTTCCCACAATGCCCATATTCCATAAATTAACAAAAACAAATAGTTGGAGTTTTTTCTGCCACTGGGGGACTGTCATGTGGATGCTTTCTGAATAATTGATCCTGTCTGCCATCTTTCCAACTGCAACAGGCTGCAATAAGTCTAGCCCAACATGTTGGGTAAAATCTGATTGGCAGGATGCACTAGTTGGCCATGTCTAAAGGGGTTCCGTCACCTGGAATGGCTTGTAAATCAAGTTGGCAAGAGAAGCAAACGTGGAGATTGCAGAAGTGCTTGTCATAATTTTTCTGTCTTCTCTATATGGAGGGAGATGCCAGAAGACTGAAGAGTAGAAAACATGACAGCCTTATTCAAGAAATGGTATACAATATTCCTACTAACTACCAACTAACGTCAATGGGTGGTGAGAAACAGCAGTAAGGGGGAAAATAATCTACAGACACTTGTTTGAATTAATTAAGGAAAGCTAATGTATATTTTCAAAAGATAGTTTGAGCTTCAGTAATCCAATAAATGCTTCCCTTTGGGGAAGGAAATCTGCCATCCTGACCCAATCTGGCCTACATGTGACTCCAGATCCACGCAAGGTAGTTAACTCTAAACTGCCATCTGGACAATCAGGGATGAGCAAGGAGTGTTGGGCTCGCCAATGATGCCCACATCCTGAGAGTGCATTAGTAACAAAATTTTTTGATGAGTAGACAAAGTTGCTGAAGGAAATGGATTCTGTTAGAACCAAATCAACAGGAAAGAACTAGCTTTTCGGTGTACTGCACGCCTTAGTTGGTAACATTAGAGCATGAATTTAAAAGGAAAATGACTTGTACCCAGAGCTTTTAACCCATATGTAAGGACACAACTATTTCAGTAGAAGACCCTTAATTCTCTCCCTTTGCTAAGTCTAAAGGCTGTCCAATTATCAGTGGTAGAGGACAGACACTAAAGACTATGTCTTGCATAACAAAGTATACCTTCTTTTTTCTTTTTTTCCCATGTCATGTGTATGCAGGTGTAGGACACATTGAAGAAACAACAAGTGCAGAAAGCCTTATTCATTTTCCACCACCAGGAAAAAAAAATCTAAAAAACACCCGAGTGGCAAGTGACAAGCAGTGCCCTTCTCTTTAGGGGCAAACCCTAAGTGATCAAAAAAGTAAAGGGAGGGTAGTGATTAAATCAAAATAGAATCAGAGGGGAAATAAAACACTCTACACCCCACGGTGCCCCTTTTCCCTGAAAACCTGAGAGTGCTAGTAGAGACCACATACTCCTTCTCTAAGGACATCCGGGCCTCATATAGTATAATTTATTTCACATTAGCAATTGACACAATTAACATTAACTCACCAAGTGCAATTACAACAATCAGGTGCCTATCTATAAGGTTTCTCAAGTCTGTATATGTTGGGAACTCATGCCATACTACTTATTTCTCTACACGAAGGTTGTACAATATCATCAGATTGTGGAGGTAATGCAACTTCAGCATTAATTCTTTCAGAGCTATTAATATCTGGTCGGCACAGAGGGGTTAGAGCGAAGGGTCTGTTTCCATGCTGTACATCTCTAAGACTCTATGACTCTAACTTAAATAAAATACTAAACTTGGAAGGTGTGACAGACAGTAAGAATCATACCTATCAATAACGACAGGTCAAAGATAAGCCAGCAGAATGGGCAGACAAGTGGCAGATAAAATTTAATACAAGGAATTGTAAGGTGATGCATTTCAGCGCGGAAAGAGTCGGTGCTAGATTTAAAGGTATGGTTCTAATTGTATTCTAGGACAGAAGGGTATCATGGTTGATATGATCAGACCTTTTAAAAGTGGCAAGAAACATTCAAGGAGGACTCAACAGAATATATAGGATCTTGGGCTTCATAAAAAGAGGTATTGAGACCAAAGGCAGGGAATTTATGCTGAACATTTATAAAGCTCTGGTTAGGCTACAACCAGATTCTTGTGTTCAGTTCTGACAACCGCAATTTAGGAACTATGTTAGAGACTGCAAGCAAGTGAACAGAAGATATACCAGAATGTTTCCAGTGATGAGAGATATTAGCTGCAAGATTGGATTGGAAAAGCTGGTGTTGATTTCCTTAGATGGAAGAAGGCTGAATGGAGATTTGTACAAGATCATGACAAGTTTATCTGAAGTGGACAAAGAAATATCGTGTCCATTAGTTAGTACCACAAGGCAAGACAAGGGCACAAATCATGGCCTTTGTATTCTCCTATTTCTAGATCCCTTAATTCCAAAACACACTTCCCCAACCAACCTTTCCCCTCCTCCTCACACTCATCAGAATTTGGAAAAAGGTGAAAATAGTTCTTTCTCTGAAATTTTCTTGAGGGTCACTCTCTGGTTTTTGAGGGTTAATGATTCATTCTTACTAATTCATCTATTCAATGATCGAGATAGATAAAACCTTTATTTGTGTTAACATATAATGCCTTTGGATTCATAGACAAGCAGAATTGGAATACATCAATATGTTCAATAATTTCCAAAACTTTCTTGAAGTCACAGCACACATTGAGTACATTAATACTCACAACCTATGTGTACAGTTCTGGTCACCATACTACCAGAAGGATGTGGATGCTTTGGACAGAGTACAGAAAGGGTTTACAAGGATGTTGCCTGCTATGAGAGATGTTAGCTACAAAGAAAGATTTATTTTCACTGGAATGCAGGAGGTTGAGGAGAGGACCTGAAAGAAGTTTGTAAGATTGTGAATGGCATGGACAGAGTGGAAAATATGAGGCTTTTACCCCAGTGGAAGGGTCAATAACTAGGTGACACAAGTTCAAGTTCAGGGGAGATGTTTAAAAGAGATGTTTCAGGCAGGTCTTTTCAGACAATGAGTGCATGGAACTCACTGCCAGAGGAGGTGGTGGAAGCAGACACAATAGCAGCATTCAAGAAGCACCTGAATGAATACATGAATAGGTAGGGAATGGAGGGATACGGATCCTGTGGCGGGGCAGGCTTGGGGGGCCGAAGGGCCTGTTGCTGTGCTATATTGTTCTTTGTTCTATGGTATTTAAATTGGTAAAAGACAGCAGGCACAAGTTAACAACTGAATGCTTTTTTTTCAAGTACCAACACACTTCTACAAAAAGGTATCACCCAACAGAATTTCCATAGGTTGATGAAGCCCCTGCTGCCAAAAGGGATGCTCCAAGTAGAGATGATCAGTGATTTCAAAACAAAATTTATTTGACTCTCAAAATGAACTTACATTACAATGGGGACAGTGAAATAGAAGTAATTGGATTGCTCTACAGAGAGCCTGCACAACTTGCTTGGCCAAATATTTGCTGAGAATCTGTGTGAATGTGTTTATTGAGCAAGGGTAATAATATGGGCAAACACTCTGGGCACCGTGGTGAAGACTGAGATTAGATTAGATTAGATTACAGTGTGGAAACAGGCCCTTCGGCCCAACAAGTCCACACCGACCCGCCGAAGCGCAACACACCCATACCCCTACATTTACCCCTATACCTAACACTACGGGCAATTTAGCATGGCCAATTCACCTGACCTGCACATCTTTAGACTGTGGGAGGAAACCGAAGCACCCGGAGGAAACCCATGCAGACACGGGGAGAATGTGTAAACTCCACACAGTCAGTCGCCTGAGGCGGGAATTGAACCCGGGTCTCTGGCGCTGTGAGGCAACAGTGCTAACCACTGTGCCACCGTGCCGCCCACTATCATCTCATTCTGCTACCACATATCTACTCTGGAACATCTGATGCTGCTTCAGACTTTGACATTTTTGCTTCAAACACTTGCATGGAGTAAAATAGTAAATATTAAGAGTGCACCTTCACTGATGGAGAGCCCAAAGCAGTCAAGCCAGTATCTAGTTAAAAATCACACAACACCAGGTTATAGTCCAACAGGTTTATTTGGAAGCACTAGCCTTTGGAGTGCTGCTCCTTCATCAGGTGGAAGTAAGCCACATAGCTGCTCAAGACTGCTCTACTATGCAATAAGATCTTGACTGATCAGTCACATTCTCACCTATTTCCAATAATCTTTGATTCAATAGCCTAACAAAAACCAATCTACTTCTGCCTTAATGTGTTTAATAATCCTGAGTGGCAGACAATTCTGCACAACATACTGAAAGGACGAAAATCTCATCTTTTTTGTCTGAAAGAGACAACTTGTCATTTTTAAATTGTGCATTTTTTCCCTCTCTTGATCCCTCTTGTCATACACTGCATGTGATACCCCTTATCACTATTTTGCTCTCTTGCCTCAACTCTACCCTTTGATTTTCTAAAGATTGAAACTTATCACCGTCCCCTGACTTTTGTTTAGCTTGGAGTCCTCTGTACTTTCCTGGTATGCAGCTCAGGAGAACACTAGTTCTGTTCACGTGTGGACCATCCCAATGGTACAGATCTTACTTTCTCCAGCATGGTGTCAGTGCCCCATGAACCAGGACTCCCTTGTCCCACATCAGTCTTTAATCCATGCATTTATTTCTCTAATCATATTTGCCCTTTATCAATTTGCAAATGATTCAGGTAGTAATCTGGAGATTATGACCTTTGAGGTTCTGTTTTTAAATTGTGCACCAGGATTCACATACACCTACATTAGAACCTCTGTCCTAGGTATACTTATGTCACTGGTATTGTCATGTGGAACAACAACTGGATCTTCTGCCTCACATTCCAAATTCTTCTCCAACCCAAGCCTTAGCAATGGGCAGGCAACAGAACTCTCTGGAACTCCGTCTTTTCGCAGCAGAGATTTTAGCTAGTTGAAATTTAGTTGTGCTTTATGCTAATTACCCAGCAGTGATTCGAGAATATAGTGGGAATGTGAGGAATTAGGAGGAAAACACAAACAAAAACCAATGGAAATATGTACAGTTTGTCAAGTCATTTAGCTGTTTCCAAGTTTCCTGTACTCTCAAATTTTTGTCTGGTTCCAATGTTTTTATTTGATAAGAACTTATTGTGGTTATCTATCTTAGAACATACAAATCTATTGGTTGAGCATGTCAAGCTGTATTACAGTTCTTACTTAATTTTCCCTCTAAATTTGCAAATTATCAATCTTCAGAACTAGTCATCCTACTCAATCCACTAGTGTCAAATGTTAAAACTGAAACTGAAAATATGACAACTGGAAATAGTTGTTTACAAAATTTCTGTGACGCTAGTCATTTTTGGCCGACAAAATTCATAGAAGAACTGAAAAGGCAGCTGTACAAACTATGAATACAAATGCACAGCTGATGGACACTGTGAATGCTATCTCAAAATGATACTTGAAATATTTCAAGATAGAACATGATTAATCCATTCCTCCTCCCTCATTCTTCCAGTGACTGTTTGAGAGAGTGAGTTGGGATTTCAAGTGTTACTGTGACATTGGCCACTGAAATAGCATTGGGCTCTACAGTAAAGATCAGAAGCTAGGAAGAAAAAATGATTTCACACAGTGGCTTATCACTTTTTTCAGAAAAAGCACAAACTATAATGACTGAGACAGAATGTGAATCCAACTGGTGTACTAACTTAAAATGTCTTTTCATGTAATTCCTTAGTTGTGATGTGCGTGCTGCCATCTTTATCTTATAAGTATATGGGTTCTTTAAGGACTCATGTGGTCTCATCTGTGAGAGGCAACACCTACTGATCCAATGAGAAGAGAGCTGTAGAGTAAAACAAAATGTAGGTATCAAAACCAGAAAATGCTGGAGTATCTCAGCAGGTCTGGCAGCATCTGTGGAGAGAAAGTAGAGTTAACATTTCAAAGCTGGGGAGCAGGATATGGTAAACAATAGGTGGTGATGGAGCCCAGAGAGAGAGAACAACAGTTAACAGATGAAGGAATTGGCAAAGAATGAGGAGAATCAATAGCTGCTAATGGATAGCATTAAGAGCTGATAATGGATGGTTGTGGCTGCAGCCCATGAGATGACAAGGCCTGGTATGTAGGGTTAGGGTAAGGACATGGGAGAAGGTGCTCAACCCCTAAGAATTATTGACCTGGGGAGTGTTGCCGAACAAAGAGACCTAACATTGAGTATAGGAGTTGGGATGTTGTGGCTGTACAGGACATTGGTGAGGCCACCTTTGGAATACAATTCTGGTCATCCTTCTACAGGAAGCATGTTATGAAATTTGAAAATGTGCAGAAAAGATTTACCAGGATGTTGCTGGAATTGTAGGGTTTGATTTATAGGGAGAGGCTGAATAGATTAGGGCTATTTTCCCTAGAGTGTCGTGGGCTGAGGAGTGACCTTATCGAGGTTTATAAAATCATGAGGGGCATTGGTAGGATGAATAGCCAAGATCTTACTACAAGGGTGGGGGAGTAAAAACAAGAGGGCATATGCTTAACGTGAGAGGAGAAAGATTTAAAGAGGACCCGAGTTGTAATTTTTTAATGCAGAGGGTAGTGCATTTATGGAACAAGTTATTAGTGTAAGTAATGGAGGCAGGCACAATTGACAATATTTAAAAGGCATCTGGATGGGTATTTAAATTGGAAGAGCTTAGAGGGGTATGGGCCAAATGCTGGCAAATGGGACTAGGTCAGATTGGGATGTCTGCTCAGTGCAGACGAGTTGGACCGAAAGGTCTGTTTTTGTGCTGTATGAGCCTATGCCTCTGAGTCCTGAAGGCTGCAGGGTACCCAAACAGGAAATGATTAGATTTGCTACAATGTAGAAACAGGCCCTTCAGCCTAAAAAGTCCACACCGACCCTCTGAAGAGGAACCCATCTTGACTCATTTCCCTACATTTACCCCTGACTAATGCACCTAACACTATGGATAATTTAGCATGGCCAATTCACCTGACCTGCACATCTTTTGGAATGCGATAGGAAAACGGAGCACCCAGAGGAAACCCATGCAGACATGGGGAGAATGTGGAAACTTACAAACTTCACACAGACAGTCATCCAAGGTGGGAATCAAACCCGCTGTGAGGGAGCAGTGCTAACCACTGAGCCAACGTGCCGCCCACAATACATCACAATTCCTGGAGAAACCCACCAGGTCAGCAGCAGCTGTGGAGAGAGTGTAGAGTTAACATTTTGATTCCAATGAACCTTCATTAGAACAGTGGCCTTTCTTTGAGTCACTGGGTTTGAAACGTTAACTCTGCTTCCTCCCCACAGATTCTGAGCCTCTCCTGAAATCTCTATTTTCGCTTTTAGGTTTCCAGCATCCATTGTTCTTTGTTTCATTTCAGAGGGCTGTCTGGAGTCGCATGTCAAGATCCCAGACTGGGTAAGGATGGCAGATTCATCCTTCCCTAAAGTGGTTTAGCGACCCAGTTGGGTTTTATGATAATCCAATAATTTATAGTCACCATTACTGAGATTAGTTTTTATTTCCACCTGCTGCCATTTCCTTAAAGCATTAACTGGACACTCTGGCACTCACCAGTCCAGGGAATTTACCACAATGCTACTGTCCACATGCTTATCCACTATCATTACCACTACTTTAGCAAACTCTGATCATGATAACAGTTTTTTTTTCTCAGAGATAAAATTTCTGTTGCTTTCCTGAGAGAGTCTGCTAACACTTTTCATACCAATGCTTTTCACAGAATATTGAATATGTGATAACTAGTGAGAGCAAAATATCATTGGAGTCTAACCATTTTAACAGTCAACAATTCTTTAAATTTTAAAGGATTCAAAGAAATGTTCACTCCATCAAGATTACAAACTGTATCATATTTCTGCTGTATGTTCTATTCTGAATGAAACCATTTTATAAATTCCTTTGTTTAGCCTCATAATAGTGATTTGTTTCTTTCTTTACATTTGTTACATGAACTGCTTATGAGTCTCATCATGACATAAGTGGTTATCAGACAGATATTGAATTGGTAATACCAGTGAGGTGTATAGTTTGATCTTCAGTGTGTGCTGAGTCAATCTTAGCTGAGTCATGGTTGACCCTAATGACTTTTGGTTAGATTGACAAAGATCTTAGCTCCTGTAGCACAATGAAAAGGTACCAATCCAATGGCATAATCACTTGTTGTCTTGATCTGAATGTGTGAAATACCATTGATGCCACATTTGAAGTCTGATAGCCATTATCTTCAAAATTTTAACCAATGTGTCAAACGCAATGAAACCATGTGAAAAGACAGCTTAACATCACTTACAATAGTACAACACCCTCTGCACCAAACAATTCAAAGCATTTTACATCATTAATTGCTTTTGAAGAAGAATGACTGTTATTAGACAACAGGGTGAAATTGAGAATTGTAGATGCTGGAGGTTAGAGTCGAGCGTGTGGTGCCGGAAAAGCACAACGGTCAGGCAGCATCCAAGGAGCAGGAAAAATCAACATTTCAGGCAAAAGCCCTTCATCATGAATTTTAGACAACAGACATTTGACATGTTGAGATACTTCTCAACTTTTTACTTACAAACAAATCAAACCAGCAAGGCCAAACCTTATTGTCAAAAACATTCTGGAATAATTGTTTTCCAATTTTGATTTTTCATATGATTATACTGAGAAACAACAGCCTTTCTTGGAAATTCCAGAGCTGGTAAGTTGTTGATAAAGACAAAACAATGATCTTTTAAGTCTTTTACGTGTCATAAATATTCAAAAATTCCTTCGTTCTTAAGGAAATGTTTGTGTTCTTAAAATATGTTAAAATTAACGTTGTTACTATACAGACATGACTGTCTTGTCACTTGAATTGCTATACTGTCTATATCTTCTTAAGGTAAGCAAAGAGTGGAGTTATCATAGAATATGATATAACAATAGAAATCAAGGCATCCAAGTAACAATGGAGATAATATTTTCTAGCACAATGGTTATAGATTTAAGTTCAGCAATAGTATAGGAAATAAGAACATAAAATGCTGGAAAAAGCCAGTAGTTCTGCCAGTGTTTTTAAGGGGGGAATCAGATTCAATATTTCCAGTTGATTACCTTTCATTAAAACTGGGAGTACTTAGAGATGTAAAAAAACTGTAGATGCTGTAACCCAAAGTAGACAGGCAGGAGGCTAGAAGAACACAGCAATCCAGGCAGCAAGAAAGGTTACACCCGAAACATCGACTTCTCCTTCTCCTGATGCTGTCATGATTTGCAGACGCCGGTGTTGGACTGCGGTGTACGAAGTTAAAAATCACACAACACCAGGTTATAGTCCAACAGGTTTATTTGGAAGCACTAGCTTTCAGAGCACTGCTCCTTCATCAGGAGAATAAGATTGTAAGACACAGAATTTATAGCAAAAGTTTACAGTGTGATGTAACTGAAATTATATATTGAAAAAGACCTGGATTGTTTGTTAAGTCTCTCGTCTTTTAGCTTGCTTCGAGATGTACCAGTTTTTAAGTAAATAGAAAGACAGAGAAAAGACAGGAGTGGAGAAACGAACAAAAGGGAAGGTCTGCATGAAAGGTGAAATTTAGAAAAGATTAGATGATAAAGAGGATGATTGTGCATGACAACTGGAAATGATAAGGCAAACAA
Organism: Chiloscyllium plagiosum; assembly: GCF_037043375.1. NCBI lineage: Eukaryota > Metazoa > Chordata > Chondrichthyes > Orectolobiformes > Hemiscylliidae > Chiloscyllium > Chiloscyllium plagiosum. Next base: position 31,975,517 of record NW_028270159.1, on the reverse strand, counting down.
TAGATGTTTCTAGAGGAGGTGTAAATGGAAAAAGCAGAGTCACAGTCAACAGCTGCTATCCAAAAATAGAACGATACATAAAAGGGAGCAGAAGTTATGATCTTCTCTCATTGTATTGAAGGCCTTCTCTTTTGTTCTTTTCTCCTCCAACCCATTCACTGCCTTTCTTAAAATTGTTGCATCTTTCCCAATCCTTATGAAAAGTCATTGACCTGAACAATTCACCCTGTCACTATTTCCAAAGATGCTGGCTAATCTGCTGAGCATTTTTAGCAATTTTTACTTCTACTTCAGATTTCCAGCAGCTGCAGTACTCTCCTCTTGCAATAGTGAAATAGAATTAACATTTGATACAGTAATTTTATCCCTCACAGGGAATGGGTCCAAGTTTGATCTTCTAAACACCAGAAGGGCAGTGGATGGTACTTTTTATCAGTTCATCCTACAACTGGGTTATTTGTAGGAAGCAAACGTTTTGGTGCTCAGAGCTCCAATCTGAGGACCTCATGTTTTTTGTATAAATGGAAAGGGCTCGTACTTATATAGAGACATAGGGACAGGAGGTAAGTCATTTAGCCCCTCAAGCCTATTTCATCATTAAATTATATCTGACTATCTGTATTTTAACTTAATCTACCCATATTATTCTCAAAACTCCTTACATCCTTGATTTTTAAAACAAATCGCAGTTTTGAAATATTCTGTTATCCTGGCCTCATAGCTTTCTGGGGAGAGAGGTCCAGATTTTCGTGACACCTTGTGTGTATTTTAATATCACTCATCACTGAACCAGCTCTAACTACTCAATGAAATTCTTTAATCACTTCAGAAATTCAAATTAGCTCCAAGCCTTAATCTTCTACACTCCAGAGAATGCAAATCTAGTCAATGTGACTTAATAATTTAACTTTGTCAGTACCAGTATCAATCTGAAGACCAACCTACCCTTCTGGAGGTGTAGTGCCCCGAAGCAAGTAAGATGTACCAAATGTATATAAACAGAGCCCTAAATATTTTCTAATCAATCTGTCCCAAGATGTTATTACCGTCCTCTGGAACAGGTCAGGACTTGAACCTGGTCTTCTGGCCCACCTGTAGGGACATTATCACTGTGCCACAAGAAGATCTAACCAAAATCTAGTCATTTTATGCCTTCACTTGCTGCACTAGCTCAGGAATTGCAAGTTTCTTAGAGATTAGTAGAGACAACCTGTTCAGAGATGTTAATACACACCACTGGAGCAGGTGGAGCTTGAACCTGGGTCTCCTAGCTCAAAGGTAGGTACACTACTGATGCACCAGAAAGCATTCCACACCTGCCCTTCCCGGACAGAACCCCAGATGCAACTGGAGCATTGCTTCCAGCTGTTTGTATTCCAGGTTTTTGGAGTAATTCCATGAGCACAGTCCTGAATTTTGTTTTGAAGGAGTCCACAGACTTTTACTTAAACCTGTCTCCCATAGTTCCTAGTTTCTTGTTATCAGTGTCTCCATCTTATTTGAAGTGTGTCACTGTGAGAAATAGAGGGGAGGGGTTGGCTAACAGCTGCAAGCTGACATTAAAATTGAAGTATTTTGTTTCCCCAAAAGAAATCCAATGTTATGTGAAGTGAATGAATGAAAAGACTACATGGTATCAATTAGTGATGTACAGAATAGTTGTTTTTATCTGAAATAACAACAAAAATTCTGAAGGCAGGCAAAACCCATGGAGACAGAACACCAATTTAATGGTCTTTCATTAGAATCATCATTTTATTGTACAAGTCCAAACTTAAATTCAGATGAATTTCAGGATGAGAAAATAGGGGAAGCCTCTATAAATTTAACAACTAACCTTTGAATTACTCATCCCTGGTTTAAATTATGAGCCATTGATGGTCAAAGCTGGGCCTCAAATTTGGGAGAATAAAACTCTTCCTTCTCCCTCTCTGTCCCACTCCATGTATAAATAGCAAATCAGCTGTCCATGGTTATCTAGTCACCTGAAACTGCCCTGTATTTGTTAGGTTGGTAAAAAAAATGTTGTTTTAACAACAACGCCATTTAAGTTCTGAATAGTTATCTCATCACCTTCAGCAAATGAAAGAATTGCAATCAAGTTGATCTTACAAGCATTAAGTTTCTCAGGCAATAACTTGGAAATGGAGTAAGAAGCAAATCCAGTTGTCAATGGAAATCAGCCACGCAGTTAAGGATTTATGCTAACATTTCTACAGGCTCAATCTGATGTGGTTAGTCCATACATTTTTCTTTAAAAAGTGTGGTTTGATGTACTATACCTCAAACTGTTGCAATGCATTTCAGTTATTTGATAATGCATTGGTGTGACAAGATTATACACAGATATGAGTTGCTTCACATACATGTTTACTCATATACCAAGGCTACTTAAATTCTGAGAAATCTGTGGTAACGGCCTGTCAAATGATTGGAGCTGCAAATTAAAGCAAAGAAAATCAGACCTACTGGAAGAAAATGGAACACTAGCAATTAATTTAAGCTTTTTAGTAGAAAGTCAAGAAATTGCTGCCCAATAAAGAAATGGCTTGTGGGAGAGAAAGAGAGCCATGTAAAACTGTGGTTTGACCACGACGGAGTAGTACATATACAAACACACAACAAATGCTGTATCAGCTCAGCCTTGGAAGTAGATAGTGCTGAATTTATTGGTGAGGGGTCACCCGACCTGAAACATTAAGTTTGATTTTTCTTCACAGATGCTGCCTGATCTGCTGAGCTTTTCCAGCAACTTCTGTTTTCGGCACTGATTTTGCAATTGTCTTGCCCTCTATAGCCACACACTGGTACATTGATGATGAGACAACTGTTACTCAGCCATCACAAGTGAAATCATTTCCATTTTGAGTTGAATACTCTGTTGTTAGAAAAAGATGACGATTGTTTCAAATATTTAAATATCTGCCATATAAGTGCAATTATCTTCAAGTTTATCCTGACCATTGTGATTATTCTTTTATAAAATTCCTGTACTCAATATAAATGAACAAGAAGCAATATATGTTAGACAGGATTTGGCCTCCTGGGCATTTTGAAAAAATAGTGAATTGTTTTGCCTGCATTACTCGGAAAAGATACCAGAGTTCTAACACTCTCTGCTAAACAATGGAAAAAGAAAGTTTCCACTCCACTGTCCGTGAATGTTTGTGCAGAGAGCTGATGTTAATTTCTAAACTGCAATGGTGTGCATTATATGGTTGGAATTTTGTTTTTTCTAATCTGATACAATGACAGTTATCTGGTCTCTTGGTGGGAATGGCATACTTTCACTAGTCATCATTTTCACAGCATACAACTTGACAGCTTACACCCCCATATTACTTAAAGGAAACTTTCTGTCATTTGTTCTGTCATTGTACAAACATCTCTTTACCAAAGTAGGATCAGTTAGAAATAAATTAGCTTCATCTTCCTTAGTAGAGCAAAATGTCGGGTTTGTTAATTCACTTCGATTTGCAGTGAAAACCAACATAACAATTACACTTCCACTTTGTAAATTATAGAGGAAGTTTACTTTCTGTGACAGTGGGAGGTGATATTTCCTTAAGAGCAATTTCTCATTGTACAAATACACATTGACCTGAATGTAATCCTTTTAATGCTACATATTAGCTTTTCCCATAAACTCATGGATTTGTGATTCTCAATAGCAGTGCATAAACAGATAAGAATGTAATGAGTAATTATAATCTTTGAGACGAGGATATTTGACATTAAATTAGTCATTTTTTACTGTTTATAAGCATTAGATTTGAGTAAATGTGATCAAATTAGTGTCAGCTCTGGAGGAAACAGAAACTACACAAATTATTCATTAACTGGAATCATGATTTGCTTTGATTTGCTTTTGCCATTCAAAGCTTTATTTTTCCCGAGTCAGCTAGTATTGAATAGCTATTGAACCATATTACTGATTCAACAATTACAATGATCATAGAGACAATATTCATGGAAAGAATTTCTCATTTATTTGCAATTTTGTTAATTCATTGTTTGAATTCTGGCCAATCCTAGGATTAATGACAATGTGTTATTTAACAGAGAATTAGACTCAGACTTATATATATATCTATATTTTATACATTTGCTTTTGGGTTCAGTTTTTTGCTCAGCTGCGTTATCACACAAATGTCATATATGTTTCATTTCGAGATTGCTCTTCCTATTGTGAGGAAGCATCACCGAACCTTTTGAACATGACATTGTCTTTTACTTTGTTTTACATTTGTTACAAACCTATGAAACGTCAAGATATAATAGGCTTTAACTGGTTTGCTCGCTCTGCTGTCTGTGTACTATAATAAACCAAGTGAGGGACTTAAAATTGATCTGAAGTTGTTTTCTGCAGTACATTATTTGAACAACAAACATTTCAGATCCACTCTCCTCCACAATAACAAGGTGTCAACCTGTTTAAAATGAAGAGGATTCTACATGTAAAGTTAACATTGGAATTTATATACTTTGTTGAGAATCGTATTTGAGGCTGTTTCATTGTTAGCACACCACAGCAAAAAAAACTTCCCAATTTTGCAGGTACATTAAAATGCAATAATTTGTTTTTCAACTGAAAACACATTTCAGAATTATTTCATTTCACAGAGAGCTTTGTTATAACTATCAGCTATGGCTCATTACTATCAAGTCACTTCTAAGTCATACAGTTGAGAGTTCAGGTTCTACTCCAGAACTTAAAACACAAAATCTAGCTTGATATTCTAGTGATTTCCAAGGATAAGTTGTACTGTAAAAAGTGCTGTATTTTGAATGAGATATTAAACTCTCAGGTCAGAGTGAAAGGTCTGATGGCACTTTTACAGAAGATCAGAAGTATTCTATGCAATACTTATCCTACAGCCAACCATCAAAAGAGTATCTGCTTATTATTGTTGCTTTGTGAGATATTGCTACGCTCAAATTAACTGCTGCATTTCCTACATTATAACAAAGGTATAACACATTCAAAGAACTTAATTGGCTCTTAATTCAGTTTTGGGCTATGTTAGGATTGAGAAAGTTCCTTTCCAAATCTTCTTTCTTTTCAATGCACACATTCTCACATGGTTTCCAATAACACAAGAATAATTTTATCAGTCATGAATTATTCATTATTTCCATTATATTTGTGATATGCCACATAAAATGATCACCTACTATAAGCTTATATTCCCACTTTCCCTGATCTATCAAGTTTACTCTGGATATAAATCACTCAAGGCAGTTCTACCAATGGAATATCTCCAATGTTTTTATTAAAGCAAAGTGCACTACAATAAATACTGCAAATCTCTAACCCATACAATGCTAACATTCACAACTGAACTATTTCATGTGGATGTGTCCAAAGATCAGACCAGAGCAGGTGATCAGCCTGTTCATCCTAACAGCGAGCTGCTAATCAGGTGACCACTTCCCCAATTGCTAATTGTGCTGTGAGTTCAGGTTTCGTTATATTCTCTCCATACAAAGAAGACATGTATTCAAATATCATTATCCAGTCTCCAGCAAATGATCAATTTGACCATGGCTAGTTTAATTAATCAATTAACTCATTAAGACTTACTTGTCTCTACTTGGGTAGAGAATTATCTCTTGCTTTTAATGAACTCTGACCTCAGCTTTAACTTGCTTTTGCTTTTCATCACTTCTATATCATCAATATACCATATAGTATTAACATAGCACAATTTTATGACAATTATAAATTTAGCTGATAACTAATCCATATTATCACATCCAATTCACCGTGTCTGTTTGAAACAAAACTTCAGCTCTTCCCAGAATTATTGTCACAGTTCAGTACATTGCAGCTAAGTCACAATGCTTGATGTAAACATGCATTCCTTCAGCAAAACATGGAAACACCTTAGAACTCATGACCTTTCTAATCATTAGATCTCATTTCACATAATTTGGGTGGCATGGTGGCTCAGTGGTTAGCACTGCTTCCTCACAACAGCAAGGACCCAGAGTTTGATTCCTGCTTTAGGTGACTGTGTGGAGTTTGCATGTTCTCCCAGTGTCTATGTGGGTTTCTTCCAGGTGCTCCATGTTTCCTCATACAGTCTAAAGATGTGCAGGATAGGTGAATTGGCTATTTTAAAATTGCCCATAGTCTTAGGTGGGAGAAAGTGAGGACTGCAGATGCTGGAGATCAGAGCTGAAAAATGTGTTGCTGGAAAAGCGCAGCAGGTCAGGCAGCATCCAAGGAGCAGGAGAATCGACGTTTCGGGCATAAGCCCTTCTTCAGGAATGAGGAGGGTGTGCCAAGCAGGCTAAGATCGAGTCTGTTTGAGGATGTGGCTGAAGAGCTTCAGGGCAGAGGAGATGACCTGGGGGGTGCAGTGAGAGAGGGACTCACTGAAATCTTTGTAGAGGGAGGAAGAGAGCTTCTTCAAGGAAGGCACTCTTGCAAGAGGATTCGCAGTAAGTTAAAATTAACTAGGAGAAAGTGAGGACTGCAGATGCTGGAGATCAGAGCTGAAACATGTGTTGCTGAAAAAGCGCAGCAGGTCAGGCAGCATCCAAGGAGCAGGAGAATCAACGTTTCAGGCATAAGCCCCAGGAATGAGTCGACGTTTTGGGCATAGTCTTAGGTGCCTTAGTGAAGGGTAAGTATAGAGTAGGGGAATGGGTGGATAGGTTACACTTCGGAAGGTCGGTGTGGACTTGTTGGGCCAAAGGGCCTGTTTCCATACTGTAGGGAATCTAATAATTTCAGCTAAATTTTAGTAAATACCTACTTACATAAAGTCCTTATGTATTAAAGATGGAATAGGATGATTTGATAGATCTAGTTAAGGTAACAAAGACACTAGATTATGTCAATGTCTAAATAATTACATTTTGACAGCTTGAGGGAGAAGCAAATAAGATGTGGTATAACTTACAGGTTAGATATCAGGATGCCTTTTTGCAGGTTCACTTGAGGTATTCTACGGAGAGCTGTGTGAATTCCTGGCCTTTGATATTCCAAAAGTTCTTTCGCAAACATCAGTTGGTTTAAAGTGTATGGTATCTGGGATATTTTGCCTCTTATGAGTGATTGCAAAATTATTGGTAGGTGTGAACACTGGAACATATTATCTAGCTGCAATATGTCTATATGAATCAACCTCAATTTATCAATGCTTTTTCTTGTCAACCATTTTCAAATGTTTGAAACAAAAGGTTTATTTCAACTTTAAAACCATCTTATTTATTACATTGCTTTTTAAAAATAACTTACAGTGGGACTAGATTGGGTTGTGATATCTGGTCGGCATGGACGGGTTGGACCAAAGGGTCTGTTTCCATGCTGCACATCTCTATGACTCTATATTACCAGTTGCTGAAAAAGCGCAGCAGGTCAGGCAGCATCCAAGGAGCAGGAGAATCAACGTTTCAGGCATAAGCCCTTCTTCAGGAATGAGTCGACGTTTTGGGCATAGTCTTAGGTGCCTTAGTGAAGGGTAAGTATAGAGTAGGGGAATGGGTGGATAGGTTACACTTCGGAAGGTCGGTGTGAACTTGTTGGGCCAAAGGGCCTGTTTTCATACTGGAGGGAATCTAATAATTTCAGCTAAATTTTAGTAAATACCTACTTACATAAAGTCCTTATGTATTAGAGATGGAATAGGATGATTTGATAGATCTAGTTAAGGTAACAAAGACACTAGATTATGTCAATGTCTAATTTCCTCAAGTAAATTAGAGAATAATCTTTTAGGTGTTCATGCACATTACCAAGATAGTTCTTTTTTCCCTTAACTCACAACAAATTTTCAAGGTGAATAAAATAATGGATATTTTTGGTCCCAGTGCTAGTTCTAACAAATTAAAGTTTTCTACTTGTAAAAATAATTCATGTTTTGGACTTGGCACCACGGTTTCAAGACGCTATTCTTTTACCCACAGTATAATGTGAGGTTGCTAAGACGACATATGAATTGACATCAGACTGTGTTGATCCAGTTTCCAAGAAACCTGAATCTGACCACGGCACAAAAGCACCCATAATTCACCAACAGTTTCAGTCACAACTCACTGAAACCACAGGATACATATTTTAGATAAGAATGGAAATGTCATCAAACTAAAATGTCATGCAAGTGTAATATTAAGAATACTTCTGACGTGAGAGTGAAAATTGCATTGCTGGAGAAATGGAGAAAGCCATTGTGCAATATTTAAACAGTCTCATTCATTACTAGCCAATGTTGGATACCATTAAGGAGATGCTGATTGTTAAATCAAAAAGGTCTGCCCTTCAGAAATTTCCTTCAAGATCCTCAACAAGTATAAGTCAAAATACATATTGACTGAAATTTTCATCTCTCAAACACAAATGCATTACCTTGCATTTTTGATTGGGTGTTTGGTTTGTGCTTGTGGTTCTGCTTTGTGTTTAACTTATTGCCCTAGAGAAAATACATTATCAATACTGCTGAAGTTCTCCCTTTTGCAAGGCACTCTCAGTTTTAAAGGGAAGAATGTAAGGACAGAAGTACAACAATAGTATAGTACAGATTGCACATCTCCCATGTCATTAATATATAATTTTCTGCTCACGTTTTAAATATTAATTTTATTTGGATATAACATACCGCTGTGCTTCTTTGTAACAAAAATAATTATTTGGGAAATGTATCTTTTAAACATTAACTCTGGTTGCAATTCTTTTAGCTTCACCGGGTACAGTAGGATTAATAGCAAATGCTGTCTTCTTAGAATGGGACATTATTAATCATCCTGTAACAAAAGCTAAATACTGCAATTGCTGGAAGTTTGAAACAAATGCAAAGAACGCTGGAGAAACTCAGCAGGTCTGAGAGAGCCTTCAGAAGAATAATCATACCAGACCAGAAATATTAATTCAGTTTCTTTTTCTGTTCAGATGATGTTGCCAGACCTGCTGAGTTTCTCCAGCATTCTCTGCATTTTTTTTCAAATTTCCAGTATTTGCAGTATGTGGCTTTTATTGCAGGAGAATTAGTAATGTCTCTTACAAAGAATACAGCAACACCAAACTTTCAAGTACTTGATTTTGTATTTAAGATTCAAGTGAATTCTCTTGAAAATTTATAGTTCCAATCTGTTCGACTGCTGTGTTTTGAATTTAAAATTCATAATTACCATCCTTTGCAATTACTATATTAAGTTGAAAAATTGAACACCAGAAAGGTAAGAACAATTTAAATTGATTTTAGTTTTGCTGTTTAAGAACCGTGAAGAATTAACATTGGATGTTCTTTCTCTTGTATTTCTTTTTGGTTTGTGGTTATGATCAGAGCACCTGATCACTCTCCAACTTTAGTTAATACTGAAGGTAGGCTAAAAATAATCATTGAACTATAAAATACAGCAGCACAGAAGAAAATCATTTGGCCATTATGTCAGCGCTGACATTGTGAAAGGTCTACCAATTTGTCCTATTCTCTTACACTTTATGCATATCCCTGTAAATCTTTGCTTACATGTCTAATATCCCTTTCAAAATTACTTTTGTGAATACTCCCATCAAATGCAGTCAATGCATTCAAGAACATAACAGCTTGCTGAGTAAAAGAACCAGCACTTCATCTTTCATCTGATATTTCAGCCAATTAATTATTTCCCGTGTTCACATGTTACTGTCCTGTCCATCTTTCTCCCCATGTGCTCTATCAAAGCCTCTCATTCCCTTGTTCTCCCATAGGATGCAACAAGGCCAACATTTGTGGCTCACCCCCAACTGCCCTTGAATTGAATATCTTATTAGGCCATTGCAAAGAGCAGTTAAGAGTAAGGCACATTGCTGTGGCTCTGCCTTCACAGGAAAATCTTCCCAGGAAAACATATCAGATTTCCTTCCCTGATGGATATTAGTGAATCAGATGGGCTTTTATGAAAATTTATGTCAGTTCCATTACTAGGACTAGTTTTCAATTCCTGCCATTTTTTAAAACTTTAAATTCCATTAGCTGCATAGGTACACAGAGCAGTAGTCTGGACTACTAACCCAGTGACCGACCACTACATCACCATTTCTCATTGTTGCCAGAATTACCTTATTAGCATGCACCATGCCCCTATGGCATCCCGCTTGTCATATTCTCCTTCTCGTTATAGGCAGTATTATTCACCACTGCCAGAAGCTCCTCGAATTCTTGACCTTGATGTCACACTTACAAGCACTGTCAGTCTGGAGCTGCTGGAAGTAATTCTTGTAATTTGCCCCTGATATCAGACAATGGGAAATTTTCACCCTGCTTGGCTGATTAGGATGTGAAGGCCCTGGTAGACTGTGTGGTTTAGGGGAGGGCTGTCCTCTTTCCCCTCTCTCCAAGACTGGGAGAGGTGACCTAGACACCAGACCCTGGCAGCCTGTTCTGAGATTGCCACCTGGGTTAATGCAATAGCCACGCAAAGGGAAACATGCGGCAAGCCACATAAAATCAGCGACCTCCTTCACTCTGAGGGAAATTGCTGCCATCTGTTGGTGCACCGAACCTCAGACCCTGACTGCCCCAAGTGGCTGACTGACTGTGTACAAGCCCCTTAGCTGATATCAGACTCTGCCGTTGCTTCTGAAGTATGAGCTTTCTGATTTGACTGGGAACTACTCCCTTATACTGTGAAACATGGCCATACAACAAATGCACAGGTAGTGTGTATTACTGTATATGCTGCTGGACCATGATACAGCTGTGAGATTGACATAGCACAATACTGTACAACAACACATTCACCCCTTTGACTGGTCACAGCTGCCAACCTGGATATGCACCAGGCTTTATGTCTGTGCTAAGAGGCAAGTCAGAATAGAAATAGTGTGAGGAGAAAGTGAGGTCTGCAGATCAGAGCTGAAAATGTGTTGCTGGACAGCGCAGCAGGTCAGGCAGCATCCAGGGAACAGGAGAATCGACGTTTCGGGCATAAGCCCGAAACGTCGATTCTCCTGTTCCCTGGATGCTGCCTGACCTGCTGCGCTGTTCCAGCAACACATTTTCAGCTCTAGAAATAGTGTGAGCCTTGAAACTCTGGCTGAGAATGCAAAGCGCAAAAGGGCAAGGCCGCAAGTATCTGGGGATGCAAAGTGTGTAAGTGCAAAGACAGCAAACAAGGTTTTCTGAGGAAACCCTGATCCCATCTATGAGATGGGTGCCTATCTCTGCACTCAAAGTGTCCATGCAGCAGCATTGCAATGCAAGGCACCACTGGGCCCAAATGTGGCATTGAAGTCCAAAACTATCTGGCAAGTGGATCAAAGATGTGTCACGAGAGTGTGGTGGGATTGGTGCATATCCAATGCTAAGGACCAGAGATGAGTAATCATGGAGAGTGTGATCAGCTGCTGATGCCTGATGTCCAAAATGGTGGGTCGGAGGAGAAGAACCGGTGAGCTGGAGTCACAAGACACCCACTCTCACTGAATTGTCACAATCTCGTTTCTAACTGCTGGGTGGGGGAATGAGAAGCTGCATATCTGAGAGATGGTAAGAATAATTAATTATGAGATGTTAATGGATGCAAATAGTCCTCTGATTGCTCACTAGTGAGAATCATTCAACACTTGGTTGGAAAATGGGACTTTTGTTCTCAATGTTGAGAATGTCCTTATTGCCAATCCCACACGATTCTCCGGACTGCATGGGTATATTCGCCCACGGAGTCTAAATTGTTTAGAAGTGATATATCTGAGAGCAAAGAAACAATTTCTGTTCCATTGGGGAGAGATGCATTTCAGAAGCTAAGAGAAAGAGTCAATGGAAGACAGAAAATAAACAAAAATTCTCTAGGGCAATTAAGAAGGTTAACAATGAAGAGACAGAATGAATAGAATTGCTTTTCTGACTAACGGAGCACAGGGAAAGCTTGGGGTGATCCAAGACTTGGTGTTCTAGGCTTTTATCACATTCTATGAATATTTAGTTTACTTAGAATATTGTTAATAGAGTTGACTAAAAATTGGCAAAGTATTCCCCATCCCACTCCAAGAGGCAAACAGAGAAACATGTAAAGTTTTAGCTATGAGGAGAGGCTGGATAAGATCAGGTTTTCTTTCGTGCAAAGAAGGTTGAGGGGGGGGGCCTGACTGAGGTACATAACAGTATGCGGGGCATGGGCAGCAAGGATAGGGTTGAAGGGTAAGTAATGAAGGCGCATAATTTTAAAGGTGAACAACAAGAAGCTTGGAGGGGATTTGAGGGAAGCAAGCCTTTCACCTAGAGGGTGGTGGGCTCTGGAATGCAGCACTGGGAAGGGTAGCTGAGGGCAGGAAACTTCAAAACAATAAAAAAGCACGTGGGTGAGCATTTTAAATGTCATAACATTCAAGGCTATGGGTCAAGTGCGGGTAAGTGAGAATAGTATAAATGGGTCAGCACAGACTCAAAGGGCTGAAAGGTCTCTTCTTGTGCTGTATGAGTGTGAGAGGAAAAATCCATGCTCTGGTTATTTAAACATCAATGCAGAACTGCTTCTGGTGTAGGTTGATGTGAAAATGTTGGTACCGGTCCAGAATTAGATTTTGTTGTATCTCCATGAAGATCATCTCATAGATATTGGTACTGGGTGAGCACTTAATGCATGTCCAATGTACAGATGTAACCACAGCAAATGTGACAAGAATTACCTGGGCAATTCAGTAACTTTGGTTTTACACTGTTTATTTTTGTAAAGGTGCTATCAATTGTGTGTGGTGATTTATGATCAAGTAATAATCTTGTGTGTCAGCTGTGGAACAGATAAATGATACTACACTCACCTCTGAATCAGTAGGTTCTGGGTTATGTCAAACTCTGGGACTTGAACAAAATAAGCTATGGTTGACACTTCAGTGCACTGTAAGTGACACAGCCATTTGGATAAAATGTCAATTTGAGGCCATGCTTGCCTGCCTGGGTGGATGTAAAGGATCCCATGGCACTATTTCAAAGAAGAGCAGGGAGATTCTCTCCTGTGCCCTGACCAACTCCTCGAAAACACCACAAAAACCAATTACCTTATCATTACCGCATTGCTGGTTGTGGAAGTTTGCTAAGTGCAAATTGATTGCTGTGTTACTTACATTAAACAGTGGCTAGACTTCAAAAGAGATACTTCATAGACTATAAAGTGTTTCAAGACAACCTGTGGTTATGAAGAAAGCTATACAGAGATACAAGTCACTCTTTCTTATCCTTGGTGTGGATCTGTTTAAGCTTTTGGACAGACTACAATATGCAGCACAGCTCCATACAATCTTGACAGCTATGTCTTGTGCTCCATAGCTATTGGTCCGTCATTGGGAATGCCTTGGGTTCTGTTGAGTAAGGAAAGGGAATTCTATCGAATAGTCCTGTCACTATTCTATCAGAAGTTCCCCAAATGTGGAACACAACTTCATTTGGAAACAGTGAATGGGGTTGCAAGAAATAAATTTACTTCAATCTCTTTTATCATTCCGTCAGTAGATAGTTTTCTTCTAAACAGTTCAGCAATACAATTTATTTCAATGCTCTCATTACCTGAGCCTCACATGCTGTCCCATTACTACTTGGTATGACAAGGGGATTTAGCTACACACTTGAGGAGACTGAGTCAAGAGAGTGGTACTGGAAAATCACAGCAGGTCAGTGTGGCAGTGGAACAGTACATTAAGGAGTAGGAGAATTGACATTTCGGGCATAAGCCCTTCATCAGGAATGAGGCTTGTGGGCTAGGAGATAAATAGGAGAGGGTGGGGCTGGGGGAAGGTAGCTGAGGATGTGATAGGTAGATGAAGGTGGAGGTGAAAGTGATAAATCTGAGAGGAGGGTGGAGAGGATAGGTGAGAAGGACAATTGACAGGTCAAGAGAGCAGTGCCGAGTTGGAGGCTCGGCTGGATAAGGTGGGTGGTGGGGAAATGAGGAAACTGGTGAAATCCACATTGATCCTGTGTGATTGCAGGGTTCCAAGGCAGAAAATGAGGTGTCTTTCCTCCAGGGGTCAGGTGGTTAGGGTAGTGTCGTGGTAATGTCACTAATCTAGTAATCCAGCAGACACGGTTATTGCTCTTGGAACTCAGGCTCAACTTCCACCATATAAACTCAATTAATAATTTTGTAATTGAAAACTAGACTATCATATCATGGTGAATCAAATGCACCCGATGTGGCCTCCTTTATATTGGGGAGACAGGCCGCCTACTTGCAGAACATTTCAGAGAACACCTCTGGGACACCCGGACCAACCAACCCAACCACCCCGTGGCTCAACACTTCAACTCCCCCTCCCACTCCACCAAGGACATGCATGTCCTTGGACTCCTCCATCGCCAGACCATAGCAACACGACGGCTGGAGGAAGAGCGCTTTATCTTCAGCCTAGGAACCCTCCAACCATAAGGGATGAACTCAGATTTCTCCAGTTTCCTCATTTCCCCCCACCTTGTCTCAGTCCCAACCCTCGAACTCAGCACCACCTTCCTAACCTGCAATCTTCTTCCTGACCTCTCCGCCCCCACCCCCACTCCGGCCTATCACCCTCACCTTAACCTCCTTCCACCTATCGCATTTCCAACGCCCCTCCCCCAAGTCCCTGCTTTCCTCATTCCTGAAGAAGGGCTCATGCCCGAAACATCGATTCTCCTGCTCCTTGGATGCTGCCTGACCTGCTGCGCTTTTCCAGCAACACATTTTCAGCTATCATATCATGGTGGTCAAGAAGTTACCATCATGAAAACCTATTTGATTCTCTGTAGTTCAGTCAGGAAGAATCTGCTATTGATACCCGATCTGACCTGCATGTGACTCCAGGCCCGCAATGGCACGGTGGCACAGTGGTTAGCACTGCTGCCTCATAGCGCCAGAGACCCGGGTTCAATTCCCAGCTCAGACGACTGAGTGTGTGGAGTTTGCACATTCTCCCTGTGTCTGCGTGGGTTTCCTCCAGGTGCTCTGGTTTCCTCCCACAGTCCAAAAATGTGCAGGTTAGGTGAATTGGCCATGTTAAAATTGCCCGTAGTGTTAGGTGCAGGGGTAAATGTAGGGGAATAGGTCTGGGTGGGTTGCTCTTCGGCGGGTCGGTGTAGACTTGTTGTGCCGAATGGCCTGTTTCCACACTGTAAGTAATCTTAAAAAAAATTTAAAAAAACAATGTGGATAACTCTTAACCATCCTCTGAAATGGCCTACCAAGTGTCTAAGTTGAAGGGCAATTAGTTCTGGGCTGCAAATGCTGGTCTTACCGGTGATATCCATATCCCATGACAGAATGAAAAATGAAAACAATTAAAGCAGTTACTTTCAAGAGGTACTTTATATCTCATCTCTGTACTCTTGAGTTAGTCAACCTAAAAGTAATTTTTAAAATTTACAGAAGGTAAGGGAGCCTCCACACTCCAACTCTTTTATTTTTATTCATACACAGGATGAGAGCATTGCCAGCTAAGCCAGCATTTATTACCATCAGTGATTGCCCTGAGGGCAGTTAAGAGTCAACCATATTGCTGTGGATCTGGAATTATATGTAGGCCAAATTCATGGTCAGCATTGGGCTCTTCATTCCAGATTTTTATTGAGTTCAAATTCCACTATCTACTGTGGCAAGATTCAAATTCACGTTCTGTGAACATTAGCTGGGTCTCTGGGTTTACAGTTCAGTGGTAACGGCACTGGGCTTTGCTTCATGGAGGAAGCATATTGATCCTGAGAAACCAACTCCACAGGAGCTCTTGACTCCTGCAGCCCCTGATCATTTGCCAACATGGAATGTTGACCTGTACGCAGACCATGTGCCATTTTGGACTGTAGCTCTACCCTGGCATTCTGTCCAGCTGGCAGTGCAGATGTAGTCCAGTTAACCAAATAGCTTATCAACTGTTGGACTAAGCTGACCTAGCAACATCCAGATCACCTCCAACATCACATCAATGAGACTTCCAACAAATGTTACTAACTTCCTCTCTCTTGAGAATAAATGTAAACTGGTTAAACTGATCTCTCTGTCAATGTAATAATTATAATGCAAAAATTAATTTATTCACCTCTCTGTTTTGATATACGCCATCAAATCCTCTTAAGATGTTAGAACCATCTCAAAATCTGTATGAGGAAGGAGAAGCCATGCATGAGAGAGTGAAAAAAACCCAGATTACAAATGTGTTCCACAGTGGTTCCACAACTGTCTTGCAGCAGAGCCTAAACCCACAGCTGAAACCTGCTGAATCACCTCCTCATAAGGAGCAGACAGCAGACAACTCTCAAAAGCTGAAGGAAAATCAATAAAAAGCCCACCAAGCCAGACTCCACCAGACCAGACACAGGTGAAAACTTCTCCCCTTTAAATTTATCACAGATTTTAATATTTATCTGATGTCAATCAATAATAGACAAACTTTATTGTTATGCATTGAATGTTACAATGCTGCTTTATTGCTGTTTTCATTTTGTCGGTGTCAGGCATTGAGTTAATTTTCAAATGTTGTAATGGGTTCTTATTAACCAAAACGTGGAGAGTGTAGCTTTGTATCAAAACACCTGTCAAAACACATCTTTCAGATTATCAACTTTCCCTCTATGGCAATGAAAGCCAAATCAATTTAACGACATGTTTACACAGCCTTGTACTACGTAGATGTCTATACTACTAATATTGAAGGAGTGAACTACACAGTTAAAGGACCAGCATCTCTATTGATGATACACATACAGATCTATCCAAAGATACTTGTTGAGATGTTATCTTGGAGGATTGTTGATAAAATGAAGACAAAGGAAAACATGGCGTCACAGGTCAAAAGGACAGAAAACATAAACGTTAGGTTGATGAAAACGTTTTTGGATTGAAACTAGTAATAGTATCCTAGACTGTGTGATTGGGCCAGTGTTCTTCTCAATGTACTTAAATTGTTTGTATTTGCATATTGCAGCCATGAAATTTAGAAAAACAAAAAGGATAGTTTATTATGAAAATAACTGGCAGGGATTTCAGTCGGAAGAACAGTTAGCAGATCAAATATTAGATCAAATTTAACCCAGAGCACTGTAAGGTATCAAATTTTAGAAGAAAGATTTAGGTAAGGAAATATATACTAATTGATAAAATTGAATTAAATCCCAAGTGGGTACAGGAGTAAAGAATCCAAATACAAAACTATTTAAAAGAAGCTTGGAGGGGATTTGAGGGAAGCAAGCCTTTCACCTAGAGGGTGGTGGGCTCTGGAATGCAGCACTGGGAATGGTAGCTGAGGGCAGGAAACTTCAAAACAATAAAAAAGCATGTGGGTGAGCATTTTAAATGTCATAACATTCAAGGCTATGGGTCAAGTGCAGGTAAGTGAGAATAGTATAAATGGGTCAGCACAGACTCGAAGGGCTGAAGGGTCTCTTCTTGTGCTGTATGAGTGTGAGAGGAAAATTCCATGCTCTGGTTATTTAAACATCAACTGTAAGTAATCTAATCTAATCATTAGTGATCCTAGGCTTTATGAATATCACAGAGGTGATTTTGAATCTGTAAAATCATTGGTTAAGCTATACGTAGGAAAAGGTACCCAGTTTTTGACACTGCCCTTTAAGATGGATATCAAAACCTTGGAGAAAGTGTAGAAGAAATTTACTACCGAGATATCAGACACCTGAAATATTTACACTGTTTTTCCACCTTTGCTGCCTGACTCACTGGGGTTTTTTTTTCTAGTATTTGTAGTTGCTACATAATTCCCTCCATCCCACTCATCGATGAATCAGTATCCCTCCATGTTGGACACCATTTGGAATAAATGATAGAAGCATAGGACATATTCTGGGTGGGCATTTCAATGTCCATACCAAGAGTGGCTCAGCAGCACCACTATTACCCCATTAGCAGCACAATTATTACCCTATTTGCAGCATCATTTACCCCATTAGCAATATCATTAATACACTATTAGCAACATCACTATTACCTCATTAGCAGCATCATTATTACCTCATTAGCAGCATCATTATTATCCCATTAGCAACACCATCATTACTCCATTAGCAGCACCAATATTATCCCATTAGCATCATCATTATGACCGCATTAGCAACACCATCATTACTCCATTAGCAGCACCAATATTATCCCATTAGCAGCATCATTATTACCCTATTAGCAACATCATTATTACCTCATTAGCAGCATCATCATTACCCCATTAGCAGCATCATTATTACCTCATTAGTAGCATCATTATGACCCCATTAGCAGGAACATTATTACCTCATTAGTAGCATCAGTATGACCCCATTATCAGCATCATTATTACCTCATTAGCAGCATCATTATTATCCCATTAGCAGCACCATTATTACTCCATTAGCAGCACCAATATTATCCCATTAGCAGCATCATTATTACCCTATCAGCAATATCATTATTACCTCATTAGCAGCATCATCATTACACCATTAGCAGCATCATTATGACCCCATTAGTAGCATCATTAATATTCTATTAGCAACATCATTATTACCTCATTAGCAGCAGCATTATTACCTCATTAGCAGCAGCATCATTACCCCATTAGCAGCACTATTATTACTCCATTAGCAGCACCAATATTATTCCATTAGCAGCATCATTATTACCCCGTTAGCAGCACCATTATTACCTCATTTGTAGCATCATTATGACCCCATTAGCAGCAGCATTATTACCTCATTAGCAGCATCATTATTATCCCATTAGCAGCACCATTATTACTCCATTAGCAGCACCAATATTATCCCATTAGCAGCATCATTATTAACCTATCAGCAATATCATTATTACCTCATTAGCAGCATCATCATTACACCATTAGCAGCAGCATCATTACCCCATTAGCAGCACTATTATTACCCCATTAGCAGCATCATTATGACCCCATTAGTAGCATCATTAATATTCTATTAGCAACATCATTATTACCTCATTAGCGGCATCATTATTATCCCATTAGCAGCACCATTATTACCCCATTAGCAGCATCATTATGACCCCATTAGTAGCATCTTTAATACTCTATTAGCAGCATCATTATTACCTCATTAGCAGCATCATTATTATCCCATTAGCAACATCATTATTATCCCATTAGCAGCATCATTATTACCTCATTAGCAACACCATTATTAGCAGCACCAATATTACCCTATTGGCAACAGCATTATTTCCCCATTTGCAGCACCATTACTACCCCAACTGGTTAAGTCCGAAAGCACATTGCTGCTAGACTGTGCCTGCAGCAGGTGGTGAAGGAACCAACAAGATGGAAAAATAACCTTAACATCAGCAATTTGTATGGTGCAGGTACATTTTTCTGTTACAGTATAAGTGGCAGTGACCAACCCATAATCATTGTGAAGTAGATGTGGTGCCTTCATATTGAGGGGATCTTACATTGTGTTGTATGGCATAATCACCATGCTAAGTCAGATCAAGCAACTCAAGGCTGGAAATGCATGAGGTGCTGTGAGCCAACACCAGCAGCAGAATCATATTCCCAACACAATCTGCAACCTCAGTTTGGCATATCCCCCTGCTCTACCATTACCATTAAGCCTAGTTAATGAAGAGTGCAAAAGGACATGCCCAGAGCAGCACCAGGTATACCAAAACGTGAGGTATACCAGCCTGATGAAGTTACACCATATAGCTACTTGTGTGTCAAACAGCATAAGCAGCAAGTAATAGACAGGACTAAGTGAGTCCACAACCAGATCCAGTCATGAATCATTGTGGAACTTGACCAACTCACTTGAGAAGAAGGCTCCATAAATCTCCCTGTCCTCAACAATGAGGGAGCCCAGCACATCTGTACAAAAGATATTTATGACGCCTCAGACTAAAGCAGTTCATGTCCAACTGTAACAAGTACTAGACCGGCAATGTCTATATCGCATGAATGAATAGAAACAAAAGTTGTCCAGGTCCATCTACATTTGTACATGGACTGATTCAGTATCAGAAAAGTCACAAATTGTGCTGAACGCTGTACAATCATTAGTGAACATCTCCACTTCTGACCTTTTATAATAGGAGGAATAAGATAGAGGAAATGTCTCAACTGACGATGTACAATCTACAAGATTAGTTTGAACAAAATTAGTTATTAGTGGTTTTGCTGAGGCATTGAAAAGACCAACATAAACAGAAATCACTAAAACTGATTGTGAACTGACCTCATGTCTCAAATTTCTACCAATTTTAGTGATACCACCTTCTCATATTGATCAGATAAATTATAACACTGTTCCAAGAAGCATGTGAGTAGGTGACAAACCAACCAGACAGAATGTATCTGCAAACATTTGTGCATACACATATGAAAGTCTATAGGGTGACTTTGCATTTTCAGAATTATATTTGCAAATACATCCAATTTTGTTGAAAAAGCACACAATCTGTAGGCAGTCAATCCATGTGACATTTTATAAGTTCCTACTTTGGATATAGAACCAGTCTGACTCAAGATTGGCATACAGACAGACTCTAACCTCACACCTTTCATGCACTGTCTGAGTTGTGAGGTCACCCTTTTTTATAACCTTAAGTTATCTTAGGAATGTGATTTGAAGTTCTGGGATTTACATATTAATGAACCAAAACCTGTAACCCATTCTAAAAGATGAAAGATCTAACAGCAATCTAGGTTTGTTCAGTTTATCACTTCAGTTTTATGACACTTTGATCTTTTACTATAAATTCTGTGTTCTATGATCCTGCCCCAATAGTTAACTGATGAAGGAGCAGCGCTCCAAAAGCTTGTACTTCCAAATAAACCTGTTGGTTTCAAATATAACCTGGTGTTGTGTGATTTTTAACATATATCCCACTCAGTCCCTTTGGAGTGTCCCCTCACAGATTACCATTTTGTAATGTTATGAACCTATGTGGTCATGCCAAACTGACAATCACTGCACAATTAGCAGCAGCTGACTCAGGAGCAATGTTTTTGTATAGGGAGTTGGTGTTACCTTGGTGAAGTTTGCCAGATTGTGTTCTAAAGTAAAAATAATAAAACATAAGATACAACATACAACATTTTCTAGAGTTTAGGCTGGAAATATCCTCAAAGACCAATACTGGAGTCTATCTGTTCATTGGAGCAGCCAGCAGGAACGGATGATGAAAATATTGTTTGATCAAATGTTATTGAGGTGCAGGAGCTCTGTGGGAAACATTTTTGTCAGCCTTTCTCTCTGAAGAGGAGCTGGGATTGTTGAAAGCTGTTGTCCTGGACTTTATGGGGACGGTTATTGTATCTGTTCAGCTTGGAGAAATGCATCATGAACACAGGAGGTATAGTTAGTAAATTTGCAGATGACACCAAAATTGGAGGTGTAATGAACAGTGAAGAAGATTACCGCAGAGTGCAAAGGGACCTTGATCAGATGGGCCAATGAGCTAAGGAGTGGCAGATGGAGTTTAATTTAGATAAAAGTGAGGCGCTGTATTTTGGAAAGACAAATCAGAGCAGCACTTATGCTCTTAATGGTAAAATCCTGGGGAGTGTTGCTGAACAAAGAGACCTTGGAGTGCAGGTTCATAGCTCCTTGAAAGTGGAGTCACAGGTAGATAGGATAGTGAAGAAAGCATTTGGTATGCTTTCTTTTATTAGTCAGTGCATTGAGTATCGGAGTTGGGAGGTCATGCTGCAGCTGTACAGGACATTGGTTAGGCTATTTTTGGAATATTGTGTTCAATTCTGGTCTCCCTACTATAGGAAAGTTATGCCATAGGTATGTTGTTAAACTTGAAAGGGTTCAGAAAAGATTTACAAGGATGTTGCCACGAGGGTTTGAGCTACAGGGAGAAGTTGAATAGGCTGGGGCTCTTTTCCCTAGTGTGTTGGAGACTGAAAAGTAACCTTATAGAGGTTTATAAAATCATGAGGGCATGGATAGGGTGAATAGTCAAGGTCTTTTCCCCAGAGTAGGGGGGTCAGAAACTGGAGGGCATAGGTTGAAGGTGAGAGGGGAAAGATTTGAAAGGGAGCTAAGGGGCAACTTTTTCATTTAGAGGGTGGCGTGTTTATGGATTGAGCTGCCAGAGGAAGTGGTGGAGGCTGGTACAATAACATCATTTAAAAGGCATCTGGATGTGTATACAAATAGGAAGGGTTTCGAGAGATATGGACCAAATGCTGGCAAATGGGACTAGATTAATTTAGGATATCTGGTTGGTATGGACGAGTTGGACAAAAGGGTCTGTTTTTATGTTGTATTTCTGTGACTTTAAACAAACCAATTCATTCTAGCTGAAATCTCCAGTATTACAATTTCTTAAGAGAATTTTGTTAAGCTTGTAATTCAAATAAATTAACATAGAGAGAGAAAAAAAGGACCCAACCATGTAGCAAGAAATCATGTAAGTATCTAAACCTATGTACTTATACAAAAAGCCAGCACATAGCGAAAGTTAAGGAATTATACTCTTAGTATGTGGAAAATCAGGTTTGCTTTCAAACTGCTTTCTGTAACTTAAGCAGGTGAGGTAGTAGATGGAGGACGTTGTAGACTGTCTATGAGTGAGTTCAATGTCAGGTTTGAAAATGTAATACAATTTTCAGTTATATTAATGAATGCACAAACTTATTTTCAATTTATTGTCAATTGTTTAACAGCATTTCATAATATTTAGGCAGCTGTGAATGTAAAATGGTGGATCCCAAAGAAGCTATTCCTGCATTTTTTTGTTTCATCCTCAAAATGTTGGAATATTGTGTTCAATTCTGGTCTCCGACATTAATTAACAGCAATGTTCAATCCCCTGGTCAAGTCTCTTACTCACTATGGGAACAATGTGCATTGTGATGCAGTCATCTCTAGACTGACTATTTTAAAAAAAAACGTTTTTCATGTTGGAATTACTAACCTCAACACCAGTGGTTCACACAGTTCAGTAATAGCTATGCAATTACCAGTCAACAGTGTTTAAGCTTCACAGCTGAGGGGTATTCTCAACAATTTATTTTTATCAATGTCATTTATCTGCTGAGTGATTGTGATTTGCCTTTCATCTGGGCATTGCTGATTGGAATGACTTGCAATCCATTTTATTTTCCAAGCCATTTACCAAAATAAATACATTGTCCGGGTTGTTTTGTATTTAAAGATCAGTGATTATTTCAGCAAAATTTTAAATGTGTTTTTGCACCAGGTTGAATTTGCTTAAAATGTAGCCAGAAGTTTGCCTGGGGAATGATGGTCTAGCTAAAGGCAACATCAACAGGAGTGTTTACAAAGAGTTTTTAGGTAGTTTAGAACTTCATTATTGCTCATTAAAAAAAAGGCTTTTTTCAGTAGTATGTACTCAAAACGTAAATCATATGACAAAATATGAAGTATATACCTGTTAGAATACTGATCTATTTTATTAACCTTGAGCTTAGATTAGATTCTCTATATGTGGAAACAGACCACTTGGCTGAACAAGTCCACACCGAGCTTCCAGACAGTAACCCACTCAGAGCTGAAAATGTGTTGCTGGAAAAGCGCAGTAGGTCAGGCAGCATCCAAGGAGCAGGAGAATCGATGGTTCTTTGTTGATCTTCTTCGAAAAGTCTCTTATCAGGGTCTGGTTAGATCCTTATCTCTCAAAATTATAACTTTTTAGAGTCATAGAGTTATAGAGATGTACAGCATGGAAACAGACCCTTCGGTCCAACCCTTCCATGCCGACCAGACATCCCAACCAAATCTAGTCCCACCTGCCATCACCCGGCCCATATCCCTCCAAACCCTTCCTATTCATATACCCATCCAAATGCCTCTTAAATGTTGCAATTGTACCAGCTTCCACCACATCCTCTGGCAGCTCATTCCATACTCGTACCACCCTCTGCGTGAAAGAGTTGCCCCTTAGGTCTCTTTTATATCTTTCCCCTCTCACCCTAAACCTATGCCCTCTAGCTCTGGACTCCCTGACCCCAGGGAAAAGACTTTGTCTATTTATCCTCTCCATGCTCCGCATAATTTTATAAACCTCTGTAAGGTCACCCCTCAGCCTCCGACACTCCAGGGAAAACAGCCCCAGCCTGTTCAGCCTCTGCCTGTAGCTCAGATCCTCCAACCCTGGCAACATCCTTGTAAATCTTTTCTGAACCCTTTCAAGTTTCATAACATCTTTCCGATAGGAAGGAGACCAGAATTGCATGCAATATTCCAACAGTGGCCTAACCAATGTCCTACACAGCCGCAACATGACCTCCCAACTCCTGTACTCAATACTCTGACCAATAAAGGAAAGCATACCAAACGCCTTCTTCATTATCCTATCTACCTGCGACTCCACTTTCAAGGAACTATGAATCTGCACTCTAAGGCCTCTTTGTTCAACAACACTCCCTAGGACCTGACCATTAAGTGTATAAGTCCTGCTAAGATTTGCTTTCCCAAAATGCAGCACCTCGCATTTATCTGAATTAAACTCCATCTGCCCTTTGGCCCATCTGGTCCAGATTCTGTTGTAATCTGAGGTAATCCTCTTCACTGTCCACTACACCTCCAATTTTGGTGTCATCTGCAAACTTACTAACTGTACCTCTTATGCTCGCATCCAAATCATTTATATAAATGACAAAAAGTAGAGGGCCCAGCACCGATCCTTGTGGCACTCCACTGGTCACAGGCCTCCAGTCTGAAAAACAACCCTCCACCACCACCCTCTGTCTTCTACCTTTGAGTCAGTTCTGTATCCAAATGGCTAGTTCTCCCTGTATTCCATGAGATCTAACCTTGTTAATCAGTCTCCCATGGGGAACCTTGTCGAACGCCTTACTAAAGTCCGCATAGATCACATCTACTGCTCTGCCCTCATCAATCTTCTTTGTTACTTTTTCAAAAATCTCAATCAAGTTTGTCAGGCATGATTTCCCACGCACAAAGCCATGTTGACTATCCCTAATCAGTCCTTGCCTTTCCAAATACATGTACATCCTGTCCCTCAGGATTCCCTCCAACAACTTGCCCACCACTGAGGTCAGGCTCACCAGTCTATAGTTACCTGGCTTGTCTTTACCACCCTTCTTAAACAGTGGCACCACGTTTGCCAACCTCCAGTCTTCCAGCACCTCACCTGTGACTATCGATGATGCAAATATCTCAGCAGGAGGCCCAGCAATCACTCCTCTAGCTTCCCACAGAGTTCTCGGGTCCACCTGATCAGGTCCTGGGGATTTATCCACCTTTAACCATTTCAAGACATCCAGCACTTCCTCCTCTGTCATCTGGACATTTTGCAAGATGTCACCATCTATTTCCCTACATTCTATATCTTCCATATCCTTTTCCACAGTCTTTCTGAGTAAACGTTACTTACAAAGGTGAATTCTTTATAGAGATCAGGTACTAACTCCATACCCAGCCACTGCCTAGGCTGTGTACTCTCCTGCAACTCCTCGGTTCTTCTTGAGGTCTCCTTTACTATCTTCACTAATGCCACTGGCTTAGCTTCTCTTACCACATCTTTTCCCACAGCGCCTTTCTTTAACGACCAGCACTGTGACTTTATGTGTCCTACTTTACCCCAGTGGAAACATCGGAGGCCTTTCATCTCCTTTCCACCCTCTTGGGCTACTTTTTTATCCTGTGGTAAAATCTTACCAGTGCTCTCTACTCTTGCTTTCATAGTGTAGGATCTCCCCTTCTCCCAACTTCTATCCCTTGCAGGATGAAACTCTGGCCAAAAGCTTGTCTTATGCACCAACATGTATTATCTGCTAATTCTGCTGCCCTTCTCACTTCCTGAACTTTCTATTCCTCCACATGAATTCTTACCATCTCTGGAAGTGAGTTTTTAAATTCCTCCAGCAGAATAATCTCTCTTAGACCCTCAACGGTCCTATCTATTTTCAAAGCACGTACCCATCGATCAAAAAGACTATGTTTAATTCTTTCAAACTCAACATAAATCTGACCTGGTTACTTCTTTGTGTTTCTGAACCGCTGTCTATATGCTTCTGGGACCAAGTCACAAGCACTTAAAATTGCCTGTTTACCTCTTCATAATATCTTGACACCTCCTCTAACAGCACAGTAAGTACCTCACTAGCTCTGCCTACCAATTTACTCTGAACTAGCATTACCCATAAATCTTCAGACTACTCCATCTGCCTAGCCAATTTTTCAAATGAAATAAAGAAGGCTTCAACATTTTTCTCATCAAAATTTGGCATACTTTTGACATATTTGTATATTTCACTACTTTCTCTTTTAATCTCCATCCTGTTGACTTGACTTTGCTGATGAAGTCGCAACTTCTCAAGTTCAAATTCTCTCCCTTTTTGCTCAGCTAAGAACTTTCTCTCTCTTTTTCCTCTCTCTCTCTTTTTCCTCTCTCTCTCTTCTCTCTCTCTCCTTCTCCCTCCCTCTCTTCTCTCTGTCTTTGCTCAGCCAAGAACCTTCTTTCTGTCTCTTTTTTTCCTCTCTCTACCCCCTCTTCTCTCTCTTTCTCTCTCCCTTTGTTTATCTTCTAACTCCATTTTCCTCAATTGTAATTTACATTTTTCTACCTCGACCGCACTTCTCGGTTTCTCTGACACACCTAAATGTTTGAGTAATTCCCTGACAATTTCAGCTTTACTCTTGTCCTTGGTTAAACACAAATCTAACTTATTTGCTAATTCTAAATATATGGCCTTTTTCTTTCCTTCTAAACATTCTTGGCAAATTTGAGAATCATCTTCAAATCCCAGAACCTCTTTAGCAAATTTAAGAGCCATTTATCTCACTTTTAATTTAATCAACCACAAGAGACCGAAATTAAATGAATTGCCTCACCTACATTTTATTTAACGATCTAGGTCTCTAACCTGCAAGTGTCTAAATCTGCTGAAATTTTTCGTACCCTCAAATCAATTCAAATCTGTCTAAACTTGTTCAAATCCTAGATGAGCCCCAAGATTGTTATGACATGGGGTATAATTTCCTGCTTAAGTTGGAACCAGCAACACAGAAAAGATTTATCCTATGCAGTAATCTGTGAAAAGTCAAGAACTATTTGAAGTAAAAATTAACAACTTTATTTCTTAAAGTACAACAGAGAATAAATAACGAACAACTATTTGCAATTCCTTCCTCTAATTTATCTTTTACCTTCCCTTCTATTATACCAGTCTGATAAAACTCTCTGTTATGATTTACAAAACAACACTTCTTAACACAAAACCAGGCAGCTTTAGTTTATCCTCTGTATTTCAGTCATCTTTTCTTCTTCTTTGGATTCTGCTTCACAGGTTACTGATTGATAAAGGTATCTTTAAGAGAGCTATTTTTCAGGCAGTCTTTTTACATGCTGGTAGCTTGGCAGTTCTTCCCGTGACTGTTCAATTTTTCCCAGTCTTATGCCTCCAAAGCATCGGATTATGTCATTGGTTTTTAAGATTGTCAATGTGCTAAATTTAAACTGGATTAGAGTTTGATATTTTCTGGAGTATAATTTAAACTGATCAGCCTAACTCAAATCTATTTTGTTGTTTCCAGGCAACCAACTAATTTAGCTTTTGGCTTATTGAAAACACTTGGTGCTGTGAGGTAGCTCTACTAGCTTTTAAATCTATTAATGGTACATTCCCTCCTATCTTCATAACAACAGGTATGTGGACAGGAAAGGTTTGGAGGGCTATGGGCCAGGAGCGGGCAGGTTGAACTAGTTCAGTTTGGGTTGATTTTCAGCGTGAACTGGTTGGACCATAGGGTCTGTTTCTGTGCTGTATGACTTCATGACTATGACTGTATGAAAACAAGAAACCAGTCTGGGAGAAAAAGATGGAGCATACATGTCATGGAGCCTCTATAGTATCAACAAGTTTGAGCCTTTTGCAAAACTCCTAAGGATAATCAAGTATTATATGAGTATCTTCCTGAAATCTAAGATGTAATTTTAACTATCAGGTCACACTAAAATGTGTTGCTTGTAACAAACAACCCAATATTGTGGAAAATAGGAATACTATTAATGGTCTATTTTGTGGTAGCAGCTGTTGGTGCAGGTATGCGTCAATGTATTGCATGAATAGAGATCCATATTAATAATTACAATGATTCTGCTGATTAATTTGGAAATTATGTACAATACCTTAAAGAAGAATTATCTAGGACACATAATTATTATGTAAATTAAGTTTGATTCCTTTGCCCTCCAAAAGCAAACACATGAATAGGCACCATAAGGACTGTGCATGTCAGGTTTGAATTTAGTTGACCTCATAATGATGTTTAGTATGGGTACAAAGGATAGGAATAAATCAGAGGTCGGGTGTGATTTGTTTGTGGATAAAGTTGAAAAACAAATATGTAAATTTGCAAAGTGATATGTTGATGAACATGGAAGACTGCATATAATTTGTTGTTGTGTACTTTGCTGTAATTGAAGACAAACACATTGGACTAAATCATTTTTTTGGCTAACTGTGAGTTGCATCAATTTTTTTTTAGAGAGTTTCTCTCCATGAGGCCTAGCAAGTTCTATTATCTATCATACCAAATCTGTCTCAACAATTACCTACCACCTTCCAACGGTGTCCCTAATATCCAATTTCCACCTTATCTTACCATCACTGTCCTCTGACAAACTCACTACTCAGCAGCATCAAACAAACAGCATCTCCAGCACCCATGCCATCTTTCAAAAGCCCGTTTTGCACCAGACAACCATCATCAGTCCAGAACTGCAGTTCACGGTTCCTAACATCTAAATATAGGAACAGGAGTATGCCATTCAGCTGATTGAGTCTGCCCCATCATTTAATACAACCATGGTTGATTGAACACGTCAGTGTATCTACACTCTCCAACCTCTGATGTCCTCCCATAGTAGATAACCTCACATGTTTTTCACATTATATTTCATCTGCCACATCCTTGCTCATTCACTAAGCCTGTCCAAATACTCCCGCAGCCATTTTACGTCTTTCTCACAACTTACATTCCCACTTAGTTTTGTATCATTCACAAATTTGTGAATGTCACACTTGGTCCCTAATTCCAATTATTAATATATATTATCAACAGCTGGGCCCAAGTACTGATTCTTGGGGTGGCTCCACTAGCCACAACCTACTAATGCAACAATAACGCTGCTTTCCGTTTTCTGCCTGTCAGCCGACTAGTAAACGATGTCGGTATGTTGCTTCCGATAGCATGAGCTTTAAATTTTCTAACCAACTTCTTGTAGATTAGATTAGATTCCCTACAGTGTGGAAACAGACCTTTCGGCTCAACCAGTCTTCACCGACCCTCCGAAGAGTAACCCACCCAGATCCATTTCCTTCTGACTAATGCACCTAACACTATGGGCAATTTAGCACGGCTAATTCACCTGACCTGCGCATCTTTGGACTGTGGGAGCAAGCCCATGCAGACACGGAGAGAATGTGCAAACTCCACGCAGACAGTCGCCTGAGGCTGGAATTGAACCTGGGACCCTAGTGTTGTGAGGCAGTAGTGCTAACCACTGAGCCACCATGCCCCAGTAGGGGACTATGATTTTCAGAAGTTCTTTTGATAATGCATGCTATGTCCACTGACTCTCCATTATTGATCTTCAGAAACTCCAACAACTTCCCATTTGCAAATTCAGGCTGACTGTGCCCAGTCAGATCATTATTAATCACATGTCTTTTAGAATACATATTCTAGCATTTTCCGTACTACTGATGTAACTTTAAAATGTCTGTAATTCAATAAAATAAAAATGCAAAGATCTCAGGATGCTTGAAATCAGAAAAAGAAATGAAGTGTTGGAGAAACTCAGTATGTCTGGCTGGACCTGTAGAGAGAGAGAAGCAGAGTTAACGTTTTGAGTCCCATGACTTCTCAACAGAACTGAAAATAGCTGAGGAAAGGTGGTATTTATGTTGATGATGGGGGGTGGGGGAAGAACAGAGAAGAGAGGCTAAAGGGATGAAATTCTGGAGAGGGTCACTGGAACTAAAACATTAACTCTGATTTCTCTCCACACACACTGCCAGACCTGCTGAGATTTTCCAGCAATTTCTGTTTCTGTTACAGCCCCATTAATGTCTCCAATCCGATTTTTCTCAATAACATTCATTCAAGTTTTAAAATCTTTTCATCAGAATGAACCATCTCACTTACAACATAACGTAGTCTTCAACATATTGTGGTTATTCATCTCTGAAGGTTGTTTTACAGCAAGGTTGTTAATT
The DNA here is from genome assembly GCF_037043375.1 of Chiloscyllium plagiosum. Lineage (NCBI taxonomy): Eukaryota > Metazoa > Chordata > Chondrichthyes > Orectolobiformes > Hemiscylliidae > Chiloscyllium > Chiloscyllium plagiosum. The sequence goes on along the minus strand of NW_028270159.1, from coordinate 31,945,393 downwards.
AATCCTTTGTATTATATAATATTAGATCTAAAGCAACATGTCTCTAGTCAGCTCTTCAACATATTCCTACGGAAAACCATCCCTAACACAATCCAGAAACTCATTCTCCACACGGAAATTCCTTTTTCCTCAGGATCAGCAGTGGTGGTCATGATGTAGGATCATGCCAGCATATTCTGAGGCTATCACCCTGTTTAAAGCAACCTCAACCGTCTGGAGGAGGCCCAGTACTGTAAGTAGAACATCAGTAACCTTATCTACTCTGAATGCAGAGGTGCCACCATCGCCGTTCCAATACCTCATACCGACTCTGTCGTTGCTCCTGGACCCACCTTGTGCCAAGACTCATGCTCTTCCACTCACACTATTGCCTGTACCATCATGCCCCACTCAGCCTCACCCACCTCAATCCCCAACAACAATAACCTTGCATGGTCTCTGTGCTGCCTACTCACTCGCTTGAGACACCACCCCACCTGCAACAACAGCAATAGCTGTACTATCCACTTCTGTCCTCTTAATATCTGTCTCTGTCTCTGATTTCAGAAGAAATACAGTCCACTACGTGACAGAAAGAATCAAGCTGTGTGGTGTGCTGTCCTTTTTATGAGGCAAGGATCCTAACTCTGACTGCCCCATACAGGGTAAAAAACCAACAGAACTGCAAATGCTGTAAATCAGAACGAAAAACACAAATTATTGCAAAGGTTCAGCAAGTCTGGAGCATCTGTGGAGAGAAACCAGAGTTAGCATTTCAGGTTGAAAGTTCTGAAGTCAGGTCACTCAACCGAAAACATAACTCTGATTTCTCTCCATAAATGCTGCCACACCTGCTGAGCTTTTCCAGCAGTTTCTGTTTTTGTGTTCCACGCATGGCCTGGACTTCAGGCTGGTCTTGACTTACTGAATAAGACCCCACCACCAAGATATATTTCCCTCCCCACTTCTATCTGCATTCCGCAGAGACCATTCCCTCCGTGACTCCCTCATTCGGTTTACGACCCCCACCAACCCACCCTCCACATCCGGCACCTTCCCTTGCCACTGCTCAAGGTGTAAAACCTGCGCCCACACCACCCTCTTCACTTCTGTACAAGGCCCCAGAGGATCTTTTCACAACCGGCAGAGATTTTCCAGCACATCCACCCACCTCATCTACTGTGTCCATTGCTCTCGATGTGATCTCCTCTGCATTGGCGAGACAGGACACCAACTCACAGAGCGTTTCAGGGAACATCTCTGGGACACACATACTAAACAACCCCACTGACCTGTGGCCAATCACATCAATTCCCCTTCTGACTCCCTCAAGTATACGCAAGTCCTGGGCCGCCTCCACCACCAAATCCAACCAACCAACAACTGGAGGAAGAACACCTCATCTTCCACCTTGGAACCCTTCAACCACACGGCATTAACATGAATTTCACTAGTTTCCAAATATTCCTTCCTCCTACCTCATCCCAGAACCAAGCTTCAAACTTGGCACCTCCCTTTTGAAATGTCCTGCCTGTCCATCTTCTTTCCCACCAATCTGCTCCACTCTCCCCACTGACCTATCACTAATTCTCCCACCTGCATCCACCTATCACCTTCCCAGCTACAGTCCCCCTAGCCCCACTCCACCCCCTTATTTATCTCTCGGCCTCCTTCCCCCTCCACAATCCTGATGAAGGGCTTATGCCCAAAACATCGACTCTCCTCCTCCTCGGATGTTGCCTGACCTGCTGTGTTTTTCCAATACTACACTTTTCGACTCTGTGTCAGGACCCCCTAAGTGACAGCTATCCTCCTTGATTTGACTCAGGCCTGTCAACATTCATGACAGGTTTCTTGGCTTTGCATCTGTGCTGAACAGTAAGGCAAGACAGCAGTGAATTGAGTATCTCTGGCTGAGGGGAAAAAGTGCAAAAAGGCTAAGCAATGCAAAGCAGGGATGCTGTGAGCATCCAGGTAGGGCCAAAGTGAGTGAGCAAGAGCCCAGTCCAGTCTTATAGCTGGTGCATGTCCCTGAAGCACAAAGTGTCTTTGCTTCACACGTAGTAATTGGTCCCATTGCACACTGAAGTGCTGTGAGATGCACCATGACGGTCCTTAGAGGCATCTTTCCAATACTGATGTGTGTGGACATGGGATGCATGTGGCTGTTGCCAATGGAATCTGCCTGAGATGTTGGTGTCCAATATGGACATTATTCAGAGCACGGTGAATCTGTCAAGTGTTTGCTCTAACTTCCTTCTTGAGTTTTTCCGATATTCAGCTTGTTTGGCAAGTTTGGTAAGATGTGAGTCTGAATATTAATAAGGTGAGTTATGACTTCAGCAAGGCGTTTTAATCCCCACCAATTGGCATCTTGCCATTGCCGAGCGAGAATCTCAGTACACCACTTGTTAAAAAGCATAAAAGGTGGAGTGAGGTGGTTCCAACGACGAGACTGTTCATTCCACACTTCTTGCCCAATTCTGCCACAAATCACATCATAGTCCATTTTGCTGAGACTCCTATAAGATTCTGTCCAATGGTTTTTGGATGAAGTGGCAATATGAGAATCTTCAATGTGGGGAAGCCAGCTAAATGGCCATTGAAAAAGTTGATCCTTACAGTAAGGAGATATGGGCAAAGATCAGAAAGAATAGAGCTGGACTTAAAATTCAAGGAAATCAATGTTTGGTAAAGTCAAGGGGGAAGTTGAACTCAAGGTCAGCCAAGGTTTCATGCTGCTTGACTGAGTTTGAAATGGGAGCTAGAGGAGTTATAGCCTGGCCTAGGATTTGAAAGTACAAACGGAGGTCAAATAGGGTAACATATTTTCAATGATATTCAACACAATGAATTATTGACACATTGAGCCATTGATATTGAAAGAGGTTTGAGCATCTTACAAAGTTTGGATTTATTAAGGGGACAATGAAGCAGAGCAGGGTGTCATCAGTTGTTATGATCTAGTTGATTTAACTTGATTGATTAATGTCACATGTACCAAGATACAGTGAATAGTTTGCTTTGAGTGCTATCCAGATAAACCATACCTTACCTTAAGTACATCGGGGTAATAAAGCAGAACATAGTGTTACAGCAACAGAGAAGGTGCAGAGAGAGATCAACTGTAATATATGAGAGGTCCATTCATAGGTCTGATAACAGCGAGGGGGGAGCTGCTCTTAAATCTGTTGGTACATGTTTTCAAACTTTTGTATCTTCTGCCCGGTGGAGTATAGCTGGGGTGGGAGGGGTCTATAATTATGTTAACTGTTTTCTGGAGGCAGTGGGACATTTCAAGGGCATCAGTAGAAGGAAGGCTGGTTTTCGTGATGGACTGGTGCTGTGTTCATAACTCTGTAATTTCTTGCAGCCTTGGGCAGAGCAGTTGCCATACCATGCTATATATCCATGGATAGGATACCTACTGTGATTTATCTATAAAATTGGCAAGAGTCATTGTGGATATACTGAATTTCCTTAGCCTTTTGAGGAAGTAGAAGCATTGGCGTGCTTTGTACTACTGGACAAGTCAGATCCAAGACTGAAATCTAATTTGATAGACTATGTGTTTCTTATTTTTGTTAACACAGTGTTCGCTTGCTGAAACATAGTCACAGGAGAATGCAAAGTTTAATAAACCAAAGTTTATCATGCAAATGACAAAATCAAAATAAACACATACAATCTAGATAGAGAAGACAGCTTTTTAAATCTTTAAACAAACTGTAAATTGAAGTTTTCAACCAACTTCCTAACATCATCAATTTATGAATGTTCAATCCCAGAGAAATTATCCCTTCACATCAAGTCTGTAAATCTGATTCTCTGCAGCTTCCTACCTTTGAACTGTGGAGTGATCTTATATGAATACTAATAAACTGAGAGTTTATTGCTTCTTAACTTTGAATAATCTATAGATTTCTAACAAAACCCTTCTGGTCTAGAAACTGCACAAATTAAACTTTTATGTTCAGGTAATTGTGTTACCCCAAGAACAATCCCATATTCCTTCAAGAAGTGGAATCCAACTTGTGTTTGACCTTGATTAGGTCTCCTTTAAACGACCCTCAAATCTTACAATCTCTGGTTTAGCTAAACTAAAATCAATCCTTGATTTTTATAAACTTGAAACAGAGGGGCTGAAACGGAGGGCGAGAAACAGAGGGGCTAAAACAGAGGTCAAGAGACAGAGGGTGAAAAACAGAGGGCAAGAAACATTTGGCTCAAAAACTAAACAGTGTAAATAATTTTCCATTGGCATACCAAGGAGTCTACAGTCACTTACTTTCTGAGAAAAGTTGGATTAGGTCACTGCTCCAGAAGGACTCTGTCTCTTTTTTCAAAAAATCCTCAAAAAGTAACCAGCAATCAAACACTACTATTTTGAAATTCAAACTCCAACAATACTTACATGCTATATACATTTTGTCACGTTGTACATGTGGAAGCTGAACCTGTACTTTGAGATAATATCAACAACAGCAATAAGGTCAGTAAGCAAAGGCTGTTGATGGAGAATGATGTGATTTATTATGTCAATTGTGGCATTGAAATTGAGAGGGATAATAAGACAGGGAGATACCGTTCCCTAGGCAATCATGTGACTATTTTGTAGCCTCACAACGCTGGACTCGAAATGGAAGGGAATTGAATAAGTGAACCAAAAACATAGTTTTGAGACCATACCCATTCCAGAGTTTTGGATGGAAAGAAGAGTGTGACTTAAGTTAGTTGTTGGAAAAACTAAGGAATTTAGAGACAGAGTAATGATGGTGAATTTGAAAGAGGTGAAAGTAATGCCACATGAAAGTGGCAAATTAATGATGAATGAGAGTAAAGAGGTGATGTAGTATGATTGGGGAAGATTAGGGAAACAAATGGAAGACTATGTGGACCAAGTGAACTTGGTTGGGGGGGGGGGGGTCGACCGGGGTACGGTGGGGGAGTGGGGATGGGGTGGGGAATTGTGAAGAAATTGGAACCATATTATCTTATTGTTTCTTTTCATAAAAGAAAAATACATGATTTTGGTCTACGCTTTTAGGTATGTAGACTTCCAAAGTAACATGCCCAGGATTGAGGTGTCATCACTCAAACAACAGTGCAATGGGTGGCCATGTCATTAATATGCCTGACACCAGACTCTCACAGCAACTGTTTAATTTGGTTGCAGCAGGAGGCTCCCAAAATGACATGCAGAAATATTTTAGTGGTGTCCTCAACAGCATACCTGAAAAAAATCAAGCAGTCCTGCTACTCATGGTAGCTTCTGGCGAACCAAAATGGAAAACCTTAATTCAGGAAGTCACCGAATGTATTGAGAGACTTTAATGAAAGCGTGCTGTGGCAAAGTGGAGGTGTTAGAGAGAATGTAAAAGTCTACAAACTTCTCAGCTAGCCAACTCTTCAATTGCGGCAGGATGTCCAAATCAGCAATCAAAGACTAAATTACCGACCATCTCAGAACCTATTGATTAGAACGTAGAACATAGAAAAACACAGTGCAGAACAGGCCATTCAGCCCTCGATGTTGTGCCAAGCTGAGAACTAATCTAAGCCCATCCCCTACACTATCCCATCGCCACCCATGTGTTTATCCAAGGACTGTTTAAATCGCCCTAACATGGATGATTTTAACTAAATTGGCAAACAGGGCATTCCACGCCCTTATCACTCTCTGAGTAAAGAACCTGCCTCTGACATCTGTCTTAAGTCTATCACCCCTCAATTTGTTGCTATGCCCCCTCATACAAGCTGATATCATCATCCTAGGGAAAAGACTTTCACTGTCTACCCTATCTGATCCTCTGATCATCTTGTATGTCTCTATCAAATCCTCTCTGAGCCTTCTTCTTTCCAATGAGAACAGACCCAAGTTCCTCAGCCTTCCCTCCAGACCAGGCAACATCCTGGTAAATCTCCTCTGTATCTTTTCCAAAGCTTCCACATCCTTCCTGTAATGGGGCGACCAGAACTGTACACAATATTCCAAATGTGGCCTCACTAGCGTCTTTACGCAGACAGTGGTAAGGGCATGAAATGCCCTACCTGCTAATGTAGTCAACTCAGCCACATGAGGGAGATTTAAACAATCCTTAGATAAGCACATGGATGATGATGGGATAGTGTAGGGGGACAAGCTGAGAATAGTTCACAGGTCGGTGCAACATCGAGGGCCAAAGGGCCTGTTCTGCACTGTGTTGTTCTATGTTCTATAGTTGCAGCATAACATTACGGCTCCAGAACTCAATCCCTCTACCAATAAAACCTAACACACCGTATGCCTTCTTAACAGCGCTATCAAACTGGGTGACAACTTTCAGGGATCTATGTACATGGACTCCAAGATCCCTCTGCACATCCACACTACCAAAAAGCTTTCAATTGACCCAGTACTCTGCCTTCCTGTTATTCTTCCCAAAGTAAATCACCTCACATTTTGATGCATTGAACTCCATTTGCAACCTCTCAGCCCAATTCTGAAGTTTATCCAAGTCCATCTACAACCTGCAACATTCTTCCACACTGTCCACTACTCCACCGACTTTCGTATCACCTGCAAATTTACTAACCCATCTAATTATGCCTGCTTCTAAGTCAATTATAAAAATGACAAACAGCAGTGGTCCCAAAACAGATCCTTGTGGCACACCACGAGTAACCAGACTCCAGGCTGAATATTTTCCATCAACCACCACTCGCTGCCTTCTTACAGAAAGCCAGTTTCTAAACTAAACTGCTAAATCACCCTCAATGCCATGCCTCTGCATTTTCTCCAACAGCCTACCATGTAGAACCTTATCAAAGGCCTTACTGAAGTCCATGTACACCACATTAACTGCTCTACCCTCCCTCACATGCTTAGTCACCTTCTCAAAAATCTCAATGAGTTATGTGAGACATGACCTGCACTTGACGAAACCATGTTGACTATCTGCAATCAATTGTTTGCTTGCTAGTTGATTATAAATCCTATCTCTCATAATACTTTCCAAAGCTTTTCCTATAACAGACGTAAGACTCACTGGTCTATAATTTACCTGGGTAATCTCTACTGCCCTCTTGAACAAGGTACAACATTTGCAATCTCCCAGGCCTCTGGTACTAAACCTGAAGACAATGACGACTCAAAGATTAAAGCCAATGGCTCCAATACCTCCTCCTAGCTTCTCGGAGAATCCTTGGATAAATCCCATCTGGCCCAGGTGACTTGTCTATTTTCACTCCTTCTAGAATTGATAACACCTCTTCCTTACTAACCTCAATCCTTTCTAGTCTAATACCTCGTATCTCATTCTTCTCCCCTATAATATTATCCTTTTCCTGAGTGAAAACCAATGAGAAATATTTGTCTAGCACCTCTCCAGACTCCACAAGGTCCACACACAACTTCCTACTTCTGTCTTTGATTGGCCCTATTCCTACCCTCATCATCCCTTTATTCCTCACATACCTATAGAAAGCTTTAGGGTTCTCCTTTATTCTATTTGCTAAAGACTGCTCTCGTCCTCTCTTTGCTCTTCTTAACTCTCTCTTTAAATCCTTCCTAGCTGATCTGTAACTCTCCATCACCTCATCTGAAACATCTCATCTCATCGTCACATAAGCCTCCTTCTTCTGCTTAACAAGAGGTACAATTTCTGTAGTAAACTACAGTTCCCTTACCCTATCACTTCCTCCCTCCCTGACAGGGATATATCTATCAAGGACACGCAATATCTGTTCCTTAAACCAGCTCCACATTTCGATTGACCCCATTCCCTGCACTTTGCTACCCCATTCTATGCATCCTAAGTCTTGCCTAATCGCAATGTAGTTGCCCTTCCCCCATCGATAACTCTTCCTGTGGCATGTACCTTTCCCTTTCCATTGCTAAATGAAATGTAACTGAATTATTTTCACTTTCACCTACCACTAAATCAAACACCTGGCCTGCTTCATTACCAAGCACCAGATCCAGTGTGGCCTCCCCTCTTGTCGGCCCTTCGACACACTGTGTCAGGAAACTCTCCGCACACATTGGAAAAAAGCTGATCCATCCGACGTACTGGAGTTATAGCATTCCTAGTCAATGTTGGGGAAGTTAAAGTCCCCCATAACGACCACCCTGTTCCTTTCACTTTTATACAGAATCGTTTTGCCGAGCCTCTCCTCCACATCCCTATAACTCTGCGGACTTCTCCAAAAATCTCCCAGCAGTGTGACCTCACCTCTCCTGTTTCTAACCTCAAATTCAATGTGGGTTATGGTGAGAAATAGGGTGGCATGGTGGGTCAGTGATTAGCACTGCTGCCTCGCAGCACCAGGGACCCAGGTTTGATTCCAGCCTCAGGCAAGTGTGGAGTTTGCACATTCTCCCTTCTCCCTGTGTCTGTGTGGGTTTTCTCCGGGTGCTCTAGTTTCCTCCTACAATCCAAAGATGTGCAGATCAGGTGGATTGGCCATGCTAAATTGCCCATAATGTTTAGTGCATTCATCAGAGGGAAGTGGGTCTGGGTGGGTTGCTCTTTGGAGGGTCAGTGTGGACTAGTTGGGCTTGTTTCCACGCTGTTAGGAATCTCATCTGACCTAAATGTAGCAGAATCATGTGAGAACTCCTGTGAGGCCTATCTCAACATTGGAAACAATCTTTGCATCATTTAATTAGGTTCCCGGCTCCAAGGCAGGATTCCCATTAGGCAGCGGAGCATTATCAGTTAAGGGGGATTATTGCTTTTTAGCCTTATTAAATGTACATCTCACCTCATTAATATATGCCAAGTAGCCTCGACATGCGAGTCAGAGTGGGTACCTGGTGACTTCAGCTCACGACTGGCTGCTGCAAAACACCCTTGTATTAGTCACCACACAGCAACATCTCAGGAAATGGTCCAGGTGCATCAAACATCCACAGACAATGACATGTGGTATGTACTAGCCTCTAAGAAGTTTTGTGGCATGTTTCAAATCCACTTGCACATACTGCCATACTTCAATGTTGCACCTCCGAGTACAATAGCAGCTATCATTGTAATGCTGTAGTGCAATAATTGTAGTGCAATAAGGGCACTGTGAGCTCAGGGAAACACACCCAGATCATGGAGAGGACCAGTTTGCTCACTGTCATAAAGCTCACTCACATTGAACCTACCTGAATGCTCACAGCCTCGCAATGTATTTCTTCACTTTGCCTCAGCTAGAGATGCCAGCTGCTCACTGTAGAACTTCATTGTCTTGCCATTTAGTGCAGACACAAAGCCAGGAAGCTTGGTTGTCAGCAAGTGTCAGTCAAGTCGAGGGATATGACCTTCAGTCAGGAGGGGGTCCTGATGCAGTAAGTCAAGAACAGCTTCTGATATCAGTCCAGGAGATTGGACATGATCAATCAGCCGCAAAGAATGGTCAGAGTGAGGATCCTCCCTCATAAGGTGTGTGGACCCAAATGTCAAGCAGCTCACCACTTGATGCTTTCCACTCTGTAGTGACGTAGTTTCCTCAGGGAATAAGGGAAAAGTATTACAGGAAATGACAGTGGATGGTACAGCTGTTACCAGGGTGGTGTCCAAGTGAGGGAGTAGACAATGCAGAGGGTGTTAGTGGTGTTGGGGAATGGGAAGGATCACAGAGAATGAGGAAAGATGTTGCAGGCAATGGTGAGAATGCATGAGACTTGGTGGGATGTGGGTGCTGTAGCAGAAATGGAATGAGAATGTAATATCAGAATGAAGATGGGGTGGCATTTGCCCTGATGAAGTAGAGAAGGCCGTTGACTTTCTCACTCTACTGTTGTACATTCCTTCCAATGACTGAAACTGCACTGACATTTGTGGTAAAAACAATGACTGCAGATGCTGGAAACCAGATTGACATGTGTGGCAATTTTGGACCAGGCTGATATGGACCGGTGTTGTGGCCTTCTGGTGGTGGCTCTGAAGAGGTTAACCCGCCTCTGCAACACCCCATCAACCAGGACCTCCAGATCTTTGTCCACAAAGCAAGGTGCCAATTTCCCCTCATGTACCATGTCTATGGCAAATGTCAGGAAATGTAGCAAGACAGCTACAGACCGACGACAGTTATCTGATGTACAAAAGTCTTTTAAAAATGGCACTGGCCCCATGAATGCCAATCCATTTTAGAATATTCCAGCAATGGCAATATTTTCCAGGTACAGAGAGTGGTAGAGGTGAATGAGAAGGGGGCAACAGTGATGGGATATGTAGTTAATGAAGTGAATTTGGTAAGATGTGACTAGAAAATATGTTAGGCCTTGTGGAGAGAAACCCTCCATGAACCTTGACAAAATTGACACCTAGAGCCAAGATTAGAGAAGTGTAGGAAAAGCACAGCAGGTCAGGCAGCATCCAAGGAGCAGGAAAATCAACGTTTTGGGCAAAAGCCCTTCATCAGGACATCATTCCTGATGAAGGACTTTTACCTGAAACGTCGATTTTCCTGCTCATTGGATGCTGCCTGACCTGCTGTGTTTTTTCCAGCACTACTCTAATCTTGGCTCTAATCTCCAGCATCTGCAGTGCCCACTTTCGCCAAAATTGACACTTAGGCAAGAAACACTAGATTTGGCATTAATACCTGTTTCAGATCCTAGTCATAGGAAAAGGAAACCTATGGCAGCTTAATATATATAATAGTGAAGTAATGTATCTCTAGTGTTAAGACTGCATTTTGTTCTTTATCTTTTTCCTGTTTAAAAGAATACAAAAAAACACCTGAAAATGTCAAGGCAACAAAAACCCACCAAGTTATTTTTAACTGATCCTGTCAGCTGAATCCAAAACTGGCCCGAGATGTTGATTCTTTTTTGTAAATTAAATGCCCTTACGAATTAATTGGAATTCTCTCCAGATACTTTGTGAACACATCAACTTTAGCTCTTGTTGCACCAGGTGGCAGTATATCATATACAATAACATTTCAAAATGTTCTTGATTGCAAAATAAACCTTCACCTTTTCCTAGACATGAACAACAACCAACCATTTCTATTCTATTTCCTTTTGGACAATAAAGTAATTAGAGACTGTCGTGCATACGACATTTTTCTATAAGTCTTTTATTTAGAGCCTTTCCTTTTGGTTCCTGGGCTGAATTTGACTCCCACTGTCCCTGCCAACAGATATGAGGAGCCTTGTTAAATATTGCAAGGCACTTCAGGATGGCTTCCAGTTACTGTCACTGGATAAATGTGGAAATGAGTTGTGGGACAGGTCAGCTATGTGTATGTAATTCGCATAATATGGAGGAGGTACTTTGTGCAGTCCCTAGCATTTTGCCAATGGTGAGGTGACTGTCTCATCACATGTAGAAGGAGGCAGCTGTCCTGAGGAAATAGAGATTCCAGAGCTCAACAAATTGGGGTGGGAGATGCTTTCAGCTTGAATGGTAGCCACTGTAACTCCAATGTTCTTCCCTCAATTGGACAATGTCCAAAATTAGTGAGTGCTTCCGCTGCTATCAAATGTAAGGTTGGGACCCATTTTCTGATCAAACATCAGGTTAGAATTCAGCTTTGGGGAAACATAACTTTTCTTTTTTTTTGTTTTTTTTTATTTAGCTTATTTTTCTAAGCAACCTGTTCAGAGATGTTATTACACACCGAGTGCCTCTGGAGGCATGCGTTCACTTGGTCTAATAAAACCTTTGGACCAGCGCTTGGATCTGGGCCTCCTTGTCCAGAAGTAGGGATACTACTGCTGTGCTGCAAGAACCTTCAAAACATTTCCAGCAGTGAGGCTAACAAGAGACACATGAGTGACAACTTGAAATCAGAAGGTAGTTTCTACAGCTAGACTGTTCACATGCTGCTGAACCTGCTGTCTTCATCCTGCCTTGTATCTATTTTTATTTCAGAGTTCCAACATCTGGAGTATTCTGCATTTGTGTTTAAAAATGGTTTAATCAGTTGATTGCATACCTTATTGCAACAGCAGAATTGGGCCCACTTGCTGCATGAGCATTGATTGGTAGTTTTCACAATTATTCCAAATGCTGTAGCCAAGGTTAAAAATTCTAGAAAGCACAATATGGAAACTGAACTGAAATTAATGTTATTTACTTCGGACAAAGTCAACATTAAGAATCATAGAATCCCTACCATGTGGAAACAGGCCCTTCAGCCCAACGAAGAGTAACCCAACCAGACCTATTCCCCTACCCTATTATTCTACATTTACCCCTGACTAATACAGCTAATCTAAACATCCTTGAACACTATGGGCAATTTAGCATGGCCAATCCACCTAACTTAATCTGGTGTTGGCTTTTGAGTGGAAAAGCAGAGGAAGATCCATCAATTCTTGCACTTTGCTCATGTCTCAAAGAGTTTGTGAATTTATGCACAGAAGCTGTACTACAGTCTAAAAAATAAGCATTTTTTATGTAAAACAAAATTTTGAAGTGCTTTTTTGGAGCACTGCCCCACAGCTTAGAATGGATGAAAACTATTGAGGGAGAAAAAGCAGCTTGGGGGAGAGAACTGAAAGATCAAATGATGTCCCACAATGATGCAGGTTACAAATGAAAGGAGCAAAGGATTAAAAAGACATGGCTGGAAAGGATTACCCGAGGATGAAGAATGGTCATAAATGCTTTTGAAAACAAACAAAAATTTCACTCCTTGGGCTGTAGGTGTCACTGGCTGACCAATATTTATTGTCCTTCCCTAGTTGCCCTTGAGAAGTTGGTGGTGAACTGCCTTCTTGAACTGTGTAGTCTACTCTCTATTGTTAAACTAAGGCTTTTGACCAAGCGAAAGCAAAGGAATGGGGATATATTTCTAAGATAGGGTGACGAGTGCCTTGGAGGGGAATTTGCAGGTGGTGATATTCCCATATATCTTTGTCCTTTTCCTTCTAGATGGTCATGGTCATGGTGTTTGGAAGGTGCTGCCTCAGGACTCTTGGTGAATTTCTGCAGTGCATTTTGGAGATGGTATACACTGATGCCATTAGCATCAGCAATGGAAGGAATGAATGCTTTTAGGTGTAGCTCATTGTACCGATACATTATTAAGTTTTATGAATGTTTTCCTTTTAAACACTGGGAAAGTTACAATACTTGGAATTTTGTAAATTTGAAGACTCAAGACTTACATTACTTTTGATTCATGTAGGTTCTTTAAGCAACAATATCCGCAGAAAGCTGTTCAGTTTAAATTGGTAAGGAAGTGTTTAGAGAATTTCACACGGCAAAATGTGCCTTCAGAATAACATGAGTCATCAAAAATTAGAATTTAGGTTTCTATCTCAGTGTAGCAATTAATTCATGATTCAAATAACAATGCATGTCTGGACAACACTAATAGTTGAAACCTTCAGACTTTGTAGCAGCCCATGATTTTTGTTAACTCTATAAGAAATAGGAACAGGAATAGAATTCGGCCCTCAAGTCTGCTTTGCCAATCAATAGGATTATGGCTGATCTAACTTTCTTGTATTTTTCCTGTAACATGTCATTCTCCTACAGATCAAGAATTTGTCTACCTCAGCCTTAAACCAAAGTTTGGCCCCACAGCGTTCTGTGGTGAAGAGTTCCAAAGACCCTCAATCCTCTGAGGTAGGAAATTCCTCTCCATTTCAGTCTTAAATTGGTGCCCCTTTAGTCTGAGACTATACCCTCTGATCCTAGACTCTCCCATGAGGGGAAACATCTTCTCAGCATTTACCCTGACAAGACCCTTAAGAATCTTCTCTGTTTCAAGAGATCACGTCTCAATCTTCTAAACTCCAGTTAGTAGAATCTCAACCTGTTTAACCTTTGCTCAGAAGATAAATCTTCCAAACCAGGGATCATCCCAGTAAACTTTCTCTAAACTGCCTCCAAAGTGGAGCTCAAACTGCTCACAGTACTCCAGATGTGGTCTCGCCAGCACTTTGTACAGTTAGAGTAAGACCTCCGTACTTTTATACTCCAACCCTATTGAAATAAGGGCCGATATTCCATTAAAATTCTTGATCACCTGCTGGACCTGTGTTTTGTGCACAAATATTCCCAGATCCATTTATGTTTCAGCTTTTTTCAGTTTATCCATTTTAAGAAATTCCTTCCAAAATGAACATCACATCTTCCCGTATTATACTCCATTTGACAACTTTTTGCCCATTTGCTTAGTCTATCAATATCTCTCTGTAAACTGTTTGTATCCATCTCACAACCTTACTTTCTACCTAGTTTTGTGTCAGCTGCAAACTTGGTGACAGAACGTTCACTTCCTTTTTCCAAATCTTTCTATATATTGTAAACAATTGCACTCCCAGCACTAATCCCTGTGGAACTTTACTGGTCACAGGTCATCAACCTGTAAAATGACCCCCTTATCTCCACTGATTGTTTCCTCCTATTGGTCAACTCTCTAACCATGTCATTGACTTTTATAACTTAACCTTTTGTGGGGTACCTTGTCGAACACCTTCTGCAAGTCCAAACACATATACTGGTTGATCAGTTATCCACCTAGTTGAGACTTCCTCAAAAAACTCTAAAAAATTAGTCAAATATAAATTCCCTTTCATGAAACTGTGCTGATTCTGCTTGATTAGATTATGATTTTCCAAATATTCTGCTCTTATTTCTTCCAATTCCATGCAATCCCACTAAGTTGATATAACATTCTTTTGATGACTTCAGATTCAAGTCATCAATAACACTGCCTACTTCCACCTCCTAAAGTTACCTAAACATCTTGGCCTTGGCTCATCTTCTCCTTGATACTTTCATTAGCTCTTGACTCAACTATTCTAACACACTCCCACATTCTACACATCTAACCATCATTATCCAAAGAAGAGGTAATTTAAATAGGTTAAACATTATGCACTTCGACAGCTTTTAATGGATAATGTTTAACAATTTTGAGCCAGAATCATTTTAAAAAGATATAGTTTCTTCTACTTTCTTCTATTTTATGACAAACCAACATGGTTTAGTTTATTTTTTTATGATTTATTTCCAATCAAGCATTTTAAATTCTTGGAGTTTTAGCCAACTGATTGAAAGCATTTGTCCCGAGAAAGCAAAGCTGAAGCAAAAATAATTATGGAAATGCCTCAGAGGAATTGCCTTAATTTTAGCTTCTGCTTTGCCCATGATCAAGACCGGCTAAAGAAGTTGAATATTCTTTGACAGCAACTTTTTCAGTATCCCTCCAAATTCAATAATGCAAATTTTTCACTAATTTCATTCCACAGAAATGAATTCTGGGCAAAATTCAGATCTTGCTGCATGAAACAGCAATTTTACTCATGATTATTCTGCTCCTCTGGACCAAATATGACCAAAAAGTAAATGTCAACAACATACATTAAAGGTACTATATAAATATTATGTGTCCTCACAAGGAGCATTACAGGAGCATTTTAAACCAAAGTATGAGAAGTGAAACAATACCAGAAATTGCAGGAAAAACTCAGACGTCTGGTAGCAACTGTTGAGAGAAAATGTTTTAACATTTCAAGCGCAGTGTCATTTGTTCAGAATGTATAGGAGATATTGGGTGAGGTGAATAACAGTTTGGTCAAAGAGGTAGGTTTTCTGGAGTGGCTTGATAAGGAAAGTAAGGCAGTGAGGTATTAGAAAGGTATTCAAGGCTTGTTCCAAGCTAACTGGAGGCCAAGTCATAATGGTGGAGCAAATGAAATGTTGAGATCCTAGAGGCCTGAGTTAGATGAACGCAAATCTCTCATTTTGGAACTTTCAATGTTAATATTCAGACAGGCATTTAACTGGTTTCAACACACTTTGAGAAATAATAACTTAAGTGATGATCAAATTCTCAAATGTCACAGCAGCCCATACTTCTACATTCTCTCAGTATGGTGAACAACTAGAAAAAAATGTTCTCCAGTGGAGGCATATGTGCATGATGATCATAAAACTGCAAAGTAATCCAGAGTTTCAAAAATTGCTCAAAAATGTTCAAAATGGGAAATGATCACTGGAATCAATACATGGATTGAAGATTGCACTAAGTTTTGGCTTGATCTCGATTTTACATGCAGAAATTATATACTTTTGAAAGTTCTTGGACTGTTCCTAAAATTATGTTGAACATAGATCACAACTATAAGACAATTAAAGCTATTCTAGAATATAACATTGGAAATAATCGGCCATTTAGCTCCTCGGGTATGTTCCCAACTGCCCCTGCCCTTCCACCACCACCACCAGCACCACTACTGAATATGTTCAAGAATGGATTCCCATAGTATTAAAAATATGATTGTTTACCCAGACATTTCTGGGTGGAAAATTCCAAAGATTCATAATCCTTTTCAGTGAAGAGATTTCTCCTCTTTAGGTAGCCCCAGCAGGGATTTACAAAGTTACATCCGTAAAGGTATTGGTGGAACTTTCTCACACCAAAGATGACTGTCAAACTTTCCTTCTCTATCTGAGTGGATCTACATTCAGCATCATCGTGCTCATATGCCTCCAGTAGAGAACTTTTTTTTTCTTGATGCTCATTGTGCTGAGAGAGTGTAGAAATATGGGCTGCTGTGACATTTGAGAACTTGATCATCACATCACCTTCCTTCTCTATCTGAGCAGATTGCTGAGCAATTTAACTGTTCCAAATTACATGTAGGTGGACTTCCCATGGTGCACAATCTCCTGGATACGAACCTATGAGTTCTCTTACTCAAGTCAGGCCTCATAGGACTCCTTTGCTGTCCTGAGTCTGCAAGCTGGCAGCAACTATATTGGCTTGTCGAGCTGGATCCTGAAGAACATTTTAGCCATTTGGCTGAGGCTCAGCTTTGTTTTGGAGTTTTGCTGTGGGCCGACTTAGAGTCTCTCTGCTCAGAGTATGTCCTGTGTGAGGCTCTGTGATTGTTTACACTCAAATGGTGTTCCCCAAGCTCAGTCAGAGAGGTGAGGGTGTCCCCTTCTATTGAGATACCCAGTAACTCACATGCTCCACTTGCTGCATTTTCTAATGATAAAGCCAGTTGTAGTGCCTATTTGAAGTCCAATTGGACTTCAGGTGGTAGGCGCTTTTGCAAGGTTACATCATTAATCCCACATACCAAATGGTCTCTCAGCATCTCATTCAGAGTTAACCCAAAACCACATGCCTCTGCTTGTCATCTTAACCTTGTCAAAAATCCCAACACAGATTCCCCTGTTTCTCAAACTATTGAATAAAACCAATAGCAACTCAGAGTTAGAGAGGACTCACAGTCATAATATTCCTTAACTAGGTTTGTCAACTCTTCAAAGGTTTTAGTATCGGGTGCCTCAGGGAAAGTTAGGCTCCGAATAACTCAAAATGCTAAAGGTTCAAAAGCACAGAAGAAATATTGTTGCTTTTCACCTGCTGCACGATCATTTGCTCGGAAAAAAGTAGTGCCTTTTTTCTACATACTGGGCCTAGTCTTCGATGGCAGGATTGAATAAGGAAAGCTTCCAAAATAACAACATGATGCCAAAACTGCTTACCCCAACTCAAAGATGACAGTTGTGAGTGAATTTCCTGAGGAGCGTACTGTATTCTTTCATCACCAGTGAAATAGCTGCACGGAGGCCAATATCCCATCACCAGTGAAATAACTCCATGGAGGCCAATATCCCATCACCAGTGAAATAACTCCATGGAGGTCAATATCCCATCACCAGTGAAATAGCTGCATGGAGGTCAATATCCCATCACCAGTGAAATAACTCCATGGAGGTCAATATCCCATCACCAGTGAAATAACTCCATGGAGATCAATATCCCATCACCAGTGAAATAGCTGCATGGAGGCCAATATCCCATCACCAGTGAAATAACTCCATGGAGGTCAATATCCCATCACCAGTGAAATAACTCCACAGAGGCCAATATCCCATCACCAAGTCACTCTTTATTTCCATGTGTGTAATACATGGACTCTGACCAGCTAGCTCAGAGCCAGTCCCAGAGTAAGGAGAATCCCTAAGATTCCTGTTTATATCTGTCAGCCAGGACTCCCTGATTGGGGCTGTTAATGTGGGCCAGTCTAAGAACTCATATTCAATGAGATCTACCTGGCCAAACTCATTCAAATCACTACACAGTGGGAACACTTCTTTCTCAAAAGTTTCAAAGTTGTCAACCTAAGAACGTTTCTTAGTCCATGTTGCACCTGACCTATGATTACTGATGAACACAAGAAGATACAAGATAAACACGGAATGCAAATAGATTTTTTTCTGATAGGACAAACCTGGACTCCTCCCCACCCAATTGTTTGCAATTTATTTGACTTTTTATCATCTTCTTTTGAACTAATGTGTTTTGGAGCTGCTTATTTTTCAGTTGTTGAGTGTTTCTGTATCTCACACGCACACACTTCAAGGCTGGAAAGCTTAAGCTTTCATATTTCAGGCCCGGATACCAAGGATTCAATTCATCATCATTCTCTGATTAGGCGCTGGGTCCTAGAATTTGATCATCTTCCCTGTAATCTCTCTTACCTCAGCACTAACACTGATTACCTTGAATTCAAAATTTCCAGGAGTAATATCAATCGATCCAGAAGTAGATCATTGCAGCTTAGGAAGTCCAAACAGACTCCATTAACTGTGAGCCATATTTTTCAGAATTATACCTGCACTCTGGGTGAGTTTTTCAATTCAAATACATTAATGTAGTCACCATTTACTGTTTACTTTCTCAACATAAGTGTTGTATTTATCCATTCTGTCAACTCTGAAGGCGATAACTATCAGGTGAAAAAAAGCAGTGATGTGGTTTCTCTCATTCAAAATGTACTATTAGGATAATGAAGAGTGTGTTTAGGAGCTTGCTAATATCTTGATAAAGGCCTTTATTAAAAAGAATGTGCAGCTTTCTTCTGTGGGGTGTATTGTTTATTCAAATAAAAAAAACACTATTAAAGCAGGGTATAGTCATAATATAGAATATTAATCTTTCATTTACATTACTCCATCAGTATCTCCTTTGTGCTGCTGAAAGTCCTTGAGGATCATTTAATATTCTTAGAATTTATTTCATTCTTCTGTTTTTCAATGCAAAGTTTTTTTTTGTCAAAACAAATTATCATTATTAGCAAGTCCTATAATATCACGATATCAATTGAGTTATCAAATCAAACTTGAGTACAATTCACTAAGCAACTTTTGTGCAGAAAATTAGTCGTATGCAATTTAACATTGATTATTTGAATGTATTTCCTTTTAATTTATTCTTTCCTTTCAATAATTTTTTTTTAATCAGAATGATCTAACAGTGTTATTGGGTAATTGGTTTCCAACATTAAATTTAGTAGACTGGCTTCCAACTAACATTTGCTTCCTTTATGTTCCTCATCTGTTATTTAAAAGTTCCCTTTTCACTTCCTTTAGCCATAATTCTTTATTCATCATCATCTTGATACTTTGGGATCCCAAGCATTGCTCTTTGTACAAATGTTAGCCCCTTTAAAACAAAGAAATGTTTTTCAGGACCTGGAGACATCCCAAAAACATTTATAATACAGAGCTAGTAAAGAAACTATATGCGATGTGGTGACTGCACTAAGGTGGGAATTAGTTCTTTTTTGGGTCATTCGTATTCATTGCTCTCATTCTCATCTTGTTTCTAAAATGAATGACACACAGACGTAAAAACAACTTTCTGTCATGTAGGTTACAAATTTCTTCTTTCAAGTAATTTAGCAGAGCTGTTAGTCCATTTAAATCATACATGTTAATTCTCTACTGAAATAGTGGAAAGACAAATTTCAGGTTGTGTCTTTTGAACTCATATTGTTGGTATCCTTGAATGTATTCATGTAGGCAAGATGCTAATTCCGACAGAAGTATATATTATCCTTCAAAATAAAAATGGGGAAATAAAAATGGAAATGATGTTTTCGAGCTAAATTGAATGGCACCCAAAAATGGGCATTGACTTCATGATGTGTGAATACCCCAATCTGTTGTAGCCAACTTTGTGCTGCCGCCCTGTGTTAAGTAAAGCATAAATTCAGCACCAATTGTCCTGTTGATGATTGCATACAATAACAAGTTATGAGAAGTTAACTCCAGTTAAAACTAACCTGTGCAATTTGGAAACAATCTGCCCTCTTATGTACGAGGTGCCTAAAGGTTGCAGCACGTGGTGGAAGTACTTGTATAAGTCACTCTTGAGATGGGGAAAGAACTAAAATAATGGCACAATGTGGGAAATTGTATGAACGATCTCAGACATTGCACAGGAGGATTTATTGAGGGGGTGCAAAGGAGGAAGAAAGTGTTAAAAATGCTGGAAGGCATTAAATACACAACAGCATGTAGAAATTGATCAGGAACTAATGCAAGAGTAATTTAAATAACACTGGAAGTGGACAGGTGTCTTTTATCTGCTATGATTTCAGCAAGGCATTTACAAGAGAGCTGAAGTCCAAACACTAACCCCGGCATCAAATCAGTATTTACATACTGATTTTGTCATGAGCTTCCAATTCTGCACACGTTTGGCAGTTTATCCTTGGGTATTGCTTGTGTCATTAGCCTGTTAGTTGAGGGGTATGTTTTCATTTAGGTGCTTTCATTACACTGGCATGGGATGCTCTTTTAAGGGTCAGTGTGGAATTGATGGGCTGTATAACGTCTTCTCTGCACCACAGAGATTCTATGATACTATGATTCTGCACACTAACTCACTCAGAAATATGGTGCCCAGTGCAACTTGTCATCAGTTGTGCATGGACACATGCTTTGGGATCCTTTTGGACCTGTAAGGACACTTACACTAAAAAACGTGCTGTAGTCCTGAAATGGATGCTAATAATTGCTGCCTTTTGTGTGCTTTTGTGGCACGGCAGCTCTGATACAGAGTTTTGGATAAAAGTATCACAAATTATCATTGTTCTACTTGATGTCCTCTTCAACTCTCCCAGTTGGCTGTAAATCAATTCGGATGATTATTGAGTTTGTTACTTTTTTGCAAACTGTTATCTGGCATTTCAAGTCAATATTAGTAAATAAAATGTTCACAGATATCTCACTACAGGCAAAGTAATTTCAGTTTCATTATGAATATGTTGATCTTTTATAAAGTACACTTCAAATGTGATAAAATACTTTAAACCAACTGATAAAACCTGTTTTTATTTAAATACAATCCCACCCGCTGCAACACTTGGATAGCAGAAAACAGATATCAACAGCAGTGAAAGTCAAACACGAAACTTTTGCACCGATTTACACAACCAAAAGAAGCTCCATGTATGTATATTTTAATGTCCAAACCTGAGAGAAGAGTATTATGTTCAACTTTCATCACCTTATCTGAGGAAGGACATTTTGGTTATAGAGGGAGTGCAACAAATGTTTACTAGACTGACTCCTAGGATAGTAGGACTGATGTACAAAGACTTAGGACAGTATTCACTGGAGTTTGGAAGAATGATGGGGGGTGGGATCTCATAGAAACCTATAAAGTTCTATCAGGACTTGACAGGTTAAATGCAGTAATACCCTAGAGTAATGGAGTCAACTTTGTGCTGCTTGCTCATCTTGATTATAGCATGAATTCAGCATCGATTTCCCTGTTGATGATTGCGTGCCTCAGCAGGAGACCAAAAGTTGTGAAGTGTTACTTCCAAAAGTTGTGTGAAGTTACTTTAGAGTCTAGAACCAGGGGCCACAGTCTACAGAGATAGTGTAGGCAATCTAGGATTGAGATGAGGAGAATTTTCTTCACCCAGACAGTGGGGAGCCTGTGAAATTCTCTACCATGGAATCCAATTGAGATCAAAACGTTGAATGTTTTCGAGATGAGTTAACATTGTTTTTGGGGCTAAAGGGATCAAAAGGTATGCAGAGAAAGCGGGAAAGAGAACTGAAATGATCATTTGGAAAGGTGGGGCAGTTTGGAAGTGCAGAATGGACTACTCCTGCTCCTATTTTCTATGTTTGTGTTCCAGTCACTGCTGCCTATTGTGTTTGCATTGCGTAGAACCTCCAAGACCGTATTTGCTGAAAATGAGCAGTAAAAGACGGGCTGCAGGAGGGAATGGCTAGTTACCCGGCCTCCTTAGTTCTCACCATCCCCTACCATTCTGATCTCTTGAGCCATTATTTAAAGGTGATTTCGCACTCCACTGCTTGTTTTTTCACAGTGGATGTCTTGAAGTACCCCAAACATGAAGTAAATTGGTGTTAAAGCTTTGTGTTTGACATTCACTGCTGTCAATATTTGTCTTCATTTCAGTGCCAATGGATATTTGATAATGGATACTGACAATGGATATTAACCACACTAATTCCTTTGGATTCTTTTGCTTCGTAGGTTCATTTTGCTCTTTAATATTGTTTTAGTTCAACAGTATTAAGCACATAAGTCCTTGAAGAATAACAGAAATTTTAATTCCGCAGCACCTCACCATATGGTGAGTAAAGTCATCTGTTCAGCTCTTCCCACAAGTGGAGATTGAGGGTTTAAACTTTATAAATGGCTCAACCTATTCCACAGATAATCTAGGAGAACAGCAAAAACAAATGCTGCAATCCTTCAATAATACTGATGGGGATTTCCGATTACCACAAAATATATTTTTGCTTCCGTAAGAAGTGTCTTTCAGTAAAGCATTTTGAGCTGCAAGGGAAATGGACTGTTCTGATATGAATAATCTGTTGGCAACAGTGGCTCACTTAATATTGGAAATGCAACTTTTCTCTCCGCATATGTCGATTGGTTACACATTTCAGCTTTGATACTGCAGCCACAAATTGGCACTTGTTGCAAATTTTGTTGCTGATTTGATGAAAGTGCAGGTATAGAACTTAACTCAACCTTTGTCATTAAACCTTTTTTCTGCCAATGTGAACATATGAATTAGGAGTAGGAGGAGACCATTTGCCCCTTCAAGCCTTGTCCACTATTCAATAGCATCATAGCTGGTCTAATTGAATTCTGAATTCTACATTTCTAGCTACCTCTGTCTTTTTGATATTTAGTCATAGGCTGTACTTGAGTATGCTAGGCATAATTCCAAGTTTGAGCTGGAGAATCGACATTTCGGGCATAAGCTCCTTGGATGCTGCCTGACCTGCTGCGCTTTTCCAGGAACACATTTTCCAGCTCTGATCTCCAGCATCTGCAGTTCTCACTTTCTCGTAATTCCAAATTAAATTTGGAAATGTCACAAATCATGAGGAAGATAACATCCAGCTTCAAGAGAACTGCTTTTACCTTATGCTTTAAGTCAATAGTGCTACATGCATTTTAGAAATAAAAGTCAGGTGGATGGAGTTGCAGCATAATAGTCATACAGCACGGGAACAGACCCTTCACTCCAACTAGTCCTTGCCGACCGTAATCCCAGACTAAAGTAGTTCCACCTTCCTGTGTTTGGCCCATACCCATCCAAACATTTCTTATTCATGCTTTTCAAACATTGTAACTGTATCCACATCCACCACTTTCTCTGGCAGTTCATCCACATACAAATCATTTTCTGTATAAAAAAGCTGTCCCTCATGTCTTTTTAAAATCTTTATCCTCTCACCTTAAAAATATGACCCCTAAACTTGAAATCCCCAACCCCAGAGAAAAGACACATGCCATTTACTTTATCCATGCCCCTCATGACTTTATAAACCTCCATAAGGTCTCCCCTCAACCTCCTAAACTCCAGTGAGAAAAGTCCCAGCTTTTCCAGCCTCTCCTCATAACTCAAACCCTCTATTCCCAACAATATCCTGATAAATCCTTTCTAAACCCACTCTAGATTAATAACATTTCCAATAACAGGGGGACCAGAACAGGACACAGTGCTCCAGAAGAGACCTCACCAACATCCTGTACAACCTCAACAAGATGTCCCAACTACTATTCTCAAAGGTCTGACCATTGAAGGCTAGCATATCAAACACCTTTTTAACCACCTGCCTACAAGTGATGCAAACTTCAAGGAATTATGTACATGAACCTCTAGGTTTCTTTATTATACAGCACTACTTTAATTGCATAAGTCCTATCCTTGTTTGTTTTACTAAAATACAACACTTTGCATTTATCCAAATAAAACTTCTTCTCCCACTCCTCAGTCCATTAACCCAATTGATCAAGATCTCTTTGTAATCTTAAATACCCTTCTTCACTGTTCGCTATACCACCAATTTTGGTGTCATCTGCAAAACTGGGAACCATGCCTTCGGTATCCTCAACTAAATCATTTATATAAATGACACACCACCGATCCCTGTGGAACACTACTAGTAATAGACCTGCAGTCTGAAAACCAATCCTCCACCACTGCTCTGTCTCCTGCAATAAAGCCAATTTTGTATCCAAATGGCAAGCTCATCCTGAATCATGTGTGATCTAACTTTACTAGTCAGTCTACCATGCAGAACCTTGTCAAAGGCTTTACTGAAGTCCATGTAAACAACATCCACCATTCTGTCCTCATCAATCGTTTTGGTTGCTTTCTCAAAAAACTCAACCAAGTTTGTGAGACACGATTTCCCTCGGACAAAACTATGCTGACTATCCCTAATCAATCTTTGCCTTTCCAAGTGCATAAAAATCCTATATTTCAGAATCACCTCCAATAATGTACCCACCACCAAAGTCAGATTCTCAGGTCTGTAGTTCCTAGACTTCGTTGAAACTTTATTGCTGGAACAGCACAGCAGGTCAGGCAGCATCCAGGGAACAAGAGATTCGACTTTTCGGGCACAGGCCCTTCTTCAGGAATCACGCTTTCAAAAGCCTCCTACTTATCAGACGTCTCTTTACCCACAAACAGTTGACTCCAAATAACTTTTTCAAGTTTTTGTCTCATGCCATTAAAACTTGTCTTATTCCAATTAAAAGCTTTAACTTTTATGGAAGGCTAATCCTTTTCCATAACTATTTTAAAACTAAAAGAATTGTGATTCCTGAAGAAGGGCCTGTGCCCGAAACGTCGAATCTCCTGTTCCCTGGATGCTGCCTGACCTGCTGTGCTGTTCCAGCAATAAAGTTTCAACTTTGATCTCCAGCATCTGCAGACCTCACTTTCTCCTCGAAGAGTTCCTAGACTTCTCCTTACATTCCTTATTAAACAAAGTCAAAATATTAACACCTTCTAATCATCTGACATCTCACCCATAGTTATAGATAACATAAATATTTCTGCAAGGGGCCCTGCAATTTTCTCCCTAAATTCCCACAAATTCCTGGGATACACTTGGTCACGGTGCAGACATTCATCTCCCTTTATATTTTCTAAAACCTCTTGCACTTCCACTTCTGTGTTCTGAACTGTTTTCAAAATATGAATATTCATTTCCCTGAGTTCTTTTGCCTCCATTTCTTTCTACACAGTAAAAATGATCTCCTATCTCCTGAGGTTGAACACAAAGATGACCTCATTGATCCTGAAGGGGCCTAACTCTCTGTCTAGTTGTTCACTTGCTCTGAATGTATTTGTAGAATCTCTTTGGATTATCTTTAACCTTATCTATCAAAGCTATCTCATATCCCCTCTTCGCTTTCCTGATCTCCCTCTTTAGAGTGCCCTTACATCTTTATACTGTTCAAGAAATTCATTTGAGTCCAGTTGGCTATATCTAATATACAATTATTTTCATTCTTGACTAGAGCTTCAATATCTTTATTCATCCATTGCTCCCTAATCCTACCAGCCTTACCTTTCACTCTAATAGAAACGTAATGATTCAGAACTCTTGTTATCACGCTTTCAAAAGCCTCCTACTTATCAGACGTCTCTTTACCCACAAACAGTTGACTCCAAATAACTTTTTCAAGTTTTTGTCTCATGCCATTAAAACTTGTCTTATTCCAATTAAAAGCTTTAACTTTTATGGAAGGCTAATCCTTTTCCATAACTATTTTAAAACTAAAAGAATTGTGTTTACTAGATCCTAAGGTGTTCCACTACAATCACTTCAGTCGCTTGCCCTGCCTTATTACTTAAGCATATATCAAGTTTTGCTTCTTCTCCAGTAGGAACATTGACATACTGATAAAGAAAATTTTCTTGAACACATTAAACAAATGCTTCACCATCCAAACTTTTAAAACTATGATAGTCCCAGTATATGAATGGAAACTTAAAAATCATCTGCTATTGCAACCTTATTCTTCTTACATATATCTGAGATCTCTCTACATATTTGTTCCTCAATTTCCCTCTGACTATTGGGAGGTCTATTGTACAATCCTATCAAGGTGCTTATTCTTTTCTTATTTCTAATTTCAACCCACACATTTTCACTTGACATTTTTCTAGAAATATCTTCTCTAGTTACAGCAGTATCTCAGGCTGTGGGTATACAGATTGCTTGTTCCTTATCTCTTTATGAAGTTCTTCAACTCATTTTACTGCCATGATTTGGAGATGCCGGTGTTGGACTGGAGTGTACAAAGTTAAAAATCACACAACACCAGATTCTCGTCCAACAGGTTTAATTGGAAGCACACTAGCTTTCGGAGCGCTGCTCCTTCATCAATAACTACCTGATGAAGGAGCGGTGCTCTGAAAGCTAGTGTGCTTCCAATTAAACCTGTTGGACTATAATCTGGTATTGTGTGATTTTACTGCAACATTTATTTATTTGCATCTGTACATAGATCTGTATTTCATAACCTACTTTAGCGTTGTGTCCAGGACATTTTTCTTTCCATTGTCATTCTAAACTAGTGTCAATTCTCTGCTATTAATATCTGATCAGTTACACTCACATTAGTTACATGAAATTTCTTTTACCAGAGAATGCAGGCAAATGAGATTGCATTTAAACTTAACTTAGGAAATCTGATTGCTTCTCCTCATACTTCGGACCAAATTCAACATGAACTATAAGGTACATTGTTCAAGAGGATGCAGGAGCAGAAAGAGGAGAGTGTGTGCAGACCCTAGAGCATTCTTAGAATTGTATCACAGACTAAAATCTTCAGCTACACAGAGAGATGAGAGAAATGGATTACTTTCCTTTAAGTTAAAAGATAGCGGAGTGATTTGATGGCAATATACAAAATGGTTTCGATAGAGTAAATAAGAAAAAATGTTTCCACTTATAGGTCAGTAACCAATTGACATTGACTTAAGATCTTTAGCAAACGTGCCCAGAAGTTACTGAGAATCTATTTTTATGTTACAATCTGGAACGTGCTGCCTGAAAAGGTATTGGAAGCAAGTTCAAAAATAACTTCCTATTTGGAAATTGGAGGAAAACTAGGAAGAATTGGATAACTCTTTCAAAAAGCTGACACGGGTGCTGAGGGCAATATTTCTTCTCTGCTGTACCACTTCTATGAGTTGATGAAACTGACATAAATGGGTGAGCTAGAGCTGCTGTCAAATATTCAACAGAGAAGACAGCTATGTACTTTTAACTCAGCAAATGACCTGAGGCAGTTGCAGAGTGAATGATGTTTGAAAGAAAATTTTAAATGGAAGCTCGTGTGTTTATAAGCCAATGATTAGTTTCTATTTAAATGAAATCAATGACATCTTGACAGAAGAGATCCATGTCTTTTTTCCATCGATACAAGTAAGTGTTACAGACTTAGAATCAAAATATAGCTGGAACTACCCTGCTTTTTTAGGAAAAAACGTCTATGATGACAAGCTGCCAGCATTCATGTTGATTCAGAGTTCACACAGAGTCTGCTGTAAGACTGTTCAGAATAATGTTGTAAAATGGCAATTCAGCTTTTGAAAAATGCAAGTGTTGCAAAAAATAGCAGCAGACTTGTAATGGTTTCACTATTCAAAACACCCACATTTAATGACAGAAATTCCGTGACCTGGTAAATTCTCACAGATCGCAGGGCCATTTGATGCTTTAAGAATCTGTTCCAATTCAACCAGGGTGAAATGGGGAGTAGGCATTCAGGCAGATACACCTTCTGTGTAAGGTACACAGCCAAGAAGTTCGATATATTACCAGCCCGTTGGTGTATTTTGGTTAAATGCATTACACAGGGACCTCTCCAGACTGCATCTTTACAGCAGCTGCCCAAAATGTTACATCCTTCATCATATATTCCTGGAGTTTGAAATGCGGCAACATTTGACAGTTAGTTGGGGACAATCACGATCAAACAGCATCTTTCACTGAGCTGGTGGTGCTCAAGGTGCCATTGTTGCTTATTTGAGTGTGCATCCCTAGGAACAGCTTTCAGAGACAGAGTTGAGAGTGTGGTGCTGGAAAAGCATAGCAGGTCATGCAGCATCCAAGGAACAGGAAAATCGACATTTCGGGCAAACGTCCTTCATCAGGAATGAGGCTTGTGAGCCAAGGGGGATGGAGAGATAAGTGGGAGTGGGGGATGGTGGTGGGGCTGAGGGGAAGATAGCTGAGAGAGCAATAGGTAGATGAAGGTGTGTGTGAAGATGATAGGTCAGAGGGGAGGGTGGAACCGATAGGTGGGAAGGAAGATGGACAGGTAGGACAGGTCATGAGGGCGGTGCTGAGTTGGAAGGTTGGATGTGGGATAAGATGGGGGAAGGGGAAATGAGGAAACTGGTGAAATCCACATTGATGCCGTAGGGTTGGAGGGTCCCGAGGCGGAAGATGAGTCATTCTTCCTCCAGGTGTCAGGTGGTTAGGATATGGCAATGGTGGAGGCCCAGGACCTGCATGGGCAATGGAACCACTCGGCATCAACGTGGATTTCACCAGTTTCCTCATTTCCCCTCCCCCAACCTTATCCCAGATCCAACCTCCCAACTTGGCATCGCCCTCATGACCTCTCAGCTTCTTTCCCCCCACCCCAGCACCAACCACCTCCCATTTATCTCTCCACCCCCTTGGTTCACAAGCCTCATTCCTGAGGAAGGGCTTTTGGCTGAAGCGTCGATTCTCCTGCTCCTCATGCTGCCTGACCTGCTGTACTTTTCCAGCACTACACTCTCGACTCTGATCTCCAGCATCTGCAGTCCTCACTTTCTCCTTACAGTCCAATATCACAGACCTGCTTGGGGTAAGCCTCGACAGAGGTTGTTGCATCTCTCTCCAGTCTTCTTTTGCAGTGGCACATTCGAGAGGAAATGTGCGATGACCTCTTCCCCATCTCCCGCGCAGTGGACAATGGTACCCACAGTTTGGGAATGTATGAAAGGTCTGATGGAGAATGCCCTTCTCAACACCAAACCAAATCCATCTTGATGTTTATTTGAAAAGTCTGGCAACCAAACAGTCCACTTGGGGAATCATCCAACAGAATCCACTATCTCCTTTTCCTGCAGAATCGTGGACATTACCGCTGACTTCTGGTCAAAGATGTTTTTCAATACAATCTTTCCACAATGGTCAGCTGGTATGATAAGAGTCTGACCAATTGATTATTGAGTGGCAATGTAGCCAGACCCACCCGTCTTAACACTCAGAGGAGACAGAATCTCTGCATGTACTCACACTTGATGCTTGTATACCGAGGCTCTACAAATAGTCTAATATCGCCATACGGTACATAATTTATAGCAGATGAACTAAATATTGGCTGTATATTTTCAAAAGAAGTTGGGAATGTGACATCAACCAGGTCACCTCTTTATACTGTTGTGACAATGGTCAGGGAGACCACATGAGAGAGATACCCTCACCCCCATATTGGACTTTTGCACTGGAGCAAGAGACGGCCATATAACCACTGGAAGTAAGGTTACGCTGTCCCAATTTCTTCCCCAGCAACCAGAATGTGATTTTCAAGGTCAAAAATAGATACGATCCAGGCTCTCCTACTTACATTTCCAAATCTGAAAGATACTCTAAGCAGCTGCCAACTAATATTGTTCTCCAAATAATTAATTGTAGAGCAACACTGTCTGACATATAGATATGGAATTTTCTAAATGCTCTGTGATGGGTGCAATAAATTCTAAATTGCATTACTTCCACTGTAGCACCATTTGTGCAACTGAGGACATTTGAGGCTTGTAGTAATTTTCATCCTGCTCTTTTGATTTTGTTTTCAACCAAAAACAGAATGACTTTCTTTATCCTCTGCTGCTCTTCTCTACGAGTGCATAAAGGATGCCATTAGTGAAAATGACTGCCAAAGTAATAAGGTGCCAATTTTGTATCTGCGTCATTATTGTGAAACAGAAATGAATGCAATATATAAAGACAACATTTGTTTATGAGGGAAATTAGTGGGGATGATCAAATAATTGTGCATTCAATCAATTTACAGTCAATGAACAGATGTTGA
The DNA here is from genome assembly GCF_037043375.1 of Chiloscyllium plagiosum. Taxonomy (NCBI): domain Eukaryota; kingdom Metazoa; phylum Chordata; class Chondrichthyes; order Orectolobiformes; family Hemiscylliidae; genus Chiloscyllium; species Chiloscyllium plagiosum. Next base: position 31,915,273 of record NW_028270159.1, on the reverse strand, counting down.
TTGATGTAACTGAAGACTGGTCTGGTCATGGATAATTCTGAACTGCTAACATTAATTCTGGGAATCAATCATAATTGCTTCATGCTTTGGCATCAGTATTCATGCTTTATAATGATGACACTTACTTGCTGATTAAGAAATTGATCATTAAAATCTAACCATCTACTAGCTACCTCTGCAACCCAAAAGAAAATCATTTACGTGAAAAAGATCTCATACTTTGTCCTTGCAAATGTTTGAGAATAATTCTTGCATGACAATGAATTATAAAACCATAGTTTAATTGCACTGTCAGATTGAACTTTTCAAGAGATGTGCACAATCACTTTCTGAACCTTACCAATAACTCCACTCCTTTTCTGAATGTTTTCATGGGAATTTCATTCCACTTATGAGTGATGTTCCTGCTAGTAATAGCATGCTCTTTTTGCATGTGTTTCAATGAATATATTGATTTCTGTCTTTAAGAACTACTAGCAGTATGATATTCTCTCCAAATGCAAACTTACTTAATAATGCACACTTACTTAATAATTCATTAGGTGGTTCTTCTGAGGCACAAGCAAGCTGTTATTGAAATAATGTCCATTGCAAGATACCATATCTCGTTTAAGCTGTGTATTAGGTTTTCAAATTTAAACATTAAATCATTTTTTGCTAGGCCTGTTTGGTACAACAATTTTCATTATTCAATCCAAAAGGGAATTGACCTGTGTCTCAAAGGTGCCAGAATTAAAGTCTGCAGTTTGCAGACTAATATTTCTTTGCATTAAAGAAGCAAAGCAAGTGAATTCAATTTTGTGAGATTACTTGTGCAATGGTTCACACAAGTAAACACATCCCTAGGTGCAAAGCCTGGAGTGGTGAGCTCAATTCTTGTACAACAGGACACCCGATGCATCAACACCCACTTGATGCTAATGGGACAATCACAGCAGCCATTCAGTCCAAAATCTTGGCTGATCCCTGGACCAAGCAATTTCCTGCCTTGCCTGAAAAGGTGGAAAGTCAGGAGACACAATTTAAATGAGGTCCAGGAGGTAAAATTCTCCAGAGCTTATTTCTCAAGCAACCTGAAAAGTGGACCCGAATTCAAATCAGTGTGTTGGTTTCCTGCTCATGCCGCAGTAATGCTTCTTTACTCTACTTATGATCCATTTGTATTCATTTCATGGATATCTGGTGACTTGATAAATGTGAGCTGATATTCAATATTTTTGCACATGCATGTGAATATTTGTAAAAATGGTACAATGATGCATATTTCACATATATGATGCCTTTTAGGCATCATATACAATAAAATAAAACAATTACACATATCTCTTCCCAGCTTTTTCCCCTTTTTGATCCCAAATGCAACTATCATCATCAAAAGAAATTTTGCCTGAAGCATTGTCAACAGGGGTTCTTCAACTAAAACTAACAGCCTGAAGCAAAGCTGAACTATTGTCGATAACACAACTGTTGAAAGCAGACCTGAGCAGACTAACTCAAGTTAAATATGATAGTTGCTGCATTAATTATGTAGTGCTTGGTTCTAAATGACTGGACAGCCACAAAGCTTCACAATGACTCTGAACAGCCAGCCTGTGATCTGATCGCAACAGCACACTAAGCTTGTCATATGAATGATTTTCCATGCATCCCCCCAAACAATGCATGAAATCCAACATCAGGAGAGGAGCATGAAAGAAGAAAACTTGAACTGATAAAACACCCTGCCAATTCCATCAGAAAGGTGTATCCTTTTGCAGCACAGCCACTCACTCACTAACCATTAATTTCAACATCTCCTGTGCTATGCCTCTGAAATAAAATCCCATCATACTTCCAAAGGTTTATTGAGACGTCTCAAATTAAAACCAACAGTACAAAAGATCATTTTGCTTTTTGATATACATACTGGATATATTTAATGCACAACTCTGTCAATAGTTTAATGGTAAATATTGATCACATGTCTCAAATAATCTGCATCATTTCTACAATGAGGCATGGGTACTGTTGACAAGGCTCAGCACTTGATATCCTTCCCTGATTTCCCTTGATCTGAGTGACTTGTGGGCCATTTTAAAGTGCAGTAAAGAGTCAACCACATTGTTAAGTTTCTGGAGTCACACACAGGCCAGATCAGGAATGGATGACAGATTTCTATCCTCAAACATGTTTATGAGTCAGGTGGGTTTTTATGACAAACCACAATGGTTTAATGAGCAATATTACTGAGGCTAGCTTTCAATTCCAGATTTTATTCATTTGTTTGAATCCCATCAACTGTTGTAGTGGGCTGTGAATCCACATCCCCAGCAATATTAGCCTGGGCTTGTGGATTACTCATCTCGAGAAAGTACCATGAATCCGCCATCTCCCCCTTATTCTTGCTGCAGTGTTTTAAAGCAGAAATCTTTGGGGTTTTTTTAAAGTAAGGTTATGTTCCTTTGACAAGGCTCAGCACTTGATATCCTTCCCTGATTTCCCTTGATCTATTAAAACCACTGATTTGAACATTTTTTTTCATTCATCACTGAACCTGTTCGGTGGTGCTAGGATTTATTGCTTGGCTCCGAATTAACTTGAGAAAATGGATGTGATCTGTCTTTTTGACCACTGCAGAGTGTGTTAGTGAAGGCAGTCCCAGCGTGCCTTTAGGGAGGAAATTACAGATTTTGACTGAGCAACAGTGAAGGAAAACTGATATAACTCCAAGTCAGGATCATGTGTCTACCTCCTTTGTCCTTTTAAGCAACAGGCATCATAAAGTTGCAAAGGTTTGGTGAATTGCTGTCATGAATCATGTGCCATAATTTGAAGGTAGTGAATGAGGTTGTTTGTTCTTGATCATAATAAATATTTTGAACTGTATTTTTCTGGACAAGTAGAAAACATTCCATTAAGACTTGTGCTTTGTCAGTGGTGGAAAGATTTTGAGGAGTCTGGAATTGAATCCCCTGGTTCTGACCTGTTCTTGTAGCCATTGTGTATGGCTGATCAGTTCAGTTTCTGGTCAATCACAACCATGTAGCTTCATTGATGGGAGTATCATTGAACAATGAGGGGAAATGATTAGATTCTCACCCTTTTCAGAGATAGCCATCACTTTTCATGTGGTGCAAATATTACCAATCATTTCTTAAGATAAGCCTGGATGTTGTCCAGGTTTCATTGCATGTGGCGATTTATTGCCCCATTATGTGAAGGGTATTCAGTTCCATTCAGATATGTTCAATCATTCTGCTTCTGCCATTTATGATTGATGGAAAAATCTGTGATGAAGCATCCGAAGATGATTGGGCCTAGAACACTACCTCAAGGAACTCCTACAGCATGCTACTTGGCCTGAAATGATTGTCACTAACAACTGCAACCACCTTTGTGTGCTGGATTTGAATCCAACAAGTGCAGAGTTTCCCCGCAATTCCATTGACTTCAATTTTGCTTGAATCCTATAATTCCACCTTCTCTCAGACATTACCTTGATGTCAAGGACAGACACTCTTTCCTCACTTCTGGAATTCAGTTCTTTTGTTCATGTTTGGACCAAGGTTGCAATGGAGTTTGGAACGGTATGTCCCAAAGCGATACCAAACTGAGGATTAATAAGCAGGCTGTTGGTAAGTCCTGCTTGGTGGTCCTGTCATTGACATTTTCCATCCTTTTCACTTTGGCATTGACTGGATTGGCTTTGTCCTTTTTATGGATGAGCTGTATCAAAACAATTTTCCCCTCCTAAGAGGGAGATGAGATTTGATATTTATTGGAAACTGTCCTCTGTTTCTGTGTGGTTCTGATTATATCAACAGATTTATAACATTGTCACCACTTTTTTAAAAAACAAAGAATGCTCTTGGTGGAATGGTTTTACCAAACACCACAATGGCAGTGCAATTGACACTCTTAGCAATAATCTTTGCTTCGCAGGGTTGCATTTGAAGAATAATGTCAGAATAATAATATGAATGGGTCATTTAGATTAATTCTGTCTCTTAAAGATTGTTTTTGTTAACATTAAACAATTAGAATCATGACTGTAGAAAATAGCAAACAACCAGAAATAGATGAATATTAAAATATTGCCCCCCAATTCAGTTGCCAATCATAATGATAAGTTCTAAATAGGACATGAAAAGGCACTGCGGTATAATGTTTTTGAATTCATTAAACCCATGACCTGGTTTAACTTTAAACACAATGTCGCCAACTGCAATAATATCTTAATCAACAAACTGCCAAAAATATCTCTCCCCATTGACATTTCATTCTCACGTGGAAAAGCTTGGATATGCATGAACCAAAGCCCTTAAAAAAAAACTTAAAAAACTGAAGTTCACCTGTGACACCTTCTGCAGAGAGTGATCAGAGTAAGGGAATCTTCCTTTAATTCTTTATCATTTATTTCAAGATTATTGTACACATTGTGTTACCTAGTTCAACAATTCATCGAATTTATTTCACCAATGCATTGTTGAGAATTCAATGGAAAATCTCTTCTGTAAATGTACATTCTGGCCATGTTTTGAAAGCAACATAGAACAAACAGCATCAAACAGTTAGTCATATCTCTGGTAGTAGACACATGTGGGACAGATGAATTTCCCTTCATGCGTTATAAGTGAAGGGAAAATTCCAGCCACAGTGCCTTAAGGTAGGAGCGCAGACAGTTAATAATCTGTTAACTTCGAAGCGGAAAGGCTGGCTTCTAGCAGACTTACAAGATCAGCATAAATTAACTGATTCATAGCAATTCATTCCTTCCAAATTAGACTGATTTACAAGCACAATTTATTAGACAAGGCTAATTTTCTTGCATTTTCTTTCTGTTTGACCATTAATAGATTGGCTATCTACATTCTAGTGCAGGAGGGGAAAAGAGCAACAACCACACGTACCATATTGCTTTGTCACTTTTCATTATATGAACACTGTTTTACCTTGTTGCTGCTTGTATTCCACGGGAAGGGATCATTATCACTGTAATTGTTCCAGACATCAAGGAAGCAGGACAACACTTTTAAGATGCATGACCTTGGAGTAGAGAAACTGCTTTGATCTCAAGAAGATATTGTGCTTTTGCAGTGAGATGATGAAGAGGAAGGCTCCACTAGGTTATGCTATTCAGCAGATTTGCCCAAACTCCAGTAGCAGGGGACTTCAAAATGGAAAGTCCCAGCACTTTTACAGTCAGCTTTTGCTAATCTGTTTATTTTCTCTTTAAATTACAATTTCTTGATTTCATATGTAGGCCAAAATGTTCTGAATAATTGCATTAAATTTTCTCTGACTTCAGCTGAGTGAAATTTTTTCTCTTACTGAAACTAAACAAATTGATGCATCAGGAAATAAAATCATGAATGCAATGTTTACCACATATTTAAAACACAACAATTTATCTATTAGATTATCTTTTCAGCCTCGTCCAGTATTTTATATCAGAACTTTAATAATGCAAGATAATCAGAAAATGTGGTGACATCAGTACACAATATAAATGTTCACAATTCACAATATTTATTAAATGCAAACTGTTAATACTTCTCAGCTTGCTCTCATCAGGACTAATGCAAAAAAGAACAGATCTCGAAGAGGACAACAATTTGTTCAGGCTATTGATTGGTTGAGAAATTCCGTGCAGAATGACCAGAGAACAATTGACCTGAAAATTTTCTTTCATTAAAACAGACACGATGACCTGCCGTCTTCTTTCTGTTTGTAGAGGACTGAGCTCCGCATATGATTATAATTATCATACATGTGAGTTTTACTGACCATCATAAATTTGCTGTTAGTCTAAAGAAATTTCCAAGGCAATGTCTCAACCAATCAGCACCCTTGTAAACTGTTGTTCCCTTTAGAGATGTTGTTGTTCTTGCATCTGATCTGATGAGTGTAAGACAAAAATCGTTGACAGCATGTCTTTTTTTCTGTAAGTGCAACTTCTGTTTATCAGCAACTAAATGTGAGTTTCTCAACAAAAATGATTGCTTCAGTAATTTAGAGGATTTTAAAACATTCATCTTAAGCTTATTGTATGCAACTTCATTTCAACACAGTAAGTTGCCCCATTTAACATTGCTTTGTATTAATATTAATAATTTGGCCTATAATCTCACTGAGTAAGGTTCTTGTGCAACCTGATTGTGGCCTAACCTTACTCCCAGCATCCCAGATATGGGCTGTTTCCTGCTCTCTGACTCGTCCACATATCACTTCCCTGCCTTGGACTTCAAGCTCGAAATTCAGTCCAAACGTGAGTCTCCAATATCATAGAAGTGTGAATTGCAATGGTTCAAAAGTGCAGGGATTTTATAACCTTTGTGGTTTCTTTTGAAAGGACTTTCCAAACTGCTCCTACCTCACTCACTGCTTTTCTCACAAGGACTTGGTCACAGCAGGAGAAGGAAGCGACAAGAGCATTGAAAAACACGGACTGTAAACTGTCCAAAGTTCTGAATTGACTAATTGGATCTGGGTCTTGAATGGGAATGCAATTCTGGGAGAATGAAGCAATGACAGGGAGAGTCAGAGAGGAGCAAAGGGCAAAGATGCCACACTTCGAATGGTCAAAGAGCAGGGTGGGTATTTGGTGATCAGAAAGTTCCGGAAGTAGGGTCACAAAATGTAGTGTAAGTACATATTGCTGCATTGCCTTTTTTAATACAGTCATAGAGTAATAGAGATGTACAGCATGGAAACAGAGCCTTCGGTCCAACCTTTCCATTCCAACCAGATATCACAACCCAATCTAGTCCTACCTGCCAGCACCCGGTCCATATCTCTCCAAACCCTTCCTATTCATATATCCATCCAAATGCCTCTTAAATGTTGCAATTGTACCAGCCTCCACCACATCCTCTGGCAGCTCATTCCATGCATGTACCACCCTCTGTGTGAAAAAGTTGCCTCTTAGGTCTCTTTTATATCTTTCCCCTCTCACCCTAAACCTATGCCCTCTAGTTCTGGACTCCCCCACCAAATAGACTTTGTCTATTTATCCTCTCCATGCCCCTCATAATTTGGTAAACCTCTATGAGGTCACCCCTCAGCCTCCAATGCTCCAGGGAAAACAGCCCCTGCCTGTTCAGCCTCTCCCTATAGCTCAAATCCTCCAACCCTGGCAACATCCTTATAAATCTTCTCTGAAACCTTTCAAGTTTCACAACATCTTTCCGATTGGAAGGAGACCAGAATTGCACGCAATATTCCAACAGTGGCCTAACCAATGACCTGTACAGCCACAACATGACCTCCCAACTCCTGTACTCAACACTCTGACCAATAAAGGAAAGCATACCAAACGCCTTCTTCACTATCCTATCTACCTGCGACTCCATTTTCAAGGAGCTATTAACCTGCACTCCAAGGTCTCTTTGTTCAGCAACACTCCCTAGGACCTTACCATTAAGTGTATAAGTCCAGCTAAGATTTGCTTTCCCAAAATGCAGCACCTCGTATTTATCTGTATTAAACTTCATCTGCCACCTCTCAGCCCATTGGCCCATCTAATCAAGATCCTGTTGTAATCTGAGGTAACCCTCTTCGCTGTCCACTACACCTCCAATTTTGGTGTCATCTGCAAACTTACTAACTGTACCTCTTATATTTGCATCCAAATCATTTATGTAAATGAGAAAAAGTAGAGGACCCAATGTATTCTGTTTAAATTCTGATTAAACTCAATAACCCACCATATTGTCGTGTATCCTGATTATAATATCATCAAATTCAGGATGGGCATTAAATGCCGGCCCAGTCAGTGACACCCTCATCAGTTGCATGAAAGAAATTTCAAATCATTTCATACAATCATCTTTTAGGATTACAAGTGCCCTGTCAGAAATGGCTAAAGCATTTATCTCCATGAATGCAGAAAGGTTATCGAACATTCGTGGAGTTCTGCATTCTATTCTCTTCCTTAGTAGGAATTTTTCAAAATGAGTATTGTTCTAAATTATAAGGAATACCCATCATTTAGAATACCAATGAGAAATGAGATTTCTTCACTCCTACACTTTAATGATGCTGTTGATTCTCCACCTAATTCATTAGTTTTAAAGATTAGTGTCAGATACCATCCTTGAACAAGGCTAGGGAATAAATGGAATGTGCAATCGGTTGCCACTCTCTGATGTCCTGTGCTGTGCAGAAGCTTCTTCAGTTTAACACAGCGTCAGTCAAAGCATTTTGACAATGAGGTTGTTGTGCTGCCAGGAAATGTAGAAATTGCACCAGTGATAAGAAATGGCAGAAGAATGAATCTAATTCTTCAGAAATCAATGCAGCAAATTATGAATGGAGAGACTTTGGAATAGAAATTGTCAAAATCAATAAAGCATATGCTGAGAGGAAAATCAAGAATCTGTTTATGGACATCTGAAAATGGTTGAGAAGCTCTCTAAAACATTCAGAACCTTCATGGTAAAGGCACTGCACATGAAGACTGAAGGCATTGACCATGATATTTTGCTCTTATTTAAAAAGAAACTTATATTTCAAAACAGTTCAACATTTGATTTGAGATTTTGTTGAAGAAAATTGCATTATGTTTATCTAAAGAGCACAGAAATATTAATGGTGTTGTTAGAAAGATTACTGGTGCTTCAGGCTCTAAATCCATCTCAACGAAAGACTGGATAAATTCCTTGAAGGTTTCAAAGTTACTGGTCATTTAACTATATAGTAAAACAGAAAATTAGAGTCCATTGTAAAATCTGCCTCACAGATTAAAAATATACATATTCTACTGCCTGGGAAAGATGACTGGTCTTTGCAGTAAATATGAGGAACCAGCAAATAGTGATACCCAAAGCAAAATGAGCTAGAATGACTCATGGTAAAATAGCAGCAGGGAGATTCTTTCTTATTCACTCAAAGGATGTGTGTGTCACTGGCTGGACATCAGTTATTGCCCCATCCTGAGCTGCCTTTGAAAAGATGTTGGTGAGCTGCTTCTTGAACTGCAGTCCATGTGCTTTAGGTAGACCTACAATGCCATCAGGGAGGGGATTCACAGCAACAATGAAGGAATGGAGATTTATTTAAAAGTCAGGATAGTGAGTGGCTGGGAAGAAACTTGCAGATAGTCATGTCCCTTTGTATCTGCTACCATTGCTCTTCTATACATATTTGCCGTATGCTTAGGTATTATGGGCCAGCCCTTGAATGAACAGCTTGGAATATACTCCTCATTAAGTTTGCTTTTAAAAGAAGAATGTGACATAAATCCCCGCAGTAATCATGTTCAGCCATAATCACTTGTATTTGCGTTGCATTTTGAGCATAAAACATTCCAAGTTGTCTCACAGAGACATTATCAACCCCAAGACACCTTGGGACTGATGACCAATACAAAAGGAAGTGTATTAATTTTCAGGGGAGTGTATTGATGTTGGACGGAGATTTAGGTTGGGAATTCTGGGACTAAGGAATGTGGCAGCTATGCTCAGCAATGGTGGACTATTTGAAATCATGGATGCTCCAGAAGCTGGGAAAATGTAGTGTGATCCAAGGGTTGTGGGGAAAGGAAGAATTTAGAGAAATAAGAATCGACAAGCCATGAAGAAATGTGAAAGCAAGGATGAACATTTTGAAATTTTAAAATTGAGAACAAGGGTCTTGCTGTGAATTAGGACACAGGTAATCAACCTCACTTTTACAAAGCGTGGAAACAGAAGTCATGGGCAGAGTTAGCAAAAGTCAAATGAGGATTTCAGCAGCACATGAGCTGAGATTACAGTGGAGTTGGGCATTGTTGCAGAGGTGAATATAGTGATATTAATAATTCTGCAGATCTGAGGTTAGAAATTCAGCTGGCCAAGTCTGATGACAAGATTATAAATAATTTTAATACTCAACAGGTCAGGCTACATTAGTGTAGAGAGAAAAAGAGTTAATGAGCTGGATCTCACCAGCCCTTCTGGAGATGTACCAGGATGTGGGGGGGGGCTTATAAAATGTTGACTATCTTCCCGCTGCTATGGGATGTTATCACAGCAGAACAGACTATTATTATCATTAAAAAGGTAAAAATACACCCTGTGACGTTGAACACTTCTTCCGCCACCTCCACCTCCGAGCTTACTTTCACAATCAGGATTCCCGCCTACCTTCCGAGGACCCCTTTGCCTACTTCCATCCACCTGGACACCCCGTGCTGACCTATTACCTGCCCTCGATCTTATTTCCAACTGCTACCGAGACATTAACTGCCTCAAACTGTCTACCCCCCTCCCCCACTCCAACCTCTCACTCTCACAACACACAGCCCTCCAATCCCTCTGCTCCAATCCTGACCTCACCATCAAGCCAGCAGATAAAGGGGGTGCAGTGGTAGTTTAGCGCACTGATCTCTACACCACTGAAGCCAGACGCCAACTCGAGGACACCTCCTCCTACTGCCCCCTCGACCATGACACCACCCCCCCATCACCAAACTGTCATCTCCCAGACCATACAGAACCTCATCACTTCAGGAGATCTCCCACCCACAGCTTCCAACCTCGCAGTCTGGAAACCCCGCACTGCCCGATTCTACCTCCTTCCCAAGATCCACAAGCCTGACCACCCTGGCCGACCCATTGTCTCAGCATGCTCCTACCCCACTGACCTCATCTCTACATACCTTGACACCGTCCTATCCCCCCTAGTCCAGGAACTCCCCACATACGTTCGAGACACCACCCATGCCCACCACCTCCTCCAAGACCTCCGTTTCCGCGGCCCCCAATGCCTCATCTTCACCATGGATGTCCAATCCCTCTACACCTCCATCCGCCATGACCAGGGCCTCCACGCCCTCCCTTTCTTCCTCTCCCGACGTCCCCAACAGTACCCTTCCACCGACACTCTCATTTGTTTGGCTGAACTGGTCCTCACCCTTAACAATTTCTCCTTCGAATCCTCCCACTTCCTCCAGACCAAAGGGGTAGCCATGGGCACCCGCATGGGCCCCAGCTATGCCTGTCTCTTTGTCGGCTACATAGAACAGTCCATCTTCCGTAGTTACACCGGCACCACTCCCCACCTCTTCCTCCGCTACATTGATGACTGCATTGGCGCCACCTCGTGCTCCCACGAGGAGGTTGAGCAATTCATCAACTTCACCAACACATTCCACCCTGACCTTAAATTCACCTGGACCATCTCTGACACCTCCCTCCCCTTCTTGGACCTCTCCATCTTCATTAATGACGACCGACTTGACACTATCATTTTTTACAAACCCACCAACTCCCACAGCTACCTGGATTACACCTCTTCCCACCCTACCTCCTGCAAATATGCCATCCCGTATTCTCAATTCCTCCGCCTCTGCTGTATCTGCTCCCAGGAGGACCAGTTCCACCACAGAACACACCAGATGGCCTCCTTCTTTAGAGACCGCAATTTCCCTTCCCACATGGTTAAAGATGTCCTCCAATGCATCGCGTCCACATCCCGCCCCTCCGCTCTCAAACCCCACTCCTCCAACCGTAACAATGACAGAACGCCCCTGGTGCTCACCTTCCACCCTACCAACCTTCGCATAAACCACATCATCCGACGACATTTCCGTCACCTCCAAAAAGACACCACCACCAGGGATATATTTCCCTCCCAACCCCTTTCCGCTTTCCGCAAAGACCGCACCCTCTGTGACTACCTGGTCAGGTCCATGCCCCCCAACAACCCACCCTCCCCTCCTGGCAACCTCCCCTGCATTGCAGGAATTGCAAAACCTGCACCCACACCTTCTCCCTCACCTCCATCCAAGGCCCCAAAGGAGCCTTCCACATCCATCAAAGTTTTACCTGCACATCCACAATATCATTTATTGTATCTGTTGCTCCCAATGCGGTCTCCTCTACACTGGGGAGACTGGACGCCTCCTAGCAGACCGCTTTATGGAACATCTCTGGGACACCCGCACCCATCAACCACACCGCCCCGTGGCTCAACATTTCAACTCCCCCACTCTGCCGAGGACATGCAGGTCCTGGTCCTCCTCCACCGCCGCTCCCTCACCACCTGGATGAAGAACGCCTCATCTTCCGCCTTGGAACACTTCAACCCCATGGCATCAATGTGGGTTTCACCAGTTTCCTCATTTTCCCTTCCATCTCACCCCAGCTCCAACCTTCCAGCTCATAACCGCCCTCCTGACCTGTCCTACCTGTCTATCTTCCTTTCCACCTACCCACTCCACCCTCCTCTCTGACCTATCACCTTCATCCCCATCCCCATTTACCCATTGTACTCTTTGCTACCTTCCCCCACCCTCCTCTCTGACCTATCACCTCCAACCCCACCCCATTCACCTATTGTACTCTATGCTACTTTCTCCCCACTTCCACCCCCCTCTCATTTATCTCTCCACTGTGTAGGCACCCTGCCTCTATTCCTGATGAAGGGCTTTTGCCCTTAACGTCGATTTCACTGCTCCTTGGATGCTGCCTGACCTGCTGTGATTTTCCAGTACCTCTCTAATCTCGACTATCATTCTCATAGTCTTACTGCATCTGACCTTTACAGGCATTAGAGTAGGAGGTTGTTGAGAGGACCATTTTTATGGCCACACCATGCTGTGGCTCCATTTTGTAAATTAAAGTTTGTGGGGCTGACTATATTAGTTTGTGTTGTTATTCTGAGCTTTAATTTGTTTTAAGTTTAAACAATATTGTGAAGTCAAACATAATTCGTGGAGATAAAAGATACTAATAGATTTTGGAGAATTCTTCGGTATATCATTTGAGCCAATAGTTAATCACCCCGAGGTGACACTACATGCTGTAAAGCAGATGCAATACTTGTTCGTGGGTACCACCTATTCTTTACCAAAATCTATGGAACAGGAAGCTAGGAGGGGCATAGTTTTATATAATAGATGGTCTTGTTCATTCTTTATTATACCATTTCATGGGGACCCAGTGGGAAACCTGAAATGAAAGCAATCAGGAATAGGGCAAGTCCTGTTTAGCTCATTCAAGATTGACCATTTTCAGGCACTAATTCAGGGTGTGTTTGACCATGCACAGGAGCTAGTGGACAGTAAGGGTCAATAAGGCCTGGGTTTTAGTTCTGCACAAAAAGAAAGATTAAAAACAAGAAAACTTCAGTCAACAAGCTTGTCAACAAGGTTTTCAGAGTACAATGAGATCAGCTGGGTCAGTGGGTTGAGGACTGGATGGTGGACTTTAATTTAGATAAATGTGAGGTGTTGCATTTTGGTAAGACAAATCAGGGTAGGACCCACAGACTTAAAGGTAGGGTCCTGGGGAGTGTTGACGAATAGGGAGACCTAAGGGTTCAGGTACACAGTTCCTTGACAGTGGCATCACAGCAAGACAGTGTGGTGAAGAAGGCATCTGACACGCTTGCCTTCATTGGTCAGAGCATTGAGTCTAGGAGTTGGGATGTCATGTTGTGGCTGTACAAGACACTGGTGAGGCAAACTTTGGACTACTGATATAGGAAGGATATTATTAAATTGAAAAGAGTGCAGAAGAGATTTACAAGGATGTTACTGGATCTGAGGGTTTCTGTTACAAAGAGAGGCTGGATAAGCTGGGACTTTTTTCACCGGAGCATAGGAGGTTGAGAGGTGGCCTTATAGAATTTTACAAAATCATGAGAGGGAATAGATACTGTGAGTAGCAAAGGTCTTTTCCATAGGGCAGGGGAGTTCAAAACTCGAGGGGATAGAGTTAAGTTGAAGGGAAATATTTAAAAGGACCTAAGGGGCAATCTTTTCACACAGAGGTTGGTTCATATGAGCTGCCAAAGGAAGTGGTAGATGCAGGTACAATTACAACATTTAAAGGACATTTGGATGGGTACATGAATAGGAAAGGTTTCGAAGGATATGGGCCAAATGCAGTCAAATGGGTCGAGTTTTAGTTTGGGAAACGTGGTCAGCACAGACAGGTTGGACCAAAGGGCCTGTTTCTATGCTGTGTAACTCTATGACTGTAAAATAGAACTAAAAACCTGTGGCCAGTCAATCAGCGCCGTAAAAACTGGTATCCTGATGTGGATCAACTGTAAAACCATTGCATTTAAATATGATTTCTTCTGTTTGGATAAAATACATTCTGTAAAATATGATTGCACTTGGAATGGATCTTGTAAATAATCAAGAATTGGTAAATTTTAAGTTGGCTCTTTTCCAAATCTCTTAGTCAATTTCAATTATAGACTTGGTCTTAAAATTAAAGTGCACCTAAAATCTTATACGGCAGCAACAACGTTGACTTGTCATCAGCAAGATGCCATCCTGACACTCAGGCAGTGCAGAATTCTGACCTGGAGAGATTCAAACAACATTAAGTTCAGCAAAAGGTGGACACCAAATTGAGTGGCTTCAACTGATCTTAATTCCTACCGGATACTCAGCAGATTTAACCAGTGATTAGCTGAACCAACAAGATCACAAAGGCACTGAGTTCAATCTTTAGCCTATTCCCCCACTTGTGTCAAGACTAAATACCTGTAGTAATAATGTAGGTGACGTTACTGTTACCTGAAGGCCAGAATGCTGTGGAGGCTACCTAGATCAAAGGCTTAGGCAGGCATGAATCCCTGGGTCATGTGTTTCTAGTTTTGCCCAATCATCAGATTGTCAGCCACAGAGGAAGAGTTGATCACTGTTGAGATAGACAGAGGCCTTAGGATTAGTGAAAAAAAACATTTAAAATGTTACAGGACCATGTTGGAAGGAATTCTGCTCCAGGGAAATCACTTGGGCCATGGCTGCTGCCGTTACTGCCCATGGCACACTCTTTCCTCTGTGAAAACTTTCCTCCTACAAAGGGAATTACATACCTCTACTCTATAGTAACTGAGCATATGTGAAAGGTATTATGTCATAATAGATACAGCTTATATGGATCTGGAGCTTGGGTGTGAAGGATTCCAGGTAAGATGCCCTCTCCTACCATCCTTTGTACTTAAAGGCTGGTAGTAATCAGTCAGATGACTTGTGGACCTTGTTCACATGCTTGAGAAGGTGCAGAGGTAATTTACCGTAGAGGAAAGTAGCTGAAAAAGTGTTACTGGAAAAGCACAGCAGGTCAGACAGCATCCAAGGAACAGGAGAATCGACGTTTCGGGCATAAGCCCTTCTTCAGGAATGAGGAAAGTGTGTCCAGCAGGCTAAGATAAAAGGTAGGGAGGAGGGACTTGGGGGAGGGGCGTTGGAAATGGGATAGGTGGAAGGAGGTCAAGGTGAGGGTGATAGGCCAGAGTGGGGTGGGGGCGGAGAGGTCAGGAAGAAGATTGCAGGTTAGGAAGACGGTGCTGAGTTCGAGGGATTTGACTGAGACAAGGTGGGGGGAGGGGAAATGAGGAAACTGGAGAAATCTGAGTTCATCCCTTGTGGTTGGAGGGTTCTAGGCGGAAGATGAGGCGCTCTTCCTCCAACCGTCATGTTGCTATGGTCTGGCGATGGAGGAGTCCAAGGACCTGCATGTCCTTGGTGGAGTGGGAGAGGGAGTTGAAGTGTTGAGCCACGGGGTGGTTGGGTTGGTTGGTCCGGGTGTCCCAGAGATGTTCTCGGAAACGTTCCGCAAGTAGGTGGCCTGTCTCCCCAATATAGAGGCCACAACCACAACCCTCCAACTACAAGGGATGAACTCAGATTTCTCCAGTTTCCTCATTTCCCCTCCCCCCACCTTGTCTCAGTCAAATCCCTCGAACTCAGCACCGCCTTCCTAACCTGCAATCTTCTTCCTGACCTCTCCGCCCCCATCCCACTCTGGCCTATCACCCTCACCTTGACCTCCTTCCACCTATCGCATTTCCAACGCCCCTCCCCCAAGTCCCTCCTCCCTACCTTTTATCTTTCCTCATTCCTGAAGAAGGGCTTATGCCCGAAACGTCGATTCTCCTGTTCCTTGGATGCTGCCTGACCTGCTGCGCTTTTCCAGCAACACATTTTCAGCTCTGATCTCCAGCATCTGCAGTCCGCACTTTCTCCTCATAGAGGAAAGTAACCCAGTTTTCAAAGATGTGCAAAGCTGTAATCATTTTCCTTCAAACAGATTGCTGAGAGGAAATTGAGGTGTTCAAATTTTGAGTGGCTTTGATTGATTTAGCTTAACTTGATAGATGTTCTGGATTTGAGTAGATAGGGAGAAACTGTTGCCACTGAGAAGACAGTTTGTAGTTAGCAGACACAAGCACAAAATAATTTGGCCAAATTTTGAGGCAGATGAGCATTTTATTTATTCTGTGATAATTTATCATTCATTCTAAGGATGGGTGAGTGAATGGATTTGATGTTAATTCTTTAGCTCACTGATTTGGCATAGGCTAGCAGATTGATTAGTCACATGATTCTACTATGTAAATGATAAGTACACTTTTAAATTTATGAGAGTAACAATACGGTTCAGGCTAATCTTGACATTTTATATGTTGCAGATATCTTTTTATTGTGAACAGTTATAGGTTTGTAAGATTAAGTTATTTTCAACAATTAATCATTTTGACTTGATAAAAGAGGTGAGGAATTAAAATTATTTGTTAGAATATAAAACAGTTTATAAAACAGTTTCTGCAGAAATGAAAAACATATGGTGCAGGTCAAAATTAAGGTTTGTGGTTTTATTGCTGTTTAATAGATATACGTTTATGACAGCCCAAGTTTACAAATGTGGAAATGCTTTTGACAAGTGACTTTCTGCAGTGAGATTTGTCGGTGTTTTGATTTGCTGAGAAGTATCAATTGGGATAACAACTAATCACTAAGAGGTGACAGTATATTCTCTAGGCCGATATATAAATGGCCTCACTGATGTGTGCTTATCCTGGCAGATATCAATGGAGTTGATAAGTAAGACAAACAAGCTACTTCAAAAGGAGTGATGCTATAAATAATTGATGTGAAATAATTATTCAGACAACAGTAAGAAGTTTTTTATTACTAGGGGTGGCTACTACTGTTAAAGTCAGTAATTGGGCAGACACTAATCAAGTCAAGATTGGCCACAAACTGTTCATGCTCTTCATTTACTCATAAGCCAAATAGAGTTCAGGATGATTTCCTTCACCCATAGGGGCAATGACTAGCAATGTTCAATCAGGCCCAGGTCTTAGTAGTTCAATGCACAAGAAGGAAGGTTGAAGACAGGAGAATAACTTCACACCACTACCTGATGATATTTGTAACGAGCTGTCAACAGCCAGCATCATCATTTCACTAGGAACTTTCTAATTTAGTTAGTGAATCTTGAACAGAGAAAAGAGGGACATGGGGAGGGAGAGAGGGAAAGTGTGAAGGAGAGAGGGAGGGAAAGTGGGAAAGGGAGGGAGAGAGGGAAAGTGTGAGGGATGTATTCTCTGGATCTTCCTTGAAGAGGGAAAAGATAACATTGTGATTGAGGGAGATGATGAGTAGAGAATAAAGGGTGGAGAAACAGATGAATTTGGAGTTGTACAGAGCGTTGGTCAGGCCACAATTGGAGTAATGTGTGTGCTTCTGGTCACCTCATTACAGGAAGGATATGATAGAACTAGTGATGGTACAGAGGCAGTTCACCAGGATGTTGCCCAGGGTAGAGAAATGGAGCTAGAAGGAAAAGTTGGATAGGCTTGGATTGTTTTCCTTATAGCAGAGAAGACTCAGGGGAACATGACTGGGTGTGCATAAGATTATTCGAGGCACGGATAGGGTGAATAGAGAACAGCTGTTCCCCTTGGTTGAGGGGTTAATCGCGAGAGGGCATAGTTTTAGGTTAAGGGGCAGGAAATTCAGAGGGGATTTGAGAAAGTTTTTTCACTCAGAAGGTAGTGGGAATCTGGAATAATCCTTAGGAAGATGGTGGAGGCTGGAAACCTTACAACCTTTAAAAAAAATTCAGATGAGTTCTTCAATTATCAGAATACTCAAGGGACCAGTACAGGAAATTGGGCTTAGTGCACTCTTAGCATACTGCTGGAGAAGACTCGATAGCTGAAGCCCTTTCTGTGCTGCATGAATCTATGAAGCACCAGCCCGTGGTTTCTCTCCCTGGCCCTGCCTTCACTGATTTAGGTTCCACTGAAAAAGAAGGGACATGACAGCTGATATTTTACATTTCACAGGAATAGCTTGGCTTTGATTTTCTCCAGCCCATACCATTGTACACAATGCATTTATTAAACTTCTATAGTGACAACGATTCAATAGTGACTAACAGTAAGAAATAAGACATTACTAAAAATGGGTAAATTCTATCTTGACTGTGAGGGATTCATATGACATGGCTTCCAATAGTTCAGTTTTCGTTTTCAATAAAGGTACTGCTTCTTTACTCTGCCATTTTTGTCACATTGAGAGAATCCTGAAAATGATGAACAAAAAAACCCCAGAAAAACCACAACTTTGTTTAAACCTTTTTTATTTACTGGCCATCTTTCACTACGTTGGTAATTACAAGAAAGAATAAGGAAATACAAAACAATATAAGCGCTGGGAATTAAATTCCTGTGATTCTGTGTCCATCCACAGGATTTTTTATTAATGATTTGAGTTATGGGGCAGTGGGGTAGGTGGTTGGGACACGGGCAGGAAGCATTGTGTATCTATTGCCGTCTTTTCATTTTTTTGTTTACTCCACCTATGACTGTGCATCATATTGCAAGGTTGCTCTGTAAGAACAGTTATTGCAGATATATGTGGAGTAAATAAGTCAATTTATTTGTGCCAATATCAAACACATGTTTTAATATAAGTTCAGTTTTTTGATAATTACCAAAGACAGCTTGACTAACATGGTCAGGAGATGCACTCATAGTTCTGAGGCTAGAAATATTAGAACATAGAACAATAGAACAATACAGCACAGAAAGGCCCTTCGGCCTCTGTATCTGGCAACACAGGCTTCAGAAAATCTGAAATAAAACCAAAATGCAAGTTTTGTGAAGGTTTGTAACTCAGGTTGAGGTTTAGGATGTAGGTTTGCTCGCTGAGCTGTAGGTTTGATATCCAGACGTTTCATTACCTGGCTAGGTAACATCATCAGTGGCGACCTCCAAGTGAAGCCTCCTCTTCACTTGGAGGTTGCCACTGATGATGTTACCTAGCCTGGTAATGAAATGTCTGGATATCAAACCTACAGCTCAGCGAGCAAACCTGCACCCTCCCATTAGACCAAAATTCTGGAGATACTCAGCTATTCCCCACATAATGATTTTTATGGAACCTCTCTATTTAAACTCTCATTGATTAACTTCCATTTCTGAAACATAAAATGACATTAATAAACAGAACAAGCCATACATATCTAAAGGAAATGGTTATGCCTGGATAGTTATACACATTTCAGGTTGAAAGTGACTCATCTGTTGAACAGTTCTTAGGAAGAATAATTGATTTGAAAAATTGACTCTGTTTTTCTCTGTCCACTAAAGCTACCAGACCTGCTGAGTTTCTCCGGAATGTTTTTACTTCAGT
The DNA here is from genome assembly GCF_037043375.1 of Chiloscyllium plagiosum. Taxonomy (NCBI): domain Eukaryota; kingdom Metazoa; phylum Chordata; class Chondrichthyes; order Orectolobiformes; family Hemiscylliidae; genus Chiloscyllium; species Chiloscyllium plagiosum. Next base: position 31,895,865 of record NW_028270159.1, on the reverse strand, counting down.
ATAACTGTCCAGGTGTAATCATTTTCATTTAAATAGCAGTCATAAATGAAGATATCAATGAAATATTGTATTATTATGCATTGTTCTGTACATCAATGTCTTAACAGTCTTCCAAAGCAATTGATCAGATAGCAGTGTAGCCCTTTGATTCCCATGACAAAATGAAAATCAGCAATTATTACACAGATTTTTTAAAAATTACCACTTGATTCACAAAATGATGTATTGTAGAAGTGGATCTGGAATTAACTGGTTTGCAAGTTAGTAGCTGTATTACTCCCACTGCTTCTTACTGGTTGCTATTGCAGAATTGGAGGCAGCATCTCCTCCGGTATCAACCTTCGGAAACGTATGTTACCACTAACTTTCGGTGAAACTTAGCAACATGTTAAATTAGTGTTGAGAAGCCAGCATCATTTTAAAGGTTTTATATTTTTTATACATTTAAATACAAACACCTAACATTCAAAGAAAGAAGTCTGTCCTCAGTCAATAAACATCTTTAAACCCACATTCTTTCTAAATACAAGTATTTACAAATTTTGTTGCCTTATTTTATAAACGTGCCTTGTAGCAATCAGTTTGCATGATCTACTGTACAATGAAAGCAAGTGCTTAACCTGCTCTAACTGGTTGTACTTCCCTCTATCTGGAACCATTTAAGATTTCTTTAAAGAAACTAATCAAATGGCTTCAACACAAATGGATAATGAACCTGTTTATCACATAACTGTACACCTTCAGGGCTGAAGACTGAACTATTATAAACATAACAGTCCACAAAACATTGAAACTAAGGCATATTGAATGTATTCTAACCCTTGAGCAACTGTTACATGCAGCTTCATATTTATGAACACTGAAGAGAATATATTTTGCCTACATTCCCGTGTGTTGAGGATCTGAATAATATCTGTCCAATACTGTTACTCCAGAATATCTTTTACAATATATGTATCTGTTCCTAAGTTGGACTTTTTTGTGTTTAGTGAACAAACTTGATTGGTTAACAAATGTTGCACGTGAAAACTTGTTGGGCAACTGCATAGGTATTTACATGAAATCTGAAAGCATCTTCATTTTCCATTTCCATTGCTTGGAAATCACTGCAAGACTGTGAAGGCCTAGCTTGCCATTCATAACTATGGATTAAAGAGAAGGTGTAGGATTCAACTTGAGCCAAAGTTAAAACAGCAGAGGGTGTATGCTTGCTGATAAAAAGCTGTACAAATTTGTTCATGAAATTCTTAATTGCCTTATAACTAATAATTACAGGGCAGCACATTTTGGGAGATATGTCAAAGGTTATAATCTAGAGGTGATTCACTACAATGATATCAGGATGAAAGACCTCACTTAACTGGAGAAACTAGAGAAATGGGTTGTTTTCCACTGAACAAAAAAGTTCAAGAGGAGATTTGGTAAGAATTCCAAATCAGGACGGGCTTGAATAGAATAAGAAGAAATAATGGCAGAAAGGTAATTAGGCTGGGCTAGGATTGAGAAGAGAGACAAATGGTAGCTCTCTTCACAAGTACAGTGAGCTAAATGCTAAGCTACTTTGCTGTATCATTCTATGGCAGTGAAAATGACAGTAGAAACAACATACAGCAAGGCCACAGAAGAATCTGGATATCTGGACAAGATTGAGTCAATGTAATCGGAGCAAGTGAAGGCAGGAGGTGATGTATGTACAGCTTTTCTAGAATTTCTTGTCCTGAAGTTTCCAAGCAGAATTTTAGCCTTAATGTGACAAGCACGAAAGGACTTTGACAATATAATAAGAGTAAAGGCAGGAGATGTCCTGTGTGATAGAAGTAAATGGTTTTGCTGATGGAGCCATCAAATATGTAAGTGTGTTTAATTGAAGAACTATATGAGTTTAAGTACCAGACAAAAGGTTGTGTTGAGGTAAATTCATTTTTAAAATTAAACAAAGAAATGACTTGACTGATATCAAAGAAAACCACGGAAAGTATTAGCTTAAAACATCTACATCACAGGAAAAGATCAAAGAGTACTTCAATTTTAACCTCTTGTCCTTCATTGATACTGAACCTCTGACTAATAATGACACTTAAGTCTAGGTCAGAGTTTGTGTTGTCAAATCTCAGGCCTCCCATTTCCAAAGGATCCATGAATGAGATGCAGTAACTACATGCAGTTAAAATGCATGACGTTGGAATGGGAAAGCTCCATTGACTGAGGCATTTTCTGGGTCTGCTGTAGTGACAAAGTGGATAATGCTGAATCTATACAGGAAGAAAATCAAATTCCTATAAAATGGCAGCCTCTCAGTTAACAAGTGGTCCCTCAGCTTGTTATTGCTTTTCACCATTCATTCTGAAGAACCACAAACTCAAATTAGTATAACTTCAGGTAAGAGAGTCTATCATTTCTTCTTGCTGCAGTTTTTTTGGTGCTAGACTGGCAAACTGATCCAGATTCACTGGCTCATGACTTTCTCTGCACCCCAACCAGAACTTTACTTTTTGAATTAAGACTGTTAGCAAATCTAGTTACATGGAATTGGATAGAGTGCTGCAGGTTGTTAATGGTCCTCTTCTTATATCAAATTAAAGAAATCATTAGTGAGATTAGCTTGTGTTCTTAATGTACTTTGCAGAAATTTGCAATTGCACTAAACCATTCTCTGGTCCTATATGTGCTTATAATTCTCAAGTAGAGGGCCCTTTAAGGCTGTAGTTTATCAGTTGGTTCATGACTGTACCATAAGAATTTACAATAAGCAGCCATTTTGATACCATTAGATATGAGCTTGCATATGGCAGATGTGACCAGACGTTACGAAGTCACTGTTCATTCAGCTTTTTGCAGTAAGTTCAGGAATGTTCACGAGAACATAATGCTGACAGACAGCGCTACCTTGAGAGATAAGTGACCAGACTACACGTGACATTGACAGCTGTACCAATGCAATCTCCATTGGAAACATGTTGGCCCTCACTTGATTATTGCCTTTGTCCCTTGGCAACCATTTGTAAATGTCTGCAGCTTAAAAGCTAGAGTCCAAGAGTTTTTCATCTAGTCCTTGATGAATAATTCAGTCATCTTGTATAAAACTAATACCCCAATCTCTCAGCAGCAGAAGTCTTTCTGTCACACTGTGATGCACAATACTGCTATGTTCCTTTTGTGTAGGACAAGTCTATTAAATAATCATCCACCTTCTCCATATCGAAAGAGAACTTAATCCTAAACTTCATTGCATGTTAGATTTGTACAAAAATAGAAACTTCTTTGGGGTGTTTTACACTGGTGAATGGAATAAACAAGATGTAATTTCTATCTGTTTCATAGGCTCTTGACTTGTCTCAAATACCAGTTCAGTTCAAGGAAGCAGACAGCTTTACACCATAACTAGTTGCATTTGTAATTTGATTGTTTTATAGAGCAATTTGGCTGCTCAGCCCATTTAATTGTCCTTTCTCCGATCCTATGTTTTCAGTTAATTTAGATTTTATATCTTGTATGAGTTCATTGGCGTTGAAAGAGACAGCTGTCCGTTCGGGACCACTTCAGTTACATCATCCTCAAGCAATCCTGAAACATCAGCATTGGGGATGCTGTCATGGTAACTGCTGAAGCTTATGTTGTCCTCCTTCAGTTCTATGGTCCAGAAAGGAGCATTTAGCTTCCGGTTTCGGTACTCTCGGTAAATGTAGACACCAGCCACAAAACCCATCAGCAGGACGACCACAGCAATAATAACCACCAGTACCGCGATGTTAAACTGAGTCCATGATATTTCAGGTGTCACTGGTTCAGCCGTGCTCACTGTGCTCTGAGGTGTGCTCAATAAAGGTGACAGGAACGTCTGAATCTTTGCACTGAATGTATTGTTTGTGACTGAAGTTGACGGGGAGATTGTTGTGCTGGTACTTGCAGTCGTGATTGTTGGGGTGGAGGCTGTTGTCGGCATCGTGGTTATTTCTGGAGATGGAAGGAAAAGGGTTAACGCAAGGCAGAAGAATGTATCAATTTTATATCCCGTACACTACACATATTTATTGTATCATAGGACTGAGTATATCCTCTGCAGAAAAGCAACTCCCATTTCTTTGTAACGGTTTTGTAGTTCTAATCAAAGCAAAATTCTGTTTTGATGCTTCAGTGACCAGCTGCTGTTTAATTTCTGAGGACTGGAATGCAACCATGTTGTCATCTTCAGATGCTGTAACGCAACTGTGGAGGTAAACTCTCCTATTACACACCAATGACTAGGATCTATATTTGCAAAAGAGATTTCCAAAGAAAGGTAGTGCCAGCAATAGGACTCAATTCCATTCATAACAGGAAATACTTTCTACACGAATAAATAAACTCCTTTGCTTGTCCCCACCTCTTCCTAATGTATCATACCAAAACGAATTATGGAATTTCATGCTATAAGTACAGAGTAGCATTAACCCTCTCTTCCACCCCTTCAAACCAAAGTCCACACAGGGAGCTGAATAAGATTCTCTCTCATTTATTTTTAACATGTATATAACTAATTGAGTTTAATGCCTTGAACAGAAACCAATTTTTTCCAAGAGAAATTAAAGTATATCTATACTTATGCTCATTAAAGCCACTTGAAACTAACAAAGAGGAGCAGCATACATTAGTTGACTAGCAACTAGGAATAGTAAAATGTCTTGAGCTGCTTGTTAACATTATTCCATTGTAACAAAATTGTCCATGTTTCTGTAACAATCCTTGCCAATGTTTGAGTCTACAGTGTTTATAAAATCATGAATTGGCAGGTTGTACAATGGATTGAGTCAGTTAGCTATTTGTTTTGAATAATTAATGTGCATTTCAAAGCACAACACTTCATAAAGAATTGATTGCATTGTTCTTAAAATGTCAAATGCTTGTCACTTCATTCTATAGCTCGGATTATGTGCACATTAAAATACAAAATACCTGAAACCAGTTAGCATAGTTGGATAAAGATACTTTTTAATCAGCCTGTTCATGCATGTTAAAATACACTTCTGGAGCAAGTGAGACTTGAAAACAGGCCTTCTAGGGACACTACTATTCCACAAGAGCCCTTGCTTGAGCATACCCAAAACGTGTAGATCTCGTTCTAGATATTTTCCTATTCAACCTGTTCAGAGATGTTAGTTCACACCTCTAGTACAGGTGGGACTAAATCCCAGATATCCTGGCTTGGTGTAGGGGCACTACCACTGTGCCACAAGAGTCTTTATTTAGGTACATCTATGCCATGTAAGCTGAGTTCAGCAGTTTATTTCACTCACTTATTTATTAAAATGGTGAATGTCCAGCAGGTGGTGCCATTTCAGCACCTTTTCAACTGCAATAAAATCAGACATTGTTCTGAAAGGTTACACATTGTTACAAAAGGTTCAATGATGTAAAATAGATTCAAAGGTAATGATCATTGCAGACCATGAAAATCCTTTTGCAGTAATTATCAACCCAAATATTTATTTAACAAAGTGGAAACTTAGCTTCAGCTTGCCATTTCTTATATATAGCTCTGTCAAGTGGATAATAGATCTGATATTGAATTTTGGTTTGATTGTAATGAACTGTATAACTCATTCCTGTTTGTTTAAGCTATAGGGTATCACAATGGAACATTGAAATTAATAACTTGCAAGAAAACATCTAATATCTTTTAGAACTATATGAAACTACTGTCCTGCTTAACCTAAAATCTAACAGCTATTGAAAGATAACTGGATGTTAAAACGGAAATAAGTTACACACGTTTTTGTCAATTTTGACTCCATTCAGCAATGAGCCTTCAACTATCTCTTTTAAATTCCCACCCTCCAGTCTGTACACCATCTGCCTCCTTGCTGAAAAATTATCAAAAAATTGAACTATGCTTGTGAAAACTGAGAAGTGAGCTGATGCTGGAGACATAACAATGGAGCAGGCATTGTAATCCTTGCAGCCTTTTCCTCCTGTATTGTCCTCCTGAGCAAAGAATGCAGAGATGAATTTTGGGTGGGGGAAAATGATCAAGTTTGATGAAGTGAACTGAATTATTTCTTTCCTTGTCCAGAGTTTCCATAAGTATTGGTCATACCAAACCAGGTGACAATATTTTTTCCACTGGACTGTAGTATTACAAAACAAATGCATTGATTTGACCTGCTCTCTCCTATTAATGGATAACCTAACTATCCAACTAGTCTACAGATCTGTTGCTTCATTGGTACTTTGTAGATAAAACAGTTATTTTTTCATCCATTGAACAGTGTGCATTAATCCTGAGGTTTGTGGCAAAAGACCCAGATGGAACATAAGGGAAAGATTTTTTTTAAACAAAAGTAGGTTTTTGTTGGAATGCACTATCCGAAAGCTAATTTAATAATAACATTGAAAAAGGGAATTGAATAAATACTTGAAGGGAATATTTTGTAGTGCTACGGGGAAAAGGAAAGTGAGTGGGACTAATGAATACCTATTCCAAAGGGCCCACACTGACATGGTGATTCTATGCTGCATCATTTCTTTTTAAGTTTTTCAGTGTAATCTCAGTTTTATTTTAGCATGGAGAGAGGGAAGGATTGGGTTAACAGAACATCTGGAGTAAGTTGAAAGATATTAAGCTAAAATGTGGCATTTGATTGTTAAATGCCCTTAATCTGACTAGATCTAGTTGCAGGATTCTGGAATAGAGTGGTGCTGGAAAAGCACAGCAGTTCAGGCAGCATCCAAGGAGCAGGAAATTCAACGTTTCGGGCAAAAGCCCTTCATCAGGAATACAAGCAGAGTGCCTGAAGAGTGGAGAGATAAATGAGAGGAGGTCTTTTACCTAGATCTAGTTGCAGTCATACGGCAGGTTTGTCTTCCTGATGAAGGGCTTTTGCCCGAAATGTCGATTTTCCTGCTCCTCGAATGCTGCCTGAACTGCTGTGCTTTTCCAGCACCACTCTACTCCAGCAGGGTTGTCAGTATGGCTCAGCAGTCTCCTTGTTGTCTCTAGTACTGCTGGTCTAACCAAAACTACTGTATAATGCAAAATAAAATGCAACTCCTAAAACATTTTAAGATTTTTAAAATATGGTCTGAATCAATATGCAGCCATAGTGGCTCTGAGAATAATAGTCTTTCAGATATTTTTGTAGAATGGCTTGCTGATGTCAAGTATTTTTAATAATTCGAGGGGGCAACATAGCAGTCTGACTCTGCATATGAATGGCAGAAAATGTATTTAAAGTGATGCTCATTAGCTCCTTGCGGAGGATTTGTTTACTTATTGACCGATGCATAGAAATCTTTACAAATTAAGCTTCCGCACAGACTCCAAGGATCTCATTACGAATCAGCAAGTGTGAGGTGTCCTGTCAAACAATCACTGAAAAAAAGGCTAGGATTTATTGGAGACAATGTGAGTTCAGACATAATTATTAAACATGTGAATTGCCTATGGTGACACAGCACAATTAATAACAATGCCTGGTACCATGATTAACATGGCAACCCCACCATTGTAGCATCAGTGGAGCTGTGCTATTGTAAGAATTCTTAATCCCCATCTCCCAAATGGACTGAAAATAAGCAAATATCTACCCAGCTGTTTTGCTATACACACAACATTGACAGACAATGGGGTCAAGGAACTCATGTGGACTGCACCTGAACCTCTAAGAGCATCTATTGATATACTCTTACTCTCAAGTATTATTCAGTTATTAAACTGGGTGCTCACCTATTTGGCAGCTTCCTGCCACAGGATCTCCTGTGTATCCTTCCGCACATTTCTCGCAGTTAAAGCCTGTTGTATTTAATGTGCAGCTGAGGCACCGCCCGGACTCAGAGTCACAGATTGGTTGTTTGCTCTGTAAATCTATGTTGTTGTTGCATTCACACTTCACACAGATGCTGTCTGAATTGTAGTACCCGTCAGCACACTCCTCACAGTTGGAGCCAAAATAGCCAGGCTTGCACTGGTCACAGATTGCCTCACCTGATACTGTGTGGGGAACACACAAAAAAAAACAAGATTTAGTAACAAGGCACAGTACTTGAAATCACACTTAAGGTAGCTGCAAACTCCACAGATCTTACTTTCAGAAATCACTTTCAAGTAATATAACATGTATTTATAACTGACTACCACAATCAAGTTCTACAAATCAAAAACGCAATGATACTTGTCTCGTTGTCAAACAGTTACACTTACACTACTGTAATACTCTTTGAAGAGTAATATTTCATTAAAAAGGCTAGCAACACTGACTATGTAGCTCTTCCCTGTGTTGAACTGTTTGTCTAGTTTGCAGGCTTGAGTCCTGGAATGTAAAACCCATAACCTGCTGAATGGCACAAACTGACACAGTTACAGTATTGGAAAAATAGACTGCTACACACCGGGTATCAAGAAGCTCAAGTTGTGCAGTTATTTTAATCAATAGGTTGTGACATGCTATGTCAGAGCTCCATGGCAAATGGGACTTGAACCTAGACCACCTGAGCCCAGAGGTAGTGACAATTCATCTGTGCATAAGAGCCCTCCATGTGTCTCAGTTTGTTTAATATTAGAATTCACTGACATCAATTCAACAGATTAAGTCATTGTCTTAACCTGCTGTATAGCCATAGTCACTGAACCACTCTGACCTGTTCTAATACAAACAGATTGGTAAAAATCTGATTCCACATGTCTGCTGGATGTCTGAGCTGCCATTGGCTGATGACGGAATGAAGTTTAATGTCGGAAGTGGCAAAATCTCCACCGAGATCACAAAATCTTTGTGGGTGACTTTCATTGAACTTGTCCCTCAAATCTCAGCAAAGTGGATCTTTTACAGTTTGTTATGTAATGTGTTCATTTCATTCTATTGGACATCAGATGCCTCTTCATTTCTACATAGGTATTCTTTATCAAAAATGTTTGATTCTAGATGTTTCTGCAATTGGATAGATCCAACACACGTCTGGAAAAATAATAAAGTAGAACAAAGAACTGTGAATGCTTGAGATCTGAAACAAAGACAGAAATTTTTGGAGAAACTCAGCAGGTCTGTAGAGAAAGCAGCGTTAATGTTTTGAGTCCATTGACTCTTCTTCAGAATTGGAAATGCAGTTTATTGTAGATATGTAACTTCAAAAGATGCATCATGAATAAGTATTAAATTGGTTGTCATTCTGTTAATTTAGGTGAACTAATACATTAACGGCAACAGCTAAAAGCAATGTTGAATCTCTACTCTCCCCAACAAAAACGGTCAAAATCCATGTAACAATTTATGCTCTTCTTCAGTATTCACTGTCAAAGGACTAACCGTTACACATGGGCTTCAAAACATATGGCCAGAATTTTCCCATATTTTTGGCTGGATTATTTTCAGGATGTTTCACAGAACCATCCTGGTTCATGGCAGCTTTTCTCACACAACCTTCTGCTGCTCACTTCATTCATTGTGTGTTCAGGCTTCACTGTGCTTTCTCAGCTGATTGTGCAGCAGCAGAGGTGCAAGTGCTCGTTGCTGCCGGGACCTTGAGCTATTCACACTGCCCGTGTCACATTTAAACCATGGCCTCACACCACTTCAACAAGCCAGGAACTGGTCTCCATGCTCAGATCTCCTCAAGATGCCTCAGAAAGGGCACTGGCCATAGTTGGGAGAAAGGGACCTGAGCTGCTGGTGGATAGGGTGCTGGACAGGTGAGCTCTCCTTCACTCTGTTTCACTGACAAAACAAAAGCCAGCCAGCCTGCCTGGACCCAGACAGCCCTTTTGCACATCAAGAGAAATGCACAGCAGAACTGCAAGAAGATTAATGGCCTTCCATATTCTGTAAGAGTAAGTGTCACCAACTTCTTCCTGCTGCGAGTTTTGAGAAGATTTGTAGCTCAGGTTGAGATTCTGGATGTAGGTTGCTCGCTGAGCTGGGAGGTACATTTCCAGACCTTTCGTCACCCTACCAGATAACATCTTCAGTGGGGCTCAGGCGAAGCAGTGTACATGATTCCTGCTTTCTATTTATATGTTTGGGTATCTTTGAGTTGGAGATGTTATTTCCTGTGGTGATGTAATTTCCTGTTCTTTTTCTCAAGGGGTGGCACATGGAGTCTAACTTGATGTGTTTGTTGATAGAGTTCCGGTTGGAATGCCATGCTTCTAGGAATTCTCGTGCATGTCTCTGTTTGGTTTGTCCAAAGATAGATGTGTTGTCCCAGTTGAAGTGGTGTCCTTCCTTATTTGTATGTAAGGATACTAGTGAGAGAAGGTCATGTTGTTTTATGGCTAGTTGGTGTTCATGTATCCTGGTCGCCACCAAATAGCCACAAAACGACATGACCCTTTCTCACTAGTATCCTTACATACAGATAAGGGAGGACACCACTTTGACTGGGGCAACACATATATCTTAGGACAAGCCAAACAGACATTCCTAGAATTCCGAGAAGCATGGTATTCCAACCGGAACTCTATCAACAAACACATCGAGTTAGACTCCATCTACCACCCCCTGAGAAAAAGAACAGGAAATGACATCCCCACAGGAAATGACATCTCCACAGGAAATGACATCACCAACCCAAAGAAACCCAAACATATAAATAGAAAGTAGGAATCATGTACGCTGCTTTGCCTGAGGCCCACTGAAGAAGTAGGGTGACGAAACGTCTGGAAATGAACCTCCCAGCTCAGCGAGCAACCCTTCTTCCTGCTGCCTCACATTCATCCCAACTCACCTCCCACCAAGTCTAATAGTCTACAACTCTCACCATTGCACCTTCACTCAATATCTCCAGCTTACCTCATCGGCCACACCTCCACCCACAACCCCAACCCCAACCCCTCCTGCCCTCTGCATTTCCTACTCTGTCACTACCTCTGTTATCCACTTTCATCTCCCTCAATACCCCCTTGTGTCTCATTGCAGGATGAAAGTAATTCAGAAGCAGATAGAGAGGACCAGGAAGAGTGTGGTTGACATTCACAACCTCATCCCTTGTAATCAGATCCTCGGGATGGTTACAGAAGACGGTGACTGTTGTTATGTGAATGCTGAGACCTGCATGTTGAGGTAATGCAGTAAGCTTCATGGTGCTGTGTTTTGCTGCTCTCCCATTACCAGCATTATGAATGTATTTGTAGTATGCTTAAGCTTCTACCACAACTGCACAACTCATGGTGTCTCTTCTTGTATCATCAGTAACACCCACACCTATCAGAGGTTATCCCAGCAAAGTTGCCTCTTGCACTTTCCACCAGCTCAGAGGTTTTCTTCACTAAGTACTTATCCACATTCCACTCATGATCCCAATGTGGTGAGCCTATCACTGGCATCTTTCCTTGCTGGCTGAGGGAGAAATACCCTAGGTTGAAGGACTGGGAGGACTACTCAGCCCCAGGCATGAGAGAACCCCTTATGTTAGCCTTTAATAACTTCATGCAAATGCGCAGACACAGTCTTGAGAGCAGCAGGCAGGTTTGTCAGAAATACTCCATAAACTGGATTAAAGAATGGAGGAGTCCAGCAACATTAATTGTACTGTGTTCATTCTGGCAAGATGTCTCAACGGACAGGTGGGTGGGCACCTCGAAAAGCCAAGATCAGCAGAGAGCTCCGTGACTGCCATAGGTTCAGACAGACCTACACTCCATCAGATTGCCCACTAGCGGTCAGCTTCAGCAACAGGGATGAGAACCGCTGATCTCACTCGAAGTGGATATTCCAGTCAAGAGGACAGGGTGACGCTAACAGACACCCAGACAAAAGAGGGACCACACACAGGCCTTCCCCTCCCCCCTCCTTTAGAAATCTCCTCTCAGGACACAGCAGGGACACTTGGTGCTTTCTTGACTCTACTCATTTGAGAAATACAGCCAAGCAGAGTGAGCTTACATTCAGGCATGACACAATGAGCATGCTGGGTCCTTTGACCAGAAATATCCCCAGGGTTGTCCATCTAAATTGTTGAGCCTGACAATGGGAGGGCAGGAAAACAAAAATGCTCTGAGGCATGTAGATAGCACAGATGACACACCACTGTAAATACAATTTCACATAACATTTGTAAATATTTATACAGGCCTCAGACTGACGTACCAATAATCGTTGGACTGGTTGGGTTTGACCTGGAGAACTGATTATGGCCCAGTCCCTGGCTGAGATTGACACAGATCTCTTGACTCTGATCACACCAACTGACCATGGCCAACTCCCTGGCTGAGATTTGACGATGCCCCTATACCGAGTATGGCAGCATTTCCTGATTCATTATAGTCCTTGTACACTCTATAAAGGACTATTTTCTTAGACTTTCAGATGGTTATTCAATTGTAGCAAGCACAATGTTTTTTGCCATGTAAGCTGCTGCGATATGCTTTGGGTGTGTCCTTGGTGTAGCACAATGCTAGAAAGCAATGTCTGCCCCCTTGACTGTTCAGTGTTGGCAGCCATGATAAGCTGCCTGGCTTTCTACCTATGCTAAAAAGCAAGTCAAGGCAGAGATGCTGTGAGTCTGTAAGTTCTCAATGAAGTGGCAAAGACCTAAAAGGCAAAGAACAGCAATGATACTGTCAGTGTCCATTGTAAACAAGCACCAAGAAACAGAGCTAACAGCCATGACACAATTGTGTGGCCCTGCACACAGAGCAACCCGAGGGGAGCACTTCAATGTAAGGTGTCAGTGAGCATCAAACTGCAGTGGTGGATTCCTGAAGTGCATTGTGGGCCACAATGATGTGGTAAGGCTGGGGCTTTGCTGATGCCAACATCCAAGACTGAAGGATGGAAGTGGCTCCTACCCATGGTGGAAACAATAAAACGTTGATGAATGGAGCTTAAAATGGAGGACTGGAGAAGTAAGCATCTGCCAGGGAATCAACCTGAAGTCAAGTTCAGAATTGGCGCCATCAGCTTTCTCACCAGTGCATGGAAGAAATACAAAATGCGGATGAATGAGATGAGATTAGCCAATAATGAGGTGCAAATACTTATAAATAAAGTGCTCATCTTGTCTAACTTTTTAAGTCTTAAAAGGAAACTCAGTTAATTTTTCTCTATGTTGAGAATCATATTTTTCCATTCTCACTAGATTCTTGTACTTACCTACCTCTGTCCACATTGGTCAAGGGCCAGGAAGATTCTGTCCTTTATGTCTTTAATCTTAAAATATTAAATAGTTGTATTATGTTTGAATCAGGTAGTTACTCTTTTCATAGATTTCATAGAATCCCTACAGTACAGAAAGAGGCCATTTGGCCTATCAAGTCCACACCGACCTTCCAAAGACCATCCCACCCAGACCCAACCCCCACCCAGTACCTCTCTCTGTAACCTCACATTTCCCATGGTTAACCCATCTAGACTGCACATCCCTGGATACTATAGGTAATTTAACATGGCAAATCCACGTAACCTGCACATCTTTGGACTGAGTGGGGAATCTGGAGCACCCAGAGGAAACCACACAGACATGAGGTGAATGTGCAAACTCCACACAGACAGACAGTTACCCAAGATAGAATCGAACCAGGGTCCCTGGCGCTGTAAGGGACTACTAATCAATAAGCCACCATGCCACCCCAATGTTGAGTATTTTCTTTGGCTTGTGAACTGAAATGAAGGCAATACAATGGCAAAGTATGATTCCTAATACAGTTTCCCAAAGTTTTTATTTTCACTTTATTAAAAGGTAAAACACTGTAAAGCAAGCACACTAAATGCTTTTAATTGTGTTGTTAATATTCATTAACAAATAGAGTTTATTTCTTAGCTCTGGATCAAATAATAGCTTTGCAATTGGTGTGTTTTTCAAAGTGGGCAGAGCAAATCTCCAGAGAGCCAAGCTCTCTAAATTACTGACTAATGAACAAATTGATTCAACAACTGGATCTTTAAAGATCACATGGCCATCAGTTTGTCTTCAAAGAAAATAAACAATGTTTCAATAAAAATAGTGAACTAAAATGCACCATTACTGCGATGTGCCTATTCATTTTAGGTCAAAGCTGAACTGCACCATAATGCTATTTATAGTCTTTTCCTGCACCATATCTCCTGAGACTTGCAACATTGTTTGATGCTGACACGTGATTCAAAACGTGAAAAATATTCAATCCCTGATACCTAGAGAAATTCACAAAAAAGTTAAACTAAGTCAGTCCACATTGAGGAAATGCCATTTTTGGATTAAAGAGTAGTTTTGCCCCTGTAGTCACTGCAGTGATTGTAATGAGTCAGCCAAGTGGACCTCACAGAATATGAGTTCCCTGATTGGGGCGATTAACCTGGTCCAAACAGGGAGCTCTGGCTGACAGATATAAACAGGAGCGTCAGGGGTTCTGTTCACTCTAGGAGCTGGCTCTGAGCTAGCTGGGTCAGTGACATGTATTATGCATGTGTAAATAAAGGGGGACTTGGTGATGGGATAGTGGTCTTTGTGGAGTTATTTCAGTCACATGTCCAATCTGGCATGGCATCACACTCTTTGGCAATCGATGCTGAAGTTTATGTTTGAATTTTGAAAACAATTAATCATACTTTGCCTATGACCCTTGAATGCTTCACTGGCCAATGGAAGGCAAATGGGCCCCTATCAGAACATCTATTTTGACTGAAAAACCTAATGCATTTGATGCCTCTTTTCCACACTTCTGTAATGAAGCCAGCTCCATTAATACAGTCAAAGAAGTCCAAAAGAATACTATATGACATGTCATGGACAGTTGAAATGAATTCACAGTGTTATGATTGTAGTGCACATAAACTATCAATATTCAACTTGCATTGATTGAATTTAACACAGAATTTCATAGACTACAGATGGTATTAAAAAGGACAATGAACTAAAATGGCTACTGTGATTACCTGACAAACCCAGGCCACACACACAGAATGTACAAAACAAAGCAGAATTACTGAATTTTTGTCAAGAATCACGGAATCTCAGGAAGATGTCAAGGAATTTGCATTTTTGTTTTACTCACACTTGCATGAAAACTTCACATATTAAGATGAAAGGTTTTCTGAAAAGTGTTCCGTCTGGAAAAGACAACAGAACTGGACTTGACATATACAAATGAACCATCTCTCAGTAGCTTGCTTTCCAATATAAAGCCGAGAGACAGTAACATGGACTGAAATAAATGAGGATATGGAAAGATTGTCACTTCCTTTCAAGTCCCTCTCAGTACTGTTGAAAACACAACTTGAGAAGAGCAGCATTATTCAGCCTTCCTGCTAATTTTATTTTCTTCTTTGTAGGTCTCCAAGGCACAGGTGTGGTATTGTCAATGTTAGAAGGGGCATCAGCACACCGATCACCATGTGCTGGACCTCTGAGCTGGTGCAGCTTACAGGAACTGCTGTCACTAACTCAGAAATTAAGACTATACAAGCTTCACCACTCCTGAGGAAAGAGGGCAAAAATTAAGTGGTTGGGACCCAGGATTCATTCTGGCAATTCAGAGACTCTGAAAAACAATAATCCTGTACATGTATGTACAATGAGATGGTATGCCCTGAACATAAAGAGTCGGTCAAATCCAACCCAGCCAATTATCACCCCATCAGTCTACTCTCAATCATCAGTAAAGTGATGGAAAATGTCATCAACAGTACTATCAAACAGCACCCGCTCAGCCATACACCCTGTTTCAGCTCTGCCAGGGGCACTAAACTCCTGACCTCATTACAGCCTTGGTTCAAACATATACAAAAAAGCAAAATTCCAGAGGTGAGGGGCAAATCACAGCACTTGACACCAAAGCTGCATTCGACAGAGTGTGGCATCATGAAGCCCTTGCAAAATTGGAATCAATGGGCATCGGGGGAACACTCTGCACTAGTTGGAGTCATACCTGGCACATAGGAAGATAGTCATGGTTGTTGTAGGTCAGTCATCTCAACAGGAGTTCCTCAGGGTAGTGTCCTAGGCCCAACCATCTTCAGCTGCTTCATTAATCATAAGGTCCAAAGTGAGGGTGTTCACTGATGATTACACAATGGTTAGCATCGTTTACGACTCCT
The DNA here is from genome assembly GCF_037043375.1 of Chiloscyllium plagiosum. Classification (NCBI taxonomy): domain Eukaryota; kingdom Metazoa; phylum Chordata; class Chondrichthyes; order Orectolobiformes; family Hemiscylliidae; genus Chiloscyllium; species Chiloscyllium plagiosum. The sequence continues at coordinate 31,879,882 of NW_028270159.1, read as the reverse complement.
CAGATACAGTGTTTAAATGGATCAAGATCTAGACAATATCCAGGCTTGGAATGACAAGTGGCAAATAACATTTGTGTCACACAAAAGCCCGAATATGACCATCACCAATAAAGACAATATAGCCTCTGCACTTTCACATTCAACGCTGTTACCATCACTGAATCCCTCACCATCAACTTCCTGGGGGTTTACCATTGACCAGAAACTCAGTTAGACTCACCACATAAACACAATGACTACAACAGCAGGTCAAAGGCTAGGATTCCTGCAGTGAGTAACTCCCCAAAAAACTCCTGACTCCCCAAAGCCTGTCCATCATCTACAAGGCACAAGCCAGGAGTGTGATAGAATACTCTCCATTTCCCTAAATGGGTGCAGCTCAAACAACACTCAAGAAGCTTGACACCATCCAGAACAAAACAGCCCGCTTGATTGGGACTACATTCACAAGCATCCACTCCCTCCACCACAGTATCCCAATAGCATCAGTGTGTACTATCTACAAGATGTACTGCAGAAATTCACCCAAGATCCTGACAGCACCTTCCAAACCTATGGCCACTTCCACCTAGAAGGATAATGGAAGCAGATATATGGGAACACCACCGCCTGCATGATCCCCTCCAAGCCACTCACCATTCTGATTTGGAAATATATCTTTGTTCCTTCATAGTTTCTGGGTCAAAATCCTGGAATTCCCTAAGTATATTGTGGGTCAACCCGCATCAAGTGGACTGAAGCAGTTCAAGAAGGCAGCTCACCCCACCATCTTCTCAAGGGTAACTAGGGACAGACAGTAAAAGTTGGCTAACCAGCGACACTCACATCCCACAAATGAATTTTGAAAAATCCTCTACTTTCCTAGCTGCCTCACTAGCCCCACATCCATTGTAACCTATGCTTTTTGTGTGTATTTGTTATGGGTTTTTTTGCTGTTTTGCCTTGGAATTTTGAATTGGCTCTCTTTCATTTTTGAGCTGGTTAATTAAGTCTTAATTGAAATATGATAGCTCTCTACTAAAATGGAATAAAATAAAAGTGATATTTGTTGCTATTGACTGAGAGGTGATTAAAAACAGAAGGGAGTCATGACCCCTCCTCAATTGGTTGTAACAAAAGACACGGAGAGAAAGCAGGGTAAGAGTTTGAGGTATCAGTCTTGTGTATCTCAATTTTGCAATGTTCGCCACACTTCCTGTTATCAGAAAGGAAACTCCAGCTAACATTATTAAGCCTGAGAACTTACCGTTTTCCTCAGCACTCTCTTAGTGCTGCAGAATTCCAGTGTAAATGTGGAGAAAGGACCTGCCATAAATTTACAGCAGAACTGAATTTATTGTTCTCCATCAAAACTTTAAACAATTGACACAATCAAGCTAACACTCACTGTATAGTATCACACGCTAGCTGATAGGAAAATGATGAACTAAAATAGATGAGCTTCTGGAAGCAGATTTAATTTTCATGGTTGCAAGTATTTGTGAAAGATTGAAGGAGTAAAGTATTGGCATTTTATCATGAGGAGCAGTATTGTTTTGTATATTTGAAAGCCCTTCCCTGTATTTGTAGTGCAATACCAGAGACTGCAAATCTCTACATATTCCTTTAATTATGAGGCAACCAAAATCATTTAAAAATGTTGCTTCTCCAAACCCCACTTTTTAAAATAAAAATCCAATCCGAGAAGGTTGTTGTCCTTTTGTTAATTAATTCTAGAGTTTGGCATGAATGCATTTTGCCTAGGATGACACTGAGGATTCTCAGATAAATGCTGCTACAGATAATAAAGACCAGCTAATTACACAGCCATCAGTATCTCGAGCCATTTCTGAACATTCCCCAACTGACATAGCCAAATATGCATAATTATAACCTATTCCAAAGCTCGAAGAGCCAATCAACTATTAATGACTGTCAGAGGGGTCAAGTCACTTTAATGGCACTTTCAAAATGGATATTCAACCAAACAAAATCTAAATGTTGCATTTTAAAAACAGAAATTTATTAACCCCTGATGATATTAAGCTTATCACCCAGAGTAACAGATTACACTCGGCTGATGGCTACAGCTGTAAATGAACTTAATAGCAGCATAATTACACAGAGAGAGAGAACATGGAAAACCAAGTGTAATTATTGAAATTCAGACATTCACACTAATTTACTTCACCTTGATCATAATGACTGCACCTTTTTTCACTGCATTTACTGCTGAAGCTTCTATATTTTCTGCTATGATTAAATCTAAAATCAGGTTTGATTAGTTTCTGATGTTGAATGTGCTGTAAGCATATTTTACTCCCTGGTTTTCTTCTCCTCCTCCAGGGATTGATCACAGGTGATGGAGTACAGTTTTCCACAGGTACTAACGTCCCTCTAAGAGTTAAAGTTGTCTCTTACTGATTTAGGTTATGAAGCAATCATTTGAAGGATGGGCAAAACCTTGAATAAACTAAGATAAAAGGTGATTGAAAGCTTGATGTAAAATGCACTCATTCAAAGAACTCTTCGAGGACAAGGTGATTTTAAAATTTGAAGTAAACCCAAGACAACACTAATGCCAACGACATGGAGTTCCACCCATGGAGGAGGGTGGGGAATGGAATTGGGGAGAGGTGGTAATAAGTTTTCTGCTGCCGGATTTAAAAGTTAACAACACTTTAAGGGGAAAAACTGAATGGAGAAGAGCAGAGTGTTGCATTACCACTAATGGCTCGAGAGCTGCAGGGTGTTGAGAATATCCAGGATCACGAATGCAGTTGTGGATATGTGGAAGACACTGCTTGAAATGAAATGCCTCAGTCCACATGAGATGTTGAATGAGGAGACAACTGAAAGTTTCTCTCCAAGAAATGTATTGGCAGAAAGCTTTTCAAACATATTTCATTGCTCCTGGTAAAGTAAAGGTTATGGTAAAAATATAACTGATGTAGGTGAAGATTGTCTAGAGACACCTTGTTTTCCTCAGCTACGAAGGATTTCTCATTTGGGGCATGCAAAAGTATATGAACTGGATTGATAAAAGAAACATGATCTTTTTCAGTTGCTTAAAATAGTGATTTCCAAATATGCAAATGTTTCCTCCGATACCACTTTATATAATTAATCATTCTCCATTTCTAGACCACTTAAAGATCAACTAATAAAAAAAATTGAAAGGTGTACTTAAGAGAGTGCTAGGTAAACCCCTTCTGGAGATAAAACAAATAAAAGGATGTGCTGATTAGGTGAGATGAAAAAGGGGAGGAAAGAGGGTTTACATGGAGTACAAATCAACTAGATGGGCCAAATGATCAGTTTCAATGCTGAAACATACAGGATTCTTAAGGAGCTTAATTGGATATATGTTGAGAGGATGCTTTCCCTCATTGGAGAGTTTAGGTCAAAAGGTCAATGTCTCAGAATACAGGGGCACCAATGTAAGACTGAGGTGAGGAGGTATTTCTTCTGTCAGAAGGTTGAGAGTCTTTGAAACTTCATGCCGCAGACAGCTGTGGGGGTAGAGCCCTTGTGTATATTTAAAATTGAGGTAGATAGATTCTCCATCAGTAGGGGGCTCAAGGGAAAATGCAGGGAAGTGGGCATGAGGCATGTCACATCAGTCAATATCCTACTGAATGGTGGAGAAAACACAAGGGACTGAACAGCCTACTCCTGTTTCTATTTCTTATGCTTTAAATTCTGTTACTAAAAGGTGGTCCAAAGCATTAATGGCAATATCCTGGTCCAAAATAGATAGCTACCCATTCAATCAGTCTGAGGATATGCTATTTATTTCAAATGTGTCAGTAACGTTATAAGTTAGTGGATAATAGTTTTTATGGTATTATTTTATCAAAAAAATCAGATCAAACATATTTTACTCCTACCCTAGGTTTTAAACTCTTGAATGGGATGTAATGGCAAAACAAATATCATCATAGCCATCATTTGTTTCCTAATTAGCTTCATGTTGGTACAAACAATGAAGAATGTCGCCTGTATATTACTGCTTTCTCCCACAAATTAAGAAACTAGGTAATTGTGCGAGTGGAGAGGTTTTGGATGATATAAAAGCTCATATTACAAAAAATTAAATGCCAGGATCTCTTCTAATGGGAGCCATTATAACTCCTCTCATTTTAAGTTGTCAACATTATACTATCTTGTAAACCTTTGTAGCCATTAGCTGAACTAGAGTACATTCATCATATTGGCAGTTCTTATCACATTTCTTTCACCATATTACATTCCTTGTTGGTGAGCAGCCATTCATTATTCTTTTTATGGCACACTCAGAATGGGATGAGGTGATGTTGCCAGCTTCAATACTCATTCACTGCCACAAGACACAAAGTGAAGATGATGTAAGTGAAACTTCTAATTACAGGTATCTGGTGACTCTTGTTTTCACGACTTTGGCTTTTATGTAAACGGGAGCAGCCCAACTCGCACTATATTCAACCTCACTGAATCTCCCAAAATATTGCTTACACAACTGAGGCAAAATATTGCTTACATAACAGAGCTATGATCTGATAAACTGGGCAAGGCTCAGTTAAAATAATTGGGACGGCTACTTGTTTAGAAATGTTCAATGTTTTCCAGAAAGAAAAAAGCAAATCTTATATAGTGTCTTCTGTAAGCTCAAGATTTTCCAAAGTGTTTTGGAACTCACTTTCTAACACGTGGATATTGTCATCCTGCTGGAAGCACAGAAGATGATTTGAACACAGGAACGCCACAATGCATCAATGTGATCATGACCAGGTAACCTGTTTCTCGTGATGTTTATTCAGGGGTAAATATTGGCTGGGGAGAACTCCTCATGCTCTTTGAGATGGCATCATGGAAACATTTGTATTCACTTGAGTGGGGTCTTGATTTAATGTCTCATTCAAAAGATGGAATAAAGCAACTATCCCTTGTGTTATATAACCTTTTCATGTTGGTTTTAGTCAAGTGCTTTGCAAAATGTGATCTCTTTTCTAGAAAATGTTTGGTTCTGTGGAGTACAATTATTGCGATAATCAACTCCAAAGCTACACAGTCCTAAAAAAAGCCGAAACTTGTAGGCAGTACATATATTTAGGAAGAAATAGTATTAAAGATAAATGCAATTTTAGCAAATGACCTAATTAATATAGTTGCTAGGATACCAATGTCAGGGAATCTGCAAAATATGAATCCGGTTACAATAAAGAGGTCTTTAAGGAAAAGGTATTTTCTGACCAAATGAAAGCTGAAAAAAATTAAATGAGTTCCCCGTTTTTAAAGTCAAAAACAGTTCATAAAGGTTCAGCTCAACATCTCCTTTATCCCTTTTCAAAGCCATGAAAACCCTATGCCATAAGTGAATTTGTGGTATATTGAACTGCATTATAATGATCTTCTACTCCATTCTCTCTAGAATCCATCTAATGTTGCAATGAACTGTTTCCACCAGACTTTGAACTGCAAGTTCAGTTCTTAATCATCTTTTATATATTTTAGATATATTGTCTTGTACCGCAGAGTCCCTACAGTATGGAAGCAGGCCATTCGACCCATTGAGTCCATATCTACCCTGCAAAGAGCACCCTATCTAGACCTACCCCTCTATCGTATCCCAAAACTCTGCAACTCCCATAGCTAATCCAACTAGCTTGCACATCCCTGACACTACAGGGTAAATTAGTGCCAATCAATCTAAACTGCATGTCTTTGGATTGTGGGAGGAAACCGAAGCACCTGGAGGAAGCCCACGCAGACACGAGGAGAATGGGCAAACAGACAGTCGCCCGAGGCTGGAAACAAACCTGTGTCCCTGGCTCTGTGAGGCAGCATTGCTAACCGGTGAGCCACTGTACTGCTCCTAGCTGTAAAGTAGTCACTGGCATAATACTGTTTGAGTAGATTAGATTAGATTACATTACATTAGATTAGATTACATTACATTACATTACATTACATTACAGTGTGGAAACAGGCCCTTCGGCCCAACAAGTCCACACCGACCCGCCAAAGCGTAACCCACCCATACCCCTACATTTACCCCTTACCTAACACTACGGGCAATTTAGCATGACCAATTCACCTGACCTGCACATCTTTGTGACTGTGGGAGGAAACAGGAGCACCCGGAGGAAACCCACGCAGACACGGGGAGAATGTGCAAACTCCACACAGTCAGTCACCTGAGGCGGGAATTGAACCCGGGTCTCTGGCGCTGTGAGGCAGCAGTGCTAACCACAGTGCCACCGTGCCGCCCACAAAAGTCTGATTGCATGAAAAAGGACAATTATGTTTTCCAAAGTACCCATCCAGCTTGGCCACCTTTGCAATTTTCTCATCTTATTGCCAACTTACATAGATATCATATATACTCGTGTATAGGTCGAGGTTTAAAGACCATTTTTTTAAAGCTGACATTAGGGGTTTGACTTATACACAAGGTATTGTTTTCGAGGGGATGAAATTCATGCTTGGCATGAGTTAAAAAATGGACAAACAAAAGCCAGATCTCTATATAAAATAATGAACAACAAATGGAAAAAGAATTATGACCATTACTGAATATTTATCTACAAAATATATGTTTCCATTCTGCCTGCTACGGTAGAATAGTACTATCATACCGGGACTGTAAAGTGCATGTAGGTCTACACGTATGTACAAAAGTTAATAGGCATTACAGCAGGTGGTCAGGTTATCTACTGGGGGTATTTGCATGCACAAGTTAAACATATGGATGCAAATATTACATAAATAAATATATACATATACACAGTTATTAACATTCAATTCAATGATTTGAAAATTGCATTGTGCAAATATATACTGGTGCACGTAACACGGGATGATGCAGGTATTGCATTTGAACCAAAAATGTGGAAAACATGCCCTTTAAGGCTGCACATGTGGTCAGGAAGAGACCCCTGAAACACTAGGGTCAACTTATACACGTAGTATATGAAAAAAAGCAGATTTTTTTGGGCCAAAAATAAGGGGTCGACTTAACAATGAGATTGACCTATGCATGGGTATATACAGTACACCAGAAAGACTTAAATCTTCTGAGCATTTCAAATGATCCCAGAACATCCTGAAGTATTTTTGAAATGTTAATTTGGCAGCCTTCCATCTCCAAGATGATGGTTTTCTAAATCGTGGTCAACTCCGTGTTGAAAAGTAGTCGCTGTTGTCATACAGGTAAAGCAACAAAATCCCACAACAGCAATGTAATAAGGATCAGAACATCTATTTTTATGATTCTAATTGAGGGAGAAATATCCGTCTGATCACTAGGGATAAGTCCCCTGGCCTTCAAAATAGTACCAAGGAATATTTACTATCAGCCAGGGCAAGCCATTGGATCTTGGTTTAACCTCTCATTTGAAAGACAACACCATTTACAGTGCAGATTCTAGATCAGAGTGGTGCTGGAAAAGCACAGCAGTTCAGGCAGCATCCGAGGAGCAGTAAAATCGATGTTTCAGGCAAAAGCTTACCATTTACAGTGCAGCACACCCTCAGTGCTGCATTGTATTGACAGCCTTTAATTTTACGTTTTCAGTATGACTAGAATTAGGAACATCATGGAGTGCTACCCAGCAAACCACAACAGACATGCTTAAAAGCTTGTTGATCAGAAGAAGCAAATGTATTAGTTGGTGTTCTACTTTTCTGCTCAGCTACACCATCCTATTGAAGGAAACTTTGCTGACCATCTAAAATATATAATTTATCTACAACAATAAGGGCTTTTCTTATATTTATAGCATGCCTCAAGTAAAATTTGGAAAATTGTCACAAGGCAGTTCAAAGGAGTGCTAGCGTGAAATATTTGACAGCAAGCTACATAAAGACACATTTGGACAGGTCACTAGACATTTAGTGAAAGAGGTAGGTTTAAGGAGAGGAGTCTAGTGAGAGATTTCCACAGCAAATGTTTGAGGCAACTGGAGACTTGGCTTCCAATAGTGATGCAATGGAAATAAAGATTGTGCAAAAGCCACAGAGATTTTGCCAGACCAAACGTGGTCAGCAAGCCAAGCAGTTAAAGAGTTGGAGGCTGAGGGGTGACCTTATAAAGGTTTACAAAATTATGAGGGACATGTATAGGATAAATAGATAAAGTTTTTTTCCCAGGGGTGGGGGAGTCCAGAACTAGAGGGCATAGGTTTAGGGTGAGAGGGGAAAGATATAAAAGAGACCTAAAGGGCAACTTTTTCACACAGAGGGTGGTACGTGCATGGAATGAGCTGCCAGAGGAAGTGGTGGAGGCTGGTACAATTACAACATTTAAAAGGCATTTGGATGGGTATATGAATAGGAAGGGTTTGGAGGGATATGGGCTGGGTGCTGGCTGGTGGGACTAGATTGGGTTGGGATATCTGGTCGGCATGGACAGGTTGGACCGAAGGGTCTGTTTTCATGCTGTACATCTCTATGACTCTATAAGTAACAGAACTTAGTGCATGTTATGATATTTATGATAGGCAGTATTATTAACCTCATCCTTTGGTCTCCAGCATCAAAGATGCCAGTCTTTAGCCAATTTGATTCACATTACATGCTATCAATAAGCACCTGAAGACTCTGAAGGATGCAAAGATTGTGGGCCCTGACAACATTTCTGAAGACTTGTGCCCCACAACAAGTTAGGCTCCTAGCCAAGCTATTCAAGCACAGTTCCAACACTAGCATCTAGCTAGCATTGATCAAAATTGCCCAAGTATGTCCTATACACAAATTCCAACATGGCCAAATACCACCGTGTAAAAGAAGTCATTGCCAGTGCTGTCAAGCAGCATTTGCTCAGGTATAACCTGCTCACTGATGTTCACTTTTAATTCTGTCAGGGACATTCAGCTCCACGCTTCATTACTACTTGGTCCAAATGTAGACTAAAGAGTTGGGCTCCCAAGGTGACGCAAAAGTGACCGTCCTTGATATCAAGGCAGTTGTGACCGAGTGTGGCATCAAAGTGCCCTAGCAAAACTGGAGTCAATCAGCATCAGAGGAAAACTATAAACAGATTGGAGTCATATCTAGCACAACGGAACATGGTGTGGTCATTGAAGGTTCATCATCTCAGTCCAAGGACATCTGTGCAGAGTTTCTTTCTGTAGATATTTTCTGATCAACCAATTCTACAGATGTTCTCACAAATCTCCAGAACAGGTGCAATTTGAACTCAGGCTCATAGTCAAGAGGTAAGGACACTACCACTGCAAAGCATGAGTTCCTAAAAGACCTTTGGAGAGTTACAACAGTTTTGTTGTAACTTTATAGTTTAATACAAACACCAGTTTCAACCTTGCCCTTTCCAGAACATAAACCCCCAGTAGGGAGTATTATGGTTTGTTTTCTTTTAATCAACCTGTTCAGAGTTATTATTACACACCTCTGGAGCAGGTGAGACATAAGTTCTTCAGGCTAATGTCCTAGACCCAACCATCTGCAGCTGCTATGTCAATGAGCTTCCTCTATTGTGAGGTCAGAAGTAAGAATGTTCACTGATGGTTGCATAATGTGCAGCACCATTTGTTACTCAACAGATAATGAACCAGTCCATGCTCATATGCCACTCGACCTGGATAATAAGTGTCAAGTAATAATCAAATCAGTTAAATGTCAGACAATGATCAACTTGAACAAAACAGAATATAACCATTGCCCCTGGACATTCAGTAGTATCTTCATTGCTGAATGCCCCAGTATCAACAGTTGGGTAGTTACCATGATCAGAAACTGAACTGGTCCAGCCGTATATATAATTACTGTCGCTGCAGTAGGTTCGGGGCATTCTGTGGTGAGTAATAATCATCTCCTCTCTCCCAGATGCCTATCCACTTAGGATTGAGATACAAAAACTGTCCAATTGCCTGGATGGCTGCGGCCCCAACAATACTCAGGAATCTCAACACCATCACTGACAGTTCATCTACCATGATAAACATTCACTCCCTTCACCAGCAATGTAAAGTGGCAATAGCATATACTATCTACAGAATGCAGTAACTCACCCAGCCTCCTTCAATAGCACCTTCCAAACCTGTGACCCTGTCACCCTGAAAGAGAAGAGTAGCAGATGCACGAGAACACCACCATCTACAAGCTACACACCTTCACTTGGAAATATATCACTGTTCCTACACTGTTGCGGGATCAAATCTTGGATCTTCTTTCCTAACAGAACTTTGAATATTTCAAGAAGGCAGTTTGCCTTAAGGGCAATTCTAAGATGGGCAATAAATGCTAGCCAAGCCAACAACACCTACATCCTATGAATGAATTTTTAAAAAAGCATTGGATGAGGTTGGAGATTTACAGGTGTTAATGGATGGCTAATCATGGGATAATTGGAATGGTTAAGTCTGAAAGTCACAAATACACAGATGAACATTTCAATGCAAGTCTAACAAATTATTTCCAATTAAGTCCAGAAGGAATGAGGTCAAATCCTATCCAAAATTAATGTTCTTTCTTGCACTGGGTTGCTGTTTGAATTTGACACTGTTGTACACTTTTAAATCTTTAAAGTAACTAATGATACTCAATATCTTAGTTTAACATTACTGTTATATACAATTCAGTCATTATCTGTTGTAAGCAGTTTCAAAATAAATGGTAATGCCAATCACTGAAATTGTTCTTTTTGTGTACAAAGCTTACCCAGAATATAGACTGATCTGACAGGAATAACAATAATTGAGATGCCTATATTTAAGTCATTCCAGAACTCAGCACAAACATTTAGATGCAAGAGCATAATCACCATGTTTGCTAACAAACCTTGGAAACTCCGAGGCTGAAGAAGATATCATAGAATTCCTACAAAGCGGACACAGGCCATTTTGCCCACCAAGTCCACACCAACCCTATGAAGAGCATCCCACCCAGATTCATCCCATCCCAGTTTTCTCACGGCTAACCCACCTACCCTGCACATTATTGGACAGTATGGACAATTTAGCTTAGCCAATCCTGCACATCTTTGGACGGTGGAAGGAAACCAGAGAACCTGGAGGAACCCCACGCAGTCATAGGGAGAATGTGCAAATTCCACACAGTACCCAAGGGTGGATTTGAACCTGGGTCACTAGCGATGTAAAGTAGCTGTGAACCACTGAGTCACCGTGCTGTTCTAATATTTTCACAGCTGTACTGCAGAATAGAACACCTTCTCTATTTTTAGTCAGTTTACTAGTTCAAGCTAATGATACTAAAAAAAACCTAAGGGGCAAAATGGGATAGCTGTTAGACAAGAAAATTTCAACTGCAAATTGAAGCAATCCTAAAGTCCTTCCAGCTAGATGACAGATCCAGATCTAAGTAAACCAAATCATTCAGTTAGGTGCTGAAGGTTATGTGATTCATATTTCATTAATGGAGCTATTGATGCCACTGTCTGCCTTCAAATAAACCTAAGCTTGACTTCTGTGCTTCATGCTTACCACTTGCAGTCATTCTATAATTTCACAGAAATATGTTCAAAATACTGGAGGACTGCAGAATATGCAGCCAGATCAACATTTCAGGTCCTTTCCATTTGGCTATTTAAACCTTGTCAAAACAGATTTCCCAAAACCATTCAAATAAAGAAAAAGAATCTAGAAGCAAGTTGAAAAGGAATAAATATTGGACATACGTTCATAAATATAAGACTTTCAGATCTTTATATATAAAGGCATTTCAAATACAGGAAATGTGCTATCTCTTAGGACTGATCTCACTTGTTAAATGACTGCTACATTTATGTGAAACTTATCAAGCTTCACTGCATACTGATTAGTAGGAAAAGCATTGACTGTTCCTATGCTTCCCAAGCCAGCACATTGCTGAGACCTACTAATTCAACATCGATAAATACAAATTCAGGATTCTTCTGGTTTCCTGGCTTTGTTCCCACTGCCTTAACTCTCACTGGCATTTCAGAACCTTCATTACTGAAGTACAATGAGCTATCCTTATTAGAACACTGAAGCACAATAAAATTCTTGTCTTTTATGTTCATTTTCAAGCTATCGTATACCTCCCAGCTCTTTCAAGCAGACAACCTTGGGTTCACATCAGTCGATGACCTCTGTCATGCTCTTCAGGATCACAGCAAGTTTTTGGACTGTTTCTCCACCCTTTCCTTGCAGTGAGAAAGGTTTAATGTGCTTTTCAGTGAATGAGTACCTCTATCTTCTCACACACAAAGGCACATTCTTAATCATTTGCTCCTTTTTGTGCAATGCTTTGAATCTTATGGAGCCAAGTAGATGAAATATTTTTGTCTCTGTGAATAAAAAATGCTTTAAAGTATGAAAGCAGCACTATCATAATTGTTCAGTGATCTTCCATTCCTGGTACTTCATCAGAAATTTATGGAAAATCTAGAATAAAAGCTTGCATGTGCCATCTTGAAATAAACATTTATGTACAAACATTGCAAAAAAAACATCCAAATGCGAGAACTCTTGCATCTATCATTTTGCTTTCCAAACTATTGTGTCAGCCTTAATTTTGGCAACATTTCCTGAGATACATTATAAATGCTCTCCCTTTAGTATCTCTACAGACCATCCACTTAAGCTCTGGATATTTTGAGAATCCAAGTTCTGGATATTTGAGAGTCAAAGCCAAAATTAATAGCAGGAGTTTCTGTATGATGGTAAGTGACTGCCTTATCATGCCTCTTAGTGTGTTGAAGTGTCTAGGTTTACTGAAGCAAACATAAAATGCAGAAGTCAGAAGATTGCTCAGGAGAGAATGTTGCTCAGGATTCCTGGAGCAATCTATGCTCTTCAATGAATCTTTTAACATCTATCTGTAAATGAAAATACAGCATTCTTTAATGTGGATAGTTTTTCCTACATTAGATGCATGAATAGTCAGTTTTGTCTCTTTGGCCTGCTTCACCAATTAGATCATGGTTAACCTGCAGCTTAATCCCATTATTCTGCCTTTACTCCATATTCCTGAATGGCCTTCCTAAACAAAAATCTGCCTCAGTCTTGAAAGCACGAATTGTCCTAGGATCCACAGCCTTTTGGAAGGAGAGTTCCAAATTTGCATCAAAGTGAAAGGCTCACTTACTTAAGGAATTGACAACTTGGATAATCTAGGTTCACATTTCAGAACACAGCTTAATCGCACAATGGAGTGTAGATAAGAATTGTAATGACTGAGGTTGTAGAGGGTGCACTATCATTTTTAGTACCACTAGTTCACGGGTCACAACATAAATTCAAATGCCTTATCTGTTACTGTTATGGCCAATTATATATTGTATGTTGGGTTTAGAATAAGAAAAACCATAAATCAAGCTTATTTAATAAACAAAATCATTAAATTATTCTGAAAATAGGCATTATTCATCAAAAATGTAAAACTGATTAACAGTTTGACATAGCAAATTATAAATATTTAGTTTTCTAAACAACCCAACACATACATATCAATTAAAAGAAAGACCTTTATCAGCAGGGATTCATTTAAGGGAAAAAAAAACACTTTGGCTACTGTTTGTTGGTTCTTGAAGAAAAAAACCGGATAAGGTGTGAAATGTTCAAGATGGCTTTAAGTTGGAGTCCTGCCACCTGTACATGAATCTCATAAGGCAGTGTTAACGAAATCTTTAAACACATTCATTCAGGAACTGTCAAACATTCAAAGGCTTTTCAGGAGAGCAGCTGCATCAGTTTTTAAGGCATCATAGTGGATTTCCCAAAAGAATTTTGTCAGAAAGGCAGAGGATGACCTGGGGTAGCTTCTCTCTTTCAGTGGGTTTAGCCCAACTGAGCTCCAAATAACATGTAAACAAAACTTAACTCCTGACAACCATAAACCTGACCATGGAATTTACAACAAACAACTCCAAGCAATTAGCTTAATTCATATGACTTCTAAAAAGTGTCTTTAAAGTTAAGGTTGTCTTAGAGATCCCCTTAAAAAACATTCTGGTATCTCGTCACACCCTTTTCAAATTAACCAGTTTCCATAATCCTTTGAACAAATCCTTTAAAAAAAATCATAATGAAGTGACTTCATAACAGAACTGATCCATATTATCTTTCTGTAAAAAAATAAAACCATTTTTCCTTCTGCCATGTCCACAATTCAACTTACATTCAACTTTGGCTTTCATTTTTAGCTTCTGTGCATTTTTGTTAATTTTTTTTAGCTAATTGCTTCTGATTAATTGATTACATCCACCCCAGATGGGATGAACATCTCTTATTAACAGCTGTTTGTAAGTGATATGAACTCAATCAATCTCAATTCTGTTCCTAATGTAATTATAGCAAGGAACTGTTCACAATCTTCCATTGATTGAAAAGCCCCTATGTAACAATCATTATGGATAGCTGTCATGAGAAATTTTGATCCACTTGCAGCCTTACTTATAGAATTGTGGTGTAACCTTCCACTGTTATGGACCAGACCACCACAACTCCTACCCTACCACCACCACCTCACTGCTGCCCACAAAATATAAGGATTTACGCTTGACCCTAACTTTTTACATTTATTTAAAGACAAGTGTTCCAGATGTGATAAGATTAGTTCATCACTAAGCTTTAATCAAAACACACTTCACTCTTACAACATGGTTAAAATAAAAAAAAGGCATAACTTCATTCTATTGGAATACCTGACAAGATAATGTATTATTTAACCATTAATCATCAACTGTTCCAATGTATGTAACACCCCACAAACACATCCTTTTGACAAAACTGCAATCCAGCAAAACAGTTATGATTCTCACATGCTGTCTCTCTCCTTCTCTCTCCAGTCCAGAAGAAACAATCTCTCCCTTTTGATTTTTAAGAAGACGCCTCTCGCCTAAGACTTCACTCAAGCAGGTTTCAGCAGCCAGCAGAAATCTTCATCTATCTGAAATCAAAACTAAAAATCTTACTGGGTCAGTGTGAGCCCTGACCTCACCTACTCTTGATTCTTTTGTTTCATGTTTTTTTAAAAACTAACCAAGGAGAACTCAAAAGCTTTTTACCAACTGTCTGTCTGAAGGACATATTCAGTACCACTGTAGCAACACTCCTCTGCAAGAGAAACAGCACAGAACACATCTCTTGAAGGGCACAGTCTTGTCACACCATCAAGTGGAAGCAAACCCCTTATGTATAAATCCAGTGCTGCATTTATTAAGCGTAGATTAGAAATTAAAATTGGAATTCAATATCATGGTCAATTTCAGTTCTAACATTTTTATTTTCCACGTCACTTACAAGACTCCCATTTGTTGCTCATCATAAATTGACCTTGACCTGAGAGAGTTGAGAGTCTGAAGACACATGTAGCCCAGACCAGGTAAGGATCATACTTTTCCTTCCCTATAGGACTTAGCAGGCCAAAGGGGATTTTATAGCAATTGATAATAATTCTTATGTTCGGCATTATAAAAAGTACCTTTATATCTTGAATATAAAATTCGCCAGTTGCCCTGGGGAGGTTAAACACTCCACAACACTAGGATGAATCCATGGATTACAACCTCAATGACATTACCACTAACCATCATCTCCCCACATTCTAAGTTGAAATTTGCTTGTCACAGCATAAACTGCGGGGTAGGAGGGGTTAGCAGGTCACCAATGGTTGCAATTATCCTGGGAGGAAAGGGGAAAGTGCAGCATATTTTTCAGCAAGACTCAGCTGAAGGGTCGGGGTAATGTTGGAAGATGAGGCTGAGGTTTTTGGGAGTGTTTGACGGCTCAGTACTGATGGACTTAACAGGGGGTGTGTGGAAGACAGGAACTTGGAGTTATGAGGTGGGGGCATGACCTTAAATAGTAAATGTGACTAGCATTGCCTTCCATACTCGTGCATCTCATGAATGTATTTGCAGGAGGTAGATTGTGATGTATTCATCAGAATAAAGTCCCTATGTCAAAGGTCCACATAGAGGCATTCCAACGCTCTCCTTGTCAAATTCCTCCATATCCCACTGTATGGAGGAGCATGTTAAATTGCCATTCATGAGGACCATAATGCAGTCATAGAGTCAAACAGCATGGAAACAGATCCTAAAGTCCCACTCAGTCATGTTGACAAAGTCTTCGAAAAGTAAACTAGTCCCTTTTGAATCATATCCTTCTAAACCATTCCTATTCATGTACCTGGCCTAATGTCTTTTAAATGTTGTAACTGGACCTGCATCTACCATTTCATTCCGTACACGAACCATTCTCTGTGTGAAACGTTGCCCCTTAGGTCCCTTTTAAATGTTTCTCCTCACACCTTCAAATTATGTCCTCTAGTTATGAACTCTGAAAATGTGTTGCTGGAAAAGCGCAGCAGGTCAGGCAGCATCCAAGGAGCAGGAGAATCGATGTTTCGGGCATGAGCCCTTCTTCAGGAATCAGGATTCCTGAAGAAGGGCTCATGCCCGAAATGTTGATTCTCCTGCTGATTCCTGAAGAAGGGCTCATGCCCGAAATGTTGATTCTCCTACTCCTTGGATGCTGCCTGACCTGCTGCGCTTTTCCAGCAACACATTTTCAGCTCTGATCTCCAGCATCTGAAGTCCTCACTTTCTCCTAGTTATGAGCTCCCCAAACTTGGGGAAAAAATCTTTTCTATTCACACTATCTATGCTCCTCATGACTTCATAAACTTCTAGAAGATTATTCCTCAGACTGCTATGCTCCTTACCCAGCCTCTCCTTACAACTCAAGCCCTCTAGTCCTGGTGACATCCTTGTAAATCTTTTCTGCACCCTCTCCAATTTAAAAATATTCTTCCTAAAGCAGGGCGACCAGAATTGTACATAATTCAAAAGTGGCCTCACGAACATCCTGTACAACCTCAACATGACATTCCAAATCCTAAACTCAACAATCTAAGCAATAAAGTAAGTGTGCCAAATGCTTTCTTCATCACTCTTCCTACCTGTGGTGCACCTTTCAATGAACAATGCACCTGAACCCCGAGGTCTCTCTGATCCACAGCACTCCCCAGGGCACTACTTCTTCAAATAGGGCCATGGTACAGCAGACAATAAGTTTCTTTAAGATGAGGTTCCAATGCTTGGATCAGTCTGAAAGAGAGCCTTGCAGTACACTCTAGACAGAGCGTGCTACAAAATCCTTGCATGCTGTGTTCTGCACAGCAAGAGCAGGCAAAGAAAGCATATGATGTATGCTGAAGAGGTAGGTGTGAGTCAGCAGTCATTCAATGAGGAAGGTAAGGACATTGAGCAGGAGTAACATCACCGCCTGCATGAAAGATTCATTCAACGCCAAGTGCAACAAGCCAGACAGGACTTAATTGATATCTGGTTCCAGGAGATGAGAGCTGGGTGCAGTTATTATATATCAATAGTAAATTAATTATTGCTGAAAAGATAATCACTTACCAAAAATAAATGTAACTTTGTTTATTTCTGTGAGAAAGAATAGTATTTCCTTAGACTGGATTCTAAGCTAGAATGAGGCCAAGAACAGGTAACATGTAGCTTGGTGCCTAAATAGCAATATGTTTAAGAATGTGCATCATATTTGCAATGAGTTTGAATTAAGCCAACTTTATGCCCTCAGAAGTATTCCTTTTTCGTTTCCCTCCCAATTTATGCACAGAGAAGGGTGTGTTGGCATGGTTTCACCTGCTGCACAGTTAACTTTAAAAATGGCATCAGCATCAGCAATCCTGGGAGGTTTCTGTGGTGGCAAGTACTTCTGCCTGTGGTGAATGGGAAGGTAGGATAAGCAAGGAGCCATAGAGGTGTGGTGCATAGTTAATGAGATTAGTTTCAGGAAATGGCACAAGAAATCTCACAATGGTTCACAGAGAGAAATCTCCATGAAACTCACCTAAATTTACACTTAGCTAATTTATGTTGAATTTACCCTAAATGTTCTCCTGCAAAACAGGCAGCAAATGTGTTTCACCTGTATCATTTAAGATGTCCACTTGTGTCTACATGCAGTGTGTTAACAAGAATCTATTTGATTATAAAATTCATCACTTGAAATTTCCTAAATCTCAGGTTATATTTTTCTAATGTTGAACCACAAATGGTGCCCACCATTCATTACTCTTGGCCTTGCCTCGAAGATCCCAGAAATATCTGTGCAGCAATTTGTTGGATGTTGGAGAACAAATCCGTGCACATATGGGATCAGTGTGAACTGGACAATTACCTGTGTATCTCATTAACCATATTGAGGACTGAGGACCACACAGCCTAAACTAGGAACTATAATCTGGAGTAGGTAATTAAATATCACATGACTCAAACTATATAAAGAATGATTGGACTTTGACAGGCAGATAAAGGAAAAGATAAAATTAACTTATTTGTGCTTTTTAAATAATTTTCCAGCAATTAAATTCTGAAGGAATGAGAGTCCTTCCATGTAAAAGTTATTTTGCAGTACTAGAGAGGTTGTTTAGCAATAATAAAAACCTGTCACACTGCTAAAATTTGTGCTTAAGGGTGAACTGGACACACCCTAATTTTCTGCAACATACTTAGTCATAGCTACAATGTCACAAAGGAATTTGCACCATTCAATTTATTTAAAGAGTCAGCCAGATGTAGACATACCAATTCTATATAATTCATGGTGGAGCAACAGTAATGACCTGATTTTCCCAATTAACCAGGCAAACAATTGTCTGGAGTTACTGTCAAATTTGTGTATAAATAACGTGAGGCTCACTGTTACAATAAATTCTGGTCCAGTGTTGTTGGTGCTTTGTTGTCAGGAGTTGCAATTCCAATAACATGTGGCTTCTACATATGTGGGAGGCGTACACAAAGTGAGGGAAGTGATAGTTTCTGCTGAGAATTGATTTTGTATGTTTGAATTACTCCAGGTGAATCTGATTTTTTTTAATTGATTTCTGTCAAAGCTGTTGCTTTCCAACATATCTAAGTGAACACATAATCAAGGGTAACATTATATTTGGACATTACTGATGTTGAAAAGAGTACCCATAAACTAATCAGGAAACTGCAGATTCCATTCAAGTTAGCACCTTCATCAATAGTGACATGGCATATTAATTAGTATTCAGAGATAGGATTATTTTGTACAATTTCTAACTTTTCAGACTACTGTGAAACGAACATTTCTTCTAACAACCAGGTACCCAGGTGCTGTTCCACATTGTCACATAGTGTGTGTTAACAAAAACAGATTCTGATGAGCTCCTTACTTATGCATCAAAGTGGTGGTCTTGATCTCCGAGTAATAATTTCAAATGACCATTTAGTGGGTCAGCCCTTCCATCTCATGGGAGGGAATGGATTGCTTCTCCCGCTCTCACTCATGTGTGCTCTCTCTCTCTCTTTTTCTCTCTCTGTCTTTTGCAATAACTGTCTCACTTGTGTTCTCATAGTTTCACACACTCAATTGCACTTTCACATGAACACTCTCTCTCTTATACGGTCTCTTCCACTTCACATTTGTCTCAATCTTTCGGTCTTTCTCCCAGCTCAAAAGGTGCGGTGATTTTGTAGCAATATCAAGACATCTCTGGTTTGCATGTCTGAATCATCTTTGCTTGAGATGTGAGCCCATAATAAGATAAAAATATTAACTTGCTTATATTATCTTTCATAACCAAGGTACATGGGAGAATTGATTATTCTCAATATTAAGCACTTTTTATGACCACGCATGCAATTTACACAAAATAGTTTGAAGTCTTGCCTGGATAGTATTATTCCTGTCTGCTTTCTGTAAATAAACTATGGAAAAAAATTAGAAATTATCTGACTCTGGGGTCTGTACTTTCCATGTTTGGTAGCATTTCTTTAAGCCAGCAGTGTCCTGATACAGAATCAATCCCAACTTTGTCAATATTGGCATGGAATACAAAGAAATGTAACTACTTTCAGCTCAGAACTTAGAAGATGAATTCAAAAAATTGTGTTGGTTTTGATTTGAAAGTTACACCACTAAGCTTTGCTGTAAATGGTAAAAATGGAGGGATGAATTTAACTGCTTTATTTAGCTATGTTTTTTATAAAACTAGGGGAGATGAGCACAGAATTAACCAACTTTCATCAACTTTGGACTTTGGCACTTTGGTGATTTTCTTGGGTTCAGTCCATCTCGTCATTTTTGTAAATAATCTTATGTGATTCAAGGTTTCTTTTTTTTCGTTTCCAGCTAAAATACAGTATGATTAGGATTCATATCGAAGAAACAGATTCTCTATCAGCCACTAGAATATGGTGCCTAAATTCTCTATTTACACAAGGAACATAAAATAGCACTATGTGAAAATGAGGCAAATGAGTACATCTTTCAGACCACCATAAGTGGCTATGCCTTTGGGTACCTTACGCCCAACTCCCATTCTGCCATTTCCCAGTTAAACACTTCTGCCTATCAATCTCCCTCTCTCTTCTAAGATCCTCCTTAAAACCCATATTTGGACCAAGGGTCAATGGAAAATTTCCTGCACAATTGCCCCTGGAGTCATGGTGGACTTTTGGAAAACTCTGATTAAAGGTACAAGTGTAAGACAAATAAACAAGAGTTGTGCTTGATTGAACTTTGCAGTTGAAGAGAAATTTTACAGAGCAACTTTGCTGAGCTATAGTTGCAGCTTTGCTTTAAGCCTTAAAGTAATTCTCAGCTCCTTTGGAAGAAGTTAATGGGAATAGATAAAATTCATGATGGGGCATATTGCATGTTACTTGTGGAGTGTTTCGTTTTCATGCCCCTCCAATTTCTGCATACAATTCTCAGCTGCATCCAACAGATTATCGTTTGTACAGTATGCAGCTGGTTCAAAAAAATCTAAGGAACTTTTTGCCAATGCCAGAATTATTTATGAATATACATTTCCTTCTTTACTTTTTTTTAAACAAAAGAAAATCTCTCCGTTAAAACTATTGTCATTATCTACTGCCCCCAACAGAAATTTCTTTGCCACTGACTTCAGTCCATCCCCTGTCAACTGACTGAGATTATGACAATTTTCTTTAAATTGTTTGAATTATTTATAGTTTGCCAGCTTTGAAATTCTGTTTTCCTATGTACGCAGTATTGCTGACCACTTAACCTGTGAATTGTGTAGCACCATTTAAATCGATGTAGTAACATAGTCATGTGTATCTGTAAGATGCAGTACGGTGTGAATTGTCATACAATATTGTTGTAACTATTAAGGCAATTTATATATAGTTATTATAGTTTGCCATCCTAATTTGAAATAATATTTATTCTGTTGAGCTTGCTTTCTTTTGGTCTGGTAAGTTTGAGCTTCTCTTCAGAATTCATCACACATCGATTCAGGGTCAATCTTTTTCCTGTTCTGTACTGTCCAGTACATATTTTAGTGGCTACACCTTTTGCGTTTAAAGATTTTTAGTCTTCAGAAAC
Organism: Chiloscyllium plagiosum; assembly: GCF_037043375.1. Taxonomy (NCBI): domain Eukaryota; kingdom Metazoa; phylum Chordata; class Chondrichthyes; order Orectolobiformes; family Hemiscylliidae; genus Chiloscyllium; species Chiloscyllium plagiosum. The sequence goes on along the minus strand of NW_028270159.1, from coordinate 31,858,565 downwards.
TAAAATGAATGTGAGATGTACCTGAATGTGAGGTATATTGTGGACAATCTATAACGTAACCTTGCTGAAGAGGTTTTGGAGATTGCTCAGATGCAGTATCCTCTTTGGTCTATCAACATGCATTGATTATTACCTCACCGAGACTGAAAAATGTTAGTGAAATTTTGGGACTGAATTTTACTGAAGATCAGCCGAGTTGATTTCGTGTTGTTTCATGGAGAGTTTCTCTCCATAAGATCTCTCACATAACGCTTGACTGTTCACCTCTTTATGTGTTCACCATGCCTTTATGATGTTGGTCTCACGCCATCTTTCACTCACTACCAGAACCTCACATTTAAAGCCTGTCTATATATCAGGTCAGTCACTGTCAGCCATGAATAGTTTTCATAATACATGTGCAACGATGCACAGGTTGGGTGAATTGGCCATGCTAACTGGCCCCATGGTGTCCAGGGATGTGCAGGTTAGGTAGATTAGTCATAGTAAATACGGGATTACAGGGATAGGATGGGGGGTCTGGGTAAGATGGTCTTTGGAAGGTTGGTGCAGACTCAATGGGCTAAATAGCCTCTGTCTGCACTGTAGGAATTCTATAATTCTATAAGATAAAAGCAAATACTGCAGATAGTGGAAACCTGAAAAAAAAACACAGATTGCTGGATACATTCAGCAACTCAGGTGACAGCAGTTGTCTGACAGGTCATTGACCTGAAACTTTAAACCTGTATCATTCTTCCCGATGCTCCCTGACCAGCTGTATACATCCAGGTTATTCACAACCTTAATGTCATATTTGAACTTGAGAAGGGCAGCCGATATGTTATCTGCAGTGTCACCAAAAACTGCCTGTTTCCATCATGGTAGCATTGCCTGTCAACCATGTGTTCTATTTATTGTGACTCCTGGTTAAACAATGTCCTGGTTTTACAAATTTCCTCTTTGTTTCCAAATCCCAACTTGATCTCACCTATCTCTGCAACCTCCTGCAGCCCTGACATATTTCAGAGGTACTGCACTTTCCTAAGTCTGCTCTCTCGAGTATCCCCAATTTTAATTGTGTCACCATTGGTGAACTTGCCTTCAGCTCCCATGGGGAGGTAAACTGTGGATTTCCCTCCTAAAATTTCTCCACCCTGCTTAGCTCCATTTCTTCATGGAGTCATAGAGCTATAGAGATGTACAGCATGAAAACAGACCCTTCGGTCCAACTTGTCCATGCCGACCAGATATTCCAATCTATTCCAACCCAATCTAGGCCCACCTGCCAGCACCTGGCCCATATCCCTCCAAATCCTTCCTATTCGTATACCCATTCAAATGCCTTTTAAATGCTGGAAGTGTACCAGCCTCCACCACTTCCTCTGGCAGCTCATTCCACACAAGCACCACTCTCTGCATGAAAAAGCTGCCCCTTAGGTCTCTTTTATATCTTTCCCCTCTCACACTAAACCTATACCCTCTAGGAATGACATCCTTACTGCCCTAGTATCTCCTCATATGTGTCAGTGTCAGGATTTGAATTTTAAAATTCCTATGAAAATCCTACTAGCATTTTATTCGTATCGTACAATACAAATTCTTGTTTGGTAACATTCTTAATTTTTTTCAATAAATGTTTAAAAAGCATGATGGAGTGAAGAAAGCTATAATATATACAGCTGAGTCATGAATTTGACACCTTTGAGGCCTAACTACACATATGAACCATATAGTCTGTAATGCAATGAAACTGAGATATACAAATCAAACAAGTGTCTACAGCCACCTGTAAGAAGATATTGTAACTGAAAGAAAACTAGCCACCATACAGTCCATCTGCTCCAATGGGATATGTTTAAGTTAACTATATTTTGTTATCAAATAGTGTTCTAACTTCATTTGTTTGCAAATCACGATGAGAGAGAAAGATTTGATATTTTTAAACAACTGTCCTCTCACCTTCCAAACATTACTATCTGACTGCTTTGTAGTAATAGGGACGGAAGAATATGTAAGCAAGCTAAGATCAATCTTCCTTTAATTCCATCATCCCTTCCTTGTTATGAAGTTCTCAACAGAACAGCTGAGATTGGAAACTTGTTCACAGATCGAGGAGTCATGCTTGTAATCTCACATCCTCTATCTGTGACACTATACACTGCCAAAGGTAATTTTCAGGCTGAATAATATTTATGTAATTTGAAGGTGCTATAGCTGCCACTTGGACAGTCTGATGGATCACTCGTCTGTAATGAGAAATCGTCTCTCATGTTCCTTTGTAATGAAATAGTTCTGATCTATGCCTTTTCAGCTTTTTTTGAATTATTGGAATATGTCAAAGGTTCATCGAAAACGTGTGCTGGATGTGAAATATATTGTACAATGATAACACAACCTCCTTTGAAATAACTCCACTATACTTTAATAAACACATATCAATTGTAGTAAATTGCTTCAATCAATGGGATATATTTGCATATTTAACTCTTAAATGACCACACTGCCACCTAGGACTGACAGCAGAGGTGAAGTGGCTGCTGCATGAAACCAAAGTGCAAGGACATGGCTGTCATTTTAAGTCAATTACATATAAAAGGGCAAAATTGTAACAAATAACAAGCACTGTTCCACACTGCCTCCTGAAATTCCAAAGCTAGATATATCCAAGTTATGTGGATAAAATTGCCTCCAATAAATCTCAAGCTCAATATCAGCAAGAAGAAAGGAAAATATTGAAGAGACTTCTTCTTTAGCTTGTCTTGAATCTATTAAGAAATGTTAGCTCAGTTAGAATCCTTGCATTCACTCCAACAATGCTGAACAGACAGACTGCAAATGGAAATGTTTTTACCTTTAGCTTAAGGTCTAAGACCTGATCCCTGTAGCTCATGCATAAAAGGAAATAAAAAATTGAAGAGAAAAAGTTTTATAACAAAAATGAGGGGGATGCTAAGAATCTCCTGTTTCAACTTGGAATTGTGGGACTACAGTGGTTGGATCATATCCCATGATGTAACGTTAGTGTTAGGAAACACAATAACCATTACATTTGGTGTGTCAAGTTTAAGAGGACGTTGTCCGTCTTTTTGTAGCTAATTCAAAACCAAAACCATATATTGTTTGAAGAAGAAATCTCGATAGTTTATTATGCCAGAAAGAGTGCTGCTTTCCAGTAAGATGACAGCCAACTGGGTATGATGGCACTCCAGTTGGGAAACCATGCTGTCAAGCTGCAAGCAGCAACAATGCAAAACTTTGTGAGAATACAGCCAATTGCAGAGTTGCTTTATTCAAGCCCAGATTTAAATTAATTCCAGTTGCTTCACTGGGTCAGCAAACAAACTATCTAGGTTTTAAATACTGCATTTTTTGGTGAAAAGATAGAATTCCCTAGTCATCCCAGCTCATGAAAATATGCACATATTCTCAGTGCAGTACACACCCTGAAAAAAAACATGTGTATTTAGAAAAATCAATGCTCAGGTCCCCGTGGATCTTCCAATACACCAGTTGGTTATTTTGTCACTAAGGCTGAAGTTGCTTTATTCAAAGTCACAAGAGGATGGTTGAGGTGGAGTAATGGCATAAGCTCAAATGTTAAAAAGTTTAAAAAAAAGCTGGTAACATTATCTTAACGTGCTTAATGTGTCCCACCTAACTGCCTTTTAATGTTAGAATTTTCTATTTAGTAGTTTAAATCATTTTCCAGTGTTCTGGTTGAATGCTGGTGATATATAACATGAAATTGTGTTTTTTTTAATCACAAAGCACTTTAAAATGTAAGACTAGGTTGAAAGCACAATATTCTTCATACTTTTTGTCATACTGTTCAAGAAGAATTAAGAACTATATCATGTGCATGTATTCATAAGTGTCCAGGAAGCCCCATCACTTACCACAGTGCTATAAATTATTAAAAAATAATTCATTCCATAGATGGAAATCTAGAAAAACATATTTAGTGTCAGCTGCAGTATTTTTGTCCAAAAATGTGATTATTTCAAACTTCTGGGAAAAGGAGACAAACATGATTCAAACCCCGCCCTGAAGAGATTGGAGTTTGTCTTTCTCAATTAGTGTTTCCTTTGTACATCAGGGGTAGATCCCAAATGAGAAAATTTTCCAGCTGGCTCTTTTAGACAGATTGCCTGATGCTGCCAGTGCAACTTCTGTCGCCAGATCACAACACAAACTGTCAGAAAGCAGAGTCTTACTGAACAATTTCAACTCTTGTTATGATAATGGTAAACATGGATTATCAATATTCAACTTCCATCATATGATTTAAATACTTGAGATCTTCATGGACTGAGGTTCTTAAAGAGGATAAATACTGATCTAAAAATAGCTGCTGTGATCACCTGATCACAGACTGAGGCAAATTGAGGGAATTCATGCAGCATATTAAACTAGCTACACCGAATTAACCAATTCATCCAAAGTTGGTGTCAAAAAATTCACATTTCCTGCTTAATTCACACTTGCATGATAAGTTCAACTATTGAATGATGAAAAGTTGACTGTAGAGTATTCAGGAGAAAGTGAGGACTGCAGATGCTGGAGATCAGAGTCAAAAAGTGTGGTGTTGGAAAAGTCCAGTAGGTCAGGCAGCACCTGAGGAGCAGGAGAATCAATGTTTTGGGCATTAGCCCTTTAATAAGAATGTGATGTAGACTATTCAGCTTGGAGGGACAGTCGAGTTAGACTCAGCAATATACATATGAACCATGGGCAATCTTTCCAGTTGTTGACCAACATGGTGAGTCAGTTGGGAAAGTATGCTGAGATCAGAAAAAGGAGGTTCTTGATGTGAAGGAAAATGTCTGATTTTGTGCTCACAGTTTGAATGGCGAGAAATAGTGTATGCATTAACCTGTTCTCTCCTCATTTATGTGCAGTAACCCTGTTCTCTTGTGTGGTAGAGAGAAACTAGACAGCGACAATTCCAGATGTGAAAGTCAAAGCAGGCATTTGACAGCCCTACATCACTGCTTACTCCCCTGGGCCTCCAACTTGGCCAGCAGTCCCCAGTACATCAGCACATGGTCCGGCAAACTACTCCCCACCAATAACCAACCATTCAACCCCATCTAGAGGTCTGCACTGGTCACATGCCAGCCTAACCACGTTATCATGGAATATCTCTGACTCATTTATAGTTCTTCACTACAGTGCTGCACTTTCGACTATACTGTAATAATGCTACTGTTCAGCCACTTTGCACACAGCTCAAGGATTGAAACAGGGTGCAACTCAGAGCTCTTCACTTGCTCTCTTAGTATTCATTCACTCTGTGCCTACTAGGATGCACACAACATCTTGGCTTTGCCTTGCATTTTTGCACCTTCCCACATCACTCAGAACTTATAGGCTCATGGTACTTCTATCTAGCTTTGGCTCTTAGCACAGACACAAAGCCAGGCAGTGTGTCATGTTTGCCAGCAGTAACAACTGAAGGGTGTAGGTATGCTTTATGGCATCATGCTCCGTCAATCTCATACCTTCAGTATGGGCTAGCAGTTGTGGAGCAGATAAACTGCATGTGCTCCACCAAAGGGTCATATCTGAAAACCTAAGGGGAGTAGTCCTCAGCCAAAAGAAAGGGGACTATCACCTGCACAGGTCAACGACATCATTCAATATCGTCCAGGAGGTTGGACATAGGCAGTTCAATACTTGGGATAGTCAGGGTCAGAAGTTCCATACCATTACAATTCAGGGTGTTGGCCATGGTCAGTCATGGACAATGCAAATGCAATGCCTTGCTGGGTGTTTGGGAAAGAGTAGTAATCCCTTGGATACAGCATAAGCATGATTTGGATCTAAGGACAGGTAGTCTGTGTAACTCATTTCTTGTCATAGAGTTATCATGACAGTCAATTGGAGGGATGACGACATAAAGCAGCAATGTATTTACAAATGTGAGCTTCTACTTCCAATAATGTGTCACTTGTGTCATCTATGTTTCCCTCCCTCTGCATTCACAATGAAGGCTATTTGTGTCTGGCAGCAATTGGCTTGGTGCACAGTGGCAGAAATCCTCCAAGGTCCCAGTATTGGTAAGTGCGCCCCCTTATGGTGAGCACAAGACAGCCAGATATGTGGTCTATACGTCATCAGGTGAGCACCAGAGAATTGTATGAGATAGCAACAGTCCACATAGAAAAGCCCTCCATGAAACTCCCTGACATTGACATTTTGTTTATTTTTGGTAAAATGTCACCCAATATTTCGGTAGTTTGCTTGGGAAACAACAGAGAAAGAATAAAAAATGGATTAATAACAATAGAAGTTGGAAGGCTTCTCCTCTCTACCTCTCTCACAGTTTCTCTGAACTATCAGTGACCCATAGGAAAGCAACTTCCAAAAAAAAGCTACCATTCACTGTGAAGTCTAGGATTCTAAAGTTCACTTCTGCTGAGTAAATAAGACAAAAGTTAAATAGTTGTTGTGTGTGTGTGTGTTTGTAAAACATATTTTATTAAAATATGTACTCACTGATTTTGGTGTGGGAAAGTTGCTCAGTTGTGCATAATAGCACTTCAGAGTATAACGAAGAAAAAGAAATAAAGCAGACCTAACTACATATGTGACTACTTGTGGTAGTTAGAACATATATAAAAAAAACAAAAGTCATGGTGACTTTGCTGGTGAGAAAGTTGCTCAGTTATGTGTGATAACATTTCTGGGATATATAGAGAAAAACACACAACTGGTGGGCTGTTATGGTGCACTTACTTCTGAGCCAAATGTTCAGATTCAGGTCCCACCTTCACCTGCGTAAGTAACATTTATGAACAGGTTGATTTAAATGAATAAAGCTGACCTGATTTCCTCCTCTAACTGCATTTTGATTTAGTCCCTTCCCCACTTCATCTTTGGCCATTTGTATTGCCAATAATGTGATTTGTTTGTAAATGTTTAATTGGCTACATGAGTGTTTTTTACTGATGGTGGTTAGTAGGTAAAAAAGAAAAACTCACAGTGATACTGGTGCTGGGAAAATCACTACGTATGCATGGTAGCACTTCTGCATATATAAAAGAAAGACCTGAAAAGGGGGCTCATATGATGCAGTGGTAGTGTCCCTAAGGGGGCTTGGCTTCAAGTCCCAGCTGCTCCAGAGCTGTGTAATAAGACCTCTGAATAGATTGATGAGACACTATTGATAAAGCAGACCCAGAAGGACTCTTGTACTGCAGTGGTAATGTCCCTACGTCTGAGGCAGGAGGCCTGGGCTCAAATCCATGTTCCCAGACATGTCTCCGAACAGATTCATCTAATAAAAAACAAAAAAAACATAAAGCAAACCCAAGGGCTCTTGTGGTGCAGTGGTCGTGTCTCTACCTTACAGCCAGGCAGCCGGGGTTCAAGTCCTTCAGAAATGTGACATAATATCTGAGCAGGTTGATGAAAAAATATTTATAAAGCAGACCCCATCCTGCTCGCCCTATCCCTCCTTCATTTGTGATGGTTTGCATTACCTGTAGCGGGCTTTGTAGGTAAATATTTAATTGGCTGCATGGGTGGTGGTTGATAGTCAAAAACAACAAAAAAAATCACAAAAATTTGGTGATGGAAAGAAAGCCATTCAGTTGTGTGTGAGAACATTTCCAGACATTAAAAAAAAGCAGATCCAGAAGTGCCGTGCCTATGAGTGATACTGAAGGTTCTTGTGATGCAGTGGTAGTGTTCCTACCTCTGAGCCAGGAGATGTGTCATAGCATTTATAGCCATAAAGCAGACGCAGGAAGGGGCTTCTATGTGGAAAGTGATAATATACCTATCTCTGAGCCAGCATGCTTGGGTTCAAGATCCATCTGCTCAAGGGATGGGTCTGCATGACTGTCTGTCCCAGGCTGGCATGAGTCTACGTTTGCCCTGAGTAGTTGCTCGATTTTCTTGTCAAACAATAAATGATGTATCCTTCCAATCAGGCTTCCTCAGTTATTACAAATACAAGAAATGTTTTTATGCCTGATGTGGTTTCAGTGCCTTTTGGTAAAATGTTAATTTCAACTCAGACTGTCTTTGTTTATCTCACATTGGTTTTCATGAGCTAGTCTCAACCCACCCAAGTGATCACCACAGTAATCTTACATCAGCTGGTGTTTCCTCCAATTCTCAAAAGCCATTTTAGTCCATTGTGATCTTCAGTACAAAATCAAATGAAGTAATGTGAAAATTGATAGTTCGTATTTGACTATTTTTGTGGCAGTCCCAATTCCAGGTTTCCTGAACCCATTCCTGGGTTTCTGATTTCTGGGCGTGGTGTAGGTTAGTTCCACTCATGAGCCCACACCAGGCACTTCCAATCAGACTGGGTCCGTGCAGTTAGTCATATTCCGATACTCTGCAATTTTCACGGAGTTAGATCAACCTTTCAAGGAACCTTGATCCATGACACCTCAAGATGTGTCATGAGATAAAGTCCACATATTAGAATATTTTAAAAAGTTGAAAAGATCCTGGTCCCCCATGACAAGCAATGACACTTTCATTCGTATTCACCTGCTATTCACTGCATATTAGAAATGAACCATGGAGTAACAACAGGATATATTAAAAACATATTTTTTTAAAAAGCCATTAATTCTTTATTTTCCACATATTACAAGTAAATTATCCAGGTGATTTAACGTATCAATAACAGAAATTATGGACATGTGGACCAAGCTAGGAATTTTCCTGACTCCTTCTACCTGCTTCAAAGAACTAAATCCTGAATTAATTATTGAAATTGTCAGTTCCATTTATTACTATAGAATGCACATAAAATATCTGCTGATATAATCAGATTAACATTCCAGTGATTAGTGTGTCTGATTCAATCTGTGACTGTTCTAGAAATTCAGCCATGGTGCAAAGTATATTAGAAATTGGAGGGAGTAAAATGTTGCATCTTTCTGATATTGTACCATCATCTCAGGGTGTTATTCTTTCACTATTTTTCTATTTGAATTTGAATCCAGGGCAGTATAAGGAAATATATCTTCTATAATTTCTAAGTTATTAGGGCCCTTTCAAAAATAAATCTGGTAAATAACACACAATGTTGGTAGGCAACTGTTTAGACCTTAAAGCAAATCCATAAATGAAAGCCAGTAATCTCATCCAAAGACCATAAGGTTTAGTAAGTATCATGCTGGTGCAGTGGGAGTATTTATTTAATGTTGGGTTTATGGCAGACTGCATTTTCTCCTATATGTGGTGTTGTACTGTCTAAATTGGAAAATTGAAAGTCAGAAAATATTAATTTCTAACTCCTGTTATCATTCAGTTTAATCAATACAGATTAAACGGAATGATTCAATATAAAATTACTGTTCTGTAACAAAATATCAGGTCTTCTTGTTATATAGTTGATTTGAAGAAGCATGTGAACCAAACTGCAGTGTAAGGATGTGATCTGCAGATGATCAAATTGCAGTCTCAAGTATTCTCTCCATACAATAGCACACTCCCTTCTTAAAGGTGATTCCTTCTCCTCTGTATTTTGCACCAGTGGTAACCAATACTGGTAATTACTGTTAAAGGTCCAGGCATTCTATTTGCAGAAAGTATTAGTTGGTTAGAGCACATGCGTAAGGCATTATGTTGTAGAGTTCCTGAAAGGAAATCCTTAGCATCAAATTTCACACAGCTTTAATACGGCCCAAATTGTATGAAGAAGCTGCACGGAAGCGGCTATATCGACATTTGGAATTGATAGTTGAGGAATGCAGCCAGATTTAGCAAGTAACTACCATTAATAATTGACAGTGAGCAAACTTATTTGGCAAAGGGAAGGACACCAAGACATGGTAGCATAAAAGGGCACAGAAAAGTAAGCCAAAACAGCTGCAGAATAAAGATTAGTGTAGACGGACCAGCAACTAAACAGAGGAGAAAAACAAATATGACCAGCATGGTGTTGAAATGAATGTGTGTTAATGGAACAATTTTTGTGACAGTCCCGATTGCAGGCTCCCTAGGATTTTGGATTTCTGGGAGTGCCTTTTAAGGGTGTAGGCTGGTCCTGTTTATGAGCGCCCACACCAGCCACTCCCAAGTGAGCAGATAGAAACAAAATTGATGAGCTACAGAAAAGTTGTGAAATGCATCATGATAAAGTGACTTCAAAAGAGACCTGATCGGAGGGCACAGGATCAAAACATTGCTAATTACAATGGATATAGAGTAATAGGGAAGAAAATAGATTCTCAAGAGGTGGCAGGAGGACGTTATAATTGATCATAGATAAAATTATTGCTTGACAGGAGAATGATATATTTGAAGATTGAAAAATTGATTCAGTTCCTTTAGGTTTGAAAAATAAAACATGGGATTGTATTATTGCTCGATATCTACTGTAGACATCAAATAATGCAGAGCACTGAGGAGCAAATTCACACAACAAACTTTCAGAATTGGAATAGGGCTTCAATTTATTATTTCATTCACTCATGGGATGTGGGCATCACTGACTGGGCCAGCATTTATTGCCCATCCCTAGTTGCCCTTGAGAAGGTGATAGTGATTTGCCTTCTTGAACCACTGCAATCGAAGCCACAATGCCATTAAGGGAGGGAATTCTAGGACTTTCACCCAAAGACAGTGATATATTTCCCCAAGTTTAAGAGGCCTTGCTAAATTTGTGCAGTGCATTTTGTAGATGGTAGTGATGTTACGGATTTCAAATTTTCTAATGTAGTAGAGCTTTTGGGCCTAATTTTAACTTTGTCAGTGAATGATCCATTAAGTAAGATAACAATATGTAGAAGTATCACATAAAGTGGACAAATCACTTAGTGTGGATGGGATTCATTCTAAATGTTTCAAGAAAATAGAGAGAGTAGAACCTCCTGTTACAATCTTGCAATTCTGGTTGGACATGGGGGTGATACTAGAGGACTGGGCGAGCAAAAATATTCCATGCTGTTCAAAAAAGGACAAAGGGATAAGTTAGTACCTACAGCCAATCAGCCGGGCATCACTTTAGGAAAAAACTACTGAACCATTATCAAGGACAATATTGGTTGTCCTTGCAGAAGCACAGTTTATTAAGGGACAGCCAAAATGGATTTTTCAGTACAAATTGCATCTGACAAGCCTGACTGAGCACTTTGATGAAGTAATATAGTAAGTCAGTACAGTGGATGAACATAAAAGACGCTTGTTAAAGTACCACATGATGGACTTATTCAGAAAATAGATGTACACTATTAAAGGGACAGTAGCAATTTCGGTGTGTAATTTGTTACGGGATAAGAAGTCAAGGGTAGTGGTAAATAGATACCTTTATGATTAGAGAGAAAGTATTAAATGTACTTCACAGGGTCACTTTCAGGAACACTAATTTTCTCATGATAAGACCATAAGACAGGAGCACGTGCAGACTATTTGGCCCAATGGGTCTTCCTCACCTCCCAATGAAATCATGGATGAGCCAATGATCCTTAACTCCAATTTCCTTTCTGATCCAAAGAACCTTCTAATTGTATATTCTCCCACTGAGAGGAACAGCCTCTCTAGATCTATCCAGTCAAGCCTTATGTTTCAGTAAGGTAGATGTTCAGTAAGATGTAATTTCATTCTTCTAAACTCCAATGACTACAAGCCCAGCCTACTCAACCTCTTCTGGTAAGAAACTCCCTCTCTACTCAGAATCAACCGAATGAAGTTTCTCTGGGCAGCCTCTAAAGCCAGTACATCATTCCTTCAATAAAGGGATCAAAACTGTTCACAGTATTTCAAGTGTGACTGACTAGTGCATTAAATAGTTTGAGCGTCATCTTCCTATTTGTATACAACATTCCTTTTGAATAAAGACTAATATTCCATGTGCCTTCCTTATTATCCTATGAACCTAGATGTTAGGTTTTTTGTCAACTACATATTATCAGATTTCAGGGAAACAAAGATAGACTCATAAATTGAGCATTGAGGAACAGATGTAATTTCATGCTGAGAGATGTGAAGTGTTACCTTTGGGGAGAACACTATGGAAAGGGAATATGATCCAAATGATATTATTTTGACAGGGTGAAAGAGCATAGAGACATGAGAATACATCCTAACAAACCTTTAAAGGTGACAGGACTAGTCGATAATCCAGTTAAGAAAGAATACAGAACATCTAGCTTTGTATCTAGGGGTATTGAATTTACAAGTTGCTAGTTTGGCTTCAGCCGAAATGACTTTGCATAATTCTGGGCCCTGAACTTTTGAATGTGTCAAGGCCTTAAGGAAATATTTACCTGGATGATAGCAGGGTGAGGGATAACAGTTACATATAGAGATTGGAGAAGGCAACCCTTCTTATTATCCATTCTTCATTCATAGGATGAAAGCAGGAGCAGGCCGGCATCCCCCAATTACAACTGAGACGATGGCGGTGAACTGCCTTCTGAACTATTACAGCCTCTGTGGTGCAACTTCTCCCACAATGCTGTTAGGGAGAGTTAAAAAAAAACGTTGGTCTCGGTCAGGATCTTCAGCAATTTGAAGGGGAATTAGCAGGTGATAGTATTTCTATCTGCATACTGTCCTTTTCTTTGAGGTAAGCTGAGAGGTGCTATTGATGGAGCCTTAATGTATTTCTGTAGTGCATTTGTAGATGATAAACAGTATTACTCCTGTCCAATGTTGGGGGGACTGAATGTTTAAGGTAGTGGAGGAGTGTCAACCAAGCAAATTAATTTAACCCAGATGGATGTGAAGCTTCTCGAGTATAACTGAAGCATCCAACAAGCGGAGAGTATTTCATGATCCTCCTGACTTGTATCTTGTGGATGTTTGAAAAACTTTGGATAGATAGGAACAAAGTCACTCACTGCAGAATAATTAAATATCTTGTCCAGTTCAGTTTCTGGTCAATAGTGACAAGACCGCTCCCAACCCTGTCAGAATATTGATACTCAGATAATTTTCAATGGTAGTGCCATTGAAATCAAAGGGATCTAACAGTGGTAACCACAATTGTAAGGGGCTTCAGCTGAGAAAGTAGGAAGAAATTATTTCTTTTCACAAAAAGGCCACAGCTGTAGAATAGTTGGCAGAGGCACGAGAGACAATGTAGATTTTTTCCCCACATAATGCTTAAGATTTAGAGTTCATTCCCTGAAGGAGTGGTGTAATCAGATGCCATTTCAAGTTTGTAAAGACAGATATCCCTGAATTCTGCAATGCAGATATACGAGATTTACAACACAGAGATACAAGAGACAACAAGGCTACCTCTTGTGCTGTAAGATTCTATTACTTTAAAGGCCACTAGCACCAAAGGTGCTAGTTAACCAAAATTAAAGCTTGTTAAATCACCTTAAGTAGTTTATAAACCACAAAAATTAGCTGATCCATTTAAAAAAGATAACTGATCTCTGTTGTTTGAGTTTCTCAATGCACTACTACTGAATTATCAGCACTAGCACTAGCACCAAAGGGATCAGTTATCTTTTTTAAATGGGTCAGCTAATTTTTGTGGTTTATAAACTACTTAAGGTGATTTAACAAGCTTTAATTTTCAAAAGGATGCAATGGAATGAACTTGTCCTTTGTTTGCCTTTGATGTCAGGTAATATGCTAATTAGCTTTTTTAAAAAAATTGTTTATGGGATAAGGACACGCTGGCTAGGCTAACATTTAGTGTTCATCTCTAATTGCCCAGAGGACAATTAAGAGTCAACCACATTGCTGTGTGTCTGAAGTCACACGTAGGCTAGACCAGGTAAGGATGGCAGTTTCCTTTCCTGAAAGACATTAATGAACCAGGTTTCCCAATAATCTGCAATGGATTCATGTTTGTCATTAGACTCTTAATTCCAGATATTTATTGAATTCAAATACCACTACCTGCCAAGGTGAAATTTGAACCGAGAACCCAGAACATGACCTGGGTCTTTGGATTAACAGTCCAGCGATAATACTACTAGGCCATCATCTCCCCATCTATATGCTAATCTTTTTTTAAATAGAGTAGGCTTATAATATTTCTTTATTTTGATTTTACCTCCCCTTTCTTTCTCTCTGTTTTTAATTTTGTCAGTTATCAGCCTTTGGTGTGTCCGTGTTTGGCAAGAGCAAGAGAATGGGTTTTATGTAATCTTTTCCCTCTGAAATTGCAATCTGGGTGGATCCTATTTGGAGGTCTCTTGGTTCAGTTGCCTGGTTTACAATGCAGAGTGATGTCTATAGCACTGATTCAACTGACTGAGGTCATTGTGAAGGCCCCGACTTCTCTTTCTCACCTGAGACATAGTGAGCTTTAAGTTAAACGTACCACTAGGCATCTCTCTAACAAGAGAACAGTCTACGGTACTCTGGGACTAATGCTACATAAATTATAATGTTGTTTGTTGTTAAATTCCTTCTTATTCCCCACTTTATAAAGTGCTATGCATACCACTCCTTAGTGTGTACAGTTTGCTCTACATGATAATTTTCTTGTGTACTATTTATGAACCAGTTTCCCGTTTTGCTTTGCTGTAAGAAGAAAGGGGTAGGATTAGGATTTAACAAGTTTAAAGGTGCAAACACAACATCCAGTTTCTGACATTCACCTTTCAAGTTAATATGCAAATCTAAACTCCCTTAGGACTTGAATGCTGTTGTTGTTTTTGTAAATTCCTAACTTGATAGATTGGTTTTGAAACCCAATGACACATTTTAACTACATTGGCTATTAGTTAATTCATCAGTGTGGATATAAGAAAATACATTCTGTGTCTCTGGTCTTAACAAATCAGTCATAATGTCTGCCATTACCAGCCAACAAAAATTTTGCTGTTAAATGATCTCTAGGTTTTATTAGAAATACACATTCACGGAGTATTACAATATCAATACATACACGAGTTTTACATCACTTCGCAAGATGGATTCAGGCTCCAAACAGAGTCGGTTTTGCATCCAAACTGAGTTTGAGTGAGTTATCTTAGAATTAGGGGAGCTCTTCAATTAAAGGGAAAGCAGAGCTTCCAACAAGGGAATAAAATACTGTTGACACTGAGGAATGCAGTAAAAGATGAAAATGTTCCCATTATAAGCTAGTAATAAAGTAAACAAGTTGTGCAAATAAAGATTCCTGCTCTCCATCCTAAATATTTTATATTTATTCCCATACCTTGTTCTAGTTGCCTCAGCCACTGGAAAATGGCTGTTTTAGTCTCCTTCATACCGATTCCTTCATAGCTTTAAGCATATATAAAATCATCCTTTGGCCAATTAAAAAAAAACAAGTTTCAAATTTGTGCTTGCTTGCCTATAAACTGTACCACTACTCCACATGATACCTTATGAAGGCACCACATAGGTTCACTAATACACTTTGATTTTTACATTCTATGCCTCCGACTGTAACAACCAGTAATCATTTAGCTGTGATCAGGATTTATAAGTTGCAGTTCTGCACTTGGAGTCAATCATAGCGAGCTGAAAATGTGTTGCTGGAAAAGTGCAGCAGGTCAGGCAGCATCCAAGGAACAGGAGAATCGACGTTTCGGGCATAAGCCCTTCTTCGTCAATCGTAGCGAGTCCACATCACACTGTCACATGAAAAGATGAAAATTTACCTTGTTTTTAAGAAAACATTTCTGAAGTGTCATCCTCCTTTGTAGATTAAAAGCAAAGAAATAAAGTGTGTGTGTGTGTGTGGGGGAGGGGGGGGGGGGGGGGGTGATAAGACTTTTGAATGAATAAATATTCATTTATTTGAAATTCAAAATTCCAGAATTATTTGAATAATTCTCAATGTAAAACTCTGAGTTGCTTTGCCCAGATGTCTTGCAGGAAATTTTGGAACATAAATACATAGGACTTAGAATGTACATGAAATCTTTAAAAGGATCAAAAACTAAAATGGGAGCCAGAGAGTAGAAATGAAACAAACCAGAGAAAAGAACAGAGATTATAGTACTTCAGCAACATTGATTCTTGTCATATTTTCAGATGGAGAAAGTGAGGACTGCAGATGCTGGAGATCAGAGCTGAAAATGTGTTGCTGGAAAAGCGCAGCAGGTCAGGCAGCATCCAAGGAACAGGAGAATCGACGTTTCGGGCATAAGCCCTTCTTCAGGAATGAGGAAAGTGTGTCCAGCAGGCTAAGATAAAAGGTAGGGAGGAGGGACTTGGGGGAGGGGCGTTGGAAATGCGATAGGTGGAAGGAGGTCAAGGTGAGGGTGATAGGCCGGAGTGGGGTGGGGGCGGAGAGGTCAGGAAGAAGATTGCAGGTTAGGAAGGTGGTGCTGAGTTCGAGGGATTTGACTGAGACAAGGTGGGGGGAGGGGAAATGAGGAAACTGGAGAAATCTGAGTTCATCCCTTGTGGTTGGAGGGTTCCTAGGCGGAAGATGAGGCGCTCTTCGTCCAACCGTCGTGTTGCTATGGTCTGGCGATGGAGGAGTCCAAGGGCCTGCATGTCCTTGGTGGAGTGGGAGGGGGAGTTGAAGTGTTGAGCCACGGGGTGGTTGGGTTGGTTGGTCCGGGTGTCCCAGAGGTGTTCTCTGAAACGTTCCGCAAGTAGGCGGCCTGTCTCCCCAATATAGAGGAGGCCACATCGGGTGCAGCGGATGCAGTAAATGATGTGTGTGGAGGTGCAGGTGAATTTGTGGCGGATATGGAAGTATCCCTTGGGGCTTTGGAGGGAAGTAAGGGGGGAGGTGTGGGCGCAAGTTTTACATTTCTTGTGGTTGCAGGGGAAGGTGCCGGGATTGGAGGTTGGGTTGGTGGTGGGTGTGGACCTGATGAGGGAGTCACGGAGGGAGTGGTCTTTTTGGAACGCTGATAGGGGAGGGGAGGGAAATATATCCTTGGTGGTGGGGTCTGTTTGGAGGTGGCGGAAATGACGGCGGATGATACGCTGTATATGGAGGTTGGTGGGGTGGTAGGTGAGGACCAGTGGGGTCCTGACCTGGTGGCGGTTGGAGGGTCAGGGCTCAAGGGCGGAGGAGCGGGAAGTGGAGGAGATGCGGTGGAGGGCATCGTCGACCACGTCTGGGGGGAAATTGCAGTCTTTGAAGAAAGAGGCCATCTGGGTTGTACGGGTTTGGAACTGGTCCTCCTGTGAGCAGATGCGGCGGAGACGAAGGAATTGGGAATATGGGATGGCGTTTTTACAGGGGGCAGGGTGGGAGGAGGTGTAGTCTAAGTAGCTGTGGGAGTCGGTCGGTTTATAGTAAATGTCCGTGTTGATTCGGTCGCCCGAGATAGAAATGAAAAGGTCTAGGAAGGGGACGGAGGAGTCTGAGACGGTCCAGGTGAATTTGAGGTCGGGGTGGAAGGTGTTGGTAAAGTGGATGAACTGTTCAACCTCCTCGTGGGAGCACGAGGCAGTGCCAATATAGTCATCGATGTAGCGGAGGAAAAGGTGGGGGGTGGTGCCAGTGTAGCTGCGGAAGATGGACTGTTCCACATATCCTACGAAGAGGCAGGCATAGCTGGGGCCCTTGCAGGTGCCCATGGCTACTCCTTTGGTTTGGAGGAAATGGGAGGATTGGAAAGATAAGTTGTTCAGGGTGAGGACCAGTTCAGTCAGTCGAAGGAGGGTGGCAGTGGAAGGGTACTGGTTGGTATGGCGGGAAAGGAAGAAGTGGAGGGCTTTGAGTCCTTCATGATGAGGGATGGAGGTGTACAGGGACTGGATAACCATGGTGAAGATAAGGTGTTGGGGACCGGGGAAGCGAAAATCATGGAGGAGGTGGAGGGCGTGGGTGGTGTCCCGAATGTAGGTGGGGAGTTCTTGGACTAAGGGGGACAGGACCATGTCGAGGTATGCAGAGATGAGTTCGGTGGGGCAGGAGCAGGCTGAGACAATAGGTCGACCGGGCAGTCAGGTTTGTGGATTTTGGGCGGGAGGTAGAAACTGGCGGTGCGGGGTTGTGGGACTATGAGATTAGAGGCGGTGGATGGGAGATCCCCTGATTTGATGAGGTTATGGATGGTGTGGGAGATGATGGTTTGGTGGTGGGAGGTGGGGTCATGGTCAAGGGGGCAGTAGGAGGAGGTGTCCGCGAGCTGGCGTTTATCCTCAGCGGTGTAAAGGTCGGTGCGCCAAACTACTACCGCGCCTCCCTTGTTTGCCGGTTTGATAGTGAGGTTGGGGTTGGAACGGAGGGAGTGGAGGGCTGCATGTTCCGAGGGTGAAACGTTGGAGTGGGTGAGAGGGGTGGAGAAGTTGAGATGGTTAATGTCGCGGCGGCAGTTGGCTATGAAGAGATCGAGGGCGGGTAAGAGGCCAGCACGGGTGTCCAGGTGGATGGGGTGTGTTGGAGGCAGGAGAAGGGGTCATCAGAGGGTGGGCGAGAATCTTGGTTGAAGAAGTAGGCACGGAGGCGAAGGCGGCGGAAGAACTGTTCGATGTCACGCCACGTGTTGAACTCGTTAATCCGAGAGCGTAGGGGAATGAAGGTAAGGCCTCTGCTGAGGATTTTCATATTTTCAGATGGCTCAACAATATCAGAAGATTCAATGAACAAGAGAGATTTGGAACCAAACAGTTATCTACACGAAATTATAGCACAATGTGTATCTGTTTTATCAACAAGTACAAAGTTATTTTAAATTTCTCAACAATGGGAAAGTGCTGTCAACGGGTCAACAAAATGTCTCGTGTCGTGAATATGTGACTTAATTTTGAATTACAACATTCCTCAAATCAGTAACCAAAAAGTCTACTTTGGTAACCTTACTTTTACAACTAGATCTTTCTGGTCATATTTTGACAGACTGCAAATAGGATTTACACAAGCAATGGTAACATTGGCTCAAACTGGAATGTAATAGCTTGCCAATACAAATTCATTATGTAGAAAATCTAATTAATGTACTCTTACTACCTTTATTGGCAGCATCAGATGAATAAGTATAAATTCTCAGGTTTGTGAATTAATGTCATCTATTTTCAAGTTGCTGTTTTCAATAAGGAGGCTTTACCATAGGGCCAGACTGAAACAAACCTAATCAATACCATCTCATTCAGGATTGTTACAAAAGTGTTTCTCGACTGGAGAATGATTATCTTGCTAAAAATCGACCAAAAATAGCCTTCAATGAGCCTGTCTATCTTGAACTGATGCAAGGGCTTTCATACAAAGAAAATAAATAAACCTGTGTACAATTTATTTTTGTAAACTACTGGTTTCCTACAGTAATTGATATAAAACTTCAATTAAGGAAATGTCGAAAATGGTCTTGAGTGGTTTCTACCCTCTAAAATGAGAGGTGGTTTGCCAAGCTGACAGAAAACTATTTTTGACCTTCGCTATTTATGTAAGGCTGGATTTCCTGGGGAAATCTAGCTATCCAGTGGAATCTTGGAAGGTCAAAAGATACATGAGCTGATGATCCATTGCTCAATTATTTCAGTATGGCACTCAGAATTAGTTTGAAAGTAGTAAAGTTTGAGTGTAATGCACAGTAGCAATTTGATACCTTGCTGAGCACAGTATGAGAAACAAAGCCACAGAATGAAGGTTTTACTGTTTAAATAATAAATGACAGTGAATAGGTAAAATTCTGAGTTAATGTAAAATATTTATATAAAAGCTGGAGGAATGGTAAGCCATATTGATAAAGCAGAGAGCCATGAATTATGATTATAGTACATTGATGCAATTGTTTGTTACACTTCCTACTCATGGTTCCTGGATTTACTGTCCATCGATGCTGTTGGCATTCCTGGATAATGTTCTGATTTATTGTATTAATCTAAATATTCTAAGTATTACAACACCAAGTTCCAACTGTAAAGTTGTCTTTAAAAGTCATGTTTAAAATTTAGCTCAGTTGTGTATAAATTGAGTATAATATTTGGGATTGTGTCATATTAATAGTATTTCATTTTGACAGTATGCCACTTGGATAATTTCTACAATGAAGACCAGCAAAGGAAAATGGAGCATAATTTGCTGTTGCACCATTCCCTAATAGCACTGCATGTAACAGATAGGCCAGCAGTTCTAAGGAATGGGATTTCGAACTCAGTGGGACTTTGGATGTAAGTTTGCTCGCTGAGCTGGAACGTTTGTTTTCAGACGTTTTGTCACCATACTAGCTAACATCATTAGTGAGCCTCCGATGAATGGTATGGCCTGCTTTCTATTTATGTGTTTAGGGTTCCTTGGGTTAGTGATGTCATTTCCTGGGATGATGTCATTTGCTGTGATGGTGTCATTTCCTTTTTTTTCTCAGGGGCGGTAAATGGGATCCGAGGAGAAAATGAGGACTGCAGATACTGAAGATCAGAGTTGAAAGTGTGGTGCTGGAAAAGCACAGCAGGTCAGGCAGCACGTGAGGAGCAGGAAAATCAATGTTTCGGGCAAAAGCCCTTCATCAGGAATGGTGATGGAGGATTCCTGATGAAGGGTTTTTGCCTGAAACGTCGATTTTCCTGCTCCTCAGAGGCTGCCTGACCTGCTGTGCCTTTCCAACACCACTCTAATCTTGACTCTGAATAGCCTTAGGCCGATCAGAGAGAAGTAACATCGGACTCCTAGCTCTCAGACTGGGGTAGGAGCCCACAGTGTGCTCCCATTATACAAACTAAATCTGCCCCTTGTTTCTGATTGGCAGACACACTGAAGGTGAGTATGTTTTAAAAGTGTTTGTGTCCCAAATGAAATGATAAGCCACCATGACACACCAAACTGGAAGTCTTTTGCCTTGCACCAGTTTAGTTTCTGTACTGAATAACATATCTAAATTCAATTCAAAATTGTTGTTTTGGCTGTGATGTTCTTTGAGATATAGTTAAGATGTGAAAACATACAATGTAAATGCAAGTTTTATCAATCGCATTATTCACACATTAGAAGTTATCACTTGCAACCTGACGCAGGAAAATTGAGTTTCAGCAGCAACCAAGTGCTGTGGTCTTGCTGACATTTGGTTCTCCAGATATTACCTGGAATTTTACTGCAGTGCCATAATGAAGATTTCAACTTCATTGAAGAGGCTTAATATATCCAAAAGGAATTTCAAGAATAACGCAAAAACAACAGTAGACTATTTGAAAATTATAACTGCATTAACACAATGCTTATGAGAGATGCAATGTACAACCACAACAATATTAATAATGTGAGCAAATATCTTTTTAAACTAAATCAAGAGCCTTCAAATACTTTGTAATACATAAATTCTATATCTATGTAAGCTAATTACATTTTGATTGTAAGATCTCCAAATACAAATAATGCTGCTTTGGAATTTAATTACCAGTTACACTGTGCAATACTCTAGACCACAAATTAAACAAATTTATTATTACTTTTAAAATGTGTTAACCTAAGTAATACTTTCTACACACACTTTCTCACACCCATGCCTGTTATCACAAATCAAATGAGGTCACAATGACCCGACACTCAAGCCCACTGCAAATTTGTTATGTTAAACAATAACAGCAACTTTGCAAAGTCTAAAACCATGGGAACAGTGTTTCACATCCTTAATGCCAAAAAAAACACTCAGAAAAACTTTTAATGCGAAAATGCACCTAGACATTTCAGTATTAGTATGTGGTCCAGAGTCTACACGAGTATATGAACACATTGATGCCTCCACGTCATGGCACACATGAAGCTGGAAAACGTGATGGCATTTTACACACACTTTGTTTGTTAGATCTTATTTTTAAAACAGGAAATTTGATCCAACCACAAAACAAATTGGCTTATTTTATAAATCATTGTTGCTTTACAAGTATAACTGAGTTACTGCTTCCCGGTGATAACACTTAAGTTCACATTATATAGATTGTTCTGTTGTGGAAAAATACCAAAATTACTGAGGAGTGTTCAGTGCAGTGGTTGGTATGTCTATTTTTAAACAAAGCTAATCGACAAAATCCAATATAGCAGCTGCAAGCCTCGGAATTGAGTTCAAGGGTTAGACTGTTTTAATCAGCTCAATCTGACATGTAGAAGCTTAATAAAATGCTTATCTACAGGTTGTGTGACAATGGTGTCAAAGAAAAGACTTGTAGTAAGGTTTCCTCACAATAGTCATTACAGGACTCAACTAGAGACTGCTGGTAGATTGATGAGGTTATTCAGTTGGCACAGATTAGTCAAGGAGGAGGATTATGCAAAAAAAGACTTGTAGTTAGCAGAAATTGTTCTCACAGCAAAAAGCCAAAGAAGTATTTACCCTGGAAAGGCAATTGTTTGTTAATAATGAATAAAATTGGATACGTTACATTTATGAGTTACGCATTTTAGGAAAATGATCTAAAAAGTGGATTGAAGAATGTCACATAAATTTCAATTAATTAAAAGATGGTGGGATGTTATTATAGCTTGTCATATTTGAAATTATTCACTGAGTATTGTTATTCAAATTGCATTTGAAATGCAGATAGCATCAAAATTTTATACACCGTAACATCAGAATGCCAAACATATTTTGAAATATTTGTGGTCATCCAAAATAGAAGTGTGGCCTGACTATATGAGTAACATGATTGTATTCATGCAATCTGTAGATTAGTATTACAACAAATAGTTGAACAAATAATTAGCTTTACCCTTCAATAAAATATTGCATGATCATTTTCATACCATTAGTGCAAGATATCATCTGGAACTTGTTTGTTGACAAACACTTCAAAATACTCATACGGACATTGTTAGTGCCACTATTTTAATACAGTACTAAGGAGTTCATCTTTCCACTAAAATAGCAGTGGAATGTTATACAAACACATTCAGTATTCATGTACTCTTATAACCAGCAATAATGTTTGGACTTAATAGCTGATATATTTGTGGTATTATTTTGTGAGAAGTAGGCTAATTATATATTCATTACACTATTTGTGTTCCATGTTTATTGTCTTATGTTAGACCAACTGTATTTGTGGTTGAAAAAGCACAAAGTGACTGTTCTCACCAACAACAAATCTCTTAAACAAAGGTTAATAAATGGTCAGTGGTAAGACAATCACTCAATTAAGTGAAGATAAAAAATGGTGCCAATGAAATTCAATTTATTGCCTGAAACCCATTTGCTTTCAGAAATGTGAAAGCCACAGGCTTCTCTTTCCATCAGTCTTCTTGTTCAGCTTCAATACCGCATGCCACATGGGAGAGGTGGTCTAACATAAGATAATAAACATGTAACACAAACAGTGTACTGGATATATAATTAACCTATTTCTCACCATACAATACCACAAATTTCTTAACTGGTCAATAATGAAATTGTTTTGTGTCCCAGATATTAACTTTGCATGATGAAGAATTCTCCTCTGTGGGCAGATGGGATCAGCATCATGTACTTTTCGGTAAGGTTTTGAACAATTAGTTAAAGATTAAAGCCTGCAATTTTTTTCCCCGGTAGTGTGCCTTCCTTCTAACTCAACAAACAGTCCACCAACTGCACCATTATCACGTTTTAATTTCCCATTGCCTCTCTGACGCACTTTACCATTTGTTATGAAAATAAAGTCAAATTTATTCTCCTGAGTCACCTCCCACTCATAACTGGATTGAGGCTGCGCAAATCTAATACGCATAACAACAAGTAAACAGCACAGATTTCAATGCCCTTCAGTTTCAGCCTCAGTTTTATTTGTCACTGCTACGTTGTGTGTCCCTGAACTGTACTCTTCATCTGTTTATTATAATGATTGTCTCAGCTATTTCGGAGTTAGAAATCTCAATGAACCTTGTGTAGCAATTTTTGGTATTAATCCTCTGGAGTTTGCTGAAATTCACACTATTCATGACTTCTCAGATACTCAAACATGTTCATTTGTAGCGACACATGACCATCCATGCTTAACTCATAAGTGAAAGTAATATTCTTGCCACAAAAGCCTCAGGCATTAACTAGTACCATGGAGTCATAGAGATGTACAGCATGGAAACAGACCCTTCAGTCCAAATCCAACCATTACCATCACAGAAGTCCCCACTATCCTTGGAAGGGGAGAGGTTTGCAGCAATTAAGAGACAGTGAAGACTGCAGATACTGGAGAAGTCAGAGTTGATAAAGTGTGGTGCTGGGAAAATCACAGATCAAGGAAGCATCTGAAGAGCAAGAGAGTCGACATTTCAGGACTGGGGATGGGTAAGGTGGGATGGCAATAGGTGGGAGAAGGTAGGAGGTGATTGTGATAGGTCAGTGAGAAGTATAGAATGGATAGATGGGAAGGAAGGTGGACAGGTAGGTCAGGTCAAGAAGGCGTAGCCCATTCAGAGGGTTGGATCTGGATTGGGGTGGTGGGAGGGGAGATCTGGAAAGTGGTGAACTCAATGTTGAGGCCATATGATTGTAGGCTCCCTAGGTGAAATATTAGGTGCCCTTCCTCCAGTTTGCAGGTGGCCTTGTTCAGGTGGTGGAGGAGGCCCAGAATGGACATGTCATGGGGTGAGTGGGACAGGGAGCTGAAATGGATGGCCACAGGAAAGCGGGGTTGATTGGTCCATCTGAACTAGAGATGTTCCTGAACTGTTCTGCAAGTTTGTACTCGGTCTCTCCAATGTACAAAAGGCTACATCAGGAGCAAGAAATGCAGTAAATGAGGTTAGGGGACACACAAGTAAAGCTCTGCCAGATTTGGAATGATCCTTTGGAGCCTTGGATGGAGGTGAGGGAGTGTTGTGGGCACAGGGTTTTGCACTTTGCACAGATGGCAGGGGAGGATGCCAGGTGTGGAGTGGAAGTCGGTGGGGAATGTGGACCAATTAACCAGAAACTGAACTGGATGGGCCATATCAATACTGTGGCTGCAACAACACATCAGAGGCTAGGCATTCTGTGGCAAATAATTCACCTTCTGTTTCCCTAATACCTGCCAACCAGTACAGAGCCTGTATCAGGAGAGCGGTGGAGTAGAGCCCCAACAACACTCAAAACGATTGACACAATCAAGAACAAAGCAACATAATGATTGACACGCTATTCACAACTTTAAATATGCATTCCTTCCACCAATGACGCACTACAATGACAAGGGCAGCAGATGTATGGGAACAGATACTGGGGTTGCTAGTTGCCTGGAAACAACAAAAAGGATTCAAATTCAGCCAATCAGTTTAAATTATATCCTGAAAAAATACCAAATTCAAATCAAGTTTGAATTGAGTACATTTACAATCTTAAAAGCCAATGACACAATTCGATACTTTGGGGTAAAATTGAACAGTTGGGAGGAGAACTGCCACCAGATCAGCAGCTATCGACTGCTTGTCAGAACTCTCTGAGAGGTTCCTGTCTAGAGATGGAGCTAAAACCTCAGCACTGACGTGGAGAACCAATCTACCGGCGAAGATAAAGAGAAGATTCGGCTGCTGGCTGGTTGTAAAATTTGAATTTTCCTGTCAATCTTACTTGGGAGTTTTATCAGACTAGTATTATAGAAGGGAATGTGAAGATAAGTTAGAGAGAGGAGGTGTAAATAATTGTGAGTTAATTATTCTCTGTTATACTTTAAGAAATAAAGTTGTTAATTTTTACTTTTAATAGTTCTTGGCCTCTTGAATTTTCACAGGTTACTGCAGGGGATAAATCTTTTCTGCGTTGCTGATTTAAATTAAGCAGGAGATTTACCCCATGTTGTAACAAAATATAAAGGCTGGATTTAATGGTAGATACCAAAATGTTACTTGCTATATGGAGTTATATCTAGGCATATCTCTTGTTGTATTTTGTCCTACTAGAATCCTTTTATTAAATTCTTGGTTTAGGATGTTATTGGCCAACTTTTATCATTCATCCCTAATTGCCCTTGCATAGCCTGGCTCGGGCATAACAGAAGGTAGTTAAGAATCAAACGTATTGCTGTGGATATGGAATCGCATCTGGCCAAACCAGATCAGGATGGCAGATTTCCTTCCCTAAAGGACAGTCATGAACATAAAGAACCCATATAAGTGGGTTTTTCAAATTGATAGTTGCAACATCATAATTACTGATGTAATTACATTCTACATTTATAAATTGAATTTATGTTCCAATAGCTGCCCTGCTGGGATTTGAACCTTTCCTCCCAGAGCAATAGAGTTGGAACTCTGGATTATTAGGCCAAAGCAGTATCACTTTACCACCTTCTTAGGTCTCAATTGCAATTACAAAATTAAAATTACTTCTGTCATGCTAGAAGTAACTGTATAGATCTCAGATTCCAAATAGTTAACAAACAAGGGTATTCACTGGTGGTATAAATCCCCTTTAATTTGTAGATCCAATTCAAAACAAAATCAATTTAGATATTAAGATTGCTCAATGTTCTTGAAAACTAAATCAGATGGGGAAGAAACAATAAGAAATTATGGTACAGGAGCTATCAGACCCAGTGATAGACCTACAAAGTCACCTTGATTACTGATAAAGCATTTTTGTATCCAAGCTCTCTTGTATTTTTCCTTTCCCAGCTGCGATGCATTCTGGTGCTATCGTGCATTCTGGAACATATTGCTTCTATTTCTTACAGCTACTTGTAATTGCAGCTAATCTTATCATGACTAAGAAATCCACACTCAAACTGTTATCTGCTGGTACTTGGGGCACAGTTCTAGTTAGTTCTTTCCTGTGGTGTGTTCCTTGCTGCATAGCTTGTTATTGCTGTGTGAATAAGAAATCCCAAACCAAGAGCTAGTTGCAGAAACGTACAAATTCTGCTTCCTAATTTTAATTAGAGTCAGGCATGGTAAGATGACAACCTTGCAGCAGATTTAAGAATAGCCCAGATTTTATATATTTCTGAATAAATAAGCACCCATTATTAAATCTAATTTTTAATCAAATACAATGAATTTTGCTGGTACATGGGAACTGAATTTCATATTATACTGAGAAAACTGTAAATTTGTAGCATTTGTATCTATTCATTTTTAAAGATGAGACAACAAAACAAATTTGTCTTTAAAATGCCTGTGCAAAGACTGAAGTAGATGGTCTCTTCTCCTTGGAGCATCTAAACATTTGATAGATGCTTTCAAAATCATTCATTTTTTTTTCTTCTGCAGATATTGATTGATCCATTTGCCACTTTCTAATGTTGCCTCCAGTTCTACAAGAAAACGTAGATGAGGAGACAGTGTTTCCAGCAGCAGAAGCAACAGAATCTCAAAACAGATCAAAGCAGCAAATATGGAGCTGGCTGTAAATGAACAGGTATTTTCCTACACCCTTGTAGCAGAAAGTGCATTTATGTTTAGGTCACAGTCATCACTGTCATTTGGCCATTGCATCCATGTTAGCTCCTTCAGAGTAATCCAGTCACCCCCATCCCCCATCTCTGTCCACATAGTCCTGAGAGGTTATTTCATTCAAGGACCCATCAAATTTGTTTTGAAATCATTATTTGTCTCCATTTCCACCACTCTGTTAGGCAAATGAGTTACAGAAATCCATTAATCATTCTTTGTGATGTAGGGAAGGTCTTTTTAAGTCATCTCCAGACTGTTAGAGACTGGATGTGTTCCCACAGACATGCGTCAGGATTTTGCAGAAGTCCCATCATACTGTCCTCCATGGGAATTTCCCAAGACATTCAAACTCCTGAAAAGGAATTCTTCAGAATCCTTTGCAAAAGTATATCATGCTCAGATAGAGTTGGAGACTTTGGACAGTTCGGTCTTACTTACCTTCCTAACTACCCAAAAAAATATTGGACAGAAAAATCCTAGTCGAACTGCTAAGTAACTATACAACAGACCCACCTGAGAGCACCATCTCACCGGAAACTCAACTCCACACCCCATAACCCATTCTAACAAGTCCCAGATATTAGAACACCCTTTGACTAGACTCAACTCTTCCCGTGATTCACCCACCAGCCTATGAAGGTGTACCTCATGCAACTACCACCCTATCTACCAGTCACCCTCCACATAATTACTACACCCAACCAACACACTTTCACATCAATTCACTCAACTATTCATTAATCCACTAACAGCTGTTTAAATGTCTGAAGCTTCAGAGTGGGTCAGTGAACATTAATACCAGAATATGACAGTCAGAGTTAGTAAACAAAAAAGGGGTGTAGTTTGTTTCCTCACTGCCCTGTGGCAATCCAGTGCTATGAAGTAGTAGTAAAATAGAAGACCACTTGGCATTTCTGAAGAAGCCAGGATCTAAAAACCCAGATCATAAATGCTGAACTCTGACAGTACAGTGGAAATTCTGCAGTGATTGCTGCTTCGTGAAAAATCTGGCCAACATTTCCAAGTTATTCCCTTTACTTACTTGGTTGTGTGTTATCTATGCACCTGAATTGGAAGGGGACTAATATACTGGCAGAGAGATTTACTAGAACTGCTTGGGAGGATTTAAAATAGTAAGGTGGAGGGGTGGGACCCAGGGAGATAGTGAGGAAAGAAATCAATCTGAGACTGGTATAGTTGGGAAGAGCAGTGAATCAGTCAGGGCAGGCAGGGACAAAGCAGAGAACAAGGTAGGACTGATAAATTAAACTGCATTTATTTCAATACAAGAGGCCTAACAGGGAAGGCAGATGAACTCAGGGCATGGTTAGGAAATGGGACTGGGATATCATAGCAATTACAGAAACTTGGCTCAGGGATGGATAGAACTGGCAGCTTAATGTTCCAGGGTACAAATGCTACAGGAAGGACAGAAAGGGAGGCAAGAGAGGAGTAGGAGTGGCGTTTTTGATAAGGAATAGCATTACAGCTGTACTTTGGGAAGATATTCATGAGAAGACATCCAGGGAAGCTATTTGAGTGGAACTGAAAATAGAGTTAAGGAGAATTCAAACAGCTTTTACAAACAGTTAAAGGCAAAAGGGTAACTAGGGAGAGAACAGGACTCCTCAAAGATCAGCAAGGTGGCCTTTGTGTGGAGCAGCAAGAGATGAGGGAGATACTAAACGAGTATTTTGCATCAGTGTTTACTGTGGAAAAGCATATAGAAGATACAGAATGTAGGGAAATAGATAGTGACATTTTGAAAAATGTCCAAATTACAGAGGAGGAAGTGCTGGATGTCTTGAAACGCATAAAAGTGGTTACATCCTCAGGACCTGATCAGGTGTACCCACGAACTCTGTGGGAAGCTAGGGAAGTGATTGTTGAGATATCTGCATCACTGATAGTCACAGGTGAGGTGCCAGAAGACTGGAGGTTGGCTAACATGGTGCCACTATTTAGGAAAGGTGGTAAGGACAAGCAAGGGAACTATAGACCAGTGAGCCTGACGTCAGTGGTGTGCAGGTTGTTGGAGAAAATCCTGAGGGACAGGATGTACATGTATTTGGAAAGGCAAGGACTGATTAGAGATAGTCAACATGGCTTTGTGCATGGGAAATCATGTCTCACAAACGTGATTGAGTCTTTTGAAGTAACAACGAGGATTGATAAGGGCCGAGCAGTACACGTGATCTGTATGGACTTCAGTGAGGCGTTTGATAAGGTTCCCCACGTGAGACTGGTTAGCAAGGTTAGACCTCACAGAATACAGGGAGAACTCGCCATTTGGATACAGGACTGGCTCAAAGGTAGAAGACACAGGACGGTAGTGCAGGGTCGATTTTTAGATTGGAGGCCTATGGCCAGTGGAGCGCCACAAGGATCAATGCTGGGTCCATTACTTTTCATCATTTATATAAATGATTTGGATGTGAGCATAAGAGGTACAGTTAGTAAGTTTGCAGGTGACACCAAAATTGAAGGTGTAGTGGACAGCGAAGAAGGTTACCTCAGATTACAAGGGATCTTGATATCTGGTCAGCATGGACGAGTTGGACAAAAGGTCTGTTTCCGTGCTGTACATCTCTGTGACTCTATGACTTCAAATGGACCAAGGGGTTGAGGATTGACAAATGGTTTTTAATTTAGATAAGTACGAGGTGCTACATTTGGGAAAGCAAATCTTAGCAGGACTTATACATTTAATGGTAAGGTCTCCGGGGGTGTTGCTGAACAAAGAGACCTTGGAGCAGAGGTTCATAGCTCCTTGCAAGTAGGGTCGCAGGAAGAGTGGATAGTGAAGGTGTTTGGTATGCTTTCCTTTATTAGTCAGAATATGGAGTACAGGAATTGGGAGGTCATGTTGTGGCTCTACAGGACATTCTGCATGCAGTTCTGAACTCCTTCCTATTGGAAGGATGTTGTGACACTTGAAAGGGTTCAGAAAAGATTTACAAGGATGTTGCCAGGGTTGGAGGATTTAAAATATTGGTAGAGGTTGAACAGGCTGGGGCTGTTTTCCCTGGAGCGTCGGAGACTGAGGGGTGACCTTATAGAGGTTTACAAAATCATGAGAGCATGGATAGGATAAATAGACAAAGTCTTTTCCCTGGGGTCGGGGAGTCCAGAAGTAGAGGGCATAGGTTTAGGGCGAGAGGGGAAAGATATAAAAGAGACCTAAGGAGTAACTTTTTCACGCAGAGGGTGGTATGTGTATAGAATGAGCTGCCAGAGGAAGCGATGGAGACTAGTACAATTGCAACATTTAAAAGGCATCTGAATGGGTGTATATATATATATAGGAAGGGTCTGGAGGGATATGGGCTGGGTGCTGGCAAGTGAGACTAGATTAGGTTCGGATATCTGGTTGGCATGGTCGAGTTGGAACGAAGGATCTGTTTCTATACTGTACATCTCTATGACTCTATTCCTTGAACACAAGTCTCTACCACCTTACAAAAATTAGCTTCTCACAAGTGAAATGCAGATACTTGAGTAATTGCTCTGCAGAGAATTCATAAATGTATTGTCTGCCCCCAAATTTTGGGTCATGGAGATTGTTTTATATATTAGCTAGCACACACTATCAGTCTCTCACAAAGGCTGGTAAGATTCAACTCCCAATGCTCGTTTACAACATCTGTTACTGAGGAGAATTGCGCACTTAGCTCTCTTTATTATTTTGACCAGATTGCTTTCTTTTATCATTTTGCAAGTTGCCTGAAGCTCCACAACTCCAAGAGACTTGACCTAATTTTACCACCATCGCTGTTGATTTTCTTTAACCCTCTCTGTCACTTTCCAGTTGACAGTTTGATTTTTCTCTCCTGTTTTTAAAAAAAGCATCTCAGAGTTCTACCTGCAGTTCCGCAAATCAACTTGACTTGTAAGAGATCTGTCAGAAATGAACATGCTGAGTTTTAATTTGAATTTCTGTGCAACTTAAGTATGTGATCACAAAAGTAATTTAAGAAAATCGCACAGTGCTGGACAGCTTGTGTTACTATTAGTTCATTACCTGTAGAAAATTATTAAATCCCTGGCTTTTCTGCTTTAGGAATGCATAACAATTGTATGGTTTTATCGTTCTATGAGTTGATACAGCATTTTACGGCAGTGCAATTACTACACTAATTTTCCTTAAAGTTTCAGACACTTTAAGGCTGGTTTAATTGTTAACATTTATTGAGGTTGTTGGAAAACAGACAAACTTTCTTTTTGTAAATTTAACATCCCTGAACTAATTTGCAACCACACAAAAATTGAGAACTTGTCTGTATATGCCACAGTACCAGAAGTCAATAATTCTAACAGTTATAAGCAGAAAAATATCATTCATCTTAATCATTACAACAATTTTAGTGAAATATGAAATCCATTCTTCATTAGAATTTAAGATTTGCTGGCTTATCCTGAGTTTCTATTGTAGCTTTCCTTTCCCCAAAGATCCACTTCATTTTTCTTAGCCAAATAAATTTGCCTGCTTGAAAAGATCAAAACCACCTGACAAACCCTTCCAATTTGTACTTGAGGTGTCTGAGTGATTAGTACGCCTTTTCATTTCCCAGTTTCTACTTTTTAGTTTTTCTCAATCATGATGTTGCTCTGCACTTAATGTGTGTAAAATAGTTTTAAAAATAGATCACTTTCAGACCTAACCTCTCTCTCTGATGAAACAATGATCATAAATGGCTCATCTATTCTAAACATGCTAAAGCTATAATCTCCAAATCTGAGGTGAGCTCATATTTTTAAAAATCAGGAAAACACCCAACTGTAAAAGTCTCTTCTCGTTTTTACAATTGGAGAGAGTGCAAAAATTGAAGAATGTGACACAATCTAATTGAAGCCACATAAAAATCTGGAGGGACTTGACAAAGTAGATAGGCAAAGGATTTTCTCCTGATCAGGAGGGCCTAGAACTCAAATGGATCAGCCCTTTGGAACTGAGATGAGGGGAAATTTAGGCAACAGTTTTGAACATTTGAAATTCTCGAATAGACAGGTGCACATGTTCAGTTGCTGCATATAGTTAAGATAAATGTTAGTAGATTTTTGGGTACGTTTTCCTCATGTGATTTTAGGGTCACACTTTAGATTCTGTGTTCAAGACTGACTGGTTGAGGAGAAGGCAATGATTTAAAAAGCCATGATCAAACCAAGATTAGGTATTAAAAGCTTGCAGATTGTGAGAGAAAGGAACAAAATAGCACTGTAAAGGAGTTCTGAAGAAGGGTCACTGGACCAAAAACATTAACTTCATTTTCTCTCCACAGATGCTGCCGGACCTGCTGACGTTTTCCACCAATTTCTGTTTTAGTTTTGTTTCTGATTTCCAGCATTAATTGTTTTTTCGGTTTTTTGATTATAAACATCCAAAATAGTTTCTTAAAAAGCACGAAATATGTGCATGTTTTTCAAAACTGCTAAAATATCCAGCTGGTAAGGTAGAAAGAGTTGGATTTTTGCAACTATGGTAACATGCGCATGATTCTGTTTTCTAACCTTTGATTTTCTGCACATTCACTTCCACAGGTGAACAATTACAGCTTGTCAAGCAGAGAAACAAAACCAAATAAGTTTGCCAGGTTTGTAGTAATCATTCAAAACATTTTGCCTGTTTTTTTATCTTGAGAGTTCAAATGCTGTCACTCTTGATGCAATGAAAGAGAAGAGAGGCTGAAATGCTGTGATCTAAAAATAGCCTGAGCTCACCCAAGATTGCAGTTTTCACCTCCAATATAACATTGACTGCATACTCTGAATGTCATGTCTTTCTCAATTTCCAAAAATTAGTCAACAATGGGAAATTGTTAAAGTTAATCATCTTATACTTAAAGAACAATTACCGTGTTGTGGTCTTTTATTTTTCTTCATTTTATTCACTACTCTTGAGCAACCATATTTTCCATCAAAACTCCAAATAACCTGTATCTTTTCTTTGCCTCAGATCCTCACTGTGTTAAAATCTAGTTATTCAGCACATCTTTAGCTTCAACTCATTTACTCCCAGAATCTTAACACTGCAAAATTCCTTATCACCTGCAGTCTTTGAACTACTGAGTTCAATTTTGGTCTTCCTGCTATAGGAAAGATGTCATGAAACCTGAAAGGATCCAGACAAGATTTCCAAGGATGTTGCCAGGGCTGGAGGGTTTGAGCTATGGGGTGAGAATAGACTGGGGCTATTTTCCCTGGAGTGTCAGAAGCTGAGGGATGACCTTATAGAGGTTCATAAAATCATGAGGGGCATGGATAGGGTGAAAGGTCAAGGTCTTTTCCCCAGCCAAGTCCAAAACTAGAAGGCATAGGTTTAAGGTGAGAGGGAAAAGATTTAAAACAGAACTAAGGAGCAACTCTTTCATGCAGAGGATGGTGAGTGTTTGGAATGAATTGCCAGAGGAAGTGGTGGAGGCTGGTACAATTACAACATTTAAAAGGCATCTGGAATCCTATATGAATAGGAAGGGTTTGGAGGGATATAGGCCAAATGTTAGCAAATGGGACGAGATTAATTTAGGATACCTGATTGGCAGGGACAAGTTGGACCGAAGCATCTCTATCCATGCTGTACATTTCTATGACTCTATGACTCAATATGACTGTGTACATCATAGGTTTGGTGTTATGAGAGCTGCAATCTCTCAGCTGTTCTGGAAGACGCTGAGAACTTTGGTTCATAGCTATAAATTACACTGGATATAGTGGACAGCAACCTTGGATCATAATTACCAGAGGATCAGAAGTGCAGTGATGGGGTAGAAGTTCCAGTTGCCTCTTATTGGGACACCTACATTAGACATGCAAACCTTAGATTGCAAACTCCCAGTTCCATATCTTACACTGCTAGAGCATTTGATTTTCTGTTGGAGGTCAATGTTTTAAGGGAAAAAACACCAGCCAACATCCATTCCAGATAAAATGGGCTTTACTATTTGGACATGGTGAAAGGGTCCAAGCTCCAATTGGGAACTGTGCTCCCACAAGACAAAGAAAGTATGTTCCAAAGAAAAAAAAACAAATATAAAATAAACCAAATATAAAATAAACCAAAGAATTGGGGACGCTGGAAATCTGATTAAAAAAAGAAATTGCTGGAGAACCTCAGCAGGTCTGCCAGCATTTGTGGTCAGAGAGCAGAATTAATGTTCTGGGTCCAGTGACCCTTCTTCAGAACTGATTATGGGTGGAAAAAAGGTTTGTATATGCTGAAGGTGAGATGAGGGGAGGAGTAAACTATAGGTGGAGGTGGAGCACAGACAGAGAGAACCACAGTTGGCCAGGTCAATGGAATGGGTAAAAGTCAGCCTGGGAGAATGAAAAGCTGCTAATGAGGAGCATAGTTGTATCTGATATGTGATGACAAGGCCTGGTATGTGGGGGTGGGGGGAGGACATGGGAGAAGGTGCTCAGGCCCTAAAATTATTGAACTTGGTATTGAGTCCTAAAGGCTACTGGGTCCCCAAACAGCAACCTGTACTGAGCTTCGCTGGAGCACTGCATCTTCGCTGGAGCACTGCAGCAAGTCTGAGACAGAGATGTTGGCCGGGGAACATGGTGGTGTGTTGGAATGGCAAGCAACTGGACGTTCAGGGTTGTTTTTTATGGAAAGAAAGCAGCATTCTGCAAAGCGGTTGCCCAGCCTGCATTTCATCTCCCTGATGTAGAGGAGACCACACTGTGAGCAGCAAGTACAGCAGACTAGATGGAGTGAAGTGCAGGTAAATCACTGTTTCACTTGGGAACGTGTGGCTGGGGCCTTGAATATGTGTTGGCGTTATACTTTTTGTGATTGCATGGGAAGGTACTGTGAGAGTATGGATAGGTGTTGAATAAAATATAAAAGTTCCTCTTATGAGAAAGGTCATAGGGTTTGAGGTGGTTAGGAGGGTTACAGCAAGGTATCTTCTTTCATGAAACAAAATGATTAAAGAAGACACCTTGCTGGTTAGATATTTTCCAACACAGAATGCAGTTTCTTCTGGTGAGGGACGCGAGACTTGTGTTTCTCCATTTGCCATAAAAGCATATTTTTTGGTCTGCATCCTATTTCCACCAATTGTGGTGAGAAAATTACATCAGTGATAACAATGCTCATCCTGGTAGTTACACTACAAAACATCCTCTCCATGTTTTCTCCTCCCAATACTGTCTTATTTAACTCTTTATTGCAGCATACGTTCTTCCCTGCAATGCCCCCAACCAACGCAGCCCACAACATTAATATTTGAATATGAATTCACGAGTAACTACAATTTCGAGTAATGTGTAAGGAGCAGTGTCAATTCATCCCAACAGTTATCAACTCTGATGTGCACGCCTGAGTTTCTTAATTATAAAAATAGTGAGCCAGCCTTGTTCATTGTAGCTGGTGATTCAACAAGACCAACCTCAAGAACGTGCTACCAAAATACCATCAATATGTCTTCTTCCCCACCAGAGGTCTGAATATTCTTGACCATTGCTTTACAACTATCAAACATGTCTATTCTGAGTCACCTGTCCCCATTTTGGGAAATCAAACCACAATGCTAAGCTCCTCCTCCAGGCTTACAAGCAGAAAGTGAACCGTGAGCACCCAGTGCAGATAGTACTGCTGTGTTGGTTTGAGGAAACTGAATGGCTTCTACAGAACTGTTTAGAGTCAGTGGATGTAAATGAGTATGCCATTATCGTAACAGACTTCAGTAGTAAGTGTGTAGAAGACTGCTCACTGAAGAAGTTAATCTGAGAGCTCCCCAACCAGAAACATGGATAAACCGAAAGATCCACTCCCTTCTGAAGTCCAAGTCTGAGGCATTCACGTTCAGACAACCCTGACCTATACAGAAATCCAGGTATGACCTTCACAAGGCCATCATGGAAACTTAGAGGAAAACTAGGCTTGAGACGCAGATTAACCACCTGGACACCGTCGTTTGTGGCAAGACTTACATGATATAACAGGTCATAAAGCAAAGTTGAACAGAATCACGGGCAACAGCATGCCCCTACTCAATGAGCTCAATACATTCTATGCTTGCTTTGAACAGAAGATCAGTGAAATGATGTCACCTATCCCATCAGCCTCAGAGCACCTGTACCCTCGGTCACTGTTACAGATGTTAGATCGGCCTTCTTTACTTAGATTACTTACAGTGTGGAAACAGGCCCTTCGGCCCAACAAGTCCACACCGACCCGCCGAAGCGCAACCCACCCAGACCCATTCCCCTAACTCTATGGGCAACTTAGCGTGGCCAATTCACCTGACCTGCATATTTTTGGACTGTGGGAGGAAACTGGAGCACGCGGAGGAAACCCACGCAGACACGGGGAGAATGTGCAAACTCCACACAGTCAGTCGCCTGAGGTGGGGATTGAACCCGGGTCTCTGGCGCTGTGAAGCAGCAGTGCTAACCACTGTGCCACCGCGAATGCCTCAGAATTAAGAGTGAACTCATGGAAAGTGACCAGCCTGGATGGATTACTTGTCTGTGCACTCAGATCCTGTGTGGACCAGATAGTGGGAGCATTCACAGATATATTCAACTTCTCTTTACAATGATGTGAAGTCCCCAGCTGCTTCAAGAAGATCTCCATCATCCCAGTGCCAAAGGAAAATCATGCAGCGTGCCTCAATGATTACCATCAGGTAGCTCTGACATCCATAATTATGAAGCACTTTGAGAGGATGGTCATGGCTCACATCAACTCCAGCCTCTCAAACTGTCTTGATCCTTGCAATTCGCGCACCTACTGAGGCAACAGGTCCATGGCAGAGACCATCTCCTGGCCCGACACTCATCCTTATAACACCTGGACAACAAGGATACCTATGTGAGGCTCCTACTTATTGACTACACCTCTGCCTTTAACAACGTAATTCCAAACAAACTCATCTTCAAACTCCAAGACCTACGTCTCTGCTCCCCTTTATGTAACTGCAATCTCAACTTCCTAACCAGCAGACCGTAGTCAGTAAGAATAGTCCTCAATACAGGTGCCTTGCAAAGCTGCATATTCAGCCCCCTACTATACTCCTTATACACACACGACTGTGCGGCCAAATACTGCACCAAGTGGTGCTGAAATGGAAATGGCCAACAGCATTAAGTTTCTGGGAGTGACAATGACCAACAATCTGTCCTGACTCACTCACTTTGATACTATAGTCAAGAAAGGACAACAAAATCTAATTCCTCAGGTTCTTAAGGAAATTAAGCATGTCCATAAAGTCTCTTACGAATTTTTAGGAATGCACCATAGAAAGTATCCTTTCTAGGTGCATCAACATGTGGCATGGAAACTGCATTTCCCTAGACTATAAGAAACTACAGAGATTTGTGAATACAGCCCAGTCCATCATGCAAACCAGCCTTCCATCCATTGACTCTACCTATACTTCACATTCTGGATCAGTGGTGCTGGAAGAGCACAGCAATTCAGGCAGCATCCGACGAGCAGCAAAATCGACGTTTCGGGCAAAAGCCCTTCATCAGGAAGGGCTTTTGCCCGAAACGTCGATTTTGCTGCTCGTCGGATGCTGCCTGAATTGCTGTGCTCTTCCAGCACCACTGATCCAGAATCTGGTTTCCAGCATCTGCAGTCATTGTTTTTACCTCTATACTTCACATTGCCTTGTTAAAGGAACCAATGTACTGAAAGACCCCGCCTACTCTCTTCCATTGGACAGAAGATATAAAATTTTGAATACACATATGAATAGATTCAAGAACAGCTTCTTCCCTGCTGTTATCAGACTTTTGAATTGGCCTCTTAAATGTTAGTATTGATCTCTCTCTGCACCTTCTTGCCAGCTGTAACACAGTATCCTGCATTCTGTTCTGTTACCCTGACGTATTTGCATGGTATGATCTGCCTGTAGAGCACGTCAGGCAACAGTTTTTACTGTACTATGGAACATAAGTCAGAAACAAATCAAATAAAAAATCATATCCTATTTCAGATTTATACGGACATTGTGATAAACTATTATTTTAGCATTGATTTATTTACTTTCATATATAACTATGTTAGTTTTAAAGAAGTTGAAAATGAGTTGAATAGTGTAATGGTATATTCAAGGTTGTATGACATTTAGTTGGACATATTGATCAGAGAAAATGCAACAAATTAATTGTACTCCACTACTGTTTGATAAAATACGCTTTCTCTATTATTTGTATAGTTTTAAATTACCACATTAAAAACAAGTGATAGAGATAACAGCATGTCTTTACTCAACATCTTGATATGTTACACACAGCCAACAGCCAGTTTACCTTCAGAAGGCCTCAGGCACTTCCATTTAAAACTCAAAACGTACTGAGCTCTGGGGTGCCCTTGTCTCTTGAGCATATTTTGATTATAACTGGACAATTCTAACTGAATGCTAACTTCAAATGGACTAATTTTTTTACAACATTTTTAACAAGTGTATAATTTAATTCAGCTGAGAAAAGACTGATAATTACAATGAAAATAAAACTAAATGAGTCAGAATTTAGGGGTCATAATAACTAAATTGAATGATTGAATGCTCCTCAGCCTGTATTCAGCCTGTAATAAGATTACAACACTGACGTTACAGTGTAACTGGCAGCTCTCATATGTCAGCCATAAACATGTAGGTGAATTGTTGCAATTCTAAATTGTAGTTTCTCATTTTACCTGTGGTATGGAATTTTAGAAAGGGATAATAGTCAGAAAAGCATAGGAAAGTCCTCACAGGAAAACTATGAATACTATCATGTATCTTCAAACAGCCAGACAAATGGCTGATTATGAGTTAGGTTCTGCTGAACATAAGCTCATAGCAAGTGAAAGAGGAAAAAAATTCGGCAGAGTACCTTAACATCAAACAAAACCACTTCACCTTTATTCTTTATAACATGCCTAAACTTTGCACTGGGTTTTTGAAAATAGACTCTTTGATTTGATGACAATGCCAAATATGTCCCATACCTAAAAGAATAACTAGCGTTCAGATTATATTTTTAACAAAGTAAAACTTCCTAAGCCACATGAGAAAAACTTTGTCAAGCAAAACCTGACTCTATGGAGATATTAGGGCTGTGGGACAAACAGGTAAGTTTTGAGAAATATCATAAACAAGGAAAGAAAAGTGGAGAGGTTTCAGGAGAGAACTCCAGGGGTGAAGGCATGAGCACCGAGGGGGGAGTGCTTCAAATCAGTGATGCACAGGAGACCAGAATGCAGACATCTCAGTGGATGTGTTTACAGATAGGGAGGCTCAAGATCATGAAGGAATTCAAAAATTAGCATCAGAGTTTCCAAATTGGAATTGTTATATCAGGAACCAATACATGATTGATAAACAAGACTAAATGAAAGTATACATATATGGGCAGTGGCATTTTGAATGAATTCAGGTTTGACAGGGTGGAAAACGGGAGACCAACCAATTGGGCTTTAGGATAATCAAGTCTGGAAGTAACAAAATAAATTGATGAAGATTTCAGAGGGGATGAGATAAGAGAGGGGTAGAAATAGATGACATTAGGAAGGTGGAAGTCGGGCTTGATAGTGCAGTGCTTATAAGATTGGAAGCTCATGTTGGTGACAGGATGGCAAAGTTCGCTGCTAATGATATGGTCTCCTCTACACTGGATGGACCAAGCACAAATTGGGTGACTGCTTTGTGAAACACCTCCATTCAGTCCTTAAATAAGATCCTGAGCTTTCAATTGACTAACATTTTGATTCTCCACCTTGCTCCCCTATGAACACTCTGCTCTAGGCCTGCTAGAACATTTTAAAGTAGTTCAACACAAGCTCAAGAAACAACACTTCACTTTAACAGCTTTCTGGACTCAACAACTTTAGATCATAGCCTCTGTTTCTATTTTGCTCAGTTTTTCTTGTTCGCTCTTGTTCTTTGCTTTCTGATGGTGGCCATTCAGAATCCTGCTATTCACCCTCTAGACACAACTTTTGTTTTGCCCATTTCACTGCCACTCCCTTTGGACCTGCACCATGAAAACTTTTGCCATTTAATCTCTTCCCCTTCCACTCTGTTGCAATTCACTTTGATTTTTTCACCATCCTTTCTCCTTCCACTTTCTCAAAACTGATTATATTTTAAATTTTTCTCTGAATTCTGATGAAAAGTCAGAGATCTGAAACATTAACTCTTCTCTTTCCACAGTTGCATCAGCTTCCATACACATATAAGCTGTCATGAAATCCATACAAACCACATGAAATATTCTTTTTGAAGCTTGTATTAACATCTCCCAAATGCTTTCCATTTTTGTCACACAGTGTAATGATACATGATAGATTTATTTTATCAATATTACCATCATAGGTGTAATTGCTTACTTGTTACATAGGAAAAGTAACAACAATAATGCAAACAGACCAAGCAGTATAACTTACAATCCTCCCATTGCTTCTAAGTCATTTCAGAGAGATTCGGATGTTTGTCAGTAATGGACTGGTTGTGTTGTTAACACTAGTTAGTCACAGCCTCTTCACTTCCTTTAACTTTACTGACAACTAGGAATTCATTCTAATGCCAATAACACAGCAGCATGCATCAGCAGTTGCTGTCTCATCCATATGGTGCTGTCTTCTCAGTTCTAATTTAGAATCCATTTGTCATCAACATATAACAGTCCTTCCTGTACCTGAATTATTTTGGCTGCGCACAAGGATGAAATGGGTATCACTAATTCCTTTGCATGTAGATCGCTATAATTCATTGCTACACAAATATATAGAGCATAATGAATTCATTCTTAATTTTTACCCTATAAAGTGTCTGAAAATCACAACAGTGAAAATTAAGATCAGTTCTTGGGTGGTTAATGACAGATGAGATTGATTTGCCTTACTGATACAAAGCAATTGTATGCACAATCTCCTGTGTAGGTCACCTGACAAACACCAGTGAGAACCTGATGTTGCTATATATCATTTAAACTTATTACGAAGCAGAAAGATTGGCTGTGGCACCAGAAGAAACCAAGGTGCTTTTGAAAATAGCATTAATCTTTGTGTAAGTGATAGTTTTACCTGAGTTTTTGAGCTTTCTCCAATCCACAGTTTAGAAGAAATCATCATTGTTAAAGTTCAGTTTTTCCAGATTCTTCTGTGTTTGTCAGCATCCCACTGTATGTTACTTTGATTTTCCATCAGCAATTAATGTATTTGGGCAGGTTTTTAAAAAAATGTCAGTTTATTCGACCATTTACCTGACCATTAGAAAGTTTGATATTAAATACAGTTTTGTAACTATGATATAGAGTCATTGAGCCATAGAGATGTACAGCATGGAAACAGACCCTTCGGTCCAACCCGTCCATGCCGACCAGATATCCCAACCCAATCTAGTCCCACCTGCCAGCACCTAGCCCATCTTCCAAACCCTTCCTATTCATATACCCATCCAAATTCCTTTTAAATGTTGCAATTGTACCAGCCTCCACCACATCCTCTGGCAGCTGATTCCATACACGTACCACCCTCTGCATGAAAAAGTTGCCCCTTAGGTCTCTTTTATATCTTTCCCCTCTCACCCTAAACCTATGCCCTCTAGTTCTGGACTCCCCGACCCCAGGGAAAAGACTTTGTCTATTTATCCTATCCATGCCCCCCATAATTTTGTAAACCTCTATAAGGTCACCCCTCAGCCTCCGACACTCCAGGGAAAACAGCCCCAGCCTGTTCAGCCTCTCCCTGTAGCTCAGATCCTCCAAACCTGGCAACATCCTTGTAAATCTTTTCTGAATCCTTTCAAGTTTCACAACATCTTTCTGATAGGAAGGAGACCAGAATTGCATGCAATATTCCAACAGTGGCCTAACCAGTCTTACGATATTGATGTCATGAACGTATAAGATAAAATAGTAGTAATAATCCATTAAGCCTCTCAAGTCTGCTGTTCCATCGAACAGAATCATGGAAACATTAACTCTTGACCTTTCTCTTTGATTGTTTTGGTGTCCAGAAATGTACTGTTTTGTCTTGAACACGCATGAGTGAGCATTCTCAACCTCTGGGATAAAGAATTACAAGGTTTTCTAACCCGCTGGGAAAATACATTTCTCCTCACTTCAGTCTCAAATGGTAGATCCTTTGGCCTGATTCTAAAGGTTCATATATCTAGATTCCCTTGCTAAGTGAATCAGCCTTTCTCATCTACCCTGCCAAACCTTCTAAGAATTCTACAGATTTTAATGAGTTCATCTCTCATTATCCTAAAATATAAGCCCATACTCAAACTCCTCAGAGGCAATCCTCTCATCCAAGGAATCAATCCAGTCAACCTTAATTGAACTCCCACTAAGACAACTGCACCTGATTAAAAATGAGTGCAAAGATGTCATCAGTTCCAGAGTTTCAGAGTAAATAAACAAAGCCTATCAAATTTGAACATTTTTATACCTGTTTTTGAATTAGGTTACAGCCTTGTGTCTTTGCCTATTCATTAATGTTAACAATATAAACTATACATGTACTGGATATTTTGTTTTGTTCATTTGCTGACAGAGTAGGTTCTAATGGTACGTGATATTTTACACAATGTTTATTGCCTTGTGCATTATTAATATTGAAGATTACGCAAAAAAAAACTTTAATTGATACAAGGGGAAATTCAAATCTGTCACATACAGCATAATGGCTGCTCTATGCTGTTCATGATTATACCCTTGAGAATAGATTCAGGCTTCAGCTGCATGGGCAGAAATTTACCATTGCAGCATCTTCATTCTAATCAGCTGCAAAATGGTGCCAGTAACTAGATAGGAGGAGTTTACAGCATGGAAACTTGCTATTTGGCTGATCTGGTATATGCCAATGCTTTGTGACATGAGTCATGCCCCACTACTGACAACCTCGCTCCTGTAACTTATCACTATATCCTTCTTTTCCTTTCTCCTTCAGATGCTTATCCAGCCTCCCTTTAAATACACCTATATTCATCTCAACTACACCATGTGATAACTCACATTGAAATATTTGCATTACACAGGTCACTGGCAAAGAAGGTAATGTTGAGATTCAAGCACCAGAGAGTGGCAGGTTAATTATACCATTGCTTTCATGCTGGTCCATCAACTACTAAATAAATATAGGCCATCACACCAGTAATTGTGAGATTTCAATTGTTCTATTTGGAAAAGACCATTTAGAGTCTGGCTGTACAACTAAATTATGGGTCTTATTCACTCAATGACACTGGTAACATTCTGTTGGCAGTGTAATTTCCTATATTTACATCTTTAATGTGAAGCTGCTGTTATGTCAAAGCTATCCAAATTTCAGAAAAATAAAACTGCCTCACAGAGCTGAATGACATGGTTGTTGGTAAGATATTTTACTTTTATATGTCAACAGCTTATTTTCCTTCAAAGCAATTCCTTTATTAAATCCATTGTGGAAACTATATGCAGACTTTTTTTATGAACACTGGGGAAGTTTTCCTCTCAGCAATGTCAAATTCTAAAGCCATTCTGGCTTCTCTTGAATCCCTACTGCACATTGTGAAGTAGTAATTGTTCATCTTAATTGGCTTCATACAATGTCAGTGATAGACAGGGTAGTTTCCTGCTAATTAATGGAAAGAGAAGAGTTCACAGGTCTAGAAATACTTCTAAATAGATAAACTGCATCATGACAAAATGTAATACGCTGGAACAATGGTTCGAGAGACCTGAAACATTAACCCTCCCCTCCCCTCTCCACTGATACCCTTTTTTTGTTAAAGGACTTTCTGGGTTGGCCCAGAATCATCAAACCATACAAATGTGGCAGAAATTGCCTCCTTTATAGAAGAGCACATTTCATGAAAAAAATTCAAGCATAACAAAAAGGAAATTGACAATTCTTTTTAAAAAATGCTATCACTGTTATACTCAAAATTTCAGGAATTTACAAAATCATGGGTTCCTTGCAAAATTCAGCTATTTTTCTAAAAAAAAGCACTTACATTTTTCTGACTTTATCATTCTTCTAAACCTTTTGCATCCACTTAACAGTAGCAGCAAATCTTTAATTTGCTAAGCTTAACAATAAATGAATGGAAATCTTTGGACCAACAGTCAGCAATTGATTAAAATCTGAAACCTCTCAACAAGAAAGAAATAATATCCAACTGATAACTGCCAGTTATACATCTCTACTCAGAACATTCAGTTGAAGCTTATGTGGTCATTCCAATGCTGTATTTCTAACTCTGCCCAAGTCATACAATCACTTCAGTAACTGCTTGCACCCCTTGTGGTGATCTCCACTGTATCAAAAAGAACGTACAATCTCATGAGTTCTCTGTTAAATGAAGCTAGATATTGCAAACTGGTAAAAAGAGAGTTAAAGACTCTGCATCTGAATGTGTGTACCCATTTGCACCAAAATGGAGGAATTCTTAGCACAGATAGAAATAGATATGACATGATAGCCATTACAAGATGGTTACATGATGACCATATCTACTACCTGAATTTTGAACAGTATTTGACATTTCAGAAAGACAGGAAATGAGGAAAAGATTTTGAGTAGCTCTGTTCAGTAAGGATTTTTTTTTAATGCAGACAAATAATCTTAGCTCAAAAGATCAAGATGCATTTTATATTAGAATCCCAACAATTCAGATAGAGGCCCTTCAGTCTGCACCAGCCCTCCAAAGAGCATCCCGCCCAGACTCAGCACTTCACCCTATTCCTCTAACCCAGTATTTTACCATGGGTAACTCACCTTACCTGCACATCCCTGGACACTATGGGGCAATTTAGCACTGTCAATCCACCTAATTCTGGACATCTTTGGACTGTGGAAGAAAACTTATGCAGAGATGGGGAGAACA
The DNA here is from genome assembly GCF_037043375.1 of Chiloscyllium plagiosum. Taxonomy (NCBI): domain Eukaryota; kingdom Metazoa; phylum Chordata; class Chondrichthyes; order Orectolobiformes; family Hemiscylliidae; genus Chiloscyllium; species Chiloscyllium plagiosum. Next base: position 31,813,640 of record NW_028270159.1, on the reverse strand, counting down.
TTCAAACTCCACACAGACAGTCACCCGAAGCTGAAATCGAACCAGAATTCCTGACTCTGTGAAGTAGCATGCTGCAATGTAGAATTAATTTGGGTATAGATCAGAAATAGGAAATGTAAGAGATCATTTCTGGAAGTAGTTTATAGGGTTTTAACAAGAATGACATTGTAGGACAATTGGGGTGGATTAAAGTAATACACCATTACATGAAGATTAAGATTACTAATGACTCAGTTGACTGAATTGAGTCAATTGGCAAGGGTAGTCTGGAAGATGGGTCTATTGGGTATATTTAGGCAGCATTGTAAAGCAGTCATTCTAGCACAAACTAGAGCAAAAGGTACTCTAGACCTGGTAATGTGCATTTAGACAGGATAAATTAATAATCTCTTGGTAAGAGTCTTTAAGTGACGGTGATATAACATGATAGAACATCACGTTCATTTGAAGGGAAGAAATGTCGATCTAAGACAAGTATTTTAAGCTTAAGTAATAGCAATTATGAGAATACGAAGACGGATCTGGCTAAAGTGAACGTGAACACAAGGTTCAAAGGTAAGACAGTAGAGGTGCAATGGTAGACTTTTAAAGAGATATTTAATAATTCACAGCAAAGATTTGTCCCAGTAAGAAAAAGATATTTCAAAGGAACTATCATCTATGGATAAGTAAGGAAGTGAAAGATGGTATTAAATTGAAAGAAACATGAGCCAGATCTGCAATGAGTGTAAGGTGAGTATTTCATAGCAATTGCAGGTGTATGGGAAAATAAAATTGTGCCATTGGCATGACTCTACATAACAAACTAGCCATCCAGCCAACTGAGCTAACTGACATGAGTAGATAATGAAGAGACTGGAAATCTGGCGTAGTTGAATTTCCAAAAGGCATTTGATAAGGTGCAACATCAAAGCTTAGTACATAAGAGCTCACGCACATACTAGAATTAGTAAAGGGTTGGTTAGCTCAAGGAAGCAATAAGGAAAAAAAAGGAGCATTTGGATTAGCAAACTGTAACTCATTGAATGCCACAAGAATTTGCACAGTGTCTCAGTTATTTTTAATCTATATTAACATTCTTAATGAAGGGACTGAATATATGGTAGCTGAACTTGCCATTGACACCTACATACAAGAGCCATGAAAGAGTTTACAAAAGGATATAAATGGGTTGAGGCAGTGAACAAATATTTGTTGGGTGGTGAACAATGTGGGAACATGGGAATCTGTTCACTTTGGTAGGAAAAATAAACAAGCAGTAGACAAATTAAATGGAGAAAGATTGCTGGACAGAATAGTACAGAGAGATTTCAATGTTCTGGTACATGAATCACAAAATTTTAATATATAAAACAGCAAACATTAAGAAGGCAAATAAGATGTTGTATTGATTTCAAGGAGAATTCAGAGGTTTTACTGCAACTCAGAGACTTGGAGAGACCACATATGTAGTACTGCATACAGTTTTGGTCTCCTTATTTGAAGAAGGATGTAGCTGCATTAGAATCACATGACTCATTCCTGGGAATAAGTGTCTATCACATGAAGAATAGTTGATCTAACTACTAAGTTCCTATCAAATGCCAAAATTGTCCTTGGTGTTTGTGAAAGCTGTGGATGGTTTGCATTCAAATTTCCTTTCTTCATTCAGCTTATCTCTAATAACAAAAGCGGAAGTATGAAGTTGCCCAATGAGAAACTGTGGATAAACATCTCTCTTTCTGATTACAATACATAAAATGAATCTGGATGTAGGTTTGCTCGCTGAGCTGGAAGGTTCGTTTTTCAGACATTTCATCACCATACTAGGTAACATCTTCAGTGAGCCTCCGGATGAAGCACTGGTGGTGTAGCCCGCTTTCTGTTTATGTGTTTAGGTTTCCATGGGTTGGTTATGTCATTTCCTGTGGTAATGCCATTTCCTACAATTACCATTTAATTCAGGAATGTGAACAACCTTAATCACAAATTGTCTAACAGACATAGTCAATGAACAATCTTTGAGCATTGTACAAGCCTTCCACAATAACACATTTCAGATAGTTTTCAATTTTTAACACACTTGACATTTTCGTGAAAGAATCAAAATATTTGTAGAAGAACATTTGAAATTAGAGAATGAACACATTCAACCCACCTACACACTAAAACAGCAGCTAATGAATTTGAAAGACCCTATACAGACAACAAACAAAACTAATATCATTTACAAAATACCTTGCAAGAACTGTAACAAATACTACGTTTGACAAACAGGCTGAGAACTAGCCACCAGGATGCATGAACATCAACTAGCCACAAAAAGATATGAGTCGAGAGTGTGGCGCTGGAAAAGCACAGCAGGTCAGGCAGCATCCGAGGAGCAGGAGAATCAACGGTTTGGGCATAAGCCCTTCATCAGGCATGAGGCTGTAAGCCATGCGGGTGGTGAGATATATGGGAGGGGGGTGGGGCTGGGGGGAAGGTAGCTGAGAGCGCAATAGGTTGATGGAGGTGGGTGTGAGGTCAGAGGGGAGAGTGGAGCGGATAGGTGGGAAGGAAGATGGACAGGTAGGACAGATCATGAAGGCGGTGCTGAGTTAGGAGGTTGGATCTGGAATAAAGTGGGGGAAGGGGAAATGAAGAAACTAGTGAAGTCTACATTGATGCCCTGAGGTTGAAAGATCCTGAGGCGGAAGATGAGGCATTCATCCTCCAAGCGTTGGGTGGTTGGGGAGTGACGATGGAGGAGGCCGAGGACATGCATTTCCTTGGCAGTGTGGGAGGGGGAGTTGAAACAGGGGTTGGTTGATGCAGATGTCCTGGAGATGTTCTCTGAAGTACTCTGCGAGTAGGCGTCCTGTCTTCCCAACGTAGAGGAGACTGCATTGGGAGCAATGGATACAGTAAATGACATGTGTGGAAGTGTCGGTGAAACTTTGATGGATGTGGAAGGCTCCTTTGGGGCCTTGGGCAGAGGTGAGGGGGGAGGTGTGGGTGCAGGTTTTGCAATTCCTGCAGTGGAAGTTGCCGGGAGGATGGGTTGATGGGGTTGTGGACCTGATGAGGGAGTCGTGGAGGGAACGGTCTTTACGGAAAGTGGATCTGGTGGTGGGTTCCATTTGTAGGTGGTGGAAATGGTGGAGGATGAGGTGACATATATGGAAGTTGGTGGGATGGAAGGTCAGGACTAGGGGGGTTCTGTCCTTGTTGCGGTTGGAGGGATGGGGTTCGATGGCGGAGGTGTGGGAAGTGGATGAGAGCATCATCAACCACGTGGGAGGGGAAACTGCAGTCTTTGTAGAAGGAGGTCATCTGGTGTGTTCTGTGATGGAACTTGTCCTCCTGGGAGCATATGCTGCGGAGGCGGAGCAATTGGGATTAAGGGTTGGCATTTTTAGAGGAAGAAGTGTGGGGGGAAGGTGTAGTCCAGGTAGTTGTGGGAGTCGGTGGGTTTGGAGAAGATGTCAGTTTTGAGTCGGTCACTGTTAATGGAGATGGAGAGGTCCAGGAAAGGGAAGGAGGTATCAGAGATAGTCCAGGTGAATTTAAGGTTGGGATGGAATGTGTTGGTGAAGTTGATGAACTGTTCAACCTCTTCATGGGAGCAAGAGGTGGCGCTGATGCAATCATCAATGTAGCAGAGGAAAAGGTGGGAGTGGTGCTGGTGTAACTGCGCGAGATGGACTGTTCCATGTAACCAACAACCAGACAGGCATAGCTGGGGCCCATGCAGGTGCCCATGGCTACCTCTTTCATCTGGAAGAAATGGGAGGATTCAAAGGAGGAATTATTGAGGGTGAGGAGCAGTTCAGCCATACCAATCAGAGTGCCAGTGGAAAGGTACTGGTGGGGACGTCGGGAGAGAAAGAAACAGAGAGCTTTGAGGCCCTGGTCATGGTGGATGGAGGTGTATTGGGACTGGATGTTCATGGTGAAGATGAGGCGTTGGTGGCCAGGGAAACAAAAGTCTTGGAGGAGGTGGAGGGTTTGTGGTGTCCCAAACATATGTGGGGAGCTCCTGGACCAGGGGGGATAGGACAGTACTGAGGTAGGTGGAGTTTGGTGGGGTAGGAGCGGGCCGAGACAATGGGTCGTCCGGGGTAGTCAGGCTTGTGAATCTTGGTAGGAGATAGAACCGGGCAGTACGGGATTCCTGAACTAAGGTTGGAAGCTGTGGGTGGGAGATCCCCCAAGATAATGAGGTTGTGTATGGTCTGGGAGATGACGGTTTGGTGATGGGAGGTGAGGTCATGGTCGAGGGGGCGGTACGAGGAGAAGTCTTCAAGTTGGCAGCTAGCTTCAGTAGTGTAGAGGTCAATGTGCCAAACTACCACTGCACTCCCCTTCTCCTGAGGGGAGTGGACAGTTTGAGGCGGTCAATATTGCAGCAGCAGTTGGAAATAAAGAGGTCGAGGATGGGTAACAGACTGGCACAGGGTGTCCAGGTGGATGGGATGTGTTGGAGTCAGGTGAAGGGGTCCTTGGAAGGTGGGCGGGAGTCTTGATGGAATAAGTAAGCCCAGAGGCAGAGGCGACGGAAGAAGTGTTCAATGTAACAAAGCGTGTTGAAACCATTTATCCGGGAGCCAGGGGGGGAATGAAGGCAAGGCCTGTGCTGAGGACTGTTTGTTTGTCCTCAGTGAGGGGGAGGTCTGGGGGGATGGTGAATACTTGGCAGGGCTGGGAGATCGGACCTGGTGTAGGGCTGGAGCTGGGAGTGGGGTGGGGTGGAAATTGTAACTGGAGTGGGCGTGGTAGTGGAGGGAGCAGGAGTGACGTCATTTATGGAAAGGGGTGGGGGGTGGAGTTCGTAACTGTGGGATCAGCGGGGTGCATGTCATTGGCGATTCTGTCAGCGATGTTCAGGTAAGTGGAGTCAGTGGGGGTGGAAGTGGTTGTGACGGCAACAGCTATGGCAGCAGAAATGGCGTAACACATAGCGTAGGTGATGTCGGTGGAGGCAGAAGTGGCCGTGGGGGCAACAACAAAAGGGGCAGAAGTGTTGTTCCGGCTAGGCCTCGCATTGGTTTCAGAGGCAGCGGTCACAGTGGCGGTTATCTGACCAGTAGTTGCAGATGTGGCATGGTCAGCCATGGCTGCAGACTATCGAGTAGCGGGGCCGGAAATGACGTCATCTTTCACCACAGCGGTGGTGGCTGGAATGGCCACGTGGCTGATGGCAGCTGAGCAGTTCTGGAGGCTGGGGGAAGCTTCTGGAATGGTCAAAGAATCCCGATTATTGAGGATGGTACTTGGGAGCTTGTTGTACTTACAGCTTTTGATGTCCGATATGGTGTAGAAAAACTGTTAAGCGTGTGATTTCTAAGAATATAAAACAGCAGAGGTCCTTTGCAGTTCTGAGAGAGTGTGGCCCTCAGCTGAGGAAGGGCTGACTGTAGAGAGATTAGGAGGCGGCGTATGGCTATGAGTGTGGAGCGGAGGATCTGGAAGGAGAACCACTTCTGAAGGCTTTGAATTTGTAGCCGGTACTAGTTGTCCAGTTCAGATCCAAACTGTGATGGTCTGAATATAGTCCAGAATACATGTGGGATCAGTCAGTTCCATAGGCAGACACTAAGGCAGGAGATGTGGCTGTGGTACTGAGTCTGCTTCAGGATGTGACTGAAGAGCTTCAGGGCAGAGGAGATGACCTGGGGGGTGGGGGGGAAGGGTGGGGAGGAGTGCAGTGGGGGAGACACTCTCTGAGATCCTTGTTGAGAGAGGGGGAGAACTTCTTCAATGTAGGCATCTTTGGAAGAGGCTTCGCAGTGAGGTTAAAATCAACTAAGGGAAAGTGAGGAGATGCTGGAGATCAGAGTCGAGAGTGTGGTGCTGGAGAAACACAGCAGGTCAGGCAGTATCCGAGGAGCAGGAGAGTCGATGTTTTGAGCAAAAACCCTTCATCAGAAATGAGGCTGTGAGTGGAGGGGGTGGTGAGATAAATGGGAGGGGGTGGGACTGGGGGGAAAGTAGCTGAAAGTGTGATAGGTAGATGGAGGTAGGGTAATGGTGATAGGTCAGAGGGAAGGGAGGAGTGGATAGGTGGGAAGGAAGGTGGACAGGTAAAACGGTTCATGAGGGCGGTGCCTAGTTGGAAGGTTGGATCTGGGATAAGGTGGGGGGGAAGAGGAAATGAGGACTCAGGTGAAATCCACCAGTTTCCACAAAAAAACATGACCTACTCTCACTTCGACTGGGACAACACATCCATCCTAGGACAAGCCAAACAGAGACACGCACGAGAATTCCTAGAAACATGGCAGTCCAACCAGAGCTCTATCAATAAACACATTGACTTGGACCCCATTTACCACCCTATGAGAAAATGAACAGCGAATGACATAATCAGCCCAAGGAAACCTAAACACATAAACAGAAAGCTATCACTATCACCAGTGCTTCACTGGAGGTTCACTGATAATGTTACCTTGTATGGTGACCGAACGTCTGAAAATGAACCTTCCAGCTCAGCGAGCAAACTGACATCCAGATTTCACTACTCCCATCTGTGACAGAGCAGGATAGAGCACTGAATGTGGAAGTACACTAGTGTACAGTGATCCTCAGCAAATTTGTTCCCAAGTCAGGGGAGACTTTGTTAGCTGGGTCACATGAGCCAGACGAGTGTCAGCTATATTCCCAGAAATATACTGCATGACAAGCTTGCCACTGGCATGGGACGAACAGGCTGCCCATGTTTGTGAGACAAGGATATCTATAAGCAGCACCTCAAGCCAACTGGGATCAGAATGAAAACATGGGAAGTCCTTGTTGACCAAACTGCCTGAAAACATACAGTCAGAAGGGTGCAGCTAAAAAAAAGGACAAAAGAGCCCACTGGAAGGAAAACACGAATCAACTTCAGGACAATGGTATTCATTTGTGCCAACTATGGAAGGGATTACCACTTACAAATCGGCCTCTACAGACCACAACAAATTATTTTCAATTAAAAGTGACATATTCTAGATGCAATCCATCAATACTTGAAATTGACTGTTGCCATTCTCTGATTATCACCATGAAGACAGACTCAAGGCTGAGTGTCTTGAAGGAAATTGACAGGGATATTGACTGGTACAAGATTTTGCAAAACACTTGCCAAGTTATTAAAGAATGCAATGCATGGTAGCCTCAGCAATTGTTGCTTCTGTTTTAGATTTTGCACTTTTTAATTCAAGTTTATCATAAAACATAATTAAAATGTATATCATGCAAATGATGCCAAGGCAACACAAATGAAGTTATTTTTCCCTCTGATACATTCTGCCTTGGATTATTTTGCTATATCATGCATGTTTAGAGTTCAATAATAAATCTCCACGCAGACTGGAATTATGTTATTTTGTCAGTGACGAATTTAAAGAAGAGTCCAGCTTAATTCATTGAAACAGCAGAATCCTGTCAGCTTTGCTTTACATTTTTTTGTTGGTTGTTTTGTGTTTGATGTATATTTATACTTTCATGTCAAGCTGAAGCCATCAGGACAGGAAGCAGCCCAGAGAAACTATTGAAACACAGCATAATAACCCACCAAATGAGTTTAATTTTCCATATTCTGGATTAGTGGTGCTGGAAGAGTACAGCAGTTCAGGCAGCATCCAACGAGCAGCGAAATCGACGTTTCGGGCAAAAGCCCTTCATCAGGAATACAGGCAGAGAGCCTGAAGCATGGAGAAATAAGCTAGAGGAGGGTGGGGGTGGGTAGAAAGTAGCATAGAGTACAATGGGTGAGTGGGGGAGGGGATGAAGGTGATAGGTCAGGGAGGAGAGGGTGGAGTGGATAGGTGGAAGAGCTTCAGGGCAGAGGAAATGACCTGGGAGTTGCAGTGGGAGAGGGACTCCCTGAGATTCTTGTAGAGAGAGGAGGAAAACTTCTTCAAGGCAGGCATCCTTGCAAGAGGATTCGCAGTACTGATTCAAAGTGCATTTAGTCATAAAATACATGCTCAACACTGCTCATCATGTTGTGTGAGCTATCCAGTCAATCTGCTGTCAAGATCCTCTTTCCTGTTAGGGCTTTACAGGGTTAGCTTCTTCAAGCATGCTAGAGGAAAACCATTTAGTCTAACACGAAAAGCCCGAAACATGATAGTTTATTGTATCTTAGTATTTATGAACATGTTACATTACTGTGGAAAAGGACATGGAAGATATAGAGTGTGAGGAAATAGATAGTGACATCTTGAAAAATGTCCATTTTACAGAGGTGGTAGGGCTGGATGTCTTAAAACACATAAAAGTGGATAAATCCCCAGGACCTGACTAGGAGTTGCCTTGAAGTCTGTGGGAAGCTAGGGAAATGATTGCTGGGTCCCTTGCTGAGATATTTGGATCATTGATAGTCACAGATGAAGTGCCGGAAGACTGGAGTTTGGCTAATATGGTGCCACTATTTAAGAAAGGAGGTAAGTAAAAGCCAGGGAACTATAGACCAGTGAGCCTGACATCAGTGGTGGGCACGTTGTTGGAGGGAACCCTAAGGGACAGGATTTACATGTATTTGGAAAGGCAATTAGGGATAATCAACATGGCTTTGTATGTAGGAAATCATATCTCACAAATTTGAGTTTTTTGAAGAAGTAACGAAGAGGATTAATGAGGACAGAGCAGTGGACATGATCCATATGGACTTCATTAGGGAATTTGACAAGGTTCCTCATGATAGACTGGTTAGCAAGGTTAGTTCTCATGGAATACATGGAGAACTAACCATTTGGATATAAAGTTAGAAATCACACAACACCAAGTTATAAGTCCAACAGGTTTATTTGGAAGCACTAGCTTTCGGAGCGCTGCTCCTTCATCAGGTGGTTGATAATCACCTGAGGATGGAGTAGCACTCCGAAAGCTAGTGCTTCAAAATAAACCTGTTGGATTATAACCTGGTGTTGTGTGATTTTTAACTTTGTACACCTCAGTCCAACACCAGCGTTTCCAAATCATTTGGATGCAGAACTGGCTTGAAGAGACAGAAGGTGATGGTGGAGGGTTACCTTTCAGACTGGAGGCCTGTGACCAGTGGTGTGCCACAAGGATAGGTACTGGGCCACTGTTTTTCGTCATTTATATAAGTGATTTGGATGTGAACATGGAAAGTATAGTTAGTAAGCTTGCAGATGACCCCAAAATTGGAAGTGTAGTGGACAGTGAAGAATATTACCTCGAAGTACAAGGGGATCTTGATCAGATGGGCCAATGGTCTGAGGAGTGGCAGACGGAGTTCAATTTAGATAAATGTGATGTGCTGCATTTTGGAAAGGCAAATCAGGGCAAGACTTATGCATTTATTGTAAGGTCCTGGAGAGTGTTGCTGAACAAAGAAACTTTGGAGTACAGTTTCATAGTTCCTTGAAAGTTGAGTCGCAGGTAGATAGGATAGTGAAGAAGGAGTTTGGTATGCTTTCCTTTATTGGTCAGAGTATTGAGTACAGGAGTTGGGAGGTCATGTTGTGGCTGTACAGGACATTGATTAGGCCACTGTTGGAATATTGCATGCAATTCTGGTCTCCTTCCTATAGGAAGGATATTGTGAAACTTGAAAGCGTTCAGAAAAAATTTGCAAGGATGTTGTCAGGATTGGAGGATTTGAGCTGTAGGGAGAGGATAAATAGGCTGGGGCTGAGGGTTGACCTTATAAAGGTTTATAAAATCATGAGGGTCATGCATAGGGTAAATAGACAAGATCTTTTCCCTGGGGTGAGCAAGTCCAGAACTAGCGGGCATAGCTTTAGGGTGAGAGAGGAAAAATTTAAAAGGGACCTAAGGGGCAACTTTTTCATGCAGAGGGTGGAGCGTGTATGGAATTAGCTGTCACAGAAAGTGGTGGAGGCTGGTACAATTATAATATTTAAAAGGCATTTGGATGGGTATATGAATACAAAGAGTTTAGGGGGATATGGGCCAAATGCTGGGAAATGGGACTAGATTAGGTCAGGATATCTAGTTGGCATGGATGAGTTGGACTGAAGGGTCCGTTTCCATGATGTACATCTTTATGACTCTATGATGGACATCATTATAGAGACTTCTATGAGGAAGACTTCTTTGAGCACTTTAACGATTCTGTCCCTAAATCTATATAGGCAAAAGTTAGGACTATAGATGCTGGAAACCACAGTTTAGATCAGAGTGGGGCTGGAAAAGCACAGCAGGTCAGGCAGCATCCGAAGAGCAGGAAAATCGACGTTTCAGGCAAAATCCCTTCATCAGGCTTTTGCCCGAAACGTCGATTTTCCTGCTCCTCGGATGCTGCTTGACCTGCCGTGCTTTTCCAGCACTACTCTAATCTAAACCCTAAATCTATATGCCAACATAATATTGGGTGGTGCTTAAGGCACTCCTCAGTATTAACCCTTTTCAACTCTTACACCATTATACAACAAGTTTTAGAGATGTGGGGGAATTTATTGAAGCAATTCCTGAGTTTCGGGCTGGACTAGCTAAATACACAACTACTAAGGGTGGTGCAAAGGCAAATGTGCACATGAAGCTACAAAGTAATGACTCAAGATCACAGGACTGAATTTCAGTGCAATTTAGGTAATTAAAAACTGGTTTGGTTTGTTTCAGGATCTCAGCCACAAACTACCTAATGCAGAAACAGATCTCACAAATCTCTGACAGAATTAATGGTTTAGTAACTCCACCAGAGTTTACATTTTGTCAGAGTTAAATTAACAGGCATTAAACTGATCTAGATCATGCAAACAGTTTTCACAGACTGCACATGACCACAATTGTACTCCTCTTAACTTCAAGGTTGTTCGTTCCCATATTGTAAAAGTCAAACAAGAGACAAAGTTACATTACCTAAATGACAGCTTCCACTGGATGTCACTACTGAGCAAGGACAGCGTTCACACGCAACTGTATCATTGGTTCCTGGCTTCCTGTAGTAACTATCTTTGCACTTCTCACAATGACGTCCTTTGCTATTTCCAGTGCAGTTTAAGCAGATGCCTAAAGAAAAACAAAGAAAATGAACAACAATTTCATTTGCGCAATTTATAGGCTGAAAGTACATCATAAAAACAGTGCAGATTTCTCATGTCCACATGACCTGATTATAGTCTGTAATTCAAAAAGCTAAACTGACCACTTTAGATCACTTGCTGTATTTAATAATTTCACCATAGAGATATAATCAAAAGCAATCAATGATGCTTTGTGATTAAAAGCAGGCAACGACAGCTGCTGACTTAATTGCATTACTCATTACTTCTGAACTAGATCTAAGAAAACCTTTTTTTGGTCCATGTTTACTATTGCTATTAATAAAATGTGCATTTCTCTACTTGTTAAAAGTACTTTACCCTGCACTGATAGCACAGGATCTGATTAAGAGCATTAATGTCATCAAATTGGGATTTTATCGCCTTCTTAATATCAATAAATTTAAATCAGAAATAGCACAAGCTGAATGTTAAAAATATGTATTACAGATGGTATATGTTAACCAGTCCTTTTGCTCAAAATTACACGTGCCAGATCATGTGTTCCCTACATTCCTTGCATTTTCATTTGACTCGTACACTGGATTTAAAATAACTATCACAGCACTCCCTTGATTGGTACTTGAATCAAGTCTTCATCTAACATCATGCAACAACATACTGTCAAATGAAAGAGGCTGTTTTTTTTTGTTGAAAGTATCTTTGCAGCCAAGAAGGTCCTTCATAAACTTTGTATAATTGCTGAGGTCATCATGTTCTCTGATGTTATCCTTATACACATGCCTTATTACATTTTTCAATAATTATAATAAAATGAAACAGTTTTAGGAACATAGGGAAAGGCAGAGGGATTACTGATGGGGTCATGTAGTGAGAGCAATTAGTGTGGAAGGGGGTCAGCACATACAATATCTATTGCAGCACAAACAATCCAGAATGGTCACAGTGTGTCTTTCCACATGATTATAAAATCAGAATATCTGAAATTCTCAATCCTATGAGGGGCACAGATAGAATAAATAGCGAAGGTATTTTCCCCAGGGTAGTGGAGTCCACAACCAGATGGCATAGGTTTAAGTGGGAGGGAAAAGATTTTAAATGGACATAAGGGGCAACTTTTTCATGCAGAGGGTGATGCGTGTATGTAACGAGCTGCCAGAGGAAGTGATGGAGGCTGGTAAAATTACGACATGGATGGGTATATGAATAGGAAGGATTTAGAGGGATATGGGCCAAATGCTGGCAAATGGGACTAGATTAATTTAGGATATCTGGTTAGTATGGGCAAGTTGGACCAAAGAGTCTGTTTCCGTGCCATACAGCTATATGACTCTAAAGATAAATCTTTCCTGTAAAAATACCACTCTGGAATATGATAAAATATGTTCAAGGTCTTTAGTAAAATAGCATGTGGTCTGATAAAAATCCCACTCCTCCCAAGTAATTGAAATGTTCTATTAGCTGGAGATTGAAATGAATGGATTTCAATTGTTTAAATATTGCACAAGCAATTCTGCACTGACATCAAACATGAGTTCACAAAGCAGTTTATTCACGGAAAATGATTCATTATTTAGGTCTAATAATACTTTTGTTTTCTCCATTTTTATTCCTTATAGTAACCTTTACCTTTAAAAATGAGCACCAAATCACATCTGGAGAAGTGAAAGTTATGTGGACCAAGAAGGTTGAAACAGAATAGCCAGTAAATACAGAAAGCAAAATGTAGAAGCCATTCTTAAACATCTTGCTCTTAAAGTGATGTACAGAAGTGATGACAGGCTCTGGGTATGGAGTTCCACAGGAACTGTTCTATAAATAAACCTATGTCTGTTTTGGAGAAGCTCCTCATTGTCATAGTCTGTGATCAAAATAGAACCTACCACCAGACAGTGTTACCATGGGCCAAGCCCAACATCAGGTTCAATCCAATTTATCCAAACTAAGCTTAATACTATATTGGGAGGAGGTCCATATATTAAAGCATCCCATAATGGACAAGGTGTATTGTGGATAAATCACCACAAGTTACCTGTAATTTGGCTTCTTATTAATAAATCTCAATCAATACTGAAACAATAATTCAAATTTTACTGCATGCAGAAACCAAATATTAGACTCCACAAGGAAGCAGATATAAGCCTGTGACCCAGGCTTATATCTGCCTGTGATATAAGCTAATACCCCATTAATGGTGAAATCTGGCCAGGACTTCAACCAACAGTGATTTGTCTCTGGAAATTTCCAGGGTTTGGTCCTTTTGCACTGTTATTCTTCAACACTGTGCTGCTGAGTTGTTCTGATATTCGATTCTAATACAGATTTTCTTTTGTCCTTTGGTTTCTGAGGTGACATACTGATGATTTTTTAAGAAGTTCTTTCATCCAAATTACTGTATCTATGCAACTTGCCTTCTTATCAGAAGTGATTTATTCATTTCTTGTTACATTTGGCCTTAACTGTCCATTCAAATACCCAGCTTTCTGCAGTGTCTGTAATGAGGTCAACCAGGTGGACATCATAGAATATGAGTTCCCTGATTGGGGCTGCTAATCTGGAACAGTAAGGGAGCTCTGGCTGACAGACATAAACAGGAGTGTCAGACATCCTGTTTACTCTGTGCATTGACTCTGAGGGAGCTGGATCAGTGTCAAGGACTCTCCATGTATAAATGAAAGTGTGACTTGATGATGGGATATTGGCCTCCATGGACTTATTTCACTTTCTTGTGGTTAACTACTTAATTTTTTTCTGCAGGGCAGTTGGTTGTCCTTGTGGGAATAAAGTTTCCAGTTTATAAAGCAGGTGTCAGAGCAGTTTTGCATATGCAAGCTTGCCAAGACATAGCTAATTGCTTGGGTCTATTTGAGACAGGTTGTCTTTGTTCCTTAACAGTTTATTCCAGTTGTTGCTTTATGTAATAGTTTATCTTTTGTTGATTCATTGAGCCCATGTACAGTTATTAAAGTTCTGAAGTCTAGAATATCACAGTCTCTCTGCTTCGGCTCATTATTTTCAATATGATGAACAAACACTAGGCCATTCCCCACCACACTGGTTCATAACCAAGTTCAGTCGTTACACCATGTCCAATTTAAAATGTATCATTTTATTACGCGGTACAGATTTGATTTACTGTTTGATTTGATTTATTGTTGTCACATGTACCTCAGAACAGTGAAAAGTTTTGTTTTGCAGGCAGATCATAACATACAGGTCATAGGGTGTTTAGACAGAGCAAGGCATACATGGTTACGGTAGCATAGGAGATGCACAAAAGCTAGATCAACATTAGATTTGAAATTAGGTAGGGCCATTCAACAGTCTAATAACAGCAAAGAAGCTGCTGTTGAACCAGTTTAAGCTTCTGTATCTTCTACCCAATGGAAGAGGTTGGAAGAGAGCACTATCAGGATGGGAGGGGTCTTTGATGATGTTGACTTCCTTTCTGTGGTAACGAGAAATGTAGATGGAATCCATGGATGAGAGGTTGGCTTGCATGATGGTTTGGGCTGTGTTCACTTCTTTCTGCGGTTTCTTATGGTCCTGGGCAGAACAGTCGCCATACCAAGCAGTGAAGCACCCAGATAGACTTCTTTCTTTGGCGCATTTGTAAACATTGGTGTGGACCCTTATGGATATATCAAATTTTCTCAGTCTCCTGACAAAGAGGTGTTGTTGTGCCTCCTTGACTGTCACATCTACATGGGAGGTCCAGTACGGATTGTTCATAAACATCATTCCTGGGAACTTGATGCTCTCCAACTCAGTTCCACTGATGTAGGTAGGGGCATGTCCTGCTCCTTTCTTCCTGAAGTCAATGATCAGTTCTTTATTCTGCTGACATTGAGGGAGAGATTGGTATCTTTACACCAAGACACAAAGCATTCTATCTCCTTCCTGTATTCTGACTCGCCATTGATATCCGGCCTACAACAGTTGTATCGTCAGCGAGTTTGTAGGTGGAGTTCAGACAAAATTTGGCCACACAGTTGTGAATGTACAGGGACCCAGAGGACTGAATACACATCCTTGCGGGGCACTAGTGTTGAGGATTGTCGTGGAGGAGGTGCTGTTGTCTATCTTCACTGATGGTTTTCTGTGGGTCAGAAAGCTGAGGATCCATTTGCAGAGGGCGGAGCTGAGACCTAGGTCTCGGAGTTTGGACATTAAGTTTGGTTACAATTATAGTTATATATGCAAATCAATAATCAATAAATGAACCACAAAATAATGATCAGTAAATAAATCACAAGAACAACAAACATGCACAAAGAAATAAAATGCATTATGCTTCACTATAGAAGCTTTAAGATTATCATGTCTTAACAGAAGTACAAGATGTGAAATAATATGAGCCCATTCAGCCATGTACGTATTACTTCCCAACTCCAGATATCATCTCACCAAGAATGATGCTTAATGTTTTTAATGTTTTAATCTCTTGATTTTCTGACTATTATGTTGAACCTTTACATTTAACCTATGTGCCTTTCTCAAAATTCCTTTTATGTCTTCCAGATGTTCCCTTTGCAGGGCAATATGCATCTCATATTTTTACCAGTAAGACATAACCATTTCTCTAGGTGAATCAGTCTTTTCAAAAGTCTGATTTTCTCCTTCGATGTTAACCAATTCCATTGTGCCTCTGCGCATGGCTATTTAAGGGTAAATGTGAAATGTTGAATCAGTGATGGGACAAAACAGGTTATGATGATGGTATTCTTTTAAAGATATTGTGATACAGTATTCTCCTTCACCTGCATGTCCAACTCTGACTATGTTGTCTCAAGAGGTACTTAAAATTTCGAGAGTACAGTTAGCTGTTTTATAACTGCTGGACTCAAAACCACATGCAGCTTGTCCAGCTGTGTAAATAGGATACAGACAAACAATAGTTTTATCAGTTTGCTGGCATTCCTTAAATGCTGTCCCTACAAGTCTCCCCTCTCTTATACCTCATTATATAGAACATTCTTAATGCTCATATAGAGATTTTACTTAAAGTTCCTGTCCCATTAGCTAATTTACTTCTTTTACTGTCATTAGCCCATGTGGGAACTTCTCCCTTTTTCATATAATTTACATTTACTCTGTACTGATCCAACATCTATAGAAACTATACAAAATTCCATTTATTTGATGTTGATCGCTCTTTCCTGCTTCCATTATTACATTGTTTACTGCGCCTACATGTTATTCTAAGATGTCAACAGTACAAAATGCAGTGTTGTTCATGGTGTCACCTGCCTGGCTACTAAGTTAAGTGTTTTCATCCATTTTATCAACTGTACCTTTAACTTGAGAAATTAATTGATTTAATTGATTACTTATAACATTGATGTCTAGGCCATTATCTGTATAAATGCCTGCACCATTAATGCCTATGTAACCCTCTTGATGAAAATCAGTCTAACCAATTCCTTATAAATGTTAGGTAAAGCTTTTGGACACCATGATGGTAACTGAATATCAGAGATTCCGTATAACAGGCATCAATTCATGAGGGACATTTTCACACAACACTTTACCTGTATTTCATTTAACCATCCCTCCTCTGGGTCCTCCTTTTCCTACAAGAGGTGTTACAGAGTTTTCAGTCAGTTGTGATACAAGTGTGAATGTGATGACACTCTGTGCAAATCATTAGTACAAATGGGCTTGTATTGCATGTAAAATTAATGCTTAACATTGTGGGCAGAGGCTTCTCCCAACACCATTAGTTTGCACAGATCGGTGTTTGGTTTTGTCTCCACATCACATCCACTTCCACTGAGCACTACTTGCAAAAGCCAAGCCAACAATACAATTTCAATAATCAGCTTCATAGTTTATCAAAAGCTCAAAAACAAAAGACCAAGGTGGTTCCTGAAGCTTCAATTTACACAGATGTTTAATCTGAATTTTGTTCTTCCAAAATTTGTACTCATCAGGCTGGTTGCTTGTGAAATATTCCATGTAGACTAATTTAGTACTCCAAAAACATATTTATCGAGGTGCTCTTTATTAGACAAAGGGCTGCAGTTCAAAACTGCAATAAAATTGTTAGTTTTATTCCCTTTTACTCTGTCTCTCCCTGCCTCTCTCCCTCTCTCCGGTTTGGCACAAGGTTATGGGAATCATTGAATTTGGGGTCTAGTTTTTGCTAAATTCCCATTCCAGTCTCTTTAAGTCTAAGATGTATCAAAAAAGCACTTCACACTCCTCTGACACTCCAGGAGATATGACTTAACCCTTCTCGAGGCTGGATTTACCTACATCCATAACTAACGTAGTTTCAAATTCTATCATTTGTCTGTCTTGCTTTTCAAAATACCTGGCTTATGGCCCAATTGTTGATTGTCTGTTTTTTCATTTATACTGCTGAATTTTCACTAAATATTTAGCTTAATTGGGCATATAATCAGATTGGTACTGCTGGATAAAGGGAACCTTTATCCGAGCATGATGGAAGGGCACTGGGGTCAGGATTATAATCATATTCCCTGCCCTGAACTGACTAAAACAAGGCTTCACCCTCAACCAATTCCCAATAGGAATCACTCCTTTCATTCTTTAATTTTTGTCCAGGTCTCATCTGGAAAACTGTGACCTTAACAGGCCAATTTCTTTTTGGAATTTAGAATGATCAGCATTCTGCACTTATTGCTCAGGCTGCATCTGATGCAATATTTTCAGAGCTTTTTTTAAAATCTTGTCATTGTGCCAATAATAATCTCTCCTCATGTCTGCAAACCTAAACTTGGAACATCAGTCAGTTTATGATTTTAATTAGACACTTAAACTGCTCCTTCTTGAACAATGTAAAGTATGCTGAAGCGAAGCAACACAGACAATGCAGAACTTTTTCTATTAAATATCTGGTGTTTTTGATTTTGATGAGTCCCAACGTGCTGAAGTTAAATAGTTTGTGCATGTGTTGGCTGACCACAAGGAAAGGAACATTTCCAGTTCCAGCTCAATTGTGGGTCTGAGAGAAAGGACCTTTGAAAACTTGTTTATCCTTGGATAAGGATTTCTCAAAATGAAACCAGACTTCCCAGAATGGGTTTGTACCTTTTGCAATTTAAAATATGGATTAAATGTATTAGTGTTAGTGCAGTTAATGACACCATGTTCATCTGGACTGAGTTGTAAATAAAGCAAGGCCTATTGCAGCAGCTGAAACATCTTTTCTGACAGGACAAATCTACAATACCAAGAATTGATCCTATTTCAATATGGCGAAAGTGAGGACTGCAGATGGTGGGGATCAGCGTCAAGATTAGAATGGTGCTGGAAAAGCACAGCAGGTCAGGCAGCATCCGTGGAACAGGAAAATCAACGTTTCAGCAAGGGCTTTCTCAAATGGACCGCAAACGTCTCAAGGGGCACAATATCAGATAGATAAACTGAAGACAAATGCCTGATACTAATTTTCTGTTTGGAAAAGTACACAATTTTAAAAATATTGTATCATACTGAAAACTGCCATCATGTACCATTCCACTGTTTGTTTTATATACTTTACCTTTGTAAAAGCAATGGAAACTTATTATTTCAATGTCTCCTTTATCACTTTGGTGACATATTTAGAATTGAATTGTGTTCCATCTAGACTGAAGTATCCCTCTTAATTTCTGCACCACGATATGGTTTAGTCTTTATTCAATATGTTGTCCAGAAAAAGAAAGCTATATTTTTATTCTATATTGCTGGGTATTTTTGCTGTATTCTACAACCCCTACACAATCCATTCGCTCCTGAATATTGTGTTGGTAGTACGCCTTTGTAAACCTTTCTCCCCTTTTTCCTCCAACTTCACATGCAATAACCAGTAAGAATAGTTATCAGAATACTTTTTCACTAAGATTAAGATTATTTAATTAACTTTTCCCTTTGAAGAACCTATTGGGCGACATTTTTGTAACATTCTCCCTACTCAAGTCCTAAGCTTGCATTTTCCCTACTATCTCCTATTTCCCCTCATGTCTTCTCTTTGTCTTGCTCCTTTGACCTTTGACCCACTCAACTGCTGATTCCCCCCACCCCCCAGCTTCCCCTCTAGAATCCTTAATGGTGTTAATGGTTTTATGTCTGCAGCTACATTGTCCCTCTCATTCAAATCTGTTGTCACCACTACCACCCCACAAAATAATAAATCTTAACCCCTTAACCCTCATAAACAACTGCCCTGGCTTCAACCCCTTGTTGCTCTCCAAAAATTTTACAACCTTTCAAATATGTCCCAACCTTCTCCAAAACTCTATGCTTGAGTCACTCTGTTCCTACTATAGCACCAAAATATATCTTGCCGAAATTACAACTGACATTCAGTGCTGCAGTGACAAAGGTAAGTTAGTCCTTTTCATCCTTCTTGACCTGTATACAGCTATTGAAACTGTTGACCATCCTCCTCCAACACGTTTTTATCATAGTGCAGCTGTATTCATCTGGTTCCATTCTTGTTTATACTATCCTATCCACAGAATCAACAGCAATGGCTTCTCTCCCTACTCATGCACCATTATGTTTGGTAGCTACTGAAGACCTATCCTGTCTTCTTATTCATTTCCATGGTGTCACCATTTCAAAACACAGCATTTTTACATTTACAGTGCTGACACCAAGATCTACTTTACCACCACCTCTCTCAATCTGTTTTGTACCTCTAAATTTTCGGATTGCCTGTTCAATAACTAGTACCGGATGTGTAGACATTTCTGCCAATTTGAATACTGGGATAACTGAAGCTACTGCATCAGTCTTTAGCATTAGCATCCTTCACTAAGCATCAACTCCACCCCTCTTCCTGATTGAGGCTGCACCAGGCTATTTGTTTGTAAGCTTGTTGTCTTATGCCATCCTATAATGAGTTTTGGACCCCATAATAATAATGCCATCTCTGTGACTGCCAATTCCATCTCAGCTAATCTGAGAACTGGTGTAGATAGATCTGCTCCCTCCAAGAACTGCAGTTGAACTCCTAGCCTGCGTAGAATGAAAGAAGGAAATGTAACATGAATATTAATCCTTCAAAGCCATTACCTTATAAACAAATGCTTAAGATCTTAAGTAATTGAATATCATGAAGGCTCAGAAAACAGAAGGTAAACAGCGCTGTGTATACAGACCTACATATGGAATATAAAAACAGCTATCAATAACAAAGACGCCAGATCACTTTTCTTGGCTTTTGTTTAGAAGAGTAGCCATAAAATTAACAGAATCAATATGTCAGCTCCTTTAATGAGCAGAGATCACAATGATGCAGCCAAGTACAATAATCTGACTTACTTAACCCAGACAATTTGCCTATCCTGTGTAAGGCAGGCACTCCTGTGGGGCAGGTTCCACCTGACACATAATATATTTGAACATGGATTCTTCCTGAAATCTGCTGTAAATTATGTTGTGGAAAGCCTGGCTTAATGAGCAACATCACAAAAAGTCCTGCTGTGAACATGATTTAATACTAGCCAGACTCTAAAGCTGCCTGGTAAATGTCAGAGAACCCTGAAACTCCCATCAAAAGGAATAAGAGCATTCTTTGTGAGATGCAGATTCTGTAAAATAATGCAAGCCACAGAATAAAATCCATTGCTGTAAACTGGTAATCTTCAGCATCCTAGCAGCTGTTAGTTAAACTTTCAACCTTTGCTCTATTCTATTTGAAGACTCCCATTACATTCTTGGCTGTTAGTTGCTGTAGCTCTGGTTAACTGGCCAGCAGAACCACGCTGTGTGTAAATCATGTTATCTTGGGGCACATGCAGCTAAAACCCACAGAAAGTGGATTTGTACTTTGGACATCACATCAAATGAAAATCTTGGACTTTCCTTTGCCATTAAGTCTGTACCACATGTCCACATTTAAATATGTGGAAAGTCAAGCACACTGTATTCATATGAATGTTTGACTCTGGTTAAAAGACAACTGAAAAATATGCTCGCAATCTGCATCACTAATTCTCTGCACGTTTTATGATAAACCTCAATGTTTCATCAATTGCATGTTTAAATGTATAATATTTTTAATATAGAGGAAGTATAAAGCTGCTGAGTATACCCAAAAATGCCTAATTTGCTTATTCTCTAAAACAATTGCTTTTAAATATTTGTAAGTTTGATAAATTTTATGTAAATATTGGCTCAGATTACAATTTCAGTGATGAAAGACTAGTGCACAACGTTCTTTGCAGTGACAGCAGCCAAAGGTTTCTTAATTCTGACCACTATATTCCTATCATTCAATATCTGATTCAGTGCAGTCTTCATCACTTGGACCTGGGAGCAGATTGAGTGTGTCCTGTATGTAACCTAGGCAAGAAACAGTAAGGCTCTTTAATTAATCAGATTGAAGAATCTTCACTGAGCCATGCAGAGTCTAAACCAAGTGTAAAGTTTATTTAAATTAAAGCATAATTATGAGCAAAAAGCAAAATAAAGGTGGGAATCAGAAAATAAGATGAAGCATATTGAAAGAAAAGGTCAAAAGAATTGTTTTATCTTCAAACTAATTAAATTATGAAGGAATGAGATTGCCCCTTTGTAAAATTAAAATTTCAGTTTCAGCAAAGTTGCTTGTCAGCAATTATGATTTAACACATGCTTTAAAAAATGGTTACACATGAATGCACCAGCTCTGAGATTTGCTGTTGTGTTTAATGGCTAAGTGTTGCAACTTCATGCCACTGTACATCTGAGCAACTATACAGCAAACTCTATGTAGAAGCAGTATAACTCAACTTTCAGAATTCTGTGTTTAAACTTATGCAAAACCTGGAAGTTGCTGTCCTATTTAGCCATAATTACAGTAAACACTGACAGTTTCATTATTGAACATATTTAACAAGGGGAATGCCATAAGTCAGAGATGAGGAGAATTATTTTTACTCACAAAGGTTGTGAACTTTTGTAATTCTCTACCACAGACAGCTGTAGGGGCTCAGTCATTGAGCACATTTACTAATAGGTTTCAGATTCCAAGTGACATACAGGATTATGGGGATCAGGTGAGTTAAAGGACTTGTTCAATCAGCCATGATCACATTGAATGGCGAGACTGACTTGATGAGCTGATTGGCCTACTTCTATTCCAATGTTCCTATACTTCATGCAAGGCCTGCACCACAGACCCATATAAAATCTACACCACAGGTTTAGCTCTTTCACCCTAATTGCTGTTTAGGCCTGCCCGCTAACTCTATCAACATAGCCTTCTACTCTTTTCTCACTTGTGATTACTTTCCTTATAAAGTGCATTAATATTTTTAATACAAGCTTTGTAAAAGTACAATGAAAACAGAACATGTTAGAAATATTTGCCAGGGCTTGTAACAGCTACAGAGAAAGAAACAAGAATTAATGTCACAGTTCTATGACTTTTCACCAGAATAGAATGTTGCAAAGGAAACTTCCAGCTTAGGCCATACTGTTTACAAAATCAAACTGTGCATATAATTGTGCTCTGCAAGCACAGAAAATGAAGTTGGTAATTGTCATCTTCCAAAAATTCTTGATTCTGAGATATTCTTATAATGGTAACTATGAGCATAACAGTACCATTGGGAAATTTACTCTTGGCTGCACAACAACTTGCAATCAAATCCTCCATTTTGACTTTTTTTTTGCAGTGACAGTCACAAAACCAGTTGACTACAGCCAGCTCTCCAATTTAAATTATGTATCTAGTGCAATATGTGCATACCAACAGTACATTTGAAATTATTTATTAGTTTTGGTTCGCAAGTAGATGAATAGATTTGGAGGGAACTTCCATATTCAAGTTAACCTTGCTGTGTCCAATTTGGCACAGCATACATTAGAGGTCAGTTGGTAGCACTTTCCTCTCCGAGTCAGTTACCTGTGTTTTCAAGTCCTGCTGTCAGGCATGTGCACATAATCCAAGTTGACACAATGACTCAGTGCTATATTATGGAAGTTGCTAATTTTCTGAGGAATGTTAATAATATGCCTTACAACATTTTGGAACAAGAGTGAGAAGTCTTCCTAATGTCCCTTCTGACATCAGGGTGTCATGGTGGCACAGTGGTTAGCACTGCTGCCTCACAGCGCCAGGGACCCAGGTTCAATTCCCCGCCTCAGGCAACTGTCTGTGTGGAGTTTGCACATTCTCCCAGTGTCTGTGTGGGTTTCCTCCAGGTGCTCCGGTTTCCTCCCACAATCCAAAAATGTGCAGGTTAGGTGAATTGGCCAAGCTAAATTGCCCATAGTGTTAGGTGTGGGTGTTAGGTGTAGGGGAATGGGTCTGGGTGGGTTGTGGGTCGGTGTAGACTTGTTGGACCGAAGGGCCTGTTTTCACACTGTAAGTAATCTAATCGCACAACCAACACCGCAAATCAATGGCATGATCATTCGTCTGTTTACTGTGCTGTCCATAAATTGACTGCCACCAATTACTTTCATAACAACAGCAAAAAGTATTTGCTACAAAATACTTACTTGGCTTTTTGAGATGTCCTGATGATACAAAGGATGCTACATTGATGCAATTATTTCATTTAGGAAGGAGGTCAAAGACATATGGGTGCAGGAGAGCGTCACCAAAATGCTACCAGAAAACAACGGCTTAATTTACAGCAGAACACTGGCAAAACTTATATTCTTAAATAGAACCAAGAGGGTTAAGAGATGTTCAAAATTGAGATATTTTAAAAGTTGACTGGAAAAATTATGTTTGGTCAATATTTTATTGAGTGGAGGGTCAAATCATTGTCAGAAATTACAGTAAAAGCAAAATCCAACATATTTTTTAAAGTAGATGTGATCATCATTTGAAACAGAAAACAAATGAAAGGTTTGGAATGAGGATGGAACAATGGGATTAAATTGGAGTACTGTTTAAGAGATTCAGAAATACTGGAATAACTGATTTCCTTTTGTGCTAAAACACATTATTATTTTATACAATGCTTCCAGGGGTTGTATAAGGCTGTGCCTTACACAATGCTCTTTCACCTCCATCTGCTCAGGTTTGACTTTAGCCGACAATGAATGGAATGTTGGTTATGAGCATTTTAAAGGAAATTAAATTGGAGTATTATTAACCTGTTGGAATAGCTCTAGCTTACAAAATTGCTAAGAATTTGTGTATCATAAAGCAATACTATGAAAATAGATAAGGAGGAAAACTTTAAACATAAATATGCAGTAATTGTACTGTGCTGAAGTCATTAAGGTTCTGGATTAGTGGTGCTGGAAGAGCACAGCAGTTCAGGCAGCATCTGAGGACATTTCGACATTTCGGGCAAAAGCCCTTCATCAGGAATAAAGGCAGAGAGCCTGGAGCGTGGAGAGATAAGCTAGAGGAGGGTGGGGGTGGGGAGAAAGTGGCATAGAGTACAATAGGTTTTGTGGGGGAGGGGATGAAGGTGATAGGTCAGGGAGGAGGGTGGAGTGGATAGGTGGAAAAGAAGATAGGCAGATAGGACAAGTCATGGGGACAGTGCTGAGCTGGAAGTTTGGAACTAGGGTGAAGTGGGGGAAGGGGAAATGAGGAAACTGTTGAAGTCCACATTGATGCCCTGGGGTTGAAGTGTTCTGAGGCAGAAGATGAGGCGTTCTTCCTCCAGGTGTCTGGTGGTGAGGGAGCGGCGGTGAAGGAGGCTCAGGACCTCCATGTCCTCGGCAGAGTGGGAGGGGGAGTTGAAATGTTGGGCCACAGGGCGGTGTGATTGATTGGTGCAGGTGTCCCAGAGATGTTCCCTAAAGTGCTCTCCTAGGAGGTGTCCAGTCTCCCCAATGTAGAGGAGACTGCATCAGGAGCAACGGATACAATAAATGATATTAATGGATGTGCAGGCCCCTACAACCCACCCTCCCATCCTGGCACCTTCCCTTGCCACCGCAAGAACTGCAAAACCTGCGCCCACACCTCCTCCCTCACGTCCATCCAAGGCCCTAAAGGAGTCTTGCACATCCATCAAAGTTTAACCTGCACATCCACTAATATCATTTATTGTATCCGGCATGATGTTTTTTTTCCCCCTTTTTATCACTAATATTCTTGATGAGTTTTCAGTATAGTTGGTTTCCTGTCTAGTACTGCCCCAAGAGGGTAGTATTGCACTGAAATTTACACAGCTGAATCTCTTAGGATCATCTAAGTGAATTACATTTAACATTCAATTAAAATCTTTTAATGAACATGAAAGAAATAAAGGCTAACTGGACTTGTGCTTCCAGGTATTCATAGCGAAGAGGCAAAAGATATAATCCGTCAACTCATCAACATGTCAACCACTATGGATATGTTGCATTACAACACAGACTATTGATGCAAGATTTCAATGTTTTTCCTATAGATTGACATGCATCATATCACAGTTCAGTGGACTGATTGTAGGTTTTTATTGAGTTTTTTTCAGGACGTAACCTAAAACATTGATGAGGGCAAAGCAGTAGACATTGTCTACATGGACTTTAATAAAGCTTTTGACAGGCTTCCACATGGTAGACTAAGTAATAAAACTGGATCACATGGGATTCAGAGAGAGCTAGATGGCAGGTGACATGGGTGGTGGTGGAGGATTGTTTCTCAGACTGCAGATCTGTGACCAGTTGTGTTCCACAACGATAGGTGCTGGGTCCACCTTTTTTTTATAATTTATATAAACGATTTGGAGGAGAATTTAGAAAGCATGGTTAGTACCACTGTGGGTGACACCAAAATTGATGATGTAGTTGACAGGAAAGAAGATTATCTAAGATAACAAAGGGATCTTGATCAATTGGGCCAACGGGCTGAGGAGTAGCAGATGGAGTTTGATTTGGATAAATGTGAGGTATTGCATTTTGGTAAAACAAAAGAGGGCAAGAGTTATACAGTTACTGGTATGGCCCTGGATAGTGTTCTCAAACAGAGAGACCTAGGGTTTCTGGGTGGTTAAGAAAGTGTTCGGCATGCTTGCCTTCTCGTTACTCAGACCACTGAGTTTATGGATTGGGACATCATGTTGAGGTTGTATAGGATGTCAGCGAGGCCACTTTTGGAGTATTGTCTACAGTTTTAAGCTGTCCTGCTACAGGAAGGGTATTATTAAACTGAAAAGGTTTCAGAAAAGACTTGCAAGGATGTTGCCAGGACTGAAGGGTTTGAGTTATGAGGATACGCTGGACTTTTCTCACTGAAGCGCAGGAAGTTAAGGGACGACCTGATAGAGTTTATGAAATCATGAGGGCCATGGGTAAGGTGGATAGTAAAAGTCTTTTTTCCTTAGGAGGAGTTGAAGACAAGGGGGCATATTTTTAAGGTGAGATGAGAAAGATTTAAAAAGGGCCTGAGAAGCACGTTTTTCACACAGAGGTTGGTCCACATATAGAATGAATTGCCAGAGGAAGTGGTGGGTGCAGATACAGTTACAACATTTAAAAGACATTTGATATGTACACAAATTGGAAAGGTTTAGAGGGCTATGGGCCAAATGCAGGGAAGTGGGTCTAGCTTAGTTGGGAAACTTGGTTGGCATGGTTGGACCTTAGGGTTTGTTTCCATGTTGTGAGACTCTATGACACCGAGACTCCTATGAACTGCGAGAGCCACAGATTTGTCTGCACATTAAAATTATTTGAATTAGCTATTCCCTATTGAATCTAGACTATTTACAAAACATCTTTCTGCCCGGCAGTTCAATCAATTATGAACTTAACATACAGTAAACTAAACATTTGTTGCAAACAATTCTCTAATTTCCTAATTCAGTCTAATTCCAAATCAGTTCTGCTACCATCAGTTTCCAGATAAGCTTCAAAGTTAAATGAACCTTGTAACTGCAATAACCTCAAATGGAATGCATGGCTAAACAAAATCCCACGGGTAAATTGCTTTTCTGCACGTCCTCTCTTAAGCATGAAAATAAAAGGTAACCATTAAGAAGAACATCAGAGCCACATCTCTTGCTCTTAAAATCATTGATCAAGCTAAGTCACTACCTTTAGGAAAGGACAGGCTAGGACACAGAACTACTAAAAGAAAGTACAACTTAAAATTGCCAAGTAGCTAATTTAACAGAGGCACTGAACCATGCAGCTAAATATCTCCAAGGCTAAGATGACACACACAGCGGCACTAGATTGATTACAATTTTGCAATGCTGATGACATGCAGTTCTACCTCTTGGCCTCCTGCATTGATAAGCATTGTGTTAAAAATCACACAACACCGGGCTATCGTCCAACAGGTTTATTTGGAAGCACTAGCTTTTGGAGTGCTGCTCCTTCATCAGATGGTTGTAGAATATAAGATTGTAGGACACAGAATTTATTGCAAACGTTTACAGTGTGAGTGTAAAGGGATGTAAGTCTGTGAGAGGGTGCTTGTGAGAATTGTACTTGCAGAATTACATTGTATTTTGCTCAAAAAACTGTTTAAATCTATGTAAGACTCTGTAAATCCCTTTTTTAGATTAGAATCAGTCTGAACATTGGGGCACAGACAGCCTCATACAGGGCACCTCATACCTTCAGTGCATTATCTGGGCCAACATGGCACCTGTTGTTAAAGTATACTTGAGAATATAACTTTAAGAAAGTTTGGATTTACATATTGAAGGACTGAAACCAACATGCCCATTCAAAAAGATGAGAGATCTAACAAACAATCCAGGTCTTTTTCAATATATAATTTCAGTTACATCACCCGGTAAACATTTGCTATAAATTCTGTGTCCTACGATTTATACTCCACAACCACCTGATGAAGGAGCAGCGCCCCCAAAGACTAGTGCTTTAAATTAACCTGTTGGACTATAACCTTGTGTTGTGTCATTTTTAACTTTGTAAGGCCCAATCCAACACCAGCACCTCCAAATCATGATCAGCATTGTGACTGTGTTGTATAGGGGAAGTAGAAACCTGGAGTAACCTGGCACTGCTGTCACAGATCTGCACATCACATAGTGTAAATACTACAGAGTGGGTGGAGGAAGAATATTCTGACCAGACTACACAGTAGACCTGCCTACTTTCTGGATGACACACCAAGATGGATTTGAACATGCACAACAAAATAGATTAGTCTTTACCTAATGTAACTATAACATCAGAGCCAGGTATATCCATGGTTGCCTTGTACAGCAGTATTTACTATAAATGTAGAATAAGTAATGTTAGTTTAAAATCCAAGCCTGAAGCATTTTTTGATTTGCCTTCTCCACAATCACTGTGGAAAAGTTCCTGTAGCTAAACTGAGAGTATCGCTTTTTGTTTCTTGAGTTTTGACTGTACTAATCCTCTCAGTGGCATTTAATTAATGGCACAAGTTCTTACCATTTGCATAAAGATTCAATTTGACTTTCAAACTATCACCCTCATTTTGAATCTCAAGCCTTGTCTCATCCTTCTTTCATGATCAGTTTAAGTCTTAAGCACTTCCTTTTGTCTAAAATTGGGCTACATAACCCTCAGTCTACATTCAGCACTGTCCTTTGGAACACCTCACCAACTTGTCAACACCCTTGCTCCTTTCCAAGTTTTCTTGATCAAATTAGCCTTAGCTGCTATATCAAGCTCTTAATTTTCCATTTTGCTCCTTGGCACAAAATGTTTCCTATTCCTAATGTAAAATACTCAGAGAACTCTGCCTGCAAACAGTCTTGTCTAAAAAATGCTCTCATCTTATTTTTCAGAACTTTGTCATCAGAATAACTTGTAAACAAAATAATCCAGATCTCCTGCAATTTGAAGAAGGCAACAATTCAGATTTGTGCAAAGTTCAACACAGGAACATAGAGTTTTTGTGGTCTGGCTTTAGAGTGAAGGAGTTTTACACACCACTGCTGTGTTTGTGTTTTGTAATCCAGCAATGTAACTAATGGGACCTCGAGATTTGTTAGCGATTTCTAAATCTCTTATAAGCTTAAAGGATACATCGATAGCTTAGAAAGGAGATTTTTGATTTTCAGCTTTTACTTTGAGTGGAGCAGTCCTGTGAAGTACTTGAAATATAATGACGATATAGAGCAGTGCCTGTGACAGAAAGGATATATAGTAAATTACATTTACTTAGAGTGATGAGTTAGTGTTAGTCCCAGTCTAGAGCTGCTGGACTCCAACATCTCTGTCTGCCCCTACTAGAATACAATACTGGTTAGCATTGAGGGTGATATTCTTCACATGTAAATAGTTCATTGATAGTCACCATTGAGGCACATTTCTAAAGGATTATTGTTTAAGTAAGATACCAAAGAGTTACAGATACTGTACCTCAGAAAAAGCCAGCCATTTCTGCAAAGGAAGTGTGAATAGAACCAAAACAGACCATGAAAATCCCCGTAGGTTAGGCTGTGGTTCTATTGGGGTAGTTTGTGACTAAAGTTCAGAATTACCTGGTCAGGTCCATGCCCTCCAACAACCCACCCTCCCCTCCTGGCACCTTCCCCTGCCACCACAGGAATTGCAAAACCTGCGCCCACACCTCCTCCGTCACCTCCATCCAAGACCCCAAAGGAGCCTTATTCCCCCATCAAAGTTTCACCTGCACATCTACCAATATCATTTACTGTATCCGTTGCTCCCAATGTGGTCTCCTCTACATTGGGGAGACTGGACTCCTCCTCACAGAGCGCTTCAGGGAACATCTCTGGACACCCACACCAATCAACCTCACGGTCCCGTGGCCCAACATTTCAACGCCCCCTCCCACTCTGCCGAGGACATGCAGGTCCTGGGCCTCCTCCACCACCACTCTCTCACCACCCGACACCTGGAGGAACAACTCTTCAGCTTCTGCCTCAGAACACTTCAACCCCAGGGCATCAATGTGGACCTCACCAGTTTCCTCATTTCCCCTCCCCCCACCTTACCCCAGTTCTAAACTTCCAGCTCAGCACCATCCTCATGACCTGTCCTACCTGTCAATCTCCCTTCCCACCTATCCCCTCTGACCTATCACCTTCATCCCCACCCCCATTCACCTATTGTACTCTCTGCTACCTTCTCCCCAGGCCCACCATCCACCCCCACCCCCCACCCCCCGTCCTTTATCTCTCCACCCTGGAGGCTCCCTGCCTCCATTCCTGATGAAGGCTTTTGCCAAATGCTGTGCTTTTCCAGCACCACTTTCATCTAGGCTCTGATTTCCAGCATCTGCAGTCCTCACTTTTGCCCTGTGACTTAGGATCAGTATAGGTTCACATCTTCAACTGGGTTTATGCAACGATATTTTAGTGGGGAGTTGATATTTGACATATTTTCATTATCTATTCTAAAAATAATGTTTATTTAATCATAATGGAGAAATCAGACACTCCTTCAATATAAAGTTAGCTCTTTGAAATTGGTGAGATTGTTTAGTATGTCTTTGAAAGCCTAGTTACATTCAGTCAACAAGAAATACATTAACAATTGGTTTTATAGAGAGTCTATTCATCAACTCACTGGTTAAGAGATTGCAGATTGGAGGAACGCATGCAGCATACTATCTGGAGGAGTGCAGTATCACTAACCACAATTTCTGGATATCCACATTATGTACGTATGTTAATTCCTAAACTTGCAGTCATTCTAAGTGGATTGAACACAGCGAATATTGGCAGTTTTGCCCTCAGTAGGTCTACAAAAGTTGGATTAGCACTTTTCCTACATTTGTACAGTATTCACACATTTCTTGGTCAGGCCTTTAGATGGAGTTTTGCATAATGGACCACAGTACAGTTACAGAGTCATAGAGTCATGCAGCACAGAAACAGGTCCTTCTGCCCACCTCGTCTGTGCCGACCAGGTTTCCTAAATTGAACTAGTCCCATTTGTTTGTGTTTGGCCCAAATCTTTCTAAACCTTTCCCATCTGTGTACCTCAAACCCACGCCCTCTAATTTTGGACTCCCCTACCCTCAGTAAAAGACATTAACTATTCACCTTACCTACGGCCCTCATGATTTTATAAAACTCTGTAAGGCCTCCCTTCAGCCTCCTAAATTCCAAGATGTTCCAGCCTATCTAGCCTCTCTGTGGAGGCACAGTGGCTCAGTGATTAGCACTGCTGCCTCACAGCGCCAGGGACCCGGTTTGATTCCAGCCTCCAGTGACCATCTGTGCGGAGTTGGCACATTCTCCCTGTGTCTGCGAGGGTTTTCTCCGGGTGCTCCAGTTTCATCCCACATTCACAAAGATGTGCAAGTTAGGAGAAGTGGCCATGCTAAATTGTCCCATAGTATTCAGGGATGTTTAGGTTAGATGCATAAAGGAAATGTAGAGTAATTGGGTAGGGGAATGGGTCTGGTGGGTTACTCTTCAGAGGTTTGGTGTGGACTTGTTGGGCCAAATGGCCTGTTTCCACACTGTAGGGGTTTCATGATTCCCTCCTTATAACTCAAACATTCTAGTCTTGGTAATGTCCCTGTGAATCTTTTTTGAACCCTTTCCAGTTTAATACCATCCTGCCTAACAATCAGAATTGTACACGATACTCCAAATATGGCCTTACCAATGACTTATACAGCTGTCCCAACTCTTGTACTCCTGTACTCAATGCCCTGAAAGCAAGCATGCCTTCTTTACCATCCTGTCAAACTGTGATGCCACTTTCAAGAAACAATGTATCAATATCCCTCAGTCTTTCAGTTCGACAACATTGCCCAGGGCCCTAGTATTAACTGTCTAAGTCTTGCCCTGGTCTATCTGACTAAAATGCAACACCTCACATTTATCTGCATTAAACTCCATCTGCTATTCCTCAGTTTACTGGCCCAGTTGATCAAGATCCCATTGTACTCTTAGGTAACCTTCTTCACTGTTCACTATACTATCAATTTTTTGATTGATTGGTGGGAATTTTGAGGAGTCTGTCCACATATTAACAACATTTCAAAATTAAGCCATGAATTGGGAAGTGTTCTTAACATTTAGAAATAAAACTTCCAAACTTTCCTGTTTTTCAGTTTCTATAACACTAATTGTTTCTGTTTAAGTGGTAAATACACTTAAGTTGTTAATAGACATCAGAACACAAAATACCAGAATATGGGTCTCCTATAACTCCATGGAACTAAGGTGTTTCTTTATTTAGAGGAAGCAAACACTGAGAGTCAGGAATACTTAATTACCTCTTGCCATATTGTTAAATTGGTTTTATCAAGGATAACTAACCTGCCACTCTAGAATCAGAAATTATTCTCACATCGGGGCTTTCTTTGATCTGAAGGAAAATATAATTGATTATTTAAAATTAAATTTTGAGAAATGGATTGTATAGACATTACTGATTTGTTTGTGCTGTATATTTTCATATTAAGATCACTCTGTTCCTCTTCAGAATTTCAATGTTAATGGGTAAAGCAGATTTCTTTTATTTATTTTATTTTTCATAAAGGATTACTTCACATTATTCTGCATTAGATGATATTGGTATCTATTAACTCATTCCACTAGCCTATCAGCTTCCCCACTATGGTTTTTCACAACCATCAGCAAAACTTTCCATTGATACTAATTTTCAAGTGTTATAGTGTTCCTTCAATTCCTAAGTCCATATAGCTTATAAATGAATTTATAAAATTCTCATAGCTTTAAAAACCTAATTAGGAACAACAATGTGCAAAATACACCAGCATCACTTTGCAATCACACTGAAACAAGATCGTGGCAGAGTAGTAATGCTGTGTTTGGGCTCCTGGTCCAGGGCTCATCTTCTTTCACCTGCTTTCTTTGTTTATCTTTTTACTTTTGCTTTTCTCTTTTGCTCTTTTTCTTTTTACTGTTTTTCCTCTTTAAAAGCCTGTCTCGGCATCTTTGCCAGAGTGAAAGCAGCAGTTACAAAGGTGATTCTTCTCAGCAATCGGTGGTGGCATCGGTGGCAGCAAAGCTGACTGGTCTTTCAGTGGTTTTTTTTCCTTCGTGAGGGAGTTGTTTGGGGTTTAGGCCCTGAGCAGCACAAGATCCTTGTCCATCTCTGACTCCGGCTCCAGCACAGAGCCAGTGTCAGTGGTGGAGGAGCCCGGATCCAGGACCCCGGTGTCTGGTGGTAAGCGGCGGCAGCTGGAAGAGCACTGAAGGGGAAGCAGGAGGTATGAGAACAGGCCCATGGCTCCAGCTAGGACGTGGTGATTGTGGGACTGGCAGTGAGACCCTAGAGCCCATTATAGAAACCCTAGCCAACGTCAAGCAGCAAACAGAGGAATAATGAAGGATAACTAGAAGAAGAGGGGAAGACAAACTTTACTGCAATATAATCTTGCATGACATTCAGTGTTTCAAGATGGCACCAGAGTAGACAGGCAGGAGGCTGGAAGAACACAGCAAACCAGGCAGCTTCAGGAGGTGGAGAAGTCAATGTTTCGGGTGTAACCCTTCTTCAGGATTGGGAGTGAGTGTAGGGGGGAGGCTGCACATAAAAGGGGTGGCAGGGACAGGGTGGTGAAGTGGGGATAGGTAAAGACAGGTAGATGGTACAACCTGGTTGGTCAATGGGAAGAATTAATCCGGTTGGTGGCAAGGAGAGTGGAAGGGAGGGGAAGGAACTGGGAAGCGAGTCAGGGGATGGGGTTATTTGAAATTGGAGAATTCAATATTGAGTTCTCCAGGCTGTAGGCTGCCCAGGCGGAAGATGAGGCGTTGCTCTTCCAATTTGCGGTTTGGTTCGTTGTGGCAATGGAGGAGGTCAAGGATGGTAATGTCGGAAAGGGAGTGGGAAGGGGAATTAAAATGGGTGGTGACTGGGAGGTCTGTTCGGGCCCCTGAGGGCCCGGCTGAGATGCTTGGCGAACTGAACCAGAACATGATGACACGTTGCATGCAAAAGTACACTTTTCACTGTATTTTTACATACTGAAATAATAAATCTAATTCTAAAGCGGATCATAGTCCCAGAACAAGGCATCCTAAGACATCTTGAATGTGACAACATTGTTACGGGATGCATGAGACTCAAGGTTTTTAACTAATAGCAAGGTCAGTCCTTTAAAGCGCATGCCAGGACTTCTTGTTTCTAAACCATGCTCTTCACCTGTAAAGTTGAAAAAGGACTGACAGCACAGGAGGCAGGGAATATATTAGCTGAGGTACCCCTTTCAGGTATTTGAGTAGTACCTTTTCATCACTTAAAACATCTGATATTCGTTGCAGATAAAGTTATGGCAACTGAAATTAAAAGACTATGGAACAGTTGGATAGAAATAACATCACAAAAGACAGCCAATATGGATCAATGAAGGAGTAGCGTTCTCCATGTAACATAATTTTACTTTAAAGGTATGACAAATGTGATATAGGTAATACAGTGCATGTGTGCGTACTTAGTTTAAGTCATACCTTTGATAAACCTCTTCTGCAAAGACTGGTCCAGAAAACAGTGAACATGGAAATCAATGGATGTATTTCATGAAAAATACATCATTGGCTGAGTGACTGAACCCAGAGACTAATGTTACAGGAATTGCCTCAGTGCATATCACCAATCAGTCTTTTTTGGGGATCATTCTTATTTAAGGTCATAAATTATCTGGACTAAAGGGTCACAAATGAAATGGGCTACATTTGCAGGTGATAGAAATCTAATGAAGGTGGTAGGCTCCCAAAGTAAAAGGATAAGCTCTAGGAACAAACTGAGGAATTGGAGCATGCAGGTGGCATTAAAATTCCATGCAATAAAGTTCAAGATTCTCCGCATAAAGACTAAGTCCTAAATGAGAATGTTACTCAACTGGATAATTGTGAAGGTAATGTCAGTGCATAGTCGGTAATGCCAATGATCTACTAATCCAGAAATCCAGGCTAATGTCCTGGGAATGTGAGTTTGAACCCCACCATGCCAGATGGTGAAAAATGAATTCAATAAAAAGATGGCCTAATGGACACGATGTAACCATTGTCATTTTTTTGTAAAAATCAATCTCTTTCAGTGATGTCCTTCAGGGAAGGAAATCTGCTTTGGACCCTATATAAAACAATACCCATTGTACCCTTTCTTGTTCCAAACAAATTCAGCATTTGTTGCTTTATATACAGCAGATTAGGACAGAACACTGTTGTAAACAAATTTGCATGAATCAACAATCCAATGTTTATACTTTCAGTAATACAAATGGAGTCATCTGAAATCCTGTCAACTTCATGAATACATCCATGAATCTGAAACATGTCCTGAGTGATATTTTAACTGTCTGTGACTTTAGCATTAGAGCCAAGTGTTGCCTTTGAATAGGACAAAATATGCACAATTAAGAGGTAGATGTTTGCGTCAATGTAAAGGGCAGTCAGGAGTTGCAAAAATTAAGCAGCAATCTATTTTGCTAATTTTCTGCTCAGTTTCCAAAATACTTGATTTTCTGGCTAGCCTCTTGGACTAGAGTACTATGTTCTTGTCACTTTGATTTTGAAGATGACAGGTCAAATTCCTGTTTTTTTTGTAACAGGATTTTCTAGTTATTTTTGATCTTCCAGAAAATAACTTCTTGGAGAAAGATTACAATTAAAAATGATCAAATTTGTCATTGCCATCTCGAAAAGATTTCAGAAGGGTACAGCTAAGACAGCAAAATGGACAGAGATTTAGCAGATTCAATTTAAATGGCACCAAGATTCAAGTAATATAGTCTAGGATAAGGCAAAAGGGAAATGTACATTTCACAGAAAACTTTTGAAAAACACAGAAACATCAGGGATCAAATTTCTATACCCACGTTTTGCAGTGTTAATCACACCAAACCTGTCAATGACTGACATAATTGCTCCACTGAAACTGACAGCACATTCAAGAGCCTGCAAGTATGCAGAATAGGCCGGAGGTCCAAAAGCTGCTGTCTGTAATTCTACCCTCTTCTAGGGGTTGCACTTTAGAGACCTGCCTCCATAGCCTCAAGGACTGCAATCAGTATGAAATCTATGAACTGCCAAACACTGTTATGCTGTAGGTCTTGTTATAATAACTTTGACAAAGTTACAGTTTGCAAAGTGAAGTGTAACCGTGTTTTTAACAGAGTCCTAACTTCCTAATTTCTACTGCACATCATTATTGACCATGGAAATCTTATTTTGTGGAATGCCAATGTTCTCCTTCTGAAAGTGAGAAGACAGGGAGTATCAGAAAATTATGTGAGATCACCCAATTAAGCCACCATCTACGTGCTGGGCAAAGTTTTGGAAACCCAACTATTTAAGCTACAGATTCCCTAAGATGAAGACAGAGATGTAAAACTATAGTCATGAGCAGAGACTAGAGAGATTGGGAGTTCTTCCACTGAAGATGAAAAGGATGAGGAGATTGCCAAAATTTTGTTTTGCATTATGAAGGGATTTTATAGGGTAAGTGGATAGTGATATTATGAGTTATCAATTTATAGAACTGAAGAAAGAATTTATGATGAAGACAGGTTGGAGAACCAAGAGCAATGGGGTTACTTGCCATTGCACCCTTTCTAGGGGGAAAAGTAGATATATTTCACCATGCACCTGCCAGGTTAAAAACCCACAAAACTAATTGTTTATATCTTGCAGCAGAGATCCCAAGGCTTCAATAATTTTTGCATCTGTCTTGAAGAATATCTGACTATTACCATCCACCTCATGCACCATAAATTTGTTATCGAACAAGAGGTGGTCCTTCACTTGGTGCAATTTCTTTGATCTTCTGTTACCTTATTCCATGTAATCAATGGACAAGTTTCTGGAAAAGGTTGAGATTAAATTAATTTGGTTATCTTTAAGTGACTATGATGTGCAGTTTTATATTTTATTTGGGCGCCTCCTTTGACGGCAACGTTTTTAGCAACTTCCCTCAATCTTTGTCTGGATGGTTCCCTAACAAGTGGGAATTATTTGGGGGTGAAATGGATTTGTGGTTGGTTTTGGATGTTGTTATGCCTCACTGGGATAGTCCACTGGAAACGAAGCCCCTCTATTCCCAGAGTCGTCACAGAAGTTAAAGATTTTGGAAGTACTCAGAATTCTCCAAATCCCCATGTCTTTTGGACTTGGGGTGACAGAAAGCACAGACCACTTTTCTGTATTTAACAAGAATTATTATTTATTAGAAATAAGTGGGGTCTATCTACAGATAAAGACATTTCCCAGTCCGGTTATACTCTCTTCCATCCAGCAAAAGATTTAAACGTTTGCATAGATGTTCCAATAGATTTAGGAACAGCTTCCTCCCCACTGTTATTAGACTTCTGAATGGTCCTCTCAAATTTTAAATTTAATGTTAAGCTCACTGTCTGTGCACCTTTGCAGCAGCCATAACATTGTATTCTTCACTCTGTTCTATGACTCGAATGCATTTTTATGGTATGATCTGCCTGTACTGCATGCAAAACAAACCTTTTCACAGTACCTGTACATGTGACAATAATAAATCAAATCAAAATCATCAACATATAACTCTGCTGATTAAAACTCTACCACACTTGCAAAACCTCTCAGCACACATGTACAGTCACAAAACAAACATGGGTGTTTTGGGTCAAGGGAAAAACTGAGAAGGCATTTCAGTGGTCCCTATCTGCAGGGTTTGCTGAAATGATCCTTTTGCTGACCAGAACATTGGTTCTTCATCTTCCTTCTCCAGGTACTTTCATTTGTCAGCAGAAAGCACAGTGTGACAAGTTCACAGTTACAAAGGTGACTAATGACTTAGTCATTAAAAATCACACCTTACTGCAACTACTGAAGGGAAATAAACTGGCTATCTTCTGGTTTGATATGCTTTTTACTGCACAGCAAAAAACAGCTTCTTCCCTTCGGGTGTTTGAAGACCTCTGACCTGAACGCGCACACACCCACAAGCTGTAGATCTGCCTGGGAATCAATCACACAGTTCTTGGCATCATGAGGGTTTTGTCATCAATGACTGATCACTAGACCACAGACCAATCAGCTACTTGTTGTTGGCTAAATCTGCATTCATTCGCAGCACCCTGTCTCCAACTCATCTGTAACTAGACATTCCTCCCTGCTTGAACCAGCAACAGAGGAAATAACACTTACAATGAGTATCAGGTAATTTGCTTTTAAAAAGTGTAGCAATGCTTTGATAATCTCTGGCTCTTAAACCAGTCCTTTTGTCATTTCAGTCAACAATACATAAAAATAAAAATATATGGTCTATACTTGCTTCTCCTGCCCACTTTCTCACAACATTCTGTCCCTGAATGAGGCAGATTTAATAATGAACAGCAGCTTCACTTGTGCCTTTCCAGCTCGTGACAGCACTCTCTTGGGCTTATTCTACTTTCCAGGATTACAGAGATGTTCCTACAAGGAATTAATAGTCAGGCAGTCCTTGATGATACGGGTAAATCCATACCCTGCACATGCTAGTTGGTCACAGGGATTTACTCAAATTTGGAATTGTAAACTGATAATAATTCATCTTATGCTATGTGTTTATCGTCAAACAAGGTAACGATGAGATTTAAGAGTTATTGAAAGCTTGAAGTATTGTAACATTTAAAAGTATAATTGAGTGGTTAATGCAGAGATTGTGCTGTTGACCTTTGAATAAGCACAGTAGTTGATCTAGCTTGAATAGTATAATCAAATGTCCGAACTTAAACAGACAAATCCTGCCATAAACATGTCAAGATGTGGATGGAACAGGAGCAGTTCAAATTACGTTTGCTCAGAAGTCACATTTCCTGTTTGAATTTTCAATCAAGGCAGGCACAATCCCAAAAACTAAGGGTCGTAGAAATTCTGTGTGGCAATCAGGGCTTGACTGCAAAGTGCATCAGAACAACAAAAGCTCCAATTAAACCATTAACTTGTGACCATAACTGAACTATGGTTGCTTTGCTTTCTTTTATTGCTTCAATCACATGGGTTGTGAGACTGTGAGAAAATATTTAATTCTTTTAATGTTTAAATTATATTAAACTGGCACTGAAGATAATTGACCAAAACTAACAAGGCCATTCATTACAAATTGAAATAAAGATAACATTGCAACCCAAAATTAGCTTTGGAAAAGCAGAGCCGGGCTGTCCCCTGAGGAAGGAAAATAGCATTGAAATAAGAACTTATTTTAATTTGGCGCCCAGCTAGGTGCTGAAGTAATATGAGAGGGCTCATGTCCAGCTCTTTGGGTTCAATGAACATCAATTTTCTGCACTAAAGAGCAGCAAAAATGAACAGAACAAGATTTGACTGGATCTTGACTTTCACAGCCGCTTTTGACAAACAAAAGTCTCTAAAGAACAAAGCTAAGTGTTAACTTAGACCATCACATAAGCAACTTTTACGATGACTGCTTTCAATCTCATAACACAATGTTTTTGTGAATTGTTTATTTAAATAGCTGGAATTAATTTTCCATTTAAATGCATCATAAACTGCACCACTATAAGAGACTTGTTTGTGCCTTCAAGGTTAAAAGCCAGCAAGAAGTTTTGTTCAATTTTTATTGGGGGCAATCTGCAAATTTACGCCATGCTACTGGTGTTTGAAAGAGTTGTATCTTTCTTTACAGAGGATGATTTTACAGCATGCAAGAATATGAAGTAATTAAGTTTATTAAACTGATGAATGGTTATACAGTTTGAAAAATCATGCACATTAATGGAGGCAATTGTCTGTCAGTCAAACGGCTGAGGAGACCAGCATTTTACATGAATTAAAGAGAGGCTCAAACATTTTTCCCGTTTAAAGAGAAATATAATTTTGACTAGAATCAGTGCTTGCCACACGGTGAGGTTGTCAGCATTTTTATAGCATTACAATTCTATGACTGCCTTCAAGTTCTAATGCCAGCAAAGGTTTTTAATTTGAAGACTGGTACTGTGACCTTGATATCAGTAATTTTAGGGCCCCGATGCCATTCAAGAAAGGTTGTTCCTTTGACTCCCTTAAATTATATTCTCAAGGGAAAATATTTCATTGCCTTTATATTTTCAAGAATAATCCATTTTAAAATAATAATGTAACAGTTTGGAAAAAACGGAATGAAAGTACTTTTTTTCATTAAAGAACACTTCAAAGTTTTGATGTAATTACAATTTCCAATTTTCAGTCAACTTCGTTCTGAGAGATTTCTGTTGTTGCAGAAATATGAGTAATATAAGGCTGTATCAATCAACAAAAACAAAATTTTTATGGCTTTACTCTTGATTCCTCAGCAATTATCTTAATTGCTTCCATTTTAAAGAAACTCCTGACTTGAAAGATAATGGTAGTGGAAGATTAATTGATTTATAATTATCCCCTCGTGCTAATGAAGTGAAGTATCAATGAAATGGCTGGATTTTAATCCCAATAGTGGATGGGTCTATTACCTCCCTTGTTAGATTATGTTGCACATTTATTTTTACTTTTACCAATGCATTTACTTTTACCAATGCCCAGTGACCAGACGTTTTGACACACTGACAGCATTGATAAACCAACTGACTCCACTCGTTGCTTAATTAGTGCTCCACTCCAGCTATGTGTTTTTGGGTCATCTACTTTTGATTCTGTGTATTTCTAGCACTGGAAATCCCTGTAATTATCTAAAAGTTAAAATTGAAAGATTAATTTGTAACTTGTAATGAAAAGTAATTGTGAATTACATAAGATAACCACTGAACAAAACATTAAATGTAAAACCTTAAAACTATCTTTGACCCTTCCGTGTTCAAGTTATTGTTGAGAAGTGAAACTTAACTAAAGAGAAGTTGTGAAGTTATATAACAAACCAAAAAATATTTCACCTCTCAAAATGTTCTATTTTCAAATTACATGAAATTATGTTAAGCGTTTCTGGGTGAAGTAACTCTAATTTTGTATTTTGTTTGTGATCTTTGGAAAAGGTAGGACCTATAAATCATGTCACTTATTCCCAAACTTTAAGTAAATCTTATAGAAATTTCATTTGTGGAATCATAGCATCCCAACAATGCAGAAAAAGATCATCCAGCCCATCGAGTCCACACTGACATTCTGAAGCGTATCCTACCTGTATCCAACCCCCCACCCCAAGTCTATCCAGTAACCCTGCATTTACCATGGCTAATCCACCCAACCTACACACTATGGGGCAATATTAGCATGGTCAATCCACCTAACTTGCACATGTTTGAATGGCGGGAGGAAAGCATAGCACCCGGAGGAAACCCTCGTAGACAGAGGGAGAAAGTGCAAACACCACATAAACAGTCATCCAAGACTCAAATGAACCTGGGTCCCTGATACTGCATCGGCGCCACCTCGTGCTCCCGTGAGGAGGTTGAGCAGTTCATCAACTTCACCAACACATTCCACCCCAACCTTAAATTCACCTGGACCATCTCTGACACCTCCCTCCCCTTCCTGGACCTCTCTATCTTCATTAATGACAACCGACTTGACACTGACATTTTTTACAAACTCACCGACTCCCACAGCTACCTGGATTGCACCTCTTCCTACTCTACCTCCTGCAAAAATGCCATCCCGTATTCCGAATTCCTTCGCCTCCGCCATATCTGCTCCCAGGAGGTCCAATTCCACCACAGAACACACCAGATGGCCTCCTTCTTTAGAGACCGCAATTTCCCTTCCCACGTGGTCAAAGATGCCCTCCTACGCATCTTGTCCACATCCCGCACCTCCGCGCTCAATACCGCCCCTCCAACCGTAACAAGGACAGAATCCCCCGGGTCCTCACCTTCCACCCTACCAACCTTCGCATAAACCGCATAATCCGCCGTCATTTCCACCACCTCCAAATGGACCCCACCACCAGAGATATATTTCCCTCCCCACCCCTTTTTACTTTCCACAAAGACCGTTCCCTCTGTGACTACCTGGTCAGGTGCACGCCACCCTCCCCTCCTGGCACCTTCCCCTGCCACCGCAGGAATTGCAAAACCTGCGTCCACACCTCCTCCCTCACCTCCATCCAATGCCCAAAAGGAGCCTTCCACATCCATCATAGTTTCATCTGCACATCCACCAATGCCATTTATTGTATCCGTTGCTCCCGATGCGGTCTCCTCTACATTGGGGAGACTGGATGCCTCCTAGCAGAGCGTTTTAGGGAACATCTCCGGGACATCCACACCAATCAACCCCATGGTCCCGTGAGCACCAAGGGCGTTCTGTCCTTGTTACGGTTGGAGGGGTGGGGTCTGAGGGCAGAGGTGCAGGATGTGGACGAGATGCGGGACATGCAGGTCCTGGCCCTTCTCCACCACCGCTCCCTCACCACCCGACGCCTGGAGGAAGAACTCCTTCCGCCTCGAAACACTTCAACCCCAGGGCATCAATATGGATTTCACCAGTTTCCTCATTTCCCCTCCCCCCACCTTACCGCCAGCTCCAAACCTCCAGCTCAGCATCGTCCCCATGATCTGTCCTACCTGTCAATCTCCCTTCCCACCTATCTGCTTCACCCTCCCCTCTGACCTATCACCTTCACCTCCACCCCCATCGTTCTCTTTGCTACCTTCTCTCCACCCCCACTCCCCCCCCCCTCCCATTTATCTCTCCACCCTGGAGGCTCCCTGCCTCCATTCCTGATGAAGGGCTTTTTCCCGAATCGTCGATCTTCCTGCTCCTCAGATGCTGCCTGACCTGCTGTGCTTTTCCAGCACCACTCTAACCTAGACTTTGATTTCCAGCATCTGCAGTACTCGCTTTTGCCTCCCTGATTCTGAGAGGCAAGAGTGCTGATAAATACTCAGATGTAGCTGTAGTTTTCCAATTCTTTTATTGGGGTTAGTTTTAAAATGTATTTCAAAAAACTTAACTCACAAGACATGTGAAATGAACTTATGATTCACTAGCAACTTAAAACTTGTCCTTTTCAACTTACTTTCTAAAAGTTGTGAACTAACCAATGTTTTGGTTCTTGAAATAAGTTGACTTTGGTATTTTAGAGAAATGTTCTAATTTCATGTAACAAGTACAGATCCTTTACTGAGAAAATTTGTCTCCTTTTAAACAAATGCAATGGAATTTGTATGACATGTCTACATGAGTCTTTCTTTGCCACAATCTTGTAGTTCGCTGAGTATCACACACAAATTTGCTTGAAATATCACACAGAAGATAGAGGACCAAATGAGGAATTTTGTTGGATTGGTTACAGAGGGATATTGTTTTAGAGAAGAACTATAGTCCATCAAACTAAATGGAGAATTCAAAATAAACTGCTTTATCCGATGAGTGGTATGAATATGGAATGCACCAGCACAGGGAGTGATTGAAATAAATATTATAGATGCATTTAACAGAAGCTAGAAAATGATTTGAGGGAAAAGGAACAGAATGTTACATTGATAGATTTAGATTAGAAAATATGGAAAGGGGGAGGATTAAGATTTTTAAAATTTATTCTTCCATGGAATGTGGGTGTCTTTGGCAAGGCCAGCATTTGTTGTCCATTCCCAACTGGCTTTGAACTGAATGGATTGCTGTGCCATTGCAGGGGGAAGTAATGACTCAAACATACCTCTGTGGATCTGCAGTCATATGTAAGTCAGACTGGGTAAGGATGGCAGATTTCCTTCCCTCATGGTTAAGGGTCGGTGCTGGGTCCTCTACTTTTCATCATTTATAGAAGTGATTTGGAAATGAGCATAAGAGGTATCGTTAGTAAGTTTTCAGATGACACCAAAATTGGAGGTGTAGTGGACAGTGAAGAAGGCTATCTCAGATTTCAACGGGATCTTGCTCAGATGGGCCAATGGGCTGAGAAGTGGCAGATGGAGTTTAATTTAGATAAATGAGAGGTGCTTCATTTTGGGAAAGCAAATCTTAGCAGGATTTATACACTTAATGGTAAGGTCCTCGGGGGTGTTGCTGAACAAAGAGATCTTGGAGTGCAGGTTCATAGCTCCTTGAAAATGGAGTCACAGGTGGATAGGATAGTGAAGAAGGTGTTTGGTATGCTTTCATTTATTGGTCAGAATATTGAGTACAGGAGTTGGGAGATCGTGTTGCAGCTGTACAGGACATTGGAATATTGTGTGCAATTCTGGTCTCCTTTCTATCGGAATGATGTTGTGAAACTTGGAAGGGTTCAGAAAAGATTGTTGCCAGGGTTGGAGGATGTGAGCTATAGGGAGGCTGTTTTCCCTGGAGGGTTGGGAGCTGAGGGATGACTTTATAGAGGTTTACAAAATCATGAGGGGCATGGATAGGATAAATAGACAAAATCTTTTACCTGGGGTGGGGAAGTCCAGACCTAGATGGCATAGTTTTAGGGTGAGAGGGGAAAGATATAAAAGGGACCTAAAGGGCAACTTTTTCATGCAGAGGGTGGTACATTTATGGAATGAGCTGCCAGAGGAAGTGGTGGAAGCTAGTATAATTGCAACATTTAAAAGACATCTGGATGGGTATATGAATAGGAAGGGTTTGAAAGGATATGGGCCGGGTGCTGGCAGGTGGGACTAGATTGGGTTTGGATATCTGGTCGGCATGGATGAGTTGGACCGAGTGGTCTGTTTCTGTGCTGTACATCTCTATGATTCTATAATAATGAACCAGATGGGGATTTTCACAGCAACCAAGGATAGTTTCATGGCCTCTATTACACAGGCGAGTTTCCCAATGAACTTGTTGGAATAAATGGTCTCTTTCTTTCCTGTATATTGTACATTGTACTAGTGCCTAAAGGAATTCTTTCCTTGTTGTGGTGTGAGAGTGATCACAGTCCAAAGCTAGGCCTGTACCACTGTGTGTCACAGCACACTTAGGCACATTTAATCAAGACATGCATTGTTGAAGGTCCTCAGGAAATTCTTTCTAACTGATGATTC
This sequence comes from Chiloscyllium plagiosum, assembly GCF_037043375.1. Classification (NCBI taxonomy): domain Eukaryota; kingdom Metazoa; phylum Chordata; class Chondrichthyes; order Orectolobiformes; family Hemiscylliidae; genus Chiloscyllium; species Chiloscyllium plagiosum. The sequence continues at coordinate 31,769,051 of NW_028270159.1, read as the reverse complement.
TTTGAGCCATATGGAGTTCATGCATTTATATAATTACCTAAGTGCAGACTTCTGTCACATGGTTGAAATTTCATTCAATTTCAGTGAGTGGCAGCACTCAAAACCCAAAGGAAAGCTAAGAGGTCTCGCCACATCTGTTCCTCTTTCGAACATGCATAAGATAAACATCAGATAACAGTGTGTGCTCCACATTAATTATGACCACTTGCTGTTCTGTAGAATTGCCACAACTCCTGAGAAGAACTAATGCATTGTCCTTGCCTGTTATTGTACTCCTGTACTAAGCAATGGACCTAAGGAGTAACTTGAATAATTGTAACATTTACTGTTCTGTGATATTGTCCAAACAAAAACTCAGAAAACTGCCAGTGTTTTGTACTGAAAGAAATCTAAACCTAAAACAAAACTAAGTACCTTTGCAGTTAGCTTTGTTTTAATGTAGAATTAAAAGATTACTACTATTAGAACATGCAAGTACTTCAGCTCAACCTTACAAAATATAGAAAACTTTTGAAAAGACTGCTGGAATTTCAAAATAAGTTTGTGCCAAACAAAAAAGGATTCATTATGATGAAGTCATTCTGAGCTGATCTGAACATCAGATTAAGTATTTGAGCATTAAGATACAACAAGGACTTTCCTTTTAGACAAATACTCACACTAGAAAATATCCAGAGCTAATCAAGAAGCACAGAATGAAACTGATGCTACATGTAAGTGAATAGATGATGAATGAGCCAAAAAGATGAGTCAGAGATTAGTCTTGATTGAAAGCAGAGAGAGAAAAAATAAATCAGATTAATTTTGAATAAAAAAAAAGACAAAAATAATATTGTGCTTGAAAAAAAGCAATTGACAAAACAGCAAAGTTATAAAAGAAAGGAAAATAAAATACTCAGCAGCTCATCCAGCATCTGTGTAAAACGAACTAGTTAACTTTACATGTGAATGAATTTCTGTCAAGAGTATAAAAAAAATGGGTTTCTGGTATCAACTAAGTAAATGTGCAAGGCACAAGTTTGAAGTATCAGCTCTGTTACCAACAACATTGCTGGCTATGTGTGGCATCCTTGAACTTTCATTACAGACCAGATCGCTTGACCATGACAAACTTCACACAGTGCAAATTGTTAGGGCAATCACAACGGGAATCTGTAGGTGCTAAGTATGCTAAGGACGCCAGATTTCACAATGATTGAGACATGTCATATGCTATTACCAAGTGTAGCCTTAACATTTGAAATTGCTAAGGGACTTTCTGGTTTTTGTCCTAGTATGTCTGACCTTTACATCAGAAACAGAGTTAGGATGAGAAGTCATTTTGTTTGAGAAAAGAGTGAGCTGTTACAATTTGAAAATCACTGTATTGAAAGGAAATTAAATAATAAATTCCAAAAGATGATTGGATAAATACCTGACAGGGAGTAAGTGCAGGGTTATGGGAAAAAAACAACAAAATTGGATTAATTAGTAGGTACTTTCTAGAGGCTACAAGAATCACAATGGCCCAACTGGCCTACTTTTGTGGTATATTGTTCAATGATTTGATGACATCAGTAAATATCAAGATGGACAGGATGTTCTTCAGTCAACAGAAGAGCTTAATATCTCATCTGAACATACTGAGAAATGTGCAAGCTATGATGCAGTATTTTACACTGTTAACTGATCACTTAATTGACTTATTTGGATGGAACACCCGAGTCTAAATAGAAACAGTTAAACGTATACTGTATAGCATCCTGCACAAGCACAGAGTGTCCCAAATCTCTTTCAGTATTTTACAGGCAATAAAATGTTTGAAGTGTGTTCACAGTCAGCAATTTAGAAAAAATAGCAGATAGCTTGCATTCAACTGCAAGATGTGACAAATAGCAAAGTGATATTGACGAGATTTTTATGGCATTGTGATCGAGGGATGAAGGTTGGCCATGACACAGGGATAACTCCTCTACAAACGAATGATATGCATTGTTTCCTCCTCACTTCAAGGGCACAGGGTCTCAGTTTGACATCACAACAGAAGGACAATTCATCAGCACTCCCTCAGTGCTATTGTGGAGAGTCAGTCTTGATGTTTATCCTCAAATCCTAGAGTAGGATTTGAATCCACAACCATCTAGCCTAGAGGGAGTGCTACCAACTGAGTCACATAGAATGGTTAGAATGAATATTGAAACAGGAGAATCATAAGTCAATATATGAAAACAGCCAGTAGCTGATATACAGAATAAATTGCCTCAATCCCCATCCAAATATGTAGTTTGTAGGAGACCCAAGGTCTGCAATTAGAGCAGTTAGTGATATTAAAACTGAGAAGATATAGGGCATACAAACCCAGATATACTTGATGGCATCCCTCACATTTGTTTGAAAAGATACAGCTTCAGCAAAATTTGCATTTCATCTTCGTCACTGTTAACCTCAGGTAACTGTATCCAAGTTCATTCAAATTCTTACGTCTAATTTACATAAGTCTAATGATTTATTTAGAGGAGTGAGTTGAGGTGAATTAGAGAGAGATATCTTTAATGAATATTTGCAAAATCTCACATGTTTAGTATAAAATAGTAATAGTTTATTTTGTTTGGTCACCTTAAGTCCTTCGTAAGCATCTGAAGGTCAAAGATCAATGTAATTAGATTTTCCTATATCCTTAACAAGGAACTTTATAGAAATTGTAGTGATAATTATTAAATACAAATGTCAAATGGGTTACATTTTGAGATCATGAAACAATATTACATTCATTTACTGACAAATTTTGTCTTCTCCTCAAAACCATACAAAAGTTACATCAATTGTTCATAGGAAATATTTCAGAAGCGCAAAAGGTGTTGTCATGATATTCCAGGGAGAAAGAGTCCTCTGAAATTTCATAGTGATTTAATTGTCTCTAAAATTGTCTTTAAGAATTTGTAATAGCCTCTTGAATGGTTGAGCCACTTATCTGAAAAACTGGTGTCCTTAAAACAGAGTGACAAGTGACAATTTCAAGTCATCATACTTTATTTCTGTCTCTCTCTCCCTCCTCTGCATGTATTTCAGCTGCCAACAGTTCTTTGTTTGCAACTCTGATTGAGCGTCTCTGCATCACCAGAGTCATTCTGAAAGTATGCATCACAATGACTTTCAATTGTGGGCTCTGTATTTACCCCATTCAAAACAGGACTTCATTGAAATTTGAAAGCATGAGCCATTTGTTAAAGAGGTTTTTTAAAAAAAATCCAGCCAGATTCCTGCCAGTACAGTGAACTTTATTTGACTTTAAGCCGTTTCTGGGAGTTGAGCAGCTTTTTACAAGGTGCTGGTTAAATGACAGTTTAAAAGTGAAAGCAGAGTTGAACGTCAAATGTCAGGGACTTTGAATAAATTGACAGACAGCTAGTTAGAAAAGAGTTGCTTATTCCAGATCTATCTATTTCGATACAACTAAATATCATGTCCAAAGCAATTCCACAAACTGCATTGATCCAAAGCTGAAATTAAGCTGACATTATCAATAGCAATCTGGATTTGAATTTGTTTTGTACATACAATATACAATACAGTACAAGTACAGGCCTTTTGGTTTCTAATCCATACTGATTCCTAATCCATACTTAGATCTGCTTCTTATTGCCCATACGTGGTTTCTAACTCTTTGTTTGCCTCCCGTACATGTGTCTATAAAGATACATCTTAAACATTGCTAACGTGCCTGCTTCGACCACCTCCACTGGGAGTGTGTTTCAGGAACCCACCACCTTCCCTACACCTCTCCCCTAAACTTTCTCCCTCTCACCTTGAACCTATGTTCTCTTGTAGTTGACCTTTTGCACCCTGAGAAAACAGCTTCTGACTACCCACCAAATCTATGCCATTCACAATTTTGTAGACCTCTATCAAGTTGCCCCTCACCCTCCATCTTTCCAGTGAAAACAATCCGAGTTTATCCAACCTCTCCTCCTAACTAAAGTCCTCCAGACTAGGCAACATCTTGGTCAAACTTCTCTGCACCCAGTACAAAGTATCCATGTCCTTCTGGTAATGTGGCAATCAGAACTGCACGCAATGTTCCAAATACAGCCTAACTAAAGTTTTATACAGCTATAACATAACTTGCCTACTTTTATATTCAGTGCCCTGGCTGTTGAAGGCAAGCGTGCTCTATGCCTTCTTGACAATCTTATCAACCTGTGTTGCTGCTTTCAGGGACCTGTGGACTGTGCGCACAGATTCCTCTGTATGTCAATGTTCTTAAAGGTTCAGCCTTTTATTGTATAATTCGCACATGAATTTAACTTCCAAAATGCATCATGTTGCATTTGTCCATATTAACCTCCATTCTGTTCTCCCTGCTAGAGGAAGGATGTTGTGAAAATTTAAAGGGTTCACCAAAGATTTGCAAGGATGTTGCCAGGGTTGGAGGGTTTAACCTATAGTGAGAGGCTGAATAGGGTAGGGCTATTTTCCCTGAAGTGTTAGAGGCTGAGGGGTGACCTTACAGAGCTTAATAAAATCATGAGGGGCATGGACAGCATAAATAGAAAAGCTCTTTCCCCGGGGTGGGGGAGTCCTAAACTAGAGGGCATAGGTTTGAGGTGAGAAGGAAAAGATTTAAAAGGGACCTAAGGGGCAGCTTTTTAGGCAGAGGGTGGTGTGTGTATGGAATGAGCTGCCAGAGGAAGTTTTGGTGGCTTGTACAATTACAATATTTAAAAGGCATCTGGATGGGTACATGAATAGGAATGGTTTAGAGGGGTATGGGCCAAATGCTGGCAAATGGGACTAGATTTATTGAGGATATCTGGCCAGCACAGATGAGTTGGACCAAAGGGTCTGTTTCCATGCTGTAATCTCTCTGACTCTAATTATCATTGATGATCTTCAGCTGCATCATCAACTGCCATTTCTCTGCCAAAATCTGCAATCTATCTCTGTCCTGCTGTATACTTTGTCAATCCTCCTCATTATCTGCAACTCTGTCAATTTTGGTGTCATCACTAATCAGACCACTTGCACTTTCCTCCAGACCATTCATATATATTACAAATAATAAAGGTCCCAACACTGATTCCTGCAGAATACCAATAGTTACTGATCTCCATACTGAAAAGCACCCTTCCATTGCTAACCCTCTGTTATCTATGACCAAGCCAGTTTTGTATTCATCTAGCCAGCACACCCGAATCTCATGAGAGTCTATCTTCTATTCCAGCCTGCCATGAGGTAAATTACTAAAGTCCACAGAGACAACATCCACTGTCCTTCCCTCATCAATCACCTTCTCAAAAAACTCAATTGGTGAGACATGACCTTCCCCACACAAAACCACACTGTCTGTTGCTAACAGGTCCATTTGCTTCCAAACGTGAATAAATCCTGTCTCTCGGTATCTTTCCCAACAGCTTCCCATTGACATGAGGCTCACCAGCCTGTAAATACATTAGTCTGAACTCTCATTTTCTGTCTGTTCCAGATGTACACCTGAGCAACGGCATGAATTATTCACAGAAATTAAGAGTGAGCCTGATTTCTAAACTAGCTTCCCTTACAAAACAATATTGTGGATGTGTAGATTGGAGGGACCCATACAACCCATTGTATCTATATGGCCTCTTTGAAAGAGCTTTCTGATTAATTCAATGCATCCCAACATTCCTTCATAAGTCTATAAAGTATTCCCTTGCAAGTATTTATTTAATTCCCCTTTTAAAGTTATGCTTCCTCTAAATTTAGGAGCAGTGTGTTTAGATTACTTACTTACAGTGTGGAAACAGGCCCTTCGACCCAACAAGTCCACACCGACCCGCCGAAGCGCAACCCACCCAAATCCATTCCCCTACATTTACCCCTTCACCTAACATTACAGGCAATTTAGCATGGCCAATTCACCTGACATGCATATTTTTGGACTGTGGGAGGAAACCGGAGTATCCGGAGGAAACCCATGAAGACAATGTGCAAAACTCCACACAGTCAGTCACCTGAGGCGGGAATTGAACCCAGATCTCTGGCACTGTGAGGCAGCAGTGCTAACCACTGTGCCACCGTGCCACCCTAACTTCCATGTTCAAACTTCCAAAAATTCAAATGTTTAAAAATTCTCTTCAACTTGCTACCGGTTCAATTGGCAATTATCTTAAATTGCATTTCATGTTATGAAAGGATCAATTTAACAGTACAGAAAGTTCATCAATTCATCAACCAAAAAGGGAAATACATGGTATTCATTTGTATTTTGCTTTTTGTGAATGATTGTCAGTCTTATGGACCACTTTACCTTTTTAAACTGCTTGGAGAGGAACTTGCCGGAACCCAAACTGAACACTGAGCAAATGCTGCTTGATAACAGTGTCAATGTCATTTTCTGTCACTTTACTCATGATTCATAGTCGACTGATTTTGGCCAATTACCATCCCATCAATCTGTCCTGCTTCTTGCGTACAGCACAAACCTGGGCAACTTTCCACATTGTTGAAGAGATGCCAGTGTTGTTACTTTATTGGTATAGCTTGACTAGATGTGCAGAAAGTTCAAGAGCACTAGTCTTCAGTGCTATTACAGGAGTGTTGTTAGGGCCCATAGCCTTTGCAATATCTAATGCCTTCAACGACTCCTTGATATCACATGGAGTGAATCGAATTGGGTGAAGATCAGCATCTGTGATGCCAAGGACCTCTGGAGGAGACCAGGACATTCATTAATTCAGTATTACTGGCTGAAGATTGTTTAAATACTTTTTGCACTGATGAGCTGGGCTCCCCCATCATTAAGGATGGGGATATTTGTGGAGCCTCCTTTTCCTCTAATGAATTGTTTAACTGTCCAGGACTGTGGAGCTTAAATCAGATCTGTTGGTTTGGAATCCATAGTCAATTGCACCTGGTTATGTTGATTGTCACACTAGTAGTCCTGTGTTGAGGTTTCACCAGGGGTCAACATTTTCTGGATATGCCTGGTACTGCCCCTGCCATGTTCTCCTGCTCTCTTCATTAAAACAGGATTGATCCTTGGCTTGGAAGTAGTGTTACGAGTGGAGGTAAACTGGGCCATGAGATTACAGTTTGTCATTTGGTAGTGAAGAATTTGAGGATGACTGAAAAAAGACACATTTGGTTGAAGCTTTTTGTCTTGCATTAACCGGGATATTTTGCAAGAGTTCTAACTCAAGGGAAAACCATATCTTTTTCTGCATGAGAGAAAAAGAGCTAATTGGTTCGCAAGTCAATTCTGTTTAGTAGAGGTATTGCCATAGATAATCTATCAATTAATGCCAAATAACAATGAGCAGTCAGGCTTTGTTTAAATATTTAACCAGGCTGTTTGACTCTCATTAGTCAGGGCATTGCCCTGAGAAATAAATCGACAAATAGCTATCATGTAATGGGTTGAGTTGAAACATGTGCAGTCTGTGTACATATTCATTCTGTCTGCACAGAATAGGGTCCTGTATGTTAATATGCAAAGTGTCCAGTGCATGGTTGAGCACCAGACTGTGAGCCCAACTTACAGTCCTAAATTAGTGTCAGTATAATTCCTCGCACATTCAGGATTGTCCAGTAAATGTTGTCCAATTGCAGAAAACATGTTGGACTCTGTGTTGCAAGAGTTGTAAGCGCAGACTGGTTGGGTTCAGTCAGTACTTTGCTTGTTGCTATTGGCAGAAGGAATAGGCTGTTTGATACCACCTGCCAGTGTCTAGAATGTACCACCTAGATACCCAACATCAAAACAGCACTGAAATTCTTATACTGCATTACTCATTTTGGTGATAGCTAGAATGTATTTTTGGCTTGATGGCAGAATCCTTGATGGTAAACACCACTTGTGTTGCTATTGCACAGAAGCAACATGAAATAGCTAGCTTCAACTGTTGCTCAAGTCTTTGAGATATCTTATTTTGAGGGAGACTGGACATTTTTCAGGATAAATATTGAGTGCTTTAGGAATAGTCATGAATTTGCATTATATATATAGGAAGAAATTCTCTGATCATTTTGCCCATAGAAAGGCACTGTTATGCCTCGGTCTATTAATGAGGTTGCCGATAAGGAATCCTAACGCATGCATTGACCAGTAAAGATAGATTTGCAGTAGGCTGATGGGGAGAACTCCCAGTCAATTTCTGAATTGGTGCATCAGGGAAAGGAATCTCGTTTGACTGCTATATTTCAAAGGTGAATTTGAGCACAGAATGAAGCCCATTGTGAGAAACAAGGAAATTCTTACATCCTTAATTGCCTGTGATCTGAGTGACATCCTAAGGCTATTTCACTAGACAGTTACGTGAACTACAATGTTGAGTCAGGGGTCACCTATCAGCCAGACCAGGTAAGTATGATAGATTTCCTTCCCTAAAAGACCCTAGTGAACCAGATGGACTGTTATGGTAACCAACATTGGCTACAGGGTAGCTATTAGGCTAGTTCTTAACTCCAGATTTTTTTTGCAATTGAGTTCAAATTTCAACAACTGCCACAGTAGAACTCATGAGACCAGAATATTAGCCTGGGGTTCTGGAACACTAGTCTATTACCATAAGGATGCTGCCTTGCCCAATATGAATTTACAGATTAGAAATATGCAAGAGGCAGAGGGTTAGAAGTCTTTCTGTTCATGACACATTTCTTATGGAATCCAATAAAGATATTTACAAGAGTTGGGTCTGGTGGGGATCTTCGAGGAGAAAGTGAGGGTTGCAGATGCTGGCGATCAGAGCTGAAAATGTGTTGCTGGAAAAGCGCAGCAGGTCAGGCAGCATCCAAGGAACAGGAGAATCGACGTTTCGGGCAGAAGCTTGAAGAAGGGCTTATGCCCGAAACGTCGATTCTCCTGTTCCTTGGATGCTGCCTGACCTGCTGCACTTTTCCAGCAACACATTTTCAGCTCTGGTGGGGATCCCATGGCAATTCCCATCTATTAGGGTGTACATAGTGTCATTGAAATTGAACTCAACTGTACAAGTTGATGAGGTCATATGTTCAACAAATGCAGTTCACACAATGGTGGTGGGTCTAGATTGCCATGATATAGTGCTATAATGCAGACACCTGTACGAATGACTGTCTTTACAGACAGAATTAACAGGTACTTGTCCTGTGCCTGTTTTAACTCAACATTATAGGTGATAGCCATTTGCTGATTCAGTTCTCAGGGCAATGCCTTGACCAATCAGTGTCAACCTGCCTGATTTACATTTAAGCAAAGCCTGTAACTAACTGTCAATCAGAATTATTGGTGGCATTCTCTGTGGCAACACCTCTACCAATTGGAGTTCAATTGGCAACCAATCGGTGCTCTCCTCTTATACAGTATAAGTGTTGGTTTCCTCCTTGAACTGATATTCTTGCAAGTTGTCCTGAAGTATGAAAGACAAAAGCTCTCAAAACACTTTGCCAAAGTGTATGTTATTTTGACACTACTTAAGTTCTGTATATCCAAATGACATTTCAAAATTGTAATAAAACGGTATTGTTTTACTTATTTTATGTTTACACTTGCAAAGTACTGTGCTACAATGATGCCACGGGGTGTCTCATCCATTATCCTTGTATTTGCTCAAAGATTTTCTGAACATTTGGTGTATCCAAATAGATTTCCATTCTGAGGCAGTCAGTATTTGATTCCTTTGCATGGTCTCTGACAGTATTATAAGGGGAGAAAGGTCAGCACCTGTACAATTGTTTAAGTTTTCTTTTTTTAACCAATAATGTCACACAAAATGCATCAGCTGCCAAAATGGTTCAGAACAATAATGTCATACTTGGATAACAGATAGTGTTTTCTGGGAACAGTAAATCTCATCATATCTAGCCATCAAGATGCCATTAACGGTGGAGAATTCCAGAGTGCTTACCAGTTATATGGTCACATGTTGTTGAGCGGTTGCTACATTCACAGGGTCTGCATCCAGCTTTGCTGAACTTGTAATGTAAGGTTTGACACTGGCTACATTTCAGGCCAGTCACCCCTTCTTTGCAATGGCATTTTCCAGTGCTGTTGGAAAAAGGAAACATTGAGAAATCAGGTCAGTCATGAGGAAATGATTGATCCAATGGAAAATGCATAATAGTGGCTTCAACATAACTTGGCATGGTGTTTTAAATCTATTGCTTAGTCTCTACCTAATTTAAATTCATATTAAACAACATTCAGCAAAAAAGTTAACAGTTTTGGTGTGCTGTAAGTAAACTGAGTCCAAGATTTGCTATGAAAATGATATAATACCCAATTATTTTCAAATGGTCTATCATTTCTGTCTGTACAACGGCTGAGTGACTTAACTTTCTATAGACTCTAGCCACCTCAATCAAATTTAAGAAAGCAGTTTGGAGAATGCTATATAGCAATCACTCACTATAATTTTAAATTTACATGGTATTATGATAGCAGTAAACATGGACTATTGAATTTTAAAATAGAAAGAACTGTGGATGTTGTAAATCAGAAACAAAAACAGAAACTGCTGGAAAAGCTCAGCAGGTCTGGCAGCATCTGTGAAGAGAAAGCAAGTTAATGTGTCTGAGGAAGAGTCACTCAACCCGAAATGTTATCTCTCATTTCTCTCAACAGATGCTGCCAGCCCCGCTGAGCCTTTCCAGCAATTTCTGTTTTTGTTGCTGTTGAATTTTACCATCTGATTGTTTCACCTGGGATCTTTCATGGATTAAAATGAAATTTGAAAAGAAGAAACATGGATTTAAAATGACTGCAGTGGTCACCTGATCATAGACTAAGACAGGCTTTGAGACTCATGTGCAATAAACAAAACCATCTGCATTGAGATTACTATTTTATCTAAAGACATTGAATCTGGGCAACTGGGCCAGTGACAAGGAATTCGCATTTCCTGCTTCATTCACACTTGAATAGTAATTTCACTGGATGGGAGGTGAAAATCTCACTGGCCAGTTACCCAGCCCCAGAGAGATGATGGAGCAAGATTCCAGAATATATAGTGAACTATATTTCAACAGCTGCTTTAGAGCACTGCAGCAGAGAGAAGAAAGAAATGAATTTGTGACAACTACTCCTTCTTTCTGCCTGTTTCTCTCATCACCTTAGAATACCGAACCTGGTGAGAAGTAAGTTGGAAAACACTTAATAATATGAGTGTACCCACAGATTCTGCGGTTATTGAACATACAAGTTAAACACTGAGCTGCTGTGATCTCAGGATTCAACACCTCAAGGAATCTATGGATTTTAAATAATGTAGCCTAACTTTTTCTGACCTGTGCCAAACGCTGTCCATTTAAACTTATTACCTATGTTTGTGTGTATGCATGATGTGTTCTCTGGGAGTTGGTAGGTCACAAAATATCTCATTCTTTCACTCGGAAAACTCTTGGTATACGGCTCTATCATTTTCTAGTGAACAATGTTTTAATTGAAGTGTGATAGCTGAAGTTAAAAACCAAATTAAAAGTATTTGTTTCAACTAGCTGAGAATGGGTTAAAAAGATAAGTGCGGACTCCCTCTCTTGACCTGGTTGTAAATTGTGCATAAGTTTATGACATGTTCAATCGCAGATTACATGCTTATGTTGAAAGTATGGAGATGCACTGTACGCCGAGCATTGATTGATTATCCAAATGATTTACGGGATATTTCTCCCATAAATTTTAAAGATACAATGATGAATTTAACATGAATTTAACAAGCTCAGCTTCTTTGTAAAGTGCATTAAATTTCAATACTAGTGTCTTCCCAAAATATAAAGAAAATTTTAAATGAGAAAGAATGGCAAAGCTCACTTAGTATAGCTATCATAGTCCCGACTTTGAGTCAGTGTTATCGGTGATTAGTAATAGCTCCTACTAAAGATTCCAATAGCTAAAAATAAAACACTTTCATAAAGCGATGCCTGAAGTGTTTTGTTGATTTATTGCATGGCAGGGTCATTCAATAAGCATTACTTTTTATTCAAAATAGAATAGCTAGTAAATTTCAATACTTTCCATCAATTCTCTACTATATAGTACATTGAACAACTGGGTAAAACTGACTTGATGTTCATTCAGTTCAAACCTTTATTTGCTAATTGAAAAAACTGTCCATGGTTGCAAAGGGTGTTACTTGCTGATCCAATGGTATTCATTTAAAAAGTAATCGCTAATACAATATAGAAAATATTTTTAAAAAACACTCTTGCTGAGAAACGTTTTTGAAAAGATAAAAAGTCCAGTACTGTAGCTGTAACTAATGGCTGCAAAAATTGCCTGACTCTGGAATATTCCTGAGAATGGTGTTTGGAAGTTATGTATCCCCTGCATTTCTTGACTGTTTTATGTGGTTTATGGGCCCTCTGCATATCTCCAAGATAACATTATGGAGTGACTATCAGAGATTTCATGTCTATATAAATATATATACACACAACTTACATGATTATTGGCACCAACAAACACAAAGGCCCAATTACGTGGATGTGGTGAACACACGAGTGATCTTTTGCTATGTGATAAATCATTAACATGGTAAAAGTTTAATAGGTGCCGTCCTTCTCTTTCATTACTGACTAATTATATAGTTGGTTCTTACTGAAAAGCTGTTATTTTGCAAGAGAGCTGCGCTAAGCAGTAAGGTGCATCAAAATCACATGATATACATGAAAGTGTAAGTATACAGTTAAATCTAAAGGCAAGCTCAGACTTGCAAAAACGCACAGCAGAACAAACTCTATTTAATATGGTGTTCAGCTCAATTTCATGTCCATCAAGTTGCATAATCATTATAAATATATACCTTTTTATTCACTTTTGCTTCAGTACATTCCATGCCCTTTGAAGTTCACTTGACATTTCTTGTTTATTTTAGAAATCTACTTTATTGAACCTTTGCCCCTCATTCAGTTTTTTTTTATTCACAGTCTGGTAAGAAATGTATATATACTTTAGACGTTGTTTCATGTTATAATTTTAAATCATAGAATCATAGAATCCCAACAGTATGAAAGCAATCCATTCAGCCCATCAAGTCCATACTAACCCTGTGAAAAGCATGCCACTCAGACCCAATCCCTTACCCTATTTCTGTAACCCTACATTTCCCATGGTTAATCCACCGAACCTACACATCTTTGGACTATGGGAGGACACCAGAGCACCCAGAGGAAACCCACACAGACAGAGAGAAGGTGCAAATTCCACACAGACAGTTGCCCAAGGATGAAATCAAACCTGGGTTTCTAGCACTGTGACGGAGTAGTGCTAACCACTGAGCCACCATGCCACCCAAATGGATAGCTCTGGTCGAAGAATGGGCTGCATTACATTTACACTCGGTCTCAGTCAGGCGGTTACATAACACAGCCATCAGCCACAGTTACAGAAAGTACCCCTTGTCTCCCAGTAACCAACCTTGTAAAGCATCAGGTCTTGAAACAAAGGGGAACCATAAGAGTTCTCCAGGATTTAAGCATCATGGTAGCTCCCGGGGTACCTGACACAGATATCCATCACAGATACTTATCATCACAGATGACTTCAATATTGATGGAATAGAACCTTCATTGTTAATTAAGTCAGCTGTGTTTTATATAGCCTGCTGAATGCAATGTGGATACAGTCTGTCATTCTCTGCATCAGGGGACAAAGCCTACTGTCCAGGCTGCAGCACCAATTTCATCATGGGCAATCAAGATGAATGATATAATCTGGCACAAATTGTATCAGTAACAGCCTTGATACATTGGTGGGTCCAATAAAACTTACAATTCACAAGTAGATGGAAGACAGTGAAGGTGATGACTGGCACAGTGAGTTGCAACTCTGTCTGGTAATCAAGGGCCCCCTCTGAACCTCGTTGGGCCTGTTTTCTTTGCACTTCCTGTTGAACCCATCAGTACTGAGCTTCCACATATTCCCACATACCTCTCTAAATGACTACTTCCTCTCCCAATCTTACTCCTTCAGCCCTGATCCCATAGCTTTCTCATGCCAATCATCAAGTTAGACGGTATTTCCCCCCCCCCCCTCTCCAAAGGCCAGGGTATTTGTGACCATTGATAACCCTCTCCCACTGTAATCCCTCTCCTCCAGTGTGCTGTCATCTCCCCCAATTTTATGTTGAGTTTTCATTCTTCACAATTATTACCTCTTCTGCATTCCTGCTGCTGTCTCCTGTCTCAACAATTGACTCCCCAACAATGTGCTTCCCACAACAGTACCCTTTATAAATTATTTTGACTTTCATTGATCTGGTGCCCAGGATTGGCCATGGCCCACCTTCCTGAATGATTTGGATGCATAGCCTCAAGTGATGAGTGACTAGAAACCTGGACTAAGAACAAACGATGACCTTGGCTTACTGTGCAAATCCCTCGGGTGATGTCTGTCTCCCTTGTCCTCTCCCTGAGGACTAGTCTCCTTAGAATTTGAGATGTTGAAGCAAGTTTGCCCTAGGCACTACTAGCACGTACAGCAAGTGTGACATGAAAGTAACAAAATGTTGTAAAGCAAAAGTCCACCCCTTGACAGATCACTGCTGACAACCATGATAAGCTTCTAAGCATTATGTCTGAACCAAAAGGCAAAGGCAAAATAAGAGTGCTATGAGCACTTAAACTCTGGCTGAAGGAACAGAGTTCCAAAAGGCAAGGCACAGCTGGGATGCAGTGAGGCACAAAGTAAGAGAGCACTAAGACAGCAAGGAAGGAACAACTGAATACATTCTGGTTGAACCTATGAGTTAGGTGTCTGTCCTTGTACAGACAGTATCCTGGCAACAACATTCCAATAAATAGTGCTGGTGTATTGTAAGTAGGTCAATGATATGCAATGAGGGTGTAGTGAGACTGGTACCTGTCCAAGTTGCATGGACAGGGGTAGGTGTGGTGCTGGCAGCCACTACCTATGGAGCATATCCTGAGATGTTGGTCAGATAGAATTAATGAGATGAGGAGTTAGTCTATTAACAAGGCATTTAAGAATCAATTATGAGTTTCAATTTGTATCTTGCTGGCACTTAGCGAAAATCTCATCATACTGCTTGCAAATCATAATGATCTTGACATTGAAAAAGGCCTTGACACACACACTGTCAAATTCTGCCACACATCTCACCATAACCCACATCACTCAAATCCCAATAAGATTCTGCCCTCCAAATGTTTTTAAGGCAGAGGTAGATAGATTCTTGAAAAACAAGGCATCTGGAAGGTTATCAGGATGAGGTGACAATGTTGAGTAATCCGATCAAACGTGTCTTATTGAGTGGTGGAACAGACATGAAGGGCTGAGTGGCCGTTGCCAGCTCCTAGTTCATACTTTGGCATAATTACCATAATCAGCATTTTACACAGTCAGTAGTTTGGATTTGGTATTAGTTTTGCTGGTAAAAATCAATATTACAGTTGACCTGGAACATACAGAAAAAGAGCTGGAGAAACTCATTTAGCCCTTCAAGCCTGCCCTGTCATTCAAAAAGATCACGGCTGATCTGGTTTTGTCCTCAACTACACTTTCTTGTCTGCTCTTTAATACACTTGATTCCTTTGTTTATCAAAAATCTATCTAACGCAGCCTTGAATAAACTCAATATGATGGCTTTATCTTCACTTTCTTCTTTTCCATTCCTTCACTCACTGCCAACAAAAACTCATCATCATTGTGCCTCCTGATAAGTTAAATTTAGATTTTTATTTCAGTCTAATTTAATGCTACAGTGGTACTCAAAAAAGTAGATAAAAGAAGTATGATTTAATAGGTTTAGCAAAATCATAACAAATAGGAAAGAAACAAAAAGACCACCAAAATTTAGAATTCTATTCAAATAACTTTAGGTCTACAAAATGTATCTTTCTGCCTCTGTGAATATCTAATTACAGCTCCACAGAGAGGCTGAAAAATTACAGTCAAAGATTATATAAAATCAAAGATTTCATGAAAGCTCAACTTGGTCCCATTTATTAATAATAATTACAGCCATTTGTCATTATCATTTTATCATTAAGAACAACACCAAGTTAGTAAAGTATTCAAAAACTGCACACAATTTTCTTAAAAGCTGGGGCTGCAATTTGTTGGTATTTTTACTATTTAAGAATTTAAACTTTGATGAGACAACATAGATGGATACCCTGAGGAAAATGTGCATCAAATTGCAATAGTTGGAAGATCTGATGCCACAATTTACATTATCCTCATTTCGACTTTCTCCAAAACCAATGTGGTATCTTTCCAACCTTGCGAACAGTTATTTTCAGCAGTGAATTAGTTTGTTGGTTTAATTGTCTGGAGGCAATAACTCATGGTATAGTGTCAGTACATTGGTATTAAGTGCTGTGTTAATTTCACAGAGTTTGAAACAGCACCATTCTCTGGAGTGTCATTAGTCCAGGACTGGAATAACATCCTGAAGGTTATATCCATGCCATGTAATAATGTTGCCTTGTTATTTGTTCCTGCAGTTTGTAGTTAACACCATTATACAATACACCCACATAGAACAATATTAATCTACTCTGATCTGTTCCAATGTACTTTTAAAATGTGTAATTTGTATAAACTTTTAAAAAGCTGTATTTTATCAAAGTCACCAACAATATATACCAGCAATC
Source organism: Chiloscyllium plagiosum (assembly GCF_037043375.1). Lineage (NCBI taxonomy): Eukaryota > Metazoa > Chordata > Chondrichthyes > Orectolobiformes > Hemiscylliidae > Chiloscyllium > Chiloscyllium plagiosum. The sequence goes on along the minus strand of NW_028270159.1, from coordinate 31,752,503 downwards.
ATGCCTTACAACACCAAGGTAACTAAGAAGTGTTTAAATGGAAGGGCTTATAGAATTCTCCATTATGTTAAATTAGATGTCAGCTTCATTGTGACAATGCTTGGAGTAGTTTAAAAAGTGTTTGCACCCATGAGATTGTTTAGGATTATGTTGATAAATAAGCTAAACACTTATCAAAGCCATTGGCAATGTGCAGTTGACAACTTATTCGTTTAAATGCCAACAATTCAATGAATCAAATGAAATGTTCTTTGGATCTATCAGCAGAACGATTCACAGAACTGGATTGCATAACCTAACGCGTAGCCTTGCTGCACAGACTGTTTCAAATAATTGAAAACACAACACTAGTCTACTACAAGCCAATAAAAATACTTCAAAGCATCCACTCCTGTTTTTCACTGAGTTGCTCCAGGGTGCTATTCAGTTTAACTTTTCCTCTTACAACCATAAAGTTAATGAGTTAAGCAAGCCCACAGTAAAATTTTGGAGAAAGGAAAAACTTGGAAGTTCTGGCACCAAAGTTCAGTCTTTGTTCTCTGATGCTCCGAGGAGGTTTCCTGCTTTTTCCTTTAAAGTTTATTTCCACCGTACACCGAGTACATTTTGCCCAGAGATATTTATCCATGTTTAAAATTAGTTCCAGCTTGAAAACTGTTCGTGCTTCAAGTCTGTCTGCCTTTTTACTTGAATGCTGCTGTATTATTCAACGTAAAGATGAAATAGCACCAAGGTGCCTTGGCTGTGTATTGTTATCTGTACTTAGAAAAAGGTCAATAAAGGGAAGGTAAGTGATTCCTCCTAATATTGATGCACATTCATCCTCAATATAATTTCTGGTTTCTGATCAGTTCCTTGAGTACATTCAAATTTGTGGTGATTTTGCTGTTGATCCTATTCAACTAACAAAATAATAAGTGCAATTATATCCCAAAATGATATGTCAAAGAAATAGACCCTTCGGCCCATTGTGTCCGTGCCAGGTTTTTGTAATCAGTTAGTCTCATTCCCCTTTTCTTCCCTCTCTTAGCTCTGCAAATTGTTATGTTTCAAGTATTTATTTTATTTTTATTTGAAAGTTATTATTGAATTTATTTGCACCATCTTTTGTGCAATGCATTCCAGATCATTACAAATGTCCCAATTAAAAAGTACTATCCTCTCCTCCTCCTATCTCTGGCTCTTCCACCAGTCATTTCAAAGCTGTGTTCTCCAATTACCAAACCTTTTGAAATTGGAAGCAATTCCTTCTTACTTGCTCAATCAAAACTTTTCAGAACATCACATGCGTTCAATAAATCTTCCCTGAACTTGGTTGTGAAAAACAAATTCAGCTTCTCACCTCTCCCCACACAACTGAGTACATTTATTCCATACACAATTCTAATCCTCTTGTTCAGATCTTGACATCCTTTCCAAAATGTGCTAACCAGAATTGGACACCATAATATAACTGGCACCTGATCAATATTTTACCAAGGTTTAACATACATTCTTGTTTTTGTACTCTCTGCTTTCATTAATTAAGTGATAGATTCTGTGTACAAAGATCCCTTCTCATATTCTTTATAACTGTTCTGTCACCTTCAAACGTTTGTGTATGGACACCTGCGGGTTTTTGATCTCCTTTAAAATTGTACCATTAAGTTTATCTCATCTCTGCTCATCTTCCTAACAAAATATACCATTGCATATTTCTCTGCAGAAAATTTCATCTGCAATCTCATCAAACAATCTAGATTCTCATAGTGTCTATTATTTCTTGCTTGGAGTTTACCAAATTTCCATGTTTTGTGACCTTTTTTATTCACTCATAAGATGTGGGCATCACTGACTGGACTTTATTGCAGGCGAAAGTCAAGAGTGTGGTGCTGGAAAAGCACAGCAGGTCAGGCAGCATCCGAGCAGCAGGGCAAAAGCCCTTTATCAGGAATAAGGCTACGAGCCTTGGAGGTAGAGAATAAATGTGAGGGGGGTAGGGCTGGGGTGAAGATAGCTGAGAATGCAATGGGTGGATGGAGGTAGGGGTAAAGGTGATAGGTCGGAAGGGAGGGTGGTGCAGATAGGTGGGAAGGAAGATTGACAGATGGGACAGGTCAAGAGGACAGTGCTGAGCTGGAAGGTTGGAACTGGATAAGGTGTGGGGAGGGGATATGAAGAAACTGGTGAAATCCACATTGATGCCCTGGGGTTGGAGGGTCCCAAGGCGGAAGTAGAGGCGTTCGTCCTCCGGCATTGGGTGGTAAGGGAGTGACGATGGAGGAGGCCCAGGATCTGCATGTCCTCGGCAGAGTGGGAAGGGGAGTTGAAGTGTTCGGCTACGGGGTGGTGGGTTTGGTTGGTGCGGGTGTCCCGGAGATGTTCCCTAAAGCGGTCTGCGGGTAGGCGTCCTGTCTCCCCAAAGTAGAGGAGACAGCATTGGGAGCAACTGATACAGTAAATGTGGAAGTGCAGGTGAAACTTTGATGGATGTAGAAAGCTCCTTTGGGGCCTTGGACGGAGGTGAGGGGGTGGTGTGGGCACAGAATTTGCAATTCCAGCGGTGGCAGAGGAAGGTGAGTTATTGGGGGGGTTGGGGGGGGGGGGTGGAAACGGGGGTTTGACCTGACGAGGTAGTCACAGAGAGAACGGTCTTTACGGAAAGCAGATTGGGGTGGGGAGGGAAATATATCTCTGGTGAAGGGGTCTGTTTGTAGGTGGTGGAAATGGCGGAGGATGATGCGATGTATAAAGGTTGGTGGGGTAGAACGTGAGGTCCGGGAGGGTCTGTCCTTTATTACAGTACAGTTACCCTTGAGAAGCTGATGGTGAGCTGCCTTCTTAAGCACTGAAATTCATGTGGTGTAGTTAGACCTACAGTACAATAAGGGAGACAGTTTCAGGACTTTGACACAGCAATGTATTTCTAAGGATGGTGAGTGACTTGGAAGTGAGTTTTTCAGGTTGTAGTATTTCCATACATTTGCAGCCCTTGTCTTTCTTAATGATAGATTTGAAGGTATTGTCTAAAGGGACCAGTCTATGAGGTTGCTCTTCCAACTTTGGCGCAACCCCATTTGCTGTTAGTGAGGACAATAGGGTTATGTTTACTGTTGCTTTTGATGCCAAGTTGATGCTACGTTTTGTTCCCTTTAGACTTGGAGCAATTGATGCAACTAATGGTTGACCACTCCAGAGTCACCCACAATTCTATGACAATGGAGTCAAATGTAGACAGGACCAGGTAAGTTTTTTTCTCTAAAGGAAAAGTCTATGTGTGAACCAGGTATACAATCATTGTCATCACTTGACTTTTGGTTTGTGTTCTTTTTTAACTCAAATTTTACTATGGTGGGATTTAAACCCAGGTTCCAGAATAGGACCCAGGTCACTGGATTACTAGTCCAATGACAACACCACTAGATCATTCCCTCGTCCTTATCATCTGAAAACTTTGACATTAGTCTTTGTCAGAACCAGTGGAGATAATTAAAGAAAAACAGCAGTGATCTTAATCAGCTGATCCTAGACAGTGACGTCCTTATCCCGTGAATGAATAATTTTTAAAAATCAAGCTTTGGGGACACCATTATATCATTCCTTTGGAATTGAAAAATATTCATTCACCACTACTCTTTGCTTCCTGTCCCTCAGCTCATTTTGTATCCATTGGCCCACAGCACTCTTTTAAAAATTGATGTTTAGTAAAAAGAGATTTTACTTGCAGATGTGATGGAAGCTACTTTTAATAATTCCAATTTGGAGGAAATTGATATTTATAGAGAAAAATAAAAGGTTGAAAAGACAGAGATATTTTTGTCCAGATGACTGTCCTGCAATATAATTATATGGGAAGATGCCGAGTGAAAGGTTGAAAGAAACAAATGACTCCATATGTTTGGAACAGGAATTTTCCAGTAAGATTGTAACTGAAGTGCATTTACATTGTAATGCCAGTTTCAATCAGTTGTTCATCTGACACCATTATCCCCATTCATAGTCCTGACCAGCAATGCAGAAGAATCAGGGCCTAGGAATTTGTTCGCAATTTATAACACCCATGATTAAGTGGCTGGAACAAGATAGGTTTTGCAGCTTCACAGTAATATTAGAAAGTAAAAGCATCTTTAATATCTTTAATTTGAAATACCTTTAACTGGCTCAGGTTTGGAATTACAAGTTTTATCTGTTTTCCTATAAAAATTGGATGAGCTGTGGACCTAAATAAGTAAGAGGAAAAACAACCAGTCTCTCACTTTCCCTTCGCTACATTCTGAGTAGTGTTACTGAAAAGGGTTCTGGTTCACTCAGCCCCACTACTTGCTGAGATGGAACAAAATCCTTCAATGTCAGAAATAGAGGGATAAATATGCAACTTCAAAACCAGAATCTAAGCTTAGCACAATAAAGGTTCTTACATATTTAACACTGCTGTTAAACAGTCCAATCTATCTATATTATGTCATGTTCTTACTTCATACTTTATTCTTTCTCTTTTCTTTTCTGTCAGTCATTAAATTATAAAATTTAAAACATCCTTAACTCTAACACAAAGTAAATGTTTCTTTAGAAACTTTTTCAGATGGTCCAGGGAAAAGGGGAATTGCCTGTACGATGTTCAAACACCCCAAGAAATTCCCATGTAATCAGTACACCAGGACACCCCCACGCTCCGAATGCACAGAATGTTCAACCTCAGGCAATGAAGAAACCAGAAGATCTGGGCAACAATGTCCCCAGATTGGCTCAACAGGCAAAGGGAAAATGACATCTGGAGAATACTTTGTGAACCCATTCCTGTTCATTCACTAAGGCTGTAATATTGTTTGAATCAGTCAAAACTCATCAAAAATTTAATTCTCTGCTTTTGATATCAACTCAGCCAAGTCAGATTTCTACTGCTTAAGCTATTTTCAAATAAAAATGATAGTGAACCTTCTTAAAATTCTTCGGGTGGTCAGAAAGGAATAATGCAATTTTGTCATTGTCTTTTGCTGACAGTTAGATCTGTTCATATCATTATGCTTTTGTGTGTTTATAAAGCTTGGCTTTGAGAAAAGCTGAGTAGAATACTCTAAGTGGCCTATAAATGGAGTTCAATTTCCTGGAAACCCCCTTCGTCGTATAGAATTTCTGACAGAAACAATCAAGCAATTTCAAAAATATGGAAGCATAAGTGCATTTTATTTCAAAATTGTATACCAATGAGCATCAGATTTTTAAAAATTGATTAGTGCTCGAATGTTCATGTGCACTTCTTTTAATGGAATTGTAAAGAAGTACTAAAAAGGTTTTAACTTGCCCCACCTGAAGGAGATGGGGTGGATATGCAACTAAAATAGCTGCGCAAAGACCAAATTGTTGGTCTATTCTCACTTGATTCCCAGCAATTGCCATTTTAACTAAGCCCCCTTTTAAAGGTAACTAACATACTCACTGGATTCAGGCCGATGCATCATTAACATATGCTATACAGCTTCCAATTCACTGGATTCCAAACACTGAATGAAATTTGGCAGGAAGAAGAGGAGATCCTCGAAAATAATTTGAAAACGTAATCAGAAAATACCAGCACACGACATAACACAAGGATGGTAATAATTAGTATATGAAATTGGTTGAAGGATTGGAAGCAGACATTGTTGGTGAACCAATGCTTTCTTCCTAGAGTCATAAAGTCATTGAGATGTACAGCACGGAAACAGACCCCTCGGTCCAACCCATCCATGCCAACCAGATATCCCAACCCAATCTAGTCTCACCTTTCAGCACCCGGCCCATGTCCCTCCAAACCCTTCCTATTCGTATATCCATCCAAATGCCTTTTTAATGTTGCAATTGTACCAGCCTCCACCACTTCCTCTGGCAGCTCATTCCATACATGTACCACCCTCTACATGAAAAAGTTGCCCCTCAGGTCCCTTTTATATCTTTCCCCTTTCACCCTAAAACTATGCCATCTAGTTCTGGACTCCCCGACCTCAGGGAAAAGACATTGTCCATTAATCCTATCCATGCCTCTCATGATTTTATAAACCTCTATAAGTCACCCCTCAGCCTCCGATGTTGCAGGGAAAACAGCCCGAGCCTATTCAATCTCTCCCTGTAGCTCAAATCCTCCAACCCTGGCAACATTCAATGACTTTCATGATTGGACAACCTGATGAATATGCTCTTAACTTTATAACAGTGTGGGATCTAATTTATTCACCAAATAGCTACTTCAGACATCACTATGACAACAATGAAAGGCTGGAAACCAGCAGCTTGCAGATAGCCCCCAGTGCAGACGAGCTGAGGTGAATATGTTGTGCAGATAAATGTTCTGCATCAAATGAATTCTCAGTGTGTTACACTATCCTTTAGTAAGTGCATAATGCATTATTAATAAATGTACTTATCTGCATTTTAGTACCTAAGGGTATTACAGTTGGATTATATTGTCTATTTTTAGCATTGTCCATTTTTAATTAAACACTCCAGGAGTTTTGTTATTCGGAATGGAATCTTGTTGAGCTGATAACGGTGTCATCGACCAGCTGGAGTACTGGCAAGCTACTCACACTATCTCTTTATGGGAAGGGCCCCAAATCACAAAATAATTGTGCAGTAGTGAGACCACCGATGGGTTTTTTACCTCGAATCAAGATGCTGGGTGAGGTCTTTCCCTAGAGTACTGTCAACTAGAGGCCAGGACCTCTTGGGCTCAGCAGTGCCAGAGGCTGTTACAAAAAAATCAACCAAAGTGAGTGCCCGGACTGTGCAGGAACCCAGCCAATAGGTAGGTTATGGGGCAGGGGCCATGGAGTGAGGGGTGCAGAAGGATCAGTAGCAAGAGTAGGGGCAGTGCATCTCCATAGTTTCCATCACTTTCCAACATCCTAAACTTTTATTAGGCATTGAGGATATTTAATCAAGAGACACACCCCTTGAGGTAATAAAGTAACAATATGACTTTAGCACATGGTGACAGGCCTGCCCAGTATTGATTTAATACCACTATGCATGGGTGCGGCACTTATGTGGTCCTTAATGAACCACTTAAGGGGCTCAATGGTGGCAAGATAGCTAGGTTAGCCATCGGCTGCCTTTAGCTCTTGTAGAGGAACTGGAGTTCATTTATGCCACCGTCCCGAATCGATACATGCCCTTCTAAATTCCATGCTCGTCACCAACATGAGTGGGAGATTCTGTCCAATATAGTATCCAATCGATCAGGATGAACTATCTTTTAAGATAGCGCTTCTCATTCTGCCCCCATTTTGAAGCTTGCAAATTGTCACAAATCCCCAAGTGAGAAGTGTGAAGGTGGTTCGATGAGAGCAAGGCTCCATTGCTGCCCTGGAGCTCACATCCTCAAACTATCAGCTAATGAATCCATTGAGGTCCTGGTACACACTTTGGACTGCATGGGATCTGTCATCTTTACCTGGTCTGGCTTACACCTGACTCCAGAGCAACATGGTTCACTTTAGCTGCCTGTGATGCTCACATACCATGAATAAAAACAATATATTTTTATAACATCATCCACTTGCAAGTTATATTTCATTCTGAATGACTATTCCTATGCCCTTTCCTCTTGTTCAGAATATGACGAGAAATATTCCCTTTCCCTTTGCACACCAAAATGTATCACTTCACATTTTCTGCAGTGAACTATATCGGCAGCCTGTATTCCCAGCTTGACAGTCTCTCTTTGTACTCAGCAATCTCTCAATTTTAATCTGCGTACTTTTTAATTTGATATAAACAAATTGATAGGGTTTCCCTTTTATTCTACAGAAAATAGTCTTTGCCATTAACCTTTACATGGAATCTAATCTAAAGACTTTTGAAAATCAATAGAGATTGCCTTCACTGTATTCATCTTTTGCTCCTGTTAAAACAATTCCAGTAAGATCAGTCAATTGGACCCTGCTTTTTAAAAATCCCTGCTAACAGCCTCTGATGAACTCATGTTTCTCAGAGAGCTTAGAAATTTCATCCTGCATGACAGACTCTCAATTTACTAACAGTTGAAATGAGGCTTACAGGTCTGTAACTCCCTGATTTATTTCCTTTTAATCTCCTTTAATGTAAATTGCTTGTGCAATGGTTGAGCCTGCTCAAATGCTCTGAAATGACGTATATCTCTTTAAAAATAATACTGTTGTCACTTGATTAAGTTAGTTTTGTTTATGAATTTTAAGGTAAAAGCTTTCTAGATACCTTTAACAATCTTTTAAGATGATAAGTTCATGTCTGAAATCACCAACTCCAGACAAAATTTAATGTTTTGCAGTTTTGTTCTCAACTAGATTTGTGCTCTACGTATGCCTTTCGATATGCAATCATGTCATACATTTTCTCTAAGCTGTGCTGCTAAGCACACGCAGCCGCTCCCAAGGTTCCACAGCAATCACAGTATCAACTTCAGGTTCCAGACGTCGTTACTGCACTCAAACCCCACAGACCCATGGAGCCAAAAAGAAAATTAGAGCGACCACTGATCATGTCCACTCATTACAAATTCCCAATAAAATATTTGCTGAAAATAACAAAAGATAAACTATCATCAGCATGATAAACATTTATAACCAAAACTGTAAATCTGTGTCCATGCAGTCCTCAGACTTTTGGCTATCAGGGTAATTTTTAAATTACTAACAATCTTGGCATCACTAGTACAACATTTTACAACTTTTGTCCTGTGTTCTAATAATAAATTGTTCTATTCATGTCGGAACATGTACACAGATGTATATTATAGCTGTCTGGATCCAAAATTTGCCACATGGCTTTTGTCAGAATTATTTAAACAACAGAAGCTCAACTAATGATGTTTTGCTATATCTAATAAAGGCCTAGTTGTGTTAATATCTGCTAATAAAGGAGCCACAGAAAATATAGAAAGGATCCAATAGTTTCAATCATATCAGAAGAGGAGGTGCTAGTTGTCTTAAAATGCATAAAGGTGAATAAATTCCCAGGACCTGATCAGGTGCACCCTAGAACTCTGTGGGAAGCTAGGGAAGTGATTGCTGAGTCCCTTGCTGAGATAGTTGTATCATCAATAGTCACAGGTGAGGTGCCAGAAGACTGAAGGTTGGTTAGCGTGGTGCCACTATTTAAGAAAGGTAGAAAAGAAAAGCCAGGGAATATAGACTGATGAGCCTGACATCAGTGGTGTGCAAGTTGTTGGAGGGAATTCTGTTGAGGGACAGAATTTACATGTATTTGGAAAGGCAAGGACTGATTAGGGATAGTCAAAATGGCTTTGTGTGTGGAAAATCATCTCATGAACATGACTGAGTTTTCTGAAGAAATAACGAAGAGCATTGATGATGGCAGAACAGTGGACGTGACCTATATGGACATTCAACAAGGTTCAGCATGGTAGACGGGTTGGCAAGGTTAGATCTCATGGAGTACAGGGAGAACTAGCCATTTGGCTATAGAACTGGCTCAAAGGTAGAAAACAGAGGATGGTGATGGAGGGTTGCTTTTCAGACTAGAGGCCTGTGACCAGTGGAGTGCCACAAGAATCAGTGAGGGGTCCATTGCTTTTCATCATTTATATAAATGACTTGGATGTCAACCTAGAAGGTACAGTTAGTAGGTTTGCAGATGACACCAAAATTGGAGGTGTAGTGGACAGTGAAGGTTACTTCGGAGTACAACGGAATCTTGATCAGATGGGCCAATAGGCTGAGGAGTGGCAAATGGAGTTTAGTTAAAATAAATGTGATTTATTTTAACTGCATTTTGGAAAGGCAAATCAGAGCAAGACGTATACACTTAATGGTAAGGTCCTGGGGAGTTTTGCTGAACAAAGAGACCTTGGAGTGCAGGTTTATAGTTCCTTGAAAGTGGAGTTGCAGGTAGATAGGATAGTGAAGGTGGTGTTTGGCATACTTTCCTTTATTGGTCAGAGCATTGAGTATAGGAGTTAGAGGTCATGTTGCAGCTGTACAGGACATTGGTTAGGCCACTTTTGGAAAATTGCATGCAATTCTGGTCTCCTTCCTATCAGAAATTTGAAAGGGTTGTGAAACTTGAAAGGGTTGTGAAACTTGAAAGGGTTCAGAAAAGATTTACAAGGATGTTGCCAGGGGTGGAGGATTTGAGGTATAGGAAGAGGCTGAATAGGCTGGGACTGTTTTCCCTGGAGCATCAGAGCCTGAGGGGTGATCTTATCGAGGTTTATAAAATTATGAGGGGCATGGATAGGATAAATATACAAGGTCTTTTCCTGGGTGGTGGAATCCAGAACTAGAGAACATAGGTTTAGGGTGAGAGGGGAAAAATTTGAAAGGGACCTATCGGGCAAATAGTTCACGCAGAGGGTGGAGCGTGTATGGAATGAGCCTCCAGAGGAAGTAGTGGAGGCTGGTTCAATTACAACGTTTATAAGGCATCTGGATGGATATATAAATAGAAAGGGTTTAGATGGATATGGATCAAGTGCTGGCAAACAAGATTAGATTAGGTTAGGATATCTGGTCGGCATGGACGAGTTGGACCGAAGGGTCTGTTTCCGTGCTTCATATCTCAATGACTCTAAATAATTTTAAGAAAATTCAGTCTCTGCAACGTTCTATGTTTTGAGAAGATTTGTAGCTCAGGTTGAAGTTCTGGATGTAAGTTTGCTCACTGACCTGGAAGGTTCGTTTTCTGACGTTTCGTCACCATACTAGGTAACATCATCAGTGAGCCTCCAGTGAAGCACTGGTGTTATGATGTGCTTATATTTATGTGTTTAGGTTTCCTTGGTCGGTGATGTCATTTCCTATTTTCCTCAGAAGGTGGTAAATGGGGTTCAAGTCAATGTGTTTGTCAATAGAGTTCCGGTTGGTTCAAGGGACGAGGTCAAAGGGCACATGTTGCATATACTGCATTTGCATGAGAAGGACAAGAATTGGTGGGGTTGGTCGAAGATTGGACCAGAGTATCATGGAGACAGTGGTAATTTACAATATAGAGAAAAGGACAGTGAAGTTATGTTTGCTGATGGCAACATGTTAGAGATGTCTTAAATGGCACAGCCTGATTCTTTCCAAAGTTATTCACTTCTATTTTGACCTTATGTAAGACCAAAGTAGCCAGCTCATGGATTAGATATGATGTGGGAATCAATTGCAAATCTATTCAATCTAGAATGCAGGCTAAGTAGGAAATCCCTGCTTCACAGCCTTCTGATTGTAGAGTATTTTTCTGAGTATGGATAGAATTAGACGCTGGTCATCTGCTTATTTAGTCTTTGATAAACTATTGAGGCAGCTGCTAATGGTTTCATAAACCTTTAGTAATCTAATGGGAAATGGGTGGCTATGATTGTTGTTGATATTTTTCATGTTGGTGAATTACTCAGCTAATGTGCTAACATTATTTCTAAGGAGATTTTCCACTGGAGTTGCATTACATTTAATATTTGATTTTGCATCTCTGAAGTCAATTGAAATTAAATCCATATCTCTGACAACAGCGATTAAAATTCATTTATCCATTCTTTTTTCATTTGCTCCACTGAAATATGACAAAGCTCCTTAGTAACATCAAGATACATGGCTCCTAAACACATAATGCACAGAATCGAATCTGAACAAAATCTTGTGTATCGCTGTTACACATTTGCAGACTAAATATGCACAAAATGTTTTTTGTTTAATTTCATATTTTGTACTGCATTTAATCTTACAAAGCTTAACTATACCAAAAATTTTAGCTTCATTTTGAAGAGTGCTTTTTTCACCTTTTTATATTAATTCATAGGATGCAGGCGTTACTAGCCAGGCTACGATTTATTTCCAAAACCTGATTACCCAGAGGACAGTTAACAGTAAACCACATCACTGTGGGCCTGGAGCCGCATATAGTCCAGACTAAGTAAGGATAGCGCTGAAAATGTGTTGCTGGAAAAACGCAGCAGGTCAGGCAGCATCCAAGGAGCAGGAGAATCGACGTTTCGGGCATGAACCCTTCTTCAGGAATGAGGAAAGTGTGCCAAGCAGGCTAAGATAAAAGGTAGGGAGGAGGGACTTGGGGGAGGGGTGTTGGAAATGCGATAGGTGGAAGGAGGTTAAGGTGAGGGTGATAGGCCGGAGTGGGGGTGGGGGCGGAGAGGTCATGAAGAAGATTGCAGTATAGGAAGGTGGTGCTGAGTTCGAGGGTTGGGACTGAGACAAGGTGGGGGGAGAGGAAATGAGGAAACTGGAGAAATCTGAGCTCATCCCTTGTGGTTGGAGGGATCCTAGGCAGAAGATGAGGTACTCTTCCTCCAGCCGTCGTGTTGCTATGGTCTGGCGATGGAGGAGTCCAAGGACCTGCATGTCCTTGGTGGAGTGGGAGGGGGAGTTGAAGTGTTGAGCCACGGGGTGGTTGGGTTGGTTGGTCCGGGTGTCCCAGAGGTGTTCTCTGAAACGTTCCGCAAGTAGGCGGCCTGTCTCCCCAATATAGAGGAGGCCACATCGGGTGCAGCGGATGCAGTAAATGATGTGTGCGGAGGTGCAGGTGAATTTGTGGTGGATATGGAAGGATCGCTTTGGGCCTTGGAGGGAAGCAAGGGGGGACGTGTGGGCGCAAGTTTTGCATTTCTTGCGGTTGCAGGGGAAGGTGCCGGGAGTGAAGGTTGGGTTGGTGGGGGGTGTGGACCTGACGAGGGAGTCACGGAGGGAGTGGTCTTTTCAGAACGCTAATAGGGGAGGGGAGGGAAATATATCCCTGGTGGTGGGGTCCGTTTGGAAATGGCTGAAATGACGACGGATGAACTCAAGATTTCTCCAGTTTCCTCATTTCCCCACCTCCCACCTTGTCTCAGTCCCAACCCTCGAACTCAGCACCACCTTCCTAACCTACAATCTTCTTCCTGACCTCTCCGCCCCCATCCCCACTCCGGCCTATCACCCTCACCTTAATCTCCTTCAACCTATCGCATTTCCAACGCCCATCCCCCAAGTCCCTCCTCCCTACCTTTCATCTTAGCCTGCTTGGCACACTTTGCTCATTCCTGAAGAAGGGCTCATGCCCGAAACGTCGATTCTCCTGCTCCTTGGATGCTGCCTGACCTGCTGCGCTTTTCCAGCAACACATTTTCAGCTCTGATCTCCAGCATCTGCAGTCCTCACTTTCTCCTAAGTAAGGATAGCATTTTCCAAGACAGGTTTCTATGACAATCAACGAGGAGAAAGTGAGGTCTGCAGATGCTGGAGATCAAAGTTGAAACTTTATTGCTGGAACAGCACAGCAGGTCAGGCAGCATCCAGGGAACAGGAGATTCGACGTTTCGGGCACAGGCCCTTCTTCAGGAATGAGCAGAGAGTGTTCAGCAGGAGAAGATAAAAGGTAGGGAGGAGGGACTTGGAGGAGGGGAGTTGGAAATGTGATAGGTGGAAAGAGGTCAAGGTGAGGGTGATAGGTCGGAGTAGGGTGGAGGCGGAGAGGTCAAGAAGAAGACTGCAGGTCAGGAAGGCGGTGCCGGGCTGGAAGGATCCGGCTGAGACAAGGTGGGGGGAGGGGGGATGAAGAAACTGGTGAAGTCCAAGTTCATCCCCTGCGGTCTCCGTCTCCGCCGCATCTGCTCCCAGGAGGACCAGTTCAAAATACGTACAACACAGATGGCCTCCTTCTTCAAGGACCGCAATTTCCCCCCCGACGTGGTCGACGGTGCCCTCCACCGCATCTCCTCCACTTCCCGCTCCTCCGCCCTTGAGCCCCGCCCCTCCAACCGCCACCAGGACAGAACCCCACTGGTCCTCACCTACCACCCCACCAATCTCCATGTACAGCGCATCATCCGCCGTCACTTCCGCCACCTCCAAACAGACCCCAGCACCAAGGATATATTTCCCTCCCCTCCCCTATCAGCTTTCCGTAGAGACCACTCCCTCCGCGACTCCCTTGTCAGATCCACACCCCCCACCGACCCAACCACCACTCCCGGCACCTTCCCTTGCAACCGCAGGAGGTGCAACACTTGCGCCCACACCTCCCCCCTCACTTCTCTCCAAGGCCCCAAGGGAAACTTCCATATCCGCCACAGATTCACCTGCACCTCCACCCACATCATCTACTGCATCCGCTGCAGCCGGTGTGGCCTCCTCTATATTGGGGAGACAGGCCACCTACTTGCGGAGCGATTCAGGGAGCACCTCTGGGCCACCCGGACGAACCAACCCAACCAACCTGTGGCACAGCATTTCAACTCCCCCTCTCACTCCACCGAGGATATGCAGGTCATTGGACTCATCCACCGCCAAACCACAACAACCCGACGGTCGGAGGAGGAGCGTCTTATCTTCCGACTGGGAACCCTCCAACCGCAGGGGATGAACTTGGACTTCACCAGTTTCTTCATCCCCCCTCTCCCCACCTTGTCTCAGCCGGATCCTTCCAGCCCGGCACCGCCTTCCTGACCTGCAGTCTTCTTCTTGACCTCTCCGCCTCCACCCTACTCCGACCTATCACCCTCACCTTGACCTCTTTCCACCTATCACATTTCCAACTCCCCTCCTCCAAGTCCCTCCTCCCTACCTTTTATCTTCTCCTGCTGAACACTCTCTGCTCATTCCTGAAGAAGGGCCTGTGCCCGAAACGTCGAATCTCCTGTTCCCTGGATGCTGCCTGACCTGCTGTGCTGTTCCAGCAATAAAGTTTCAACTTCTATGACAATCAATAACAGTTCAATGGTCATCATTAGACTCTTAATTCTAGAATGTTTTTATTAAATTTAAATTCCACCATTTGTCATCGTGGGATTTAAACCACTGGCCCCAGGACAGTACCTGGGTCTCTGGATTAATGGATGGCTAAAAATGATGCAAAATATTGGTTCCACATACACAATAAACAAGTCGTTGTGCTATCACTTAAACTATTACCAAGTTTATAACCAAACCATAACGAAAGTTTACTAAATTTGATGAATATTTGTTTAAAATGCATGGAGGACATCATAATTTATGTAGTTAGAAGCTTGAGGGAAGATGATTATATTGGTAGAGAAGCCAGCTTTGAAGGTTCAGAGAATCCACAGCACACTCCTGAAGTCCATAGAGGCAAAGTTATTTGAATTGTATCACAGAGAGATGAATCCTTCGGAAGAAGGGATTTTAGGGGAAATGAACATGGAATAGGATTTTTTTTTAAATCAAAAACTAACAGATGCCATGACAATGGAAATGACAGAGCAGGATCAATACCTCCATGGTCTCCTTCTATTCTTCAACCAAAGAACTACAATATCATTGTAAAAGATAGACAAATTAGTTGAATAAGTCCTCAGGACACTATGATATCTACCCCAGGTCATTGACAGGCAAGAAAGGAGATTGCTCGGGTCTTGACCAAGATTTTTGTACTGTCATTAGCCGCTGGAGACATCTGGAGGATTGGTGAGTAGATAATGTTGCTCCTCTGTTCAAGAGGGGAAATAAGGATAATTCAGGAAATACAGACTTATGAGTCTCATATCGGTGGTTGTGAAGCTATTGTAAAGAGTTCTTAGTGATAGGATTTAGACGCATTTGGAAAAGCATGTTCTAATTAGGGACAGTCAGCATGGCTTTGCGCGGGGCAGGTCATGCCTAACTTAATTGAATTTTTTGAAGAGGTGACAAACATGACCAATGAGAAGAGCAGCGGATGTTATCTACGTGGATTTTAGTAAGGCTTTTGGCAAATTCCCTCATGATTGACTCATCCAGAAGATTAAGTTGAAGGGGATCAATGGTGACTTGATCACATGAATTCAGAATTGGCTTGCCCACAGAAGGCAGAGGTTAGTGGTGGAAGAGTGTTTTTCTGGCTGAAGATCCATGACTAGTGATATTCTAAAGGGATCTGTACTGGGACCTCTGCTATTTGTGGTTAAATATAAGTGACTTGAATGAAAATGTAGATGGGTGGATTAGTAGGTTTGCAGATGATACAAAGATTGGTAGAGTTGCGAATAGTGTAGAAGGTTATAAAAGAATACAGCAGGATATAGATCAGTTGCAGCTATGGGCTGAGAAATGACCAATGGAGTTTAAACAGGTTAAGTGTGAGATGCTGCACTTTGGAACATCAAATGTTAAGGAAAGGTATATAGATAATGGCAGGATCCTGAATAGCATTGATGTACAGAGGGATCTTGGGATTCAAGTCCACAGCTCCATGAAAGTGGTTACACAAGTAGATAGGATGGTAAAGAAGGATGATGACATGCTTGCCTTTACTGGTTGGGGAATTGAGTACAAGAGTCAGGATGTCATGTTGCAGTTTTGATTAGGCCACACTTGGAGTACTTCGTTCAATTCATGTTACCAAATTACAGAAAGGACATGGAGGCTTTGGGAGGGTGCAGAAGAAGTTTACCAAGATATTTCCTGGGATTAGAGAGTATGAGCTATAAGGAGAGGTTAGAAAAACTTGGGTTTTCTTCACTGGAATGGTGGATGCTGAGGGGAGACTTTGATAAAAATGAGCTGCATGGATAGGGTTGACGGTCAGAATATTTTTCCCAGAGTTGAAATGTCGAACACTAGGGGGCACGTATTTAAGGTGAGGGGGGGGGGTGAAAGTTCAAAGGGGATGTGGGAGACAACGTTTTTACACAGCAAGATATAGGAGTCTGGAATGCACTGCTAGGACTGGGGATGGAGGCAAATACGATAGGGCTGTTTAAGAAACTTTTAGATAAGCACATGAATATGCAAGAAATGGTGGGATATGGACCAAGGACAGGCAGAAGGAAGTAATTTAATTTGGCTTTATGTCTGACACAACATCATGGGCTGAAGGGCCCATTCTTGTACTGTACAGTTCTATGTTTTGAAAATAAACCCTTTAGCTTTTCAATCAAATCAAATAAAAAATCGCATGAAGAATTTACCCTCATAGATTAATTTGTCTTTTTTTAAAAATCAATTGAAACAAAATCGCACAGAATATTTCAAAAGAGGACTCTTCTATTTTTGTTTAAGGATATATAATACATAATTTCTTCCACTCACAGCAGATTGTGGGTCTTCATGGCACAGTGGTAGCAGGCTTCCCAATGATAAAGGATTCTACAAAAGATGGCAATTAGCATGGTCTTTAATCTACCAGAATACTTAAGGCTTGCCACTTCTAAAAAGACCTTTCTGGGAAGACCTCTGACATCTTCAGTTTCTCTAGCTCCTTCTGCAATTTCAATTCAACCTCTCCCAATTTCACAAACATGTTGTTGTCAGATGTAAATTTGACCATATTATGTTAAGTTGCTGAACTCAGGTCAAGTCTACAAATTATAAATAGCATTTTAACACCCAATTTAAAGCCCGGAGACATCCCACACAGCATTTCCTTCTTATGATGCACACCCTCTAACAAGGACTCACTCTTGTTGTCAGTAGCCAATTTCTCAGCTACTCCTTAGATTTAATCTGAATCTCCATGGGTTTAAGATTGACTAATAGTCTTTCAGAACTACACCAATAGCTTTTTGAAAACCAGAAGACCATTTTCTACATGGAATTCCATGTTTATGTATTAAAAGTCTACTCTTGAAATATAGTATGAAGGATAATCACTGAAAGAGTGGTGCATTGGTAGAAATGCAGTATTTTGAATGAGACATTAATTAGAACCCCACCAACGAATCAGATGTAGGGAAAAATATCCCATTGTACAAATCAAAGAAGCTTCTTGACTGATATTTATCCCTTGATGAATACTACCAATACAGATTAACTGGTAGTTCCCTCTTCTTGTTTACAAGTCCAAATTGTGCACAAAATAGCTACTACAATTCTGTATGAAAAGGTGAGTAGATACACTTTCAAAAGTCATCTTGAGAATATGTAAGATGATTTATAAGTGTGTTCTTTACTCTCCGTTTCAATATTACCACACCCCCAACCCCTGAAGAAAAAGCTTGTGATAATCAAAGATAAATGCATACATTATGACAAAGTCATCCGGAAGGGTTTTGTAGGCAATAGTGTGGGTGGTAGTTACTCTGGGTTTTTTTAAAGAGATTAAAGGAATGTTTTCTCTTTTTTCAAACACAGAGAAGCAGTGTGAGTTTGATATGTGCACTTAAATTTTACCATGTTTCACATTACTGCAAATGCAATGTAGAACTCAGTTCTTGAAATATTCTCTTTTTTGGGTTTTTATTGTTTCAATTTGTACTTTGAGGGTGTTACTGGCTAAGTCAGTACTTAATGCATATTGTGGGCAGTTAGAAGATAATCACGATACTGTGAACTTGGAGTCACATGTAGACTAGACCAGATAAGGATGGCAGATTTCATTTCCTAAAGGACGTTAGGGAAGCAATGGGTTTTCATGACAATTGAGTGTTTACATGGTTGCCATTGGGCTAGTATTTTAATTCCATCATCCACGATAGTGGGATTCATACCAATGTCCCCAGAGATATTTACTAATCCAGTAATATTACTACCTCGCCCTAGTCTGAGATCTGCAGAATACATCAAAAAATTTACATTGCATATAGCTAAACAAAAAAGTAAATAAAAGCCCCTTCCAAGGGAGGTGGTGCTCTTTATTAAAGATTATTATATATAATCTTGAAAACATTAGCTAAAAAAAATTGTTTCCATGGAAACAGGTTCCCCACTAGTCTGGTGCAGTATGAGCTGCGTGTTTGTAGTTATTATTCAAGCAGAAAATTCTCAGAGCAAGGAATTGCTGTGCATGACTGCCTCCCTCAATTAGAATGTCACATTTGACACTATTATTTTACTTTTGCATTATTGAGAGAATCTGGATGTAAACCTAACTCTACTGGAAGGTACTGATTGTTGATTTTCCTTTGCGTAAGCGACATAGCTCTTTAAGAGTTACATTGGTATTTTCACCACAGGGACATTTTCACCTCAGTTCCTTGTGAAATTACTTCAATTATACCCTATTTGTTTTGTCATGAAACAGGCCATTGCAAAAAATGTACCAATAAAGTCAAATGGCCCATTGTCCATTACAAGGAGGTAACAACCAATGTTGTTATATATCACGTTAGACAGAATTAAAACATTAACCAGGACACCAAATCTGTGAAAATGACAAAATTGTTAACTACAGAATTGAATGTTGAACTGACTTGAATATTCGTAAGTCCTGTTTATTCCTCAAAATGTACAGTGTACCTGATTTGAACCAAATAGTCAGTGCAGCTACAAGAGCTAGATAGAAACCATGCATTTCAGAAATGTCTTTACATTTTACATATTTCACTTGAATATTTTCAGTTTTTGATTGACTGTTTCAGAGATTGAAATATGGTAAAAATTTCAATGATTAACCTGCTCTTTGTAGAACACAAGAACATACACATTGTACATTTCTTTGTAATTCATTTGTGTCTATCAGCATCTGTAAAAGGTAGCAAACAGGGTTACAGAAAATTAAAGTTCACTCCTCTGAACATTACCAACAAAGCCAACAAGCAAATCAGATAAGAAGAAAAACAAAAAAAACCACCAGCACTTTCATCATAATTTTCTCCTTTTCAACACTACGATTTATTTAGATGTCTGCTGAATTGACATTGCTTTCTCCAAAGAGTATCTTTGACAATTTCTTGCAGCCTTATATGTGTTTGTATAACTCTAGCAGCCACAAAAAATCAAGTTCTACAAGAGCATTGCAGTTGAGAATTGTCGTTCTTTTCTGTTATATTTTTGCTTGTTTATGAACATGGAGACTGTTGATTATTTTTATATTAGGGGTTGCAGTAAATGCAAGAGTTGCACTATGATTTGCTACTGTTTGCAATCCATTTATCTGAATTTAAAGAGCAAAACCAGACTGTATAATACATACTCTGATGTGCAACCTTTAATTTGGGGATTCTTCCTGAATAATATACTGGAGATCTGGTATCGTCCAGACTTACAGGCTTCTTTGATCTTTGATTAGCAATCCAGACATTTGAATGGGGGTGGAGAGATGAAGGAAAATTGTATATTAAGATATATAGAATAACACAGCAGGCTTCTTAAAGGCAGTATTCTCTTAAATAAAATGCCTCCTAAATAAATAATCCTGGCCTGATATTGCTCCATTTAAAAGTGAAGAATATATTTATGAAATTATCATGACTGAAAATGTTTAAAAATTGTTAAACTGTCCCAAATACATTTATCAACATGTATCAACTTTACATAATATGATAAAATTAGGGACATCTGGTTGTATCTGTGTGCATAAGTAGCTCATATTTTGAATGTTCATATGTACTCATTGATCTATTATTTCTCTGGAAGCTTACATGAAATCATCAGTGTTTCTATATGAATATATGTGCTTTCCTCTAGGCAAATATGATGATGATCTTATTGCATTGCAAAGCAAAGATTTTCTTTTTGTGCTATGTTCCTTTAAAATCAAAGGAGGCTGGAGAGTATTCTGTGAAACAGTTAGTTGGTTTCCAACATCATTCAACATCAGGTTTGAAAAAATTTCCACGAGACCTTGGGTTGCTGCAGAGATGAACAGCTTAGAGGCAAAGGGCAAATAGATGCTATTTGCAGTGGGGTTGGGTCAGCCAGTTTGGCAGTTCAGAACATGTTGAAATTTCATTTGAAGAGAAAAAAAGGAAAGCTCTCCCTGAGTGAAACTGTCTTCTATTTGGCAGATTTCAAACTGATTCTGGAACTGAAGCAGGGCTCTGAAAATAAAGCAAAGACTGTTTACAGCACCTGTTACACAATTGGAAAGGTGATAAATGGGCAAGGAATTGTGAACTACAGAAGACCCACTGCCGCTGTTCCTATCTTAACAGAGCCTCCAGAGCATTTCAAGGGAATCAAAGAAAGGAGTCCAAAAGTTTCTGAAGAAGAACAAAGAAAATTTACAGCCCAGGTACAGGCCCTTCGGCCCTCCAAGCCTGAGCCGATCCAAATCTACTGTCTAAACCTGTCGTTCAATTCCTAAGCTTCTGTATCCCTCTGTTCCTCACCTACTCATGCATCAGACCAGATGCATCTTAAATGAATCTACCGTGCCTGCCTCTACCACCTTTGCTGGCACTGCGTTCCAGACCCCCTCCACCCTCTGTGTAAAGTACTTGCCACATGTATCCCCCTTAAACTTTTCACCTCTCACCTTGAAAGCGTGACCTCTCTTAATTGAATCCTTCATCCTGGGAAAAAGCTTATTTCTATCTACCCTGTCTATACCCTTCATGATTTTGTAAACCTCAATCAGATCCCCCCATAATCTCCTTTTTTCTAATGAAAACAAACCTAACCTACTCAACCTCTCTTCATAGCTCACACCTTCCATACCAGGCAACATTTGCATAAACCTTCTCTGCACCCTCTCCAAAGCATCCACATCCTTTTGGCAACCAGAACTGTAGACAGTATTCTAAGTGCGGCTGAACCAAAGTCTTGTACAATTTTAACATGACCTGCCAGCTCTTATACTCAATGGATGAAGGCAAGCATACTATATGCCTTCTTGACCACTCTATCCACCTGTGCAGCAACCTTCAGAGTACAATGGACTGCACTCCCAGATCTCTCTGCTCATCAACTTTTCCCAAGGCTCTTCCATTCATTGTATAATTCACTCTAGAATTAGACTTGCCTAAATGCATCACCTCACATTTGTCTGGTTTGAACTCCATCTGCCACTTCTTCACCCAACTCTCCAGTCTATCTATATTCTCCTGTATTCTTCGACAGTCCCGTATGCTTTCTGCTACTCCACCAATCTTCGTGTCATCTGCAAACTTACTGATCATACCAACAGTGCCCTCTTCAAGTATTTTACACACAGGGTGTATATCACAAACAACAGTAGCCCCAGCACTGATCCCTGTGGAACACCACTGGTCACCTTTCTCCATTTTGAGAAACTCCCTTCAACTACTACTCTCTGTCTCCTGTTGCTCAACCAGTTCTTTATCCACCTAGCTAGACCACCCTGCACACCAAGTGACTTCACTTCCTCTATTAGTTTACCATGGGGAACCTTATCAAATGCTTTACTAAAGTCCGTTTAAGACTGGTCCTAATCTTCCGAAATTCCTCCAGGGCCTTTTCTGTTCTTAGCTGCCTGGACCTTATGTACGCTTCCTTTTTCCTCTTGGCTAGTAGTACCATCAGGACTGTCATCACCTCAGTGCTTGAAGGTTCGTAGATAGAGACTTGTCAGAGTTACTCTTGACCAGAAACTTGGATGGAAAATGGCTGCTGATGAATGTAACCCAAGGACTCAAACAATTGACTGTAAAGTGGAAGAACCTGTATCGAGGAGGCTGAGTTAGAAAGACGGTGTGAAATTGTACGTTAGTGTAGAAATAATGTGAGTGCAAGAAGCTATTTGAGGCACACCCATGTTTATAATGACTATTTGAAGTGAACTTTATCTTATTTTTTGAAATATCCTGCACATTTGAGTAATATATGAATTTGTTCATTTCAGTTGGTTTGTTACAAT
The DNA here is from genome assembly GCF_037043375.1 of Chiloscyllium plagiosum. Taxonomy (NCBI): domain Eukaryota; kingdom Metazoa; phylum Chordata; class Chondrichthyes; order Orectolobiformes; family Hemiscylliidae; genus Chiloscyllium; species Chiloscyllium plagiosum. The sequence continues at coordinate 31,730,105 of NW_028270159.1, read as the reverse complement.
GAAAGTTTTAAATTGAAATCTTGTCCATTCGATTTCTTTCCCTTAACTACGTGAGGTGGCACGGTGGCACAGCAGTTAGCACTGCTGTCTCACAGTGCCAGAGACCCAGGTTCAATTCCCGCCTCAGGCAACTGTCTGTGTGGAGTTTGCACGTTCTCCCCGTGTCTGCGTGGGTTTCCTCCGGGTGCTCCAGTTTCCTCCCACAGTCCAAAAATGTGCAGGTTAAGTGAATTGGCCATGCTAAACTGCCCGTAGTGTTAGGTGAAGGGGTAAATGTAGGGGAATGGGTCTGGGTGGGTTGCTCTTTGGAGGGTCGGTGTGGACTTGTTGGGCTGAAGGGCCTGTTTCCACACTGTAAGTAATCTAAGGAGTGGTGATCTCATGCAGATTGCTGCTGTGGCCCTTTTTTGATGAAAATAATGAGCTCTGCATTTCTGTGAGGAGATTTTGAATAGATCAGAATTGCAGAGTCATACTTCCATCCTGACAATTCTTGCATAAAACTACAAAGGAAAGTAAACTACATTCCCTTTTCACAGCAGTCAGCTGATGTATTCTGAAATTTAGATGGTCAGACAGCCACTTTGACAGCAACTGTCTAAAGCTAAGTATGTAAGATGCGATGCTAGGGTGCTGGGGGGGGGGGGGGGGGTGCGGGCCGGGGGGTTTAGTGTGCCAGATGGGTAGGGGCAAGATGTCAAGTGAGTAGAGTGCAAGTTGAGGAAGGGGAACAGTGCGAAGTAGTAGGTTTTCTATGTTCAACTGCCATGTCCACAGGAATAACAACAGTTTAGCTTGTGGAAAATCTGCCCTAATATTCTCACATGTGCACATTCTGTTCCATGGTACATCAACATGTATTTTATGCTTGAGAATAATATTTAAGTTGAAAAGATTTACATTTGAAGTACTTGCACCACACTCTAGGTCGATATAAATATTTGCACCACTTTTTGCTTCTTTAAAGTTTGATCTTTTACCACAAGAGGAAACATGTTTGCTGCAATTTTGTTTGCCTAATGTTTTTGCAATTATTTTTGTTTTTCCAGAGTGCGAAGAATATTGAAGTAAGCTGCAGTCCTGATGTAGTTTGCAAACAACTTGTCAGTGAATATGAAGGACTTCAAATTTTCTGCTAATTAAGATTAATGCACTGTGTCTGAACCTCTGATTTGAGAAGCCTTCTGCATAATATTTAGAGGAACTGCAAGCAACTCAGTTTCCCTGGGCCAACAGCTTATTCATTGTGACATTTAAATAAACTTAATAATCAGAAACTAATCTGATATTCACTTTATCATTGAATTATAGTTGTAAACTAAAATATACAATGTTATTTTAAACTATTAAAAACTAATGCTCCCACTCTTCCCTCTTGATCTTGCTTTTACATTTTTTTAAATTTTATAACTATTTAGAATCTTTAGTGTTTATATGGAACTTCATTGCTGGCAAAATTAACTTGTTTCCTCAACTTCCACTGTTCATTTTGGAGTTAAGAATTTTTTGTATTGGCTAAAACCTAACCTGATAATAAATCAAGCCCAAACATATATAAACATCATAAATAAGACCAGCTTAACATTTGGCATGGTTTAGTGTTTGTAATCTATGCTGCTGACAGCATGTTCACATCTGGACCACAGAACTCCTACATGTCATGATATGGGTGATGAATTTCTGGAAAGGTTATTTTCCATAATGCAATATTTTTATGTATCAAGAATGAAGAATACATTTACATTCAATTAAGCTTCTGATAAATAATTGCCAATAAAGCTAATAATGTTTTATTGCTCCAGACCAGGGCCTCCACTTTTGTCTGTGATTCTGTTAGGTGTTGAATTTGCTAGCTCAGTGCACTGTCTAGACCATGGAATAATAAAACATTCTGAAGTTTTGTCTCTGATATTCTGGCTCCATTTTCACTTATTTGTACCCTGACCAGTATATCCTTGCATGGTGTATCTTCTGCCCAATCAATCCACTGCAGCTCCTCCTCTAATCCCCATTCCCCTCTTCAACCACTTGCAATCTCCTCAGAGAGGCATTAAAAGTGGAGGGAAGAATTGGGCCAAACAGAAAAAAAAATTAGAGAGAATTCTCCATTCTCTGATGACCTCTAGATCTGACCAGCTGAAGTGTTCGGATTACGATGATTGCTGATAGCAATTTATGTTTTCCCTCCAGTAACATTATTTCAAAGATCCTAACAGATAGGAAAAAATCTCTGCAGAAATGTGGTTCAATACACATCCTCAAATATCCATGAATCTCCACATGCCAAGGAGTTGCACAGATCATCTCTACAGACCATTCAGCTGGTCCATCTCATGCATTTTGAATTAGCACTGAGTTTATTGTGTTTAGGAAGTGTGAGATCTTTCTATCTTGAAAGTAAAAAGAATCTTACCAAGTGATTTATCAAGGGACATCCAACTAATTTGGAGATCAACAGTATGAAGGGCTAAACTGAGCAGAGAATTCAACTGCATTCAGATTAACAGTCAGACAAATGAAACAAACCTATGGTTTAAAAAACAACCAGATTGTGCCAAATGTGTTCCTTCAAGCATCTGACTGATAGAACTGAAGCAGGCACTGTGCTTCACAGGGAAACCTTGAACAGATTTTACATTGATTTTCTAATTGCACTAGTTGCATTAAATTGTAATTATTATAAAGTTCCATTGAACTGCTATTAGTTGATGACATTTTCCCAATTTAAGTAAGTTATTGATTTTCAGCTGCCATAAGTCGGTCTGTTTCTGCACTCTTCTTATCCAGGTCTATTGATGCATATTCCACGTCAATTTACCAGCATTGGCATAATTTAAATTACTGGTGTAATTATCAATTAGCATTAGTGTAAACTAATTAAACCAATAGATAGGAAAGACATAAAATTACCTCCATGAAGTTTAATGTTTGACATACACTCATTATCAAGAGTTCGTGTTTTGGATGAAAGCCTTATCTGAATTACTTTAATTCGTAAAAAATGTAGTGCAGGGTCACAGCAATCAGCAACAGTCCAGATATCTTACGTAGAATAGAACATAGGCAAAATAACTCTTCAGGGCACTGAAAGTGCAACAAATTCGACGCTGACCTTTCACTTCTGGATTTGAATCCAGCCCAGACTGAAAGTGCAAAAGTCTTCTCTGTTTTTAAGATTTCACAATGAAATAATTTCAGAGAACCTTATTTCAGGTGACCATGGGCCTACAGTGTAAAACTATTGCTAATTTGGACTAATTGGCAATTAATCATTGGACATTAAATAGCTAGTGTGGGAAAGGGCTGGTAACTGTCACATTGGGAATTTTGGTGTGTTTCCACACAAATGTGACTGAGACATATGATTACTGTAATTTAGCAGAGCTGGATACCCTTAATACTAAATATCAATTTTGATCATGGTCCATATTTTATCAGATAATTCCAGATAAAACAGCAATAGGAATGTGTGAATGTATGCATTTCAGACACTGAATCGGACTGAGGTCTAAGAGTTAAGTAGCTCACTTTTCCACTGACTACAAATATCAGCCACTATTATGAGATACTCAAAAGTGACTGCTCTATAGAGCTGTAATCAGCAAGAACCATTCCCTTCAGGGGGAAAACAAGAGCAAGTTGATAGAGAAAAGAAAGTAATTTCTGTAATGAAGTCCTGAGGTCACAGGCAAGATTAGATTGGATTGACTAGAATAGGGAAACAAAGGAAAAGGGGCTGAAACATTGGGAGTAAAGTGGTATATGTAATTAGAATAATCTGCACATGGGTGTGTATATCAATACTGTGTTGTAACTTCTATCAAAAGTACATAGGACAGAGATAGAATAAATTACACGTTTGTAGGTCCTCAGTTCTTTCAATGATCACCAAAGGGAAAGGCGTTGCTCTATCTGGACATCATTGATGCTTTGTGGTATGTATTGATGACTTACACTTAAATGTGGGAGGAATGAATGAAAATTTGCAGATGACCGAAAAAATACAGTATCACAATCATCAGTCAGCACCCAGTTTTATTCCTTGTCACAGGTTTTATGAACATACTTCTCCAACACAATTTGCCTAACGTCCACATCAGGGTAAGACTATAATAAGGGATTTCAAGGATCATAAGAGTACAGGTTAGAATTTACTTTTGTTGACTGATGTGCAACATTTAGTTTGCATTGTTTTATGATGTTTTGAGTGGCCTTGGTTCACATCATTTTCATCTTTGCATATTTATATCAGTTGTAATTATTGTGTAAAGCATAACTTTGCAAACTGTACAGGGATAGTTGGGCAGCTGCAAACAGAGCAGGTATCTTGATGTTTGAGTCCAAGCATTCAGTATGCCAAGAGTAGAATATTGCATTCTAATAGAATTATGCACTGTATATCTTCACTGTAACCTTAGCACACTCACACATATTTCTGTTCCTGCACACTACGTAGGGGTTGTACTACATTTTTTGGCACTTACAGTCAATTTAGCACTTAAGCTGAATGCTGCTCCAGCTTCCAGACATTAGGACAAGGAGCCCCTGGGAGGCTGTCAAAATCTGCAAATTCTTCAGAAGTGTGCCAGAAGTATGCATTTGGTGGGATCCTCCAGACAGAAATGCTTGAAAGATTCTGCCACGATGTATATTATGTTTTATCTATGAAGAGGATGCCAATTGTTATTTTTGCAAAGGGATCCTCAAAGGATTGAAGCTCATCAACATCAATTCATCATCAATTATCTTTAAAAAGCAACTGCACTTTTACCTTTGGTACGAACAAGGCTTAAAAGAATGTAAAAATATGAAACTTGAGCATAACCAGTTACCTTGGAGGTGGGTTATGGGAAAGATAATTTTGCAGAGGGAGGTCAATAATTTAAATATGAATAAGGCTGCATGACTCAAAAACAACTACCGGTGTACTTTCAACCTATAGGCTAGGATTCCTCAGTACAGCTGAGGGATGTAAGAAAACGTAAATCTAACTGATAGGGGTCTCCCTGTGGGCCAGGAGATCAGGAGAATTCCTCTCAGCTTCTTAATCGACACTGCTTCCTCCCAAGATCGACCAACCATTCCCTGCAATATGATGCAGTCTGCCCAATATCCTATCCAGGCCATAATCTACTCCTTCCAGCCTGGTTCCCACATTCCACCATACAGTCTGTAAATGTGACTGGCTCAGAAACGGAAAGAAAATTTGCCATTAACTTTGTCAGGTTCTCCTGAGAAATTGTGGATTTCTCAGTCAATAGGAACACCCCAACCCACTATTTAATTCTTTGAATAACTGAGCAATTGAGTCAATGTGAGTGTCCTAAATGTATTATTGTTAATATTTCTATGTAGATGTCTCAGTTTTTGATATTTTCAATCTCCATTATATAAACTAATTTGTAAAGTGAGCAGCAATTAACTATGTATGGCCATGAATCATTCTCATTAGAAGATAAAAACAATGCAATTAAACAATGCTTCCTCTCACTGTAATGAGTAGATACTTTAAACTGGATAATTGAAGCCTTTTGGTTAACATCAAAAGTTAAATATTCTGGTGGAACTTTAGCAGAAATTGGACAAGCATCAATTTTTATGAGTTTCATGGAGGATTTCTGTCTGTGAGCCCTGCAGAGTCTTCTGATGCTACTTTTTACAACTCAACTCATTATCGATGCACCATGTAGCTATGGCGCTGGCTTGTCCTATCATCCCTCTCACCAATGATGAAAGTACTCACCATTGCTGGGACTTCCCACAATCTAGGTATCAGCATCATTTTAAAAGTCCAGCGGTACACCACCTCAAGTGCTGCCAGCCAGATATTGCCCTTCACCATACACGTAATGGGAATGGAACCAAACGGAAATGCTTCTCAGGGCAGATACATGGTATGGCAGACACTTCATTGCAAATACAAGTGCATATTCATAAATGAATTGCTATTTAAGAACCAAGCTACAGTTTATGTCCTCAGCTACATCCCATCTTAGAACCCTATCTAAGGGACTGCTACTCTTCTACAAAACCCAGTGTAGCCTACAGCTTGGTCATATCAACACCATGTTAAAGTGTCTACTGTCAAAGCCTGTCGATAATCTGTGTCCTCCAATATAGTATTCTCTCCCCCACTTATATATTGCATTTCAATTTTTCATAATTTTAGATTACTTACAGCGTGGAAACAGGCCCTTTGGCCCAAGTCCACACCGACCCTCCGCAGAGCAACCCACCCAGACCCATTCCCCTACATTTACCCCTTCACCTAACACTACGGGCAATTTAGCATGGCTAATTCACCTAACCTGCACATTTTTGGACCAAGGGAGGAAACCGGAGCACCCGGAGGAAACCTACGCAGACATGGGGAGAACGTGCAAACTCCACACAGACAGTTGCCTGAGGCGGGAATTGAACCTGGGTCTCTGGCGCTGTGAGGCAGCAGTGCTAACCACTATGCCACCGTGCCACCCACTTGCCACTGTGCCGCCCACTGTCCTCTTATCACCAACCTGAACAATTGACTTTTCCTAACCTTCCCCACCACAGCAGTGGCTCCTGATTAGCCATCTTGAGTTTAACTGAGCTGACCCTAGGTCTGGCTGTACCCATGCCCCCCTCACCATCTCTGCCCACATCTACCCCCCCCCCCCCCACCCCCAACCAACCTGTCTGACTTTCCCATTCAGCCCCAACTGATAATAACCAGACCCCTGACCTCTGTGCAGTTCCCTGACTGCCTCACCATGACTCTGCACATTGCTTGCACTGGGCCTGCAGGATTGACTGTAGCCCACTCCCTGGGCTGTGGTGATATGAACTCCCTGACCCTCAAAGCCCCAAAAGCTAGACTAATAGCAGGCATGACCCTTGACCAATTCAGCTGGCACCATCTGACTGAAGAATGTGTCTCTTGGCTTGACTGATTACTACTTCCCTTTGACTTTGGAACATGGCGATTTGGTTGAAGCAGGTTCAGAGTGATTTTCATATGCACTGCTGACACATGTGCAGGGATGACACTGGTGCTGTACAGCAAGATATCCATTGCCTTGATTGATCACTGCTGACAACCATGACAAGCAGCCTGTGTCTGCATCAGAAGGACGAAAGTATTGTGAGCCTTTAAGCTCTGGCTGAGGAGGCAAAGCACCAAAAGACAAAGCACAGATAAACTTCCAAATAAACACATAGTGAGTGATCACTAAGACAGCAAACAAAGTTCCCTGACATAGCACAATATGTCCTCAGAATGTTCCACAAGGATGCAATGAGACCAATGTCTTGGATTGGAATGGTGTGTCAACAATTGCTGCCCATGGAGGGCACTAAAATGTTGGTGACTGCTGTCCAAGATGGAGGGAGCAAGCAGCGAGTTGGAATCACCAGGGTTCTGCTCTGATTTTCATGTCGGGAATGGTCACTGTCTTATTTCTATCCAATAGGTGTGGGAATGGAAAGCTGCATATCAATGAGGCCAGTGCAGGTAAATGGATGTAAATAGACCTCTTGCTGCTCACTAGCAATTCTTAAATTGTTGTTCAAAGCTCTGCTGGAGAATTGGTTTATTTCTTTTGACATCAAGACTTTTATCTCAACCGATCTCACCCTATTTTCCCAAATGATACCATGTTATTCAATGGCTAGGACAAGTCCACCCATTGATTTTACATATGCCATAACTTAGATGTTTAATGAAGGCAATTTTACTTTTAATTGTTTCCTTCATATTTTCTTCAGCTTTTTGTTTAAGCATTACAATTTAATTGCTGCTGTGACAGAATACTTGTCTTGTTATCCCTATTCCCTGAAATATGTTATTCATTACCTACTATTGTACCCTGTCTCTGTCCCTGTCACTCTGTTCATGATCTGTGTTTCTTCAAACTGCAGGGTTTTGTATGTATAGATCATTCTGACAAAAAAGATAAAAAGACAACTGTGGTTCCTGACTGCTCAGTACATGGAAGAAGAAAAACGGGAGGATAGCAATCTAATTGATTGATGTCGAGAGTCTGGCAGCCCTAATGAAACACAGCAAGCAGAATAAGTTTGTCGATGACAACTTAATGATAGGAGATGGCATGAAAATTTTACATTTAAAGTTATATGTTTTTTTTAAAAAAGCTGCTTGAAGAACATTCAAATCCCAATGCATCTGAGACCCATGCTTCAATTGTTTTGATGGAAATTTGCTCTGGATTTTGTATCAATAATTATGGTGAAACAGTCAATATTCTTCAATTGGCTGGAGTTTGAATGTGTGCCATTAAACATTGGAAATCCAAAAGTTGCTACCAGATATTATATATCTGTCCAAAGGATGAGCTGAAGTTTTTGCTGATATAAATCAATTAGATATAGTTATATAAGTCAATGATTCTGAAAGGGTTAAGTTTCACCCAATTTGAATATGTCATATGACCTTGAGGTTGCATTAAGGCAAAACAGTTTAAGATCTGGTAGAGCTTAAAGACCTATATCATAGGTTCCACAATAGTCTTAGTATCAATGTCTGACTTACTAATCTAACCAATATTTGATTGCTGTCACCCTAAGAAATATATCTTATTTACAACAGCAGCTTCTCATTTGTGCTCATGAGTGGTTTTCCTCTATCACTGGAAATCAAGCAGGTACTGAAACCAGTCAAGAAAAGGGGGAGGCATCAGGAAACTATCCAAACCACAAGTTGGCAGTATAAATAACAAAAAGCACCGATCCTTGTGGCAGTTCACTGGTTACAGGCCTCCAGTCTGAAAAACAGCCCTCCATCACCACGTGTCTTCTACCTTTGAGCCAGTTCTGCATTCAAATGGCAAGCTCTCCCTGTATTCCATGACTCCTAATTTTGCTCACCAGTCTATCATAGGAACCTTGTCAAATGCCTTACTTAAGTCCATATAGATCGTCCATACTCTCTGGCCTCATAATTTCTCTTTGTTACTTCTTCAAAAACCTCAATCAAGTTCGTGGCATTTGATTTCCCATCCACAAAGCCATGTTGACTATCCTTAATCAGTCCTTACCTTTCCAAATACATGTAAATCCTGTCCCTCATGATTTCCTGCAACAACTTGCCCACCACCGATGTCAGGCTCACCAGTCTATAGTTTCTTGGCCTTTCCTTACCACCTTTCTTAAACAGTGGCACCACGTTAGCCTGTGACAATTGATGATACAAATATCTCAGCAAGGAGCCCAGCAATCACATCCCTTACTTCCCACAGAGTTCTAGGGTACACCTGATCAGATTCTCGGGATTCATCCACCTTTATGCATTTTCAGACATCCAGCAGCTTCTCCTCTGTAAGATGGACATTTTTCAAGATGTCACCATCTATTATCAGAAGCAATTACTGAGGATAAATAGTTGACTGAAAATGGATATGAGTGTTAATAAACACTCATATCCATTTGTTTCAGAGGACAACTATCAAATTTGATACTAAAATAGTAATATTGACATTCACAACAATTGCACACACCTGGCTCTCTCTGATGGGAGCACTTCACCCAGATGGCTACAGATCAAAGTAATTTGCTACAAAAGCCTGAACCTCCCGATACACTGTTGTCCCATCATGTTGATGATATTTTCCGCTTGTCAGTGTACTTTCTGCTAGAGGTAGCACTGACTTGAGATACAGCTCAGTGTCCCCCATTTGTGAAGTGCCATAGGGCTGCAGACAATGTAGCTTCTGCTAGTGTAGTTACTGCTTTTGATACCTCATCTATTGGTAAGAATTCTAATGCTGCTGGTGTTGGTGCAGTGTGGCTGTCTCAGTTGCTCCTCAGTAGTGATTACCCTTGTAAAGTTAGTCCCATGGAGGACTAACAATCATTACCATAGCTAGAGGATTAGTTAGCAAGCAGAAAACAGATAGAAAACAAATAAACCATTCAAAGCTGGCAAGATGTAACAAGTAGAAATTCACAGGAAAAATTCTAGGCCTCAACTAATAACGTTCTGTATCAATGATTTAAATGTCAGCACCAGAGTTACGGCAGCAAAATTTGCTGAAGACACAAAAAAGTTGAAAAGTAAGTCATGAAGACAACACTGACTTACTTCAAATTCTATTCCCTGAATGCAATGTCATAGAACATTTTGTTTTGTGTTTCTGTTACCTGCTGTCTGAGATATTTTGATGCAATGTGATGTTTGCTCAATCCCCAAAGTGCAGGCTGTTTAATTCAAATTTTAAATCAAATATATCTTCAGTGGCTGAACCCACTAAGACTACAGTAGGAAGGAAATAGCATTAGAATGTGTAGGAATTACAAACCACAATTTCCTCTCCAGGCAGGGATTAATACATATTAAAAAATGTAATCAGCAAAATGTTGCAAAACTAATTTGGAATCCCTGTCCCTCTAAAGAATTGTTATATAAATGAAATATTCCTTTTTTTCTCTTAGATTATTTGTGCGACCATTCTGCTGTGCTTACTGTAATTTAATAGAATTAAGGCAAATAAGTGATAAGTGACCCGGGAAGGAAACAGAAAATGCTGGAAACCCTCAGCTGGCCACACAGTATCTGTGGAATGAACAGATGAGTTAATATTTGAAATGTTGCTCTTCCAAGAGAACTGGAAACAATTAGTAAGGAACGGTATGTGAATCTATTTGCTTTGTTTCTTGCTTATGTTTAACAAAGCATGTGAAGTAATAAATAAAATAGAACACCCAATATAGAAGAAAAAATGTAAAATGAAAAAGAAATACTTATTACTCAACAACATTACCATAAAATAGTCAGTTTGATCATTACCTCATTATTATTTGTGGGAAGCTGGTGTGAATAAACTGGCTGCCATGTTTCCCTATGTTTAGAATTTTCTCATTTTCAGTTAGTGTTTTGCTGAATGAGATTCATGGTAGTCAGATCACCATGGCCAGAGCGACTTATCCCCACAATCTGCACCAAATTTATATGCATCTGGACTCTTAGGAACCTTTCTTGGGGAATCGCACAGTTGGAAACGTGGAAGTGCTTGCCATTACCAGTGCTTTCCAGTTTCCAGACACTGCAAGTCAGAAACTGACCCTCACTCAATGGTCAACTTCAACTCATGACCCAAAGGAAAGGAAAGCTTGCTCCTGTTTCACAGACAGAAACCTGGAGATGTTGGTGGATGAGGTGGAGGAGAAGAGGGCAGTGCATTTTCCAGGTGACCACGCCAGGATTCCAACTGCCAGACCAAGCTGGATTGGACAAAGGCTGTATCTTCAGATCAGCACTGTGTCCTGAGTGAAGCAGGAAGAAAGCTAATGATCCTTTGTGTTCCTCAAGGATAAATACCAACCACCTCCTCTCTGCTGCCTTGCAGTCACTCTAACTTTGCCATTGCATGCTCATCTCTCCAAGGTGCCTGGGCTACAATTCATTATTGCATGTATCATGCCAGTTCAACAGTTCTCACCCATCTCATCCTCTCAAACTACTAATATTTATCACACTCAGTGTTTCCTACTCATTCCCTAGGGATGCCTAAACACCTCTCCTGCAAAATCATGAACTGATCCTCCATTTCCATCACACTCAAAAAACAACTACGGATACTGGAAATCTGAAACAAAAACAGGAACTGCTGGAAAAATTCAGCAAATCTGGCAGCATCTTTGGAGAGAAAGCGGAGTTAACATTTCAGGTCCAGTGACCCTTCTTCAGAACTGATTCCTCATTTATGTTATGCCCTTAAATCCATCACATAATGGGTACTGTAAGAAGCTGCCAGAACTGAAGTAAGGCTCAATATTCCTACTTTTTGGATTAAATGTTTTAAATTGTTCCAAATGTCACACACTTAACAAATATTCATTGTGTCAGACTGAATGACAACCGCTGCCAGGAACAAAAGTTTTCAAGCAAATTGTCCCGAAATTGTGTGTTGAATTTGAGTTGCCTTTGGCATTTGCTGCAAAGTATTCAATTTATTTCTGGTCACTGCTTTAATTTCACTGCAGACCAGGGCACATCCTGTAAATGTTACAACAAAGTATTTCTATTCCTGTGAAGGACAGTTCATTCAAGCAAACAAAGCTGCTTTTCTCAAAAGCCCAACTCTGACATACAATTCACAGAAGGGTCCAGTGAAGAAAGTGTGTTTGTAGTGAGGGCAACAGCAATATCGTGGTTTGACTGTGCTCCAGAAAGTCTTATGACACTATTAATAACAAATAAATGACATTATCCCTAATATATTGAATTTATAGAACAAAAAATTATTTACAGCAATCAAAGCTGCTCAGAACCTTCCTAAATTTACATTATTCTAATTGTTTTGTACAATGCTCATCTTACCTATTAATGTTTATTTATTGAACAATTGTTTTGCCTTAAGACGGAACCTTGCAATCTTGAGGAGAAGTCAAACCACAGTCAATGGCATATTCACTGTCATCCAAGCTTAAATTAGCAAGCAGCACAGCAAGACTTCAACTGAAAATTCTATAGGTTACTTAATTATAGCAGTATACATTGTCTATAAAAAAATCTTTCAACAATTATCATAGAACTTAATTGGAATTAGAGACAAACTAGCCTGTAAAGTGAGCTTTTTCCTTGAAGCTATCTGTTCGATTTTATATTAATTTCCTTTGTTGAATACACTTTATATTTTACCAGGCTCTAATAGTCATCCAAACCTTTTAAATAGTATTGATGTTTGGCTTAATAGCCATATTAGAACTCTATAATAATAACATGTGATAAGTTCTTCTGAAGATCTTTTCTTTCAACATTTTGGAATGTCTCAAAGTCATGAATGACATGAAACAAATTGAAGTTCTTTTTTCATAAGGATGTTGACTTTCTGCTTCCTTTTCTATGAATCAATGGAAACAATTTTTTACTTGACATGTGAGAATTTTCAATAATTTTGGAATAATTTCTGGATTCTCTTAAAACCTCCACTGACGTAGTGAGAAAAGCTTTGATCTGGACCCATTACTCCTCACTTATGGGAATTATTCAATTGAATCCTCATGGTGTCTTTTTGTTGGGTCTACAATGAGGTGAAATAACAGAGTGCAATAGTGCAAATGCAGAATAACAAACATCTTATACAAATTCAACATCAGATTCTTGATTTATATTCATTGCTATCTCCATATACAAAAGACATAAATTACTTCTCTGTTTCTTATAATTCTTTCTTCTTGAATTCCAACAGCTTTCATGATATCAGCACTTCTTTACCTGTGGCTTCTTGAGCATCCCCACTTTGAATTATTCCATCTTGGTTACTATCAAGGCTGTGAGGTCTGGAATTCCTTTCCTAAACATGTCTATCTCTCTTTCTTCATTTATATCTCTAAAATGTTCGTTAATATCTACCCTCTTTGACCAAGCTTTTAGTCATCTACCAGATAATATCTCATTATGTGAATCAGTTTTGAATCTTGCTTCACAACAATCCTGTGCAGTACTTTGGGATATTTTATTATACTAAAGGCTCTATAAGAATATAAAGTGTTCCAGCTGTTGTTGATTATCACATGGACCTTACCTATTTCATACAATACTGTTTCTGATTGATGGTTAAGACTCCTTTAATCTCTCTGAAAATAGGAAGTGTAAAACTTTGACATCTTTAAACAAAATCAGTTTTCAATTTGAACCTATCATGTTATGTTCAATGTTTTTCAAATGCAAGCAACCTCCAAGAACTTTATCCTGCTTTGTTACCTAGAGCTTGGTCAGATATAAACATATTTCTTTGCTGGATATGCAGTAAACTGATTCAGAAAGTGATGCTTGAAGATTTGTAAGACTTCTATTTATTTTGACTACTAAAATATGTTTTATTCCAGACGACATTTAGATAATTAAAATCTTGCTTTATTGCAACAATCTTTGCTGCAAACCTCCAAATTCCCTACAAGTCTCCTGCTCAATTTATCTCTCATTGATGTATAATCTACTTCTAACACAGCGACATACTTTTTTTCTTAGTTTAGTATAGACTCTCAAAATAAATTTTCAGCCATTGTTGTGATTAGTCCTTGATTAATGAGACCAGTCACATTTTCCTCTATCTCTGTTGTAAAAATTACAGCCAATAATTTATTAGTACACAACTAAGAGATTTTCAGAACTTTTGTAAATAACTTCCACCGATTCTCAGTAGTAGTAAAGCATTGCGTCGTCAACCCTCCTGGGATTGCTGGGAGTCTAGAGGAATTGACATTCAGCGGCCAAATTAAGCATTCCAGAAGATTTTAAAACAATATTTTATATTGATAATATTGAATGAGCTGAGCCAGTCAATGTGATGGTACCTTTCTGTAAATTAGTGCTGTCTTTTTTAGTCAAGATAGACAGGGTTTTTTTTTCACTAGGAAAAAAGTATACTTACAAGGAAACAAGTCAGAATTTCAAATGACTGTTGGATATTAAAATTGAAACATCAGCCTCAGATTCAAAGTCCCATATATTCCTGTTTTGTTTTGTAATTATGCTTCCTTCTTCCTGAATTGTGCTGATCTGGGTGTTCAGTTTGATATTTCTTGTTAAACATTTATATTCAAAGTACATAACTCAAGAAATGGGTGATGAAAGGTGTAAAAAATCTTGAAGATTGGCCTATAAATGTGCCAATTTAATGAATATTGCATGCAGCTGGAAAGAAAGCAAAATACTGCAGATGCTGGAAAGTTGAAATAAAAACAGAAATTGTTGGAGAAACTCAGTTGGTCTGGCAGCATCGGTGAGGACAAAAACAAAATAAACATTTCAAGTTTCAGATGACTTCTTCAGATCAGTGACATGACTTAGAAAAAATAAGATTCTTTTTAATTCTTGCTATTTGTGGATGAGTTGCCCATCAGTGTTGCCCAATTTTATTTACTGCGGATGAGGTATATGGAAAAATAAATTGTTCGTGACTTCCTGAGAGATAATGCATTCTGACATTTCTTCTAATAATTTTGCCCAATGTACAATTTTCTTTAGGTGAGTACAGCTATCAATCATCTTTTCATATTGTCTGTTGCATTGCAGAAGTAATGGCCCTAATTCTGGGTCTGGAGGTGTGTAAGAACATATCCAAAAAGGTCGATATAGAAAATATCTACTGCTGTCAATGAGCAGGAGTCTCACTTACATTATTTTTTATCCTAAGGAAAGATACTGGAGTGGAAATTCATCTTAGTATGAAGGAACAGAAAGGATCAACCACCAGTTATATGTAGCACCTAACACTCAGTCCCATCACAGTCAATGGAATTAAATCCAAATGCTGTACAGAATGGGCAATCTGATGTAAGCTGAATTGCCTGAGAACAATTCCTTCCCCAATGTGTTTTCATGGAATATCTTGCCCAGTGCACCAAACCATAATGGACAAATATCCGTGTGTCTGGCAAATCGAGATGTCAAGCAGAGTTTTTTCATTTTCTGACAGCAATGACACTAATCAGATTTGCATGCAAGAGTTGAGCAGCTTCTATTGAGGTCAGCCAGCTAATCTGAAAATGAGAAACACATGGACAAAATTTTCCCCTTGTATTCAGAATGAAACAAAACTTCACTTCAGGTCAACTGCTATGCTTATTGAAAATCTAAAGCAAAGATGAATTGCAGCTCTGTTCATTTTCTTTGGTAGCAAAGTCTACATCATAGCATTAAATATCTCTTGGATGCAGACTGGAGTCCCAAAGGAACGTAAGGTTAGGTTGTGATTACACAAAGGCAGATAGTCAGCTTATTTGATCTTGGATCCAACTTTCTATCCTATTTGACAACAAGATTTGTTTTATTATTAATTGCAGCAAAAGTTGCTGTTTCTTTATTACTGCTAAATGCTTATTTACACATTAAGGAAATGATATATTCATGGATATTGATCAATATTTCATATCAATAAATCACTGATACAAAATACACTGAGGTGATTTAATATTTAGGGTGGTCATATTCTGACTATATATTTCTTAAGAATTATAAAACAATGGTCTTCAAAGCTGGAGCTGCAGCGTTGGAGACTGAGGGGTGACCTTATAGAGGTTTATAAAATCATGAGGGGCATGGACAGAGTGATAAGCTCTTTTCCCCAGCATAAGGGAGTTCGAAACCGGAGGGCATAGGTTTAAGGTGAACGGGGAAAGATTTAAAAGGGACCTAAGGGGCAACTTTTTCCATGCAAAGGATGGTGCGTATACGGAATGAGCTGCCAGAGGAAGTGGTGGAGGCTGGTGCAATTACAACATTTAAAAGGCATCTGAATGGGTATATGAATGGGAAGGGTTTAGAGTGATATAGACCAAGTACTGGCAAATGGGACCAGATGAATTTAGGATATCTGGTGAGCATGGATGAGCTAGACCAAAGGGTCTGTTTCTGTGTTGTACATCTCTATGACTCTAAGACTCTAAACAAATATAGGCTTTATTTATTAACTTATTAATATTGTGTCAGGTCAATGTCCCTGATTCAACATCTTTCAACAAGTGGGCGGCACGGTGGCACAGTGGTTAGCACTGCTGCCTCGCAGCGCCAGAGACCCGGGTTCAATTCCCGCCTCAGGCGACTGACTGTGTGGAGTTTGCACGTTCTCCCCGTGTCTGCGTGGGTTTCCTCCGGGTGCTCCGGTTTCCTCCCACATCACAAAGATGTGCAGGGTCAGGTGAATTGGCCATACTAAATTGCCCGTAGTGTTAGGTAAGGGGTAAATGTAGGGGTATGGGTGGGTTTCGCTTCGGCGGGTCGGTGTGGACTTGTTGGGCCGATGGGCCTGTTTCCACACTGTAATCTAATCTAATCTTTCTGCCGAGCAATCTCAAATCAATGCTCATTTACAGATTACACTTTCGAACATTATAGGTTTTACTTGGCTTTCCTTTTAAGAAAAAAAATAAATAAATGATGGAAATGTGAGCAATTGGCCTTTTAGCTTTTGAGTTACATGCTAGGTGGAAGTCTATACTATATATTATGCGCATTAATTAAGTTCCTATTGTTCTAGGACATACATTAGAATATTATTCAAATATGTTTCAATATTATAATGTTAACACTGGTTAGATTTTATTTCAGACATAATTATTTGGCCATGAGACCATTAAAGATGTTATAATGACAAAGTCCCATCATCCAAGCTCTTCCTTTCATCCTGTGCTTGCCCTTCCACAACCCCTGGCTGCCAAAAACAATTATGAACATTTCCCCTGTCGCAACAACCCTCTGTCCTCTGAATACTGCACACATGGAAGTAGCACATGGCCTTGGCATCCAGTATTCAAATGCTAAAAGTGCTGTGAAGTAGCTTCTTTGCACATTGGTGAACAAAGTCAAGGCTAAGATCTTTTGAGGAAAGTGTAATTTTAAAGGTCTGATTAAACATAAGGCAGTAAAAGCTTAAAAACAGTATTGTAAGATAATGTATGCTGTTCCAGACTCTTCAGCTATGTGTCATTTGGAGCATTTCAGGCCTTTAATGAAACTCTTCATGTCATCTGACCATCTGAGGCAAGGCCAGTAAATATAATGGTTAATATATCTAAAATTCTAAATTGGCTTAGATGTTTTGAAAAATATTTCACTTCAGAAAAATTTGTTGTTTCAAAAGCAGAAATATCAATGCTGCAAATAATGTTGTGACCTGTATTATTAAAACAAAAATCCTCAATTAGCAAATTTGTATAGCAAATGCAGTGTTTGCCTACATGTGGCCCTTAAAAATCATGGACTGATTAAATGGAGTATTTAGCATTGTATTCTTTATATGAACCATTGCAACTATCTTTGGAATTAATGTAGATTGGAAAGTATGAAGCCTAACCTTTTACTCTACCTTTTTGCATGTTGGTCAAGGCAGAGCCGTATTAATGAAAAAAATCATTTGCTTCTGGAGAGGTGCTCATCTTCCATCCATGTTTAATGTAAATGCCACATTTCATATTGGCTGACATCCAGCATCAACAGGAATAACGCGAAGGGTTGAGCAGGAGTGAGTAGGTAAATGCAAGGAATATGGCATAGCATTTACTATACTACACTTTAGATCTAAAATTGACTTTGGATCCAGACTGCCTGTTGTGATCGCTAGGATCACAAGTTATCCAGACATCACAGCACTATTTCTCATGGCCCCAGACTCTAGGTGGTTTTACGAACATCAAAGCCACCCCACAGAGCAGCTGTCAACAGCACAAACCATGCTTCATATCAACATACTTGCAGTTAACCTTTTGATTTCATGATCTGAAATCTCCCAGTATAAATGTAATCCAATTAATACTGTGCAAAAACATTCAAGCTGGTCCTTTGACAGGTACCTTGGGAGATCATATTGAGATTAATAACCTACGCAAAAGTAAATTTTCAGTTTTCTTTTTGTTTCAAGACATTCTTCATGCCCCCTATATCAGGTTATCAGTTTCCATCCAGGTTCAAAATGATATTTTTAATTTTTAGTGTTTTATTTTGTATTTTTTAATTCTGGAAACATGAAAGTCCCTTTTTACTGTCCTTTGTTTTGAAGATTGATTAAAAGGAAAGCCATACTTATTTTTAAATTTTACATTTTTAATATTTCAGACAACAGTTAAAATTGAAGGACTTAGAATCCACAGTTGTATTTTTCAGAGTAACAGAGGTTGTCTAGCAAATATGTTACATATTATATTGTGATATAGCTAAATATATTGAAATGTGTAAGACTTGACTTTCAGTTTGTATCTATCATGGATAGACGTACATTGATCAATATATTTCAAAAGTGAGCCCGGTATTGAGATGCCATTTTTGGAAAGCCAATGACAAATACACAATGCAGACACCATTGATCATTTTCGATGATTGTTTTTTAAACAGCATTTATACCCCCCTTGAATTTGTACTATCTACACAATAAATAACAACAAATACCATGACTCCCAACACTATATTGACAACCTGATGGCCCATTAAGTTTATAGATACATGTATAGCAAACCAGGAGGTACAATCCAAAATGTAAGCCATTTAGAAGCATCAAGGAAGAACTAAAAATATTCTAAAATTATCGAAAAAAAAGCTACAAATACCAACAGTTCGGTTTCCACACTTGCAAAGTAAGTAGAGAAATATTGACAATGGAAAGGTATGCTTCAGTAGGTAATAGGGAAGGCAAATGGGATGTTTATTTCAAATTATACAGGGCACTGGTTAGACCACACTTGGACAGATTTGGTCCCCTTATCTAATAAGAGATATATACTGTGATTGGAGGCAGACCAGATTGTTCCCAGATATGGAGCGATTGTCTTCTGAGAAGACATTTAGTAATTTGGGCTTTTACTCATTGGAGTTTAGAAGAATGAGAGATGACCTTATTGAAACATGTAGGATTCTTAGGAGTGTAACAATTGTGTTTTATTCAATATTTCCGTTTATTTGCATAGGCACTGAAATGGGCAACAGACTATTTTAAAAACGAAGATTAAGGATTGCTCCATTTTTTAAAAGGAGGTTTCGTGACACGCATGGTGAATGCTGTTATACTGCTGTTTAGTAAAGCAGTGGGGAGGCCTATCACAGCCGGAGCTGGGAGTATGCATGCATGGAGATGCGGCAGGCAACAAGAAATGCTCAGTCTGTAGAATGATAACCACTTGCCAAGGTTAAAACTTTCTGCCTGTCAACATATAGGTGATTGGCTCCCAGGTACCTGAACTTTTAGTCTTTCAGTGTGAATCTTTAGTCAGACACCATTGGACCTTTGAAAAAGAAGGCGCTGACAATGTCTCTGCCATAAAAGAGATCTCAAGCCTGAAGAAAGCCAAGTTATCTCTCTGCAATCAGTTGCTGTAAGCTGTGGCTTTTAACCAATAAGTCAAAGACTTTATAAGAGTGAGCCAATTGCTCAGTGCCTCTTGCAAACAAGTGAAAGTACCTGGAAAAGGAAGATCAAGAAGCAATAGATCCTAAGAAGCCAAAAAGGATCATTTCAATGAACCTGGTGGTCAGGAATCATTGAAATGCCCTTGCAGACTTTCTATCTTTCTATAACATCCACGTTTTTACACCGCCTGTCAGTGTATATAGATAGGAAGTTTTAAAAAAGGGTTAGAATCCTAACTAGTCCAGTAATAGGTTGATAGTTCATAATTGTTTATCCATAACTAGAATTTGTTTATTTGTAATAAATAACAATACGTGTTATGTCCATAAGTCTGGTCTAGGCTTTCAGTCAATGTGGGTTTCAAAGACAGACGAATTGGAGAATTTTGCATACTTCCAAAAAATTTTTAATGTTTGTGCATGGATAGTAGGGCTTAATTTCCAGCATGCTATCCCAATATTGCATAACAGGGCTTGACATGGTGAGGTTGGCAGTCCTTGAGGGAGACTCTCAGATTAGAGGGCATAATCTCAGAGTCAGAAGTTATCCAGTTAGGACAGAAATTAGAAGAAATTTCTTCTTTCAGAGTGTAGTGAAGATTTTTTTAACCCACAGATTGGTTCATTAAATTTCATAGAATTAAAGAGTCCCTACAGTGTAGAAACAGGCCGTGCAGCCCATCGAGTCTACACCGACTTTCTGAACAGCATCCCTCTGAACCCCCCCCCCCCCCCAAAAGCGTGTAACCCTGCATTTCCCATGACTAATCCACCTAGCCTGCACATCCCTGGACATTGAGCAATTTAGCATGGCCAATCCACCAAACCTGCATGTGTTTGGACTGCGGGAGGAAACCAGGGCACCCAGAGGAAATTCACACAGACACAAGAGAATAAGCAAACTCCACATTGACAGTCACCCGAAGCTGGAATCAACCCAAGTCCCTGGCGGTATGAGGCAGCAATGCTAATCACTGAGCCACTGTGCTGCTCTTATTCAAGTTGAGACAGGCTAGGACTTTTAATCAGGAAGGGAATCACGAGTTATGGGAAAAAGATAGGAAAATGGAGTTGCAGATTATCAAGTCAACCATGATCTCTGTGAATGGTAGAACAGACTTGATGGATCAAATTCTGCTCCATTGCATACATTGTTATAACCAAATCCAAAGGGGTGAATAAATTCCCATGTTCCATGCTTGAGGCTTGTATCATTTATTTATGAGTGTGCTTTGTCAAGTCAATATGTATTTGACCATGTGTTAAGCTATACGAAGGAACAGTTCAGGCAGATCTTGAGTTAACAAATTCAAGTTGTCAGTTTTATAATAAACTCACTTAAGAAAAGTATAAAACTTGTTAAAAAGTATAAAACCCATCTTGAATCCTACAACATAAACTCAATTGCTAGCTCACAAAAATCAAAACAAAATCTATGTTGAGGGAAGCCAAAAGAGGAAAAATATGAAAGTCTATAAGTAAAACAAATTCGATAATATGCTACTGATGTCCGGGAATGAGGGGCAGCCAATATAAACTGCCTGTTCTTAGAGTCAGAGTTGTACAACAGGGAAACAGACACTCGGTTGAACTCATCTGCACCTTCTGGATATCCTGAATTAATATAGTCCCATTTGTCAGCATTTGGCCCAGATCCCTCTAAACCCTTCCTAATCATATACCTGTACAGATGCCTTTTCAGTGTACTAAGTGTACCAGCCTCCATTACTTCCTCTGGCAGCTCATTCCATACATGCACCACACTCTGCGTGAATAAGTTGCCCCTTAGATCCCTTTTAAATCTTTCCTCTCTCCTTAAACCTATGCCCTCTAGCTTTGGACTCTCCTCACCACAGGGAAAAGACCTATCCATGCCATCATGATTTTATAAACCTCTGTATGGTCACCCCTCAGCCTTTAATGGCTCCAGCCTATTCAGCCACTCCCTATAGCTCAAACCCTCCAACCATGGCAACATCCTTGTAAATCTTTTCTGAACCCTTTCAAGTTTCACAACATCCTTCCTTTAGCAGGGAAAACAGAATTGCACGCAATATTCCAAAAGTGGCTTAACAAGTGTCTGGTACAGCCGCAAAATGACCTCCCAACTCCTATACTCAATGCACTGACCAATAGAGGCAAGCATACCAAACACTTTTTCACTGTCCTATCCACCTGTGTCTCTATTTTCAAGGAACCATGAACTTGCACTCCAAGGTCTCTTTGTTCAGTAACAGTCCCCAGGACCTTACCATTTAAGAGTATAAGTCCTGCCATGATTTGCCTTTCCAAAATACGGCACCTCACATTTATCTAAATTAAACTCCATCTGCCACTCCTCAGCCCAATGGCCC
Organism: Chiloscyllium plagiosum; assembly: GCF_037043375.1. Classification (NCBI taxonomy): domain Eukaryota; kingdom Metazoa; phylum Chordata; class Chondrichthyes; order Orectolobiformes; family Hemiscylliidae; genus Chiloscyllium; species Chiloscyllium plagiosum. The sequence goes on along the minus strand of NW_028270159.1, from coordinate 31,707,917 downwards.
ATCTGATCAAGAGCCCCTTGTACTCTGAGGTAACCTTCTTTGCTGTCCATTACACCTCCAATTTTGGCATTATCTGCAAACTTACTAACAATACCTCCCACGTTCACATCCAAATCATTTACATAAATGATGAAAAGCAGTGCACCCTGCATTGATCCTTGTGCGACAACTGCTGGTACTAGGCCTAGAGTCTGAAAAGTAACCTTCCATTGTCACCCTCTGCCTTATATCTTCGAGCCAGTTCTGTACACAAATGGCTAGTTCTCTCTGTATTCCTCATGATCTAACCTTGCTAACCAGTTGACCATGATGAAGGTGCACAGCAATCGGTCAAATAAATCCAAACAGATTGATGTTCTTTTAACCTAGTCTGATCCTATCATAAACTCAAAGAACTACAGATGCTGGAAATCTGAAATATAATCTGAAATCTGGAGAAACATAGCAGGTTTAGCAGCATCTAAAGAAAGAAGAACAAAGTTAACATTTCAACCCTTTGTCACTAGACTCAAAATATTAACTCTGTTTTTCTCTCTCAGGGTGCTGTCAGACCTGCTGTGTTCCTCCAGCATTCCCTGTTTTGTTTCTGATTCTAGAAGTTGGATGGCTTCTACTTTTTCTGATGCAATGAAATCCTTGTCCCAGATAATGCTATGACACGCTAAATATTATTTCAGACAATTATCTTCAATGGGTTGTCACCATGGTGGTGTACAGGGGTCTTGAACAAACAAGTGAGGCAAACAAGTCATGCATTTATTTCATTAATGCTAAATCGAGTAGAGCCAAACACACATATTTTATGTGCAGTGTGATGTTATAAAACTGGACTTCCTTGTTTTAATTTTAACATGGAGTTAGTGGACTAAAACCCAAGGAACACATAAGCTGACTACAATTTCTGGCAAGTTCAAATCAGCAGTTAGTAGGACAAACCAGAACCACCATCCTCCTGGAATCTCTCACATGCTCCATCATATAGACATTGCAGAAAAACTAACACAAAAGACCAGTAGAGACAGGTCCTCTCCAGTAGGAACTGGAGAATGAAGGGAAGCTACTGAACTTCATTATGCCTGTAGGGATGTTAACGATGTCAGCATCCACAGCGAACAATGGGTTTTTGCTAGGTGCAAAGATGTTTAGCCTCATTATACTTGTGGAGGTCCTAATAATTCAATTTATCTCCTAAAGTAACTGCTGGACATTTGGCCACAGGGATAGAAACCAATTCTTAATTGAAACTGGCTTCTCAATCCCTAATTGGTTTGTCATTAATATTGAACTTGTTAATATTAAAAAATTAAACAACACCAGGTTATAATCCATCTGGTTTGTTTGGAAGTACTAGCTTTCGGAATGCTGCTCCCTCATCAGGTAGCTATGGAAGAGAATAATAAGACACAATTTATAACAAAAGATTAAGATCATGCAACTGAAATGATATATTGAACAAACCTAGATTGCTGATAATCTTTCATCTCTTAGAATGGGTTTTGGTTCATTGATATGAAAATCCCAGAACTTTTTAAAGTCACATTCTCAAGATAATTTAAGGTTTTATAAAAGAAGGTGACATCTCAGCTCAGACAATGCATTAAAAGGTATGAGGTTAGATTCCTGATGAAGAGCTTTTGCCCAAAACGTCAATTTTCCTGCTCCTCGGATGCTGCCTGACCTGCTGTGCTTTTCCAGCACCACATTCTCGACGTGTGAGGTTAGAGACAGTCTGTAATCAATCTTGAGTTATACTGGTTCTATTTCTAAAGTAGGAATTTATAGAATATTACGTGGATTGACTGCCTGCTGTGTGCTTTGTGAGCAATATAGGATGTATCTACAAATATAATTATTTAAATACAAATTCACCCCCTAGACTTATATGTGAGTGTGCATGCATGCAAGAGTTAGAGTGTGTGCATGTGAGTGTGAGAGCGTGTGACAGTGTGTGTTTGCATGTGTGCATGCTTGGTAAAGTGCATTTGTGAGTCTGATGGAGTATAAGCCTGTGAGAGGATGTGTGAATGGGTGATATTGTGGGGGGGTATATGTGTGTGTGTATATGAGAGACAGCCTGCATGAATATGTAAGAGTGAGAGTGTGTGTGTGTTTGTGAGAGAAAGAGAGAGAGAAAGAGGATAGTGCAGTGGGGTCACCTGTAGTGTGACATGAACCCTAGGTCCTGGTTGAGACCATCCTCATGGGTTCCCAACATGGCCGTCAGCTTTTGCTTGGCCATTCTGCATTGTTGACTGCGACTTTTTTTTGTAACTTCCTTTCTTTCCATTTTTTTCTCTTTTATTCCTTATATGCTTGTGTGTCCACATGTACAATGATCATCTCCTGGGTTTGAACATAGAACATTACAGCGCAGTACAGACCCTTTGGCCCTCGATGTTGTGCCAACCTGTGAAACCAATCTGAAGCCCATCTAACCTACATTATTCCATTCTTGTCCATATGCCTATCCAATGACCACTTAAATGTCCATAAAGTTTGAGTACTTAAATAAATCATATATTTCTAAGGCAACCTAATGAGAATTTATTGCAGATCATTTCAAAATTGCACTTCACAAGTAAAGGGTTTGGGAAAATAGGCCATAGTTTAGTTTAGAGAAAAATAGAAGGGATATTCTTTAAAAAAAACACCATGCTTGTGGACAAATGAGGAGGAAAATTAAGGAATTCAAATGACCTTTCTCTCCGGTCTGTAACAATGGCATTGAGTTTTGCCTGCCTTTTGCTGTTAAATGGTAAATATTTGGCCATGATTGAATATATTTACTGAAATATTGTACTGGCATTGTCTAAGAATTATTTGAGAACAAAGGCAGTAGTCTTATGGCATTCTGTACCATTGCACTATTTCACAATATCCTAGCAGCAATAGGTTTGTAACAGTATACATTTTAGTACTGGAAATCCTTAGAAGACAACATGTGCAGATACTCAAACTAAAATGTGAAGTCAATCCTGTCAACTGTTTATTTTTCATGGTCATAACTTCAGTAAAGATTTAACTAACAAGACAGTTTCAGCGCTAAATCTCCTTAGCGAAGTTCTGAACCATTATCTGGAAATTTTAGTTGCAATTGAACACATACGTATGATTACACTTCATGTATTCATGTAAGGCACTGGACAGATCATATCTAAATTTAGACAAAATCAGTGGTAATATTTTTGTTATTTACTTTCTCTTAACCCCTTCCTTGCTTTCACTCCATGAGGTGGTGGCAAACTGTTTGTCAAGACTTGTATGACAAAATCATCTTTTGTGATTCTCATTGTCTCCTACCTTCCTGCATTTTATAAAAAATCTGTCCAATCTAAGTGTCCTTATTGTCAGAGGCTCTACAATATCAGAAGGCTGTGCAGTTTTTGCAAGCAATGGCCCTAATGGTTTTGTCAGATTCTTCCAGGAGAAAAGAAAACCACAAAACATTCTCAACAGGTTAACATCTATATGATTTTTGAGGGCAAAGGGCAGAGGGAAAGCAGGAAACAAAAATTAGAATCTGCTGTTCAGTGATGTCCTTCAGATTCAGGCATCTGAATTTATTCTTGCTGATGAGTCAATTAACAGGTTGTCTGCGTACGATGACCCGCTCGATAGTGTTTTCTCATTGCATGCGGTCTGACCCACTTATTATTGCTGTATTCATTGGATGTTAGACATGCTAAGAATTTATATTGTGATATGAAAGAGAGTACATAAAAAATTAACAATTAACAATCTGCATGTTTTAAAACTGAACCACCAAGATAAAAATAGCGGCTTTGATAACATATTACTTTAATGAAATAAGGAACAACACCACACAATTTAAACAATGTAACCTATGGAGTGCATTCTATTCTTTGTTGGGTTTTTTTGCTCTCTTCTTCATTGACTGCCATGTGTTTACTGCAAGTAAACAAACAGCTTTCTGTAAATGCCACAAGGGCATGATTTCATTTTCCAAAGACTGCATTTAAATCACAGACTCTGCATGAGCAGAATGTCAGCCAGATTGCAAAGGGCAGTTACTGAAACAGGTAATGTGGTGTGATGGACTCAACTCTTAATCATTACTGAAAACCAAAAATGTTGGAAATCACAGTGTGTCAGGCAGCATCTGTGGAGAACGAGCAACTAATGTTTTGAGCCTGAAGAGCCATCTAGACATGACATGCTACCTTGCTCTCTCTCCACGGATGCTGCCTGACCCGCTGTGATTTCAAGCATTTTTTTTCAGTACAGATTCCAGCATCTGCAGTAATTTGCTCCTTTTAATCATTACCATTGTTTTTGAAGAATAACATACTATTGACAGTAATAATTACAGGCAACAATTCACTAATAATACTTTACAGAGTTACAGAAGGAATAAATTGCAGTTAAAGATATAATGCCATTTATCCAGAACTAGAATGCTAGCTGCAATTTTGCTGCAACTCAATCCCCAAATACTTAAGATGTCATAATGTGATTTGCATTTGAACCTTATCCGCATAATTTGGCATTGTAGGTGCACAGGGTAACATGGATTTAATAAAAGAATAAATTATTTATTGGCATATATGGTTTGTATTCATTATCACAAGAACATGAAGTGGAACAAAACATGGATCTCTTTAATTTACGCAGACAGCTATTCAACTTGTTGTAGAATATATACAATAGAAAATACTGCTATTCATTCTCCATAAATTGGCCTCATCCAACTACCTTGTCATCTACATACACAATATCCATGTACCAGTTATTTGCCTGTTAGCTATTATTTTGAATTGCTGATCCTGGAATAAAAAATGGAACATTCCCACCCTTGTTTCTCGTAATTGTTTACATTTTCAATCCTTCAGTTGATTTCCAGTCTAAGATGGCAACATAAGTTAGAGGTTGCAACATTTCCTCCTTTAAAGCATTAATCTTTTGAATATTTTATAATGGTTCATTTGTTTGATTAAGGTACCTGTCCTCCATGAATGGTATGTGCAGAAGTCATTTGGTTGGTAATTCTTTCTTCACTATATAAAGAATTTGAATCAAGCAGAATGCTGATGGTACTGCATAGTTCATTAAATCAAGTTGAGGTATTGTAATAAACATTTTGTTTTATTTTCAAGCCTATTATTCAGATCAGTGCTTCCATTGAGATCACATGTATAGTGTGGCATAGTGGTTTCTTACAAGTGAAGATAAATCACACAACCTAGATTGTAGCTAGATTGCACACACAATTTAAACAATAATAGACAAGTGTGTCCCAAAATTCAAACTCATTCAGCTTTCAGAGGCAAAATCTTACTTAGATTTGTCCTATTTCCTTGTATAAAAAGAACTAAAGTCTATCTAAAAGGAAGAAAAGCAATTGTCCACTTGTGTAAATTTCAAAATCACAAAGACTGGACCTCTCAAACAAATCTTCAAAATCACACTTCTGCATTTGACATGTTCTTTGCCTGTGTGCCTGCCTTACATTGGAATGCTTTTATTTTGTGAAACTTGATTTGAACAAAGAAAGCCTTGACTAAGCAAAGATATATGTCTTGCTGAAGCTGTGAGAGGGAACTAGATGGATTTTTAAGAACAAGGTAAATGCAACTTGAGTAATTATTGTACTTTTAAGGTGTGTAAAATCGAACATTTTATACTGACAGTATTGGTTAATATCTGGTATTTGCTGACTGGAAATGAGTATAGGATTTCAACTTTCTCCATTGCTTTATGATGTCAAGAATACTGCACAATCAGTCTTTCCCATGTATGAGCTATCATTTACAGTTGATGAAATGACAACTTTCAAATTAATTTGTGAAAACAATGCTACGTAAGATGGCTTGAGGAGAGAGGAAGATCAACAATAAACTTAATATCACAGAAAAATTGTATTTTGATAATTAAATATATATCATACCATCTGATGCCTTTTGTGGTTTTATGTACATAAATGCACAGAACTTATAATCAGATGGTTGGAATGTGTTGAGTCAGATATTTTGAAAATTATTTACATCACTAACTATTTATATGACTATAAAAATCGCACGTACATACGGTCTGGGTTCTGAGCTTCCTGGTGTTGCTGTAATTACACAGCCAGCTCCATTGCACAGACAATGTGACGAAAGGAGAGCTGGTACTTTTATATGAGAATATCACATGTTGTTGTGCTGCCTTATAGCTACAAGGCCCATGTGGTCTGAAATCTATGCTATAATACAACATTATCCATCTGTTATTGGCTATGATAGGACAATAAAATGTTGTGTTACACAAGAATTATTATTTTGACTTTGAACCTACCTGTTAAGTCATTACTAATGTACATTTCCCCTGTTAAACCAATAATATGTCATAAAATATTAAACTAACAATTGAAAAGTTAAGATTCATAGGCTCTGTGGGTCTTTGGCTGTCAATAGGACTCAAAAGTAATAAGGATTGTAAAATATTGTGATTGGCTAACTTCATATTGACCAGTATTGTCATCAAAACAAGTACTGATTTCCATTGAGTAACATTCAAAAATCAAATCAGCACTGTTAATCTTTTAGTGAGAATTACAGGATTTACATCGCACAAGGCACAAAGGCTGGGTTATCATTTAAAGAATGAATTGGACCCATACTCAAGAGCATATCAGACTTGAAACAGAAATTATGTTTTTCTCTCTCCACAGATGCTGCCAGACCTACTGAATTTCTTCAGGATTTCTACTTTCATTTCCCCAGCATCCACAGTATTTTGCTTTTATTTATTAGACAAAACAATTATATCAGAAATGGAATATGTCATGAATTCCTCATTAACTTTCCAACTGTTTAATTGATCAGTGCGTTGGCTGTTGTGCTACTAGACATTGAAAGGTGGAAGAAGTTAATCTCCAGTGAGATGGTAATGTAGACTATTCAGTTGGAGAAAGTGAGGTCTGCAGATGCTGGAGATCAAAGCTGAAACTTTATTGCTGGAACAGCACAGCAGGTCAGGCAGCATCCAGGGAACAGGAGATTCGACGTTTCGGGCACAGGCCGAAGAAGGGCCTGTGCCCGAAACGTCGAATCTCCTGTTCCCTGGATGCTGCCTGACCTGCTGTGCTGTTCCAGCAATAAAGTTTCAGACTATTCAGTTGGTCTCCTGATCACTAGTCACTCATGTTTGCTAGGAATGATATAGGTCTGGGGACATCAGGTGGAAATTAATTCGGACTCTTTTGCAATTTCTAACTTGCATTTCCTTTGAAGCCATCAGCTGGAGTTATCTTGGTCCATTCTTCTGATCATATTGAACATATTATCTCTGGGCATTTGTGACTAAGGAACACTCAAGAGTAGAACCAATATCTCACTTCCAGGTTCATATTTTAAATAAGTGAAGCTCTGTGTTCTGCATAGGAAAACTCCATAGACTTGATCACAATTGGGAATTCAGTAGAAAAGGAATCACAATCCATATTCCTGTGCACTATAATTAATGATACATGTTATAGCACCAGTAGAAAAGCTCATGTTTAGTACATGAAGTAGAACAAAACATGGATCTCTAAAATTTATGCAGACAGCTATTCAACTTGTTGGAGAATATAAACAATGGAAAATACTGTATTCATTTTCCATAAATTGGCCTCCTCCAATTTATCACAATCTATATTCCTGTACCTTATAATTAATGATACATATTATAGCATCAGTAGAAAAGCTCATGTTTAGTACCAATGCACACAGGAAATAAATTATATCCAAATCTGGACTATGTACTTTAAGAAAGACATGAAAGTTTTCTTAAAGGGAGAGAAGAGATTGGGCTGAGAAATTACACTTACATCGACTGGAGAAGCTGGAGTTGTTCTTGTTGGATGGTGTGGTTTGCTGACCACAGGCAGCTTGTGGAGCTTCATGAAGTTTGCTCAACTTTATGCCTTTACTTTTCATGCTTACAAGAGCATTGCTTTTAATGATCATTTTGAAGAATAATGATTGTCATGACATTTCTGAATGAAAGCATTAACAGTTCCATTGTACAGGTAGATTTGTAAAGTGGACCTATACTGACCAGAGCAAGACAGAGATTATTCACATTCATTTCACAACTGGTAAACAGAGAAGATATTAAATTCTCATTCTGGGCTGCACTTGAATGTGGAGTTGAAGGATATTTCATGTACTGTGTTACACTAATGATTATTTGGGACAATCTGTATCCTGGCACAGCTACAGTGGTTCAGGCTTCAATGCAATATCAGTTGTGACAATTACTCCCTATAAGCTTACAATTTCATGCCATAATGATTTACCAGGAAGTCACAAATGGATAATAAATTATAAATTTTACTCTTCATAAAAATACTGCATGTACTTGAAGACACGCGGCTGAACAAGCTGCATAGTCAGTAATTGGAAAAGGATTGGGCAACTGAGTCTTTTAGCAAAATTAAAGAAAAGTCCCAGCAGCTGGTCCTCTGAGACATGGCACCCTGGCAATAGCCATCACCGCCCACCCTTTTTCCAACTGCTGATTTTCCTAGCTGTATCTGCAGAGGGGTGAAAGAAGTCACACCCTGAGAGGACTAATGTAAACAACAATGTTACACAAACCAGACAAGCAGGAAAGGGTGGTTGCTTTACAGACAAAACTTCCAATAAATATTCAATGCACCTAAGCAATTTATCTGGTTGCTTTCCAGCTCCTGTGACGTCTGAACTTACACCAAAGATAATGCACCTGGGAGGATCTGCACGCAAAGTTGATGAATTTAATAAATATTAGCCAAGTTATCATGTAATCAGTTTTTTTTTAAAAAACTAGGTATACCGTACTGACAAAAACAGCTGTGAAATAAGCACTGCATAAAGTTCAGTTGGGCATTGGCAAACAATATTTACGTTTTATTTGATTTTCTTTGGCTAAATCATGATTATTTGTGCTAACCATTTCAATAAAACAAATGACACCAAAATTATTGAGCTGTGCACTATAATGGTCAATTCATCAGAGTTAAACCTGAAAACCTGCACCTCTCAAATTATTGTTGGTTAGGAGATTTGTTTGTGCAAAATTAACTGAAGGTTTAGCTAAATAACTGCAAGAGTCAACTGACTACAAATACACTCAAAATTATGAAGTCCATCTTCAGAAACTTTTAGGATTACAGTCACCACAATGACTCAATACATCTTCAGTAATGTTTATCATGTGATTAACATGAAAATGCTGTGTCATTGTTCCACAACAAAACAAAATAGGTTGCTGTTACCACCTGAATCCCAAAAATTGCTACCACTTTGGTACTATTTATTTGGCTGCAAAAAATTTGGGACGGCTTGAGAGCATGAGGGGTGTTCTCCAAATATGAGGCTATTTTTCTGTTCTGCTGCTATAAAGGGTCTGAATAAATCAGGAAAGTCAAGTTCAAGAATTAATATTGCCATAATTTGTGATTAATATTGTATTGGATTGGAATGTAATGTCCCCTTTTTATCGAATAGAACTTATCAAATTAAGTTTCCTTCCACTGGTAGCAGAGATAAGAAAACTTTCAATTACAATTTCCCAAGAATGTTAATAGTAGTGTTATATCAGTTCTGAAGTTATATTCAAGTAATATTTTTCAAATACAGTAATATTAAAAGAGAAACAAAACAACCCATTTACAATCATATATGTTCTGAAGTCATATTAGACTCAAAATGTGAATTGTGTTTGACCAGTTGAGCATTTCCAGCATTTCCTGTTTTTATTGCGGTCATATTACATCTGACCACCCCCCCCCCCAATACAACAGAGTAGTTGAGACTAATGCTTTTGAGGAGATAGCTATGAATACCTTGATGGATTCTTCAGAGAAAGCCTTTGGAGACACAGTGGGAACTATAGGCATTGCTAAGAGACATCCAATCCTTGGATGGTGGCAAGAGAGCAAGAAGGTCAAAAAATATTGAAGGGATCACTAAAACAAAGATCACAGTACTGAAAAAGCCTATCTGGTCGATTTACATTTCAGTATCATAGAGTCATAGTGTTATACAGCAGACTCTTCAGTCCAACCAGTCCATGCTGACCATAATCCCAAACTAAACTAGGTTTACTTCCCTACTCCTGGCTCATGCCCCTCCAAAGCTTTTCTATTTGTGTACTTATCCAAATGTCTTTTAAACATTTTAATTGTACCTACATCCACACTTCCTCAGTAACTTCATTCTGCACGCAAATGACCATCTGTGTAAAAATAATTATCCCCATGTCTTCTTTGGTAAAGAATAGAATACATTACTTTATGGTGATAGGAGCATCATGGCTACCTTTCTGGTCTAGAGGTCCAGAGGCCTGGACTAATAACAGAGAAAATTGATTTGAAAAACAACTCCCTGGAAAAAGAAAATGGAATAAAAGACTTGCTTCAGCGACCCGACAATTGATTTATTGTTGTATAAACCCAAATGGTTCAATAATATCATTTTGAGATCCACCATCCTTATCCAGTTTGGCCTGCTTGAAATAGAGCAAGGTAAGTCTCCTGTTTCATAATAACTATTTACTCCTTAATTTAAACATATTAGCTGTCATTACCCTTTTGCTATTTGAGGAAACCTGCACTGGAAACAAGAGCGGCTACACTTCAAAAAGTATTTGATTGGCTGTAAAGTGCTTTGAATATGAAGAGTGACATTCAAATAAAAGCCATCTCTTTCTTCACGTGAAATCAGTCTTGCATCAACATAGCTACACTTTGACGTGACCTGTCAAATCACTCATAGAGTTGAAACTGCTGCAAAGAAGCAAATAAAAAAGGGCTTGGATCCCTGTGTGCATGTTGTGCAAGAAGAAAGTCCAGCACATTCTCTTCATGGTGACCCAGAAAAATAGCCTTGTCAACAGTACTGAATTCATTTATTTTATAATTTTAAATCCTAAGGTCAATGTTAAAACACTTGAAGCTAATACATAACAAGAAGCACAAGGTTCATCTTCCTCTGTTATCCCCTGAAAATTCCCTCTGATCATAACCTGAGATAACAGCAGTGGAATCATGTACAGTGAAGCGTCAGGAATATGTTCTAGGAATAGGCTTTCAATCAGATATTATTGGTCCTTGTTGAATTGGAGCCATTAAGAAGTAGGAATTGAACAAAATACTTACAATTTAAAAGTGCATGATAGATTTCAATAACAATTGTATTCCAGCAGTGTTGATGCCCAATGTTTCAATGCGTCCGGTCTCATTATTCTAGCTTAAATTGTTGGTAAGTAACAAACAAGTGGTAATGTATATTTTTGTTTTGAGTATCTGTAATTGCACAGGATAATATTGCTTAGTTCTATATTAGTCTTGGGTGAGCTGAAGCATACTTTTAAACAAACATGAAGGATTATTGTGACTATTAAGACGGATGTTATTGAAAAAGAAACATTTCCAGTGCATTTATTTAACATAAAGCAGTCAATACTGACGTTTTTTTTCAAAACTATAAATGCAGGATGTGGCCCATGGGTCTCTCAAACTCCTAATGCAACACCACTCTGTAGTAATCAGGATCTGTCTGACCATGGCAACATTGTTTCTCTGCTGTCTAATGAATGCAGCATGGTTAATTAATATTTGAACACAAAAAGGCTACAGAGGTACACCCTCAGGGACCCGTGTATTTTGACTGTTGTGTATTGATGTTAAGTGATTCAAGGAAGAGTCGTTGTAGTATCATGGTGTATTAGCAGCTGGCTCCAGGATTAGAGACTAGTGGGGACAATAGTGGAAAAAGTGAGATCCTCAGCTCTTCTCCACAGTAAATAATATTAACAAAATAACATTGGCTGGAAGTGCATCATTTGAAAGATTTACATGATAAACTTTTGTTAGCAGGATGTTAATGTGACGTAGAACATAGAGTCATCAACATGTACAGCATGGAAACAGACCCTTCGGTCCAACCCGTCCATGCCGACCAGATATCCCAACCCAATCTATTCCCACCTGCCAGCACCCGACCCATATCCCTCCAAACCCTTCCTATTCATATACCCATCCAGATGCCTTTTAAATGTTGTAATCATACCAGCCTCCACCACATTCTCTGGCAGCTCATTCTATCTACGTACCACCCTCTACGTGTAAAAATTGTCCCTTAAGTCTCTTTTATATGTTTCCCCTCTCACCCTAAATCTATGCCCTCGAGTTCTGGACTCCCCCAACCCAGGGAAAAGACTTTGTCTATTTATTCTATCTATGCCCCTCATGATTTTATAAACCTCTATAATGTCACCTCTCAGTCTCCGACGGTCCAGGGAAAACAGCCCCAGCCTGTTCAGCCTCCAACCCTGGCAACATTCTTGTAGACCTTTTCTGAACCCTTTCAAGTTTCACAACATCCTTCTGATAGGAAGGAGACCAGATTTGCATGCAATATTCCAAAAGTGGCCAAAAAAATATCTTGTACAGCCGCAACATGACCTCCTAACGCCTGTAGGAGAAAGTGAGGACTGCAGATGCTGGAGATCAGAGCTGAGAATGTGTTGCTGGAAAAGCACAGCAGTTGGGGCTGAAGAAGGGCTCATGCCAGAAACATCGATTCTCCTGCTCCTTGGATGCTGCCTGACCTGCTGCGCTTTTCCAGCAACACATTTTCAGCTCCCAACGCCTGTACTCAATACTATGACCAATTAACAAAAGCATACCAAATGCTTTCTTCACTATCCTATTTACCTGTGACTCCACTTTCAAGGAGCTGTGAACCTGCACTCCAAGGTCTCTTTGTTCAGCAACACTCCCTATGACCTTACTATTAAGTGTATAAGTCCTGCTATGATTTGCTTTCCCAAAATGCAGCACCTCACATTTATCTAAATTAAACTCCATCTGCCACTCCTCAGCCCATTGGCCCATCTGATCAAGATCCCTTGGATTCTGAGGTAACCTTCTTCGCTGTCCACTACACCTCCAATTTTGGTGTCATCTGCAAACTTACTAATTATACCTCTTATGCTCACATCCAAATCATTTATATAAATGACAAAAAGTGGTGGACCTAGTACCGATCCTTGTGGTACACCACTGGTCACAGGCCTCCAGTCTGAAAGGCAACGCTCCATCACCACCCTCTGTCTTCTACCATTGAGCCAGGTGTATTTCCAAATGCCTAGTTCTCCCTGTATTCCATGAGATCTAACCTTGCTAACCAGTTTCCCACAGGGAACCTTGTCGAACGCCTTACTGAAGTCCATATAGATCACATCTTCTGCGCTGCCCTCATCAATCCACTTTGTTACTTCTTCAAAAAACTCAAATCAAGTTTGAGAGACATAATTTCCCATGCACAAAGCCATGTTGACTATCTCTAATCAGTCCTTGCCTTTCCAAATTAATGAACATCATGTCCCTCAGGATTCCTTCCAACAACCTGCCCACCACCGACGTCCGGCTCACTGGTCTATAGTTCCCTGGCTTGTCCTTACCACCTTTCTTAAACAGTGGTACCACGTTAGCCAACCTCCAGTCTGACCTCGCCAGTTAGCCAGACCTTGCCTGTTACTATCGATCATACAAATATCTCAGCAAGGGCCCAGCAATCACTTCTCTAGTTTCCCACAGAGTTCTAGGGTACACCTGATCAGGTCCTGGGGATTTATTCACTTTTAGGTGTTTCAAGACGTCCAGCACTTCCTCCTCTATAATATGGACATTTTTTAAGATGTTACCATCTATTTCCCCACAGCCTGTAACTTCCATGTCCTTTTCCACAGTAAACACTGTGCAAATTATTTGTTTAGTATCTCCCCCATTTCCTGCGGTTCAACACAAAGGCCACCTTGCTCAACTCTGAGGGGCCCTATCTCTCCCTAGTTACCCTTTTGTCCTTAATGTTTTTGTAAAAACCCTTTGGATTCTCCTTAACTCTCTTTGCCAAAGCTATCTCATGTCCCCTTTTTGCCCTCCTGATTTCCCTCTTAAGTATACTCCTACTGCCTTTATACTCTTCTAAGGATTCACTCGATCTCTCCTGTCTATACCTGACATAAACTTCCTTCTTTTTCTTAACCAAATCCTCAATTTCTTTAGTCATCCAGCATTCCCTATACCTACCAGTTTTTCCTTTCACCCTAACAGGAATATACTGTCCCTGGACTCTCGTTATCTCATTTCTGAAGGCTTCCCATTTTCCAGTCATCCCTTTACCTGTGAACATCTGCGCCCAATCAACTTTTGAAAATTCTTGCCTAATACCATCAGAATTGGCTTTTCTCCAATTTAGAACTTCAACTTTTAGATCTGGTCTATCCTTTTCCATCACTATTTTAAAACTAATAGAATTATGGTCGCTGGTCTCAAAGTGCTCCCCCATTGACACCTCAGTCACCTGCCCTGCCTTATTTCCCAAGAGCAGGTCAAGTTTTGCACCTTCTTTAGTAGGTACATCCACATCTTGAATCAGAAAATTTTCTTGCACACACTTAACAAATTCTTCTCCATCTAAATTCTTAACACTATGGCAGTCCCAATCTATGTTTGGAAAGTTAAAATCCCCTACCATAACCACCTTACTATTCTTGCAGATAACTGAGATCTCCTTACAAATCTGTTTCTCAATTTCCCTCTGACTATTAGGGGGTCTGTAATACTATCCCAATAAGGTGATCATCCCTTTCTTATTTCTCAGTTCAACCCAAATAACTTCCCTGGATGTATTCCCAGGAATATCGTCCCTCAGTATAGCTGTATTGCTATCCTTTATCAAAACGTCACTCTCCCTCCTCTCTTGCCTCTCTTTCTATCCTTTCTGTACCATTTCTATCCTGGGACATTAAGCTGCCAGTCCTGTTCATCCCTGAGTCACATTTCTGTAATTGCTATGATATCCTAATCCCATGTTCCGAACCATGTCCTGAATTCATCTGCCTTCCCTGTTCAGCCCCTTGCATTGAAATAAATGCAGTTTACTTTATCAGTCCTACTTTGTTCTCTGCTTTGTCCCTGCCTGCCCTGACTGTTTGATTTGCTTATTTTCTCAACTGTACCAGTCTCAGATTGATCTCTTTGCTCACCATCTCCCTGGTTCCCACTTCCACCTTAAAAGTTTAAATCCTCCTGAGCAGCTCTAGCAAATCTCCATGCCAACATATTAGTCCCCTTCCAATTCAGGTGCAATCTGTCCTTCTTGTACAGGTCACTTCTACCCAAGAAGAGATTCCAATGATCCAAAAAATGTGCATCCTTCTTCCATACACCAGCTCCTCAGCCATGCATTCATCTGCTCTATCCTCCTATTCCTACCCTCACTAGCTCACAGCACTGGGAGTAATCCAGATATTACTACTCTCGAGGATCTTCTTTTTAAATTCCTGCCTAACTCTCCACATTCTCCCTTCAAAGTCTCATCCATTGCCTTCCTGTGTCATTGATTTCAATGTGTACAATGACCTCCTCCTGGACTCTCTTCCCTTGAGAACATTCTGCACCCTCTCTGATACATCCTTGATCTTGGCACCAGAAAGGCAACACACCATTCTGATTTTTCACTGCTGGCCACAGAAACGTCTGTCTGTGCTTCGGACTAGAAAGTCCCCGAACTCAATTGATCTCTTGGAACCCGATGTACCGCTCTTTGCATTAGAGCCAGTCTCAGTACCAGAAACTTGGCTGTTCTTGCTACGTTCCCCTGAGAATCCATCACCCCCTACATTTTCCAAAACAGGATACTTGTTTGAAATGCAGATAGCTACAGAAGACTTCTGCACTACCTACCTACCTCTCTTACCTTTCCTGGAGTTAACCCATCTGTGTGACTGTATCTCAACTTTTCTCCCTTCCTATAACTGCCATCTATCACATCCTCTTGGCTCTTGTAAATTCCTCTTTGCCTCTAACTGCCTCTCCAACTGATCCATTCGATCTGATACGACTTGCAACCAATGGCATTTATTGCATATATAATCCGCAGTAACACATAAACTCTCCCTGAACTCCCACATCCAACAAGAAGAGCATATAAATCTACTAAAGGCCATTTTTGCTTCTTTCAATCGACAGACCCAGAAAATAGCACTGTTGTATTCTTCTACAAAACACTGTTCCAGGCTAACTTGATACTTATAGCTTATGTTTTAAGTTTAATCAAGAGAGGTATCTCAATAAAACATATAATCAAGAAAGTACCCACTCTACTCACTACTGCAGACGTTCTGTAAGGTCACACTTAAAAATATTCACTTAGCTGTTTCTGTGCTGTGACCTCTCCCAAACAGGTCTCTCCAAGATTATTTGTGAATTTCACTGTTTGTTAACTTTCGCAGATGCACTCCGATGTCCAGCGATACATGAATTCAAACAGCAAAGGCAGTAACTGCACAGGTTCACTATTGTGTCAGTCAGCAGTGTGGCTTTCTTTTTCTCTCTCCCTCGCTCTCTCTTGCATTGACTTGACCATGTGTTGCCTTTGTCTAGTCCTCTCACTTTTACAATTGCTGTTGCAGGTTTTTGAAATTTCATCTTTGAGATTCTTGATAAAATCAGTAGACAGTAATTTAACTGAATGGAGCATTACCTTAAAATAATGCCTTTGGCAAGGTCTAAATGTAAGCAAAATACTTTGCCACGTATTTGTGCGAATTAAAAACTAGGAAGTGGATTCTTGTGCAGTCAGGAACATTCGATAGACCTTTAAATGCAGTGAGTGAGAGAGACCCAAATATGGAAGTCCATTTCCAGCCAAAACCATTCTCTCAGTAAGGGAAAGGGATCAGCGGATGATTCACATGAATCATGAACCTGAAAGTCCTTTTAAAACTTGTGGAAAGTTTAAACTGGTTAATTTCTTTTTGTTGCTGGTTAATCCATAGAATCAGGCTGTTGAATTTATGAAGTTATATAAATCTCTGAAGGTCTCCTAAAGGTCAGTTTTTCTTGTGCAGTGCTCTGCATTCAACTTTTGAAGACTGAAAGTTTACTTCAGATGAAAGTTTAAGCCAGACCATGTTGTGTTGTCATAATCTAACCAGATCATAGAATCTGCTCTCTCATTCAAGAGAGAAGCAACTGGTGATGATTTAACCTGAGGGCCACCCATAACTCAAGCGAGGGAAGAGGATGAGAAGGTGAGTCCTTAATGGTAACCTCAAACCGGTAATGGGAATTGAACCTACGTGTTGGCATCACACTGCTCTGTAAACCAACAAGCCAGCCAAGGGAAGAGGGTAGGGTTATGCTTTGGAAGTGGAAGGACAATATTGCTGTGATCCTTCAGGATTACCCCTTGCCTCACGCGACCAAATGGCAGACAGAACTGGCTCACTTGGTGAAGAGTGTTTTGTGAAGGAATGATGTTAGAAAACCCGGTGTGGTACATACAGGCAATTGAGGTAGGGCAGCAGTAACAATGTGCAGCTGGAGATAGAGTACTCAGCTAGGTTTTGGCAGAGTAATCACGGAGTACAGCATAGAGGAGGAGATATCACAGTGAAAGAAGTGTGTACAGTCTCCAAAGAAGTTATCTCGATATGGCCAACTGGAGAGATCTGTGGTGAAGGAGGGTCTTCTGCCACAATTAACCAATCCCATGCCCTACCTATCACAGTGAAGAGTCACAGTGACCCTCAATTTCTCAGCATCCGACTCTTTCAAGGGCATTGTCACGCTCGTCTGTGATATCTCTCAATCTGTCACCCAACTGTCCATTCCTAATGTCACCAATACACTCTCTGCTTCAGGAAACATAACCACTTACCAACAGATGTAGTTTTGCAGACAGATACCTTTTGCCTCTATAATCATCTTCCCATAGGTCAAGGACAGGACAATTCAGAATTTTGTTTACCAAGGCAGCTCCAGCTAGTCAGGAAATTTTCTGACTACAGCTATCTGATCTGCCTTGGTAGTCAATGTCCAGCCCTAGGTTTTGATTATCAACAGTATTTCATTTCATTTTTCTGATAGGCTTCAAAAGGAGATCAACACTGCCTTTAATTGAGCTTAAACCAGATTCTAATAACATGACAAAAAACTTTTTAGTGCAAAAAAAGGTGTTTCTTCTGCTTGCAGTTTTTACTGAGCATGTAAGTAAGATTTTAAAGAACATTTTCTTTACATCTAAATATTAATATTTATGTCAAGTAGCTATGTGTTCAATTTCCAACAGATCAGTGGTTGAAGGGCTCGGTTCCTGACAGGTTTCCCTTCAACTCATACACCATCCTGAATTGGAACAATATTACTGCTCCTTCATTGCTGCTGGGACAAAATCCCCTAGCACTCTCTCCATAACAGCAGATTAGATGTACCAATACCACATGGATTGCAGCAGTTCAAGGTAGCAGCTCACCACTGCTTTCATGAGAGTAATTAGGAATGGACAACACATGTTGGCCTTGCCAACAACATCCACATCTAATGAACAAATCCAAAAAAAAATCAAAATTCTAATATGAGCTCATCTGGGCTAACTTTTCAATGCAGCATAAGGCAAATATCACATTATTGTAGGTGCAATTAAACTGAAGCCCTGTTCAACTGTTGAGGTAGATGCAAAACATTGTGTACCACAATTTAAAGAGGAGCAGGGATGTTTTCAATTTGCACTGGTCAATGCCAAGATTGACCAACCATTTATTCCAGTCCTGTTTGTGGAACTTTGCCCATACACATTGCTACACTTTCTTTTGAAACAAAAGTGAACTCACTTTCAGAAACAGTAATTGTTTTGGGAGATCCTGACAGTACGTCAAGTTGCATACAAATATGATAATTTTGTTTTTAAAAGACAAGAGGAAATTTCTCCAATCCATTTGGGGCCTATGTGTGAAATTCAATATTTTCCTATTTCCAATTAAACTTATCATGTAATTGATTTCACCGTAATTTGCACTGATGAAGGGCTTATGCCTGAAATGTCGAATCTCCTGCTCCTTGGATGTAGCCTGACCTGCTGTGCTTTTCCAGCACTACACTCTTGATTCTGATCCCCAGCATCTGCAGTCCTCACTTTCTACTAATTATTTTGTACAATCCATATGGCGCTTTAAAGTTCAAACACCTTTTCATCAAGATATGTGCTGCTCAAAAGCTTGTGTCAGACAATCCAAAGCAGTGCATCTTTTGCCATTACCCCAGAATTTTAAAAGGTGTTCCTCCAACTTCAAGCTTTTAAGTGTCCCTATACTATTTTGCAAATCACCAGCCCCTGGTCCAATATCATCATTCAGAGTCTAGTCCTACAAGTCTGTTTTCCAAAATTGTATGTCTTATCAAGGAAGAAGGTCTAAAAACAAATGTGATCAATGGGTTGAATTTTACAGCTTCTGAATGACATGGGCAACAGTGGATGAATTCTTCCCAGACACAAAATGATGTGAGCATTAGCAAGAAAGCTCCTGCCTGTGAGGGCAAAACATCCCATTTGCCAACTCAGTATTGAATAGCAAAGCGAAAATCTCTGACAGAGGTGAGGGTGGTCTGCTCCATAGCCAATAAAGTAAACAGCTTGTGAGGCCTGGAGGTCTTTTTTTTTAAAGAGATGAAACAATAGAAGCAGCCTGAGTAGCTGGGGTCAAGCCCCCCACAGAACCAGGGTTTTTAGTTTTAGTTTTTCAGTAGCAGTTGCTGGGGTCTTGACGCTGGGTTTGGAAGCTACTGTATATCTCCCCCTGGTATTTTCTCTCGAGTTTTCTCTTGATGTTTTTCCTCCTGAGTTGCATGTGAGACAAATTATTTTACTGAATTTGCCTTTTCCAAGCGTGTGTCTATGGAATGTTGCCATATTGGAACAGTTACTGTTTAGTTGTCAAATAACCTGTTATTCTGTTAAGTTTTCAAATAGAATTATGTAATTCCAATTTTGCCTTTATTTTGTTGTATTTTAACTATAATGTAAGAATAAAATGTGTTTTATTTCAAGACTGGTAGTCTGACCAATCAAATTGCATCCAGAACATAATGCCTGTCACTTGCCTTTAAAAATAATAAGAAGTTAGGGTTGAGGATATCTTCTTAAAACATTTTGAAGGGATTTGGTCTGGTCCATTACACAAGGCACATCCCCTCCTGGTACATTGGTCAGTACACATTACTCTTGTCACCACTTCTCTACAGATAGACCACATTCCTTCCCAAATAAAGTGGGCAGTCAGGTGCAGTGGGAAGATGGAGGCAGAAAATAAAAGAAAACACACCAATACAGTTGTCATCAGATTAAGTAATAATGACCAACATACATCAAACTTAGAGAAGTTATGATGTACATCAACAAAACACTCTTTCGGCCTCCAATTCTGGGCACCATGCTTTAGGAAGGAAGATACAGGAAAGATTTCCAAGAATGATCCCACTTATGAAAAGCTTCAATTTGTGGATAAATTGGGGAAGCAAGGTCTGCTATCCTGAAAGAAAAGGAGATTCAGAGGAGGCATGATCGAGGTATTCAAACTCATAAGGGGTTTAGGCAAAGTATATAGACAAAGTCCCACCTGCTCCAGAGGTGTGTAATTACATCTGTGAAAAGGTTGATTAAAAATATATTAGAAATTAATTCCATTGATGAAAGGGTTGAGGACTAAAGGGAGCACAAATTTAAAATAATTAGCAAAGGAATGAAATACAACACAAGAAAAAGACCTTTTTAATGCAGAGAATGGTTAAGATTTGGAATGTATTATCTAAAATGTGCTGGAGGCAGATTCAATCGTGGCTTTGAGTATGCCATTTGATAATTGTCTGTAGATAAAATTACAAGACTTACAGGAACAATGTATGGGACTAACTAAATTGCTCTTGCAGAGAGCCAGCACTTACTTGATGGGCCAAATGACATCCACTTTGGTTGTAACCTTTCTGTGATTCAAAAATACCTGTTATTGATTATATTTTTCTTTGTGATAGAGAGGTTCCATTATTGTATTTTGAGTTCACACTGATAGCCAAATGGCTTTATGTCAATAGAAATAATGATGAAAATAAATCTATTTTAAGCATATTATTTGGGATTAGACTTTGCTATATATCAAGTTTAAGGGATATTTTCAATGTTACAAGATGTAATTTACATTTTTTAAATAAAACAAATGTATTTTGTCATTATAGTTATAATGAAAGAAAATGAAACCTAATGATTCATTTTTTTTAAAAACTGCTCTTTATTACATTAAACTGTTATTGTCAGTCATAAGTGGGAGCCATACACTTAGAAACTACCCTGAGGTCTGGTTTTCTGCTCTTGATTCACTGTGGCAATTTTTTTCTGTATTCATGGTCACAGCACATAAAATCAACCTGGTTTTTAAGTCTTACTCCAGACATGCAGCTCTGGGCTATTTTAAAAAAAACTTTCTAGGTTAGCTGGAACAATATGCTTAACGCTGATTCATTGTTTGCTTTTAACTACTATACGGCATTTTCATTATTGCACAGTCAGCTAAGTAGATGATTCTAAGTAAGAATGTTCAAACAATACTGTGTCTGATTTCTGATTAAATCTATGTCAGTTTATCCTGGACATTAACCTTTTTTAAAGTCAGCCTCAATGAATTATTTTTAATTTTAATTTCACGTTAGATGTTAGGATTATGTTTCAAAAGCAGGATGGATCAGGGAGAATGGAAAAGATTTTCACTGTTTTTTGCTCTATGTATGGTATGTACTCGGGAAAATGTCCTTTTTCTCATGTGTACATTATACATTGACCTGTGCTCAGGTTGATGTTTAACATCTATTTTCTGCTCTGTGATATTATATGGATATATAGGGTTGCAATGGCCTCATGGCATTATTGCTAGATGATTAATCCAGAGATCCAACCACTGTTCAGGGGACGTGAATGAATGCTGGAAAGCATCTTGATTATTTTAAATTAGAGTCTGTGCTCCTTTAGTGCTATGGTTTTGTGGTGACATCACAACACTATCAAAATCAGTACTGTTACTTCTGTCATACTTAGTGCATTCTTGCAGTGATCAGAAAATACATAAGGCAATTAAGGGTTTAATAACTCTAAAGCATCCCTTAACCTTCTAGTTAATATTTGTCAAACAAACTGCATGTAAATTATCAGCAAACACAAATAAACCGATTGTTCCGGATGGAGATCCTGCATAGTCAAGGAACTACTTATACTGCTTGCATGTTATGATGAAGGTCCAAAAGTACATAAAACCAGCCTAAAAATGATGCTGAGATGGCTTAACTGAATTAATATTCCATGGATTTTTAATTCAGTGATAAAAATTATACAAGAGGGACATAAATAATGTTATATATTTTTGCTTCAGCATTTATGTTTAAAAAGCAAAGAATAATGCAATGTAGATTGTTTTGAATTGATGCCAAAAGAATTTCAGGATTACGTGACCTGTCAACTGTAATATGTATAACCTTGTCAAATTTAAAATGATTAATTTAATCAAAGAATAGTTATAGGCCTCGTGTTATATGCTTCATATGTAGTATATATGTTAAAGTATAATTTGCTGTGTTCTGTATAGAACATATATTTTATGAACCTATTCCTAATGCTGTTACCTTTCTTTGACAACCGAATTTCAGTTTATCTGCATGTTGCACCATACTCAAACTGCCAAAGTTCATTAAACAGTACAACAGCTGCACAGAATACCAAACATGCTCTGCAGAATTTTCATTACAATATCCATTAAAATACCAGCGTGGGGGAACAGCCTCCAACTTGGCTTCATTTAGGAGAATCATGCAGATCTGACATTCAATTCCAAAAATGATGCTATTTGCATCAAAATTTGTGAAAGATGCCATTTTACAATTCAAATGCTTGTCAAAGAAATTCATAGTTTCATAGAACAAAACATTAGTCTTGCTTTACAAGGTAGCGCATGTCAATCTTTAGAACATGAATTTTGTCTTAAACATGCAACAGTGACAGACAGGAATAACTCAGTCAACCTCATTGGCTTATGAGAGACACTTAACTCCCACTTGTCAAAGGCAACCTATGTCCAAGCTGTGTTGGAAACCATTGAATTTTGTATGTTCAAATTTAGCTGCCTCCTTCTGATTACAGCCATCAGCATTAAAACAAATTACAGTGGCTTGCTTCGCAAACTGTCATGATTTACAAGCAGGGAGAGGAGGGGGCAAGAGGAAAGCAAATAGATGATGCAACAAAATAAAAATCTGAAGATCGAAGTTTCTCACAACTTAGAAATGTGATGTTCCTCCAAAAAACAAAACAGGCTTTGTTCCTGACTGTACGATCTTGAATTGTGTGTCAGTAGACTTACATGGAATATAACAGACATTGTAAGAATAAAATATGCTAAACACAGATTCCAAAGTGTTAAATTTACAGCTATAAAGAAAAATATCTCTCAACTCATGCAATATTTCAGTGTACGTGAAATCTAATACTGAATCACCAGAGAATAAATTGTGTTTTGTGCCAGGAAGCTGGTAGGAGCTTCCAGCTGGATGCTCTCAGGCTCAAAGTCTGGCTGTCTGTCAAAGACGGCTGTAGGGTTTGTACAGATGTGAACTGAAAGAGGAACCTGGCTCCATTGCCAACGATGATTTGCCGGGAAATATTTACCACTATTTCCTCTAAAATCCAGACTGAAAATAAAGTTGCACAATAAAGGATCTTGCACAATCTGGCCCAGGAATAGCAAGTGGTTGCCCACTGTGCAAAAATTCCTTGAAACCTTGTTCTTACTGCAGAATGTATTATTTATATAACTGTGCTTGTTTTAAATGTTCCTGCCTGTTTCTATGCCACGCAGAGGGCTGACTTTAACAGGTGTGAGTAAGGCCCACTTCACTAGCCACAGGTTAGGTGGCAAGCCTGCCGCAGCTGTTTCTCACAACTCATATTCTGTCAATGGCAGAGGGATGAGGCCGTTTAGTGGTCATTAATTGGCCTAGGCCTGGGGAGCTCAACCTTGTCTTTCCCCACCATTGGCTTAATTGGGGAATGTTGAATAACTGACATATTTTACCACGCTTTCCTTCTTGAATAAAGGGTGTCATCTGTCTTTCAGGCTACTATAGGGTCTATTGAAGTCCAACCAATGCATGTAAAAAATGAAATCCTGAAGCTTCCATATAAATATTTCCTGACTCTCACAGGATCTATTTTAATTCTATCCATATTGAGGAGTCTATGCAAGGTATTTAAAATGCCAAGGCTTTATCAAGGGTTGCAAGACGATTTGCCAGAATGGCACCAGTGTTGGGAGCATTCCATTATGTAGAAAGATTCAAGAACCTTGATTATTCTCCTGAGAGCAGGGATGGTTGAAGAGATTTCATAAAGGGGCTCAGAATCATGAATAGATTTAATACAGCAGATAAAGAATAATTGCCTCTTGAATCAGACTGTGAGTCAACATTGCATGGCTCTTTGCATTGCTGGCTCTTTGAGCCAGCTCTCTCCTTTAATGAGGCATGGCTGATCTTGGGCTTCAACTCCTGAAATTGCGTAAAATCACACCTCAGGCGGCCACTTTGTGCCACCTTCCAACCAAGAATTGGCAGAAGGTAGACTGGTAGCCCTTACATGTGGCACAGCGGCTAAAATTACTAAGCACTTCCTGCTACCAATGGAGGATGGGAAATCAACTCCTTAAAAAGCTAAAGTGTTCTCGACATTTTAACATCCTTTCACCTTCAAAGCAATTCCTTCACTTTAATATTTCGTTACGTTCAAAAGCATATTGTGCCATTCTTCAAATGAATATTTTAAATCCTATTTGAAAGAATTTATGAAAGTGTAGAAATGAAGATCAAATTCTTCAGCTGCCTCATTTGACATGCCAAATGGAATTGGGAAGCATCTTTGAGAAAACTATCTGTGGTTGAGAACTGGCTAATGTTTGACTACATGAATGTCAACTGCAACAGTAACTTGAACATATTCCAGAACTGGTATATTTTAAAATATTAAGCAAAACTGCAAAATGACCTATCTTGTAACACTTGAACTCAGTTGTACAGCAATGAAAAGGGAGGTTGGAAATCTTCCAACTTTCTATTTACAAGTTAGAATTAACCTAGAAACCTTGACTATCTCATCGTCAGTAAAAGGCAAATTAAGGTAATCAGGTGTCATTAGTATTAAAATAAACTGAGCTATCGGGATAGATTTTAATACACAAAAATTGTGAATTGGGGTCAGATGTTAGAACTTTTAAAAACTGAGCATCAACACTAATTCATCCAAGTGGAGTTCAAAATGAATGCAGCATAAACGATTCAGTTGACTCTCTGCAGTAAGGTGGGCTGGCAATTCAAATATTTTACTAATGATGGAAACCTCTGATTTGAGCCAATTATGTACATTTTAAATTGGCTGGTCAGGCTCTACAGATTTCAGGAAGGCTAGTACCTGAGAAGAAATGAAGACAACTATGAAGTCCCTTTGTAGCGCTGTTTACCACCCATTAGGAGCAAGAGTGCTGTTTTCTATTGCAACCCATCTTCATCAGACACCCATAGAAATATTTCAGGATCAGATCTAGCTTAGGATTGGACAGAGGTTAGGGATCACAAAACTCTGAGGCCAGATGCCTCCCCTCCTCACATAGCAGTCAGGGATGTTACAACCTACCAAGAACTCCATAGCATGTGAGGAAATATACACTTCCAAGTTTCCCATGCCAAGCTCTGCCACTCTCACTCCTGGTTGCCTAAATAATCCACCCAGAGTCGAGAATGTGGTGCTAGAAAAGCACGGCAAATCAGACAGCATCCATGGAGGAGAATCGATGTTTCTGACAAGAGCCCTTCACCAGGAGGAACGAGTAATCCACCCAATCAATATCTGCCCCATTGTGGTTGCATCAAGGACTTGACACATTTCAGGACTCTTTTACAAGAACTAAATGTATTTGTGTATGACATGGAGGTAATAGTTTAGATTATCCAACTTTTATATTCATTCCAGTAAAGTTAGATGAATTTGAAAAATGACATTT
The DNA here is from genome assembly GCF_037043375.1 of Chiloscyllium plagiosum. Taxonomy (NCBI): domain Eukaryota; kingdom Metazoa; phylum Chordata; class Chondrichthyes; order Orectolobiformes; family Hemiscylliidae; genus Chiloscyllium; species Chiloscyllium plagiosum. The sequence continues at coordinate 31,682,015 of NW_028270159.1, read as the reverse complement.
GAAGGACACTATGAGCTAGTAGTGAGAATACCAAGTCATTATATCTTTATGGTATAAATCTGACAATGTATCCTTGCAATAGAAATCTTAGTTCTTTTGACGACTGTTATTGACCAGACCAAACCCTCATCAAATATATCAAGGGGATAGCCTAAACTCCATCTTTTATCCTATCTAAAGTGTGATGATGATGCTCCTTTAACAAGGTTACGTTGTCCTTTGTGTTTTTTTAAAATATGAAATCATAAAAATAGAGGTTCTGGAAAGTCTGGACTTGGATGGGTTTTAGGGCTAATTTGATTATAGCTCGCAGATACTGCCTCATGTAAAACAGCTTCAGGTTTTAAAAAAAACATTTGTACAATGAAAGGGAGTGGCCAGTTCTCCCAGCTCAGCTTTTCTCTGGTTTGATTTAGTTGTTTTGCAGTCTGGCTATTCACTGAAAGCAGTCAGGCAGTTGTGAAGCTGCTGATCCAAGAAACAGTTGCATTGAAGAAGGTTTTCTATGCTCTCTCTCTCTCTCTCTCTCTGACATCAATCCTGTAACACCCTGTATTTGATTTTATCTTTTGTGCCAAGGGTATTTAGGGGGATTGTTGCAAGTATTTGGAGCATCATCATTAAGTTGGTATAGTCTGTTAGGATTTCGAACAGGTTAAATTATTCGGTATTCTGTTCTCTCTTGCTTGTGTTTCATTTGGTAATCTTGTAAATAAATTCTGTTTTGTTTAAAACTACATGGTTTGACCAACCACATCCCTCCTGGAATATCCATGTTTCACCTGCTTGAAACAACCAGCAAAGTTAGGATTTGGGTTCTTTTCTTGAAATGTTCTGAGGAGGTCGGGCCTGGTCTGTAACAAAAGGCAAGTGAAAGATGCACTGTTCCAGATGTAATTCGGTTGGTTATGCCACTCAGCTTTAAGCAAAACACATTTTATTCTTATACACAGTTAAAATCCCAACAAAGGAAAGAAGAATTTATATAATTTAATTCTATTAGAAAACTTAACAGAATAATAGATTATTTAACTATCAAACAGTAACTGTTCCAATATAGTAACATCCTATATTCATACCCTTAGCAAATGCAAATTCATGAAAATAGATTGTCTTAAATGTGATCTTTCTCCAGTACAGGAGGAAAGAACCCCATGAGAAACTTCTGGTAGAGAGACAGGTCTGGCAGCTTCAATAACCAACTTCAAAACTCCAATAACTACTGAACGCTAAACTAAAACCTTGGTTTGTGGGAGCTTGCCTCCACCATTCATGTTGCTTCTACTGTTCCAACTTAACAAAATCCCCAGGGTCTCACAAGCTGTTTATTCTATTGGCTCGAAAGAGACAGCTCACTACCTATGGCTCAAAACCTTTCTTCAAACAAAGCAGGACAAAATATACCCCTTAAAGCCATAGTATCATCAACTATAAACGTATTGGGTTAACAGGATGTTTTTTGACTGCGATGTTTTCATTTATAGAGTCATAGAGATGTACAGCACGGAAACAGACCCTTCAGTCCAACTTGTCCATGCCGACCAGATATTCCAACCCAATCTAGTCCTACCTGCCAGCATCCGACCCATATCCCTCCAAACCCTTCCTATTCATATACCCATCCAGATGCCTTTTAAATGTTGCAATTGTACTAGCCTCCACCACGTCCTCTGGTAGCTCATTCCATACACGTACCACCCTCTGTGTGAAAAGGTTGCCTCTTAAGTCTCTTTCATACCTTTCCCCTCTCACCTAAACCTATGCCCTCTAGTTATGGACTCCCCCACCCCAGGGAAAAGACTTTGTCTATTTATCCTATCCATGCCCCCCATGATTTTATAAACCTCTATAAGGTCATCCCTCAGCCTCCGATGCTCCAGGGAAATACAGCCCCAGCCTGTTCAACCTCTCCCTGTAGCTCAAATCCTCCAACTCTGGCAACATCCTTGTAAATCTTTTCTGAAACCTTTCAAGTTTCACAACATCTTTCCAATAGAAAGGAGACCAGAATTGCACACAATATTCCAACAGTGGCCTAACCAATGTCCTGTACAGCCTCATGACCTCCCAACTCCTGTACTCAATACTCTGACCAATAAAGGAAAGCATACCAAACGCCTTCTTCACTATCCTATCTACCTGTGACTCTATTTCAAGGAGCTATGAACCTGCTCTCCAAGGTCTCCTTGTTCAGAAACACTCCCTAGGACCTTATCATTAAGTGTATAAGTCTTGCTAAGATTTGCTTTCCCAAAATGCAGCACCTCGCATTTATCTGTATTAAACTACATCTGCCACCTCTCAGCCCATTAGCCCATCTAATCAAGATCCTGTTGTAATCTGAGGTAACCTTCTTCGCTGTCCTCCATACCTCCAATTTTGGTGTAATCTGCAAACTTACTAACTGTACCTCTTATGCTCACATCCAAATCATTTATATAAATGACAAAAAGTAGTGGACCCAGCACTGATCCTCGATATCCTTGCTTAACACAAATCTGTCTGCCTCAGATTTACATTTAACAAAATTAACATTGACTGTTGCTTGAGAAACAGTGTCCCAAATCTTCAGTACTCTTCATGTGTAAAGTGGTTTCTAACAACTCTCCTGAATAGCCTGACCCTAATTCTTAGAATATGTCCCAGTTCTAGAATCTTCAACTCGTGGAAATAGATTTCTCAAATAATGGCCCTGATATATTCTCTCATTATTTCATTTCATCATTCTTGCTATAATACATTAGAGATGTAGTTCACAAATTGGTCATTGTTATTAATATCCCACCCACGATATACAAAGTAAATGCAGCTGGTTTGATGATAAAAATCTGAGAACTTCATAATGATTTCTCCATATAGCAACCACATCATCAAATTAACAAGGAAAGGATTTCTTGTAAACTCTGAAAATTTACTAACATCTTTAAGTAGGGAGGGAATTTCCATAAACAAATGATGTGTATTTAGATCGAAAAATAAAAGTACGGGGTTTTGTATTTTTAGTGTAAAAGAAGGAACTGAAGATATTAAATGACCACATAAATATGTGACTAGTCTGCAAAAGGTAGACGACTGAAATGATAATATGACGGCATTATGGCATCTTCTATTTTGAATGAAAAAATATTATATTGCCTTCTAAGAACTAGTTAGAACACTGAAAGTACCTAGTGAAGTTTCTAACCCTTTTCACCTTGACGTAGGCAATTTTCTTGATGCAATTCAATGTAAGAACTTATTTAATGTGAGCTACATCTCATTTTGATGTCAAATTATATTAGAGAAATTATTGTATATATGACACTGAGCTTTAAATCCCATTGCTGACCCATTCACTAAATTTATACTGAAGTATTTCACAAAATAAAAATCCATTTTCATTACCCAAGAAATGCAAACCCACAAAATGTACAGTATCTGATTTTTTTTTAAAGTTGACCATTTATTTAACCAGGTCATACAAGTGGAATAGATTGCTTCATGATGGACCACAAATTATAGTTAAATGTATAAAAATGAATAACATACTTTTTGATTGTATACCTGAATACAGGGAGCACTGAATGGGTGATAGTGGATTTCCCTATACTATTCTAAGATGTACAATCTTGTGATGACAAGGTCAGCATTCTATTTTTGGTAAAACATGATAAATGGATGAATACGTTCAATGGGAAGATCATAGCAAGGGCACTTTGCTAAGCAGAGAATGAAATGCAATGCACCTGTGTTCTAAGATGCACATAATTAAAACTGTCAAGAGAGACAGACTGAGAAAAGCTAAAGTACAACCAAATAAATCACAAGAATGAGTAGTAAATATCAATCAAAACACCAATATAGAAAACATGCACACTCCTGAACACATTCAACAAGAAACAGTGTATTCTCTGTATAATGTCATACTAACCTTTAAAATGAACACAAAATAAGTACACATCTTTTGACTACATTGACTGACAATGTGGATGAGAGTCAATAATACAATATGAATTAATGAATATTTAAAGAGGTGCGCACTGACCAGAAACAGTCAATACAGATTTTTAAAGACTAGTGTATGCTCAATTTATGCAGTTAACATAGAACATAGAACAGTACAGCACAGTACAGGCCCTTCGGCCCTTGATGTTGTGCCAGCCTTTTACCTTACTGTAATATCAAACTAACCTACCTACCCTTCATTGTACTAACTTCCATGTGCCTATCCAAGAGCCGCTTTAATGTCCCTAATGTATCTGACTCTGCTACCATTGCTGGCAGTGCATTCCATGCACCCACCACTCTCTGAGTAAAGAACCTTCCTCTGACATCTCCCCTAAACCTTTCTCCAATTACCTTAAAATTATGCCCCCTCATGATAGATATTTCAACCCTGGGAAAAAGTCTCTGGCTATCCATTCTATCTCTGCCTCTCTACATCTTGTACATCTCTATCAAGTCACCTCTCATCCTTCTTTGCTCCAATGAGAAAAGCCCTATCTCCCTCAACCTTTCTTCATAAGACATGCCCTCCAGTCCAGGCAGCATTCTGGTAAATCTCCTCTGCACCCTCTCTAAAGCTTCCACATCTTTCCTATACTGAGGCCACCAGAACTGAACACAATATTCCAAATGTAGTTAAACCAGGACTGCACAGAGTTGCAGCATAATCTCGCGGCTTTTAAACTCAACTCCCCCGCTAATGAAAGCCAACACGCCATATGCCTTCTTAACAACCCTATCAACCTGGGTGGCAACTTAGACGCTTCTATGGACATGACCCCAAGATCCCTCTGTTCCTCGACACTACCAAGAATCCTGCTTTTAACCCTGTATTCTGCATTCAAATTTGACCTTCCAAAGTGAATGACTTCACACTTTTCCAGGTTGAACTCCATCTGCCACTTACCTGTCCAGTTCTGCATCCTGTCAATGTCTCGTTACAACCTACAACAGCCCTCCACACTATCCACAACTTTGTCATCGGCAAACTTACTGAACCCACCTTTCCACGTCCTCATCAAAGTTATTTATAAAAAGTACAAAAAGCAGAGGTCCCAGAACTGATCCCTGTGGAACACCACTGGTCACTGAGCTCCAGGCTGAATACTTTCCATCTATCACCAGCCTCTGTCTTCTATGGCCAGCCAATTCTGTATCCGGATGGACAGGTTTCCCTGCATCCCATGCCTCCTTACTTTCTGAATGAGCCTACCATGAGGAACCTTACAAACGCTGCGCTAAAATCTATGTACATCACATCCACTGCTCTACCTTCATCAACATGCTTTGTCAGGTCCTCAAATAATTCAATAACTTTTGGAAGGCATGACCTGCTCCTCACAAGGCTGTGCTGAATATCTCGAATCAAACTGTGGATTTTCAAGTAATCATAAATCCTGTCTCTCTGAATCCTCTCCAATACTTTGCACACCATAGACGTAAATCTGACTGGTCTGTAATTCCCAGGATTATTCCCATTCCCTTTCTTGAACAAGGAAATAACATTTGTCACTCTCCAATTATCTGGTATGACTCCAATGGACAGTGAGGATGCAAAGATCATCACCAAAGATGCAGCAATCTCTTCCCTTGCTTCCTGTAGTAACCTAGGGTATATCCCATCTAGCCCAGAGGATTTTTCTAGGCTTACGTTTTTCAAAATTTTCAGCACATCCTCCTTCCTATTATCAACCTGTTCTAGCATATCAGTCTGTTTCACGCTGTCCTCAGAAACGTCAAGGTCCCTATCAGTAGTGAATACTGCAGCAAAACAAAAACGACCTCCCCAACTTCCTCTGACTCCAGGCACAAGTTCCTTCCACCATCCCTGACTGGCTCTAACCTCACTCTGACCAGCCTCTTGTAGAATGCCTTAGGGTTTTCCTTAATCCTACCCACTAAAGCTTTTTCATGCTCCCCTCTAGCTCTCCTAAGTCCACTCTTCAGTTCCTTCCCTGTCAGCTTGTGACCCTATAAAGCCCAATCTGATCCTTGCCTCTTCAACCTTAAGTAAGCTTCCTTCTTCCTCTTGACTAGATGTTCCATATCCCTTGTCACCCAAGTTTCTTTCAATCTACTATCCCTTCCTTGTGTCAGAAGGACAAACCTGTCCAGCACTATCAGCAGGTGCTTCCTAAACAACCTCCACATTTCTGTTGTGCATTCCCTGAGGACATCTGTTCCTAATGTAGGTGCCCCACTTCCAGCATAATGGCATTGTAATTCCCCCTCCCCAATTAAATACTTTCCCATTCTGCCTCTATCCCTCTCCATGAGTATAGTAAAGGTCATGGAGTTGAGATCACTGATCACCGAAATGCTCTCCCACTGAGAGATCTAACACCTGACCTGGTTTGTTACCAAGCACCAAATCCAATATGGCCTCCCCTCTAGTCAGCCTATCTACATACTATGTTAGGAACCCTTCCTGGACACACCTCACAAAAACTGTTCCATCCAAACTATTTGAATTAAGTAGGTTCCAATCAATATTAAGGAAGTTAAAGTCACGCATGATAACATCCCTGTTACTTCCACACATTTCCAAAAACTGCCTCCCAATGTGCTCCTCTGTGTCTCTGTTGCTATTGGGGGGCCTGTGGAAAACTTCCAATAAAGTGACAGCTCCTTTCCTGTTTCTGATTTCCACTCATACTGACTTTGTAGACAAACCCTCCTCGACGATCCTTCTGCAGCTGTGATATTATCCCTGATTAGCATGGCTACTCCTCCACCTTTTTTACCTTCCCGACCTACTCCTTTTGAAACAAGTAAACCCTGGAACATCCAAGAATCATTCCTACCCCTGTGATATCCAAGTCTCTGTAATGGCCACAACATCACAATTCCAAGTACTGATCTATGCTCTGGGTCCACCACCCTTATTCCTGATACTTCTAGCATTAAATTAGACACATTTCAAGCCATCACACTGACTGCACTTTCCCTATCATTTATTTTTAGGAAACCGCAAGGTGCATAGATGAAGACATGTGGTGGATGTGAAAGCAGTTTCAAAAGGCATTACCGAAATGTATTACTATATAATAGACTTGCTGCTACAATGAATGCAGGGTACATGTTATCAAAGATAAAGAAATTATATAAGTAGAGAAATCATAAGGAGAAGGAAAATTAGCAGAGATGCAGTTAGACATCTATCAGATCCATGGAATTGGATTATTGAAATGGCTAGATTGTCTTACTCTCTGAAAGGAGTTATATAAATGCAGCTGCTGTTTGTGGTACTGCTGAAACTCAGGACAACTGTTAAACCCTACTTTAACTCAAAATTTACATAAATATACGAACAGATGCAAAACGTGGTGGTGTTCCCATGTACCTGCTGTCCTTGTCATTCTAAATGGAAGTGTTCATGGGCTTGGAATGTGCTAGGGATCTTTGGTCAATTTCCACAGTGCATCTTGCTGCTACTGAGTGTTGCTGGTGGAAGGAATGTGGATGTGATGCCAATCAAGCGGGTTGCTTTGGTGTCAAGCATCCTGAGTGCTGTTACAGCTGCACTGATCCAGGCAAGTGGGGAGTATTTCATCACAATTCTGACTTGTGCCTTGTAAATGGTGTACAAGCTTTAGTGAGTCAGAAGGTGAGTTATTCAAAAAAAAGTGAGGGCTGCAGATGCTGGAGATCAGAGCTGAAAATGTGTTGCTGGAAAAGCGCAGCAGGTCAGGCAGCATCCAAGGAATAGGAGAATCGACGTTTCGGGCATAAGCCCTTCTTCTGGTGAATAACTCTAGTGAGTTATTCACCAGAAGAAGGGCTTATGCCCGAAACGTCGATTCTCCTATTCCTTGGATGCTGAGTTATCTAGTGAGTTATTCACCAGAGTATTCCCAGCTTCTGACCTGCTCTTGTTGCCACAGTGTTTATGTGGTGAGACCAGTTGAATTTATGATCAATGGTAAGACCTTAGGATGTTGATGGTAGGGGAGACAGAGATGGTAAAATTATTGAATATCCAAGGACAGTGGTTAGATTGTCTCTTATTGAAGATATTCATTGCCTACCATTTGTGTGGCGTGTATGTTACTTGCTACTTGACAGCCCAAGCCTGGATATTGTCCAGATCTTGTTGCATTTGAACATGGATCCCTTCGCTATATGAAGAGTCATGTATGGTGCTGAACATTGTGTAATCATCAGCGAGCATTCCCACTTCTGATCTTATGAAGGAGGGAAGGTCATTGATGAAGCAGCTGAAGATGGTTGGGCCTGGGACACTACCCTAAAGAACTGCTGCAGAGATATCCTGGAGCTCAGACGTCTGACCTCCAACAACCACAACCATCTTCCTATGTGCATGGTATGACTCCAACCAGTAGAGAGTTTGCAGTCTGTGGGATAGGTCAACAGAGCTGTTTTTGTCATTGTCTTTTCTGGTGCCTAGGTCAATACCAGGTGGTCCTTCCAGTTTCATTTCTTTGTTGAGACTTCAAGGCAATTGATACAGCTGAGTGGCTTGCTAGGACATTTCAGAGGGCAACTGAGAGTCAATCATGTTGCTTTAGGTCTACTGGCTCACATGTAGGCCAGACTAAGTGAGGATGGCAGATTTCCTTCCCTGAAGTACATTAGTGAGCCAGATGGGTTTTCCCAACAATGGTTTCAAGAGTAGATTTTAATGCCTGATTTTTAAAATTGAATTCAAATTCCAACATCTGTCTTGGAAGGATTTGAACCCAGGTCCTCAGAACATTAGCTAAATTTCTGGGTAGTCTAGCGATAATACCCCAATAGACTATTGCCTCCCCTAATCGGAGAAGCCATTTGAAATGTTAATAGTATCCATAAGCTTTGATGCACCAAATATAGCTATCTTCATGTAATGATAAATATATAGATGTGAGTTCCTGCCATGTGTGTAGATATTTGATGGCTTTCAAATTCAATGTTCCGTGCTTTGAATGATAAAAGAAATGTAGATGATAAATCAATGTAACTTTCTTCTAATTCAATCACCAGATATGGACAGTGTGAATACTTTTAGCATTTAATGACCTCCCTAGCTGTTCTTGAATGGTAGGCATTTTTGAAACAATGCAGTACAATATCGTGCAATGAGGATGACTCCACAGGATTTGATTCAGCATGTTGAAGAAACTCAGGTACATGTTGAAGCTGGAGTTCTGTGAGAATTGGAGGAAAACCTGGAGGATATGGTGCCCCATCCACCTGCTGCCTGTGACCTTCTACGTGGTAATGGCTGAGGAGACAGGTGGGGCTACTTACAACATTGCTACTTTCCATTTTCCTATTGCTTTTAGTTGCTGGCTTGTCTCTCCTGGGAATTCAGTGTTGACTGATGGTGTTACCACCCTTTCTACCACTGAACTATAATGTCCTTACCTGTGACATTGGGAGTTTACTGCTCCTGTCTCATTACATCCACATAAAGTGCACTGTCCGTTAATGGTGCTGCGGTAAAAGCCTCCTGCACAATCACTGCATTGTAGGCCGATGTACCCAGGTAGGCAATCGCATTGGCCTGACGATGTGTTACACAGGGAATCATTGCTGCTTCCAACAATACTGCAGTTACATTCATGGTCTGTAATGGGGAAAAAAGATTAAGAATTTGTCATTTGTTTTAACTTAATAATTTGATTCAATAAAAAAACTGAGAACAAGCTGCTATAAACCAGAAATTAGTCAAATAAAGAAATGTTCTGAACACATTCAAGCAGTACAGATTATCAGAGTTATAAACTAGTTTTGCTAGCTTCCTACATGTGCTTTCTGCCACTGAGGAGTGAGTTTCTCCGAACAATTAGGTAGAACTCTTTAGAATTGCATTCTATCTTAGAAGGCGACTGTGAAAAGGAACACAGGCAGAATGATCATAATCTGGAGAGCATTACTCATATCATCTGATCAGAAAACAGGTAGGGGAATAGTAAAGTTTGTACAACGGCTGGCTTTTCATTCATGGCATGATTAATTATTCCATTGGGCAATTTAGAAGAATTTCAACTTTCATATGTTTTCTACTTTTTAGTGAGAAGAGTAAGTCATATGGCAAAAAATTTAAGGCAGACCCAGTATAAAATGCTGAGGTACAGACAACTGTTAACTGGATTGAGAAAAGCCTTGGATATAAGAAGGTTAGTTAACATCTTCAAATTATAATTGCAGACTAGGGAGCATTAGCCTAAAATTAGTAAGCTTCAAGCAGAAAGAAAAGCACATTATAGAATTTGTTAATCGAACACCATTATGGCACCGTGGCTCCTATTAAACTAGAATTGCAATAAGACATAAAGTATGACCGGAGAGTATTGAACAAAGTAGTTTGGAAGGTAAGATCCATGGTCTACAATATCATTAGATTAAAGATTTGTAGAGTTTTGCCATTTTGAAAGTTTTAATTGTGATATTTACTTCTTTCAGGAGTTAATTGAGTAGAATAAACATACACATTGTCTGGCAGAAGCAGTTTATGAATGGGGGATATTTTTCTTATTCCACACTATGTGTGTTTATATATATTGAACAGTTGGAAAGAAACAGCAAGTTAGAAATAAGGAGAAATGCAAATTTGACAAGAAAATGGGAAAACACTAAATGCAAGAACAGTTGTACGGTAACCAGGCAAAGCTAAGAGGATTCTTGTGACTCTTTTTGTTTCTTCATAGAATATAGAACATAACAGCACAGTACAGGCCCTTTGGCCCTCGATGTTGCGCCGACCTGTCATACCAATCTGAAGCACATCTAACCTACACTATTCCATGTACATCCATATGGCTTGTCCAATGATTCGCAATCTATTCAATCAAGCACTTCTTTCACCCTCACAATGTTATGTTTTGGTAGAGTATATTTTTGTTTATTCGCTCATGCAATGTGGGCGTTGCTGGCTAGGCTAGCATTTATTGCCCATCCTTAATTGCCAAATTTCAGTTGAGGGTCAATCACATTGCTGTGGGTAAGGAGACACATATAGACCAGACCAAATAAGGATAACAGATTTTCTTCCATGAAGAGCAGGAGTGAACCAGATGTTCTTTTTTTAGATAAACAATAATCAACAGTGCTTATATAGCTAGATTTTATTTTGCAATTCCAGATTTTTTTTATTTGAATTGAAATTTCACCATCTGCATTGGTAGGATTAAACCAATGTCTGCAGAACATTAGCGTGGGGTTCTGGATTACTAGTCCAATGACATTACCACGAAGCCACTTTCTCCCCACATTTCAGTTATCACTTGTTTGCATTTAGGCCTAACAGATTAAAACAAGCTGTTAGAAATCTTCAAAACGTGACCAACTGTATTGGTTTTGAAACATATTTTATCCTTTTTATTCCTGTGGTTTCATAATGTGAAAACCTTAATTATTGCGGTTATTGCAACGTCGGTGAATTTTTAGCAGCAGTTAAGCAACTCGAAGAATCCAAGTCAGGATGTTTTGATATTTTCCTTTGTTTGTCTACTTTTGTAAATGACAAAAGCAATGAAGCCTTCTTCAGTCTATTAGATATGAAGGAGTATTCCATATTACAAAATATTAGACTTGCGATCCATTCATAAATAAGATAGTGTCATTTTGAATTGAAGGAAACTATTCCCAAATCCAAACCTTTTTGGCTGCAGCATATACAAAGTTATATCCATTGCTATTATAGAATACTTTTATGTAGCTATCAATGTTGACATTTCAGAAATGGAAAATTGCTTCCAATAACTAATTGTAAATTCAAAACTGAGCTGAATTATTTTGAGGACCCCATACCTGGCAATCTTCAGGAGATTCTGCTGCTTATTAGCCCATTATGGCATTGTAGCCCATCAAGTCTGCTCTGCCATTCATTGTGATCACGGTTGATCTGATAATCCTCAATTCCACATTCCTACATTATCTCCGTAACAAGTGATTCCCTAAATGATTAAAAATCTATCTATCTCAACCTTGAATTTACATAATATTCGGATTCAATAGCCATTTGTAGTAAAGAATTCCACAGAATCTTCACCCTTAGAGAAAAGAAAATCCTCTGGAAGCAGGCCAATCTGCCCACTGAGTCCACACCAACCTTCTGAATAGCATTCCACCTGGACCCACCCCTTATCTTATCAGTGTAACTTTGTATTTCTCATTACTAATCGACCTAGCTTGTTCATCTCTGGACTCTTTGGGCAGTTTAGCATGGCCAATTCACCTAACGTGCACATCTTTTGACTGTGGGAAGAACTGGAGCACCCGGAGGAAACCCACGAAGACACAGGGAGAATGTGTACAGTCCCCACAGACTGTAATCCGAGGGTGAAATCGAACCCAGGTTCCTGACATTGTGAGGCAGCAGTGCTTATCATCATGCCACCCAATCTTTGTGGGTGTTTCTTTACTCTGAGATTATGCCCTTTCAACATGGATGGCCTGAATAATTTCAAAGTTTGTAGATGTCATGAAACTCAGCAATTCTGTAAACAAGAAGAAAATAGCATGAAGAATGATGAAGATTCGTTATTTGTAATTGTTATTTGGAAACTTGACTTCTAAAAAGGAGAAAAAATGGATTTTGTTTTTCAGGTATGTGAAAGTCTGATGTATTTTTGTTTTAAAGTTTGGAAACTAATTTTGAACAATAAGGTCAAAACAGCATTTCCAAGAAGTCACTGATTTCAGCAAAATGGGTAGTAAGCCACCTGGGGAAGTAATTGTTAAGATATTAACTGACTTGAGTTTTATAACTGAAAAATGTGTTGCTGGAAAAGCGCACCTGACCTGCTGCGCTTTTCCAGCAACACATTTTTCAGCTCTGATCTCCAGCATCTGCAGTCCTCACTTTCTTCTAGTTGAGTTTTATAACCCAGAGAGAGGGCACACATCAGGTACTGAAGTTCTTAGAAGTCAGTGAGAAGCAAGTCCAGAAGCCATAGGTTGTGAGGGTACCAGAAAGAAAGTCACCTTGCAAGGTTATTGAAGGCATGAGTCACGATAACCTATGTTAAACAATCAGTGAGATGAGTTAGCAGTTAAATCTATGGGTTTCCAGTAAAGACATTAACTGAAGAAAGTAGCAAAAGCTACCAAAATGTACCAAAATGAAACTGATTGCAGCTGTGTCAACTGAGTAAGAGTCTTTAGCATGGAGAGAGTGGTGACTCTTCACTGAAGTTTCAGCGCTTGTAAGATAAAAGGGCTGATTTTTCTTCTGAAATTTGTGATGAAATTGTTCCAAATATTCTTGCGTACTGTAAGATAGTTGATGCTTTTCTTTGGTGTAATAAACCTTTATGTTACTTAGTTCAAAATACATTTGCAATCTCTTGTTCAGTGACTGACCTCCACACTAAGAAAAATGAAAAATAAAGCTTATGGTTTAACAAGACAGATTTCACGCTGTAATTTTACCTGTTTAGTATTACCATCAGCTAGAATCATAACATAAACCTAAGGAGGACACAGACTCGTGAAATGGTCAAATATGTGGCAGATGGAATTTAACATATGGAAGTAAAAAATGATAAATTTGATAGTAGACTAAAGAAATAATAGAAACTAATTGGTACAATTTTAAAAGACTGCAGGAACAGAGAGAGTTGTAGATGCTTGCATTATTCTTTCAGTGAAGCATGACAAGTTGAGAAGGTTGCATAAAACCAAAAAAAGCATTTGAGTTCCTCAGTTTTATTAACACTGCTTAGGCCTCAGCTGCAACATCATGTCCGATTCTAACATCATCTTTAGGAAGGATATCAAGGCTCTGTAGATGTTGCAGGGAAATTATACTTGAATAGCAGCAGAAATGAAGGTTATCAATTCTGCAGAGAGACTGAAGAACCTGGGGTTGTTCTCTTTACAGCAGTTAAGATTAAGAAGATAATTGACAGAAGTGGTCAAGATCATGAACAGTTTTGATAGGAAAGTCGATCTTGATATAACACAATAGTTCTGTTCCCGTGCAATCTCTTATTATAAGAAAATCGCGCCATTTAAACTAATCATGCTATTGCCAATATTGGTAAGGAAAGTTCACATTCTACAAATAATGGTCTAAATTCTTCAATCACGTTACAGCCAATTCACGTTGAAGATTTTGCAGGCTTCATCTCGAGGCAAAAATTCAGACCAAAGTGAAAAAAAAACTTAGTTGTACCTATTCTTCCTAGAGTAATAGTTTTTTGGAAGCAAATCCTGAAAAGAAATTGATTTTCTATGAAAATAAATAGCACTATCGACTATATAGACAAAGAGAACCCGTTTCTACTGGCAATAGGATAAGTAATGAGACAGCATAGATTCAATATGATGGACAAAAGAACCAGAGACATCATAAAGAAACACTTTATTAAGCACACAAAATATTTTACCTGCACTGACTGAAATGATGGCATAAGTAGATTAGTTAACAGTTTTCAAAAAGGAACTAAAGCAATATTTGAAGGAGAACCATCTATAGGACCATGGAGAATGAGGACAGACATGGCACTAATTGTACAGGTCTTTGAATGAGGCATGATGAGCCAAATGTCTATTTCCATGCAGTATCATTCTGTAGTTTTAAAGATCCAGTTGTGAGGATATGGATACCGATTAAAAACATAAGAACGCCCACTAAAAGATGTTGCCAGACAATGAAAACAGTAGTGTTAGGAAATTCCAATAAAGCTTATGCCGGAAAACAAATCTTTGCATAACCAAACACATTTTTTGTTTTTATAATAAATAGTGAGGTGTGCCTTCAATATTGGTGACTTTCCATTAGTTGACATATTATTAGATTTCTTAACGACATTAAATAACCTCATGACATGTATGGAATAGAAACTGCTATATTTTAATAAACTGGAAAGTATTTAATGTCTAGAAAAAGGGGGGAAAACACCATTTACACTGCAGAGCTCTCAATAAGCTTCCATACAAAGAACACAAGGGCCAATTCGACATATTCATTTGAAAAGTTGCATCTTTAGTTGTGAAGAATAAATTGGGATTTTGGAACAAAATAATGCAAAAGCCAGACAAAATCCTTATTTTAATTCTTTTATTTCCTTTTTTAAAATTAAGTCCTAATTTAACAACTTGTTCCCTCGCTTCTTACTACTTACCCTCTTCCCAAAAAACTGAATCCATTACACTTCTCTGTGACCATTTATTTTCAAAGAAAATCAGTTTCTTTTCAGAATTTGCTTCCAAAAAAAGACTACTCTAGGAAGAAGAGGTACAACAAAGTTTTTTTCACTTTGGTGTGAATTTTTGCCTCCAGATGAAACCTGCAAAAACCTTTTACACAAAACACTGATTTTATCTATCACAAACAACAATACTTTTTTTCATTCTTACACACAGATGTAGGCATCACTGGCTGGGCCTGTGTTTATGGTCCATCCCTAATTGTTTTTGAGGTGGTGGTGAGCTACCTTCTTGAACTGCTGTAGTTCTTGGAGCACTAGGACACCCACAGTGCTGTTAGGAAGTTGAGTTCCAGGATTTTGACCTGGCTACCGTGCAGGAACGATGATATAGCATCTAAGATGGTGCCCTAAGTGATGACTAGTCAACCTTTCACTGTACGCATTTGAGTATGTGACAATAAAGCTAATTCAATTCAATTCAACATAGTTGTGTCTGCTAGGTGTGTGGTTTGGAGGGGATCTTGGAACTGATTACGTTCCCATGCATTTGCTACATTTCTCCTTCTGGATGGTAGAGATCACAAGTTTGGAGATGCTGTGGGAGATGCTCTATCTTGTAGATGGTATACACTGCTGTTATTGTGCATTGCTAGTGGATGGAGTGAATGATGAAGGAACGTGCCAGTTAAGCAGGCTGTTCTGGCTTGGATGGTGTCAAACTTCTCAAGTTTTTTGGAAATACATTCATCCAGACAAGAGAACAGTACTCCATTACACTCATGTGCTGTGCCTTACAGATCTTTCAGGAGCTAGGAGGTGAGCTACCCACCACAAAACTCAGCCTCTGATCTGCAGTTGTAGGCACAGCATTTAGAGAACTGCTCCAGTTCAGTTTCTAATCAATGGTAACCCTCAGTATATTGAAACTAGGGAAATCAGTGATGGTAATGCATTGAATATCAATATTAGATTCTCTCTTGTTGAAGATGTCCTGCACTCCTGGGCATGAATGTTACTTTTCAATTTTTAACCTCAGCCTGGATATACTCCTTTTCCACCATTAATTTCCCATCAGTTGACATGCATTCTGTTTCAAATTCTTCCTTTATTACTGACAGATTCTGTTTCATATTGCTGGACAAAAGTTCAGCAGTAGAAAGCTCTGCACTAATACCAGTGTATTTGGACTCGCTTTCCAACCATTACTGGTTACATTTCGGGATCAAAATCAAACATGCTTATTCTCTTGAATATTCAAGTCACTGCAACTGAGAAAACACTTGAGGTTCAAGAGATATTTTTGAACAGTTTTTGAACCAAGTTTAAAACCAAGTCAAACTACACCAGGATGTACATGTCTTTGGAAAGGCAAGGACTGATTAGGGATAGTCAACATGGCTTTGTGCGTGGGAAGTCATGTCTCACAAACTTGAGTTTTTTGAAGAAGTAACAAAGAGGATTGATGAGGGCAGAGCGGTAGATGTGATCTATATGGACTTCAGTAAGGTGTTCGACAAGGTTCCCCATTGGTGACTGATTAGCAAGATTAGACTTCACAGAATACAAGGAGAACTAGCCATTTGGATACAGAACTGGCTCAAAGGTGGAAGACCGAGGGTGGTGATGGAGGTTGTTTTTCAGACTGGAGGCCTGTGACCAGTGGAGTGCCAAAAGGATCGATGCTGGGTCCTCTACTTTTTATCATTTACATAAATGATTTGGATGTGAGCATAAGAGATATAGTTAGTAGATTTGCAGATGACACCAAAATTGGAGGTGTAGTGGACAGCGAAGAGGGTTACCTCAGATTACAACAGGATCTTGATCAGATGGGCCAATGGGCTGAGGAGTGGCAGATGGTGTTTAATTCAGATAAATGTGAGGTGCTGTATTTCGGGAAAGCAAATCTTAGCAGGACTTATACACTTAATGGTAAGGTCCTAGGGAGTGTTGCTGAACAAACAGACCTTGGAGTGCAGGTTCATAGCTCCTTGAAAATGGAGTCGCAAGTAGATAGGATAGTGAAGAAAGCATTTGGTATGCTTTCGTTTATTGGTCAGAGTATGGAGTACAGGAGTTGGGAGGTCATGTTGCAGCTGTACAGGACATTGGTTAGGCCACTGTTGGAAGATGGCATGCAATTCTGGTCTCCTTCCTATCGGAAAGATGTTGTGAAACTTGAAAGGGTTCAGAAAAGATTTACGAGGATGTTGCCAGGGTTAGAGGATTTGAGCTGGAGGGAGAGGCTGAACAGGCTGGGGCTGTTTTCCCTGGAGCGTCGGAGGCTGAGGGGTGACTTTATAGAGGTTTACAAAATTATGAGGGGCATGGATAGGATAAATAGGCAATGTCTTTTCCCTGGGGTTGGGGAGTCCAGACCTAGAAGGCATAGGTTTAGGGTGAGAGGGGAAAGATATAAAAGAGACTTACGGGGCAACTTTTTCCACATAGAGGGTGGTACGTGTATGGAATGAGCTGCCAGAGGAAGTGGTGGAGGCTGGTACAATTGCAACATTTAAGAGGCATTTGGATGGGTATATGAATAGGAAGGGTTTGGAGGGATATGGGCCAGGTGCTGGCAGATGGGACTAGATTGGATTGGGATATCTGGTCAGCATGGACGCATTGGACCGAAGGGTCTGTTTCCATGCTGTACATCTCTATGGCTCACTGCATAATGGCTCAACCAAGGAGTTTTCACACTTGTCCAGGCAATCAAGAGCTCAGGAAGGAAGGGTATGGTTATAACTGTCACTTCTGTGATGCTGTAAAGAGGGAATTACTTCACAGTGATGCATAAATGGCACTGCTGTTTCATTCTTAGTAACATTGAGAAACTTGATTGTGAGTGCCAGTAGGTTGTGATCTAAGTCCAAATATTTTGAGTCTGTGGCCTAGCTAGTGAACAACAGCAAAACACTGTCAGGTTATATCTATACTGAAAGCTCTCCACATCTTCTAATTTGCTGTTAATTCTTTAATTTGTTCCAGTCAAGTCATTTCAGCAGCTTAGTAGCTTGTTTCAACTTGCTTTATCTCAATCAAGATTTGATTTAAGTTCGGAGTTGTGTTTATCCACTTGATTCTGGGAAATAACATACAGGCAATCCACCAAAGATTCAAATTGTCAGAATCTCATGAATTTTAAACATGGATAAGTGGAATGGTTTCAATTTGAAGCAGAATACTCTAGAACCTACTGCACCCCCTGATATTTCAGTGTGTCTGACATTCTCCAACAATTGATGATTTGATCAGTGCAAAGTTTTCAATTTTTTGTGCTTTTAAAAATCAGAGCATTTAATGTGCTTCCAATATTTAAGTCTTTCCTCTTCACTACCAAATTCTTACAGTATTTTACAATTTTATATAAAATGGATCACTCTTGCACTAATATTAGCTCTGTTACTTCACAAAGCAGACTAAAGTGGGCTTAATTTAAATAACCTTGAATGTACATATCAATGGGGCATCCAAAACAATGAGTTAAACCTTCATTAATTAAAATTCAGCCAATTATCCTCAGAGGGAAGATTTATCTTGACAGGAATAGGATTTGGAAGTAACTCTAGGAGTAAATTTGACCTCAGAAATACCGAAAAATTAGAATGTGGCTGACAGCAGATTCCAAGAGGTAGACTGGAGGTCTTGGTTCAAGAGGTTTGTTGGAAGAGAAATGTGTTCCATCCACAGGGGACTAATAAATCCTCTAAAGAAAATCTCAAAAGGCATCGGCAATACGTAGACATGATTATCAGTGCTAGGAGTCAAGCTCTCGAGAACCCTGATGCAGTGCTACAGCAAGTTCAGTTCCCTCATGTGAACAACAAAGTCAGCAACAAAAGTTCAAAGCCAAAAACTGCACCAAAAGCTACAGGTGCTGTTCCATGTACCATCATCCCAACATTCATCTATATCAGCAATATCAAGCAGGACTCAGCATTACTTCACCTCCACACACTTAACACTGTGTCCCAAGTTAAAAATCACACAACACCAGGTTATAGTCCAACAGGTTTATTTGGAAGCACTAGCTTTCAGAGCGCCGCTCCTTCTTGAGGTAGTTGTGGAGTAGGACCATAAGACACAGAATTTATAGCAAAAGATTACAGTGTCATGCAAATAAAATGATATAGTTAACAAACCTCAAATGTTGTTAAGTCTTTCATCTTTTAGAATGTCACATTCTCAAGATAACTTAAGGTTTTATAACAAAAGGTGACATCTCAGCTCAGACAATACCTTAAAGGTGTGAGGTCAGAGTCTGTCTGTATCACAATCTTGACTCAGACTGGTTCTATTTCCAAACTGGAATTTACAAAATATTGGATGGATTGACTGTCTGCATTGATTGCCTACCAGTTGTGTATTGTTTGCATAAAATAGAATATATCTGTAAATATAATTCTGCAGATACAAATTCATCCCATAGACTTATATGTGTGTGCGCGCACGTGATGTGGGGGTGGGGGAGGGGAGAGAGAGAGAGACACACACACACACAGACAGAGTGTGTGCATGTGAGTGTGAGTGCATATGAGAATGTGTGTGTTTGCATTTGTGCATGCTTGGCTAAGAGTGTGTATATGTGAGTGTGATGGGGTATAAGCCTGTGAGAGAGTGCGTGCTTGGGTATGAGTGTGGGGTATATGAAAGAGAGAGAGCGCATGTGTATGAGAGAGGGTCTGCATGAGTGTGTGAGCATGTAAGATTGTATGTGTGTGTGTGTAACAACTAATAGTAATTAAAAGCTGAAAGAACTGCAGATGCTGGAAATCAGAAAACAAAAATAGAAATTGCTGGAAAAGCTCAGCAGGTCTGGCAGCATCGCGTAGAGAAATCAGAGTTAACTTTTCAGGTCCAGTGACCCTTCTTCAGAACTGATGATAGCTAGGAAAAGGTTGTTTTTTACACAGGAGCTAGGTTGGGGGGAGGGAGTAAGGAGTAAACAATAGGTGGACATAAAGCCCAAACAGAGAGAAGGACAGTTGGACAGACAAAGGAGTGGATAACAATCAGCCTAGGAGAATGAATGGCTGCTAAAGGGGACTATTGGTGGCTAACAATGGGTAGTGTGTAATAGCAGACCATGTGATAACACAGTCTGTTGCATGTCGGGGTGGGGTGGGGTTGGGGTTAGGCCATTGGAGAAGGTGCTTCAAGCCCTAAAATTATTGAGCTTGATATTGAGTCCAGAAGGCTGAAGAGTTCTCAAGTGAAAAGTGGGGTGCTGTTCTTCCAGATAGCACTGAGCTTTGCTGGAGCACTGCAGCAAGCCTGAGATAGAGATATTAATGATGGCACAAAGTGGTGTGGCACATCAGGCCTTGTTACCACATGATCTGCTTTTACACAATACCCACTGTTAGCCTCTAATAATCCCCAATACTATTTATTCATCCTCCTAGACTGACCATTATCCAATTCTTTGTTTGTCCAGCCATCCTTCTCTTTCTGTGGGCTCTATCTCCACCTATTGTTTATTCTTTACCTTCTCCCTATAACCCCAACTTCTGCATAAAAACCAACCTTTCCTTAGCTAGTTCTGAAGGAGGATCACTGGACCCGGACACTCTTTAATTATGCCTATCTGATTCAAATGCAAAGGTCTTTGTGGGTAGATTAATATAACAGGTCAGTCTCTCAGGCAAACCTGCCAAGATACAACTTGAGTGCCTGAAAAGGTGAGCTTCTGTGAATATTTGCAGTTCAGATGTGTAGTTACTCCATTGCCATTGTTACATCTTTCTGCATGTTTTCCTCAACTACTTCTGGAAGTTGCTCAGAAAAGGAAATGGCGATAATCTAACAGGAATAAGGGAGGAAAGCATGGACACAGTGAACAACATGATATCATCAAGTTGATTCTAACTTCTGAAATTAGTGAAAGGCAGATTCTATTGAAAGGAGAATCTGGTATATTTTTATCAAGCAACCATAAGTTAAAATCTGGCTCCCTCAGACCTGGCAGGCCCAGGCATGCTCCCACACTTCTTTCAATGGGTGAAAGATTATAATGGTCTGAACTACACGGGCAACAGCACAATTTGTAATGGAACCAGGTGAGAAGTTCAGCAATGCTTATCTCAACGTCAGGAGGAAATCACTGCATCTTTTATGCATCTGTCAAGCACTGAGGAAGGTTTCACACCAGACAGCAGCAAATTGCAAATTAAAAGGATGATAGCTTATAGATGCACGTCACACCTTATTAATATTCAGCTTAAACCATGTTGGACACCAGTCACCAACACCTCAGGACATGCTCCAAGGGTACTGATCGCATGCATCCCACATCCACGGACATTGGCATTCAACATGTGACAGCTTCTAAGAACGCTTGAGGCACATCTCTGATTCATTTATAATGTGTTTCTGCACTTAAATGCTGCATCTCACATTGCACAGGCAACTACCACTGTAATGCTGCATCAAGGACAATGTGCCATCAGGAACATACACCCAGTTTATGGACTGGACCAGCTTATATCCTGGAGCTCTTTGCTCACCCTGTCATAGTGCTCACTCACAATACGTTTACTTGGATGCCCATGGCATTCCTGTCTTGCACTGCCTATCCTTGCCTTGCCTTTTTGTTCTTTGACCACTCAGCCTGAGATACTAGGCTCATATTACTTCTGTCTTGCTGTGTCACTTAGCGCAGACATAAAGCTAGGAAGCTTGTCCTGGGAAAATAAAGGGAAATAGCCTTTGATCAGGGGATCTTAATATAGGACATCAAGAGCAGCCTCACACATCACTCAAGAGGCTTGGACATATTCAGTCAGCTGCTCAGCATGGTCAGAAACAGGATGCTCTTTTTTAAAAAGGTAAGGAGCCAAATATCGGGGGACAGTTCACTACTGTCTTAACTCTTTCTGCCCTAATATGGGTGGTTTTCCTCCTGGAGTGAGAGAGAGGGAAGGATGATGGAAGATGAAAATCAATTGCACAACTGTTACCTTTGGTGCAGTTGGGAATGTGTTCCAAATGAGTGAATATGCTGTGCAAGGGCATGTAGAGTTCATGGGATTGTGGTGGTTGACAGCAAGTGCGATGTTGCTTTTTCCTGTGAGGCTGGTAGATGATAAGCCTTGGTGGGAAGTGGGTACAGTAGCAAGTCATTGCCTTTCTCCCTACAGTGCTCTGCATTGTTCCAGATAGGCGAGACTACACTGACTCAGGGGGCAACCTCAGTTCAGACTGACAGGTTCTGATGTTGTGGCCTGCTTTGCTTCTAGGGAACACACAATCCTGCCTGTGCCCCACACCATCCAGCAGTACCTTGAGGTCGCTGCCCACAAAGCAGGGAACCAAATTTCCTTTCTGGATCAATGGTGCTGGAAGAGCACAGCAATTCAGGCAGCATCGAGGAGCTTCAGCAAAATTTCCTTTGTCTACCATGTCTAGGCAAATGTAAGGCACTATTCAGGGAAGCTGTGGACTGAGTCACCACAACCTATAAACATGGCACTGGTGGTAGGGACGTTGGTCAATTCCAGGATATTTCAGCAGTGAGTAGTTCTGTAACAATACTGGTGAGATCAATCTAGAACCAGATGAGAAGGACACTATAGGGATAGGGTAGGCAATTAATGATGTGAGTCAGATAAGCTATGGAGAGAAAATGTACTAGGCCTTGAGGCAAAGAACCTCCCAAAAAGACTTGATACAACTCACACTTAGTCAAAAAATAAGGCTCAGTCCTATATCTCAAATATTAATTATATCAACAAATGCACGTGATACCATAATTCTGTAATTTCCACCATCTGTCTTAATTACTCAGAAGCATATTCAACATCTCTTCACATCCCATAAAAGTTCTGTTTTCGGTGCTTTTTCTCATCTGTTCTATTCCATTATATTGATGTAGATGCCTTTCTTACCCTAACTCAAGAAAGTATAGTCTTGCCAGTTGAATAGTCTTGGCATTTCTGTATCTTTCTGGAAGGATTGATAGACTTAAAACATGAAATGGTGTATCAGGGAATCTCAAATTATAGTTTTGAATTAGATTTTATCCTCCACCTTGGATATATTCTGAAAACGTGGCTGCATACAAGCTATACTTAAATTTAACTTCTGTCCAAAATGATGGTGCACTTTGGTATTCACACATTGGCTTTACATGTTTATGGACTACGTTATTGTCAGAACAAAATAAGGACTCAGCACTTTGTTAACTTGATGAATGGAAATACTCAGCTCCTTTACATTTAAATAAATATGTTTCCATTTAAAGGTTCTCCTACAGAAAGAACTTCTGTTATTGGGTAAAACCATTGCCCTGTATGTAAGACAGTTCATAATTTCACAATTAAACAGTGAACAGCATGGTTTCCCCCATATAATATTTCACAGTATTTTTGTGGTTTTAAGATGGCAAAAATATTTTTAGCATTCTGATGATGGACTTTAAGATTTATCGAGGAGGGCACAGTTTACGCTAGTGGGCTTGTCTTGTACAGCTGTACATTTTCTGTCAATCAAATTACTTCTACTGGCTCTACATCAAACGGTTAGAATCCAAAAAGGAAATTTCATTCCAAACAAACAGATACTGGCCCATTCCTTACTTTCTAATTCCTCAAACCTGAAAGGATGTGTGGAGCCCTGACTAAACCTTAGCTACCTCATCCTCTGAAGCTGCTCAATGAAGAGAATACAATGCACGTGGTTTGGTTCACTTACAAAATTATTTGAAATTTGTTTTAATTGGATCCCTCCCACCTGCACCGTGTATTAAAAATATCAATAAATAAGTCCTATTTTGAAAGGGTTCAACTACATTGATGGTCAATGGTTTGTTTCACTGCAGAGGTTTATTTGGCTTCATGTGAAGTTTGGAAAAAAAGCTCATGAACATATGGTAATAATTTGCCTCAGCAAGTGTTGGCACAGAAGAAACAGCTGCACAGTGATTTTAGGGTAACACTACATTGAATAACTGAACGAACAATGCTGCTGATTAAATATCTATAGAGCTTTGAATTGGAGCATCAATAAATGATGCCTTGCCAGCAATGGGCTGTAGCTGAGTTCTCAACTTATGTTAAACTACTGTAGGGGTCTTTCAAGTAGAAATCTTTATTTTCTTAAGAGAATACTTGGAACTGTTCTTCTAAGCTTCTAGTTTTTCATCTTCTGCCTGCTGACCCATGATTAAAAACCAGGGCACTGAGCCAATCCTATCAGGCATGCCTGATGCTTTGCTGGGAAAATCAGTGTGAAAAAGGGAAGAATATAACTTCATGGGAAGTGCCAAACACACCAAAATTGAATGAGATAAATTATTTTCCCTTTAGGTGTCGAGAATCAGGAATCAATATATGCCCTAAAAGAGAGTTTCTCCTTCGAGACTTGATATCAAGAGTGTTGGGAAGTTGTTTGCTGATGCCAGAAATACATCTGCCAGCATATCACGTGATAAGCAATAGTATTTTTGATAACTTGTTCCCACTCTGCCCTGGGTGGCACGGTGGCACAGTGGTTAGCACTGCTGCCTCACAGCGCCAGAGACCCAGGTTCATTTCCCGCCTCAGGCGACTGACTGTGTGGAGTTTGCACGTTGTCTGCGTAGGTTTCCTCCGGGTGCTCCGGTTTCCTCCAACAGTCCAAAGATGTGCAGGTTAGGTGAATTGGCCATGCTAAATTGCCCGTAGTGTTAGGTAAGGGGTAAATGTAGGGGTATGGGTGGGTTGCGCTTCGGCGGGTCGGTGTGGACTTGTTGGGCCGAAGGGCCTGTTTCCACACTGTAATGTAATCTCGTTTAATCTATATAACTTTAATATAATCAAGCAGAGTCAGCAGGGCTTCATAAAGCGGAAGTCATGCTTGATAAAATTATTTGAATTCTTTGAGACAGTAACAAGCAAGCATAGATAAAGGGAAGCAATCGATGTAATACATTTGGCTTTCCAAAAGACATTCACTAAAATACCGCATGTTAATATGAAGGGAATGGAGCAATAAAATATGCAGGTCCTGCTAAAATTATGCAAGTCACTAGTTAGACCATACTTAGAATACTGCAGATGGCTTTGGCTCCTTGTCTAAGGAAGTATGAGGAGGAACTGAATAGGTTGTGTGTGAATTCAGAAGAATAAGAAGTGACCTTGGGAAAATATGTAAGATTCTTATGGGGCCTGACAGGATTGATGCTGAGAGGTTGTTTCCCCTTTTGACTGAGTCTAGAATCAAAGGGTATAATCTCAGAACAAGAGGTTGCACATTTAAGACAGAGATGAGGAGAAATGTCTTCTCTCAAAGGGTAGTGAATTTGTGGAATTCGTTGCCACAGGGTTGTAAAGGCTGAGTCATTAAGCATTTTCAAGGCTGAGATGGATGGTTAATTAATATGGGAATCAAGAGTAATGGGAATGAGGCTGGGACTGTTTTCCCTGGAGCGTCGGAGGCTGAGAGGTTTACAAAATTACGAAGGGTATGGATAGGATAAATAGACAAAGTCTTTTCCCTGGGATCGGGGAGTCCAGAACTAGAGGGCATAGGTTTAGGGTGAGAGGGGAAAGATATAAAAGAGACCTAAGGGGCAACGTTTTCACGCATAGGGTGGTGTGTGTATGGAAAGAGCTGCCAGAGGATGTGGTGGAGGCTGGTATAATTGCAACATTTAAGAGGCATTTGGATGGGTATATGAATAGGAAGGGTTTGGAGGGATATGGGCCAGGTGCTGCAGGTGGGACTAGATTGGGTTGGGATATCTGGTCGGCATGGACGCATTGGACCGAAGGGTCTGTTTCCATGTTGTACATCTCTATGACTCTATGACTCTATGAGATAGAAAGGAGAAGTTCAGGCTTATCAGATCAGCCATGATCTCAGTGAATAGTGGAGCAGACTCAATGGGCTGAATAGCCTCCTTCTGCTCCTACACTTTATAGTCTCAATGTCTTTTTGTAAATAACTACGAACCCAGCATCAACCCTTACGGCATTCCGCTATTCACTTCTGCCAACTTGAAAATGCCCTATTTGCGACCTTTCTCAACTCCTTGTCCATTAAACAATCTTCTATCAATGCTAATATGTTAACCTCCAATTGTATAAGTACATATCTTGCCTTTAAACATTTTTGTGACACTTTATTCAATATCTTTGGGTAATCCAGGTAAAAATGAGGTAGAGATGATACTATTCCCCTTTGGCTTGCTTACTCGTTGCATTCAATAAATGTGTCAAAACAGGATTTTTCCTTCAGTAAAACCAAACAATGCTTTTCTAAATGCGAAGACTTTCTTAACAATATATTCCAAGTGACATTAAGCTAACTGGTCTGTAGTTTTTTTTTTCTGTCTCCCTCCTTTCTTTAAAACTGGTGTAACATTTGCCAGTTTCCAATCAGATGGGGACACTCATGAATCTAAAGAATTTTAGAAAATCATGGGTAGTACACCCACTATATTTACAGCTGTCTTTTTGGAGCTCTAGGGTATTGACCATGGTGTCCTCGGGATTTGTCAGATTTAGAATATTTAGTTACTTCAACACTACTTACTTGTTGATAATTGATTTCTTTATTCTTAATGGCCTCTAGGTTACCATCTATTCGGGAATGAAACTTACATCAACTACTGTGAAGACAGACACAAAATATGTGTTCGATCTCTCTGCCATTTTCTCATTCTCCATCCTAGTTTCTCAGATCTTTCCTAAGGTATTAATGTTTACGTTTGCTATTACCTTTTTACATACTTATAAAACGTGTTTTACTCTCAGTCTGCTTTTTCCCTTTATATTAGTTTAGTAGCCCTTTCTCGCTCCTAATCCTCCAATCCTCAGAGTTGCCAGTTTATTTTTGCAATATCTTCAGCCACTTCTCTTAATCTAGTTTAATTCTTAATTTCCTGGGCGTGTCACAGATGAGTCTTTCTTGCTGATTTCTTTTTTTCAGTGGAATATACTTTTGTTGTACATTTTGAATTATTTATTTAAGGGTTTCCCAATTAACCTGTGTAGTTGGCTCTGCTGAAGTTGATGTTTGTTGTTTGAATTTGGAGTACTTCACTTTCAATCTGAACACGGACAGTAAAAATGGTGGGTTTATTCCAACTGTGCCACACAAAGTTATGCTCTCAGTTATATATTTAGTTTGTTGTTGTTGTTGGTACCAATTTTCAGATATTCAAGGGAAAAATAAATGAAGCCTTTTCTTCTAGAATGATATACATTTCAATTCAGAGTGGCCTGCTCCAACTGTCAGTTGCTCAATAAGTGTACAATAAGAACAGCTCCGCAGCAGAATTTATATTGTTTAGCTCACGAATGAACAAACTTGAGAAACAGGACAATTTTCTACCAATTTCTGAAGATGGTAGGAATACAGTCACTATGGAAGCTCTAATGGGCCTGCCATCTTCCATTACAATTTTCAGAAAATCATACAAGGTACAACATGTATCCTCTCTGGACCACAAACAAACTGTCAATGATTCTGACATGTAAACCCACTATCTGGGAGGGCTTAATCAGACACAAAAATAAAAATAGGAGCATTCAAACACATTTTCACAATTCTGAAACAACATTGTGTGGGAAATTTAGAAACCACGACCTGTGAAACCAATCTGAAGCCCATCCAACTTAAACTATTCCATTATGATCCATATAATAAAACATGAAAACAAAGCGGTATTTTTACTTTGTATCCAGTGAAAGTAACAGCAGAAAGAATATCACCTTCCTTATTTCTAGGGTGCATCGATTTAATTAAGACTTCATTCTATTTCAAATTTTTAAAAGCAATTTTGTAACATTGTCTGACACTTCCAACAGCATTTTGATTTTACTTCTTTTAATGCAAACACATTGTGGAAACAAATTATTTTGGCATCCAATATTGGATGGGAGATTTTTGCAACGATTGAATTTTACACAATGTGAAACATGCAAATTTCTCGCTTATGTGTTAGAATCATAGCATGTTTACACCACAGAAGACGACAATTTGGCGCAGTATCAGTTTTCAGCTCATCCTACTTCCCTGTCTTTTCCCCAGAGCGCTTTTTTTGCCTCATCAGACACCATCAAAAGCCCGTTCAAAAGTCACAACCTGCAGCATATACCTTTTCCTCAGCTCACCTCTGGATCTTTGCCAAACACCTTTGACCAGTGTTTTCAACCTTTCTCCAATGATAACAGTTTGCTTCTTTCCACTCTATCCAACCCCTCATGATTTTGAACAACTTTATCAAATTTCCTCTCTACCTTCCCTTCAACTACCTCTCACGCTGTCAGCAAGTTGCGGGTAATATTGGATTCCTGTGTTTCTCACGTATGGACTTGGGTGCTATATCATGCTGCAGGTGGGTAAAGTGTCCTGCTGCAAGCTGTTTTGCTTACTCACACTTCGAGTGACAGATGCAATAGGAACCAAAAGCAGACCTCCACAAAATATCTTCATAGCAGCAAAATGTTTGTGGTAAAATGCATTAAATGAAGCATATTTACACTAGATTCCCTACAATGTGGAAACAGGCCCTTCAAACCAACCAGTCCACACTGACCCTCCGAAGAGTAACCCACCCAGACCCATTTCCCTCTGACTAATGTACCTAACACTATGGGCAATTCACCTGAAATGCACATCTTTGGACTGTGGAGGAAACCCACACAGACACGGGGAGAATATGCAAACTCCACACAGACAGTCACCCGAGGCTGGAATCAAACCTGGGACCCTAGTGCTGTGAAGCAGCAGTGCTAACCACTGAGCCACTATGCTGGCCCTAACAATATAAGCATCCACATTCATTTCTGACAGTTCTGCAGAATGCATACAAGGTGTTAATAAAGGCAGTTATCACAGAGAGGAACATGAAAAATCTATTTGAAGGACATAATTTTTTATAGAGCGAAAATTTTGCTTAAATCCTTTCATTAGGTCAGAATGAAGCCATGATTTCATTTAAAGAAAATAAATATCTTGCACGACACAAAGTGACCTGGGGAATTTAACAGTTGAAAACTATTTTTGCTACTAATATTACAGTGAATTTTTTAAATAGATTGGTTTAAACTAGCTTTGCAAAGCAGCTATCTGGAAGTTAGTTTTTATTTTCTGAAACATTTAGCTCTAATGAAATTGCTCATGGATTTACATGGATTAGTCTCTCGCTTCTGCCTGTTGCTTCTGCAAAACTGTGTCCAGTGAGCAAAACAAAGAAGAACAAAGAACAAAGAAAATATACAGCCCAGGAACAGGTCCTTCAGCCCTCCAAGCCTGAGCCGATCCAAATGTACTGTCTAAACCTGTGGGTCAATTCCTAAGTATCTGTATCCCTCTACTCCCCACCTACTTGTGCATTTATCCAGACGCATCTTAAATGAATCTACCGTGCCTGCCTCTACCACCTCTGCTGGCAACGCGTTCTAAACACCCACCATCCTCTGTGTGAAGTACTTGCCGCATGTATCCTCCTTAAACTTTCCACTTCTCACCTTGAAAGCATGACCTCTCGTTATTGAATCCTTCACCTTGGGAAAAATCTTGTCTCTATCCATCCTGTCTATACCCTTCATGATTTTATAAACCTCAATCAGGTCCCCACTCAATCTCCTTTTTTCTAATGAAAATCAACCTAGCCTACTCAACCTTTCTTCATAGCTAGCACCTTCCATACCAGGCAACATCCTCGTAAGCTGAAAATGTGTTGCTGGAACAGCGCAGCAGGTCAGGCAGCATCCAGGGAACAGGAGAATCGAAGTTTCGGGCATAAGCCCTTCTTCAGGAATCCT
This sequence comes from Chiloscyllium plagiosum, assembly GCF_037043375.1. Classification (NCBI taxonomy): domain Eukaryota; kingdom Metazoa; phylum Chordata; class Chondrichthyes; order Orectolobiformes; family Hemiscylliidae; genus Chiloscyllium; species Chiloscyllium plagiosum. The sequence goes on along the minus strand of NW_028270159.1, from coordinate 31,652,173 downwards.
CATAAACCTTCTCTGCACCATCTCCAAAGCATCCACATCCTTTTGGTAATGTAGCGACCGGAACTGTACACAGTATTCTAAATGCAGCCGAACCAATGTCTTATACAATGTTAACATGACTTGCCAGCTGTTATACTTTATACCCCGTCCAATGAAGGCAAGCATACTAAATGTCTTCTTGACCACTCTATCCACCTGTGCAGCAATCTTCAGGTTACAATGGATCTACACTCCCAGATCTCTCTGCCCATCAACTTTTTCCAAGGCTCTTCCGTTGATTGTATAATTCGCTTTGGAATTAATCTTGCCTAAATGCATCACCTCACATTTGTCTGTGTTGAAAACCATCTTCCACTTTTCCGCCCAACTCTCCAGTCTATCTATATCCTCCTGTACTCCCTGACAGTCCCTTATGCTTTCTGCTACTCCACCAATCTTCATGTCATCTGCAAACTTGTTGATCATACCAACAGTGCCCTATTCCAGATCATTTATGTATATTACAAACAACAATGGCCCCAATATTGACCCCTGTGGAACACCACTGGTCACCTGTCTCCATTGCGAGAAACTCCCTTCAACTACTACTCTCTGTCACCTGTTGCTCAACCAGTTCTTTATCCACCTAGCTAGAACACCTTGCACACCATATGACTTCACTTTCTCCATTAGTCTACCATGGGGAACCTTGTCAAACACCTTACTAAAGTCCATGTATATCTTCCTCCCTTTAAGCCTTTTCTTTCTAGTTTAAGCCCATTTATCATTTCCTATGACCCCTGACTCTGCAGTTTAGTTCCTGCTTTTCTTTATGCAATTGTAGTTAATTCATACTTCCCACACTCTTTAGTGATTTGTTTTACAATGTAGATTTAATTCTGACCGAATGGTTACTTTACATTTGTTTTCCTCAACTATGCTGTTTAAAAAGTATTCAAGTTGAAGCCATGTGCTTTCAATGGAAGCAATAGAGCTGCGTTCTCTATATCTTACACCCAAAATAATAGCCAAATAATTTGGGCATTACAAAGGAAGGATGACTTTTAACTCTTGACTCCTGAACAGCACAAGATAGTCTGTGTGACATTCATGGTGCTGCTCTTGACTAAGTGCCCAGAGAGGATGCAGCAATGTCAATTGCATGCAAATATACATGAGTGTTCTCTGCAATCAAACTTACTCTAAAAGTAGGAGCAGCCATTTAAAGTGCAGGGAAACTGGAGTTGTTGTTCAGATATTCTCTATCATAACACAATGATGGATATTGCCAAAGAAAGTGTTTAAATTGGGTTTTTGGAATTAAAAGTTGAACTTTTGCCTAAATAATTGTTGCAGATTATTTTAGCATTTTAAATGATGATGGAGGTGGTACATAATATTGTCCTCTTGATATTTAGCTTAATTTGATAGCAGACGGGTGGAAAAAGCCAAAACTCCCCTTAGATAGCCTTTTTTGTGAACTACAAACCCAAGTTTTCACTTACACTACAGAAAATCATTTTCTCTTCCACTTAAAACTGGGCAAAATGTTCCCAACTTCATATCTCCAGAATAGACAGTGGGGACATCTGATGACACTGCATGCTAGCTCTGGTAAGGGGTCACAGGGGTCAGATTTTTCAGATGAACAACAAGACTGTAATGTTAAAAATCCACTTTCAAGCGCATGTATCTTTCTTCAATAGGTAATAATTCTGCACTAATACCAGCAAACGAAAACTCCTTTTGTATCTCAGAAATGGCATTAGCTCTGCCTACAACACTTGACAAATCATATCAATCAACATGTTCTTTTGGCTGTTCATAATAAACAGTAATTCACTAAATTATACTGACTAAAGCAGCCATGTGTGCAAAACCAGGACATCAGGTGCCGATTTTCCCACTTCAGTTTTCAAAATGTGAGGATCATCATCTTAGCCAGTAACTAACCTGTCACCCTCTCCACTCCTTGCTGAGATAACTCATCCTATCTTGCAGCCATCCACTCATGAAGAGCTGACAGGCAGGTATGCCATAAGCTGCTGGCCATTCAAAACACTGGATAAAGGGTACTACTTGTGGAATCCAATGATGGGAAGTTAAGTTTTTTTTATATTCTTCTCACATGGTGGAACTTGTTGGGAGAGAATTTGAGGAAAGAGCAAGAAGGTAGTTTTCAGAGGCCACACACTTTCTCCCATCCTTATCTTTGATCGGAGCAATTGGAGGTCTCACCATTCCAATCAATTAAAGTCCTTAATTAGTGATGGGTCAAGAGGTCACCCATGGACCTTCTCACTCAGAACCCTAATTAGTGAGCTGGTGAGAAGGCTGTTTCTCACCAGGGCCAACTCACCCAATTATTTCCACACCTTGCCATCTCTCTTCACACCTCCAGGGAGGGGACTATTACGCCCATAATATCTAAAACTGGGTGTGATTCAACAAATAGACAGCACTTGCTGAACAATCCAATGGAACCATAGAGTTATAACAGTTACAGTGACAACCAATTTTAGTTCATCAGGCAGGCTCAAAATGTGACTCACATTCGTTACAAGCTAAATATATTCATGCACAGGGGCCTCTCTATTTTGCCAGGCATTCTGAATTTTTTACTTAAGCAAAAGCATGGTGCATTCTCTATGACAACCTTTTGACCAATTCAAGCTGATTGGCCAACCAAACGTTTTTCACACAGTGTAAACTGTTTGCCAAATTTCACAGGGCATTTCTTGCACTTGTCCTGATAAATGCAGAATGAAAAGTTTCAATAACGTCTCCCTTTTCAACAATATCAAAAATTTACATAAGCTGTGTAATTTGAGAATTAGTTATTCTAAACCTTAGTATTTAGCTTTACTTTTAGTGCTTTATTCAGTTTTCTATGTTATTTTTGTCTTATTAACGATGCACACATTTTGTACAAAGAACATATTTTATTAAGCTGCATGGGTATTGGATCGTAATAGTGATTGTTCTAATTGGAAAATGCTACGACTGACATTAAGCATCAACTTATTTGTATACAATTCGCACACTGTTTATAAATGAATGATTTATTAAATTGTAGTAATATATCAGCTTTAAGTGCGCAAACATGAAGAGATTTATGAGCAGTTAGAAAATCAGAAGTAGCTCATGACTTTAAACTTCACAAGTGTAAGTTGGAACTTGAACAAAGTAAAAAATATTTCTGTTTTGTGAGACATCAAACCAGCTATTCAATCCAATAGCAAACCCTACTTGTGGCCATCAATAATTTCACATTCGAAACAAGCTGTCTGAGTGAGTCCAGATGTGAGGTCACATTATATAATTACCCAAGCTGCTACTTTCTTGTGATAGGAGCATATTTGTGCAATGTTAGTTCACTCCATGAATACACATTATATTGTTAACTCAGTAGTTCTAGCAGAAATGAGTAAGTTCCCAAAGTGGATAAAATGCAAACGTGCTGCCAATCAATAAAGATCCCATTGGTTTGTTGAAGGGAACTTAGTTGACATATTTAAAATAATGAATGGTCTAGACAATGTAGTTAGGGGGAAATATTAGTCCAATGATCAAGGACTGGGGGCACCAATTTAAGGTGATTAACAAAAGAAGCAACGGCAATATGATCTTTTGTTTACAGTGGTTGGATGGGATCTGGAATGCACTACCTAAGAGTATGGTGGAGGCAGATTGAATTGTGGCTTTCAAAAAGGGTTAGTTTGTTAATCGAAGAGGAAATATTTGGTGGGAAAAAGGCAGAGGAATGGTGTTGGGTGAACTGATCTGGCAGAGAGCCAGTAAAGACACACCTGGCTGAACTGCCACCCTCTACATTTTCATCATTATATGATTTTCTGATTTCTAGGCCAGGCAGAGGAATGAATAGCAGGTTGGTTAAGCAAAAGGAAAGCTTTAAAATGAGAATTCAGGTAAGCATGTTTACGATTTTGCAGATGCATCAGCATAAAAGTGAAAGATTACTTCTCCGGAATAGAAGTTTTGGAAGTAGATGTTTCAAGTGTCCTTCCAGTCTGACAACCCCATGACATGAAGACATTGCCTCTAAATGAGGTCTGTTTAATGACAGGCAAACTTGGCATAATTTCTACCTTTGTTTCTAAAATCATCTGAATAAAGGATCAATTATTTGAAGAGATATTACTTAGCAAATGTTTAGCAAAAATCCTAACTTGTTGGTCCATGAAGTTCACAAGTGCGATCACTGAAACGCATATAATTGGAACATTTTCAAATAAAATAAAACATTGCAAATGCTGGAAATTTGAAATAAAAGTGAACAGTGCTCATAAGTCTGTAAACCCCTGTAAAAGCAAAAGGCATATTGCGATGTTTTGGATGTCTACCTTTCATCTTGATTCTGATGAACAGCACACATCTGAAATATAATGACCAATTACATTTCTATAAGAACAGAAAAATAATGCAGATGCTGGTCATCTGAAATAAAAGCAGAATAATGCTATAGAAACTCAGCAAGTCTAGCAGTATCTGTGGAGACAGAAACAAAGTTAATCTTTCAAGTTGTAAACATGTATTGTTTGATTTTTCAGTGTTTGTGATTGTGGCTAGAAATAGGACAAGAGTTGTTATAAAACCAAGCATTATGAAAATATTTTTGCACTTTTAAAAAGCAAGTTACTGAAACACATTGTAAGTTGTGTTTACACTGTTGCTTTGTGCAAGCAGTGGGGAAGGCTGTTGACAGATGGGCTGACACCAGGGGTGTGCGTAACATAACATTTGGCCTGCAATAAGTTGCTGACTGAGGATTGTGGAATTATGACCAGTTGCAGATAACAAAGGCTATCAGCTTGACATCAACTATCTGATTGGCTTTGGGTAGCTGAACAGCTGGTATCTGTGCAGTGTACTGGCAGAAGCCTTCAGAATGCTGCAAGGGCAGATGGTGTGTCTTTCTCTCCAGTAAAATACCTAAAGCCCAAAGAAAGCCAGTTTATTTTTCCTCCTGAGTTGCTGTAAGCTGCTGCTTAAGCCAGTAACTAGGAGACTTTGCAGTTAGTGTCTCAGTTGCCAGTGTCTCTCACAAAGAAGTAAGACCAACATAGAGAAGCAGAATTAAAGAACATAAAATCCTGACAAAAAAAAGGATTTTCTCAGCAGACTCTACGGACCAAGGACATTGCACTGTCTCCCCAGTTTTTCTTTTGTCCCTTCACCCATAACACCACTGCACATTTTTTGCCTGTCTCTGTCTATTATATGTGTAGAGAGACTCTAAAAGGGAGTCAGAGTTTTAACTATTAGTTATATGTTGACAGTTCATACTTGTTCACCTGTGGTTAGAATTTATTTATCTGAATAAATAAAAACACTTTTTTTGAGTACAGAAGATTCTGTATTTCATGTTTCCTCTTAGTCTGGGCCCATCTGATTGAAAACTTGGGACCTTTGTGGACTTAGATAATTTTTTTTAAATTTTGCGAGGATTCCCAGAATAGGAGTGTTTGATTTCCAGGGTGCTATCCCAGTGAGTTGTTGCATATATTAACATTTTGTCGTGTATAGTTTTATACTTTTCTCAAATTTCATAAGTTGCAGGACAAGTTGATAAAGCTGTTAAAATGTATAGGGAGCATATAGTTTTACAAATAAGAGGGCAAGAATTCAGAATAAGGGAAAATCATGCTAACCATTTACAAATCACTGCTTAGGTTAGCAATTTGAGTAGAAACTTATAGGTACCTCATGAATGTGGACTATGGCAGGAAACCAGGAGAATTGCGTGAAAAATCCAATGAGGATCAACTTGACTTTGAGGGTAATTGGCTGCATTTTTCAATTAAGTTCCGGGCTTCAAGATGACATTGTGTTTGAATGGCAAGATGCCTAATGAAGGGAATGATTGCTTGTTAATGGCTGCATTAACACCAAGTCTTTCTCTTTAATATACAGGTTTCTATCCTACCACCTGCCGCAAGAAAATTACATGTTGACATTTCCTGATATGAAACTCTAAGCAGGTAAGTGGTAACTCCAGCTCATCGCTTTATCCTCCTGTATCCCATTTTGGACATTCAACAACACCTCAGAGCACTCTCCAGGACACCTAATATGTTCCTTCTACAGACACTGGCATCTGATACCTGACAGCTTCTCAGAACCTTATGGCACTTCTCCAGTCCTCTTGCAGGACACTCCTGCAATTCAATGCTGTATTGCAGAGAATACTAGTAAATAACATTGAAAAGCTGCTGCAAGGACACTTTTTAAAAACTTATTCACTTGTGGGACATGGGCACTGCTGGCTGGCCAGCATTTATTGTCTGTCCCTAATTGCGAGAGAAGGTAATAGTAAGCTATCTTCTTGAACTGTTGTAGTCCACCCACTGTTTGTTGACTCCAATGCCCGAGGGAGAGAATTCCAGGATTTTGACCCTGTGACATTGAACGAATGGTGATATATTTCCAAGCCAGGATGATGAGTGGCTTGGAGGGGAACTTGCAGGTGGTGATGCTCCCATGTGTCTGCTGCTTTTGTCCTCCTAGATGTAAATGGTTATCAGTTTGCTTTCTAAAGATCTTCTGCAGTGCATCTTGTAGATACAATACGCTGCTGCTACTAAGCGTCAATACTTGTGGATGTGATGCCAATCAAATAGGCTGTTTTGTCCTTAATGGTGTCATGTTCCTTGAGTGTTGTTGGAGCGGCATTCATCCAGGCAAGTAAGGAGTATTCCATCACACTCCTTGTAAATGGTGGACAGGCTTTGGAAGGTCAGGAGATGATTTACATGCCATAGTATTCCTATACTCTGACCTGCTCTTGTAGCCAATGTATTTATATGGTGAGACCAGTTGAGTTTCTGGTCAATGGTGACCCCTACCCAGGAAGCTGATAGTGGGGGATTCAGTGATGGTAACAGCATTGAATGCAAAGGAGCAGTGGTTAGAATTTCTCTCATTGGACATGGTCATTGTCTGGCATTTGTGTGGTGCAAATGTTATTTGCCTCTTGTCAGCCCAAGCCTGGATATTGTCCAGATCTTGTTTCATTTGAACATGGAGGTTTTAGAGGGATATGGGCCAAATGTTGGAAAATGAGACCAAGTCAGATTGAGATGTTCGTCGACGGAAACGAGTTGGACTGTTGGGTTTGTTTCCAAGCTGTATGACTGCTTCAGTTGCAAATGGACATCCAGCAACATCTCAGGGCATACTGCAGGGCACCTATAGCATTCACCCCTCCTTCTAGGATGCTGAATGTTGTGCAATCCTCAGCGAACATCCTCATTCTGACCTTATGATGGAGGGAAGATAACTGATGAAGCAGCTGAAGATGGTTGGGCCTTGGACACTCTCCTGAGGAACTCCTGCAGAAATGTGCTGGAACTGAGATGACTAACCTTCAACCACAAGCACAACCATCTTCCTAGATGCCAGGTATGACTCCAACCGAGAGTTTGCTTCCTGATTCCCCTTGAAAAGTGAAAAGGAGATGGAGTAAAACTGGAATCAGAGATAGATATTCAGCTCACTGACTGGACAGGTTGTACCTCAGGACGGTTCACTCACTCTTAGTGTTCACTTGCACTGAGCTGAACTGGAATCCTTTCTTGGCCTTTTTGTGCTTTGCTCCCTCAGCCACGTTCACAGTGTTTTTGTCTTGTCTTATCTTGACTTTCAATTTAGAGTAGATGCATTACTAGAAACTTTGAAAGTTGTCAACAGTCCTCAGTCATATCAGGGGAGGCACCCTACAGTCAAGGAGTTCTGGTATAGTAAGTCAAGGGCAGCCTCTGATACCCATCCAGCAGCTTGGACATGGTCAATCAGCCACTTGGGCAGTCAGGTTTAGGATCCTCTCTTTGTAAGGGCTGAGAAACTAAATGTTGGATAATCCATATTTACTCTTTCTGCCCTATTAAGGGTTGTTTTCTCCTGGATGAGAGAAAGAGAGGGATTGAATGAAATGATAGGCCTTGGCATAGCTGTTAATGATGGTGCAGGTAGAGGGTAAATGGTCAGTTGTTCCAAGTAGGCAGCACGGAGGGAATACAGGGTTGGTATGCAGGATGTTGGAATGGATGACAGCTAGTGAGGAATGTTGTTTCAGGCAATAATGAGAAGGCAGGTCACGAGCCTTGCTGGGAGGTGCATTCAGAGCCAAGATGAGTAGGCTGTGGGTGGCAGAGAGATGATAATGGCAGACACCCTGGTGGAAAGTCAATGATCATCTTCCTGCACTGGTTATGGCTGCAATGATGCTTGGCCCAGGCTGGAAGGTCTGATCACGTGGCTTTCACAACTGGTCCTGAGAAATTAGGACAGCCCTTGCCTGCAACATTCCATTAACTAACTTCCAGCTCCATGCCCACAAAGTGAGGTGTTATTTCCCTCAGTCTCCATTTCCAGATCAATTGTCAGTCATTGCACAGTGCAGCTCTGGACTGACAGTACATATCTGAGTACCCAATGACCTTTTAAACAAATGGCACTAGTACCAGGGACTGTTGTTTATTTCAGGGCATTCTGGTAATGGTGAGTGGGAGAATCAGGCTTGGAATGAGGAGTGTGTTAACACGGGAGGAGGATAGAGAGTTAATAAAGTGAGTTTGGCATGAGATGGTGAAAAATTTCACTGGCGAGAAACTTCACTGGCGAGAAACTCTGTGAAACATAATGAAATTTATACTAGCCAAAATATGGTAAGATTCAGTCCATTACATTTACCTTGGGAACCGTATTTTAGAAAGAATGCCAAAGTCTTGGAGAGGCTACAGAGAAAACACAATGCTACTGAGTGTGGAGGACTTATGTAATATGGAGAGCCTGGAAAAGGTTGAAATCTTCTCTTCTGCGTACTGTAAGTTAAAATTTCATTGGTGTGTTTAAAAATAGGAGAGCTTTTCAATAGAGGAAGTAAGTAGAAATTGTTTCCAATTAAGGGAGGACGCAGGTTTAAGATAATTGACAAATGAACCAATAGGGTTGAAGAAATCTATTCACGCATAAAGTTGTTATGATTATGGATGCATCATCTAAAACCATAGTGAAAGTAGATCCAACAATAATTTTCAAAAGATAATTGAATATATACACCAATTGGGAAATTTGAAGGGTGGGGAGTGTGGGACTATGTAAATGGACCTTTGGACAGTAGGTCATAGTCATAGAGTTGTACAGCATGGAAACAGACCCTTCGGTCCAACCCGTCCATGCCGACCAGATATCCCAACCCAATCTAGTCCCACCTGCCAGCACCCGGCCCATATCCCTCCAAACCCTTCCTATTCATATACCCATCCAAATGCCTCTTAAATGTTGCAATTGTACAAACCTCCACCACATCTTCTGGCAGCTCATTTCATACACGTACCACCCTCTGCGTGAAAAACTTGCCCCTTAGGTCTCTTCTACATCTTTCCCCTCTCACCCTAAACCTATGCCCTCTCGTTCTGGACTCCCTGATCCCAGGGAAAATACTTTGCCTATTTATCTTATCCATGCCCCTCATAATTTTGTAAACCTCTATAAGGTCACCCCTCAGCCTCCAACGCTCCAGGGAAAACAGCCCCAGCCTGTTCATCTTCTCCCTGTAGATCAAATCCTCCAACCCTTGTAGTATAATTATTCAAAGGGCTTCCTACTGCTATACATAGTTCTCTGAATCTATAATACAGGCAACTTTCTCTTATCATTGATTCTGATAATTAACATAAAATTATGGAAAATCAATTCTGCATTTGCAGCAATCAGTGCTATGATTATGGTTTCTCTCTGACTCTGTTTTGTTAGAAGTCATCCTAGCAAGCAAACATTGCTCACCTCTGCCAGACAACATATAGTTTGGATGAAGCATAATAGGCTATGTGTAATTAACGAGCAAAAGACAGCTGACTTAAGTCAGAATTGAATTTTAAAAACAACCAACAGCTGCGTCATTATTTGAACAAACATTTTGCACTTTTATTCTTTTCAAAAATGCATATGAAATGTCTTGATATGACATGTTGACGTGAGTAAAATCTCTTGTTCACTGGATAACAGCAAATATGTTTGATTACCAGTAATTACAATCAAAAATCAAATAATTGTTATCTTTAATTTTCAATGCCACAGCTGATCAGATTTAAGAAATAATCCAAGATAAATTTTATTTTTTTAAATGGAGCAGTCCCTACCCCCAATCCCCGGCCAGTGGGGTTTCCTCCTTGTCAAACTGCCACAGAAACTGTCACCTTTTTATGAATAATTCCAAATCAAACACAAGCTAATGATCTGAAATGACATCGCTCAGCAACAACACCAGCACAAAAGGTCAATTTACAAGTCACTCAGAGGATGTCTGCAACAAAGGTTATGGGTTAACAAGAAAGTGCCTCTAATAATGGAATTGATCATTTAAACAGAAAGTAATTATTTTCATGTGATTAGAAATCCCTTAAATTTTCTCAACTATTCAGTAGGAAGGTCTGAGAAAGTAGTTGCTAAATTGAATTAAATGTCCCACTGAATTGTTACATACACCATAATATGGTTTGGTGTGTAGCAGACCTGTGTTCTGTGGGTGCATTGTAACAATCCATATGTGGATGTTGGCTTGCAACTAATTGGCTTCTCACTGCCTTGTTTTGGAAAGAGCAGAATAGTTACTCTCTGTCTTTCACAGCTCACTTCTCCTTTGCCCTGCACCCTACAATCATGTACTGCAGACTAGAAATCATGTTGCTGAGCTGTTTACCTACATAGTGGAAGTTGTTGCTTACCTCATCCTTACATTTAAAAAATGGTCTGAATGTAAATGAGTGGAAATTCACTTAGTTGTAAAGAGCAAAGAGGTGTCCTGAGGTTGCAAAAGGTGCAATGTAAACACATTTTTTTCTATCTTTAAATAAATAGTGAATAGTTAATTGATCTTTCACAATTTCTGCACATAGCTGGTAGGGAACTGGTCTGGGTGGAATACTGTTCAGAGTCAGTGTGGACTTGTTGGGCCAAATGGCCTGTTTCCACACTGTAAGGACTATATGATTCTATGAAGCGTTCAAATAAAGTGAACAGAGGGGGAAACAGTTAATTCTGGTGGATTTCACTCCCCAAAGAAAGGTAAACCTTCAAAATTAAGTTATTTTCATCATTCAGGAGTTAGGAGCTTGTGAAATAAAATGTGTGTTCATCGGGAACATTCAAGCTTTTTGCATTTGTTCAGCCACTTCAGGCACACCACTGAATTTTTGTGACCATTTTTAGTCTAAATCCATGTTCAAAATAATTTGCATTTAATTTCAAGTCTTTTGATGTTCTGATTTAGAACAAAGCCATCATTGTGGCAATAATTATTTCCAAGCCTGCCGGGCCACAGTCAAAATGTGCTCTTTGGTCAATAATGTCTGACCTTATTTGGGGATGGAAGGGGTGAGCTGTATTTGTCACTGGGGCCTCAGTTTAAAGGCTGTGCTTTATGTCGCCACTGATATTACTTGTATCAATTGTCACACTGAACATGAAAGTACCAATAAAAAGCTAGTTCATAAAGTACCTCAGTCTTTCTAAGTTTTTATCCTGTCCTTTCTAGAGTCTTGGCCTAAGTGTGTGTCCACATTCATATTACCAAAGTGGAGCCTGGATTTCTGACACCAGAGGTGCAGGTCTTGCAATGACAGTAAGCTCTGTCAAGTGATCAAAATGCCATGTCTTCAACTAATCTGGCAGTTTAACTGTTTATAAGATATTACATTTCTAAAACAGCAAAATAAGGGGTAATAAGGCAACCATTCAAAGAAAGTGTAGCATAGTGCTTGTTGGGCTTGTTGGGCCGAAGGGCCTGTTTCCACACTGTAATGTAATGTAATCTAATCTAAAAATACAAGCATAACAAATTCCAAATTCTGGTTAATGACTTATTGATGGCTCCATGTACCATGCCTCGTGTTTTCTACCAGCATTTTAAATTGTGCAATAACTGGCACTTTTTGAACATGTGGGCTAAGGGAAGTGTTTGTGTGAGAAACAAAAGCTCACTCACTTTAATAATTTCAGTCCGAGACCAAAAATCTGAACTAGTAGTGCCGTTTTATTTGTACACTTGCAAGTGGGTGCAATGTCTAATGCCAGGTAAGACAATGACAAATACACATCAAATCCAACAAACTCTCGAAATTTATACAATTTGAATCCCCATATTTTTTCTTATTTCATTGTTTGTCCCCTCCTCCGCTTACGTCACTCATTTCCTTAAGACTGATCCCACATCTTCTGTTTATCCGGCCTTGTCTGTGACAAATGCCTATCTCTGACTCCCATAAGGTTGTTTGACGTCATCCCATCCTTTGCTTACCATTATCTACTCCCTCCATCTGCGCTGCCCCTCACAGCATCTTATCACTAAGCCCTTTTAATTGGGGTTTGTTCCTGTGTCTTTGTACAAGTGGGAAACCTGCTGTTTATACAGGCCTCTCTTCACAGCATTTTATCTAGTGCCTGTATTTCTACCATTGTTCTGTAATCACGTCTCATGCTAACATACTTCCTCTATGTAGTTCCCATTTTTGCTAACTCAGCTCCTAGCTGAGAAACAATCACAGACTAATGTGAATTCATTTACTCTGTATCAGAACTTATAATTTGCAGAAATAACATTAATTCACCTATATCCCACAATTGGGAATAAAGTAGGTGATGAAAATCATTTATGTGTTTTCAATAATACTGACATTTAAAAAGATTCTATGTTTATGGTCAATCATCTAGGATTCAGAAATTTCCAATTGATTTTAATGTCCTGACTAGTTCCTAAACAAAAAAGTGCTACTTAAATTTCAGTTAGTTTCAACTGGAACAAAGATCTGAGACTTATCTGACAGTGCTGTCAATAGTACCTATTATACCCTTTTCCCTCTGGGCACACAGTATCACAGGGCAAGTATATAAAAAATTGAGCAAAGTAGAGTGAATTATTTGGTTAACTGAACTGAGCAATCTAAGTAGAACAGCAACTTCGAAGGCACTTTCAGTACGAAGATGTATTTTGAGGGCATTTGAATTCAGAAGAATAAAACATTTCACATATTTTATAGTACTTTATTGAAACAGTCATGGCAGACAGGAACAAAGCGAAGAATAAGGTAGGACTGATAAATTAAACTGCATTTATTTCAATGTAAGGGGCCTAACAGGGAAGGCAGATGAACTCAGGGCATGGTTAGGAACATGGGACTGCGATATCATAGCAATTACAGAAACATGGCTCAGGGATGGACAGGGCTGGCAGCTTAATGTTCCAGGATACAAACGCTACAGGAAGGATAGAAAGGGAGGCAAGAGAGATGAGGGAGTGGCATTTTTGATAAGGGACAGCATTACAGCTGTACTGAGGCAGGATATTCCTGGAAACACATCCAGGGAAGTTATTTGGGTGGAACTGAGAAATAAGAAAAGGTCGATCACCTTATTGGGATTGCATTATAGACCCCCTAACAGTCAGAGGGAAATTGAGAAACAGATTTGTAAGGAGATCTCAATTATCTGCAAGAATAATAGGGTGGTTATGGTAGGGGATTTTAACTTTTCAAACATAGACTGGGACTGCCACAGTGTTAAGGGATTAGATGGAGAGGAATTTGTTAAATGTGTACAAAAACATTTTCTGATTCAGTATGTGGATGTACCTACGAGAAATAAGGCAGGGCAGGTGACTGAGGTGTCAGTGAGGGAGCACTTTGGGGCCAGCAACCATAATGCTATTAGTTTTAACATAGTGCTGGAAACAGATAGACGAGATCTAAAAGTTGAAGTTCTAAATTGCAGAAAGGCCAATTTTGATGGTATTAGGCAAGAATTTTCAAACGTTGATTGGGCGCAGATGTTCACGGGTAAAAGGGACAACTGGAATTAGGGAAGCCTTCAGAAATGAGATAATGAGAGTCCAGAAACAGTATATTCCTGTCAGGGTGAAAGGAAAGGCTGGTAGATATAGGGAATGCTGGATGACTAAAGAAATTGAGGGTGTGGTTAAGAAAAAGAAGGAAGCATATGTCAGGTATAAACAAGAGAGATCAAGTGAATCCTTAGAAAAGTATACAGGCAGGAGGAGTGTGCTTAAGAGGGAAATCAGGAGGGCAAAAAGAGGACATGAGATAGTTTTGGCAAATAGAGTTAAAGAGAATCCAAAGGGTTTTTACAAATATATTAAGGACAAAAGGGTAACTATGGAGAGAATAGGGCCCCTCAAAGATCACCTAAGGTGGCCTTTGTGTGGAGCCCCAGGAGATGGGGGAAATACTAAACGAGGATCTTGCATCAGTATTTACTGTGGAAAAGGAGGTGGAAGATATAGAATGTTGGGAAATAGATGGTGACACCTTGAAAAATGTCCATATTACAGAGGAGGAAGTGTTGGATGTCTTGAAACGCCTAAAAGTGGATAAATCTCCAGGACTTGATCCGGTGTACCCTAGAACGCTGTCGGCAGCTAGGGAAATGATTGCTGGGCACCTTACTTAGACATTTGTAGCATCGATAGTCACAGGTGAGGTGCCAGAAAACTGGAAGTTGGCTAACATGGTACAGCTGTTTGAGAAAGGTGGGAAGGACAAGCCAGGAAAGTATAGACCAGTGAACCTGATGTTGGTGGTGGGCACGTTGTTGGAGAGAATCCTGAGGGACAGGATGTTCATGTATCATGTATTTGGAAAGGCAAGGACTGATTAGGGATAGTCAACATGGCTTTGTGCATGGGAAATCATGTCTCACAAACTTGATTGGGTTTTTTTGAAGAAGTAATGAAGAGGATTGATGAGGGCAGAGCAGTAGATGTGATCTATATGGACTTCAGTAAGGCGTTCAACAAGGTTCCCCCTGGGAGACTGGTTAGCAAGGTTACATCTCATGCAATACAGGGAAAGCTAGCCATTTGGATATAGAACTGGCTCAAAGGTAGAAGACAGATGGAGGTGGTGGAGGGTTGTTTTTCAGACTGGAGGCCTGTGACCAGTGGAGTGTCACAGGGATCGGTGCTGAGTCCACTACTTTTCACCATTTATAATTGATTTGGATGTGGTATAGTCAGTAAGTTTGCAGATGACATCAAAATTGGAGGTGTAGTAGACAGCGAAGAAGGTTATCTCAGATTACAACGGGATCTTGATCAGATGGACCAATGGGCTGAGACGTGGCAGATGAAGTTTAATTCAGATAAATGTGAGGTGCTGCATTTTGGGAAAGCAAATCTTAGCAGGACTTATACACTTAATGGTAAGGTTCTAGAGAACAAATAGACCTTGGAGTGTAGGTTCATAGCTCCTTGAAAGTAGAGTCACAGGTAGATAGGATAGTGAAGAAGGTATTTGTATGCTCTACAGGACATTGGTTAGGACACTGTATGAATATTGCTTGTAATTCTCGTCTCCTTCCTATCGGAGAGATGTTGTGAAACCTGAGAGGGTCCAGAAAAGATTTACAAGGATGTTGCCAGGGTTGGAGGTTTTAAGCTATAGGGAGAGGTTGAATAGGCTAGGGCTGTTTTCCCTTGAGCGTCGGAGACTGAGGGGTGACCTTACAGAAGTTTATAAAATCATGGGGGAGCATGGATAGGATAAATAGACAAAGTCTTTTCCCTGCGGTGGGGGAGTCCGGAACTAGAGGGCATAGGTTTAGGGTGAGAGGGGAAAGATATAAAAGAGACCTACGGGCCAACTTTATCATGCAGAGGGTGGTACGTGTATGGAATGAGCTGCCAGAGGAAGTGGTGGAGGCTAGTACAATTGCACCCTTTTCTTGGCATTTGGATGGGTATATGAATAGGAAGGGTTTGGAGGGATATGGGCCAGGTGCTGACAGGTGGGACTAGATTGGGTTGGAATATCTGGTTGGCATGGACGAGTTGGACCGAAGGGTCTTTTTCCGTGCTGTACATCTCCATGACTTTACAACCTCACACGAATTGTCAAGCTGAGAAAATCATGACTCAATTCATAGCAAAATTTATCGGTATAATTTTATGATAGACTTCAGGACCAAATGAATGTCCCTTGCTCCCACTTGGCATGAACTATACCAGCAGAACCATTTTCTCTACCTTCCTAATTAAGAACTAGTAGTGGACTCCCAAGGCTACCATACCAATCACATGGCCATCAACATTAGCCTCAGCAATCACACCATCATATCAGGCAGGCCCCACTGCTCAGTGCAGAAGCCTGACACCCAGTCCACTGGGGTGACAGGGGCTGCCTTCCATATTTGTAACTCCTTCCCATCATGAATTAGCCCATTACTCTGTGACTGATGATATTCTGGCCTATATATGACAGTTACTAAGCCTGCACATGTGTTTAAACAGAAAATTGGTACAAAGTATTTGCTGCTGTTTTACATTTGTATTGTCATTTATTTGTTTTGCAGCTTGGACAAAATTAATAAATGAATATGATAACATAAGAAAATTCAAGTCTTTGGCTGTGAGGCATATGATCAATACAATCTTACACTGTGATACTTTTTTTAAAAAATAGTTTATCTTTGTAATCTTTTTCTGTCAAAAATGCCCTACTGAATCACTGTACACATCCTCTGGTCATCACAATGTAATGCATTATTCTAAACACAACAGGATGGTGATGCATTATGTGGGGTTTCATGCATCATTGTGCAGGCAGCATCACCTTTTAGTTGTTCAATGGTGATTTGTCACATTTGGTTCAAAGCTTGAAGAATAGGTTTAACAGCAGTATCAGATGCAATGGGCAGACTGTAATTATTAAAAGATTCACCACTGTTATTGTGTAAACGTTATTGAGAAATTCTGCAAAAAGACAAAACTGCTCTCATCACAATAAACAAGAAACCATCACACCCATCTGGGTTTGTTCATAGTAAATTGCTTAATATATTGGTTATTTCAAACAGTGTCTATTACTGCGTAATATGCAATGCATTACTCAGCTTCAAATTTCAATCCATGTTTAAATTGGCCAGACTGTTAAAGCAACAAAGCTTAAAGAGTTCTTAATGAAGGAAGTTTGAGGATGAGTGGGTATTTGAAAATTCCTTGGGATTAAACAAAACCATCATAGCACAACTTCTGTTCTTACATTGTTGAGGTTTTAAAATGATGTTGCAATGTAATTATATATGATCTCCCATAACTGTGTGCTGTTCATATAGTTCAATAATGATAAAAGCATCTATGTTATGCATCACATCATATTTTGCTTATGAAATGCACGACACGTAACGATGTGTTTCTTCTGAAATACAATTTCAGTGTATTCCTCAACCCAATTATGGCTTGATTGCTTTTAGAAAATGTCAGGGTAATCAGACATCAGTCTTGCTTTCCTTTTGTAATTTAGAAATGCCTGTTTCAGGGTTTTCTGAGTCATGAAGAGCATTTTGTAAATTGTAGACTCGTGGGGTGCTCGCAATACAATCCCTGGCAATTTCCCCTGAGGTACATTTCCTGTACATTGGACAAGCCAATGAGAAAAAAATTGAACTGATAACTTTAATCAACTGTGAATTGCTATTTAGAGAGTTACACATCTGAAATGGCATTGGGAAAGGTAGGTTTTAGCGGAATTTTCGTTGAATTGGGAATTAGATTTATGAGAGGGAGGAAAGGTAGTCAAATAAACAAGATGCTGCAAACTCTGCTGTAGAGAATCAGGAAGAGCAGGTACACACAATATTGACTGGAATCTTGCAGGAATAAATACAGCAAGTTCTTCAACCTTTGCCAACATTACTCCTCTAAATGTGACAGTCAAGTCTGGAATCTGCACAGTTAAACATAAAAGTCAAGGAGTGTGACAGTGATTCATTTGATTCATATAGGATGCATACTTGAAGTCCCTGCAGACTGAACTCAATCAGAAGTCAGTGAACTGATAAGAACTTTCCTATTGCATTGCAATATAGCTGTCAAAAAGTGTGAGGGAAACTTTTGCCTTGTTGAGTGAAGTTTAGCCAAGATTTAATGGCATCCTAAGCCTCAACTACCGCTTAAGAATTCCTCTTGCAGGAAAACTAGTTTTATATTTATGTAATATCATTGTACTGTCCATTCTGATCTTTTTGAAGTTTACATGATTTTTAAAAATGCTTGTTGTGATATTTGTTTTTAATTTCTGCATCCTAATTTTTATTTGTTCTCATAAACTTTATAACATTTATAATATTTATAACATATAGCATTTGTATGAAGATTAATCGATGCCTTTCACTTCCAGGTTTGCTGTTGATGAGAATTTTCAATGCGATTAGCTGTTTATTCTGTCTACTGTTTTTGGAACACTTGAAGATCCAGTTAAGCTTGTGTCTGATTCAAATGCATGCTGAAAAAGGGGAAATCTTTGACATAGAGATCACTAGTTGCGTTCAGCAGCTGAAGACAAAATCCACACCATTATTTTATGATAAAATTACATACATTGGTTATTCCTGAAGAAAGGCTTATGCCCGAAACGTCGATTCAACTGCTCCTTGGATGCTGCCTGACCTGTTGCGTTTTTCAGCAACACATTTTTCAACTATATGAACAGCACAGAGTTTTGGGAGATCATATATAAATACATTGCATTCATCATTTTAAAACACCAATAATACAAGAACAGAAGCTGTGCTACAATGGTTTTGTTTAACCAAACTGAATTTCCAAATACCCACTTATCCTCGAACTTCCTTTATCAACTTTTTAAGATGTGTTGCTTTAACAGTCTGGCCAACTTAAACATGGATTGACATTTGAAGCTGAGTAATGCATTGCATACAACACAGTAACATCTCTCAACTAGTTTCTTTAAATCAATTCGCTTAGCTGGTCAGAACGGGCAGGGGTGTGTGATGGAGTTGTAATGTCACTGGATTAATAATGCAGGACCCCATGCTAATGTACTGAGGAACTGGCTTCGTGGTGAAATGTAAATTCAATTTTTGCATTGTGTTTCTGCAGTATTGTGGTTATCATGTTTGCCTCATGTGAAAGGTCGCCAGTTTGAAATGGAGCAGAAAAATCATTTTCTGGGGTTCAAGTCCCATCTGCTCAAGAGGTGTTTAGTTACATCTCTGAACAGGTTGATTTGGGTAAAAATGTCAACAGCTGTTTAGTAGGTGAGGACTGGAATGCATAAATGCTACACTCTCTACACTTCACTTCAGTTCTGATGAAGAGTCATCTAGACTCAAAATGTCAGCTTGCTTTCTCTCCATAGATGCTTCCTGACCCACTGTGACCTCCCAACATTTTTTGTTGTCAGTTCAGATTCCAGCTTCTACAGTAATTTGCTCCACCATTTTGATTTAGTCCCTCCTTACCCTTCCTCTATTTTTGTTGTTGCACTGGCCATGGTGGCAAGGGCTTGTCATTTATTAATTGTTTAGTTTGTCAAATGGGTGATGGTGGTGGGTTTTCCAAAGAAAAGAGCTGGTTAGATGGGCTGTAGGGGAGGTGCACTGATAGCATCTTTACCTGTGTGTTGAAGGCAGGATTCAAGTCCCACATACTCCTGGGATATGTCATAACATGTCTGAACAGGTTGATTAAAATATCTATAAGAATTGGTTTCCAGTATGCCATGATACACTGGTAGTGTCCTTATCATGAGGTTAGAATGCCTGGGTTTGAGTCCTACTGCTTAATAACATGCCTGAATAGATTGATGAAAAACAAGTTTTGAAGACGTGGTGATAATGAACGAGTACTCCAAAGCACTAAGCCAATGTTCTGGATCCCACTGTGACATATGGTGTAATTTGAATTTAATGCAAATCTAGAAAATAAGAACTAACCTAATGGTGACCATGGGGTGAATCTTACATTCTTTTGGCTGTGTCAGTTTCATCAGATTTCACAGAGGGTTTCTCACCACAAGGCTTAGACTGTGTTTTCGCCACATCTCACCAAACAAAACTATCTAGTCCCATGCTGCCACTTGCTCTTTTTACAACTTGCTACTGCCCAGATATCACAGAATGTACTGACATCTTTAAAAGACCATTGTGCACTTGGACAAGCACTGTCTATCTAGAGCTGTCCAGCAAACAATAATCTCCTTTAATAGGCAACTTGTCACCACCAAGCAAGAATCTCACCTTAACGCTCAGAACTTAAAATATACTGTAAGTTGTTCCTGATGCTGAGATAGGCCTCACTGTTTGACACCACGTCCTACCTCTCTGTTGCCCATGACCCCACCACAACCCATCAGGCCAAAATCACCTGCACTGTCTTGTCCTCAATGCCTCTGGTAATTTCCCCTCCACTGCCTCCAAACTCATAGTCCCCCAGCCCTGTACTGCCCAGTTCTACCTGCTCCCCAAGATCCACAAGGCCAATTTCCCCAACCGAACCATCGTTCGACATGCTCCTGCCCCACCGGACTCATCCTGTCCTACCTCGACTCCATCCTCTCCCCCTCAGTTCAGGCACTTCCCACCTACATCTGTGATACCAACCACACCCTCCATCTTGTCAGCAACTTCCAGTTTCCCAGATCCTAGCGCTTTATCTTCACTATGGACGTGCAGTCTTTATACATGTCCATACCCCACAAGGATTGTCCCCCAGGCCCTCTGCTTCTTCCTCTCCAACAGACCCATCCAATACCTTCCTTTGCCTCGGCAAACTAGTCCTCACCCTCAGTAACTTTCCTTTAACTCCTCCCATTTCCTCCAAATCTAGAAGGTGGCCATAGGCGCCTGGATGGGCCCCAGCTATGCCTGCCTCTTTGTCGGCTATGTCAAACAGTCCTTCATCAGTACCTACACAAGCACTGTGCCCCAACTCTTCTGCCATTATATCAATGACTGCATCGGTACAGCGTCCTGCACCCAGGCTGAACTGGAGCAGTTCATCAATTTCGCCCACAACTTTCACCCCGCCCTCAAATTCACTTCGTCCATCTCGGACACCTCCCTCCCCTTTCTCGACCGCATTATTTCCATCTCTGACGATAGACTCCAGATGGATGTTTACTACAAACCCACAACTACCATAACTACCTGGATTACACCTCCTCCCAATTAGATTCCTGCTATCCAGACAGCCCTCCACCACACGACCTCCATTCCCGGTTCCACCTCAACGCAATAAAGACAGAGTCCCCCTTGTCTTTACCTACCACCCCACCTATCTCTGCATCATCCTTAAACACTTCCACAAACTCTAACCAGACCCTATCACCAGGAACATCTTCCCTTCCCCACTTGTCTCTGCTGTCCGCAAGGACCGTTCCCTTCGACAGTCCTTAGCTTGCACCACTCTCCTCACCGACCTCCCCAAACCACTAGCTACCTTCACCTGCAACTGGAAAAGATGCAAAACCTGTTAGTACACAACCCCTCTACACCTCCACCCAGGGCCCCAAACAGTTCTCACAGGTGAGACAGAGGTTCACCTACCTCTCCTCCAACCTAGTTTACTGCATCAGGTGCTCCCAATGTGGTCTTCTCTACATTGGGGATACCAAACTTAAACTTAGGGAACAGTTCGGCGAGTATCGCAGCCGGGCCCACAGGGGCTAATCGGACCTCCCAGTCACTGCCCATTTTAATTTCCCCCAACTACTCCCATTCCGACATGACCATCCTTGGCCTCCTCCATTGCCACAATGAACCACACTGCAAATTGGAGGAACAACACCTCATCTTCCACTTGGGTAGCCTACAGCCCGGAGGATTCAACACTGAGTTCTCCAAATTCAAATGACCTCCCTTCCCATCCCCCGCCTTCTTTCCCTGCCCGTCCCTTTCCTTTCCACTGCTTCCTGCCACCAACTGGATCCATTCCTCCCATTGACCAGCCAGGTTGCATCTTCTACCTGTCTTCACCTATGCCCACTTCACCACCTTCTGCTGCCTCCCCCTTTTATCTGCAGCTTCCCCCACATCCATCCCCAGTCCTGAAGAAGGATTATACCCAAAACATTGACTTCTCCATCTTCTGGTACTACCTGGCTTGTTGTGTTCTTGAGGCTTCCTGTCTGTCGACGTTGAATTTCAGCATCTGCAGGTTTCTTTTGTCTCAATGGACCTCTGACATGATTATCCCACATTTCTTATCCTAACCTACATCATTCAGCCCCCTGCAAGATTTCACCCCATGTAACCCTTCTCAATCATTGTAAAAGCCTATTCTAAAATGTTTTACTTTGTATTGTTTATAATGTTTGTTACCTGATTAGTTAATTTGATGATTGGGTTCATTTATATATGAAAGTTAAAAACTGGTGTTCTGTGGTCAAGGGGGTGGGTCTGCAGCAGGAAAATGTATTTTGTGCTTAGACAAATAAAGCATGTTAGGAAGACAAACCAACTGATGTTTCCTAATTTACTAATAGATGTAGTTTAAAGAACTGAGCATGAAGGTGCCTGAAAAGCTGATTTGGACGTGCTTCGGATTCATGCTATTGTGCCACTATTCCTTTGTACAGTGCTGGTAGCAATTTCATTTTGTCATTGGTATTTTCAATCTCTTACTTACCTATAGATTTGCCTTCTTTGGCCATTTTGTGAAACTTTTTGCAAGCATATGCAATAGGACAATTATCTTGGAAACACAGGAAAGAGCCAAAGATAAGATTGGGGTTGTTGAGAGAAAATCCTTCAACTGGAACAAACATGTGAAACAAGGGATCAAATTTTCAATGGTATGTTTGATAATAATTCTGGTTATTGAATGAGTTCTGCTGTTGCTTCACTCTATTCCTGGACCACTGTGGTAGCAAGTATAAAGACAGAACTTTCACAGTTCAATAAAATTCCCAAAGAACAAAACAATGTCTAAGCTCTTAGTTTCTCACTTACATGTAGAAGAAAAAGCCAGAATTCTAAACCAATATACAGTGAGCATTTAGACTGAAATTTGGAGAACAACCTTTGCTGCTTTAGGAACAGAATTTATAATTGGTATACCCAAGGACATTTGGACAACAGCTTGAACTATTTCCAACTTTCAGGTTCCAAAATAATTTTTAAAAAATGCAACTATAATTAACCACATAAGACATAAGCAACAATAGAATTCAAAGATTCATTGACGACGATAGCTAAATGATGGAATTTAAACCACATATTTCTGGCTTCTCCACAGAATTGCAAATGGGTCTTATAAGGTCCGGCTCGTTCCACACAGACATCTACATTTCATCACTCACTCTCTGCCCACGGAAAATAAGGCTTCAATATTTAACTGTTGCATTTTTTAAAAAAAACTTAATTAAATCAACTGTTAACCTCTGATATGGTGCAAATTGTCCCAGAATTTCAAAGGTTTCCACATAACAAATTCGTATCATTGACATTTTGGCAAATTAAAGCTGGAAATGTCTCAATATTTTAGTATCTTCCTATAATTGAGTGTGCACCGTCCTGTAATTGTGGACCTCCACAGCTCGTACAATTTTATCGTTACTTTGTACTTATATGTTGCTGATTATAGAATGCTCTCCAAGGAATATTTGCCCCCAGATGTGCAATCTCCTCAGGAGAGTTGAAGGCTTAGAGAGTAAATAATAGGGTAGTTATGGTAGGGGATTTTAACTTTCCAAACATCAACTGGGACTGCAATAGTGTTAAAGGTTTAAATGGAGAGGAATTTCTTAAGTGTGTACAAGACAATTTTCTGATTCAGTATGTGAATGTACCTACTAGAGAAGGTGCAAAACTTGACTTACTCTTGGGAAATAAGGCAGGGCAGGTGACTGAGATGTCAGTGGGGGAGCACTTTGGGGCCAGCGACCATAAATCTATTCGTTTTAAAATAGTGATGGAAAAGGATAGACCAGATCTAAAAGTTGAAGTTCTAAATTGGAGAAAGGCCACTTTTGACGGTATTAGGCAAGAACTTTCCAAAGCTGATTGGAGGCAGATGTTCGCAGGTAAACGGATGGCTGGAAAATGAGAAGCCTTCAGAAATGAGATAACAAGAATCCAGAGAAAGTATATTCCTGTCAGTGTGAAAGGGAAGGCTGGTAGGTATAGGAAATGCTGGATGACTAAAGAAATTGAGGGTTTGGTTAAGATAAAGAAGGAAGCATATGTCAGGTATAGACAGGATAGATCAAGTGAATCCTTAGAAGAGTATAAAGAAAGTAGGAGTATACTTAAGAGGGAAATCAGGAGGGCAAAACGGGGACATGAAATAGCTTTGGCAAATAGAATTAAGAAGAATCCAAAGGGTTTTTACAAATATATTAAGGACAAAAGCGTAACTAAGGAGAGAATAGGGCCCCTCAAAGATCAACAAGGCGGCCTTTGTGTGGAGCCACAGAAAATGGGGGAGATACTAAATGAAAATTTTGCATCAGTATTTACTGTGCAAAAGGATATGAAAGATATAGACTGTAGGGAAATAGATGGGCGGCACGGTGGCACAGTGGTTAGCACTGCTGCCTCGCAGCGCCAGAGACCCGGATTCAATTCCCGACTCAGGCGACTGACTGTGTGGAGTTTGCACGTTCTCCCCGTGTCTGCGTGGGTTTCCTCCGGGTGCTCCGGTTTCCTCCCACAGTCCAAAGATGTGCAGGTTAGGTGAATTGGCCATACTAAATTGCCCGTAGTGTTAGGTAAGGGGTAAATGTAGGGGTATGGGTGGGTTTCGCTTCGGCGGGTCGGTGTGGACTTGTTGGGCCGAAGGGCCTGTTTCCACACTGTAATCTAATCTAAAAAAAAAAGATGGTGACATCTTGCAA
Source organism: Chiloscyllium plagiosum (assembly GCF_037043375.1). NCBI lineage: Eukaryota > Metazoa > Chordata > Chondrichthyes > Orectolobiformes > Hemiscylliidae > Chiloscyllium > Chiloscyllium plagiosum. Next base: position 31,627,526 of record NW_028270159.1, on the reverse strand, counting down.
AATGTCCAGATTACAGAGGAGGAAGTGCTGGATGTTTTGAAACGGTTAAAGGTGGATAAATCCCCAGTACCTGATCAGGTGTACCCGAGAACTCTGTGAGAAGCTAGAGAAGTGATTGCTGGGCCTCTTGCTGAGATACTTGTATCATCGATAGTCACAGGTGAGGTGTCGGAAGACTGGAGGTTGGCAAACGTGGTGTCACTGTTTAAGAAGGCTGGTAAAGACAAGCCAGGGAACTATAGACCGGTGAGCCTGACCTTGGTGGTGGGCAAGTTGTTGGAGGGAATCCTGAGGGACAGGATGTACATGTATTTGGAAAGGCAAGGACTGATTCGGGATAGTCAACACGGCTTTGTGTGTGGGAAATCATGTCTCACAAACTTGATTGAGTTTTTTGAAGAAGTAACAAAGAGGATTGATGAGGGCAGAGCAGTAGATGTGATCTGTATGGACTTCAGTAAGGCGTTCGACAAGGTTAATCAGTCTTGATTAACAAGGTTAGATCTCATGGAATACAGGGAGAACTAGCCATTTAGATACAGAACTGGCTCAAAGGTAGAAGACAGAGGGTGGTGGTGGAGGGTTGTTTTTCAGACTGGAGGCCTGTGACCAGTGGAGTGCCACAAGGATCGGTGCTGGGCCCTCTACTTTTTGTCATTTACATAAATGATTTGGATGCGAGCATAAGAGGTACAGTTAGTAAATTTGCAGATGACACCAAAATTGGAGGTGTAGTGGACAGCGAAGAGGGTTACCTCAGATTACAACAGAATCTGGACCAGATGGGCCAATGGGCTGAGAAGTGGCAGGAGTGGCAGGTCTGTTAGGGTGAGAGGAGAAAGATATAATTCAGATAAATGCGAGGTGCTGCATTTTGGGAAAGCAAATCTTAGCAGGACATATGCACTTAATGGTAAGGTCCTAGGGAGTGTTGCTGAACAAAGAGATCTTGGAGTTCAGGTTCATAGCTCCTTGAAAGTGGAGTCGCAGGTAGATAGGATAGTGAAGAAGGTGTTTGGTATGCTTTCTTTTATTGGTCAGAGTATGGAGTACAGGAGTTGAGAAGTCATGTTGTGGCTGTACAGGACATTGGTTAGGCCACTGTTGGAATATTGCGTGCAATTCTGGTCTCCTTCCTATCGGAAAGATGCTGTGAAACTTGAAAAGGTTCAGAAAAGATTTACAAGGATGTTGCCAGGGTTGGAGGATCTGTGCTACAGGGAGAGGCTGAACAGGTTTGGGCTGTTTTCCCTGGAGCATCGGAGGCTGAGGGGTGACCTTATAGAGGTTTATAAAATCATGAGGGGCATGGATAGGATAAATAGACAAAGTCTTTTCCCTGGGGTCGGGGAGTCCCGAACTAGAGGGCATAGGTTTAGGGTGAGAGGAGAAAGATATAAAAGAGACCTACGGGACAACCTTTTCACACATAGGGTGGAACGTGTATGGAATGAGCTGCCAGACGATGTGGTGGAGGCTGGGAAAATTGCAACATTTAAGAGGCATTTGGATGGGTATATGAATAGAAAGGTTTTGGAGGGATATGGGCCGGGTGCTGGCAGGTGGGACTAGATTGGGTTGGGATATCTGGTTGGCATGGATGGGTTGGACTGAAGGGTCTGTTTCCATGCTGTACACCTCAATGACTCTATGACCCAATTTCTGAAATTAAAAAAAACTAATTATGATCATGAAACAATCGTTGATTGACATAAGAACTCATCTGGCTCAGAAATATATTCTTAAGAAAGGAACTCTGCTATCTTTACCCAGTCTGGCCTCCATGTGACTCCAGATTGATAGCAACCTGGTTAAGTCTTAACTGCATTCAGAAATGGCCCAGCAAGCCACTCAATTGTATCGTACGCTAAAAGGTCTCAAATGAATGAAGCTTGATGGGCCAGCTTGGATCAAATTAAGTATCAGAAATGCTAATGTTAAACTCTGTTCTGTTGATCCTGCAAAGTCCTCTTTACAAACATCTGGGAGCTACTGCCAAAATCGGGACAACAATTCCCCAGACTGTAAAAGCAACAGCCTGACATAGTCAAACTCACAGAATCATACCTTACTGATAATGTCCCAGATTCCACCATCACCATCTGTGAATATGTCTTGTCCCACTGGCAGGCAGACCAAGCAGAGGTGCTGGCACAGTGTTGCATAATCAGGAGGGAGTTTCCCAGGGAGTCCTTAACATTGACTCTGGACCGAAGCATGGACAAGGAATTTGTCTGCCCATTACAATGTGTTGCAATCCTACCCTCTCCAAATTGGAGGAAGCACTGAAGGTGGCAATGGTGCTGAATGTACATCATGAGGGGATTGCAATGATCATGACCAAAAGTAATTCAGGTGCAGTGTTATTGACCAAGCTGATTAAGTCCTAAAGGATACAGCTGCTAGAGTGAGTCTGTGGGAGATAGTGAAGAAATAAACAAGATGGAAAGACATACTTGACCTCATCCTTACTAATCTTCACATGCAGAGGCATCTGTCAATGATAGTATTGGTGAGAGTGGCCACCATGCTGTCCTTGTGGAAATGAATCCCATCTTCACACTGAGACACCTTCTGTCAAGTTTTGTGTCAGTACCATCATAAAAAATGGGCTTCAGAAGATTGCAGGCAATCAACAGCAGCAGAATGGTACTTCAACACAATTTGCAATCTTATGATCCAACATATCCCTCACTCTTGGAGACCATTAAGCTAGGGGACCAAACGTCCAGGGAGCTGGAGGGAATGTCAGGGACAGCACCAAAATGTACCTTGAGATATCAAGCTACAAAACAGGACTACTTGTTTGCAAACAGCATTATCAACGGATCAGTCCTGGACAGTCCAGTCATGAGTTGTGAGGTGCAATTAAATAACTCACAGTAGGAGGAGGCTCCACAGATATCCCCATCCTCAAAAACAAGGAATTCTAGCACATCAGCGCAAAAAGATAAGGCTGAACCATTTGCAATAATCATCAGCCAGAAGTGCCAAGTGGATAATCCATCCTGGCCTCCTCCTGAGGTCTCCAGCATCACAGTTGCCAATCTTCAGCCAATTCGATTCACTCCATGTGATATCAAGAAGCAGTTGAAGACATTGATACTATAAAGACTATGGATCCTGACAACATTCTGGCAATTGTACTGAAACCAAGTACCCCAGAATTTAATGCACCCCTAGCTAAGTTCTTCCACTACAGGTACAAAACTGGCATTTAACCAACAATTTGGAAAATTGCCCAGGTGTATTCGCTATACAAAAAAAAGAACAACTCGAACTCGCCCAATAACTACTCCATCAGTTTATTCTTGATCATCAGTAAAGTAGTGGACGGTGTCATCAACAGTGTATCAAGCTGCACCTGCTTAATAATGACCTGCTCACTGGGTTCCTCCAGGGGTATTCAGCTTCTGATCACACTAGACTAGCGCTGGTCCAAACATAGACAAAGGCTTTGAACTCCAGAGGTGAGCTGAGAGTGACTGCTCTTGCTATTAAGGTTGCATTTGACCAAATATGGCATCAAGGAGACCAATAATTCCCCAATAATTGTTGAGTCCCTTGTTAATCCAGAATCTATACCTTAGAAATATTCAATAACTCTGCCTCCACTGTTGGCTGGAGGACAAACTTTCAATAAACTAAGAAGTGCGTGGGAAATCATGTCTCACAAACTTTGTTGAGTTTTTTGAAGAAGTAACAAAGAGGATTGATGAGGGCAGAGCGGTAGATGTGATCTATATGGGCTTCAGTAAGGCGTTCAACAAGGTTCCCCATGGGAGACTGGTTAGCAAGGTTAGATCTCACGGAATAAAGGGAGAACTAGCCATTTGGATAGAGAACTGGCTTAAAGGTAGAAGACAGAGAGTGGTGGTGGAGGGTTATTTTTCAGACTGGAGGCCTGTGACCAGTTGAGTGCCACAAGGATCGGTGCTGGGCCCTCTACTTTTTTGTCATTTACATAAATGATTTGGATGCAAGCATAAGAGATACAGTTAGTAAGCTTGCAGATGACACCAAAATTGGAGGTGTAGTGGACAGCAAAGAGGGTTACCTCAGATTACAACAGGATCTGGACCAGATGGGCCAATGGGCCGAGAAATGGCAGGTGGAGTTTAATTCAGATAAATGCGAGGTGCTGCATTTTGGGAAAGCAAATCTTAGCAGGACTTATACACTTAATGGTAAGGTCCTAGGGAGTGTTACTGAACAAAGAGATCTTGGAGTTCAGGTTCATAGCTCCTTGAAAGTGGAGTCGCAGGTGCATAGGATAGTGAAGAAGGCGTTTGGAATGCTTTCTTTTATTGGTCAGAGTATTGTGTACAGGAGTTGGGATGTCATGTTGTGGCTGTACGGGACATTAGTTAGGCCACTGTTGGAACACTGCGTGCAATTCTGGTCTCCTTCCTATTGGAAGAATGTTGTGAAATTTGAAAAGGTTCAGAAAAGATTTACAAGGATGTTACCAGGGTTGGAGGATATGAGCTAAGGGGAGAGGCTGAATAGGCTGGGGCTGTTTTCCCTGGAACATCGGAGACTGAGGGGTGGCCTTATAGAGGTTTATAAAATTATGAGGGGCATGGATAGGATAAATAGACAAAGAATTTTCCCTGGGGTCGGGGAGTCCAGAACTAGAGGGCATAGGTTTAGGGTGAGAGGGGAAAGATATAAAAGGGACCTAAGGGGCAACTTTTTCACACAGAGGGTAGTTGGTGTATGGAATGAGCTGCCAGAGGAAGTGGTGGAGGCTGGTACAATTGCAACATTTAAAAGGCATTTGGATTGGTATATGAATAGGAAGGGTTTGGAGGGATATAGGCCGGGTGCTGGCAGGTGGGACTAGATTGGGTTGGGATATCTGGTCAGCATGGACAGGTGGACCGAAGGGTCTGTTTCCATGCTGTACATCTCTATGACTCTAAATCCAAATATGCCTTTTTTTTCTGGCAATTCCTACAATCAAGCCAAGGTGAAATGTTGTACTTTGCATTCCTTTGAGCTCAAATTGGGGAGGTCAAGAGAGGACTGTAAAGTTGGGGTAGTCAAGCATCTCCGTAAATTATGTTCAAGCTTGAGCCCTGTTCAGGACACGCCAGTTTGACTGTGAGCATTACGAAATGTTGTTGACTGCTTGTGGCTTGTCATACTCCTAATGCGCAATATGATTCAGCTGTAATGAGTGCCAGCTTCTGTCTTCAAGGCCTTAAAGCCAAAATGTTAAGTAAGTAAGAGTTTCCGAGTATCATTGTTTTCATCATGTTAGAACTGTTTAAATTGGCAAATGTTATCAAGGTTGCAGACTCTAAGACAGAAGTCAACAGACATCTTTTTTCCTCTTGTTTATGGAGTTTTACATCCATCTGTGATGAAAAATACATGCACTAAAGTCAGTGAATGGCTCCAGCACACACCACATGTACACACATCCAATATAATTTCAAATTCTCTTTGCATGTTAGAGAACCAGAATGTTTATTGATTTGCAAAACTAATTAAGAAAATGTTTCGTTCATGATTCACTGATAGGTCAAGTATTTCTGTTTTGATGACCAAAGAACAACAACATTCCCAAAGCAGTTAGTCATTCAATATCTTATTGAGTTGATATCATATTTTGCCTGCTTTGCATACTGTGCCTAGCAACAAAGAAACAATCTCCTTTGAAGCTCTAGGTGTTAGTTTGAACATTTAAATATTCAATGTTGCAGCACTGAGACACTCCAGCCCCTAGCTACCTTTCCTAAACAATCTACTTAGTTTAGTTTAAATTACAATACTTTTTGCTGCTCAATTCCCTGTCCTATTAATGACTGGACTAACATGCCTGACATACACACAAAATAATGTTTCACTGTTTTTGTTATTGCTATAATACAAAGCTCAAGGTTAGTTTACGTCCTTCGCTCAAGTGTTGTACACATTTTTGAGAATATTTTGAAAAATGATTGTCTTTTAAAGTTCTGGGCTCCACTTATCTTTTATTATTCAATTATCTCTCACATCAGAACTTTGAAAAATCCTGTATGCCTGTCAAATCAATTTCACAGTGGAAGGATTTTACTGCATTGCAAAATAATACTCTCGAATTTAACAAAATCAAGCAGATTCTGGACCCAAAATTTCACCTTATCCAGATCTTGAAAATAATAGTCTTTTAAAAGGTTGAGGAAATGGTTTTGAAAGAAGGTCCAAATGGAAATTTTAAAAGCAGAACGGAGACCCCACAGGCAGGTTTGTCATGGTGATCATACAGCTGTAAGTTCTGGGGTGGGGGGTTCCCCGGGGTGGGGAGGTTCCCCTCATTGCCTGCTCTAAAATGGCTTACAGTTATTGCATGTTGCTTCTTTGGGGGTTCTAGAGTTACAGACGTCAAAATAACCCTTGTGAAAATCCCTGACTGACAGATGGCTTTATGTGTATATTTACACCTTGACTGAAGTGTTTAAGGAAAATGGTTTCACTTCACATGAGCTCTGCAGCTATAGCACAAATGAGCCACAGGGCAGCAATACCTGGTTCATTCAGCTTAGTGTCAGGGCTCAACCATTTCAGTTTGCATCAGCAATAAACTTGTGGATAGCAAGTATTAATCAGCAAGATGACATATTTCTTTCCAGAGACACAGTAATCAAAACATGGATGATGATACACTAGAGGTACTCTGCACAACCATTCTTAATGAATTCTAGAAGCTCCTGATTTTATCTTCCATCTGAGAGGATTACTTCACTGTTTTTCTGGCCTGACCGATACTGCTGAGACACTTGTTTCAAAGGAAATCTGTTGCCGATTTTCTTTATAAATTCACGAGTTCTTTACTTTAGAGTGCTTTTTCACCCTTGCTGGATATCTTAGTGTTTTACCATGTAGTCACTGTTCAATGTAAAAATTGCAATAACCAATATGCGCAGATGAAAGCACAACAGAAAGTAGTGACAGTGACCAGATAATCTATTTTTGTGATGCTGATGGAGGGATAAATATTAGCCAGGTCTCTGGGGAAAGATCCACAGCTCATTTCTCAATCAAGCTATTACGAAGAATTATCACTTAAATCATTTTGACCCAGGAGAGTAGGGATGGAATGTAATTGTTCTTGTTAATGGAATACTTCCCCACCTTTATCACTCAGCACTGCCATCAAATTACATTCAATCTGGATTAACAGAGACCTTTGTCTCAACAGTGTGTTAAGATCCTTAACCTCAATGGCACTAACCTAATCTGCCCCTCTTCCCAAATCAGCAATCTTTAGGTCTCTCAGAAATTGTACATTTCATGTTAATTAGTGTCACGTTTTGGATGGGCCTTTTTTTTGAGGCTGAATCCACAAAGAAAATGTTTGAAATTGCAGAAAGATTGAAAGGAATGAAGTGCTGGATGCTCTTGGGAAGTTCATAAAAGAGCATCTTATCCTTGTTCCTTGAAATAAGGCCTCAGGAGACAATTTACAGATTAAGATGTTAACATAATATGACAAAATTTGTCGTCCACACAAGAATGCTAACAAAGGATTATTCCAGTGTTAAAAGAACCCTGTGATGTGATGACAGTTGTGGAAGCCTGTCTCCTCGTCTTGCCCCACGTTTGCTAAAAGTTGGTCTTTAAGCTATACGTAACAATTGTTTCTCTCCCTCTCCCTAACAGAAAGAGTTCCTTCTGGTCCACTATAGACTATGGCTAATAAGTTAGTAATTCAACCATCACAATCTTAGAAATGAATCAGTCATTCATCCAGGAGAATTTAAATAAAAACCATAAAGGAACCATACTGAACAACCATATATAGATTTACCCCCACATTGCACAATTAACACCAGGCAACAACTTCCACCTCATTTAAAGTAATATATGGAAATTTTGTAATTCAAAATTCAGGTAGTTCAAAATTATTGCTTAATGTAACGTAAATTAGTAAAGCCATAATAACTATATTGGGAAAGCTATTTCCATAGTTGTGCCAGAGCTTGATTTTAAAAAATATTCATACATTGTTTAGCAGATACTTTACATGTCTTCTTGACTTACAATGGCTCCTGCTTAAGCAATACACATGATTTGATAATTCTCATTTTTGTTTTCAAATCCTTCCATGGCTTCACTATTTTTGTAACCCTCTGGGATATCTGTACGGTGGCCTTTTGAACGTTCTCTATTTTGAGCATTCCATCATTGATGCTTTCAGTTGCCAAGGGGTTAACCTCTAGAATTTCCTCTTGATAAGATTCTGTGTTTCTTCATTCCTATTCCCCTTGAAGATACTCCAGCGAAGGGCCTTGGGCATTTTACTACATAATAGAGTAAAGTAAACACGTTTTTGTTGTATGTTACCCCTTCAATACAACAGTTGAACCTTGAGGATAAAGATCTGAAAAGCTTGTTAACTTTGCCTCTTAATAACTTTCGACAGGATAGTTCAACTGCTGTAACCACAAAGAGTAGTGAAAGTGAAAGTATTGTGCACTACAGAGTGCTAACAGTGCTATAAAATCAGCATCACTTATCTTGGTTCACAATAATTTTTCTCTCTATTTTCTCCCTCTTTTTAAATATCTGCTATCCGAAGATCAAATACAAAGCTCAAAGTCATATATTTTTCTTATTGCTAAATTCTTTAGACTTGTGAAACATGAGGGATATTGATGTTTAGCATGTCACTTCAGTCCCAAATCCAACTGGAATTTGAGAGATGAAATTTAAATTTACTTGACTTTCACTTTCTGATCCTTCAGGAGGGTTTTTCACGTGGTGTTTCCTTAAATACTGTAGCTAAATTTCCAATACAACCTGAGTGTTTGGGTTCCCTTGCAAGAGATCTGCAAGCCCCTGTGAGTTTTTTTTTCTTTCACAACAATGCTATTTTTCCTAATAGCCCCTGCCATCCCAACCTAGCATTGCCAGCATTCCTTCATAATTCTACTCACACCTCCCAACCTCCCAGAGAAGCTCATATATTCTGAAGATTCACAGTGACCTTTACAGCAGCCCAGTAACTTTTTAGATATCAGGAGGGAGGTGGTAGTGATTATGAGATGACTTTCAACAACTGCTCATTACAGGCGTAAAATAAACAGTTGGTCCAAGCCTGAAAATGGTAAAGTTCACCACACCAGGAAGCAGGAAATTCAGCTGGCAAACCGATGAGAGAAGAACCTATCCAAGAGTGAAGGTGAGATATCCTGGGGTCATAGCATATTTCTGGAGCCAGATAAATCCCAACTCCTAACCACGTAAATCTTTCTTTTTTTTTGCAGCAACAGCTTATGGCATACCTTTATATCGATGCTGCTAAGACCCACCCTGTTTGGTACATTTGGCAGAACACCAAGGCAGACATACTGACTAACAGCACCTGAAAGTTACAAACATAAGCCTACAAATATAGACCCCAATTGCAGCTTCACAGCCTCTTGTCTGCTTCAGTCTCTTGAGTGATTGAGAACTCTCACCTCTCCACTAAATCTTGTGGATGCCTATTTTTCAGGGGAAAGTTGGACGGGAGGCCAATTAACATGAGCTGCTCTGATTCCACAACCTGATTGAGCTTTGTCCTGACTTGAAAGAATGTCAATGTCTTTGATAGTAAGCATAAACAATATCAAAAACATATTTCTTTCCATTATCAGCCTCTCAAAGATAGGCAAAGTTCTGCCCATGAAGTTGTTTCAGTTTAATTGTTTTGAACTATTTAGTCAACAAAGGTCATTGTGTCTAAGTGCACCGATGGTCTAAAGCTATGTGGGAAGCCAAGCTATGAGAAGAACACAAAGAGGCTGCAAGGAGATACAGGTGGATTAAGTGAATGGGTAACAAGATGGCAAGTGGAGTGTAATGTGGTGAAGTATGAGGTTATTCACTTTGATAATAAAAATAGAAAAAGTCGAACATTTTTGAAAAGGGGTGAAACATGCAAATATTGATGTTCATAGGGACTTGGGGTTACTTGTCCAAGAAACACAGAAAATTAGCAAGCAAGCGATTTGGAGGCCAAATAGCACAATGGCTTTTATTGTAGGCAAATTGGAGTTTTGATACTGCTACACACGGATTTATACAGGCCACACATGATGGGCAACGTTAAGTATCCTTCACAGGGTCACTGACGAGGTTCTGATTTCACCATGCCTAGTGACTTAAGTGTAGTAAACAGTAATCAGACAAGCTGAATCCCTTCGTAAGTACAATAAATTGGTCATAACAGTCACCAAAGTGATTTGATAAAACTCCTATTGAATGTTATTGGTGGTCATATTTTAATTTAAAATAAAACAGAAAATAAATCAGCTAGATTGGCAACATGTGTTTTCATATATCAACAGTCAATAATCAAAGCTGTTCTTGAACTACCAGGTTTTTTTGAGTATTATAAGTGGTTTCTGTTAATTGGCTTTTGCCAGTTTTTCAGATTGCCAGTTGTTATCATGTAGACTCCTAAGTACTTGGGGTACAGTCAGTTTACCTGTGAACTAACAATATATGAAGGTAGAGAATGGAAAGCTGCAATGGGGATTCCAGGAGGGAAGTGAATGAGGAGAACATCTAAGGGAATTCCAGCATCATTCAACATGGTATCAACTAAACCAGTTAGGGAGAAACAGATAAGGCCAATCAACATGAGACTTAAGATATAGAGTAAGTAGATATAACTAACAATTAGTTGATCTTTTGAGATTTTTCAAGTCATGTTCCTCATGGTTTGATTAATAACAGACTCTGAACAGTCAGTTGGAATTTAATGTTTTTGTTGAATATATATTTCAGCCAGTCAGGCCACACATTCATCTGCAAAGTAGTTTTATACATCAATTTAGATTTCCCTCATTGCTACTCATAAAATGGAAGAAATATAATTTTGTAAAACCTAGCTTCTTAATGTTAAGATCCAGCTGTGTTTTTTCAAGGCAACATGTGTGATTGATAGCTAAGTACATATAGCCATTGAATTGTTCACTGGTTTAACTCAGAGCTTTGCAGGTGGCAACATGCTGCCTTTACCAGGGCAGAAGCATTCAACGTGTTGAGATGGTGACATCAGTAGGGATGTGCAGAAATTTGCAAAGGTCCATAGATAGTGGAGGAAGCTGTGGCTTATGGGAGTTCATATAGAACTGTATACATCATCAACCATTGGAAAAAAGATCTGCATTTAAGTTGTGCCCTCTGTGACTCCTAGACATCCCAAAATATTTTATCTCACAGAAATCCTTTTGAAGTTATGATGAAATCCTTTTTTTAAAAAATCTTTGTTTGTTCTACGTAAGCCAGCAACATATGTGAATATTTGTAACATATTGCATTGCATTGCTGGTTTTTATTGTTGATCCTACCTAGGTCAAGGTATTAAGGATTACAGAAGCAAGATGAGTTGATAGAGCCTTGATCCCACTGCATGGCAGAACAGACTCAAGGCGCTAAATGACCTGCTCCTGTTTTTATATTTTCTAGAATGATCAATAAACATTATGTCAAGAAAGTGACGTGTATACTGTTTAGCTTATGTTAATAGGTATATGAATATTTTGTGACAGGATGCACTCGTGCTAAAGTGACCATTTCTGGTATGATTTATCTTAAAAGTACAATAGAACACACTTTTTTCCCCCTCAAACCTCTGCTAGACATCCTGAACATTCTTCTCCAGGACACACTGAAAAGTTATTCATTACATCATAAACTGCACTGCTCATTAACCTTTATGAAGCTTACATCCCTTCTGATGTTCTACTTTGAAGTGATTTAAAGCCTACTACATAAAATGCTCTCTCTACAGAATGAAACAAGTTACAAATGATAGATTAAGTTCAAGATCTGATTTTAGTTGATGGTGGCAAGTTGCACAATTAGATTTCAATTTTCATACGCTGGAATCTAACACTGCCATTATAATACAACAATATTATGAGTGGAATGATTTTGGACCAATACCAGATCTACAATGCGGAGTCAAATGCAATGAGGCATCCACCTGGTTAGGTCCTAGAACCTAATGCGCTGAACTACACAGAGCACATATAGAACAGAAATATCAATTTGGCATAACCAACTCATGTAATTTTTTTAAATTACAAAAATATAGTTTATTCGCAAATTATGCATAAGTAAATACAAAAATTACAGAGCAGTTCTGTATAGATTTTGTAGAAGATACATGGAACTTTGACATTTTTCATTGGAGCTCCAATCCAGTTGTAACAAAAACGCATTTTCTATACGTGGAATGAAACTGTTCACATTCCTTTTAAGGAAACGCAATAGACCCTCATTATATCTTGGCAGATGGACCTTTGCTGATGGTCTTTCAGCATGTAGTCCTGGATTTTCAAATGTGCCAGCCTGCAATACTCAGTCAAGGTCATCACTTTACATTGGAAGACCAACAAGTTTTATGCAAATCAAAAAGCGTCTTTCACTGAATTGATGGTTCTCCAGTCGCAGTCAAGGTTTGTCTCAATATGCATCCTGGGGAACAGGCCATAGTTCGCAAAGCTGTATCAAGGATTTGTTTGAGATAACCATCAACAAAAAACACTTCATCCCCTTCCAGACCTCCTTTTCAAAGTCTCCATATCATGCTACTCTAAACTACTGCTTCACCATTTGATACTATGCCTCACTGGGTTAAGGCAGCTAATAAACAGCAAAGAAAAAGAAAGGTATTTTATGGATTGAATGAGAAATCATCAGATACACTAAGACACCAAGTTTCCAATAAACAGCAGTAATCAAGAATTAACATAAAATTTTAATAAGTCCTCAAAAAGTCTAAATTCCTCATGAGAAACAATATTGAATCCTTAGAGAGAATGCAATTCAGATTCATTGGAAGATTGCAATGTGTCTTTAATTGCAATATTGCATTGAAAGCCAACTATCTGGAAGGATCCACCATTCTAATGCAACCACCAATGCTAAATTTTGATGCATTCACTTTTCCATACATTGATCTCAGATGAATATCTCCATTGTCCAACTTTTAATAGGGCAATTTGTTTTGTTCCCTAATGGTATACACAATACTGTATTTCTAGCCTTCATGCCAATATTCATTACAAAGAAACTCCCAGTGTTTTCAAATTGTAACTAATGATTTCAGGCCTTGTTGGTACTTTTATAAAGAAAAAAAACAGAAACATTGAATGGCTAAAAAAAACTAAAATATGCTTCAATAATAATATTGCTTTGAACCTTTGATCTGAATGTATCAGCATATTGCATGCAGTCACCAAATTTCACATTGAAATCATGGGTAAACAATCCAGAAACGAAATCTAAAACAACATTGAATTCTGACTGAGGTGACTAAATTTCAAATTCTATACACAATTTTATTCCTGTCAAGCACTTGTTTAGCAATGTAAAATATTATGTGTCACAAGAAACAGGCAGCTGGATAGAATTATTAAGGCCTAGGATGAATAATTGTAGAATTATTGTGCATTATTATTTATTCTATTTAGTATCACCCTTATTCATTCACCATTTTTCCATGTATTATTCTCTCTCTGTTTTACACATGTAACTGGCAAAAATCCTATTGAAGTAATTCTCTGCATATGCTAAAATCAACACAATTGTGTCATTAATGGAGTATTATGTTAATAGTGAGCCTTTAGTAACAGAGAATGTTGAGATCATTAAAACTGGAATGACGTGATATACAGAACTGAAAAGTTACAGCAACAGTACAACTGAATTGAACTCAGCCTACTTGTTAAAGTTTACTATACGAGTTTACATTTGCAATTTTTAAATAAAAGGCATCAGCAAAGTCTTCCTTTTTTTGGAAAGGAAAAGTTGCAATCTTCTTTGAGGTATTTTTTGCAGCAAGGCCAGTGAAATTCCTCACCATATCTTAGCAAACTCACCTCATTAATTACCTGTGCCCCCGTGGTATCCCTCACACCCTATTCTATCTCCATCACACCACGTGCTGTTCCTAGAACAACTCACCACTTATTGGATATCCGCCGAAAGACTGGAATCCCTTTCAGTATCTTACAAAAGTGTCCGTGCACCAAGCAATGGCAATTGGGCATTTAGTGGAACAGCAGAACAAAGCTACACTGCTCACTTGCACGTACAACCACGTTCTCTTGCCCTGGTCTGTACTGAACCACCATGCCACCATACTTGTCCTTAGCTGCAGTCCGTTTAAACACCCTCTCTAAGTGTTTTTTTCTCCCAATACTCACCAGAAACCTGCAACTTGTCATTAACCTGCATCATATAAAACAAACAAATGCACAATTCCAAATATTAACTTTTATCTACAGCCAGCAAAAACATACAAAAATAAAATTAATACAAGGTGATGTTCACTGTCACAATGCCAACCAAGTGTTGGCATCATGACCAATGACCATTTTATATTCTGTGATGATCTTCTGTACACACATCTTATCTACTGGAACCAGGTGTCTGGTTTGTCGTACCCGACACAACTGAGCTCTGTCATGGACAAGAACAGCTTCCTCCTCCTCGAAGTCCTAATCTTCTTTCTCAGAAGACTGCTCCCATTCCTCTGGCTTCTGAGCATCTATCATATTACCTCAATGCCTGTTCTGATTGTGCAGTGAACAGCACACCATTGGGTACACTTTGCCCAGACTTTACTGGAGGGTCCTCCTCCTAGACCACTCTAATTAGCAGAACCGTGTCTTCAAAAGGCCGATCATAGGTTTCATCTTGGTCTGGTCAGAGCATGTGCACCAACTGGTATTGCACCGGCAGAATAAACCATGCATTACATCAAGGGTTCCACTTGTACACTGATCCATTTCTCATCCCAAACACACATCAATCATTAAAGTTTTCACTGAATTCAATGCAGTCCATCATAATACTTATGTGATATGCCATGTAGTGATGTTCCCATTGGCACCCTTGGAAGTTTCACAAATATTGAGTCGTTTTTGGTCAGCATTCAGCCCCTTTTAAGACATTGCTGCTACCTTCTGCATCACTGAGGTCACAAGGATTGATCTGCAATCACCAATGGGACATAGCAGCTTTCACCTTTGACTAGCTTTTTATACACAAACACGTTCATTCTGCATGTGCTGCATATGGGAGAAGAGAAGAATGCAAGTGAAATGAAGCCAGGGTTTGCAAACACACATTACATCTATTTCCCCCTTCAATAGCCTACTGTCAATCAGACATATATCCTGTGTTTTTACCCACCAAACTAACACTGGCTTCACCCACAATGAATGTTCTCCCATTGTCCAGTTGCTTTTCACATCCAGGGAACAGCCAGAGATGGCAGCAGGGAACGCTGTTCATCATGCACACCATCAGCACCAGACTCTGCCTGGTCACCAGACCTGCACAGAGCCTCAATATCCTCTTTTACCTTGCAATACCCTAACAGTTGATTTCCACCCATCCCTCCCATGTGGAGACCCACCAAATTGGACTTAGTCCTCCCTGTCTCCTGAACTCTGACAATACACCTTAATGATATTCACTCTGCTACTCAATACCACCCTTGTGAATTCACAGTGGTGGTCACTGCCAATAATCCCTTCCCACAGCCTACCAAAAGCTCCGGCATTGCACTCACATTCCCATACACCTAAAGATTCACCCAATCACTGTTCTTGTCCCTACCTCTATGCATGCCTTTACTTTCGCCTCCAGTCTTGATTCCCCAATCCCTTATGTTCCCTCTGCTGACCCTACAGGACCCCTTGTTGGAAGGATCTCTTGGATTGACCTCTGATTGGTTTCAATGAGAGCACCTAGACATGACTGATCACTGTCCTATAAAGTTGCTGGACTGCTAGTTCCGTCATACTATTGTTTTCGGACAAATCCTTTTCTCTTAATTGGCGAAACGAATGACTTACTGCAGCCAAGCCTATGGACTGTGTACAAACAGTGCTCATGACTGACGCTACCTGGTACTCCCTGTCAGACAGCAGCCCCTTACTTGACTGAACTGTGGACAAGTCCCCTCCCAATTTTCAACATAGTTATTTAGTTGAATAAATGTGCAGTGTTTTTGTGTCATACAGTAAGACAGTTTGCTCACAATCCACAAACAAATCCCTTCATGATAATAACTACAAATGACCTTGGCAGGACTGACAGCTGGCCTTGGGCTCTGACTAAAACACTAGGGCACTAATTGGCATCACAAGGCAAGGCATGGATCCTGTGAGCATGTAAGTGGGTGCTAAGTGAAAAAGTGTTAAGAAACAACACAAACAGCTCTGAGATGTACCCTGATCCAATCAGTGAGCTGAGATCCTGTTCCTACATACAATATTTCCTTGCAGCATCTTTTCAATGCAAGTTGCTGGTGTGCCCTGCAATGAAAGTTTGTGTTTCCTTGCATCCTGCAAGCGGAACAAAAAGGTGGAATGATGATCACGTGGAGTTAACAAATGTCGAATACCAATGGCAGTGGATGAGCTGTGCTTGTGGTTGACAGCCATGGATCGTACCCTGAGATTCTGCTTGATGCTGAGCAACATGGAAGCTCCTTGCATACAGCAGCGAGCTGAAATTGCAGGTATCTGCACAATGTCTAGCTTGTTCAACATGTTTGTTAAGATAGAGAGCTGAATATTAAGGAAGCAAGTTGCTGCACTTAATAACCTTACAATTCTTCTTACTTGCCTTGTCACCTAGCATGGAAAATGCATGTAAAATGCAGAGATTTGCTTCCAGTGTTGAGATAGGCCTCACCAGACTTGATGTCACAAACCTTGCCATTACACACATTGTCAGGAACGTATAAGATTACTTCCATTTTCTATACAGGCACTTTTTTCAAAATCTTCAAATTAACATAGGTCTACTGCAAATCTGTCTGATGGCGTTAAATTCAAAGTAGGAAATCAACTTTTCAAATGTTTACTGTAACTGCAGTTATCATACAGCAACAATTTTGCAGGTTAAAGATCATTACATAATGATCGATAACTCTTGAAAGGAAACAGTAATGCTATTTTCTCCAAAACGGTAATGATTGCATTCATAATCTTGATATATGGCATTTTTCCTTTAACAATGTAGCACTGTTGTTCTTGATGCCTTTATTGAACGCAAGCTATCAGGTTTTTTTCCTTTTTGAGGTCTCAAAGGGACTAGATGGCTTTCCAAAGCAGGATATCAAGACAGCTGAGAGTAAAAGCGGGGAATTGGGAGTTGAAATTCAGTAGGACTCAGGAATTAATTAACCAGAATGCTTTTCCAAGGTCAAATAAGAGTGGCAGACTTATATAATAAGCCAAAATAGAAAGAGTTCTGAAATGAGGAAGTTTAAAGCACAATGAACAGTATTCTCCTATATTTTTAACTTGTCATAAGCAGCTGATTAAGAGTCAGTTGGAATCTGTATGAATGGTCACACTGATGAACTAAAAGCGGTATAATACAAGGTTCTTTTACTACCAGGGTCAGATTGCATTGACGAACAGGATGCCTTGTCGCAACATAAGACATTTAAAACATGCAGCTCTGGTTTTGAATGTATTCTTCAAAAGGCATTAATGCTAATAAAAAGGTCTTTGCAAACGTGTCCAGCTCCAAAATTCAAATGTTGCTAGCCAGCAAAAAAAAACGATAATCCAGTGCCTCAAGCTGGGAGCTAAACTCAGAAGCTATGCAAATCAGAGAATTAAGTTTAGGTTATTTAATCCTTATTTCTGACTTTGCGCCAATTGCAAATGCAGCTTCCCAACTGACAGTGCTTTATTGTAATAGATTTATTGCAGTTAATAGGGGTCAAAAATATTAAATGTTGATCTAAAAGAATTGCTGAATCATTCAGTTAGCACACGAAGAGGCAAAAAGGAAAAGGTTTCTACATTTGCAGATACTAGAACGTATGTACCATGTGGAGAAAAAGATAATAATTGGATGTATAGAGAATGGGTTTATGAGGAAGAGGTTTTCAACAATTTCTTATGTCATAAGAATATCCAGCGATATAGAAAAAAAATACAGACAAATAGCGATGGACTGCAGGTCAGCTACAATCTAACTGAATGGCAGAGCATATTTGAGAGACAAAATGGTGTACTGTTCCTACAACCCACAAAAGAATAAAATAGTGTATTGATCAACATATTTAATGTCATTTAGAGAGTAATTAAGAAAATATCTCAACTGGCTGATAGAAATAGTTCAAACCTACATGTGCACAGGAAATAGACTTGGCCACACTGAATTTCAGAGAGAAAATTACAATTCAAGATTCTGTCTGTGTCATGGACAATGAGCAGATTAGGTTATTGTGACAAAAGTCTCTCCAGAACAATCAGGCTTCTGGCAAAAGGATATTTGTCAAACACGGGCATCTATTCAGGAAATAGATACCATTTAGACAATCTGAACTAGAAATTAACAGTAAAAGAAATAAAGGAAATAATGCTACTCTTGAAACAAGTAATGTCCGAGCACCAAGTTTGGACATAAAATGAGCTCCCATTTGTAACAGAATTGAATTTGTTTTTGTTGAGATGCACCCAAGCCATTAAATGGTGTCATAGAATCCCTACAGTCCAGATAGAGGCCAATCAGTCCATCGAGTCTGCAGCAGCCTTCAAAAAGCAGCACTCTACCCCATCCCAGCCCAGTAACCCCACATTCACCATAGCTAACTCACCTAGTCTGCACACTACAGGGCCATTTAACATGGCCAAACCACCTAACCAGCACATCTTTGAACTGGTGGAAATCAAAGTACCCAGAGGAAACCCATGCAGACACGGGGAGAATGTACAAATTCACATAGACTGTCACCCAATCGAACCTGGGTCCCTGGCACTGTGAAGCAACAGTGAACCACTGAGCCACCATGTCATCCATTGTGCACAGCCGAGCTCAAATATGCCTGATGTCTTTAAATATAAACAGCATCACAAGTTACCAGAATGCATTTACTATTACATAATCATGTTCTTGATTTATGAGGAAATAGTAGCAGATTAATCAAGAATACATCAGAAATTTAGTAACAGGGTTGAGGACAAATAAGACTCTAACCTTATATACAGGTAATGATAAGAATTGAGGGAGGAGTGCCTTTAATAACAAAAGAAAAGAACTTTACGATAAACAGTATAAGTAGTATGACATGACTGAATGTGCTGTAATGAACTGTCTCTCTTCATATTCAAAAAACATCAAAACGGGAAAAACACAAAGACTATTTCAGGCGAATGTGAAGTGAAAAATGCTTCTAGAAGAATTACTTCCTGTATTTTTAATTATTCACTAAAAGTGTACAAGTGTGAAAAAAATTTTAGAAGTTGCTTTATTTTTTATCTGCCCACATTAAATTGATTTTAACAATTTCAAAATTGAGCAAATTGAACTGTATTGAAATTGAATGGGGCATTTTGCATTGTTACTAATGGAGGTACATTTCCATGATTTTCTTTTGATTGGTTAAAGATAATATTGTAGATTTCTTTGAATCCAGACTTAATTGTGTAGCTAATAATCATGTGCAAAGATGGGGATTCAAACAAAAAATCCTTGTTGTTCCACCCAAACAAAGCTTCAAGATGTTGAACCATACAAGTAACCAGTTTCTTCAAAAATGAAAATATGAAAGAGTCATTATTATGTATTTGGAGAATGCTCAGATGACTAAACATGCTGTGCATCTCAGCACTTTATCAAGTTGATGATATTCAGCATGAGAAATTTACAGGAAATGCAGCATGATGCAATACAGAAAACAGATGGCTTTAAATACTATGTATTCACACACAAGTTATAACATATTGAGCTATCCTTTGCTCTGATGTATACATGCACTTGTTATTTCACTGTGATAAACACACAATAAGTACTCAATAATCAAAACATAAAGTTTATGTTTTCAGCAATTATTGCACTGTGTGTTCTATGAAGGTTGTTCCCCCAGGTGGTTTTATCATCAGAGATGTAACCATAAGCACGTTGCTGGACTGGCATATCATAGCACATGGTCATTCATAGTCACTAAGCAGGTTAATCAGATCACTACTTGATAAAGAGCCTATGCATAGTTGAAATCTTCGAGGAGAAAGTGAGGTCTGCAGATGCTGGAGATCAAAGTTGAAACTTTATTGCTGGAACAGCACAGCAGGTCAGGCAGCATCCAGGGAACAGGAGATTCGACGTTTCGGGCACAGGCCCTTCTTCAGGAATGAGCAGAGAGTGTTCAGCAGGAGAAGATAAAAGGTAGGGAGGAGGGACTTGGAGGAGGGGAGTTGGAAATGTGATAGGTGGAAAGAGGTCAAGGTGAGGGTGATAGGTCGGAGTAGGGTGGAGGCGGAGAGGTCAAGAAGAAGACTGCAGGTCAGGAAGGCGGTGCCGGGCTGGAAGGATCCGGCTGAGACAAGGTGGGGGGAGGGGGGATGAAGAAACTGGTGAAGTCCAAGTTCATCCCCTGCGGTTGGAGGGTTCCCAGTCGGAAGATAAGACGCTCCTCCTCCGACCGTCGGGTTGTTGTGGTTTGGCGGTGGATGAGTCCAATGACCTGCATATCCTCGGTGGAGTGGGAGGGGGAGTTGAAATGCTGTGCCACAGGTTGGTTGGGTTGGTTCGTCCGGGTGGCCCAGAGGTGCTCCCTGAATCGCTCCGCAAGTAGGCGGCCTGTCTCCCCAATATAGAGGAGGCCACACCGGCTGCAGCGGATGCAGTAGATGATGTGGGTGGAGGTGCAGGTCATTCCACCCACTCCACCGAGGATATGCAGGTCATTGGACTCATCCACCGCCAAACCACAACAACCCGACGGTCGGAGGAGGAGCGTCTTATCTTCCGACTGGGAACCCTCCAACCGCAGGGGATGAACTTGGACTTCACCAGTTTCTTCATCCCCCCTCCCCCCACCTTGTCTCAGCCGGATCCTTCCAGCCCGGCACCGCCTTCCTGACCTGCAGTCTTCTTCTTGACCTCTCCGCCTCCACCCTACTCCGACCTATCACCCTCACCTTGACCTCTTTCCACCTATCACATTTCCAACTCCCCTCCTCCAAGTCCCTCCTCCCTACCTTTTATCTTCTCCTGCTGAACACTCTCTGCTCATTCCTGAAGAAGGGCCTGTGCCCGAAACGTCGAATCTCCTGTTCCCTGGATGCTGCCTGACCTGCTGTGCTGTTCCAGCAATAAAGTTTCAGCCTATGCATAGTCCATTACATGGAATATCTTGACTGCAAGCTAGCTTAAAATCAACATTAATGACTTTTTCAGCCTTATATAACTTATATCCACTGAGAGCTGTCACTCAAGAAAATTAGATTTGTATCAGAAGTAACAAGCCCAATTATCCAATGTTGTTGGTTTGTTGAAACAGTAACATAAATTATGAAGGCAACCAGGACTCCGTAATGACTGTGATATATCAGTGCTCTGACTCACATTAGGATTCACGAATGAGCTGTACTTGAAAGAAAATGGATGGGTTTGAGTCAAGTGAGGAATGTGAGAACTGATAGTGAGAATCAATTTCTTTAATATGGAATGTTCTGGCGAATGGGTGGGTAAGTGGAGCTGAGTCCACGAAAAGATTAGCCATGGTCTTATTGAATGGTGCAGCAGGCTCGAAGGGCCAGAAGGCCTACTCCTTCTTCCATTTCTTATATTAGGTTATATTAGGATAAACCAAGGATTTAGCAGTTTGGTCCCTTCTTTGCAAATGCAAAAGGACTAATACCTCCTGCATGTCGATACCCAATATGGAGGCTAGTAGACTTCTTATTAAGGTAAAACATCAGATTACTGCCAATTTGGAGCTATAAAAGGTGATGTTGTTTCTAAAAAAACTGATGCTGTGCAGTGAAATTTTATGGCCCATATACTTCAAATCATTATTAAACTATGGTCTGTTTTTATTTATCAATAGTTATAAATATTCACCATTTTGCCACTTGCGCACAAAACTGCTTTTTCATTTGCTCAGGAACTCCTTGAAACCGATTAGCCAGTTATTACTAATCACAGAACAATGTAAAGTTGACATTATGTCACAAAATCACTACTAAATTGGATTTTCCTGATTATTTTCATCAGATATTTTGCTAAACATGAAACAATTCTCAACCAAGCAATACCCTTAAGATCATATTACATTACTAGTTAACTCCTATAGCTTCAATCAGACATGTGCAATAGAGATCTTGTTAAAGATCTTGTCACCAGTATAGTAGCCTAAGACGGCATGGTGGCTCAGTGGATAGCATTGCTGCCTCAAAGCACGAGGGATTTGGGTTCAATTCCAGCCTCAGATGACTGGCTGTGTGGAGTCTGCACATTCTCCCTGTGTCTGCATGGGTTTCCTCCAGGTCTTCTAGCTTCCTCCCACGGTCCAAAAATGTGCAGGCTAGATAGATTATCACGTGGAAAATATGGTGTTACACAGATTGGGTAGGCTGCTATTTGGAGGATTGCTGTGGACACAACAGGCCAAATGGCCCTGTTTCCAAACTCAGGAATTCTATGCAAACATTAGCAATAAAACTCTCATTTATCCTTCTGTCTCATGAACATAATTTCTTTTGTTATACTTGTTCTACTATTTCTAGATGAACAAGATCCGAATGTTTAAACAGAGGGAGGAGATAGAACTTGTTGAGGAAAGACTGTTGACGGTGGCTGTAGAGTATGCACATCATGCTTACTAAGGCTGTATTAATATAAATATTTAGAATCGCTTCCTGTTCAACTTGTTTCTTTTTATTGTTCTGAAACACCTGGAGGCACAAATTCCATAATGAGCAGAAGGACAAGATTAAAGGTCAACAACAACACTTAAGAGCTATTTTTAGACTTTGTATCACCTAGCTGTGACAGATCTGCTGATTCGGTTCACTGGGTTACAACTTCCTTCTGTCTGTGCCTATTACAAATTTTGTAGTGTTTTGAGGTTAAAACTGTGGATATAATTGATAAAAGCATAAGGTACATAATAAACTTTAATAGCTTTGAAGTTTTCTCTTCCAGAATCATACACAGTAGAACTCTAAAGGATAAAATTTGCACAGCCCCATCTATATCCCCAGGCTGTCCCAGAACACGACATGTCAATGAATGACTTTTTGAATCTTGTCACTGTTGTCCAGCTAATTTAAATGTAGCAAAACTACAACTTGTGTCAGTTCAGGGACATATGTTGGCGAAGACTTTGCTTTTTTACACTAATTTCACACTTTAAAATCTTACCTGTATATTGACTCTGAAGCATTTGTTTGAATCCTGATGTGCACATTGAATGCATAACCTTGAGGCTTACAGGGTCAGGCACAGTCAGCCAAGCTGACAGTTCAAACAAAACCAAAAGCAAGCATGACCTAGTTTTGAGCATGCAAGAATGCCAAGATGACTACTGAGATCGATGTGGCAGATCATTGATTTGGAACAGAAGAACAGTATTTAATCCTGCATTTTTTTAAAAAAAGTGCTAAAGCCAGATTGTCAAAATTATTTAGGTTTTTTCAGAGGATATGAAGAACAACGTTGGCTCCTGGTTTGAATGCAATAAAACATGAAAGTAGCCTGACAGAATTGAATTTTTTTTTAAAGGAGAGAATTGATAAAAAAATTATGCATTTTGAACATGCAGCAAGGTATGGCTGCAGTCCATGCAACAGCACATCCAATTGGGGGATCAGGGGGCAAATTTGATGAAGTTGAATTGAGATGAAAAGTTGAAAGGTTATCTAGTCGATAGAGTAACAGATACGAAAAGCATCTCACCCTTTCAAAAAGCACAAGTGCAGCTTAGTGAACATCTTTTAAAGAATATATTTGAAGGCCATATAGATAAATGTCTAACCGTCAATACAGAATTTCTCATCCTTTTGGGGCAGTTGAAAGGTCATTTGTGGAATTCAATCAGTCAGAACTGAATAATGTCGAATGTCATATTGACATCCTGGAGATTTGCCTTTTGCTTTTGGAATCAGGAAATATATTTTAATGTTTCCATTCTAAGGAATTTTACCTGAAGTTTCATCATCTCCAACAGGAAGTAAACAGCGAAGGCTGTGGACAGTAGACTAAGTAGTGCTGCTCAATCCACGGGGTTCATTTAGTTCAGGTGGCAACAGATTAGCACACAATGCTGCAAGTGGTACAGGTTCAATCGGGGAAATGCACTATTTAAAAATCGGGTAACAGCGCAACAAAAGCTCAAAAAAAAATACTGTCAGCACGACATGAAAGGACACTTGTGAGATTGAAAGGTATTTCTGGCTTAAATAAGATTCACATGTGCAGGGAACAAGAAGTTTGCTCTCCTGAAAAGCAGAGAAAATAAGAGGGGAAGAAAAACAGAAATTGCTGAAGAAAAATTAAGTAGGTCTGGCAGCACAGAGTCATAGACATGTACAGCACGGAAACAGACCATTCGTTCAAACTCGTCCCTTCCTACAAGATAACCTAACCCAATCTAGTCCCACTTGCCAGCACTTGGCCCATATCCCTCTAAATCCTTCCTATTCATATGCCCATCCAGACATCTTTTAAATGCTGTAATTGTCCCAGCCTCCATCACTTCCTCTGGCAGCTCATTCTATACACCAACCACCTTCTGTGTGAAAAAGTTGCCCCTTAGGTCTCTTTCATATCTTTCTCTTCTCACCCTAAACGTATGCCTCCTAGTTCTGGACATCCCCACACCAGGGAAAAGACCTTGTCTATGTATCCGATCCATGCCTCTCATGATTTTATAAACCTCTTTAAGGTCACCCCTTAGCCTCCAACACTCCAGGGAAAACAGTCCCAACCTATTCAGCCTCTCCCGATAGCTCAAATCCTCCAATCCTGGCAACATCCTTGTAAATCTTTTCTGAACCCTTTCAAGTTTCACAACATCCTTCCAATAGGAGGCAGACCAGAATTGCACGCAATATTCCAAAAGTGACCTAACTAATGTCCTGTACAGCCGCAACATGGTCTCCCAACTTCTATACTCAATGCACTGACCAATAAAAGAAAGCATACCAAACACCTTCTTCACTATCCTATCTACCTGCGACTCTACTTTCAAGGAACTATGAAGCTTCACTTCAAGGTCTCTTTGTTCAGCAACACTCCTCAGGACCTTACTATTAAGTGTATAGGCCCTGCTCTGATTTTGCAAAATGCAGCACTTCACATTTATCTAAATTAAACTTCATCTGCCTCTCCACAACACATTGGCCCATCTGATCAAGATTCCGTTGCACTGAGTCATCTGCAAACTTACTGACTATAACTCCTATGTTCACATCCAAATCATTTACATAAATGATGGAAAGCAGTGAACCCAGCACCAATCTTTGTGGCACACCACTGGTCATAGGCCTACAGTCTGAAGGGAGAAAGCAGAGGTAATGTTTTGGGTTCAGCGACCATTCTTTGGAACTGATGGCAGCTCGGAAATGGTGCTGAAGATTGAGTGGGGAGAGGGGAGAGGAGCAAACGATAGGCAGAGAGGGAGTCCAGAGAAAGAGAGACTAACAGTTGGGCAGACCCCGCGCTGGCCTATTACCTGCCCTCGACCTCTTCATTTTCAACTGCCGCCGGGACATTAACCGCCTCAACCTGTCTACCCCCCTCCCCCACTCCAACCTCTCACCCTCACAACGCGTAGACCTCCAATCCCTCTGCTCCGATCCCAACCTCACCATCAAGCCAGTGTATAAAGGGGGCGCAGTGGTAATCTGGCGCACTGACCTCTACACCGCTGAAGCCAAACGCCAACTCGAGGACACCTCTTCCTACTGCCCCCTCGACCATGACCCCACCCCTCCGTCATCAAACTGTCATCTCCCAGACCATACAGAACCTCATCACCTCAGGAGATCTCCCACCCAAAGCTTCCAACCTCATAGTCCGGGAACCCCGCACTGCCCGGTTCTACCTCCTTCCCAAGATCCACAAGCCTGACCACCCTGGCCGACCCATTGTCTCAGCATGCTCCTACCCCACTGAACTCATCACTACCTACCTCGACACTGTCCTATTCCCCCCTAGTCCAGGAACTCCCCACATACGTTCGAGACACCACTCACGCCCTCCACCTCCTCCAAGACTTCAGTTTCCCCGGCCCCCAACGCCTCATCTTCACCATGGATATCCAATCCCTCTACACCTCCATTCGCCATGCCTCCAAGCCCTCCGTTTTTTCCTTTCCAGACGTCCCCAACAGTACCCTTCCACTGACACTCTCATTCGTTTGGCCGAACTGGTCCTCACCCTTAACAATTTCTCCTTCGAATCCTCCCACTTCCTCCAGACCAAAGGGGTAGCCATGGGCACACGTATGGGCCCCAGCTATGTCTGTCTCTTTGTTGGCTATGTAGAACAGTTGATCTTCCGTAATTACACCGGCACCACTCCCCACCTCTTCCTCCGCTACATTGATGACTGCATTGGCGCCATCTCGTGCTCCCACGAGGAGGTTGAGCAATTCATCAACTTCACCAACACATTCCACCCTGACCTTAAATTTACCTGGACCATCTCTGATACGTCCCTCCCCTTCCTGGACCTCTCCATCTCCATTAATGACAACCAACTCGACACTGACATTTTTTACAAACCTACCGACTCCCACAGCTACCTGGATTACACCTCTTCCCACCCTACCTCTTGCAAAAATGCCATCCCGTATTCCCAATTCCTCCGCCTCCGCCGTATCTGCTCCCAGGAGGGCCAGTTCCACCACAGAACACACCAGATGGCCTCCGTCTTTAGAGACCACATTTTCCCTTCCCACATGGTTAAAGATGCCCTCCAACGCATCTCGTCCACATCCCGCCACCGCCGCCCTCAGACCCCACCCCTCCAACCATAACAAGGACAGAACGCCCCTGGTGCTCACCTTCCACCCTACCAACCTTTGCATAAACCAAATCATCCGCCGACATTTCCGCCACCTCCAAAAAGACCCCACCACCAGGGATATATTTCCCTCCCCACCCCTTTCCGCCTTCCGCAAAGACTGTTCCCTCCGTGACTACCTGGTCAGGTCCACACCCCACTACAACCCACCCTCCCATCCTGGCACCTTCCCCTGCCACCGCAGGAACTGTAAAACCTGCGCCAACACCTCCTCCCTCACCTCTATCCAAGGCCCTAAAGGAGCCTTCCACATCCAACAAAGTTTTTCCTGCACATCCACTAATATCATTTATTGTATCCGTTGCTCCCGATGCGGTCTCCTCCACATTGGGGAGACTGGGCGCCTCCTCGCAGAGGGAACATCTCCGGGACACCCCACCAATCAACCACACCGCCCCGTGGCCCAACATTTCAACTCCCCCTCCCACTCTGCCGAGGACATGGAGGTCCTGGGCCTCCTTCACCGCCGCTCCCTCACCACCAGACGCCTGGAGGAAGAACGTCTCATCTTCCACCTCGGAACACCAACCCCAGGGCATCAATGTGGACTTCAACAGTTTCCTCATTTCCCCTTCCCCCACCTCACCCTAGTTCCAAACTTCCAGCTCAGCACTGTCCCCATGACTTGTCCGGACTTGTCCTACCTGCCTATCTCCTTTTCCACCTACCCACTCCACCCTCCCCTCCCTGACCTATCACCTTCATCCCCTCCCCCACTCACCTATTGTACTCTATGCTACTTTCTCCCTACCCCCACCCTCCTCTAGCTTATCTCTCCACACTTCAGGCTCTCTGCCTTTATTCCTGATGAAGGGTTTTTGCCCGAAACGTCGATTTTGCTGCTCCTTGGATGCTGCCTAACCTGCTGTGCTCTTCCAGCACCACTGATCCAGAATCTGGTTTCCAGCATCTTCAGTCATTGTTTTTACCTCAAAGGAATGCATAAAGGTCAGCCTAAGAGCATGTGTAGCTGCTCATGGGGACAGTTAGCAGCTGATAATGGGTTGGTTGTGGCAGCAGCTCACATGATGATGAGGCCTGCTTTCAACTAAATTTGATTCATAGATAGGGTATGGACCAAAGAAGAAATAATTATCTTTGTGCAAATACAAAATATCTGCATTATGATCCTGGTTTTTTTTTAAAGATCTATTAACGTTGGGAAGTGGGGAACACCGAGTTTTCTTTAGAATGTTGTGAATATTCACAGCTGGTGTGATGGAATTTTTCCCATTGTCAAAGTTTCAGGGCAGGTTGTTGGGTACAGATTGGCATGGTGTTTCCTAAGTGAAATAAAAGCTTTTAATCAACATGCTTCTTTTGTTCAGTTTTATAGTTACAGAGCATCCAGCAGGTAGGAAAAACTCTTGCGGAAGAGCCATGTAACTGCATCAACACTGAGTTAACATAGTGTGGCTTTGCAAGTGCTCTACCGAGTTCCCTTGTCACTTGTCCTGAAATACACTGCAAGACAAGATGGCCAAAACAGATTCAATAGCAACTTTTACAGGGAAAGTAGAATACAAGTAAAAAGGTAAAACTTGCAGGAATAAGGTATGGGATTAATTAGCAGATCCCAACAATCACCTTCTGGGTTGTATGAATCTAACATCTCTACATTCAAAACCTATTGATACCAAACATCTAATTATAACTGGACATACTTCAACTGCACAAATAGAAAGAAACATATTTATAGAGTTTGAGAGGGTTAGGGTACATTAAAGTGTTATGGCAGTAATTAGGGCAAATTTCAATTCCACTGCAATTTAGTGTTTGTGCTTATATTTTCTCGATTAGCAAAGAAAACAATCATAGCTTGAGGAAAATTCCACAGCTAACTTAGAAACTGCATTTGGCAAATTCTGATGATGCAAAACTACCCATGTTATTCATGCAAAGGACATTTCTGTTGACACAACAGAATAACAAGTGCATCTCAGTCTGACAACATGTTTATATCTCAATATTAAATTATGGTGGACACTCACAGTGTCCATCACTGATATTAATATCTCTACAACAAAGTAGCTTTAAAGACAGAAATCTAACAACATTTCCAGCAAAAAAAACTTCCTTCTACTGGCAAAGTGGGAAAAAAAATCAAGGCTATTTGTTTGAATATAAATATTATCTACACCTAAAATATTCTGTTGTAAAATACGCAAGGTGTCTGAATTAAATCACAAACAATTCAGACTTTAACTTCATTTCATAATGTTGCAATACTAATATAATTGTTGTTCATTACTCCCTCAACATAACTGTTTGTCGATTTTATTTCACAGGAGGGCTGAAATAGGTTGATGATGAGACAGTTCATTGTGGTGGTCCCAATATCTTGCATTGATTATTTGTGAGTTCATGCCGATGCTGCCATGAGCTCCTATAATCCTGATGTCAGCTAATTTCCTAAATTGGACTGCAGGAAAATGCGAAGAGCAAGTATTTCTATGCAGTACAAAATGAAAATGGAAAAGAGAAGCAATTTAGCTCTAACACCTATTCGTCTCTGATGTTGGAACAGGACTGAGAAAAAAAGCAAGAGTCATAGAGCTGGACAGCATGGAAACAGAGCCTTCAGTCCAACTCATACATGCCAACCAGATATCCTAAATTAATCTAGTCCCATTTGTCAGCAATTGCCCCAAATCCCTCCAAATCCTTCTTATTTCATATACCCATCCAGATGCCTTTTAAATGTTGTAATTGTACCAGCCTCCACCACTTCCTCTGGCAACTCATTCCATACATGCACCACCCTCTGCATGAAAAAGATGCCCCTCAGGTCCCTTTTAAATCTTTCCCACCTCACCTTAAACTTATGCCCTCCAGTTTTGGATTCCCCCATCCCAAAGAAAAGACCTTGTCCATTCATTCATGCCCTTAATTATCATATAAACCTCTATAAGTTACCTCTCAGCCTCCTATGCTCCAAGGAAAACAGCCCCAGCCTATTCAGCCTCTCCCTATAGCTCAAACCCTCTAATCTTTGCAACATCCTTGTAAATCTTTTCGGAACCCTTTCAAGTTTCACAACATCCTTCCTATGGCAGGGAGACCAGAATTGCACGTAATATTCTAAAGATGGCTTTAACCAATGTCCTGTACAGCCGCAACATGACCTCCCAACTCCTATACTCAACGCAGACCAAATGGTTTCTTCACTATCCTGTCTACTTGGACTTCACTTTCAAGGAACTATGAACATGTACTCCAAGTCTCTTTGTTCACCAACACTCCCCAGGACCTTATCTTTAAGTATATAAGTCCTGCCCTGATTTGCCTTTCCAAAATGCAGCACCTCACATTTATCTAAATTAAACCCCATCTGCCACTCCTTGGTCCACTGGCCCATCTGATCAAAATTCCATTGTACTCTGAGGTAACCTTCTTCGCTGTCCACTACATCTCCAATTTTGGTGTCATCTGCAAACTTACTAACTATACTTCCTATGTTTACACCCAAATCACATATAAATAATAAGAAGCAGTGAACCAGCACCGATCCTTGTGGCACACCAATAGTCATAGGCCTCCAGTTTGAAAAGCAACTCTTCACCACCACCCTCTGTCTCCCATCTTTGAGCCAGTTCTGTATCCAAATGGCTAGTTCTTGCTGTGTTCTATGCGATCTAACCTTGCAAACCAGTCTATCATGAGGAACTTTATTGAGCACCTTACTGAAGTCCATATAGATCATGACTATTATTCTGCCCTCATCAATCCTCTTCGCTACTTCTTCAAAAAACTCAATCAAGTTAGTGAGACACAACTTCCTAAATACAAAGCCATGTTGACTATCCTTAATCAGTCCTTGCCTTTCCAACTACATGTAAATCCTGTCCCTCAGAATTCCCTCCAACAACTTGCCCACTACTAATATCAGGCTCACTGATTTATCGTTCCCTGGCTTTTCCTTACCACTTTTCTTACATAGTGGTACCGCCACTAGTTAGACAACCTCCAGTCTTCTGGCACCTCGCCTTGGCTATTAATAATACAAATATCAAAGCAAGGGACTCAGCAATCACTTCCCTAGCTTCCCACAGAGTTTGAGGGTATACTTGATCAGGTACCAGGGATTTATCCACCTTTTTGCATTTTAAGACGTCCAGCACTTCCTCCTCTGTAATCTGGATATTTTTCAAGATGGTTTTTCCAGCACCACACTTTTCAACTCTATTTTTCAACATGTCAATATTTTTCTCCCCTTATTTTCTTTCTTCCATATCCTTCTCCACAATAACCACTGATGCAAATTAGGACAGGTAACTCACAGTCTGTTTTGCATGTCCATAGCCTGTAGAACAAGTTCCAAATGGCTAGAGAGACAAAAGTCTAGCCTTTACACAGTATCCATGTGCTTGTGTCCATGTCCTTATGATGTGATCAATTACATAGTGAATTATTTCTGAGGTTTAGCTTCATTTATTAAAAAGACAACTTTCCCATGGAAAATTCCACACAAAAAAAACAAAACAGGGTAAGTTATTTTATGTTTTGAAAGGCTTTTAATAAGAAAAGTATATTTCTAAGATTTCAGTAAATTCTGCCATGAAGGGGAAATTAATTTTTCGTTGTGGAGAAAATGAATCAACAATTATTGGAATACATGCCAGACATGGGATAAACAAGCTTCATGCCTGTATTTTGATAAATTTTAAGTCAAGACATGACAACCGTTATGCAGGTGCACCACATAGCAACTGCAAATTATATCCACAATAGTGAAGACAATTCCTCAACTAAAATCATAATCATTATTATGATTATGAGAACCCAAACAACTGATTTATGAACATGATTAGAGACCTGAGATTTGGTTAATGACTTTAAAATTCTGTATTTATTTTGCTCTGGGATAGTCCAATTATAATATTAAATTAAAAATATGCAACACAAATTATTTTAACTCTCCTCAGAAGACCAAGCACTGAGTGGCGGATACGAACAACATTAATAAGCAATAGTATTTTCTTTCATGAATCATTTTGGCGCAAAACCAGTCTCTTCAAAGACAAAATTATTTGAAATTAACACTAATGAATATGCAGTCAGTGAAGGTCAGCAATCATGAGGGTGACATGTGAGTCAGATTTAGAGGAGGTAGGATATGCGCAATAAAGTTTGGATTGGCACAAATTTATTTAAGGAGAAAGTGAGGTCTGCAGATGCTGGAGATCAGAGCTGAAAATGTGTTGCTGGAAAAGCGCAGCAGGTCAGGCAGCATCCAGGGAACAGGAGAATCGACGTTTCGGGCATAAGCCCTTCTTCAGGAATGAGGAAAGTTTGTCCAGCAGGCTAAGATAAAAGGTAGGGAGGAGGGACTTGGGGGAGGGACGTCGATTCTCCTGTTCCCTGGATGCTGTCTGACCTGCTGCGCTTTTCTAGCAACACATTTTCAGCACAAATTTATTTAAGGTGGAAGATGGGAGGAAGGTCTGGAGAATATTAGGACAGTGAATTGAGCATAAAATCAAGCAGCAAAACAGGCCATTCGCCTATCAAATGTGCTCCACCATTCAGTTAGATCATGGCACATCTGATAAATGTAAACTCCTATTCCTGTATCTCTGTAATTCTTAACCCCCTTATTTGTTAAAAACAAATCTACCTCAGTCTTAAATATACTTAATGACCCAGCCTTGACAACTATAGGCAGTCAGTGATTGCACAAATTCACTACCTCTGAGAGAAGAAATTCCTCTCATTTCTGTCTGAAATGAATGACCTCTCATTTTAAGATTATGCTGCCTGGTCTTGGACTCTCCCACAAGCAAAGACAAACTCTCTGCATCTACCCGGTCAAATCATCTAAGTATCTTGCATGTCTCAATTAGGTCACCTCTCATTCTTCTACATTCCAATGAGTACAGGCCCAATCTATTCAATCTGTCCTCATAAGAAAGCCCCTCCATACTCGATATCAGACTAATGAACCTTATCTGGACTGACTCCAATGCCAGTGTATCCTTCCTTAAGTAATGCGCCCAAAATTGATCACAGTATTCCAGCTTTGCCAAGTATAGCTTTAACAAAACCTCCCTTCTTTTATACTGAATTCCCTTTAAAATAAAGGCCAACATTCCATTTGCTTTCCCAATTACTAGTTCAACTTGGATGCAAGCTTTTTGTAATTCATGCACAAAGACCAAGCACAATGTGCATAACTTCATACTTTCTCACATTATATTCCATCTGCTAAGTTTTTGCTCAATTGCTTATCTTGCTTATATCCTTCTGCTCACATTTTGTATCATCCTCACAATTTGCCTTTTCACCTATTTCTGTGTCATCTTCAAATCTGCCATTCGTATATTCACTTCCCTCACTCATCAATATGTATTGTAAATAAACTGTGGCCTCCAACACTGATCCATGTGGCATTCCACTGGTTACAGGTTGCCATCCTAATAATATCTCTGTCCCTAGTCTTCTATTAGTTAGCCAATCCTCTATTAATGCTAACATTCTTCCTCCAATACCATGGGTTCTTAGTTACAGAGTCATATGCCGTGGAAACAGGCCCTTTGGTCTACCATGTCTATGCTGACCAATACCAAACTACACTAACTCCATTTACTTGCAATTGGTCCATAGACTACTATGCCCTGGCATCTTAAGTGGTCATCCAGATGGTCCTTAAATGCTATGAGTATCTGTCTACACTACCCTCACACAGACATTGTTCCATATTTCTAACACCCTCTAGGTGAAAAAATTCTCATATCTCTACTAAACCATTTGCTCCTCACCTTAACTTGTGCTCTCTGGTATGAGATACATCTGTCACAGAGAAGAGATTCTCATCTTCTAACTATACCTTTTGTAATTTTGTATGCCTCAATCAGATTCCCCCTCAGTCTCTTTTGCTCTGAGGAAAACCAACCCAGCCTATCCAGTCTCTCATGACTGAGAATTTTTATCTCACAAAACGTCATGGTGAATTTCCTCTGCACCATTTCCAGTGCAATCACATCCATCCAATAATATGGCAACTAGAAATACACACAGAATTCCATCTGTGGCCTGATCAATGTCTTATAAAGTTATCACAAAACTTCCTTGCTCTAATATTTAATGCCCAGAAAATGAAGGCAAGCATCCTGTCTCCCTTCATCACAATTCTGTCTAAAGTGCTGAACCTTCAGCACCTCTTTGGACTTGTACAACAAGGTGCCTTTGTTCCTCAGTACTCCCTGGGGACATACCATTCATTGTGAAAATCTTTCCTTTATTAGAACTCTCAAAATGCATCACCTTGCATGTATCAGAATTAAATTCTACTTGCCACTGCTCTGCCTAATTTACCAGCTTATCAATATCAGACTATAACCTGTGATCACACACTTCAGTATCAATAACACTAATTTTCTTGGCCAATCAATAAATGCATGACTAAAATGTTTGAATTTTAAGTTCCACGTTCCCATCTACCCCCAATAACTTTTGACTCCCTTGCCTTAGCAAAGCCTATCCACTTCTGCCTTAAAAGTATTTAATAACTTCAGCACCACCACTTTCTGAGGCTCAGGGGTCTAAAGGTGCACAATCCTATGACAGGAAAAAAATCCTCCACTTCTCTGTCCTAAGGCAGATTCTAATTTTAAAAAGTGTCCCCTGGTTCTTGACTCATGCACAAGAGGAAACATTCTTTTCACATTCACCATCAAGACCATTCTGGATCTTAACACTTCAATGAAGTCACCAGCCCCACTCTTCTAACTTTCAGTGAAAACAAGCCCAGCTAATTTGACAACCTGTTTATTCCAGGTACTAATCTTATAGACCTTCTCTGAACTACCTCCAATGCATTAAAATCCTTCCTTAAAAAAGGCTCTTATCTTTTAAGTTGCCTAATGTGTGAAACCTTATCAAATGCCTTCTGAAAATCCAAATAACTTACATTCACTGTTTGCCCCTTTTTTTTTCCTTTTCATTGCTGCCTCAAAAGAGGGTCTAGTAAATTTGTCAGCAATGAAGCCATACGGACTCTGCTTAACCTTGTTATGTACTTCTAAATGTCCTGCTATTACATCCTTCATAATAAACTATTAACATTTTTCCAATGACAGATATTAAGCTTTTTGGCCTATAATTAACTCACTTTATCTTCTTCCTTTTTTATGTAAAGAGTTACATTGGCATTATAATTGTGGAGATAACAATGCATGAATAAGGATTTCAATAACTGAGGGAAGTTTGAAGTTGAGTGATATTGCAGAGGTGGAAATAGGAATAGTGCTATCGGTGCTGATTCATAGTCATAAACTTAGCTTGTAGTCTAGAGGAGGCAGTGGCAATGTCATTGAGCTAGTAATTCAGATTTGAATCCTACTG
Organism: Chiloscyllium plagiosum; assembly: GCF_037043375.1. NCBI lineage: Eukaryota > Metazoa > Chordata > Chondrichthyes > Orectolobiformes > Hemiscylliidae > Chiloscyllium > Chiloscyllium plagiosum. The sequence goes on along the minus strand of NW_028270159.1, from coordinate 31,592,345 downwards.
TGGCTGATGGTCATATTTGAATTCAATAAAAAGCTGGAAGAAAAAGAAAACTAGCCAAATGGTGACCACGTAAGCACCATCAATAGTCGCAAAACCATCTGGTTCACTAATACCCTTTGGGGAAGGAGATCAGCCATCCTTACCTGGACTAGCCTACATGTAAATCCACCCACAGGAATGTGGTTGACACTTAACATCCCTCTAGGTGATTAGAGATGGACAATAAATGCTGGTCTAGACAGCAACACCTACATCCTGTGAATGAATAAGAAAAAAGCATAAAATGAAGGTTGTGATCAGTCTTACTTAAGATAGTTAACAACAAAAGCATAGATTTTGTTGTAGTGACCAAAGACAATGGTTTCAGTCTTCTCAGCCTTTCCATGGAGGAAACTTCAGCTCATCTAAGATCAATGTAAGTCAAGCAGTGTGATAAAGCAAAGACAGTTAAGAGATCCAAAGAGATCGTTCAGTTACAGCTGAGCATCATCATCAATCGTGTAGAACATGGCTGTACTTTTGGATTATATCATCAAGGGATAGAATGCAAAGGAGAAACTATACGTGGTGAAGAATTGATCTTTACAAAGCTCCAAAGATCATACATTATACAAGTTATTGTAGTAAGTCTCTCAGTATGATTAAATGGATGTTCCAGCCAGAAACTTTCCTGGAGGAAATTAAATGGCGAACTGTGGGAAAAACGGCAATAAATTTTGGAAGTGACAACATGTTCAAGGATTTCAAAAGAGAAAAACACAGTTAAATATGTGACAGTATTTTGCAAATACATATGGGTCAAGGATTTTTTTTTTTAGGAGAGTGGTGATGTCAATGGTTTTGAAGGGTCAGGGTGATTAAACCTGAGGGAACTAGAACCATTAACAACATCAGCCAATACAGAAAGGTGTAATGGTCAACAGGATGTTTAGATATGATTGAGGGTGCTGGACAAGATAATGTCAATAAAAGTACTGCAGAAGATGGGAAGGAACTCAGAGAAAGCCATAAGTTCATGGTCAGGGCAGCAGGAAATTTTGGAGAACTTTGCCCGAAGAGGGGAAGAGCAAGTGCAAAAACACCTGAATGGCAGGTCTTAACATTTAGGACAAACAGTGATCCACAAACGTCTTGCGCTTACTATCAAGAGGTGAGAGTGGAGAAAGCATGGAAGGATGGTTTAAGATGATGATTTGTGGTAGGAAAAGACAAGGATTATATTTGTTCTTTGAATCATTTTCGGATATAGCAGTGTGCTGTTTTAGTGATGCAGAGAAGTGTCCAATAATGCTTTAAGTGGTCTAGCTTGATCTAGCGATGTATGGTTGAACTAATTGTTCACCAAAGACATTCAAATCTGCATCCCTTAAGGAAGTGGAAAGCAGGGAAATAGGAGAGCAATGATTGCTAGTTCAGTTGGCAGCACTTTAACCTTTGAGTTAGATAGTTAAATGTTTAAGTCTCCACTCCAAAAATTTGACCATAAAATCTAGATGGGCATGTCAGGCAGTACTGATCATGTTGCAGTGTAAGAGTTGATGTCTTTCAGGTGAGACCCAGATTGTCTTCTCAAGTGAATGCGAAAGATCCCATTATATTATTCAAAGAAGTGCAGAGGCTCTTCCTCTAAGGTCCCTGTCAATTTTCATGCCTCAACTATGCTCACTAAAGTAGATTATCTGGTATTCAATGCATTGTTGATTTTGGAGATTGCAGTGGGCAGATTGGCTTTCATATTACAACAACTTGAGTACATGTCAGCAAAGTACTTCATGATCTATAAAGGACTTAAATGTGATAAAGTTGGAGAAGGTGTGATATAAGAAATGAGTTATTTCTTACTATTTCATTTCCACATGAGAAAGGTGCTTAGAATTATTATTCAACGCAAACTGATGTTTAACATTGAATTTTATGAAAAAACCAGTCAAGCACATGGGTTGCCCAGACTATAACATTCCAAGATTTGTTACAACCAGGAGAAGAGGTGGAATTGGCTCCCCTCTCAGTCAGTCAGTCAGTCATGAAAAATAGCCTTTTATTTTGCACGAAGTTATCACACTTCAATTAAACTGCAATTAACAAGATCAAAATGAAGGAGACAAAATTCCACGATGTCCTTTCATGAAAGAAAGATGAATTTCATTAACCTAAGTCCATGAAGGGTCCAGATATTAATATCAGATAATAGGAGTTGAATATTGACAGCCCATGTTTACCATTAACAAAGCAGTTTACACAATTTGCAATCAGGTTATCATAGTCAAATGTTCCACTCTTTAACCCCACAAAACAACCTTGGGTTTCAGGCTTTAATTGAGCTGAGTGGCAACTACGCTGGAGTTTTAAGTGCCGTACTTTAGTTATAACAATGTTGTTGTAAGAATTGAAATAAGGGTAATTTATAAAACATTGTCAGAAGGAAAAATAATGGTAAATTGTACTCAGTGAATTTTTTACATTAATTTAAAATGCTGTTTAAAATCCTTTCATTTTATTTATAACACTTTTACAGTTACCCTAATGTGTGAAACTAACTCCCATACAAATATTCATTTTCAACCATTACATTTTAAGTATTGTCATTTGCGAAATTACTTCAATTTTCCCAATACCTTTTGCAATCAATCAAAGGCATATACTTATGGTTGAATTGCTGCATTTATTATGAGATTCAGAAGTATTAAATACACAAATCAACATAGGCATGATCTTTTAATATGAGTCTGTAGTCAACAATAGTAAGATCTGCTGTAAGGCTTTATCAAATATGCGAACACTAATTAGCAGAAAAATGAATAAAGTAAGCAACTAAGCCACAGATATTGAATGCAGTCCAACAGGCTCAAAATAATACTGCAAGTCCTATTACTAAACTGACAACCAGATTCAAAGGTCACTTTGGCTCATTTGTCATCTAGTTAAAAGATTCATTTCTTTCCCATTTCTTATTTTTAAAAGAAATAATGCCCATTGTGGTTATTTAAGTTTCTTCATTTTAATAATCTTAACTTTTACTCATTTCAGTGTAAGAAATGCTCCCAGAACATGAGTAGTCCCCCAGTACAAGGATATATCTTCCATATAAATCAGTAAAATTCATTTCAAAGGGTTTTTAAATTTAACCTCAGTCATTTAGGTTTTGAAATACAGCTGATTAATTAAACTCAATTTACCTAAACCACACTTCTACCCATACAGGTGGATTTAAAATTCTCAGTTATCAGTAGATGCTCTGCTGCACAAAAGTCCTGTTTCTCTCAAGCTTACACAATAACTACTCTTTCGAACTTCTGATGATTTTGTCTTTGGAGCTCTTTCTCTGAATTATATTCTTGTCCTTGTTATTTCTAATACTAACGGGAAGAAATTAAATCAGGAGATAGTGCCTTTCTTATATGCCTTTTTTATTACAATAGTCATGGTGGACTTCAATTTACAGGTGGACTGACATAATCAAATTGATAGCAGGTAATTCCTGATGAAGGGCTTATGCCCGAAACATCAGTTTTCCTGCTCCTCGGATGCTGCCTGAGCTGCTGTGCTTTTCCAGCATCATATTCTCGACTCTGATCTCCAATATCTGCAGTCCTCACTTTCTCATAATCAGGTTGATAGCGGAACTCAAGAAAAGGAATTTGTGGAATGTCTATGATATGTATTTTTGGAACAGATTGTGGTAGAGTTCATTAGGGAACAGGCAATTCTGGATTTAGTAATGTGTAATGAGGCAGACTTGATTAGGGAGTTCAAGGTGAAGGAATCCATGGGGAGCGATGACCTCTGCAGAATTCACCCCACAGTTTGAGAGGGAGAAGATTGAATCAAATGTAACAGTATTACAATTGAGTGAAAGTAACTACACAGACATGAGGGAGGAGCTGGCCAGAGTTGACTGGAAGAGGACAGGGAAGACTATGGAGTGGCAATGATGTGTCTTTCTGGGAGTAATTTGGATGGCACAGCAGAAGTTTGTCCCAAGGAAGAAAAAACATGCTAAGGGGAGGATGAGGCAACCATAGCTGACAAGGGAAGGCAGGGACAGCATAAAAGCAAAAGAAAAAGCATACAATGTGGGAAGGATTAGTGGAAAGCCAGAGATTGAGAAAGCCTTAAAACAGAGGTGAGTGTTGTGGCCATCATTGAGGAGAAGGTGCTAGAGAAGCTAAAAGATCTAAAAGAAAGATAAATCATCCAGACCTGGTGGAGCACATCCCAGATTTCTGAAGGAGATGGCTGCGGAGATTGTCGAGGCATTAATGCTGATCTTTCAAGATTTACTAGAGTCCGGGAGAGTCCCAGAGGACTGTAAATGGCTAATGTAACACCACTGTTTCAGTAGGAAGAAAGGCAGAAGACAGGAATCTATAGGTCGGTTAGCTTGACCTCGCTCATTGATAAGACTTTATAGAGTTCATTATTAAGGATAGATTGTGGAGTATTTGGAAGTGCATTGCAAAATAGGGCTGAGTCAGCATGGCTTCATCAAGGGGAGATCAAGCCTGACAAATCTGTTTGAATCCTTTGACAAGGTAATGTGCAATTTAGATAAGGGAGAGTCAGTGGGGGCGATCTATTTGGATTTCCAAAAGGTCTTTGACATGGTGCCACACAGGAGGCTGCTAAATAAGATAAGAGCCCATAGTGTTAGAGGCAAGGTACTGACCTGAATAGAGCCATTGGCTGACTGGGATAGAGGAGATTTTTTTTCAGGATGGTAGCCAGTGACTAGTACAGTTCCATAGGGGTCAGTGTTGGAACAGTAACCATTCATGTTATACATTAAAAGTTTGAACAAAGGAACTGGGGACACTGTTGCTAATTTCACAAATGACACAAAGATAAGTGAAGGTAATGTTATAGAGTCCTAGAAGCGTACAGCATGGAAACAGACTCTTCAGTCCAATTCGTCCATGCTGACCAGATATCAAAAATGAATCTAGCTCCATTTGTCAGCATTTGGCCTATATCCCTCAAAACTCTTCCTATTCAAATATCCATCCAGATGCCTTTTAAATGTTGTAATTCTACCAGCCTCTACCACTTCTTCTGGTAGTTCACTCCATATACACACCACCCTCTGCATGTAAGAGTTGCCCCTGAGGTCCTTTTTAAAACTTTCCCTTCTCACGTAAACTATGCCATCCAGTTTTGGACTCCCGTACCCTGGGGAAAAGACCTTGGTTATTCATCCTATCCATGCCCTTCATGTTTTAATAAATTTCTATAAGGTCACTCCTCAGTCTCCGATGCTCCAGGGGTAAGAGTCCCAGCCTATTCAGCCTCTCCCTATAACTCAAACCCTCCAACCCTGGCACCATCCTTGTAAATCTTTTCTGAACCCTTTCAAGTTTAATAACATCCTTCCTATAGCAGGGAGACCATAACTGCACACAATATTCCGAAAGTGGCCTTAACCGATGTCCTGTACAGCCACAACATGATCTCCCAACTCCTATACACAATGCCCTGGTCAACAGAGGCAAGCATACAAAATGTTTTCTTCAATATCCTGTCTACCTGGGACTCTACTTTCAAGGAACTATGAATCTGCACTCCAAGGTCTCTTTGTTCACCAACACTCCTCAGGACCTTACCACTAAGTGTACAAGTCCTGCCCTATATTTATCTAAATTAAACCGCATCTGCCACTCCTAAGTTCATTGGCCCATCTGATCAAAGTTCCATTGTACTCTGAGGTAACCTTCTTCGCTGTTGACTTCATCTCCAATTTTGGTGTCATTTGCAAACTTACTAACTATACCTCCTATGTTCACATCCAAATCATTTATATAGGTGATAAGAAGCAGTGGACCAGCACTGATCCTTGTAGCACACCACTGGTCATAAGCCTCCAGTCTGAAAAGCAACCCTCCACCACCACCCTCTGTCTCCTACCTTCAAAGCGGTTCTGTATCCAAATGGCTAGTTCTCGTTGTGTTCCATGTGATCTAACCTTGTTAACCAATCTACTGCGTTGAACCTTGTCGAACCATGAAGACAAGGTTCACCATCTGGACCTTCATCAATCCTCTTGTTAATTCTTGTTAATGGTTCCCTGGATTTTCCTTATTACCTTTCTTAAATAATGGCATCACATTAGCCAACCTCCCCACAAAGTTCTAGGAAACATCTGATCGATCCCGCGGATTTAGCCACCTTTATATGTTTTAAGTTAAACGAAACGGGGAGGCTGCAGAAAGACTTGGACAGGCTAGGAGAGTGGGCAAAGTAGTCATTAAAATCTCCAGATAAATCATTGGAATGAAACTCCTTCCTGAGTGACACCAATTTCTTAGTTATTTTCGTTTCTGACTTTGACTTTTGCATTGCAACTCAAATTCAGATTCATGAGCTTTGTGGCGTTATTTGCTTCTATTTTCACAAAAATAAAAGTTACTATGGACACTAAAATATATGGAATTGGAACAGCCACATCTAAATAATAAACCCTTATAAGAAGCCCCGCCCTTTGCAAACAGGAGGTATAATTATAAGCAAGCAATCTACTCAGATCAACTAATGGTTGTGAAAATTTGTACATGCAATGAATTTCAAATGTTGTCTTTCTGGATCAAAGAAGTGGACTTGTTTGCAAAAACTGTTCCCGTATAATTAAAAAGGTACTTAATTCGTTTTTTTTTTAATTCACTCATGGCTAGCCTATATAGCCTGGCTAAAGTTGAGAAGATATGGTGAGCTATCTTCTTCAACTGCTACAGTCTATGTAGTTTAGGTATACCACAATGCTGTTGAGAGGGAATTCCAGGGTCTTGATCCAGCAACACTGAAGGAACAGTGATAGATTTTCAAGTCAGAATGGTGAGTGGATTGGAAGAGAACTTGTAAGTGATGGTGTTCCCATGTATCTGCTGTCCTTATTCTTCTAGATGGAAATGGCCAAGGGTTTCAAAGGTGCTGTCCAAGAATCTTTGGTAAATTCCTGCAGTTCATCTTGTAGATATTATACATTGCTGCTATTGAATGTCAATTGTGGAGGAGTGGATGCTTGTGAATACAGTGTCAATTCAGCAGGCTGCTTCGTTCTGGATGGTGTCAAGCTTCTTGAGTATTTTTGGAGCTGCACTCTTCCAGGCAAGTGGGGAGTATTCCATCACACTCCAGACTTGTGCCTTTTAGACTTATGAGTGTCAGGAAGTGAGTTACACACCACAGTATTCTGAGCTTTTGACCTGCTCTCTTAGCTTCTATGCTTACATAGAGTCATACAGCATGGAAACAGACCCTTCGGTCCAACCAGTCCATGCCAAACGTAATCCCAAACTAGTCCCACTGGCCTGCTCCTGGTCCATATCCCTCCAAACCTTTCCTATTCATGTACTTATCCAAACGTATTTTAAATGTTGTAATTGTACCCACATCCACCATTTTCTCATTCCACATGTGAGTATAGTTGAGTTTTTGGTCAACTGGAATCCCCAGGATGTTGGCTGGGGGGAGATTCAGTGACTGGGGGAGATTCACCATTGAACATCACGGAGTGGTTAGATTGTCTCTTTTTAGAGATGATCATTGTGGTGTGAATATTGCTTGCTACCTGTCAGCCCATGTCTGGATACTATCCAGGTCTTGTTGCGTTTGAACATGGACTGCTTCCGTTTCTGAGGAGTTGCAAATGGTACTGAAAATCCTGCAGTCATCAGTGAACACCCAGACATCTGACCTTATGATGGAAGGAAGGTTGTGCCTAGGACACTACCCTGAGAAATTTCTGCAGAGAGGACCTGGAGCTGAAATGACTCCAACCAGCAGAGAGTTTGCCCCCTAATTCCCATTGATTCCAGTTTGGCTAGGGTTTTTCGATGCCCCACTTGAATGGCCTTGATGTCAAGGACTGTCACTCTCACCTCACCTCTGGAATTTTGTTTGCTCTTTTGTCATTGCTTGAACCAAGGTTTAATAAAGTGGGGAGCTGAGTGGAGCTCACAGGTTTAACTTTCTGTGGCACACTTAGTGGGAAAATAATTCAGCAATGCTTAAAGTTAAGGGGACATTATGGGATGTTTATACCATTGTACACAGCAAAAAGTGGAGTCACATGAATTGACCAGCAACACATCTGTTAACCACTTGAAATTACCTGAAACATATTTTTAAAAATGGTGCCTTGCATTAACAATATCCTTCATTTAATATTCATTCATGGCATGTGGGCATTGATGGGAGAAAGTGAGGACGGCAGATGTTGGAGATCATAGTCGAGAGTGTGGTGAAGGATTCCTGATGAAGGGCTTATGCCCAAAACGTTGATTCTCCTGATCCTCAGATGCTGCCTGACCTGCAGTGCTTTTCCAGCACTGCACTCTCGAAATGTAGGCATTGATGGCTGGTCCAGCACTTTTTGCCCATTCTCAATTACCCTTGAGAAGGTGGTGGCGAGTTGTCCAGCAAAGTCCAAGGCACTGAATGCAGAATATGTAGCTGGCAAATTTGAATGAATATAATCTTAAGTATAGATGTTTGTTTAGAAATGGTCCATTGGGTTTTTCTACCTAGGGTGGCACAGTGGCTACCACCGCTGTCTCACAGCATCAGGGACCCAGGTTCAATTCCAGTCTCAGTTGGCTTTCTCCCCGTGTCTGCATGAGATTCCTCCGGGCAATTCGGTTTCCTCCCACAATCCAAAGATGTGCCTGTTAGGTGGACTAGTCATGCTAAATTGCCCACAGTGTCCAGGGATGAGCAAGCTAGGTGGATTAGCCATGGGATTTGCAGGGTTGCCTGGGTGGGATGCTCTTTGGATGCACAGAATGGGCTGAATGGTCTGCTTCCATACTGTAGGGATTCTATCTACAGATGGAAAGCATTCAAGTTAAGTTGCAATATTCATTATTTAAGCATACAGCAGAATAATTTAAAATAAGTTATTTAAAAAATTAATGGGCCCCAACTCTCAGCTGTTTTGAGAAAACAATGATATAATCAATACTTTGTGTCATAATTTACATGTAATAACAAATCTTAATGAATGTAGTTAGATGCAAAGGAACACAAGACATGTTTGTCACTGCAGTCTTAAGAGTTGAGCAAACCTGTTGTATTCAACACGTTAGTGTCCTTCTCAATCCTAGAGAATTATGTAATACAAGACTATTCCATCTGAGAACTTCATCTGGTAATAACACCTGCAGCAAGCATTCACAGTGAACTCAGGCATACATTTTGACCTGCTCTTAGTCTGTGTGAGAAAGCTCATAAACATTTTGGCCCACTTATAGATGAAGCACTAAGCTAAATGTGGGTTACTTTTTTCACCATTAACCACAAAATTGACATTTATCCGATGCCAGCTAGCTGGTGGCTTGGCAACCATGAAAAAAAGCAGTGCTTGCTGTAACGTTTTATTTTTTCTTCCCCAGCAGCAACATCAATACTAAATAGAAAATTTAAATTACAGAATTATAAAATGGATAGCATTTGACAGATTGCGAAGTTGATTGAATTATTTATCAGCTTATCGAGCTCCTCTCCAGGCACGATGCTTTATTCCTGATGAGTCTCTCCACTGGAACATGCAAGCAACCATAAGTAATTGCTGCAGAGAGCCCCTGTGGATTATATTAACCAGCACTCATCAACCTCGTGCTTAGTTATTGAAACACTTCAATATATTTATGTACTGCCTGTGAATAAGCAGAGTTCCTGCCAGTTAAGCTGTTTGGTGGCTCACAAAATCCATTGATTCCATCATCATACTCATATGCTCTTCTTGCAAAATAGATTTTTTTGACTTGTCACTGGATAATACATGATCATGTATGAAATCATATCATAAAAGCTACTAATTGGATTCAATTATAAATTTCCTTGAATAAAATGAATTGGTAGCATTGAAATTTTATTCATCAAACTCATTGATTCATTACCAACTTGAAATTTATTGAATTGCTAAGCTAATGGCTAATCTTTCTATTATTTGATATTTTTTTCCTATATTGAAAAACATTTTAACTTACAATTTTGTTGGATATACTTAAATGATAACTAAATGAAATCCAGCACAGACTAAGAGAAGATCAAAATGTATGCTTGAATTCACCATGAATGCCTGCTGCAGGTGTTATTACTAACTGCACCACACTATACTGGCATCATTTCTGGCTGTGCTGAGAATTTGAGCTTATTATCAGCTAAGCATTTGGAAAATCGTTGATCCCAATCCACAATAGTTATCATATAGTTGTACTATATTTAAAACAGCAACAAACGTCTATGGTGCTGCCTCGGAGAGGCCAGTCCTATTTATTAGCAAAGAATCTTTGTCCTTAATCCAGGTGCTCTGTATTAAATAAGTAAACATATTGTTTCATACCCTCCATTCAATACTTAAGCATTACAATAGCTACTTGTTCAACTGTCAGCCTATGGGGTGCATCTTTCACTGGAATGACAACTCCTGTCAAACAATGAAGCTCTGCTCAAACCAAATGAAGTCAACATTTTATTGAGTTTCCTTTAGGAGGTTTAGTGGGCAGTAAGGTCTGTGTTAAATCCCTGAATATTTTCTGGTTAAGGGGATTTCATATTTAAGCTTTCAGAAAAACTGTTGCTCTGTTTAGTACCCTATTTTACCTTTTTCCCTTTCTCTGTCTTTCTGTCACAAAGTAATCCACAATCACTTATTGATCCAACTGGATCGCTTATTTATAATTGCAGTATATTTTTGGAAGGGTAGGGCATCACACACAGGCTATTTTATTAGGAAAGGCTTTCCAGCATCATATTGTGGTAACAGAAATACAATTCTGATTTTGAACAGAAACTGCAAACTCCTTACTGCTATGGATAAGAACATAAACTCAGACTGAATTAACTGGAAAATAGGGAGTCACTTGTGCTGCCATCTGCACCAGCTACAAATAACAAGATTCAGCCTTGAAACAAGTGCAAAGGGAAAACTTAAGAAGTGACAGGAAATGGTAATATAATATTGAAGCAAAAATTCTTGAAGCGTTCAGGTCAGCTAGGAATAAAATAATTTTCCATGGAATTGTCATTGTAAATAGTTGTCAAAATTGCAGAGAAATTTGAGGTGAGCAATTTCACTACATTGAATTTGAGTTAGACCAGAAGATGGGAAAATAGTCATACTGTAAGTCATAAGAAAATGGTCAGGTAATACATTAATATGACCCAAGAAATGATTAACGAATTGCCTTAATCAACCTTGCCTGCATTATTTCAAAAATGCAACATGTTCAAATGGAATGAAACACATCTTTTCTGAAAAGCAATCTGTACCTTTCACAACAGTGCATCGGTGGGAATAAGTGCAAGGAAGAGTTCACCCTTCTCCAGGGCATCAATACAGGCAGACCTGAGAAGATTACCCATCTGGTCATCAGCAAAAGAGAGAGATCAAAATGTTTTCAAAACTTCATCTGTCAGTATAATTTGTCATTTAAATGATCAATGGTGAATGATTTCTACAATGTTGAGAGTAGTCCAATCAATCTCTGAATAATGCTGACTAAAATTGTATAACTTATTATGATAGGTGCCCTATGCATACTGAAGCTACTGACTTAACAAATGAGGAATTTCTCTTTCTTCCAAATATATCATTTATAGATTTCAGCTAGTGGGCTGGTGTCATTATGCTTTTGAATTGTTATCTATTTTAACTAGAGAAGTTTCTTTCTCGGGTGGTCAACTCTCTAAGATTGTCTAATCTCCAGGATACTGCTGCAAGCAACACAGGAGAAGATCATATTGGCTTTGTTTTTGTTAAGCAAGAATATCAGAAAGGTAAAATGACTGCATGTCTGGGCAGCAAAGCTCAAACACATAGGGATGTGGGCAAATCTGCCACCAAAAACCCCCACATCACACAGGAAAATCCACTCAAGCAAGGGGACAAACAGAATCATAGAATTCCCTCAGTGTGAAAACAGGCCATTTGGCCCAACAAGACCACACCAACCCTCCAAAGAGAAACTCACCCAGAACCATTCTCCCACCCTATTACTCTACATTTACCCTGACTAATGCCCCTAACCTACACATCATATTCATAAATAGAATGGACTGAAATGGTGAGGAACTGCTGGTTTGCTCCCATGCTTGCTCATTAGTGAAATTATCAGCAACAAACATGAAAAAGAAGCAATCTGTGCACTCTGGAAAGTAAGTGCCAGCACTGAGGAAGTTGCTTGGGGTCACTTTTTGCTAAGGCCAAGATTCAAGCCACTTTTCACCGAGGCCAGGATCGAGGACTACCTTTTACAGAAGCTGAGGCCAGGAGCCATTTGCTGGATCTGGGAGTTCAGTTTGCTGGGTTCGGTGCATTCTAGTGAGGGGAGGTTATGGCTGGAAGAGGATTGTGGAAAAAGGAGATTGCAAGATGGGTGTGAGGGGCTGGTGGTTAAGGGGATGCATGGGGAATCAGGAGGCTGCGATAGAGGGAGAACAATTTTAAGCCTGTCAAATTGGAATACTCGGCTAACTAGGATCCAAGAAAAGTTCAAATGACTGAGGTATGTAATTCCTGTACATCTCTATGACTCTATGAATTCAGAATCTCCAGTTTAAGACTACTTAGGTCCGAGAGCTAATGCATTTGTAAAGAATGCCATAGATCCCAGTGTAATAAATGCTAATTGTTAAATTCACATCTGAGATTGAGATTAAAGATGCAGTAAAAGTTAGTAACTGCCTAGTTAATATGTTCTAGCTGTGTGCTTACGCAATGGATATGCATTAGTTGTGACCTCATCAGTCTGTGCAAGTTGAGTTTATGATGATGACTTTTTGTATGTAGATGTGTGTATCAGTAATTTTAAATTTTATTAATAACTTGCGCATGTTGTCTTGTGCCAATTTAGATATTATTATATCTAAGACATTGATGCTTTCCTTGTGTATTGTGGCTTTAAGTTTAATGGAGAGATGGTTATTACCGAGGATGTTGATAAATTCTAATTCTATTCCTGTCTGCATCCAAATATTCCATATGTTAACTCAATTACATTGTTACTATGTCATTACATCATCAAATAAATGAGCTGGTGTCAATGAGAAAGTAGGCCCAGCAAAAGTTAAAAACTCAAAGCATTAGGAGAGTATGGTATTTTTGGAAGAGACCTATGTGTACTTAAGGGAAAATGTCATTTTTGAGTACATGTATTTACAGACTTTATAAAGTTCTGGTCAATTGTGAAATATCAATTTGAAATGAAGGTTCAAAAAATAACATGGTGATCATTAATGGTTACACTACTATTCACCCAGATCTTTCACCATGAAAACAGGATCAGCCACAGAAATTTCCAGGAGATATATGCAAAATCTGTTTTGCATGATAAACCTTGAGCAACATGAAAAATGGCCTATCCACTTCATTTAGCTTTCTATCCTCCCTTCAAACATCTAATCACAACTGGAAAACTTACCCTGTGCAAAAAGGTCATGTATAAAAGGAAGTTAAGATGAGATTTAGAGACTAGCTTTATAATTAAATCCCTTCTAGCTTGTTATTTACTTTAAGAAATATTGTTTCCCTGGCCTAATCACTGGCAGATTTACTGACAATTCTAGTGCAAGCAAGCAATGTATCAATCTGTAATCAGTACATTTGTATACATGAAAATCAATCTTGTACCTTAAATGAATGAATAATGAAAAGTACAGAAGCATTTTGTTGGCTTCTATAGCAAGTGTCATTATGGGTAGGCTGAGAACATCTTTTTGGCACATTCAGCCATTTTCAGCAATATATTTCACAGACATAATGGTTAATTAACCCTGAAATTAGGTGGTGAAGAAAATAGAATCAAGAGTTTGCTGCCTCCATTATAGGAACTGTTACAAATATATTGGAGGAAAATAGTAACTTCTATAAGTTTAGTGGCTAAAGGTTAGACCTTATGAAATCCAAATTTAGGAGCTTTCTTGATGACTACATTGGATAAAGCAACGAGTATCCAACTACTTACACAAACCATCGGAAACCTCTTACTTTTTAAAAATTTAATTATTTTTATTTTAAAAATATACTTTATTCATACATGTGGATATTGGGTAAAGACTGGATTGGGCTTGGCTAGATTACTCCTTGTAATATGTAACAGCATTGCTGAAAATCCAGATTTAGCATGAGAAACGGCTACTTGATTGAGGCAGGAGAAGGCAAACAATGCTGATGGGAGGAGTAGTAGAGAGAGAGATGAGTAGTTAAAAAAAAGGAGTATTCCTTTATGTCTGAAAGGAACAAAACAAATTGAAATTACTTTAATATAATCTTTCACTTTAAGGATAGGGGAGTGGCTAATAATTGTACATTCAATATGCTATTGTGCTGCAGCTGGTGAGCTGCTGAAACATAAAGACTATTTGGACCATTTACACCCACTACACAACCTCCTTAGTAAGGCTACACATTCTTTTATATGAAATGAGACTGTATGAAATGAAGGAAACTGGAATATTTGAGTAAAATGCTGGCATTGTGTGTCTTCCAGAAGCTAAAGTACTGATATTGTGCTCCCACTCCCTCAGGCATTCCCACACATTTTGACTCGAACACTGTATTTGTGCGAATCTGGTGCCTGCAAAAGTTCCTCACCAAAGAACATTTCCCATAAAATATTCAGGCAAACCAAGAAACACCTCAACAACTTGTTTGGAAGTCAATATTTTCTCATTTTAGAATTCCATAAGTCAATGCAGGATCTAGTTTCTGAAAACAACAGCTAAATTGCAAAATGGTTCTTTTATTAAACTGACAGAATCTTATTTCTCCATGCAATACTGTTTGAATTGATCTTTTAATTAATTTAATATTTAAAAAATTAATAGTAATAATTTTATTACAGTAATCTTGTTGCTATGCTGTATTTTCCATGTTCTGTATGTTCTTACTTAACTAAAGAAAATCTGTATTGTGATGATTAGCCCAAGGATTACAAGCAAAATACAATACTGCAAAAAACAAAAGAAATCCAAAAGTCATGGAAATGCTGCAAGACATCTATATAAAACCAAATATTCTTAAATATCAGTTCTTAACTGATACAACAGCCCATAATGCTCAGCTTTAGGACCCAATGTGTTTGTTTTCAATTTTTAAGTTTATGCAAATAGTTGAATGGATTGTGCGTAAAAGAAATACATTTGGAGAAGCTAATAGAATGTTTCATCTGTTTAGCTAAGGAGAAGGTCCAATGTATTATTAGTGGAAATAATGAATTTATTTAAAAAACACTGAAAATAATGTTATAAAAGCAAAGTGATGAAGAATGCAAGACTCCAAAGATGAGCTGGATTTTTTTGTAGCCTTGCACTTCACAACTGATGAATTAGGTAAAAACAATGACTGCAGATGCTGGAAACCAGATTCTGGATTAGTGGTGATGGAAGAGCACAGCAGTTCAGGCAGCATCCGAGGAGCAGTAAAATCGACATTTCGGGCAAAAGCCCTTCATCAGGAATAAAGGCAGAGAGCCTGAAGGGTGGAGAGATAAGCTAGAGGAGGGTGGGGGTGGGGAGAAAGTAGCATAGAGTACAATAGGTGAGTGGGGGAGGGGGTGAAGGTGATAGGTCAAGGAGCAGGGTAGAGTGGATAGGTGGGAAAGAAGATAGGCAGGTAGGACAAGTCATGGGGACAGTGCTAAACTGGAAGTTTGGAACTAGGGTGAGGTGGGGAAGGGAAAATTGTGTAGTTAAAGCTGATCTTTTCAAACACCCATCAGTGGATTTTCCCCCTTTTCAAAGATTAATAAAATCCAGAGAGAAAAGGATTCTTTTCATCATATTGTTATCTGTCTTTTAAGCCAAAAACATTTTTTCAGTCTGATATATCTGCTACTTCTGCAATGTACCACCTGGAACCAAACAAACTTCTCCTAAGACTGCAGCTGAATTATTCTGCAATGCCCATGTTAAGGTGGGGTCAACAGATAATGCTGCTACCAACTTTTCCGCTTCCTTTCACTGTGAGAAAATCACCTGGTCCCTGCTTGGGTCTTCTTTACTGTGCCACAGCAGACATTGAACATGCAATATTGACAAGGATTCGAGCCCATGTCAAGTTGTCAATTGTCCTTCTCCACAAGACTTTCTTCTTGTGCATTTTGTCAAAACATTCTGTATTTGTGGACTTTTAATAGTTGGGCTAACATACCATTTTTATCATCTTACTTAAAGTAAAAAAAAGTTAAATCAAATCAATATAACAGTATTATTCTCGATTTAATTGTAAAGTATATCGATATTTGTATGTGAACTCTGAGTCAGTAACCACACCTCACATTCATTTTAGGAGGAGTAAATGGGACAGATTCCAGACATAGATCACTGCTCTGACACAATCAAATTTCTGATTTAGTTGGACTTTGGTAACTTCTGATCACGGAGCTGTTTGCATCTTCCACACAGTACATCGCCTGTCATGGGAAACTTGAAGCACAACCAATAGCATCCTTCACCAGAAGTGAAAATGAATCATCACTTTATTTATGTGTGTAAATGCTGACAGCTTGCTCCAGTGATATTTGGAAAAGATCTAAAAGGTTGCCAATGAACCAATGCCCTCCGATGGTTAGCTGACTGGAAATACAATGACAGAGAAAATACTTTTGACAGTAGAGAATCTTAGTCTATGTAATGATGTGTTCTAACTAATGAGAAAAATAATAGATGAAAATTGTACACACATGAGCTGTTTTTGTTCTAAATGAGCAAACTGAAAAAGTATTATTTCGGTTTGTGTTGAAAATTCTTGTCAGTATATCATCTTGTATATGCTTTTTGTAAATCTAAATCTCAAGTAGTCATGTACGGTTATGAAAGAATTGTTCACATCACTTTTCCAAACATCTGTGCTTAATGTGAAAGTAATTGAGACTGATGTCTTTCAGATTTCAAAAGGTCCTTACCTATTTCACCTGCTCCTACAAAAACATGCTGACATCTTCAAACAACATTTTAAAAATTAAATGCTGTAATGTGTCTCTTGTCTTAAACAGCCCCTTTAGTCTACAATAGTGGTTCCTATTGCTACTATCTATGGCTGTCAACAAATACTGTCCCCTTCTTCTAATTTTCACATTAATCTTACTTGATAACAAAGCCATGATATTAAACTGGTTGTGCTGCAGAAAGCTTCGGCCTCTTGTACAGTAACTTAATCACAAAGCTATCTATTGACCTAAAAATGGAATATACTTTTTAAAAAGGCAGAAGGCATGTATGTGAAGTGCATCTCCAAAACCACTCAGGAATTTCAATACTATTCAGACCAAAACAGTCCACTTGATTGGCAACCAATCTATCACCTTCAAATTCACCCCCTCCACCGCTGAGGTACAATGCCAGCAATACGTACCATCTACAAGGTGTACTGCAGGAACTTACCAAGGTTCCTTCAACACTACCTTCCAAACCCACAACAAAGAGGACAAGAGGACAAGACCAGCAAATGCATGAGAACATCACTACCTGCAAGTATCCCTTCAAGTTATGCATTATTCTGACTTGGAACTATATTACTACTCCTTCGTTGTCACTGGATCAAAATTCTGGCACTCCCTTCCTAACAACACTGTAGCTATATCTACTTCCCAATGCTGCAGCAGTTCAAGATGACAGGTCACAACTACATTCTTGAAGGCAACTGGAGTTGGACAATGAATGCTGGCATATCCAGCCAGTGAAACATTTTAAAAAAGTATAATCTTACAGGACAGAGCAAGTTTTCCTCATGTCAATCATAAGCATGATTTATTTAGGAACTAACAATAGCACAATGATAGACAGTTGAAGTAGGTTCGTAAGTGGAGGAATAGTGTGAGCCATTTAGCTTGTGTTATACCTCACTTGGCAGCTCTTGGGCACAAACGATAAATCATATTTTATTGTCCAGCACTCCGAACTCCCTGTTGGGTGATCTATTTTTCTCTCTCTCCCTTCACAACAAGCTTTAAAAACAAATATTCACTGTAGTATAAGTTTATTATAAAGATAGGATGCTAAAGTTTCACATTATTTTCAAAAGACAAAATCATTTTTGTCATAAGCCAAATGTCACCATATCACACCATATATCACACAAAATATCATTAACTTTCTGAATCTAATATCAAAGGTCAAAATGAAAATACTAAACAAGCGATAAATACACTTTGTGCGTCAAGGAATATTTGTGATGTTGTAGCAAATGGATTATTACCTCGATGGTAAGAACAGACAGAATTATTTCCAAGATAATTTCAATAATGTATTGATAAACATTCCTTAATTAATATTCCAAAACCTGTGGTGAAGTCCATAATGGGTTGTGTAATCATAATGATCATTAAAAAATTTAACCATACATTTACATGTTAAAGTAAATTTGAAACTACTGCATGACCACTAAGGTAATCTTATATTGAAGTATGGAATTTTACATCTTTACGAAACAGAATGGTTTTCTTGGGAACAATGCAAGGTCATTGTATTATATCTGAAGAAGAAAAGCAGAAAACATTCAAAAATACCTTAAAGGCAGCACAAAAGCACGAGCAATTCTGAATTTGTCATATCTGTTTTAAGAGTAAATGGCACAATTTCAATTCAAAATCATTTACTAATTCATGTTCAAGCCATTTCAGACTATAGGAAAGAGTATGATTTTCACAGTATTTATTAAACAGTCAATTGCATTTGCCAAGCCAACAGTGTGAAGTATATTATGATTGCAAAATATTTAGATGCAACCAGTAATTTGTATAGATATTGTTTTTGGTTGATGTAATTTTTTCCCTGAGGTTTCCACTCAACCATATTTGCATACAATGGATCATAACTTCTGCCATGAGCTACAGCAACTAGTCAGCATCTTTGCACATAATTTTGTTTTTAAAGGTGCACTGGTTTGATCAATTTTGGGTGAATCACGCCGAAAGAAAATAGCACCACCTGATGGGATTTTTTTGCCCAATGGTATACTATCTTGTAACATGGGAGTTAAAAATCAAAATTCATATAAAACTCAGAAATAAAATTAAAGATGGGAAGCAAATGTCGGGGGGAAATGAGGATAAAATGTACATACCTAAAGACTGAATTAGTATTTT
Source organism: Chiloscyllium plagiosum (assembly GCF_037043375.1). Classification (NCBI taxonomy): domain Eukaryota; kingdom Metazoa; phylum Chordata; class Chondrichthyes; order Orectolobiformes; family Hemiscylliidae; genus Chiloscyllium; species Chiloscyllium plagiosum. The sequence continues at coordinate 31,573,269 of NW_028270159.1, read as the reverse complement.
AAATTCACTACGCAATGTCATTTATTATTTAGAAAATACAGTGAAAAATGTCCATTAACAAATGTTTCTCATCTATTTAAGATACTATTATTTGGCGGCTTCAATAATTACAGTAGAAATGAAACGACATGACAGGGTAAAGGTAATTTAAAAGCTTTTGGTGTGTGCCACCATGGGACAGGAGTTACTGCACAGCGATATAGGCTTTTCTTTCTGTTTTCTTTTTTGGCAGAAGAGGCTAATTCTCTGTTGGGAACATTGTCAATTCTCCTGTACATCATGTTTTCACCCTTGTAGCCATTCTTCCAACCTAAATCTACCCAGGAAGCCCTGGGAGAGTTAAAAGTAGAACATCATAGTCGTGCCTAATCCTGCTTTTTACCAAAGTTAATGTGTACACTTTTCAGCTGAAGTCCTATAAGTGAAGGTGTAAAAGCAACTTTCGATCTGAGTGTGGCCCAACTAGAAAGATGCTAACCAAATATAGATTCTGGGATTTTCTGATCTGGACTGATCATTGCTGCAGTGATACTGTATTTTTCTATGAGGTTGTTGAGAAGTTCATTAGTTTGCTTTTCATATGCAATAAAGGTATGTATTTAAAATTAGTTATTATCCATTATATAAAAAAGTTGCAGTTCAAACACATTAATAGGTCAAGGCCAGCTGGTATTACAAGGTTTCTGCAGTAATATAAAATCATCAAGATATTTGACAAACTTCACGAGTAATCTTTTCGAGCTTAAAAATGTGTTGCTGGAAAAGCGCAGCAAGTCAAGCAGCATCAAAGGAGCAGGAGAATCGACGTTTCAGGCATAAGCCCTTCTTCAGGCTTTGCAGTCCTCACTTTCTCCGATTAATCTTTTAGCCCTGTTTCATCACAATGGAAACGCAGAGAACATGTTGCTGAGCTGAAGATGCGTGAGATAACCTTCTCAACAGACCTCAAACAGCTTTTATGTTCCTGAGTTGCAGCAAGGCCTGACGTCATGATAGTGTCAAAGAGACACATGAACTTGACTTCAACAAGGAAGTGCCAATGCCATATGAACTTTAACTACAGTTTTACTATGAGCCAGGGCACATACTTTACTCATTATTTGACAAGCCTTTTGTGTTTACCTACTAAACATTTGAATTGAATGATAATTGTATATTTTTCACATTACACCTCCTCCATCAACAATACCAAAAATGGTGCACAAATGTTCTGCCTCCACAGGCAGAATCTAACGTCTTTGTAAAGTACAAGTATTTTATTCATTGTATACATAGATATGAGTCAATCCCATATGTCAATTTGCTACATTGATTTTCTTTTAAAATGTCATATTTAATGCATCTTAATTTTGAGGTGCATGGTGCAAATGGCCATCCGCTGATCACCTCAACTGAAGGTGATTGTGTGGAAGAAGGAGTGATGACAGGAAGAAGGCAAACAAGTGTGTGCGCGAAAGGGACACAGAGATAAAATGTAATGAAAAATCAAATCTATAAAGGGCAAGATACAGTGCTAGCTTAAGCCTTATTCTCGTCAATTCCCATTGTTTTGAACACATTTGGGAATCTACATGTGTAGTATTAACGGCAATAGACTACAGTAACATTGAATGCTATGGATACTGTCAGCACCACCGAATAAACACAGCTGAATGTGAGCAAACGGCGTTGATCATCCTGTGTATATTATACCTATTTACATGCCGCTCGTTACAAGAAAGCTGCATGTTCCTAATTCAAACCTGTGTGCCGCCTATACTGGCTGGTGTACATCGAAACATTACCCCGGTCTTGGCCACGCCGCCTGGTAACCGTCTTAATAATGCATCCATAATACAGTCAGGTTACCAGCACTACAATGAAACCGAGTGGGGTGGGGTGTTTTATTTTCACAATAATGTACTCACCTTGTGCTTCCTCCCATTTCCAGTCGGTGGTAGGTGTAATGGTAGTGGCTTGTGTTACAATAGTAGAAGGTACTGTTGATGTTTTAAAAGATCTTTCCGTAGCAGTGGCGATCTCCTCCTGAAAGCTGGTAGTATTGAGGAAGTCTAGTGGGGTTGTGACATTGTATCTCTCTGTAGTATTCCATCCAACTCTGCCGGCTGCTTCTTTCAGTCCCGGCAATGCCAAGCACATCATTATCAACGCCAATTTCCCCACCATCGACAACATTGCAGTTTCGATCTCAGATTTTAATTCCCGGAATCAATGGTTTATTCCCCTTCAGACACAAAAAACAAGTTGTCTGATCACAATTGTCGTGTGTCAGAAACAGCGTGTCTCCGTTGCAACCGCATCTCGCAGTGAAGCTGACAGTGAATCCCCCTGTTCCCGGGATTGAGTGTCAATCGCCCTCAGAGAAGGCAGCCGGCGGAGGTGCTGTCCCATCCCCTTTTCGTCCCCGCCTCTTCACCTGATTGACGCTGCTGCTCCTCCAACCAAGCCTGCGAATCCTCCACTCACGTCCAATTGGGATGAAAAATAATCGACCAATCCTGTGTCGGCATGGAGGTGGGCTTTCCTCCAGAAGCAAGTTGAGTTGGAGATGCGGGACGTCACTTTTCAGGTGTCACACCCCAGAAGGGGAAGTTCCACCAAGTTTCACAACAAATGATAATGTAAATACGGTGAAAGACCATCACCATATACCCTTAAGATTTGAATCAAGGAAGGCGATGGCGAAATGTATTACCTAGACTTTCCAACAAGCTGCAGTGTGGCAGCTTTGAAACAAATGTGTTGAAAGACATTTGTGAATTTCGCCTCGAATCTATAAAAATCTACGTTCATATTGTCCTGTCATATCTGCCTGCAAGTTTTATTTAAAAGTGTCCAATTTGCAAATGAATGAAAATCAGATGGAGGAGATTTGTATTGTATTAACTATATATAAAAAAAAACTAAACAGTAATCGGGAAAGCGCAGCATCTTTGGGAAGGACTGATAAAATCTGGTCTCAGATTTTCAACAGCTGCCGTTCTTTGCTTTTTTAAAAAAGTAGCATGTCAAATAGAAGAATATGTGAATGAAAGGCAATACTTGTACAAGTTCAAAAAACACCCTGAATCGCTTCAGACAGCACAACACTATTCGGGCGTTGATCCTGTGTTCGAGTTCCTTCTCTTTCCCAAATGGTTAAAGAACAGGAGGCCGAGATTAGAGTGGTGCTGGAAAAGCACAGCGGGTCAGGCAGCATCCAAGGAGCAGGAAAACCGACGTTTTCATTGGGACTGTTGATCTACTGTGACAGAACCTTGTTCTTATAATGAACATTCTTCCATCTTCTTCCCCAAAACCCTACATATTCTTCCTTTCTGGATAACAGCCTAATTCCATTTTAATTGTTTCAATTGAACGTGCTTTCAGATTCACTCTCGGGCAATGCATTTCTGGTTTTAACCACTCTGTGAAAAACACATTTTTCTCATTTCATTTTTGCTGCATGTTCCAATTAATTAAAAACCTGTGTTTTTTTCATGAACGGGTGCAATTTTGGGCGGCACGGTGACACAGTGGTTAGCACTGCTGCCTCACAGCACCAGAGACCCGGGTTCAATTCCCGCCTCAGGCGACTGACTGTGTGGAATTTGCACATTCTCCCCGTGTCTGCGTGGGTTTCCTCCCACAGTCCAAAGATGTGCAGGTCAGGTGAATTGGCCATGCTAAATTGCCTGTAGTGTTAGGTAAGGGGTAAATGTAGGGGTATGGTGGGTGGCGGGTCGGTGTGGACTTGTTGGGCCGAAGGGCCTGTTTCCACACTGTAAGTAATCCAATCTACTCTGAGGAGACACCTCATGATTTTGAACACCTCAACGATTAATTCCAGCCTTTATTCTTCAAGGAGAACAGTTCCAATTTCTCCAATCTACACATGTAACTGAAGTTCTTCATTCCCGGAACCAATCTCTAGAATTGTTTCCTCTTCAAATATTTATCCAAATTCTTTTGAAGTTTATCACTTGATCTAATTCCACCACCTTTTCCAGCAGTGCATTGCAAATCATTGCAACCACTACGTAAAATTAATTCCTGCCCTGACTCTACTTCTTTTGCCAATTATTTTAAATCTGTGTCCTTTGGTTACTGACCCTTATGTCACTGGAAATACTTTTTCTTTATCTACTCTCTCAAAATACTTATTTTTCACACTTTTACATAATCTCCCAGCAATATTCTCTGTTCTGTGGAGAACATTCTTAACTTTTGTTTCTCTGTGTAACTGAGATCCTGTATCCTCTTTAAGGCCTTGATATGGTTTCTTGGGGTGGTGTGAGTGCCTAGAAGTGGTCACAGCAAAGCTGGGACCTAATCAATGATTTATAACAGTGTTGCATAATGTCATTACTCTTGTACTCTTTGTGTCTTTTTATGATGTGAAGGCTTTCATATGCTTTTTCAACTTGGCCTGTAAACTTCAAAGACCTCTGTATGGAACGCCCTGGTTTTCTCAGTTCCTGTCACACCCCATAAAATTGCACTATTTCGTATATCTTGCTTTAACCCAATCACTGATACTTATCAGTGCACACTTACCTGCATTCAATTTAATTTCCCATTGTCAACCTATTTCACCAAGTTCTTCTCAAGTATACTACTATTCTCCTGCTTACTACATTACCAAAGTTCATGTAATCCTTAAACTGAGATTTAGAATATGTGTTTCTCAGTACGGGAAAATGTATCTTGTTTTCCTTCTTTTAATACAAGCATGAAATGCCAAAGTAAAACTTTATGACTTCATGGTTGAGCATCCTGGATATTGATTTGGGAGGGGAAAAAACAGATTAGTAGTCTATTTGCTTGAATATAAGTCAAGGAAGAACAGCTGGAAGTTGGAGCTTTGGAAGAATGAACAAAATGTTAAGAAAGGAATGATTCTTTCAGTGTAAATGGGAAGGAAGTGTTTCATGATGGAATGATAGTGCTTAAAAATACACTGAGTAAACAGTAAAGCAACAAGCCATTTAGCCCAACTGCTCCATGCTATTGCTTATATTCTAACTGGCAGAAAATGACATTATGAATGCAAAAGCTCAGAAGAGGATGAAGGCAATGTGGACCCGATTGTTCATCCAAGAGATGGGTGAATGAATAAGACTGAGACTTGAGAACTGGGATATGTGCAGAGAATTTGTTGACTCTGCAGTTTCAAAACGTTAATTGAGGAAATAAAAGGATATGCTGAATCTTACCAGAAATCAGTTGTGTTATTTTTGTCAAATTTCATGGAGGGTTTCTCTCTGTGAGGCCTAGCAGATTTTCTCATGCTATAGTCCCAAACCCATCCAATTAACCATGTGCCTATTTATCCAATAGCCCAATTCTCCTGCTCCTAGTAGGCAGAGGTACTTAACATTGCTGGGAATTACTGGGAAATATGGCGACATGGAGTCAACTTTGAACCCAGTCATGCATCAGGTCAAACAATCTTGAGTTGCCTTTCACCATGAACATAGTGGGACAGCAAACACAAACCACTTCTTCTCAGAAACATGGTGGCATAGCTGAGACTTCCTTGCACATACAACTGCATATTTCTCCACCTCTCATTGTTTAAGCAACAGATCTTACCTGTCCATCGACAGCCCATCTTACACTAGATCGAAGTCAGGCCAACGCACAATGAGCAATAAGAAGGTGCTCATCTACAAAGTGGGGCCATCACATACAGGGAAGCCTTCAAATGGTTCAAAGTCACTTTTATTTACCAACAGCAAAATCACACAAAAAAGAAATAAACAAAAACTGAATTTGTCTCTTGAAATAAAAATGCAATGCTGCTTTTTGAGCAGCAACAGAACTGTTGTCACTGTACCCAGCTCTCATCTACTGGAACCAGATGTAAATCAAGTCTTGTTTGGCTTGTAGTGCCTTGCACAGCCATGCTCTTATGCAGAAGGTGATGTTCATCTTGCTCTATGTCCTAATTTTCTTCCTTGGAAGATTGCTCCCATTCTTCCAGTTATCACATCCTCTATCACATCCCCTCCTTGCCTGTTGCAGTTGTTCAGAGTACAGCACGCAACAATATATAGCACACTCCGTCATGACTGTACTGTCAGGCATGCCCATCCCACCAAACTAATCCAAACATCAAAAGGTTGTCTTCAGCAGGCAAACTGTCTGCTTTCCCATGGGCCTGGTATAGAAGAATAGGCTGCACTGTATCTCCGCTTCAGTCACGGGTTTACGTAACAAAGCCATCAGAGTCATGTTCGCAGAGTGTATCCATGTCCCCCATAGCACTCCTTGTCAGGCATCTGGTCTCTCAAGGAACATGAGCATTCTTGAGGATCTGGCAATGTAGCAGCTTCCAGGGTACCAGCTGCAAACTTTTAAAAGTTATATTGATGATCACAGATGACTTACACATTCATGGAATAGAACCCTTTTCTATTGATGAACTCAGCTGCATTATGATATAGCATTTTCGACATAACGTATGGACAGTCCATTGTACTCTGGTGCCAAAGGCTACTGGCCGGACTGCAGCACTGACCCTGATGGGGGGGGGTTAATAAGTTAAAATCGTGTCGTTTGTGCAACTGACATTAGTAACAGCCTTAATATACTTGGGTGAACAACCGAGAGATCCTAAATAAGGATCACACAGCTTGACACTTACTGGAACAAGTGGCCACCCACCCCTTCAGGTTGTAGCTCCCCAATCTAGTAGTGGTATAAATCTGTGACACAGCCTGAGGATGTCCAGTGCCAACAATGCTCCTGGCTGATCTGGAGGAAATGGCATTGAGGATGATAAATCCCTGAGGTGCCCTTCAGCTGCAAACTCTTAATTTGGAGTCTGTTCGGAATGTGTTGGAACTGGCTATAATCTTGGGTTTGTTGGCAAATCTGATTCTTCTCAATTTCTCTGCACGTTCATTGCATCACAGCAACAGTAACAATAACCTCTCAAGCTTGCAATGAACCTATGCAGAAAGCAGAAGAAACTAACAGCGCTTTAGTAATGCAAGCAGTCAGTATTTGCCTCCTTCATAAAAGATGCTTTAACATATTTCTCTAAACAATGAGACTTAGAACATTCAAACAAGGAGGGCCAAGGAATATTTATACATAGTACTTTGGCATTGGGCCTAATTCCAATGAATATAGCATCAAACATGTTGCAAAGTGACAGTAGGAGTTTGTAAGTGCTGCATGAGTACAAAGATTTTGTGGTTCCAGTACCACATCACACAAGAAAAGCATCTTTATATAGAAGGGCATATTGGCTGAAGGGATCAGAAAATCAGTTCCGTGCCCCAGTGCAGCCTATGAGGTCTTATGCTGTATGCTTTGTAGCCTGCAGATCTCACTTTTACACACGCCTGTAATTCCTTATACTTCACAGAGATGGCTATCTTCAATTTGCAACAACCAATGACATAGACATTGTTTGTGAACAGAATTGGCACCTCTCACATGCACAATGATATGATTGCAAATGACTTCAATCTGGTCTCTGCAAGTGCATGATAAATGCAGTTTCCCCTTGAAGGGACTCCTGTCACTCAGAGGTGGAGCCCATGTGTCAGGATAGAAAACAAACATTGGCATCACCCACCATGGGACTCTGGGTGTGACTGCAGTTACTTCCCATTTACAATTTAGATGTCAAGACAACATGGAAAGCAATACAGATACACTTACCTCTCTGAGTCACAATCATAGAGTCATAGAGATATACAGCATGGAAAAGAACACTTTGGTCCAACTTGTCCATGCTGATCAGATATCCTAACTTAATCTAGTCCCATTTGCCAGACCTTGATTCATATCCCTCTAAACCCTTCCTATCCATACACCCATCCAGATGCCTTTTAAATGCTGTAACTGTACCAGCCTTCACCACTTCCTCTGGCAGCTCATTCCATACATGCACCACCCTCTGCATGAAAAAGCTGCTCCTTTCACCCTTAACCTATGCCCTCTAGTTCTGGACTCCCACACCCCAGGGAAAAGAACTTGTCTATTGACCCGATCCATGCCTCTCATGATTTTATAAACCTCAATAAGGTCAGCCATCAGCCTCCGGTGCTCCAGGGAAAATAGACCTAGCCTATTCAGCCTCTCCCGATAGCTCAAATCCTCCAATCCTGGCAACATCCTTGTAAATCTTATTTGAACACTTTCAAGTTTCACAACATCCTTCCGATAGGAAGGAGACCAGAATTGTACGCAATATTCCAAATGGTCTAACCAATGTCCTGTACAGCCACAGCATGACCTCCCAACTTCTATACTCAATGCTCTGACCAATAAAGAAAAGCATACCAAACATCTTCTTTACTATCCTATCTACCCCCGACTCCAGTTTCAAGGAACTATGAACCTGCACTCCAAGGCTTCTTTGTTCATCAACACTCCCCAGGGTCCTTACCATTGAGTGTATAAGTCCTGCTCTGATTTGCCTTTCCAAAATGCAGCATCTCACATTTATCTAAATTAAACTCCGTCTGCCACTCTTCAGCCCATTGGCCCACCTGATCAAGATCCCACTGTACTCTGAGCTGGCCTTCTTCGCTATCCACTACACCTCTAATTTTGATGTCATCTGCAAACTTATTAACTATGTTCACAAGAGATCCTGCGCCCCTATGTCGCTTCTTTCCTGGCTCTCCTTGGGAACCTATCACTTTTGATTCCCCACATGTTCCTACTCACCACCTAGAATCACAACTGCAGCTCACATTGTTGCACCAACAGCTTATCCATATCAACCAGCATGCTCCATGACCCCTTTATTGAAGGAATGGTGGTTGTAGCAGCCAATAACCCTTCCACAGCATCTCATGTCCTCCCATACACTACTCATCCCCTCACTATGCTTGTGCCTTCTGCATCACAGATTGCTGCTTCTAATCCTCAGGATTGAGTTCCCTCACTTCATTACCACAGCAGTATCACCTGATAATTCTCATTAATTTTCATTCTGCTGGTCCCCAGGACAGATTGTGGCCCACTCCACTGTTTGACTTCAATATTGAGTTTCGATTGACCAGACTCCAGTCTGCTCTCCATGCATCAGCCAACTGATGATCCGTGAATCCTCTAACTGCTTACACTGGACCCACAGGGTACAGGATAGCCCGTTCTCCTGACTGTAATGTGACAGATGCCCTGATCCTGACTACTTTAATTAGTCCCAAGTATACCGAAGTCCAGGGATTCTGAACAGAAGATGCCCTTGACTGAGTATTCTGGCACCTTGATGGCGCTTTTTGGCGCTTCCTCCATTCCTGAGGAAGGGCCTGTGCCCGAAACGTCGAATCTCCTGTTCCCTGGATGCTGCCTGACCTGCTGTGCTGTTCCAGCAATAAAGTTTCAACTTTGATCTCCAGCATCTGCAGACCTCACTTTCTCCACCTTGATGGCAGCAACCCCCTTGATTTGAGTGCGGACTACTCCTCTTTGAATTCGAGACAAGGTCATTTGATTGAAGCTGATGCAGTGTATTTACTGCCCAGTCAGCTGGTGCATAATATAGGCGAGATATTGACATTGGACAACCTTAATGCTGAAAACCATAATGAAGGTATTTGGATTTGTTTCTAGGCTAAGCCTCATAGGTTAATAGAAGTACTGTAAGCCTTTCAGGTGCAGTTGAGGGGGAAAAGCGCCAAAAAGCACGGGGTGGCAAGGTAGGCACTATGTGAGCAGAGTGTATGTACAAATTGATTCAGCACAAATAAAGCAAGCAAGTAGCCCTGAGATGTTGCCTTTTCAAATCCATGAGCTGGTGCTGATCCCTACATGAAAGCTTACCTGGGAGCAGCATTACAATGAAAGATGCCAGTGCACTCTAAACTGGAACACTGACATGGAAACCATACTGTAAGTGAATGAGTAATATGCCATGATGATGCAGTGAGGTTGTTATGAGTCAAACGTCAAGGTTCTTGAACGTAGAATGTAGTCGCTGCCATGGAATGTGCAGCTAGGTCAGTTCAAGAAGGAGGTGCTGAGTTGGAGGGTTGGATCTGGGATGAGGTGGGGCTGGCGAGATATGGAAACTGGTGAAGTCAACGTTGATGCCCTGTGGTTGTAGGGTCCTAGGGAGGAAGATGAGGTGCTCTTCCTCCAATTGGTGGGTGGCTTTGATTTGGCGGTGGAGGAGGGCCAGGATTTGCATGGGTTGGCAAGTATTTATCAGATATTTCACAATTTCATGTTTGGAATGTGGTAAAAGTGATAGCATGTCAAAAGTGGGTATTAAAAGGTGGAGACTTTGCAAGAAGCAGGCTAGGAAGAATCATCAAGTTGGACCAAAGGATCTGCTTCTGCGATGTAGATCTCTATGATTCTACAATTCAATAAGCTGTATAAATTATTAAAATTACAAGTCTAATAATAGTACTGAAAACTTGTGCTCCAGAACTAGTTGTGCCCCTAGCCAAACTATTCCAGTATATCTACAACAGCAGCATCAACTCAACAATAGTGCAAGATTTCCTGGCATGATCTGTGCATAAAGAAAGGATAAAATTGACCTGGCTAATTACCTTATCCATTTATTCTCAATCATCAGCAAAATGATAGCAAAGGGCAGCATCATTTCTAACAAGCAGCATGCACAAAGGAATGACCTGTTAACTGATGCTTATTTTGGGTATTCTCAGAACCACTTCGCTCCAGATCTCATTACAATCTTGATTCGAACACAGGCATAAGAAGTGAACTCCAGAAATGAGGAGAGTGTAACTGTTCTTGACATCAAAACCAAGTAGAAGCTCTAGCAAAACAGGAGTCAATGGAAATCAGGGGGAAAGCACTCCACTGACTGGGTTTAGACATAGCACAAATGAAGATGGCTGTGGTTGTTGGAGATCAATCATGTCAGCCCAGGACATCACCGCAAGAGTCCATCAGGGACACGTCCTAGGCCCAACCATTTTCAGTTGCTTAATAAATTACCTTTCCTCCACCATAAGATCAGAATTGGAGATGCTTGAAAGGCAATGGCCTCGTGGCACTATTACTGCGCTGTTAATTCAGAGACCCAGGGAATGTCTGAACCTTACCATTGCAGATGGTGGAATTTGAATTCAATAAATATCTGGAAATAAGAGTCTAATGATGATCATGAATTCATTTTGATTGGCAGGAAAAACTCATCTGGCTCATCAATGTCTTTAGGGAAGGAAACTGTCATCCTTACCTGGTCTGGCCAACATGTGACTCCAGATCCATGACAATGTGGTTGACTCTCAATTATCTATTGGGCAATTAGGTTTTGGGACTAAATGCTAGTTTGGACAGTGACACTCTTGTTCACAATGCAAGTCTCCACAAGTGGTCAATGTTGGCCCTTTGGGAAGACACTCCCACCTTGGTGTCTGACAAACTCTCCATTGGCAGTGTCCACTTGATGGATGCTGATGAGCTCCAACCCCACTCACCTCTCTTCTAAGCCTGATCTGTGGTAGTTGGGCCATCACAATTGCGACAGTGACCACCAACCCCAGTAGCACTGCTGGGACTGAAGAGTTAAGAATCCTCTGTCAATCTTCTCATTCAAGCAAAACATCCTGTCTCAAAGGGTTAGCAGCCATGACCTCGGTTAACTAATTACTGAGCCACATGAAATAGACATAGCTTTCAGGGTCATGGAGGTGGGCTCCCCCTTGGCCTTCTAATGGCTGGGTGGGGCCACTGCCTTAACATTAACTCCTGGATCATGTGGATGTAATTGTGACATATTTTGCTGAGGAACTAAGTTAAATTAACATGGTCGTTGTTCAGATAAATATAAATTCAGTCAGAAAGGATAGTGGTGGGTAGTTATTCGAGAAATAACCAAGAGAATCAGACATCATCCTGCAGTAGTGTTTTTTATAAATCCCACATCTCTAGTGAAGAAAAGATGCTGCAATTAGATAAATGATTCTAGCAGCAAAGTAGATCAGAAAAATAATAAATTTAGATGGGTACGATTGAACAAGGGTAGAGACAAAAAAACTTCAGATGCAGGAATCTAAGGTAGACGAACAGGAAGCTGGAAGAACACAGCAAGCCAGGCAGCTTCAGGAGGTGGAGAGGCCAACATTTCAAGTGTAACCATGCTTCAAGAAGAGTTACACCCGGAACATTGACTTCTTTGCCTTCTGATGCTGCCTGGCTTGCTGTGTTCTTCCAGCCTCCATGATTGAACAATGGGGCAAGAATAAATTAGTTGAATCATAATAAGTAATTATATTGTAATAAATACTGTATAAATATTTGTATATTGGTGGTAAATTAGAAATGGTTTGCATGGTGTTAGGAAGCATCTAGATCAGAATCAGTAGGGAAGGATCCCTGGAAAATATGAGGTTATTGACTCTTTGAAATAATGCCTTAATATTCAGGAGCTGAATCATAATCTAAAGGGATTATGGAGTTGCAGTCAGAGATTTCAGAGTGAATTTTTCTTCCCATGTGATGGCAGGCTTAAATGTGGAGAAGCTGGGAAAATACAGGGGACATTTGTTGGCACAGCTCATTTATACATTACTGCCACTAGGGAACATTCCCAGGGGTAGTCTGAGAAGTAGATTTGCTGACTACCTCCAGGGAGCAGGCAGTTCCATTACATTTGTTACAGTCCTATTTAGAAATGATTTTGAGGCCCTGTTGGTATTTTCAGCTCACTGAACTCATCCTGCACCCACTGTATACAGAGGCCACTGAGTGGGCATCAGAGTCAAAGATTTCAGGCCCTATTTACAGAATCATGAAGATGAAATCACGGTCATGCCTGGCCCAGCAGAAGGATATTTCCTTCTTCCACCTGTCATAAATTGCAGTCTGGATTGTTCGATGATATGCCAAGATGATATGCCATCATGTTGGGGGTTTAGCCTTTGGCAAGGTAGTTGTAACTAATGAGGCAATACTTACATTTGCTCCCATAGCCTAAGGATTAAACATGGGTAACACAAAACTGAAAGATTCAATAGGAGAAAGTGAGGACTGCAGATGCTGGAGATCAGAGCTGAAAATGTGTTGCTGGAAAAGCGCAGCAGGTCAGGCAGCATCCAAGGAGCAGGAAAATCGACATTTCGGGCATGAGCCCTTCTTCAGGAAGGTTCAATAGACATTTATTTCAGCTCTTGTTGTATACACATATTACAGTAACATGCACTTCAGTGTCTGGGCTACCACTAAGCTATTGGATTACAAATGGTAGCATGCTTTCATCAGGATGTCTTGATTAAAATGGTCTCAATTAAGATAAAGTCAGAAGCTTCCCCCCCACATGCTATGATACAATGATGATATCACAAGAATGACCCTTAAAAGTATACTGCATACTACCTGTGAGACATAACACAAAGTAAACGGAGGGGATGTGGATTGTTTGGCCTCAATTTTAGAGTACTGAGTCTAGTTCTAGGGCTACACTTTGTAAAGGTATTAATGAGAATGCAGAAAAGATTCTTAAGCATGGTTCCAGGAACAAGCAACTTCAGTTACATCAACAGATTGGAGAATTTGAGACTGAGACTCTTGGAGAAAAGAGGTTTGAGAGGAAACTTGATACGGGTAACGAAAATTATGAGGGCTTTGGATTAGAAATAAAAAAAATGTTCCCATTGGTGGAAGAATTGAGAAAAAGAGGGCAAAAATTACAGTGACTGATGAAAAAAAACAGTGACGTGACAGAAAACATTTTCTTGCAATGAGTGGTTTGGATCTGGAATGCATTGACTGAGAGTGTGGTAGGGGTGGGTTCAATAAGCAGTTAAAAAAAAAAATTGGATTGCTAACCAAAAAGGAAAAACATGTAGGGCCATAGGGGTGGGTGGGAAAGTATAAATAGGTGAATTGTTGTTTGAAGAGTCAACACAGATACAATGGGCTGAGTAGTCTCCTATTGTACAGTAACCATTTGTGAATCAAAATATTTCTGGACTACTTAGGTTGCAGTGCCTCAAAGTATGAATGATCTTTAATGAAAGAAAAAAAAATCACAATACACAGCTAAGTTTCAAGAATGTATGTGTTATTCTAAATAATTTGCTAAATTTCTAGATTTTTAGCTACTTCGTCATATTGGGTTGAAGTCTGATATTAATGTACTGAAGAATTTAGAAAGAATGTATAATGGTGGTAGCAGAAAATCCTTTGTATTGCAGCACCCTCTGTCGGTGTAACTGTCTGGTCATTTTTAAGGATCAATTCCTTTTCCACCACCTAAAGTTGTTTCTGACTGTGAAGAGTTGGGATGCTGACAAGTTGGTGATATTGGGTTTGGGACAAAGCAGAGGCAGGATGCCAGTCTGGGTGGATGGGTTGGTGTGGGGGGGGGGGGGGGGTGGAGGGGGCGCAGAGGGAAGGCAGGAGGAGCGCAGGGTGGAATAGAAATGTTGGGGATTGGATCAGAGCCAGATAGATCAAGTGTGGGATCAGTTCTGGTGAGCAAAGCCAGAAGTCCTAGTGGGTGTACTGCCATGAGAACTGAGGGTCCGAGGGAACTGGAGTATGCACGGGAGTGGAGCTGAGAAGCTGAAAATTAGGAGTCTATTGTATACATTGAAAGTACTGTGCATCTGAGCAGGCTTTCCATTTTTAGATGCAGCCCTAAATAAATAAACTTAAAAAGTAATGCGAGTTCTTTGATAATGTTTTGCACAGAGGGGCCTGGTGAAATCAGGAAGTGCTCCGCCAGAACCCGCCCAGGCACACCTCAACTTTTAGAATTTAATTTGTACTTGAGCTCAAGTGGGGTCCTCAGAGTTGTGATGTCATTATTGACTTCAATGACAACAAACATCTCAGCATTTTCAACTATTGCAATCTTAAAATTTGACCCAATTTCTGATTTGCCCTAACAACTTTTATTATTTTCTTATACCAGTTTGAGTTACACCTGGATTGAAAAAATATGCTCTTTACATGTGGCTGACACAGGAAAGGTAATATTTATTGTCCATGATTAGTTTCCCTACAGTGTGGAAACAGGCCCTTCAGCCCAAACCAACCCTCCAAAGAGTAGCCCACCCAGACCCATTTTCCTCTGACTAATGCTACGTGCAACTTAGCATGGCCAACTCACCTGACCTGCCCATCTTTGGATCATGGGAGGAAACCTACGCAGACACGGGGAGAATGTGCAAACTCCACACAGACAGTCACCCGAGGTTAGAATTGAACCTGGCGCTGTGAGGCAGCAGTGCTAACCACTGACCCACCGCGCCTGACATTTAGAAATTAATCCCATTCTTGTAAGGTTGAAGTCGGATGTAGATCTGACCAGGCGGAGGTGCTAGGTAGAGGTTCCTTGAGGAAATGAGTGAATCTTTGGGGTTTAACAGCATTCTGGCAACTTTCATGATAATTTTCCAGTGTTAGCCAACAAATAAGTAATTTTGAATTTATTGAATTCAATTTCAAAATTTACTATGGTGTTATTGAACTTGCAACATTGGGAACGATAAGATTTAGGAGAAGAATTAAGATATACAGCCCATCAAGTCTGCTCCACCATTTGTTATGATAGTTCTCAATCCCAATATTCTGCCTTCTTCCATTACCCTTGATCTGCTGACTAATCGAGAACCTATCTTTGTCTTAAATACACTCAATGACTTGGCCTTCACAGTCTTCTGCAACAATGAGTTGCACAGACTCATTACCCTCTGGCTGAATAAATTCCTCCTCACTGGATTTCTAATTCATTACTGTAACTTTTCAGTTGTCATATCCAAAACGGAGACATTTCATTCAATTTTTCATTCCCATGTCCTGTCATCCACAATCTAATCCCAAAATACCTTGGCATCATTCCTCACCTGCCGACAACATTTCTAGAACACTGGAGCTGACGTTAAGATGAGAGTGAATCTCATGCAGTGCCTGTCAGGTACCAACTGGGGCAGTAAAAGCAACACACTACATGCTGCTTCATTTGCCATAGTCTATCCTATTTCTTTTGCTCAACCTGGCACAGGAGCTACCATTTAAATGTTTTAGATATTCACCCTCGGAAATCATGCAATTCTTTCTGGAATGATGAGACCAAGCAGCAAAAAGACCAAGCAGAATTGGATCCCTTGATCTCTGCAGTGAAAATGTCTTCCTTAAGAACACTACGAATTGATATATAATGAAGCACTCCCATTTACAAAAGACCTAAAAGAAAGATGAATTCATTCCTCTGGAATACTAGAACATACTCCACACAGTACAAACTGATGACAGTCTGACTCTCCCCGGTTGAGTACAAATATCATCAACTACAGCTTGGTAATTAATCTGAATGGTGAAGTGGCAGGTTTCAATATTTCATGGAAAATGTGGCTTCAAGTGGAACATGAGGAATAGCTCATATTGTGATGGTGATCCATGTCAGATCATCACCCACACACTAAACTCCAGCCCTGTGAGATCCATTCCTAGCAACATCACACCATCACTTGCATCAGCTAAAGCTGTTAATTATTTTTATCTCAACATTACACCAGCCAAATTATTAAAAGAAATAGAAACACTCCTTAAGACCACAGGACATAGAAAAAAAACTAGGCCATTCAGCCTATCGAGATAGCTCTGCCATTCAGTGAGATCATGGCTGGTCTGACAATCCTTAACTTCACTTTCCAGCCCTTTCCCCATAAACCTTGATTCCCTTACTCATTAAAGGTATGTCTATCTCAGCCTTGAATATATTTAATGGCCCATCCTCTACAGTACTCTACAGTAAAGAATTCCATAGATTCACTATCCTCAGTAATTTAATCAAGTGATGATGTGAGCCTTGCATGTCGCCTTTAGCAGGTTTGATCTCTGACCTGCAAAGAGTTAACCACAATCGACAGTTTCAGTGCCCTTGATGTACAGAGGAAATAGGGATTAGAATTCCTCCTCCCTAGTACTGTCTCGCCACCCATGCTGCAAGTTTGACTTACAAGTCAGTAGGTTTTATGAATAGCATTCACCATTTAAACAATTAACATATTAGCCTCTCTTTTATTTGCCAAGAATAGAAATACATATGACTTTGCTTCAGCCAGCCAGACTGAAACACACTTCCTGTCTTGCAGAATCAGTGTTCACTCTTTGTGTTCTTTTATCAACAACAAATAAACCAATTGATAAAATAACACCAGAACTGAGGAAGTAAATTTCTGCTTGGCAACAGTATCAAGGAACTGAATATTTCATTTTAATTACTAAGTATATTACATTTTAATTACTAAGCAACAAGTTTATCAGATAATTTGACATTGCCAGGACTAACAATGCCTATCACGGTAACTTACAAATGTACCTCATAGGTTACCTACGAAGGTTATAGCATGTCATGTTGGATTTCCGTTCTGTCTTACCACATGCTGTTCCCAGAATAACCTGGCAGTCAGAGGACCAGCATCCATTTAACCAGCCTAGTCTGCGGTTGGCATCTGCGTTAAACCACAATAGGAAAGCAGTTAATGTCCTTCTCCACTCTGCTAGATTACATTCCACTGCTACAGTACTCACTTCTCGCCAATGCTTATGTTCTATCACTCTCATTATTGCTTGCAATATCTTCCCCACATGCCATCACTCATCCCAATCTCTGACTGCACAAATCCTGCATGTCCTCTAGGCTGCAACAGCTGTGCCACCCTCTTTCACCTCCTGCAATACCTGCCCTTTCTTATTCCAGGAGCAAACAGCCCACAAGAGGTTATGAAGAGTCAATAAAAGTGCTATCTTGCCCGTTATTCACGTCCTCACCTCTTATGAGGAGAACATCCTGACTTTGATCACCCCAAGAAGTCCTGGACTGGTGTTGGAGATTACCCTTCTAATATTATGCTCGGAACTCCTGAGCGAAGTCTAACCCCTTGATTTGACTGAGGACCACTGACAACTATGAAATACAGCCCAGCAAAACAGCAGTGATATCAGCCTGTTATTTCTGGCTGAGGACAAAGTGCAAAAAAGGCAAATAAGGCAACGCAATGCAAAAATGCAGTGAGCATGCAGGTAAGCTCAGGGTGAGCAAGGGCAGTGAGAACAAGCAAAGAAGCTGGAGATGCACCCTGAACCATATGTTGGCTTTTGCATCTGAATGCAGTGTCCTTGCTGCAGCATTACAACGATAGTTACTAGTACAGCCCAAAATGTTACATTGAAATGCAGAGGTATCCTGCAAGAGATTGAAGATGTACTATGAGGGTTGTTTCAGGGTGGAACATGTTAGATGCCAATGTCCATAGACATGGATGTTTATGGCTAGTGCGAATGGAATGCACCTTGAGATCTCATTGTTCAGTTTCCAACATGGAGGCAGTTCAGAGTAAACAATGTGCTGAGTCTGTCAGGTGCTCACTCTACATCCCTTGTTGAGTTTTCTCGATGTTGAGCTTGTTCAGTGAGCTTAGTAATTGGAAGCCTGAATATTAATAAGGTGAGATGGACTGTTAGCAAAGTGCTTACCAAGCAATAATCACCATCAATTGGTAACTTGCTGCTAACAAGAACTTTGCCATAGCTCCTGCGAAAATCATGTAACTTGGCCCAAGTTGCTCCCAGGCTACTCTACACTTGTCACACGTTCTGCCATACATATTGTCATTATTTATGTCACTCAGACCTTTATAAGGTTCTGTTCAAGAATTCTGAACCAAAGCAGATAAATGGAGTTAAGAAATGGATCAATCTGGAAATCATTGAGTGATTTGCCATGCTTGATGGATTGAAGATTGACTAACTGATAGAAGACAAAGTAGGGATAAGGGGTGAATATTTCAGGACACAACCTGTAATTAGTGGTATGCCACAGGGGTCAGTGCTGGGCCACAATTATTTACAATATATATTAATAACTTGGATGAGGAAAGTCAATGTATTATAGCCAAGTTTGCAGTTGACACAAACATAGACAGGAAGGCAAATGATGAGGATGACACAAAGAATCAACAGATGGATGTAGCTAGGTTAAGTAAGTTGGTAAAAATACTTGGCAGATGAAATATAATATGGGAAATGTAAGGTTATGCACTTCAGCAGCAAGAATAAAGGAAGTGAATATTATTTAAATGGAGAAAAACTACAGAAAGCTACAGAAAGAGGGATCTGGGAGCTCTCACGCAAGAATCACAAAAAACTTGCATCAAAGTTCAACAGATAAAAGGTAAGTCAAATGGAATGTTGGCCTCCATTTCAAAGGGAATGGAGTAGAGAAGTAGGAGGGCTTTGCTAAAAGTACACAAAGCACTAGCCAGACTACAGCTGGAATACTGTGAACAATTTTAGGGCCCTTACCTAAGGAAAGATATACTGGTATTAGAGACAGTCCAAATAAAGTTCACTAGTCTGACAATAGATATGGAGGGGTTGAGTAGATTGGCATGCACTCACTGGAAAATGGAAGAATGAGAGATGACCTTATCGAAACACCCAAGATTCTTTTAGGACTTGATAGAGTAGATGGGGAAAGGTTGTTTCCTCTTGTGGGAAAGTCTAGGACATTGGGCCATAATCTCAGAACAAGGGATCATACACTTAGAAGAGATAAAGAAGATTTCCTCTCTCAGAGGGCAGTGATCTGTGGTCTTCTTTACCACAGAGATCTGCCAAGGCTAGGTTGTTAAGTGTATTCACGGCAGAGATTTTTAATCTTTATGGGAATCAATGGTTATGGAGAACAGTCAAGAAAGTGAAGTTCAGGATTATCAGAGGAAGGGTCATTGAACCTGAAATGTTAACTTTGATAACTCTCCACAGATACTGCAAGATCTGCTGAGCTTTTCCAGTAATTCCTGTTTTTGTTATTGAGGATTATATGATAATCTATGATCTTATTGAAAGACAGAGCAGACTTAATGGACTGATGGGCTACATCAGCTTTTACATCTTATAGTCTTATTTCATCTTTTACTTGATCACTTTATTTCAACAATTGTCCTCAGTCCTCAACATGTCTATCTCCACTATTTTCATATTACCCAATTCTGCCACTGTTATTGCATGATTTGGGTATATTTACATTATTTATTGCATTATTATTTAATTTTTTCGAAAGTGTTAAAAATAACCCTTTATGCATGTCATTACTTTATTGTACACTGGACATTAATCTTATCATGTAAGAATAGATGCAAGATGGGTTAAAAAAAGAGTAAACTGCTGACAAGAAAATATTTCACAATAACCATCAGTGAAAACTCATTTCTTGAATTCATCTCATGTAAATACTTCAAATAATGTTCTCATTCTTGTTAACACATAAGGTTTGTATTAGATCTGTAGACACAGAGAAATAAAAATTATTTTTCAGTCAGACAACACAGATCCAATTACCCGTTTTTCAGAAAGATGAATCAGCATTTTTATCCTTCACTTGTATTTGTGTGGGGTCCAGAAATCAGCTTATTTTGGCTAGCTCAAATCCAACAATAACAGCAGTAAATCACCATTGAGGTTTGTAGTAAAACTCGTGTCTGGACTTTAACATTGATAAATGTCAGGAAAATAAATTGCAAAAACTGTTACTAAAAAGGCCACTGTTTCCTTTCTGGAGTTTGTTGGGTTTGTATTAATCTGCTGACCCAGAATTACATGATCATTCATTGCTCAAGGCTCAGGCCAGTACTGAAAATAGTTTCGACAGTTACATTGTGGGGTTTGCACTGCTTTGTTGCTACTACTTCCATTTCTTGTTTATTCTCAATGATTCCATGTTTATGTGAATGTCTCTGGCTTCCCCAACAACCAGTATGATTACCTCATTTATTTTAGTTTTTATCAATTTTCCAATTCTCCTCACATCTGTTCATCCTTTTCTCTTCTTGTCCTGACTATTTTCCATGGCTGCCCCCACTGTCCTCTGTGTCCATTCCACTATTGTTCTGTTTTTTAATCTTAACCAATCCATCTGCCATTCCCTGTCTGTTGTTCTCTTTCTTTCTACCTGACTTTTTCTGCTTTCTTTTTGTTCCTCTCATTATCAATCTCCATATTAGTTCCTGTCATTGTTTGTGTCTACTGCAGCTCCTGTTATTTCTACATTGGTCATTATGTGCTCTGTTTCCACCAGAATTTGAAACAATATTTACTGTGAAAAATTGTGAGGATGGATTATCACATATTGCTGTGTAGGAACAAGGGTTCTAAAGTCAAGGAAATTTTGATTTTAATTTTCAGTTCTGTGAAAGTCTGACTTATTTTTTAAAAGCTCAGAAGGGCATTTCATACAATAAGTTGAACAACACAGCATTTCTAAGTAATCATATAGATGTTAGCTAAATGAAAAGGAAGCCACTGGATGATAATTACTCGGATGTTTACAGATTTGATTTTTACAATCCAAAAGGTGAGAGAGATATAGGCCCATAAACATATTCATTCAGAGATAACCAGGTTGATTCAGAAAGAAGACCCGCTTAACAGCAGAGGTGCCATCGTTAGCAGACCAAGTGGTCAGGGTTGGAGAAAAAGTATCAAGTTGCTTAGAAGAAAATCAGAAACAGAAGGCTATAGAAATGTCAGAGAGGAAGACATGCTACAAGAATGTTAAACATATGAGATTAAGAATCCACATTAAGCTGTAATAGTGAGCCAAGTTAACAAGATGTTTGAATGGTCTTGAGAAGAGACATTAATTAAAAGAAAATAACATCAAGTGAATGCAAACATTTACCTAAAAGAAATGTAGCAGCGTCATCTGAACAAGGAATGATCCTTCACTGAACTTTGAGTAGTTATAAACTTGTTGTTGGGGTAAAAGGTTTGAATCTTTGAGATATTTATTATGAATTTACTTCAGTAGTTCTTTCCTGGTGTAATATAGTTTCTATGTTTTGTTTACCAAATGCTTCCATGTAGGCCAGTATCCCCATTGCCCTTAACTTACACATGGGGAGTCCTTGACACTAATCTAGCTCCCTCAGAGCCAATTGTCAGCATGAACAGGATGACACTTCTGTTCTTATGAAGGGCTGATGAAGGACATTTGTCCGAAGTGTTGATTTTCCTGCTCCTTGAATGCTGCCCGACCTGCTGTGCTTTTCCAGCACCACTCCAATCTAAACTCTTCTGTTCTTATCATCAGCCAGGGCTCTCTGATAGGACCAGATTAGTTAGGGAATTCATATTCTATGAGGCTGACCTCGTTACAATCACTACAGTTTGTATAATAAATGTTAATGTTCAATTGTTAAAAGCACATTTGGAACATTCTGTGAATACGTTCAGACACTGAGCTGCATTGTTAAACAAAAGAAAAATAAAACTTTTGGTCCTTCAAGTCAGGTTTCACTTTGAGACCTGACTGTATTATCATCAGCTACGCTCATTATAAAGTTTGGGCTCATTGGGATTGCAAAATTCTTGAGGTTTCTGTGAATTTTAAAAAGCAAATACATGGAGGTACTAAAGCACACAAACAAGATAGGTTATAAAATATATTACAAAAACAGAAATTGCTGGAGAAACATAGCAGGTCTGGCAGCAGAACTGAAGAAGGGTCACTGGACAAAATATTAATTCTGCTTTAGACCATAAGACCATAAGACATAGGAACGGAAGTAAGGTCATTCGGCCCATCGAGTCCACTCCGCCATTCAATCATGGCTGATGGGCATTTCAACTCCACACCCACATTCTCCCCATAGCCCTTAATTCCTTGTGACATCAAGAATTTATCAATCTCTGCCTGGAAGACATTTAGCGTCCTGGCCTCCACTGCACTCTGCGGCAATGAATTCCACGGCCCACCACTCTCTGGCTGAAGAAATGTCTCCGCATTTCTGTTCTGAATTTACCCCCTCTAATTCTAAGGCTGTGTCCACGGGTCCTAGTCTCCTCGCATAAGTGAAACAATTTCTAGCATCCACCCTTTCCAAGCCATGTATTATCTTGTAAGTTTCTAATAGATCTCCCCTTAATCTTCTAAACTCCAATGAATACAATCCCAGGATCCTCTCCACAGATGCTGCCAGACCTGCTGAGTGTTTCCAGCAATTCTGTTTGTTTCACATTTTCAGCATCTGCAGTTTTTCCTTTTGTTTGCAAAATATATTACATGGGTTGACTTTCAAAATGGTTTTGACTATTGCTAAGGCTTTTTCTGGGAGTAGAAGTTTTAAGTGGATTACAGAATTTGAAGAATTGGCATTTCAATTGAAGGTAAAACTGAAAGCAAGTTCACATGAGGATGAGATGCATAACTTTCATCATTCCCTGAATTAATACTAGGATTCAAATAGCTTCCAAAATAATAAGGTTCAAATAGGGCAGAAATGCCACACACTACAAACTCTCCCAAAAGGCGTAATGGAAGATAATTGGATTCTAATGTATGAGATTAAATTTATGAAGCTGGACTGCTAGCACTAATACTGATTTCTCTTTACCTGAAACTTGTATTGATTTATAGTTTCAAACAAATCAACACATGCCTAACAGTGTCATTGTTATAAAAATAATTTTAAACTTCCAGTTCAAAGCTGAAAGATGACACAATGCTTCAGGTTTTGGGCCTTTTACAGTAACAATCAGACTAAAAGTACTGTTGACTAAACACTATTTTAGGAGGTTTTTTTAAATTACAGAACATCCTCTTTTGATTTTCAACACAACTAATAAAAACTATTTCACATATACAGTTTACATTGTCCTTTAAATGGTCATTCAGGTTTCCCAAACCCATTTAACAATTATTCTTAGCTCAACAAGGTTTCGGTAATTCCTTTTCTTTTTCAAGCAAGGTAAACTGTAACCTAAGAACTTTCTTCCACAGTGAGAGTTTTCAATCTGTCTCTAATGCAAGCTAGGTGAAACCTCCAGGTTTATTTTCACTCCTCAAAAGTTTAATTTGTTTAATCCAGTGTTAGCCTTCTATCCACAACCCTGTGTAGTGAACCATAGTGAATTTCAGTCTCTTGAGTCAAAGATTTATAGATGTATAGTCATAGATTTATACAGCTTGGAACAGACCCTTGGGTCCAACTCATCCATACCGACCAGATATCCTAAATTAATCTAGTCCCATTTGCCAGCATTTAGCCCATATCCCTCTAAACCCTTCCTATTCATAGATATGCTTTCCTCGGGTTACAAACGCCCGTTTTTCTGAACCAACCTCTGTAAAGCTTATTATTTTTAAAAAATTGACATACATACAATGGTTCGTATTAACGAACAGGCAGACTACTTTGCACGACACTCAATACACTGGGCGTTTTCTGCTGTCATCGGCCTGAGGGAGAACAACGCCACGCCGTCATCACCATTTTAAGTCGGATCGCGTAAACATTGTTGTGTGTGTTGTTTTTTCACTTAAATTTTTCGTGTGTTTACTCTCATAATCATGGCTTCATGGCATAAATCTGATGCAAGTGATGGTGATGCATCAAAGAAAAGGAAAACAATCATGATTGAACCAAAAGTGGAAATAATAAAGTGATCTAAGGCAAAACATTTGACTAATTGACACTAGATGTGAACTATACGTAACTGTTCCGACTTACATAAAAATTCAACTTACGACGAGACTTAAAAACGGATCTCATTCACAACCCGGGGACTTCCTGTACCACCCAAATGCCTTTTAAATGTTGTAATTTTACTCACCTCCACCAACTCCTTTAGCAGTTTGTTTCATACATCCATCATCTTCTAAATGAAAAAGTTGCCCCTCAGGTCCCTTTTAAATCTTTCCCATCTCTCCTTAAACCTATGTCTTCTAGTTTTGGTCTCCCCTACCCTGGGAAAAAGATCTTGGCTGATCACCCTGTCAATGCCTTTCATGGTTTCATCAACCTCTATAAGGTCACCCCTCAGCCTCTAATGCTCCAGGGAAAGAAACACCAGCCTATCCAGTCTCTCCCTGTAGCTCAAAACCTCCAACCCCAGCAATATACTTGTAAATCTTTTCTGAATCCTTGTCTATAGCAGCAAGACAAGAACAGAACACAGTATTTTAAAAGTAGTCTCACCAATGTCCTGTACAGCTGCAACATGACTTCCCAATTCCTAAACTGAATGCATCGAATGATGAAGGCAAGTGTGCCATATGCCTTCTTCACCATCCTGTCCACCTGCAACTTCATTTACAAGAAATAATGCATCTGCACCCCTACGTCTCTTTGTTCGGCAATGCTCCGCAGGGACCTACCATTAACTGTATAAGTTATGCCCTGGTTTGCCTTACCAAAATGCAACACCTTACAGTTTTTAAAATTAAACTCCACCTGCCACTTCTCTCCCCATTGGCCCATCGGACCGAGGTCCCATTGTACTCTGAGATAACCTTCTTTACTGTCCACTACACCATCAATTTTGGTGTCATCTGCAAACTCACTAACCATTCCTCCAATTAAATGGCAGAATAGATTCGAGGGTCGAATGGTCCACCTCTGCTCCCATTTTCTCTCTTTCTAAGTTTTTAGATGACAGATAGGCCACAATCTCACTGAATGATATAACCGGTTGGAAAGGTTAGTTTCTCTTTTTCCAATGGATCCTGGGAGACTGCATTTTCCTGTGATTTCCACGGATAGCTTCAAATTCCTTTCCTCTCAAAGCTCATATCCAAAGCAAAGAAATTATATGGGCCACATAGCAGGATAAAAATGCTGATTAACTCTTCTTGATACCTCAATACCCAATAAATTGATTGTTTAAAACATAAAGTTTACATCCTGACATTCCTGGAACATTGGAGACAACTGTGTAACTACTCTATATAGAGATGTTACTGCCATTGTAGTCAGGTATGAACATATTACACCTTCTTCGTCACAAAGCAATCTAGGTCATCCTATAATGAGTAATGGACACCTCCTCACTCAGGCCTGTTGTCAGAATTCAGAACAGTTCAAATGGTCTCCCATATTTTACCCTGAAGACACATTCAAAAATAAAATGTCACAATTAAGCTTGTGAAGCTAGAATATGACTTATTACCACTCTATAAAAGAAAGGATTTTTAAAGCATACGTCAGTAAGGATACATGGTAAGTGTGAAGGAGACTTTGCCTGAGTGAAAAAGAGATAGAGGCCAAGTGAGTATATCTGGGAATTTGGTTCAAAGTGGGAAGTTAGTGAGAAAGGGCAAGAGGTGATTTATGTAAAATTTACTGCAAAACGTAGTGCACTGAGTTGAGGGTTTGGGGAAGGGTAGAGAGGAAGTGCCTTCTATTCTACTACACTTTTTCAGTAAATTAATTGATTTGTACCAAAACTGCTAATTTTGTATATAAGTTGCTGTAAATCATTAAAGCCAATTATGTTGAAAGAATGATCTATTCCTGGATTTAACTAAGAAATTTTCCAAGAATAATATAAATTCAGGGCCAATATTTTGAAGTAATGTAAGTAAACCAAAACAGAATAAAGTAAAGGGAAGTAAAGACATGGCAGTGCAACTCAGAAAGAATGGAATTTGCAGCACATAATATGTGAGAGACATGGACCCTGCTGGTGTCCTAGATGACCACATGTGAGTGAGGTCCAAATGAGCAAGAAGGATCTCAATTCCAATAACTTCCTGATGGCTCCCACTGCCAGATGAAAGTGAGTATCAAGAAAGCTGTATAAGATAGATGAATTTGTGACTGGAAAGATGGTGCAGGAGGCAGGACTTTATGTTTTGGTGCAGTGGGAATGGTTCTGAGAAAGATGGCAACTGTCAAGCTGGATGGGCTGTTTTTGAATAGAGCTGGGTTCCTTGTGGAGTCTTTTGCTTATGTAGTTAGGAAGACTTTAACTTGGCGAATAAAGCCAGAATATTAGGGAAGAATAGCAGAGTTCACAAAATACTTGGACAGACAAATGGCAATCGCAATAAGAACAGTAAGTTATAGGCAAGGTCAGTGTGGAGGAGAAAATAATGAAGTCTAAATCAGGGTTACTGTGCCTGTATGTTTTTACATGGGGTATAATGAAATTAGGGAGTTACTTACATAGACTGCCATATGGATAGATGATGTTAACGGAGGATGATAACAGAGACCTGGTTTAAGGAATGTCATAGAATGATTACAGGACATTCTTCTGGGGAGGTCGAACATCCAGAAGTTGTTAAATATTTCTGAGTACAAAGTGATCAGGAAAGATAGAAAAGGAGGAGGGCTGGCAGTATTGGTTAAAGAGTACATTGTAATGCTGGAGAAAGAGGAAAACATAACCGATTTGACTAGACCTATGAATAAAAAGGGTGCAATTATATTGCTTGGTATAGTCAATAAACCACCAACTAGTGGGAAGGATGTAGAGGCACAAATCTGCAAGGAAAATTCAGAGATACAACATTGTATAGTAATTAATTGGGAGACTTTAATTATCAAAAAATAATTTGGGATACTGGTCGTGAAAGCGACAGCTGTTTCTAGATTAAGTTCAGGAGAATTTCCTACAACACTATGTACACAATCCAATAAGAAAGGTTACACTTTTGTACCTTTTGAACTTTTCAAATTTATTGAGCCAAGTAGGTCAAATTTCAATGCAGGGTCTTTGTATCATAAGCTTTTGGGTGATTGCACTGAAAGACAATCATCAATTCAGAGTACACAAAATAATTTGTGGAAAACCTACAAATGTGGCAAGAGTGAAGCTGGGTAGGATGTCTGCAATGCATATTTGGCAGGAAGATTATAATTGAACAATGGGCTACCTTCAGATGGAAGATGGTTTAGGTGCAGTCAGGTTATATTCCCTCAGAAGGGAAAGATAGGACTAACAAAGCCAGAGCTCCCTTAATGTCAAAGAAAATATGTGCTTCTGACAGCTGTCAGATAGAAATTGCGATTGAGAACTAAAAGCATTACTAAATTGAACAACATATTAAAGAACTAAAGAGGAATTATAAAAAAAGTCTTGCAGCCAACATGAAGGGAAATCCCAAAGTCATCTATTCGCATATTAGTAGTAAGAATGTGTTTAAAGGAAGAGTAGGTCTGACTAGGGACCACAGAGGGAATCTACACCTGGATACAGGGAGCAGGCTGAATTATGAAATTAATACTTTGTGTCTGTCTTTACAGGAAACTCTGTGACTAGAATGATTCAACATTAATAATCAATTAAGTGTTGGGAAGGGTGCTGGTACTTAAAGATAAAAATAAACAGGACTGGAAGAGATGCATCCAAGGATACTGAAGGAATGAGAATGGAAACTGGCCATAATCTTTCAGTATTCCTGAGAGTGAAGAGACGTGCCAGAAGACTGGAGAATTATAAACATCACCCCCAGTTCAAAATATTTTGTAGGATAAGCAGTTACACACCAGTTAGTTTAACGCCAGCAATGGAGAAGCTCCTGAAAACAATTATTTACATTAAAATTAGTAGTCACATGAAAAAAGTGGATTGATTAGAAAAGGCCAACATAGATTTCTAAAGAGGAAATGGTGTATAACTAACTTGCTGCAGCTTGTTGAAGTAATAACAAAGGATCAATGAGAGTAATGCTGTTGAAGTAATGCTGGGAATTCCAGAAGGCCATCGATTCACTGCTGCACAACAGAGTTGTGAAAATAGTTACAGCTCATGGATTAAAGCAACAGAAGCAATATGGATAAAAAAAAGTATGACTATTAGGAAACAGAGAGTAAGAATCAATGGATGTTTGTCAGGCTGAAGCAAGATTTGTAGTAGCATTTTCCAGAGGTTGGTTTTGGGACCCTTGTTTTTCTAATATATATCAATGACCTAGTTTGTGGATGATGCAAAACTTGGAAGCATTGTGAAATGTGAACAGGAACGTATAGAACTTCAAAGGGACACAGCTAAGTTGGTATCGTGGGCAGATAGATGGTAGATGAAATTCAATGTTATTTAGTGTAAAGTGACATATTTTGATAGGAAGAATATGACAAACAAGGTAAAATTCTAAAGGAGTAACAGCAGTAGAGGGAGTGTATTTGTGCACAAATCAGAGAAGGTGGGATAGAGCAGTAAATAAAGCATATAGTATCCTGGGCTTTATTAATGGGACACACAGCACAAGAACAAGGAGGTGATGCAAAACTTATATAAGACACTTGTTAGACCTTAGCTGGGGTTTTGTGCACAGTTCTGGATGCTGTGGAAGGATACTATAGGAAGGATATGGATACATTGGAGATGAAGTGATGAGAAACTTCAGTTATGAGGACAGATTGTAGAGGCTGGTATGTTCTCCTTGGACAGAGGAAGGCAAAGAGGAAATCTGCAGAAGTTTTCAAACTCATGAAGGGGCTGCATCGAGTAGGTTGGGAAAAATTGTTACCACTCACAAAAGAATCAAGAATGAGATGTCATAGATTTACAATCATTTGTAAAAGAAGCAAATGTGATGTAAGAAACAAGTCTTTCACACAACAAATATCACACGACAACAGTTTATAGTCCAACAGGTTTATTTAGAAACACAAGCTTTTGGAGCACAGCTCCATTATTAGGTAGCTGTGGAAGAGGATCATAAGACACAGAATTTATAGCAAAAGATTACAGTGTCATCCAACTGAAATGATATATTGAACAAACCTAGATTGCTGTTAAGTCTTTCATCTTTTAGAATGAGGTTAGAGTCTGTCTGTATCCCAATCTTGAGTCAGACTGGTTCTATTTTCAAAATAGGAATTTATAAAATATTACGTGGATTGATTGCTTGCATTGATTGCCTGCAGGTTGTGTGAATACGCATGACAGAGTGTGTGTTTGCATATGTGCTTGCATGTGTGCATGCTTGGTAAAGCGTAGCGTGGGTGTGATAAGAGTATAAGCCTGTGAGAGGGTGTGTATGTGTGTGTGAGTGTGGGGGTATACGTATGTCTGTGTGAAAGAGAGCACGTGTATGACAGAAGGTCTACATGAGTGTGTGAGTACGTAAGTGTGTGTGCATGTGTGTGTGAAAGAGTTGCATATAGTGTATAGCGCACAACCTGCAGTCAATGCAAGCAGTCAATCCATGCAATATTTTATAAATTCGAACTTTGGAAATAGAACCAGTCTGACTCAAGATTGGGACACAGACAGACTCTAACCTCATTCTAAAAAATGAAAGACTTAACAACAATCTAGGTTTGTTCAATATATCATTTCTGTTGCATGACACTGTCATCTTTTGCAATAAATTCTGTCTTATGATCCTCTTCCACAGCTACCCGATGAAGGAGCGGCACTCTGAAAGCTAGTGCTTCCAAATAAACCTGTTGGACTATGAGCTGGTGTTGTGTGATTTTTAACTTTGTCCACCCAGTCCAACACCAGCACCTCCACATCAACACAACAAATAGTTCAGGTCTCAATTCCACTGCTTGGAAGTGTGTGGAGGCAGGTCCAAATGAGGCTTCCAAATTATTTAAATAGAAACAATGTGCCAGGGTAAGGGGAAAAGGCAGGAGAATAGCATTCAGATAAAATACTCATTGGATAGCCAGTGCAGCACGATGAGCTGAATGGTCTCCTTCTGCACCACAACACTTCTGTCATTCAATTGCAACAAATCATTGTGCAAGCTATACTTTGTGATACTTTTTGGAGATATGGTAAAGTTCTGTCGACATGCTAGTAATGATTTCTGGAGTTGTTGTTCATATACAAGGGTATTATAGACATTGAAGTAAGTTATATTGTTTGAATGGTAAATGTCTGTGAAGTGATCGCATCAGTGTGAAAGATTCTGCAAATGCACAAAGCAAGGCAATGGCTCTGGGTTATTTTAAGATGACCTATGGCAGTCTGCTTCTGACAGTCCACGCCAGATAAGTATAGTAATTCAATCAGATCTTCTGAAAAAATATAACTTAGTACACAGAATTATAGAGATTACTGCACAGAAAAAGGCATTTGAATAAATTTATTTTTGTGAGATTGTCAACAGAAGATCTCTACTGTCATTCATGTCAGTACCCTTTCCCTTTATCAATTTTGAATGTTTCCTTTACTATCACTTTTACTATTTAAGTGATATGTAACAGAGGATTTTTCTCTGGTCCACATCAACCCTGCACCCCAACTTTACCAACAAGCACCAGGCAAACAAATGGGCTGAAGGGCCAGTGAAAGCAAATTTCTTGATCCAGTTAAGACTCAGGGCTGCTCATTTTGGGAACCTTGTAAGTCTTAGGCCTGCATGATGTCAAGGAGAACACATGCCTTGCAATGTCCATTGAAATATTAAATAATAGATAGCATGCGTATAAATGACATCAAACCATTATAAAGTTATGATCCTTTTGAATTGTGGAGCAGGCTTGAGGGGTTGAATGACCTACTCCTATTGCTATTTCTTATGTTTTATTATGGTCTATTGAAACAGTGTTATTTCATAACAGGAGATGTGTGGCACCTGAAATTAACTTGTTTTATTTTAACTGAGATGGAATGTATTAGAATAGTCGAGTGACTTACTAATTTTGGGAATAGAATTTTGTCTTATCCTTTTCCTGCTGTATGGTGAGGTGGCTAAGAAACAAAGTAAATATTGAGGTCAGAAACCACCGCACTTGCTGCGGGTTCCTGTTCACCATTCTTAATACAGAAGAATTACATCATCTCCTCATCTCTTTTTCCCCTTAATAAAGGAAATATGCATCCAATGCTGAATTATTAACATAATTTATAAAAATAGTCTTTTTATACCCTTGATTGTGAGAAAAACATTGATTGGACAGGTAATAACACTGTGGTAAAGCTCAATGTTAATGCATATATTGCATAAATTTTGTGGGTCAGTATTCTCTTGTACAAAGCTTTATTAGGTTCTAATATTTAGGCAACCTAAAGCATACAAAAGAATCTCATGAAAACTCTTCTTTCACGTTTGTTGATCACAAATCTACCATAATTTTATTGAGCAATTTTGCTATTCATGTACTTCTGCTAACTTTTCTTTTTCATGAGTTAGGATAATACAAAAACTTGAGCCAGCTTCCTTTTAGAATAAAATCCAGATGCTACTTTTCATGCAAACAGGTGCAAAACTTGAATTAACTCCCCGAAAACAGTATGATGCTGGTCCAATTGAAAGTTTCAAGATTGAGAACAATGGATTTTTATTGGGTAAGGAAAGCAAAGGAGATGAAATAATGGCTGGTAAATGAAGTTGAGCTACAGCTCAGCCACTTGCATTTGTATGATCTTTTGATCTCTCCCATTATAAAGTCTATGCCTGGGTGCTCTCTTCGCTTCACCTGATGAAGGGGTAGCGCCCCAAAAGCTTGTGATTTCAAATAAATCTGTTAGACTATAATCTGGTGTCATGTGACTTTAAACCTTGTCCACCCCAGTCTAACACAAGCACCTCCACATCATGATCTAATTCAACAGTGGAACAGGCCTGAGGGGATGAATGGACGGCCCTGTTTCCATGGTTCTGATCCTGCAAACACATGCTAAAATGTCACAATGACAGTGGCAGTTTCAAATTAACTGTCAGAATTGGGTGGCTACATACTAATTGGATTAAGTGACAGTTGAAGCTTAGTTTCTTAAGATGGATCTGATGTAATTTTACATGTCTATGGTTTCCCTAATACATTAGCCCTGCTGTCGCAGTTTGAAGTTATTCAATCAAGAATGCTTTTTAATACATACCAGCAATACTCACACAAATGAATTAACTATGATTATTTCAATTTATGTTAAATCTATAGTAAGCCTCTTTACTGCTAAGATATCATTGATCATCGATATGTTTTTGTTTAACTCTTCATGCAACTTGACCATCACAGACAAAGTCAACGTTTTGTTGCACATCTGTAATTGTTTTTGAGAAAGTGATGGTAAGCTGCCTTCTTGAACTGGTGCAGCTCAAGTGGTGTAGTTACATCTACAGTGGGATGACAGAGACAGTTCTGGGATTTCGAGCCAGGCAATAGTTTTAAATCAGGATGCTGCATGACTTGAAGGATAATTTGCAGGTGTGCATGTGCCTCTGCATTTGTTCTTCTAAATGGTGGAGGTAATGGTTTTGGAAAGTGCTGTTGAAGAATGGTCTACACTATACTGCCACTATGTGCTGGTGTTAGAGGAAGTAAATGTTCAAAGTAATTGGGTGGAGTGTAGAAAAAAATCCGTCTGGATGATGTCAAGTTTACTGATTGTTGTTGGAGCTGTACACGTCCAGGAACGTGGGGATTATTCCACATTGTCTTGAGTTGTAACTTGTAGAAAGTGTACAGGCTTTGAGGAGTTGTTTGCTGCAGGAGATGAGTTGTTTGCTGCAGAAGTTTGAGCCTTTGCTCTGTCTTGCAGCCACAGCATTAATTTGGCTTGTCTAGTTAACTTTCTGTTAAATAGTAAATCCAGAATCTCAGTGGGAATACATTTAGGATAATGTCATTAAATGGCAAGAGGAAATGGTAAGATTTTCTCTTGTTAGGGATGATTATTGCCCACCCCTATGCCTGTATAGCATGAATGTGATCTTGTCACTCATCAGCCCCAAGTGCAGAAAAGCAGATAGCTTTTCATTAAGTTGAAAAAAAATGTATATGCTTTTTGATAACTCCTTAATGTTATTTACTGCTTGTGACAGTTCTAAGTTTATGAATATTTGTGGAAATTAATGTCATTTTGCTCTGGGTTGAACCTGTGTCTTTTACAAATGCAACATAATTTGTTAGCTTTTATAAATGTCCCTTGGCTCAAAATCCAAAATTCTACTTGCCTTTCTGTGTACTCTCTATTTATACTCCCAACTTTAAAGATCTATGTCATTGCACTTCCTTCTTGCTCCATTGTGTTAAAAAATAAATCTTTTTGGTTTAGTTCTTTCACTGGAAAATTTTACAGAATTTGCTTCTTTGCATCCCTCAGTAATAGGTTGCACCAGTGTGGCTTCACCCCCAGCAGCAACCTCATTCATGGTTGCTTCTGCACCCCTTAATTTTCGTTGCTCGAGTGGCTCAGCCATAAGTATTTATATTCCTCCTAAGTCCTTCCTCATCTCGACCCTTCTCTTTCTCCAAAATATATGTCTTTCACCAAGCTTTTGATCACCTATTCCCAAAAACTTCTATGTGGCTTGGTATCAAATTTTGTGGAATAACACATCTGCAAAGTACTTTTGGACATTTTACTACCTTTAAAATATTATCTGTATCTGCAACCAGTTTTTGCAAACTTTTTTTAAAACAAGAAACTGCAACAGAACTTCTCTGCCTTTCTCATATACAGGAGACAAAACAAACCCTAAACTAGATGCTTGAGGCACTTTGCCATTTCCACCATTACTCAAATTGACCAAAATTGGTGAATGTGCACTCCAAATTCAAATTTGATCTGTCCAAACTTTCACAATTATTGTTCCATGTAATTTGTTGGATTAATATTTCTGCAGTCTACCAATTTTCTAAATTATAATTAACAGGAATGGGAAGGAGATTGAATTTAAGAATATTTGAAATGCAATAAGAAAAAATAAGCACTCAGTAATACCAGGTCATAGTAAAGTTCAATTGTGACCTTTTGATTATTATAAATATATGGACAGAGTAATTTCTTAGTAATTGGTTTGTACCATGTTAAAAATTACACAACACCAGGTTATAGTCCAACAGGTTTATTTGGGAGCACTTGCTTTCGAAGCACTGCTCCTTTCCACAGTTCTCGTTTAGCTTCAGTAAAATGAGTCAAACGAACAAAGTATTGTTTAGCATTTTCCTTAATTTTATTTTAAATGTAACTATATTCCTATTAACTTTGTGATGTCTATTGCCCCCTGCTGTTGCTTGATTTGACTGTATTCAAGTCAAATAAAAAGGTCTGAGGATTCTGCTTTAGTGTCAAGCAATTACAGAGCCGGATGATATTACCTTGAAGCACTATTTTAGTAACTGTGACAAGGAAATTACATTGAACTTTTTTTAAATATTGTTAACTGTTACAACTTAGTAAAATGATACCATGACACAAACATGAATTAGGAAACACTCAAGGCAAAATGTTAGCAAAATTTAGGACAGAATTGATTGAAAGATCTGGTGAGGCCCATCTCAGGAGCACCTTGCTTCATGTGTTAGATATTTTCTAAACAATTTGTTTGGAAATGTTATAACACACCTCTGAAGCAGGTGGAACTTGAACCCAGGGCTTTTTGCTCAGAGGTAGGGATGCTACCACTGCACCACAACTGCCCTTTAAAGGGGCATTGAAATGGTACAGACCTACTAATTTACTGAAACCACGCCATAGTGGGATTTGAACCCATGTCTCTGACAATACCACGAGATCATCTTTCCCACATTCCGTCTTTAATACTTTTCAAAGATAGTGTGGTGAATTTCTTGCTAGGCAGAGTGAGTTGCTAATTAAAAGGGGATTAATATTTGTTAAACAACTTGTTGACAGACACAATCACCATTTTTATATCTCATACTTGGCAAACATGTCAGACAAGAAAACCCTACATGAAAACCAGTGATACCTGGTGGATTCAGCTTGCCATTTGCTCTGAACAATTTCTATGTAGCATACAAACAAACTGCATCCCCCTTGATCACAGTCATTGGTGACTGATATTTGCCAACTCCTCACAATCACTATGGCAATTCTCCAAAACAACCCACAGTCCATTCCGGAAGCACTGATTTGCGTTGCAGGGCACATTGGCAAATAATAGTGAGTGACTGCAGGCGGGATACCTTGCATATCGGAACAGGTATCGAGGTCATGACTGCATTAGGCTGCATCTCCGTGCTTCTTGCTGGCTTTCTTAGTGCTCACTCATTAAGCATCTACTTAGATGGTCATACCATTACTACCTTGACATGGCAATCAACATAGTCATGCATCCAGGCAGCTTGCTTTGCTAGTCAGCAGCCCTCAATCAAGGGACATACATCTCCCCGTAAGGCAATGTCATAGAGCTCTACAGCACAGAAGAGGCCCTTTAGCGCATCAAGTCTGCATCAATCCAAAACAAAAATCCAACTATTCTAATCCTATTTCCCAGCATTTGTCCTGTAGCCTTCTGTGCCTTGGCATCACACGTCAACCGAAATATTTATTTAATCTAAGTATGCCACATCAAATACATTGCACCATGTGCCAGCAGTTTACACGGCAAACACAATGCACATGAAGGAAGCAAGCAGCCGTGTCTCAAAGCTCTAGGGGAGTACACCTCACCTTATAGGAAGTTAGTGGGAAGCAAGCAGCCATGTCTCAAAGCCTTAGGAGAGTACACCTCATCCTGCAGGAAGTTGGTGGGTTATTCTAAAAGTATGTTTTATGCTAATTCCCATGATAAATTTGACTAAATTGCAAGCACTCCCTACTTTTTTATTCATCCTTCCTCCCTCATTAGAACCTCCTCCATTTTTCTCAATTATATAATAGTTTTTCCCCTCACAGTGGATTTGCACTTCTTTTTTAGCAGGTGCTATGGTACTACTGCACAAATGTTATGCCCACTTTCCAATATTTAATAGCAAACTTCAAAACTAGTGAACATTGCTACAATCCTTGTCTGGTTGATGCATTGACTTGGTGACTGTAGAGGTCTCTAGCAAAGCAACTGAAACAGTCATAGTGCAAATTTAACAAAGCACTTTGTGTCAGAATTAAAAAGTTACATTTTGTTTTATTTCATCCACTCCTACAATTGCTACTTGTACATTTCTTTCTTATTTATCACAGTTTTGTCTGGATATGTAGCTCCACAAGAATAGGGTGAAAACTGTACCTCTCGTGATGCATCTTTCTATTTTCTCATAATGTCAACAATGGGTATAATTTGCTATTCTTTTTCTCTTTGTTATCATGTAACCTGAACTGTCCAAGATCATTCCGCATATTGGTTTACTGGCCATTCAGAGTGAATACTAAACACTTTGTGTATAACTTCTTTCACTCATACACGAAGGGCGGTAATTTTATCTGAGGGTGAAATTGAATTGGCTGCCTATTTTATTCTCAGCAAATACATGTGAACGAAAATTGGAATTTGTGTAACAAGAAATATTGCCCATTTGACAATGTTGCTGAAAATGAAAATCACTATAAGACAACTGTGAGAAAATCTCAATTTGTTAAATTTACAACTCTAACTTCAGAGTCACATAAAAAACCTTCCATAAGATCTTATATAGGTGTATAACAGACAAGTATCTCTGTAATGTTTATGTGTAGTAATTTGCTTTTTCACACTTGAAAGAAGGCTGAAAACATTATGGGCACTTGCTGATTCATAAATGTTAATTTTGGAAATTAGTTATTTTAGCTACTTGATCTTTTGGTAGCTCCTCATTTTACATTGGCATTTTCTACCTTTTTTTAAGGTTTTGACATGTTTGTCAAATGGATATTTCATGGTAGGTAGATATTTGAATCAATCAGAATTCATTGCCCTACGAATACTTCAGCATTGTAATACCTAGAAGGTCACAGTTGCAGGTGTGATACTCTGGACCTTTGTTACACACAGTACTTTAACCGAGTGGATATTACTTCTACGTCACTTGGTCTAACTCCTGGAACTTCCTCCCTAACAGCATTATGGGTCTACCTTTTGAACATGGACTGCAGCAGTTCAAGAAGGCAGGTCATACAGTCAGATAGCACAGGAACAGACCCTTCAGTCTAACTCGTCCTGACATCCCAATCGAACCTACTCGTATTTGCCAGCGTTTGGCCCCTATCCCTCTAAACCCTTCCTATTCGTATACCCATCCAGATGCCTTTTAAATGTTGTAAATGTACCAGCCTCCACTACCTCCTCTGGGAGCTTGTTCCATACATGCACCACTCTCTACATGAAAAAGTTACCCGTCAAGTCCCTTTTAAATCTTTTCCCTCTCACCTTAGACCTGTGCTTTCTAATTTTGAACTCCCCACCCAAGGTAAATGACCTTGGCTTTTCACCCTATTTCACACCCACTACCCCCACCCCCAAACTAGGAATAGGTAATAAATGCTGACCCAGCCAGTGATGAATGAATGAATGAAAAAGAATGTTTTGGTTGAAGTAGAAGGGAACAATATCTTTGAGGTCTTGAAAAGCGACAAACTATTAAATACTGAATTTCATGGTTAAGACATGATCATATTCCCTTTAATTTGTCCCACTCCCAACCATCTGCTGTATTCTTCAAATGTTTAGAAGCACAGAAACATGCACACTCAGAGAAAAAGACATTGTAGCCCAGCTGGCCAGCTATATAGTTTTTAAAACAATTGTTACTGTTCTTACATTTCTTAATTTTTTTTCATTAATTGAAACCTTAGGACCCCTCAAAAAAAAGACTTTGAACTTGCATGGACCGATCATCTTAATTTTGCCCTGGGCAATTTGTGCATGTCTGTACAGGATATTGGTTAAGCCACTTTTGGAATACTGTGTGCAATTCCGGTCTCCCTGCTATAGGAAGGATGTTGTAAAACTTGAAAAAGCTCAGAAAAGATTTACAATAATGTCGCCTCAGTTGGAGAATATAGGGTTTAGGGAGAGACTAAATAGGCTGGGGCTATTTTCCCTGGAGCATCGGACGCTGAGGGTGATCTTATAGAGGTTTATAACATCACGCAGGGGTATGGTTAGGTAAATAGTCAAGGTCTTTTCCCAGGGTAGAGGAATCCAAAACTAGAGGGCATAGGTTTAAGGTGAGAGGGGAAAGATTTAAAAGGGATCTAAGGAGCAAAGGTTAGTGCATGTATGGAATGAGCTGCCAGAGGAAATGGTGGAGGCAGGTACAATTACAACATTTAAAAGGCATCTGGATAGGTATATGAATAGAAAGGGCCACATGCATGTCTCCACCCTGAACAGCCCTA
Source organism: Chiloscyllium plagiosum (assembly GCF_037043375.1). Classification (NCBI taxonomy): domain Eukaryota; kingdom Metazoa; phylum Chordata; class Chondrichthyes; order Orectolobiformes; family Hemiscylliidae; genus Chiloscyllium; species Chiloscyllium plagiosum. The sequence goes on along the minus strand of NW_028270159.1, from coordinate 31,534,584 downwards.
TGACTCTATTCACTATGTTACCCATGAATTTTTAATATCAAAACTGATGAGTCATTTCCCTCTCCTGACCAGCAGTTTTCTCATAGGAGATGCCGCAAAGCAGAAAAAGAATTGTCAAAATATACTTGTAATTTTAGTTATATGATTAGCAAGCTTGAAAAATTGGTATGCATTTATTATGTACTCATTTTACGTATAGAGGGAAAAGGTTTACACATACTTTATGGATATTTATGCAAGATACTTTCTCAAATTGAGTTCTGAAATTTGAAGAATTCATACTGGAAGTGAAGAGTTTGACTTGATGCAAGTTAAAATAGTTAAACCAATATTAAGAACCAAACTTATAGTAATATTAGTTTGAGCAGACAAATGTCAAATGACAATGAGGCATTTCACTAATTAAATATTGATAAAACTGTCCAGTGACAGTTAATTGCAAGTTTCAATAATTCAGTAGTCAAGGGCACTGATACAGCTTTGGTTCTATGTGATCACCTTTGACTCACTCCCTGCATCCAGTTATTTTTGGGTATGTCACCAGCAGAATGTTCTGGTGGGCAAAAGGTGGGCACAATTGAGACCCTTCACATCACTAAATGTGGTAGTGAAGCTGTGGAAACTCCATGTCCTTCTGCCTCCTGCCATGCTTAGGCTTCAACACTATCAGCTGACTCGAATATGATCGGGGAGAAGCAATTCAAGGCAGGGCAATACCGAGCAAGCAGCGGCCCACTATGTGTTTGTGGAGCCTGGAGAAGCATTCCTGCTTCTTCTGGCTTCACAAAACTTCTTTAAAAAATATCCTGATTGAGACAACAGTACACAATGATGGAACAATTGCATTGTAAAGTCTGCTCATGTTTCCCTTAAGATTGCAATAGGGGTCTTACCTATGTCATTAGGATCTTAATTTGAATTATAAAGAGACCTACAGTTTGTTTCAGATAGGCATTTCCTTCACCTGGGTCTATGTGAGATTTACAAGTGGGATGGTCAGCAGTTTACTGAATAGTAAGCTTACCGATCACGTTTCTTGCCTTTATGGCAATACTAATGCCAAAGTAAAAACCATACTGTGTGTTTACTTTGTGTGACGGTGATGCCCCTTAAAGTTTATGTAAGCAATTGTTTTTCTCTAGTTGGAAAAAATGACAGTAGTGCACTGTGGATACTGACTGCTTACATTTTGGACTTTAGTTAATTATCTCCTGGTGCACAAATATGCTTGTTAGCCAACCATATTGACTGTTGTATGACTTATTGAGAATAGTACAAATAGTATTGGGAATTGGGAAAGAAACAAACTCAGATTAACAAAAAAACCATTCTGAACAATATATTGTATATACAGTCATAGAGATATACAGCACAGAAACAGACCCTTGGGTCCAACTTGTTCATGCTGACCAGATATCCTAAAATTAATCTACTCCCATTTGCCACCACTTGGCTCATATCCCTCTAAACCCTTCCTAATCATTTATTTGAAGAAGTAATGCAACTTGAATTGGTCACCAGTATTTGTAGTCCTATAATAGTAATAGTACATTAGCATAGGTATGAGTAAGTCTTTACAGAGTGACTGATTTGAGGTTAGACATTCAAGTTGGGTTACCAACTCTGATTGGGCACATTAATGCAGATTTCATTGCATGATCTCAAACAATATTCTCTCAACATGTCTATCCTTATTAGGCCTTTCCAAATCTTGTGTACAGAGGATAAACTGTTTGTTACCCAGTTGGATTGTTAGAGAATTTTCTTATCTCCAACATTTTGCAACCAACAAATCTGAAAGCCAGAGGCAGTACCAGACCTAGTTAGACGCCCAAACCAAACATATGATCTCCTGCCACTTGTGGCAAGGCCTACACGACATAACAGGATACAAAATGATGCACAGCAAGATAGTGGATAAAAACATATCCCTCCCTGATGTGCTCAATGCTTTCTATGCTTGGTCCGGCCAGGGGGTCAGAGGCACAGTGTCACCTGCCTCAACAGCCCTGGACACCGATACAGATGTCAAATCTGTGTTCCTGAGAGTCAACCCAAGGAAAATGATGGGCCTGGACAAAGACCTTGGTCGTGAACTTAAAACCTGTGTGAACCAGCTGGCAGAGGTATTCAGTGACATCTTCAACCTCTCCCCTCTACAAGCCAAAGTCCCCATTGCTCCAAGAAGACCACCATCATCCCAGTACCAAAAGAAAGCACATGCAATGTGCCTTAAAGACTACTGCCCAGTGATTCTGACCTCCACAATCAAGAAGTGCAAGATTCTTGTCATAGCCGACATCAACTCGAGCCTCCCAGCCTGCCTTGATCCTCTGCAATGCCTACCAATGTAACAGATCCACAGTGGATGCCACTGCACTCATCCCTGGAACATCTGGACAACAAGGACACTTATGTCAGACTGCTACTCATAATCTACCACTCTGCCTCCAACACCACAATCCCCAACAGACTGATCTTAAAAGTCCAATATCTAGGTCTCTGCAACTGGATCCTCAGTTTCCTGACCCAAAGACCCCAATTAGTGAAGACAGACAACTGTACCTCCCCCACGATAACATTCAACACTGGACACTTGGGAGTACCCCTCTCCCCCCACAAAGGATGTGTTCTCAGTCCCCTATTGTACTCCCTGTACATCCACGACTGTGTTGCCAAATTCCAAATAAATGCCATCAACTAATTTGCTAACTACACCACCATGGTAGGACAGATATCAAACAGCGATGAACCAAAATGCAGAAAGGAAACAAAGGGCTTGGTGTCATCGTACAGTGATAACAACCTCTCTCTCAACGTTGGCAATGGAGGACAGGAAAAATTTCAGGCTGTAAGAGCTGCTCTTTTTTTTGAGGTATTTTAGGTGTTGGAGGTGATTTCCTCGAATTCCAGGGCAGCAATTACTGTTTTACATGCTATTGCATTGTTTTGGAACTTTGGAAAAAAAAAGTCAAAACAACAGCAGTTTAAAAGGGAGAAGAGCAGACAAAGGAAGCACATAGTGAGGACAGTGCAGGAGAGCGAGAGAGAGGGAGAGAGAGAACCTGCACAGTTACCGCCTTTGCTGTTTGAATTCGTGTATCGCTGGACATCGGAGTGCATCTGGGAAAATTAACAAACAGTGAAATTCACAACTAATCTTGGAGGAACTGTTGGGCAAAGTTCACAGCACAGAATCAGATAAGTTAATTGTTGTTTTAAGTCTGTCCAAGAGAAAGGCTGCAGTAGTGAATATAGTGGATTCTTTCTTGATTATATGTTTTTGGAGATAAGTCTCTTGATTAAACTTAAAATATAAGCCATAGCTATTAATTTAACCTGGGGCAGTGTTTGTAGAGGAATAAGACAGTGTTATTTTCTGGGTCTGTAGATTGTGAAGGAGCAAAAATGGCCTTTGCAGTGATATGTACTTCTGGTCAGATGTGGGAGTTTAAAGAGAGTTTAAGGGTTACTGCGGATTATATCTGCCTTAAATGCTGTTGGATGCGAATCTTATCAGATCGAGTGGATCGGTTGGACAGACAGATAGAAGCGATGAGGAATTTGCAACAGCAACAGTATGTGATGGATGGTAATTATAGGAAGGGGGGAAAGTCTCAGATACAGTCACATAGATGGGTTAACTCCAGAAAGGGTGAGAGAGGTCGGTACCGAGGGCAGGAGTCATTTGTGGATAAACCCATTTCAAACAGGTATGCTGTTTTGGAAAATGTAGGGGCTGATGGATTCTCAGGCGAACGTAGCACGAACAGCCAAGTTTCTGGTATTGAGACTGGCTCTAATGGAATGAGGGGTACGTCGGCTTCCAAGAGATCAATTGTGTTAGGGGATTCTGTAGTCAGAGGTACAGACAGACGTTTCTGTGGCCAGCAGAGAAAAAGCAGAATGGTGTGTTGTTTCCCTGGTGCCAGGATCAAGGATGTCTCAGAGAGGGTGCAGAATGTTCTCAAGGGCGAGAAGGGCCAGCAGGAGGTCATTGTCCACATTGGAACCAACGACATAGGAAGGGAAAAAGTTGAAACTCTGAAGGGAGATTACAGAGAGCTAGGGAGAAATTTTAAAAGGAGGTCCTCAAGGGTAGTAATATCTGCATTACTCCCAGTGCTACGTGCTAGTGAGGGCAAGAATAGGAGGATAGAGCAGATGAATGCATAGCTGAGGAGCTGGTGTATGGGAGAAGGATTCACATTTTTGGATCATTGGAATCTCTTTTGGGGTAGAAGTGACCTGTAGAAGAAGGACGGATTGCACCTAAATTGGAAGGGGACTAATATACTGGCAGGGAAATTTGCTAGAACTGCTTGGGAGGATTAAAACTAGTAAGGTGGGGGGATGGGACCCAGGGAGATAGTGAGGAAAGAGATCGATCTGAGACGGGTACAGCTGAGAACAGAAGTGAGTCAAACAGTCAGGGCAGCAGGGACAAGGACTAATAAATTAAACTGCATTTATTTCAATGCAAGGGGCCTAACAGGGAAGGCAGATGAACTCAGGGCATGGTTAGGAACTTGGGACTGGGATATCATAGCAATTACAGAAACATGGCTCAGGGATGGGCAGGACTGGCAGCTTAATATTCCAGGATACAAATGCTACAGGAAGGATAGAAAGGGAGGCAAGAGAGGAGGGGGAGTGGCATTTTTGATAAGGGATAGCATTACAGCTGTGCTGAGGGAGGATATTCCCGGAAACACATCCAGGGAAGTTATTTGGATGGAACTGAGAAATAAGAAAGGGAAGATCACCTTATTGGGATTGTATTATAGACCCCCCCTATAGTCAGAGGGAAATTGAGAAACAAACTTGTAAGGAGATCTCAGCTATCTGTAAGAATAATAGGGTAGTTATGGTAGGGGATTTTAACTTTCCAAACATTGACTGGGACTGCCATAGTGTTAAAGGTTTAGATGGAGAGGAATTTCTTAAGTGTGTACAAGACAATTTTCTGATTCAGTATGTGGATGTACCTACTAGAGAAGGTGCAAAACTTGACCTACTCTTGGGAAATAAGGTAGGGCAGGTGACTGAGGTGTCAGTGGGGGAACACTTTGGGGCCAGCGACCATAATTCTATTCGTTTTAAAATCGTGATGGCAAATGATAGACCAGATCTAAAAGTTGAAGTTCTAAATTGGAGAAAGGCCAATTTTGACTATATTCGGCAAGAACTTTCCAAAGCTGATTGGAGGCAGATGTTCGCAGGTAAAGTGACGGTTGGAAAATGGGCAGCCTTCAGAAATGAGATAACAAGAATCCAGAGAAAGTATATTCCTGTCAGGGTGAAAGCAAAGGCTGGTAGATATAGGGAATACAAGATGACTAAAGAAATTGAGGGTTTGGTTAAGAAAAAGAAGGAAGCATGTGTCAGTTATAGACAGGATAGATCAAATGAATCCTTAGAAGAGTATAAAGAAAGTAAGAGTATACTTAAGAGGGAAATCAGGAGGGCAAAAAGGGGACATGAGATAGCTTTGGCAAATAGAATTAAGGAGAATACAATATATTTTACAAATATATTAAGGACAAAAGCATAACTAGGGAGAGAATAGGGCCCCTCAAAGATCAGCAAGGTGGCCTTTGTGTGGAGCCAGAGAAAATGGGGGAAATACTAAATGAATATTTTGCATCAGTATTTACTGTGGAAAAGGATATGGAAGTTATAGACTGTAGGGAAATAGATGGTGACATCTTGCAAAATGTCCAGATTACAGAGGAAGAAATGCTGGATGTCTTGCAACGGTTAAAGTCGATAAATCCCCAGGACCTGATCAAGTGTACCCAAGAACTCTGTGGGAAGCTAGAGAAGTGATTGCTGGGCCTCTTGCTGAGCTATTTGTATCATCGATAGTCTCAGGTGAGGTGCTGGAAGACTGAAGGTTGGCAAATGTGGTGTTTAAGAAGGCTGGTAAAGACAAGCCAGGGAACTATAGACCGGTGAGCTTGACCTCGGTGGTGGGCAAGTTGTTGGAGGGAATCCTGTGGGACAGGATGTACATGTATTTGGAAGGCAAGGACTGATTCGGGATAGTCGACACTGTTTTGTGCGTGGGAAATCATGTCTCACAAACTTGATTGAGTTTTTTGAAGAAGTAACAAAGAAGATTGATGAGGGCAGAGCAGTAGATGGACTTCAGTAAGGCGTTCGACAAGGTTCCCCATGGGAGACTGATTAGCAAGGTTAGATCTCATGGAATACAGGGAGAACTAGCCATTTGGATACTGAACTGGCTCAAAGGTAGAAGACAGAGGGTGGTGGTGGAGGGTTGTTTTTCAGACTGGAGGCCTGTGACCAGTGGAGTGCCACAAGGATCGGTGCTGGGCCCTCTACATTTTGTCATTTACATAAATGATTTGGATGCGAGCAGAAGAGGTACAGTTAGTAAGTTTGAAGATGACAACAAAATTGGAGGTGTAGTGGACAGCGAAGAGGGTTACCTCAGATTACAACAGGTTCTGGACCAGATGGGCCAATGGGCTGAGAAGTGGCAGATGGAGTTTAATTCAGATAAATGAGAGGTGCTGCATTTTGGGAAAGCAAATCTTCGCAGGACTTATACACTTAATGGTAAGGTCCTAGGGAGTGTTGCTGAACAAAGAGACCTTGGAGTGCAGGTCCATAGCTCCTTGAAAGTGGAGTTGCAGGTAGGTAGGATAGTGAAGAAGGCGTTTGGTATGCTTTCCTTTATTGGTCAGAGTATTGAGTACAGGAGTTGGGAGGTCATATTGCGGCTGTACAGGACATTGGTTAGGCCATTGTTGGAATATTGCCTGCAATTCTGGTCTCCTTCCTATCGGAAAGATGTTGTGAAACTTGAAAGGGTTCAGAAAAGATTTACAAGGATGTTGCCAGGGTTGGAGGATCTGAGCTACAGGCAGAGGCTGAACAGGCTGGGGCTATTTTCCCTGGAGCATTGGAGGCTGAGGGGTGTCCTTATAGAGGTTTTCAAAATTATGAGGAGCATGGATAGGATAAATAGACAAAGTCTTTTCCCTGGGGCCGGGAGTCCAGAACTAGAGGGCATAGGTCTAGGGTGAGGGGGCAAAGATATAAAAGAACCTAAGGGGCAACTTTTTCACACAGAGGGTGGTACGTGTATGGAATGAGCTGCCAGAGGATGTAGTGGAGGCTGGTACAATTGCAACATTTAAGAGGCATTTGAATGGGTTTATGAATCGGAAGGGTTTGGAGGGATATGGGCCGGGTGCTGGCAAGTGGGACTAGATTGGGTTGGGATATCTGGTCGGCATGGATGGGTTGGACCGAAGGGTCTGTTACCATGCTGTACATCTCTATGACTCTAATTAGTCATTGACTTCAGGAAGAAATGTGGAGAACACATCCCAATCTACATCAACGGAGCAGAGGTTAAGAGTTTCATGTTGCTAAGATGATGATAACCGACAACCTGTCCTGGACTTTCCATGCATCTTCTTCCGCAGGTGGCTTAGGAAATTCAGCATGTCTATAAGGACTCTTACCAATATTACAGATGCACCATATAAAGCATACTATCCGGGTGCATAACGGCCTGGTATAGCAACTGCTCTGACCGGGACCGCAGGAAACCACAGAATGTTGTGTGCACAGCCCAGTCTAACACAGAAGCCAACCTCTCATCCGTGGGCACCATTGCCACAGAAGGGCTACCAACAGCATCAAAGTCCCCTCCCAGCCCATGATGCTCTCCTACAATCTCTTCAGTCAGGCAGAAGTGTGAACACACACCAATAGGGTCAAGATCAGCTTCTCACCTGCTTTTATGAGACTGATGAATAGACTCTCTCACTTCAAATAATGTTGATCTTGCTTTGAACACCTCCTGTGCAATATAACCTGTATGCCTCTGTGCCTGAGCACCCTATGATCTGTATGTCCTTGCTATGATTTGCCTGTACTGCTCACAAAGCCTTTCACTTGACTACATGACTACAATAAATTAAAACAAAGTTGCTAAAAGAAAATTCAAATAGCATACAGTTTAAACAAAAACTAGCTCTATAATGTTTTTCTTTGCTTACATATATCAGTTTCCAGGAGGCAAGTCTTCAATTCTTCGAATCCAGAAGGTTATAACAGGAGCTAGCGTAAATTTTTGTTGACAGTTAAAAGTTGGGTTAGCTTCTGGAGTTAGTAGTCATGGGTTGACATTCGGAATTAAATTTAGGATTGGTAACCTTAAATTACCAACAAAATGCCAACGATACAATTTTAATTGTTTTATAGCTCGAGGTACACCATTTGAACTGGAAGGTCTGGATTCAAGACTTTCTTGTACTAGACTTGTCATAACATAGCTGAACAGGCTAATCAAAAATATCTACAATGGTTACTGACAGTGGGTAAAAAGGACTGGTGAAACTGGAGCTCTTGCCATTGCACCGAATACTTGGATTGTGCTGACTTTTAGAGCCAGAATCCGCGAAGGCAACAGCCAGGAGCACGTGCGTCAAACGGCTGTGGAGCGAGCGGCAGGTGTCTTTCGTGCAGCGGGCGGTTAGTCAGTTGCCAGGGCGACGATCACTGCTCGGCCGGTTGGTCACTCACTCAGGGTAATGGTCATTTCGCGGGCGGTCAGTCACTCCCGAGGTGCGGTCCTTACGGGAGTGGGGTTGGGGGTCACTTTCGCGAAGTACCCAGTGTAGACATTTCGGGATGTCGGTCACTCCGACTTCTTTTGCATTTTTTCAAAATATCAGGCATTATTCTGTTGGGAGGTCTGAATGTATTTATTTACCTACTGCTAAAAATAAGTTTTTAAACAAGTCACCGGTATTTTCGGCGGGAAGTGTTGACTTTGAATTGAGGAAAATAATGGGTAACATACCCCGAACAGTAAAAGGCAGCGTTTTTGCTCATGTCAAGTTTAGTTTTAGTAAACGGTTTTAATATATCGATCATTGGAAGTTTTGTTTATAATTTTAAAAATATGACTAGTTTATTTCTTTAAAGTATTCATACGTGTGTAATTTATTTCATCTCTGATTTCTGAGGACTAATTTTGGTATCCACTATCTTGAAGCCGAGATTGGGAGTGTTTACACGCAATTTATTTTGAAAGAAGGTTTAGCATTGCGTTGCGTTTTTCGTTGAAATGACAAGTTTGTCTTGAATTGCATTTTTTTATATACAAGAGAGCACCTGTTTGATCATGGAAATCCGCACCAAGCTCTGGAAATACTGCAAATACTCAGATCTGAGCTTCTTTAGAAAGAGTTTTTCAGACGGATAATTTTCAATGTAGTAACATGACTTTTGGATTGTACCCTTTTCAGGCAGGCATTGTTCTCATCAAATTATTTTTGCTGTGCTATAGAAGAATGCACGTAAGTGTCTCACTGATTATCAATATAATGCAATGCTTAATGCAAACTATAGCACTCAGCACAAAATCAGCAAGCAAGCACACAGATGCAGCGCATAATCAGGAAGGCTAATGGAGTGTTGGCTTTTATTTCACAGAACAATGCAGTGCAGAACAGGCCCTTCAGCCCTCGATGTTGTGCCGACCTGTGAACTAACCTAAGCCCACCCCCTTAAACTATCCCATCACCATCCATATGCTTATCCAAGGACTGTTAAATGCCCATAATGTTAACTACATTGGCAGGCAGGGCATTCCATGCCCTTATCACACTCTGAGTAAAGAACCTGCCTCTGACATCTAAAATCTATTTCCCCTTAATTTGCAGCTATGCCCACTTGTACAAGCCAACGTCATCATCCTTGGAAAACGACTCTCACTGTCCACCCTATCTAATCCTCTGATCATCTTGTATGTCTCTATTAAATCCCCTCTTAGCTGCCTTCTCTCCAATGAGAACAGACCCAAGCCTTTCCTCATAAGACCTTCCCTCCAGACCAGGCAACATCCTGGTAAATCTCCTCTGTACCTTTTCCAATGCTTCCACATCCTTCCTGTAATAGGGCAACCAGAACTGTACACAGTATTCCAAGTGAGGCTGCACTAGCGTTTTGTACAGTTGCATCATGACATTACGGCTCCAGAACACAATCCCTTTACCAATAAAACCTAACACAATGTATGTCTTCTCAACAGCGCTATCAACCTGGGTGGCAACTTTCAGGGATCTATGTACATGGACACCAAGATCCTTCTGCGCATCCACACTACCAAGAATCTTTCCATTGACCCAGTATTCTGCCTTCCTGTTATTCTTCCCAAAGTGAATCACCTCACATTTATCTGCATTGAACTCCATTTGTCATCTCTCAGCCCAATTCTGCAGTTTATCTAAGTCTCCTGCAACCTGCAATATTCTTCCACACTGTCCACCACTCCATCGACTTTAGTGTCATCTGCAAACTTCCTAACCCATCCACCTATGCCTGTGTCCAAGTCATTTATAAAAATAGTAAACAACAGTGGTCCCAAAACAGATCCTTGTGGCACACCACTACTGACCGGACTCCAGGCTGAATATTTTCCATCAACCATCACTCGCTGCCTTTTTACAGAAAGCCAGTTTCTAATCCAAATAGCTAAATCGCCCTCAATCCCAAGCGTCTGCATTTTCTCCTACCGTGTGGAACCTTATCAAAGGCTTTACTGAAGTCCATGTAGACCACATCAACTGCCCTGCCTTCATCCACATGCTTGGTCACCTTCTCAAAAACTTAATGAGGTTTGTGAGACGCAACCTTCCCTTGACAAAACCATGTTGACTATCTGCATTCAAATTAGAGTCATAGAGATGTACAGCATGGAAACAGACCCTTCAGTCCAACCTGTCCACACCGACGAGATATCCCAATCCAATCTAGTCCCACCTGCCAGCACCCGGCCCATATCCCTCCAAACTCTTTCTATTCATATACCCATTCAAATGCCTTTTAAATGTTGCAATTGTACCAGCCTCCACCACATCCTCTGGCAGCTCATTCCATACACGTACCGCCCTCTGCCTGAAAAGGTTGCCCCTTAGGTCTCTTTTAGGGAGACTACACTGGGAAGACTGGACGCCTCCTAGCAGAGCACTTTAGGGAACATCTCCAGGACGCCCGCACCAATCAACCACACCGCCCTGTGGCCCAACATTTCAACTCCCCTCTCCTACTCTGCCGAGGACATGGAGGTCCTGGGCCTCCTTCACCGCTGCTCCCTCACCACCAGACACCTGGAGGAAGAACGCCTCATCTTCCATCTCGGAACACTTCAACCCCAGGGCATCAATGTGGACTTCAACAGTTTCCTCATTTCCCCTTCCCCCAACTCACCCCAGTTCCAAACTTCCAGCTCAGCACTGTCCCCATGACTTGTCCTACCTGCCTATCTTCTTTTCCACCTATCCACTCCACCCTCCCCCCCGACCTATCACCTTCATCCCCTCCCCCACTCACCTATTGTACTCTATGCCACTTTCTCCCCACCCCCACCCTCCTCTCACTTATCTCTCCACCCTTTAGGCTCTCTGCCTTCATTCCTGATGAAGGGCTTTTGCCCGAAACGTCGATTTTACTGCTCCTCAGATGCTGCCAGAACTGCTATGCTCTTCCAGCACCACTAATCCAGAAATCCTTGTAAATCTTTTCTGAACCTTTTCAAGTTTCACAACATCTTTCCGATAGGAAGGAGACCAGAATTGCATGCAATATTCCAACAGTGGCCTCACCAATGTCCTGTACAGCCGCAACATGACCTCCCAACTCCTGTACTCAATACTCTGACCAATAAAGGAAAGCATACCAAACGCCTTCTTCACTATCCTATTGTTGCTTGCTGGATGATTAACATCCTATCTCTTATAATCCTTTCCAAAACCTTTCCTACAACAGACGTTAGGCTTACTGGTCTATAATTACCTGGGTCCTCACTACTACCCTTCTTGAACAAGGGCAGAACATTTGCAATCCTCCAGTCCTCTGGTACTAAACCTGTAGACAATGACGACTCAAAAACCAAGGTCAAAGGCTCCTCCATCTCCTCCCTAGTTTCCCAGAGAATCCTCTGATAAATCCCATCAGGGCCAGGGTATTTGTCTGTTTTCACACCTTCTAGAGTTGATTACACCTCCTCCTTACTAACCTCAATCCTTTCTAGTCTAATAGCCAGTATCTGAGTCATCTTCTCTACAAAATTCTCCTTTTCGTGAGTGAAAACAGATTAGAAATATTCGTTTAGCACCTCTCCGATTTCCACAGGGTCCACACACAACTTCCCACTTCTATCTTTGGGCCTAATCCTACCCTAGCCATCCTTTTATTCCTCACATACCTAGCAAAAGCTTTAGGGTTCTCCTTTATTCTCCCTGGTAAAGACTGCTCATGTCCCCTCCTTGCTCTTCTTAACTCTCTCTTTAAATCTATCCTAGCTAATCTATAACTCTCCATTGCCCCATCTGAACCATCTCATCTCAATGTCACATTTGCCTCCCTCTTCTGCTTAACAAACGACAGTTCCCTTACCTTTTCACTTCCTCCCTGCCTGACAGGGACATACCTATCAAGGACACACAATGTCTGTTCCTTTAACCAGCTCCACATTTCGATTGTCCCCATCCACTGCATTTTGCTAACCCATTCTATGCATCCTAAGTCTTGCCTAATTGCATTATAACTGTCCTTCCCCCATCTATAATTCTTGCCCTATGGCACGGACCTATCCCTTTCCATCGCTAAATTAAACGTAACCGAATTATGGTTACTCTCTCAAGTGTTTGCCTACCACTAAATCAAACACCTGGCTTGGTTCATTACCAGATACCAGATCAAGTGTTGTCTCCCCTTTTGTCAGTCCTTCAACATACTGTGGCAGGAAACCCTCCTGCACACATTGGACAAAAACTGATCCATTCAACGTACTAGAGTTATGGCACTTCTAGTCAATGTTGGGGAAGTTAAAGTCCTCCATAATGACCACCCTGTTCCTTTCACTCCTGCCCAGAATGAGTTTGCCGATCCTCTCTTCCACATCCTGGACCTTTGCAGAGGCCTATAAAAATAAAACTCCCGGCAGTGTGATCTCTCCTCTCCTGTTTCTAACCTCAGCCTATACCACCTCAGTCGATGAGTCCTCGCCAAAAGTTCTTTTAGCCACCATTATATTGTCCTTGACTAACAAAGCCCTACCTCCCCCTCTTTTACCACCTTCCCAGATCTTAATGAAAGATCTAAACCCTGGAACCTGCAACATCCGTGTCTCCAAAATGGCCACAACATCGAAATCCCAGGTACCTAATTATACTGCAAGCTCATCTACCTTATTCCGGATACTCCTGGCATTGAAGTAGACACACTTCAAACCAGCTTGCTGTCTGCCAACACACTTGTGACCATGAAATCCTGTTCATGTCCTCCCTACTCTTATTCTCCTGTGCACTGGAACTGCACCACAGGTTCCTATCCCCCTGCTGAGCTAGTTTAAATCCACCCAAATAGCTCTAGCAGATTTCCCACCCAGGATATTAGTACCCCTCAGGTACAAGTGAAGACTGTCCTATTTATAGAAATCCCACCTTCCCCAGAATGAGCCCCAATTATCCATATACTTGAAATCCTCCCTCCTGCACCATCCCTGCAGCCACCTGTTCAGCTGATATCTCTTCTTTTTTGCCTAGCTATCACGTGACATGGGTAAAAAATCAGAAATAACAACTCAAAGGGGTTGGAGAGTAAGAAAGGGAAGTCGTCCTACGACTGTACAAAGTGCTGTTGAGACTACATATGGAGTATTGTGAGCAGATTTGGTCCCCTTATTTAAGGAAAGACATAATTTCATTGCAGGCTGCTGAGAGGAGATTGACTAAAATGATTCCTGGCATGCTGGGATTGTCATATGAGACTCTATGCACTGGAGTTTGAAAGGAAGAGAGATGATCTCATTGAAACATATAGGATTCTTAACAGCCTTCACAGGGTAAGTACTGAGAGGATATTTCCTCTCATGGGACAGACTAAGACAAGAGGGCATAGTCTCAGAATAAGGAGATGCAAATTTAAAACTGAGATGAGGAATTTCTTCTCTGAGGGTTGAAGAGTCTTTGGAGCTCCTTGCCATAGAGTTGTGGGGACGGTATCCTTGTGTATATTTAAGGCTGAGATAGATTCTTGATCAGTAGAGAAATGGAAGTATATAGGGAAAAGGCTGGAAAGTGGATGAGAGGAATTTCAGATCAGCTACCATCCTATTAAATGGCAGAGCACGCTGAAGAAACTGAATGGCCCACCCTTTTCCTATTTCTCATGCAAGTCATCTTTAAGAATGAGCTTGCAATGCTATAAATCCCTACTGTTAATCCACACAAATTTAAGCCCGGGGTGACTGCTAAGTAGACTCACATTTGTTGCTTGCAGTGTCAACATAGGACTATCCTGTACTGAAGGAACAAAGTAGTAAGCACTCAATGGTCCATGTCATTTGTAGTAAATACAGCTTATATCTGTTATTACCTTTGATTTAAGAATGCCCAAACAAGGTTTATAGAAAGAATGATTGAACAGCAATAAGAAAGAGCAGGAAAATCACTAGGAGACTTTCATTACTGAGATATCAATTAAGATAATGTTATAGCAAAAGATATGAAGAGGGCATAATTTTTGAAATGTGTTCTAGATAGCTTAGCGATGAAATTTCTTAACCTGAAATGTTAACTAATTTCTTTTCCCAGCTGCTGCCTTACTTGGTGAATTTTTCCCACTTTTTTGGTTCTCATTTCAGATATGCAGCATATAAAGTACTTCAAATTTAGAGGATAGCACTCTGGGACAAAGAATATGCTATGTGGTTGGAGACAGAACAAGTCTAACATTCTCAACTTTTACATTGGTCTTTGTTAAGGAAGAAGTTAGTTACTGACAAAATATTTGTCGAGGCAAAGATGGTAGAAGTAATGGATGGAATTAAAATAAGATATGGAGTTTTGAGAATATTTGGAGCTCAGATTGAGATTCTGGATGTAAGTTTGCTCGCTGAAAGGTTTGGTTTCAGACATTTTGTCACCATACTAGGTAACATCATCAGTGAGCCTCTGGTGGTGGTATGGCCTGTGGTATGGAACAATACATCCATCCTAATATAAGGCAAACAGAGACATACGTGAGAATTCCTAGAAGCATGGCATTCCAACTGGAACTCTATTAACACATTGACTTGGATCCTATTTACCACCCCCTGAGAAAGAGAACAGGAAATGACATAACCACAGGAAATGACATCAATCCAAGAACACCTAAACACATAAATGAAAAGTGGACATACCGCAAGTGATTCATCCGGAGGCTCACTGATGATGTTACCTAGTATGGTGATTAAATGTCTGAAACCGAATCTTCCAGCTCAGCGACCAAACCTACATCCAAAGATAGGAGATATTAGAAAGGCTCGACAAACAGTGCACAAGTTGCCTGGTGTAGATGGCCTGGTAACAACTTGTTAAAGGAAATAGTGATAGAGCTTGTCAGAATTGCCCCCAGATAGGGGGCAGGGGTCTGTGTTAGTGAATTGTGGAGTGCTAAATATGATACCCTAATTGAAGAAAGGCTAAGGATATTGCTAGTATCTACAGGTCAGTCAATTTGAAAAGAATGTGAAATTGGGTTTTCAGCACTGTCGGTCTTGCTTTAACTAGGGAGAGCCAGCACAGATTTGCAGAGGCCAGGTCATGCTTGGTGAATCTAATTTAAAGTATTGTGGAAGGTTGATGAAGGGAATGGAATTGATGTTGCTTAAGGATTTTAAGGAAATGTTTGACACAGTTAACACAATTAAGGCATAGGAGACAGTGTTCCACCTTTTTTAATATAAACTTAAAATGTGATCTGAAACCAATTGAGAGCAAAATGAAAGTGGCAGCAAACTTTCTAGGATTTGGGGTCCATGTCATAGATCCCACAAAGTTACCACCCAAGTTGATAGGTTTGTTAAGAAGACATATGGTGTGTTGGCTTTCATCAGCAGGGAGATTGAGTTTAAGAGCCTCAGGGTCATGCTGCAGCTCCATAGAGCCCTGGTTAGAATACACTTGGAATATTGTGTTCAGATCTGGTTGCCTCATTATAGGAAGGATGTAGAAGCTTGAGAGATGGTGCAGAGGAGATTTACCAGGTTGCTGCCTGGACTGGAGGGGCATGTCTTATGAAGAAAGATTGAGGGAACTACGGACTTTTTCATTGGAGCGAAGAAGGATGTGAGATGACTTTGATAGACGTATACAAGGTGACAAGAGGCATAGATAGAGTGAATCGTCAGAGACTGTTTCCCATGGCAGAAATAACTATGAGGGGGCATAATTTTAAGGTGATTGGAGAAAGGTTTAGGAGAGCTGTAAGAGGTAGGTTTTTTACTCACTCTGGTGGGTGTGTGGAATGCACTGCTAGCACTGGTGGTAGAATCAGATACATTCGGGACATTTAAGTGGGACATCTTGGATAGGCACATAAATGAAGGGTATGTAGGTCAGTTTGGTCATAGAGTAGGATAAAATGTCAGCAGAACATCAAGGGCCAAAGGGCTTATACTGTTCTATGTTCTTATATTCTTGTGTCAATGTGACAATCAAGAACTTTCTTATGTCAGTTTTGCTCTAATAAGTAGTGACCACGTAATCTTTTTAAAAACATAGATGTTTAGATTAGATTACTTACAGTGTGGAAACAGGCCCTTCGGCCCAACAAGTCCACACCAACGCGCAACCCACCCAGACCCATTCCCCTACATTTACCCTTTAGCCTAACACTACGGGCAATTTAGCATGGCTAATTCACCTTATCTGCACAGTTTTTGGACTGTGGGAAGAAACCGGAGCACCCGGAGGAAACCCACGCAGACACTGGGAGAATGTGCAAACTCCACACAGTCAGTCGCCTGAGGCGGGAACTGAACCCGGGTCTCTGGCGCTGTGAGGAAGCAGTGCTAACAACTGTGCCAAAGTGCCGCCCACGTGACTTCGTTCATTTCAGTCAATTCCCTTTGACCAGAAATCCCTGTCTGCATAAACTAAAATGCACAATACTGTTAAACAGTAGACTTTAACAATTTTGTTCATAAATGATTTCCAACTGCCTTTGTGTGTATAAGATCAAATTGAAATTCAGTTGTATGAATGAACTAATCAAATCACAGGGAATATAGTTGTTGGAGGCAGGGAAGCAAAAGTTTACAAGATTGGTTCCTGGAATAAATGACTTTGCATTCCACTTAATCTATTAATATAGGCATCAATACTGTTCTGAGGAGGCGTGATAGCCTAAATGTTGGAATGTTGTGTTCTGTGGTTGGCGTGTCTAGAACTAGGCTGGCGGCACAGTAACAGCTTAGGAATTGAGTATTTCAAAATTGAGATTTTTTTTTCACTGGTTGTAGACCTTCAGAATTCATTACCCTAAATGACCAGAGATGCTCAGTGCTTGAATATATTCCATGCTGAGATAGGTAGGTTTTTGAGCACTGGTGGAATTCAAGGATGTGAAGATTGGACATGAAAGGTGGATTGGAGTGGAGTGGAGTTCAAAGACTGGTTGTGATCTTATTGTCTGGTGGACTAGACCTTAGGAGAAAGTGAGGGCTGCGGATGCTGGAGATCCAGAATCAAAAAGTGTGGAAAAGCACAGCCGGTCAGGCAGCATCCTAGGAGCAGGAGAGTCGACAGCTTGAGCATAAGCTCTTCATCACATTCCTGATAAAGAGCTTACACTCAAAACATTGACTCTCCTGCTGTTCGGGTGCTGCCTGACCGCTGTGCTTTTCCAGCACCACACTGTTTGACTTAGAGTTGTATAGCCTACTCTTACTCCAATTTCTTATGTGCTTGAATACAGGTGTAATTTCGTTGCCTGGATAAAAGACCTTGCGAACAAGCCATTCTATTAGCAGCAGTTTTGCTGTGCGCATGTCAGCATGTGTTTCATATAACTAATCTCCATAGCTTGTGAAAGGAGATAAGAAATAGGACCAGGAATACTTCAGCTAGATTTTCAAGTTTGCTTCGCCATTCAACATGATCATGGCTGAACATTTGTGTCATCTTAACTTTTCTGACCTATCTCACATCGGGCTCTGACACTATGTGCCTCAGAAAGGAATATTATATGAAAATTTCTTCCTAAAAGAAACCATATTGTAAGGGGTTATGTTCATGATCTGTCAGTTGTACGTTACAAAATCTACTGGCTGCCTTGAACCTAACTGGTCCTAAAATCCTCTTATTAACTTATTGTCTCTAACTAACAAATGAATATTTTCTTCCTACAATCTTTTCCTGAACCTCCCATTCACTACTTCCGTCACATAATGATGGCTCAGGAGCAGGGTAACCAACAAGACAATCAGTGGGATTAGTAAAAGGGCAGGAGAGGAAATTAGTTGGTTGAAGAGCTGGATTTAAGCAGAAAGAAATGGTGAATGGAAAGTTGGAAGGAGAAGGTGCAAGGATCAGAGAAGTGGAGTGAGTTGTTAGAGGTCAACAGGAGAGTTGGGAGATGTGATAAATGAAGCAGTATGTGTTTTTTAAAAAATGTCTGAGTATATACATTTATAATGTGGCACAGGGGAAAATTGCTTTTGGAAATCTCCCTAACTTCGAAATCTCATTTAAAATGAAAGTGCAATATTAGAACACCAGTTTTAAATAGGGTTAGGTTAGCGAGCATTGAGAAGATTTGTTGCTCAGTTTGAGGTTCTGGATGTAGGTTTGCTCAATGAGCTGGGAGGTTCATTTTCAGACGTTTCCTCACCGTAGTTAACATCTTCAGTGAGCCTCTGAATGAAGCACTGGTGGTATAGCCCGTTGTCTATCTATATGTTTAGAGTTTCCTTAGGTTGGGGATGTCATTTCCTGTTCTTTTTCTCAGGGGCAGTAAATGGGATCCAAGTCAATATGTTTGTTGATAGATATCCGGTTGGACTGCCATGCTTCTAAGAATTCTCATGCATGTCTCTGTTTGGCTTGTCCTAGGATGGATGTGTCGTCCCAGTCGAAGTGGTGTCTTTTCTCATCCGTATGTAAGGATACTAGTGAGAATAGGTCATGTTGTTTTGTGGCTAGTTGATGTTCATGTATCCTGGTGGCAAGTTTCTCCCTGCTTGTCCAATGTAGTATTTGTTACAGTTCTTGCAAGGTATTTTGTAAATGACATTAGTTTTGCTTGTTGTCTGTATAGGGTCTTTCAAGTTCATTACCTGCTGTTTTACTGTGTTGGTGGGTTTGTGGGTTACCATGATGCCAAGAGGTCTGAGTAGTCTGGCAGTCATGTCTGAGATGTCTTTGATGTAGGGGAGAGTAGCTAGGGTTTCTCGATGTGTTTTGTCTGCTTGTTTGAGTTTGTTGCTCAGAAACCAGTGGACTGTGTTCATTGGTTACGCTTGTTTTTGAATATACTGTACAGGTGATTTTCCTCTGCTCTGCATAGTTCCTATGTGCTGCAGTGTATGGTGGCTCGTTGAAAGAATATACTAATGCAGCTTCGTTTGTGGATGTTGGGATGATTGCTTCTGTAGTCCAATATTTGGTCTATATGTGTTGTTTTCCTATAGACGCTGGTTTGAAGCTCTCCACTGGATGTTCGCTCTACTGCGACATCTAGGAATGGCAGTTTGTTGTTGTTTTTCTCCTCTTTAGTGAATATTATGCCAGTAAGGGTATTATTGGGGAATTTGAAGATTTAGTGGACAAACAGGCAGAAAACTAGCCACAAAACGACATGACCCACTCTAACTAGCATCCTTACATTAGAGATGAGGAAGGACACCATTTCGGCTGGGATAAGCCAAACAGAGACACACACGAGAATTCCTAGAAGCATGACATTCTAATCGGAACTCTATCAATAAACACATTGACTTGGATCCCATTTACCATCCCCTGAGAAAAAGAACAGGAAATGACATCACCATAGGAAATGACCATCACCAACCCAGGGAAACTCAAACATATAAATAGAAAATGAGATACATCACCAGTGCTTCGTCCGGAGTCTCAATGAAGATGTTACCTAGTATGGTGACGAAACATCTGAAAACGAACCTTCCAGCTCAGTGAGCAAACCTACATCCAGAACTTCAACCTGAGCTACAAATCTCCTCAAAATGCGCTAAAGTTGATAGTTATGAGTATTACTTCATTATATGTTATCTCAGAATAATTAAGTAGTACTCATGTAACTACCAACATTCGCAAATTTTAAGAAGAATTGTAGCACAGGTTGAGGTTCTGGATGTAGGTTCGCTCACTGAGCTGGAGGGTTTGTTCGCAGATGTTTCGTCACCATACTAGGTAACATAATCTGTGAGGAGAACGTGAAGACTGCAGATGCTGGAGATCAGAATTGAGAGTGTGGTGCTGGAAAAGCACAGCAGGTCAAGCAGCATCTGAGGAACACGAGTATTGATGTTTTGGGCAGAAGCCCTTCAGGAATGAGGCTTGTGGGTTGGGGCTGAGAGATAAATGGGAGAATGGTGGGGTTGGGGGAAGGTAGCTGGGAAAGCGATAGGTGGATGAAGGTGATAGCTCAGAGGGGGCAGGTTTGGACGGGTCCCAATAATAGTGCCGAGTTGGAGGCTTGGGACTGGGATAATGTTGGGCGAGGGAAATGAGGAATCTGTTGAAATCTAACTTTATCCTGTGTGGTTGCAGGGTCCCAAGGTGGAATATGAGGCGTTCCCCCTCCAGGCATCAGGTGGCAACAGTTTGGCGGTGGAGGAGGTGGTATCCAAGTCAGTGTGTTTGTTGATAGATTCCGGTTGTAATGCAGTGCTTCTAGGAGGCGTGTGCAATAAGCAAAACCAATGTTACTTACAAAATACCTTGCAAGAACTGTAACAAACACTACATTGGGCAAACAGGCAGAAAACCAGCCACCAGGATACATGAACATCAACTAGCCACAAAAAGATATGACCCACTCTCACTAGTATCTTTACATACAGATGAGAAATGACATCACTTCGACTGGGACAACATATCCATCCTTGGACAAGCCAAACAGAGACACTCACAAGAATTCCTAGAAGCATGGATTCCAACTGGAACTCTATTAACAAACACTCCGCCAAGGACATGCAGGTCCTTGGCCTCCTCCATCGCCAGACCATGACAACACGATGCCTGGAGGAAGAACACCTCATCTTCCGCCTAGGAACCCTCCAACCACAAGGGATGAATGCAGATTTCTCCAGCTTCCTCATTTCCCCTCCCCCCTCCCCCCCCCCACCTTATCTCAGTCCCAACCCTTGGACTCAGCACCGCCTTCTTGATCATCTTCCTGACTTCTCCGCCGTCACCCCCCTCTGGCCTATCACCCTCACCTTAACCTCCTTCCACCTATCGCATTCCCAAAGCCCCTCCCCCAAGTCCCTCCTCCCTACCTTTTATCTTAGTCTGCTTGGCACACCTTCCTCATTCCTGAAGAAGGGCTTATGCCTGAAACGTCGATTCTCCTGCTCCTTGGATGCTGCCTGACCTGCTGTGCTTTTCCAGCAACACATTTTCAACATTGACTTGGATCCCATTTACCACCCCCGAGAAAAAGAACAGGAAATGACATCATGGGAAATTACATCACCAATCCAAGGAAACCTAAACACGTAAATAAAAAGTGGGCCATACCACCAGTGCTTCATCTGGAGGCTCATTGATGTTACCTAGTATGGTGACAAAATATCTGAAAACAAACCTTCCAGCTCAGTGAGCAAACCTACATCCAGAACTATCAACATGCTCTGAAACAATTTAAATGCAGATAACATATAAAATCTTTCTTAGCTGTGTCTGGAGCCACAAGTACCCAGATAAACTTCAAGATTGAATGAAACTTTTAAGATTCCATGAAAGCTGAAAATACACAATGCGTGAGTCATTTCTGAAAGAGGAAAATTAGTTAATGCTTTGAATACGATTTTTCATGTTGATTAAAGTTGAATTTGTTTATTAATATTTCTGTACATTATAAGGTATTATAATTTAAGCAAAATGGAAAACAATAATATTTTCCTCAGCAAAATGATGGAAGGGAACTTGATAGTGCATTCAAGCAGCACTGATGAAGTCCACTTGGCTCCTGATCTCATCACAGCCTTGGTCCAAACATGGACAAAACAGCTGAACTCCATTGGTGAGATTAGAGTGACTGCCTTTGGCACCAAGACACCATTTGACTGGATATGGCAGAAAGGAAGCTTAGTCAAATTGAAGTCAATTTGAAACAGAACTGGGCTGAGAAGTGGCAGGTGGAGTTCATCCTGGAAAAGTGTGAAGTTGTTCATTTTGGAAGGCTGAATTTGAATGCAGGTTACAAGGTTTAACGCATGTTTCTTGGTGGAACAGAGGGATCTTGGTGGCCATGTCCATAGATCCCTCAAAGTTGCCTCCCAGGTTAATAGGATTGTTAAGAAGGCGTATGGTATGTTGGCTTTCATAAACAGGAGAATTGAGTTTAAGAGCTGCGAGGTTATGCTGCAGCTCTATAGGGTCCTGGTTTAACCACACTTTGAGTATTGTGTTCGGTTCTGGTCTCCTTGTTATAGGAAAAATGTGGAAGCTTTAGAGAGGGTGCAGAGGAGATTTACCAGGATGCTGCCTAGACTGGAAGGCATGTCTTATGAAGAAAGGTTGAGGGAGCTAAGGCTTTTCTCATTGGAACAAAGAAGGGTGAGAAGTGACTTGATAGAGGTGTACAAAATGATGAGAGGCTTAGATCGAGTGAATAGCCAGAGACTTTTTCCAATGGTGGAAATGTCTATCATGAGGGGGTATAATTTTAAAGTAATTGGAAGGTTTAGGGGAGATGTCAGAAGTAGGTTCTTTACTCAGAGAGTGGTGGGTGTGTGGAATGCACTGCTAGCAGTGGTAGCAGAATCAGATACATTAGGGACATTAAAGCGACTTTTGGATACGCACATGAAAGTTAGTATACTGAAGGGTATTTAGGTTAGTCCAATTTTTTTTTTTGAGTAGGATAGAAGGCCGGCACAACATCGAGGATCGAAGGGCCTGTATTGTTTTGTGGTCAGTGGGAGAAATTGAGGATTGCAGATGCTAGAGATCAGAGTTGAAAAGTGTGGCATTGGAAAAGCACAACAGGCCTAGATGCTGCCTGACCTCCTGTGCTTTTCCAGTGCCACACTGAAGTCAATGGGAATTGGGGGAAAAATCCCTCCACTAATTGGAGACATACCAGTATAAAGGAAGATGATTGCAGTTAGTGGAACTCAAACACCTCAGTCTCCGATTAATGACAATCTTGGTACAGGAGTTTCTCAGATTAGTGTCCTAAACCTAATCAACTTCAGCTACTTCATCAATTACCTTCTTTCCAACATAATACCAGGAATGTTCAATCATCAGCAAACAATGTTCCAGCACCATTCATGACTTCTCAGATGCTAAGCAGATAACTGGCAAGAACTGTTAGTGCCCCACATGGTAGGCAGTGAACCCTTCCAGCAAGAATGAACCTAACCATTTTCCTTGACATTTTAAGGCATGACCATCATTGAATCCTCCATGATCAATTTTATGGGAGATACCACTGGCTGGAAACTGAATGGGAAGAGGCATTAAAATTCTATTGCTACAAGACCAGATCAGAGGCAGGGAGTTCTACACTGGGTCACTCACTTCTTGACATGCCATAGACTTTCGAACTTTTACAAGGCACAAGTCGGAGTGTATTGACTACTCTCAGCTTCAATAAGTACAGTTCTAAAAACATTAAATAAACTTGACATCATTTAGAACAAAGCAGCCTGCTTGATTTGCACCCTATCCACCACTTTTAGTATTCATTCCCAGCACAGCCATGCACTGTGAAAGCAGTGTGTATCAAGATTCACTGCAGCAACTCCTTTTACAGCACCTTCTAAAGTGCATCTCCTATAAAGTTGAAGAACAAAGTTAATAGATGCGTTGGAATGCCACTATCATCAAGTTTGCCTCCAAGCTCCATATTATCCTGAACTGGAAGTTAATTACTTTTTCACTGTCACTGAATCAAAACCTTGGAATCCCCTTCCTCATGGCACTATTGGTGTACTTGCATCATATTGACTGCAGCAGCTCAAGAGGGCAGATCACCATAACAAATTAGGGATAAGCGATAAGTGACAGCCACTAAAATAATTTTTAAAGTTGAGTGAGATGTGCGACCAAGTCTAAAGTCCAGATCAATTCTCATCTATCCTCATTTGATAACCAACCATTCTTCGAATTCTGAACTGGAAGCATTGTAAATTGTACAATTTGAAAAGGAGATAGGAAAGAATAGATGGAAAATTATTGTTTCAGATGATGCTGAACTTCAGCCTGAAGAGATGGTTTCTGAACAAGAAGGTCCAAGTATGTCTTGTGGTCCAAGATCTGATTAGTACTGTACTTAGATATCTCATGCAAAGTGATTAATTGTCCCTTTTCCACCATCATCCTCATTTTTGGGTTGAGGCCTTGAACTTCCATTGGATTTGCCCACAAATATGTGGGAATGCTTCAGAACCATATTGTGCAGGGTAGCTCACCAGGAAACTATTACAGTCTTATAGTCTGCCATCAAATA
Organism: Chiloscyllium plagiosum; assembly: GCF_037043375.1. NCBI lineage: Eukaryota > Metazoa > Chordata > Chondrichthyes > Orectolobiformes > Hemiscylliidae > Chiloscyllium > Chiloscyllium plagiosum. The sequence continues at coordinate 31,510,065 of NW_028270159.1, read as the reverse complement.
TGTTGGAAGAATTTCCAGGCTGAAAATTGATTTGCTTAGCCATTAGGAATGTACCTTCCATAGAACCAAGTCCTGGTGTGGCAATCAAACCTTCTAACCCAGACATAGGGACAAAGCTACTGGGTGCTGCTGAGGTGAACCGAGGGGCTGCAGGTGCTGCAAATTTGAGACAACAGCTTTCTCTCAACAGATGCTGTCAGACCTCCTCAGTTTCTCCAACAATTTCTGTTTTTGTCTCGGATTTGCAGCGCTTGCAGTTCTCCGGTTTGTTTTGGCAGTACCCAGAGGTGTCACATGAAGCATGCTGTACAATAAGCAGCAGGGAAACAGTAGTTTACTTGTACTACTTTCAGTCCAGTCCAGGGCATTTGTTCTGCCCTGGGTACGCTGCAGTGTTCCACTGAAACCCAATACAAGCTGGAGAAACTTATCCCATGTTCCATTTCGGCACTTTGCCGTCTTCTGAGTTAAACATTTAGTTCGTCAACTTCAAACAATAAACTCAGTCCTTCATTTTGATGACCTTATATGGGCTTGCTCCTTTTCACCCCTCTCCCACCATCACATTGAATGTCTGCATTTTTGTTTTTCATGGTTTTTCTTTCAGTTAGAAATTACCCTTATTCTGTTATTAGCACCTACTTGCATTCTGTGCCCTGTCTTTACATCTAGACCAGCTTTCTCTAGAATTTAGAACAATTAGAGGTGATCTCATCGAAGCCTCAAGATATTAGGAAAGGATAAAGGTAAACGATTCCCAGTTTACTGGATGGGGAATCTAGAATTAAAGGGCATAGTCTGAGAATTAGAGATGGGAGATGATAGGAAGCGCTTCTACGCACACAGGTTGAGATATGTTTGGAACACTGCTCCACAGATGGCAGTGAATTAATCATTAATTTTAAATCTGAGATAGGAAGAATTTTGTGAAGCAAATGCATTAGAGGATATGAGCCAAAGACAAGTATATGCAGTTAGATCATAGATCAGCCATGATCTCGTTAAATGGTGAAAATAGGCTCAATGGGCTGGATAATCTAACCCTGTTCCTATGTAATGCGTGTCACAAAAACTTGATTGAGTTGTTTTTGAAGAAGTAACAAAGAGGATTGATGAGGGGAGAGCGGTAGATGTGATCTATATGAACTTCATTACGGCATTTAACAAGGTTCCCCATGGGAGTCTGGTGAGCAAGGTTAGATCTCATGGAGTACAGGGAGAACTCGCCATTTGGATACAGAACTCGCTCAAAGGTAGAAGATAGAGGGTGGTGGTGGAGGGTTGTTTTTCAGACTGGAGGCCTGTGACCAGTGGAGTGCTACAAGGATCGGTGCTGGGTCCATTACTTTTCATCATTTATATAAATGATTTGGATGTGAGTATAAGAGGTATAGTTAGTAAGTCTGCAGATGACACTAAAATTGGAGGTGTAGTGGACAGCAAAGAAGGTTACCCTCAGATCTTGACCAGATGGCCAATGGGCTGAGAAGTGGCGTGTGGAGTTTAATTTAGATAAATGTGAGGTGCTGTATTTTGGGATAGCAAATCTTAACAGGATTTATACACTTATTGGTAAGGTCCTAGGGAGTATTGCTGAACAAAGAGACCTTGGAGTGCAGGTTCATAGCTCCTTGAAAGTGGAGTCACAGGTGGATAGGATAGTGAAGAAGGCTTAGTATGCTTTCTTTTATTGGTCAGAGTATTGAGTACAGGCGTTGGGAGGTCATGTTGCGACTGTACAGGACATTGGTTAAGCCACTTTTGGAATATTGCGTGCAATTCTGATCTCCTTCCAATCGGAAAGATGTTGTGAAACTTGAAAGGATTTACAAGTATGTTGCCAGGGTTGGAGGATTTGAGCTATCAGAAGAGGTTGAATAGGCTAGATCTGTTTTCCCTGGAGCATCAGAGGCTGAGGGGTGACCTTCTAGAGGTTTATAAAATCATGAGGGATATGGATAGGATAAATGGGCAAAGTCTTTTCCCTGTGTTGGGGGAGTCCAGAACTAGATGGCATAGTTTTTGGGTGAGAGGGGAAAGATATAAAACTTCTTCACTCAGAGGGTGGTACATGTATGGAATGAGCTGCCAGTGGAAGTGGTGGAGGCTAGTACAATTGCAACATTTAAAAGGCATCTGGATGGATATATGAATAGGAAAGGATTGGAGGGCTATGGGCCAGGTGCTGGCAGGTGGGGCTAGATTGTTTTTTTTTCAATATCTGGTCAGCATGGACGAGTTGGATCGAAAGGTCTGTTTCGTGCTGTACATCTCTATGACTTTGTGCAAAATCTAATTCTAATGCAAAGAAGTGTGAAGTCATTCATTATGGTAGGAAGAATACAGAAACGCAATATGAACTAAAGCGTATGCACGAACAGAGGAGTGTAGGTATCTATGTGCAAAAGTAACTGAAGTTGGTTAAGAGAATGATACATAAAGTGTAAGCATCCTGTTTTTATTAACAAAGGCATGGAGTACAAAAGTAAATGACTGTTGTTCAAGTTCTGTAGACGTCTGGTTTGGATCCATTAGAGAATAGCATCCAGTTCTGGGCACCGTACTAACAATTTTCGAAAGGTATTAAGAGTTCAGAAAAAATTTACTAAAATAGTTCAGAGAATGACGAACTTCAGTTCTATAGATAAATTCGACAGTTTGGACTATTTTCCTTGGAAAATAGAAAGCTCGGAGCAGATTTGGTCGAAATATTCAAAATTGTGGGGGAACTAGACAGAGCATTTGGAGAGGAAATGTTTCCATTGGTACAAAAAAGTGTATATAAGGGCACAAATTTTAAAGTGCACGGTAAAAGAAACAATGGAAACATGAGAATTTTCTTTTCAGGTAGCGAATGAAATGCATTGCCTGTGTGCAATGGAGGCAGTTTCATTGTATCATTCACAAGGGAATTGGATTATTATCTGGAAAAAGGTACAGGACTAGGCAGCAAAATGGTACTAAATAAATTAGTTGTTTAGAAAGTCAGCACTAATACATTGGGCTGAATGGAATCATTCTGTCTAGTAACTATTCCATGATATTGCACCAGAATATTGATTCATGCCCCGAGATGTACTTGAGCTCATAATTTAGGTAAATACTTAGGTGCAATACTGAGATTGCTACATTTGTAGAGATATTCGGACAAAATTCAAAATCAATCAAAAGGAAACTAGAGTATAAAAGTATAAGTTCATTCTCCTTTGTCTATAAAGAAAGCTGAATTTTAGAATTTCCTTGGCCTAACCTATGGCCCAGTTCCTTTCGATTTGGCCACAGAGCAAAGCTATTGCTGCCCTTTGCAAAGTGAGCACGGTTAGTGGGTTAAATTAATCACTATCAGCTACTCCAGAGTTCAGCTGGATGGGTATCTGTGGTTGATCCTCCCAAAATCTGACATGATCCCAAACTCTCTCCCAACAACTCAAACATATATTTTTGTACCAAAGCCAACTTGCCCATTGCCCAGTATTTGTTGATGTAAAGTGGTTTACAATACATTTTTAATTTTAAAATTTCACTTCAAAATCTCTGTGTGGCCTCCTAGCATTTATAACTCCTTCCAGAACTGCCTCACTTTCCAACTCTGGCCTCCAGTTATTTGCACCATTGGTACCATACTTCAACCAACTAGGCCCTTTACTCAGGATTTCCTGCTTCAATCTCTGTTAGCTCTCCAATTCCCTTTTTCAGACTGTTTTCTTAATGCAACATTTAAACACACTTTTGGTCACTCCTAATATTTTTTACTTAATTGTACAGGTCTTGCCACTTTCTCCCACTACCATTTGAACATCATGAACCAGATGGATTATAATTTCTTGCTACTCAATGTCAGCAGAGCCATAGCTACCTTTTTTATGATGGCTAAGTGGTCCATGTTTTACCATGTTAATAGTGGTTATAAAGGGGAGAGAGTGGGCAAAATTGATTGTTTTCACTTGAACTTAAGGCTCAGATGTTCACAAAATTTCTAGGATAATGGATAGAATGGATAGTCAACATCTTTTTCCCAGGGTGCATGTCAATTACTAGGGGGCATTGATTTAAGGTGAAAGAAAGAAAGTTTAAAGGAGGTGTTGAGAGGCAGGTTTTGAGCACAGGGTTGTAAGTACGGTTGGTTCTGCTGTAACACAGTAGTTCCATTCTTGTGCAACCCTGAGTAATAAGAAAATCGCAAAATAGCGGCACCATTTAAACTAATGGGACTGAGATCACATTATAACCAATGCATGCTTTAAAAGTTTTCAGTCAAGAAACAGTGTTCCCAGAAGACTGGAGGTTGGCTAATGTGGTGCCACTGTTTTAGAAGGGTGGTAAGGACAAGTCAGGGAACTATAGACCAGTGAGCCTGACGTTGGCGGTGGGCACGTTATTGGAGGGAATCCCGAAGGACAGGATGTACATGTGTTTGGAAAGGCAAGGATTAATTAGGGATAGTCAACATGGCTTAGTGCATGGGAAATCATGTCTCACAAACTTGATTGAGTTTTTTGAAGAAGTAACAAAGGGGATTGATGAGGACAGAGCAGTGGACATGATCTATGTGGACTTCAGTAAAGCGTTCGACAAGGTTTCCCTAGGGAGACTGGTTAGCAGGGTTAGATCTCATGGAATACAGGGAGAACTAGCCATTTGGATACAGAACTGGCTCAAAGGTAGAAGAGGTGGATGGGGAGGGTTTTCAGACTGGAAGCCTGTGACCAGTGGAGTGCCAAAGGATCAGTGCTGGGACCACTACTTCTGGTCATTTATATAAATGATTTGGATATGAGCATAAAAGATAAGTTGGTAAGTTTGCAGATGACACTAAAATTGGAAGTGTAGTGGACAGCAAAGAAGGTTACCTCAGATTACAATAGGATCTTGATCAGATGGGCCAATGGGCTAAGAAATGGCAGATGGTGTTTAATTTAGATAAAAGCGAGGTGCTGCATTTTGGGAAAGCAAATCTTAGCAGGACTTATACACTTAATGGTAAGGTTCGAGGGAGTGTTGCTGAACAAAGAGACCTTGGAGTGCAGGTTCATAGCTCCTTTAAAGTGGAGTCACAGGTAGATAGGATAGTGAAGAAGGCGTTTGGTATGCTTTCCTTTATTGGTTCAGAGTATTGAGTACAGGCTTTGGGAGGTCATGTTGTAGCTGTACAGGACATCGGTTAGGCCACTTTTGGAATATTGCGTGTAATTTTGGTCTCCTTCCTATTGGAAGGATATTGTGAGACTTGAAAGGTTCAGAAAAGATTTACAAAGATTGGAGGATTTGAGATGTAGGGAGAGATTGAACAGAATGGGCTGTTTCCCTGGAGTGTCGGAGGCTGAGGGATGGCCTTAGAGGTTTATAAAATCATGAGGGGCATGGATAGGATAAGTGGACAAAGTCTTTTCCCTGGAGTGGGGGAATCCGGAACTAGGGCACAGGTTCAGTGTTAGAGGGGAAAGTTGTAAAAGAGACCTAAAGGCCAACTTTTTTACGCAGAGGGTAGTACATGTATGGGATGAGCTGCCAGAGGAAGTGGTGAAGGCTAGGAAACTTGCAACATTTAAAAGACATCTGGATGGGTGTATGAATAAGAAGATTTTGGAGTGATATGGGCCAGGTGCTGGCAGGTGGGACTAGATTGAGTTGGAATATCTGGTCAGCATGGACAGGTTGGACCGAAGGGTCTGTTTCCGTGCTGTACATCTCTGTGACTCTATGTTCCCAATTCATGAATCATGTTATAGCGAATGCACATTAACGAAATGTGTATTGTAGCAAAACAATCTGTACCTGGAATGCACTTCCAGAGGAGGTAGAAACATAAACAATAGCAACATTTAAAAGGCTTCTTGACAGATACATGAATAGGCACAGAATAGGGGGATAGGAGGAGGCAAGGAAGGCGTCATGTGTCAGCGCTGCCTTGGTCAGCCAAAAGGCCAGTTCCTGCCCTGTGCAGTTCTTTGTTCTAAATGCAAGTTTCTCTTGCCAAAGTTGAATAATAATTTTCTTCTGATATGTTCTGAGTAATGGGCAAAGAGCCAGATGATCAATTATCAAGCGCAGATAAAGGAATTGAAGAGGAACTGTGTATCTAATTAAACGACTGGGACTACTTTGGCTAACTTGATTAGTTAATGCATGAGAATGTTTTAAGAGAGTCGATCAACATTCAGCCAATGTGCTTCAAACTGCGAAGTAGTAATTAGTATGATTTACTGGCAAACTGACTATGCTTCGTTGATCCATCGGCATTTTTTGAGGAGATAACCCTAAATTCATAGTTACTTGAAAGATAATTCACTTGGATTTTCATAGTTTTTCAAATTTGCAACAATACCCCATTTCACCTTGCTTCTTCTGAGCCTACAGTAGCATCTATGATGAACAACAGGGCTTCGTCCTCTTTGTTGGAGTAATGTCTCTCTGATAAGAGCTGTCAGCATATGTGTAGTTTTAAGATGTATTAATGGCACGTGACGTTTCCCCAATGTTCATTAACTATACAGGTGTTGCCACTTTCTTCTGCTGCCAGTTGAACATTATGAACCAGATGAATCATAATTTTTGCTACTCAATGTCAGGAGAGCCAAAGCTACCTTTTCTCAGTTTCACATATCTTTGATTCCCTTATTGTCATCATTATACACAGTGCTTTATCTAAATGACGTTTTCCTCTTTAAACAAAAAAAGCTACAGATTGTTATAGAATTCTCCAAATAGTATAAAAAAGACAACAGACTCGATCTCCTGGAAAGTGAAGAATTCATAGCCAAGAGCAGATGCTGCTCGCACTTTCACAAGTTATGGGAACGTCGGGTTCCACAGGCTTCTGGAGGTGGAATCACAGGGGCCTGAGCATGGCCGCAAAGGCGGAAATTGTGCAACCAGTTGAAGCATTCCAGCTCCTCTGTAATATGAAACCCTTGACTACAGCGCACTTTAGGATATCCTAAGGCTGATAAACAAGTTTATATAAACCTCTACATATGATCTTGAGGAAATGTGAGAAGCTCATGCAAGAAGGCAGCACGCATTTCATAGCAGTCATCAATCACCCTGCTACTTTGTTTTTACAGCAAACCTTTCAGTATTGAGACCTTTGTCAGTTAAACATGTAGCATACCTTACAAAGAAAAATCAACATATTTGATGGATTTATTAAACTTAGTTTCTCAACTTGTGGGACTTTAATTTTGTGAAATTTGGGGCTTTAGGTGAGTCATCCACAACCACCTTAAATTAGTTACTATGTAATAATCTAAAACACTTTCTCATTGTCCAGGGAAATGGGGGTATGGTACATCATGCATATGTGTCTACAACTCATGCCTACCAGTTTTTGCAAATGCATTTTTGGATATGTTGACAACTTTTTTGCTTTCTTCCAAATGCATGGTTTAGTACAAATGTGAGATTAAATCCAAATTTATCTGAGATTAAAAAATTTTAACTGCTTGGCAACCTCATTTTAAACATAGTACAAGCAGAGAGAGATTTGAAAACCAAATGCAGTATTGTTTAGTGCAGTTGTTAACAAACAAATTGTATCACATAAAATAAGCTATTTTGAAAATTGGGTCTAAGTACTGTACTAATCTTCTCCAGTCTTTCTCATTTGAGGTGAACTGGCTGGGAACTATGGAAATTGTGCAGAGATCATGCAGCAAAATAATTCTCCTACCCTGGGAGTTTGACAAGAGTGTTGATGAAAGAGTGCAGAGAAAACGAAGTATATACTAAAGTTTAACCTTGTTTGTGGTCTTACGATTTTCATTACAGTTCTGTTCGTGACACCATGTTGGTCCATCCCACTTCTTAGACAAAACATTGATCAGTCTTTGTATCATTCATCCAGCAATAACAGGTTAGAATTACCTATAAAAGAAAACTAAGCTTGAATGACAGTCAAGGTTGTGCTTTGAAACCAAAGCCATTGACTGAGATTGCAAATTATATCTCAGTTGAATTCGTATATTGCTTATATGCCTATCAGGACATGGATTAGGCCATTGTACTTGGTCAGGGAAAAAACAACTTTCTTAAGGTTTTCCAAGATTTTATTGTTTTTTTTGTGGATAAAGACAGTTTCCATAAACTTTGCAACATGTAAGTCAAGTTTGAAAACTCACTTGTGATGATTTTCTTGGTGTTTAATGCTTGAACAAATTTTGTTAATTGAACTGCAGGAAGTTGAAGCTTAAAAATTCATCTGAGCAACAAATGTTGCGTTTTTGATATAGTTAAATTCTTTATTCTGTTTTTGTGAAGTTAGTGCTTTGAGGTTATTTGTTGGAAAATGCTTTGAATTGTACAAATTAAATGGATTTTGTATTTGGAAGGTTCTGTCCGCTTGCTAAAACCAATTTTTAAAAAGATTCATCCAAGTGCCTGGATTCTCGTAACTTTTAATTCATATTCTTGGTTTCTGCACGTATTTTTGTTTTGAACATTCTATATGACTTTGACACATTTTTCTGTTAATGTTATGTTCGAAATTTTGGGTATGAAGCAGGAGGATGGTTTCAAGGAGAGTAGAACATATTGTTCTTAACTGCTAATTGCAATGTGCAAAGTGGGAAACTTAACAAAATTTTTTTTTAACCTTCAGCATGTTCCATTGGCCACCCTATTCTATGCTACGTGTGCTCAGTGTCCCTGGGTCAAAGTCCCGGAACTCCCTCCCTAATGATTTGTTGATTTATCCTATTACACATGGAGTGTAACAGTTCAAGAAGGCAGCTCACCATCACTTTCTCAAGAGGACCTGGAGATGGGCAACAGATGCTGGTCCATTCATTGATGGCCACATTCTATTAATTAAAAGAAAAAAATGCCACAGTTAAATTGTCTTTTCCCTAATTCTAAAGTTGACCTTCTTTTGGGATTAAATTATTAGGCTCAGGATAGAGTGAAACAAGTGAGCTGAAAGTTGCATTGTGATATGGATTTCACTCTAGGTCAGAAAATGTGGACTTGAGTCCTCCAGGTAACCTACTATTACCAGTTGTCGGGTGAGGCTCCCTAATTTATTGGGGATTCCAGATGGGCTATCCTAAATTGTCAAGTTCCTGGATGAGGAGGAATGAATTTTCCTTTTTTTTTCCCCATTTATCCACCCCATTAGTTGGTTACAATAAGGTTACTTTGAAAAGAATCCTTTTCCTTATGCCTCTCCTAGATGAAATGAAGTTATGTTTTAAAAGGTGCCAACTCATGTAAACTTTGGAGTTAAAAATAAAATATGAATTCAGAAAAAGATGATAACACTAACAGATCAGTCTATTGTTCATCCAGAGTAGATAGTGGAATGTGACGGCCTTTATACCTGGTGTACTGGTGGCACTAACGTTTGTAGTTGAGTGGCTGTTTCGAGATGCTTGGCTTTGCAAGTCAGTTGAAAGGCCTTTGACTTGTCTTGTTTTTGTTTTGATTGCAGTTTCACTTGTTTCCTAGTTTCAGAAAGAGAGAGACTTCCTTTTTATTTGTAGCACAAGCATGACTAATGGTTTCGTTAGCTGGGACTCCAACAGTATACGCCTTTGTCCATTAGCACAAACAGAACGTGATTGAAACTGGCTTTCAAACTCCTTCTTTCTGTATTCTTGAAAGCCAGTTTGAAAGGGGAAAACACTTCAACAACATTACCAGTATGGGACATAATCTGCAGTAGATTGCTTTTTTGCGAGGAACTGGGGAAGTCAGCTCCTCATTAGCTCTGTAGCCACAAGAAATGTCAATCCAATTTGTTCTGAAAGAGGACCCAGAATGCTAACTCTACTTTCTCTTCACAGCTGCTGCCAGTTTTTCCATCAGTTTCTGATTTTGTTTCTGATTTTCTGCATCTGCGGTTCTTCTGCTTTTTTTTTGTGTTAAGATGAACTTAGCACATTCTTTGTGTGACTTCCCAAAGTTCTTCTCCAGTCACTAAATTTACATCTGCAGTACGTCTTTTCAAAAATTGCATGTTGTCATTCAAAGTTTGATATGTTTCTAAGTACTTTGTGGTGTTCTGATCCATCATCATCGTCTTACTAAGATTAAATTATTTTTATTGCTTTTGGTGAAGAAATGTTGGGGACAATGTTCAGCTTTCACATGCATATAAATCTGGCATTAGCTGGTCGGCTGCCTGTTTACAGCCCAGATAATTTTCATTTCTGCTGACACCAATGGACAGGTATAATGAGTGACTGATTTGATGCCACTAATTTTGCACCCTCTCCAAAGGAGAATGTAACGTTCATTAAAATTCAAGCATCAGGTCATAAACATACTTTGAAAATGTTTCTTAATAGACCTCTGAGTTAATACAAATGAGCCAAGGGTGAACTCTGTGATTGCACATACTTAGGTCCAAAGATTCAAAAGTTGAGAAATAGAAGATTGTCCTTTAACTTATTTTAATTTAAAAAACTGTTTGTCAGAATGCTTTGAAATGAAGTGCAATTTGATAGCTGTTTGCAACGTTGCACATTTACTAAAGCAATGTTACAACAAGAAACGTAAATAAATATTGTTGCAACCAGATGAGGAGGGGTTGAATCTTTTTAACTATTATTGGTCTGTTTAGCAAACATTATGTATTTTTTAGTAGGTAACTATCACATTACAATTAAAATGTACTTAATTAAAAACAAAAGAGTCAAACTACAAAGTTTTCCTGCTTTTTGAGAAATATAATAAAAATGTAACATCAAATACACAGACAAACCCAAGTGACAATTTTATAAAGAATGGGCAAGGGGAGATCTGGTACAGACAGAGGTAAAAGCAATTGACATTTAAGGTCTAAAAGTCTTTGGGTTGTGAGAATTATGAGTCCTGACTGTACGACAGTAAGATTTAGGAGCAGAATTTGACAACACAGCCAGCTGAATCAGCTCTGCCATTCGATTGTGGCTGATGTGTTTCTCACCTTCTCCCCCTAACTCTTGATCTCCTTGACAACAAAGAATCTATCTATCTCTGTCTTAAATACACTCAATGACTTGGTCCTCACAGCCTTCTGTGGCAATGAACTCCATAGAATTACCATCCTCTGGCTGAAGAAATTCCTCCTCTCTATTATAAAGGGTTGTCCTTTCACTCTGAGACTCATCCTCAGGTCCTAGTCTCTCCTATTAGTGGAAACATCTTATCCACGTCCACTCTATCCATGCTTCTCTGTATTCTGTAAGTTTTAAACAGACCCCCACTCAACTGAGTACAGAACCAGAGTCCTCAATCATCCTCATATGACATGCCCTTCATTCCCAGGATCATTCATGGAAACTTCCTCTAGACTCCCTCCAAGGCCAGCACATCATTCCTTTGTTATGGGACCTAATACTATTCAAAAAATTCCAAATGCAGTGTGACCAGAGTTGTATACATCCTCTATAGTACATCTCTGCTCTTGTATTCTAGTAATCTTGAAATGAATGCTAACATTGCAATTGCCTTCCTAACTGCTGAATGAACTTGCATGTTAACCTGGAGAATCCTGAACTAGAACTCCCAAGTTCTTTTGTGCTTCAAATTTCCGAAACCCTTCTCCCAAACTGCATAGCCACACATTTTATTTGACCTGCCACTTCTTTGCCCATTCTCCTAGCCTGTTCAAGTACTGTTTACAACCTTTAGACTTCCTTAACACTAACTGTCCCTCCACCTATCTTTGTATCACCTGCAAATTTAGCAACAGTGCCCTCAGTTTCTTTGTCTAGATTGTTAGTTGTGGTCCCATCACTGACCCCTGATGAACCCCACTACTCTCAATATTCTAAAAAAAGACCTCTTTATTGCCACAATCTCTGCCTTTTTACCAGCAGCTAATGCTCTATCCGTGACCAAGCCTTGCCTCTTAGCTACCCTTGACGATTGTGCTATCTCTGCCCTATTTTACCATGCACTTACAAGTACTTCATGATATCATTCTGAATACTGAACTCTAAAATCTCACTAACAATTGAGGTCAGACTAACCGGCTTATAATTTCCTATCTTTTGCCTCCTTCCTGTCTGAAACATGAGTGTTACATTAGCCATTTTCCAGTTCTCTGGGACTCTGTCTGACTCTAGTGATTCCTTAAAGATAGCCATCAACATCCATACTATCTGCTCAGCTATCTCTTTCAGAACCCTGGCATATAGTCCATCTGGTTTGGGTGATTTAGCAGCCTTCGGACCTTTCAGTTTCCTGAGCACCACTTTAGTGATGGCCCTTGCACGAGTATCTGCCCCCGATTCTCTCAAAGTTCTGGTATGCTGTTGGTGTGTTCCACTGTGAAAACTGAGGCAAAGTACCTATTCCGTTCTCCTACCATTTCTTTATTTGCTATTTCTGCTTCTCCAGCCTCATTTTCCAGGAATCCAATATCCACTCTTGCCACTCTCATCTTTTAGATAGCTTAAAAAAAAATTTAGTCGTTTATATTACTAGCTAACTTATTCTCAAATTTCATCTTCTGTTGGTAATCAAATTTTTTTTGGAATTGTTTAGTTCCTCCTCATTTTAATCAAGATTACATTTAAACAATACCATTATGCTTTGTAATTAAGTACAAATGAGTAAGGAATATTGCTCGTTTTTATGGAATATGTGAGGTGCTGACAATCTCTGTTGAATATTAACAGGACACCTTCGTGAGGAAGTAGCGCATCTTGTACTGCCCAAGAACACTTTTTATAACGAAATATACGGAGTAGGGTCTGTATTTGTTTAGTAGCTTGTGTTTTTGAACGAAGCTTGTGATTGGCCTGCTAGATGGAGGTTGAATTCCAGACGGCTGAAAGCAATTGCGTGCTTATGCATTGGAACTAAGTGCGAGTGTTGAAAAGCAGCACAGGATTGATGATTTTCAAGTAACCTTTTTGAATCACAATTTTTTTTTAAATGAAAAGATCGAAGTTTGAACCAATCGGTAATGATTTTGGTGCTTCAACATAGAAAGACGTATCGTTTCAAGAGTAGGCCATTAATCTTAGAAACACGTCAACAAAGATTTTTTTTCTCTCTGGCTGAGGAACATAATAACCGTGAGTAATCTCTGGTTTACTACATTTGCAGTTTATTCACGAGTAAATTCATCAGCTATTTCTCATGAGTTAAATTATGAAGAAGCCGTTGGAAATCATGTTTGTCACGCTGGCGTCGCTTGAATTTGTAGACAGATGCTTAGTGATGGCCTCAAATTTAAACGAGTACTAGACATTGAGAAAAGTCGGTTAACTTAAAGAATTTGGTTGTCTTTGGACTAACATTTACCCCAATTTTAACTATGCTGCAGCTTACTTCCATGATTGGCAGTACTTTGCAAAAAAAAACGCTATTCGAATTTTCTGACAGTTGCCATTCTCACAGTTATAGCAGGTAACTGTGACAACCTGCAAGTGGCATTCGCGTTGTCAAGTGAAACTAGGAAAATATTCCCAGATGAAAATTTATGAGCGTAGAATATGAACGTAGTGCCCCATTTCCCCCTCCCCCATTCTTTCATCGAAACGCATTAGCTGTGAAAAGTAATGATTCTAACCAAAAAGATACATCAGGCAACGGCAACTTTAGACAACAAACATGAACTGAGTTTTCAGAGCAACTTTTGCCTCGTGTTATTGTATTTTCTAAGATTGCGAAAAAAAATTCGTTTGACAAAATAGAGGTTGGAGTTAATATTTCACTGATGCTGTTACGAAAGGTTTTAAAACGTAAAAGATGTGGAGAACTCTTATGAACACGAATATTTTGGAATGGAACAATGGAATATATTGCGTGCAGTTTCTATAGTTTGCAGAAATGTCATTTGTTTGCAATTTGTTAATTTCAAGTTTAACTAAATTAATATTGTTATGCATCATGGAAACATGACAGTTGTGTGCTGACTTAAGTCGTAAGCTGTGACTATCCTCCTCATATTCTTTTAATTTTTGTTTTCCCTTTATTCATAGTAGTTCATGTTTACCACTCCAATGCCTCTTCTTCAAAATAAAATGCATCAGACTTTTTCTGGAATTCTTGAAATTTAATGTTTCAGAATCAAAAATTAGTTCCTAATGTTGACTTTATCGAGAGATTTATATAATTGTTTTAACCATCACCTTCAGTAATGTTCAGATATAAATGCAAAAGCTATTCTTCACTGTCTTTATGGAATTTTGTGTAAATTAGTCCTGCCATGTTTTGGAAATTTTTCAAAATGAATACTTTGAGGAAACAATGATGCAAACACTGACTGTGCTTTATAAAGAGATTTGTCGTTGAATAATTCTGAATTAAAATTTTAAATAGTCTGAACTTCCAATTTATAATAGCTTTAAACTGACTTGAAATGGTCACACAGAATTGTGTACTGGTGCACAGGAACAGTAGCCATAAAAAGTAGATACAGATTTTAAAAAGCTTATTCGACAGTAATAAGAACCTACTGTAATAAACAAGTGAGGTTATTTAGGTACCCACCCAATAAATAGACTGCATTTTCTAAATAGTGAGAAACTAGAACATTGGAAGTTCAGAGAGACTTTGGTATCTATATACATTGCCATTGACATGTTTCAAACAGGTACAAAAAATGAAATGTCTATGAGAGTGTTTTATATCTCAAGATGTTCGAGGTATCACATATTTTATAGAGGATCTAATGGGCTTATAGAATTCGTAATGTTAATGGGTGTTTATTTTCCCAAGAGCTGTAAATTTTGCAGGTAAGGAGAACATGTGCTGCTTATTCCTAATTGCTTTTTGGAGGTGGTATTATACCATCTTGTCAAATCTCTACAGTCCATCTGATAGGTACACAATAGCACTCTTCGTGCATTTAGGATTTTGACTGAAGGAATGATAGTTCCAAGAAAAAATGTTATGTGGTTTGGAGGGACACACTAAAATATTAGTGTTCCTGTGAGTCTGCTGTTATCATCTTTCTAGGTGGCAGAAATTGTTGGTTTGGAAGGTGTTGTCAAAGGATGCTTGTTAAATTGCAGCAGTGATCTTGTATATGGTGCACCACACTCCCACAGTGTCAACAGAGAGGGAATGCATGCTGAAGTTGGTGGATGGGTTGCCAACCAGATCAAGTACTTTGTCTTTGATTGTACTGAGGGTTTTGAGTTTTTGCAGTCCCACACAGCCAGATAAATGGAGAATATTGCATTATACTCCTGATTTGTAGCTTGTAAATGGTGGACAGTTTTTGATAAATTATGCAATAAGTTATTTGCAGAATTTAAAGCCTGCACTTGTAGCCACATTATTTATTTTAGTTGACACTTGGTCAAATCCTGCCTTGTTGTAAAAAGGCATTCACTCTCACCTCATTTCTTGATTTGATTGGAGATTTCCTGTTACTAAAGGGAACAGTTGGTGGGGATGGAGAAAAATAATTTTTGCCAGTCATGGAATGGAGGATTGTCAGCACTCATCCAAGACTGTTGGTGAAATCAAACTCAAGATGCTTTCTTTGGGGGTAGAGTGTAATGACTAGATAATAATGTATGTAGTACTGCCAGTATCTCATTACTGAGGCATGTAATCCATCAATTAGGCTCAGTCACCAGCTCAACTGTTGCTATCCTGACAGATTCCCCTCTTCTCTCCAAATAAAACCTTCAAAGATGAATAAACAATACTTGAACAGAAAATCAAAGATTTTTTCATGTTCTACATCTGTTTATTATACAACTTTCTAAAATCCCAATTTCTTATTAAAAAAATAGTTTAACCACAAAATGGGCCAAACAAAATGTTTTTCTTGATGTTCTTTTAATTCATTCCACCAGGTTCCCCCTCTTGGAGGACTTTCTGTAATTTATTTGATTGCATGTTGTTTCTTTGACAAATGGTGATTTGTTTCTTTTCACTTTAGTTTTGGAAATCTCTTTTCTTTCTAGCATTCCTTTTTATACAGGTACCAGTGTACAAACTACATCGTTTTATTTCCTTTTATTTTTGGACTGTGGACTGAAAACAGGAGGCAGTTGCTTTAAGCCAAGGAGACTGTACAAAGAGATGGCTGCAGTTTTTAAAATCCTGTTTACTGGGTAGATTTGTGTATTTTATACAATGTTGCAGTAGTTTGGAACATGGAAAGCAGAAGAAGTTGCCACGGAGCTGAAGAATTCTGATCTAAGGGAAATTGCTCTGACCGCATTTTGATTATTTCTGATGAGGTGATCATCACTGTGAGAAGCTAGTGTTGCAGAAAATTGCAGACTTTTATGATGCTTTTTCTTTGTAGACTGTCTCTTTGTGGAGGAACTGGAAAGTTCCAGAACCAGCTACCTGTCTTCCACTCACTTTTCTCAACAAATGCCCTATTGAAGGAGAAATAAAACTCCCTTAAAGAACAGTGCGAGGATGAATTTTCAACCAATAACTGAAAATCAGCATTGATGTGCACCAACCTGTATCAACAGCAAAGAAGCTTTCTTTTTTTTTTAAAAAAAGGCAAACTCATCATATTCTGCGTCCAGATGGGTGCCATTGAACTGTGTTCCTCTGGTTTGTGTGTTTTTTTCTGTTTTCCACGCTTGATGTTAATGTCTTTCTGTCCCTCATACATGTGTGAGGGGGAATGTTTAAGAAAGAATAAAGTTTTTGATCTACATGTCAGTAATTCCAATTTACTAAATGCCATTGCTCAAAAACACTTTGTTTGTAATAAGAAGTTACTTTCTTCAATACAGAAAGCTGAGAGCTTTCTTTTAACCTTAGGTAAATTGGGAATTTTAAATAAGTAGTTTTTTTTCATGTTGATTACCCTGGGAACATTGGGCCTCGATTTCTACTAAACTGAGATGTGACACTAGCATTTGTCCATGCACACCTTTTGTCAAATGTACGTTGTTGCAAAGCGAATGGTTATCCACCTCACACTCTATGGGCAATTCTTTCTAAAATTGTCCTTCTGTAAGATTTCCTTCAGAATTTTGAACACATACACCTGCATGTTTATTACTTCCACTGGTACCAGTGTATTATCAGATAAGGTATTTTGAACTACTTGTTTTATTTTCTTGGCTTCCCAGGCTAACAAACATGTATTTTCCTTTCTCACCATGAATGTGATGAACCTTGCCATAGTAGAATATCTGGAAGATTGGCAGCATTGCTAAAAAGGGCTAGCTTCATATCTTGTGGGTCACCCAAGGTTGGGAAATGGAGTGTGTATGTTTGCAAATTTAACTTACTATTTTTACTTGCTCTCAGACTTTCCCAACAACAGTGCATTCATCATAATACTGTGTTCTAATTGCATCATAACTGGCATCAGGTCCAATCAGAGAATGTAACCAGTTTAACTTTCAGTCACATTTCTTAACTCATCTATTTTTACATCCAGGGAAGAAACAATCCTTGAATAACCCAATTGATCGGGGTGCGATTAACACTTTCCTAGCAAGACTGATTACCCAAAGTCATTCCTGATGCATCCTGCTTAACATCAGAGCCTCTATATTTAAAGGCACCCAACATCAGGCTTCCAGGCTTAAATTAAAATTATCTATCATGTATCATTCAAATTCAATAGCATCTCTCCTTCAGTGTATATCATAAGGAGGCCTTTCAGCTTGTCTTTCTGACATGATTTTTCTGGGCCTGCTTTAAAATGAGTATAGTTTACTTTCAGCAAGACTGACCCAGCTGAGAAAAACTGTACCCTCACTGTTAAAAATCGCAGAACACCAGGTTATAGTCCAGCAGGTTTATTTGGAAGCATTAGCTTTCTGAGTGCTGCTCCTTCATCAGGTGGTTGTAGAGTATAAGATCGTAAGACACAGAATTTATAGCAAAAGTTTACAGTGTGGTGTAACTGAAATTATATATTGGAAAATACCTATGTTTGTTAATAAGTCTCTCACCTTTTAGAATGACCATGTTGGTTTCAGTTCTTTCATAGAGCCATAGAGACGTACAGCATGGAAACAGACCCTTCGGTCCAACCCGTCCATGCCGACCAGATATCCAACCCAATCTAGTCCCACCTGCCAGCACCCGGCCCATATCCCTCCAAACCCTTCCTATTCATATACCCAACCAAATGCCTCTTAAATGTTGCAATTGTACTAGCCTCCACCACTTCCTCTGGCAGCTCATTCCACCCTCTGTGTGAAAAAGTTGCCCCTTGGGTCTCTCTTATATCTTTCCCCTCTCACCCTAAACATATGCCCTCTAGTTCTGGACTCCCTGAACCCAGGGAAAAGACTTTTGTCTATTTACCTTATCCATGCCCCTCATAATTTTGGAAACCTGTATAAGGTCACCCCTCACCCTCCAATGCTCCAGGGAAAACAGCCCCAGCCTGTTCAGCCTCTCCCTCTAGCTCAAATCCTCCAACCCTGGCAACATCCTTGTAAATCCTTTCTGAACCCTTTCAGGTTTCACAACATCCTTTGGATAGGAAGGAGACCAGAATTGCACGCAATATTCCAACAGTGGCCAAACCAATGTCCTGTACAGCCGCAACATGACCTCCCAATTCCTGTACTCAATACTCTGACCAATAAAGGCAAGCATACCTGACGCCTTCTTCAATATCCTATCTACCTGTGACTCCACTTTCAAGGAGCATTGAATCTGCACTCCAAGGTTCCTTTGTTCAGCAACATTCCCTTGGACCTTACCATTAAATGTCAAAGTCCTGCTAAATTTGCTTTCCCAAAATGCAGCACCTCGCATTTATCTGAATTAAACTCCATCTGCCACTTCTCAGCCCATTGGCCCATCTGGTCCAGATCCTGTTGTAATCTGTGGTAACTCTCTTCACTGTCCAATACACCTCCAATTTTGGTGTCATCTGCAAACTTACTAACTATACCTCTTATGCTCGCATCCAAATCATTTACGTAAATGACAAGAAGTAGAGGACCCAGCACCGATCCTTGTGGCACTCTACTGGTTACAGGCCTCCAGTCTGAAAAACAACCCTCTACCACCACCCTCTGTCTTCTACCTTTGAGCCAGTTCTGTATTCAAATGGCTAGTTCTCCCTGTATTCTGTGAGATCTAATCAGTCTCCCATGGGGAACCGTGTTGAGCGCCTTACTGAAGTCCATATAGATCACATCTACCGCTCTGCCCTCATCAATCTTCTTTGTTACTTTTTCAAAAAACTCAATCAAGTTTGTCAGACATGATTTCCCATATGTAAATCACAAAACGTTTTTAAAAGTTACATTCTCAAGTGAACTTTTACAATCTGTGTCATGTCGGCCCAGATAATGCATTTAAGGTGTGAGGTGCCCTGTATGAGACTCTGTGCCACAATGGTCAGACTGATTCTAATCTAAAAAAATAGATTTACAGAATCCTACATGGGTTCATGCAGTTTTTGAGCAAAGTAAAATGTAATTCTGCAAGTACAAATTCGCCCCACAAACGTGTGTGCATGTGGGTGTGTGTGTTTGGGTGGGGTTGGGAGGTGGTGGTTGCTGTCAGGGTTTGAGTGTCTGTGAGTGTGTATGTGTGTCAGTGTGAGTGTAAAGGGTTATAAGTCTGAGAGGGTATGAGAGAGAGTCTGCTTGAGTGTATGGGTCTGTAGGCGTGTCTGTGTGTTGTCTGCATCTGTGTGTGTAGTGCAATGGGGTCACCTGTAGTGTGACATGAACCCATGGTCCCGGTTGAGGCCATTCCAATGGGTATTGAACTTGGCTATCGGCCACTTTTCGTTGTTGCCCATCCCAAAGTCTGCCATGGAGTATGGTCACCCGAAGGGCCGAGGTCAAATGTCCCCTCTCACTGCATCAGTCAATCCCATTAAATACATTTACTTAATTTCCATAGCTTCCCTTCTATATCATCATTGTTAGGTGGTTTCAAAAATTCTTGCCTTTGAAATGTTTTTATTTAACTTGCATTCCCAGGAGTAATTTTCCAAAAATCTAAGCCAATAGTTTGACCTGTGCCTTGCGTGTTTCATCAGGGAGTACTTTTTCTATATATGTGTGTGTGTGAGATAAAGCTGGTTGTTACCTTTTTTTTTGGTGTTTGCATCAAGTTCTTTCCAGCTATCCTACTCTTTTTGTATGAATTCTGTTATCAATTTACCTTCTAGTTTGTAACTACCGATAGCGGTAACATTTATGTTTGTCCTTCACTACCAATAACCTTACACAGATCTTTCTATTCCTTCTGTCTTTTTCACCTTTTGTTAAATACTATGTTCTCTGGGCTGAAATTTATTTCTGATGGCCTTCAAATCTTGCAGAATTTTCTTGAAAACCTCTTCTTTCCTTTAAATTTCTATTCCTGATGCCAATAACACAATGTTTTGATTCAAGGGGTTTGGTTGTCTTAATGGAATAAAATATGTTAGAATTCTTTAAACTGTAAATCTACTAACTTCTCAAATATTTGTCACATTCGTTGTCAAGTTATGTTTGAGCCTTTTTCATAAATAGCCTGCTCAACAGCTAAAGGTATTTCACTTGACTTTGCCTGTGCTGATATCATAGTTTACACCAGGCATTTTAATGGAAATCACTCTCTCTTCTCTCTCTCGTACTTTCATTGTGACATCCCCAAAACTAAAATGGTTCAAACTCTCAAATTCCTTAACATTATTTCAGTCCTATTATTTAAAGACTGTAGGTAGCACTCTGCAGTTATTGTGTAAAAATACACAATTGAGTGGGTTCACAACTATACCATTAGTTGTTAGGCTAAAGCTCTTTGCTGCTAGTATTATCGCTTTGATCAATGTGACCACCACCTTCTCTCAAACCTTCCATGTGATCTGCAATTTCAAAAACTGCTTTTTGGATAATGTATTGTCTCATGGTGTTTGTAAAATTCTTATTCACACCACAAGTCTATCTGTGTTCACCAATTTAATGTCTTAGAGCACTAAATTTGGGATCTCCAAAGAGATTTCTTTCCCTGTGTATAGTCCGTTAACTTCCATTATACATTTTCTATTGAATAACCAGTCTAACTATGCCTCTTAGGCATGATCAGCTCCTTTCTTTTTAAATCTATAAATGACAGTAGATTGCCCAAATATTTTCTACAGTATAATTCTTGAAGTCTAATTGTGAAAATGCATTACATTTCTGCTTCTAGTAGGAAATGACAGGACCAAAGCCATACCTTGTTTTTCTTTGAAATCTCAAGCTTTTGGAGTGCCGTTCTTTTGTCAAGTGAAGTCACTTCATCCGACGAAAGATCGGTGCTCTGAAAGCTTATGATTTCAAATAAACCTGTTGGACTATACCCTGGTGATGTGTAACTTCTGACCTTGTCTACCTCAGTCCAACATTGGAACCTCCACAGCTTGTTTTTCTTTGGAAGGCTATACCTATGTCTGTATCTTTACTTCATTTTTTCATGATCATAAGGTCTAGTTTCATGGAACATTGATGGGAAATAGTTCCTTAACTGTTTAACTGACATTTTGAAAAGAATGGCCAAAGCAAACTCCAGTTTACATCTTCCATCTTAAAAAAAACTGTTGATTTCTAATCTTCACATATGGCTACCACCTTCTGCTACCATTGTTAACCTTGATCTAAACTGTTGACGTAAAACCCAAGACAACTTCACCTTGTGTTTAGTATACTCAATCACACAGCTTATTTCCTGTCAGTACCACCTGTGATACATTTTTTACATGTATTTCCTAATCAACCTGTTACATGATATTTCTACACACCTCAGGTATGACTGGAACCTGGGGCATCTTGTTCAGAGTTAGAGACACTACCACTGCAAGACAAGAGCGCAGAATCTTCCTTTCGTTTCATTCACTCAATAATTTGCAGTAAGCAGCTTTACTTTTTGAGGTCTTTTATGGCACAGTGGTTGTGTCCGTATCTATGAGCTAAAAGGCTGAAGTCTCGTCTGTACAAGAGGTGTTCAGGTAATTAATAAATGTTTCAATGTTTAGAATGCAGTAGAAATGTTGAATTTTCTTTAGACATCTATCACTCTTTGATTTAAAATTAACCAAATTCATTAAGAGTATGGGCTATAAGGGGATATGTGCAGTTGGTGTTGCAGGTTATACATTGACTGGCAGAATGTAATTGAGAAGCTGAATACTCTACTCTTCTAACAAATGAATTGCATGATTTACTATTACCAACTTGTAAATCAAAGGAGATTGAGGAATGAGAGAAGTATGATATGGAAATGAGGATTATTCATGGACCTTCCATTATCTCCAATACTTTGAACTACTGCCTCAGTGATGGACCTTTGAAGCAGTAAAGGCCATTCCACAATTATAGGGGTTGCACCTTGGTTCATCTTGATGTTGGAACACTTTTTTTTGCAGGCAGACTTCCAATTGGAATAGGCTTAAAAATAATTTTACAGATGGTAGAAAATGTTTTTGTTGCATTCGATTTCTGATATGGAATGACAGAAGTACTTTTTGCTTTGCAAACGAATAGCAGTTTTTATATTAGCCAGCACTTACGGGACCGGGAGTGTGCTGGTTGATCAAGAGATCCACATAATGTAAAAACAAACACTAATAGAAACAATAACACAGGGTATACACATCACTGTTATGCTTTATTTACATCTTAATCACTTAAATAATAATCCAACTTTGCCTTAAATAAAACTTACCAGCAGAAGGTCTTCTCACTCAAACCTTCAATAGAGCTTTCGGCAATTGCAGAGATCGTGCTAAGACTGGAAACTTGAGGCATTTGAGGTATATAATTTTTGCCAATTTGTCAAGAGTGCCAGTTTGTAAGGTGCTAGTTAAAACAAACTTTGCTGTATATCAAAATTTGGGGGTGGAGTGGGGGAGTTTTAAAACTTTGCTTTGCATCTGTTCAGTAAATATGATACTTGTCTTAACATTTCCTCACCTTACAAATAATATATTCATTGAGAGTACATTTTACCAAGTCTCAATACTGTCATGTGATTTCAGAGGAAACCTGTGACAATTTTCTTTATGAATCAATGGAATTTGTCTTTAAAGCTGGTAATATTTCATTAGTAACTCATGTTCATTTTGTTAAATAGCTACAGTGCTCGTATTGTCCAAAAGGTGGAGATGTAGCATCAATTATTACCAATGATTTTCGTTCTCAGAAACATTGACATCCTGTGCTGTTGTGTACCAATTGGGACAAAGTAATCTCCCAATAATAATGCTGTTTCACTTTTTGACGCCTCTCATGCTTGCTTGCACTTTCTCTTTGCTCCTCTTCAGCTTCTACATCTCTTAAAAATTCCTTTTGTTGCTTTGTATGACCTTTTCTGTTTTCTTTCTTCCTTTCTTGCTTTCTTATTTCCTTTTGTGGTTGGTGTGATATGGTCTGGACAGAAATCGTCTACCAGTTTTACCCAGTGAAGGTTATGGAAATAATATGAACCTCATCAGCTACTTTGGTCCTCCACTTCTCATTTATTCCATTTTCATCTCCATCCTTTGGCAACAACAATTGTTGTGGCATCATCTTAGCTTTGTCTGCTTTCAGATTTATTCTATTTAGCTCTCTGTTTCACAGTTACTAGCAATTGAAATAGTTACTTTTGTAATAAGACAAATTCACAAAGCTTGGGCGGGATGAATGAAGATTGATTGATTTGCTTTAAAAATGACACTTTTTTTGATTAATGGCCTGAAGGATGAAGAAATCTAAGAAATCTGTCTCTGTTTTGCTTTCCATGTCCACCTTATCAAGACCATTCAGGATTTTGTACATTTCAACCAAGTCACCCTCCTTCTAAACTCCAGTC
Organism: Chiloscyllium plagiosum; assembly: GCF_037043375.1. NCBI lineage: Eukaryota > Metazoa > Chordata > Chondrichthyes > Orectolobiformes > Hemiscylliidae > Chiloscyllium > Chiloscyllium plagiosum. The sequence goes on along the minus strand of NW_028270159.1, from coordinate 31,486,401 downwards.
AAAATCAATCTGGACTGTCCAAACTTTCATCACAAAATAACTTCCTCATTCCAGGTATCAATCCAGTAAGCCATCTCTGTACTGACTCCAACTGATTTTATGTTCTTCTTTAATCAAGGTACCAAAACTGCATACAGCAATCAAGATATGATCTTGTCAATTCCCTGCATAACTGAAGCATAACAAGATTCTCACGTCCATGTTCAATTCCTGTTCTAATAAATGCTTTCACTCCATGAGGCGCTTTGATTATAAACTGTAACTATATACAGGCAAGTCCCCAGATTGCAAACAGGTTACATTCTGGGGACTGTTTGCAAGTTAATTTGTTTGCAAGTTGGAACACTATGTACAACAATGTTAAAGCAGCTGTTTGTTAGTACAAGAAATGTCCCTCTGTCAGATATTTAAAATTCCCCTGTATGGGATCATGTTCAGAAGTCAGATATTTGTAAGGTGGGGATCTTCTGTGGTAACTTTTTGTGACACATTCACTAGAACACCTAAATTCCTCTTCACTTAGGATTTCTGTAGCAATTCTTTGTTTAAGTAATAATATGCTTTACATTCTTCCCCTGAAAATGAACGCCTTCACAAGTTCCCATATTATAGACTGCCTGCCAGATGTTTGCCCATTTACGCAACCTGTCCTCTTGTTTTACAAACACTTTATTTCCTATTTTTGGGTTGTCTGTACATTTAGCCACTATGCTGTCCTTCACTTCCTCTAAGTCATCAATATAAATTGTAAGATGTCATGATATCATGTTTATCAGACAAAGACTGTTCTATGTATTCTGTTTTCTGTCAGCCAGCCAATCTTCTATCTGTGTTCCTCTGATACCATCCACACCCAAACATTTATTTTCCACATTGAACTTTGATGTGACATCTTATTGAATGTCTTTTGGAAATCTAAGTATAGTACATTTACCTGCACCTCGTTAGTCTGCAGTATGTGATGGTACTTCAAACAAGTGAAATAAAGTGGTTAAACATGATATTCGCTTCACAAAACAATGCCAACTCTTTCAAATTACCTTTAGTTGTAACCTCTTTGGCCTAACTACTAGGAATTTTTCATGTGTCCGACCGTGATTTTAAAAAAAGCTTCTAATATCTTTCCCCTGACAGATGTTAAACTAACTGGCATGTAGTTTTTGGCTTGTCCCTTTTTAAGTTGTATTTGCTATTTTCCATTCTAATGGAACCTGTCTGAATCTTGGGATTTTGAAAATAAAAACCAATTTATCAACAATCTCTCTAGCTATTGGGATCCTAGGATGAGGGTCTCATAGCCCAAGGACGTTAGTAATTCTTCGATGTTGTTTGTGTTCTCCCTTGTCTTCTGATCTGCCACCCGTATTTGTGCAGTTAGTGCTTTCCCTTTAAGTTGATGCTTGTTTTAACTTTGTTTAATCACGGTGAGTTTTCTTTCTTAGAATTTTTCTACACTCAGTATGCTTATATGTCCCTTTGAATGCCTCTGTGTATCTATTGACCTATAATTTCACTTATTTTGCCTGCCCACAATAGCTAACCCTCCTTATAACACCTCCACATTTCCCTTCCTAAGGTTTATATTATTAGTTCAGGATCCACTTCTGTCTCCCTCAAATTGAATGCATAGTTCAATCATATGAAGATCGCTACTATCTAAGTGTGTCTTCATTATGTGCTCATTAATTAATCCTGTTTTCTTGCACAAAGTCAGGATAAGTGCACCCTGCTTTCTGATTCAATCTAGAACATGCTGTGCAAAGAAGCTACTCCAAGCACATTATATGAACTCCTCCTCTTGGTTCCCTTTTCTGATTTTTATAGTCTACATTCAGATTAAAATCCCCCATGATTATTGCTATTCTTTGCTGAAAAGTTCCCATTATTTCTTCCTTTATATGCCATCTTATAGTGTAATTACCATTGGTGGGGATTGGTACAGTACTCCCACTCATGTGACTTTATTATTTCTCATCTCTGCCAAACCACTTCCATACTCTGATTTCCGGAACATTGGTCACTTTTCTCCTATTATGTCTGTACCACAATTAATTAACAGAGCCACATCCATATTTTCCAAGCTTCTTGTCCTTGCCAAATTACCTTCAATATTCACATTCTAAACTATTTCCCCTGAAGCTATGTTTTTATTGTGATATCAGATCATACTTATTTATTTACATTATTGTTTTGCTGTGAATTCTACGTATGTGCTTTTCTATTTTGTTCTTTTTATTTTAGTACTCTTTAAACTTACCTGGAAACTTGGGTTGATGCTTTCTCCCCCCCTTTCCTTTAGCCAAGAGGTGCTGAGGACAATCGTTGCTCCACTTGGAATGTCAGCTTAGTTTTACTGAAATCAGCACTGATCAGGAATTCTAACTGGAACTTGTCCCCTTACTTTCATGCTAAACTTGAGAACTGTGCATTACGTATGGTCTAATGTTACACTCATAGGCTATTGGAGGAGCTAAGAAATAGCTGTAAATTGTTCTGAATATCAATTTTTCTCCTTTTTCAGGAAATGGAACAAAGACCGAAAAATCCCGAGTCCCAGAGTATATATGTAGTCAATATTGAAGAGCCAGTCATTGCCACTTCATTGGTGAAAAATTCCTCTTACCCTAAAAGGAAGAGGAAGATTAGTCATGTCAGTGTAAAAGGAAAAGGTACAGAACTGTTTCCAATTTTGCCAAATTTAGAAAAGTTGCAACATTTTAGACAATGGAAAATGATAAAAATGTTTTTTAATTCAATATACTTTAATAAATCACTGTAGTTAGATTTACAGGGCATAAGTTATTAAGTTAGCCTGGAAGGTAAGAAGAACCATCGGTGTGGCTGGGAAGATGAGTTAGCATTACGTTGGCCAGGTGGATGCACGATGCCATGGAAAGTAGGTTTACATAGGAGATGATGCGATGGGTGAGGGCAGGAGGCCTAACTGCTACTGTTGCAACTAATGAATAAAGGTGGACTTTCTAACCAACCTGCTTGGCACTCATCCACCTCTTTGGCCACCCAGGATCGGCTTGAAGATTGGTGGGCCTAACTCCATCCTCCATCCGCTGGTGTGATAAACAAATTACTCCAAATTTATAATTAGCACTTCATGTTCAGGCGGCTAATTGCAGCCATGACAATGTTAGCGTCAAGCCCAGAATATATTTACAGAAGTAATCTTAAGGTAGTGAAATCATGTGTAATGTGTGTGAGGGTTAGAGTATGGAACTAAAAATCTTCGATGAGTCGGAGTTCATGTGGGATGGAACTAAGGATGCTAGTGAGGCAATTATTGGGGAAGTCAGCTCGATCTTTTGTCTGTTCCCCAGCAAAATGTTTAGTAGTGTTTAGAAGCTGGGTAAGAACAATACTTTTGTTAAGCAGCTGTAGTGGGAGAATGAAAGTATGTTCAATGGCAATACAGTCATAAAAACAATGCTACAGGACAATTACAGGTGTAATATAACTGTGACATGGTAACTGTCAGTGGAATTATTTTATTACTTGACTCTTACAAATCTCTGGATGTACCTGAAAGGATTGTTGAATTCCTTTGCGAGCTTCTATCCTTCATATTGAAACAAAATTGTGTAAAATTATTATTGTGCAGTTATCTTTTTCCTTCAGTTTGCTTCTCCCTTGATAGGGTGGATACTGGGATGATGTTTCCTATTGTAGGGGAGACTAGAATTGGGGATACGCTTTATGAACAGGAGCTCTCTCTTGCATGGCGGAAATTAGATGTTTTTTCTTTTCGAGAGTTATCAAACCTGTGGAATTCACTGCACTAGAAAGTAGTGGATGTTGTATTAATTTACTCAAGGTGGAGTTCAGTAGATTTCAGATAGACCAAGGAGTCTAGGGCTATGGTGGTAGTGATGGAATGGGGGAGAAGTCAGGAACTTGCAATTGTGGGTGAGAGCACGATTAGATCAGACATGATCTTATTGAAAGGCAGAGCAGGCACAAGGATCAACTATTTCAATCCTCCTTGCACATCGTTTGGAAGAAACCTGCAGTGATGTTATTTAAAAGGCCTCAAAGCCAACTTACAGATCAGGTAGAAAAACAAATTGCTGGAAAATCTGTTCTGAGGAAAGGTGACTTGACCTGAAATATTAACTCTGATTTCTGTCCAAGATGCTGCCAGCTGTTCAGCTTTTCCAGTAATTTCTATTTTTGTTTCTGATTTACAGCATCTGCAGTTCTCTTTATTTTTATTGCAGATCAGATCATTTAGAATGACTTCCGCTGTTGTGTGCTCTCTGAAAGTACACTGGACTAAATGATTGATTTATTGTAGTTGGTGGATTTTGCAACATCTTCATTGACAGTCATTGGAAAAAATTGTAGTGTGTACTGGCTGGCTTGTTATCATCATGTGCCTTCTCCCATTGCTATAGGTATATTTGTGTACAATCTGTGACAACCCATAGGTGGAGTACTCGAAATATGTTATCAGGATATCTGGAGCTGAATAAATTTTCAGAGCCACAAGAGAGCCAGCTACAGCAAAGATGTGGAAATTAACAATCTGCATGTTTGATTTATTGAATGAGTTATGTGGCTATGGATTCTTTTATTCCCTCCTGCTGCAAAAATTAAAGGAACTAGGAGGCAGAATTGGTATGTTTTTCCATTATCAATGGTAAAATTATAACACAGCTACACAATTAAGTCAAAGGAGTAGCAACCATGTTATCATTGATAGGGAAAGAATAAAGCCAGAATACAGTCAGGTTCTGAGGATCTGAACAGCCAACTAGTGTTTTCTGAAGTCTTTGAAGTTAAACTTTGAACTGTAACGTCACTTACAAATAGTATGTGTTCACCATCAGAACCTGCGGCAAGTGAGACTGTTGATTAGTACATGACTCTTAATATATTCAGCTGAATCCTGTCAGTTTGGACAATTGAAAGACTAGTCAGAAATAAGATTCACTTAGGCATAAGGAATCCAGCAGCAATAGCATGTTTACTGAGAGAAGAGAAACATGATTTCAAGAAAGCTCTCAATGTGTATAGACATACACATTTAACCGTTTTAAACCTATACTACCATGCAAATGCCTACTCACTCAACTTGTCCAATCAGTGAAGCATTTCTGCACCCTCCTCACAGTTCATTTTTTCCTCCCAGCTTTGTGTTGCCTGCAAACATGGAGATATTACATTTAATTCCCTCATTTGCATCATTAATATACATGAATATCTGGCATCCAAGTGTTGATCTCTGCGGTACCCCACAAGTTCCTGGCTGACATTGGTTAAATGAACCATTTATTCCTGTTTTTTTGTCTGCCAGTGAGTATTCGTGTCAGTGCACTACCCCCAATCACATACCTTAATTTTACACACCAATTTCTTCAGTAGGATCTTACCAAAAGCTTTTTGAAAGATCAATGAAACCACATCTACTGTGTCCCTCTTATCAACTCGACTAGCTAAATCTTTTTAAAAGGTTTCAATAGATTTGTCAAGCATGATTTCCCTTTTGTAAATTAATGCTGACCCTGTCCAATCCTGAATGTCCTTTTGAGTGCTGTGCTATTAAATCTTTCAAAATGGACTGTAGGACCTTGCCTACTACTAACGTCAGGCTAACCAGTCTATAATTCTCTGTTTTCTGTCTACCTCTTTTTTTTTTCATTTAAATAATTGGGTTACATTAGCTTCCTTCCAATCCATAGGAACTGGGAAGGAATATTTGCAGAAAAGTCAGCCAAAATATCAGGGCCAGAAGGCAGAATGTAAATATTGTTGAGATAATCACACAAAAGTAAAGCTTGTACCGAGTGGAGATGGCAGTGTTTGAACTGTAAGAAGCTGAATTATTTTGCATGCAGAAGTTAAGCCAGAAAAAAGCATGATAAACCTATGAAGGTGGCTGCTGAGACATTTCAGCCAATGTTCTGACAAATAACTTTTTGTCTTTCAATTGATTGGCATCATCAGGTCTAAGTATGATGAATGGTTGATGACTGTTCAAATGATAACTACTCAAAGGAAAGCAGCAAACAGCAATCAACTTTCAAATAAGTGCTTTTATTTTGTGCAACTTGTGTGAAGTTGCTCAAGATGGCCACCCAAAAATGAAGCTCTCAAAGGTAGGTTAAGGCTATATGCTGGAACAATACTCTTACCAAAAGGACAAATAAAGCTGAGAGCCCAGCACAATGAAAAGAATGAAGATCTGCATTCAAGATAGTAGATGTGAAGCAAAATTCACTCATTTCAGCTGAGACAAGTCTAAAGCTTGGAATGTGTCAGAAGATAGATCATGTATTTTAAAACTAGTAAGCGATTAACTGCTGAGCAGATTCTAGAAGATTACAAAGAGGTTCTTACAGGTCCTTTAAGTGACATTATCTAATGTAGATGAAATTATGGGGCCACTTGCCAAGGAGGGACAGCATCTACAGACTGGGTTAGCAGCGTGGTAACAGTAAATAAGACCTGGAAACAGTATTTCTAAGATCACAAGGGTTTCCCTAAAGCTTTGGAGAGTCCTCATTACTTAATGTTAACCATTGAAGAAGCCTTTCTATGACCTGCCTAGGGCAAAGGTTTTTACTGCCTTCAGTGTGAAGAATGTTGCCGGCAACTGATGAAAGCAGCAGTTTTCTTAAGTCTGGATACCATTTAGGAGATGGATTGTATCACAAGCTGTTTGGCATTTCCGCTGAACTGAAGAGTATCATTGAAACAATATGAGATGGTCAATGATCTTCTCAGAGTGGAGTCTATTGTGGGTAATCTGTTAGTTTCTGGATGTAGGGAGTCAGTGGAAGAAGCTTTTGCAGATTCATAATTAAAACCAGTGTGATTGCTAGAGAGGTCTTGCCAGATGAGCTTAAAGCTGAACAAAAATATGGTGCAAATGTAGATGCCTGAAGCTCAGTATAAAGGCATGTAATGACAGGAAAATACTTCCTCCCTAATCCTGACAGTGACATATATGTAGTTACTAACCGACTTGAAAGGAGTGCAGTGGTTTGTTAAATTTGTGAACAATGCAGCAAACTTCTTGCCTAATTTGTCATTGGAGTGTGAGCATCTATGCAAGCTCATAGCTATGGAGATGCAAAAGGTTAGGGCAAAGAACATGAAGCAATTCTCTCTCTAACCAAAAATCTAGCAATGACTGCTTGGTGTACTCTGAAAATTATCAGTTTAGTGTAGACATTGAATTCGAAGAAAAATGTCTTCTGATCAAGCACTCGCCAAAAGAATGACACTCCCCAGGGAAGGGACACCACTGCAGTAATGAGCAGGTATGAGACAAACTGACAACAATTACTTTCAGAGAAGTAATTGAAAGGTCTCTGTTTTAGATGTGGATAAAATGCAGAGGCTGATGCCATGGAACTGGCTATAATGTACCGACAATTTTGGTAATGAGTGATGATTTACTTTGTTGATGATGAATGTTGGGAATCGTTTTCCACTGCCAATAGTAGTACATGCAATGTCTGGTGAAATGTGCTTGGTGAACTGGTTGGCTAACCATACTCATATGATTTCTACCTCTGTTAAATACCTTTGTGTGTAGCTTGTGGAATAGAATGGGCAGAAGATTTAATGTCCTCTGTATTGAATGGCTGCAGTAGGTATGGAGGATGCAGCATGATACAGTTGCAACAGATGCTTTGATGAGGAGAATTCTGTATGAGAACCTGTGGTATTTTGGAGCTAGACTCCTTCAAGCACTCTTAGTTACAATAGACTAGCAGGCTGGACAATACAGCCAGCATTTTGGTATGCAAACCATTCAGTGCTTTTCTGTGTGCTCCTCTGTCAAAGTCCTTCTGAGTCTCCTGTAGTAACAACACTGCCTGCATGTCCCTCCTCCTTTTTGTTATGAGTATTTTTGTGATTTGAACCTAGATTTCATTCACCTTCATAAATTAAATGATTGATTCCTCATCATTTGTCAAAGGACAACATTTGCCAAGTCATAACTAGACAATTGCAGACAAACATTAACAGGATTGAGGGACAAAATAGTGAAGTATTTTCCCGATACACAAATTAATCTAAGAACAGTAATGATAGCAAACTTCACCCTGTAAGATTACTAATACAGAAAACTAAGAGTACATTGGAAAGCCAGGCATGGATTTAGATTCCATGTGAACATTTAGGTGCTGTGGCTACTTTTGATGCTTGTTAATTTCTGTTTTCATAACCTCAATAAGATGTAGAGTAAAACCAAGGGTTAGTGATTCTAAATCATTGTGGAATCATAGATTGTGTTTCAAGTCTAACTTCAGAATAAATCTGGTTGACATAGGGGATGATGTAGTGGTAAAATAATAATCCAGGGGCTTAGGCTAATGTTTTGGGAGCAAGGGTACAAATCCCACCATGGCAGATGATGAAATTTAAGTTCAAGCATTCATTCCAGAGTGTAAAGCTAGTCTCCATTGCAGTAGCCATGATGACACTTGACTTACAGAAATACATTTATTTCACTAATTCATTTTAGTGAGGGAAATTTACAATCCTTGCCTGCTCCGACCTACACATGTCTCCAGAAACACAAAAATTGACTTGACTCGTAATTGCCCACTGGCCGAGTAAACCAGTTGTTTTCAAGGCAATTAGTGATGGGCAACAAATGCTTGGCTTGCCAGCAATGTCCACATCACATGAATGTGGCAGAGATAGCAGTGAGAAGATGTGGCACTTACTATTATGATGTTCCTATTTGGGAACTTTAGATAGGCTGATAGGGTCTGATGCCACAATCTTTCTAATGATCCCAAGGATAGAGGATGGTTCTCCTCTGCACACCTCATCGACCAGGGGCTCTAGGTCTCTATCCAGAAAGCAGGGAGCTAATGTTATTTTCTCAACCGTCTTTGGGACCGTCTTCACATCTGTGAAGAGCAGCTCTGGAATGATAGAGTTTGACCTGGTGCATAGTGTAGGTCAGAGGAATGGACCAGACTTGCGCTATGTAGAGCCACACTGACAGTACGCCACACCTGATGACCAGATTTTTACCCATAATGGAGAGGGAGTGGTGCTTCCATAAGCCCAGTTTCTGCCTCATCTTGGTGATATGCTTTTCCCAAGTTTTTGTGCATGTTCCAGCACTTCTAAACCATATTCCCAGCACTTTCAGGTAATCTGTCATGACCATGGAAGAGATAAAGGATCATTCAGTCCAATTCCCAAAGAACATGGCCTCGCTCTTGCCTTAATTTAATTTGGCTCCCAAGGCTGGTTTGAACTGGTCGCAGGTGCTTATGAGTCTGATCACTGACAGTGGATCAAAGCAGAAAATGCTGACATTGTCCATTTTACAGGGAGGTTTGGACTTACAGGCCTCTGTTGCCTGGGATAGTTACCCCTCTCAGGTTTGCATCCTTCAACTGACGAGGCAAAAGGCAGCAGAGTGCAGACCATGTCTGCAGGGACACCTGGATACGGAGAGCAGAATCATACCCAACATTACTCTCCTCTCGATGGCCACCTTTTGCATGTGGCTGCATCAAGCACTGCATAGATCCTTGGTACGTAAACACCAAGCCTCAGTGTATACTGAGGATCTACCCATCCCCGGTGCTGTGAAGGATGGGTCTGGCTTTGATATGGAATGCATCAAGTAGTTGGACATTCTGTATCACCTGTCCTTTGGAAAAATTTGTAAAGAAAAGCACCTTTGACTACAAGTCCATCAGGTAGTACCCTTAGGACCCTGCAGGAAAAAGAGAGGGTGGATCCTATTGCATGGTTCCCTGAGCAGACTGTTAAAGTAATTTGGCAGATTGCCTCATTGCCAGAACTTTCGAACAAGCACCAAGACATTGCTTGGCTGATGGTGAGAAGGGCACTGCGTGGGAGATTCTTTATGCAAGCCTGATCTTTGCGTGCTGCTGCAGCTGCTAAGAGACTGTCATATGTCTCCTTCTGGAATATGCCTGTGCAGAGAAACTCTGGAGAGAGATGCAGTGGTTTTTGTCAAAGTTTGTCTCAAGCAGTTCTGTGACATAGGTTTCTATGCTCTCTGATCAGTTCCCTGGGATTCACAGAGACAAATATCAACTGTGCTTGGATCAAACCAGTGAAAGGTGCTCTTTGGTCTACACAAAACATGTAGATCTTCCATTGCAAAGAGTAACCTCGCCTGAATGTTGCAGACTGGCAATTTCCAAGGTCCAGACTACATGCCGTGCTGAGGTACATGCTAAAACTTAGGGCAGCTGCCACCGAGGCGAGTGGGGAAGATGACTGTCTCGGATCTTTCTGCTAATATACATTGGGAGTCCATTTAGTTACCAGACCCCCTCATACCTCAAATATTTGTAAATATAGTCATATATAAGTAAGAAATATTGTAGGTTTTTTGGAAGCCAAATTCCAATGTTTGATTCTTATTCATGGGCAAAGACTGTACAGAACTGCTTCAACTGTATGTATATAAAGATTTTCTATGAATAAAGTATATTTTTGCAATTAAAATACTTACTATTTTGTAGTTGTAGTCTGCTAGGAATAGAATGGGAATGAGAGACCTGAGTTTGGTGACAAGTGGCTAATGTTGTGTCATCAGTTCCTGGATTGTTGTCTGTTGTCAATAAGTTTTGCAATAGCAAGAGAACGTGGCCCCATGGAATGCTCTTCCTGCAATATGTGGGAAATCAGGGATACTTCCAATGTTTGTGAATATGTATACAGGAAGTGTTCACCTGCAGCTTCTGATGTCTTGCATGGAGCACCTGGAGCTGCAGGTGGACTCACTACCGAGCATTCATGAGGCTGAGAATGTTGTGGAAAGCATGTTTAACGAGCTGGTTGCACCACTGGTAAGGGCTGCACTGAGAGAGAAAAGTTGGGTAACCACCAGGAAGATTGGCAGGCAATGCAGGAGTCCCTTCCCCTTCCAACAGGTATACTATTTTGGACACATTCTCTCAGGGAAAGCAATAGTCAGATTCAGTGGCACCAGAACTGGCAGTGTTGTACAGTAAGGAGGATTGAAATGTTGGTGAGCAGTAGTGATAGGGGAATCTGTAGTCAAGGGCACAGGTGTTTCTGTGGCTGTGAGAGATACTCAAGGGTGGTGTGTTGCCTCCCTGGTGCCAAGGTTATGAATGGCTATGAGTGGACGCAGATGTTCTGAAGGGGAAGAGTGAGCAGAGAGAGGTTATTGCTCCATAGGGTAATGATGACTTGGGCAGAAAGACAGCTGACGTCCTGCAAAAGTACTTCAGAGAGTTAGGTACAAAGTTGAAAAGCCAGACCTAATAGGGTAGTAATGTCAAGATTGTTTCCTATGCCAAGTGCCAGTGAGGCAAGGAATGGGCAAATAGTACAGTTATATAAGTTGCTAAAGAGCTGGTGTGAGAGAGGATCATTAGGATGTCTTCCTGGGTAGGTGGGACCTACATAAGAAGCATGTGTTGCCCTCATCTAGAGGGGCAACAGGATCCTGGCAGGGAAGTTTACTAGTGCCATTCAAGAGAGTTTTCAATTAGTGTGACAGGGGCGGTGGGTACCAAAGCACTCGGTCAGCAAGTAACATGAACAAGGAGGAGTCTGAGACTAAGGTCAGTAAGGCTAAGAGGAAGAATAGATAGGCAGAGGTTATCAAACACAGCAGGTCTGATGGTCTGAGGTGTATTTGTTTTAATGCGAGGAGTATGACCGGTAAGGCCATTGAGCTTGGATTAATTCATATAACTATAATGTTATAGTTATTACAGAGACTTGATTGAGAGAGGGGCAGGACTGTAAGCTTAACAATCAGATTTAAATGTTTCAGGCAAGATAGAGAGATGTAAAAGAAGTTGTAGTGATTGGAATGAGGTCAACCAGGTGGACATCAATGAGATCCCTCATTGGACCAGTTTAACAGTTCCCGTCAGAGAGTCCTGGCTGATAGATATAAGCAAGCGTTTCAGAGGTTCTGCTCACTCTAAGATCAGGCTCTGAGCTAGCTGGATCCATAGCATGTACTATGCATGTGTAAATAAAAGGAGAAAGTGAGGACTGCAGATGCTGGAGATCAGAGCTGAAAATGTGTTGCTGGAAAAGCGCAGCAGGTCAGGCAGCATCCAAGGAACAGGAAAATCGATGTTTCGGGCATATTCCCTTCTTCAGGAACGAGACTGGTGTGCCAAGCGGGCTGAGATAAAAGGTGGGGGAGAAAGTGGATTTGGGGGAGGTGGGGGAGAAAGTGGATTTGGGGGAGGTGGGGGAGAAAGTGGATTTGGGGGAGGTGGGGGAGAAAGTGGATTTGGGGGAGGTGGGGGAGAAAGTGGATTTGGGGGAGGTGGGGGAGAAAGTGGATTTGGGGGAGGTGGGGGAGAAAGTGGATTTGGGGGAGGTGGGGGAGAAAGTGGATTTGGGGGAGGTGGGGGAGAAAGTGGATTTGGGGGAGGTGGGGGAGAAAGTGGATTTGGGGGAGGTGGGGGAGAAAGTGGATTTGGGGGAGGTGGGGGAGAAAGTGGATTTGGGGGAGGTGGGGGAGAAAGTGGATTTGGGGGAGGTGGGGGAGAAAGTGGATTTGGGGGAGGTGGGGGAGAAAGTGGATTTGGGGGAGGTGGGGGAGAAAGTGGATTTGGGGGAGGTGGGGGAGAAAGTGGATTTGGGGGAGGTGGGGGAGAAAGTGGATTTGGGGGAGGTGGGGGAGAAAGTGGATTTGGGGGAGGTGGGGGAGAAAGTGGATTTGGGGGAGGTGGGGGAGAAAGTGGATTTGGGGGAGGTGGGGGAGAAAGTGGATTTGGGGGAGGTGGGGGAGAAAGTGGATTTGGGGGAGGTGGGGGAGAAAGTGGATTTGGGGGAGGTGGGGGAGAAAGTGGATTTGGGGGAGGTGGGGGAGAAAGTGGATTTGGGGGAGGTGGGGGAGAAAGTGGATTTGGGGGAGGTGGGGGAGAAAGTGGATTTGGGGGAGGTGGGGGAGAAAGTGGATTTGGGGGAGGTGGGGGAGAAAGTGGATTTGGGGGAGGTGGGGGAGAAAGTGGATTTGGGGGAGGTGGGGGAGAAAGTGGATTTGGGGGAGGTGGGGGAGAAAGTGGATTTGGGGGAGGTGGGGGAGAAAGTGGATTTGGGGGAGGTGGGGGAGAAAGTGGATTTGGGGGAGGTGGGGGAGAAAGTGGATTTGGGGGAGGTGGGGGAGAAAGTGGATTTGGGGGAGGTGGGGGAGAAAGTGGATTTGGGGGAGGTGGGGGAGAAAGTGGATTTGGGGGAGGTGGGGGAGAAAGTGGATTTGGGGGAGGTGGGGGAGAAAGTGGATTTGGGGGAGGTGGGGGAGAAAGTGGATTTGGGGGAGGTGGGGGAGAAAGTGGATTTGGGGGAGGTGGGGGAGAAAGTGGATTTGGGGGAGGTGGGGGAGAAAGTGGATTTGGGGGAGGTGGGGGAGAAAGTGGATTTGGGGGAGGTGGGGGAGAAAGTGGATTTGGGGGAGGTGGGGGAGAAAGTGGATTTGGGGGAGGTGGGGGAGAAAGTGGATTTGGGGGAGGTGGGGGAGAAAGTGGATTTGGGGGAGGTGGGGGAGAAAGTGGATTTGGGGGAGGTGGGGGAGAAAGTGGATTTGGGGGAGGTGGGGGAGAAAGTGGATTTGGGGGAGGTGGGGGAGAAAGTGGATTTGGGGGAGGTGGGGGAGAAAGTGGATTTGGGGGAGGTGGGGGAGAAAGTGGATTTGGGGGAGGTGGGGGAGAAAGTGGATTTGGGGGAGGTGGGGGAGAAAGTGGATTTGGGGGAGGTGGGGGAGAAAGTGGATTTGGGGGAGGTGGGGGAGAAAGTGGATTTGGGGGAGGTGGGGGAGAAAGTGGATTTGGGGGAGGTGGGGGAGAAAGTGGATTTGGGGGAGGTGGGGGAGAAAGTGGATTTGGGGGAGGTGGGGGAGAAAGTGGATTTGGGGGAGGTGGGGGAGAAAGTGGATTTGGGGGAGGTGGGGGAGAAAGTGGATTTGGGGGAGGTGGGGGAGAAAGTGGATTTGGGGGGGGTGGGGGAGAAAGTGGATTTGGGGGGGGTGGGGGAGAAAGTGGATTTGGGGGGGGTGGGGGAGAAAGTGGATTTGGGGGGGGTGGGGGAGAAAGTGGATTTGGGGGGGGTGGGGGAGAAAGTGGATTTGGGGGGGGTGGGGGAGAAAGTGGATTTGGGGGGGGAGGGGGAGAAAGTGGATTTGGGGGGGGAGGGGGAGAAGGTGGATTTGGCGGGGGAGGGGGAGAAAGTGGATTTGGCGGGGGGGGGAGAAAGTGGATTTGGCGGCGGGGGAGAAAGTGGATTTGGCGGCGGGGGAGGTGGATTTGGGGGAGGGGGAGAAAGTGGATTTGGGGGAGGGGGAGAAAGTGGATTTGGCGGCGGGGGAGGTGGATTTGGCGGCGGGGGAGGTGGATTTGGCGGGGGGGGAGGTGGATTTGGGGGAGGGGGAGAAAGTGGATTTGGCGGCGGGGGAGGTGGATTTGGGGGAGGGGGAGAAAGTGGATTTGGGGGCGGGGGAGGTGGATTTGGGGGAGGGGGAGAAAGTGGATTTGGGGGCGGGGGAGGTGGATTTGGGGGAGGGGGAGAAAGTGGATTTGGCGGCGGGGGAGGTGGATTTGGGGGAGGGGGAGAAAGTGGATTTGGGGGAGGGGGAGAAAGTGGATTTGGCGGAGGGGGAGAAAGTGGATTTGGGGGAGGGGGAGAAAGTGGATTTGGGGGAGGGGGGAGAAAGTGGATTTGGGGGAGGGGGGAGAAAGTGGATTTGGGGGAGGGGGGCGAAAGTGGATTTGGGGGCGGGGGAGGTGGATTTGGGGGAGGGGGAGAAAGTGGATTTGGGGGAGGGGGGCGAAAGTGGATTTGGGGGCGGGGGAGGTGGATTTGGGGGAGGGGGAGAAAGTGGATTTGGGGGAGGGGGAGAAAGTGGATTTGGCGGCGGGGGAGGTGGATTTGGGGGAGGGGGAGAAAGTGGATTTGGGGGAGGGGGAGAAAGTGGATTTGGCGGCGGGGGAGGTGGATTTGGGGGAGGGGGAGAAGGTGGATTTGGGGGAGGGGGAGAAAGTGGATTTGGGGGAGGGGGAGAAAGTGGATTTGGCGGCGGGGGAGGTGGATTTGGGGGAGGGGGAGAAAGTGGATTTGGGGGAGGGGGAGAAAGTGGATTTGGCGGCGGGGGAGGTGGATTTGGCGGGGGGGGAGGTGGATTTGGGGGAGGGGGAGAAAGTGGATTTGGCGGCGGGGGAGGTGGATTTGGGGGAGGGGGAGAAAGTGGATTTGGGGGAGGGGGAGAAAGTGGATTTGGCGGCGGGGGAGGTGGATTTGGGGGAGGGGGAGAAAGTGGATTTGGGGGAGGGGGAGAAAGTGGATTTGGCGGGGGGGGAGGTGGATTTGGCGGGGGGGGAGGTGGATTTGGGGGAGGGGGAGAAAGTGGATTTGGCGGCGGGGGAGGTGGATTTGGGGGAGGGGGAGAAAGTGGATTTGGGGGAGGGGGAGAAAGTGGATTTGGCGGCGGGGGAGGTGGATTTGGGGGAGGGGGAGAAAGTGGATTTGGGGGAGGTGGGGGAGAAAGTGGATTTGGGGGGGGTGGGGGAGAAAGTGGATTTGGGGGGGGTGGGGGAGAAAGTGGATTTGGGGGTGGGGGAGAAAGTGGATTTGGCGGTGGGGGAGAAAGTGGATTTGGGGGAGGGGGAGAAAGTGGATTTGGCGGGGGGGGGAGGTGGATTTGGGGGAGGGGGAGAAAGTGGATTTGGCGGGGGGGGGGAAGTGGATTTGGCGGGGGGGGGAGGTGGATTTGGGGGAGGGGGAGAAAGTGGATTTGGCGGGGGGGGGGAAGTGGATTTGGCGGGGGGGGGAGGTGGATTTGGGGGAGGGGGAGAAAGTGGATTTGGGGGAGGGGGAGAAAGTGGATTTGGCGGGGGGGGGAGAAAGTGGATTTGGGGGAGGGGGGAGGTGGATTTGGGGGAGGGGGGAGGTGGATTTGGGGGAGGGGGGAGGTGGATTTGGGGGAGGGGGGAGGTGGATTTGGGGGAGGGGGAGAAAGTGGATTTGGCGGCGGGGGAGGTGGATTTGGGGGAGGGGGAGAAAGTGGATTTGGCGGGGGGGGGAGGTGGATTTGGGGGAGGGGGAGAAAGTGGATTTGGCGGGGTGGGGAGGTGGATTTGGGGGAGGGGGAGAAAGTGGATTTGGGCGGGGGGGGGAGGTGGATTTGGGGGAGGGGGAGAAAGTGGATTTGGCGGGGTGGGGAGGTGGATTTGGGGGAGGGGGAGAAAGTGGATTTGGCGGGGGGGGGAAGTGGATTTGGCGGGGGGGGGAGGTGGATTTGGGGGAGGGGGAGAAAGTGGATTTGGGGGAGGGGGAGAAGGATTTGGGGGAGGGGGAGAAAGTGGATTTGGCGGGGGGGGGAGAAAGTGGATTTGGGGGAGGGGGGAAGTGGATTTGGGGGAGGGGGGAGGTGGATTTGGGGGAGGGGGGAGGTGGATTTGGGGGAGGGGGAGAAAGTGGATTTGGCGGCGGGGGAGGTGGATTTGGGGGAGGGGGAGAAAGTGGATTTGGGGGAGGGGGAGAAAGTGGATTTGGCGGGGGGGGGAGGTGGATTTGGGGGAGGGGGAGAAAGTGGATTTGGCGGGGTGGGGAGGTGGATTTGGGGGAGGGGGAGAAAGTGGATTTGGCGGGGGGGGGAGGTGGATTTGGGGGAGGGGGAGAAAGTGGATTTGGCGGCGGGGGAGGTGGATTTGGGGGAGGGGGAGAAAGTGGATTTGGCGGGGGGGGGAGGTGGATTTGGGGGAGGGGGAGAAAGTGGATTTGGCGGGGTGGGGAGGTGGATTTGGGGGAGGGGGAGAAAGTGGATTTGGCGGGGGGGGGGAGGTGGATTTGGGGGAGGGGGAGAAAGTGGATTTGGCGGGGTGGGGAGGTGGATTTGGGGGAGGGGGAGAAAGTGGATTTGGCGGGGGGGGGAAGTGGATTTGGCGGGGGGGGGAGGTGGATTTGGGGGAGGGGGAGAAAGTGGATTTGGGGGAGGGGGAGAAGGATTTGGGGGAGGGGGAGAAAGTGGATTTGGCGGGGGGGGGAGAAAGTGGATTTGGGGGAGGGGGGAGGTGGATTTGGGGGAGGGGGGAGGTGGATTTGGGGGAGGGGGGAGGTGGATTTGGGGGAGGGGGGAGGTGGATTTGGGGGAGGGGGGAGGTGGATTTGGGGGAGGGGGAGAAAGTGGATTTGGCGGCGGGGGAGGTGGATTTGGGGGAGGGGGAGAAAGTGGATTTGGCGGGGGGGGGAGGTGGATTTGGGGGAGGGGGAGAAAGTGGATTTGGCGGGGTGGGGAGGTGGATTTGGGGGAGGGGGAGAAAGTGGATTTGGCGGGGGGGGGGAGGTGGATTTGGGGGAGGGGGAGAAAGTGGATTTGGCGGGGTGGGGAGGTGGATTTGGGGGAGGGGGAGAAAGTGGATTTGGGGGAGGGGGAGAAAGTGGATTTGGGGGAGGGGGAGAAGGATTTGGGGGAGGGGGAGAAAGTGGATTTGGCGGGGGGGGGGAGAAAGTGGATTTGGGGGAGGGGGGAGGTGGATTTGGGGGAGGGGGGAGGTGGATTTGGGGGAGGGGGGAGGTGGATTTGGGGGAGGGGGAGAAAGTGGATTTGGGGGAGGGGGAGAAAGTGGATTTGGCGGCGGGGGAGGTGGATTTGGGGGAGGGGGAGAAAGTGGATTTGGCGGGGGGGGGAGGTGGATTTGGGGGAGGGGGAGAAAGTGGATTTG